>NC_135909.1:8195821-10595821 GCF_964194155.1 Cetorhinus maximus
GAAATCTGATTTTCTCACAGTCCCTCTAGTGGATCCTGAGGCTCCACGCGCCGGAGGTGAGTATGCTCCTGAAGCAGGATTTTTTTTTTATTTCTTTCACAGGATGTGGGCATTGCTGACAAGACCAGCATTTGTTGCCCGCCCCTAATTGCCATTGAACTGAGTGAGTGGCTTGCTGGGCCATTTCAGAGGGCAGTTCAGAGTCAACCACATTGCTGTGGGATCTGCATGTGGGCAGATTTCCTTCCCTGAAGGTTTCATGGTCAATAGTTTCATGGTCACCATTACTGAGACTAGCTATCGATTCCAGATTTTATTAATTGAATTTAAATTCCACAGCTGTCCTGGTGGGATTTCAACCCCTGCACCCAGGACATTGACATCTGGATTACCAGCCCGCTACGCCACCGTCTCCCCTGAGGTATCTACATTATTGTCCCACAGAGCAGATCTGACAATCTTTTCTGGCAAATGGGACTCCCGCTCCTCATCAGAGATTTCGAATGCTGCATTTCCAGCCCCCACCCCACCAACCTCCTCACACACTCACAGGGCAGAGGGATCTTTACAAGTATCTTCAATTCTGATAGCAACCGCTAGTGATCCTGCTGGGTGGAAAACCTGGGCTGAATTATTACCCCAGCAAAACAGTGTGGGCTTGGAGCTCCCCCAGGGTTCATGACTAACTTTGCTGCTACTAACTCAGCTCTCCTGTGCCCAAGCCAGCTCCTGATACGGCATCAGTATTCATGGGCTTGTTTTCAAATTACTACAGGAAGGCAAACACTGGAGTGAATGGTTCATGTTTGACAAATACGCTATGTTCCAAACAAGGAGGACTGTTAAATCTTGAACCAGTGCTGCCCGCTGCTGAATGAGAAACACTGGCCTGCGCAGCTCTAGAAGCCTTGCTCATCTCTAACTCCCATCCTGCTCACACCCACCCTTGCAGATCTCCACCTATCTAGCCTTCAGTCTCTCCATGCTCTCGCTCTACCTGACTCTTCCTTTGTAAACCCCCCCCAGGCCCCGAGTCCCTGCTCACAGTCTCCACTCTTCCAGCTATGTTCTACTCTGTCGTCCTCTCCCACTTTGACACAGCTGATAAACCATTCCACGATCGCACTGTCACACTCTCCTCTCCTTTAGCCCTTTCTCCATGTTAACTTTCTCCGAAACTTCGAAAACCTCCTTAAAGCTAATTTCATTGATCAGTTCACCTCACTTCCCCTCTAAATGAACTTTCTCACAGAAAGGCTGGTGGAAATGAGGAATTTCTCTCCCCCAAAGGCTGTGGATGATGGGCTGGCAGGGAGTGGGGGGCCTAATAGTTTTCTTAAGGGTATCAAGGGAAACGCGGCAAAGATGGAGGAAGATGGAGTTGAGGTACAGGTCAGTCATGATCTAATTGAAAGTCGGAGCAAGCTCAAGGGCCTGAATGGCCTCTCGTGTTCTTATTTAATTAATGAGACTTTTTTTTATTCTTTCACAGGATGTGGGCGTTACTGTCAAAGCCAGCATTTGTTGCTCATCCCTAATTGCCCTTGAACTGAGTGGTTTTCTAGGCCATTTCAGAGGGCAGATGAATTAGGAGCGGGAGGAGGCCACTCGGCCCTTCGAGCTTGCTCTGCCATTCAATAAGATCATGGCTGATCTGATTTTAATCTCAACTCCACATTCCTGCCTATACCCCTGATAATCTTTCACCTCCTTATCAAGAATCTATCTACCTCTGCCTTAAAGGTATTCAAAGACTCTGTTTCCACCATCCTTTGAGGAACAGAATTCCAAAGACTCACAACACTCAGAAAAAAAAGTCCTCATCTCTGTCTTAAATCGGTGACCCCTTATTATTAAACAGGGCCCCTGGTTCTAGATTCACCCACAAGAGGAAACATCCTTTCCACATCCACCCTGTCAAGTCCCCTCAGGATCTTATATGCTTCAATCAAGTCGCCTCTTACTCTTCTAAGCTCCAACAGGTGCAAGCCTAGCCTGTCCAGCCTTTCCTCATTATGTCCTCTTCACAAGTTACTTTCCTACCTATCTTTGTGTCATCAGCAAATTTAGCAGCCATCCCATCCATCCCTGCATCCAAATCATTCATATAAATTGTAAAGAGTTGAGGACCCAGCACTGATCCCTGAGGCACACAACTAGTTACATACCGCCAACCAGAAAAATACCCATTTATGGCTACCCTCTGTTTCCTGTTAGCTAGCCAATCTTCTATCCATGCTAATTTGTTACCCCCTATACCATGAGTTTTTATTTTCCGCAATAACCTTTGATGTGGCACCTTATCAAACGCCTTCTGAAAATCTAAGTATAGGACATCCACCAGTTCCCCTTTATCCACAACACATGTTCCTTCTTCAAAGAGCTCCAATAAATTGGTTAATCATAATTTCCCTTTCACAAAACCATGTTGACTCTGCCTGGTTGCCTTGAATTTTGCTAAGTGCCCTGCTATAACATCTTTAATAATAGCTTCTAACATTTTCCCACAACAGATGTTAAGCTAACTGGCCTGTAGCTTCTGGCTTTTTGTCTCCCTCCCTTTTTGAACGAAGGAGTTACATTTGCTATTTCTAATTGAATGGAACCTTCCCCGGAAGGTCTAGTGAATTTTGGCAAATTAAAACCAATGCATCAACTGTCTCAGTAGCCACTTCTTTTAAGACCCTAGGGTGTAATCCATCAGGACCCAGGTACTTGACAACCTGCAGTTCCAACAATTTGCTACCACTTCCCTGGTAAGTGTAATTTTCCTGAGTTCCTCTCTCCCTTCCAATTCCTGATTTGCAGCTATTTATGGGATGTTACTTGCATCCTCTATAATGAAGTCCGATACAAAATACTGATTCAATTCATCTGCCAACTTCTTATTTTCCATTATAAATTCCCTAGGCTCACTTCCTATAGGACCAATGCTCACTTTGTTAACTCATTTCTTTTTAAGATATCTATTGAAACTCTTACTATCTGTCTTTACATTTCTAGCTATCTTTCTATCGTACTCTAACTCTTCCCTCTTTATTAATCTCTTAGTAATTCTTTGTTTTCTTTTAATATTCTGTCCAATCTCCTGAGCCGCCACCCATCTTTGTGCAATTACATGCTCTTTCTTTAAGTTTGATACTGTCTTTGGCCTTTTAAGTTAGCCACAATGGAAGGTTCTTGCCTTGGAATTTTTCTTTCTCATTGTAATGTACCCATTCTGTGTATTCTGAAATATCTCTTAAATGTCTGCCAATGCATCTCCATTGACCTATCCCTTAACCTAAATTGCCAGTTCACCTTCACTAGCTCTGCTTTCATGCCCTTATAATTGCCCTCATTTAAGTTTAAAATACTAGTCTCAGATCCACTCTTCTCTCCCTCAAACTGAGTGTAAAATTCAATCATATTATGAACGCTGCTACCTCATACTTTTACTATGAGGTCATTAATTAATTCTGTCTCTCATTGCACAACACCACGTATAGTATAGCCTGCTTTCTGGTTGGCTGCAGGACGTGCTGATCTAAGAAATTATTCTGAAAACATTCTATGAATTCCTCATCTAGGCTACCTTTGCCCATCTGATTTTTCCAATCTACATGTAAATTAAAATCCTCCATGATAATCGTTATACCTTTCTGATAAGCTACCATTATTTCTTCTTTGTTGCCCCATCCTACCATGTGGCTACCGTTAGGGGACCTGTACACCACTCTCACAAGTGACTTCTTGCCTTTATCATTCTTCATCACTACCCAAACCGCTTCTATATCCTGGCTGCCTGAACTTAGATCATCCCTCTCTAATGTGCTAATATCAGCTTTAATGAACAGATCTGCCCCCTCCACCTTTTCCTAGCTCCCTGTCCTTCCTAAATGTCACATACACTTCAAAATTCAGGTCCCAATCTATGTCATCCTGCAGCCATGTCTCTGTAATGGCTATTCGATCATACTTATTTATCTCTGTTTGCCCTATCAATTCATCTATTTTGTTTCAAATGCTAAGTGAATTCAGATACGGAGCCTTAACTTTTGTCGTTTAATTATTTTTATGACCTCTAGCCTTGCCTGCTGATTTACTCATGGATTTGTACTCTCTTTCCCTTCCTGTCATGATCTCTTTATCATTCTTATATTAATACTTTTCTCTTTTGCCTTGTCTCTACTCTTTGACATAACACATTTTCCCAACTTTGATCCCTTGCCACCACTATTTAGTTTCTGTTTCCCTCGTTATGCAGCTCACGAGGACATTGATCCATGGTTCAGGTGTAGACTGTCCCAACGGTACAGCCCCCACTTTTTCCAGTCCTGGTGCCAGGACCCCACGAACTGGAACCCATTTCTCCCACACCAGTCTTTGAGCCACGGATTCATCTCTCTAATCTTACTTGCCCTATGCCAATTTGCAAGTGGCTCAGGTAATAATCCAGATATTATTACCTTTGAGGTTCTGCTTCTTAATTTGGTGCCGAGCTGCTCATACTGACAATGCAGAACCTCTTTCCTTGTCCTGCCAATGTCGTTGGTACTTGCACAGACCACGACTATCGGATCCTCTCCCTCCCGCTGTAAGTTCCTCTCCAGCCCTGTGCAGATGTCCCACACCCGGCATCGGGCTGGCAAAACAGCCTTCTGGACTCTCGCTCTTTGCTGCACAGAACAGTGTCAATCTCCCTCATTATACTGTCCCTTACTATCACTACATTCCTCTTTGCTCCCCACGCTTGGAACGGTTTTCTGGTACCACGGTGCCATGGCCAGCCTGCTCATCCACCCTGCAGACCTCACTTTCGTCCACACAGGCACCTCAAACCTGTTTGACAATTGCAAAGTCTGAGGCTCCTCCACTACTGTCAGCTTGGTCCCTTTGCCCGCCTCAGTCACGGTCACATCATCCTGTCCTTCACTATTTCAATTTTAAAATTCAAATCTTTTGTGTTCAAATCCCTCTGTGGCTACATCGGGTCAGAAACATACTGGTCAAGGAAATTCTCCTGAACACTCTTCAGAAACTCTTCTTCCTCTCTGCCCCTAATACTATTACTACCCCAGTCTAAATTAGGATAACTAAAATCCCCCATTATCACTATTCAATAGTTTGCATAAGTCTCAGTAATTTCCCTGCAACTTCGCTCCTCTCTATCCTACCCATTAGTTTGTGACCACTAGCATGCACCCAGCAATGTAATGGCATCTCTACTGTTTCTCAGCTCTAACCAAGTAGATTCTGCCCTTGACCCCATCTCATTAAAATCTACAAAATCACAAAGGGGTTTGATAGAGTGGGTGCTGAAAGATTGTTTCTGCTGGTCGGGAATCTAAAACATGGAGACACAGTATCAGCTTAAGGAGCCAATCATTTCGGAGCGAGATGTGGAGAAATTTCTTCACTCGAAGGTTTGTGGATCTTTGGAATTCTCTGCCCCAAAGGGTTGTGGATGCTCCATCATTGAATACATTTAAGGCTGGGACGGACAGATTTTTGGTCTCTGAGGGAATCAAGGGATAAGGATGGGAAAATGGAGTTGAAGCCCAAGATCAGCCATGATTGTATTGAATGACGGAGCAGGCTTGATGAGCTATATGGTCTACTCCTGCTTCTATTTCTTGTGGTCTTGTGTCCTACCCGCCAACAAAATAGCAAGGAAGGCCTTGGCACTGGAATTGAAGCCAATCCTGCTTAATCCAATGCTCCACTTACCCTGTGAATGGACCAACTGTTCAGGGAGGAACAACGGGAAGATGTTAAGCAAAAAAGCTCTTAATAACTTGTCCCTATCGATTCAGACACTCATGGAGGAGAGTAGAGAGCAGGACCCTGTACCTCAACAATTGGTATGATGGATACCAAGTGTCCTACAAGCCCATTCTGGAGAATAGGGATTTTTATGTGAATGCTGTAAAAGCATCTTACAGCAAATGTGACATTTCAATGAACTGACACTGACATGGCTGAGAGGCATGGCGTGCGCAGGTTCTGTACTTGTGCTTGTTTTGAGAGTGAAGCACATATCTTATTATTAAAAGTAGTATCAAGCAAGCCAAAATGACATGCACAACTGGTATGATTGTGGGTAAAAACAAAAAGCTAAAAGCTACTGCGGATGTGTGGTATGATGATCATGGGGTGTTTGCCCCTTTACATGACATCACACAAAGGTTCACTCTTTGCCTGTTGATCTTCTTCAGTTTTCCAAATGAAGGCAGGTCCAGCCCACAGCACTGTGATCTCCACCACAGGTAGGACACAGAGGCAGGTCCCAAATTCACCCCGGTCAGAATGACGGAATGGAACCCCATGCTGTTGGCACCACTCTGATCCACACAGGCAGCCCAGCCAACTGAGCCAACACCCCCACCCGCCCCCCCAAAGGAGTCTGAGTTGCTGTGGCAACATACACTTTTATATGCATGTTGTAGTCTGGAGCCATGGATAGTGATGGCAGAGGTTCCAATTTTCTTTCCATCACATGGCTGGCCAGGCATCTCTCCCACTCCAATCACTTTCCAAAGGCATATTTTGGAAGGGTTTTTAGATTGATAATCAACCTGTTCGGCCACGTTACAAACATACCTTCCCTGGCCATCAAGTCCTCGGGTGGGACTTGAATGTGGAGTTTCTGGCTCAGAGGCAGGGACGCTACCCACTACACCATAAGGCCTCCTTTTGCCTATTGGTACTCAATTGATATTGAGTCACCAGCAACCCACACAGGCTACAACACTGTCATTCACCCGGTCATGTGGAAAATTGCCCAGATATGTCCCGTACGCAAAAATCAGGACAAATCTAACCCGGCCAATTACTGCCCCATCATCTCTCTTGATCATCAGTAAAGTAATGGAAGGGATCATCAACAGTGCTATCAAGTGGCACTTGCTTAGAAATAACCTGCTCACAGACACCCAGTTTGGATTCCGCCGGGGCCACTCAGCTCCTGACCTCATTACAGCCTTGGTTCAAACGTGGACATAAGAGCTGAACTCCCGAGGTGAGGTGAGACTGACTGCCCTTGACATCAAGGCCACATTTGACTAAGTGTGGCATCAAGGAGCCCTAGCAAAACTGGAGTCAATGGGAATCAGGGGGAAAACTCTCTACTGGTGGAGTCATACCTAGCACAAAGGAAGATGGTTGTAGTTGGAGGTCAGTCATCTCAGCTCCAGGACATCACTGCAGGAGTTCCTCAGGGTAGTGTCCTTGGCCCAACCATCTTCAGCTGCTACATCAATGACCTTCCTTCCATCATAAGGTCAGAAGTGGGGATGTTCGCTGATGATTGCACAATGTTGAGCACCATTCGCGACTCCTCAGATACTGAAGCAGTCCAAGTCCAAATGCAGCAAGGCCTGGACAATATCCAGGCTTGGGCTGACAAGTGGCAAGTTTTACGCCACACAAGTGCCAGGAAATGACCATTTCCAACAAAAGCGCATCTATTCATCGTCCTTTGATGTTCAATGGCATTACCGTCACTGAATCCCCCATTATCAACGCCCTGGGGTTACCATTAACCAGAAACTAAACAGGACCGGCCATATAAATATTGTGGCTACAAGAGCAGGTCAGAGGCTAGGAATCCTGTAATGAGTAACTCACCTCCTGACTCCCCAAAGCCTGTCCACCATCTACAAGGCACAAGTCAGCAGTGTGATGGAATGTTCCCCACTTGCCTGGATGAGTGCAGCTCTCACAACGTTCAAAAAGCTTGACACCATCTAGGACAAAACAGCCCGCTCGATTGGCTCCACATCCATAAACATTCACTCCCTCCACCACCGATGTACAGTAGCAGCAGTGTCTACAAGATGCACTGCAGGAATTCACCAAGGCCCCTTAGACTGCACCTTCCAAACCCATGACCATTATCATCTAGGACAAGGGCAGCAGATGCATGGGAACACCACCACCTGTAAGTCACTCACCATCCTGATTTGGAAATATATTGGCTGTTCCTTCACTGTCACCGACTCAAAATCCTGGAGCTCCCTCCCTAACAGTGCTGTGGGTGTACCTACACCACAGGGACTGCAGCGGCTCAAGGAGGGGGATTACCACCACCTTCTAAAGGGCAACAGGGGATGGGCGATAAACGCTGGCCCAGCCTGTGAAGCCCACATCCCGTAAAAATGAATTTTAAAAAACTGGTGAGACAGGAATCTGGTTCCTGTCGCAAATGTTTGCAGTTTGCCCCTCATTATGTCAGATCCACATATCCTCACCTTGTTCAAAGGCATCAGCCTTGACTCAACGGGAGAACTCTTACCTTTAAGGAAGGTTGTGGGTTCATTCACACATTTCCCCCCATTTTCCCTTTCCAGTACTGCTTCCTTCAGCATACAGCCCCTGGAAGAAACTCTTCCAAAGTCACAATGCCATATTCAAATTCCCAGCTGTCTCACCTTTAACCCTCTGTATCCCACAATGCTTCAGCTGTCGCTCTATTCGATTTCTCCCTCACCTCCGCCTTTGACCCCCTTTAAAAACCCTTACCCTCTCTCCCACTGTGGTTTTTCCCTGGAACGCCCCCCACCTTCCCTCATTTCCATCGGAATGGGAGGCCGTTTAGCCCGTCGGGCCTGTCACACCATTCAGTTAGATCATGGCCGGTCTGAACACCTATTCCATTTACCCGAATTTGCTCGATGTCCCCGAATGCTCAACAAAAATCCATCAACCTCTGGAAAGCTCCAATTGTCCCCTCCGCAGGCTTTCAAAGGAGAAACTTAAGAGATTAATGCTACTCGGTGAAGAAGTGCTTCTTGGTTTCACCCCTGAATGGTCCAGTTTTAATTTTAAGATTATGCCTTCTTGTTTTGGACTTTCCCCACTACAGTAAGTCATTTCTGTCCATGTACACTTTCAAATCTCCCAGTCAATTTCAATATCTTTACCTCCAATCTTCTAAACACAAGAGATACAGGCCTAGTTTGTACAACCTGCGCTCGTGTAACCTTTTAAATCCCAGTACCATTCTCACAAACCTGCGATGTACGCCTTCTGAGGCCAACATATCCTAAAGAGGTTGAGCGTCCAGAACTGAACACAGTACTTTATGCTGCCTCAATTTCCCAGCTTAATCCCCTTCCTGGTTATACCTGGCTTTAAGGAATTATCCAACATCTTCCTGGATATCCAAATCAGTGCTGGGCAACCGTTTCCAGCCCATCAGAGTTCCGAGTGCAGCCCATGCCCAGGGTTGCCAGATTCTGCTGATCTCTGTCCACGTAGTTATTTTCCTGCCGTATTACTAAAGTGAGACGCACGTAAAGCAAGAGCCAATGAAGTGAGGTGCATGCTGATTGCACACAACATTGACTGTGAGAGCCGTGCGCTCGCTCTGCCTCCAATCAAAGCGCTGCTACACTTCAATCGGCACACCCCGTAAATTCCAGGTACGCAAGTGCGGTTAGCAAAATGACCCTATCCTGGGAGGCTGACCTGGTTACAACACCGGTGGACGTGGTGGGGGGTAGCGCCTTTTAATGTTACTTTTGCGGGTACTTTTGCGGGTCATGGTGAGTGCACATGCCCAATTTCAATCCTGCGGCCTACTGAGATGAAGGAGGGCCACTCTTGCGGCCCACTAACCAGCCGACGTTGCCCATCGCTGCCCTAAACGATTTGGTATCGATCTTCACTTGTGGTGCAGTATTTCACAATTCAATACCTTATCACTGAAAATGTTCCTTGAGACGATGTTGTCCACGCTTATTGAGTCTATGGTTTTCATTACTTTGGGCAGCCATGTCGGATTGCTCCTCAGTCTGCTCATTTAAGAGGACGCAGCCTTGGCTGTTCCAGTCCGCCCTCAACACTCACCCCAAACCCATTCTCTTTTCTTAATATGATACTTAATCAAATAGGACAAAACCATCATTGCACAACAGAATTAAATTGAGAGTTATCGAGCACTATTTGCAGTTCCATGTTAGCCACTGAAAAAAAGGAACATAGGACTTAGGAGGATGATTCAGCCCTTCGAGCCATTCAATAAGATCATGGCTGATCTGGCTGTGGTCTCAACTCCGCTTTGCCATCTGCTTCCCCCGCGAAAATAAATGCTATAATTTTAATGAATGGTTTGAATTAATTATTCTGTCTTTCGGGTGAGGGGAGAGGGTAATCTGTTTTTTTTTTGTTCATGATAGTAGGGTTGAAATGGCACTGGAAATAAATCTAATTTTTTCTTTCAAGTGTTCATTTGAAGCCTAAAGGGTGTCAACTGCTAGTTTAATGGAAATGGGCATCGCTCCAGAGAACGAATACCAGTCACCCATTATGAATGATAAAATGTTTACATGAATAATTCCAGAGGCTTCTGTGCATCATCTGTAACATTGACATTTGGTTGGAAGTCCATTTACTGTGGTGCTCCTGGATTTATTGTGAAATTAGCCTTTAATCACAGAAAGAGCACCAAGATGAGTGTTAACACTTAAGGGCGTTTGTTGAATAGATCTCTTTTCTTGCCATTGACTGTTCCTGTCTCGTAATTGTGGCACTTTTCTGCTAAATAGCATTGAGAGTGCTTATGCTAATACTCGGCAATTTATGCAAATGAAAGGCGGGCAGCGATTATCCAGCGTCTGGGTATCTTGAGATTTTTGTTTCTGCAGCTGCTTTGTTGCACAACTGTCTTAGGTATCTCCGCCCACTCCAACCTCCCCCCCCCCCACCCCCCCCACACAACCTCCCCCCCCGACCCCCTGCCTCCCAACCCCAGACCTTAACATTTTTTTTTTGAAAACCTGATGTACCGAGCAACACAGAGCGTTTTTGCTTAAACTGCCATCCACGGAGATGGTTGAACATCACGTGCCCCTGACCTGAACTCACTTCCTCTTAAACGGCGCATAATCCAATTTAATGAACTCAACCTGACAACAGGTGACCTATGGACCTCGATACAAAATTCAGAATGCAACAGGCCTTTCATTTCTATTCTGTGAATTAAGGAGACGCGCATTTTGCAACTTGTTGTAATTATTTGTACACTGAAATGATCATAATTGAGCAATCCTTTTGTTGCTTTTGTACTTTATTTTCATTTTAATGACTGCCCATAACTGTGTTATGAATTATGATTACTTGTTTTATTTGTATGGTCGTCGCAATTCGGGACCTGTCGCAATGATGTTTTTTCTTCCAATAAACCGAGTATCTCATCAGATGCCCGGCGTTACCGCAATGTTGGGCAACGAGAGGAGGTGTGCCTGGAACAGTTCTGAGGCGTCTCTCCTTTCATCCCCAGTCTACTTGAGCAACTTCCCTACCTCTGATAGGAACAATGCTGCCCACCCCAGTCCCCCCACCAAAAAGGTGCCGTAAACAGCCGAGGGCGACTCCATATTGGTTACTTTATTCTTATGGCATAAACAGAGTAAATTCAATCACTTTAGCAATATTGCAGGGGAATGAGCAAAATTGTTTTTTTTTTAATTCTATCATGGGATGTGAGCATCACTGGCTAGGCCGACATTTATTACCCATCCCTAATTGCCCTTGAGTGCAGTGAAGAGTCAACCACATTGCTCATGGGTCTGGAGTCACGTGTAGGCCAGACCAGGTAAGGACGGCAGATTTCCTTCCCTGGAGGACATTAGTGAACCAGATGGGTTTTTACAACAATCAATGATGATTTCACGGTTAGCATTATTGAAACCAGCTTTCAATTTCCAGGGGTTTTTTTTTATTAATTGAGTTTAAATTCGACCAGCTGCCATGGTGGGATTACTAGTCCAGTGACATAGTATTAACCTCCCAGCCCCAAACTCGATTAGAGCCTTAAATCCTTCGTAAGTCTTTCAATTCTCCACAACAAATGCTATCTTCCAGTTTATATCTTACTTCCCTTCCTACCATAATATTTGTTTGCTCTTTGTTTCAGGTTCTGTAGCTCTCCGATCATATCTTTCTTGAATTTTACTTTACTTTGCATGGAAGTCCACGAAATTAATATACACACCAATAGAATAAAAATGTGACCCAGTTAATTAATATGCAACCCAATGTAATCAATATTCAAAAGTATAATTAACATGCAACCCCCACTTAATTCATGTGCAGCTCCCTTAATTAATATTCAACCCAATGTAAATAAATGAAAGCCCATCCTTGGATTGTGTAGCAATTTTAATCTCACTGCCTCGTACATCACTTAATCAATGGTCCTTGTGAGGTGATAAAAACACCCCCTCATCAATACCTCACTCATTCTGATCCAACAATCGAACTTGCAAATTAGGAACAGGTGTAGGCCACCCTCAAGCCTGCTCCGCCATTCAATAAGATCATGGCTGATCTGATTGTGGTCTCAACTCCACATTCCCGCCTACCCCCGATAAACAGGCATCAGTTTACCGTTACATCATTCGAAACGTGTTAACCACATGTTTGAATTCTTCTATCATCATCCCACTCCTTACAATGCTCTGGTAGCTTGTCCCGGAGGTGGGATAGCACAGACACAATGGGCCAAATGGCCTCCTCCCGTGCTGTAAATTTTCTGTTTCTAGGCAAGTGAGAGCATGTTGCTAGTTTAGGCAAACAGGGGAGTCAACCTGCACACAGCATAGCTGCACAAAAAACAATGAGGGGAATGACCAGTTGATCAGCTGCAGTGGTTGATGGATAATATTGCTCTTGTTCCAATACTGGCCCCTTAAAATATTAATGTAAAAACTTTAATCTTAATCTCGAGGAATTTGGTGACATTTCCCATTCAGTATGGCAATAAGATGCAGCAGTTCAAAAGCCAGATGAAAGATAGTTCCCACACTCAATACCTAAGAATAGTAATGACAATAAACTTGAAAGGCTTGATAACAGCCACATCTTACATTTATATGGTACCTTTACTGTAGCAATGTGGCAGTGGTGTTTCACAGCTGGGTTCAAACTACTGGGGAGATGGCGGCGTAGTGGTAATGTCACTGGACTAGTAATCCAGAGGCCCAGGCAAATGCTTTGGGTTCAAATCCCACCACAACCACTGATGGAATTTAAATTTAATTAATAAATCTGGAATTATAATGCTAGTCTCAGTATTGGCGACTGTGAAACTAACATCGATTGTTATAAAAACCCATCTGGTGTGCTAATATCCTTCAGGGAAGGAAATTTGCCATCCTTATTCAGTCTGACCTACATATGAGCAATGTGGTTGGCCCTTAACTACCCTCTTCCAGAAGGCTGTCACACCTCTTAGAATAAGGTTGTCTGTTTATTAACTCACATTGTTATATATGACAGAGCCAAGGATTAGCTGATGCAAGCAATGAAACTGAGCTCATTTGGCCAATTCATCATTGTTGTAAAAAGGAAATTAACTATTTTGGCTTTCTAAATATCAGCAATTACAGTTTGGGACAAACACCTCTTTCCCTTTCTATCTTAGCAATGTAAGGGTATATTCCACACTCTCGAGGGGGGGGCGGAGGAGGGGAGCTATACTCCCCACGGGACTGGGGGTCACAGCATTGAGGTGCCATGTTGTACTCCTATCTCTCTCCAAACATAAACGTACTTTCGCGTACTAGCGACCCCCTCTCTGCTCGCAAAAGGAAAGTTATGTTTGTAACAACAGGGAGAGACGACTATTGAGCAGGAAATGCAGGAATTTATGGTGATGGCTAAAAACATTTTTTAAGAGCTGGGTTTTTATTATGATTTTGAAAGCAGGCCGGTTTTGGGAGTGTATGAAAATGTCTTTAAAGTTCACTCCTTTGACCAAGCTATTGGCCACACTCGCTCATGTCTTCTTTGACTCGATGACTGCTTTACATACTCCTCAGTGAAGCACCTTGAGTGTTTTTTCTACTTTAAAAACACTGCGGAAATGCAAATTGTTCCTGTTGAACTACACGCAAGTGGAAAAAAAATTCTGATTCAAACACAAAATTTGCCGGAATACCAGTGAAGTGTCCGTAGGTCTGGACTGTATTACACTAACTCCTTGAATTGCGTACTAAAGATAATGCAACCCTGCAACCAACTGCAAGAAAATATCCTGGCGGGTTCCACACTGTACTCAGCTTGCGTGAAGCAAATCATGATTAAAGAATCACACAGCCACGAACATTCACTACTGAGTAAGCACAGGGTAAACAGCGCTTCAGAACCGAATGATCAGAAAGTAACACAGGTTGGCATCCTTGCTGGTCCCAGTACAACAATTCCTTTCCTCTCACCGAGAGGCCTGGGTAACTTTAACCTAACAATTCCATTAGCCAACTGACAGGATCATGCTTTTACACCTGGTCCGATTTTTCTCTCCATTTGAAGTCCATGGAGATAAATATTGGGACTGTTCTTCCACCTCCCCCCCACTGCTCCCCTCCCCAATCTCGTGGGTGCCCATCCAGCGAGTTAAGTTAAAATTAGCCCCAACGTTTCCTTTGAAGTTGCCGAACTCCCATTATAGCAAGAGGGAATGGTGAGCTTCCGTTACCTCGATACGACCAGTGTCTGGCTGGAAGCCGCGCGCTGGATCCTCCGTCGTAACTCTGCACTGTATGGCACTGCCATTGATGCGGATGGTCTCCTGCTTCAGGCCCAGCTCGGGCAAGCTCTTCCCCTCTGTGACGTGGATCTGGGCATGTACAAGGTCAACACTGGAAACATGAAAAGGAAAGAGAAAAGGGAAAATCAGGAGAGCCCAGCCACTGAAACAGCGCGTACAAGGTCAGTACAGCTTTAGGAAATACAGGTCGATGTGACAGCGAGCTGTGAACTTTAATGGGAATAGACTCGTCCCATCATCAATTTCTTTGCCTAATGTTTCATAAATCCTGAGGCTAACCCAGATCCTGCCATTCTGACTGGACCATTATATCACTGTGAAGTAGGGTTATCAACTCCTCCCTGAATTTCTGGAGGCTCCGCTGCAAGCAACTCAGGAGCAAAACCATAGGGGCATTTTTTTTAATTTTACTCTTTTTTAAGTGCTTTTATTATTTATAAAATTAAAAGACATAGGAAAAAGGCTGTTTGACTGACAGTCAAGAAGCATCCAATCAAGTAATATTCACACCACACCAAGTGCCAGGCAATAACAATCCCCAACATGACAAGAGTCTAACCATCTCCCCTTGACATTCAATGGAATTACCATTGCTGAATCCCCCACTATCAAACATCCAGGGGGTTACCATTGACCAGAAACCGGACTGGTATATTCATATAAATACTGTGGCTGCAAGAGCAGGTCAGAGGCTGGGAATTCTGCGGAGAGTAACTCACCTCCTGACTCCCCAAACCTTGTCCAGCATCTACAAGGCACAAGTCAGGAGTGTGATGGAATGGTGTCAACTTGCCTGGATGAGTGCGGCTCCAACAACACTCAAGAAGCTTGACACCATCCAGGACAAAGCAGCCCCGCTTGACTGGCAATCCATCCATCGCCTTCAACATTCATTCCCGCCACCATTGATGAATGAGTACTGTCTACAAGATGCACTGCAGCAACTCACCAAGCCTCCTTTTGACTGCGCCTTTCAAAACCGTGGCCTCTACCACCTAAAAGGACAAGGGCAGCAGATGCATGGGAACACCACCATCTTCAAGTTCCCCTACAAGTCACACACCACCCTAAGTTGGAACTATATTGCCGTTCCTTCACTGTCGCGGGGTCAAAATCCTGGAACTCCCTTCCTAACAGCACTGTGGGTGGACCTACACCACAGGGACTGCAGCGGTTCAAGAAGGCGGCTCACCCCCACCTTCTCAAGGGCAGTTAGGGGTGGACAATAAATGCTGGCCTAGCCAACTTCGCCTGCCACCTATGAACGAATAAATTTTAAAAAATCAGGGAATGAAGACTGTTCGATTTCTGATTGATCGTGAGGGTGGACATGTTAGGCGCACAATGGCGGGAGTGTGAGGGTCTGGAGGGCAGTCAGAGGCTGAACACTACATGTTGAATCCAGGAAGATGTGCAACCAGAGTTGGCAGTCCTACTATCATTTGGCAAATCATAACCAGTTCAACAGCTGTCACATGCCGATTTGATGGTGTCCTGCTCCCAAATTAGAACCAGGACTATTTACTGTCTTTTTCTGCTTTGGTGGGCTTTGCTCCATAATCACTGACTAGCAAATTCATGAGACTCTTTTTTTTTATTGGGACGTGGGCCCCACCGGCCAGCATTTGTGCCCATCCCTCATTGCCCTTGAACTGAGTGGCTTGCTAGATCATTTCAGAGGGAGTTAAGAGCCAACCACATTGCTGTGTTTCTGGGGTTACATGCAGGCTAGACCAGGTAAGGATGGCGCATTTCCTTCCTGAAAGGGCATTAGTGAACTGGATGGGTTTTTACAACAATCAATGTTAGGGGGGTCACCATTTCTGAAACTATCTTTATGTTCCAGGTTTATTAATGGAATTTAAATTCCACCAGCTGCCGTGGTGGGATTTGAACTCAGGTCCCCAGAGAATTAGCCTGGACCTCTGGATTACTAATCCGGTGACATTACCACTACACCACCATCTCCTCAAATGTATATATCTTATGTATCAGAAAATAATACAGAACCACCACAGTTCACAGTGACTGAAATTCCCGAATTCTCTCAATCCATAAATATCTGCCTCATCTGTTCAAAAACATCCCCATTCTCTCCCCTTACCAATGTATTTTATTTTCCATTTTAAGTAACTGAGTATCCGAGTTCCCTTTAAAAGTTGCTACTGGATCTGCTTCCACTACACTTTCAGGCAGCACATTCCAGGTCACACTAAGACCTTGCATAAAAAAATTTTCCTCATCTCTCCGCCCGACCCTCAGCTTTTCCCAAATCCCAGAAAAATCCCAGCCCCAATCCCTTCCCAACAAATATTTCCCTTTTGGATTATTTGTCCAAACCCCTTTTGGAAGTTACTATGGAATTTGCTTCCACCGTTCTTTCAGACAGCGCGTTCCAGGTCACAACAGCTCGCTGAGTTAAAGAAAAAAATTCTCATCTCTCCTCTTAAATGCTTAAAATCTGTATCCCTCTGGTTCCCGACCGTCCTGCCTGTGGAAACAGTTTCTCCATATTTAGTCTATCAAAATCTCTCATGATACGTTCTGTAACCTCCCTCCTAACAAAATATTCTACTGCTAAACAAAGAATTTAATTTGAGACGGCTTCACTAGGAGTTCAGTACATAGTTCCCTTTTTTGTGAATTAGTTGAACAGCTTGCATTGCACAATCAAGTGGGAGATAAATACCTGTTTTGCAGTTCCATTTATATGAATAATTATAGTCATTCCCTTGAAGTGACTTAATTTTTATAAAAAGTTCTGGGAAGTATAATTAAACCAAAGGTAATCAGCATTAAAATGAGGAATAATTTTGTGCCATCACATCCTTATAGGTCAAGGTAAAACAAAGTTTTGGCTTGCTTCTGATTTTCGCGATGTGTGCAGCATCCACGATTAGGGCTTGCTGACCATCTAAAATCAGCCCGAAGTCTCCAGGAAGGGGAGATTAATCTTCAGGACACTGCTGGGAGAAAAGTCAGAGAGGTGGTGAACGATATTGTACTTTCCCTTGTCTTCGAAGCCTTTCATTTATTAGCTGGAGGATGTGGGGAATGAGGGTTAAGATCCATCCAATTGGGTAGCAAAGAGCCCGTTGGCTTTCTAATTGGTCATGGAAAGGACCGACAACGGGAGTGCAGGGACCAGGGCAGCCTGAAGCAGGATGTCATGCGATGGAATCTCCGGCAATATGCCAATGTGTGTTGGCAAACCCCACCCGCAATCCTTGCTGGGGCAGAGTTCCTTACCCTTAATTCTTTACATCATGCTCTGCTTTTCGGAAATGTGGCAACGCCGCGAGCCCTTTTGGGAGCCGCCCATTACTGCCTCCTCACTGTAGCGTAGAAATGAATTCCTAGCATATCTGTGCCAAGCCTTTGCGGTTATACCCAAAAGACACAGCAGGTCAAGGGGGACCTGCTTTTGTACTTCTAATTCCTCCAGCTGAAGTATGAGCCTCCGCTGGAATCAGGAATTCCGCTCATGAATTTAAACCCACATTTTATCATTGTGTTGTTACATCAAAGCTCTATACTACCAATACGTCAATAGTTTAACTTCAGCCTTCCTTGCTTTCTCTCCTTGCAAAGCGTTGCCTCAACTCAAATCGCTACCTTCCTCTCCAAAGTCGTCTCACAAATTCCCCCTCATGCTTCTCAAATTGTCTGCAACCTTTGACACTGTTGAACATTTTACCCGCCTCCAATTTCTCTGCCCCGTGGTCCAGCTGTCTCCTCTGGGCTCCACTCTTACCCATTCAAGTCAAAGCTAGAGAATCTCAGGCAATCCTCCTCCTCGCTGTTATTTCTCGTCCACCAAGTACTTACCCTCAGCCCCCTTGTGTCCCGTTGGCAGCATCATGCAGAGAGATGCTATCAACTTCCTCTGCTAGACTGCGACACCCAGCTCTACCTCGCACCCACCACCCCCACCTCTCTCGATGTATCCAAATCAGCAGGCTGTTGTGTAACATCCATCTTGGATGAGCTCCTTCCCAACTCTGTAACCTTCTCCAGTCCTACTTCAAACAACACCTTCCCCACCAAAACGCCAAGTCCCTTCAACTCTGACCTCTTGCGCCTTCTCCCTCTCCACCTCAGGGTCCTTGCCTTAAAACCCAGCTCTGACCCTGGTCACCATTCCTAATAATTCCTTTAGTGGGTCGGGTGTCCATTTCTGCTTGATGCTGCCACAGTGAGTTCTGTGGGATGTTAAAGTGTTGCCGAAATGCAATTGATTGTCCCTTGACGGTACAGGAAAATAGAATCTAGCAAGCTGACAAGCAAGGAGCAATTGAACTCAGTTTAACTGGGTCACTACTGTTAGGACAACATCATATTCTGTCCTCTATGTTAATCATTTGCCTGGGGGCAGGCCAGCCAAAAATACATTTGTGTAAAAGTAACAGCAAAGCGCCACAGGTCATCCTTAACTAGGTGAGCATTTCTAGTCATCAATTTGAAGATGTATCTGGGGGAGCCCAAAACTAGAGGCCATAAATCTAAGACCGTCATTGACCAATCCAATGGGAAATTCAGGAGAAACTTGCTTATGCAGAGACTGGTGAGAACGTGGAACTCACAGGGAGGGGTTGGGGGGTGAATAGCATAGGATTTGTGGGGAAACAAGGCCTTGCGTTTCAATAGCGCCTTTTGCAACCACGGGATGTCCCAGAGTGCTTTACAGGCATTGAAGCACTTTTGAAGTGTAGTCAATATCGGAATGTATGAAACACAGCAGCCATTTTGCACACAGCAAACTCCCACAAATAACGACGTGATAATGGTCAGATTATCTATTTTTTGTGATGTTGGTTCAGGGATAAAGTTTGGCCAGGGTAGCGGGGAGAACTCCCCTGCTCTTCTTTGAAATAGTGGTCACGCAATGCTCTAAATGACCAAGATGTCAATAGTTTAATATCAGCCTTCCTTGCTTTCTCTCAGACTGGGTTTAACGGCCCATCCAAAAGACGGCACCTCCAGCGGTGCAGCACTCCCTCAGTACCGCACGGCCACGTCAGCCTTAACTTTTGTGCTCAAGTCCTCGTGTGGGACTTGAACCCGGAACCTCCTGACTCAGGGGAGTGTTTTTTCCCTTTATTCTTTCATGAGATGTGGGCATCGCTGGCAAGGGCAGCATTTGTTGTCCATCCCTATTTGCCCTTGAACTTAGTGGTTTGCTAGGCCATTTCTGAAGGCAGTCAAAAGTTAAGAGCCAACCACATTGCTGTGGGTCTGGAGTCACATCTAGGCCAGACTGGGCCAGGATGGCAGATTTTCATCCCCAAAGGACATTAGTGAACCAGATGGTTTTTTACAACAACGGATGATAGTTGGCATTTCTGAGATGAGCTTTATAATTCCAGATTTATTAACTGAATTTAAATTTATCAGCTGTCATGACGGGATTTGAACTCATGACTCCAGAGGATTAGCCTGGGCCTCTGGATTACTAGCCAGGTGACATCACCACTGCGTCATCGTCTCACCCATTCTACCAATGCTGTGCTGCCAATTAAGCCACGGCTGAGACAAGGTAGTGAGATAAACACATGAGGGAGAAAAAAACAGCTGCTAGGGGGGAGATGGTGGCATAGTGGTAATGTCACTGGGCTAGTAATCCAGAGGCCCAGGCTAATGCTCTGGGGACATGGGTCCAATCCCACCATGGGAGCTGGTGGAATTTAAATTCAATGAATAAATCTGGAATTGAAAGCTAGTTTCATGGTCACCATTACTGAGACTATCATTGATTGTTGTAAAAACCCATCTGGTTCACTAACGTCCTTTAGAGAAGGAAATCTGCCATCCTTACCTGGTCTGGTTTACATCTGACTCCAGAGCCCACCGTAATGTGGCTGACTCTTAACTGCCCTCTGAAATGGCATAGGAAGGCCACTCAATTCAAGGGCAATTAGGGGTGGACAACAAATACTGACCTTGCCAGCGACACCCACATCCCATGAAAAAAAATCGAAAGAAAAAGATGAAGATGGGAGGAGGATCGAGTGGCTTGAACCAGTTGGTGGGTCGAGTGACCTGTTTCTGTGCTGTAAATTGTGTGTAAACAGGTACTGTCGTGATCAAGCTCGTTGTGGTGCTGATAACCTCGTTTGATGTCCCACTGACATTTTTCTAAATGATGTGGACAATCAAAAAAAAGACAGACCACAAAAGAGGAAGCGAACCCATCCAGGCTGCCTCACTGAATATCGAAAACCTCAGGGGTAAAAGTTATGAACCCGGCAACATAAACTAAATGCTACCATTTTAAAAAGAGGGTGCAAAAAGAGAGAGAGAGACCTAAGGGTGTGTCTGTACACATGTCTCTGAAGCTGGCAGGGCAAGTTGATGGAACTGTTAAAAAATATATATACAGGATCCTTGGCTTTCCGGCTTTACAAATTGAGGCACAGAGTACAAAAGCAAGGTATGTTAAGCTAATCCTTTATAAAACAATGGTTAACCCTCAGCTGAAGCATTATGTACAGTTCTGGGTGCTACACTTTAGGGTGGATGCCATCAACTTGGAGAGGGTGCAGAGGACATTTGCGAGAATGGTGCCAGGGATGAGGGGCTTCAGTTATGTGGAGAAGTGGGATTGTTCTCCATGGAGGAGAGGTTAAGGGGAGGATTAATAGGGAAGCTCAAAATATTGAGGGGTTTTGATGGAGTAAATAAGGTGAAACTAATCAGGCTAAAGGTGCTTTAAGTTAAGCAGAGAGGGATAATGAGGAAACGTACTTTTTACACACTTGAGTTGTTGTGGTCTGGAATGCACTGCCTGAAAGTTGATGGAATGATATTTAATAGAAATTTCCAAAAGGGAATTGAATAAATACTTGAAAGTAAAAAAAAAATGCGGGGCTGTGGGAGAACAGCAAAGGGTAATTGGGACTAGCTCTTTCAAAGAACCAGCACAGGCATGATGGCCCAAATAGCCTTTGTGCTGTGTGACTGCATGGTGCTGGTGGACCAAAGGGTAGGAATGCTCATAAAGATGACCCATTCCTCTCCACCCCACTCCCCACCTGGGAATTCAATGGCGTTTGTCTTCAAAGGTATCAAAAAGAGAATAAGGCATCACAGCGGCAATGTTAGCAAGTGGAAAACTGATCAAACTCCTCGTCCCGAACCCCTTCCACTTCAGTCCCAGAGCCACTGGTATCGCGGTCGGGAGGTGCCGGGGATTGGTAAGGCACTTTGCACTCAGCAGGGTTAAAAGCTCAAGGCTGCTGAGTGGAACAAAGATCTAGGGGCTGGGGGGGTGGGGGTGGGTGGGTGGTTCACGACTCGGTCAAGTTTCATGTCCAGCGTCAGCAAAAGTAAAGCTTAGGGTGCACTGCTCGGGCAATTAAATATAAAACCAGAAGCACAATTCTTGCCCTGTCCAAGGCTCAGGGCTGACCTTTCTTGAGTACTGATAATTATCCATCAACATTCATTCAAACGGGTGACCTGGTCATGAACACATTGCTGTGTGGCTGCATTTCCTACATGACAGCAGTGACTACACTTCACAAAGTAATTCATTGGCTGTAAAGTGTAATGGGATATTCTGAGGTTGCTACACAAACGCAAATTCATTCATTCTTTCTGGGTCCCCTCTTGTAAGTGGGTGCTCCGAAAGCCTTGAATAAGAACAGAGCAAGATGATACAATTGGTTCCGAAGAAAAGTCATACTGGACTCGAAACGTTAACCCTGTTTTTCTCTCTCCACAGATGCCGCCAGACCTGCTGAATTTTTTCCCGTGCTCTTTGTTTTTACTTCAGATACTCCAGCATCCGCAGTATTTTGCTTTAATTACTGTAATTTGACTGGTAACTAGTTTAACGGCTCTTGCGTGTCAGGACAGGCTTAGGAAACTGAGGCATTCTACTCCAGAAAATTGTCATTTTCAAGGAGCTAAGATTCAAGTCTTTAAAGTAACAACGGTTCTGCCCGAGTGAATAGATTATTTGAGTTAGATTAACAAAGATGGGGGGGGGTCGTCACAGGGGTCGTGATAGAATCATACAGCACAGAAGACGACCATTCAGCCCATCATACCTATGCTGGCTTCTTGAAACAACTACCCAGTAAGTTAGTCCCACTTCCACGCTCTTTCCCCACAGCCCTGCAATTTTCTTTCTGTTTCAAGTATTTATCCAATTCCCCTTTGTTAAGTTCCTATTGAATCTGCTTCCACCACCCTGCCAGGCAGTACATTCCAGATCCCAGCGTAAAAAAAAGCACAAGTTCGGGAATCAGAATGGGGTTAAACGGTGCAAGTGGCTCTTTTTGGAGCAAGTCACTTTCCTTTGGAACAGGTGGTCAGTAATGGGGAGTGAGTGTGGATTCGGAAGGGAGCTAGGTGAGTTCCTGTAAGTATAAGACAACTTGGATTTGTATGGGGACTAAGATCTCACCCTGTATAACTTATATAAACTAGTTATAGATGTCTTCAGGGCTATTTCTAAAAACTTAAAAACTGGACAAAGACCTTCGAAAATGGCTGAAACTATGTCTGTCTGTGACCCCTGAACAAAAGGAGATATCTGGCAGTTTCGAAGAAACTTATACCTCGTTGATATCTCTGAAGAGACACTAATGATCCCATGTGGGCCGCAGAGACCAAATTCAAAGAGAACTATACAAAAGCCATCTGTATTTCATAACCTAGGCTAGGCAACTATAGTCTATTCGTCTGCTAGGACAAAGGACCCCACAACCTTCCTTTCAAGTCTTAAGGCTTGGGACATTTAACCCGTCTCGGGGACCCAAACGAGGAATGCACACCTTTTGTCAAGGTGGGAGTCAAGTGACATGAACCTCTAGCTGGTGAAACCACTACAAACACAGTCTGCCATGTTACCATCTACAAGCAGTCTCATAGAAAAGGGGCTCTGCCCAAATTGAATACCTGGCCCCCTCTACACTGCTTCTGCTGGAACTTCTGTCCCATCGCCTACAAGAGTGACTCAACTCTGCGTGCCTATCTCATCGTGTGAAGTCAACTCTACCGAAAATGGGAATTATACAGCATCTGTTTTCAACCTGCCATCTCCATGAAGGAATATCTCACTGGAACCCACATGAAACAATAATTCTATTCTCTGTGGCCTTGCCCTGTAAATCCTTCTTTTCTCTATCCTTCTTTTACTGCATGAGTGCAGAGGAGGCAACGTGGCGACCCTCCTCCCGCAGATTGAGGCTGTTCAAATAAACTAACCCTTTGAGTTCATCCTATCTCATGTTTTCTGCCGGGTTATTAATTGAAAAATTGGATCACGCCAAAACTGAGGGACTGGGAAATACGGTACCGCTTATAAAGGGGGAAGGCAAATCAAAAACACCTTTCTGTTTAAAGGTTTAAAGGAGAAATGAGGGCTGTTTAAATTAACCCCCCTCCTGTCCAGAACAGATTATAGAAGGTAGGAGGGTTAACAGGGACTAACTATATCAGTCACTGAAGTTTCAGAGTTCACTTCATCACCTTCAGGCGTCAAAGAGGAATTTCCCGGAATTTCTTCCCACATGACCCCCCCATGGTTTGTTTTCACCTCTTCTTGCAGATTTCCTGGGATGAAGAAGGAGTAAGATCCGATGTGGTGCACTCTACACCGCACTGGGATCAGATAGGCTTGAGAGGCTGTTGGTGTTTTCCTTTCCTTTGTCCTATGCTCGTAAGAGAAGAGAGTTTTGTACCCTTACCGCTGTTGGTCACCTCCTAAAGAATACTTAGCATGGCACTGACAGATACTCAGGACCAAGGTTTGTGTCAGTCCTTTGAGTCTTAGTTGGTGCAAGGCCTGAGGTGAGACAAAAATCTAAAGAACTAAAATAGCAAAAGAAAAACATATTGAAGAAAGTGAAAAATCATTAAATGACAAAAGTCTATACGTAACCAAGTCTGCTCAAAGCCTCCAGAACTGCATCAACCAGCATTTAGATTTACAAAAGCTGATTTTCTGTCTTCACAATCAATGAAAATGTTTTCATCTGAGCTGCATTCCATCAAGAAAGAAAACTTGCTGTACAGTAAAAGCATTCAATTTAGTCATGTAAGGGATGACCTCGATTATATGAATGCCATTTTACTCCAAAAAGCTTAAAATTGCAAGTTTGCGGAACACAAGGATACTGGCTCTGCAATTGGACTGAAAAGAAGAAAGGCAACTGGAACATTGAGTTCCTCAGCGAGGTCCTGTGCTGGGGCAGGAAAGGTTGTGTTCAACTGAAGTTATGTGCATATGAAGGAGGTAGTTTTATGAAATGAAGTCTTGTACTCATCAGCTACTCATCTATGGGTCTCTGATACCAGTTCCACTGGCTGGTCAACCCTGAGAGAGAGTCCAGTGTTGAGCAAAATTACTACCCAGTTCTGCGGCCAATGTTATTCCTCAGCTAACACCACTAAACAAATTATCTGCAAATTATCATAATTCTGTGCACAAATCCCATGAATGAATAAAAAAATGGTTGCTGCACTTCCTACATGATAAAAGTTGACTACACTTCAAAAAGTACTTTGTTGGCTTTCCTAAAAAGGTGAAAGGCACTATATAAATGCAAGTCTGTCTTTTCTTTTCTTCCACTATGACATCAGTCCATCACCAGGACTATCTTCTCCCACCTGTGAAACAATGCCCACTTATGGCCTCATTGTACCTCAAACATCTCCCCCTTCAAGTCCCTCATTCACCAGCTCACTCCACCCCCACCTCTCAGCTCCTGATCAGCTTCCCATGGTCCTCAATGTCACCGATATAACCAACTTCACCTCTACCCAGGTATTATCCTCACCCCTTTTAACACTGCCCACCATCAATCTCCTCCTTAAAAATACCTCAACCTTCTATCCTTTCAGTCCTTGAATGTTCCATTTCCAGGTGAAAACATAGGTGTGATAGCCAAAGGGTCTCCTTTTGCACTGTCTTTTAACCTGATGTGCTACCTCTCCAAGCACTTTGTGAATGTCTTTGTCAATTACATGGTTCAGGTTTGTTAATGTCATTGTTAAGGTTAAGAAAAACAGTTGGTGGTAGTAATGGGCTTTGAGCACAAATAAATAGGGGATAAATTTATTAAGTTTCCTTTCAAAGTTTCCTTTTTTGTTATAGTGCCCCTTCAATGGGCTTTGAATTAGTTAATTAGTTTATTTGTTTATGGGTTTTGAAAGAGCATATAAATAGGGGATGACTGGGGCACTGGGTGAGTATGAGGAGAGCTGAGAAGCTGAACAAGTCAATAAAATCTCTCTGTAAAGAAGAGCTCAGTGTCTTGGTTTTGGCTTTACAATCCGGCTTGGATCTTATAACATACTCACAGTGTCAATCCCTCTATTTCCCATCAAAACCACAACCAACCTCTTTATCCCCTCTGCCACCTTCACCATTTGGGACCACACTATTCTCCTCAATGGCCCCCTTTATAGCAACGCACTCTCAGAGTTACCTGTATCAGAGTTACCTCAGATTTCAATATGTGTTCCCTTATTTTCCTCTAGATATTTTGGGCTCTCTGACTCCCATTTGACTCACAGAGTGTTTAACTTGTCTAGGTAAAGTTTGTAGGGCATCGGGGAATACATAGAGAACACTCTTCAATTTATTCCAGCTATTGCCTTTACCAGGCACTCTCACACGATCTCATCTTTGGAAGGCAACAGAATGACACGGTACTAGAATTTGCTTTAGACTTTAATTGTCTAAGAGCCTTATGAAACAGTAGGAGATTTTGCTGTTGTAACTGGAGCAAAATTGTAATTGTTTGTCGTCATTGCTCCACTAAAACTGAGAGCAACTTCGAGAGTCCGCGCAAATGCAGAGTAATACGGAAATCCAGAAGCTAATGTCAGTGAGTCAACACTCCTCCAAAGGGTGCTCTGCAGAGCTTCCCAAAGGCTGCAATCGACATTGCAATCATAATTTGATGGGAGCTTCCACTCCTTGACACTTCTGTTGTGCTGTAAAACCCTTGAAAAAGTTATACATTGTACAATGAGGTGTAACTCAGTTTCTAGCAGCATACCAATTTCATGATTACTGCTAGACATCCTCAATGGCCCCAAAGCTAATTTTCAGTTTGGGGAACATTAAATTTCTTCACAATTATTTTAAAAATTCTTCTGTTTACAAAATGTATATATTGTTTTAACTCATTCAAGGGGTGTGCGCTTCGCTGGCTGGGCTAGCATTTATTGCCCATCCTTGGTTGCCCTTGAGAAGGTGGGGGTGAGCTGCCTTCTTGAACCGCTGCAGTCCATGTGGTGTAGGTACACCCACAGTGCTGCTAGGAAGGGAGTTCCAGGATTTTGACCCAGCGACAGTGAAGGAACGGCGATATATTTCCAAGTCAGGATGGTGAGTGACTTGGAGGGGAACTTTCAGGTGGTGGTATTCCCATCCATCTGCTGCCCTTGTCCTTCTAGATGGTGGTGGTCTGGGTTCAGAAAGTGCTGTCTAAGGAGCCTTGATGAATTCCTGCAGTGCATCTTGTAGATGGTACACACTGCTGCTACTGTGCATCGGTGGTGGAGGGAGTGAATGTTTGTGGATGGGGTGCCAATCAAGCGGGCTGCTTTGTCCTGGACAGTATCAAGCTTCTTAAGTGTTGTGGGAGCTGCGCTCATCCAGGCAAGTTGGGAGTATTCCATCACACACCTGACTTGTGCCTTGTAGATGGTGGACAGGATTTGGGGAATCAGGAAGTGAGTTACTCGTCGCAGGGTTCCTAGTCCCTGACCTGCTCTTGTAGCCACAGTATTTCTATGGCTAGTCCAGTTCAGTTTCTGGTCAATGGTAACACCCAGGATGTTGATAATGGGGGATTCAGTGATGGTAATGCCATTGAACGTCAAGGGGTGATGGTTAGATGCTCTCCTGTTGGAGATGGTCATTGCCTGGTACTTGCATGGCACAAATGTTACTTGCCACTTGTCAGCCCAAGCCTGGATATTGTCCAGGTCCTGCTGTATTTGTTCATGGAGTGCTCAGTATCTGAGGAGTTGCGAATGGTGCTGAACATTGTGCAATCATCAGCGGACATCCCCACTTCTGACCTTATGATGGAAGGAAGGTCATGTGGAATTACTTTTAAGTATCTATCTTAATTTTAATTTGTATCTGAATGCAGACACAGTCTATATTTTGCAATGTGAAAATTTAAATTAAAGTGACGTATTTTGAATGCTTTCAACTTCTTGACTTAGTGTGTGCGAAAACTTCAATTTAAGAACATAACATAAGAAATAGGAGCAGGAGTAGGCTGTTTAATCCCTTCAAGCCTGCTCTGCCATTCAATAAGATCATAGTTGGTCTGACTGTAGCCTTAACTCCACTTTCCTGCCTGTCCTCCATAACCCTTGACGCCTTTGTTGAGCGGAAATTTGTCTAACTCAGCCTTGAATATATTCAATGACCCAGCCTCCGCTGCTCCCTGGGGAGCGAATTCCAAACACTAAAGACCCTCTGAGAGAAGAAATTCCTCCTCATCCCCGTCTTAAATGGGAGACCTCTTACTTTGAAACTGTGCCCCCTAGTTCTAGATTCTCCCATGAGGGGAAACATCCTCTCAGCATCTACCCTGTCCTGGCCCCCTCAGAATTTTATCTGTTTCAATAATGTCACGGCTCCTTCTTCTAAACTCCAATGAGCATAGGCCCAAACTGCTCAACCTTTCCTCATAAGAGAACCCATTCATCCCAGGGATCAGCCGAGTGAATCTTCTCTGAACTACCTCCAATGCAAGTACATCTCTCCTTAAGTGACTAAAACGACATTTGCTACTGATTGCCTACCAGCTTACTGACATCACTGCTGCTTGGCTTAACTTGGCACTAAATTTAATCTATCGTTGGGAAAGGGGAAAACCACCACGGTGATTGCTAGATCTTAGTGGGCCACTTTCCTTGAAGTCAGTAGCAAGCACTTTTACTCTGTTACTGTGGCAATACAGAGCTGTATGAGAATGATTTAACAGCAGTTATTCAGCCTTGCAAGATTAAGTAATAATGAAAGGAAATTAAAGGATTGGCACTTGGTAGCACAGAACTTGAGCTTTGCTGAAAAGAGAGACCTGTTGCCAAAGCTTTCCGTCTTGCACTCATTAGGACAAACGCAAGAATACCAAATTTCAAACGATCACAACAATTTATGCTGCAGGAGGGAAGAGTGCTGATTGAATTTCTTTTCTGAATTGCCAGGGAGTTTGTTCCTTGTTGCTTTTTCCATGGCAATGCCTCAGCCAATAAAAGTCGACTTGCCAACCAACCAGCGCCTTTTTCTCTCCTGTAGTATAAATTGCTGTGATTGTTTGAAATTTGGCATTTTTGCATTTGTCCTGATGAGTGCAAGACGAAAAGCTTCGGCAACATGTCTCACATTTCAACAATAGTCAAAGAGAAGGAAACGTTGGTAGGGCGAGATGAAGTAGAGTCGGAGGAGTGGGGCAGAATTTTCTGCCTGTCGGGCGGGCGGAGCTGGAGTGGCCGCGGGCGGGGTCCTAATTGGCACCTGCGATCAAGTCCGCGCCACCATTTTGCACGGGTGGGCCAATTAAGGCCCACCCAGTGTATTTGCCGACTCCTGTGAACAGAGGGATTGTGCGGGCAGCGGCAAGCGTGCACAGACCGCCGGTTCCAATGGCGACCCGGCAGTCTGTTTAAAGGAAGGCCTGGCAGCCTCCTGTAGGCTGCTCACAATGGCCACTTCGGGGTCGCACCGCAGGGGCTCGGCTGAGCAGGTCAGGCTGGAAGGAAGGGCAGAGGAGCAGGGCAGGCTGCAGGGTCAGCCCCAGGAGCAGGGCCAGGCTGCAGGGTCTGCCCCAGGAGCAGGGCCAGGCTGCAGGGTCAGCCCCAGGAGCAGGGCAGACTGCAGGGTCAGCCCCAGGAGCAGGCCAGGCTGCAGGGTCAGCCCCAGGAGCAGGGCAGACTGCAGGGTCAGCCCCAGGAGCAGGCCAGGCTGCAGGGTCTGCCCCAGGAGCAGGGCCAGGCTGCAGGGTCTGCCCCAGGAGCAGGCCAGGCTGCAGGGTCTGCCACAGGAGCAGGGCCAGGCTGCAGGGTCAGCCCCAGGAGCAGGGCAGACTGCAGGGTCAGCCCCAGGAGCAGGCCAGGCTGCAGAGTCTGCCACAGGAGCAGGCCAGGCTGCAGGGTCAGCCCCAGGAGCAGGGCAGACTGCAGGGTCAGCCCCAGGAGCAGGGCCAGGCTGCAGGGTCAGCCCCAGGAGCAGGGCCAGGCTGCAGGGTCTGCCCCAGGAGCAGGGCCAGGCTGCAGGGTCTGCCACAGGAGCAGGGCCAGGCTGCAGGGTCTGCCCCAGGAGCAGGGCCAGGCTGTAGGATCTGCCCCAGGAGCAGGGCAGACTGCAGGGTCAGCCCCAGGAGCAGGGCCAGGCTGCAGAGTAGGCCAGCGGGGGGGCCAATGCGCCCCTCGCTTTTCTGATGAGTGCCTTGCTGCCCTCCTCGAGGAGGTGGCAGCACAGCGGGAGGTATTGGTCCCCCAGGATGGGAGGAGGAGGCCCCCCCCATACGACCAAACGTGCCTGGGAGGAGGCGGCAGAGGTGGTGACGTGGTGACGCGACGTGGTGCAGCGCACCTGGATCCAGTGCCATAAGCGCTTCAATGATATGTTGCGCTCTGGAAGGATGAGAACCATCTTGGCATTGGGCATTTAAGCAGCAGGTGGCCTTAGCCTTTGAGGCCCCCCCTCCTCCCCTTACTGTCTTGTCTTACAGTCTTACTGTTGTGACTGCACTGAATCATGTTGGGCATTTCTCGTACGCTGGGTGGTGCCCAGCAGATGGTGCCCATGCTTAGATAAGCCTGAGTGGTTCATGAGGAGACGAGTTCTCCCCCGCAGCATGTGCAGCTCTTAGTCACACATGACTAATCTGGGGGCAACCTAAAGGAGATGCAGCTAGGCGCATGCTCAGAACTCCAACAACTGGAAAACTGAGTAACGACTGTTATTCTCCTTTTGCTCTCATTTTATACAGTTTAGTAAGTCTGTTTAGCAATTAAAGCTTAAGGCAGAGTTCAGTGCCTTTTTGTTTTGTCTCCTGAAGATGAGGATGAAGATGATATACCCTGGGATCAACCCTTCAATTCGTTATCTACTGTGTTAGCCGTGGCTCAGAGGGTGGCACTCACACTTCTGAGTCAGGAAGTCGTGGGTTCAAATCACACTCCATAGACGTGAGTCATAATGCAGGCTCACACGCCCAATGGAGTTGCCGGGGGGTGGCAGCAAGGCGACTGTCATGTTACAGATGAGAAGTTAAACCGAGGCCCCCCACATCTGCTCTCCCTCAGGAGGCTGTAAATCATTGCGTAGCACTACTGAAAGAAGGGCAGTGGAGTTTTCCCCGCTGTCCTGGCCAATGTTGACCCCACAACCAACATGGCTCGAACAGATTATCTGGGCATTATCACATTGCTGTTTGTGGGACGTAAATTGGCTGCCACGTTTCCTACGCTGCAACAGTTGACCACATTTTAAAAGTCAAAATGGGCTGTAAACTCGTTTAGGGTGGTCCTGCAGTCGTGAAAGGTGCTATGTAAATGCACGTCTTTCACTTTTGCACGCTGTTCCTTCCCAAAATGAACCAGTTGTTGGTCACCATCACCAGTTCCTGCAGTGTAGCTGCGTTCTGTCTCTCTCTTGTCTGTCTCTCTCTCTCTCTCTCTCTCTCTCTCTCTCTCACACACTCAGTCTGCTTGACTGATTGCCAGTATGTCTGGAATCGCAGCCAGATGAAAAGAAATTAATTTAATTCTAATTAAAATTATAAATATGTATAAAAATAATGTGCCTTATTTCAGAGATACCCCTGAAAGCAGTAAAACCAATGTGCCAGCGCACAAAGGAGTAAATGATACCCAACATTGAGACAGCAAGCACGATTTTACTTTGGGAGGAATGGTGTGTTCGGTCTTGAGTTCAAACGCACCAGCATAATATGCATAATACTGTTACGGACCCAGTATTCTCTCCCCAGTTGGGGGTAACATTTGGGAACGGCAGCATATTTTGTTATGATACCATAAACCAAAACAACCAAATTTACCAAATGACCCCCAAATGAAGAAATTACTAACAAGATTCCACTTTTTTGTAGTTTTTACTTTTAACACGAATCAGACCACCAATGTAAATGAAACATGAATTAACAGGCTAATAATACTTCAAATAAAAAGGTAAATTTTACTTTAGTCGACAGAACAAGAATATGTATTTAGGCAACCACAAGCACTTGCATCATTCCCCACACAAACGTTGTTCTGCATAACCACACAGTTCCACAATATGCTGTTCTTTGTCCCCACAGTCAGGATTCCTATCCAACAGCAGCTTTCATCTTCGAGTTTCATGGGTGCGGTTATCATCAGTAAGGCACACTTATATGAGCCCCCGCACCCCCCTCTCTCCTGGGTCATGGCAGTCCTGATGGTGTAGCCTTCCAGAATTCCTTTTCAATCAACTAACCAATAACACCCCGGTTCATGGTTTGACCACTTCTGGGTAAACACCCAACTCAGCAGGGTCATTGAACTATTCGCATAGGTTTCCTAGTTTTAGGCCTTTTTAGTCAGCTCGCACAGTACCTCCAAGAACTCCTATCTTGTTTTCTGCCAAACAGAAAAACTAACCTCTTCCTGAGAGTGATTTGCTTTTTCTCCTCACAAGAATTCTCTGTGCTCCTCTTTCTGTCCCCGTCTGCCTTCTCTTTGTGTCTGCATCTGCGCGCTGATTGCCTTCACCCTCCAACTCCCCTGTTTGTAGCTCTCCTTTATGTTTGGCTACACGACTTCTATCAAAACTTCATTCCTATTGGAACTGCTTCCAAGTCAAGGGTCGCCAGGTCACATGGACCACTATTTCTTATTATTCAAGAAAATTACAATTGATCCCTTTCCAATTGATGCAAACTCTTAAAAGTCCTTTTCAAACATGCTTTGAAAACAATTACAGATTGCACAGAGAAATTACAAATTTTCCTTATTGTACTGCTTCCGAGGTCAAATATTGCCACAGTGGTTATGTTACTGGTCTATCCAGAAACAAGGACTAATGATCTGTAAACATGAGTTCAAATCCCATCACATCGGTTGGGGAATTTAAATTCGGTTAATCAATACACCTTGAATAAAATGCTAGTATCAGAAATGGTGACCACGTAACTGCCCAATTGTCATAAAAACCCATCTAGTTTACCAAAGTCCTCGAGAGAAGGAAATCTGTTGTCTTTGTCCAGCAAGCCGCTCAGGTAAGGGGGATTAGAGATGAGCAATAAATGCTGGGCTTGCTAGCAGCTCCGTTTGGTAATTAAGTAAATAAAATACAGAGGAGGACTGCAACAAAATACAATACAACATTCATAAACTTACAGAATAGGCAAGTAATTGGCAAATTGAATTTCAATATAGATCTGTGTGAGATGATGCATCCAGACAGGAAGAATAAGAAGGTCCCATACTGCTTGGATAATTAAGAGTATGGATAGGGTAGAGGAGCAAAGGGATCTAGGGGTTTAGATAAACAAATTGCTCAAAGCAGCAACAAGATTAGTAAAGGCCATAAAAAAAATCAAACTAAATACTCAGGTTCATTTCTAGAGAGATAGAATTGAAAAGTATAGACGTGATACCGTACTGGTGTAGAACCTTGGTCAGACCACACTTGGAGCATGGTACAGTTCTTCTCTCTATATTATTCAAACAATACAGGGGGTCTGGAGAAGGAGTGGAAAAGATTTACGTGGATAATACCAGAACTGAGAGGTCGTAACTGTCGTGAAAGACTAAAGAGGCTGGGGCTCTTATCTCTAGAAAAGAGAAGGCTGAGCAGCAAGCTGATAGAGACAATTGCAAGCAGTCTGGAGGAGGTTCACTCAACTGGGATGAGGGGCTTATCTTCTGAAGAAAGGTTGGAAAGTCGGGGGCTGATACCCAATCAAGTTTAGTAGAATGAGAGGTGATCTTATTGAAACATATAAGATCCTGAGGGGCTTTGACAGGGTAGATACCGGGAGGATGTTCCACACATGGAAGAGACTAGAACCAGAATAAGAGGTCTACCTTTTAAGACGGAGATGAGGAGAAATTTTTTTCTCGTCAATCTGTGGAATTCTCTCCCCCAGAGAGCAGTGGAGGCTGGGTCATTGAATCAGTTCAAGGCAGTTAGGCAGGTTTTTGATGCACAAGGGACTCAAGGGTAATGGGGGCAGACGGGAAAGTGGAGTTGAGACCACAACCAGATCAGCCATGATTTTATTGAATGGAGCGGGCTCGAAGGCTGAATGGCCTACTTCTGCTCCTAAGTCTTAAGTTCCTATGGTCGAGACCAGAACTAGTGGCCTTAAATGTAATATGGTCACTAATAAATCCAACAGGATATTCAGGAAAGACAGCTTCACTCAAAGAGTGCAGACCATGTGGAACTCATGACCACATGGAATAGTAAGTACTTTTAAATGGAAGCTAGATAAATACAAAGAAGGAAGGAATAGAAGGTTACATTCATTACCCAATGTGGGACTTGATCCCAGGATCCTTGGACTGACAGCCCCACTACCAACAGAGCTAAAGGGCTACATAGGGAGTCCCTGCACAAAGACAGAATACAAATGGAAACCGTTCACTTTCAAGGCTGTGGCTATGTAGGTCAAGCACCTGAAAGATGCAACTCGTGGGAAATGAATGGAGTGCAAAACAAACTCGCTGGAACCCCATATTTGGAGCTCCTGCTGCCAAATGGAAAGGCATCAGAGAGAGTTGCACACATGCCAGCGGTCGCAGCGTGAGCTTCCAAAGTTTCGCCAACCAAAGGGGCAAATGAGAACTTGAAGAAACAACCTTGACATTTAAAATCGCAGAATTTTGTACAGCACAGAAGGAGGCCATTCGGCCCACTGTGTCTGCACCAGCTCTCCAAAAGAGGAATTCACCGAGTGCCGTTCTCCAGTCTTCTCCCTGTACCCTGCACATTCGTCCTTTTCAGATAACGGTCTAATTCCCTTTTGATATTTCCTATCTATATCGCAGAAGAGTTTAGCAGAAAGCTGGTGGTTTGGAAGGAATATTTTCAAATTGCTTTTTTTTTAAAATCAATGTTTACCGAAATGCGCTCTTAAACTAAATATTGCAATCACTTCCCTTCTGAGTTCATTGGATGTTGGGAATCTCATTTCCTTAAATTTCCCTATTCTACCCACCTTCATCATTTACAGAATCATCAGAAGCATATTTTACAGAGGAAACAGTTGATAAACGATACGTAGGCTAGATACAAGAACTTACAGCTGGTTAAGCACTGAACAGACCTAAGAATGGATAGCTTGAACTTTATTGTTAGTCTCTGTCAAGCTAACTTGTTTGCTTTAATGCAAACAGCTGACACACTGCTTGACACTGACAGAGGCTGCAACTGCTCATTTGCAGGAAGTGCTCCCCCTAGTGTTGCACCAGAGATAAACACAGCCAAACTTAACTGTGTCCCCAGTTACCGAGAGTATCACCTAAAATTCTGTGGTGAAACACTGGCATAAGACGGTGACACTACCTGAACCTTGGCGGTGTTACAATATGGCTGAGACATCACCTGCTACACCGAGCAGGGCACAATGATTTGCGTTGCAGGAGAATGGTTTATATTACCCCAGGCAACTTGCTTATTTCTCCATGCTGACATCACTTTACTGAGCTATAAATGAACCGGTAACAACCAACGCGGCCTTTTCCCGGTCTTGCACACTTGACCGCCGGAAAAAGCAAGCTCCAACCAATTCTGAACCCTCAGGAGTATTCTGTCTTCACTGATGTGAATTCAGAACAGCTCAGGGGAAAGGCTATTTCCTGTGAACACAATGCTCGCTAACACTATTACTTTGTAGACAGTCAAAGGTTGCTATTTTTCTGCAAGTCATCGAGGATAATATAAATCATTCTGTCATTAAAAAATAGCACTCAAAATGCTGGAGGAACAATGGCCTTCAAATAAACACGTACTGAGATGGGGAAATAAATCAAAGAAGTTAAATTAACAATCCACATCAATGTAAAAGCTAATATTGATGTTGAAATATAGGCTCTCTCTCTTTATTACAATGTTGAAGCTCAGCTTCCTAATATATTCAAGTCTTCCCTTGCTGAACTATTGACAGCTGTGCAGGGACAGGTAGAAAACTCCTCATTAGGGTCAAGTTATTTTCCACTTTTGACAAGTTGATGCACAAATAATTTGACGGCCGAAGCTTTTCTCCATCCATCTCCATTTGCATCATTATTCTCTCAGCCTCCTGAACCATTCCTCCTGTCTCCCAATGTTATTGCCATTCCCTGCTTTCCTCCCCCATAAAGCAAGGCTGCCTCCTCAGCTAAAACTACTCAGTCTAATTCCATTCCCCTGCTCCTCTCCATGTGTTAAATCTTTCAGAATTATTCTCTTCATGCAAAAGCATCCAGCTATTTTACAGTGAATTACATTGAATTTACAGCACAGAACCAGGCCGTTTGGCCCAACTAGTCTATGCTAGGCTCTTATGTTCTACATGGCCCTATCAGCATAACTTTTTATTTCTTTCTCCCTCACACGTCCACCTAGCCTCCCCTTAAATGCATTGATGCTATTCACCTCAACCACGACCTGTGGTAGTGAGTTCCACATTCTCACCACTCTCTAGCAAAGATGTTTCTCCTGAATTGCCTGTTGGATTGATTAGTGATGACCCCTTGTTTCAGGTTCTCCCGCAAGTAGAAACATCACAGAATCACGGAATCACACAGTGCAGAAGAGGCCCTTCGGCCCATCGAGTCTGCACCCACACGTGAGAAACACCTGACCTACCTACCTACCTAATCCCATTTACCAGCACTTGGCCCATAGCCTTGAATGTTATGACCTGCCAAGTGCTCATCCAGGTACTTTTTAAAGGATGTGATGCAACCCGCCTCCACCACCCTCCCAGGCAGCGCATTCCAAACCGTCACCACCCTCTTGGTAAAAAAGTTTTTCCTCACATCCCCCCTAAACCTCCTGTCCCTCACCTTGAACTTGTGCCCCCTTGTGACTGACCCTTCAACTAAGGGGAACAGCTGCTCCCTATCCACCCTGTCCATGCCCTTCATAATCTTGTACACCTCGATCAGGTCACCCCTCAGTTTTCTCTGCTCCAACGAAAACAACCCGAGTCTATCCAACCTCCCTTCGTAATTTAAATGTTTCATCCCAGGCAACATCCTGGTGAATCTCCTCTGCACCCCCTCCAGTGCAATCCTCATTATGTCTACCCTATCAAATCCATTCGTGTTTTACTCAGTAAGGCTGGTGTGGTCGAGGGCATTTGAGAGGCTCCAGATGGAGGCAGTTCATAAATAAAAAGAAAGACATGTATTTATATAGCACTTTTCACAACCAGTGGACCTCCCAAAGCACCTTACAGCCGATGAAGTACTTTTGAAATGTAGTCACTGTTGTAATGTAGAAAAAGCTTTTAATTCTTTCTGCCATCTGTGATGGAGTAGTTAAGGCTACAATGAGTTCCAGAATCGTGAAAAATCACTCGGTCCTTGTCCCTTAGCAAGTACAGAATATTATAAAACACTTAAAAAAGCAAAATACTGCAAATGCTGGAAATCTGAAATGAAAACAGAAAGTGCTGGAAATACTCAGCAGGTCTGGCAGCATCTGTGGAGAGAGAAACAGAGTTAACGTTTCAGGTCTTAACTCCACAGATGTTGCCTGACCAGCTGGGTACTTCCAGCATTTTCGTTTAATAAAACTTTTAATAATAAAATGCAAAGATTTAAGAAAGGTGGTGGCGCTGGTAAAATGTCTTTTCATCAATTGTTGGGGAAATGCCTGCAAACCGCCTGAAATCCACTCTCAAAATGGATTTATTAGCTTAACTGAGTGCTGGGAAATAAAATAAATTTATACCATATGGTTTATCAGCTATCCAAACCATAAAGGCTTCTAAGCTAGTCAAGCAATACAAGTTCCGCAAGTCAATAAAGCTATGAAGACTTGCGTAAATAAACAGGACATCCCTTGTTTACGTTAGAAAGTCGTTTGGAAAGGATCCACTCGGAAATAACTCCCAGAGGCTGATAAAAATATGCTGCATCTTATCAGATTCTGTGTGGCAAGCCCTGTGAAAATAGAAGCACAGACCCACAAATGGCACTCATTCACTCATGTGGGGAGGTGGTAGCGTAGTGGTAATGTCAGTAAGCTAGTAAACTAATACCCTGGGGACATGGACTCAAATCCCACTACGGCAGCTGGTGGAATTTAAATTGAATTAATAAATCTGGAATAGAAAGCTTGTCTCAGTAATGGTGATGATGAAACTAGAATTGATTGTTGTCAAAACCCATCTGGCCCCTTTAGGGGGGGGGGATCCTTGCCCGGTCTGGCCTACATGTGACTCCAGACCCACAACAGTGTGGTTGACTATTAATCTGCCCTCTGGCAAGCCACTTGGTTCAAGGGCAATTAGGGATGGGCAACATCCCACGAATGAATAAATATTAAAAAAAAACTTGAAGCATCCCAACTGAGGAACAGGCTGATCTGTATCCAACTACCCACCTTGGTTGTGTAAACCTTTAATACGCAAGCCTAACAAAAAGCTATCAATGTCAGTTTTGAAATTTTCAATTGACTCCCCCGGACCTCCCCCGCCCCTACACACCACCCCAACCCCCAACCTCAATAGCTTTTTGGGAGATTTCCACTCCCCTGTGTGTGAAGAAGTGCTTCCTGACTTCACCCCTGAATGGCCTGGCTCAAATTACAGTATTGGAAACAGTGAACTCAAACCCAATCCACACTGGTTAATGTAAAATGGTTCGCCAAACCAACTCCTGGACAAAGAACCCAGACGCTCCCTCTGAGAGAGGAGTTAAGGGTACGTCTGTGTTTTTTTTGGCATGTACTTCCTGTGGTATTCAAAAACCAGTGTTCGTACAGAAGCTAAACGGTTCCATCAATGGCCTCATGTTAAAGCAAATTCCAATTACTGTTCAACCTCCTGAGGTCTCGGAGGAATGGATGGACTTGTATGATAACTGTAAACATCTTTCATGCTGAAATCCAAACACTATTTCTAATAATGTCATAACTGCAATGATAATGTTAATAGAATTTGTTTTTCTTAAATTATAGATAATGAAGAAATGAGAATAGTCCTGCAGTTTTATTCACCTCACTCGATCTGTATTTTATCAGTTAAATGCAGACAAGTCAGTGACAATTATTCATATATTAAAATGGTAATAATTTCTTTCTAATCTGCATGAATTCTAAGTTGTAATACAAGAACGGGCGATTAAAACTGTATTAATCCTTCTGGGAAAAAAAAAACAAACAGTATAGTCACCTCTGCCCAATTTTTGTTCCTGAAAAGGGTGGCACCTTCTGAGGCAGTGCATGCCATTACCTCAGGTTTTGCTCAATTCATTTGTGTGCAGTGTACGCTGGGCAAAAGATAACAGGTCATAATTCGCTGTGGCAGGGCATCTAATGGAGTCTGCCACCAACTGTAGACTTGACCTTGCACGTTTAAATTTTAATATTTTTCACATGGCAAGTTGCTGAAAGTGCGAGATGGGGCGCCTGGGACCTGAGTGAACAGGGCAAGCAACTGAGTATTCCTTAGCAGGACCAGGACCGAGAAGGACATGTAAATCAGGAGGTGTGAATTCAACGTCACATCAGGACAGAGAGAGAAATAAAGATGAAAACAGAGCCTGGATTGAGAAATAAAAAAACACAGGCAGAAAGGAAAAGTAAAAATAGATTAATGATGTAAAATATTATGCTTCTTTCAATCTCCAACAACAATTAAAAGTTGAAGGAATGAACTCCAGACTTAGTTCATTTTCAATGGTAAGGAGATTGACTGGCAGTAGCCAAGACCTATAACAAAGTTAAAAGAGTACTTAAGACTTGAAATGGCAAGGTTTTACTTTCTGTGGTGAGCTTACTTTGCGTCCACCGTGCAAAAACAGCAATTTCAAACCATTCAAGGTATTTGAACAGGGAGGAAGATGGTGAGATGCCATTTTCACAAAGCTAGTGGCGGAGCTGCAAATCAGGGGTCAGGGGAGTGGACAGGACTCCCAGGGGCCATGAGGGAAGGTAGGAGGGTGGGCATTAGCCAATTGCAGGAGATTAGGATCCAGCCACAAGGAAAGCTGCAGGCTAGGTTGAAGTTCTGTTGAGGGGAGGGCGCAGGGAAAGGGGATTGGCAAAGGGGGATGGAATTCTTCTGCTTCTCTTGAGCCACAAGAAGTGTTAGAAAGACACTTAATTGCTAAATCTAGCAGTTCTTACTTTCCTCCAGTTGCCAATTCCAAGGACTGGGAAACCCAGCCAATATAATTCAATCTAAAACTACGGTGAAATATGAGACATGCAGCCTCATCATCATTATCTAAATTACTAATCAACCTCTGGAGAGCAGATTAGATGCCCATCATGCCAAATCCACCTGTTAAAACTTGCAAATGGATGAAAAAGCTCCGAAGGCTCTACTTCGATGAAGAGTAAGAGGGTGCAAGTTAGCAAAACTGAAGTCCACGGGATTAAAGGGACAGTGGTAACGTGGATATAAAACTGGTTAAGAGACAGAAAGCAGACAGTAGTGGTGAATGGTTGTTTTTCAAGACTGGAGGGAAGTATATAGTGATACTTTTAAGGCTCGTTTTGATGTGTATTGATGACCTGGGCCTGGGTATACAGGGCATAATTTCAAAGTTTGTGCTGTCCTATCCTACTTGTAGCTACTTCTACCAGGGGATCTGCTGTCATGGTATGTCACGCTCATCTGTCTTGTGCTATCCTCACACGTCCACTGTAGCTCATCTGCAACTGCTCTGTGACATCAGTCATCCAACTACACCAAGGTCGACCCCTTTTTCTGCTGCCCTCCACTTTGCCCTCTCAGAAAGATCTCCGTAGCTTTTCACCTCTGATCAAATGGCCGAAATACTGACATTTTCTTTTTTGGATGTCATTTTTGAGAGTTCCTTTTGCTCTTTCAATGTCAAGCACCTCCTCACTTGCCTTATGGTCTGTATGTGGAATTTTTAACATGCGTCTTAGCATCTGCATTTCAAAGGCTTCGATTTCCTTCCACAGATATTCATTTATTGTCCAGGTTTCTGAGTCATACGGAAAAGTGGATAGAACCTAGCACCTTAGGAGTTCTTGTTTCAAATTGAGTTTTCTTGTTGTTAACACATCCTTCATCTTCACAAAATTACTTCTGGCTAGTTTGTAGATGACATGAAATTGGGAAATTTAATGAAGAGTGAGGAGGGTAACAAAAGACTGCATATAGTCATAAGAAGTAGGAGGAATGGGTCATTCAGCCCCTCGAGCCTGCTCTGCCATTCAATATGACCATGGCTGGTCTGATTGTGGCCTTAACTCCACTTTCCTGCCTGCCCCCCTCCACCACCTCCTGCACCACCCCCAACCCTCGACCATATTCAATGACCAGCCTCCACGACTCGCTGGGGAAGAGAATTCCAAAAATTAACAACGCCATAAGCAAAGGAATTCCTCCTCACCTCCATCTTAAACAGAGAACACTTGATTTTCAAACTGCGCTCCCTTAGCACTAGATATACCCAAGAGAAGAAACATCCTCTCAGCATCTTCCCTATCAAGACCCCTCAGGATCTTAGATGTATCAATATGATCAGTTTGGTGAGTATTTTTCTCGTCTATCTTTAAAAAGTCACGTAACTTTTTAGTAATTTTAAGGTTTTAATAGTAGTAAGGTCTACTAGCAATAGTAGAGCTTAAGGAGTAGTGGGTTTTATTAATTAAAATCAATGAAGACAAAATAAATTAATTAACACAAAATAAAGATGGCAGGGCAGGTGATGTATTGCGGCTGCAATATGTAGATGCTCCTGGACATCAGTGTCATCCAAGGCAACGGTGAATGCAGTGTCTGCAGCTCAGGCAACTTCGGGCAGAGTCAATGAGCTGGAGCCAGGGTGTTCTGGCCTGACCAGTGGTCAGGGACAGGAGGGTGTGACTACAAGTGAGGCGGGTGAGGGGGCGAGGAAGTAAAAATGGAGGACCCTCAGCCCTTGCAATTGTCAACAGGTTCAAGATACTTGCAGTTTGTATCGATGAGAGCAGGGGGTGCAATGTGGATGAGCTAACTGATTATGGAATCTTAGTACAGGAAGCCATTCAAGTTAATAGGGATGGTGTGATATTAGAGGGAAATAGAGTCAATGGAATAGGCACAGTTCTCTGTACCCAACAGTGAGAGTCCAGAGGCTGTGTTACCTGGCCAGTGCCAGGGTTCGGAACATCTGCTTGGGACTGGAGAGGAACTTGCATTGGGAGAGGGAGGATCCAGTTGTCATGTTCCACATGGATACCAACAACATAGAATAGCACTAAGAAAGAGGTTGTGCTTAGGGATAAGGAACAGCTAGGGGCTAAATTAAAAAGCAGAACCTCCAAGGTAATAATCTCTGGATTATTAGCTGAGTTATGAGAAAACTGGTGTACAGTAAATGAGATTGGAGAGATGAATGCATGGCTCAAAGCCGTATAAATACTGTAGTTAAAAGAGCAGGTCAGAGGCTAAGAATCCAGCGGTGAGTAACTCACCTCCTGACTCCCCAAAGCCTGTCTACCATCTACAAGACACAGGTCAGGAGTGTGATGGAATACTCTCCACTTGCCTGGATGAGTACAGCTTCAACAACACTCAAGAAGTTGGACACCATCCAGGACAGAGCAGCCCATTTGATGGGCACCCCATCCACAAACGTTCACTCCCTCCACCATCGATACACAATGGCAGCAGTGTGCACCATTTACAAGATGCACTGCAAGAACTCAGCAATGTTCCTTCGACAGCACCTTCCAAATCCACAGCCGCTACCGTCCAGAAGGACAAGGGCAGCAGGTGCACGAGTACACCACCGCCTGGAAGTTCCCCTCTTAGTTACTCCCCATCCTGACTTGGAAATATATCGCCGTTCCTTCACTGTCGCTGGGTCAAAATCCTGGAACTCCCTCCCTAACAGCATTGTGGGTGTACCTACACCACATGGACTACAGTGGTTCAGGAAGGCAGCTCACCATCACCTTCTCAAGGGCAATTAGGGATGTGCAATAAATGCTGACATAGCCAGTGAAGCCCATATCCCATGAATGAATTAAAAAAAGGACTGGTGTGGGAGAAATAGTCTTCGATTCATGGGGCGCCAGTACTGGGCAAAGTGAAAGCTGTACTGTTGGGACAGGCTTCATCTGAACTGTACTAGGACCAGTGTTCTGATGAGTCGTATAACTAGGGCGGCAGAAAGAGCTTTAAACAATATATGGAGGGGACGGGATCATGTGAAAGGAGATGTGGTAACTTAAAGGGACAAACGAGGTAATAGAGCAGAGTAGCGATTTGGGTAATGATAACCAGTGTGTCGCAGGAAGGTTCAGAGAGTACAAACTTAAGAGTCCATCAACAGATTGGGCCATGGATTGCAAAAATAGTAAAAAGCCAGAATTAAAAGCTCTGTATCTGAACCTAAGTAGCATTCACCATGAAATGGAAGAATTTTTAGCACAGGTAGAATTAAATATGTATGACCTGATAGCCATGACGGAGACATGGTTGCAGGGTGGCCAAGGTTGGGACTGAATATTGAAGGGCTCTTGACATCTCAAAAAGATAGGAAGCTGGGAAAAGGTTGTTGGGGTAGCTCTAATGGTTAAGGATGACATTAGTACAGTAGTGAGAGATGATCTTAGCTCAAAAGAGCAAGATGTAGAATCAATCTGGGTAGAGAAAAGAAATAGGAGAAGTAAGAGGTCACTTGTGGAGTAGGTTACAGGTCCCCTAACTGTAGTTACACTGTAGGACAGAGTATACAGGAAGAAATAAATGGGGCATGTTAAGAAATGTACCACAATAATCATGGTTGACTTTATTGACAAAGGTTGCCTGGAAAATGAGTTCATAGCATATATTCAGGACAATTTCTTAAAGCAATACATTCTAGAACCAAACAGGGAGCAGGCTATTCTGGTCCTGATAATGAGCAATGAGACAGGGTTAATCAATAACCTCATGTTACCTCTAGGTAACATTGAGCATAACATGATAGGAATTTATTTCCAGTTTGAAGGGGAGAAGTGTGGGTCTAAGACTAGTGTTTTAAACTTGAATTAAGATAATTATAAAGGTATGAAGGCAAAGCTAGCTAAAGTGCGCTGGGAAATTAGGTTAAAAGGTAAGACAATAGAGATACAGTGGCAGACTTTTGAGGAGATATTTAATAACTCTCAGCAAAGATTTATGCCAGTTGGAAAGAAAGACTCTTTGAGAAGGGTGCGTCATCCATGGCTAAATAAGGGTAGTATCAAATTGAAAGAAACACCACAAATCTGCAAAGATTACTGGTAGGTCAGAAAATTAGTCAGATTTTAAGAGCCAGCAAAGAATGACTAAAAAACAAAAGAGGTTGAAAGTAGAATATGAGGGAAAGCTAGTTAGTAATACAGAACAGATGGTAAGTGTTTCTACAAGTATTTAAATAGGAAAACCACAAATAAAGCTAGTGTTGGTTCTTTAGGCAGTGAATCTGTGGAATTGAAAATCGAAAACAAGGAAATAGTGGAGACATCAAACAGGTATTTTGTGTTTCGCTTCAGTGTAGAAGACTTAGAGAACTTCTCAAAGATACTTGAAAATCAAGAGCTGAAAGGGTGGGAAGAACTTTAAGGAATCACCATCGCCAGGGAAAAGGTGTGGAGGAAACTATGGACCTAAGGGCTGACAAGTCCCCAGGACCAGATGGCCTGCATCCCAGAGTCTCAAAAGAAGTGGTTGCAAAAATAGTGTACGCATTGGTTATAATCTTCCAAAATTCCTTTGACTCTGGAAGGGTCTCAGCGAATTGGAAAATAGCTAAGTAATGCCTTTAATCAGGGAAGGAGGAAGACAAAAAGCAGGAAAATATAGGCCAGTTAGTCTAACATCAATCACAGGAAAATTGCTAGGATTCAGTATTAAGGAAGTTATAACAGGATATTTAGAAAATCATAATGGGATCAGGCAGAGTCGACATGGTTTTGTGAAAGGAAAATCCTGTTCAACTAATTTTTTTTTAGAGTTCTTTGAGGAAGTAACAAACAAGATGGATAAAGGGGAACCTGTAGAGATGCTGCACTTGGATTTCCAAAAGGCATTTGATAAGGTGCCACATCAAAGATTACTATATAAGAGCGCGTGGTATAGGGGTAACATATTAGCATGGATAAAGGATTGGTTAGCTAACAGGAAGCAGAGAGCAGGGATGAGTGAGTCATTTTCAGGTTGGCAAGCTGTAACCAATGAAGTGCCACAGGGATCAGTGCTGGGTTCTCAACTATTTACAATCTATATCAATGACTTGAATGAAAGGGCAAAGTGTATGGTAGCTAAATTTGCTGATGACTCCGAGATAGGTAGGAAAGTAAGCTGTCAAGAGGAGGTAAAGGGGTATAGATCAAGGGCAACTTAGTTGGCAAAAATTTGGTGCTTGCAGTTTAATGTGAACTTGTCCACTTAGACAGGAAGAATAGAAAAGCAGTATACGATTTAAATGGACAGGGATTGCAGAACTTGGAGGTACAGAGGGATCTGGGTGTCCTGGTACAGGAATCACAAAAAGTTATTATGCAGATACAGCAAGTGATTAGGAAGGCAAATGGAATGTTGCCGGAGGTTTGGCAAGCCCAAGAGTCAGTCAGCGGGACAGGCAGTGAACCAGAGGATCGGCGAGTGGGAGAGGCGGTGAGCTGGATGGTCAAATGGGAGAGGCGGCGAGCTGGACAGTGGAGTGGGAGAGGCGGTGAGCTGGATGGTCAAATCGGAGAGGCGGCGAGCTGGATGGTGGAGTGGGAGAGGCGGTGAGCTGGACGGTGGAGTGGGAGAGGCGGTGAGCTGGATGGTGGAGTGGGAGAGGCAGTGAGCCGGATGGTGGAGTGGGAGAGGCGGCGAGCTGGACGGTGGAGTGGGAGAGGCGGTGAGCTGGATGGGGGAATGGGAGAGGCGGTGAGCTGGACGGTGGATTGGGAGAGGTGGTGAGCTGGACGGTGGAGTGGGAGAGGCGGTGAGCTGGACGGTGGAGTGGGAGAGGCGGTGAGCTGGATGGTGGAGTGGGAGAGGCGGTGAGCTGGACGGTTGAGTGGGAGAGGCGGTGAGCTGGACGGTGGAGTGGGAGAGGCGGTGAGCTGGACGGTGGAGTGGGAGAGGCGGTGAGCTGGACGGTGGAGTGGGAGAGGCGGTGAGCTGGACGGTGGAGTGGGAGAGGCGGTGATCTGGATGGTGGAGTGGGAGAGGCGGTGAGTTGGATGGTGGAGTGGGAGAGGCGGTGAGCTGGATGGTGGAGCGAGAGAGGGGGTGAGCTGGACGGTTGAGTGGGAAAGGCGGGGAGTCTGAGGACCAGTCAGCAGGAGGTAACTAGACTTTATTTCCTTAAATTAATTTTATTTTAAGTAATTAATTTACAAATATAGGAATTTAGCCAGGCAAATATTTCAACTTAGAGGGTACAATGTTTTAATGTTTCCTCTGATGAGAAAGGTCCCAACTATAGCTTTTATACAGGTTGAAATGGGAAAATTTGATGCGCTTCCTGTTGTTTAATTTGAAGTTGCAGTGTTAAAGAACCCAAATGCGATGTTAAGCGAATAACTACAGTACCTTCACTGGCTATTAAAGGGCTTTGAGACTTCTTGAGCTGAAAGTTTATCATTCAGCGACTTACGTCAGAGAGAGAGAGAGAGAGCTGCCTTCAGAGGGAGAGAGAAAAACACTGGGAGACGAAAAAACACCTGTGCCTTGTGTACAATAGCAGATCCAAACAATGACTATTCATTGAGAGAACGTGACTCTGCTTGGGCTGTAATAGCATTCAACACGACAGGTCGACGTGCTTTCACTGGGCTAACCCAATTCTGTTGAAAGGGCATCGCTCCTAAATTTAAATTTTGCTCCTCTCCGCACAGGTGCTGCCTGACCTGCTGAGTCTTCCCAGCATTTTCTGTTGAATTTCCGATTTCCAGCAACGACAGTATTTTGCTTTAGTAACAGCGTTTGTTGGTTTAAGCCTTGCTGCGAGGTGAGTTTGAATGACTTGGTTTGCGCCCCGCGGGATGATTATGGTCAAATGCTTTGATGTCTCCCAGTTGGCTGCTGTCCCTCCTCATTTTGGCTCCAAATATCTTTAAAGATCTCTCTTTTGCTGAGTTGAATCAATACTGAAAAAGCCAGCGTCTTCTGCCTGTAAATCCCACTGAGAGCTGCGTGCAAAAAACCAGCAATCAAAGGTTTTAATCCAAACAACACTCCAGGCATTTTAATGTGGAGTAAACAATATCTGAAGAGGTAGAACCTGGAAAACGTTTGATGGGAAAAAAACGCTGCTCCGAAAGGATTTGCTGTTTCTTAGGTTCTGCCCCGCCCACTTTCCAATGCTGACGGAACTTTGTTTTTTGAACACTTTGATAAGTAATTTGTAAAACATGTAGTCTATGACTTTATTTATCTAATTTGCTTATTATAGCCATGATGTGTTTATTTGCAGGGAATGGAATTTGCAGCCTCTCATGTATTATTAATATCAGCGCATTTAATTATGCAGCCGAGGTAATTATTTATCCAATTTAACAGTATTAATTTATTTTCAATCAAATGGCACTTAATGAGCTGTTCGTGGGAATGTTTCCTACGGGCTTATGATTCAGCACCGTGAGATCTCAGATGCCTTCCACCCAGTGCTGTCAAAGTCCAGGATTCTCCCTCCCTCCTGCTAATACGCCACCTGCACAAAGTGCTGCCAACTCTAGCAACAGAACCAAGGGCAAACTTAATCCCAGGTCTTCATTCAACGTGGGTTAAACGACAAACTGCAAGCCCAGTGCTTTTTATTTGGATGAAACCAATTAAACTAAATTAGGAAAAATGAGGGACAGAACAAGGTGCAGCCCCCTTAAAGGGACACTGCGAACTAAGTCAAACGTTAAAGGAAACTGACAAACGTTAAACCAAAACGTGATGAAATGGGATGTGATAAAACAACCCAATCCCCGTGGCGCCCACCGAGCACGGAATGCCTCGATGGTGTCGGTGGACACCACGTGCTCGCTCTCCGGGGACACCCGGCTGCGAACGTGGCCGCAGAAGAGGGGCAGACTGTCGTGCCGGACGACCCCCCCCCCCTCGGTCACCCTGCCCGGACATGTTGAGGCCAAACTTGGCCAGGCCCAGGAGCAGGTCCTCCTCCCTCCCCACCAACTCACCCAGTCTTCCCACACACCATGACCTGCCCTCCCTCCACCCCTGTTCAATTTCAGGACTCTCCCTGGGTGTTAGCAAACTCCAGGGGCAGAATTTTCTAGATGGCCCGGGGTGGGGGGGGGGGGGGGGGGGGGGGGGGGCGCGGTGCGGAGCGGGAGCAGGCGCCACTCGCGATTGGGTCCGCGCCACCATTTTACACAGATTATGGCCAATTAAGGCCCGCCCAGCGTACTTCACGACTCCCATGCATAGCGGGAGTGGGCGGGCAATGGTAGGCGCGCTCAGCCCGCCGGGTCCAATGGCGACCCGGCGTCATGTATAAAGGAAGGCCTGGCAGCCTTGTAAAGGCTGCTCGCAATGGCTGGGTGAAGGGCTCTGCAGAGGGGCAATAGAGGTTATACAAGTCCAGAGGGCAAGCCATCGCGGAAGGCCAGGCCGGAGGGTAGGCCATCGCGGAAGGCCAGGCCGGAGGGTAGGCCAGCGCGGAAGGCCAGGCCGGAGGGTAGGCCAGCGCGGAAGGCCAGGCCGGAGGGTAGGCCAGCGCGGAAGGCCAAGCCGGAGGGGAGGCCAGCGCGGAAGGCCAAGCCGGAGGGTAGGCCAGCGCGGAAGGCCAAGCCGGAGGGTAGGCCAGCGCGGAAGGCCAGGCCGGAGGGTAGGCCAGCGCGGAAGGCCAGGCCGGAGGGTAGGCCAGCGCGGAAGGCCAGGCCGGAGGGTAGGCCATTGGGACAGGCCAGGCCGGAGGGTAGGCCATCGGGACAGGCCAGGCCAGAAGGTAGGCCATCGGGACAGGCCAGGCCAGAAGGTAGGCCATCGGGACAGGCCAGGCCAGAGGGTAGGCCATCGGGGCGGGGTACCTTGCGCAGACTTGTAGAATCTGCATCCTGTGATCACACACTATCTGCACGTTCATGGAGTGGAAGCCCTTCCTGTTGACGAAGGCACTGGGATCACCTACAGTGCTTTGATAGCCACATGTGTGCAGTCTATTGCACCCTGAACGCATGGGAAGCCAGCAATTGCTGCGAAGCCTCTGGTTCGATGTGTCTGGCTTGCCTGGTCCCAACGGAAGTGGATGAAGGTCAATGCACACCTAAACAGAGCGTCTGTAACCTGCTTGACACAAGCGTGGACAGCTGATTGGGAAACCAAGATCACCCACCGACCCCTGGAAGGAGCCAGAGGCATAGAGGTTGAGGACAGCTGTGATCTTCAGAGCCACTGGCATGGGGTGTCCACCCACACAGTTCGCGGAGATCTCAGGTCCAATCATCTGACAGACATAGCTGACTGTCTCCCTTGACAGTCGGAGCCTCCTTCGGCGCTGCACCTCAGGCATATTGAGGTAGCTGCTTCGCCGCCTGTATACCCTGGCAGCAGGATAGTGGCGTCATCTGCAGCCCCTTCCGCCTTGGTCTACCTCTTGGCAGTGCACCCCTTGTGCCTGCGCCTGTCCTCCCAAAGGTGGCTCCCCTGGAGGCTGAATGTGCACTCCTGCCCCCCTCCCCCTTCTCGCCCTCCTTTCCTCCTCAGAGGAGGTGCCTCCCGTGGAGAGTTCAGCTCCCATTCCCAGGCTACGGGAAGGCTTCCAGAAACCTGCAGGCCCGGAAAAGATTCCTCACTGCAGAGTGCTGAGCTGAGGGTTAAGAGTCCAGACCAAGCAGCAGGTATGCGTTTTGAAGTATTGCAGATCACACAGGCAAGTTTCAAAAACTTTGAAAAATCAATACTTGAGAGAACACACTCGCGATCCCAGTGAGCTCTCTTATCCCGCCCGTGGATGAGGTTTACACAAACGTGTCCTACCTGTCTGCCTGTTGCGTCCGTGCGCCGACCTGATGATTGCTCGGGCGCCGAAAAATCAGCGTCGATTGGTGAGTCAAAGTGGCCCATTAATTAATTAATGGCGGGCACGCAACGGATATCATCGTGCGCCCACCCAATGAAATATCGTGATGGCGCGCGGTGACATCAGGATGCTCGCCCGACATCACCGTGCGCCGTTTTACGTGTGGGGCCCGCCCCCTGTACGCCAACGGGAAAATTCTGCCCCAGGACACCCTCCCATGCTGGAAAACCCATTCCTGGCATTTCCAAAGCCCAGGACACCCTTCCTATGCAGGTAAACCTGTTCCCAGTGCTGCCAACCTCCAGCAACCCCTCTCTGTCCTACCGGGAAACCGTCCTTCAGTATTGCTGAAATCCACATTAACGCTGCACCACCTCGATTACCTTTCTGTTCATGCTTGGATTTTACAATGGTAAGGATTTAAAACTTAGTACATAGGTGGAGAAACATAACAACAACAAAAGGTAATGCTTTACAGTTTGTATAGAAAACTGAACTGAATCCCAGAATTTGGTCCCAAAATATTGGTGAAATCCCAGAATACCACCTAATAAGATCACAATTCCAGGCACTGTAAATCTATCACACTTGTATTCGACAAATCTTGTAATTATTGTATTTCCTGTAAGAGTAACCCTGTAACATTTTCTTGTCAACTGGCTCAATATAAAACAGTTCTGACTCAGATCGAAAGAGGCAGGGGACCAAATGAATCAAATCAGCTGGAAAATTACCAGCTGGAGAAGAAAGGAAAGGCACAGGAGAGAATGAGAGAGAAAGCAAGACAGAAGTGGAAATGGAAAGAAAGAGAGAGGCAGGAGAAAAAGGAAAAAAGGGAGAACGGAGAGACAGAGCAGGAGACATAGAAAAGTGAAGAGAAATGAGAAAGTAGGAAGTGGAAGAAACTACCTGGGAAAGGAACAATAGACAGAGAAAGGAAAACACAAGCTCGGTGGGGGGCAGGAGAGAGAGAGAGCGAGAGAGAGAGAGAGAAAGAAAGAGAGACACAGAGAGGCAGAGAAAGATAGAAACAGAGATGGATAGATACAGAGACAGACAGACACAGAGACAGAAACAGAGAGAAAGAGAGAGAGAAAGAAAGAGAGACAGAGACAGAGAAAGACACTGAGAGGCAGAGAGATGGAGAGAAAGAGAGCAAGAGAGACAGAGACGGAGAGACAGAGAGAGAAGATAGAAAGACATGGAGAAATAGGGAATGGGGGAGAGAGGGAGTGACGGAGAGATGGAGAATCAGAGAGATGGAGAGAAGGAAAGACGGAGAGGGAGAAAGACAGAAAGACAGATGGGGAGATGGAGAGACAGAGAAACAGAAAAGGAGAGACAGACAGACAAACGGAGACACAGAGGGATACACAGAGAAAGAGACAAGGGAAAACAAGAGAGACAGACATTCACATATCTCAAACAAAGCCCCATCAATTTAACCACAGAATGAAAAGTTCCTCGATCCGCCAAGATTATGAAGCCAAGGAACAGAACACCTCATTTCCCAACATCCAAATGCCTGTTCTAAGGACATGAGAAACAGAAGTAGGCCATTCAATCCATCGAGCCTATTCTGCCGCCTTTCAATAAGATCATGGCTGATCCTATTGTGGCCTCAACTCCATTTTCGTGCCTGCCCCCAATACCATCGACTCCTTTGTAGATCAAAAATCTGACTAACTCAGTCTTGAAAATAGTCAATGACCCAGCCCAACTGCTTGCTTGTGAAGGGAATTCCAAAGATTGATCACCCTCTGGGAGAAGAAATTCTGCCTCATCTCCTCCTTAAATGGAAGCCCCCCTATTTTTCAAGAGTGCCCCCTATTTCTAGATTCCCCCAAGAGAGGAAACATTTTCTCAACATTCACCCTTTCAATCCCCCTCAGAATCTTACGTTTTAATAAGATCACCTCGCATTCTTCTAAGCTCCAATGGAATATAGACCCAACCTGCTCAACCTTACCTCATAAAACAACCTCTTCATCACGGGATTCAACCCCGTGAACCCTCTCTGAACTGCCTCCAATGCAAATATAACCTTCCTTAAATCAGAAAACCGAAATTGTACACAGTACTGTCAGTGTGGGCTCACTAACGCTGTAATGTATAGCTGTAACAAGACTTCCCTACTTCTACACTCCATCCCCTTTGCTAAAAGCCAATATTTCATTTGCCTTCCTAATTACTTGCGGTAACCGCATGCTAATTTATTGTGATTCATGCATAAGGACACCCAGATCATTCTGTACCGCAGCATTTTGAAGTCCCTATCATTTAAATAATATTCTGCTTTTCTATTCTTCCTACCAAAGTGGGTAATCTCACATTTTCCCACATTATATCCCTCTGCTAAATTTTTTTGCCCATTTACTTAACCTGCTTATATACTTTCGTAAACTCTTTGTGTCCTCCTCAGAACTTGCCTTCCCACCTATCTTTATATCGTCAGCAAATTTGGCTATAATACTTCCACTGTGCAGCACAAGAGACCCCATGACCCATGGATCCGAGTGTGTTGAGTTGCCTAAGGATATTCTTCGGCTTGCTAAAGGCATTAATCCTTGGGATTTTAAAAACCTGAACCAAGGTAAGTACACAGTGCACTGTTTGCAATTTTAAATTACAGTCAACTCTCATCATTGTGTTTTTTTGGACACTTCTGAATCTGCATCAATGCAGAATAAGAAGGTAGATGCTTCTATGCATCAAAATGCGATGGGTCTAATTATTAAAACAATGAGAATTTCTAGAGACACAAATGGAACTGAACAAGAATAAATCAATTTATAATTTTCATAAATCTCTGTGCACCCTTCTAAAGTAACTCAGTGAGGGCTGTAATATTATTAACACAATGAATATTTTAAGAATGGATGAATTTTGGTTATTTCAATTTGGGAGGTGCAAAGGGCAGGAACTCCATTTTCCTCTTCCTCACACACGCACTGTTAAAGGATGCAAGCCGGTCAGTGAAGCAGAAACCAAGACACAGAGCTCTTTATTGAGAGTTTGTTGACTTGCTCAGTCTCACAGCTCTCCTCCCAGTCAACCCAGTGATCTAGCTATCCCCTATGTGCTCAAAAACCCATCACCTGTTTCCCTTAACTGAACAATGCAATTGGCATTAACAAACCTTAACAATGTGATTGATAGGATCTTGACATGCACCTTCTAAGGACCAACAGGATATGTGCACCAGTGGCAAATGCTCGAGGCCTTGCTCCTACTCCACACCACCTCACGATAACATAACCTAACAGGATATTAAACTGCCGGGATTCATAACCTCCGATGTACTGCACTGTCAGGTTTGGAGTCGATGGGTTGTTTCAATTTCACTCATTCCCTCCAGGGAAACTGTGCCTCTGCACCAACTTGGCTGCCAGGTATGGCTGCACACACACCCTACAAGACACATTGTGCTCCAAATCTGATTCAAAGAGCGATTAGGAAGTTATTTTAGTGGAGGAAGAGACCATGGCTGAGGTACTAAATGAGTACTTGGCATCAGACTTCATGAGAGGAGGCAGCTAAGAGAACAGTAAAGCAGGAGGCAGGAGGGAAGTGAAGGTGGAAATTGCAGAGGCAAAATCTGGGACAAAATTAGCTGGCACTTGAAAAAGTAAGATTAGCAAGTGAAAGTTAGCACAGATTTGTTAAAGGCAAGTCAGGTTTGTTTAATTTAATTGGTTCAGGTTTGGAATGCACTGTCTGATTAGTGTGGTGGATACAGACACAAGAGTAACTTTCAAAAGGAAACTGGATAAGTATTTCAAGGTCAAACAATTTACAATGGGGAAAAAGCTGGGAAGTGGGACTAACTGGATAGCTCTACCGAAGATCTGGCACAGGCACGATGAGTGCCCCCTTCTGTGCTAAACCATGCTTTGATTCCCTATAAAACTTATTTTAGGGTTTTGTTGATGACTGTGCACTTCTTGTTCTCTCGATCTGATCTGAGATTCAATGACTATGCTTCCAATTTCTACCATTCCTCATTTACGTTGTCAACACGGTACATACATGGCTTCTCCATGGACTTCTTGCTCCACCTCTGCCAGTGGCTTTCCATGGGCACCTATAGCAAGCCCCATCAGCAATACCCTTCTTCCCAGCCTGCCTGTCCATTAGTTATTTTTCCAGCATTGCCATTCCTGTTTAATCATTTCTGATGACTCCTTTTTGTTTTAGTCTTTCATGAGGCGTGGGCGTCGTTGGCAAGGCCAGAATGTGTTGCCCAATCCTAACTACCCTTGGGCTGAGTGGCTTGCTAGGCTGTTTCATTCGGCAGTCAAGAGTCAACCACAATGTCGTGGGTCTGGACTCGCATGTAAGCCAGACCGAGTGAACCAGATGGAATTTTGCAACAATTCAGCAGTTTCATGATCACCATTTTCGATTCCAGATTTTTAGTAATTAAATTAGTTAATTGAATTTAAAGTCCAAGACCTGTCAAGGTGGGATTTGAATCAGTGTCCCCATGGCATTAGCCTAGGCCTCTGGATTAATAAACCAGTGACATTACCATTATGCCACCCTCTCCCCTTGTCTACAACTTCAGAACTGTCTTTCTCTCTCAGCCATGGTTTCTCTTCCACCCTGGTCAACTAAGTCCTTGACAGCATTCACCCTATTTCCCATATGTGCCACTCCCAGGATTCTGACAAGATTTCTCTGCTCCCTGCTTTCTAGTGGGGCCCATCACTTCCAGATAACCTTGCTCATTTGTCCCATCAGCGATATTTCCTCTCCGTCAGTTTCCCATGCAACTGTCGCAGATGCGAAATTCATTCATTCACCTCCTCCATTTTTTAAAGCAATTGCGTAAAAAAAGATTCTCCTCAGGTTCTTTTGCCAATCACCTTAAGTCTGAACCCGTGCATCTATCGGCCCTTCGGCTGTTGGAAACAGTTTCTCTTTATCAGCTCTGCCTAAACCCTTCTTGATTTTGAACCCGTCAATCAAATCTCTTTTTCTCTGCTGAGGAGAGCATTCCCAACTTTGCTATTCTTCACACACAAATAAAGTCCCTCGCCCACGTGAATCTTTTCGTCACCTTTCCTCTTTTTTAAATTCTTTCATGGAATTCTGGCACCGTTAGCAAGGCCAGCATTTAATGCCCATCCCTAATTGCCCTTGAACTAAATGGCTTGCTGGGCCTTTTCACAGAGCTGTTAAGAGTCAACCACATTGTTGGTGTGGGGGGGGTGGGGGGGGGGGGGGTCTGGAGTCAAAGTGTAGACCAGACCGAGTAAGGATGGCAGATTTCCTTTCCGAAAGGGCATCAGTGAACCAGATGAGTTTTTACAACAATCAATGATAGTTTCATGGCCGCATTAACTTAGCTTCCAGATTTTGCCATGGTGGGATTTGAACCCATGTCCCCATGGCATTAACCTTGGCCTCTGGTGTACTCATCCAAGTGACATTACCACTACACCACCATCTCCCCTGAAGCAGATGTTATTTTAATGTTTTTTCATTCTTCACCAAGATGATCTTTCCACATGACCCACTAAATTTTATTTCTTTTTCTAGCTTTTGGAAAAACTGGTTTGTTGCTGTTAGCTGAGACTGGAGATAGTATTTTTTGGGTCTTGACTTGTAACTGTTGATCTCCCCATTCTCCTCTTCCTTGTCATATTCCACCTTGCTTGATACAGGGATTTGCAACCCGAAATGTTAACCCGGCTTTGCTCTTTACAGATCCTATTCAGCATGTCCACATTTTTTATTTGTATTTCAGGCTTTGCAGTTTTGCCTTCAAGAAGTTTTCAATACAGCATTTAAAGGCAAGTCTTTGATGCCTGGTTTCCGCTTGGGCTGTTGATCGCTTCTGCTACAGTACATTAGATTGGAATGTTAAATTGAAAAGCAAGTCATTCCAAAAATATATTCAGTTCTACTCTGTGCATCGACTAAGACCCTCAACTCCAATACCTGATTGACAGGTAGAATATTCAATGTGAACTCTTAATGACAGGGTGCTTTTCTATTGGAATTCATGCCAACCATTCCCAATCCAAAAGTCACGGGAACAAAAAAACATCTATTTTCTATCAACTTAGCTTCAAGGTTCGCCAGCGTTCTTTCAGCATACAGCTTAAATGTCAGTCTCCTGACATTATTGATAGATCAGCAACTTAGCGTCATTTCACGGCAAAGGGAGCAAATTCCTAATTCTGCTTTCTGCTATTTAGACTGAGGGTCCAATGCTCTATCAGACTATAAAACTCTGATCAAATCCCCATTTAAAATGTTGTGTTCGGTCCAGGGCACCACCCCTCAACAAGGATACACTGGCCTTGGAGGGGTGCAGCACAGATTCACTGGAAAGTCTCGGATTTACTCTTGTGTTTGCTTTCGAACGGCAGCAACATTCTGTCATTCCAGACACATCTTCTTTACCTGTTCTCTTTCTTAGTGCTCCCTTTGGTCCCACACCACCAACCCTTTATCATTTAATCTCTCCTGCATTCCGCCCTATTGCAGATCTTCCCTTTCTTTTTTTTTCCCCCACCCTCCCCTCTTGCACTTACTTGAAACCTATTGCACTTCGAGCTTTTCCTAGTTCTGATGAAAGGTCATCGGCCTGAACCATTAACTCTGTTTCTCTCTCCGTGGATGCTGCCTGACCTGCTTAGCATTTCCAGCATTCCCTGTTTTCATTTCACCGGAATTATACTGGGGCTAAAACAGTGAAGCTGTGAGGGCAGGATACATAGGTTAGGCTTGTAGTCCTCCACATAGAGAATGTTAAGGGGTGATCCAATTGAACTGTTTAAGAAACTGAGGGGATGTGATAGGGTACATCCGAACATGCAAATTAGGAGCAGGAGTGGGCCATTCGGCCCCTCAAGCCTGCTCCGCCATTCGATAACATCCTGGCTGTTGTGATTGTGCCCCTTGTGGCCTCAGCTCCACTCTCCTGCTTACCCACCCCCCGATAACCTTTGACTCCCTTGTTAGTCAAGAATCTATCTAACTCTGCCGTAAAAACATTCATTGGCCTTGCCTCCACCGCTCTCTGGGGAAAAGTTCCACATACTCACGACCCGCTGAGAGAAACAATTTCACGTCATCGCCACCTTAAATGGGAGACCCCTTGTTTTTAAACTGTGTCCCCTAGTTCTAGACTCCCCCGCAAGGGGAAACATCCTTTCAGCGTCCACCCTGTCAAGTCCCCTCAGGATTATGTTTCAATAAGAGATAGAGAAAAGCTATTTCCTCTGGTGGCAGGGCTCAGAACAAGGAAGCATCGCCTTAAAATCAGAGCTAGGCTATTCAGAGATGATGCCAGGAGGCACTTCTTCACAATCAAAGGTAGCGGAAATTTGGAACCCTCTCCCCAAAAAGCTGTCGACTGTAAACTCCAAAATTAAAATTGATAGAATTTTTTTAGGCAAGTGTTTAAGAGGTATGGAGTTCAAGCAGGTAGATAGAGTTAAGGTACAGATCAGCTTGGATCCAACTGACTGGTGGAACAGGATCGAGAGGCTGCATGACTTCCTACTGATGCTCTGTTTCTGTTTACACTTTAAATGGGCTTTCATTAAAATCCATCTCCAATCTTGTGAATGGCAACATAGGGAGATTCACCCAGGGATGCGGAGTTACCAGAAGAGAACAATAAGAAGGGCCATGTACAGAATGGAATTGTAGGCTCCACTCAGGCATCCCGATCTCAAATGCACTTTGGGTAGCTTTTGTTTTATTCGTTCATGGGATGTGGGCGTTACCGGCTGGGGCAGCATTTTTTTGCCCATCCCTAATTGCCCTTGAGAACTGAATGGCTTGCTAGGCCATTCCAGAGGGCATTTAAGAGTCTGAAGTCACATGTAGGCCAGACCAGGTAGGGATGGCAGATTTCCTTCCCTAAAGGACATTAGTGAACCAGATGGGCTCCACATTGAGGTTTTGTATGGGGGGGGAGGGTAGCCTGTGGAGGAGGTCGCAACCGGCATGAAGAGAACGGCTGCCTGACGAAGGGGCAGACCAGCATGAAGAACACATCCATTTCACTGGCTTCTTCAGTGCCGCTCCCTGAGATTGTAAGTTTGAAGATGCAAGCTCAGCCAAGACTAACTACCATCATGGCTGGGACTCCAAAACTGTGAGCTCTAATTGACAATAATCAATCTTCTAGATTCACCATGTCAGAGAAAGCCTTAATGCATGATTTTAACAACCCAACTGCTGTCCCAAGCACTCTGTTCTCACACAAGTCTCTCGCCATGCAGAACAATGCCCAGCAGCAAAGGAATGCAAACAGCTGGCACAGATGGTGTAGGTCTCTACATGCATAACTTTCTTCCACTCAGTTCATTCACATGCCCAGGTGGGCACCTAATCAATCCCCTGGCACTTGTAGTTCCAAGGCCATCAACTGCCTCAGGACAAAGAGATACTGGGTTGTCTCCATTCCTAAAGGCCTAAAATTAGCTGTTCATTCAACTCACTTCCTCCACTCACTGGGGAAAGAGTAACAGCAAACGTGCATTTAAATAGCACACTTAATACTTGATAGGACCATAATCGGACAAGATTTGACACCAAGTCACATGAAGCAAGATTTGGACAAGTGAACAAAAGCTTCATCAAAGAGGTAGGTTTTAAATAGTCACTTGGTAGGACAGAACTTGAGTATTGCTGAAAAAAAGAGACATGTCAAAGCTTTTTGTCTTGCAATCATCAGGACCCTCGCAAGAGTACCAATATAAAGTATTCTTGCGAATGTCCTGATGAGTGCAAGACGAAAAGCGTCGACATGTCTCTTTGTTCAGCAATACCGCCGGTAGGTTTTAACAAGAAATTTAAAGGAGAAAGGGGAAGCAGCAATTGGCCTCAGATTTAGGAAGGGAAATTGAGCTTGGGACTAGACACTGGACACCAAGGCATTCCGGTGAATGTGCACTGCATCCTCTCCAAAGTCAAAATGGCCACCAATGGTGGAACGATGAAAATCAGGGATGAGCTGAATTGGAGAAGCGCAGAGGTCTTGAAGGACTGGAGGAGATTACAGAGGCCACACGGGGGTTGGGGGGGAGTGGTGAGAATTTAAAATCGACTCATTGCCAGAGCAGCACGCATGGTTAGCGGGTGGAGGTACACAAACACTAAAACAAGGAGGAACGCACAGCTGCTGAGAAACGGACAGAAAATGTAGGAAATTACCATGATTATGACTTTTGGGTGTGTAACCTTCCCTGCATCAGAGCTGAAGACGGAAAGATGATCAGCATTTTAGTTAGGATGGGGGGAAGAAAGGTTGAGGAAGGGGGTAGTATCCACAGATATCACAACCATAGGAAGAAAAGTCATGATTAACCTGAAAGTTGTGTTATAGAAAACGATCTAATTGTATAAAAGATCAGTGAGGTAACGATCAGACATTAAAAGAGCAATATAGTGTGCGAAATACTATGAACATTAGGGGTGGAGGGAAACTGAATAGTCCAATAAAGTTTAAAACTGCACTAAATGTCAGTCAGAATCCATTCTTTGCAAGTTAAGTTATGAACAGGCTCTTTATACTCAATTGCATCAATCACTAAGGAGAGGTGAAGTTCTCAAAAGGTTAATCCAATTATTCCATTTTTAGTTCTGGCAGTGCTTTACAATGCGATCAATAGAGAGGGTCAAGCTATATCCAGGGACATTGATACTGAAAAGCACAATGGAGCCAGACATGACCCCAGACATCTAGGCTCATTTTTTTTAATATCTTCTGTCAATAAAGAAAGAAAAATGTGAGGTAAATGCCAAGCCTGTATTATTGAGCAGCTGGGAATGGTCTCTGCTCGACTACATTCGCACTGTTTGGTGGAAGTTGTGTTGGCAAGAGCTGGCACCAGCTCTCCTCACGTGAAATTGACCAGGAGACTTTGTCACGTGTTGAGGGTCAGCTGTCTTTCCTCCTCCACCACCCCCCAAGTTGTTCGCTGGCGTTATACTTTTTCTTTCTGTACAAACCTTCTCCACTTCCTCCCATCCCCTCTGCCCTGAAAGCACTGTATTTAGGATTCATCACCACCTCCAATGAGCCAGCTCAGCCTTCGCTCAATGAAGACAAAGAGTATTTGAGGACCAAGACCTCAAACTCTAAGGAAGGTCATGGTTTATCAGGCAGCAATGATCCCCATCCTTCAGGGACTTGGACAACTATAGCAAGCACCACAAAGCACCAGAGAAGTACCATCAGCGATGCCTTTGCAAGATCCTCCAAATCCGATGGCAAGAAAGATGGTCCCACAGCGGTGTCCTCTCCCAAGCTAACTTGCTCAGCACCGAGGCACTAGTCATTCAAAACCAGCTCCACTGGGTAGGACGTTTCTACGTTTGATTGGCACCCCATTCACAAACATTCACTCCCTCCACCACCGACGCACAATAGCAGCAGTGTGCACCATTTACAAGATGCACTGCAGGGATTCACTAAGCCTCCTTAGACAGCAGCTTCCAAACCCCCACTGCCATCTAGAAGGACAAGGGCAGCAGATACATGGGAACACCACCACCTGGAAGTTCACCTCCAAACAACTCACCATCCTGACTTGGAAATATAACGTCGTTCCTTCACTGTGGCTCGGTCAAAATCCTGGAACTCCCTCCCTAACAGCACTTTGGGTGTACCTCCACCACATGGACTGCAGCAATTCAAGAAGGCAGCTCACCACCACCTTCTCAAGGGCAATTAGGGATGGGCAATAAATGCTGGCCTAGCCAGCGACACCCACATCCTGCGAATGAATGAAAAAAATATGCCTGACATCAGATTCTCAGAACAACTGCTCTACTTGGAACTCGGTCATGAAAGGGGCTCCCAAGAGGATGGTGGAAATGTTTTAGGGATGTCTCAAAGCATTTCTGAAGGTGGGAAAACATCTCCACCAACTCACTGGCATCCCTGGCTTATGACCGACCTAAATGGAGAAGATTGATGTGGAAAGGCACCGAGCACATCGAGAGGCATTGTTTTGGGAATGCCTCGGGGTTGGGGCAGGATAGATAGCAGCAGTCTTTTCCTAGTAGTTACAGCAACTAAAACGAAGGGCTGTAGATGTAGGATTTTGAACAAAGAGCAGGAGAAACCCCTTCACCCAGAGAGACTGTCAGGCAGTGGAATTTATTTCCAGGTTTTGTGTTTGAGACAGAAACTGCATGAACATTAGGTTGATTGGGCGGATGAAAAATAAGGGGTTGAAGGGTTATGGGAGCAGGGTGGATAAATGTTGGAGGGTAAATGCCAACAAAGATTGGTGGGGTTCACATGAACTGCTTTCATGTTGTAATTTGTTGGCACACTTATAAAAGTTCTGATTTTCAATAAAGTGGTTTCAAAATGGTGATTGTAATTTTATTTATTCATTCATGGGATGTGGGCGTCGCTGGCTAGGCCAGCATTTATTACCCATCCCTGATTGCCCTTGAGAAGGTGCTGGTGAGCTGCCTTCTTGAATTGCTGCAGTCCACGTGGTGTAGGTACACCCACCGTGCTGTTAGGTAGGGAGTTCCAGGATTTTGACCCAGCGACAGCAAAGCAACGGTGATAGAGTTCCAAGTCAGGATGGTGAGTGGCTTGGGAGGGGGGTGAGCTTTGGACGTGACACCTTTGAACAGAGCCATGTGTTGAATGGTTGATCCACAACATTTACAGGTTATGGTTGAATAAGGATATAAAAAGGAAGTCTGGCCATATTCAAAGGTTTTAAAAAGGTCTGAGGCAAAGAATAAAGGAGAGATGGTTTATGAAGAATTTTTTTTTAGGAAGATTGTTTCGAGAACCTTTTCTTTCATTGGTTCATGGGGTGCGTGCAATGGTGGAAAGAATGGCATTTACTGCCCATCTCTAATTGTGCTTGAGATTGTGGTGGTGAGCTGTCTTTTGAGCCTGTGCAGTCCATGTGGTATGAGAACACGCACAGTGCTGTAAGGGAGTTCCAGGGTTTTGACACAGCAACAGTGAATGAACGGCGATATAATTCCAAGTCAGGGTGGTGTGTGGCTTGGAGGGAAATTTGAAAGTGATGGTGCACCTGCTGCCCTGTCCTTCGGGTTGGCAGAGTTATGGGTTTGGGTGGTGCCGCCAAAGAGTGGCGAAGGAGTACGCACAATATTTTAATAACTGCTAGACATCACAGCTACTACTGAGATATTGCAAGACACTGCGTCTGTATCGGTTTGTAATATTTCCACAGTAATATCACAATCCCTAATTCTTAGTCTTGTGCTGCTATTAGTTTGTGCAAACAAAGTATTAGGGGAGTTCTGCCAAGCCTCCTGGCCATTATTTATCCATCAATCAAGAGTCCATTGTTGGTAGTGGGGGATTCAGTGATGGCAATGGAACATCAAGGGGCAATGGTTAGCTTCTCTCTTATGAGAGATGGTCATTGCCTGACACTTAGGTGGTGCATGCGTTATTGTGTATGTGATTGAGTGGGTGAGCGAGTGTTTTGTGTGTGGATGAGTATGTGATTGAGAGTGTGTGTGTGTGTGTGTGTGTGTGAGAGAGAGAAAGAGAGAGAGTATTGAGAGTGAGAGTGAATGTGTGTGAGTGAGTGAGAATGAGGGTGAGAGTGAGAGTGTGTGTATGTGTGAGAGAGTGAGAATGAAGCTTTTTCCTAGGGTGGATGAGTCAATTACTAGGGGACATAGATTTAAGGTGAGAGGAGAAAACTATAGAGGAAATGTGCGGGGCAAGTTTTTTACGCAGAGGGTAGTGAGTGTCTGGAATTCGCTGCCAGAAGAGGTGGTGGAAGCAGGTACGATAGTGGTGTTTAAGAGGCAGCTTGACAAATACATGAATAGGATGGGAATAGAGGGATACGGACCCCGGAAGTGCAAAATGTTTTAGTTGACGGGCAATATGATCGGCGCAGGCTTGGAGGGCCGAAGGGCCTGTTCCTGTGCTGTACTTTTCTTTGTTCTTTGAGTGAGTGTTTGTGTGTGTGTGAGTATGTGATTGAGAGTGAGTGTGCATGTGTGTGTGTGTGAGAGGGAGAGAGAGAGTGTGAGAGGATAAGACAGTGAGTGAGTTCATTGAGTGAGTGAGAATGTGTGAATGAGTGAGGGCGTGAGTGAGAGTGAACATGTGTGTGTGTCTGCATGTGTGTGGTGAGTGAGAAAGTGAGACAGTGAGTGAGTGCAGTGAGAGTGAATGTGTGTGAATGAGTGAGAGAGAATGAGGGTGAGAGTGAGTGAGTGAGAGTAAGTGAGTGAGAGTAAGTGAGTGAGTGAGTGAGAGAGTAAGTGTGTGCATGCATGCCGCATGCTTTTCTTAGACTGAGTTAATACTATTCTCTTATCTTTTTAAAAACACAAGAAAACCTATTTTTGTCTTTTATAGTCTCAGTATGTAACAGTTCGCCACTCAATGAATTGGCAAGCATATCTTTAAAAATAAACCTGCTGCGGCCAAACGAGGAGTGGGAAAAGAGGAAAGTCATCCTACACTTCCTCACCTGAGAGTAACAATGTCATACTAATTGGGGGATTGAAAGTTCAAGGAGTATTAATGTCAATTACGTGGCAACAAACTCTGGTAAAACCAAAGATGATCAAAGTTACCATCTTTTGGAAAACAAACACTCATTGGCCCAACACAAGGTAGGAAATATTCTCACAGACAGATTGAGTTGGCAGCCTGTTATGGCACAGCGGATGGTAAATGCTAAGCTGTTCAAATCTCAGAGGGAAACTTGAAACAACAGCCAAAACTATTTTGCAATTTGTATTTTTATTTCGAGATGCGTGCCTTGAATTCAGTAGCAATAAGTCCACCGAGACTTGGAGGCTTTTTTACAAAACTAAATTAAACATTTATTAATAAAATAAATCATTTAAAGCACATATATAGGTCCACAAATTACTAAAATGATAACTCCGAGCTCCTCTAATTAATCTGACTCCCAGTTACACCCCTGTTAAGACAACGGTAAAAGCAAAATTGATTTTAACAGACCCAGGGAAAGCACACAATACCCTGGACAGGGATATTCACAGTGAATTCTCTTAGCTTTGGTTCCTATAGGCAGCAGCTTGGTACATAGAGACTGGAGGCTTTTCACACTCGTTGGAACTTAGAATGCCTTCCTCTTACACATAGCCTTCTCTCCTTTATACATAGTTTCGACTTTCAATGCAAATTTCATCGTTCCAATATATCTTTGGACTTTACCTTTCTAACGATAAAAATCTTTCACAGTACCAATTTTATCAGTAAGCTTCGGGAAAAAGAAGCACACTGGCTTCTTCTGGCTCAGTGTAACATTTCACCCTCTCTTTTGAAATTCAAACTACTCTGGTTTATCTAAAACTGCAATTTTTCCTTTACACCTCACATTCTAAAACTTCAGCCATGTTTACTTATGTAACATTTCAGACCTAGCTTCTCTTCTGATTCATCAAAGCCTTCAGGCCAGTTGTCTTTAATTCAATTAAGTCACACACACACACACACAGAATATCCAGACCCCACTATTCCTACTTTACAATAAATCCCAATAGCATTATGAAATTTGTTATATTTTCATGATACAGCCCGACTGGAGAAGGATTGAACGGGCTGTCCTAATGCAGAGGGATTGAGTCTAAAAGGTGAACAGAAAGATGGAAATGGAATGCATTCAGAGCTGCCCTCTGCAAACGGAAGCCATTTATATCCAAAAGTTAGAAGAAGGGCACATGAGGAAACAAAGCCAAATTGACTAACTGATCATGTTCAAAGGTAAACAACAGTTCACAGAATGGTTACAACACAGAAGGATGCTTTCAGGGGGAGACAATGGCCTAGTGTTAATATCACTGAACTAGTAATCCAGAGGCCCAGGCTAATGCTCTGGGGATCTGGGTACAAATCCCACCATGGCAGCTGGTGGAATTTAAATTCAGTTAAATCTGGAATTAAAAAGCTAGTCTCAGTAATGGTAACCATGAAACTATCATCGAATATCATTAAAAAAAACCATCTGGTTCACTAATGTCCTTTAGGGAAGGACATCTGCCATCAGTTCAAGAGAGATTAGGGATGGGCAACAAATGCTGGCCTCGCCAGCAGCACGTCGCTTGAAAGAATAAAAAAATCTGGCCTGTTGTTTCTGCGTCAGGTCTCCAAGGAGCAATTTACCTAGTGCCACTCTCTCACCTTTTCCCCCAGCCCTGCACATTCTTCCTTTTTTACATTATAATCCAATTGCCTTTCGAAAGTCTCAGTTGACCCTACCTCCACCACACTCTCAGGCAATGCATTTCAGATGCTAACCACTCGCTACGTAAAAAAGTTTCTTCTCAAATCTCCATTGCTTCTTTTTCCAATGACCTTAAATCTGTGCCCTCTTGTTCTCGATCCTTCCATCAACGGGAACAGTTTTTCCCTCTCTACTCTGTCCAAGACCCCTCATGATTTTGAACACCTCCATCAAATCTCCTCTCAATCTTCTCTTCTCCAAGGAAAACAGGTCCCAGCTTCTTCAATCTATATACGTAACTGAGGTCCCTCATTCTTGGAACCATTCCCGCGAATCTTTTCTGCACTCTCCCTCTAATGCTTGTGCATCCCTCCTAAAGTGTGGTGCCCAGAACTGGACGCAATACTCCAGTTGAGGCTGAACCAGTGTTCTATATAGGTTTAACAAAATCTCTTTGGTCTTATAGTCTATGCCTCTCTTAATAAAGCCTAGGATGCTGTCTGCTTTATTAACCATGCTATCAACCTGTCCAGTCACCTTCAATGACTTATGCACACATATGCTCAGGTCCCTCTGCTCCTGCACCCCGCTTTAGAATTGTACCCGTTATTTTATATTGTCTCTCCATGCTCTTCCTACCAAAATGAATCGCTTCACACTTCTTTGCATTAAATTTCATCTGCCACCTGTGCGACCATTCCACCAACATGTCTACGTCCTTCTGAAGCTGTACACTATCCCCCTCAAGGTTCACGTTGCTTTCAAGTTTTGAAAGTATATTAATTGCTGGAGTTATAGAAAAGAAATATTTTTATAGGCTAAAAGAAAATAACTCATACAGGAAAGGGTTAGTTATCAAGCCCGAGAAAAAGTGCTCTCTGAACAGTTAAAAAAACATCGGAGAAGGGGATATTCCATATATCTGGAAGTAACAGCAATGGTTTTCAGCTATGTTCAGAGATAGCGGGCTGTATAAGTCACTGAAACATTCCTCAGGGCAGTTTCGAGTAGAAGTGGGCACTTACATCAATCTTCACTCCGACCGATGAGGCTGGACCAGCGCCAATAGATTGTTAAACTGTTGTTAAAAGTGAACATATTAAAGAGAATTCAGATATCATCCTGGCTCAAGTAAGGGGTCTGAAAATTGGTCAGGCTGCTCGCCGTGCCGGCATTTACGAGAGGGTGCTCAAAGAAATCGAGGTTGTGCTCCATGAACCATCTCTAATAGCTCATTCAGGTCTAGCATTGTTCCCACAGATGCAGAAAAGCCTGTGTACTGTTGATGGTTAAAAGGACACTAAGACAGAACGAGGAAATTAGAGGCCCAATAGTTTGACTTTAGTTACAGGCAAGTTACCCGGAGGGCTCAACAGAAGTAGACTGTTCAGCCACCTTCATCGAGAAGGGATCACTAGGGAATTGCAATGTGGCTCTTGGAAGAGAAGATTCTGGATCACCAACTTTGTCGAATGTTTGAAGGAAGTTACTGGGTCGGTGGATGTCGGTAGCTTGGGCAGCAATGTATATCCTGATTTTTAAAAAGTCTTTGACAAGGTTCCACGCAGTTAACAAGGATAAATTTGGGTGTGGATTTTGGGTTGGATTAAGAACTGGCTGCTTACAAGCGAGCATATGAACGAGGGACAGAAGTAGGCCACTCGGCCCTTCAAGCCTGCTCCACCATTCAATAAGATCATGGCTGGTCTGATTGCAACCCCCTGCCTACCCACAAAACTTTTCACCCCCTGTTAATCAAGAATCTATCTAGCTCTTCCTTAAAAATATTCAAAGACTCTGCTTCCACAGCCTTTTGAGAAAGAGAATTCCAAAGACTCTCAACCCTCTGAGAGAAAACGTTTCTCCTCATCTCCGTCTTAAATGAGCGACCCCTTATTTTTAAACCGTGTTCCCGAGTTCTAGATTCTCCCACAAGAGGAAACTTCCTCTCCACATCCACCCTGTCAACACCCCTCAGGATCTCAAAGGTTTCGATCAAGTCACCTCTTACTCTTCTAAACTCCAGCAGATACAAACCTAATCCGTCCAACCTTTCCTCAGAAGAAAATCCACCCATTCCTAGTCTAGTAAACCTTCTCTGAACTGCTTCTAACACTTTTACATCCTTCCTTAAACAAGGTGATCAGCATTGTACACAGTACTCCAGATGTGGTCTCACCAGTGCCCTGTACAACTGAAGCATAGCCTCCCTACTTTTGTATTCAATTCCCCTCACAATAAATGATAACATTATATTAGCTTTCCAGGTGACTTGCTGTGCCTGCATACTAGCCTTTTATGACTCATGCACTAGGACACCCAGATCCCTCTGAATCTCAGAGCTCTAAAATCTCTCACCATTTAGATAATAAGCTTCCTTTTTATTCTTCCTGCCAAAATGGACAATTTCACACTTGCCCACATTATACTCAATTTGCCAGGTCTTTGCCCACTCACTTTACCTATGTCCCTTTGTAACCTCCTCACGTCCTCTTCACAATTTACTTTCCCACCTATCTTTGTGTCATCAGCAAATTTATAGGCTCATAGTCATTTACAGCACAGAAGGAGGCCATTCGGCCCATCATGTCTGCGCCGGACAACAAAGATCTGACTACACTAATCCCATTTTCCAGCACCAGGCTATGGCAATGCAACTGAATATCTAAATACTTCTTAAATGTTACGAGAGTTTCTGACTCAACCACCCTTTCAGGCACTGAATTCCAGACTCCCACCACCCTCTGGGTGAAAAAACTTCTCCTCAACTCCCTTCTACCTCTTACCTTATATCTATCCCACTTGGTATTGACCCCTCTACTAACGGAAAAAGTGCCTTCCTATCCACCCTATCTATGGCCCTCATAATCTTATACACCTCCATCGGGTCCCCTCTCAAACTTCGCTGCTCCAGGGAAAACAGCCCCAGCCTATCCAATCTTTCCTCATAGCTCAGACCCTGCAGCCCAGGCAGCATTCCTGGTAAATCTCCTCTGCACCCTCTCCAGTGCAATCACATCCTTCCGATAATGTGGTGACCAGAACTGCACGCAGTATTCCAATTGTGGTCTAACCAGCGTTTTATACAGCAACCATACCATCTGTTCCTTCATCCAAGTTAATTATGTTAATTGTAAAAAGTTGAGGCCCCAGCACTGATCCCTGCGGCACACCACTTGTTACATCTTGCCAAGCAGAAAATGACCCATTTATGCCGATTCTGGGCAAAATCGTCCCGGGTTTGCACTAAGTACAGTAGTGGGCGGGTAAAGCGACGTTTCACCCGCCGGCCGCAATGGTGGGCTTTCACGCCGTATCGTCCCAATCCCGCCACTTTACTTATGCACTCCTGGGAAACACACCATTTCGATGGCGGGCAGGCTCCGATTTGCCCGCCACGCCGTCACCTCACTGCTTCATCACGCCAGGCACCACATTTAAAGCACAGCCACGCTCAGGGCTTCCAGCCCAGGACTGCAGCAGAGAAGACATGGCCCCGAAAGGCAAGAAAACTGCAGCCCTCGAGCACCTTTTGGATGCCGTGGAGGCCCGCTGTGAGGTTCACTACCCCCGCTCTGGCCGCAGGAGGGGCAGCTACATTACCACTCCAGCTTGCTAGGCGATGGCGGTGGTGGTCAGTGCCAATGCTGCACACAAGAGGTTGGCCATCCAAAGCAGATAGAGGATGAATGATCTCATCTGTGCAGCCAGGGTATGGCAACCATCTCATCACTCTCAACTCACACACTCAAGCCCATCACACATTCACATGCATCTCGCTCACTGCCAGCTCAAGGGACATCACCACCTATTGTCACACACACACCCTCACATCTCCATCTGTCCTCATCATCTCTGGAGACTGCCTCCTCAGCCCTCACCATCTTGAGGCCACTTGCACAGATCAACATGTGCCCTCACACACACCCTGGGAAAATCTCCTTCCCCAGTACAGCTCTCGTCCTGCAGCCTCTTCCCTTGCCTGAGGCCACTCCTCCCTCGTCTCCAAGTAAGATCTTGCCCTGCAGCCGTTGCAAAGCCACCCACATATGGCTGATCTGGTAGGTAGAGACCTACCCATGAGCCCCCCTAAAAGTGATGTGGTGCTGTCTGTGAAGGTAGCCACTGATGACTGCGAGCGCCCGCTGAAGCAAGGTAGGCAAACAAACCTTGAAGTCCCAAGCTAAGTGCAGCCTGCCAAGTACACTCCTATATATGCTGTTGTGAAACACATCAGTGTGTTTTCCTGCCGACGTGGGCGGACGATCCAACGGGGGCGTTAGAGGGGGGGATGAGTCCAGCGGGCTGGCCTTATAGTGATATGCTGATGTATTACAATGAGGTCCCCAATCTCTGATGGTGTGGAACGCGGCCCGTGGAGCGGACGGTCACAAACTGGTTTCACAACATCGTGAAATCAATTTTTGGCTTGCCATATTGTCCATTCATGCCACTGAACACACCGGACTCCGGCGGGCACAGAAAATCCCGCCCTCTGTTTCCTGTTAGCCAGCCAATCTTCTCTCCATGCCAAGATGTTACTCCTTACACCATGAGCTTTTAGTTTTTGCAATAACCTTTGATGTGGCACTTTATCAAATGCCTTCTGGAAATCTAAGTACAGTACATCCATGGGTTTGTCTTTATCCAAAGCACGTGACTCCTTCATAGAACTCCAATAAATTGGTTAAACATGATTTCCCTTTCACAAGACCATGTTGACGCTGCCTGATTGCCTTAAACTTTTCTAAATGCCCTGCTATAACATCTTTAATTATATATGTTTGCAGACAGAAAATAGCCATTAATGGCTGTGTTTCTGCATGGAGACCAACCACCTTTCCCCTTGGTGGGGGGATCAATAACGAGGGGGCATAGATTTAAGGTAAGGGACCGGAGGTTTAGAGGGGATGTGAGGAAGAATTTTTTCACCCAGAGGGTGGTGGGAATCTGGAACTCACTGCCGGAAAGGGTGGTAGAGGCAGAAACCCTCATAGCATTTAAGAAGTATTTGGATGTGCACTTATGATGCCATGGCATACAAGGCTATGGGCCTAGTGCTGGAAAATGGGATTAGAATAGTTAGGTACTTGTTTGACCAGCGCAGACTCAATGGGCCGAAGGGCCTTTTTCTGTGCTGTAGACCTCTATGACTCTATGACTATGACACTAGTCTAGGCTCACAGGGATGAGTCTGTCTTCGCAATCCTTATCAATCACCTGGACCAAGATGTTGGGAGAGCTGTGTAAATGTTTATAGATGATACAAAGATACGTGTGGGGATCAGGGCTTTACATAAGGAAAATAGGCTGCAGAAGGATCTGGATCCAATAGGGGAATGAGCCAATAACTTTTTAAATATAGAAAAATGTAGCATGGTGCACTTGGTTAGAGGAAACACCAACTGGGAGGTAACATCCTCAAGGCTGCTAAATGGGAAAAGGGTTTACCATGCAGAGTCTCTTCCTGAAGCAAACAAATCTGTTCGAATGACTGCCAGGACAAGACCACCCTGAATTCCTATAGCATCTTTCACACGTCAGCATGGCCCAAATTCTTTATAGGCCACTTTTGAAGAGCAGACAGTGTTGTAATATAGGAAATTCTTCAAAATAGTGGCCTTGGCATCTTTTATGTCTGCCTGAGGGCAGATGAATACCTGATCCAAAAGATGGCATTTCTGACAGGGCAGTGGGGATCGTGTCTCTCAGTCAGTGTGTGGAGGTCAGTGGGGATTGTGTCAGTCAGTGTGTAGAGATCAGTGGGGATTGTGTCAGTCAGTGTGTAGAGGTGAGTGGGGATTGTGTCAGTCAGTGTGTAGAGGTCAGTGGGGATTGTGTCAGTCAGTGTGTAGAAGTCAGTGGGGATTGTGTCAGTCAGTGTGTAGAGGTGAGTGGGGATTGTGTCAGTCAGTGTGTAGAGGTCAGTGGGGATTGTGTCAGTCAGTGTGTAGAGGTCAGTGGGGATTGTGTCTGAGTCAGTGTGTAGAGGTCAGTGGTGATTGTGTCAGTCAGTGTGTAGAGGTCAGTGGAGATTGTGTCTCTCAGTCAGTGTGTAGAGGTCAGTGGGGATTGTGTCTCTCAGTCACTGTGTAGAGGTTAGTGGGGATTGTGTCTCTCAGTCAGTGTGTAGAGGTCAGTGGGGATTGTGTCAGTCAGTGAGTAGAGGTCAGTGGGGATTGTGTCAGTCAGTCAGTGTGTAGAGGTCAGTGGGGATTGTGTCAGTCAGTGTGTAGAGGTCAGTGGGGATTGTGTCAGTCAGTGTGTAGAGGTCAGTGGGGATTGTGTCAGTCAGTGTGTAGAGGTCAGTGGGGATTGTGTCAGTCAGTGTGTAGAGGTCAGTGGGGATTGTGTCAGTCAGTGTGTAGAGGTCAGTGGGGATTGTGTCTGAGTCAGTTTGTAGAGGTCATTGGGGATTGTGATAGTCAGTGTGTAGAGGTCAGTGGAGATTGTGTCTCTCAGTCAGTGTGTAGAGGTCAGTGGGGATCGTGTCTCTCAGTCAGTGTGTAGAGGTGAGTGGGGATTGTGTCAGTCAGTGTGTAGAGGTCAGTGGGGATTGTGTCAGTCAGTCAGTGTGTAGAGGTCAGTGGGGATTGTGTGTCTCAGTCAGTGTGTAGAGGGTCAGTGGGGATCGTGTCTCTCAGTCAGTGTGTAGAGGTCAGTGGGGATTCTGTCAGACAGTGTGTAGAGGTCAGTGGGGATTGTGTCTCTCAGTCAGTGTGTAGAGGTCAGTGGGGATTGTGTCAGTCAGTGTGTAGAGGTCAGTGGGGATTGTCTCTCAGTCAGTGTGTAGAGGTCATTGGGGATTGTGTCAGTCAGTGTGTAGAGGTCAGTGGGGATTGTGTCAGTAAGTGTTGTAGAGGTCAGCGGGGATTGTGTCAGTCAGTGTGTAGAGGTGAGTGGGGATTGTGTCAGTCAGTGTGTAGAGGTCAGTGGGGATTGTGTCAGTCAGTCAGTGTGTAGAGGTCAGTGGGGATTGTGTGTCTCAGTCAGTGTGTAGAGGGTCAGTGGGGATCGTGTCTCTCAGTCAGTGTGTAGAGGTCAGTGGGGATTCTGTCAGACAGTGTGTAGAGGTCAGTGGGGATTGTGTCTCTCAGTCAGTGTGTAGAGGTCAGTGGGGTTGTGTCAGTCAGTGTGTAGAGGTCAGTGGGGATTGTCTCTCAGTCAGTGTGTAGAGGTCATTGGGGATTGTGTCAGTCAGTGTGTAGAGGTCAGTGGGGATTGTGTCAGTCAGTGTTGTAGAGGTCAGCGGGGATTGTGTCAGTCAGTGTGTAGAGGTCAGTGGGGATTGTGTCTCTCAGTCAGTGTGTAGAGGTCAGTAGGGATTGTGTAAGTCAGTGTGTAGAGGTCAGTGGGGATTGTGTCAGTCAGTGTGTAGAGGTCAGTGGGGATTGTGTCAGTCAGTGTGTAGAGGTCAGTGGGGATTGTGTCTCTCAGTCAGTGTGTAGAGGTCAGTGGGGATTGTCTCTCAGTCAGTCTGTAGAGGTCAGTTGGGATTGTGTCAGTCAGTGTGTAGAGGTCAGAGGGGATTGTGTCTCTCAGTCAGTGTGTAGAGGTCAGTGGGGATTGTGTCAGTCAGTGTGTAGAGGTAAGTGGGGATCGTGTCTATCAGTCAGTGTGTAGAGGTCAGTGGGGATTGTGTCTGTCAGTCAGTGTGTAGAGGTCAGAGGGGATCGTGTCTCTCAGTTAGTGTGTAGAGGTCAGTGGGGATTGTGTCTCTCAGTCAGTGTGTAGAGGTCAGTGGGGATTGTGTCTCTCAGTCAGTGTGTAGAGGTTAGTGGGGATCGTGTCTCTCAGTCAGTGTGTAGAGGTCAGTGGGGATCGTGTCGCTCAGTCAGTGTGTAGAGGTCAGTGGGGATTGTGTCTCTCAGTCAGTGTGTAGAGGTCAGCGGGGATCGTGTCTCTCAGTCAGTGCGTAGAGGTCAGTGGGAATGGTGTCTCTCAGTCAGTGTGTAGAGGTCAGTGGGGATTGTGTCAGTCAGTGTGTAGAGGTCAGTGGGGATCGTGTCTCTCAGTCAGTGTGTAGAGGTCAGTGGGGATCATGTCTCTCAGTCAGGGTGTAGAGGTCAGTGGGGAGTGTGTCAGTCAGTGTGTAGAGGTCAGTGGGGATTGTGGCAGTCAGTCAGTGTGTAGAGGTCAGTGGGGATCGTGTCTCTCAGTCAGTGTGTAGAGGTCAGTGGGGATTGTGTCTCTCAGTCAGTGTGTAGAGGTCAGCGGGGATCGTGTCTCTCAGTCAGTGTGTAGAGGTCAGTGGGGATTGTGTCTCTCAGTCAGTGTGTAGAGGTCAGCGGGGATCGTGTCTCTCAGTCAGTGTGTAGAGGTCAGTGGGGATGGTGTCTCTCAGTCAGTGTGTAGAGGTCAGTGGGGATTGTGTCAGTCAGTGTGTAGAGGTCAGTGGGGATCGTGTCTCTCAGTCAGTGAGTAGAGGTCAGTGGGGATCATATCTCTCAGTCAGTGTGTAGAGGTCAGTGCGGAGTGTGTCAGTCAGCGTGTAGAGGTCAGTGGGGATTGTGTCAGTCGGTCAGTGTGTAGAGGTCAGTGGGGATCGTGTCTCTCAGTAGGTGTGTAGAGCTCAGTGGGGATTCTGTCAGTCAGTGTGTAGAGGTCAGTGGGGATTGTGTCTCTCAGTCAGTGTGTAGAGGTCAGTGGGGATTGTGTCAATCAGTGTGTAGAGGTCAGTGGGGATTGTCTCTCAGTCAGTGTGTAGAGGTCAGTGGGGATTGTGTCAGTCAGTGTGTAGAGGTCAGTGGGGATTGTGTCAGTCAGTGTGTAGTGGTCAGTGGGGAGTGTGTCTCTCAGTCAGTGTGTAGAGGTCAGTTGGGATTGTGTCTCTCAGTCAGTGTGTAGAGGTCAGTGGGGATTGTGTCAGTCAGTGAGTAGAGGTCAGTGGGGATTGTGTCAGTCAGTCAGTGTGTAGAGGTCAGTGGGGATTGTGTCAGTCAGTGTGTAGAGGTCAGTGGGGATTGTGTCAGTCAGTGTGTAGAGGTCAGTGGGGATTGTGTCAGTCAGTGTGTAGAGGTCAGTGGGGATTGTGTCAGTCAGTGTGTAGAGGTCAGTGGGGATTGTGTCAGTCAGTGTGTAGAGGTCAGTGGGGATTGTGTCTGAGTCAGTGTGTAGAGGTCAGTGGGGATTGTGTCAGTCAGTGTGTAGAGGTCAGTGGAGATTGTGTCTCTCAGTCAGTGTGTAGAGGTCAGTGGGGATCGTGTCTCTCAGTCAGTGTGTAGAGGTGAGTGGGGATTGTGTCAGTCAGTGTGTAGAGGTCAGTGGGGATTGTGTCAGTCAGTCAGTGTGTAGAGGTCAGTGGGGATTGTGTGTCTCAGTCAGTGTGTAGAGGGTCAGTGGGGATCGTGTCTCTCAGTCAGTGTGTAGAGGTCAGTGGGGATTCTGTCAGACAGTGTGTAGAGGTCAGTGGGGATTGTGTCTCTCAGTCAGTGTGTAGAGGTCAGTGGGGATTGTGTCAGTCAGTGTGTAGAGGTCAGTGAGGATTGTCTCTCAGTCAGTGTGTAGAGGTCATTGGGGATTGTGTCAGTCAGTGTGTAGAGGTCAGTGGGGATTGTGTCAGTCAGTGTTGTAGAGGTCAGCGGGGATTGTGTCAGTCAGTGTGTAGAGGTGAGTGGGGATTGTGTCAGTCAGTGTGTAGAGGTCAGTGGGGATTGTGTCAGTCAGTCAGTGTGTAGAGGTCAGTGGGGATTGTGTGTCTCAGTCAGTGTGTAGAGGGTCAGTGGGGATCGTGTCTCTCAGTCAGTGTGTAGAGGTCAGTGGGGATTCTGTCAGACAGTGTGTAGAGGTCAGTGGGGATTGTGTCTCTCAGTCAGTGTGTAGAGGTCAGTGGGGATTGTGTCAGTCAGTGTGTAGAGGTCAGTGGGGATTGTCTCTCAGTCAGTGTGTAGAGGTCATTGGGGATTGTGTCAGTCAGTGTGTAGAGGTCAGTGGGGATTGTGTCAGTCAGTGTTGTAGAGGTCAGCGGGGATTGTGTCAGTCAGTGTGTAGAGGTCAGTGGGGATTGTGTCTCTCAGTCAGTGTGTAGAGGTCAGTAGGGATTGTGTAAGTCAGTGTGTAGAGGTCAGTGGGGATTGTGTCAGTCAGTGTGTAGAGGTCAGTGGGGATTGTGTCAGTCAGTGTGTAGAGGTCAGTGGGGATTGTGTCTCTCAGTCAGTGTGTAGAGGTCAGTGGGGATTGTCTCTCAGTCAGTCTGTAGAGGTCAGTTGGGATTGTGTCAGTCAGTGTGTAGAGGTCAGAGGGGATTGTGTCTCTCAGTCAGTGTGTAGAGGTCAGTGGGGATTGTGTCAGTCAGTGTGTAGAGGTAAGTGGGGATCGTGTCTCTCAGTCAGTGTGTAGAGGTCAGTGGGGATTGTGTCTCTCAGTCAGTGTGTAGAGGTCAGAGGGGATCGTGTCTCTCAGTTAGTGTGTAGAGGTCAGTGGGGATTGTGTCTCTCAGTCAGTGTGTAGAGGTCAGTGGGGATTGTGTCTCTCAGTCAGTGTGTAGAGGTTAGTGGGGATCGTGTCTCTCAGTCAGTGTGTAGAGGTCAGTGGGGATCGTGTCGCTCAGTCAGTGTGTAGAGGTCAGTGGGGATTGTGTCTCTCAGTCAGTGTGTAGAGGTCAGCGGGGATCGTGTCTCTCAGTCAGTGCGTAGAGGTCAGTGGGAATGGTGTCTCTCAGTCAGTGTGTAGAGGTCAGTGGGGATTGTGTCAGTCAGTGTGTAGAGGTCAGTGGGGATCGTGTCTCTCAGTCAGTGTGTAGAGGTCAGTGGGGATCATGTCTCTCAGTCAGGGTGTAGAGGTCAGTGGGGAGTGTGTCAGTCAGTGTGTAGAGGTCAGTGGGGATTGTGGCAGTCAGTCAGTGTGTAGAGGTCAGTGGGGATCGTGTCTCTCAGTCAGTGTGTAGAGGTCAGTGGGGATTGTGTCTCTCAGTCAGTGTGTAGAGGTCAGCGGGGATAGTGTCTCTCAGTCAGTGTGTAGAGGTCAGTGGGGATTGTGTCTCTCAGTCAGTGTGTAGAGGTCAGCGGGGATCGTGTCTCTCAGTCAGTGTGTAGAGGTCAGTGGGGATGGTGTCTCTCAGTCAGTGTGTAGAGGTCAGTGGGGATTGTGTCAGTCAGTGTGTAGAGGTCAGTGGGGATCGTGTCTCTCAGTCAGTGAGTAGAGGTCAGTGGGGATCATATCTCTCAGTCAGTGTGTAGAGGTCAGTGCGGAGTGTGTCAGTCAGCGTGTAGAGGTCAGTGGGGATTGTGTCAGTCGGTCAGTGTGTAGAGGTCAGTGGGGATCGTGTCTCTCAGTAGGTGTGTAGAGGTCAGTGGGGATTCTGTCAGTCAGTGTGTAGAGGTCAGTGGGGATTGTGTCTCTCAGTCAGTGTGTAGAGGTCAGTGGGGATTGTGTCAATCAGTGTGTAGAGGTCAGTGGGGATTGTCTCTCAGTCAGTGTGTAGAGGTCAGTGGGGATTGTGTCAGTCAGTGTGTAGAGGTCAGTGGGGATTGTGTCAGTCAGTGTGTAGTGGTCAGTGGGGAGTGTGTCTCTCAGTCAGTGTGTAGAGGTCAGTTGGGATTGTGTCTCTCAGTCAGTGTGTAGAGGTCAGTGGGGATTGTGTCAGTCAGTGTGTAGAGGTCAGTGGGGATTGTCTATCAGTCAGTGTGTAGAGGTCAGTTGGGATTGTGTCAGTCAGTGTGTAGAGGTCAGTGGGGATTGTGTCAGTCAGTGTGTAGAGGTCAGTGGGGATTGTGTCAGTCAGTGTGTAGAGGTCAGTTGGGATTGTGTCAGTCAGTGTGTAGAGGTCAGTGGGGATTGTGTCAGTCAGTGTGTAGAGGTCAGTGGGGATTGTGTCAGTCAGTGTGTAGAGGTCAGTGGGGATTGTGTCTCTCAGTCAGTGTGTAGAGGTCAGTGGGGATCCTGTCTCTCAGTCAGTGTGCAGAGGTCAGTGGGGATTGTGTCTCTCAGTCAGTGTGTAGAGGTCAGTGGGGATAGTGTCTCTCAGTCAGTGTGTAGAGGTCAGTGGGGATGGTGTCTCTCAGTCAGTGTGTAGAGGTCAGTGGGGATGGTGTCTCTCAGTCAGTGTGTAGAGGTCAGTGGGGATTGTGTCTCTCAGTCAGTGTGAAGAGGTCAGTGGGGATTGTGTCTCTCAGTCAGTGTGTAGAGGTCAGTGGGGAGTGTGTCAGTCAGTGTGTAGAGGTCAGTGGGGATTGTGTCAGTCAGTCAGTGTGTAGAGGTCAGTGGGGATCGTGTCTGTCAGTCAGTGTGTAGAGGTCAGTGGGGATTGTGTCAGTCAGTGTGTAGAGGTCAGTGGGGATTGTCTATCAGTCAGTGTGTAGAGGTCAGTTGGGATTGTGTCAGTCAGTGTGTAGAGGTCAGTGGGGATTGTGTCAGTCAGTGTGTAGAGGTCAGTGGGGATTGTGTCAGTCAGTGTGTAGAGGACAGTTGGGATTGTGTCAGTCAGTGTGTAGAGGTCAGTGGGGATTGTGTCAGTCAGTGTGTAGAGGTCAGTGGGGATTGTGTCAGTCAGTGTGTAGAGGTCAGTGGGGATTGTGTCTCTCAGTCAGTGTGTAGAGGTCAGTGGGGATCCTGTCTCTCAGTCAGTGTGTAGAGGTCAGTGGGGATTGTGTCTCTCAGTCAGTGTGTAGAGGTCAGTGGGGATCGTGTCTCTCAGTCAGTGTGTAGAGGTCAGTGGGGATCGTGTCTCTCAGTCAGTGTGTAGAGGTCAGTGGGGATGGTGTCTCTCAGTCAGTGTGTAGAGGTCAGTGGGGATTGTGTCTCTCAGTCAGTGTGAAGAGGTCAGTGGGGATTGTGTCTCTCAGTCAGTGTGTAGAGGTCAGTGGGGAGTGTGTCAGTCAGTGTGTAGAGGTCAGTGGGGATTGTGTCAGTCAGTCAGTGTGTAGAGGTCAGTGGGGATCGTGTCTGTCAGTCAGTGTGTAGAGGTCAGTGGGGATTGTGTCAGTCAGTGTGTAGAGGTCAGTGGGGATCATGTCTCTCAGTCAGTGTGTAGAGGTCAGTGGGGATTGTGTCAGTCAGTGTGTAGAGGTCAGTGGGGATTGTGTCAGTCAGTGTGTAGAGGTCAGTGGGGATTGTGTCAGTCAGTGTGTAGAGGTCAGTGGGGATTGTCTCAGTGAGTCAGTGTGTAGAGGTCAGTGGGGATCGTGTCTCTCAGTCAGTGTGTAGAGGTCAGTGGGGATTGTGTCAGTCAGTGTGTAGAGGTCAGTGGGGATTGTGTCTCTCAGTCAGAGTGTAGAGGTCAGTGGGGATTGTGTCTCTCAGTCAGTGTGTAGAGGTCAGTGGGGATTGTGTCAGTAAGTGTGTAGAGGTCAGTGGGGATTGTGTCAGTCAGCGTGTAGAGGTCAGTGGGGACCGTGTCTCTCAGTCAGAGTGTAGAGGTCAGTGGGGATTGTGTCAGTCAGTGTGTAGAGGTCAGTGGGGATTGTGTCAGTCAGTGTGTAGAGGTCAGTGGGGATTGTGTCTCTCAGTCAGTGTGTAGAGGTCAGTGGGGATTGTGTCAGTCAGTGTGTAGAGGTCAGTGGAGATTGTGTCTCTCAGTCAGTGTGTAGAGGTCAGTGGGGATCGTGTCTCTCAGTCAGTGTGTAGAGGTGAGTGGGGATTGTGTCAGTCAGTGTGTAGAGGTCAGTGGGGATTGTGTCAGTCAGTCAGTGTGTAGAGGTCAGTGGGGATTGTGTGTCTCAGTCAGTGTGTAGAGGGTCAGTGGGGATCGTGTCTCTCAGTCAGTGTGTAGAGGTCAGTGGGGATTCTGTCAGACAGTGTGTAGAGGTCAGTGGGGATTGTGTCTCTCAGTCAGTGTGTAGAGGTCAGTGGGGATTGTGTCAGTCAGTGTGTAGAGGTCAGTGGGGATTGTCTCTCAGTCAGTGTGTAGAGGTCATTGGGGATTGTGTCAGTCAGTGTGTAGAGGTCAGTGGGGATTGTGTCAGTCAGTGTGTAGAGGTCAGCGGGGATTGTGTCAGTCAGTGTGTAGAGGTCAGTGGGGATTGTGTCTCTCAGTCAGTGTGTAGAGGTCAGTAGGGATTGTGTAAGTCAGTGTGTAGAGGTCAGTGGGGATTGTGTCAGTCAGTGTGTAGAGGTCAGTGGGGATTGTGTCAGTCAGTGTGTAGAGGTCAGTGGGGATTGTGTCTCTCAGTCAGTGTGTAGAGGTCAGTGGGGATTGTCTCTCAGTCAGTCTGTAGAGGTCAGTTGGGATTGTGTCAGTCAGTGTGTAGAGGTCAGAGGGGATTGTGTCTCTCAGTCAGTGTGTAGAGGTCAGTGGGGATTGTGTCAGTCAGTGTGTAGAGGTAAGTGGGGATCGTGTCTCTCAGTCAGTGTGTAGAGGTCAGTGGGGATTGTGTCTCTCAGTCAGTGTGTAGAGGTCAGAGGGGATCGTGTCTCTCAGTTAGTGTGTAGAGGTCAGTGGGGATTGTGTCTCTCAGTCAGTGTGTAGAGGTCAGTGGGGATTGTGTCTCTCAGTCAGTGTGTAGAGGTTAGTGGGGATCGTGTCTCTCAGTCAGTGTGTAGAGGTCAGTGGGGATCGTGTCGCTCAGTCAGTGTGCAGAGGTCAGTGGGGATTGTGTCTCTCAGTCAGTGTGTAGAGGTCAGCGGGGATCGTGTCTCTCAGTCAGTGCGTAGAGGTCAGTGGGAATGGTGTCTCACAGTCAGTGTGTAGAGGTCAGTGGGGATTGTGTCAGTCAGTGCGTAGAGGTCAGTGGGGATCGTGTCTCTCAGTCAGTGTGTAGAGGTCAGTGGGGATCATGTCTCTCAGTCAGGGTGTAGAGGTCAGTGGGGAGTGTGTCAGTCAGTGTGTAGAGGTCAGTGGGGATTGTGGCAGTCAGTCAGTGTGTAGAGGTCAGTGGGGATCGTGTCTCTCAGTCAGTGTGTAGAGGTCAGTGGGGATTGTGTCTCTCAGTCAGTGTGTAGAGGTCAGCGGGGATCGTGTCTCTCAGTCAGTGTGTAGAGGTCAGTGGGGATTGTGTCTCTCAGTCAGTGTGTAGAGGTCAGCGGGGATCGTGTCTCTCAGTCAGTGTGTAGAGGTCAGTGGGGATGGTGTCTCTCAGTCAGTGTGTAGAGGTCAGTGGGGATTGTGTCAGTCAGTGTGTAGAGGTCAGTGGGGATCGTGTCTCTCAGTCAGTGAGTAGAGGTCAGTGGGGATCATATCTCTCAGTCAGTGTGTAGAGGTCAGTGCGGAGTGTGTCAGTCAGCGTGTAGAGGTCAGTGGGGATTGTGTCAGTCGGTCAGTGTGTAGAGGTCAGTGGGGATCGTGTCTCTCAGTAGGTGTGTAGAGGTCAGTGGGGATTGTGTCTCTCAGTCAGTGTGTAGAGGGTCAGTGGGGATTCTGTCAGTCAGTGTGTAGAGGTCAGTGGGGATTGTGTCTCTCAGTCAGTGTGTAGAGGTCAGTGGGGATTGTGTCAATCAGTGTGTAGAGGTCAGTGGGGATTGTCTCTCAGTCAGTGTGTAGAGGTCAGTGGGGATTGTGTCAGTCAGTGTGTAGAGGTCAGTGGGGATTGTGTCAGTCAGTGTGTAGTGGTCAGTGGGGAGTGTGTCTCTCAGTCAGTGTGTAGAGGTCAGTTGGGATTGTGTCTCTCAGTCAGTGTGTAGAGGTCAGTGGGGATTGTGTCAGTCAGTGTATAGAGGTCAGTGGGGATTGTCTATCAGTCAGTGTGCAGAGGTCAGTTGGGATTGTGTCAGTCAGTGTGTAGAGGTCAGTGGGGATTGTGTCAGTCAGTGTGTAGAGGTCAGTGGGGATTGTGTCAGTCAGTGTGTAGAGGTCAGTTGGGATTGTGTCAGTCAGTGTGTAGAGGTCAGTGGGGATTGTGTCAGTCAGTGTGTAGAGGTCAGTGGGGATTGTGTCAGTCAGTGTGTAGAGGTCAGTGGGGATTGTGTCTCTCAGTCAGTGTGTAGAGGTCAGTGGGGATCCTGTCTCTCAGTCAGTGTGTAGAGGTCAGTGGGGATTGTGTCTCTCAGTCAGTGTGTAGAGGTCAGTGGGGATCGTGTCTCTCAGTCAGTGTGTAGAGGTCAGTGGGGATCGTGTCTCTCAGTCAGTGTGTAGAGGTCAGTGGGGATGGTGTCTCTCAGTCAGTGTGTAGAGGTCAGTGGGGATTGTGTCTCTCAGTCAGTGTGAAGAGGTCAGTGGGGATTGTGTCTCTCAGTCAGTGTGTAGAGGTCAGTGGGGAGTGTGTCAGTCAGTGTGTAGAGGTCAGTGGGGATTGTGTCAGTCAGTCAGTGTGTAGAGGTCAGTGGGGATCGTGTCTGTCAGTCAGTGTGTAGAGGTCAGTGGGGATTGTGTCAGTCAGTGTGTAGAGGTCAGTGGGGATTGTCTATCAGTCAGTGTGTAGAGGTCAGTTGGGATTGTGTCAGTCAGTGTGTAGAGGTCAGTGGGGATTGTGTCAGTCAGTGTGTAGAGGTCAGTGGGGATTGTGTCAGTCAGTGTGTAGAGGACAGTTGGGATTGTGTCAGTCAGTGTGTAGAGGTCAGTGGGGATTGTGTCAGTCAGTGTGTAGAGGTCAGTGGGGATTGTGTCAGTCAGTGTGTAGAGGTCAGTGGGGATTGTGTCTCTCAGTCAGTGTGTAGAGGTCAGTGGGGATCCTGTCTCTCAGTCAGTGTGTAGAGGTCAGTGGGGATTGTGTCTCTCAGTCAGTGTGTAGAGGTCAGTGGGGATCGTGTCTCTCAGTCAGTGTGTAGAGGTCAGTGGGGATCGTGTCTCTCAGTCAGTGTGTAGAGGTCAGTGGGGATGGTGTCTCTCAGTCAGTGTGTAGAGGTCAGTGGGGATTGTGTCTCTCAGTCAGTGTGAAGAGGTCAGTGGGGATTGTGTCTCTCAGTCAGTGTGTAGAGGTCAGTGGGGAGTGTGTCAGTCAGTGTGTAGAGGTCAGTGGGGATTGTGTCAGTCAGTCAGTGTGTAGAGGTCAGTGGGGATCGTGTCTGACAGTCAGTGTGTAGAGGTCAGTGGGGATTGTGTCAGTCAGTGTGTAGAGGTCAGTGGGGATCATGTCTCTCAGTCAGTGTGTAGAGGTCAGTGGGGATTGTGTCAGTCAGTGTGTAGAGGTCAGTGGGGATTGTGTCAGTCAGTGTGTAGAGGTCAGTGGGGATTGTGTCAGTCAGTGTGTAGAGGTCAGTGGGGATTGTCTCAGTGAGTCAGTGTGTAGAGGTCAGTGGGGATCGTGTCTCTCAGTCAGTGTGTAGAGGTCAGTGGGGATTGTGTCAGTCAGTGTGTAGAGGTCAGTGGGGATTGTGTCTCTCAGTCAGAGTGTAGAGGTCAGTGGGGATTGTGTCTCTCAGTCAGTGTGTAGAGGTCAGTGGGGATTGTGTCAGTAAGTGTGTAGAGGTCAGTGGGGATTGTGTCAGTCAGCGTGTAGAGGTCAGTGGGGACCGTGTCTCTCAGTCAGTGTGTAGAGGTCAGTGGGGATTGTGTCAGTCAGTGTGTAGAGGTCAGTGGGGATTGTGTCTCTCAGTCAGTGTGTAGAGGTCAGTGGGGATTGTGACTCTCAGTCAGTGTGTAGAGGTCAGTGGGGATCGTGTCTCTCAGTCAGTGTGTAGAGGTCAGTGGGGATCGTGTCTCTCAGTCAGTGTGTAGAGGTCAGTGGGGATCGTGTCTCTCAGTCAGTGTGTAGAGGTCAGTGGGGATCGTGTCTCTCAGTCAGTGTGTAGAGGTCAGTGGGGATTGTGTCAGTCAGTGTGTAGAGGTCAGTGGGGATTGTGTCAGTCAGTGTGTAGAGGTCAGTGGGGATTGTCTCAGTGAGTCAGTGTGTAGAGGTCAGTGGGGATCGTGTCTCTCAGTCAGTGTGTAGAGGTCAGTGGGGATTGTGTCAGTCAGTGTGTAGAGGTCAGTGGGGATTGTGTCTCTCAGTCAGTGTGTAGAGGTCAGTGGGGATTGTGTCAGTAAGTGTGTAGAGGTCAGTGGGGATTGTGTCAGTCAGCGTGTAGAGGTCAGTGGGGACCGTGTCTCTCAGTCAGTGTGTAGAGGTCAGTGGGGATTGTGTCAGTCAGTGTGTAGAGGTCAGTGGGGATTGTGTCTCTCAGTCAGTGTGTAGAGGTCAGTGGGGATTGTGACTCTCAGTCAGTGTGTAGAGGTCAGTGGGGATCGTGTCTCTCAGTCAGTGTGTAGAGGTCAGTGGGGATCGTGTCTCTCAGTCAGTGTGTAGAGGTCAGTGGGGATCGTGTCTCTCAGTCAGTGTGTAGAGGTCAGTGGGGATCGTGTCTCTCAGTCAGTGTGTAGAGGTCAGTGGGGATGGTGTCTCTCAGTCAATGTGTAGAGGTCAGTGGGGATCATGTCTCTCAGCCAGTGCGTAGAGGTCAGTGGGGAGTGTGTCAGTCAGTGCGTAGAGGTCAGTGGGGATTGTGTCAGTCAGTCAGTGTGTAGAGGTCAGTAGGGATCGTGTCTCTCAGTCAATGTGTAGAGGTCAGTGGGGATTGTGTCAGTCAGTGTGTAGAGGTCAGTGGGGATCATGTCTCTCAGTCAGTGTGTAGAGATCAGTGGGGATTGTGTCAGTCAGTGTGTAGAGGTCAGTGGGGATTGTGTCAGTCAGTGTGTAGAGGTCAGTGGGGATTGTGTCAGTGAGTCAGTGTGTAGAGGTCAGTGGGGATCGTGTCTCTCAGTCAGTGTGTAGAGGTCAGTGGGGATTGTGTCAGTCAGTGTGTAGAGGTCAGTGGGGATTGTGTCTCTCAGTCAGAGTGTAGAGGTCAGTGGGGATTGTGTCTCTCAGTCAGTGTGTAGAGGTCAGTGGGGAATGTGTCAGTCAGTGTGTAGAGGTCAGTGGGGATTGTGTCAGTCAGTGTGTAGAGGTCAGTGGGGATTGTGTCTCTCAGTCAGTGTGTAGAGGTCAGTGGGGATTGTGTCTCTCAGACAGTGTGTAGAGGTCAGTGGGGATCGTGTCTCTCAGTCAGTGTGTAGAGGTCAGTGGGGATTGTGTCTCTCAGTCAGTGTGTAGAGGTCAGTGGGGATTGTGTCAGTCAGTGTGTAGAGGTCAGTGGGGATTGTGTCTCTCAGTCAGTGTGTAGAGGTCGGTGGGGATTCTGTCAGTCAGTGTGTAGAGGTCAGTGGGGATTGTGTCTCTCAGTCAGTGTGTAGAGGTCAGTGGGGATTGTGTCTCTCAGTCAGTGTGTAGAGGTCAGTGGGCATCGTGTCTCTCAGTCAGTGTGTAGAGGTCAGTGGGGATTGTGTCTCTCAGTCAGTGTGTAGAGGTCAGTGAGGATTGTGTCCGTCAGTCAGTGTGTAGAGGTCAGTGGGGATTGTGTCAGTCAGTGTGTAGAGGTCAGTGCGGATTGTCTCTCAGTCAGTGTGTAGAGGTCAGTGGGGATTGTGTCAGTCAGTGTGTAGAGGTCAGTGGGGATTGTGTCTCTCAGTCAGTGTGTAGAGGTCAGTGGGGATTGTGTCTCTCAGACAGTGTGTAGAGGTCAGTGGGGATCGTGTCTCTCAGTCAGTGTGTAGAGGTCAGTGGGGATTGTGTCTCTCAGTCAGTGTGTAGAGGTCAGTGGGGATTGTGTCAGTCAGTGTGTAGAGGTCAGTGGGGATTGTGTCTCTCAGTCAGTGTGTAGAGGTCGGTGGGGATTCTGTCAGTCAGTGTGTAGAGGTCAGTGGGGATTGTGTCTCTCAGTCAGTGTGTAGAGGTCAGTGGGGATTGTGTCTCTCAGTCAGTGTGTAGAGGTCAGTGGGCATCGTGTCTCTCAGTCAGTGTGTAGAGGTCAGTGGGGATTGTGTCTCTCAGTCAGTGTGTAGAGGTCAGTGAGGATTGTGTCAGTCAGTCAGTGTGTAGAGGTCAGTGGGGATTGTGTCAGTCAGTGTGTAGAGGTCAGTGCGGATTGTCTCTCAGTCAGTGTGTAGAGGTCAGTGGGGATTGTGTCAGTCAGTGTGTAGAGGTCAGTGGGGATTGTCTCTCAGTCAGTGTGTAGAGGTCAGTGGGGATCGTGTCTCTCAGTCAGTGTGTAGAGGTCAGTGAGGATTGTGTCAGTCAGTGTGTAGAGGTCGGTGGGGATCGTGTCTCTCAGTCAGTGTGTAGAGGTCAGTGGGGATTGTGTCAGTCAGTGTGTCGAGGTCAGTGGGGATTGTGTCTCTCAGTCAGTGTGTAGAGGTCAGTTGGGATTGTGTCAGTCAGTGTGTAGAGGTCGGTGGGGATCGTGTCTCTCAGTCAGTGTGTAGAGGTCAGTGGGGATTGTGTCAGTCAGTGTGTAGAGGTCAGTGGGGATTGTGTCTCTCAGTCAGTGTGTAGAGGTCAGTGGGGATTGTGTCAGTCAGTGTGTAGAGGTCAGTGGGGATTGTGTCAGTCAGTGTGTAGAGGTCAGTGGGGATTGTGTCAGTCAGTGTGTAGAGGTCAGTGGAGATCGTGTCAGTCAGTGTGTAGAGGTCAGTGGGGATTGTGTCAGTCAGTGTGTAGAGGTCAGTGGGGATTGAGTCAGTCAGTGTGTAGAGGTCAGTGGAGATCTTGTCAGTCAGTGTGTAGAGGTCAGTGGAGATCGTGTCAGTCAGTGTGTAGAGGTCAGTGGGGATTGTGTCAGTCAGTGTGTAGAGGTCAGTGGGAATTGTGTCAGCCAGTGTGTAGAGGTCAGTGGGGATTGTGTCAGTCAGTGTGTAGAGGTCAGTGGGGATTGTGTCAGTCAGTGTGTAGAGGTCAATGGGGATTGTGTCATTTAGTGTGTAGAGGTCAGTGGGGATTGAGTCAGTCAGTGTGTAGAGGTCAGTGGAGATCTTGTCAGTCAGTGTGTAGAGGTCAGTGGGGATTGTGTCAGTCAGTGTGTAGAGGTCAGTGGGGATTGAGTCAGTCAGTGTGTAGAGGTCAGTGGAGATCTTGTCAGTCAGTGTGTAGAGGTCAGTGGAGATCGTGTCAGTCAGTGTGTAGAGGTCAGTGGGGATTGTGTCTCTCAGTCAGTGTGTAGAGATCAGTAGGGATTGCGTCAGTCAGTGTGTAGAGGTCAGGGGGATTGTGTCTCTCAGTCAGTGTGTAGAGGTCAGTGGGGATTGTGTCTCTCAGTCAGTGTGTAGAGGTCAGTGGGGATTGTGTCTCTCAGTCAGTGTGTAGAGTTCAGTGGGGATTGTGTCAGTCAGTGTGTAGAGGGCAGTGGGGATTGTGTCAGTCAGTGTGTAGAGGTCAGTGGGGATTGTGTCAGTCAGTGTGTAGAGGTCAGTGGGGATTGTGTCTCTCAGTCAGTGTGTAGAGGTCAGCGGGGGTCGTGTCTCTCAGTCAGTGTGTAGAGGTCAGTGGGGATTGTGTCAGTCAGTGTGCAGAGGGTCAGTGGGGATCGTGTCTCTCAGTCAGTGTGTAGAGGTCAGTGGGGATTGTGTCTCTCAGTCAGTGTGTAGAGGTCAGTGGGGATTGTGTCTCTCAGTCAGTGCGTAGAGGTCAGTGGTGATTGTGTCAGTCAGGGTGTAGAGGTCAGTGGGGATTGTGTTTCTCAGTCAGTGTGTAGAGGTCAGTGGGGATTGTGTCTCTCAGCCAGTGCGTAGAGGTCAGTGGGGATTGTGTCAGTCAGTGTGTAGAGGTCAGTGGGGATCGTGTCTCTCAGTCAGTGTGTAGAGGTCAGTGGGGATTGTGTCAGTCAGTGTGTAGAGTTCAGTGGGGATTGTGTCAGTCAGTGTGTAGAGGTCAGTGGGGATCGTGTCTCTCAGTCAGTGTGTAGAGGTCAGTGGGGATTGTGTCTCTCAGTCAGTGTGTAGAGGTCAGTGGGGATTGCGTCAGTCAGTGTGTAGAGGTCAGTGGGGATTGTGTCTCTCAGTCAGTGTGTAGAGGTCAGTGGGGATTGTGTCAGTCAGTGTGTAGAGGTCAGTGGGGATCGTGTCTCTCAGTCAGTGTGTAGAGGTCAGTGGGGATTGTGTCTCTCAGTCAGTGTGTAGAGGTCAGTGGGGATTGTGTCAGTCAGTGTGTAGAGGTCAGTGGGGATTGTGTCTCTCAGTCAGTGTGTAGAGGTCGGTGGGGATTCTGTCAGTCAGTGTGTAGAGGTCAGTGGGGATTGTGTCTCTCAGTCAGTGTGTAGAGGACAGTGGGGATGGTGTCTCTCAGTCAGTGTGTAGAGGTCAGTGGGCATCGTGTCTCTCAGTCAGTGTGTAGAGGTCAGTGGGGATTGTGTCTCTCAGTCAGTGTGTAGAGGTCAGTGAGGATTGTGTCCGTCAGTCAGTGTGTAGAGGTCAGTGGGGATTGTGTCAGTCAGTGTGTAGAGGTCAGTGCGGATTGTCTCTCAGTCAGTGTGTAGAGGTCAGGGGGAATGTGTCAGTCAGTGTGTAGAGGTCAGTGGGGATTGTCTCTCAGTCAGTGTGTAGAGGTCAGTGGGGATCGTGTCTCTCAGTCAGTGTGTAGAGGTCAGTGAGGATTGTGTCAGTCAGTGTGTAGAGGTCGGTGGGGATCGTGTCTCTCAGTCAGTGTGTAGAGGTCAGTGGGGATTGTGTCAGTCAGTGTGTAGAGGTCAGTGGGGATTGTGTCTCTCAGTCAGTGTGTAGAGGTCAGTTGGGATTGTGTCAGTCAGTGTGTAGAGGTCGGTGGGGATCTTGTCTCTCAGTCAGTGTGTAGAGGTCAGTGGGGATTGTGTCAGTCAGTGTGTAGAGGTCAGTGGGGATTGTGACTCTCAGTCAGTGTGTAGAGGTCAGTGGGGATTGTCTCTCAGTCAGTGTGTAGAGGTCAGTGGGGATCGTGTCTCTCAGTCAGTGTGTAGAGGTCAGTGGGGATCATGACTCTCAGTCAGTGTGTAGAGGTCAGTGGGGAGTGTGTCAGTCAGTGTGTAGAGGTCAGTGGGGATTGTGTCAGTCAGTCAGTGTGTAGAGGTCAGTGGGGATCGTGTCTCTCAGTCAGTGTGTAGAGGTCAGTGGGGATCATGTCTCTCAGTCAGTGTGTAGAGGTCAGTGGGGAGTGTGTCAGTCAGTGCGTAGAGGTCAGTGGGGATTGTGTCAGTCAGTCAGTGTGTAGAGGTCAGTGGGGATCGTGTCTCTCAGTCAATGTGTAGAGGTCAGTGGGGATTGTGTCAGTCAGTGTGTAGAGGTCAGTGGGGATCATGTCTCTCAGTCAGTGTGTAGAGATCAGTGGGGATTGTGTCAGTCAGTGTGCAGAGGTCAGTGGGGATTGTGTCAGTCAGTGTGTAGAGGTCAGTGGGGATTGTGTCAGTCAGTGTGTAGAGGTCAGTGGGGATTGTGTCAGTGAGTCAGTGTGTAGAGGTCAGTGGGGATCGTGTCTCTCAGTCAGTGTGTAGAGGTCAGTGGGGATTGTGTCAGTCAGTGTGTAGAGGTCAGTGGGGATTGTGTCTCTCAGTCAGAGTGAAGAGGTCAGTGGGGATTGTGTCTCTCAGTCAGTGTGTAGAGGTCAGTGGGGATTGTGTCAGTCAGTGTGTAGAGGTCAGTGGGGATTGTGTCAGTCAGTGTGTAGAGGTCAGTGGGGACCTTGTCTCTCAGTCAGTGTGTAGAGGTCAGTGGGGATTGTGTCTCTCAGTCAGTGTGTAGAGGTCAGTGGGGATCGTGTCTCTCAGTCAGTGTGTAGAGGTCAGTGGGGATTGTGTCTCTCAGTCAGTGTGTAGAGGTTAGTGGGGATTGTGTCAGTCAGTGTGTAGAGGTCAGTTGGGATTGTGTCTCTCAGTCAGTGTGTAGAGGTCGGTGGGGATTCTGTCAGTCAGTGTGTAGAGGTCAGTGGGGATTGTGTCTCTCAGTCAGTGTGTAGAGGTCAGTGGGGATTGTGTCTCTCAGTCAGTGTGTAGAGGTCAGTGGGGATCGTGTCTCTCAGTCAGTGTGTAGAGGTCAGTGGGGATTGTGTCTCTCAGTCAGTGTGTAGAGGTCAGTGAGGATTGTGTCAGTCAGTCAGTGTGTAGAGGTCAGTGGGGATTGTATCAGTCAGTGTGTAGAGGTCAGTGCGCATTGTCTCTCAGTCAGTGTGTAGAGGTCAGTGGGGATTGTGTCAGTCAGTGTGTAGAGGTCAGTGGGGATTGTCTCTCAGTCAGTGTGTAGAGGTCAGTGGGGATTGTGTCAGTCAGTGCGTAGAGGTCAGTGGGGATCGTGTCAGTCAGTGTGTAGAGGTCAGTGGGGATTGTGTCTCTCAGTCAGTGTTTAGAGGTCAGTGGGGATGGTGTCTCTCAGTCAGTGTGTAGAGGTCAGTGGGGATTGTGTCAGTCAGTGTGTAGAGGTCAGTGGGGATCGTGTCTCTCAGTCAGTGTGTAGAGGTCAGTGGGGATCATGTCTCTCAGTCAGTGTGTAGAGGTCAGTGGGGAGTGTGTCAGTCAGTGTGTAGAGGTCAGTGGGGATTGTGTCAGTCAGTCAGTGTGTAGAGGTCAGTGGGGATCGTGTCTCTCAGTCAGTGTGTAGAGGTCAGTGGGGATTGTGTCAGTCAGCGTGTAGAGGTCAGTGGGGATCATGTCTCTCAGTCAGTGTGTAGAGATCAGTGGGGATTGTGTCAGTCAGTGTGTAGAGGTCAGTGGGGATTGTGTCAGTCAGTGTGTAGAGGTCAGTGGGGATTGTGTCAGTCAGTGTGTAGAGGTCAGTGGGGATTGTGTCAGTGAGTCAGTGTGTAGAGGTCAGTGGGGATCGTGTCTCTCAGTCAGTGTGTCGAGGTCAGTGGGGATTGTGTCAGTCAGTGTGCAGAGGTCAGTGGGGATTGTGTCTCTCAGTCAGAGTGTAGAGGTCAGTGGGAATTGTGTCTCTCAGTCAGTGTGTAGAGGTCAGTGGGGATTGTGTCTCTCAGTCAGTGTGTAGAGGTCAGTGGGGATTGTGTCAGTCAGTGTGTAGAGGTCAGTGGGGATTATGTCAGTCAGTGTGTAGAGGTCAGTGGGGATCGTGTCTCTCAGTCAGTGTGTAGAGGTCAGTGGGGATCGTGTCTCTCAGTCAGTGTGTAGAGGTCAGTGGGGATTGTGTCTCTCAGTCAGTGTGTAGAGGTCAGTGGGGATCGTGTCTCTCAGTCAGTGTGTAGAGGTCAGTGGGGATCGTGTCTCTCAGTCAGTGTGTAGAGGTCAGTGGGGATCGTGTCTCTCAGTCAGTGTGCAGAGGTCAGTGGGGATTGTGTCAGTCAGTCAGTGTGTAGAGGTCAGTGCGGATTGTGTCAGTCAGTGTGTAGAGGTCAGTGGGGATTGTGTCTCTCAGTCAGTGTTTAGAGGTCAGTGGGGATGGTGTCTCTCAGTCAGTGTGTAGAGGTCAGTGGGGATTGTGTCAGTCAGTGTGTAGAGGTCAGTGGGGATCGTGTCTCTCAGTCAGTGTGTAGAGGTCAGTGGGGATCATGTCTCTCAGTCAGTGTGTAGAGGTCAGTGGGGATTGTGTCTCTCAGTCAGTGTGTAGAGGTCAGTGCGGATTGTGTCAGTCAGTGTGTAGAGGTCAGTGGGGATTGTGTCTCTCAGTCAGTGTGTAGAGGTCAGTGGGGATTGTGTCAGTCCGTGTGTAGAGGTCAGTGGGGATTGTGTCTCTCAGTCAGTGTGTAGAGGTCGGTGGGGATTCTGTCAGTCAGTGTGTAGAGGTCAGTGGGGATGGTGTCTCTCAGTCAGTGTGTAGAGGTCAGTGGGGATTGTGTCTCTCAGTCAGTGTGTAGAGGTCAGTGGGGATCGTGTCTCTCAGTCAGTGTGTAGAGGTCAGTGGGGATTGTGTCTCTCAGTCAGTGTGTAGAGGTCAGTGAGGATTGTGTCAGTCAGTCAGTGTGTAGAGGTCAGTGGGGATTGTGTCAGTCAGTGTGTAGAGGTCAGTGCGGATTGTCTCTCAGTCAGTGTGTAGAGGTCAGTGGGGATTGTGTCAGTCAGTGTGTAGAGGTCAGTGGGGATTGTCTCTCAGTCAGTGTGTAGAGGTCAGTGGGGATTGTGTCAGTCAGTGTGTAGAGGTCAGTGGGGATCGTGTCAGTCAGTGTGTAGAGGTCAGTGGGGATTGTGTCAGTCAGTGTGTAGAGGTCAGTGGAGATCGTGTCAGTCAGTGTGTAGAGGTCAGTGGGGATTGTGTCAGTCAGTGTGTAGAGGTCAGTGGGGATTGAGTCAGTCAGTGTGTAGAGGTCAGTGGAGATCGTGTCAGTCAGTGTGTAGAGGTCAGTGGAGATCGTGTCAGTCAGTGTGTAGAGGTCAGTGGGGATTGTGTCAGTCAGTGTGTAGAGGTCAGTGGGAATTGTGTCAGTCAGTGTGTAGAGGTCAGTGGGGATTGTGTCAGTCAGTGTGTAGAGGTCAGTGGGGATTGTGTCAGTCAGTGTGTAGAGGTCAATGGGGATTGTGTCAGTCAGTGTGTAGAGGTCAGTGGGGATTGCGTCAGTCAGTGTGTAGAGGTCAGTGGGGATTGTGTCTCTCAGTCAGTGTGTAGAGGTCAGTGGGGATTGTGTCAGTCAGTGTGTAGAGGTCAGTGGGGATTGTGTCTCTCAGTCAGTGTGTAGAGGTCAGTGGGGATTGTGTCAGTCAGTGTGTAGAGGTCAGTGGGGATTGTGTCAGTCAGTGTGTAGAGGTAAATGGGGATTGTGTCAGTCAGTGTGTAGAGGGTCAGTGGGGATCGTGTCTCTCAGTCAGTGGGTAGAGGTCAGTGCGGATTGTGTCAGTCAGTGTGTAGAGGTCAGTGGGGATCGTGTCTCTCAGTCAGTGTGTAGAGGTCAGTGGGGATTGTGTCTCTCAGTCAGTGTGTAGAGGTCAGTGGGGATCGTGTCTCTCAGTCAGTGCGTAGAGGTCAGTGGTGATTGTGTCAGTCAGTGTGTAGAGGTCAGTGGGGATTGTGTTTCTCAGTCAGTGTGTAGAGGTCAGTGGGGATTGTGTCTCTCAGCCAGTGCGTAGAGGTCAGTGGGGATTGTGTCAGTCAGTGTGTAGAGGTCAGTGGGGATCGTGTCTCTCAGTCAGTGTGTAGAGGTCAGTGGGGATTGTGTCAGTCAGTGTGTAGAGGTCAGTGGGGATTGTGTCAGTCAGTGTGTAGAGGTCAGTGGGGATCGTGTCTCTCAGTCAGTGTGTAGAGGTCAGTGGGGATTGTGTCTCTCAGTCAGTGTGTAGAGGTCAGTGGGGATTGTGTCAGTCAGTGTGTAGAGGTCAGTGGGGATTGTGTCTCTCAGTCAGTGTGCAGAGGTCAGTGGGGATTGTGTCAGTCAGTGTGTAGAGGTCAGTGGGGATCGTGTCTCTCAGTCAGTGTGTAGTGGTCAGTGGGGATCGTGTCTCTCAGTCAGTGTGTAGAGGTCAGTGTGGATTGTGTCTCTCAGTCAGTGTGTAGAGGTCAGTGGGGATTGTGTCAGTTAGTGTGTAGAGGTCAGTGGGGATCGTGTCTCTCAGTCAGTGTGTAGAGGTCAGTGGGGATCGTGTCTCTCAGTCAGTGTGTAGAGGTCAGTGGGGATTGTGACTCTCAGTCAGTGTGTAGAGGTCAGTGGGGATTGTGTCAGTCAGTCAGTGTGTAGAGGTCAGTGGGGATTGTGTCAGTCAGTGTGTAGAGGTCAGTGGGGATTGTGTCAGTCAGTGTGTAGAGGTCAATGGGGATTGTGACTCTCAGTCAGTGTGTAGAGGTCAGTGGGGATTGTGACTCTCAGTCAGTGCGTAGAGGTCAGTGGGGATTGTGTCAGTCAGTGTGTAGAGGTCAGTGGGGATTGTGACTCTCAGTCAGTTTGTAGAGGTCAGTGGGGATTGTGTCAGTCAGTGTGTAGAGGTCAGTGGCGATCATGTCTCTCAGTCAGTGTGTAGAGGTCAGTGGGGATCGTGTCTCTCAGTCAGTGTGTAGAGGTCGGTGGGGATTGTGTCAGTGTGTAGAGGTCAGTGGGGATTGTGTCAGTCAGTCAGTGTGTAGAGGTCAGTGGGGATTGTGTCAGTCAGTGTGTAGAGGTCAGTGGGGATTGTGTCAGTCAGTGTGTAGAGGTCAGTGGGGATCGTGTCTCTCAGTCAGTGTGTAGAGGTCAGTGGGGATTGTGTCTCTCAGTCAGTGTGTAGAGGTCAGTGGGGATTGTCTCTCAGTCAGTGTGTAGAGGTCAGTGGGGATTGTGTCTCTCAGTCAGTGTGTAGAGGTCAGTGGGGATTGTGTCAGTCAGTGTGGAGAGGTCAGTGGGGATTGTGTCTCTCAGTCAGTGTGTAGAGGTCAGTGGGGATCGTGTCTCTCAGTCAGTGTGTAGAGGTCAGTGGGGATCGTGTCTCTCAGTCAGTGTGTAGAGGTCAGTGGGGATTGTGTCTCTCAGTCAGTGTGTAGAGGTCAGTGGGGATCCTGTCTCTCAGTCAGTGTGTAGAGGTCAGTGGGGATTGTGTCAGTCAGTGTGTAGAGGTCAGTGGGGATTGTGTCAGTCAGTGTGTAGAGGTCAGTGGGGATTGTGTCTCTCAGTCAGTGTGTAGAGGTCAGCGGGGGTCGTGTCTCTCAGTCAGTGTGTAGAGGTCAGTGGGGATTGTGTCAGTCAGTGTGTAGAGGTCAGTGGGGATTGTGTCTCTCAGTCAGTGTGTAGAGGTCAGTGGGGATCGTGTCTCTCAGTCAGTGTGTAGAGGTCAGTGGGGATTGTGTCAGTCAGTGTGTAGAGGTCAGTGGGGATTGTGTCAGTCAGTGTGTAGAGGTCAGTGGGGATTGTGTCAGTCAGTGTGTAGAGGGTCAGTGGGGATCGTGCCTCTCAGTCAGTGGGTAGAGGTCAGTGGGGATTGTGTCAGTCAGTGTGTAGAGGTCAGTGGGGATCGTGTCTCTCAGTCAGTGTGTAGAGGTCAATGGGGATTGTGTCTCTCAGTCAATGTGTAGAGGTCAGTGGGGATCGTGTCTCTCAGTCAGTGCGTAGAGGTCAGTGGTGATTGTGTCAGTCAGTGTGTAGAGGTCAGTGGGGATTTTGTTTCTCAGTCAGTGCGTAGAGGTCAGTGGGGATTGTGTCTCTCAGCCAGTGCGTAGAGGTCAGTGGGGATTGTGTCAGTCAGTGTGTAGAGGTCAGTGGGGATCGTGTCTCTCAGTCAGTGTGTAGAGGTCAGTGGGGATTGTGTCAGTCAGTGTGTAGAGGTCAGTGGGGATTGTGTCAGTCAGTGTGTAGAGGTCAGTGGGGATCGTGTCTCTCAGTCAGTGTGTAGAGGTCAGTGGGGATTGTGTCTCTCAGTCAGTGTGTAGAGGTCAGTGGGGATCGTGTCTCTCAGTCAGTGTGTAGTGGTCAGTGGGGATCGGGTCTCTCAGTCAGTGTGTAGAGGTCAGTGGGGATTGTGTCTCTCAGTCAGTGTGTAGAGGTCAGTGGGGATTGTGTCAGTTTGTGTGTAGAGGTCAGTAGGGATCGTGTCTCTCAGTCAGTGTGTAGAGGTCAGTGGGGATCGTGTCTCTCAGTCAGTGTGTAGAGGTCAGTGGGGATTGTGACTCTCAGTCAGTGTGTAGAGGTCAGTGGGGATTGTGTCAGTCAGTCAGTGTGTAGAGGTCAGTGGGGATTGTGTCAGTCAGTGTGTAGAGGTCAGTGGCGATCATGTCTCTCAGTCAGTGTGTAGAGGTCAGTGGGGATCGTGTCTCTCAGTCAGTGTGTAGAGGTCGGTGGGGATTGTGTCAGTCAGTGTGTAGAGGTCAGTGGGGATTGTATCAGTCAGTCAGCGTGTAGAGGTCAGTGGGGATTGTGTCAGTCAGTGTGTAGAGGTCAGTGGGGATTGTGTCAGTCAGTGTGTAGAGGTCAGTGGGGATCGTGTCTCTCAGTCAGTGTGTAGAGGTCAGTGGGGATTGTGTCTCTCAGTCAGTGTGTAGAGGTCAGTGGGGATTGTCTCTCAGTCAGTGTGTAGAGGTCAGTGGGGATTGTGTCTCTCAGTCAGTGTGTAGAGGTCAGTGGGGATTGTGTCAGTCAGTGTGGAGAGGTCAGTGGGGATTGTGTCTCTCAGTCAGTGTGTAGAGGTCAGTGGGGATCGTGTCTCTCAGTCAGTGTGTAGAGGTCAGTGGGGATCGTGTCTCTCAGTCAGTGTGTAGAGGTCAGTGGGGATTGTGTCTCTCAGTCAGTGTGTAGAGGTCAGTGGGGATTGTGTCAGTCAGTGTGTAGAGGTCAGTGGGGATTGTGTCAGTCAGTGTGTAGAGGTCAGTGGGGATTGTGTCAGTCAGTGTGTAGAGGTCAGTGGGGATTGTGTCTCTCAGTCAGTGTGTAGAGGTCAGCGGGGGTCGTGTCTCTCAGTCAGTGTGTAGAGGTCAGTGGGGATTGTGTCAGTCAGTGTGTAGAGGTCAGTGGGGATTGTGTCTCTCAGTCAGTGTGTAGAGGTCAGTGGGGATCGTGTCTCTCAGTCAGTGTGTAGAGGTCAGTGGGGATTGTGTCAGTCAGTATGTAGAGGTCAGTTGGAATTGTGTCAGTCAGTGTGTAGAGGTCAGTGGGGATTGTGTCAGTCAGTGTGTAGAGGGTCAGTGGGGATCGTGCCTCTCAGTCAGTGGGTAGAGGTCAGTGCGGATTGTGTCAGTCAGTGTGTAGAGGTCAGTGGGGATCGTGTCTCTCAGTCAGTGTGTAGAGGTCAGTGGGGATTGTGTTTCTCAGTCAGTGCGTAGAGGTCAGTGGGGATTGTGTCAGTCAGTGTGTAGAGGTCAGTGGGGATCGTGTCTCTCAGTCAGTGTGTAGAGGTCAGTGGGGATTGTGTCAGTCAGTGTGTAGAGGTCAGTGGGGATTGTGTCAGTCAGTGTGTAGAGGTCAGTGGGGATCGGGTCTCTCAGTCAGTGTGTAGAGGTCAGTGGGGATTGTGTCTCTCAGTCAGTGTGTAGAGGTCAGTGGGGATTGTGTCAGTCAGTGTGTAGAGGTCAGTGGGGATCGTGTCTCTCAGTCAGTGTGTAGTGGTCAGTGGGGATCGGGTCTCTCAGTCAGTGTGTAGAGGTCAGTCGGGATTGTGTCTCTCAGTCAGTGTGTAGAGGTCAGTGGGGATTGTGTCAGTTAGTGTGTAGAGGTCAGTAGGGATCGTGTCTCTCAGTCAGTGTGTAGAGGTCAGTGGGGATCGTGTCTCTCAGTCAGTGTGTAGAGGTCAGTGGGGATTGTGACTCTCAGTCAGTGTGTAGAGGTCAGTGGGGATTGTGTCAGTCAGTCAGTGTGTAGAGGTCAGTGGGGATTGTGTCAGTCAGTGTGTAGAGGTCAGTGGGGATTGTCTCTCAGTCAGTGTGTAGAGGTCAGTGGGGATCGTGTCTCTCAGTCAATGTGTAGAGTTCAGTGGAGATTGTGTCAGTCAGTGTGTAGAGGTCAGTGGGGATTGTGTCGGTCAGTGTGTAGAGGTCAGTGGGGATTGTGTCAGTCAGTGTGTAGAGGTCAGTGGGGATTGTGACTCTCAGTCAGTGTGTAGAGGTCAGTGGGGATTGTGACTCTCAGTCAGTGTGTAGAGGTCAGTGGGGATTGTGTCAGTCAGTGTGTAGAGGTCAGTGGGGATTGTGACTCTCAGTCAGTGTGTAGAGGTCAGTGGGGATTGTGTCAGTCAGTGTGTAGAGGTCAGTGGCGATCATGTCTCTCAGTCAGTGTGTAGAGGTCAGTGGGGATCGTGTCTCTCAGTCAGTGTGTAGAGGTCGGTGGGGATTGTGTCAGTCAGTGTGTAGAGGTCAGTGGGGATTGTGTCAGTCAGTCAGTGTGTAGAGGTCAGTGGGGATTGTGTCAGTCAGTGTGTAGAGGTCAGTGGGGATTGTGTCAGTCAGTGTGTAGAGGTCAGTGGGGATCGTGTCTCTCAGTCAGTGTGTAGAGGTCAGTGGGGATTGTGTCTCTCAGTCAGTGTGTAGAGGTCAGTGGGGATTGTCTCTCAGTCAGTGTGTAGAGGTCAGTGGGGATTGTGTCTCTCAGTCAGTGTGTAGAGGTCAGTGGGGATTGTGTCAGTCAGTGTGTAGAGGTCAGTGGGGATTGTGTCTCTCAGTCAGTGTGTAGAGGTCAGTGGGGATCGTGTCTCTCAGTCAGTGTGTAGAGGTCAGTGGGGATCGTGTCGCTCAGTCAGTGTGTAGAGGTCAGTGGGGATTGTGTCTCTCAGTCAGTGTGTAGAGGTCAGTGGGGATTGTGTCAGTCAGTGTGTAGAGGTCAGTGGGGATTGTGTCTCTCAGTCAGTGTGTAGAGGTCAGTGGGGATCGTGTCTCTCAGTCAGTGTGGATCGTGTCTCTCAGTCAGTGTGTAGAGGTCAGTGGGGATTGTGACTCTCAGTCAGTGTGTAGAGGTCAGTGGGGATTGTGTCAGTCAGTCAGTGTGTAGAGGTCAGTGGGGATTGTGTCAGTCAGTGTGTAGAGGTCAGTGGGGATTGTCTCTCAGTCAGTGTGTAGAGGTCAGTGGGGATCGTGTCTCTCAGTCAATGTGTAGAGTTCAGTGGAGATTGTGTCAGTCAGTGTGTAGAGGTCAGTGGGGATTGTGTCAGTCAGTGTGTAGAGGTCAGTGGGGATTGTGTCAGTCAGTGTGTAGAGGTCAGTGGGGATTGTGACTCTCAGTCAGTGTGTAGAGGTCAGTGGGGATTGTGACTCTCAGTCAGTGTGTAGAGGTCAGTGGGGATTGTGTCAGTCAGTGTGTAGAGGTCAGTGGGGATTGTGACTCTCAGTCAGTGTGTAGAGGTCAGTGGGGATTGTGTCAGTCAGTGTGTAGAGGTCAGTGGCGATCATGTCTCTCAGTCAGTGTGTAGAGGTCAGTGGGGATCGTGTCTCTCAGTCAGTGTGTAGAGGTCGGTGGGGATTGTGTCAGTCAGTGTGTAGAGGTCAGTGGGGATTGTGTCAGTCAGTCAGTGTGTAGAGGTCAGTGGGGATTGTGTCAGTCAGTGTGTAGAGGTCAGTGGGGATTGTGTCAGTCAGTGTGTAGAGGTCAGTGGGGATCGTGTCTCTCAGTGAGTGTGTAGAGGTCAGTGAGGATTGTGTCTCTCAGTCAGTGTGTAGAGGTCAGTGGGGATTGTGTCAGTCAGTGTGTAGAGGTCAGTGGGGATTGTGTCTCTCAGTCAGTGTGTAGAGGTCAGTGGGGATCGTGTCTCTCAATCAGTGTGTAGATGTCAGTGGGGATCGTGTCGCTCAGTCAGTGTGTAGAGGTCAGTGGGGATTGTGTCTCTCAGTCAGTGTGTAGAGGTCAGTGGGGATTGTGTCAGTCAGTGTGTAGAGGTCAGTGGGGATTGTGTCTCTCAGTCAGTGTGTAGAGGTCAGTGGGGATCGTGTCTCTCAGTCAGTGTGTAGAGGTCAGTGGGGATTGTGTCAGTCAGTGTGTAGAGGTCAGTGGGGATTGTGTCTCTCAGTCAGTGTGTAGAGGTCAGTGGGGATTGTGTCAGTCAGTGTGTAGAGGTCAGTGGGGATTGTGTCTCTCAGTCAGTGTGTAGAGGTCAGTGGGGATCGTGTCTCTCAGTCAGTGTGTAGAGGTCAGTGGGGATTGTGTCAGTCAGTGTGTAGAGGTCAGTGGGGATTGTGTCAGTCAGTGTGTAGAGGTCAGTGGGGATTGTGTCAGTCAGTCAGTGTGTAGAGGTCAGTGGGGATTGTGTCAGTCAGTGTGTAGAGTTCAGTGGGGATTGTGTCAGTCAGTGTGTAGAGGTCAGTGGGGATTGTGTCAGTCAGTGTGTAGAGGTCAGTGGGGATTGTGTCTCTCAGTCAGTGTGTAGAGGTCAGTGGCGATTGTGTCAGTCAGTGTGTAGAGGTCAGTGGGGATTGTGTCTCTCAGTCAGTGTGTAGAGGTCAGTGGGGATTGTGTCAGTCAGTGTGTAGAGGTCAGTGGGGATTGTGTCAGTCAGTGTGTAGAGGTCAGTGGGGATCGTGTCTCTCAGTCAGTGTGTAGAGGTCAGTGGGGATTGTGTCAGTCAGTGTGTAGAGGTCAGTGGGGATCGTGTCTCTCAGTCAGTGTGTAGAGGTCAGTGGGGATTGTCTCTCAGTCAGTGTGTAGAGGTCAGTGGGGATCGTGTCTCTCAGTCAGTGTGTAGAGGTCAGTGGGGATCGTGTCTCTCAGTCAGTGTGTAGAGGTCAGTGGGGATTGTGTCAGTCAGTGTGTAGAGGTCAGTGGGGATTGTGTCTCTCAGTCAGTGTGTAGAGGTCAGTGGGGATTATGTCTCTCTGTCACAGTGTACAGAGGTCAGCAGGGATCGTGTCTCTCAGTCAGTGTGTAGAGGTCAGTGAGGATTGTCTCTCAGTCAGTGTGTAAAGGTCAGTGGGGATTGTGTCTGTCAGTCAGTGTGTAGAGGTCAGTGGGGATTGTCTCTCAGTCACAATGTATAGAGAGTGTCCATGTATCCAAATCAGATTCCAGACTGGAATTTTCTGCATTGATTTTCGCCTGTCCTGGATTGGATGGTATAGAGTTATCTGAACTAAAGAAAATAAATGGTGCAATTAGTCTTGCCATGATTTAATTAAATGGCGGAACAGGCTCTAGAGGCTGAATGGCCTCCTCCTGATCTTATGTTCTTAGGATACTCGACAGAAATCAATCAATCATCATCAAGGGACGAAAGAAAATCTGCCACCAGATTTCCACAGTTCAAGGAAGGATATCCATTTTAATTGATGAACCTACCATCCTTTATCTCCAGTTGGATATCTTAGATGTGACATTAGCAAGATGAATGAGCCTCATTACATGTTCTGGGGCCTTTCGGAACAACCGGATCGGAAATCAACAAACTATCATGGGGGTTTCACTAAACGTCTTGATAGTCAGAGATTCGATGATACAGAATTTGCAGAACAATTGATTTGAATTTGCCAGTGGTGGTCTCAGTGCTGTGATAGCTAGAACGGGAGCATGTCAGTATCTTCAAATCTAATAATCTAAACATCCTAATGTGGACACGGTGAATTAGCAATGTGGTAATGCTTTAGATAGTATTACACAGAATTTACAGAACAGAAACAGGTCATTCAGCCCATCAGGAGCCTCCGCCCACCCCACTCCATCTAACCCTATCAGCATACTCTTCTATTTCCTTAAAAACAAAAAACTACTGCGGATGCTGGAAATCCAAGACAAAAACAGAATTACCTGGAAAAACTCAGCAGGTCTGGCAGCATCGGCGGAGAAGAAAAGAGTTGACGTTTCGAGTCCTCATGACCCTTCAACAGACTCAGTTCTGTTGAAGGGTCATGAGGACTCGAAACGTCAACTCTTTTCTTCTCCGCCAATGCTGCCAGACCTGCTGAGTTTTTCCAGGTAACTCTGTTTTTGTCTTCTATTTCCTTGTTCCTCAAGTGTTTATCCAGCTTCCCCTTAAATACATTTATACTATTCACTTCAACCTCTCCCTGTGGTAGCGAGTTCCACATTCTCACCAAGACATTTCCTCTGAATTCCCGATTGGATTTATCAGTGACTTTCCTGGGCAACCTTCCGTGATGGTTTGCACCGCAGTGGCCAACTCTCCGTTAAACATCGCATGGCATGATTCAGGAGCCCCACTCTGGCATGGCAGTCTCCGCCACATTTGCTGCAGAGGAAGACAATGGGCTGAGAAGGTGCACAATTCACTGGCCTCTCTTTACTCTGGGCCCTCTTCTTGGCCAGCTGAGCTTTCCGTTTCTGCCCACCTCTTCCAATGCTCCTGCAAATCTGGAAGTTCCCCTCCAAGTTACTCACCATCCTGACTTGGAAATATATCGCCGTTCCTTTACTGTTGCTGGGTCAAAATTCTGGGACTTCTTCCCTAACAGCACTGTGGGTGTACCTACATCACATGGACTACAGCGGTTCAAGAAGGCAGCTCATCGCCACCTTCTCAAGGGCAATGAGGGATGGGCAATAAGTGCTGGCCTAGCCAGCAACGCCCAAATCCCATGAATGAATAAAAAATTCAGTCAGTCAGCCTCCAGAGATCACGGCCCTCAGCACTGTCTCCCACTTGTCTGTGTCGATGTCCACCATCTTCATGTCTCACTTGAAGGTGAACTTGTAGCGGAAGTATGGATGCCCAGCAGGCCATGACCCAGCAGCCAGTTCATCATACAGAAAGTCATCAGTCATCCATCTGATGAAGGTGATCAAGCCAGCGCAGATATCGTTGGCTTAGTAATGAGTGTATGTTGGTGGAATTAACATGTGGCAGGACCTGAGTTAGTAACCTTGTCCTGCCAAGAAATGCCAAGGATATGTCTTGAGACAGCGAAGGTGGAAACTGTTCAGTCTTTTTTCCTGCCTGGCATATGTGGCCCAGGTCTCACTGCTGTAGAGGAGTGCACTGAGGACATAGGCTGAGTGGACTCCAGTTTGGTGTTCTCAGTCAGGTTGCTCTTGCTCCGCACTCATTTACCCAGCTTGGACAGAACAGCTGCAGCTTTTGCAATGAGCATGTTGATTTAAGCATCAAGCAACAGATTGTTGGCGACTGTGGAGCCTGGATCTGTAAAGCCTCCAGCATCACATTGTCAATGCTGGTTTGATGGCACCATCCTGGACTGTGAGATTTGTCTTCCTAATGCTGATGGTCAAATTTAACTCTTGACAAATGTGAGAGAATCTGTCCCTTTGCCACTGAAGATGTTCCTCAGTATGAAATGCTAGTGTGGCATCATCAGCATACAGCAACTCTCCAGTGAGGGCTTTGCGCAGCTTTGTCTTGAATCTCAGGCAAGCAAGGCTGAACAGCTGTCAGTCCTGGTACATAAGCGGACACCCTCCATAGATGAACCGAAGACATATGACAGCAGCAAAGAGAAGAATAAATGGAAGACTGCCAGCACCAGAAGGCAATCCTGTTTGACCCCACTGTGAATCTCAAAGGGTTTCAACATTGCCCCGTCATAGCTGACCTTGCCCATCATATTGTCGTGGAAAGAGGAGACCACATTGAGCACCTTCAGTGGGCAGCCAATTTTCTTCGGCACTTAAATAAAAAGCCTATGCTCACATGGTCAAATGCCTTGGTGAGATCGATGAAGGCAAGTAGTCTCCTTTGTTCGTGACATTTCTCTTGCAGCTGAGAAGATCATGTCAATTGTAGATCTTCCAGTTCTGAAACTACACTGAGATGTGTTCAGTCAAGATCTGCAGTCTGACAAAGGCAAGTACTTTGCCCACGATGCTCTGCAGGGAGATGCCTCGATAGCTGTTGCAATCACTGCGGTCGCCCTTGTTCTTGTACAGGGTCACAAACTTTGCATCACACACATCCTGAGGCACTGCACTCTCCCTCCAGCAGAGGCAGAGAATTTGGTGCAGATGCTGAAGGAATGCCAGTTTCTTGTGCTTGACGAGTTCAGGCAGTAAAGTATCATCACTTGGAGCTCTGCCAATGGCAAGCAAATCAATAGCTTTGCTGAGCTCCTCCACTCTGAGTTCAGTGTCCAACTCTGCCATGACAGGTAGGCTTTCTGTCCAGTTTAGAGATTCCTCAGTGACAGTGTCCTCTCCAGAGTGCAACTCAAGGTAGTGTTCCACCCATCTCTCCAACTGTTTATTGCAATGGGTGATGACCTCTCCTGCCGCTGTTTTCAATGGAGCTGTTTTCTTTGCTGATGAACCTGCTGACTTTTTGATCCCATCATACATTCCCCACGCTTTCCTGACGTCGAAGGTCTTTCTGGATATTCTGGTAAAGTTGCAAACAGTAGTCACTGTTGCACCACCTCGCAGCATGTTGGAGTTTGAGTAACTCAGTGCAGTCAGAGGCTTCTCCCTCGGATCTTTCTTGAAATTAACAAGAGCAGGTCACCACTCTTGTGTTGAAATCCCATGGTAGGTAAAGATGCTCTGACTTAGGAATTCTGCTGACAGCATTGCGAAGCTCCTCAAAGAAATGATCTTTCACCTCTGCAGTGGAGCACAGTATAGGAGCATAAGGTTAACTGGCTCTGTTGAGAGGCGGACAGAGAGAACACGTTCTGAACCATCTGCCGAGAGCAGCGAAGCCTGCACCTTGCTCACACGTTTCCACTGAACTCTTCCCCTGCCAGATGAACGTGTAATGTCTTTGATTCAGTGATCCGCTCTCAGCGAACCTGGTCTCTTGTAGGGAAGTTACCTCAATGTTCAGCCTTTCAATTTCCAGGTCGATTGCCGTTGTGTTGCGGGTGTTATCGACCAGCTGCCAGTCATCTGACAGTCCTGCGCACATGGTCCTAACGTTCCAGCTTGCTAATCGAAGAGTTGGCATCTTCTACCTTATCTTTATGGCCCCGAGTTTTGGTTTCCACACAACTGGAAACATCTCTACATTTATCCTATGAGACGCTTTTCTAATTTTAAAGATAATCTCTTGGTAGTACAGAGCTCGAGTATTGCTGAAAGAAGTGACATGCTGTTGAAGCCTTCCATCTCACACTCAGCTGGACTGTTCGCAAGAAATTACTACCACTATTTCCTTTTACTATTAGTATCCTTGCAAACTGCCCTGAAGACGAAAATCCTCAATAACAAGTCTATTTTTTCGGCAATGATTTTTATAGACTTCTATCGTTACCAGACATTTAGTTATGGAAAAACTTCCGTGCTCTTTCCCATTCCCCTGCTAAATTTTCATTTTCAAATATTGATCCAATTCTCTTTTGAAAGTTCCTACTGAACCTGCTTCCACCGCCCTTTCAGGTAGCACATTCCAATTTGCTGCATGAAAAAAAAAATTCTCCTCATCTCCCCTCTGGTGCTTTTGGTAATTATCTTAAACTGGTGTCTCCTGGTTCCTGCCAGTGCAAAGAGTTCCCTGTTTAGTGTATCGAAACCCTCCATGATTTTCAACATCTCTGCTCGGAGGAGAACTACCGCAGCCTCCCTCATCTCCCCACGTAATGAAAGTCCCGCATCTCTGAATTTTGCAAACAAGTAAGTTGGACTTTTGTTAGGAGCCAGCTGGATAGCCGGCTCATACAGGAGTGCTGTGGAGTCAGAGCTAGGTGCAGTGGATGTGCCACCTCCTGAATGCATCCAAGGTTTGGACATGACATACACAACGCCCTTCTTAGGGTTATAGAATCATAGTATTGTTACAACACAGAAGGCCATTCAGTCCATCGTGCCCATTCTGGGTCTCCTAAGGAGCAAATCATCTCAGACCGTCTCAACAATAACAACAACGTGCATTTATATAGCGTTTATATATAAGGTAATTAGAAGACCCAAGGTGCTTCAGAGGAGCATTATAAAGCAAAACTTGATACCGAATGGGGCAGGTGGCCAAAAGGTTAGTCAAAGAGGTTGGTTTTAAGGAGCACCTTTAAGGAGGAGAGAGAGATAGAGAGGTTTAGGAAGGGAATTCCAGAGTTTAGGATCGAGGCAGCTGAAAGCATGGGCGCCAATAGTGGAGCGATTAAAATCAGGGACGGTCAAGAGACCAGAATGAGAGGAGCACATTGATCTTGGAGGGTTGCAGAGCTGAATGAGATGGAGGTAGGGAGGGTCGAGGTCATGGAAGGATTTAAAAACATGGATGAAAATTTTTAAATCAAGGCATGGTTGGACTGGGAGGACGTTACAAGTCGCTGACCTATCATCAGTACTGCTGCACTAGAGTGTCAGCCTGGATTACGAGCTCAAATTCCGGGGTTAGGGCTTGAACGCACAGTCTCCTGACTGTCAGTTAGCACTGGGGTGATAGGTGAACGGGACTTAGTGCGAGTGAGGACGTGGGCAGCAGAGTTGATGACCTCAAGCTTATTGAGGGTAAAATGTGACAAGCTGGGCCAGAAGGGCATTGGTGTAATCAAATCTGGAGGTAACAAATGTGCAAATGGGGGTTTCAGTAGCATATAAACTGAGGCAGCGATGCATTCAGGAGATGCTATACCTGGATGAGTGCAGCTCCAACAAAATTCAAGAAGCTCTACACAATCCAGGACAAAGCTTGATTGGCACCTCATCTACCACCCTAAGCACTTACTCCTCCAACACTGACACAGTGGCAGCAGTGTGTGTACCATCTACAAGATGCAATGCAGCCACTCACCAAGGGTCCTTCAACAGCATCTTCCAAACCCGCGACCTCTACCACCTAGAAGGACAAGGGCAGCTGACGCATGGGAACACCACCACCTGGGAGCTCCCCTCCAAGCCACACATCATCCTGACTTGGAAATATATTGGCCGTTCCTTCACTGTCGCTGGATCAAAATCCTGGAACTAGCTCCCTAACAGCGCTGTGGGTGTACCTACACCACAGGGACTGCAGCAGTTCAAGGCGGCAGCTCACCTTCTCAAGGGGCAATTAGGGATGAGCAATAAATGCTAGTCTAGCCAGCGACACCCACATCCCGTGAACGAATAAATAAAAAGAGAGGTGGAAATAAACAGTCCTAAACTACAACAAAGCATACCAGCTGAAAAACACCTCTTTAACTGCCAAAAAAAATTAGCTCTGAGCAGCAATTTCTTCCCAGTTCAATAAAACACCACAGTTTGGTTGTTTGCCATTCTTGGGCACATGAGAAAAAGAACCACAGCGGACAGTAAACTTCAGAGAACAGTGCGTGTGTCTTGGAGAAGGGAGAGGTCAAGAGCTGGAGAGATTTAGGGAGGGAATTCAAGAGCTTAGGGCCTAAGATGACATCTTATTCTACAGCGTAGAAACAGAAAATGCTGGAAATACTCAGCAGGCCAGGCAGCATCTGTGGAGAGAGATACAGAGTTAACGGAACTGGTTGATGACATATCATCAGTAGCACTGCACTAGAGAGTCAGTCTGGATTATGAGCTCAAATTCCAGGATTAGAACTTAAACTCGCAGTCTCCCAACTCTGAGGTGAGAGAGCTACCCATGGCCGACACCTCAGGAGGGTCAGAAAGGAACAAAAGGCAAAGGAGATTTGGGAGAGATCGAAGGCAAGAATGCCAGAGTTAAGCTCTACGTGGCTCAAGGACCAGCCAGCAATGGTGTGCAAGGGGATTGAGGCCAAAGAGCTCAAAGCTGGAGAAAGGCAAAGGGTTCTAGGGCTGGAGGAGGTCACAGCGTCAGGGCAGTGAGAGTTTGGGAGGTTGCAGCACCTTCGAGAATTCGAAAGAGGAAAAGGTAGGTTGGGAGCTGAGTTTGGCAGATTTTTTTTTTATTGACAAGAGAGTCAAGGGGTCACAAGTAGGAAAGTGGAATTGAGGCCACAATCAGATCCACTATGATCTTACTGAATGGCAGAACAGATTGGCGGGCTAAATGGTCAACTCCTGCACCTATTTCTTATGCCCTTCTGTAGGTGGGGCAGTAGCTCACAAGGACAGGGGGGATCAAGGTTTATTGAGGAGTCAGATGATAACGATGAAAGATTTGAAGAGGATTGGGGCTCAGTACCTGAACAGGGGGAATCATTAACAGTATCAGCGATTGTAGGCGGGGTGGGGGGCAGGTAAGAGGGGCTGGGTTGTCAGGAGTTTAGTGGGAAATAGAGTCAAGGAAGGTGGTGGTGGATCTTATGGAGAAGATGAGTTCGGAGAAGGCATGAGGGAAGTCTAGAGAAAGGCACAGGTTCAGAGCTAGAGGATGACGAACTTTGCAGAGGTTTGACCTGGCAAGAAAAGTAAAGTGGGAGGAGGGGAAGTGGGTGGGTGGGGGAGGAATGAGGAGAGGTAGATGACCAGACGATCTAAATCTAAGTGGTAAAGAAGCCATGAGCTTCTGAGAATTGCTGGAGGCCGAGGGTGGAGAGGCCAAGAAAATATTCAGTAATGGGGTTATCTTTGCTCTCTGGCATCATCTTGCAGTAGTAGGTTGCTTTGGCACAGAAGAACGGTGCCAAGGGGGACTTCATGTAGTCCAGTCAGATCTATTACCGAATGACTCAACCACTGATGCATCAGGTACACTCAGAACTGCCCCTGCTTGAACTTGACAGAGAGGGTGGGAGCCATATGAGGTGAATGACCAGGATAGGGCAAAGTAAGGGTTCTACTGGGGACAAGGGCATCAAAGGTGAAAGAGAGGGATGGTTGAGCAAGTTGACAGCTCCAGGCATATTGAGGTGAACGCTAGACAGTTGGGAATTTGGAAGTGTGGATGTAAGTGACTTAGGGAGAGCTATTTCTGGGATAGATACATAAGGAAGAGTTTAAAAGCGGGAAGAAGGGTGTGGGTGGTGTGAGATACAAGGAGGCGGTTCGAGATGACGTGATCTGTGATCGAGACAATGAGAGAGGTGATGTTGCACACAATTGTGCAAAATCTGAAATATTTAGTTACAATTAATACCTAAGGAGAATCATAAAGGAACAGAAAACAAGATCATTACTTGGAATCATTTCACTGCACTGAATATGGTATTTCACTGCATTTCTAATTTTGCTAAGGCATCCTTTTTTTAAACTAGCCACTAAACTAACACTTTACTCATGCCCTGTGCACAGAGTGCAGGCCTCCTCGCACTGCACGCCACAGCCAGTGCAGGCCTCCTCGCACTGCACACCGCAGCCAGTGCAGGCCTCCTCGCACTGCACGCCGCAGCCAGTGCAGGCCTCCTCGCACTGCACACCGCAGCCAGTGCAGGCCTCCACGCACTGCACGCCGCAGCCAGTGCAGGCCTCCTCGCACTGCACACCGCAGCCAGTGCAGGCCTCCACGCACTGCACGCCGCAGCCAGTGCAGGCCTCCTCGCACTGCACGCCGCAGCCAGTGCAGGCCTCCACGCACTGCACGCCGCAGCCAGTGCAGGCCTCCTCGCACTGCACGCCGCAGCCAGTGCAGGCCTCCTCGTACTGCACGCCGCAGCCAGTGCAGGCCTCCTCGCACTGCACGCCGCAGCTAGTGCAGGCCTCTTCACACCCCAGGCTGCAGCCAGTGCAAGTCCCCTCGCACCCCGCACCGTAGCCAGTGCAAGTCCCCTCGCACCGCAGCCAGTGCAAGTCCCCTCGCACCCCGCACCGCAGCCAGTGCAAGTCCCCTCGCACTGCAGCCAGTGCAAGTCCCCTCGCACCCCGCACCGCAGCCAGTGCAAGTCCCCTCGCACCCCGCACCGCAGCCAGTGCAAGTCCCCTCGCACCCCGCACCGTAGCCAGTGCAAGTCCCCTCGCACCCCGCACCGCAGCCAGTGCAAGTCCCCTCGCACCCCGCACCGCAGCCAGTGCAAGTCCCCTCGCACTGCAGCCAGTGCAAGTCCCCTCGCACCCCGCACCGCAGCCAGTGCAAGTCCCCTCGCACCCCGCACCGCAGCCAGTGCAAGTCCCCTCGCACCCCGCACCGTAGCCAGTGCAAGTCCCCTCGCACCGCAGCCAGTGCAAGTCCCCTCGCACCCCGCACCGCAGCCAGTGCAAGTCCCCTCGCACCCCGCACCGCAGCCAGTGCAAGTCCCCTCGCACCCCGCACCGCAGCCAGTGCAAGTCCCCTCGCACCCCGCACCGCAGCCAGTGCAAGTCCCCTCGCACCCCGCACCGCAGCCAGTGCAAGTCCCCTCGCACCCCGCACCGCAGCCAGTGCAAGTCCCCTCGCACCCCGCACCGAGTGCAAGTCCCCTCGCACTCCATGCTGCAGCCAGTGCATTAAAACTAAAGAGTCTGCCTCTCACAAGTAAACTGGTGAAAAGGCGGAATAGTTTTCATTCTGAGAACTTTATTTCATTAACCCAGGAAACATTAACCCAGTGAATCCACTGCACACAGCACTTCCAAGACACAAAGGAAACCTGGGCTAAACTATTACCTGGACGTATAGCAGAGAACCAGGCTATTGGGCCCAACTGGTCCATGCTGGTGTTTATACTCTACTCAAGCCTCCTCCCACCTGTCATCATCTCGCCCTATCAATAAATCCTTCTATTTCTTTCTCCCGTGTTTATCCAGCTCCCCCTTAAATATACCTGTGTTACTCATCTGAGCCACTCCATGTGGTAGCCGGCTCCACCCTCTGAGTAATATATGTAAAATTCTCCTGAATTGTTTCATAATTTGAATCTGTTTTTTTTTTCTTTATTCTTTCATGGGATGTGGGCACCGCTGGCAAAGCCTGCATTTGTTCCCCAACCCTAATTGCCTTTGAACTGAATGTTTCTGAGGGAAGTTAAGAGTCAACCACTTTGCTGTGGATCTGGAGTCACATATAAGCCAGACCAGGTGAGGACAGCAGATTTCCTTCCCCGAAGGGTAGGAGTAAACCAGATGGGAACATGACCCGCACACTGTTGTAAATGGGAATACCACCAACCAGTGAGTCACTGCATGCTGCCCCATTCTACACATTTCGGGCAGCCTAGCTGCTGCCATTTTGTGTAGGACTCCCACCTCCTGCGATATCATGAAGAACCATCCTGTCGTATAAGGGTCTGGCACACATAGGGTTAATGTGGGACTGAGCACAGTAGCACCCACACAAAGATGTAGTAGAACACATGACCCACACCGAGGGGTCAGTCTAGCGTTGCACAGAGCTGTGTGCACGAGCAAGCAAGGAAACAGCTCCTAGCTCAAGCCCTTTCTGTATATATGTAGATAGCTCTTGTAGTTAATAAATACTAGAAGTTAACCTACTTAAGACTACAAAGACTTCATTAAACCCACTGAACTGTAACCAGCACCCTACAACACATCCTAATGGCATCAAAATTCTGCCCATAACACACTCTCCCCCCTCATGTTATCACTGCCGTGGATCACAGACAGAACTCGAGAGCAGTTTGCAAACATAAAGCGACTGTAATTCACACACAAGTTTATAAGAGAATTTTGAATCAATTAAATAGAAAACGTTGATCTTTAACAGTCAAGGGAATCACTAAGCACCACTTCCCAGAGGGCTTTTGTTATCATTGCTCTTCTGATGCCCAAAAGAAAGGGATGAATATTTGTGCATCCAGATGTCTGATAACATTAACAATATAGTCTATCTTCAGCAAACTCCCATGATGAAAGATCTATGAGCCAATTCATTCAGATGCCAAACTCTGCCCTCTGCCTTCTGATGCATGAGCCATCTCACACTGCCCCACACTGATTGTAGACCAGCACTGCCGCTCCTTCCAGGAAGGGAGCTCGGGAGGAAGACATCATGAATGGGGATGTGGAAACCCAAAGAAACAGTGCACTTCCGATTCGTGCCTTCCAATCTTTGACTTGTGTGTGAGGAACATTCAACTCTCCGTCGATACTAACCATCGCTCGAAGGAAAAAGAAAGACTTGCATTTAAACACCGTTTTCCACGACCACTGGCCATCTCAAAGCGCGATACGGCCTATGAAGTACTTTTTCAAGTGTAGTCACTGCTGTACTGTAGGATACGCAGCAGCCAATTTACACACAGCAAGATCTCAGAAACAGCAATGTGATAATGACCCAGATGAACCGCTTTTTCTTCTGTGACGCTGATGAAGGGACAAATATTGGGCAAGGCACCAGGGAGAACTCCCTTGCTCTTCTTCGAAATGGCGGCCATGAGATCTTTTACATCCAGCCGAGCAGGCAGATGGGGCCTCAGTTTGAAGTCTCATCTGAAAGATGGCAGCTCTGACAGTGCAGCACTCCTTCGGTACCACACTGGAGCGTCAGCCTTGATTTTTGTGCTCAAGCCCTGGGGGCACAAAATCTCTTAAAAACACAATTTATATTCATCTGAAGAACTCCGGAGTACCACAAAACATTGCACCCTTGATCTATGTTCAGGGTTTGCCAGGATGCAAGCCTTAACTCACTTAGCTTTCCAAGAAGGTCTGCAGTGCATCCAGGTTACGTAGGGAAAATTGGTGTTAATTTGCACATGAATGACCAGTTAATCTGCTTGGTAGTGTGATGAATGACGGCCGAGACATCAGGAGGACTCCTCTGCTCTTCTTTGAACAGCTCCAATGGAATTTGTTTTAGCATCCTCAATGGGGCAGGCTGCTGGCTTACTGCTTCATTTGAAATACGGCACCACTGGCAGTGCAACTATGCGAATTTACCTGATTCCCAAGCGGAGGCCAGGAATCACAGGTCCCTGGAGTTTCTGCACATGCGGAATGGGAGCAGGCTGCACATGTGCGGTCCAGTGTTTTCGAGATCTTCGGGCCGAGAATTGGCTAACTAATAGAAGGCAGAGAGTCGGGGTATGGGGGGCATTTTCAGGATGGCAACCTGTAACTAGTGGAGTGCCACAGGGATCAGTGCTGGGGCCACAATTATTTACAATATGTATGAATGACTTGGACGAGGGAAGTGAATGTCCTATCACCAAGTTTGCGGAAGACACAAAAATAGGTGGGAAGGCAAGCGGTGAGAATGACACAAGGAGTCTACAAGGGGATATAGGCAAGTTAAGCGGGTGGGCAAAAACTTGGCAGATGGAATATAATGTGGGAAAATGTGAGGTTATGCACTTTGGCAGGAAGAATAGAGGAGCTGAATACTATTTAAATGGCGAAAGACTGCAGAAAGCTGCAGCACAGAGGGATTTGGTAGTCCTTGTGCATGAATCCCAAAAAGCTAACATACAAGTTCAACAGGTAATAGGGAAGGCAAATGGGATGTTGGCCTTTATTTCAAAGGGAATGGAATATTAAAATAGGGAAGTCTTGCTAAAACTATACAAGGCACTAGTTGGACCACACCTAGAATACTGTTACCTTAAATCTAAGCTCCCTGGTTACTGATCCCTCTACAAATGGAAAAAGTGCCTTCCTATCCACCCCATCTATGGCCCTCATAATCTTGTACGCCTCTATCCGGTCCTCTCTCAATCTTTGCTGCTCCAAGGAAAACAACCCCAGCCTATCCAATCTTTCCTCATAGCTCAGAGCCTCCAGCCCAGGCAGCATCCTGGGAAATCTCCTCCGCACCCTCTCCAGTACATTCACACCCTTCCTATAATCTGGCGACCAAAACTGCACGCAATACTTCAGTTGTGGCCTAACCAGCGTTTTATACAGTTCAAGCATAACCTCCCTGCTCTTGTATTCCATGCCTCGACTAATAAAGGCAAGTATCCCATATGCCTTCTTAACCAACTGCCCTGCTACATTCAGGGATCTGTGGATATGCACACCAAGGTCCCTCTGATCTTCAGTACTTTCCAGGGTCCTGCCCTTCATAGCGTAATCTCCTGCCTTGTTAGCCCTCTCCAAGTGCATTACCTCACATTTTTCCAGGTTGATCCATTTGCCACTGCTCTGCCCACCTGACCAGTCCATTGATATCCTCCAGCAGTTTACGGCTATCCTCCTCACTATTTACCACCAGGCCAATTTTCATGTCATCTGCGAACTTCTTGATGATACCCCTACATTTAAGTCCAAATCATTTATGTACACCAACAACAGCAAGGGCCTCAGCACCGAGCCCTGCTGAACCCCACTGGAAACGGACTTCCAGTAACAGAAACATCCCTCTACCATCACCCTCTGCTTCCTGCCTCTCAGCCAATTTTGGATCCAACATGTCACTTTCCCTTGGATCCCATGGGCTCTTACTTTCTTGACCAGTCTGCCAAGAGGGACCTTATCAAAAGCCTTGCTAAAGTCCATGTAGGCCATATCAAATGCAATTACCCTCATTAAGACTCCTGGTTACCTCCTCAAAAAATTCGATCAAATTTGTCAAACACGACCTTCCCTTAACAAATCCATGCTGATTATCCCTGATTAATCCATGTCTCTCCAAATGCAGATATATCCTGCCCCTCAGAATTCTTTCTAGTAACTTCCCCACCACTGAGGTTCGACTGACTGGCCTAAAATTCCTGGTCTACCCCTTCCTCCCTTTTTTAATAATGGTACAACATTTGAAGTCCTCCAATCCTCTGGCACCTCACTTGTAGCCACAGGAAATTTGAAAATTACTGCCAGGGCCCCTGATATCTCTTCCCTTGCCTCCCTCAACAGCCTGGGACACATCTCATCTGGGCCTGCGGGTTTATCCACTTTTAAGGCCGCTAAACCTGCTAGAACCTCCTTTCTCTTTATATTAATTTCCTCTAATATTTCACAGCCCTTCACCCTGATGTCTATGCCTTTATCATTGTGAAGGCCAATTCAAAGTATTCACAGAATCACAGTGCAGAAGAGGCCCTTCGGCCCATCGAGTCTGCATCGACACGTGAGAAACACCTGACCTACCTACCTAATCCCATTTACCAGCACTTGGCCCATAGCCTTGAATGTTAGGACGTGCCAAGTGCTCATCCAGGTACTTTTTAAAGGATGTGAGGCAACCCGCCTCCACCACCCTCCCAGGCAGTGCATTCCAGGCCATCACCACCCTCTGGGTAAAAAAGTTTTTCCTCACATCCCCCCTAAACCTCCTGCCCCTCACCTTGAACTTATTCCCCTTTGTGACTGACCTTTCAACTAAGGGGAACATCTGCTCCCTATCCACCCTGTCCATGCCCCTCATGATCTTGTACATCTCGATCAGGTCGCCCCTCAGTCTTCTCTGCTCCAACGAAAACAACCCAAGTCTATCCAACCTCTCTTCATAACTTAAATGTTTCATCCCAGGCAACATCCTGGTGAATCTCCTCTGCACCCCCTCCAGTGCAATCACATCCTTCCTATAATGTGGTGACCAGAACTGCACATAGTACTCCAGCTGTGGCCTCACTAAGGACTGTACCCATGTCTTTCGGGTCCACACACAGATTATCTCTATGGTCCCTAATTGGCCCTACTCTTTGCCTAGTTATTCTCTTCCTCTTTATATATTTTAAAAACCCCTTTGGATTTTCCTTCATTCTACCCACCAATGCTTTCTCATGCACTCTCTTAGCTTTCCTAATTTCCTTTTTAAGTGACTTGTGTTGGAGTGCAGACTCGGGAATCCAGGGGAGTGTCGTCTCGGGAGATGAGATCGAAGCCCTTGGAGGCGAGCAGTTGTGGAGGCAGTCCGAGTCGGATCGGCTTTGAGGGAATTCAGATACTTGACCTTCGAAAGTGAAAAGTTCGGAGTCCCTCGTGAGGGAGAGAGAGTTTTAACGAAATTGCGCAAGACACAGTGAACACTGTCATCTGGGTGGGTTGCTGAGAAACCCACGGGATCTGTCTTGGTCACATTTTCAGTTTAATGTGAGTTTTAGACCACGGTTTGCCTGTTAATTCACATCTACCTCATGTTAATCCTGAACGTTAAAGTATTGGATAGATATTGCAAATTGTTTCATCTTTCTGACCTTCTGCAGTAAAGTTTATTTTGTTTGTTCAAAAACCATGGAATAAAGTCTTGTGACTTTATTTTCTTGGTAAGTATCTTGGGTCTTAAACTTTGTCTACTTTAAACAAGAAGTTACTGGCCCCTAGCTGGATCATATCAAAAATCTGGGGGTCTGGTCCAGGATCATGACAACTCTCTAAGTAGTGTGTCCAGAGCCAGATAGGTTATATGCTTGAGTCCACAGAGGGCTTTGAACCCAGAACCTCTTGACTCTAGTAGCTGAACAAAGCGCACAGGAGAAATTTGCAGGGCGATGGGGAAAGAATAGGGGAGTGGAAATAATTGAATAACTCTTAAAATGGATCTGGCACAGGTACAAGGGGCCTCTTCTGTGCTCGTAACATAGAAATGTCTCTCATCACTCATCTCCCCCCTTCGCTGCTCCATCAGAGATCCTTGCTTCACGGATGCCAGCAGATTCCAGGTGTCTCCCTCCAGCAGCTGATAGCTCATGCCGAGTTTATCTTGGGGGTGGGGGGGGGGAGGGGTGCCATACCAATGCAGCACATCCCGATCCCGTCTTCACGCACGCATGCATTCTTTCTGGGGTCAGATCACAGGACTGGCATCAGGAAGGAGGAAACTTGGCCAGTTGCTCCTTCCTCAGTCCTGAAAGCACTGAGGTCAACTCCTGCACCTGTGCCAATGGGGCGCAATGGAAGTTAGCACACTCAGTATCAACCTGTGCCCTGCCTAGTCTAGATGTCTCAGCAGCCCATTGTGTTAACTACATCTATTCAATTAGGAATATGCTCTTCATATCATTTATACTTTCAGTCCTTGACAATGTAAAATAGAATCTTAAAGCACAGGAGAAGGTAATTCGGCCCATTGTGCCTGTGCTGGCTCTTTGAAGAATCTATTCATTCAGTCCCACTCCCCTGCTCCTTCCCCATAGCCCTGTAAATCGAGCCTTTTCAAGTATTAATCTAATTTCCTTTCGAAAGTTCCTATTGAATCTGCTTCCACCGGCCCTTCAGGCAGCACATTCCAGATCACAACAACGCGCTGTGTGAAAAAGAATTCTCATTTCCCCTCCGGTTCTTTTGTCAATAGCCTTGAATCGATGTCCCCTGATTACTGATCCTCCTGCCAGTAGGACCAGTTTCTCTTCGTTTCACTCAATCAAAACATATCGTAACTTCGAACACCTCTCTTTCATATCTCTTCAAACTTCTCTGTGCTAAGGAGGACAGTCCCAGCTTCTCCAATCTCCCCACACAACCGAAGCCCCTCGTAAATCAAGCTGCAAAAACTTCGCTCAAACCGCCTTGGCAAGCTTTTTCAGACAAGCGATTCGTTGGTGGCAAAAATTAACACATTTCCCGATGAGCAGGCTAATTTGCAAATTTGTACAAGCTGCTTAATAAGTCAGAACAGGAAAACACACACAGCTATCAAGCAGACAGCTCCATTCATTGCCAGTGGAAGAGTACAGCTGCATTCATTTACAAAGCTCAAAAACAACGGAGGGATAAAGAGTACAGAATATAATTAAATACTTAGAACTTGGACAGGGAAAAAATATTGTGTTTGTGTACCTCCGTTTTGCCTGCTAGCAGGCATCCCATCCTTAAAAACACCACAAGATAAAAGAACAAGGTATAAACAAAAGCCTACAGCAGCAGAGTATAATATGTAGGAATTTCCCAGGAGAAATGAGCAGCAGTTGATTGTGTTCATGGAGCTGCACTGTGATCACAGAATCTATTTCCTCAAGTGGCTCATGGCAATTCAATCACCTCATTAACTCTACCTAAAATGCCTGCAGATTTCCCCATTACCATTAATTAGCGATGAACCACTTACTCAGTGATTTCTTCAGTGACGGTGTGCTCCACTTGAAGCCTGGAGTTGACCTCGATGAAAAAGTACTTGCCGTGTTTATCGACGAGAAATTCCACCGTGCCGGCATTTTCGTAACCCACCTGAATGAGGGTTTAAGAAGAAATATTAAGTGCGGTCAGATACACAGGAATAGGTCAGGGCCGTCCCTCCATTTAGACCGGACCTTCGCATTCTCACAACCTTACTTAGAAACTTCAAAGTCTCTGCTCAAGACATCGTGCCCCGTTCACACCCATCGAAATCACTGACTCACATTGGCTTCCAGTTGAACAATGCCTCCATTTTAAAATTCTCACTCTCATGGTCAATTCCCTCTATGGCCTCCTCCCTATCTCTGTAGCCTCCTCCAGCCCTCCATCCCTCTGAGATCTCCAATTCTAGCCTCTTGCGCAACCGCCCCCCCCCCCCCCACATCCATCGCTCCACCTTTGGAGGCCATGCCTTCAAGCTGCCTGGAAATCTCTCTCTAAACGCCTCTGCCCCTCTCGCACTCTCTCTCCTCCTTTAAGGCCCTGCTTAAAACACACCTTTTGGACGAAGTATTTGGTCAGCTGCCCTAAAGTCTCCTTCCTGGGCTTGGTGTCGGTTTTTTTGTCCGCTTTTGCTTCTGTGAAATGCCTCAGGACAGTTTGTACACGAAAGGTGCTACATAAATGCAAGTTGTCACTTTCGTTCCCTTCCAGTTGCATTGCAAGGATCCCAAGTAAAGCAAACGTGCAGTTTCATCCCCATTTCCTCAAGGGAGTTGAGCCAATTCTACAAAACCCATCAATTTTTCACCGACATAGAATCCCGGATTGGTTACAGCACAGGAGCCCATTCGGCCTGTCATGCCTGTTCAAGCTCTCTGTGGGAGTAGCTCAGCTCATCCCACTCCTCTACCTACTCCTTGTCTTTTCTCTTCCGATAATTATCCAATACTCTTTTCTCTTCTGATAATCATCCAACACCCTTTTGAAATCCATGATTAAGTCTGCCTCCACCACCCTCTCATTCCAGGTCCTAACCTATTGGTGTATAAAAACATCTTTCCTCATGTCGCCCCTGGTTCTTTTGCCAATCATTTTAAATTGGTGTCCAGTGGTTCTCGAACCTCCCACCAATGGGAACGGTTTCACCCTACTTACTCCCATCATTTTGAATGCTTCTGTCAAATCTCCTATCAAGCTTCTCTTCTCTAAGGAGGACAGCACCAGCTTCACCAAGTTATCCTGGTAACTGAGGTCCCTCACCCATAGAGCCATTCTCAATACAAACTCACCTATTCTGAAACAGAACCACAGCCTTGAATATTTTTAAGGCAGAGGTTGATAGATTCTTGACAAGCAAGGGGGCGAAAGGTTAGCAGGGGGTAGGCAGGAATGTGAGGTTAAAATCCGATCAGCCTTGATCTTATTGAATGGCAGAGCAGGCTCGAGGGGCCGAATGGCCTACACCTGCGCCTAATTTGTCTGTTCATACAAACTGTGACACTAAAAGGTGGACAGTCAAGATTATCACTTGAAGCGTTCATCAACAGAAAATTACTACGGGACCAGCCATTTCGTACTGAGATAAGGAAAAATGTCTTCACTCAAAGGGTTGGGAATCTTTGGAATTATCTACACCCGAGAGCAATGGATGCCCAGTCGTTGAGTATATTCAAGGCTGGGATCAACAGATTTTTGGACACTAATGGAATTAAGGGATAGGGCAGGAAAGTGAGGTTATGGTAGATGAGCCATGATCTTATTGAATAGGGAAAGCAGGCTCAAGGGGCCAAATGGCCTACTCGTGCTCCTATTTCTTAAGTTTTTACACAGCATAATTTGACAGACGGCAATCCAATGGTAGCAGGATCATCCATTTTAGTGATGTTGATTGAGCTGTTTAAAGTGGCCAGGGCACCAGGGAGAAGTTAACTGCTTTTCTCCAAAATACTGTTGTAGGATCTTTTATATCCTCCTTAAGAGGCAGACGGAGCCCTCTGTTTAGCATCTCATCCTTGGACAGGATGCACTCGCTCAGTACAGGTACTGACCGTGACAGCCTGCACTTCGTACTCAAGTCACTGGAGTGGGACTTGAACCCACAGCTTTCGGAGAGTAATACCCTCTGAGCCATGCTTAACACTGCGACTTAAAGGTTAATATAAGGAGATGGCAAGTGTCTCTTGATTAGCAAATCACATATATGAATAATAAAAGCGGATGCAAGAGAGAAGATGAGTCATTGTATTTCAAGTTACTTAATGATCTGAGCAGAATTGTATCTCATCAAACCACCTTCTCCAATGTCTGATAATATTGACTAAGACTATATTAAACAATGTAACTATTCAATAGCTGGGTGAAGGGATATGTTGCCTGATGCTCTACAATGGGGTCCGCTTGAGCAGTTGAGCAATGCTGGTGCCCTACACTGTGGTGAGACCATACCTAGAGTACTGTGTGCAGGAATCAACCATCCCCTCCACCATCAATGCACAGTGGCAGCAGTGTGTGTACCATCTACAAGATGCACTGCAGCAACTCACCAAGGCTTCTTAGACAGCACCTTCCAAACCCACAACCACTACCATCTAGAAGGACAAGGACTGCAGACACATGGGAACACCACCACCTGGAAGTTCTCCTCCAAGCCACACGCCATCCTGATTTGGAAATATGTTGCAGTTTTTGCACTGTCGCTCGGTCAAAATCTTGGAACTCCCTCCCTAACAGCACTGTGGGTGTACCTACACCACATGGACAACACGGTTCAAAAAGGCAGTTCACCACCACCTTTACAAGGGGAAATTAGGAATGGGTTATAAATGCTGGCCTAGCCAGCGATGCCCACATCCCATGAATGAATGTTTTAAAAATTTAAGAAAAAGTTTTGGACACCTTACCTGAGGAGGGTTTACTTGCATTTGGAAGCAGTTCAGAGAAGGTTACTAGGCTGATTCCTGGGATAAAGGGGTTTATCTTACAAGGAAGGGCTGGGCAGGTTGGAGCTGTACTCACTGGAGGTTAGAAGAATGAGAGGTGATCTTATTGAAACATAAGATTCTGAGGGGGCTTGACAGGATAGGTGCTGAGAGGATGTTTCCCCTCGTGGGGGAACCTAGAACTAGGGGGCACAGTTTAAAGATAAAAGGTCTCCCATTTAAGGCAAGAGATGAGGAGGAATTTCTTCTCTCAAAGGGTCACTAGTCTATGGAAATCTCCCTCCAGAGAGCAGTGGAGGCTGGGTCATTGAATATATTCAAGGCTGAGTTAGAGAGATTTTTGATCAACAAGGGAGTCAAGGGTGGTGGGGGACAGACAGGAAAGTGGAGTTAAGGCCACAATCAGATCAGCCATGATCTTACTGAATGGTGAAGCAGGCTCAAGGGGCCAAATGGCCGACTCCTGCTCCTATTTCTGATGTTCTTGGGAGGGCTGGGGAAAATCCACACAGACGGGAAGAGGCTACTCAGCCCTTCAGTACTGTTCCACTGTGCAATAATCTGTATCTTAACTCCATCAACCTGCCTTGGTTCCGTCACCCTTAATACCCTTGTCTAACAAGAAACTATCAATCTCAGTTCTAAAATTTACAATTGACACACCACCCGCCACCCCGCCCCCCACCCCCACCCCACCCCCACCCCCAATCTCAACAGCTTTTTTGAGGCAGGGAGTTCCGGATTTCCATTCCCCTTTGTGTGTTAAGGGAAGAAATGATGTCACCCCTGAACAGCCTGGTTCTAATTTTAAACTTATGCCCCATTGTTGTGGACGCCCCCCTCAACCAGAGGAAATAGTTTTTCTCTATCGACCCTGCTATCTCCTTTAAACGCTTCAATAGATTGTCCCTCAATTTTCTATACTTGAGGGAATGCCAGCTGAGTCCATGTGATATACAAGCTCCAGGTTTTCTCTTAAATGCTGTTCGGTAACAACTGTTGAGAAACACCCAAGCGGACGACAAGTGAGGAAATGATTGGTTCTATCGTGATGCCCCCAAAAGTTGAATTCCTTGCCGACGCTCTCAGTTGAGCTCACAAAGAATTATAGAAAGTTTACAGCACAGGAAGAGGCCACTCAGCCCATCGTGTCTGCACCAGCCGACAAATGAGCCACTCAGCCTAATCCCGCTTTCCAGCATTTGGTCCGTAGGCCTGCAGGTTATGGTACTTCAGCTGCATATCCAGACACCTTTTAAATGAAATGAAAACAGAAAACGCTGGGGAAAAACTCAGCAGGTCTGGCAGCATCTGTGAGAGAGGAACAAGAGTTAACGTTTCAAGTCCGTATGACCTCTCTGAAGAAGAGTCGTACGGACTCAAAATGTTAACTCTGTTTCTCTCTCACGGATGCTGCCAGACCTGCTGAGTTTTTCCCAGCGTTTTCAGATTTTATTTCAGATTTCTAGCGTCCCCAGTATTTTGCTTTCACCTTTTAAATGAGTCGGGGGTTTCTGCCTCTACGTGCGAAAGGATTACTTGCGTAAGAAACGGAAAGAGTCCAGTTCAGTAATTGCAACAAGGGTGCACTAACAGCTGTTTTCATCAGCCACATCTCAAAGTTTTCTTTAAGGCTGAGAATGAGACTGAGCGTGAAGGCGAGATTCTCTGATATATTTCTACCATTCTCTTAACTCCCCCCCCCCCCCACCAACCTGCCCGCCTCACCCACCCACTTTTGTTCAGCACTTCTATCATATTGACCTGCCCGGACACCAGCCTGGACCTGGTGTTTGAGAATCTCCATCTCAAGCCTTGAAGTTTTCCTCCACTGTCCTGCCCTGTATTTCCAGCATTCTCGATCTTGTGCTAGCGATTTCCTTATTTGTTTATTGCACACTACCATCCAGTGGCAAAAACTAGCTACTTAGGAGAGGACAACTGAATCGTGGAGTTTACTTATAGCACCACACAGTGAAGAGAAGTAGATATTACAGGTTAATAGTTAAAAGAGGGTTTGTGAATCTCCACGGCACCACGATGGATTGAAGATATGGTCAGGCTATGCATTTGGTGAGATGGGCCTAAGCGCAGGGCTCAGTTCAGCCCGTGATCAAGGATAAGGGACAGACCCTGAGCCCACAGGTGAAGTGTTAGGTATCAGGTAACGTCCCAATGTATTGGGAAGCTGCAAACGTGGACCCTCATCTTTAAAAGAAAAGGCACAAAAGATTGAACCGTCAAATTATATCTTTGGGGAGGAAGCTGGCCCGGTGAATAAGTACAGGTCACCCTCCTGAATTTCAGGTGCCACATTCAGCAGTTTTTCTGTTCATTCATGCTCAGGTTGTTCTCTGCAAGGCCAGCATTTATTGTCCAAACCTAGTTGCCCTGATGACTTGAGGACAATTAACAGGCGACCACAATGTTATGGAATTGGAGTCACATACAGGCCAGGCAAGGAGAGCAGATTTCCTTCCCTGTTGGGATATTACAACAAGTTGACAGCTTCTATTAACAGGACCAGCTTTTAATGTCCAGATTCTCAAAACTGAATTCAAATCCTCAAAGTGCCCTAATGGGATGTGAAATCACATTCTCTGTAATATTAACCCAGAAGTATGACCAGCACATTAGCACCTACTCTGTGTAACAGGCTGACTCACAAGGCATGGTCCTTGGGGTAGATGGCAAAGTGTGAACTGGGACTAACGCATTTCCAAATGGTAGACAAATGAGTGTAATGGTGTAGTCAGAGTGGAAACACAGAGTACAGTCCCAAAGAGGTCAGTATTGGTGTAATTCCTTCTAATTTTTATAAATGAGGAAATCTGAAATGAAAATATAAAATGCTGGAAAAACTCAGCAGGCCTGGCAGCATCTACGGGGCGAGAAACAGAGTTAATGTTTTGAGTCCGTATGACCCTTCTTCAGAGCTTTAGCTTTCATCGTTACGGGGGAAGTGTTTCAATTGTGGATGGCACTCGGGTGTACTGGGCCAATAACGATAACTAAAGGAACCGGGACGAGTGGGGCAAAGGGCAAACGGCAGAAGATGTTTAACACGGGTAAGTGTAGGTCAGGATTGGAACCGGGAATCTACCTTACAACTAATTGAAAATGTGTTTGAGGGAGCAAAGCTGAGGAGAGATCGGTATGTTCATGGGAAGCTGCCTGTTCACTCCTTCCAGGCGGAGAATATTGGGAGGTTTCACTCAGAGCGTAACTTAGAAGACTAGGAGAGTGATTTTAAACCTTATATCTGGCCTCGGTGGCCACAGCTACTCTGTTTGGTTCGGTGTTACAGGAAAGATGCAGCACTTATTGGTTAAGGGACCAAGTCCTGGACGCAGAAGGCAGGGTTGTGTGGATTGTCTACACTGGGACCCTCCTCTCTGTTTAGGATTACAGTGAAGGAGGGTCTCTATGATATTTAAAACTTACCCAGTGTTGAGAACTTGGATCCAAGGGAGTCCTGTCAGGCACAGGATTTCCAGATTAGGAGATAGTGTTTAAAATGGCAGTAAGGGAGTATCTTGTAAATAGTGGCAGTTTAGGGGCAGTTGGAAGGATCAATTAAAAGCTCACTCAGTGCCATGTACACACCTGACCTCTCTCTTCAGCAGCACCAACTCACTCTATCTCAACGCTGTCCTGGTCCCCAGTTCCATTTCATTCTTTGCCTCATCCGACATCTTAACAAGAGCTTTTCCTCTTCCTCTCAGGTGTTGAGGAATGCAAACTCCAACAACTTATGGGTACTGACGTCCCTCCGTGTCCTTCCTCCCCTTCCCTTCTTCTAAACCCACCTCCCACTGTATATTCACTATACCCTCTGACCTTCCCCTCTCTGATGCCAAGTGATCTATGCTCAGCAAAAGACTCCATTTTATTCCCTTACGCCCACCTGAATGAATTTCAGGCTTGGCATGACACTGAACTCTTCTTCCGTCACCTTCACCTCCGTGCTCACTTCTTTGGGTAGGAGTCCTCTCCTAGCTCAATGGACCCTTTCACCTGTCTTCAAAACTCTCCCTCCACCTGGGTCCCTCCCTCTGGCCTATTACCTGCTCTTGATCTTTTCATTGAGAACTGTCAGCGTGACATCGGCCATCTTAATTTCTCTACTCCCCTCACCCACTCTAACCTGTCTCCCTCTGAACTTCCTGCACCCCGTTCTCTCAGGTCAACCCTGACATTGTTATCAAATCTGCTGACAAGGGCGGTGCTGTTGTTGTCTGGCGTAGTGACCTCTACCTTGCAGAGTTTGAGCGCCAACTCTCAGACACTTCTTCCTACCTCCCACTGAACCATGACCCCACCACTGAACATCAAGCCATTGTTTCCAGGACCATCACTGACCTCCTCTCCTCTGGAGATCTTCTCTTCACAGCCTTCAACCTCATGGTCCCTCAACCCTGTTGTAGCCCGCTTCTACTCCCTTCCCAAAATCCACCAATAGGACTGTCCTGCTAAACCCATCGTTTCAGCCTGTTTCTGCCCCACTGAACTTCTTATCTTCCTATCCTGACTCTATTTTTTCTCCCCTTGTTCAGTCCCTTCCTACCTATATCCGTGATTCTTCTGATGGTCTACGTCATTTCAACAATTTCCAGTTCCCTGGCCCTAACCGCCTCCTCTTCCCCATGGACGTCCAATTCCTCTACACCTCCATCTCCCACCGGGATGGTCTGAGGGCTCTCCACTTCTTCCTTGAATGGAGGCCTGAACAATCCCCATCCACCACCACTCTCCTCCGTCTGGCTGAATTTGCTCTCTCACTGAACAATTTCTCCTTTAACTTGTCGCACTTCCTCCAAATAAAAGGTGCGGCTATGGGTATCTGTATGGGCCCGAGTTATGCCTGTCTTTTTGTGAGGTATGTGGAAAATTCCTTGTTCGAGTCCCACATGGGCCCCCTCCCACAACTCTTTTTCCAGTATCAATGGCTGTATCGGTGCTGCTTCCTGCTCTCATCTGGACCTGGAAAAATGTATCAATTTTGCTTTCAATTTCTACTCTTCTCTTACCTTCACATGGTCCATCTCCGATACTTACCTTCCCTTCCTTGACTTCTCTCTCTCTATTTCTGGGGATGGGCTGTCGACTAATATCCATTACAAGCCCACCAGCTCCCACAGCTACCTTGACTACAGCTCCTCGCACCCTGCTTCCTGCAGGGGCTCCATTCCATTCTCCCAGTTTCTCCATCTCCATCGCATCTGTTCCAATGACGTTGCCTTCCACAACAGCAATTCCGACACGTCTCCCTTTTCCCGCAACCAGGAATCCCCCCCCACTGTGGTTGTCAGGGCCCTCAACCGTGTCCGACCGATTTCCTGCACTTCCACCCTCACCCCTCTCCACCCCTCCCAGAACCGTGATAGGGTTCCCCTTGTCCTCACTTTCCACCTCACCAGCCTCCGCATCCAAAGGATTATCTTCCGCTATTTCTGCCAACTCCAGCATGATGTCACCACCAAATACATCTTCCCCCCTCCCCTCCCCCGTCAGCATCCTGAAGGGGCCGCTCCCTCTGCAACACTCTGGTGCACTCTTCTATCACCCCCAGCACTTCATCCCCTTCCCACAGCACCTTCCCATGCAATCGCAGGGGGTACCTGACCCTTTACTTCCACCCTCCTCACTGTCCAAGGCCCCAAACACACCCTCCAGGTGAAGCAGCGATTTACTTGCACTTCTCTCAATTTAGTAAATTGTATTCACTGCTCACAATGGGGTCTGCCCTGCACTGGGGAAACGAAACGCGGACTGGGTGATCGCTTTGCAGAATATCTCTGCTCAGTCCGCAAGCATGACCCTGGCCGTCCAGTCGCTTGCCATTTCAATTCACCCCGCCTTGCTTTCATGCTCACGTTTCTATCCTGGGCCTGCTGCAATGTTCCAGTGAAACCCAATGCAAGCTCGAGGAACAGCACCTCATCTTCTGATTAGGCATTTTGCAGCCTTCTAGACTCAACATGGAGTCCAACAACTTCAGACCATGAACTCTGCCCCCATTTTATTATTTTTTTTTCCCCTAGTGCCAATCTGTATCTTGTTCTCATGTTTTGCTTTCAGACAATACTGACCCTTTATTCTGCTATTAACACCTACTCTGGACAAATGCTTTGTTCCTTTACTATTACCTTTTCCACTCGCTCTGTTTTTTGTCTTCCAGGATATCTTTGTAAATTAATCTCCCCTGTCCCCTAACCTTTCCCTGACTTTCCCTTCTTGCTCCACCTGACCCTCCCCCTTTCTCAACAGCACAAAACCCATCATATTTCTACCTCTCTTCAGTTCTGAAGAAGAGTCATATTGGACTCAAAACCCTGCTTCTCGTTCCACCGATGCTGTCAGACCTGCTGAGCTTTTCCAGTACTTTTTATTTTTACTTCAGATCTCCAGCATCCACAGTATTTTGCTTTTATTCCAATTAAATACTTCAATGTTTAAGAAAGGAATGAGAGAGAAACCAGCTAACTAAAAGCTTTTCAACTTCAAATCATTTATGAGGAAGTTACTAGAATCCAGCGTCAGGGAAAGAGTACCGGTTGATCAAAAGATACAGCATGAATCTGTAAAGAATGGTACATGTCAGGTCTGATTAATTAAAAATCACTAATGTGGTGCAAGTGGTGACTGTTCATTGATATTGGTCTATATGGACTTCCAAAAGACATCTTTTAAAGTCCTGAGATTATTAGCAAAGCTAAGTGGATATGGAGTTAGAGATATGGATTGTGATATGGGTTGGAAATCGATTAAGGTATAGGAGACAGAGACTAGAGATAAAGGGGTCATTCTATTTTAGTGGGATGTGACAAGTGACAAGGGATCTGTACAGGGGCCTCAGCTTTTCATCATATCTATGAATGGATGAAGGGATAGAGAGTTGTATATCCAAGTTTGCAGATGACACCAATTTAGGAGGCACAATAAGCTTGCAGATGGGAATAGGAGTTTACAGAGGGATATGGACTGAGTCAGTGAGTAGCTGAACCACAATAGATGGAACTCAATATGGAGAAGCGAGGTGGATCGGTGAGAGACAAGTTGGAGTACTTCTTAATGGTGAGACGCTAAGAACTTTGGAGGAGAAAAGAGATGTGTGTTATGTTCGTGCATACATGTTATTAAAAGCTAGTGCACAGATATGAAAGGTTATCATAAAGGGATAAATAGTCTTTACTTCAAGGGGATGGAATTCAAAAATGTGGATGTTATGCTTCAGTTTCACCAAGAATGAGTCAAATTCCATCCGGAGTAACTGTGTTCAGCCCTGGGCACCACACCTCAAGAAGGATATAGTGGCCTTGGAGGGAGTGCAGTGCAGATTCACCAGAATGATACTTGGGCTAAAAGGCTTGAATTGTGAGAACAAGCTGCGTAAACTTGGTTTATATTGCCTAGAGTTTAGAAAGTCGAGGGGTGATCTTATCAAGGTGTGTAAAATAAAGAAGGGGTTTGATAAAGCAATACAGAGAAACCATTTCATTTGATGGGGAATACAGAACAGGGGGGTCATTCTGAAAATTAGAGCTAGGTTGTTGAAAGGTGAAATCAGGAAGCACTTTTCATAGAAAGGGGGGGAAACTCTTTCTCCCCCCCACCCCACAAAAAATTGTGGATGCTGGGTGCAAATTTCCAAGGCTGAAAACAACAGGTTTTCAGAAAGAAAGGTGATGAATTCAGGTTTACTGGTTCCAAAAGCCTTTCAAGTAAACTGATTGGTGGTTGTAAGCCGTGGATGAGTGAAGCCCTTATTTTTAAGGCTGAGTTAGATAGATTCTTGATGGACAAGGGAATCAGAGGGCATGGGGAGTTGACAGGAAAGTGGAGTTGAGACCACAATCAGATCAGCCACGATCTTCTTGAATGGCGGAGCAGGCTCGAGAGGCCGAATGGCCGGCTCCTGCTTCTAATTGGTGTGGTCGTACTCTCAGCCTTTGGCCTTCTCCTTCTCCTACTCAGAAAGCATTTTCTGGTGTCATATAATGGACTTGTTAGCAAAGCTGAAGTCCATGGAATTAAAGGAAATTGACAGTGTGGATATGAAATTGGCTAAGAGACAGAAGGCAGAGAGAAGAGGTGATCTCGTGAGAGTCACAGACCAGGGACGTGAACTCTGTTTCTCTCCACAGATGCTGCCTTACCTGTTGAGTATTGCCAGCATTTTCTGTTCTTATTTCAGGTTTCTAACACTTGACCGAACGTCTTTTGGAAGTCCATGTACACCACATCAACCACACTACTCTCACCAGCTGTCACCTCACCAAAAAGCATAGTGAAACGCAATTTGCCCTCAACAAGTCCGTGCTGGCTTTTCTTAACTAACCCACACAGGACCAAGCGGCTACAGATTTTGCCTTGGGTTGTCATTTCGGAAAGGTTTCCCAACACCAAGGTAAAACTGGCTTGTAGTTTTCCAATTCTCTAGTCCTCTCGCACCACACCTGTATCTAAGGAGGATTGAAGGATTGTGCCCAGTGCCTCTGCAATTTCCACCCTTAATTGCCTCAGTATCCTCAGATGTATCCCAGCCGAGCTGGGGGCTTAGCAACATTAATTACAACCAGCCTTTCTAATACCTCCTCTTTATCAATGTTTATCTAGTGTCTCACCTAGCTCCTCCTTCACTAAGGCTTGGACAGCATCTTCCACTTTGGTAAAGACATTCATTTAGTCCCTCAGCCTTTCTCTCTGCCTCAATGCATAAATCCCCTTTTCAGTCTCCAAGCGGTCCACTACTAATGACTAAACTTGGGTATAAAGGGATATTTTCAGCTGGGAAATGTAGGACACAAGGAGTATAAAACTTTTGAATCAATATCTATATTTTTGCTCCAAAGAACTAAATCATGCCAGTCAAAGAATGTCATTGTCCCACCTGTACATCAGGGCCCACTGGCCCACCTGTACATCACGGCCCACTGGCCCCCCTGTGCATCACGGCCCACTGCCCCACTTGTATATCATGGCCCACTGGCCCACCTGTACATCACGGCCCACTGGCCCATCTGTACATCAGGGCCCACTGTCCCACCTGTACATCATGGCCCACTGTCCCACCTGTACATCACGGCCCACTGTCCCACCTGTACATCACGGCCCACTGCCCCACCTGTACTTCACGGCCCACTGTCCCACCTGTACATCACGGCCCACTGTCCCACCTGTACATGACGGCCCACTGGCCCACCTTTACTTCAAGGCCCACTGTCCCACCTGTACATCACGGCCCACTGCCCCACCTGTACATCACGGCCCACTGCCCCACCTGTACATCACGGCCCACTGTCCCACCTGTACATCACGGCCCACTGCCCCACCTGTACATCACGGCCCACTGCCCCACCTGGACATCACGGCCCACTGCCCCACCTGGACATCACGGCCCACTGGCCCACCTGGACATCACGGCCCACTGGCCCACCTGGACATCAGGGCCCACTGGCCCACCTGTACATCAGGGCCCACTGCCCCACCTGTACATCACGGCCCACTGCCCCACCTGTACATCACGGCCCACTGCCCCACCTGTACATCAGGGCCCACTGCCCCGCCTGTACATCAGGGCCCACTGCCCCACCTGTACATCAGGGCCCACTGCCCCACCTGTACATCACGGCCCACTGCCCCACCTGTACATCACGGCCCACTGTCCCACCTGTACATCAGGGCCCACTGCCCCACCTGTACATCAGGGCCCACTGCCCCACCTGTACATCACAGCCCACTGCTCCACCTGTACATCACAGCCCACTGCTCCACCTGTACATCACAGCCCACTGCCCCACCTGTATATCAGGGCCCACTGCCCCACCTGTACATCACAGCCCACTGCTCCACCTGTACATCACAGCCCACTGCCCCACCTGTACATCACAGCCCACTGCCCCGCCTGTACATCACGGCCCACTGCCCCACCTGTACATCACGGCCCACTGCCCCACCTGTACATCAGGGTCCACTGCTCCACCTGTACATCAGGGCCCACTGCCCCACCTGTACATCACAGCCCACTGCTCCACCTGTACATCACAGCCCACTGCCCCACCTGTACATCAGGGCCCACTATCCCACCTGTACATCACTGCACACTGCCCCACCTGTACATCACTGCCCACTGCTCCACCTGTACATCAGGGCCCACTGCTCCACCTGTACATCAGGGCCCACTGCCCCACCTGTACATCAGGGCCCACTGCTCCACCTGTACATCAGGGCCCACTGCTCCACCTGTACATCAGGGCCCACTGCTCCACCTGTACATCACGGCCCACTATCCCACCTGTACATCACGGCCCACTGCTCTACCTGTACATCATTGCACACTGCCCCACCTGTACATCACTGCCCACTGCGTCACTTGTACATCAAATCCCACACACTCCTCCTGGACGTAGAGCTATCGATTAGTCCCATTCATCATTGATCTTCCGTCTTTTGAAAGATACTAATTCCGCCACCCTTTCAGGCATCATTCTGCATTCAAGAAGGTTAAATATTCCTGGGTAGCCGATGTCCTTTTCTGGAATAGTAAGAAAATACCAGCGAGACATCTTAGAGCAAATCACTGGTGCCATCAATTTTTTGTTATTCATTCATGGGATGCGCGCATCGCTGGCTCGGCCAGCGTTTGTTGCCCATCCCTAATTACCATCTCTCCTTGACATTCAGCAGAATTATCATTGCTGAATCGCCCACTATCAACATCTTGGGCATTACCATTGACCAGAAACCGAACTGGATCGGCCATGTATATACTACAAAAGCAAGTCAGAGGCTTGAAATTCTGCAGCAAGTGACTACCTCCTGACTCCCCAAAGCCTGTCCACCACTTAACAAGGCACAAGGTTTCTATTAGGTTGTTTGGGCTATGTTCTGCAAGCTCACCAAACAGGAGGTGTCAGGATAATGCGGCTTTTCCCCACAAAGTTGCATCGCCATTTCCATCAGTGATTTCACGCAACAAATCCTGCATCACTGCCAATTCTGACATTTGCCAAAACAGCAGCAATTCCTTAAAAACAACTTGCGTTTAGATAGGGCCTTTAATGTAGTAGAACACCCCAAGGCACTCACAGGAACATTATCAAACAAACTATGAGACCGATTCACAGAGGGGGTATTAGGAGAGATGACTCAAAGATTGGTCAAAGAGGTAGGTTTTAAGGGGTATCGTAAAGGAGGAGAGAGAGATAGTGAGGCTTCGGGATTTAAGGGGGGAATGTCAGAGCTCAGGCCCCAGGCAACTAAAGGCACAGTCACCAGTGGTGGTGCAATGAAAAGGGGGGACAGGCAAGAGGCCAGAAGTGGAGGAGTGCGGAGATCATTTAATATTGTTACAATCTGGGCAGGGAAGGGCTCTGTCAGCTGTCGATGTATAGTTGATCGTTTTTAAATAGAAAGGATTTAGAAATGGAAGTTAAATGGAAGTGATTTAACATTCTCCTTACAGCCATATGCTGCAGCTGCTGAGGCAGAGGTGTTTCGTTGTTAATGAGCCTTAAAATGTGTTTTGCTAACAAGGACAAAAGCTAATTTGTTATCCTGCCTCTGGCTCCACATTATCTTTGGCATGTCGTAAGTGTTTGAGCCCAAAATGGGGCATCTTGGGGGACAGGGGAAGTTGGGGAGGGGACCAGCTGATTTTACCGACAGACTGAACGAAGAAACCATCACAATGATAGCCCGAATAATAGGAATTGAGCAGCAGAAGACCCCTGTTCAAGGTTAGTCGGATGAGCTAGGTCTGAGAAAGGAGCCTGGTCTAGCTTGTCTTATGCTGTTACAATGATGAGGTTTATAAGATTGATATGTTTTGGGGCTGCATTTTTAACTTAAGGTAAAATGAAGGAGGCCACATCTTTGATTGCTGGGGATTAAAGTGGGGGTTGGGGGGAGGCAGAATGTTTTACTTGGAAAAAGGTGTAAGGTGTTTACGCTTGGAGACAATGGCAGCAGCCTGTGTGCCAACAGCGAATAGACCGTAAGTCTCCAAAGTCCCAGCGAAGTGTTGGGAATGCCAAGTTGTAAACAGTTGTGCTTTAAGCTGTCCGTGTACTTCCAAGATAAAGGAGAGTTGGGGTCTCAAGGGTAGCTAATCAGATTGCTACCTGGCTACAAGGCCCATGTGGTTCATGTTGCCATGGAGATGAACTTAGAGAGGGGAAGGGTCCAAGCCATCCCTGAAAACCTATGGACAGGATTAGTCTGTCAGGATCCGAGAGAGGGGCAGCAGCTATAGGCAGCAAGGCACTGAGGTTCACAACGCAAGAACGTGTATGGGAGCTCGCACTCGGATTGAAAAATTCAAATTTATGAGGAGTTAAAACAAGGCTGGAAGATTCACCTAGTTTGCACCAGAGGGAGAATTTCCAGGGGGAGAAACCTCACTGTGAAAGACAGTTCTGAGATTAAAAGTCCATCACCTCGGACTGGATCTGGGAGAATTTAATATCTACTCAAAGGACAGTGTAAAGTATATATGTGAAAGTGTCTTTTCAGCTGTACTAAAAGTAAAAGGGGAATGTTTTGTTTTGTGCTTTAAAGTGCAAGTTGCCTACAAAGATAGTGTTTAGTTCTGGTGCTTTTAGTCTTTTGTTACAGATAAAGTCTTAAAACGTGAAATCTTGTCATGTCATCCTATTAACTGGAAGTTTGAATTCTTATCTATAAGTTATCAGTCTTTATGGAGATTGTGACGATACTCAGAGCCAGTTGGAACCAGAAGTGTGAGTAGACGAGGCAACATGAAATTAAATGAACAAAGTGAGCTTTGATTTTGACCGTCACGCTATCCAGTCTCATAAATAAAGCAGTTTAAGGAGGCAGTGGCAGAACGGTATTGTCACCGGACTAGTATTCCAGAGACCCAGGGTTTGAATCCCACCATGGAAGATGGTGAAATTTGAATTCAATAAGAATCTAGAATTAAAAATCTGAAGCTGAAACGATTGCCTGGTTCACTAATGTCCCCTTTAGGGAAGGGGATCTGCTGTCCTTACCTGGTCTGACCTACATATGACTCCAGACCCACAACAATATGGTGGACTCCTAAATGCGCCCTGAACAAGGGCAATTAAAGATGGGCAATAAGTGCCCATATCGCATGAATGAATTTAAAAAATCCAATCGTTTCAGTGTAATCAGTCTGCGTACTGACAGACTGGAGACACTCACAAGAGTAAATGCAAAAGCACTATAGTAACACCCCCTCCCTTACGGGGAGAAGGCAGGAGAATGGGGTTGAGAAACTTATCAGCCATGATTGAATGGCGGAGCAGACTCGATGGGCCGAATGGCCTAATTTCTGCTCCTATGTCTTTTGGTCTTATGGTCCCTCTCTCTGCCAGGTTTACATTCTAATTTAGTTAGCCATTGGGCAATTTAAGAACCTGGATGTAAGATGCAGAGACTACTTAAGGGAGTGACAGGGGCTGCTGAATTCAACAGGATATCTCAGGCCTGGAACTTGAAAGAGATTTCTAAAGTACAGCAAGCAAACCAAGACTGATTTTCCCCAGGGACATATATGAAAAAAAACATTTCTGGGTGAAGGAAAGATTTGAAGGGGCAGTGGGGTGGGATGGCCAGGGGTGAGGGCTGGTGGGGGAGGTGGAAAGAGAGCTCCCCAACGTACCACTGCCGCAGAAGTTGATCCGAATGTTTATTTTTTTGTATTCTTTCATGGGATAAGGGCACCCCTGGCTAGGCCAGAATTTTTATTGCCCATCACCGACTACCCTTGAGAAGGTGGTGGTGGTGAGCTGCCTTTTTGAGCCGCTGCAGTCCCTGTGGTGTAGGTACACCCACAGCGCTGTTAGGGAGGGAGTTTCAGGATTTTGACCCAGCGACAGTGAAGGAACGGCCGATATATTTCCAAGTCAGGATGGTGAGTGGCTTGGAGGGGAACTTGCAGGTGGTGGTGTTCCCATCTATCTGTGTTCTTCTCCTTCTAGATGGTAGAGGTCGCGGGTTTGGAAGGTGCTGTTGAAGGAGCCTTGGTAAAACATATTGTCAATGAAATGGAATCCGACAAGACGAGCAACCTGACCATAACTGGCACACATCCAGCAGAGCTTATTTTGTTAAAAAGTTCAGCGGACTCCATACTCTATTTCCATCTACACCCTGACAATTTCTCATATGAGCATACGAAATAGGAGCAGGAGTAGGCCATTCAGCCCCTCCAGCCTGCTCCACCATTCAATAAGGTCATGGCTGATCTGTTTGTGTTTCGAGTTCCACATTCCCAATTACCCCTGATAACTTTTGATTCCCTTGCCTAACAAGAATCTATCTCTGCCTTAAAAATGATCAGTGGCCCCACCTCCACCACCTTCTGAGGCAGAGAGTTCCAAAGTCGCACAACACTCCGGGAGAAAAACATTCTCCTCATCTCTGTCCTAAAAGGGCAACCTCTAATTTTAAAACAGGGTCCCCTAGTTCTGGGCTCACCCACAAGCAGAAACATCCTTTCCATGTCCACCTTGTCAAGACCATTCAGGATCTTATATACTTCAGTCAAGTCACCCCTCACTCTGCTAAACTCCAGTGGAAACAAGCCCAGTCTGTCCAACCTATCCTCATAAGACAACCCACTCATTCCAGGTATTGGTCTAGCAAGCCTCCTCTGAACACGCCTCCAATGTATTTACATCCTTCCTTAAATAAGGAGACTAAAAGTGCACAAAGCATTCGAGATGCGGCCTCACCAATGCCCTGCATAACTGAAGCATAACATCCTTGCTTTTATGTTCAATTCCTCTCATAATAAATAATAGCATTCCATTAAACCTTCTGGCTTACATGCTGTACCTGCATACTAACTGAAGTGTTTTGTCACTTCTTAACAATTAAGAATACACGCACAGCTATCTGCTTCAGAACGCCTACATTTTATATGAAAATAGAAGATTCCTTTATTCCTTATTTTGCACCAGTGGGCAATATACCCAGGACCTAGCACACCCTACTGGCAGGCTCTATATAACAATTCTTTTTAACTAAGATGTCCTTTTACAAAGAAGCATAAACATTAAACACAAACATCATACTAACTTTTTGTGACTCATGCATGAGAACACCTAGATCCCTCTGCACCTCGGAGTTCTGCAGTTGTTCTCCATTTAATTAATACTCTGCCTTTTTATTCTTCCTGTCAAAGTGAACAACTTCACATTTTCCCACATCATACTCCATCTGCCAGATTTTTGCCCACTCACTCAACCTATCGAAATCCATCTGCAAACTTCTTATATCTTCTTCGCAGCATAACTTCTTACGTACCTTTGTGTCATCTGCAAATTTAGCTACCATGCCTTTGCTCCCCTCATCTAAGTCATTGATATAAATTGTAAAAGTTGAGGCCCCAGCACAGACCCTTGTGGGACTCCATTCGTCACATCTTGCCAATCAGACAAAGGCCCATTTATGCATACTCTCTGTTTTCTGCCAGTCAGTCAATCTTCTATCCAGGCTAATATGTTACCCCCCACCACCCCCCCCGACACCATGAGCTTTTATTTTTTTGCAATAGACTTTGATGTGGCACCTTATCAAATGCTTTCTGAAAATCCAAGTCACAGAATCACAGAGTGCAGAAGAGGCTCTTCGGCCCATCGAGTCTGCACCGACACGTGAGAAACACCTGACCTACCTACCTACCTAATCCCATTTACCAGCACTTGGCCCATAGCCTTGAGTGTTATGACGTGCCAAGTGCTCATCCAGGTACTTTTTAAAGTCATGTCATGTCTGTCTGTGACACACAATGCATCTCGCTGAGGTGATCAGGTGTCTCTGCTTTTTTTTGTCACAAGACTGCTGTCACTCCCTGTGCCTCATGGCCACAGGGTGTCCCAAAATGCTTTCCAGCCAAAAGCGCACTGTCATAATGCAGGAAACATGACAGACAACTTATGCACAGCAAGATCCCGCATTCGGCAACGTGATAATACCAGGTAATCTTTTTTAGTTGGTGGAGGGTTAAATATTGGGTAACTCCCCTACTCTTGTTCAAAAAGGTGCTGTGGGATCTTTTATGCCTGTCTGGGGCTTCAGTTTAACATCTCATCCAAAGGACAGCACCTCCAACACTGCAGCGCTTCCTCAGTACTGTCCCTTGGCAGTGCAACTCTCCCTCAGCACTGACCCGCCAAAAATGCAGCGGTCCTTATTCCAGCGCACCGACAGTTCAGTGCTCTCTCAGTACTCCCCACAGTAGTGCAACTCTCCCTCAGTACAGTCCCTCCGACAGTGCAGCAGTCCCTCAGGAATTTCTCTCAGTGCAGTGCTCCCTCAGCGCTGTCCCTCTAACAGTGCAGCACTCCCTCAATACTGTCCCTCCAGCAGTGCAGCACTCCCTCAATACTGTCCCTCCGACAATGCAGCAGTCCTTCAGTAATGTTCCTCTCACAGTGCAGGGCTCCCTCAGTACTGCTCCTCTGACAGTGCGGTGCTCCCTCAATACTGCCCCTCCAACTGTCCTGTGCTCCCTCAATACTGCTAATCTGACATTGCAGTGCTCCCTCAATACTTCCCCTCTGACAAGTGCTTCCTTGGTACTGCACTGTGAGTGTCAGCCTTGATTTTTTTTGCTGAAGTCCTGGACTGGGACTTAAACCCACAACCTTCTAGCTCAGAAGCTAGCGTGCTACCAACTGAGCAAAGGCTGACACTGACATTATATCTCCCCTCCCCTCCAAATCCTTCAGACTCTTTCCATTTCTGTCCAAAGGTCATCAACCTGAAATGTTAACTCTGTTTCTCTCCACAGATGCTGCCTGACCTGCTGAGTATGCCCAGGACTTTCTGCTTTTATTTCAGAATTCCAGTATTTTGCTTTTGTGTTTAAGGTTCTTACCACGTTGCATCCACCCATCAGGCAACTCATACCCACAATGGGGTCCTGTTCCCTCTGGCTGTATCTTTCAGTGCGAGACCAATAACTCTTCTCCTGACCATAGCCTCTGGTTGACATTAAAATAAATAACGCTCCACAGAAGCTATTTCTGACACCCCTACATGAGCCTATTATACAATTTATAGAACGCAATTAACATTTTAATATTAAATGGGATAGTTTCACTTATACCTCAGTAAGATAAATATGAGATGGCAAGGCAAGATTAAAATAAATATTTAATATTCCCACAATCTATGCATTTTATGAGTCCAAAATGAGCCACCACCTTTGGTGGTCACCATTCTTCAAGGGAGGTCTACAGTCAATGTGGTCCCAATTGAGAAGAAATTGCTTCATGATAATTGTATAATTGGACTTGGTGCGAGGCAGAAGGCGAGTGTAGAGTGTATCAGTGCAGAATGTGCTGACCGTCTCACTTCAGAGGGGGAAGCACACATGAAGGAGCACTGAGAGCAGCACCAAGGTTGCCAGATAAAGCTCTAACTACCAAAGCTGGTAGTGGGTGCCAGGTGAGTTCAGGCAGCCTGTGAAATAAATTAATCAATCCATAAAATAAAGCACATCTTTGTTTTGTGCACAGAGTTTAATGGGATAGAATTAACAATCCCTTGGACAAATGCGGATTAATTAAAAATGCCAATTCAGATTTGTTAAAGACAAGCTGTGTTTAACGAACTTGATTGAGTTTTTGATGAGGTAACAGAGAGGGTTGATGAGGATAATTGGTTGACATGGACTTTTCAAAAGGCATTTGATAAAGTGCCTCATAACAGGCTTGTCAGCAAAGCCAAAGCCCATGGAATAAATTGACAATGGCAGCATAAATATCATGTTGACTGAGTGACAGGAAACAGAGTAGCAGCGTCTGGTTGTCTTTCAGACTGGAGGAAGGTATACAGTGATGTTCCCAGAGTCTGTACCTAGACCTCTGTTTTCCTTGACATCTATTCATGACTTGGCTTGGGTGTACATGGCGCCATTTCAAAATTGGGAGTTGACAGAAAACTTGGAAATACTGTGAACTGCAAGCATACAGATATGTTTCAAAAAATTATAGACAGACTGGTGTTAGTGGCGGACATGTGACAGATGAAACTAATGCAGAGAAGTGTGAAGTAATACATGTTGGTAGGAAGAATGAAGAGAGGCCATATAAAATAAAGGATACAATTCTAAAAGGGGTACGGGAGCAGAGGGACCGGGGGTATATTTGCACAAATCATTGGATGTGGCAGGACAGGTTGCGAAAGTGGTTAAAAAAGCATAATGGATCCTGGGCTTTATAAACAGAGGCATAGAGTACAAAAACAAAGGAATTATGGTAAACCTGTATAAAACACTGGTTCAGCCTCAGCTGGAGTATTGTGTCCAGGTTAGGAAGGAAGCGAAGGCTTTGGAAAGGATGCAGAAAAGATTTAAGAGAATGGTTCCAGGGATAAAGGACTTCAGTTAACTGGAGGGAGAAGCTGGGGCTCTCCATCTTCGTGAAAAGAGGATTGAGAGTAGATTTGAGGGAAGTGCTCAAAATCATGAGGGGTCTGGGCAGAGCAGATGGAGTGAAAATGTTTATGTTGGCGGAAAGGTCGAGAACTAGAGGACAGTGATTAAAGTGAATGGCCAAAGAGGAAACAGTGACATGAGGAATTTATTTTTAAGCAGTGAATGGTTAGGATCTGGAATGCCCTGCCTGAGAGTGTGGTGGAGGCAGATTCAAGTGTGCTTTTCAAAAGGGAACTGGATCATTATCTGAAGAGAAATATTTTTCGGGCTGTGAGAAGTATTATTGAAAGCTTGCCTAGATATCAAGGCAAGGACAGACTCCAGAAGGTCTCGGGATTTGGGACTCATCCCAAAAATGCAATTGAAAACACAAGGCTTGAAACAATCTAGAGTAAAATGGCCTGAAAATGTAATGGTCCCTGCATCCCTATCAGGTGCCTAGAATTCTTTCCCTCTTGACTGCTAAAGGCACATACACACTTTGCACCATAAAGATGTTAGTCATAGCCCCGTCGATGGCACTCAATGCTCTAAATGAGAAGGTCGAGGATCCAAGTCCCGCTCCAGAGACTAGAGCACATAATCCAGGCTGACATCTTCTAGTGTAAAACTTGAGGGAGTGCTGCACCAGTGGACATGCATGTGGACTGCAAGGATGGCACCGTCACTATTAGAAGCAGCAGCAGCAGGCGGAGTTCTCCAGAGTGTCCTGTTTTATCTCTAAAACAGTGTCATTAAAACAGATCATCTGGACATATCACATTGCTTTTCGTGGGAGCTTGCTGTGCACAAACTGACTGCGATACATACTATATTAAAACAATGACTACTGTGAGAATCATATCTCTCAAGGCTTACAAAATGGAAGGATTTGGCGTGATCTGCATATGTGGATGCGAACCTGGGATTTTTTTTTTTAAAAAGGTCATAAAGTTCACCTTGGAACTGTCAACAAGCAGGCCTCTTCCAGGAAATCACCTGACCTATGTGGTACTTGAGAAGGAGTTGTCTGTCTGTGTTGAACTGCAAAGCACTTTAATTAATGGAGCTGGGAGGCAAAAAGGCAATCACGTGGGATCCGGAGTGCACATCCTCTTGAATGTGATGAGATTCAATCGAGGCTTTGGAAAGAGAATTGGATAATTATCTGAAGGGGGAAGCTATGAAGGGCTACGAGGAAAGGTGTTCGAGTGGTACTAGCTGAGTTGCTCTTACAGAAAGCTGGCACGGGCACAATGGACAGAATGGCCTCATTCTGCACTGTAACCATTCTATGATTCTGAGGTTGTGAAAAGCGCTAAAGAAACACAAGCACTTTCTTTTTTTTAAAAAAAACAATCCCGTTTGAATTCACACCACAGCAGTTACTGGATACGAGTTATTTAAAGTTATTCAAGCCAGAATGCCTCCTTTGAAACCACTATCTTAATCAATCATGAGACTAACTGAACAAATTTACTTCCAGAAATCCTGCCAAGGAACAGACCAAAGGTTCTTATTGTTCTTCAGCATTTCCTTCGGCTGTTCAAGCAGCAGGTGACAGTCAGATAAAGGAGTGAATTTGCAGAGCCTTCAGATAAACCTGGCCTCCATTTAAAGAAGAGTGAAATACAAATTACTTTTTAAAACCGACTCACTGAAGCCCTTTTTTCCTCGACTTGGAAAAATAGTTATCTCAAGTATATAATTAAACAGGGCTCAGAGTAAACATGTTGATGGAGAGCGCTAACAACCCTCTTCTCCTCAAAGTGAGAGGTTTCACACAATCTGAAAGTGGTAATAAAAGGGAAGGGAGTTTTTTTTCTCTCTCGTTATGGCTTACTCCGTGGCAACAGCTGCACTGGGAGGAGGCTATGCTGAAGGCAGGGATGATTCCCTGTGCTGTACCAGGAGACAGAGAGTGAGAAGGTGAATTTGAAGGACAGCTCGGCCCCTCAGTTCCATGTCACACTGCAGAGAGACTGTTGTTAATATTTCACCTTACAGTGCGACTTGGCTGAAAAAAGTGAAACCTTGCTGTTCGTATTTTTGCCCTGTTTGCAAATTCCACCCGCAACCACCTCCCACCCCCCACCCCCAGCTCCCGATGTTAACTCGGTACTAGGCTGGAAAAAGAAAATTATTTATATAGAACTTTTCACAACCACGGGGTGTCTCAAAGCACTTCAAAGCCACTGAATTACATTCTTTCAAGTGTAGACACCCGTAACTAATTAATGCATGGCAAGATTCCAAAAGCAACAACGTGATAATGATCAGACGATGTGTTGAGGGATAAATCCTGATCCAGGTCTTCCCTGTGGGGTAGAGGCAAACCAGCGACTGGCCCAAGTGGCCATCTTTCAAGCAAGAGCCTTAACTCGGAGCACTGGCAGCTTGTTAAGGACACCAGCTGGGCCACACGGGGGAGAGCATGATCGCAACGAGGAGCAGGAAGCCTGGATGATGTCGCTCTCATTAACGCAGAGGTCCTGAGGCTGACAACCTGCTTTTCCGGAGCGCTTTTAACATAAAGAATACTTTGTGATGTCTCGCTAGCCGGGGTTAGGAAAATGAATGTCCTTTGCCAGCACCCGAGTCAAGATCAATTCACTACGGTCAATCAGGGATTGAGCCTGCTCAGTTGGTTCGACTCAGTTACTTGGTGCCTTAACTCACTGAGCGAGAGAAATCTGTTGTTTTTTTTCATCAAATTTGGTAGCGGTCGAGTTTTTATATTTCCCAATCAATTATCCCTTCTCCTTCTTCCTATGAGAAACCTCAATCTCATTTGCACAACTTAATGAGAGTGAATTCTTTCCATTTGGGAATTCGGATTAAAGTTTTTTTTTCCTCCCTGATCTGCAGCAACAATATGTGCCTTCCATTAATCACCCTGTCACTTAAGGGCTTGTCCCTAAGTTGGCAATCAAGTGTATTTTGATTTGTTTGGATTCTTCTTCCCCATCTCTCCATTTCCGCCCCCCCCCACCCCGCTCTTGGTCTCTCTCTGTCTCTCTCCCTCTCTCTCTGACAGTGAGGCTTTATGTCCAAACGTGCTTCAACAATGCAAATTGTTCTTAAACCCCAATCCGAGAGATCTATGTCCAGCAGAAAGTCTTGGAATTACTCAGCAGATAGGCAGCACTGTAGAGAGAAAACAGCTGTGGTTAGCGTTTGAGGTCAAGTGACCATTCATCAGGACAGGTCAGGTCACAGAATTCACAGAACTGAATCGCAGGATGGTTACAGTACAGAAGAGGCCATTGAGCTCACTCTTTTTGCGCGGCTCTCCGAATGAACAATGCACCTAATTGCTCCTCTCCCACCTTCTCCCCATAACCCTGCACATTCTTCCTTTTCAGATAATAATCCAATTCCCCCTTGAATGCCTCGATTGAACCTGCCTCCACCGCTCTCAGGCAGTGCATTCCAGATCCTAACCACTCACTGCGTGAAAAAATTTTTCCTCACGTCTCCATTGCTTCTTTTGCCAATTACCTTAAACCTGTGCCCTCCCGCTCTCGATCATTTCCACCAATGGGAACAATTTCTCCCTATCTACTCCGTCCAGGCCCCTCATGATTTTGAACACCTCTATCAAATCTTCTCTCAACCTTCTCGACTCTATATTCTTCAACTATACAGGTAACTGAAGTTCCTCAGCCCTGGAACCATTCTCGTGAATCTTTTCTGCACTCTGTCTAATGCCTTCATATCCTTCCTAAAGTGTGGCATCCAGAACAGGATGCAATACTCCAGTTGAGGTCGAACCAGTATTTTATACAAGTTTAATATAACCTCTTCATTTTTGTACTCTATGCCCCTATTAATAAAGCCCAGGATACTGTATGCTTTACTAACCACGTTCTCAACATGTCCTGCCATCTTCAATGGTTTATGCATATTCCCTCTGATCCTGCACCTGCTTTAGAAATACAACCTCTATTTTATATTGTCTTTCCTCATTCTTCCCACCAAAAAGATGAAAGGTTATGGACCTAAAATGCTAACCCTAGCTACCTCTCTCCAAGGATGCTGCATGACCTGCTGAGTGACTTTGGTGTAAGATTTCCAGTATCTGCTATGTTTTGCTCTGCACTTAGCAAAAAGCCTTTCTCAAGCCCTTCACAATGTTAAACTTCTATGAAGCCTCTCATTAGTCTTTTCTTCTCAAGAGGGAAATTACCCAAAGTACTCTTCATAGACAGTCCTCTCAGGTCCGGAGCTAATCATGTCACTTTCTACCAGTCCTTCTCCAAAGACGCAGGTCTTTAAAGTGGGTCAACCAAAACTAGACATAGTGCTATGTGGTCTCATTCTGTGTTTGCACCTTATCCATACCACAAAATCGATCCAAGTCCATTTTCGTCTAGATCTCTTCCACGTTAAAAAAAGTACATGCCTCCCAGTGTGACACTTGAAAATAATCTACCTCCGGTATGCCTTACTCAATCAGTGTCATTGTTACACCAAGTCTCCATGATTACATCCCCCCTCTCTCCAGCAAGAAGCTTCACATCTCTCATTTTATCCACAATATTCCCAGTATTTCTGTGCAGCTCTCTGAGACATCCACTCCATAAACTGATGTGCTCACCTATATCGGCAGGGGGGGTCAAATCATGTGGAGGCGATGAGGGTCTCGCCTGCGATTGCAGAGCCAGTGAGAGGCCTGTGTTGCCTCCTTTGGGGAAGGCCCTCCGAACCAAGAGCCAATCAGGCAGTGGAGCAGCCAACAGCGGGCCTTTCCCCAGGATTAGGACGCCGGGGTTAGAGGGGGTGCGGGAGTGGGAGGGGAAAGGTCTGGGGCGGGGTGGGGGGGGGAGGCGGAAGTTCAAGACCCAGGGAAGCAGAGTTCCCGCCCACCGAAAGCTACCGGCCAATCAGAGGCCAGCACCTCTTTTGCTCAGCAGTGTCACTGGGGACACTGTTGGGGTTGGCTGTTGGCAGAAACAACAGCCACTGGAGTTCCAGAGTCGCGGACCGACACGAGCCAGAGGTAAGCAACAGCGGGAGGAGTTTCGCAGGGTGGAGCCGCAGGGTAGAAGGGTGTAGGGGGTTTTATTCGGGGGTGGGGGGGGTCAGCAGCAAGGGCAGGGGTGGGTGGCTCTCAACAGATCTCTCCCTTCTTGATGCCAGGTTTCTCGATCAGGCACTGTGCCTTTAAAAGAGGGGCAGGTAGATTTACTTGCCATGCTCCCCGCATGGTAACAGGCCTGCCCACAGCTTGGTTAACACCACTGGCAGTGGGATGAGCCCATTAAGTCATCATTAATTGCCCACTTAAGGGCCTCAATTGGTGGCGGGGCGAGAAGGCTTTCCCCACCCCCAGCCCAGACTTAATCGGGGTGGAGGGGGGAAGGCGGCAAGGTGCTCGCCCGCCACTCTCCTGCACAATTAAATGCCCTTCCCTCCTCCAAACGTGCCACTCGAGAGGGAAGAAGATTCCTTCCATTATTTCCCCACTTAGTCCCATCTTTATTCACCTCACATCTGAACTGTCACTTACTAGCTCCTGCTCTGTCCCATATCCAGTTTCGGTGTCCTTTCCAACTTCATCACGGACGCTATAAAAATGCAAGTCTTTTACCGTCAATGTAGGGTGGTGAGTGTGTGGAATGAACTGACTGGGAAATGGGGGCTGATAATGTGGGAGATCTTTCAGCGAATGGAAAATTCAGTGGGATTAGTTTTTGAGATGGGACAAGTCGACTTATTGACCTTCCTTTCCTACCTGTCTGAATGGAAGCAATATTTACTGGAAAACAAACCCAAGCTGAACAGAGTTAAAATTTACATTTCCCATGTTTAATTTTTAAATCGCAAAAATTAGGCTAGGACATGAAAGCTAGGCAAGATTTGGCCAGGTAGTAAAATAATATTTATTTAAAATTAAACTGGGTGGTTCTTCTTAGAGTAGAGGCAATTTAATGGAGGTGCTCAAAATCATGATAGATGGTTTCCAGTGTTAAAAGCATGTTAATTATATTGTTAAGATACACAGGCGAAGGGCATTGTTTAATTAAGTACTTTGAGTACGTATAAATAGGGGACACAGGTGGGCACCACAGGGGCTGGAGTGCTTTATCAGCTCCCAAAATGACATTTTGTTTTAGTTTGTTAAGTTTCCTTTAAATCCTTATCCTTCGTTACAGTGCCCCTTTAAGGGGCAGTCAATTTGGTTAATTTAGTTAATTTGATTAATTATTCTTAGTTCATAGGGACTCAAAAGAGTATGACTGGGGGACAACTGGGACACTGGGTATAAGGGGAGAGGTATGAGACTTAACAAAGTCAATAAATTCCCCCAGTGAAGAAAAGCTCTGTGCCTTGGTTTTGATTTCACCAGCCGGCTTGTGTTCTATTAGCGTCCAGTGGCACAGGGTCAGGAATCAGAGGACCCACATTTAAGGCAATCGGCAAAAGGACCAGAGATGACACGAGCAAACGTTTTTGTTCTACTCAGCGGGTTGCAGTGGTCGGAAATCACCGCCTGAAAGGATGGTGAAAGCAGAGTCAATAGTAACTTACAAAAGGGAACTAGATAAATACTTGAACAACAAAATGTACCATGGGGAAAGAGCAGGGAATGAGATCATTTGGATAGCTCTTTCAAACAGCTAACGCCGACACAATGAGCCAAATGGCCTCCTTCCCTCCTATATCACACGTGAATTTCACCCTTTCTATATCTTTCTCTCCCTTTTCCCCTCCCTTGTTTTAAATCCCCTTTCTCTGGTTATACGTAGTTAAATTTGATCCCATCCAGACAGCCTCCCCCAGCTCAGAAGCTGTCACAAAGCTTTCATCTCCCTTCTGAATCATCATTCCAGCCAGCCTGTCTAATCTGCTTCTCCCTGACTTGTTACCTTCAAAATCCCCTCCAAATCACATCCTCATATGGACATATACAGACCATTCCTTCATTGTTAAGTCAGAATCTTGGAATTCCCCGCCTAACAGCACAGCAGGAACACATCCACCAAATGAGTTGGCAATCCTTTACTTAATGCTAGACTTATTTACAGTAAGCAACATTAAAAATGACAGCCTCCTCCCTAACCAACACCCAGTGCCCCAGAAGTCTTTCTTTATATTCTTTTGAGTGTGAAATAAACAAATTAACTGATGAGCCACCCCTTAAGGGGCCACTGTAACAAAAACAAAACTTTAAAAGGAAGCTTATCAGATTAAATTAAAATGTCATTTTCTGGGGCTAATGATGCGCCCCAGCCCTGGTTGCAGAAGGCCTCAGGCATACCGGTGGGCACCGTGTCCTCCCTCTTCAAGGACACCTGGGTGCGAATGTAACCACAAAAGAGAGGCAGTCTGGTCAAATAACTCCCCTTAACCGTCGGCTGCCTGGACCAGTTAATGTCCACCTTGGTCAGGCCCAGGAGCAGTCCAACAAGGAAGCCCTCTGATATGCCCACCCTACTCTGCACCGGTTGGACAAAGATCAGGAGAGTGGGGCTGAAGTGCGGCCAGAAAACTGAGGACCAGCCCCTCATATAGTGAAAAGGGGGCTGCAAGCTAGCACAACCCGTGAAGTCATGGAACGTGAGAATACCAGTGGCCTGGGAGTCCGTGAACCGACTTAACTCATGGCTGCAAGGGACTGCTGCGTGCAGCACGCTCCACATCAAACCCCCAATGGAAAAGGGGAGGATTCTCCAGGGTGGGGGGGAGAGGGCCCCCAATACCTCTGGACAGCAGGACGGAACGCCATAGCGTGCCCGGACCGCCAACGGGGGCAAGGCAGTCGAGGGTGCGTAGCAGCAGCCCACACAGGAAACTCCTCCGTGCAGAGTGGAATGGCACTAAGGGGATTTCCACAAGGTGGCTCAAATCGTGGGGCTGTGGTTCCAGAGGGGACCAGTGTGAAATTCCATCCGAACCAGCGTTCATCTCTCTTTGTACCCTTTTGAGTGCACCAATGCAACAAAAATAAAATAATTAGCAAAAGAATTAATTAATCAAAATGGCAGCCCCTTAAAAGGGGACTGTAACGAAAGACAAAACTTCAAAGTAAAGTTATATCATTAAATTAAAATGTTGCTTCTGGGGTTGATGAAGCACTCCAGCCCCCGCGGTGCCCACCGGTCGCGGAAGGCCTCAAGCATACCAGTGGATACCACGTGCTCCTTTCCAGGGACACCCAGGCATGAATAGCCGCGGAAGGGGAGAAGACAGTCAGCTCGGACGACCCCCTCGACAGCTCTCCACCTGGAGCTGTCAATGGCCACCTTGGCCAGGCCCAGGAGCAGCCTTACTAGGAAGTCCTCCTCCCTCTCTGCCACCACCACCGCCCCCACCTCTGCACCGGGTGACCGAGGATCAGGATCGCGGGGCTGAAGTGCAACCAGCGTTTGAGGAGCAGCCCCTTCGAATAATCAAAGAGGTGCTGCAACCTCAAGCGACCTATGTAGATATGGAACAGGGAATCCTCAAGTCCGCAGAAAATACAGGCGGCCTGGGGGCCCGTTAACCATCTAATTGTCTAATTGCATGGGTCTGCTGTGTGCAACGCCCTCCATGCCAGGTCCCCAATGGAAAAAGGGAGGACTCCCATATAGACTGCCCTCTACTGGGTACCCCTGCCACTGTTGGGCAGCAGGATAGAACGCCACGGCGTGCCCGGATGGCTGACAAGGGCAAGAAAGTGAAGGCTGTGCAGCAGCAACCAAAATAGGAAACTCCTCTGTGCAGTTTGAAAAGGCGTGGAGGGAATTTCTGCAAGACGGCTCAAATTCTGAGGCCGAGGTTCCCGAGGGACATGGGGCCAATGTGAGAGTCTGTTCCAACCGGATTAAGTCTCTCTTTAAATGTGCTCAAGGTATTTAATCAATCAATGACCTTCACCTGTGAATCCTTAACATTAGTAATATAATTAATGTACCATTAACACTCTTCCACAGTTCCTAGTTTCTTACCTATAAAATTCCATTTGCCTCCTTGCTTAGCTTGTCTATGTCCCTTTGCAACTTCTTGCTTCCACCTGCATTAACTGATGACCAGCCTAACTTAGTGTCATTGCAAACATAGATATAAAACTTCATCCAAGTTGTTCATAAACATGGTGAAAAGCTGAAGCCCCAGGTCAGATCCATGGAATACAATTTGTCACATCTTTCCAATCAAAGTATCTATACTCTCCTACTCCTCCATACCAAACAATTTCTAACCCAAGGTTACCCTCAATTCATGTACTCTCATGTTTGCCAATAATCTCGTATAGAATCTTATCAAGGGTTCAAGGAGAAAACCCACCACAGCTTCTCCAGGCAACAAGGGATGGACAACAAATGTAATGTTACCCATGTTTCAAGAACAGAAAGTGTGAGGTGATGCATTTTGGGAGGACTAACACGGCAGGGAATACACAATGAATGTTAGGACCCTAGGAAGTACAGAGGATCAGAGGGACCTTGGTGTACATGTCCATAGATCCCTGAACGCAGCAGCACAGGTAGATGAGGTGGTTACGAAGGCATATGGGATACTTGCCTTTATTAGCCGAGGCACAGAATATAAGAGCAGGGAGATTATATTGGAGCTGTATAAAACGCTAGTTAGGCCACAGCTAGAGTACTGTGTGCAGTTCTGGTCACCACACTATAGGAAGGATGTGATTGCATTGGAGAGGGTGCAGAGGAGATTCACAAGGATGTTGCCTGGGCTGGAGCGTTTCAGCTATGAAGAGAGACTGGAAAGGCTAGGGTTGTTTTCCTTAGAGCAGAGAAAGATGAGGGCGGACCTGATAGAGGTCTACGAAATTATGAGGGGAATAGCTAGGGTAGGTGGGAAGAAACCTTTCCCCTTAGCAGAAGCGGGATTAACCAGAGGGCATAGATTTAAGGTAAAGGGCAGGAGATTTAGAGGGGATTTGAGGAAACGTTTTTTCACCAAGAGGGTGGTTGGAATCTGGAACACACTGCCTGAGGGGGTATTAGAGGCAGGAACCCTTACAACATTTAAGAAGTATTTAGATGAGCACTTGAAACGCCATAGCATACAGGGCTACGGGCCAAGTGCTGGAAAATGGAAGCGGAATAGATAGGTAGATCGTCGGCATGGACACGATGGGCCAAAGGACCTTTTTGTGTGCTGTATAACTCTATGGCTCTATAACAGACAATAATAAAGAGAACACAAAAAGTCAGCCCAGCCCCAGAGACTGCAAAGGAAAGGAACCAGTGCCCTGGTCAGTAAGACAGGGTACAGAGAGGATGTGTTTTGTTTTTAAGTCTGATGATCTACAAGAGTGAGCTAACCCTGAGATTGATAGATAGAGGGTATTAAGGGTTACAGCACCAAGGCAAGTAGATGACATTGAGATACAGGTCAGCCGTGACCTGACTGAATGTTGGAACAAGCTTGAAGGGTTGAATGGTCTCCTCCTGCAAGTGTGTTCATTGCCTTTGTAACAGTATATAGACAGTGTACCAACTGTGTCAAACAGCTCTCATCAATTCCATCACTCTGTTTTCACTACAGTGGGATAAAAGAGTTTAAAGTAGGTTTTACCTCACCCAGAGTAGCTACAATGTAAAGGGGAGAATGTTTGTCTTTGAAAGAGTACAGTAGATATAGCTCTTGGGGCGAAAGGGATCAAAGGGTATGGGGAGAAAATGAGAGCAGGCTATTGAGTTGGATGATCAGCCATGATCATAATGAATGGCAGAGTAGGCTCGAAGGGCCGAATGGCCTATTCCTGCTCCTAGTTTCTATGTTTCACAAGAATGTTATCAGGGCTCCCAGCCACTTAGATTATGAGGAGATATTGCATACACAAGGCTTGTGTTCCTTGGAAACTAGAAGGCTAAGGAATCTAGAGGGGTTAATAGAATTGATACAGTAGATGGAAGGAACCTTTTCTGCTAATGGAGGTGTGTAGGACAAGGGGATATAACCTTAAAATCAGAGCTGGGCCATTCAGGAGAGAAATTAGGAAACACTTCTTTTGACAAAGGCTGGCAGGTGTGTACAACTCCCGACCCCGCCCTACCTGCCCCGCAAAAAGAAGTAGGTGCTGGAGCTAAATTAATAACTTTGGAGATTGATGGCGTTCTGTTAGCCAAGGGATATAGAGCCGAGGTTGGTAAATGAGTTAAGCAGCAGATCAGTCATGATCTCTTTAAATGGCAGAACAGGCTCGGGGTGGATGGGAGGCGGGGGGGACATGGGGAGGGGAGGGCTACCAATCCACCGGTGAAGAGATTGAACGAGAACATGTGTGCCCGAACATGGAGGTCGGCTCCAAACACAAGGGAAGCATTATTACTCTCTTGGCTCCTGCTATCATGCTTAGGGAAGTGGGAGGATGCAGTGGAGTGGGTATGGGGAGGGGATGGGGTAGGGCTGTGGAGGGGGTGGCGTGTATAGGAGTGGAACTGATACGTCGGTCCAAATTTGTCACAAGGTTCGCTTACTGCTTCTGAATATATCATAATGCTAATGCTCATCCATGTCACACCAAGGATGATTAACTTCAGTCGTGCCAGATAGTGTCATAACAGATTAAACTTTGAACATTTTATTAACGCATTAAGTTATTTACATCAGAAGCTAGTTCAAATGTCACAGCAGCTTTGAATCATTCTGTGAGGATTATACAGACAAATCAGTCTGCAGGCTTCCTTTGTATGGTGCTATTTAGTCATCTTTCAATAGGTAAAAGCCTCCTTAAGACTGTTAAATCCCTACCAGTTTCAGTCTTTCTTGGCATCATATCCATGAGATCACGTTCTGCTCTTGCATGTCCCAGTAAGGTCAAAGGCATAACTAATTATATATTAAAAGTCAACACTTAGAAAACCTTTCGAAATTCAGTCTCATCATTCAGAGGACACAGGACAAAGAAGAGATATGGGATCGTAAACTTGGTTTGGCGTCAAATGTGATGCTGAGGTTATTTATGAACAGTCTGCTTCAGCGTGAGACGGTAGCCGGCAGAGTGAAGGTGCAGAGTTTGTGTTGGAGGTGGCCCTCCCAATGATTAACTGCAGGAAACTGCACTTCATTTAGGACTGACAGTCTGGCAACACTGAGGCAGTGAATGAGTTTGGAGAGGTAAAGTTGGGTGTTGTCAGTGTACATGTGGAACTATCTGTTCAAACGATGTCACACATAGAGGAAGCAGAGAGGCAAAGGTAGACCTTTGGGAAAATGGGAGTGGGAAAAGAAGCCATCTGAGGGGGTAACTGGATGGGAAAGAGTGAAAGCAAGTGAGGGTAGCCCAACACAGCTGGACAATGAAGGATGGAGCTAAAGGCGGAAGGTGTAGGCAGCCGTCTCAAAGGCTCCAGGTAGATCAAGAAGGATGCAGAGGCATAGTTCATCATGGTCACAGTTAGAGAGAACATTATTTGTTACTTCAGTTCAGGTTGTTCCTTTAGGGTGACATGCACAGAAACCTGAGTGGGGAAATTCAAACCTGGAGTTGCAGGAAATATGCGCACGGATTTGGGAGGCTCTAAGATGCTGGAGAGGAAAGGGAAGTTATTCACTTACAGATACAATGTTTGAGAAATACGCTGCCTGTTTTATAATATGTACCAAGCTCTTCCTCATCATTTACCCCTTTAAACCCTGGTACTGCGCAACTTAACAGCCCAGGAACTCCGTAGAAAGCTTGCTGTAAAAGCGACCCGCCCCATATGAATAATGTTCCACAATCAGTTATTCAGAGGCAATGGGTTTCACTTCATTCAGACTCCCTTTCACTCTTTAAGGCAATAGCGTCCATTATGACCAAGATCCCCTGTGTACGTAATGCTTTGGTATTTCCATCTCTCCGCATCAGAGCTTCGACACTCTGACTAATCTGCATGCTACGTTTGTATTTAAACAGAAAACTCACACACATTCTAGACATGCAATGTACATGTAAAGAAAGACCTGCTTTTCTATAGCATCTTTCATGATCACAGCATGTCCCAAAGCACTTCACAGCTAATGAAGCACTTTTGAGTGTAGTCACTACATATAAACATACAAATCAGGAACAGAAGTAGGCCATTCTGCCCCTCAAGCCTGCTCTGTCACTCAATAAGATCGTGGCTGATCTGATTGTAGCCTCAACTCCACATTCCGCCTACGGGCGATAGCCTTTGACTCCCTTTTTAGTCAAGAATCTATCTACCTCTGCCTTAAAAATATTCATTGACACTGCCTCCATCGCTCCCTGGGAAAGAGAGTTCCACAGATTCAGGACCCTCAGAGAGAAAGAATTTCTTCTCATCTCCGTCTTAAATGGGGAACTCCTTATTTTTAAACTGTGTCTCCTAGATCTAGTCTCTCCCAAAGGGGAAACATCCTTTCAGCATCCATCCTGTCAAGTCCCCTCAGGATCTTATATGTTTCTATAAGATCGTCCCTCAAAATTCTAAACTCCAATGGACACAGGCCCAACCTTTCCTCATAAGGTTGCATCTCCATCCCAGGTATCAGTCAAGTGAACCTTCTCTGAACTGCTTCAAATGCATTTACATCCTTTCTTAAATAAGGAGATTAAAACTGTACACAGTACACTAGGTGTGGTCTCACCAACACCCTGTACAACTGTAGCAAAACACCCCTACTTTTATATTCCATTGACCTTGCAATAAACAGCAACATTCCATTTGCCTTCCTAATCACTTGCAGTACCGACATACCAACATTTCCTGATTCATGCACCAGGACACCCAGATCCCTCTGCACCTCAGAATTCTGCAATCTCAATCTCTATTTAAATAATATGCTGCTTTTCTATTCTTCCTGCCAAAGTGGACAAGTGCACGTTTTCCCACATTATACTCCATCTGCCGGATCTTTGCCCGCTCACTTAACCTATCCATGTCCCTTTGCAGACTCCATATGTCCTCTTCACATAGTGGCAATGTCACTGGACCAGTATTTTAGACACCCAGAGTAATGGTCTGGGGACCAGAGTTTGAATCCCAGCACAGTAGATGGTGACATTTGAGTCCAATAAAAATTTGGAATTCAAGGTCTGACGAAAACCACAAAACCATTGCCAATTATCATAAAAACCCATCTGGTTCACTAATGTCCTTTAGGGAAGGAAATCTGCCATCCTTACCTGGTCTGGCCTACATGTGACTCCAGACTCACAGCAATGTGGTTGACTCTCGCAATAAATGCCCTCTGAACAAGGGCAATTAGGGATGGACAATAACTGTTGGCCTAGCCAGCGATGCCCACATCCCATGAATGTATATAAAAGAAAATCAGCAACCATATATTTGATCCCTTCATCTAAGTCATTGATATAAATTGTAAACCGCTGAGGTCCAAGCACTGATCCCTTTGGCACCCCACTTGTCACATCTTACCAACCAGAAAAAGACCCATTTATCCCTACTCTCCGCCCCCTGTTAGCTAACCAATCCTCTATCCATGCTAACATGCTACCCCCTACACCATAAGCTCTTATTTTCTGTAGTAACCTTTGGTGACTGCTGCAGTAACCTTTGGTGACTGCTGCAGTTAGGAAACACAGCAGCCAATTTGTGCACAGCAAGCTCCCACAAAAAGTAATGTGACAATGACCAGATAATCTGTTTTTGTGATGACGAACGTGGGATAAATATTGACCACCAGGGAGAACTCCCCTGCTCTTCTTCAATGTAGTGCCATGGGATTTTTTATGTTCACCTCGGAGCAGACGAGGCTTCGGTTTAAAATCTCATCCGAGAGATGGTACCTCCGACAGTGCAGCGCTCCCTCGGCACTGGCAACAGGAGGGCCTGCCTCAATGATGTGCACCGGGCTTTGGAGCAGGACTCAGATCCAACTCTGAGGCCAGAGAGCCACCAACCAAGTCACAACCAACACTAAGGAGGCAACAAATCTCCTTTTAACGGTTGTCACAAAATCTGTGTTACATTGAACCTTTTTGCGGATTATGGGATGATGCAGCGGTTCACGTTGAACAAAGTTGATTAGTACATCGGCTAATTTGTTTCAACGCTTTCCTGGAGGAATATTCAGCGTTCTCCAGGAAATCAGGGATAAATAATAGTGGGAAAAATGGAATCAGCCGCATGTTATAGGACACTCATTGAAGTCAACGCAGAAGATATCTAACAGGCCCTCAAGCTGAGGTCCCCATTTTACATTATCACCAACAGTTCAATGGGCCCCCAACTCATTCAGTGTATCCAGCCCCATACCTCTAAGTGTGCAACTCAGGCTATAATAAACTCGAGGTGTTACTGGCAGTGACTGCTGTTCGCTTTGCCCTGTAACGCCTGTCCCCTGCTTATAAATGAAGCACCGAATGGCCAACGGACAAGGTGGAGCTGATCAGCCCTAATCCCCATGAATGTGCTGAACCAAGCAGCTCTTACCCGTTTAGCCAGCCTGACCGCATCGGAGGTGAGCCGGTCTCTCAGCTGCTGATCCAGCTGAGCAGCAGGAGCAATCTCCACTACCTTCTGGTGACGCCGCTGGATAGAGCAGTCTCTCTCATACAAGTGGATCACGTTCCCATATTTATCACCTGATAGAGCAAACACAGTTTCAGTAACTAGTATTAATTACAATTATCTGTAAATTGCAGTCTGCCTCTCACTGGCACAAAGCTGTGACCATGTTGCAACAGCAGCTTAGGTCAGCCGTGCAACTCCAGCCCGTGAGTCAGGTTTTGTGGGTTCGCCGCCGCCCCCCCCCACCCCCGTCCTGCCACACACCAAAGGCTGGAGCCCCTAATCCAGGATGACTCTCTAGTCCAGAACTGAAGGAGTGCTGCATTATCAGGGGAGCCATCCTAAGGGCACGATGTTCAACGAGGCCCGAGCTGCCCTCTCAGGTGAATGTAAAATATCCGACGGCCATCGCTGGGAAAACAGCGGGCAAGTTCTCCCCCGGTGATCTAGCCAATATTTGTCACTCTACGAACATCACAAAAACAAATTATTTGGTTCTTGTCACACTGCTGTTTGTGGGAGCTTGCTGTGCACAAACTGGCTGCCAAGTTTCCGACATTACGAGAGTGACTACACTTCAAGAAGTACTGCATTGGCTGTGAAACACTTGGAGATGTCCTGGAGTCATGAGAAATGCTGTATAGAAAGTCTTTCTTCCTTTTGCATTTCTACACAGGACCTTCTGTGTATTGCCTTTCATGTAAAGGTTACCAGGTGCTTCACAAATAGGTGTAAGGAAATGGGAACCGTGAGATTCGGAGCAGTGACCAAAAGCAATATTGAATAGGTGTTTTTTTGAGAAGATTTTAGGGAGTGGACAGTCTTGGAGAGGAATTCCAGAGAACAGGATCAAGATGGTTGAAGCCTTTGGAACCAATGCGTTAGAAGCAGTTCAGAGAAGGTTCTGTCGGGGAGTGGCACGTGGGGGCGGGGCGGGGTTGGAGTTATCTTATGAGGAGAGGTTGTACAGACTGCGCTCCTATCCATTGGAGTTTAGAAGAGTGAGAGATGATCTCATTGAAACGTATAAAATCCTGAGGGGACTCGACAGGATGGGTGCTGAAAAGATGTTTCCCCTTGTGGGAGACACTAGAACTAGGGGGGCACAGTTTAAAAATAAGGGGTCTCCTATTTAAGACAGAGATGAGAAGAAATTCTTTCTCTCAGAGGATCGTGAATCTTTGGAACTCTCTTCCCCAGAGAGCGGTGGAGGCAGAGTCATTGAATATTTTTAAGGCAGAGGTAAATTAATTCTTGACTAACTAGGGAGACAAAGGTTATCGGAAGTGGGCAGAATGTGGAGTTGAGGCCACAATAAGATCAGCCATGATTTTATTGAATGGCAGAGCAGGCTCTTGGGGCCAAATGGCCTACTCCTCTTCTTAATTCGTATGTTCATATGTATATTCATGAAGAGGGCAAGGGAAGTCAGGGTTGGAATGAGAGCAATGCAGCATTCAGGAGCAATATAAGGATGGATTAAATTCCAGAAGCAGGGTGGGTTTAGGTCATGGAGGGTTGTACAGCCAAAGGAAAGGACATGAGGTTTTGTATACTGGGTGACAGGGAACCACCACAGGTCAGAAAGAATAGGCGATCAGGATAGGGTACATCTGGCAGAGTTGCAGTACACAGAGGAAGGCAGATGGAAATTGCAGCAGCAGAATTTTGTTTTCAGCCATTCTCTGGATGCGAACATCACATCCATTTATTGCCCGTTCTTAATTGCCCTTGAGAAGGTGGTGGTGAGCTGCCTTCTTGAACTGCTGCAGTCCACGTGGAGCAGGAACACCCACAGCGCTGTTAGGGAGAGAGTTTCTGGTTCTGGAGTTCCAGGTTTCTGACCCAGCCACAGTGAAGGAATGGCTGATATAATTCCAAGTCAGGATGGTGTGTGGCTTGGAGGGGAACTTGAAGGTGGTGGTGTTCCCATGCCCCTGCCTGCCCTTGCCCTTCTAGCTGGTAGAAGTCACCAGTTTGGTAGGTACTGTCGAAGGTGCTCTCAAAATATCCCAAAGCTTTTTCAAGTGTAGTCACTGTTGTAATGCAGGAAACGTAGCCATCAATTGGTGCACAAACAGCCAAGTCGTGTGTTTTGGTGATGTTGGCTCAGGGATAAATATTTTCCCAAGATACCAGGGAGAACTCTTCCAATAGTGGCAATCGGATCTTTTACATCCATCTGAGAGCTCAGACAAGGCCTCAGTTTAACGTCTTCTCCAAAAAAACTGCACCTCTGACTGTGCAGCACTCCCTCAGGACTCCCCTGGGAGCGGCATCTGGATCATTAGTTCAAGTCTCTGAAGTGGGGCTTGAACCCGTGACCTTCCGGCTCAGAGCTGAGAATGCAACCCACGGGGTTACAGTTCACAACATCATGACAAAGGAATGTATAAAGGGTTTATGGTGAACCTGAAAGTGAAACATGGTGCCAGGGTTGTGAACTGTTTGGCTCAATCTACCATAAAAGGAGTCACAGAATTGTAGATCGGTTGTAGCACAAAAGGAGGCCATTCAGCCCATCAGGTCCATGCCGGCTCTCTGTAAGAGCAACTCAGCCAGTCCCACTGCCAGGCCTTTCCCCATGGCCCTGCAAATTTTACCTCTTCAGATAATTATCCAATTCTCTTTTGAAAGCCTTGATTGAACCTGCCTCCACCACGTACTCAGGCAGTGCACTCCAGATCCTAATCACTCGCTCAGCAAAAAGGCTTTTCCTCGTGTCGCCTTTGGTTCTTTTGTCATTTGCCTTAAATCCGTGTCCCCTGGTTTTCAACCCATCCAGCAATGGGAACAGTTTCTCCCTATCTGCTCTGTTCAGATCCCTCATGATCTTGAAAACCTCCATCAAATCTCCTCTCAACCTTCTCTTCTCTGAGGAGAACAAACCCAACTTCTTCAATCTATCCTTATAACTGAAGTCCCTTGTTCTTGGAATTGTTCTCATAAATCTTTTCTGCACCCTCGCTAATGCTTTTGCATCCTTCCTGAAGTGCAGAGAGAAGAACTGGACTCAATGCTCCAGCTGAGGCTGAATGAAGTTTCTATAAAGGTTCAACATAACTTTTGTGCTTTCATATTTTATGATTCGATTTATAAAGCCCAGGTTGATCTGCTTGGCAGCACAGTGAAAGGTGACCTGAGCCGGGGTCAACTGGGAGCGGGAGGGGGAAAAAAATTGGAAAAACCACACTCGCAGAGAGGGGGTCTTTGAAGAGAGAGGGAGAGAAAGGCGATGGTGTGAAGGAAAGAGATCCAGGATGCGGGGCAATTTGACCGGTGACATAACAGTGGAACCGGAAGAGCGGGGAAGAAGCAGCAGGTCGGAGGTGGAAAAGTGGAAATTTCATTCAGGCTCCAGGCACCTGGAGGAGATCAGGGGAGCACGGGTGGGGAATAGAGGGGTATGAAAAGGGGGACGAGAATTCTGACAGAGACGTTCTAGGACGGGGAAGATAATGGAACTCGGCAGGGACAGGAAAGCGGATCTGACTGACGCAAGGACGTAGGCCACGGTATCCTGGATAAATTGCGCTTAACCAATTTTATAAGTGGGGAGGTTAGCAAAGAACATGCTGGAGAAGTTCAGCCACAAGGCGGTAAAAGAGTAGATTAGAGGATTCAGCAGTAAAGTGGTGAAAAGTAAGAGAAGGGCAAGACAATATGTTGGAGCTAGCAGAAATTTATACTGAACATTTATAAATTACTGTTTAGGCCCCTGCTTGAGTATTGTGGCCAATTCTGGGTACCACACTTTAGGGAGGATGTCAAGGCCTGGGAGAGGGCGCAGAGGAGATTTACTGGAATGGGGCCAGGGATGAGGGGACTTCAGTTAATGCAGAGAGGCTGGAGAAGTTGGGAATTTTCTCCCTACAGCAAAGAAGGTTAAGAAGAGATTTAATAGAGGTGTTCAAATTCATGAGGGATTTTGACAGAGGAAATAAGGAGAAACAGTTTCCAGTGGCGAGAGGGTCAGTAACCAGGGGTACACGGATTTAAGATAATTGGCAAAAAGAACCAGAGGAGTCATAGAGTCATACAGCACAGAAACAGGCCCTTCGGCCCATTGTGTCCATGCTGGCCATCAATCACCTATCTATTCTAATCCCATTTTCCAGCACTTGGCCCATAGCCCCGTACGCTATGGCATTTCAAGTGCTCATCTAAATGCTCCTTAAATGTTGTGAGGGTTCCTGCCTCTACCACCCCCTCAGGCAGTGTGTTCCAGATTCCAACCATCCTGTGGGTGAAAAACTTTTTCCTCAAACCCCCTCTAAACCTCCTGCCCCTTACCTTAAATCTATGCCCCCTGGTTATTGACACTTGCGCAAAGGGGAAAAGTTTCTTCCTATCTACCCTATCTATGCCCCTCACGAGAAGACATGAGATGATTTTTTTTTTACAAAACGAGTGATTATGATCTGGAATGAGTTGCTCAAAAAGTCAGTGGAAGCAGATTCACTAATAATTTTCCAAAGGGAAGTAGAAAAGTATTACAAAGGAAACATCTGCAGGGCTAAGTGGCAAAAGCAGGGAAGTAACATAATTGGATGAGTCTTTCAATAAGTGAAACCTAAATAGCACAATGGTGAGCAGTTTTGCTCATTGTGGATCAGTCAGCAATAGTATAAGTTTAGGGATAATGTTCAAAACACAACACAGAGTTATCCTGATGAAAGGTCGCTGACCTGAAACTTGAACTGTTCCTTTCTCCACAGATGTTGACTGACCTACTCAGTATTTCCAGCATTTTGTGTGTGTTTTTTTAAATGACATACTCACCAAGTATCTGTACTTCTATGTGCCTGGGTCTCTCGATGAACCGCTCTATGAACAGTGCTCCATTTCCAAATGCAGACAGCGCCTCAGAGAAAGCTCGCTGGTAGTTCTCCTCCAACTCCTGCAGAAGACAGCATTCACAGGAAACTTACAGTGGCTGATCTTCTCACACTCCAATCTCTTAAACAGACCAATTCTATTAAGTCCAGATTTCTTTACGATTTTCCCTCCTTCCCCTTGGGAAACCTGTTCCAAGCTCCCAGTCTGATGTTGAAATGGGGAATAGAAACAGAAAACACTGGAAAAACTCAGCAGGTTTGGAAGCATCTGCGGAGAGAGAAACAGAGTTAACGTTTCGAGTCCATATGGCTCTTCCTCCGAGCTAAAGAAAAGGAGAAATGTGATGGGTTTAATGCTGTTTAAGAGGGGATGGAGCAGGTGCAGCAAGATAGTAAGTCAGGGATAGGTGATAGCTAAGGAGAGATTGACAAAGATGTAATGGACATAAGGCAAAGGAAGTGTCAATGCTGGCAGTAAAGAGTAAAGAAGGTGCTGATAGTGATATAAAGGTAAAATAGTAGAAGGTGTTAATAGCAGGCCCCGTGCCTGACCCCTCCATCCTGACCCGCTTTTTTAATCCAATTTTTATTTATTTATTCATTTTTAAAATGTTATTCTTTTATTTATTTGTTCATTTTTTTTTAATCCTTCTTCCTTAACCGCTACCCCACCCCCGACACCTGTTTCTATGTTGTGCTTTCACAGAGAGCTGCCCTTTGATCTGCTATTAACACCTTCTGCTATCTTACCTTTGTGCCACTATCAGCACTTCCTTTAGCCCTTACCACTACCATTAACACTCCCTTTATCTTGTGTCCTTGACATCTCTGTCACTCTCTCCTTAGCTGTCACCTATCCCTGACCTTCTATCTTGCTCCACCTCCTCCTAAGCAGTATAAAATCCATCACACTTACACTTTTCTTTAGCTCAGAAGGAGAGTCATATGGAATCAAAACATTAACTCTTGACTCTCTCTCCACAGATGCTGCCAGACCTGCCTGCTGAGCTTTTCCAGCATTTTCTGTTTTCAGATTTCCAGCATCTGCAGTATTTTGCATTTCACGTTGAAATGGGGAAACTGTGGCGTAGTGGTAATATCACCAAACTAGTGATCCAGAGGCCCAGGCTCATGTTCTGGGGACATGGGTTCAAATCCCACCATAGCAGCTGTTGGAATTTAAATTCAATTAATAAACCCTAGAAAATAAAGCTAATCTCATCACCATGAAACTACCATTGATTGTTGTAAAAACCTCTGGTTCATTAATGCCCTTCAGGGAAGAAAATCTGCCCTCCTTACCTGGTCTGGCCTACATGTGACTCCAGATCCACAGCAATGTGGTTGACTCTTAACTGCCTTCTGAAATGGTCCAGCAAGCCACTCGGTTCAAGGGCAATTCGGGGTGGGCAACAAATGCTGGCCTAACCAGTGACACCCACGTCCCATGAAAGAAAAACAGAATTCTATCCCTGGAATATGTGGGTATTTTTTATAAATTCAAATTGGCAGCATGGCCCTGGGGACAATAAATCTATTCTGTATCCGTCAATTTACACATAACAACCAATACATGTGGGATAGGAGACTCGGGCCCATCGCCTCCTTATCCATGGTACGGCATGCTGAAACTCCTACAACACTCCGGTTCTGAGCCACGTCACCACACTCGTAGGCGAGCTGTTAGTGATCTGGAACGCGCTGCCTGAAAGGGCAGTGGAAGCAGATTCAATAGTAACTTCCAAAAGGGGAATTGGATAAATACTTAAAGGGAAAACATTGCTAGGGCTATGGGGAAAGAGCAGGGAAGTGAGACTGATCAAGAGCCGGTACAGGCACGGTAGGCTGAATGGCCTCCTGCGCTGTATCATTCTCTGACAACATTTGCTATAAATTACGTCGTTCTCTTTCAATATCTGCTTTGCTCAATAAACTGCCTCATAATAAACTAGGTGTTAATTGAATCAGGACATTTTTCAAAGCAGAAAGATATTTGAATTATTGATCATTTTTTTTCCTATTTGCCATCTGATCTTTTCCTGCTGTCTGAGGGATGACCCGTGCAGGGTAACCTGCTCACTGGAGCTTCACTTATGAGGCCATTCTTTAGAGGTGAACTTTGCCAGGCATTTCAAATATGGTCCTGTCCTCACCGAATGCCCAACACTTGACTCTTCCAGTAGAAGGCGCTGGATAGCAATTCGGATCAGCAACTCATTCAGATTCTCCTACTCGGGAGCCTAGCTCAGCTACAGCCTATTTTGTCTGAAGAGGTCAGACTTTCTGAATATATTTTCACCCATTCCCTTCACAAAGGTCTCCTGGCTCTGTGCAACTCTGATAAGTAGGACTCTGTTCCTGCCTCCATTAATACTCTAAAACCAGTAACTGGGAGGGAGGGGGTTTAAGATTGAGACAAAGTAACTCAGTAAGTGAGGTAACAGAGGAGGTCAATCAAGGTTAGTGGAGTAGATGTGGCACACATGGAATTTCGGAAGGCATTTGCCAAAGTGCCACACAAGAGCCTTATTAAATAAAGATGGAAGCCCACGGAATTAAGGCTCAGTGACAGAAAGCAGAGGATGATGTTGGACGGATGTTTTTCACAATGGGAGGTGGTCTGCCATGGTGTTCCCCAAAGGTCAATTTTGGGCTCATTACTTTTCAATTTTTATAAACGATTTGGTCTGGGGTGTGGGGAGCAGCCTCATAAAGTTTGCAGATGATACAAAACTTGGCAAAGTGGTAGATAATGATGAGGATAGTTATAGGCTTCAGGATGATGGAGAAGAGGCAGAATGATGGCAGATGGAGTTCAACACAGAGAAGTGTGAAATGACACACTTTGGGAGGACTCATAGGAAAATAAGGCAGTATACTATAAATGGCACCATTTTGAGCAGAAAGACCTTGGTCTCCATACACCCAAATCCTTGAAGGTGACAGGGTAAGTTAAAAAGTTGGTTCAATAAGCAGATGGGTTAACACATTGAGGCACAAAACATAAAAGCAAAGGGATTCTGCCAGAACTTTATAAATGACTGGTTAGGAGTATCAGCTGGAGGATTGTGGACATTTATGGGCCCCAACTTCAGGGAAGATGTAAGGCCTTAGAAAAGGTACAGAGGAGGTTTACCAGGATCTTACCAGGGATAAGAGACTTCAATTATGAGAGGTTGGAAAAGTTTGGGCTGCTCTCCTTGGAACACAGAAGTTTAAGACGTGACCCAATTGATGAGAATTTTTGATGGTGGAGATGGGAAGATCGTGGCGTAGTGGTAATGTCACTGGACTAGTAATCCAGAGGCCCAGGTTAATGCTCTGGGGATATGGGTTCAAATCCCACCATAGCAGCTAGTAATAATTAATAACTCTGGAATATAAAGGCAGTCTCAGTAATGGTGACCATGATAACCATCATCGATTGTTATAAAAACCCAGCTGGCTCACTGGTATCTTTTACAGAAGGAAATCTGCTGTCCTTATCTGGTCTGGCCTACATGTGACTCCAGATCCTTAGCAATCTTAAATGGCCAAGCAAGCCACTCAGTTCGAGGACAATTAGGGATGGGCAACAAATGCTGCCCTTGCCAGCGACACCAACATCCCATGTAGGAATAACAGTATCAAGGGGTATAGGGAGAGAGTGGGAGTATGGTGTTGAGATAGAGGATCAGCCGTGGTCATATTGAATGGTGGAGCAGGCTCAAAGGGCCGAATGGCCTCCTCTTGCTCCTATTTTCTATGTTTCTATGGCCCACATAGATCTGTACACTGACCCAGACACTTATAGTATAAGAGTCTGGCACAAACAGGGTTAATGTGGGACTGAGAACAGTACTGGCCACACGGTGATGTAAAAGAACACATGACGCACACCTAGGGGTCAGTCTAGTGTTGGACACAGCCATGTGCACAAGCAAGCATGGAGACAGCTCCTAGCTTGAACTCTTTACTGTATAAATATACATAGTTCTTGGAGTTAAGAAATACACACTCTCAACTGAAAATGTGACTTAAGCTGATCCCATAAGTAATTTGAAAAGGAAATTGGACAGGTATTTGAGGATGAGGAACTTACAGGGTTACGGACAAAAAGTGGACGGGGGGAAGGGTGTGGGACTAAGTATGCTGCTCTTTCAAAGAGCCAGCACTGGCATCTTGGGCCAAATGGCCTCCTTCTATTCTTTAAGCTTCTGTGAGACAAGAGAACTCAGTCAGTGCGGAAGTGTAAGATTGAAACAGGGCAATTCGCTACCTCTCAGCAGGAGATATCAATGGCAGGTGGAGTCCTAGCACTGTTTGATGTCTCTGACTCTTGCCCCTCTCTTCTTGGGTGATAAGTATTTGGTGTCTGCTCGGTGTCTGAAGTTGTTAATTCACGGTACTGGAAACAGGGGCACAAAGTAAACTGGGCAGCACATCTGGCAAAGTGCAGCGCTGTCCCACTTCAATAAATCTCATTAAATTAATCTTTCAGCAGTTTGATTTTTTAAGTCATGGCAGTGGTGTTGAAGGCCTCGCCTGAAACCTCATGCCTGCTTACCTCATAGTTGCGAACCACTCTCATTCCTCTGCCACCACCTCCGTACGCAGCCTTAAAGATAATTGGATAACCGTACGAGTTGGCAAATTCTTGGGCCTCTGACAGGGACGTTATGGGCGTCGCGGTGCCTGGTACAACTGGCACACCTAAAGAGTGAAAGGACAGTGAAATGCTCCAGCCTCTCGCAACATCACAAAGATGGTCTTTTCTCACAGTGGGGCTCTCAGTACACTTGGCACCAAGGTGACAAGTGGCGAACTTGGTCCTAAGGTTCTGGCCAGTGACGCTCTAACTTGCCATTAGAGAAGCTCGAGAACAAACTCCAACCTGCCCTCACACACCATGGGGCAACATTGGTCTTTCTGCTCTGTGCTCCGCACAGTAAGCTGTTTGCAGCTATCAACACCCTGAGGGTTACCATTGACCAGAAACGTAACTGAACCAGCCACATAAATGCTGTGGTGACAAGTCAAAACAGGTCAGAAGCTGGGAATTCTGCAAAGTAACTCACCTCCCAACTCCCGAAAGCCTGTTCACTGTCTACAAGACACAAGCCAGGAATTTGATGGAATACTCTCCATTTGCCTGGATGAGTACAGCTCCCAACAACACTCAAGAAGCTCAACAACATCCAGGACAAAGCAGCCCATTTGACTGCCATCCCATCCACCATCTTCAACATTCACTCCCTCCACCACCGACAGACAGTAGCAGCAGTGTGTGTACCATCTACAAGATGCACTGCAGCAACTCCCCAAGGCTCCTTCGACAGCACCATCTGCACTGGCGACCTCTGCTAACTAGAAGGACAAGGGCTGCAGGCATATGGGGACACCACTCCCTCCAAATAGCACACCATATTAGCCTGGAAATATGTTGCTGTTCCTTCACAGTCACTGGGTCAAAATCCCTCCCTAACAGCACTGTGGGTGTACCTGCACCACATGGAATGCAACAATTCAAGAAGGTGGCTCAAGGGTAACCCACCTTCTGAAGGGTAATTAGGGATGGGCAACAAATGCCTTGCCAGCGATGCCCAGATCCCATGAAAGAATAAAAAAAAGTTCAAGTACAAATTCAGCACGTGGAGGTACAATGCCAGCAGAAAGGATGAGCTGTTCAGTGACAATGTGCCCACCTGATGCAACATGCCAAAATTGCTTCATTTTGAACCACAGCATTGTAAACCTCTCACTTCCCATTTTATCAGCTCCAGAGATTCACCACAAATCACGTGTCTACATATTCGACAATCAGCCAGCACTTTGTTTTACTACAGTTCTGGACTTGTTAGGGTGATGGATGAACAACAGCTTTCCAAGTTTTACGTTGAGCAAGCAGACGAGAGACTTAACAGTATTGTTCTCTATTTCAGGTTTCCAAAAGGGGAATTGGATAAATATTGAAAAGGAGAAATAGCAGAGGTGCAGGGAATGGGGTTAAGTGGATAACTCTTTCAAAGGGCTAGCACAGACAAGATGGGCCACATGGCCTCTTTCTGTGCTATCTGATTCTATGGATTTATCCAAATGCAGTATAATACAATGACTTTTCTTATCCTGTACCCACCTGCGACTTTTTTTTTTCATTCACCCTTAAATCTTTTTGTTCCTAGCCGTTATCCTTCTGTCTCTCAGGCGCTGTCTTATCTCTAGGCTCCTGTTTTCAGTGCTTCATCCAACTGGCTGCCCATGGACGAGCCTCAGCACGGAATATGGGCCAGCTATGCGACCAAGGGAGTATCACATCCCAGGGCCAATCCCTGATTGTGCGGAGGCAATGGCGTAGTGGTATTGTTGCTGGACTAGTATTCCAGAGACTAGTATTCCAGGGTAATGCTCTGGGGACCAGGGTTTGAATCCCGCCACAGCAGGTGGTGGAATTTGAGTTCTATAAAAAATCTGGAATTAAAAGTCTAACGATGACCATGAAACCATTGTCGGTAGTTGTAAAAACCCATCTGGTTCACTAATGTCCTTTAGGGAAGGAAATTTGCTGGTCTGGCCTTCATGTGACTCCAGAACCACAGCCATGTGGTTGACTCTTAAATGCCCTCTGAACAAGGGTAATTAGGGATGGGCAATAAATGCTTGCCCAGCCAGCGATGCCCACATCCCATGAACAAATAAAAAAAAATGTCCACGTGTTTACTGGGTCCGGAGCAGCAACCCTGACGGGTTTTCCCTTGCTCGAGGCAAGAGCACTAACCCACCACTAACAACGTTTGGCAGTAATCTGGGAAGCAGAGATTGGTTGGAAAGTTGGCAATTTCTCTGCAGTACAGACTGAGGATCGGGGAAATGCAGAGCCGTGGCACCACAGCAGCATCACCACGCAAAATGTGAGAAAAGCATGACAACAGGCAGCATGCACAGAGGGACAATCTTTAATGTGCTGTATCAATTTTCCCTCCTTCCCTCTTGGGTGCAACAGATAAGCATTCAAAAACGAGGTGGGAGAAAAGGACAACAGCTGTAAATGTCACATGCCCTAGCAGAGGTATCCCTTACACACAGTGCTGCACATAGAATCATAGAGAGTTTACAGCACAGAATGAGGCCACTTGGCCCATCACATCTGCGCCGGCCGAAAAACAAGCCACCCAGCCTAATCCCACTTTCCAACATTTGGTCCATAGTCCTGCAGGTTACAGCACTTGAGGTGCATATCCAGACACCTCTTAAAGAAGTTGAAGGTTTCTGCCTCTGCTACCCTTTCAGGCAGTGAGTTCCAGACCCTCTGGGTGACAAGATTTTTCCTTTACTTCCCTCTAATCTTCCTACCAATCACTTTAAATCTTTGCCCCCCTAATCATTGACCTCTCTGCAGAGGTAAATAGACCTTTCCCATCCACTCTATCTAGGCTCCTCACAATTTTGTACATTTCAATCAAATCTCCACTCAGCCTCCTCTATTCCAAGAAGAACAACACCAGCCTATCCAATCTTTCCTCATATCTTCAATTTCCCAGTCCTGGCAACATCCACGTTAAATCTCCTCTGTACCCTCTCTAATGCAATTACACCCTTTCTGTGATGAGATGACCAAACTGCACACAGTACTCAAGTTGTGGCCTACCTAATGTTTCATATGGTTCCAGCAAAACTTCCCTGCTCTTATAGTCTATGCCTCAGCTAATAAAGGAAATTATTCCATATGCCTTCTTAACCTAACATCGACCTATCCTGCTACCTTCAGGGATCTGTGGGCATTCAATCCATGGTCCCTCACATCTGCTACACCTCTCAGTATCCTCCTATTACGTTATATAACCCTTTGCCTTGTTTGACCTCCCCAAATGCATCACCTCACGCTTCTCTGGGTTGAATTCCATTTGCCTCTTTTCTGTCCACCCGACCAGTCCACAGGCACCAGATTAATGTACTGGTGGAACATGTTCTTGCAAGGTGGGAAGCTTTTCAGCAGCTTTTTCAACGGGCATAAATTAGTGCAGTAAACCAGTTGCAGATGACAGGTCCCAATGAAGGAACTGTCAAGGCCAGCACCAACAGGAATACATATCTTACACGCAAAGCCGCACCTTGAGACTTTCGAGAGGAAAAGATTTTTCGCTGCCCCCCCCGGCTTATTCCCAACGATACAGTCAACATTAAAACATGTAGAACGTTACAGCTTAATGCCACTGCAGTAAAATGGGTTTTGACTTTCCACAACAGTAATCTTCAGCATAGTAAAGAGCCGCCATTCGCGGGGGTCACCGTTCCCACGAAACCTCGCAAATGGCAAAATGGCGAACGACGAGCATACTTTACAATGGGAGCCAATTAGATAGGTTCCAGCCATCCTAAAATTTTACATGTATAAAGGGCCAAAGGCAATAAGGACTATGGATTTAATGAATTTAAAGAGAAATTCACAGGGGAAATTGTTTAATTAAACAAGACAACAAGAAAAATGTAACATTTGTCATGCTTAACAGTACTTTACTTGAGAGTGGAGGTGGACTGTGATCGGGAATTAAATAGCTAGCAACAAGGAACGCCCAGATGCAAACAACAGCAGATGACGCAGGCGCACTTTCTGCTGCAGGAAATACATCAGGGACACGTTCCTTTTTTTAAAATTTATTTAGGTGTTTCTTTTCGGTATTTTCTAAAGACGGCTTCTGTTTTTTTATTTTTTAAAACCACGGATACGTGACACGTCCGGACCCGCAATGGGTGAGCTGGCGTAAAAGACGTTTTCACGGATAATCGAATTCACAACAGAGGAAGCTCGCGAACGGCGGGATTTTACTGTACCTTCACCTCCCACGCTCTCAGGGAGAGCGGGGGGGTGGGGGAGGGGGGCGGAATGGAAGCAAGAACACCAGCGGGTCTAAATAGAATAAAGAGTTAAGGTATTGTGACGGGTACCAGCTTCGATAGCGATGGCCCGAGCCTCCACTTTGTCGCCCATTTTGCGCACCACTTCCGGGCTAGGTCCAACAAAGCGTACCCCGGCATCCACACAGGCCTGTGCAAAGTCTGCTCTCTCCGACAGGAATCCGTAGCCTGGGTGAATTGCGTCAACTTCATTTTCCTGAAAACAACCAGCACAATAACCATTTCGTAAGAAGACTGGGCCAGGCCAAACGGAGTTCATTTCAATCAGGACGAAGAGAGGGACGTTCAATCCTTTATCAATCATTTTGCAAGGCCTGGCCAAAATATCAGAGGTCGGGTTGATTTCCTCCTGAACCTGCTGGCCAGCATCCCCCCCACAAGCCCCTCGACCCAGCCCCCCCGCCTCTTCCGATAGCTCCTCTTCCCACCTTTACCGGCCTTCCCCACTCCTGCTTGCTTCTCTTTCCTCGTCACCAATTGCCAAGCCCCTAGCTCCAGCCTTACCTATCCCATACGCTGAAACCCCTGTCTCCAGCCTTCTCGCCTCCCTCTTTTCCAGCTCCCCCCCAACCCCAACTCCTCACGCTCTTATCTCTGGTCTTTGCCCTCACCTGGTTGCCCCTCTCTTTGCACCCTGACCCATTTTTCTGGCCTTCCCCACCAAAAATTGCTGGATACTGTCAGAAGAGGAAAAAAACAGGAGAAATCATCATCACTGCCATGTGTGCTCTACCTGATGGCAGCTTCTTGGCTTGTGCTGGTCCTTCCATATCTTTCTGTCTGGTACCAGTCTTTTCATTTGCCAATAATTTCTTTCAATTTTCAAGCCAACCAACATTAATATTCTCTTCCTTCCTCTTCTCTGTTAGAATCTTCCCTGTGTCACATCTCTTATTAGCCCACTTCCTCTTAAGATGTGTCCTACCCAGTCTCTCTGCCGTTTCCTAATTCCATTCAACAAATTTCTTTGTTCATTCACTCTCCATAGCACTTTATCATTTATTACTTTTTCCGCCCAACGGATCCTTTCCATCCTCCACGAACATTTCAAAGATATTCAGCAAGTTGGGTCTCCTCTTTCCATAAGGTCCAAGTCTCACATCCATACAAAATAACACTCCAAATCAAGCTCTTTACAAGTCACTTCTTGAGTTGTTTATTCAGCTTCCTGGTTGGCAACCGTCTCATCTTACCAGATACGGCCTTTCTCATTATCCTTGTTCTTATTTCTCTGTTGCGTCTTCCATCTGTAGCTGTTATGCTTCTTAAACACTTGAATTCTTGCACCTATTCTAGTTCTCCATTCTATGAATATATGAATAGTTTTTTGATGATTTTGAGAGATGCATTGTTTTGGCTTTGCCAAGGATCACTTTCATTCCAAAGTTTATGGCTATCCACTAGACCTCGTAATCTTTCTGCTGTACTTGCTTAGTCATCTGCAAATCTAACTAATGTTATCATTGACTTCCCTATCTTTCCTACCATCCCACCCCCCGCCCCACCCCACCCCACGATGTTTACTCTAGATTCTCTAGATTCTATGTCTTCAAACGCTTCTTTGTTCATAGAAAGTGCTGGAAAAGCTCAGCAGGTCTGGCAGCATCAGTGAAGACAGAGAGACGGCTAATATTTTGAGTCCAATTTGTCTCTTCTTTGGAAGTCCGAACAGTTCCGGTGAAGAGTCATTTTTCCTCTATTATTCGTTCATGGGGTGCGGGCATCACTGGTTAGGCCAGCATTTATTGCCCATCCCTAATTGCCCTTGTTCAGAGGGCATTTTTAAGAGTCAACCACATTGCTGTGGGTCTGGAGTCACATGTAGGCCAGACGAGGTAAGGATGGCAGATTTCCTTCCCTAAGTAACATTAGTGAACCAGATGGGACTTTATGACAATCAGCAATGGTTCAATTCCAGATTTCCGTTTATTGAATTCAAATGTCAACATCTGCCATGGTGGGATTTGAACCTGGGTCTCCAGAGCATTACTCTGGCTCTCCGGAATACTAGTCCAGTGACAATACCACTATGCTACTGCCTTCCCCCATGTTTCTGTTTCTTTGTCCACAGATGCCGCCAGACCTGCTCAGCTTTTCCAGCACTTTCTGCTTTTATTTCTGATGTCCAGCATCTGCAGGATTTTGCTTCTTTGATCATTGCTTCTGCATAGGCATTGAAGAGGACTGGCGATGAACAACACCCTCGTCGAACTCCTCTTCCAATTACACATGGTTCTGTCTCCCCGTTGGCTCTCTCACTGTTGCTGTTTGTCCCCATGTACAAACTTTCAATGAAAAAATAGGAGAGAAAAAAATTACCAGTTCCTGCCATTGAATTCGGCACCCTGAGCCTTGCTAAGTTTTGCCAGTGCTACCACATTCCCTCTCTGCCTCCCTGTACATTCTGGGCCTACGAATTTCACATTTGATGAACCCAACAGCATCTCGTGCAGAGCAGAAGGAAAGGAAAACTAAACTTAATTTCCTAACCACATCTACATAATACTTTTTAAGGCCTGAGGCTTCCCAGCTTCTGTGGCTGTGTGGGATGTAGGCCACAAGTGAACCTGAAAACAATCATTCTCTAAGACAGTTTGCATTTCAGAAAAAAAAACCTCACCATCAATGTGGGACTTATGACTTTAATCCAAATGCTACAAGTCATGAACAGGTGAATAAAATACTTGCCTTGGCTACTTTAATGATGTCAGGAATGTGTAAGTAAGCTTGGACAGGAGGTAGTCCTTTCCCAATCAGGTAGGCTTCATCGGCCTTCTGTCTGTGCATCTGTCCCGTGTCCTGTTCTGAATAAACCGCCACGGTGCGAATCCCAAGCTCAGTGCAAGCTCGGAAGACTCTGATCGCAATCTCACCTAATCGGACAAATAACAAGAAAATGTTACATAGAGCATAGGAACAGGAGGAGGCCATTCAGCTCCTCGAACCTGGTCTGTCCTAGCATTCAATTAGATTTTGTTTGAACTGTGTCTTAAGTATTGTAGCAAAAAGAGGCATGTCCAAGCTTTTTGTCCTGCACTCCTCAGGGCATTTTGCAAGAGTACCAATATAAGGGGAAAACAACAACAGTGTCCTCACTCTATTTTTCCCCACTTGGTTCCATATCCCCTAACACCTTTACTGAACAAAAATATATCAATCTGAGCCTTGAAACTTTCTATTGACCCCCCCGCAGTCTTTCCTTTTTCCAGACTTCACCCTCCGGCCCCCAAACCACCATCAGAGGAAATAGTTTCTCTCTATCTACCCTTTCAATTCCTTTAATATTGCTGTAAAAAGACACATGTTGTTGAAGTTTTTCATCTTGCACTCACCAGGACAATTCGCAAGAATACCAAATTATGAAGGGAACAACAATTTATACTGCATGAGATGAGAGTGCTGATTGGTGGACTCTGATTGGTAGAGGCATTGCCATGCAGAACGCACCAGTTAACTGATAAGCTGACAGTTAATTGCCAAGCTTTATTTAAGTTCAAACCAGGGAGGTTGACTGTGATTGGTGAAGGCATTGTCCTAGGGAATGAACCAAGGAATGGCTGTCACCTATTTTGTTTAGTCGAAATGTTATTTTTGTCTTCTCTGGTTCATTCCCCAAAGCAATGCTTTGGCCAGTCAGAGTCAACGTGCCTGGTTTGAATTTAAAGCTTGGCAGTTAGTTAACTGTCAGTTATCAGTTATGCATTCTCCATGGCAACACCTCTACCAATCAGAGTCCATCCGCCAACCAATCAGCACTCTCTTCTCATGCAGTATAAATTATTGTTCCCTTCATAATTTGATATTCTTGTGAATTGCCCTGATGAGTGCAAGACGAAAAGCTTCGACAACATGTGTCTTTTTTCAACAATTCTCAAGTTTTGTACTACCAAATTCCTTTTATAATTTTAAACATCTCAATACTTAATTTTCTATGCTCAAGGGAATACAAGCCTAGTCAAAGTAACCTATTCTCATACTCTGATACTTTTTGGCCTTTTGCTCTGGTATCATTCTGTGATTCTGCGCTGCACCCCCTCCAAGGACAATATATCCTTCCTGAGTGCGATGCGCAGGACTGAACAGAGTTGCTCCAGACGAGGTCTGACAAGTAGCTTTATTAAGTCTCTACAATTGATAATACAGCAACTAGGTCAGTGATGGAACAAATAGATGGCAATGAGATGGACATTTAGAAATTTGAGACACACAGATGTGGGGGAGACTAACCTAGTTCTTCAAATAGGTGGCCAGAAACCTGGGGACAAACCTAGGATGTGATGCAAGTTGCCAAAGAAACAAAAAGAAAAGAGGACAGAAACCGGATGGGTGAAAATTTCATCTAGTCAGATGGCACAGATTGTTGGGCCTACCAAGTGGCAATCTGTGGGTTCATTCGTCAATGTTCAACGCATCCGGTTCCCCATCTTGGTCACACAATCAGGAAAATAAAAATGCAACAAAACTATAGGTCAGGGAGTGATCATGAGACACTTGAGGGTTGCAGCGGAGAGCTGCCTGTTCATAGCCCGATGAGTACCTTTACCGTGCTTCTCACAGACTCTCTGCATCAAGGGTGTTGAAAAGAGCCCTCAGCACAACAGCACTCTTGAGTTATCTGTCCTGTAATGCTGATGTCTACGCAGTGACTCTGAACAAGGGGAAAAAGCAGAGCACAGCTACTCCATACAGGAAACGAAGGTGAACTTCAAAGGTTACCGTGCCATGGTTGGGAGAGATTAGATGCACCAGCAACTGTGAATAAACCTCTGCATTTTGCAGAGCATTTAAAGCCTTCACCAAATGCTGGTGCCTGCATACTGACCTACAATTAGACGTTTTGCCTGTTTTTGACCCGGGTGATGTATTGAATGGATCAATGGATTGGGTCACACTCAAGTTTAAAACTGCAACTTATGCCTTACTGTTTGTACAGACTCCTATAAACAATGGCATGGAAGGAGGCCATTTTGCCCTGGCTAGCATTTCAACAGGCGCTGCTTACTTTAATCCTACTTCCTGGTCTCCTTCTATATTATTCCTTTGCAAAATATTTTTCCAGTTCCCCTTTAAATGATGTTACAAGTCTCTGCCTCAACAACTACTCAAGTGAAGCAATCCCAATCTCTTCTTACTTGTCCTTTAGGAGATAGTCATCATTTACCACCAGTCCCAGCCCGGATCTGAGTTACTGATTCAACAACTAGTAGTAAAACCTTTGTTACATCTGCTTAGCCTTCTCTGTTTCATCAATATTCTAAGATATTTCTCCTGATTATAACCTCCCACTCTTTCGATCATTCACAATACTGTTTATCATTCAGAAATGTTAATGTTCTTGTTTATTTGTGCTCCCTGCCTGACTGTCTAGGGAGCATAGAATTGGTCACCATAAAACTTAAAGAGTGTAACTCTACGTAAGCATAAAACTCAATTTCCTGGAAAAGCCATGGAATATATTATAGATAACAGTTTCATCACCCAGTTTTAAATGATTTTGACATCTGAATCCCCTAAGAAACCGGAAAAGGAACACTGTCTGTTCCCGAGTCACCAACTCCATCCCACTCCCCGGCGTCCAAGGCTGTTTGCAACCTCCAGAATCGACTATGCCGATGCTCGACCTCCCATCTTGCACCTTCCATAAGCTTGAGGTCACCCAAAAGTCAGCTGCTCACTTCCCAACTGGTACCACGTCCAGTTCACGCACCGCTCGAGTTCACGAGCCTACTTTTCTCCTGATCCAGCAACGCCTCGTTCCAAATTTCTCGTTTGCTGGCTCAAATCCCTCCATGGCTTCGCCTCCCCCTATATCTGTAGCCTCCTGCGACCCTCAGAAATCGCTGCAGCCCCTCCAATTCTGGCCTTGAACATCGCTGATTTTAATCGCTCCGCCGCTGTCAGCTGAGGTGCCTGGGCCCTTAGCTCTGGAATTCTCTCCCTAAACCTCTCTGCTTCTCTTAAGACATTCATTAAAACCGACCTCTTTGGTCACCTATATCTCGGTTCAGTGTCGAATGTTGTGTGATAATGCTTTTATAGAGTCATAGAAAAGTTACGGTGCAGAAAGACCCCATGCAGCCCATCATGTCTGCGGCGGGCTTATGAAGCACCTTGGGACATATAAACGGCATTAAAGGCACTATATAAATTCAAGTTGTTGCTAGCAGAACATTTGCTACTCTATGCAATAGAGCAAACTCCCCATAGCAGGCGGATGATGATGTGAGCTATGAGGAACATTCCCCGCAGGGGGAAGGACTTGGAGCAATGAGACAGGTCCTAGGGCATGGCTACAGCACGGGAGCAAGGCACTTTGCCCTTGCTGCAACAGTCTGCCACCATTTTATATGCGAGTGTGGTATAGTGTTTCCCACAGAGGCTTGTGAGCAGAGCTATCCTGCGGCAATGTGTGGGGGAAATAAAGGATTATAATCAGTAGCTTCAGATCTGCTCTACCGAGCTGCTAATGTTGAGCCGTTTGCTATTGCGAATGGTCTTGAGCAGCTAATCAATAACCCCGATCAGTGTGACGACCCAGCTAATCTCCTGGATTTGTTACTCCCCTCTGATCATAATTTTCACATTCTACCTGCTACCTTTCATACCTCACTCCTTAAATCAATCTGGCTCTGCATCTTTGCTTGGCCATGCCTGCAGTTCCAATGGCTCTGGGAGAAATTTGGCTGATCACAGGATCTTTACAGTGTAGAAGGAGGCCGTTCGACCGATCGAGTCTGCACTGACTCTCTGATAGAGCATTCTACCCAGTCACACTCCCCTGCCTTATCCCCGTAACCCCGCACATGTTTTCTTTTCAGGTAGCAATCCAATTCCCTCTTGAATACCTCGATCGAACCTGCCTCGTCCACCCTCTCAGGAAGTTCATTCCAGACTCCAACCAACCTCTGGGTGAAAAAACTTTTCCTCGCATCACTATAACTCCTTTTGCCAATCATTTTGAATCTGCGTCCTCTAGTTCTTGATACTCTCTTGAGCGAGAACAATTTCTCACTTTTTACCCTGTCCATAGCCCTCAGGATCTTGAATACCTCTTATCAAGTCTCCTCTCAGCCTTCTTTTCTCCAAGGAAAAGAGTCCCAACCTCTCCAATCTATCCTCATAACCACAGTTCTTTATCCCTGGAATCATTCTTGTGAATCGGCAATACCTTCATATCCCTCCTCAAGTATGGCACCCAGATCTGGATGCAGTAATCCAGATGTGGCCTAACATGACCTTCTTACTCCTGTACTCAATGCCCCTATTAATAAAACCTAAGATACTATATGCTTTATTAACTTTTCTCTCAACATACCCTGCCATCTTCAATGACTTATGTATATATACATCAAGGTCCCTCTGTTCCTGCACCTCCTTTAGAGTTTCTCCCTTTATTTTATACTGTCTCTCCATACTCTTCCTGCCAAAATGAATCACCTCACACTTCTCTGCATTGAACTTTATCTGCCACTTGTCTGCCCAATCCACCAACAAGTCTATGTCCTTTTGAAGTTCAAGACAATCCTCAGTGGTTGCGGATGATCTGGTTCAGCCTCAAACAGTTGCCAGGGAGAGAAATGGAGTTGGAGGTTAGGGGATGGTCTTTGTAACAGGGACCGAAGACAATGGCTTACACTTCCCAGTATTTAGATAGAGGAAATACAGTGACATTGTTTTCAAGAAAACAATGCACATTGGAACAAAAACAAAAATAGCAGGTCTGACAGCATCTGTGGAGAGAGAAACAGAATTGATGTTTCGAGTCCATATGACCCTTCTTCAGACCCTTCTTCAGATACAATTTATCTTTTCTAAATTCAACCGGGCCCTTTAACACTTTTTCAAGTCCTCATTGACTCTGATGAGAAGCCACAGCTGACGCTAAACGCACCACAGCTACTTGGTACGGCCCTTGCTTTCTCTGCAAAAAATGCTGCTTTCTAATGCTCGTGCATGGTCCCTAAATCAAGCAGTTAGGAACGTGAGGAGGCCATTTAGCCCCTTGCGCCTGTTCCAGCATTCAACTAAATCATAGCTGATCTGTATCCTAACTCCATCTACTGCACCTTGGTTCTGTATCCTTTAATAACCTTGTCCAATAGAAATCTATCAACGTCAGTTTTAAAACTGTCAGTTGCCTCACAGTTTTCTGGTGGGGACGGGGGGGGGGGGGGCGGAGGGGAGAAGAGAGTTCCAGATTTTCACTCCCCTTTGTGTGAGAAAGTGCTTCCTGACATCACCCCGGAACTAGGGTTGCCAACTATAAATAAATGCATTGCTGGAGGTTTCATCACATGACTTGTCACCACTAATGTTCCAGACATTAGTTGGCCAACACATCCATCCTTGTGACGCCTCCCTACGTCAAGTGGAAAGCAATAAGGCTTATTACCCAACTGGATGATGTTTTGACTATCGGCCAAATAGCCTGCTTTTCCCATTTTCAGTATTTTTATCTCTGGCAGCGAGAAGTGTTCAAAGAAAATGACAAAAAATAACAATCTTTTTTCATGTCCCGATGATCTTTCTCCAGGGTTGCATGCAGCAGTGTCCTGGAGATTGAGCTTCGATTCCTGGAGACTCCAGGCCAATCCTGGAGGTTTCCCAACGCTACCCTGAATGGTCTAGCTCTAATTTTAAGGTTCTGGACTCCCTCCATCCACCAGGGGAAATAGTTTGTCTCCATCAACCCTACTGATCCTTTACTCATCTGGAACATCTCAATTAGAATGTACTTGGGTCACGTTATGAAAACCAATGGTCTCCAAGATGCATGTTTGCTCAGCCAAACCCCAATTTTTTGTCTTTGGAAGGAGGTTTCCCCTCTTACCTCTGTTAGCCACCATCACCTTCTTGATGGGCTTGTATTCCTTGTGTTGAGTGCTTTGGTAAGCAGCATTGAGCGCAGCAATCCGTTTGACCCCCAGGAAGCTGAAGCCCCCTTTTACAAATCGAAGCTGAAGCATCTGAAATCACAGCAGAGACGATGCATTAAAGCAACTAATGTTTCATACTCACACTTCAAACAGTCTTGATGTTTCATCATTCACACAGCCCCAAAATCAACATTTCAAGGCAGCTTTGATAGGGTAGACAAGAAGAACCTGCAAGCAGGGTCAAGTTCCTGATTTCAGCAATGCGAATGCGGAAAGACAAAGAGAAAGGGCAACATTATCCTGAGCCCTTTTCATGAACCTTCACTGCAGAATAGGCAGCAAATTGGGAGAAAATATTAGAAGGTTAATACGTTAAAACAAAATAAAATGTGCCATCTAATGTTTTTTTAATATTCATTCAGGGGATGTGGCTAGACCAGCATTTATTGCCCATCCCTAATTGCCCTTGAGAAGCTGGTGGTGAGCTGCCTTCTTGAACTGCAGTTGTCCATGCGGTGTAGGAAGACCCACAGTGATGTTAGGAAGGGAGTCCCAGGGATGTGATCCAGCAACAGTGAAGGAACCACCGATATATTTACAAATCAGGATGGTGTATGACTTGGAGGGGAACTTGCAGGTTGTGCTGTTCCCATGTGTCATAAGAACAAAAGACATAGGAGGAGTAGGCCATTCGGCCCCTCAAGCCTGCCCCACCATTCAATAAAATCATGGCTAATCTGCCCCAGGCCTCAACTCCTCTTTCGTGCCAGCTCCTCATAGCCCTCAACTCCCCGATATTTCAAAATTTGATCTACCTCCTCTTTAAATACTTTAGTCAGCTAGCCTCCACAACTCTCTGGGGTAAGGAATTTGAGACATTCACTACCTCCTGAGAGAAGAAATTCCTTCACATCTCAGTTTTAAATGAATGTCCCTTTATTCTGTAACTATGCCCCCAGTCCGAGATTCCCCCACAAGTGGAAACATCTTCTCAACATCTACCCTGTCAAGCCCCCTCAGAACCTTATATGTTTCAATATCACCCCTCATTCTTCTAAACTCTAATGATTAAAGGCCTAACCTGTTTAGCCGTTCTTGATAAGTCAGCCCCTTCATCCCAGGAATCAGCCTAGTGAATCTCTTTTCAACTGCTTCCAATGCCAGTATATCCTTTCTTAAATGCGGGGGCCAAAACTGTGCACAGTACTCCAGGTGCGGACTCACCAACACCCTATACAGTTGTTTATTTTTAATCATTCACGGGATGTGGGCTTCGCTGGCTGGGCCAGTATTTATTGCCCATCCCTAGATGCCCTTGAGAAGGTGGTGGTGAGCTGCCTTCTTGAACCGCTGCAGTCCATGTGGTGTAGGTACACCCACAATTCTGTTAGGAAAAAAATTCCAGGATTTTGATCCAACAACAGTGAAGGAACGGCGATATATGTCCAAGTCAGGATGGTGAGTGATTTGGAGGGGAACTTCCAGGTGGTGGAGTTCCCATCAATCTGCTGCCCTTGTCCTCCTACGTGGTAGTGATTGTGGGTTTGGAAGGTGCTGTCTAATGAGCCTTGGTGAATTCCTGCAGTGCATCTTGTAGACGGTATACACTGCTGCTACTATGCGTCGGTGGTGGAGGGAGTGAATGTTTCTGGATGTGATGCCAATCAAGCCAGCTGCTTTGTCCTGGACGGTGTCAAGCTTCTTGAGTGTCATGGGAGCTGCACTCATCCAGGCAATTGGAGAGCATTGCATCACACTCTTGACTTGTGCCTTGTGGACGGCTTTGGGGAGTCAGGAGGTGAGTTACTTGTCGCGGGATTCCTAGCCTCTGAACTGCTCTTGTAGCCACAGTGTTTTTACGGCTAGTCCAGTTCAGTTTCTGGTCAACGGTAACCCCCAGGGTGTTGATAGTGGAGGATTCAGTGATAGTAATGCCATTGAACATCAAGGGGCGAGGGTTCGATTCTCTCTTGTTGGAGATGGTCATTGCCTGACACTTGTGTGGCGTGAATGTTACTTGCCACTTGTCAGCCCAAGCCTGGATATTGTCCAGGTCTTGTTGCATTTGGACATGGACTGCTTCAGCATCTGAGGAGTCACAAATGGTGCTGAACATTGTGCAATCATCAGTGAACATCCCCACTTCTGACTTTATGATAGGAGGAAGGTCATTGATGAGCGCCGTTGATGACCCCTTCCATTACTTTACTGATGATTGAGAGTAGACTGATGGGGCAATGATTGGCTGGGTTCGATTTGTTGTCCTGCTTTGTGTGTACAGGACATACCTGGGAAATTTTCCACATAGCTGGTAGGTGCCAGTGTTGTAGCTGTACTGGAACAGCTTGGCTAGGGGCATGACAAGTTCTGGAGCACAAGTCTTCAGCACTATTGCCGGAATATTGTCAGGGCCCATAGCCTTTGCAATATCCAGTGCCCTCAGCCGTTTCTTGATATCATGTAGAGTGAATCGAACTGGCTGAAGACTGGCATCTGTGATGCTGGGGACTTCTGGAGAAGTCCAAGATGGATCATCCACTCGGCACTTCTGGCTGAAGATTGTAGCAAATGCTTCAGCTTTATCATTTGCACTAATGTGCTGGGCTCCTCCATCATTGAGGATGGGGATATTTGTGGAGCCTCCTCCTCCAGTGAGTTGTTTAATTGTCCACCACCATTCACGACTGGATGTGGCAGGACTGCAGAGCTTAGATCTGTTCCGTTGGTTGTAGGATCGCTTAGCTCTGTCTATCACTTGCTTATGCTGTTTGGCACTCAAGTAATCCTGTGTTACAGCTTCACCAGGTTGACACCTCATTTTTAGGTATGCCTGGTGTTGCTCCTGACATGCCCTCCTGCACTCTTCATTTAGCCAGGGTTGATCCCCTGGCTTGAGGGTAATGGCAGAGTGGGGGATATGCCAGGCTATGAGGTTACAGATTGTGTTCGAGTACAATTCTGCTGCTGCTGATGGCCCACAGTGCCTCATGAATGCCCAGTCTTGAGTTGCTAGATCTGTTCGAAATCTATTCCATTTAGCACGGTGGTAGTACCACGCAACTCGATGGAAGATATCCTCAATGTGAAGGCAGGACTTCAACTCCACAATGACTGCTGTCATGGACAGATGCATCAGGCAGGTTGGTGAGGATGAAGTCAAGTATGTTTTTCCTTCTTGTTGGTTCCCTCAGCACCTGCCGCAGACCCAGCCCAGCAGCTCTGTCATTTAGGGCTCGGACAGCTCGGTCAGTAGTGGTGCTACCAAACCACTCTTGTTGATGGACATTGAAGTCCCCCACCCAGAGAACATTCTGCGTCCTTGCCACCCTCAGTGCTTCCTCCAAATGGTGTTCAACATGGAGAAGCACTGATTCATCAGCTGAGGGAAGGGGGTACGTGGTAATCAGCAGGAGGTTTCCTTGCCCATGTTTGACCTGATGCCATGAGACGTCATGGGGTTCGGAGTCGATGTTGAGGACTCCCAGGGCAACTCCCTCCTGACTGTATACCACTGTGCTGCTAGCTCTGTTAGGCCTGTCCTGCCGATGGGACGGGGCATACCCAGGGATGATGATGGTGGTGTCTGGGAATGATTCCATGAGAATGACTATGTCAGGCTGTCACTTGACTAGTCTGAGAGACAGCTCTCCCAATTTTGACACTAGCCCCCAGATATTAGTAAGGACGACTTGTTGTAACAAGACTTCCCTATTTTTAAATCGAACCCCCTGGTAATACAGGCCAAAATTCCATGTGCCTTCTTAATTACATACTGCATCTGCATGCTAACTTTTTGTGTTTCATGCACAAGAACACCCAGATCCCTCTGTGCTGCACTTTTTTGGAGTCTCTCTCCATTTAAATAATAGTCTGCCTTTTGATTCTTCCTACCAGGTGCATGACCTCACACTTGCCTACATTATACTCCATCTGCTAATTTTTTGCCCACTCACTCAACTTCTCTCTATCCCCTTGCAGGTTCCTTATGTCCTCATCACAACATGCCTTCCCACCTATTTCTGTATCATCAGCAAATTTGGATACATTACACTCTGCCCCCTCCTCCAAGTCATTAATATCAATAGTAAATAATTGAGGCCCCAGGACTGATCCTTGTAGCACTCCACATCTTTCCAACCTGTCTTCTGTGTGTTAACCCATTCTCAATCCATGCTAATACCTTACTCCAATACCGTGAGCTCCTACCTTATGCAATAACCTTTTATGTGGCACCTTATCAAATGCCTTCTGAAAATCCAAATACACTACATCTACCGGTTCCCCTTTATCAACTCTGCTTGCTACAACCTCTGCCTATGTCCTATATGTCTGCTGCCCATGTCCTTCTAAGTGGTAGAGGTCGCGGGTTTGGAAGGTGCTGTCTAAAGTGTCTTGGTGACTTGCTGAAGTGCATCTTGTAGATGGTACACACTGCTGCCACTGTGTGTCGGTGGTGGAGAGAGTGAATGTTTGTGGATGGGGTGCCAATCAAGTGGGCTGCTTTGTCCTGGATGGTGTCAATCAGCCAGGCAAGTGGAGAGTCTTCCATTACACTCCTGACTTGTGTCTTGTAGATGGTGGACAGGCTTTGGGGAGTCAGGAGGTGAGTTAGTAAAAGTGTCAGTAAACAGGTGATATCCTTGCAACTATTACATGTGACGATTTTCCTTTTGAGAAAATAAAGATTAAAATTTTTTATATGCCACAGACACAACTGAAGTTTATTCCTTCATGTTGATACTTTCTATAAAACCTGAGTCTATCAAAGGCTTTACTACTGTACCCAGTTGTGATGACGCCCCCCCAGCTCCACTCTCGCCATCTGAGACAAGTTGTTCCTACTCAGTGCAACCTCGGTCATCACATTGTCTGTATTCCAACTCAGTCTTTGAGGAATTGAAAAGCTGTGGAGCTTCTTGTTGCTCTGAAACTTTTTCTTCCTCCTTCATTCTTTTAAACCCCAAGTTAATCTTACTCACTATTTCCCATCTCCTTGCCTACTCTTTCACTTTTGGGTGGTGTTCTCTGCTAGAAGCCTTGGACCTTCTCATTGTCTCCAATGAGAAGCACAATCGATCTTGAAATCTGCTAATGGAAAACAGCTGAAACATTCACGAGTGGTTCTCTTGCATTTATATAGCACCTTTCATGACCTCAGGATGTCCCAAAGCACTTAACAGCCCATGAAGTACTTTTGAAGCGTAGTCATTGTTGTGACATTTGAAACATGGCAGCCAATTTGCACACAGCAAACTCCCACAAACAGCAGTATGGTAATCTGTTTTAATGATGTTGGTTGAGGGATCATTCATTTTGGTAGGAAGAATGCAGAGAGACAATATAAAGGGTGCAATTCCTCAAATGGGTGTAGGAGTGGAGCCATGTACTTAAATCATTGAAGGTGGTAGGATAGGTTGAGAACGCGGTTAATAAAGCAGACAGCATTCTAGGCTGTATTAATAGGGAAGTAGAGTACAAAAGTAGGGGGGTAATGTTAAACTTGCATAAAACTGGGTTTGGCCTCAAGCAGAGTATTGCGTCCAGTTCTGGGCACCATACTTTAGGAAGGATGTGAAGGCTTTAGAGAAAGTGCAAGACAGGTTCACGAGAATGGCTCAAGGGATAAGGAACTTCAGTTACATGGATAGATTGGAGAAGTTAAGACTGTTCTCCTTGGAGAAGATTTGAGGGGAGATTTCCATCGAGGCATTCAAAATCACGAGGAGACTGGACCAAGTAGATGGGGAAAAACGTTTCCCATTGGTGGAAGGATCGAGAATGAGAGGGCACAAGTTTAAGCTAATTAGCAAAAGAAGCAATGGCGACATGAAGAAAAACTTTTTCGCGCAGGGAGTGGTTAGGATCTAGAACGCGCTGCCTGAGTGTGGTGGCGGCAGATTCAATCGAGGCTTTCATAAGGGAATTGGATGACTATCTGAAAAGGAAGAATGTGCAGGGTTATGGGGAGAAGGTGGGAATGCTACTGGATAAATTGCTCTTTCAGGAGAGCCAGCACAGATACGATGGGCCGAATGGCTTCCTTCTGTTCTGCAACCATTCTGTGATTCTGTCCTTTCTATAAATGTTGACCAGGGCATCAGGAAGAGCTCCTCAGCTGTTCTTTGAAATAATGCCGGGGATTCACCTCAAAGGTCAGACTAGGCCTCAGTTTTAAATCTAACATTCCGTAATCTGCAATCAAAAATAGTTTATACAACTACAACACTGGCACCTACCTGGTAATCTGGAAAATTGCCCAGGTATGTTCTGTACACAAAAAGCAGGGCAAATCCAATCCAGCCAATTACCACCCCATCAGTCTCCTCTCCATCATCAGTAAAGTGATAAAAGGGGTCATCAACAGTGTTATCAAGTGGCACTTGCTTAGCAATAACCTGCTCACTGGCGCTCAGTTTGGGTTCCGCCAGGGCCACTCAGCCCCTGACCTCACCGTCTTGGTTCAAAATCCTGGAACGCCCTCCCCAACAGCACTGTGGGTGTACCTATACCACAGGGACTGCAGCGGTTCAAGAAGGCAGCTCATTATCACCTTCTCAAGGGCAATTAGGGATGGCCAATAAATGCTGGCCTAGCCAGCGATGGCCACATCCCTTAAATTAATTTTAAAAATCCAGCCAATTTTCCAATTGGAAGCCCCTCAATATCCAATGTTCCATTTACTCAGGACAGAGCGACACTTAATTTTGCATTGATAATACAGGAAGTAGTTCTGTAACTTGGCTCCTGACGCCGTAGAGAGCAGGATCTCTGCGCCAAGACTGCACTGGATCCAAATTAAACAAGTGCATTTGTATGAAGAAGAGCCAGTGGCTATTCTTTCAAGGGCGACAGGTAGTGTGTGTGGGGAGTTTGTTGAGTGTGTGCGGCCTGCAGATAATCACAAACAGGACTTTTGCAGTGAACGCCAGTACTTTTGGTAGTGCGTGTGAAATCACTGCACTGACCTTGCCACCTCAGCCCACATTGGCTAAAAACCTTTCCCCACGCGGTTTGGATCACGACTAAGGCACGGGCCCTTTGGGGCAAAAACTAAAAATACCTGAAAAAACTCAGCAGGTCTGGCAGCATCTGCAGAGGTGAGCACAGTTAACGTTTCGAGTCCGAATGACCCTTCAACAGAACAGGGGCTGGCTGATTAGTTTCTGACACAACCTCCGGCGTTGCCTCTGTGGCATGGAGGGTTAACTCTAAACTGAAGCCGTGCTTAAAAAGGGATTGGATCACATTCGGTCAAAAGCCACACTTAAGCATTTGGCCCTGATGAAGAGTCTGGAATTAATCAGCGTTCCTGGCCACAGGGTTTACTTCACTAATTGACAGCACATGGGAACTGCTCGAATATTGTCATTTCATAGAAATAGATTATTTGAGTGACAACTTGGTTGCACACAGGGTGCAGTTGAAGAAGCTCTTTTGACCCATTTGATCACCTCTTTGCAAAAGAGCAGCCCGGACAATCTCAACATCATCATAATCAGCTAATTTTTCAATAGGCTCAGTGTCCTAAAGATCAGAGTGGGCCCATCAACAGCTATGACATGGCGGATGATAGGTGCCCCTCGATCTTTTATTTTTCCTTTATTCTTTCATGAGATGTGGCCATCTCTGACAAGGCCAGCATTTGTTGCCCATCCCTAATTGCCCTTGAACTGAGTGGCTTGCTCAACCATTTCAGAGGGCAGTTAAGAGTCAACCACATTGGTGTGTGTGTCTGGAGTCACATGCAGGCCTGACCAGGTAAGGATGGCAGATTTCCTACCCTAATGGATGTTAGTGAACCAGATGGCCTTTTACGACAATCGATGATGATGGTTTCATGATCAACATTACTGACACTAGTTTTCAATTCCAGGTTTGTTTATTGAATTTAAATTCCACCAGCTGCCGTGGTGGGATTTGAACCCATGTCCCCAGAGAATTCACCTGGGCCTCTGGATTACTAGTCCAGTGACGATACCATCACACCACCATCTCCCCACGACTGGTTTCATCGAATGGGCCTCCCTAATTGAAACTCCTGACTACATCAGGCCCACCTTGTTAAATCTTTTTCAATGCTCAGGACTTACAATTCAAAGCATTGGCTGTGGTCTTTGGTTGTGATTTTAAAGAGGCTTTCTACAAGAGATGAAGGCTCTGTCCTTTGCAGACCTTAGATATAGCACAAACACCAGGCAATAACCTGGGGCAATAGTCCAGCAATGCAAACACTTGGTAGCCTGGGTTGGATCATTAGCATTTTTATTTGGCTATCGGAGCACAACATTGCTGATCCAATATGTTGTGGAAAAGTGCAGAGGTAGCTCTGTTGCAACTTCGGTCAGCAAGTCTCCATGAGGAATGTTGATAAGAGTCGATAGGGAGAAACGGTTTCCAGTGATAGGAGGGTCAGTAACCAGGGGTACACAGATTGAAGATAACTGGCGAAAGAACCAGAGGGGAATGAGGGGACCTTTCTTTTCACACTGTGATCTGTAATGGGCTGCCTGACAGGACGGTCGAAGCAGACTCAGCAGTAACTTTAAAAAGGGAATTGTATAAATACTTTGAAAAGGAGAAATTTGCAGGGCTATGGGTAAAGGGCAGGATTGTGAGACTAATTGGGTCGGTCTTTCAAAGAGCCAGCACAGGCACTATGGGCCAAAGGGCTTCCTTCAGTGCTGTATGATTCTATTCTATTTGTTTATCTTGGTTGGCTGACTGTGCCATTGGTATCTCTCCTCCTCCCTGTCCAGTCTCCAAACATGATTTCCACATTCTGTCAGAACCAGACATAAGTGAGTAGAGGACATAGTCATTACACCATTTTTATAGCACAGAAACAGGCTATTTGGCCCAATGGGTCCAAGCTGGTGTTCACGCTCTACACGAGCCTCCTCCCATCTTACTCCGTCTAGCCCTTTCAACAAATCCAACCCTGGTTGTGACTAACCAGTGTGTATGCAGGGAGTACTGCCTGTCATACACCATCATAAAGGCCAGGAATGCGCAGTGACCAATTGGGTGTGGAAGAGGGATGAACGGCAGCTATTTTCATGCTTCCTGGTGTTTGAGATAAAATGGTGGAAAACTTGTGAACGGAACTATAGAGAATTGTGTAGAGTTCACAGCACAGCAAAAACTATTTGGCCCGACTGGTCTATCTTGGTGTTTATGCTCCACACGAGCCTCCTCTCTATCCAGTTCATCTCACCCTATCTCAACATATCCTTCTATTCCTCTCTCCCTCACGTTAGTCTAGCTTCTCCTTTAATGCATCAACGCTGTTGGCCTCAACTACTCCCTATGGTAACGAATTCCACATTCTCACCACCCTGAGTAAAGACGCTTCTCTCGAATTCCGGGTCATTTAAAATCTTGGGCAATGGGTGGGATAAGAAACTGCAGGTCATTGTCAGCCCATGTATTTGCTGTACACGTGGCATACCCTAGTTAATAAAACAGCTACGAGAGTGGTGTTGTCAACTCCAACAGTATGTTTACTCGGGCCGGAGAGGAACTCTCTCAGTACAGGCCTTCTTGCCAGTTAATCTTGCCCAATGTTTGTCAACAATGGCAGGAGATCCATGCATCACATGCCAGCAGCACAAGAACAATGTAAAGCAGCGATAGCAACTTGCACAAGAGGAATTAAGCAAAGTCGCAGCTCGGCTCAATAGCAGCACTGCCGCTTCGGAGACAGACAGTAACAGGTGTGAGACCCACTCCGGAAACTGGAGTCATAATCTGGACTGACACTCCATTGTAGTGCTGAGGGAGTGCTGCACTGTCGGAAGTGTCATCTTCTGGATGAGACGTTACCCCGTCTGCCCTCTGAGGTGAACATAAAAGATCCCGTGGCAGTATTTTGAAGAGAAGCAAGGGAGCTCTCTCTGATGTCGGGGCCGATATTTATCCCCCAACCAACATCACTGAAACAGATTATTGTCATCATCCTGTTACTGTTTGAGAGATCTTGCCGTGCTATTTGGCTGCCATGTTTCCTACATTAGAACAGTGACTACATTTCAAAAGTACTTCATTGGCTTTGAAGTGTTTTGGGATATCCTGTAAATGTGAAAGGTGCAGTAGAATTGCACGGATTGCAACATTCCCCTCCCTCCATCCCGACTTCTAGGCTCTTGCCCAACCCCACTTCCCTCCCACCCAACATTCTGCCAGTTGCACCCCGGGACTCAGCAATATTATCTACCAGTTCTTCTTCAGTTTCTGTCTGCCTCACAGTTGTGTTGTACCTAAGGCCCATTAACAAGTGTGTTACGGCCCTAAATGGCAACAGAAGAAATAGGAACAGGATTAGACCATTCGGCCCCTCAAGCCTGCTCTGCCATTCAATAAGATCATGGCTGATCTTCTTGTGTTTCGATTTCCACATTCCCAACTACCCCCGATAACCTTTTATTCCCTGGCCTAATAAGAGTCTATCCACCTCCGCCATAAAAATATTCAATGACCCTGCCTCCACCACTTTCTGAGGCAGAGTATTCCAAAGTTGCACCGACTCTCTGAGAGAAAAAAAATTTCTCCTCATCTCTGTCCTAAAAGGGCGACCTCTAATTTTAAAACAGTGGCCCCCCTAGTTCTGGACTCACCCACAAGAGGAAACATCCTTTCGACATCCATCTTGTCAAGACCGTTCAGGATCTTGTTTACTTCAATCAATGGCAATGGAAAAGCCAAGATTGGAAGCACCAAGATAGAGGGTAGTGGACAATTTCAAATACCTTGGCTCGAGGATAAACACCAAAGTTACACTATCTAATCAGCTTAGATTAGCGACCACAAGAGGCGTGACCAGTAATTTAAGTAGCATCTGGAGGTCCAAAAGCGTCAGCATGAAGTTGAAAAAAACGTCTAGCACAGTCACTAGTGTGGAACATCTATGGATACAAGAGCTGGGACTCTGAAGAAAGGATGAGAGGAGGAGGACAGCTTTTGAAATGCAGACATGGCAGAGGTTGCTCAGAACCAGCTGGATCGACAGAAAGACAATTAAATGGGTTAGCTCGAGAGGAGAAGTTCAGAAATCAAAGGGTTGCTAAGTACAGTTAGAGATAGAGAAAGATAGCTGGGTACAGGCATTGGACCACAGCCTTGCCCCGGCAACAATTGAAGGAAAAACTGAGGGTTAAAAACAGAAGAGAAAGAAGAAAAATGGGATGGGTGGATAACTTCGAGTCAAGGACTGAGGAGGATTGAAGAAAGCCAAAGAAGAAGCAAGATGATGCCAGCGGCCCCACTAAGGCTATGGTAACAACAAACAAACGATAAATGGTCCTCTGTCTCAGAGCAAGATGTTAAACACATATGAAAGCACTGTGTGTTAAAGTGGAGCAATCAAAAGTCAATTAGCCCCAAATCTTTCCATACAAGAATGGTCAACAAAAACTGTCATTAATACTAGCTCCAGTAGAATTTAGTTAATCCATATAATAGTGAGGAATGAAAAAATAAGACAGCTAGTATACAAAACTGATATTCCCAGCTAGACTCCTGATGGTATACTGAAGCAAACATGTGAGCACTGTTTTATAATCTGATTAAATATGATGTGATGACCATGATCAATGAATGCAGTATCCTAAACTCCCTTCACCCGGCCATGCATTTCATGACTGTCTACTCTTTGATCTAATTCAATGCTGTTGTATAAGGAGTGTTTACAGCATGCAGTGGCTCTCCCTCCAACCCCTCCTCATCGTGATGACCTCAGTAGAGCTGTATAGTTGCCAGCTGTGCCATTGAGTTCAGTCCTGTTGGAGGAGAATGGATTTGGAATACAGTTTAAAGTTGGCACTGTTGAAGTCTGTCTCTTTTTGGTTGCATATGCACAACAGATCCACTTAAACTCATCACAAAGCCAGCAGATTGACTTGAATGATGAAGTGAGCTATAACAGACTTGCTATTGCATGTTCTGACTGTGATGCAACTGCTGAGATTTGGAGCTTGTTGATTGGGACACCCAGTAGTGATACCATTGCATCACCTCCTTGTCCAATTGCCCTGGGGGTCAGTGACATGACGAAAGTAGCCTTGTGTGGAAAGAACAGTTCTCATAATGTCTCAGTCCCCCTCTCTCTATCATTCTCTCCCTCCTTCCTCCCTCAAACCCTACCTCCCACCCTGTCTCCTTGGTTCCCTCCCTTGTGCCTCCCTTCCTCATTTCTCCCTTTGTTTGCTCAAAGTGCCTAAAGCTGCAGACAGACCGAGAAGGATGAGGAAGGTTGGTGCACCATGGTTGCCAAGGGTAACATTTGTTGACTGTGGTTGCTGCGGAAAGGGCAAGAACCTGAGGTTCGAACACTACAGTCCAGGAAAAGATGAGCACAAACTTGAGAGGTAGCAATACTTTTTATTCTTTCATGGGATGTGGGTGCTGTTGGGGAAAGAAACAGTTAAAGGAGTTCAATTGCTAGTTATTAGTTAACAACCTAAGTAACTATTTGGTTGTATAAAAGCGATAACAGGTGAGACAAGTTTTGTCTGTGGAGAGTTTTATGACCAGTAATAAAACTAACTGAAGGAGTCTGTATTGGTTTCAATCTTCATTTCCAAACAACTATTGAGGCTTAACAGTGGTAGCAGAGAATGGTTGCTGCTTGTAAGTAAAAAAAAAGATTGGAAACTAAGCTTTCTTTGGACAAAAGACTGTATTTGGAGTTAAATGTAAGAATAGAGTGGTTTGGAGTCACTAAAAATGGCTGAGTCAAAATGTAGAGTGTTGGGGTATGATTACCCACCGATGTTTCCTGCGTGCCAACCGTATGACCAATGGAAGAATGAAGTGACTATGTAGACATGGGTTACGTCCTTGCCATAGAAAAAACAGGGAATGGCCTTGGTATTTTCGCTACCATGTGAAAGCAAAATAAGATGCAAAGTATTTTCGGAGTTGGAGCCTGAGCAATTCAACACAGATGAAGGTTTGGAAACATTATTAGATCTTATGGATAATAAATCATCCTTTCAGTAGATCTTAAGTGCTTACAAAGCATGGTCAGGTTTTAACAAATTTAGAAAGTTGGAGGATTGTTCCATAGAAAGTTACACAATGGAGTTCAGTAGACTACATTCAAGATTTCAAAAGTTCTGTCTAGAAGTTCCCCAGTCAGTGCTGGCATTTAAGTTACTAGACTGTGCCAGAGTATCGGATATGGACAGGCTTCTCGTTCCGACGGGAGTTAAATTTGGGGAAAGACACGCACTGCTAGAACAGATGTCAGAAGCTCTAAAAAAAAATTCTCGGAAAACATTCCTTTCCGGCAGCGTTCAGTGCGCAAATGGGTCATTCGGCTGTAAGACAGAAAATGTTAACGGGATGGCGAGATCGTCTAGAAACAGGGCGCAGGCATCAGTACGAAAGGAGATTTGTAACTAGGAACAATGAGGACAGAAACACCTTTGACAGTTATGGCAGGAGAAAAGAATTGGGAGAATTGCAACAAAAGGATGAACCCCAGAAATGCCCAAGGAGTGGTCAGTTGGTGTTTCAGATGCAATTCAAAATACCATTATGCAGTGAACCGTCCGAAACGTTATAATGTGTTCGAAATTAAACATGAGACAGAAGACTCGGGAGAAGAAGACAGAGATATTGGCCAAATAGAGGGCATCATTAGTTACAAGAAGTTTCAGCCAGGTGATGAATGTCTTGGCTGCAGAGTCCTTCGACTGTGCGGTGCTAGATAGCGGATGCACGTCTACAGTCTGTGGAATAGACTGGACGCCTTAAATGACAAGGATCGGAATAAGGTTAAAGAGTTTGAGAGTTCCACCAGCTTTAGATTTGGAGATGATAATAACCTAAAATCTTTAAAAAGGGTAACGGTTCCCTGTAAGATAGCTAGAGTCAATCATTTCATCAGCACGGATGTAGTGTCTAGCGGAATAACGTCACTGTTGAGCAGGCAATCGATGAAGAAAGCGCAAATGAAGCTGGACATGGAGAACGACATGACTATTGTATCTGGAAAACCTGGGGGTTTACGATTTACGCAATCAGGACACTACTGTATTCCTTTAATGAAACCGAACTCGTCTACTCGGGAAATTTAAGAAGTGCTATTAGCATCAGGGGGTAAGAATTTACAAAAGGCTAATTGTGTTAAAATTGCATTGGCAGTTTGCCCACCCTTCTTCCCAAAGATTAAAAATTTTGCTAAGGGATGCTGGGATAAGAGATGGAGGGTATACTAAACTTATAGAGGAGATACACAATAGATGTAAGCTATACAGAAGGACACAGTCGCGGCCCACAGTGAGTCTACCCTTGAGGGATTTCAATGAAGTTGTGGCGATGGATTTAAAGGTGCGGGATCAAGAAAAGAACATTTTTATTTTACATTTCGTAGATTTAGCAACAAGGTTTAGCTAGTCGACAATCCTACACAGTAAAGAAAATAATCGTGGATTAGGTTATGGGAAAGTGGATAGGGACCAGATTGGGACCACCAGCAAGATTCCTCCCTTATGGCGGGGGGCGGAATTTGCTAACAATGAGTTTTGGGATATGTGCGAAAACATGAATATAATAGGTATGAATACAGCAGCAGAAAGGCTTTTTAGTAACGGAGAGTGTGACAGGAATCACGCGATGATAGATGAGATGCTTCATAAGATTTTGGCAAATGGACCAAGCTGTAAATTAACATCTGCTCTAGCATGAGTTGTCCATGCCAAGAATTCACTGCAGATGTTTGGAGGTTAGAGCCCATATCAGTTGGTCTCTGGTAGAAATCCAAAAATTCCTTCAGTCCTGAGTGATCATCCCCCAGCTTGGGAAGGAACTACAATGAGCTCTACTTCTTCTCTGAGCATTTAAATGCTCTACACGCAGGTAGAAGGGCGTTCCTTAAAGCCGAATGTTCAGAAAGGATTCGGCAAGCCCTAAGACACTATGTACAACCATCAGAAACTTTTTAATCAGGGAGACATGGTATACTATAAAAGAGGACTTAACGAGTGGAAAGGCCCGGGGAAGGTCATGGGTAAAGATGGTAAAACAGTCATTTTACAGCATGGGAACCAGGTTATTCAGGTACGCTCATCAAGGTTAGTTGGTGCAGATTACAAATTTGCAGGTCTGGAATGGGATGTAAGAAGGGACAAGGAACCCATGTACTTCTCATACCCATACGTTGCATTATTGTGAGGACCAGGTAGCTGAAGTTGACAGGGTATCTGAAGATGGACATAGTAATTCGGACGAATAAAGTGAGGCGATTTGTCCCAGAGGACAACTGCCGAAAGCTGGCATATTTGCCAGAAGGGGCCAGTCAATGGCGGAATGCGACAATTGTAGGTAGAACAGGGAAAGGCCACTGGAAAATATAAAAGCTGGTTAAATGTATGAGATAAAGGACAGCAGGTTAGGCCAATGGATCAGGAACATGAAGTACAAAAATGGAAGGCACGGAATGCAGCATCAGTTCACACTGTGGATCTGGGAGTGAACATGCCTCTAGGAAGAGATCGCGAACGGTTGAAAGAGCATCTATAAATAGGAGAGGGAAGTCAAACAGTAACAGTCCGGAGCGTGATAGAGGGCAGGAAAGAGGGCATGGCTTAACGAGGTCAAGGAATATGGCACAGACTGGTAATGCTACAAGGAGCGGAAGCCCATGTGATCGAGAAGTCTTAGTAGCTTCAAACAAATCAGACGATAAATTAATAAAGGATGCCAAACAGCAAGAGCTACATAGTTGGAACAAATTTGGGGTATACACAGAGGTGCCAGATAAGGGATAGCCAGCTCTGTCTCATAGACGGATATGCACGGAAAAGGTGCTTCCCAATGGGACTTACAAAGCTAAAGCTAGGCTAGTGGCACGAGGGTTTGAAGAAAAATTGGGTGACCAGGATATAAGAGTAGATTCACCTACGGCAGGAGAAGTTATTCTAAAGATCCTTATGGCTCTCTTATTTACAAATGCTTGGGAATGCAAGTCATTGATATTAAAGCTGCCTTTTTGCAGGGACATCAGCTACAAGGGAAAGTTTTTCTCCGTCCACTGAAAGGCGCCAAACGCAGAAGGGACATTCCGGAAGCTAAATAAAAGCGTATCCGGTTTAAATGACGCCTCCAGAGTTTGGTATTTCTCAGTGAGGTCAGTTTGTTAAAGTTGGGCCGCCTTCAGTAGGAAGCAGACCCAGCAATGTTTTGTTGGCACCGTGGAGGGAAACTTGCAGGCATCTTTATGATCCACGGACGTGTTTTTGTGGGGTGGCAGTAGCGAATGTGTAACGGTTGTCATTAATGGGCTCAGAACACAGTTTAAAATTGGAAGTCAGGCTTCTGCCGTTTAAATACATTGGACAGAGCGGATCACACGTCCTTTTTACATCAGCAATCCTACTTAGAGAACGTCAATCCCATTGCAATTAGCTGTGGTAAGGCCTTCCAGGAAGATACAGCAGCTTCTGAAATGGAAAAAGAGGAACTCAGAAATCTAATTGGGGAACTCAATTGGCTAGGTAAACAAACAAGGCCAGACGTCAGTTTTGACAATTTCTGGAACTGAGCGCCAAAACGCATGATCCCAAGGTTGAAGAAATCATTCGGGCAAACAAAACATTGACTAAATTAAAAATGGAGCATCGTGTTTTGAAATTCCCATCTTTGGGTGATTTTTAGAAAAACGAAGCTGATTGTGTTTAGTGACGTGTCTTATGCAAATCTATGTGATGGTTTCTCGAGCGCAGGATTGATAGTATTTCTCATGGGGGAAGAATGGTAAACGTTGCCTTTTAGCATGAGAATCTAAAAAGATGCAGAGTTGTAGAAAGTACGTTGGCAGCGGAGACTGTCGCCCTTGTTGAGGCAGTGGATATGGCATTCTTTATATCAAAGATGCTGGCAGAATATTTAAATGGGAAAAGGTATTATTCAGGAATGGGACCTATCTAATGTCTCGTAGACAATAAGTCACTTTGGGAAAATGTGCACTCTATGAAGTGCGTTAACTAAAAGCGATTGCGAATTGACATTGCAAGCTTAAAACAGATGCCCGAGAATAAGGAGATTGCCAAGATCCATTGGATTGAGAGCAGCTATCAATTATCTGACTGCTTCACCAAAAGAGGAGCAAGCTCCAAGAAGCTATTAGAGATCCTCAAAGAGGGACGTCTTTTTCTTTGAGATGACAAAAAAAGGGATTGTGTGGACATATCTGTGTATGGGTTCTTTTTTTAAGGAGGGGAGTAAGGTGAATTTATTGAATGAAAAATATATATTGATGTTTTTTATTACTTTCTTTTGTGATTATATAAACTTAAGGACTACTTTATTTTTAAGAAAAGGGGAATCTGTTGGGGAAGGAAACAGTTAAAGGAGTTCAATTGCTAATTATTAGTTAACAACCGAAGCACCCATTTGGTTATATAAAAGGGATAGCAGTTAATTTAGTTTAATTGGTTGCTCAAAGGAGCAAAAGGGATAACAGGTGAGGCAAGTTTTGTCAGTGGAGAGCTTACTGACCAGGAATAAAACTCTATCTGAAGGAGTCTTGTCTTGGTTTCGGTCTTCATTTCCACACAATTATTGAGGCTTAACATGCATCACTGGCAAGGCCAGCATTTGTTGCCCAGCCCTAATTGCCCTTGAACCGAATGGCTTGTTCGGCCATTTCAGAGGGTATTTAAGATTGCTTTGGGTCTGGGGTCACATGTGGGCCAGACCAGGTAATGACAGCGGATTTCCTTCCCTAAAGGACATTCATGAACCAGATGCGTTTCTACAACAATCGACGATGGTCATCATAGTTACTATTACTGAGAAGTAATAAATTATTACACCTTGATAAATTATTAACTGAATTTATATTCCACGAGCCGCTATGGTGAGATTTAAACCCATGTCCCCAAAGTATTCGCCTGAGCCTCTGGATTACTAGCCCAGTGACATTACCACTATGCCACCATCTCCCCAAAACATAATGCAAAAACATAACTCTCGCATAAGTTTCCATCTTGCAACCAGCCTAAAAGAAAATGACTCCAAATGCTGTTATGTACTCGCAGGAGGGGAGCCTAATTCAAAACAGATCGATTCCGCACAGCAGTTTGGAAGAAGTGTCCAAAACAGAAAGCCGCTTTATAATAGAAATTCCAATTCTAACAATGGAAGTTAGGATCACAGAATGTTACCAGCATGGAATGTGGCCATTTGGCCCACCCTGCCTGTGCCGGCTCTTTGAAAGAGCTATCCAATTAGTCCCACTTCCCTGTTCCTTTCCCCAAAAGCCTGGCAAATGTTCCCTATTTAAGTATACATCCAATTCCCTTTTGAAAGCCATTATTGACTCTGCTTCCAACACCCATTCAGCCAGCGCATTCCCAATCATAACAACTTGCTGTGTTTTTAAAAAAATCCTTCTCATCTTTCCCTGGCTTTTTGTTTTTGCCAATTATCTTAAATCTGTGCACCCCTGGTTCCCGACCCTCTTGCCACCGGAAATAGTTTCTCCCTATCTACCTTATCAAAACCCCTCATGATTTTGAACGCCTCTACTGAATGCCCTTTTAACTTTCTCTGCTCCAAGGAGAACAATCCCAGCTTCTCCAGTCTTGCCACATTAACTGAACAGCCGTATCCCTGGTCCCTTCTGGTAAATCTCCTCCTCATCCTCGCCAGGGTCTTGACTTTCTTTCTAAAGTGTGGTGCCCAGAATTGGACACCGTATTCCGGACGGGTCCTAACTAGCTCACTAAAATGCACTGCAATTCCTGCATCATCAGCAATGTCAGTCTTACCGCACAGCTGTCCTATAATACGATGCAATGAACTAGTTTCGATATCTCTTCAATTGTGTTATCTTGAGAAGGTTACATCAACTGTCTCTCAGCTTCTAATTCTCGGCCAGCAATGACAGCTAGGCTCCTCAAGTAACCCGTGCCGTTAAGTTTTATATATATACATAGAGAGTCCAGTTCATATGTAAACTCTGAAGGGCAGGTCCCTTTTGTTCTCTTCCCTGGAACGTAGTACGTGAGCTCAGTGCATGCTCCTGTTGACAATTAATCAAACAACCTCTGAACGCAAACCTTGGCCTTATCTGGAGCAAATAGTGAATCACTCCCTTCCCAACTCAAATATCTCAACTTAGAGCCAGGGGTTCAACATTTTCCTCTGTTTCCTAATTTTAGCAAAATAATCACAACTATTTTGCAACATGGAGCAAAATGTTAGCCAAGATGATTTCACTTTTATTGATTATTTCAGTGTTCAACTAAAAATGCCAGAGCATAAAACCTCACGGCATTCTGTTACCAGAAATAGCCACCATCTTATTGTGAGCCAATTCCCTGCTCCCACTCGCCAACAGGTCATGCCCCAGTGTGTCAACTTCCCTCTGATCTGTATCCTTGCACCTTCCTTTCCCCATTGGCTGATCAGCCAACTATTCCTACCAAACAGTTGATCAATAAGTCTCAACAATCATTGGCTTCACCAGCCAAACCAATGCTTTGAACAGCATAGCTGTTCACTGTTTAAACACGGTGATGTCAGTTCCAGTTTAACAAGAATCTCTCTGACCAATGTTTACAGCAAGTGTTTATGCTCCAACATTACCGACACAGTGAAGCTGTTTATGTTAAAGATGGAATATAATTGTAAAATAATTGTGCAGTTTTGGTCTCCTCACTTAAGGAGGGACATACTTGCATTGGAGGCAGTTCAGAGAAGGTTCACTCGACTGATTCTTGGGATGAAAGGGGTTGCCTTACGAGGAAAGGTTGAGCAGGTTGGGCCTATACTCATTGGAGCTTAGAAGAATGAGACTTATTATTGAAATGTATAAGATTCTGAGGAGAGGAGAGCGGGGGGGGCAGTGGGGGGGAAGCTTGACAGGGTGGGTGCTGAGAGGATGTTTTCCAGAATCTGGAACTAGGGGTCATGGTTTCAAAATAAGGGGTTTCCCATTTAAGATGGAGATGAGGAGGAATTTCTTCCCCCAGAGGGTCATCAATGTTTAGAATTCTTTTCCCCAGAGAGCAGTGGTGGCTGGGTCATTGAGTACATTCAAGGCTGAGTTGGACAGATTTTTGATTGACAAGAGTCAAGGGCTACAAGGGGCAGGCAGGAAAAAGGAATAAAGGCCGCAATCTGTTTAGTCATGATCTAATTGAATGGCGGAGTAGGCTCAATGGGCTGAATGGCCTGCTCCTGCTCCGATTTTTTATGTTCTTATAAATAAATAAGTGATCTAATAGCTCAGTGCCTTCATGATCCAAAATTAAACCCCTACCCAGGTTTTACCACCAGATCCCTGTGCGCAGTGTAAGGAGTTTGGGGCTCCCTCTGCAAATCCTTTAACATGTTGTACTGTGCTGACAAAGGGTCAGGTGGCAATATCAATCAAACTGAAACTACGCACAAACTAAGTGTGACTTCATGCAACTCCAAAGCAAACAGGGAATACCTTCAAGCACTTTCCGACATCCTGAGGTTGTAGAGCATAAGAAAGACAAGCAAGTATATGTTGTAAAGTGCTACATATCTTTCAATGTCCCACCAAGTATAACCCCTCTCTCCCGTTCACTCCCTATACATTAACATACCCTACCTAGTCAAATCACACTCGCCTACTCATTCCCCGTAACTTTACTATTCCACCAAGTCTAATTCCACTCTCCTGTTCAACCCTGTAACCTTTAATATCCCACCCAGTCTAATCCCCTCACTCCCCACACCCTTTAATATCCCAGCCAGTCTAATCCCACTGGAACAATATAATATAAGAGCAAAAGAACTGGGAGGTCATTCAGTCCCACAAGTCTGTGCAGCCATTCAATTGGATCATGGCTGATCTGTATCTCAATTCCATCTACCTGCCTTGGTTCTGTAATGCTTAATACCATTTCCTACCAATAATCCATCAATCAAGCTCGGTTTTGAAATTTTCCAATGCCCTAGCCTCAACTTTGCTTCAAATTTCGACCCCTCCATCACCTTCACATGGTCTATCTCCAATTCTTCCCTTCCTCCACTTCTGGGGATTACCTATCAACTAGTGTTTGCTATAAGCCCACTGACTCCTACAGGTACCTTGATTACACTTCCTTCCACCCCACCTCCTCTCCATTCTCCCAGTCCTCTGTCTCTGTTACATTGGTCCTAACCCCTTCAACATCAGCGCTTCTGAAATGTCTACCTTTCTCCTGAACCGAGGATTCCCCTCCTCTGTGGAGGGCAGGCCCGTCTGTCTAATTTCACACAATTTTGCCCTCATCCCTGGCCCAAACTCCCAGAACCACAATTTGTATTCCCTCCACTCTACCAGGTTCCATACTCAACAGTTCATCCTCCGCCACCTCCTATGCGATGCCTCCACCAAACATCTCCCCTTATGAAAAGCCATTGACCTGAAAGGTTAACTCTTTCCCTCCACAGATGCTGCCTGACCTGTTGAGTTTTTCCTGCACTTATTGTTCTTATTTCATTCCCTCCCCTCCCAGCGTTCTGAAGGTACTGTTCTCTCCTTGATACCTTAGTCCACACTCTTCCATTTCACCCCAAAGCCCCACCTCTTCCCATTGAATTTTCCCATGCAAGTTCAGGAGTTGCAACACTTCCCTTTCACTTTCCCTCTTCCCACCATCCAAGGTCCCAAACACTCCTTCCAGGTGAAACTCAACTGAAATTAACTTTGCTTTCTACATTCTCTGCTCATGTTGCAGTCTCCGCTACACAGGGAAGCCCAAATGCAGACTGGGAATCACTTTGCTGAACACCTCCATTTAGTCCACAAATGTGACCCTGAGCTTCCAGTCACTTGCCATTTTCATTCTCTGTCCCACTCTGACCTCTCCTCCCTCGGCCTCCTACACTGCCCCAATGAACCTCAAAGCAAACTCAGGGGACAATACCTCATCTTTCAGTTAAGCACTGGACAGCCAGGACACCACAACAACTTCAGATCAGAACCACTTATTGAAAACTATGCTTTCAGTCAACAGGAGCTGGTAACAATCCTGTTGTTCATTTAAATCGCTCCTGCCTGTTCCCACATCACCGACCTTCCTTTTCTGCTCTTTCCTCCTCTCCTCCCTTTTCCTGACTCTGTACTTGCCTAAACTTTAATTTCGAACATTTTCCAGGCCTGATGGGGGTGAAACGTTGTCAGAGGTAGGCGGGAATGAGCAGTCAAGGTTACAATCAGAGCAGCCATGATCTTATTGAATGGTGGAGCAGGCTCGAGGGGCCGAGTGGCCTATCCTGCTCATGTAGGTCGACCTGAAATGCAGCCTTGCCTGTTGACTATTTCCAGAATTTTCTGTTTAGATTTCAGATTTCCAGCATCCACAGTAATTTTGCCTTTGCAGCCTCAACTGTTTTTTGCGGTAGAGCGAGTTCCAAATTTCCATTCCCCTTTTGTGCGAAGAAGTGCTTCCTGACATCGCTCCTGAATGGCCTGGCTGTAAAGCCTGTCCTCATAGTTTAATCATTTTGGCCCCCAAAAGCTAACAGCATTTCTGCTGTGAAAAGAGACATGCTGTCAAAACTTTTCATCCCGCACTCATCAGGACAGAATTGCAAGAACACCAATCTCAAAGGGAGCAGCAATTTATACAACACTGCAAAAGGGTGCTGACTGGTTGGCAAGTGGACAGAGTATGCCTCAGGCAGAGTACACACTGTGCTCAACCAACCCATCCTTGCAAAACTCAGGACATGGAGCCCAACATTAGATGTGATTCCGCGATTGGGCAGCATTTAACAATCCCAAGTGTGCCAAGAAATACTCGCGAACAACCAAGTCAAGATTATCAGTTGGGCTCACAATGGGGCACACTTACACGTGCCGGAAGCTACATTTATTCACACGCAGGGCCCTGTTCTCTCGAAACAAAAGAACATGCCCAAGCATTGCGCCATTTTCAACTCAACAAAAGATTGGGGGACAATGTTTCTCTGGTGCATTCTCCGTGGCAACACCTCGACCAGAGTTCACTTGTCAACTAATCAACACCCTTTTCTCATGCAGTATAAATTGTTGTTTGCTTTGGGATTTGGTATTCTTACGATTCTGTCCTGTTCTGATGAGTGCAAGACAGAAAGCTTCAATAGCATGTCTTTTCTTTCAGCAATACTCAAGTTCTGTACTACCAAGTGACCATAAGAGCAGTATTCAAAAGGCTGTACAAGCTTTTTTGTACATCATTACTTGTAGTATCGTATCTGATCTCCACATGTGGTTATTGAGACGCTAGAGAAAAGGTGGAAGGCAGCCAAAGTAATAATCCGCCAAGGACTGGCTCCAGAAATCATATATTTCAAAGAAATAGAGGCATTAACTGAGATTTTCGGATGATAAGGAAATCGGGCTCTGTCCACTTAACAGGCTAACCGAGAATGCCAGGGATTGTAGTCCTGTGGGAGGCGTGCATATCATCCGCCCTCTCACTTCTATTCAAATAATTTTGAAGAAGCATCGAACAGAGAAATTTTGAAGCCAAAGAAAAATTTTCCAACAGTTTAGCTGACTAATTAATACTGATGCCTGTAGAGGCTCAAGCTAGCTGCACAACCTGAATTCGGCTAACAGCTAAATCTGCATAAAATTATCCTGCTCAAATATAGGCTCTTGGGAGAGGTTAAGCGAATCAAGTGGAAAATCTCATGAAGGCATCAAAAGACAATCTAACAGATAAATCGTGTAATCTAACAGATAAATCGTGTAATCTAACAGATAAATCGTGTAATATAACAGATAAATAGTGTACTCATGCCATTTTAAGGATATTTTCAAGAACATGACAAACTAGCGGTACGCTGACAACACAGCGCTATTTGCAGTCAGAAGTGGCTGCACAAAATGTCATAGATCCAGTAAAATCTAGAAGTTTAGAATATGGATTGAATGTGAACACCAAAAAGACAAAAGCAATGGTGGGCAGGAGGAATACATTGGAAGAAACTAGAGTGAAGATTCGACCGGATAGTGTCACACTGGGACAAGTAGATAAGTTGGTCCACTTGAGATAAATGATAACAGAAAATGGTAGATGTGATGCCGAAGTCAGAAGAAGGATAGAAACAACCAGGAGTAATTTTGTGAAGATGAGATGTTAACAACAGGAACACTCAAACTTGTAACAAGGAAGAACCTTGTAAGATGGTACATTCTATCCCATTTGCCTCAGAAACCTGGACATTAAATAAAGATCTGTGGATGAAAATAGGGGTCTTTGAAATGTGGATGCTAAGATGTATGCTTAAAAAAAAAAATCCATATAAAGACCATAAGACAAATAAAGGGGGGCTTGAAATTGAAAGGGCAAAAATAACTCTTAAAACATGACATCCAGAAAAGAAAATGTCAGCATTTTGGCCATTTGATCAGAGCTGAAATGCTACAGAGATCTCTTCTGTAGGGCAAAGTGGAGGGCTGCAGAGAGAGGGGTCGATCTCGGCAGAGTTGGATGACCGACATCATAGAGCGGTTTGCAGGCGAGCTACAGTGGATGTGTGAAGATGGCACAAGACAGGCCATGGGACAGCAGACCTCCTGGCAGGGGTAGCTCCAAGCAGGACAGGGCAGGACATGTTAAAATATCTACTTTAAGACATATTTTGTATAGAAGAAAGGCGAGTTACCGAAAAAATAAAACTCTGAAAACATTTGGAGTGATTTCTGGGCAAAGGGTGATAATTGTGCTGTTACAAAGTACTGATGCAGGTCAGTTATCAAATCAATATGGGAAATCCTCTTAACAGTACCACCTAATGGTGTTACTGAAAAATAACACTTAACTGTAACAGGTAAGGGTGGACCCTTCTACCTTGGAATTCCCACAGGAGATGTTTACTGACATTGCTTTACAAAGAAAAAACCTTTTCAAAAATTTCCATATGTTACAGGTATACAAAACATCATGAAATATTAAACCTACTGACCGTCGGTTAAGCTTCCGGGGTGCTAATGTTCTAAACTACAACAACTAACTTACATTCAGTTGTCAGTCACAAGTCTGGATGAAATTATCTTGCTCAAATATAGGCTCTTAGGAAAGGTTAAGCGATTCAAGTGGAAACTCTCACGAAGGCATCAAAAGACAATTTAACAGATAAAGTCATGTAATTGTGCCACTTTAGAACATTTCAAGAACACGTCAAACTGGCGGTGTGCTGACAACACAGCACTACTTGCAGAATCAGAAATGGCCCCACACAAAATGCTGTGGATCAAGTAAAATCCAGAAGTTTAGAATTTGGATTTAGTGGAAACACCAAAAAGACAAAAAACAATGGTGGGCAGAAGGAATACATTAGAAGAATCAGCTGGATAGTGTCACACTGGACAAGTAGATAAGTTGGCCCACTTGGGACAAACGATAACAGAAAATGGTAGATGTGATGCCGAGGTATATCGCCTTTCAAGTACTAAAACAACCCAAAGCATTGACCAGAACTTATTCTGCTCCATTTGAGGCTATAAAGGAGAGAAATTAAAGTAGAAACAGGTGAATTCCAGTAATCACTCTACTATGAATGTTATTGTGCATTAGTTTGGGACGTTCAATTAAGGTCATCTAGTGACACGAAGTTTAAATTGTTTGCTTCATTTACATCAAGATTAGATTAGATTCTGTCATTGAGCAAAAGAACAAGTTGGCTAGTTTTCTTCAATGGATCAGCCGCACCATTTCTTTATCTTAGCATTTTGCAGCATAGTTGGCCCCCATTTGGCCCATCATTCTTATGCTGGCTCTTTAGTAGAGATATCCAATTAGTCCCATTCACCCTGCTCTTTCCTCACAGCCGGTGGGTTTTCTCCATCTCAGGTATTTATCCAATTCTCCTTTTGAAAGTTCTTATTGAATCTGCTTCCACTGCCCTTTTCAGGCAGCTCATTCCAGACCACAACAACTCTCACCATGAAAAAATACTCATCTTGCTCTCTGGTTCTTTTGCCAATTATCTTAAATCTCTGTCCCTCTGGTTACCGACCCTCAGGCCACTGAAAACAGTTTCTCCCTATCTACTCTGTCATACTTCTAGTCTTGTAGTAATTATCACAACTTCATAGTCTTGTAGTAATAATCACAACTTCAAAGAGAATTAAGGGGGAAACATATATGCAAAGCCAATTGAAATACCCTGGGACTGGAAGGAAATAACAAAACACCTGTCGAAAATGAAAGAAGAGTGACAAGAAATGAAAATATATCAATTTGCTGGCATAACCACGTACAGAGCATCAGCAACCAAAAGGGTAGTACATCAAACAGTGTGAAAAATACCAGCATGGCATGTGGGCAGGGACAGCTATCCAAATCAGAGTACTGTACAAGAATATACCTCCTCCTCCCCTTTCATGTACCATACCCTAAGAGGGCACTGGCGACCACAGACTTCCACTGGATTGGTCCATGATTTTTGCTATGCAAAGTACTGCAGTGGTTTGCCATTGCCTTCTGCAGCATAGCTAACAAGGAAACTCTCCCACTCTTACCAACTGCCATTAGGTGTATTTGGAGGATTTACAGAGGGATTATCGACCTATTTGACCACGTTATGAACACACCTTCCGTGGCCATCAAGTCCTGGGGTGGGACTTGAACCCAGAGCTTCTGGCTCAGAGGTAGGGACGCTACCCACTCCGCCACAAGACCTCCCTCATAAGAATACACGCAGTGTACAAAATAAAACAAGTGAATTAGAAGCACAAATTCTAATTAAAGGGTGATCGTGGCACAAAGGCCTGACTATGAGTTGGGCATGATTGGAAGCTAAATTGCCCAGGCTTTGCGATTTTTAGAAAGGAGGAGAATTAGTATTACTGATAACATGTGAGGCGAACAGACAGCGGATACAGCACGGGTAGAACTAGGCAGTTGTCTGCATGTCTTCTGAAAGTAGAGATGGGGAGATGTATAAAACAGAGCAATGTAGCAGGATAAAAATGTGGTTACAATAGGAACATAGGAGCAGGAGTAGGCCACTCGGCCCTTCGAGCCTGCTCCACCATTTAATAAGATCATGGCTGATCTAGTTGTGGTCTCAGCTCCACTCTCCCGTCTGCCTCCCATAACCCTCAACTCCATTGCCTAACAAATATCTGTCTAACTCTGCCTTAAATAAATTCAAAGGCCCAGCCTCCACCACTTCCTGGGGAAGAGAATTCCACACACCCAACAACCTTTTGAGAGAAAAATATCCTCCTTATCGGTCTTAAAAGGGAGACCTCTTATTTTTAAACTCCTCTGGTTTTAATCTCCCACAAGAGGGAGCATCCTTTGGGTATCCACACTGTCAAGTCCCCTCAGGATCTTATATGTTTCAATAAGACCACCTCTCATTCTTCAAAACTCCAAAGGGTATAGGCTCAAACTGTTCAACCTTTCTTCATAAGATAACCCCTTCATCCCAGGAATGAGTCCAGTGAACCTTCACTGAACTGCTTTTAAAGCAATTATATCTTTTTTTTAAATAAGGAGACCAAAACTGCACACAGCGCTCCATGTGTGGTCTCACCAAGGCTCTGTACAGCTGCAATAAAACTTCCCTACTTTTATATCCCATTCCACTTGCGATAAACGCCGACATTCCATTTGCCTTCCTAATCATGCGCTGTACCCGCATACTAACATAATGTGATTCATGGGAGATGTTAATTTTCACTTAGGCTGGGCAAAGCAGAATAGTTCAGGCAGCGAAGACAATGAATTTCTACGATGTATTTGCGACCGTTTTCTGGAACAATGGCCCCAATACTTACGGGGTGGTTGCAGGGAAATGCAGCCAAAAACAGCCCAAGAACCTGACAAGACAATTTTAAAATCAGGTTCCCGCCCTGCAACCAGCCAAACTGGCAGTCCAGCCAATATCCCTTGGGGATGCTCGCTCGCAATCAAGAGGTGGCAGGTCAACCATCGGGGTTTGGGGGGGCAAGGGAGACAGTCGCGGCTTTCCGTGCTCATTTCCAAAGGCTCATCCCTTCAGTCTAGTTTCAAGGTTTAAACCTTTCAATTATAATTAAACAAATAGGTTGGAAACCAAACTTCCTTAAAATGAATAGGAGCACCGGCAAAGCAAATTGCTAAACTGCTTGCACGTTTTCACAAATGTTGGTTTAAATTTTCTGAAGTATCATGTTACCGTAATTCTCATTCATAAGTACACATTTTTGCAACTTAGCTGATAAAGCCATTGCCCTTGCTGACCACTACTGTACTGTGAAACGTCATTGTAGGGAATGGGACAAGATAGTTAAAGGCCAAGTCACACGAAGAATAAAAGTTGCCACCTGTAGATGGCAAACATGTGTTTGAAGTCACTTTGGGGCTCCTTTACTAATTTCCACATCCTCCAGTGTGCGAGCTGGGCAGCCAATCATTTTCCCCGCCCATTCTAACATTAAAAGGCTTTGCGATAGCTCAGTGGTAACACATTCTTGAGTCAAAGGTTCAGTTTGACCCCCATTCCAGACTTGAGCCCATAATCCAGGCTGACTGAGGGAGTGCTGCACTGTTGGAGGGCCAGTACTGAGGGAGTGCTGCACTGTCGGAGGGCCAGTACTGAGGGAATGCTGCACTGTCGGAGGGTCAGTAGTGAGGGAATGCTGCATTGTTGGGGGGGTCTGTACTGAGAGAGCATTGCACTGTAGAAGGGTCAGTACTGAGGGAGCACTTCACTGTTGGAGGGTCAGCACTGAGGGACTGCTGCACTGTTGGCAGGTCAGTACTAAAGGAGTGCTGCACTGTTGGCAGATCAGTACTGAGGGAGGGCTGCACTGTTGGAAGGGCAGTACTGAACAAGTGCTGCACTGTTGGAGTGTCAGTACTGAGGGAGTGCTGCACGAATGAAGAGTCAGTATGAGGGAGTGCTGCAGTGTCAGAGGGTCAGTACTATGGGAGTGCTGCACTGTCAAAGGGTCAGTGCTGAGGGTGCGTGCACCTTCGGAAGGATAGTACTGAGGTAGTGCTACACTGTCGGAGGGTCGGTACCGAGGGAATGCTGCACTGTTGGAGAGGAAGTACTGATGGTGCACTGAGCTGTAGGAGGGGCAGTACTAAGGGAGCACTGTTCTGTTGGAGGGGTAGTACTGAGGGAGTGCTGCACTGTCGGAGGGGCACTTCCGGAGCACTGCACTGTCAGAGGTGTCTCCTTCACAGAAGACATCAAACTGAGGGCCCATGTGCCCTCTCAGGTGGATGTAAAAGGCTCCGTGATTGGAAGAAGAGTGGGGGAGTTCTCCCAGTGCCCTGGCCAATATTTATTCCTCAACCAACACGTAAAATAAGTACAAAAACAAAAATAAAAATACCTGGAAAACTCAGCCGGTCTGACAGCATCCGCGGAGAGGAACAGTTAACGTTTCGAGTCCGTATGACTCCTCAACAGAACTAAGGAATAATAGAAGAGAGGTGAAATATAAGCTGGTTTAAGGGGGGGGTGGGACAAGTAGAGCTGGATAGAGGGCCAAGTGATAGGTGGAGATAGCCAAAAGATGTCATAGACAAAAGAACAAAGGGGTGTTGACGGTAGTGATATTATCTAAGGAATGTGCTAATAGGTGACATTAAAGGTAGAAAGCAGGACGAGCAAGGTACAGATAGCCCTAGTGGGGGTGGGGTGGGGGGGAAGGGATCAAAATAGGCTAAAAGGTAGAGATAAAACAATGGATGGAAATACATTTAAAAATAATGGAAATAGGTAGGAAAAGAAAAATCTATATAAATTATTGGAAAAAAGGGGGATCGGAAAAGGGGTGGGGATGGGGGAAAGAGTTCATGATCTAAAATTGTTGAACTCAATATTCAGTCTGGAAGGCTGTAAAGTGCCTAGGCGGAAGATGAGGTGCTGTTCCTCCTTGCTGCTCTACTTGTACCACCCCCACCCCCCCCCTTAAACCAGCTTATATTTCACCTCTCTTCTATTTTTCCTTAGTTCTGATGAAGAGTCATACGGACTCGAAACGTTAACTGTGTCCCTCTCCGCAGACGCTGTCAGACCTGCTGAGTTTTTCCAGGTATTTTTATTTTTATTTTTGTTTTGGATTTCCAGCATCCACAGTTTTTTGCTTTTAACCAAAAATAAGTAATCTGGTGATTTATTTCATTGCTCTTTATGGGAGCTTGCTGTACCCAGTATCGTCTACTGCAATACCTACATTACAGCAGCAGCTACAATTCAAAAGTACTCAGTTGGTCAAATAGCTCTTTGGGACATTCTCAGTGAAAGGTGCAAAGTATTTCTTTCTCATGTACCAGCTAGTGATCACAAAATCACAGCCACTATGTTGAGATTGAATAACGCAATAATTAGAAGGCACAAAGGATGCCACTGAAGGTTACAGAGTAGTTCAGAAATTTAGGCTTGCTGTGTCTCAGGCCTTGTCAATACTGCACTGGGAACCATAGGGGAAGCTACAGTTCTCTCATAACTTAATCATCACTTGATGAAATAAAACTTATGCACAATTAATGATTCAGAAATTGACTAATAAGAAAGTTAAAAGTGATTTTGAAATTTGTTTATTACGACAGAGGTAATAAGTCAGAAGTTTCATACCTTTAATCTTGTGTTGCGCCTGGCACTCCCAAATCAGATCTACTGAACAGCAAAGGTCCACACTATCAGTATATCACACTGTGGTTCTGCTCCTGGGCTACGCAGTACGTCTCCTGAAAGTCAAAGCAAAAATAAGTGGCTGTTAATCCTTAAGAACAATTTTATTAATTTTCACTTGCATTCTTCCATCCAGCTACTTAAAATAAAATTACTTAGGAGCATAAAGAATCAGCCTTTAACTGATTCAGATACACCTAATTTTTGAACTTGTCAGTCATGGCCCAGTTGATACCACTCTCAGCTTTCAGCGGGAGGCGGTGGGGGGGGTGGGTTCGAGTCCAACTCCAGAGGCTTCAGCACAAAAAAATCTAAGCTGACAGTACTGGGGGAGTGCTGCACTGTCAGAGATCCTGTCGTTCAGATGAGACGTTAAACCAGTGCCCCGTTTTCTCTCAAAGGTAAAAGATCCCATGGCACTAATTCAGAAAAGAGCAGGGTGGTTACTCCCAATGCCCTGGGGCCTATATTTAACCCTCACTCAACACCGCAAAAAGAGATGATCCGATTGTTATCACATTGCTGTTTGTGGGAGCTTGCTGTGTACAGATTGGCTGCTGCAATCCCTACATTGCAACAGTGACTACATTTCATTTGCTGCAGTGAACTTTGGAATTTCCTCAGGTAGTGAAAGGCGCTATCTCAACACAAATCTTTCTTTAACATTAATAATGAAGGGGGACTTCCAAAATGATCTTCGGGAAACTCCATTAGTCCCCTCTTCTGTTGAAGGCACGTCTTGTAGTACTTTTGGCCCTTGTTAGCCCCTTCCGCTCGTCCTCTGGGAGGTATCCTGCTCCGATGAGACCCCCAATGCTCCCACTCTAACACAAAACACTACCAAGTCCAAAAATGCAACAGCTTTATTGTGAGTGGCAACGCAGGGAAGGGAGATCATGGCCCCTTTGCCGCAGAACAATTAAAATATGCCCCAGCCATGATCTCCTCTCACTGTGCTGGAATACACAGGGGTGGAATTTATGTTACAGCTGTACAAGCTCTGGACAGTCCCCATCTGAAGTAACTGTGTTCTGAGCACCACATCTCAGGAAGAATAAATTCGTCTTGCAGGAGGTGCAGCACAGAATCACCAGAACAATACTGGGGTAAAGGATTAAATTATTAAGCGACCAGATACCAGATTTCTATCCTCTCTAGCACAGAAGATTAAGGGCTGATTGAAATGAGGTGTTTAAGACAATTAAAGAATTTGATATGGTCGATAGAGAGAAACTATTTCCTCTGGGGAGGTGGGGGGTGGGTAGTGGTCCAGAACAAGGGGGCAGAACCTTAAAATTAGAGACAGCCCATTCAGAGGTGATGTCAGGAAGCACTTCTACACAGAAAGGGGAGTGAAAATCTGGAACTCTCAACCCCCTAAAATGCTGTAGATGCTGGGGGACAAGTGTCAATTTTAAAACTAAGGTTGATAAATTTTTGTTAGGCAAGTGTAGTAAGGTTTACAGAATCAAGACGGTTCAATGAAGTTAAGGTACAGATCAGCCATGATCTAACTGAATGGCGGAGTAGGATAAGACATAAGAAACAAGAGAAGTAGACCACGCAGCCTATCAAGCCTGCTCCGCCATTCAATACAATCATGGCTGATTTTAGGCTTCAATTTCATTTTCACACCTGCTCGCCATATCCTTAAATTCCCTGAGACACGAAAGACTTGTCTATCCCAGCCTTAAATGTATTCAACGATGGAGCATCCACAACCCTGTGGGGTAGAGAATTCCAAAGATTCACAAATCTTCGAGTGAAGGGATTTCTCCTCATCTCAGTCCTAAACAATCAGCCCCTTATCCTGATATTGTGTCCACGTGTTTTAGATTCCCTGACCAGCGGAAGCAATCTTTCAGCGTGCACCCTATTAAGCCCCATCAGAAATTTGGAGGTTTTAATGAGATCATCTCTCATTCTTCTAAACTCCAGAGAACATTAGCCCAATTTACTCAGCCTCTCGTCATAGGACAACTCCCTCATCCAAGGAACCAATCTAGTGAGCTTTCGCTGTACCACTTCAAATGCAAGTATATCCTTCCTTAAATGTGGAGACCAAAACTGAACACAGTATTCCAGATGTGGTCTCACCAAAAACCTGCACAACTGTAGCAAGACTTCTTTATTCATGTACTCCAAACCCCTTGCAATAAAGGCCAACATGCCATTTGCCTTCTTAATTGCTGGCTGTTACCTGCATGCTAACTTTCTGCGTTCCTTGTACAAGAACACCCAAGTCTCTTTGAACATAAATATTTACAAGTTTCTCACCTTTTAAAAAAGATTCTGTTTTATTCTTACGACCAGAGTGAATAACTTCACTCGTCTCTATTATACTCCACCTGCCAGCTTGTTGCCCACTCATCTAACCTGTCCATATCTTATTGCAACCTCTGTGTCCTCCACGCAGCTTACCTTTCCATCTAGTTTGCTATCATCTACAAACTTAGATGCATTATTCTCTGTCTCTTCATTTAAGTCATTGATATAGATTATAAATGCCTGCCAACTTGAAAAAGCCCCCTATATGCCCTCTCTCTGTTTTCTATCCATGCTAATATATTACCCCCAATTCCATGAGCCCTTATTTTGCTTATTAACCTTTTGTGCGGCACCTTATTGAATGCCTTTTGGAAATCCAGGATCGAGGGGCTGACTTGTTCCTGTTTTCCGATGTTACTTGGATAGTAAATAAGAATAACTCCAACACCATACCCTGTGGAAAACCACTTACCACACCTTCCCATGCCAAGTAACTTCATTTTATCCCTTTGCTTTCTACCCACCAGCCATCTCGCTATTCATGTAGCCAAATTTCCCTTAATTCAATGTGAGTCAATGTGAATCAGGGTGAAAACTCTCCACTGGTTTGAATCACACCTAGCACAAAGGCTGTGGTTGTTGGAAGCCAATCATCTCAGTCCTATGACACTGCTGCAGGAATTCCTTAGGGCAGTGTCCTAGGCCCAACCAAATTCAGCTGCTTCATCAATGACCTTCCCTCCATCATAAGATCAGAAGTGGGGATGTTTGCTCGAGTGTTGTTGGAGCCGCATTCACCCAGACAAGTGAAGAGTGTTCCATCAACTTCTGGCTTGTGCCTTGTAGATGGTGACAGGCTTTGGGGAGTCAGGAGGTGAGTTTACTCGCCTCAGAATTCCCGTGTCTGACCTACTTTTGTAGCCACAATATTTAAATGGCTGGTCAAGTTAAGTTTCTGCTTAATGGTAACCTCCCAGGATGTTGATGGTGGGGAATTCAGTGAAGGCAACGCCATTCAATATCGAGGGGAGGTTGTTAGATTCTGTCTTGTTGGAGAGGGTTACTGCCTGGCATTTGTGTGGTACGAATGTTTTTTCTGGTTTCATCCTTGTAGATTTTTTTTGCATCATCTCCAGTGCCTCCATCTTTTTTTATAATATGACAACCAGAATTGTATGCAGTACTCCTGGTGTGGTCTAACCAAAGTTCAATACAAGCTTAATGTAACTTCTCTCAGGCTTTGTTTGCGCTTCTTTTTGAAATGACCTTGTTAACTGTGTCGCCACTTTGAACGATTTGGGTATTTGTACTCCCAGACCCCTTTGCCCCATTTAGATTCTTATTTTCAAAGTAATGTGCAACTTCCTTATTTTCCTTGCCAAGTGGCAAGTGACAATTTTAAAACAGAGATTGATCAACATTTAGGTAAAAGCAAAATGCTGCGGATGCTGGAAACCTGAAATAAAAACAGAAAATGCTGGAAAAACTCAGTAGGTCTATCAGCATCTGCGGAGAGAGAAACAGAGTTAACGTTTCGAGTCCGTATGACCCTTCTTCAGATTAATATTTGTTAGGCAAGGGTATTAAGGATTACAGAACCAAGACGGTTAAATGAAATTAAGATACAGATCAGCCATGATCAACTGAATGGTGGAACATGATCAAGGGGTTTAATGGCCTCCTCCTGTTCTTGTTTTCTATATTATGTAGATAGTAAATAAGAGTACCTCCAACAATATACCCTGTGGACTATTTTTCTAATTTATCTGCGTTGAAATTCATTCCCATGCCATTTCTGCAGGTTTGTTCACGTCTTCTTGTAACTTGTTGCAGCCTTCCTCAGGAATGACTCTCTTCCCAATTTGGTGCCATCTGCAAGCTTAGAAACTGTGTTTTTGATTCCAAAGTCTAAACTGTTAACCAAAGTCAGGCACACCAGTAGTCCCAGCACTGATCCTTGTGGAACACGACTTCCCCCTACTCTCTAGTTTCTGTATTCAAACCAGCTAGCCGTCCATTCTGTTAATTGTCCCCTGACTCCACATTCCCCAACCTTATTCATTAGTGCGAAATGTGGTACCTTATCGAAGCCTTACTGAAAATCAAGATGAATAACTTCTACTGCATCATCTACTCTGTTATCCCTTCAGAAAAATTCAACAAGGTTAGTCAAGCAAGACTTACCCTTTCGAAACCCATACTGAGTGTGCATTATTATATTTTTGGTTGCTACATGTTCCTCTAGTCTATCTTTTTGTAGAGATCCCATTATTTTTCCTACCACTAATGTTAAACTAACTGGTCTATACATCCCTGGACACGGACTATCTTCCCTTCTTGAATACAGGTATAATGTTAGCTATCCAGCAGTCCTCTCGGATTTCACCTTTCTTGAATAAATTATCAAACACGTATAGCAATGTCTCTGCTATCTCTTCCCTAGCTACTTTAAAAATGCATGGATGTAATCCAGACCAGGAGTTTCATCCTCTGAAGGTCTGAATAGTTCATTTAATATTTCATCTCTTTTTATTTTATATGCATTTATCTTATTTTTAATCTCATCATCATGTACGCATGTCCTGTTCATCGGACAAATACTGAAGCAAAGGGATGTGAGGGCATTGGAGGGAGTGCATTAAAGATTCACAGGAATGGTTCCAGGTTTGAGGAACTTCAGTTATGAAGATAGATTGGAGAAGTTAGGGCTGTTTTCCTTGGAGAAGAGAAGGCTGAGAGGTGACTTGACAGGGGTGTTCAAAATCTTGAGGAGTCTGGAAACAGTAGATAGGGAGAAACTGTTCCCACTCATGAAAGATTTGAGAACGAGAGGGCACAGACTTGAAGTAATTGGCAAAAGAAACAAAAGCGATATGAGAAAAAACTTTCCCACACAGCGAGGGGTTAAGGTCTGGAATGCACTGACTGAGAGTGTGGTGGAGGCACCCTCAATGGAGGCATTCAAAAGGGAATCAGGCTGGTATCTGAAAAGGAAGAATGTGCAGGGCTGAGGGAAGAAGGCAGGAGAATGGTACTAAGGTAATTGCTCATTTGGAAAGCCAATGCAGATATGATGGGCCAAATGGCCTCCTTCTGTGCTGGAATAATTCTTTGATTCTGTGATTTAACATTTGTGCAATTTCTCTATTTTTGTCTGATATTATCCTATATATCAATGAGCGGCCCGATTCCCACTGCAACTCTCCTTTTTCCATTTACGTACCTGTAAAATATTATACCACAGTAAACTTTGTGTTATTCAGTACTCCATGAACTGGAATTTCTGTCGGGTCTGTTTTTTGATCGGAGGTGTCTCTCATCCCTCATAAACTGGCCGTTAACACTTGTTCTCCGTCAGTCCCACTAAAAACTGTCAAACTCATAGGTACCTGTTATCCCATGGCCCGTCCTCACTCTGGTCTCAGCCTCCCATTGTTCCCAGCACCACGTTCCCTCAGCGCCGCTCACTACATTTGCGCAGTCCCATCCCAAACCTCCCGCAAGACCTCAACACCCGCATCACCACGAGATCACCCGGGAGCTTTCTGACTGGTTGAAAATGCAGAACTCTTAGGTAACTGGCATTTTTGATTAACCGGCACCATTCTCCACACATGCCGGGGAAGAAAAGCTTTACTGTATTTTGTTTTATGTTCCTTGTTAACTTAACTTTGTGGTTCCTCCATGCCCTCCTCATTCTTTTCCAATCTCTCTGCATTGACACTTATCATGATCTCCACAGTTGTCCATGTAGTTAGTATATGTCACTTTCCTTACACACAATTTTTCCCATATCTTTTTATTCATCCACAGTGACCCATTCGTTTTCATTTTGTTCTTATTTTTAGTGGAAAACTAATCCCAGTTCCCCGCCCTCTCCCAATAGCCCTGGATCAATCGCCAATTAATTTCACTGCCTGCGGTCTCCCCATAGCCCTGTATCAATCCCAAAACTAATCCCACTGCCCCACTCTGTCTCCATAGCCCTGTGTGAGGGGACTAAGACCTCACACTGTATATTTTTTAAAAATATATATAGATAACCTCATGGCTATTTAAAATTTAAAACTGGACAAAGACCTTTTTAAAATGGCTGAATCTAGTGATTAGGGGTCTGTGACCCCTAAACAAAAGGAGCTACCTGACAGTATCGAAGAAATTTGCACCTTGTTATCTTTGAAGAGACATTAACAAAACCCCTGTGGGCTGCACAGACCAAATTCAAACAGAACTATACAAAGGCCATCTGCATTTCACAACCCAGGCTGAGCAACCGGAGTCTACTCGTCTGCTAGGACAAAGTGCCCCACAACCTTCCTTTCAGTTTTTAATGGTTGAGACATTTAACAATTGCGGGGACCCAGACGAGGGATACACACCCTTTGTCAAAAACAATGTAGAGAGGGGAGAGTCATGTGACATGGACCTCTAGCTTGTGTAACCATAATATTGCCTTGCTGTACTGAAAAAGATCAGTCTGCCATTTTATCATCTAACTCGCAGCACCACAGAAAAGGAGCTCTGCCCAAATTGAATACCTGGCCCCATCTACACGGTTTCTGCTGAAACTTCTGTACCATTGCCTACAAGACTTTTTCATCTCTGTGTGCCTATCTCATCATGTGAAGTCAATTCCACTGGAAAAGTGAATTATGCAGTATCAGTTTTCAACCTGCTGACCTCCATGAAGGAATACCTCATTGGATTTTGATTCTGGACTCTGGAACCCATGTGAAACACAATTTCTTTTCTCTGCGGTCTTTACACTGTAAATCTTTCTTTTCTCTGTCCCCCTTTTACTCTGAGTGCAAATGGGGCAACATCGTGACCCCTTCCCCACATCCTTTGCGTTCATCTATTAATAGAAATTGAATCACACCAAAATTGAGGGGTTGGGAAATACGCTACCGCTTTTAAAGGGGAGAAGCAATTCAAAACACCTTTCTGTTTATGGACGGGTGGTGAGGGGAGAAATTAGTGCTGTTTAAATTAACACCCCTCCTGTCTGTAACACCTGGATCAATCCCAAACTAATCCCACTGCCCCGCTCTCTAACCATAGACCTGTATCAACCCTCAAAATCATCCCACTGCCCCGCTCTCTCCCCATAGCCCTGTATCAATCCCAAACTCATCTCACTGCTCTGCTCTCTCCCCATAGCCCTGTATCAATCGCCAACTAATCCTGCTGCCTTGCCCTCATTCCAAAGCCATGTCATCCTCCATATCATACATTTATCCACTCTTCCCTTAAAAGATGTCTCTGCCTCAACCATTCCCTGTGGCAAATCATTCCATGCTCCACACACCCTCTGTGAAATGAAAACACTCTTATCCTCTCTCCCCGTGAGAGTTAGTTAAATTGGTTACCTATGATCATTGACTGGCCATCCAAGGAAAGCATTTCGCTTTCCACACAATCAAATCAGTTCATAATTTTACAAACCTCGATCAAATCACCTCCTAGTCTTGTCTACTCCTGAGGAAACAGTGCCAGTATCTCAAGTGCCTGCACCTGTACCCCCATCACTGTCATGAGGATAAGATAGCTTAGAGGAGTAAAGTTGAAGGAGGAGTAAGGATTCTTCATATGCAGCTCATTAATAGGGTTGCTAATCCACCAGGAATCCTGGAATCTCCAGAGATTGAGTCTAGCAGGCGCAGCTTCATTTTCATTGAACACTCTCATTTATTAGTTGTAAAGGTATTGGAGATGGGGAATGAGGCTGTTTGACTGAAATCAGGAATCATCCAATTATATAACAAAGAGACTTCCCACTTTACAAATACTCTGGGAAGATGGTGTGCCAGAAGGATGGGTATCTCAGAAACCAACTTCAGGAGCCTGGGGGCAGGAGGCTATTTGAAGAAAACTCCTGGAATGGGTCCAATCAGAGTTGCCAACTCTGTCGATTGGATTTGAAAAAGAGAATCACTGATTCAGCTAGAAGTTGGCCATTCAGCCCATCAAGCCTGCTGCACCATTTAGCCAATAAAGACTCGATATTTTCAATCCTTTGTCCTTACCTTTGCCCCAGTTCCCTCAATAGCCTTCCTTCCCAAGTCAGTACCAATCTCCCTTTAACGACTTAGTTGCCCTCAGAAGCCGATGGTGGGCCTTCTTCCTGAACTGCTGCCATCCGCATAGAAATCTACATTGTTGTTAGAGAGACAGACTTCACCTATAGGTTTCTAGCATGACAAATCTGACATTCTCACAATCCCTTATGTGAAAAATCCTTCCTGTGTTCACTTTAAAGCAGCTTTCAAACTCCCTAAGAATACAAGGGAGATGGTGGCTCAGCATTAATGTCACTGGCCTAGTAATACAGAGGCCAGGCTAATCCTTTTGGGGGCATGGACTCAAATCCCAACATGGCAGTTGGTGGAGTTTAAATTCAATAAATCGGGAATATAAAGGAGTCTTAGGAATGGCGACCGTGAAACTATCGCCGATTGTCGTATGGTTCACTGACTCCAGACCCACAGCAATGTGAGTGACTCTTAACTCCCCTCTGACATGGCCTAGCAAGCCACTCAGTTCAAAGGCAATTAGGGATGGGCAACAAATGCTGGCCTTGCCAGCGACACCCACATCCCATGAAAGAATGTTTTTAAAAAAGTGTCCCCTTGTTCTGGATTCTGTTACTAGAGAGAAGAATTGTTTTCAAACAAACCTGTTTGATTGTTCAGCATTGTAAGATAGAGGACAAACTGTTCCCTCAGGCAAGTGGCTCAGCGCTTTAAAAATCATTGGTAGGAGGTCTAGAAGGGAGGTGAGGTGAAATATTTTCCACTCAGAGAGTTGTCGGGATCAGGAACGTTCGGACCGGGAAGGGTCGGAGTTTGACATCTCAATCCGAGAAACAACACCGGGAGAGTCCGCCTGGGTTATGGTGCTCAAATCCTGGAGTGGGGTTCGAATCAACAGCTGGTGAAAGCGGATTCCATAAATAAATTTACAAGGGAGTTGGATGGATTCGGGTGGCTGAGGAATTGACAGGGTTACAGGCAAAAAGTGGGGAGGCAGGGTGTGGGACAAAGCATGACCACTTTTTCAAAGAGTCGGGTCAACGGGCAGAATGGCCTCCTTCTGCGCTGCAAGTGCCTCTGATTTCACAATCCTAATTTAGAGAGTTTACTGGAAGGACATCCCTTGCAAGTAGGTAGGGAGGAGGTGTGTCAGGAAGGCTACATTTTACTGGACAAAAAGCCCAGCACATGGGTTTCTTCACATGCCCAAGGGCATGAAAGTGCAATACAGGCAGTTGCAAAACAGTTTAACCATTAAAAGTGCATAACCAGTTAACGGCAGACAGGAAAAACAAGTTACTTTTCAAAAGACACTACTGGAAAACAAATTGTTGATTTGATCTGCGACAATTGAAAATACAATCCTCTCACATGGATTAAAACATATCCCTTTTTGTTGTAGGTGTGAAGAAATTGAAATAATCTCTTTCCATTCAGAACATACAAATTAGGAGCAGGAGTAGGCCATTCGGCACCTCGAGCCTGCTCCGCCATTCGATAAGATCACCATCATCAACATCTGGATAAAAGCAAAATACTGCGGATGCTGGAAATCTGAAACAAGAACAGAAAGTGCTGGAAAAGCTCAGCGGGTCTAACCTCATCTGTGGAGAGAAAGACAGAGCTAACGTTTTGAGTCCGTATGACTCTTCTTCCTGAAGAAGTCATATGGACTCTTCAGGAAGAAGAGTCGTACGGACTCAAAACGTTAACTCTGTTTTCTCTCCACAGATGCTGTTAGACCTGCTTGAGTTTTTCCAGTGGTTTTCTGTTTTTGTATCATCTGATTGTGGCCTCAACTTCACATTCGGTATACTCCCGATAACCTTTGACTCCCTCATTAGTCAAGAATCTGTCTACCTCAGCCTTAAAAATATTCACTGACCCTACCTCTACTGCCTCAATTTTAAAATTCCTTGCTTTCAAATCCCTCCATTACCTTCCCTCCAGCCCATCTCTGTAACCTCCTCCAGCCCCACAACCCGCTGAGATCTCTGTGCTCCTCCAATTCTGGGCTCTTGAGCTTCCCTGATTTTAATCACTCTGCCATTGTCAGCCGTGGCTTCAGCTGCCTGGGCCCTAAACTCTGGAATACCCTCCCTAAATCTCCTTGCCTCTCTCTCCTTCAAGACACTCCTTAAAACCTGCCTCTTTGACCTGCTCAGTGTCAAATCTTGTGCCGTTTTACGATGTTTAAAGGCTCTACCACTATGTCACGAGCAATTGGATCATAACGTGGTGAGCCAGCACCTAGGAGTACCTCAACTGCCATCCCCAGGTTGCAAATAGTACCAAGTCGGGATGCTGTGTGGCTTAGGGGAGAACTTGCAGATGGTGGTGTTCCCATTCCAGAGAGCAGAATGGGGAAAGAATTTTAAAATGTACATAAAAGAAAGTGGGCAGGTTAGCCTTATGCTCGTCTCCTCTTCACCAGCAACATGCCCCCTCCACCCCTCAGGGCTGATGTGTGAACAGGCTAGCAGAGGCCCAACCTCAGATTTCACATCTGATTATCAATGGCTCCTTTCAGGGTTAACGAACTCTGTCTGATAAATAGTAACCATGTTCTACCTCAGAACAAACATCAATACTTTTTTCTCTCTGACCTTTGGATATGCACTGTTTTTTTTTCTGGGGAGGGGGGGAGTTTACGCACAGAGTCAAGACTTCTGATGATTGAAGTAGTCTGTGATAAGGGCAGAGCAATCTATTTGAGATAAGGATGAAGCGAAAGGTCGGGGATGAAAGGATTATCAAACACACCCGTTTTCCTGATACACCCACAGAAATTAAAAAGATTTACTACGGACAACAGCAGTGCCAGGACGGCTACACTAAGCACGGGTGTACAGGTCAGTGAAAAACAGTCAAGGCGGCTAAATCCGGTGTTGGGAAATGAATCCCAAACTGTACGTGGTCTCATTAAACAAACCCTCGAGCTGAAGGAAAATGGAAAAGATGCAAAAGGCGGCAGGGGTGAATTATATACAATCCAATATCCCAACCATTAACTTAGAAAATGTCAAATGCAGAGGGTTGTGAAGGATAGTGTTGCCTCAATCTGAAATAAAAAGAGAACATGCTGGAAATATTCTGACAGGGAAAAGAGAATAACAGTAGAACTGGGAAAAATTAGAAATGCAATAGGTTCGGAGGAAGTGAAAGGCAGGAGGGGTGGGAAAAGGAACAAAAGAGAAGGTCTGCAACAGGGTGGAGGGCTGGAAAGATTAAATGACAAAGGTTCTTTGAAAAGTGGGACAAGTAAAGAATCAAAAGGTGCATCCAGAGGAGGTGTGTATTTTATTTACACTTTCATGGGACATGGGCATCACTGCCAGGGCCAGCATTTGTTGCCCATCCCCAATTGCCTTTAAACGGAGTGGCTTACTAGTCCATTTCAGAGGGCAATTAAGAGTCAACCACGCTGCTGTGGGTCTGGAGTCATATGTAGGCCAGACCAGGTGAGGATGGCAGATTTCCTTCTCTAAAGGTACATTAGTGAACCGGATGGGTTTTTGTATCAACTGATGTTAGTTTCACGGACACCATTACTGTGCAACAAACTCCAATACTAGCCTTAGGTTTAAACTGAAGTAGTGGTTCGGGGATGACAGTTCCCGGCAGGCCTCGGGACTTCTGCTCATGCGACAGCTGGAGAATGGCCGCATTTGCGCAGTTCGTTGATCTCATTTTCTTTTGCGCACATGCGCAGGGCTGGTTCCCGGCCTAGAGACAAAGAAAAGTCAAACAGCGCATAACTGGAGGTCAGGTGACCTGAACTGGAGCACCATTTGAGAGAAGGTCACCCAAGGAGCAGGGCACGGGGAGGGGGACGAAGAGAAGTTCCAAAATCAAGAAGGTCCAAAACCAGGGAGTGGAACAGAAAGAGGTCCCAGGAGAAAATCCCAGGCAGGGACAAAGGCAGGGATCAGAAATAGATCCCACTGAGTCAAGATAAACAACAGAAGCGGATAAAAAGGCTCCAAGTTAGTGAAAGAGCTGTGAGGAGCAGACTTGAAGCAAAGTGGACTCAAGAGAAGCCCTGAAGATCCGAGAGAGAAGCTGTGCTGCAGGCTGCAAGGGCAAAGGTACCCTTCTGGAGCAGCGGTGTTCTGCTTGGCATGGCTGAAGATCTGAATGGGTACTCAAAGATCAAGAGGAAAGGAGTCTCGGAAGGCAGGATTGAAGCCCTGGAGGTGGATCCTTGTTGAAGCCATCCGAGTGGGAGCAACATTTGGAGAGAATTCCAAGGCAAGTTCTTCAAATCACAGAATCACAGAGTGCAGAAGAGGCCCTTCGGCCCATCGAGTCTGCACCAACACGTGAGAAACACCTGACCTACCTACCTAATCCCATTTACCAGCACTTGGCCCAGAGCCTTGAATGTTATGACATGCCAAGTGCTCATCCAGGTACTTTTTAAAGGATGTCAGGCAACCCGCCTCCATCACCCTCCCAGGCAATGCATTCCATACCGTCACCACCCTCTGGATAAAAAAGTTTTTCCTCACATTCCCCCCTAAACCTCCTGCCCCTCACCTTGAACTTATGCCCCCTTGTGACTGACCCTTCAACCAAGGGGAGCAGCTGCTCCCTATCCACCCTGTCCATGCCCCTCATAATCTTGTACACCCCGATCAGGTCGCCCTCTCCAAATGTGGAGATTAGAAACCAACGTGAGAAAAGCAGAGTTTTAGTGAGGCCAGTTGGCTCATGTTGTGACAAGCGTCTGGGTGCGTTGTTGAGAAATCCAGAGAATCTGCTGGGTCACATCTGTTATTTACTTTGGAGTGTGGTTTATCAGTTAGTTCACATGTCCCACATACTCTGATATTCAGGGTAAGTATAAGATAGATATCGTAAGTTGTTTTATCTTTACGACTTTGTGTGTGTCTATAAAGATATAGCTGTGGTGAAGGAAGAGAGAATATTTTAATCATTTTCTTGTGTTTGTATTGAGATCTTTCCAACCTGGTGTAATATAGTTCATTTTTCTTGTTTCATAAATATTTTATTCTTTTCATTATAAGTTCATTAGCAGACTCCTATGAATTTGTTCAGTAACTTACCTTTAAGTATTTTTTAAAAGAAAGTTAGGATCTATCAAGCCAGGTTTCACTCTCTGAGATCTCGCTTGTTAAGTAGTAACGTCTTCTGGGATCATAACAACTGAGATAAGCTCCATATTCCAGATTTGCTAATTGAATTTAAATTCTACCAGTTTCTTGGTGGGATTTGAACCTATGCCCCCACAGCATTAGCCTGGGCCTCTGGATTACCAGTCAAGTGACATTACAAGTACACCACTGTCTCCTCATAATCTCTCTGCTAATAGGATCCAAACCGGTTGGTGGAACTGAAACTAAGACACGCAGTTTTTCTTTATTGAGATTTTTTATTGACTTGTCTGTCTCACAGCTCTCCTCCCTCTCAACCCAATGTCCCAACTATCCCCTATTTATATTCTCTTTTTAAAGAACAAAAAGAAAACAAATGATCAGTAACACGAAATAATTGAAGAGGGTGTGACACTGTAACAAAAATCAAAACGTCAAAGGAAACTCAACTAATTAAACCAAAATATCATTCCCAGACCCCCTATTTATATGTGCTCAAAGACCATTATTACCTATCAACTATCTCTCTTAACCTTAACAATGTAATGACAAGACATTCACACTTATGGTAGGATCAAGAACGACTGCTGTCTGAAAACAAAGGTAAAATGAGAAAAGAGAGAGAAATAATCCAAACCAGCAAAGGGATAGGAAACACAATGAGAAGTTAGTGTTGAATCCAGAAGGCTGTAAAGTGCCCACTCGAGCTTGCATTGAGCTTCATTGGAACTCTGCAGGAGTCAGCGGACAGAAAGGTCAGAGTGAGAGCAAGGTGGAGAATTGAAACTACAGATAATAGACAGGAAGCTGGGGGTCATGCTTGTGGACTGAACAGAGGTGTTCCACAAAGCGGTCGCCCAGTCTGCTTTTGGTCTCTCCAATGTCGAGGTGACCACATTGTGAGCAGCGAGTACAGTAGACTAAGTAACGCAATAATAGAGATGCTGCCTTGCCTGCCATGTATTTCCAGCATTTTCTGTTTATATTTCAGGTTTTCAGCATTTGCAGTACTTTGCTCTTTTATTATATGCTCTGTGCTGCTCACCTGTAAGTGTGGTGAGCTTCAATTTAAAATGTTATCACTCAATGCAAAGCGTATACTTTCTGTTAACAAGGCCCACTTGTCTGGATATAAATAGCATTTTATTGCAGGCAAATTGGTTGGTGCTAATTTTGCCATTTTTAAACTTGGAATTAAAACAGCAGTCCTGCGCCAGTTGAATACATCACTATTAGTTCAAGATATTCTCATTTGTACATGGGATTGTTGTTTGAGGTGCTTGTGAGGTTCAAGCCTTTTGGATGTTACTGTCCAGATATTGCATAGGGTCTGGTTCAAAGAAGCTAAACTAGTTGCTTAAGTTGTGTGACAAAGCTGTGGTCGTAAAGTGTATCATACTGAAACCCGCGCATTTAAAGGGCTTTATAAGTAAAGGCATAGAGTACAAAAGCTAAAAGGTTTTACAAAACCAATATGAAACAGTTCGACCCACTTGAGGAGGAGGGTTAAAGGGGGGACGGGGGGAATAAGGGGCCCAAAAACACAGAAGCACCTGGAATCGCTCTCCCTGGAGAGTCCCCTTTAAATGTCTTTTTTTTCCTGTTGGTGGGCATGACTTAATCACCTATTCTCTGTGGCCCAATTGCTGCTTCAACCATAGCCTGTAAAAAGGTTGGCCTTTTTTTTCAGATGAAATCCTGCAGTTTTAACTCCTCCACCCCCTGCTCAGCAGCTCTCCTATCTTCCCAGTTCAACAATGTTCTCTCCCCCCACCTCTCCCCCCATATCCCACCAACTCAACAACCGTCTTCCACTGCCCTTCCAATTTTCACTCTGGGGTCACACGAAGTCAGAGGCATTAAAATAGGGACAGATTGGAAAAATGTTTGCAAAGTACTGATCTAGGGAATGAAAAGGGAGTGCACTTTAATCTCTGCTGGTTCTCAGGGTGGGTGAATTTAACCAACGGTCAGTAGGGGATGCACTTTTCAAGGTTGCTGGTCAATTTGACCCCAAACACTTGTTTATTGATAAATCTCGAGTTACAAACAGCAGCTATCACCATCTTTACGTCACCAACTTGGTTGAAGTTGGATCTTTTACTGGTCAATGTCCGCTATCTGCCAAAGCGGCAACTGACAATAAAATCGCTAACGTCAGTGCCCGGCAAAGTGACCAGTGCAGAAGGGGGAAGAGTGGATCTCTGGACAGGGAGGGAAGACAGGTGGACGAGTAAAGCCACCCTAGGATGCTGCTTACAGAGCATCACTGGTAGAAAGAATACCAGGAGAAAATAACTTACTCCTTGAGTGTGTGTGTGTGTGTGTGTGTGTGTGTGAGTGTGTGTCTTCTTGTCTCCCTCTACTCATGGATGCTGGGTGACTGAGACTCAATCAGAGAGAAGTTAATTAATAAATTAAGTAATCATTTGCTTCCTGGCTTAAACCTCTTCTTGCACCACTGAAATGAGAACACTTCCCTTTATCCAGATCGTCCACATTTCCTAACAAGGAGTCCTCCTTCCGATCCTAAACTGATGCCATTCTACATGAAACCATGCAGGCGGTTGTGTGGCACAGTGGATAGTGTCCCTGCCTCTGAGCTCTGGGTTCAAGTCCCGCTCCAAGATTTGATGGTCAAGGAAGGTATGCTCGGAACGCAGCCTAACAGGTTGAGTGTCAACCTGTAAATCCTTCCAGCACGCGCCAGTAGCAGGTGGTAAGAGCGGGAGAGATTCCTGGTCAGCCGTGTGATGGAAAGAAACCGGAGCCTCTACCATCACTATCCATACCTCCAGACTACAACATGCATGTAAAAGTGTATGTTGCCACAGCAACTCAGGTTCCATGGTGGATCCAGTTTGCTCTGTTGGCTGGAAGGCCGGTCTGGATCAGATCAGTGCCGAAGGCACAGGGTTCGATGCTGTTCCGGCTGGGGTGAATTCGGGTGCCGCCTTCTTGCCCTACCCATGATGGAGGTTGTGGTGCTGTGGGTCAGACCTGCCCTCAGGCAGAGAACTTAAGAAGAAAGATGACAAACTATGCAACGCGCACTAGGATAAGGGTGTCTGGTCCTGAAATTTTTCTTTCTTTCTTTTGGCAAAGCTTACTGGAACATTCACAGGATTGAGGCCAACTCCAGTGAGTTCAGCCTTGCTGTCAGGCACAGATGTTAAACAAATGTGGACAGCACACCAGGAGATAGGGGAAGATGAGGAGCAAACTATGAAGTGTTTGACTATGTTAAATGCTATGCAAATACAAGTTGCTGCCATTTTGAAAGGGCGATTATCTCCATTTCACCTTTGTGGGCCTCCTCACAGACAAGTTTGGAAAGGTATTGTTATGAGAGCCTGGTTCACCCACAACCTGTGTGGGTAACCTTGAGGAGATACAACCAGAGTCACAATGTCAAGGAGGCCATTCGACCCATCCAGTCCATGTCGGCTCTCTGTAGAGCAATCTAGACAGTCCCATTGCCCCAGTCTATCCCCGTAGCCCTGCAAGCTTATTTCCTTCAAGTCCCTTTCCAATTTCCTTTTGAAATCATTGATCGCCTACGCTTGCAACATCCTCACAGGCGGCGAGTTCTCGGCCATTGCAACTCGCTGCGTAAAAATGTTCTTCCTCACAACACCCTCCAACACCCTCCCGCCATCTCTTGCACAAACCTTTAAATCTGTCTCTCCTAGTCCTTGTATCATCTGCTAATGGGAACAGCTTTTCTTTGTCTACCTTATCTAAAACCTATCATAATCTTGTACACCACTGTCAAGTCTCCCCTCAATCTCCTTTGCTCCAAGGAGGCCAACACCAGTTTCTCTAACCTAACCTTGTAGCTAAAATCCCCTCATCCCTGGAACCATTCTGGTAAATCTCTCCTCGGCAGTCCTTCAAAAGATAAGAAGGGGGAATTTGAGGAGGAACGTTATCATGCCACGGGTGACATGAAAGGTCAAACAGCATGCTTTGTGCAGACAACGCAGCTGGAATACAGAATAACTGCAAGTTGGCAAACACAAGGTCAGCAGCAGCAGCTTATAAAGTGGTGGCATGGGAGAGTTCTGAAGGACGAAGGTCGAGCAGAGCAAAGTTAGTGGCCGTGGGGAGCAAGCGCAAAGCACAGATTGTTCAGCAGCATGGGGAACAGCATCTGGAGAAAGGCATCAACAGGATGAGGGGGAGTTAAGCCAAGTGGAGGGACAGACCCTGAGCCTGCAGGAACGGTGCACTCATGCAGTTATAAACGTCATTTACAGAACACATTTCAGTGCAAAGTAGTGACTAATCTTACACTGGAATTCTGAATTCTCATCCGAATTAGAGGTAATTACTGGAAGGCAGAACAATTGGAAATGGCATAGAACCCAACCAGTTTTAGCCAGCAGTCCACTTTATAATGAGCCACTGTCTCACTCATATAAAGGAACGAGCTGCATTCTTTTAGATTCAGAAAGTATTTGGAAGGGTTTAAGTGGTGAGCGAAACGTGTTCAACAAAAGCAACAAATTATGGTCGTGACTTTGCTTCCCCCAGCTGTGAAGTTCACCAGGTAAATCCGGATGGGCTTGTCAGCCTGCAGGACTTCCCACAGCCTCTTTACCCTCTGATTCGGCCCTGCACCAAAACAGAGGCGAAAGCTGGTGAGCCCAGCGAGTAGCACTGCGACACACCATCCTGGCTCAATCAGCTGCGTAAATGCCAAACAGCTCACCGAGTTAACGTGGTGCCTTCAAAGTGTTACCCGAGTGAGAATGTCATGCTTTTTAGTCCCAGTTCAGATACTCAATCACAAAATCTGAGGGCAGAATTTTCTGCCTGTCGGGCGGGTGGGCCCGACCCAATCTCCGGCGGGCGGGGAGCCGATCCCCACCGGAGAAGCGGGCCCCGCCGCCATTTTACATGGGCGGGCCAATTAAGGCCCGTCCCAGCGTGATGCCCGGCGGGAAGCGCTATGCGCTCCCTGTGCAAGGGGGGGGGGGGATCCCCTAAAAGTGAGAGTGCGTTCTTTCGCGCATGCGCACAAAAGAGCGCAATCTCCCTGAGGCTATGTGCTGCCTCAGGGAGATCGCTGACACTTTTAAAAATAGAAAAATAGAAGAAAAAAAATTCCCTAACATGTCCCCCTCATGTGACAATGTCCCATGAGATGGGACATGTTCATAATTTGCATCATATGTATATTAAACTTTTTAAAACCCTACATGAAACCTCATCCCGCCGATGGAAGAGGTTTCATGTTTTCTCTATTCCCCGCCGGGGCTCCTGGCCGACCCACCAATCTTAAGGTTGGACGGGCAGGTCCTTTAATTGTATATTTGATCCTGACAATGGCCTCAATTGGCCATTGACAGGTCGGTGGGCCCGCAGCTGATTTTGCTGTGCTCCCGCCTTCCTGAAAATTTAAATGGGGCGGGATGACGTCGGGGGTTCCGCTTGACATCATCCCGCGTCATTTTACACGTCGGCGAGCGGGCCCCGCCCCTTGCTCACCGACGGCAAAATTCTGCCCTAAGTTAATACCCAAGCGCAGTACTAAGTGGGTGCTGTACTGTTAGAGGTGCCATCTTTCAGAGGAGACATTAAACTATGGCTGATTCTGCCAATCCAATGGCATTATCACAAACAAAAGCACCCCAGTGTCTTGGCCAACATTGAACCCTGAACCAGCATCATGAAAGCAGATTATTTGGTTACGAACACATTGCTGTTGGTGGAAGCTTGCTGTGCACATTGGCTGCTCTGTTTTCCACATTGCCACAATGACTACACTTCAAAAAGTACATAATTGGCTGTAAAGTGCTTTGGGATGCCCTTAAGTCATGAAAGGCACTGTACAAATGCAAGTCTTTTTTTTTTATGTCCTGAATTTTTCGCTTGTCGGGCGCAGGCGATCGGTGGGCCCAGGAGCAGATGGGAAACAGGCTCCCCGACCACGATTTCACACTGGCTGGCCAATTAACGGGCAGCCAGCGTCAAACGCGCACTGAGAAAGGGTCAGCGCTGCCGGTGGAGGTGGGAGGAGAGTGGGCACCGACGTCACCGCGGGTGCTGGTGGGCGCTTCCAGTGAGCTCCCTGAAGGCAGACAGCTGTCTCAGGAAGCTGCAGACCTCCAGAGTAAGCAAAACAACAAAAATGCTGCAAAATACGTCCACGCAGCACAATCAAGCACCTGAAAGCATACCTCATTTTAAAAAAAAACCAGCCCCCAGATATCTCTTATTTTATTTCCCCACAGAGATTTCATCCCAACCTGGGTCAAGGTTTGAGCAAAAAATGTAAAGGCTGCCTGGCCGACTGGCCACACAAAATCGCTTTTAATTGCCCGTTTAATTGTCGGCGGGTGTGCTTCTGGTTGAAGCACGCGCCCGCCGAGCGAGATATCGTGCAAGTGCGCAACGACATCGGGGCGCTCGCCCGACGACATCTCGTGCGATCGGGACACACGCCCGCCTGCGGGACGTAAGATTCTGGCCTTGGAGTAAACAGACACCGCCTGTAGAAAGACTTGCATTTATACGGCACTTCTCATAACTTCAGAACATCCCAAAGCGCGTCACGGCCAGTGAAGCACAGCCAGTGTTCCAAGATGGGAAACGCAGCAACTGATTGGTGCACAGCAAGATTCCACAAAACAGTAATATGGTGACTCACCAAAATAATCTGTTTCTGTGATGTTAATTGAGGGAGAAACACAAGCCAGGACATTGTGGAGAACTCTCCTTATCTTCTTCCAATAGCGACCATGGGAACCTTTTTGTGTCCACCTGGGAGGGCCGGCCTGTCCTCGGCTTAACATCTCATCTCAAACGCCACACCTCCAACCGTGCAGCGCTCCTTCACTTCTGTACTGCAACTGGTGGCCTGGGTCATGGATTCAAGTCTCTGGAATGCTGAGCTTCTGATTCTTGGTGAAGTAAAAATGTCCCCTCATGACTGAGCCTTCAACTAAGGGGAACAGCTGCTCCCTATCCACCCTGTCCATGCCCCTCATAATCTTGTACACCTCGATCAGGTCGCCCCTCAGTCTTCTCTGCTCCAACAAAAACAATCCAAGTCTATCTAACCTCTCTTCATAACTTAAATGTTTCATCCCAGGCAACATCCTGGTGAATCTCCTCTGCACCCCCTCCAGCGCAACCACATCCTTCCTATAATGTGGCGACCAGAACTGCACACAGTACTCCAGCTGTGGCCTCACCAAGGTTCTATACAACTCCAACATGACCTCTCTACTTTTGTAATCTATGCCTTGATTGATACAGGCAAGTACTCCATATGCATTTTTCACCACCCCACTAACGTGCCCCTCCGCCTTCAGAGATTACGGACACACACGCCAAGGTCCCTTTGTTCCTCAGAACTTCCTAGTGTCATGCCGTTCATTGAATACTTCCTTGTCAAATTACTCCTTCCAAAGTGTATCAGCTCACACTTTTCAGGGTTAAATTCCATCTGCCACTCATCTGCCCATTTGACCATCCCGTCTATATCTTCCTGTAGCCCAAGACACTCAACCTCACTATTAACCACGCAGCCAATCTTTGTGTCATCCACAAACTTACTAATCCTATCCCCCACATAGTCATCTATGTCGTTTATATAATGACAAATAATAGGGGACCCAGACCCACCACCCTGTGGTACGCCACTGGACACTGGCTTCCAGTCACTAAAGCATCCTTCTGTCATCATCCTCTGTCTCCTACAACTAAGCCAATTTTGAATCCACCTGATCAAATTACCCCGTATCCCATGTGCATTTGCCTCCTTTATAAGTCTCCCATGTGGGACCTTGTCAAAGGCTTTGCTGAAATCCATATAAACTACATCAACTGCACTACCCTCATCCACACACCTGGTCACCTCCTCAAAAAATTCAATCAAATTTGTTAGGCATGACCTCCCTCTGACAAAGCCATGCTGACTATCCCTGATCAAACGTTGCCTCTCCAAATGGAGATAGATTCTCTCCTTTAGAATTTTCTCCAATAGTTTCCCTACCACTGACGTGAGACTCACTGGCCTGTAGTTCCCTGCCTTATCTCTACAACCCTTCTTAAATAACGGAACCATATTCTCAGCGCCCTTCTCACCTGTACGCCATGAACCCTCACCCATAACCACACAATGTTCAGTAGACAGGGACACAAAAGGTGACCGTTTTTTTTTAAATTTTTGACAATTCTATACAATTCAGAAGGATGCAAACGAGCACTCTCCTTGCAAGTGAGGGGGTGGCTCACAATCAGCTAGAAAAGGCAGAATTAAAAACAAAAAACTGCGGATGCTGGAAATCCAAAACAAAAACAGAATTACCTGGAAAAACTCAGCAGGTCTGGCAGCATCAGCGGAGAAGAAAAGAGTTGACGTTTCGAGTCCTCATGACCTTGCAATAGAACTGAGTAATGTTAGGAGAGGGGTGAAATATAAGCTGGTTTAAGGTTGGGCGGGGTGGGGGGGGGAGAGAAGTGGTGGGAGGGGTGTTGTGGTTGTAGGGACAAGCAAGCAGTGACAGGAGCAGATAATCAAAAGATGTCACAGACAAAAGAACAAAGAGGTGTTGAAGGTGGTGATATTATCTAAGAGAATGTGCTAATTAAGAATGGATGGCAGGACACTCAAGGTACAGCTCTAGTGGGGGTGGGGTGGAAAGGCAGAATCCTGAACTTACAAGGCAAAGAATCAAAAATGTGAAACCAGGTTATCACAACACTGATCTTTTCCTTCCAAAACATCCAAATGAGCTTAAAACCACAAGAAAAAAGAAATTAAGGCTTACAACAACTGGAGCTGGCAAAAACCCCTAATCCTCTTTCAAATGTCAGCAGGAGGGTCCATTCAGCTCAAATGCAGAAGAAACACTCAAATTGTACAGGGCCATGGGATAGCAGCACGCAGCTGGATAAATTCCCCATTATTTGTCAGGAACTGCCTCACTTCAGGCAGAAGAGTCAGGTTTCAGCTCTTCAAGTGTGAGATCAGGGCCAGCAGTACAATGCCCCACCCTAAATGTGGACCACAAAAGGAAGGGCACCAAAACTGTTAAAGGTAAGTCTTTGAAAGGGGGGACTGGGAAGCTTCAGCACACGACCACACAGTCCAGTTTCAAAGGGAACAGCACAATGCTCATTCTACAGGAGCCTTTTTGGTGCACGAGCATTCGTAAGTGACCTCTGCGCTCGTAACTCACTATTCCACAGTTAGTCAGCCCCTTTCCAGGACCCCACCCGCTCCTCTCCAGCCATCACATACATCGGATTGCAGTCAGATGACAAAGCCCTCTAGACATTCCCTCTGTAGGATGGGACCTCACCTCAATGATTCCCCAGGGCACCTGATCAAAAATCCAATACTTGGCCAAATGATAAAAAGAACAAACACTTCCACCTTGTGCTATCCAGCCCTCCACTGTTACTGAACAAACATACCATTGGGTGTCAGCAGTGGATCAGTGGGCGGCACTCTCTCCCTTGCCTCTGAATCAGAAACTTGTAGGTTGAAGCCCCGCTCTAGAGACTTGAGCCCGTAATCCAGGCATACACTTCTTGTGCAGTGTTGCAGGAGGTGCTGCAATATCAACTTAGAAGGCAACGTTAAACTGAGGCTTGTCTGGACACTTGGGTTAAAGTAAAAGATCCCGGGGTCACAATTGGAAGAGCAGGGGAGATCCTGGGCCAATGTTTATCCCTCAACCAATACTGTCACAGATAACCCAGTCATTATCATGTAGCTGTATGTGGGAGCTTGCTGTGTACAATTTAGCTGCCACGTTTCATATAAAATGATTTGGAACATCATGAGGTCATCATGAAAGGCGCTATAGACATTTTTATATTCTCTCATGTGATGTGGGCATCACTGGCAAGTATGTTGCCATCCCGAACGGCCCTTGAACAGAGTGGCTGTTAGGCCAATTCAGAGGGCAGTTCAGAGTCAACCACATTGTTGTGGATCTGGAGTCACGTGTAGGCCAGACCAAGTAAGGATGGCAGATTTCCTTCCCTAAAGGGGCATTAGTGAACCAGATGGGTTTTTGCAACAATCGATGGTGGTTTTCACGGTCACCACTGCTGAAATTAGCTTTCAATTCCAAATTTATTCATTGAATTTCAATTCCACCACCTGCCATAGTGAGATTTGAACCCACATGTCCCCACAGTATTAGCCTCTGGATTGCTAGTCCAGTGACATTACTACTACACCACCAAGTCTTGATTTCATTATCCCCATTGATGACTTGCATAGACACTTTCCCTGGGTATCAGTGATTGAGGAGTAGAGTGAGTGCCAATTGGCCCTGGGCTAAAACCCAAGGCTTCACTTTGGAGCATATAATTGGCTCAGCTCACACTGGCACTCAGTCAGCAGATTCAGCTTTCTATTGTGGACACAATAGAGTGCAAGAGGAAACTGCCTACAGAACAGTCATTGCGCCTCAAAGCAAGTCATTGTAGAGGAGTGCTCTGCAGATCCTTCTGAGGGATTTAACATGGTGTCATATAAACACAAGCCTTTCTTACCCAGATCCAGACGTTGTTTCACCCCGTATCACCACGTACAGAAATCCCTGCAAGCACAGCCAACTACTGGAGGGTATAAGCTGAAGCAGAAAGAAGGATATAGACCCTCCCTTTTACAATGGCATTTCTTGTGTCGCCAAGATTTGAATTTCTAACCCTGCAGCGCTCTGGAATCTAGGCACCGCCTTTCATCTTGCTGGAGGGAGGAACAATAATAGGTTTAACTTGTTTGACCACAAACAAGACAGACACTTTTCCTGGCTTAATTTTACTCATTCCCATTCCGCCCCACTCCCTTAGCAATCTACAATGCAGGCTATCTTCAGTTAGGTCTCCATTCTAGATTAAATATCTGCTCCGTGTCACAGGCCGGAGCTTTAATGTCAGTTCCAGTGGGCACTTAGTTGCAGCAATGTTAGTTCAGTCCTCAAGGACCGATTGTTGTGTCTCCTCTAATCCATCGCCAGGTTAAGCATTTCTGGGCTTCACTGTCCTCAGCAAAAAAATTCCCAATGGCTTCAGTCTCACGCTGGGGGACAGGATATCCACAGGCTGCATTTTCTCCATGCCAAACCACCCCCTTGAGCCCTTCTCCCTGCCATCTCACCTCAAACACGGGGATCAAGAGCACCTCTGCACCTGGCTCTACACCCCAAGCCCTTTCCTGGCTTTAGCCAAGGACCCCAACATTTTGCAGTCCCTCATTCATCTAAATGGCAAATAAATTGGGGGTGGTGAGGGGGCAGAAATAGGGAGACTTTTTTTCAATGCAGTGAGTTGTTGCTATATGAAATGTGCTGAAATGGGGGTGGAAGCAAATTCAATAACCGCTTTCAAAAGGGAATTGGGTAAAAGAACAAATTGCAGGCCTGGGGGGGAGGGGGGAACAGTTTCACGACATGGGCTATAATATATTTTATAAAAACATCACCGACCGGAAATTTAACTGGGGCCAGCCACAAGAATGTTGTGACGACAAAAGTGGCAGAGGCTGTGTATTGTGCAACAAGCGACTTGGGTTCCAACTTGTCACAGCCTATCCACCATCTGGTGTGTTACACTTCACTCCGGGAGTCTGAGTTGAACTGGCGACATGCACTTTTCCATGCACGTTGTGGTCTGGAGCTGCGGATAGTGATGTTCCGACATTCCTGCCGTCACATGCTGACCAAGAATCTCTCCCGCTCTTACCACCTGCCACTGGCAGGTTGTGTGCTGGGAAGATTCTGCAGTTTGATATTCGACCCATTTGGCTGCGTTATGAATGCATCTCCTTGGTCATCAACTCCTGGGGTGGGATTCAGACCCAGAGGCAGAGGCACTACTCACTGTGTCCCCAGACCGCCTGTCCAAGATACAATACTTCCCCACTTGCCTGGACGAGTGCAGCTCCAACAACACTCAAGAAGTTTAATACCATTTAGAACAAAGCAGCCCCATCTGACTGGCATCCCATCCACCACCAGCGCAACATGGCTGCAGCGTCTACAACATGCGCTGCAGGAATGCGCCAGTGCTTCTTCATCATTACCACTCATTTACCTCCAGGAAACACAAGAGCAGCAGACACACGGGAACATCACTACCTCAAAGCTCCCCCTCACCCCCCACCAAAATCACACACCGACCTGACTCTGACCTGCATCGCTGTTCCCTCACCGTCAGTGGGGCAAGATCCTAGATCTCCCCAACTAACTGCACTACGGGTCTACCTACACCACACGGACTGCCGCAGGTGAAGGTGGCTGCTCACCACCACCTTCGCAAAGGCACTGAAGGATGGACAATAAATGCCAGCCTTGTCAGTGATGCTCTCATCACCAACTGAAGAATAAAAACCTTATCTGGCTCAGGCACGATGAGCCGAGTGGCCTCCTACTGTTCTCTATTCTTTCATGGGATGCAGGCGTCACCACCTTGAGAAGGTGGTGGTGAGCTGCCTTCTTGAGCCGCTGCAGTCCATGTGGTGTAGGTACGCCCACAGTGCTGTTAGGGAGGTAGTTCCAGGATTTTGACCCAGTGACAGTGAAGGAACGGCGATACATTTCCAAGTCAGGATGGTGTGTGGCTTGGAGGGGAGCTCCCAGGTGGTGGTGTTCCCACGCACCTGCTGCCCTTGTCCTTCTAGGTGGTAGAGGTCGCAGGTTTGGAAGGTGCTGACAAAGAAGCCTTGGTGAGTTGCTGCAGTGCATGGTCAATGGTAACACCCCCCACCAAGATGTTGATAGAGAGGATTAAGTGATGGCATGCCTTTGAATGTCAAGGGATGTTGGTTTGATACTCTCTTGTTGAAAATGGTCATTGCTGGCACTTGTGTGGCAAAAATATTACTTGCCACTTATCAGCCCAAAGCCTGAATGTTGTCCAGGTGTTGCTACATACAGACACAGGCTGCTTCAGTGTCTGAAATGGTGTTGAACATCGTATAATCATCAGCGAACATCCCCACTTCTGGCCTTATGATGGAAGAAAGATCATTGATGAAGCAGCTAAAGATGGTTGAGGCTAGGACACTACCCTGAGGAACTCCTGCAGTGATGTCCTGGAGCTGAGATGATTGAGCTCCAACAACCACAACCATCTTCCTTCGTGATAGGTATGGCTCCAACCAGCGGAGAGTTTTCCCCCTGTGCTGTATGGCTCTATGATTCTAAAATAACACACCACAGATGTTCCCAAGCCAGTTGTCAAATGATCTGGTTTACAAGATAGGACTAGCTCTGTGATAGAAATGAAGTAGTGCTTGTCGAAGATTTAGTTTGGCATTGGCTTCTCTAACTTTGTCCTGGCGCACAAGGAATTAAATCCCAACCTCATTCACAGAAAAATGTCCAAAAGAAAGATTCAGCTTTCCGAAAAGTCTGTGGGAGGGGAAATTCAATCCAAGCTAAACCGATCCAAAAAAGACTTGCATTTATATAGCACTTTTAACAAAGCAAAAATTTCCTGATGCACCTCACCGGAGTGTTACAGGTCACAGAGGCCATTCAGCCCATCCTGCCAGCTCTTTAGTAGAGCTATTTAATTAATTTCACACCCCGCTCTTTCTCCAATGCCCTGCCATTCTTTTTTCCCTCAAGTACTTAGCGAATTCTCTTTCGAATGTTACTATTGAATCTGCTTCCATCATCCTCTCAAGCTGCACATTCCAGACCACACCAACCCGCCTTGCAAAAAAATGTTTCCGCATGTCGCCTCTGATTCTTTTGCCAATCACCTTAAATCTGCTTCCTCTGGTTATTGAGCCTTCTGCCATTGAAAATAGTTTGTACATAGTTACTCTATTGAAGCAAATATCAACAGAGCCACATAAGGAGATAATAGGACAAGTGAGCGTGCATCCAAAAGTTTGATCAAAGAGATAGGTTTGAAAGAGAGACCTAAAATGAGGAGAAGCAGTTTAGGGAGGAAATTCCAGCTTACATACGAACTTTAAAAATTAGGAGCAGGAGGAGGCCACTCAGCCCCTCGAGCCTGCTCCGCCATTCAGTAAGATTTTGGCTGATCTGAATGTAATCTCAACCCCACAAGCCTGCCTACCCCTGATAACCTTTCACCCCCTTGTTAATCAAGTATCTATCTTGGTCTGCCTTAAAAATATTCAAAGGCTCTGCTTCCACCTATACACTCCGGTCCCTCTGTTACCTATGTGCATAAATCACTGAAGGTGGCAGGACAGGTTGAGAGCACGGTTAAGAAAGCATACAGTATCCTAGGCTTTATTAATAGGGACATAGAGTACAAGAGCAAGGAAATTATTTTAAACCTGCTTTAAACACTGGTTGAGCCTCAACTGGAGTATCGCTTCCAGTTCTGGTCACCACACTTTAGGAAACATGGGAAGGCAGTAGTGGAGGAGCAGCAAAACTTCATGAGAATTGTTCCAGGGATGAGGAACTTTAGTGACATAGATCGATTGGAGAAGTTGAGGCTGTTTTCCTTGGAAAAGAGGAGATTTGATAGAGGTGTTCAAAACCATGAGGAGTCTGGACAGAGTTGATAGGAAGAAACTGTTCCCCTCAGTGGAAGGATCAAGAACGAGAGGGCACAGATTTAAGGTAATTGACAAAAGAAGCAATGGAGACATGAGGAGAAGCTTTTTCACGCAGCGAGTGGTTACGATCTGGAGTGCGCTGCATGAGAATGTGGTGGAGGCAGATGCAATCGAGACATCCAGGAATGAATTGGATTGTTACCTGAAAAGGAAGAATGTGCAGGGTTACAGGGAGGAGGTGGGGGAATGGCACAAGGGGAACTGCTCCTTCGGAGAGCTAGCACAGACTTAATGGATCAAATGGCCTCCTTCTGTGATATAACCATTCTGTGATCTCAATACTCGTCATAGAGAACGTATAGGAGAGCATTCAGCCCATCATGCATCTGCTGGTCCTTTAAAAGAGCTATCCAATTCGTCACACACAACTGCTCTTTCCCCACAGCCCCTACTCCCCCTTCAAGTGTTTATCTAATTCCATTTTGAAAGTTAATCTGCTCCCACTTCCCTTTCAGGAAGTGCATTCCTACTCACTGCGTCTGCCCCCTGCTGTTTTGCAAATACCTTAAAGCTCTGTCTCCATGGTTGCGGACCCTCCTATCAATGGAAACAGTTTCTCCTGATGTACTGCATCAAAACTGAGATGAGGAGAAATTAATTCACTCAAGGGGTTGTGAACCTTTGGAATTCTCTACCCCAGAGGGATGCTTCATCGTTGAATACATTTAAGGCTGGGATAGGCAGATTTTTAATCTCTCAGGATCATTCCGAATGGCGGAGCAGGCTCGACAGGCCAGGTGGTCTAGTCCTGTTCCTATTTCTACATACATATGGGCTTATGAATTAGGAGCAGGAGTAGGCCACTCGGCCCCTTGAGCCTGCTCCGCTATTTAATAAGATTGTGGCTGATCTGATTGTAACCTCAACTCCAAGTACCTGCCTATCGTTGATAACCTTTCACCCCCTTGCTTATTAAGAATCTATCTAGCTCTGCCTTCAAAACATTCAGAGACTCTGCTTCCACTGCCTTTTGAGGAAGAGTTCTAAGGACTCACAGCCCAATGAGAGGAAACATTTCCCCTCGTCTCTGTTTTAAGTGGGCGACCCCTTATTTTTAAACAGTGACCCCTAGTTCTATATTCTCCCACAAAAGGAAATATCCCCTTCACATTCACCTGTTCAAGACCCCTCAGGATCTTAAATGTTTCAATCAAGTCGCCTCTTATTCTTCTACATTCCAGCAGATACAAGCCTAGCCTGTCCAACCTTTCCTCATAAGACAACCCGCCCATGTTCTTATTCTGATGTTCTTCAAACTCTTTGTCAGTTTGAACACCTCTATCAAATCTCCTCTTAAACTTCTTTGTTCTAAGGAGCTTCTCTATTCTCTCCCCATAACTGAAGTCCTTTATCTCTAGAACCAGTCTAGCAAATCTCCTCTGCATCATCTGCAGAAGCTTAACATCCTTCCTAAAGCATAGTGCTCAGACTTGGAGGAGACAGCGGCATAATGGTAACGGCACTGGGCTAGTAATCCAGAGGCCCGGGCTAATGCTCTGGGGACACTGGTTCAAATCCCACCATGGGATAATTCAACTACTAAAATTGGAAATTGAAACCATCGTCAATTGTTGCAAAAATATATTTGAATCACTAATGTCCTTTAGGGATGGAAACCTGCCATCCTTACCAGATCTAGCCTAATTGTGACTCCAGAGTCATATCAATGTAGTTGACTCTTAACTGCCCTCTGAAACAGCCTAGCAAGTCATTCAGTTCAATGACAATTATGGATGGGCAACATTTGGGCCTTGCCAGTGACACACACACCCCCATGAAAGCATAAATAATTCTACACACAAGACTGCAGCTGAGGCTTGACCAATGAATGTTCAGCATAATTTCCTTGCCAGTGTACTCTGTGCCTCTATTAATATAGCCAAGGATACCATTTGCCTTCTCAACTTATCCTGCAACCTTCAAAGATTTGTGTGCATATGCCTCCAAGTCTCTCCTTTTCTGCACCACTTTGAATTAATTCTCCTCATTCAAAATGCATCACTGCTTACCTCACAGTGTGAGGGACTAAGACCTCATCCTATATTTTTTTTATATGCATGGTGCTATTTCTAAATATTTCAAACTGGACAAAGATCTAAAATGGCTGAATCCATGTCTGGCTGAGATCCCGAACAAAAGAAGCTACCTGGCAGTATCGGAGAAACTCGCGCCTCGTTATTCCTGAAGAACCACTAACGACCCCACTGTGGGCTGCACAGACCCAATTCAAAGGGAGCTATACAAAGACCATCTGCATTTCTTAACCCAGGCTGGCCAATCGGAATCTGCTCGTCTGCTAAGACAAAGGCCCCCCCTAACCTTCCCTTCAATTCTTAACGGTTGAGAAATTGAACAACCTCAGTGACCCAGACAATGGATACACATCCCTTGTCAAAGACAGTGTGGAGGGGTGGGAGTAATGTAACATGGGTCTCTGGATTGTGGAACAATTTATACTGCCCTTGCTGAACTGCAAATTCTCAACTGCAAAGTCTCAATCTGTTTTTTTTTACCATATGGAACACTTGCCTTTATCAATCGAGGCATAGATTACAAAAGTAGGGAGGTCACGTTGGAGTTGTATAGAACCTTGGTGAGGCCACAGCTGGAGTACTGTGTGCAGTTCTGGTCACCACATTATAGGATGGATGTGATTGCACTGGAGGGGGTGCAGAGGAGATTCACCAGGATGTTGCCTGGGATGAAACATTTAAGTTATGAAGAGAGGTTGGATAGACTTGGGTTGTTTTCGTTGGAGCAGAGAAGACTGAGAGGCAACCTGATCGAGGTGTACAAGATTATGAGGGGCATGGACAGGGTAGATAGGGAGCAGCTGTTCCCCTTAGTTGAAGGCTCAGTCACAAGGAGACATAAGTTCCAGGTGAGGGGCAGGAGGTTTAGGAGGGATGTGAGGAAAAACTTTCTTACCCAGAGGGTAGTGACGGTCTGGAATGCACTGCCTGGGAGGGTGGTGGAGGCGGGTTGCCTCACATTCTTTAAAAAGTACCTGGATGAGCACTTGGCACGTCATAACATTCAAGGCTCTGGGCCAAGCGCTGGTAAATGGGATTAGGTAGGTAGGTTAGGTGTTTCTCATGTGTCGGTGCAGACTTGATGGGCTGAAGGGCCTCTTCTGCACTGTGTGATTCTGTGACTAGCAACCTCACAGACAAGGAGCTCTGGCCCAGATTGAACACCTGGCCCCATCTACACTGCTGGAAATTCTGTACCATCGCCCATAAGACTGATTCACCTCTGCATGCCTATCTCATCGTGTGAAGTCAACACCATCGGAAAAGTGAATTACACAGCATTGATTTTCAACTCGCTGAGGTCCGTGAAGGAATACCTCATTGGGCTTTGATTGTGACTCTGGAACCCACATGAAACAATATTTTGTGTGTCCGTGGTCTCTGTACTATAAATCTTTCTTTTCTCTATCCCACTTTCACTGTATGATTGCAAAGGGGGTAACGTTGCCACCCTCCTCCCACGTTCTGAGTGTGTGCAAATAAACTAACCCGTTCAGTTCACCTTATCTCAAGTTTGCTGTGGGGTTATTAATAGAAAATTGGATCACGTCAAAACCGAGGGGTTGGGAAATATGCCACCGCTTATAAAGGGTGGGAAGCAAATCAAAAACACTTTTCTGTTTATGGATGGGTGGTGAGAGGGGAAATTAGTGCTGCTTAAATTAACCCCCCTACTGTCCATAACAACTGTGTTACATTTCATCTGCCATGTGTCTGCCCATTTCCCCAGTCTATGTCCTCCTGAAATCTGTGACTGTCCTCCTCATTGCTCACCACCTTTCCAATTTTTTTTGTCATCTGCAAACTGTGAAACTCTACACCCAAGTCCAGGTCATTAATATTTGTCAAAAGGAGCAGTGGTTCTGATACTGACCCCTGGGGAACACCACTGTCAGATTTCCTCCAGTCTGAAAAACAACTATTTCCACTACCCTCTGCTTACTATCCCTCGGCCAATTTCATAACCACTCTGCCACTGCTCCTTTAATCCATTGGGCCTCAATCACGCTAATAAGTCTATTGTGCAGTCAGTCTGTGAATTTTAACCTTTTGCATATTTGTTGCTGAAACATTAAGCCGAAAGTTGAAGGGTCATTCACAAGGGGGCATAAGTTCAAGGTGAGGGGCAGGAAGTTTAGGGGGGAGGTGAGGAAAAACTTTTTTACCCAGATGGTGGTGAGGGTCTGGAATGCACTGCCTGGGAGGGTGGTGGAGGCGGGTTGCCTCACATCCTTTAAAAAGGACCTGGATGAGCACTTGGCAGGTCATAACATTCAAGGCTCTGGGCCAAGTGCTGGTAAATGGGATTAGGTAGGTAGGACAGGTGTTTCTCACGTGTCGGTGCAGACTCGATGGGCCGAAGGGCCTCTTTTGAACTGTGATTCTGATTCCACTACTCTTTTTGTGAAGACGTGAACACTTCTTGAGCACTAAGGGGACAAAAGTGTTTTTCAATCATTGTGAAGACCTCAGGGCCTTTGTTACTGAATGGTGGGAAACCTATGATTACCAAATACACGCACGCAATGTACATTTACCTGTGTTGTGTAAGAAAGGTGTTTTACCAACATTGGAGTATGCAGGTTAGACGGGTGTTGCTGCTGCCTCAGCTCTCGCTCGTCAGAGGTTTCTACTGTGCAACACTGATTGCAAACACAGAAACAGAAAGCCTCCACAGTAAAGTGGGTCATAGAAACCAAAAGCATAACAGGCCTATTTAATTACATATTTCCAGAATAACAACCACTGTGAGACTACACAGCAGCAGTAAAACTGGGGAAACTTAGTGCTCAAGAAGTGTTCACGTCTTCACAAAAAGAGTAGTGGAATCAGAATCACAGTTCAAAAGAGGCCCTTCGGCCCATCGAGTCTGCACCGACACGTGAGAAACACCTGTCCTACCTACCTAATCCCATTTACCAGCACTTGGCCCAGAGCCTTGAATGTTATGACCTGCCAAGTGCTCATCCAGGTCCTTTTTAAAGGATGTGAGGCAACCCGCCTCCACCACCCTCCCAGGCAGTGCATTCCAGACCCTCACCACCATCTGGGTAAAAAAGTTTTTCCTCACCTCCCCCCTAAACTTCCTGCCCCTCACCTTGAACTTATGCCCCCTTGTGAATGACCCTTCAACTAAGGGGAACAGCTGCTCCCTATCCACTCTGTCCATGCCTCTCATAATCTTGTACACCTCGATCAGGTCGCCCCTCAGTCTTCTCTGCTCCAACAAAAACAACCCAAGTCTATCTAACCTCTCTTCATAACTTAAATGTTTCATCCTAGGCAACATCCTGGTGAATCTCCTCTGCACCCCCTCCACTGCAATCACATCCTTCCTATAATGTGGCGACCAGAACTGCACACAGTACTCCAGCTGTGGCCTCACCAAGGTTCTATGCAAGTCCAACATGAACTTCCTACTTTTGTAATCTATGCCTCAATTGATAAAGGCAAGTGTCCCATATGCCTTTTTCACCACCCCACTAACATGCCCCTCTGCCTTCAGAGATCTATGGACACACACGCCAAGGTCCCTTCATTCCTCAGAACTTCCTAGTGTCATGCCATTCATTGAATACTTCCTTGTCAAATTACTCCTTCCAAAGTGCATCATCTCACATTTTTCAGGGTTAAATTCCATCTGCCACTTATCTGCCCATTTGACCATCCTGTCTATATCTTCCTGTAGCCCAAGACACTCAACCTCACTGTTAACCACCCGGCCAATCTTTGTGTCATCCACAAACTTACTAATCCTACCCCCCACATAGTCATCTATATCGTTTGTATAAATGACAAATAATCGGAGACCCAGCACAGATCCCTGTGGTACGCCACTGGACACTGGCTTCCAGTCACTAAAGCATCCTTCTGTCATCACCCTCTGCCTCCTACAACTAACCCAATTTTGAATCCACCTTACTAAATTACCCTGTATCCCATGTGCATTTGCCTTCTTTATAAGTCTCTCATGTGGGACCTTGTCAGAGGCTTTGCTGAAATCCATATAAACTACATCAAATCTGGAACTCTCTCCCCAAAAAACAGAGGTTTTTGGAATTGAATATTCCAACTGAGATTGGCAAGATTGTTGTTGCTTTAAGGGACATGAAGCAAAGGCAAGCCCAGGGAGTTCAATCAGCCATGATCTAATTATGTCCATGGAGTTCAATCAGCCATGATCTAATTATGTCCATGGAGTTCAATCAGCCATGATCTAATTATGTCCATGGAGTTCAATCAGCCATGATCTAATTATGTCCATGGAGTTCAATCAGCCATGATCTAATTATGTCCAAGGAGTTCAATCAGCCATGATCTAATTAAGTCCATGAAGTTCGATCAGCCATGATCTAATTAAGTCCATGAAGTTCGATCAGCCATGATCTAATTAAGTCCATGAAGTTCGATCAGCCATGATCTAATTAAGTCCATGAAGTTCGATCAGCCATGATCTAATTAAGTCCATGAAGTTCGATCAGCCATGACCTAATTAAGTCCATGAAGTTCAATCAGCCATGATCTAATTAAGTCCATGAAGTTCGATCAGCCATGATCTAATTAAGTCCATGGAGTTCGATTAGCCATGACCTAATTAAGTCCATGAAGTTCAATCAGCCATGATCTAATTAAGTCCATGAAGTTCAATCAGCCATGATCTAATTAAGTCCATGGAGTTCGATTAGCCATGATCTAATTAAGTGGCAAAATGGTCTCCTCCTATTCCTGTCTTGGTGTGTGTGGAGGCAGGTTCAATCAAGGCATTTAAGAGAGAATTAGATGATTATTTGAAAAGAAATAATCTGAAGGCAGGAGAATGGCACTAGGTGAAATGCTCAGATGGGCCGAATGGTCTCCTTCTGCGCTGTAACAAGTCTGTGGTTCTGGTCTTCCAGCAACCTAGCACCAACAAAAACTGTCTCTTACTCAAGGACCAGCGCATGGAAAAGTTAAGAGGCCAAAAACCAAAGATAGCAGTTCATCAACATCAGTCACACTACCTTCGAGAGGCTATGAAGGCCCAACTAATTAGTTGCTATTTCACAGAATCACAGAACTGTTACAGCACAGGAGGCCATTCAGCCAAAATGTGGGTGCTGCTTGCATTCCAGTAAGTCCGTAGCCACCATTACTGATAGTAGCTTTTTTATGCCTGATTTATTTCACTAACTGGATTCAAATTCCATATCTGCCATGGCGGGATTTAAACTCATGTCTCTGGATCATTATTCCAGGCCTCTAGATTACTAGTCCAGCAACATAACCACTCTACTCATGTACCCATAAACAGCAAGGCATGTTTAGTCCAGGCTTGGTATCAGGGCAGCATTTGGAAGTACTGGCCTTTCATTTCCCTTCCACCAATATAGAAAGCCTTTTCCACTCTATTATTCTTGCCCTTGGCTGGAACACAACCGACACTTCATTGCTGAAAAATGAGACATGCTGTTGAAGCTTTCCGTCTTGTATTCATCAGGGCAGATTTGCCAGAATACCAAATCTCAAAGGGAACAATAATTTATACTGCATGAGAAGAGAGTGCTGATTGGTTGGTAAGTAGATTCTGATTGGTCAAGGCATTGCCATGGAGAATGCACTAGGGAATCAGCACCCACTTCTCATGCAATATAAATTGATGTTCCCTTTGAGATTTGATTTTCTTGCAAACCTGTCCTGATGAGTGCAAGACGAAAAGCATGTCTCTTTTTTCAGCAATAAGCTTCATTGATGGCAGCAAAGGAAGATCTATGTTCTCTGGAAGCCTTCAGAAAACACTGCCAAGGCCGCCATTTCAGTCTTCCAGCTGAACAACTCTGAGGTCAGGGACGAACATCATGTCCAGTGCTGTGGCCAACCACTCACCCACAACCCAAAGCCAAAATACCTCGGCATCACTCTTGACCATATATTGATCTGCCGGCAACACTTCCAGAACATCTGGACCGAGGTCAAGACAAGAGTGAGTCTCAAACAGAAACTGGCAGGTACCACCTGGCGCAGCAGAGCCAAAACACTGTAATGTACTGCTTCACTCATCCTGGTCTATTCAACCGCAGAGTGCTGCTGCTCAACCTGGTTCAGGAGGCACCACACAAACATGCTAGATATCCACCTCTGGGTAGACAAGGGATTACTTTGGTGATGTTGAGGCCAACGCAGTTCGAGTGGTTTCCTGTGTTAGCACATACTGAACCTCCTGATGTCCATGAAGAAAATATCCTCCTCAAAGAGCACCAGCTGCTGACGGATAACGAAGCACTTCCATTGACATGGGACCTCAAAAAAAAACCCACGTCCGTCTTAAATCCCGTAGTGTCTACTGGAACACACTACGCACCCTATAAACTGACGACAGCCCCGCCTCTCGATGGATCACCTCCTGGTTGACTGCAAAACATCACCAACCACAACTTGGGAACTGACCTGAGTGGTGAAGTCACAGGTTTCAACGCTCCACAGAAAACCTGGACAGCCCTCGACCGCTTGAGGACGGGTCAGGGAAGAGGTGGCCACTTGCTTCACAAGTGGAACATGAGGAACAACTCAAATTGTGACCGTGGCCATCCACGTCAGACCATACTGAGCTCCTGCCCTGACTGGTCTATTCCTGGTGGCATCATAACCATTTACTGTGTGTCAGCTGAGGCCGTTGAATGGTTTGTTAACCTTGACATCGAACTATAACTGCTTCCTCAGCCATACGCATAATAAAAAGCCAAGGGAATTAGTCCTGCTTAAAAGGGTCAGAGCTGACAAAAACCAGCTGGCTCTCAAATCAGTTTACAGCATCAAAGACCAATGCCACTCAAATTCAGTGAGCTGCTGGCTATTAACTGGTTACCTGTAATATCTGCTCTCTTCCGCAGCACACTGACAGTCCACGCAAGACTTCTACTTCATCCTAACCAACTGCTCGGAGGCAGCAGTCATCATTCAGTCCAATCATCAGCTCATGTCCCTCCGCTCTAAGAATGGAACTTGCAGCCAATTTCCCAGTATCTGTTTGTCCAGAAGATGACATAATATGTCCTGGGAGAGATGTCCTGTCTGTTTCCTGAATGAAGCCAAGACTTCAGGAAAGCAAGATAAACACATGAGAGGGAAAGGAATGGACGGTGGCAGAGCAAGTTAATATGGAAGTTAAGGTAGTGCATGGGATACTTAGCCCTATAAATAGGGGCACAGAATGCAGAGAACAAGGAAATTAAGTAAACTGTTACAAATCATTTGTTAAGCCTCAGCTTTTTTTTCTTTATTCTTTCATGGGACATGGGCATCACTGGCAAGGCTGGAATTTATTGCCCATCCCTATTTGCTCTTGAACTGAGTGGCTTGCTAGGCCATTTCAGAAGGCAGTTAAGAATCAACCACATTGATATGGGTCTGGAGTCACGTGTAGGCCAGACCAGGTAAGGATGGCAGATTTCCTTCCCAAAAGTACATTAGTGAACCAAATGGGTTTTTACGACACTCGATGATAGTTTCGTGGTCACCATCACTGACGACTAGCTTTCAATTCCAGATTTATCTATTGAATTTAAATTCCACAGCTGCTGCCATGTTGGGATTTGAACCCATGTTCCCCAGAGCATTAACTTGGTCCTCTGGATTATTAATCCAGTGACATTACCACTATGCCACTGTCTCCCCCCCCAGGTTGTATGTCCAATTCTGAGCACTGCACTATCGGAAGGAGATAAAGTACTTGGCCTGGGTGTAGAGGTGATTTACCAGGGACGAGGGACTTTCATTATGGGGAGGTTAGCGGAGACGCTGGGATTGTTCTCCTTAGAGCAGGGAAGGTTAAGGGCAGACTGAAAATTACGAGGGGCTTTAATTGAGCAAGGAGGGAGAAACTGTTTCCTCTGGACAAGTGGGTCAGTAACTAGAGATAATAGATTTAAAACAACTGGCAAAAGGGGTAGGCGAGAAATCTGGAGGTTTTTATTTTTTTTAAGGTTGTTAAGATCTGCAAAGCACTACCTGGAAAAGGGTGAGTGAATCAGACTTAGAAGAACTTTCAAACGGATGTGCAGGACTAATTTGCAGGGTTATGGGGGAGTAAGCTGGGATGTAGGACTAAATTAGGTGCTCATTTCAAAGAGGCACAGACACAATGGGTTGAATGGACCCCTTCTGTGCTGTAAGGCATTATGACACTGCTAGACATAAAGTTAGATGAATTAACGTGGGTGGATGTTCATGTGGAGGGTTTAACATCAACATCGGCCAGTCAGGAGGAATAGCGTTTCTGTGTTGTAAGTTCCACGGAACTTCAAAAACTTTCACCTCTTCCTCAACTGTTTCCGCATACCAATTAAACCTGAAATGATGACTCAGCAATGTTTTAAGTCACAAATTAAATCAAACATGTCTTTCCCACGGGTGCAAGTTTGCAGCTATGGTAATCTAACTCGGGGCTCCTCACCACCTGAAGATGTGGAAAATTACATGATCCTCTTCGAAATGAAGACAGGAACAAAATAGAGAAATGAGACGTCAGTTGTTGCTAAACTATTAGAGCCTATAGTCTCTGGAGCCTCCTACAACCCTCCAAGATCTCTGCATTCCCCTAAATCCTGCCCCTTGTACACTCCACCATTGGCAGCCCCACTTTCAACTGCCTGGGTCCTAAATTCTGGAATTCCCTTCCTAACCCATTCCACCTCCTTCTCTCCGCCTTTAAGATGCTCCTTGAAACCTACCTTTGACCAAGCTTTTGGTCATCATTCCTAGTATCTCAGCCTTTGCCACAGTGACACTTTAGGACGCTTCACGACAATAAGAGCATTACATGAATGCAAGGTTTATTGCTGAATGAAACTTCTTTTCTATTTATCCATGGGATGTGAGTATCACTAACTAGGCCAGCATTTACTGGCCATATAATAAAAGCAAAATACTGTGGATGCTAGAAATCTGAAACAAAAACAGAAAATTCTGGAAAAACTCAGCAGGTCTGGCAGCATCTGTGGAGAGAGAAACAGGGCTAACGTTTTGAGTCCGTATGACCCTTCTTAACGTTTCAAGTCCGTAGGGTCATACGAACTCAAAACATTAACTCTGTTTCTTTCTCCACATTTATTGCCCATCCATAATTGCCATTGTTCAGAGGGCATTTAAGAGTCAACCACATTGCTGTGGGTCTGGAGTCACATGTAGGCCAGACCAGGTAAGGACAGCAGATTTCCTTCCCTAAAGGGGCATTAGTGAACCAGATGTTTTTTTTTTAAATGACAATCGTCAATGGTTTCATGGTGATCACCAGACTTTAAATTCCAGACTTTTAGTGAATTCAAATTCCACCATTTGCCGTGATGCAATTCAAACCTGGGTCCTCAGAACATTACCCTGGGTCTCTGGAATACTCAATGACAATACCACTATGCTACCACCTTGGAGAAGCACGAGTTAATCGGGGCCAGTGAACAAAGAATTTTAAAAGTATCTGAACAACTGTACAGAATTCCTTGAAGAAACAGGAGAGAGGGTAAAGGACAGACTGTGCTTTGTATTTCAAAATTATATTTATATTTCAAAATGATTTTGATAATGCGTATTAAAGAGATGATGGCTAAAGATACAGGTCCATGGATAGCAATATGTTTGGACAGCACAAAGCTACAGAGTGGGGCATAAAATGTGTCTTGGATCAGAAAGAAATGCTAAATGATAATCCACTGGTGTTGGTGCTGAACGATTCTGAAACACTACTTAAATATCTGGATTTACATATTAAGGAAACGCTATCAAAATCTGCAGATAACACCAGGTTGTGGCAAAGCGGGACAAGGTTATGAAAAACTGGAGGATACAAATAGGCTGGAAAAATGGAATTCAATGTAGAAAATTATGAAGTAATTGATTTTGGAAGTAAGAAGAGGGAATAGAAATGTACATTAAAAAGAAACTGATGCTGTGTTTATGGACGATGTTGCTGATGGGCAGCACGTGGATGAGAAACAGGGCGGAGCCCCAAGGAGAGATCCTTGGAGGACATCGGAGGTAATGGTGTGGAAGCAGCAAGAGAAGCCTTGGAAGGGGAGACAGTGGTGAAGTGGTAGTATCGCTGGACTAGTAATCCATGTTAATGCTCTGGGGACATGGGTTCAAATCTCACCACAGCAGCTGGTAGAATCTGAATTCAATTGATAAATCTGGAATTGAAAGCTTGTCTCAGTAATGGTGACCACGGCAACCAGTCTGGCCTACATGTGACTCCAGACCCGCAGCAACGTGGTTAAGCCTTAACTGCCCCTCTGAAATAGCCGAGCAAGCCACTCGGTTCATGGGCAACAAATGCTGGCCTTGCCAGCGACACTCACATCTGCAATAAAGGAAAAGAAAGGTGATATTCTGGGTACAATTAGATAAGGATGGAATCACGCGAGCACAGCTCCACTCAGCTGGACAATGGTTCAGAGGCGCTGGAGGAGGGTAGTGCAATCAACCACAGCAAGGGCTGCAGCCAGGTCAAGGACGAGGGAGGAAAGTTTACCTTTGCCACAGTCACACAGGATGTCATTTGTGACTTTGGTGAGAGCTGTTTCAGTACTGTGGCAGGAGCAGAAGCCTAATTGGAAGGATCCAAACATGGAGATAGGCACGGATTTGGGATCCGAAATATTTAAGGACTCTGGGGGATGGGGGGAGGGAGATTGAAGAAGGGGTGGCAGTTTCAAGGATGGAGAGGTCAAGAAAGGAAAGGGAAAGGAAAATCTGGTCATATCCCTATTGTTAATTGTATCAATTGAAGTTAAGTACATATAGGCAGAGGGCACTGATTGGATGGTTACTCGAGTACATATAAAGAGACACGCTGACACAAGGGATTGCGTGGAGTCAGGACACGTATACCTGTAATGTTTCACTCTGTCAATAAACCTATTCAAAGTAAAGGCTAGCGTTGGATCTTTCCTTCACCAAATGGCTAATAGGAGTAGAACAACTACCTCCAGGACCACTCTGTTTACGATCTATATATCACCGAAAAATCTTTGGCAACGCGCGTGTACACAAAACTATACTTCCTGTTACCCCAGTACAGGGTCACACACTTCCATCAGTGCTAGTACTTCAGTAAATGTTTGCTCTGCTGTAATTTTATTTAAATGGAAGTTTTCATACAGCCATTTAGAATTTTGCTACTTAAGAGTCATAGAGGTCTACAGCACAGAAAAAGGCCCTTCAGCCCATCAAGTCTGCACCAGTCAAACATGTACCTAACTATTCTAATCCCACTTTCCAGCACTAGGCCTATAGCCTTGTATACCATGGCATCGCAAGTGCACATCCAAATACTTCTTAAATGTTATGAGGGTTTCTGCCTCTACCACCCTTTCAGGCAGTGAGTTCCAGATTCTCACCACCCTCTGGGTGAAAAGATTCTTCCTCACATCCCCACTAAACCTCCTGCCCCTTACCTTAAATCTATGCCCTCTGGTTATTGATCCCTCCACCAAGGGGAAAAGTTCCTTCCTGTCTACCCTATCTATGCCCCTCTTAATTTTATACACCTCAATCACGTCATCCCTCAATCTCCTCTGCTCTAAGGAAAATAGCCCCAGTCTATCCAATCTCTCCTCAAAACTAAAACTCTCCAGTCCAGGCAACATCCTCTGCACTCTCTCTAGTGCAATCACATCCTTCCTAAAATGCGGATTCCAGAACTGCACGCAATACTCTAGCTGTGGCCTAACCAGCGTTATACAGTTTTATACAGTTCCAGCATAACCTCCTAGCTCTTATATTCTATGCCTCGACTAATAAAGGCAAGTCTCCAATGTGCCTTCTTAACCACCTTATCTACCTGTCCCGCTATCTTAAGGACATGCACTGGACATGCACACCAAGGTCCCTCTGATCCTCGGTACTTCCCAGGGTCCTACCATTCATCATGTATTCCCGTGCCTTGCTTGTCCTGCCCAAGTGCATCACCTCACACTTATCCGGATTAAATTCCATTTGCCACTGATCAGCCCATCTGACCAGCCCATCTATATCCTCCTGTAATCTAAGGCTATCCTCCCCATTATTTACCACCCCACCAATTTTTGTGTCATCCGCAAACTTACTGATTAACCCTCCTACGTTCAAGTCCAAATCGTTTATATATACCACAAACAGCAAGGGACCCAACACCGATCCCTGTGGAACCACACGAGATACAGGCATCCAGTCACAAAAACACCCCTTGACCATCACCCTCTGCTTCCTGCCACTCAGCCAATTCTGGATCCAATTTGCCAAATTGCCATGGATCCCATGGGCTCTTACCTTCGTTATCAGTCTCCCATGTGAGACCTTATCAAAAGCCTTGCTGAAGTCCAAGTAGACTACGTCAAATGTATTGCCCCCATCTACACACCTGGTCAATCAAATTGGTCAAACATGACCTCCCCTTAACAAAACCATGTTGACTGTCCTTGATTAATCCCTGCCTCTCCAAGTGTAGATTAATTCAGTCCCTCAGAATTGCTTCCAATAGTTTCCCCGCCACTGAGGTTAGACTGACTGACCTGTAGTCCCCTGGTTTATCCCTTCCTCCCTTCTTGAATAATGGTACCACATTGGCTGTCCTCCAGTCCTCTGGCACCTCCCCTGTGACCATGGAGGTATTGAAAATTATTGCCAGCGCCCCTGCTATCTCCTCCCTTGCCTCACTCAACAGCCTGGGATACATTTCATTCGGGCCACTTAGAACCTCCTCTCTTTCTATGCTAATTTCTTTCATTATAATCACAATCCTTCTGCCTGATTTCCATACCCATGTCGTTCCTCTCACTTGTGAACACCAACACAAAGTATTCATTTAGAACCCTACCTACGTCTTCCAGCTCCACACACAAATTACCACTACGGTCCTTAATGGGCCCTACTCCCTCCCTAGTTATCCTCTTACTCTTAATGTACTTGTAAAATAACTTTAGATTTTCCTTTATTTTACCTGGCAATGTTTTTTCATGTCCCCTTTTTGCTCTCCAAATTTCCTTTTTCAGTTCTCCCCTACACATTCTATACTCCTCTAGGGCTTCTGCTGTTTTGAGCCCTCGGTATCTGCCATAAGCCTCCCCTTTTTCTCTTTATCCAATCCTGTATATCCCTCGACATCCAGGGTTCCCTGAATTTGTTGGTCCCACCCTATGTCATTACTGGAATATGTTGGCCCTGTACTCTCCCTATTTCTTTCTTGAATGAGTCCCACTGCTCTGACACACATTTACCTAAAAGTAGCTGCTCCCAGTCCACTCTGGCCAAATCATGTCTGATGTTATTAAAATCAGCCTTCTCCCAATTTAGAACTCTGATTTCTGGCCCATCCTTGTCCTTTTCCATAACAACCTTGAATCTAACGGAGTTATGATCACTATCTGCAAAATGCTCCCTCACTGATACCTCTACCACTTGCCCGGCTTCATTCCCTAAAATTAAGTCCAGGACCGCCATCTAGGGCCTTCTACGTACTGGTTTAAAAAGCTCTCCTGGATGCATTTTAAGAATTCCGCTCCCTCAAAACCTATCACACTATGACTAACCCGGTTAATGCTGGGAAAGTTGAAATCCCCCACTATTATTTTTATACTTCTCTGAAATTTGCCTACAGATCTGCTCTTCTATTTCTCTCTGACTGTTTGGGGGCCTATAGTACACTCCCAGCAATGTGATTGCTCCTTTTTAGTTTTTCAATTCTACCCATATGGCTTCATTTGAGGAGTCGTCTACGATGTCATCCCTCCTTACTTATAACGATCACGAGAATTCTCCCCCACTGTGATTTTCCTCAGTTTGCCTACCCAAATATTTCTTGCGCAATCCAGTAACTATGTACATAAAGGACAAAGGAGTTTTTAGGGCTCTGGGGAAATGGCCAATATGAGCAGGGTCACATTGTTCCAAGGCATGTTATAAAGAGACTGCACGATACTAAATGCCAAATGAATACAAAATGAACAATGGCACTCTATCCCTCAACAATCCGAAACGTAACTGAACTGTCCAGCAGGAGTACCATTAACATCACGGCAAGCCAACAGCAACGCACAACGCACCAGACCTTCTTGCACCATATTAAATTCTGTCAAGTCAGTCCGCAAATAAAAGAAAGATCTTGCATTCCTACAATGCCTTTCACCACCTCAGGACATCCTGAAACACGACAGCCAATAAAGTACTTTATGAAGTGTTTTCACTATTGTAATGTGGGGAAAGTAGCAGCCAAATTGCACACAGCAAGCTCCCACAAACAGCAATGCAGTAATGACCAGATAATCTGTTTTAGTGATGCTGGTTGAAGGATATGAGCCGAGGACACCAGGGAGAACTCCCCTGCTCTTCCTTCAATGGCGGCCATAGAATTTTTTTGTCATACAGTACAATCATTACCCCGCTAAATTATATTGGTGTTTTATTGCAACAGGTCAGGGCAAAGCGGGACTCCAGGCTACAAAAGATGAGGTCTGAAGAACAAAAATAAGGAAGGCATTCTCTCTCCCACCCTAATGGTTGAAACTTAACACAGCTATAAAGTACTGTCATAGAATGTGGGCCACCTATCACTTCTCACTGCACAGGTTTTACCTGCTTAAATTAGGCACGGGGACTGTTCTTCCATCAATTTCCTGTGGATTTAGGATTTGCCATCTTGGATAGAGGAATGGCAGGGCAGCTCTGACCTCTCACATCCAAACCCTGTGCTGTGTGGGAACTCCAGGATGCTTCCCATGTCCTGGATAAACATATGTGCAGGAGGTGCTGTCAGCCATATATATATATATATATATCTGTTTATCTTTCACAAGGGCGATAATCCAAGGCCACATCTGCATCTCCCAGGTGGATACAGAAGATCCCATTCCAGTACGGGAAGAAGAGATGGTGAGTATCTGCCAAGAAAAGTGCAAGTGTGCAGCCCGGGACTGTGCAGCCATGAAGGCATGAGCCTCAGTACAAATTACTTTCTTCCCCAGCTGCTCGCAGCAGTGCCCAGCAGATCAATGCTCAGCTCAGAAATGCTCCTGACAAAGCTGAGAGGGTTTGGAACCCTAACCGAAGGCAAGAAAGTTAAGGGTTGACGTCGGGAACGAACTTCCTGAGAGGGTGGTGCAGGCAGGTTCGATTGAGGTATTCAAAAGGGAATTGGAATGCTATCTGAAAAGAGACAATGTGCAGGGTTACAGAGATAAGGCAGGGGAGTGGGACTAGGCAGAATGCTCTTTCAGAAAGCCAGTGCAGTGTTGATGATCTGAATGGCTTCCATCTGCACTGTTAAGACTGCGTGATTCTGACAATGCTCTTCAAAATTATGAAGCATTAGGACAAGGTGAATTCAAAATCTGCCAATGGTGTAAAAGTAACCAGCCAGATGAACAGTGAGAGGAACAAGGACAGGACAGCATGATTTGGCAGACAGGTGTCAATGGCAATTTAAGAAGAAAAAGTCTGAGAAAATATTCCTTGTTTTGTTTCCCAAAAATATAAGACAATTGTAGGAAAGACAGTGTAAAGTATGGATTAACAGAGAATCCTATGAAAGATAAAGCCAGTAAGCAGTAACATAACATTCATTAGTGCTAGTGTTTAGTTTAGTAGTAATAGTAGTAGCAAGGTTCATTATCTAATAGATAGAGGAATGGCAGGGCAGGTCCGATCTCTTGAGTGCATATCCTACGCTATGTGAGAACTCCAGGATGCTTCCCATGTCCTGGATAAACATATGGGCAAGAAGTGTCGTCAGTCATATCAGTACACAGAAACAGGCGTTTATCTTTCATAAGGCCGATAATCTGAGACCATGCCTGCCTCTCAAGATGTTTGCAGGAAGAGCAGGGGCGTTTTCCCCAGTATTCTGACCAATAAAAATCCTTCAAACCACATCACTAAAGCAGATTATCACATTGCAGTTTGTGGAACCTTGATATGGCCCAAATCGTCTGCCATATTTCCTATCTTACAACAATGCCAGCACTGAAAAATGCTCCACATCAGGTTCTTTGGGATGTCTTGAAGCTATGAAAGTTACCGTAGAATTGCCAGTTCTTTCTTTCTCTTTAACTAAAGTCAGGGTTTCATCAGTCAGTCCAATGAAGCATGGACATTTAAGGTGGAAGATAAAGAAGAGATTCTCCATTTCATAGCTGATAGTGGGTGTCGGAAATCTGTAACAGCAACAGGACGAGGGCATCAGACAAATCAATATGAAACCATTTCCCATTGACAGAATCGAGAGGAAAGCTGCAATACTTCGTGCCTGTTCAACAAACGTTCAGGATTATGTCCAGGGTTATGGCGAGGTGGGGGGGGTCAGCAGGCAAAATGGAGTTAAGGCCAAAATCAGATCAGCCAGAATCTTATTAAATGGTCAGGGATCAAGGGGTCAAATGGGCTATTCCTGTTTCTGTTTCTTGTGATTTTGTTGCCTGTACATGAATGAATACACGTCAGGCTTTGCAGGGAACAACTCAAGGTATGGCATAAAAACAGAGCATGCCATAAACACTTATCAGGTCAGGCATTATCTGTGGAGAGAGGAAGGAAAGGTCAAGGTCCGGAGGAGGGAAAGTGAGGAGAATTTTTTTTTCACTCAATGAGTTGATATAATCTGGAATGCACTACCTGAAGAGGCAGTGGAAGCAAATTCAATGGTAACTTTCAAAGCAAATTGGATAAATACTTGAAAAGGAAAACTACGTAATTCTACGGTGAAAGAGCAGGGGAGTGGACTAAATGGTACCTGATTCAAAAGGCCAGCACATGCACGGTGGGTCAAATGGGCCTCCATTTATCCTTCTCCGAATCCTCCCAAATTTGCACTCTTTACATGCCATCATAATTGCAGCATGAAATCGTTCCACTGAGCTCATTTCAACTCAAACTGCAGAAACCCTTGTGCGCTCTGGGATCTGTACTCCAGGTGCGAAGACACCTGATGTTTCACACTGCAGGCAGTGCAGTCCAGATCGTAGCAAACGTGTGACGTAAAACAATCCTCCTCATGCCTTTCCCCTGGATTTAGATTTCAGTTTTGAATCTCTGTCCTCTGGTTACTGGCCTGCCTTCCGGTGGAAATGCAAGCCAAACCCTTCACCATTTTGAGCACTGCTATTAAACTTCCCCTTAACCTGCCCTATTTCTCTCTGCTTTCCGCACAAGTGAAGTCCCTCGTCCCTGGTGCCAAACGTAAGGGAAACGTTTCAAACAATTAATTGTCCGTTCGGGAATAATGTAGGAAACATTTTTTCAGTGCACATAAATTTACCTACCATGAGTTGTGTCACATTCATTTACACATCAGTGTACAATTCATATCAACAGACTGCACAATCATTTAAACCTACGAATTTGGAACAGCCAGTCTAAATCATAGAAGCAAATAATTCTCAGTTCACTTGGCGCAGTATCAATGCATCCTTAAAAGCCATGGGTAACTTTCAATTTGAGTGTCAGAAGGACACTTTTTCTTCAATTCTGTGCTGCCGAACGGGCTTATTTAAAAGCATAACTATTTCATAAAATTATAGATGATCCCTTATTTGAGAAATAAAAGCATAATTGCATCCTGACTGATGGGAACACAGGACCGAGGTGTGGGCCGTTCAGTTCTCGAGCCTGTTACTAGGAATAGAAGTTGGCCATTCAGTCCCTCCGGCCTGCTGTCGTGTCATAAGCGAGCGTCATTGCGGCACAGAAAGAGGCCACGCCAGCTCTCCGTAAGAGCAATCCAATCAGTCCCATTCCGTCAGGGATCCCCCAGGCTCGATCCCTGTAGCCCAGCAAGTTTATTCCCCTCAAGTGCCCATCCACTTTCCCTTCAAAATCACTTTGAAACCATTCAGTCAGGTTAAGGCTGATCTGTACCTCAGCTCCACCAACCTGTCTTTGCTCCCTTTCCTTTCAGCGACTGACCTCAGTCTTGAAAGCTCAGCAGCCACTAGCTCTTGGGAGAGTGAGAGTGACAGCTTTCCATCAACCACTGTGTGAAAAAAGTGCTTCTGGATTTTATAACAGCCATCCGATTCCAGATTACATGGTTCATGCCACTCCCCTCTAAATCCCTAGATTTCCTGATATCCACAGCCACATTTCAAAAATCGCTGGACTTTGAAATGCAGCTTCTGTGCCGGCAAAACCTGGGAACCCGACTGAGATTTTCAAAGCATTAGGCACAGCATTCAAACAAGGGGATTTATTCTTTTCCAGAAACCCAACGAGGCCTTTAGCACAGGTCACCAAGGCTGACGTCCTGGGAAAGCAGAGTAGGAGTAAGAGACAGTGCAGGGGCTTAGGATTTCAGTACAAAGAAGCAGGAAGGTGGGCAGCGAATGTGGCAGAGCGAGACAGTTTCGACCAAATCAAGGAGGGAATATTAGTGGCTACTGCCATTACCGCAAGTATATTCAGTGGAGTACTAAGGGAGCAGTGCAGTCGACTTTAAAATGAGAAGTTTAAGCCTCTCATGTGGACATAAAAGATACCACCGCACTATTCAAAGGAGAGTTCTCCCTGGCATCCTAGGCCAATATTTTCCCTCATAGTCAATGCCAATAAATTATCCAGTCATTATCACATTGCTGATTCTGGGAACTTGCTATGCGCAGCTTAGCTTCAAGGTGTCTAACAGTACAGCACTGACTTCAAAAGTACTTCATCGGCTGTCAAGTGCTTTGGGAAGTCCTGCGGTTGTGAGGTTGAGGCTGTAGTTCGTTTTCAGGCAACTGGTGGAGTGCCGCAGGGATCACTGCTGGGGCCTCATTCAACTATTTACAATTTATGTTAATCGCTTGGATGAAGGGACTGACTTGTATTGTAGCCAAATTTAGCTGACGTTAGGTAGGAAAGTTTTTTTAAAACATTTGTTCATGGGACATGAGCATCGCTGGCTAGCCCAGCATTTGTTGCCCATTCCTAATTGCCCTTGAGAAGGTCCTGGTGAGCTGTCTTCTTTAACCGCTGCCGTCCAATGGTTGTAGGTACAGCCACAGTGCTGTTAGGAAGGGGGGGGTTCCAGGATTTTGACCCAGCAACAGTGAAGGAACAGCGATATAGTTCCAAGTCAGGGAGTGTGTGACTTGGAGGGGAACTTGCAGGTGGTGGTGTTCTTAGTCATCTGCTGCCCTTGTCTTTCTAGGTGGGAGAGGTTGCAGGTTTGAAAGGTGCTGTCGAAGGAGCCTCAGTGAGTTTCTGCACTCCATCTTGTAGATGTTACACTTTGCTGCCACTTTGAGTCAGTGGTGGAGGGAGTGACTGTTTATTGTGGTGGATGGGATGCCAATCAAGTAGGCTGCATTGTCATGGAGAGCCAAGCTTCAAGAATGTTTTTGGGGATGCACTCATCCAGGCAACTAGAGAGTATTCTATCACACTCCTGACTTGAGCCTTGTCGATGATGGATAGGCTTTAGGGACTCAGGAGGTGAGTTACTCTATGCAGAATTCCTAGCCTCTGGCAAGCTTTTGTAGCCACAGTATTTGTATGGTTAGCCCAGTTCAATTTCTGGTCAATGGTAACCTTCATGATGTTGATAGTGGGGGAATTCAGCAATGGTAATGCCACTGAATGTCCAGGGCAGATGGCCAGATTCTCTCTTGTTGGAGATGGTCATTGCCTGGCACTTGTGTGGCATGAATGTTACTTGCCACTTATCAGTCCAAACCTGAATGTTGTCCAGGTTCTTGCTGCACATGGACACAGACTGCTTCAGTATCTGAGGAGTCAGGAATGCTGCTGAACATTGTGCAATCATCAGGGAGCATCCCCACTCCTAACCTTATGATGGAGGGAAAGTCATTGATGAAACAGCTGAAGATGGCTGTGCTTAGGACACCATCCTGAGGAAGCTGTGACGAGGACACAAAGAGTCTGCAAAGGGATATGGTGAGGTTAAGTGAGTAGGTGAAATAATTGGCAGATGAAATAGAATGTGGGAAAATGTAAGGTTATCCAGTTTGGTGGGATGAACAGAAAAGCAAAATATTATTTAAACAGAGAGTGCAGAATGCTGGTCTGGGTGTCTTCATACATGAAACACAAAATCTTAACAAGCCTCCAGCCTGTGGCACTGTCACGTGCTCACACCAGCGGGTAGAAACACAGGCTCGAACATCACTCTCTCACCAATTTCAGCAAAGTTAAGGCATTGAAACTTCCTCTCATTTTGCACAGTGCAAACAATATTCACTGCTCTCTCTCCCTCTTTCTTCTAAGTTTGCTGCTGCTTAATTATTGTGTACCGAGGAAACCGGAGATTAAATTGAAAACACATCCAACTTTAGCTGCCCCTCTTTATCCTCACAATAATTCACTGCAACCAGATTCCACAGGACTTACCTCTCTCTCCCCCTCCGCTCCAAAACAAAAATGCTTTTGTATTTTCTAAGAACAGCTTCAGTCCTATCACGACAACAGACAACTGGAAGGAGTACTCCATTTCACCACTGCTGCACTATAGAACCTTGCTCAATTCTGTCTTTGTGATCAATAGGCATATGAGAGCACGGGGTCAGTTTACATGCGTTGTCACACATGTAATCCATCCTCTGGGAAAACCCAAGTGCTAGCTTGGCTCCGTTGGCATCACCCTCACCTCGGATACAAACTAAAACACCCCATGCCAGGATTCAAGCAGACAATCAAGGCCGACAGGCTGATAAAGAGCTGGCTTATGAGGAGGCCCAGTCCGGGTGCAGACCTGGCGCCCTGACCAACATTTATCCCTTGGCCTTCGTCAAGAAAGGTTGTTAGAGGTCTGGAACACAGTACCCTAAAGTTTGCAGGAATCAGCTACCACAAGAATTTTCAAAAGGCCTGTTCTTGAAGAGCACTAAGTTGCAGAGTTACGGGCAGAAAGCTGGGGTATGGGACTAAATTGATTCTAAACACGGCGTGTGTCTTACCGCTGTATGTGAGCTTTGCTGGGGCAAACTAGCTGCTGAAATGACCAACAGAACAGTATCAGCGCTTCAAAACAATTCATTGGCCGGAAATCACTTTGGGACGTCTTGGGGTCATGAAAGAGGTTATATAAAATGTAGGTTCGTATTTCGAGGCTGAAACCAGGTCTCAGCCTGCAACGAAAGGGTCCTGTCGTTCAGCTTCTCAGGCAAGGGCGGTGCAAAGATTTGCAAGTGTCACAACACCTTTCGTATGGAAAAACCTCCCATGGGGCTGCAGTGCGGCACCGAGCAAAAACAGATAGGAGGTGTGATTCGGCGAGAGGAATAAGTTGTAAGATTTAGGAAGTGAATTCCAGGAAGTGGGATCTTGGTGGCCAAATGCAAGGCTTCCAAATATGGGAGGAAAGGGAAGAATGCACAAGGTTTCGAAGCATGGAGAGTTCAGGGAGTTTAGTAGCACCAGAAGTGGTTACAGAGACAGGGGGGTGCTGTGACATAAAGAGATTTAAACACCAATTCTAATTTTGAATGTGGATCGTTGGTCGAAGGGAACTCAATTTGGGTTGGTGAGTGCAGCAGTGATGAACAGGGCCTGGTGAGGGGTAGGATACCGGGAGGCTATTTTTAGACGAGTTCAACTTTATGGAGGCTGGGAGGTGGGGAGCCAGTTAGCAGGGCGATGCAATAATCATGTCTGGACGTAACAAAGGCAGCAGCAGCCGATGCAGGGGCAGAGCTGGGCAGTTATTACACAGCGGGGGAAAAGGCTGGTGGAGAGCTTTGGGGTCAGAAACCCAACTTGGGGTCAAATAGGGGAGTAAGGCTGCGAACCATCTGGTTCGGCCTCAGACTGTGGCCAGGCAGGGTTAGAATTAGTGGCGTGGAAATAGAGTTTGCAGTGAGGGCTGAAGACACTGGTTTCAGTTTAACTGGAGAAAATTACAGGTCTTCCAATATTAGATGTCACGCATGCAGCCTGAAAACACGAAGGTAGTTGGGAAAGGTGGTACTTTAATTTGGAACCTTTGCTGCCCCCTCACACGACACTTAAACTGAATGATCAACTGTTAGTCGACCAGAAAGGAACCATCAAATCTTCACCTGGACAGTAGCAGGACTAAGACCAAGACCAAATTACATCTGTACCAGGATTAGGCTGAACCAGGAGCAGAAGCAGACTAGGACTGCAGCAGGATTCAGACCAGATCTGCACTAACACAAGATCAGAACTACATCAGCACTAGACCTAGACTGCATCAAGACCCGACTGGGTCCACACCAACACCAGAACTGCACCAGAACCAGACTGAGCCTGCACCAGCACCAGACTGAGTCTGCACCTACACCCGGACCGGTCCAGGTCTGCACCAGGATTGTAGAAGACCAGATCAGGGTCACGCCCGGGCCGAATCAGATCAGGTTCGCGCCCGGGGCCAGGTCAGAGTTGCGCCCGGGGCCGGGTCAGGATCGCGCCAAGACCAAATCAGGGTTGCATCAGGACCAGATCAGGGTTGCATCAGGACCAGATCAGGACTGCATCAGGACCAGATCAGGACTGCATCAGGACCAGATCAGGACTGCATCAGGACCAGATCAGGACTGCATCAGGACCAGATCAGGGCTGCATCAGAACCAGATCAGGGCTGCATCAGGACCAGATCAGGACTGCATCAGGACCAGATCAGGGCTGCATCAGGACCAGATCAGGGTTGCATCAGGACCAGATCAGGGCTGCATCAGGACCAGATCAGGGTTGCATCAGGACCAGATCAGGGCTGCATCAGGACTGCATTAGGACCAGATCAGGACTGCATCAGGTCCAGATCAGGGTTGCATCAGGACCAGATCAGGGTTGCATCAGGACCAGATCAGGGCTGCATCAGGACCAGATCAGGACCAGATCAGGGTTGCATCAGGACCAGATCAGGGCTGCATCAGGACTGCATTAGGACCAGATCAGGACTGCATCAGGTCCAGATCAGGGTTGCATCAGGACCAGATCAGGGTTGCATCAGGACCAGATCAGGGTTGCATCAGGACCAGATCAGGGTTGCATCAGGACCAGATCAGGACTGCATCAGGACCACATCAGGACTGCATCAGGACCACATCAGGGCTGCATCAGGACCAGATCAGGGCTGCATCAGGACCAGATCAGGGCTGCATCAGGACCAGATCAGGGCTGCATCAGGACCAGATCAGGGTTGCATCAGAAAAGACTGGGAAAGCTGTTTTTATTTCAGATTTCCAGCATCCGCAGTATTTTGCTTTTATAACAATTGCATCAGGACCAGATCAGGTTTGCACCAGGACTCCTCCGGCTGCACCAGGGGAGAACTGGCCATTGACAGTGCCCCTAACTCCAGGGGAACTTTCTTGGCGGTGCCAGGGGAGTGAGTGGATCCCGGGACCGGGCTGGTGTTGGGTGCGGCGCCGCCCCCTGTCCCTCCCCCTTTCCCTGATTCTCAATTTCGCCCCAGCCTCCAGCACACACTCCCGCTCCAGTTTGAAGAGCCCCCCCCTCGGGCCGGGGTTTCCCGGAGCCCCGAGCTACACTGGGCCTGGGCCCTCCCAGCTTACCTCAGCCGCCGACACTGAAGCCGCCGCTCGCTCCGACCTGAGCCGTCCCTCTCCTCGTGCGCGCCGACCCGCCCCCTCAACATTACAGTATTGGCCGCTCGTGGACACCGCTGCAGGCCATTGGCGGAGACGGCTGTCAATAGGAGAGGAGGCGGGACGTACTACGCCCGCTGTGCATTCATTGGTTAAGAATGCTGTCAATCAGGAGAGAGGGCGGTACAGCCGGCACGACCCACCTGACATGTCCCATTCATTGGCGGAGATTTAAAGGGCTCGCGACCGTGGACAGCAGCACTGACTGACCTCCCATGACGACACATAATAATAACACCTGCAAACCTCCGATTTGTACAGTCACCATACCAGCACGAGCCAACCTCCCCTGGCGACACTCACCATACTAACAACACTGACCAACCTCCCCTGGTGACACTCACCATACTAACAACACTGACCAACCTCCCCTGGTGACACTCACCATACTAACAACACTGACCAACCTCCCCTGGCGACAGTCACCATACTAACAACACTGACCAACCTCCCATGGCAACACTCACCAGGATAACGCTGACCAACCTCCCCTGGCGCCACTCACCATACTAATAGCACTGACAACACACACCGAGACAAACATCAACTGCAGCTGGAGGATCATCAACTTGGTAAAAGATGCTCTTTGGTCTGCCCGAAACTTGTTGATCTTCCAGCGCAAAGAGTTGTCCCCGACCGAGTGTTGCAGACTGGCACATTCCAAGGTCCAGGGCTACGTGCTGAGGGACGCACTAAAGCTTGGGGCAGCCACCGCAAAGGCGCAATGGGGAATGGTCGCTGTCTAAGACCTTTCTGCCATAGGGCACCGAGGGGCTGGGAAAAGTATAGACCCCTCGAGCTGTAGGGCTCACAATGAATGTATGCATCAAATACTAATTGTATTATAATTGTATTGAAGCACCTCGGGGTACAGCATGGTGTATGTTGATAACTCCAATACCATTGCACTGTCTGACTGTCTGTCACGACCATTTTGAAATGATTGTAATATTCATTGATTCTATTGAAGCACCTCGTGATCCATGTGTAAAAGTTGAATCTGATTGTACTTTTTGTGATGGCCATTTAGAAATGTTTTATAATGTTCTTTCAGATATTTTATGAATAAAGTATATTTTTCAAAAAAAAATGCTAACCAACCTCCCCTGGCACCACTCACCATCATAACACTGACTGACCTCCCATGGTGACACTCACCATAATAACACTGACCAACCTCCCCTGGCGACACTCACCATAACACTGACTGACCTCCCATGGTGACACTCACCATAATAACACTGACCAACCTCCCCCTGGCGATACTCACCATAATAACGTTGAATGACCTCCCCTGGCGACACTCACCATAATAACACTGACTGGCCTCCCATGGTGACACTCACCATAGCAACACTGACTGAACCCCACACTGTGGCGGCACTCACTATAATAACATAGATGGACCCCTTCAGAGGTATATGTCTTCAGATATGCCCTTAAAGATTCATAATATAGTCAGGCATTTCAGTTCTGCAGAAAAAGAATGTAATCCCATTTATTTTCTTTTACATGGTTTTCTCATGAAGCAAAAGGTAAAACGCAATCATTCACTCTCCATACACTGACTTTCAGACACTCAAGTTATCTCATGAAATAACAGTTTCCTGTTACACTCCATAGTTCTTAAAATTCCCCCAGTTGTGTTTTATCAGGCAACTGTTTATTAATTTCAATAAACAAAATTTCAAGATTGGTGACTTCATTAGGAATAGGTGGCTCAGTGCAATTAGGAATTAAAAACAGTTCCAGTTCAAGCAAACTGTTAAAGCAGTGTCAAATTTCGTCAGGCTGTTTTCTGTGTCAAGATCTTTAGCATGCAGCTTGAACTGACTGCTTGCGGGGGTGGGGTGGGTTGGGGTGGGGTGGGGGTAAGTTCTGCAAAGCACTTAACCATTTCGTGGCCATATCTGCAATCCAGGGGCTTGACAAACTTAGGTTCTAGGTCACTGAGGATTTGGATTTCTAGGATAATGGTGTGGGATGTATTGGGTTTAGACCCTGTGAGATGCACAGATTCACCTTCTGCACCTCATCTTTTGTGGGCTTTTTACTGGAAAGATTTAAGTTTCTAACCTGATCCTTTGAGGGTTTTGTGTTTAAGTCTGTGTCGGCTGCACTTGACCTTTCCTTGTGGCTGCGACGAATGTGGTTTAGCTTAAATTGCCACGAGATAAATGTATGTTCTCCCTCACTGCTGTAAACTGTCTCATGTCTCGATTTTTCTGTGCTTCTATCTGCATCTCAAGCTTTTGCAGTTGGAAAGCTCTCTCTTTCTCTTGGGCTTGCCTTTCCCGTTTCTCTCTCTCTCTCTATCCCTTGAGCTTCACTTTCTCTCTCTTTCTCTTGAAACTCCAACCTCCATTCCTCCAGGCAAATTTTTGTTGAGAGAAAACTGGTTCAGCTGCTGCTTCTTCCACCTGTTCCAACTCCAGAGTAAGTTCCAAATGCTCAGCCAGCAACTTTAGAACCTCATATGTTCTTGTTTGATTGGATACTTTAAGTTCTACCTGCTTAGCTACATCTTTTTGCTGTTCTACATTTAGGGACATTAATTCTTGCCAAGTTAAGTCCTCCTCTTGCAGAAATGTGTTTGCATTGAAGGTGGTCATTTTACTTTCTATCGTTCGTACTCATAAAGCTTATTGCTGCAATTGCTTGTTTTCCTTCAATAATTTTAGCTTTAGTATAGCTTTATGTTACTTTTCCCTTCTACTCCCAAAGCCTTTGAAGTTCAGATTTGATTCATTTGCATTGGATTGATCCTGGATGACAGCCCCCAATTGTCATAGACTTTTTATTTCTCGTGATCAAATATATTTGTACGTGGATTTGTGTATTTTCTTAGATAAAAGCAAAAAACTGCGGATGCTGGAAATCCAAAACAAAAACAAAAATACCTGGAAAACCTCAGCAGGTCTGACAGCATCTGCGGAGAGGAAGACAGGTAACGTTTTGAGTCCGAATGACTCTGCAACAGAACTAAGGAAAAGTAGAAAAGAGGTGAAATATAAGCTGGTTTAAGGCGGCGGGGACAGGTAGAGCTGGATAGAGGGCCAATGATAAATGGAGATTGCCAAAAGATGTCATAGACAAAAGGACAAAGAGGTGTTGATGGTGGTAATATTGGCAAAGATATGTGCTAATGGTGACATTAAGGGTAGAAAGCAGGACGAGCAAGGTACAGATAGCCCTAGTGGCGGTGGGATGGGGGGAAGGGATCGAAATAGGCTAAAAGGTAGAGATAAAACAATGGATGGAAATACATTTAAAAATAATGGAAATAGGTGGGAAAAGAAAAATATATATAAGTTATTGGAAAAGGGGGTATCGGAAAGGGGGTGGGGATGGAGGAGAGAGTTCATGATCTAAAGTTGTTGAACTCAATATTCAGTCCAGAAGGCTGTAAAGTGCCTAGTTGGAAGATGAGGTGCTGTTCCTCCAGTTTGCGTTGAGCTTCACTGGAACATTGCAGCAAGCCAAGGATGGATATGTGGGCATGAGAGCAGGGTGGTTTGTTGAAATGGCAAGCGACAGGGAGGTCTGGGTCAAGCTTGCGGACAGAGCGAAGGTGTTCTGCAATGCGGTCACCCAGTCTGCGTTTGGTCTCCCCAATGTAGAGGAAACCGCATTGGGAGCAGCGAATGCAGTAGACTAAATTGAGGGAAGTGCAAGTGAAATGCTGCTTCACTTGAAAGGAGTGTTTAGGCCCTTGGACGGTGAGGAGGGAGGAAGTAAAGGGGCAGGTGTTGCACCTTCTGCGGTTGCATGGGAAGGTGCCGTGGGAGGGGGTTGAGGTGTAGGGGGTGATGGAGGAGTGGACCAGGGCGTCCCGGAAGGAATGATCCCTGCAGAATGCCACCGGGGGTGGGGTGAAGGGAAGGTGTGTTTGGTGGTGGCATCATGCTGGAGTTGGCGGAAATGGCGGAGGATGATCCTTTGAATGCAGAGGCTGGTGGGGTGATAAGTGAAGACAAGGGGGACCCTATCATGGTTCTGGGAGGGAGAGGAAGGTGTGAGGGCGGATGCTCGGGAGACGGGCCGGACACGGTTGAGGGCCCTGTCAACCACCGTGGGTGGAAAACCTCAGCTAAGGAAGAAGGAAGACATGTCAGAGGAACTGTTTTTGAAAGTGGCATCATCAGAACAGATGCGATGAAGGCGAAGGAACTGAGAGAATGGGATGGAGTCCTTACAGGAAGCGGGATGTGAGGAGCTGTAGTCAAGGTCACTGTGGGAGTCGGTAGGCTTGTAATGAATATTGGTGCACATTGCTGTATTTTCTTACCCTTGGCGTGAATGAGCCAATTTAAGTAACCTAGCAGCAAGCTTTAGTATTTTATAAATGAAGAAGGTTAGTTTATTTCTCACACATTTGCCCTGAAGATTAACAAAAATATGATGTCACGCTCACATGACTCACCCACACTATCACGCACACAAAAACTTGATACATTAGAAGGTAAAGCAGTAATTATAAATAGTAATTTGGGAGTATAGAACTTGAGTACTGCTGAAAAAAGAGACATTGACACTGCATAAGAATACCGTTAAAGGGGAAAACAACAATTTATACTGTATGAGAAGAGGATGCTGCAAGTGGACTCTGATTGGTAGAGGCATTGCCATGGAGGATGCGCCAGTGATGGTGACTGACGGGTAACTGCCAAGCATTGTTTGAAATTTCAGCCATGCAGCTTGACCCTGATTGGTCCAAACATTGCCCTGAGGAATGAGTCAGCGAATGGCTGTCACTTAATTTGTTTAGCTGAAACAGGCACAGTCATTATAAAAAAGGAATTTAACTCAGTCTCTATTTCGGTGCAGGCCCTGGTCTTTTGTAGTTGAGTTGTTACTTTAGCTGAACTGAAGTTGAGTTGTTACTTTAGCTGAACTGAAGGGCATGAAAATGTCAAGATATTTTATTAGTTGTGATGGTTCCTAGAGTTCATCTGCCCAGAAGTAATTATCACTAGTAGGCTTGAACAAGGAACAGGTTAGAGGAAAGAAAGATGCTTAGTTTCTCTTTTAAGATATTGCAGGTAGTTACTTTGCTACTTAACTGGCTGCAGAAGTTCATGGCTTTGCCCACTGGACACCCTCTCTCTTTCTCTAATAGGATTGTGTCTGCATCTCTGAAGGTGTCTCAAAAACGGTTTGGATTTTCTGCTACATCTTTAACAGGGAGCCAAGAACCAGTGTTGAGTCTTGCTCCCAAATAAAGGATTGTGGTAATTTAATTAACAATCTGAAGTCTTCTCACGCCTGTGCTTCTTTTTAGACAGCCAAAGCCTTTAGATTTAAGAAGGCAAGTTTGCATTTTTACCATGAAGATGTTAATTGAGTTTCATTTATCTCCTGGCTGAACCCACAGTGAGTAAATATCAGAAAAGGTATCTTTGTCCCCTTTGTCCTCTTGAGAGATAACATGGTTTAATCCACAAACCCGTCTGGTAGCTCTTAAGTTCCAGTTTTAGTTATTTTTTTAAAATGTAGTCTTTAAAAGTATTTCTTTAAAGATTTATAATAGCATCAGGCAGGAACTGTGTCATGACAACACTGAACAAGCCCCTGTGACGACACTCACCATAACAACACTGACAGACCTCCATTGGTGACACTCACCAATACGACACTGACCAACACCCTCCCCAAACCATGGTGACACTCACCATAATAACACTGACCAACCTTCAATGATGACACTCACTATTATTACTCACTGACCTCCCATGGCAACACTGACCATAACAACACTGACCAACCTCCCTTGGAGACACTCACCATTATAACACTGACTGACCTCTTGTGGCAACACTCCCTATAATAACACTGACTGACCTCCGTGGCGGCACTCACCATAATAGCACTGACGGACCTCCCGTGGCAACACTCACCATAACACTGATGGACTCCCATGGCAGCACTCATCATAACAACACAGACTGAACTCCCATGGAGACAATTGTCATAATAACACTGGCCGACCTCTTGTAGAGGCACTCAATTTAATATGCTCATGATGTGCCTTGAGATATTTTACTACATTGAAGGAGACATAGAAGACAATTTGGTTCTATTCAGGATAAGTAGTGTGATATATGCTTAGAGGCGCAGGACAAGGCTAGCATTATTAAGGAGTACCTTGTATCGGTATTTACCAAAGAACAGGAAGCTGACAAAGTATCGGAAGAAACTGATGGAGGTAACGAATGGGATGAAAATTGATAGGTAGGGTATAATGAAAAGTCGGCTATGCTTACGAGTGGATAGGTCACCTAGTCCTAGTGCCTGCATCCAGCTAAGGGAAGTGGGGCGGAGATAGTGGAAGGGCTTAATATAAGAATATAATCTTCTCCAAATACAGAGGAGGTATCAGAGGATTGGAGAGTGGCAAATGTGACACCCTTATTCAAGAAAGGGTGTACGGACAGTCCTAGTAACTTCAGGCCAGTCAGTTTAACCTCAGTGGATGGGTAAGATATTAGAAACAATAATCAGGGAATGGCCCTGACACAGTGGGGACAGGGCCGTAAAATGCGGTGAGCCGTTCCAAGCTCCATTGACTTCGGCAGGACCGTAAAATCCCGCTGGCGTAAAATTCCGTGTAACAGCTACTCGGCAAGGTTTGAATTTAGGATAGCCAACATGGGTTTGCAAAAGACAGATCATGGATGACTAATCGAATTGAACTATTTGATGAAGTGACAGAGAAGGTTGATGAAGGGAATGTTGTCCATTTGGATTTTAAGGAAGTGTTTGATGAAGTACCACATAAAAGGCTGGTTAACAAAATCGAAGCTCATGGGATAGGAGGGTCTGTGTCAGCTTGGATAAAACTAAATGGCTTAAGCACAGGAAACAGTGAGTGGTTTGTAAATGGTTGTTTTTCAGTCAAGAGGATGGTAGGTAATGCAGTTCCCCAAGGGTCAGTGCTAGGAGCACTGCTTTTTCCCTTTTTTTGTGCTGTATATAAATTACTTGGATAATGGAATTCAGAGTGAAGTTTCAAAATTTGTTGATGATACCAAACTTGGAACAGTGGCAGACAGTGGTGATGATACAAATCGTGCGCAACAGGACATCGATAGGCTAGCCGAATGGGAAGACAAGTGGAAATTAACACAGAGAATTGTGGGGTGATGCATTTCGGCAGAAGCGATAGGAAGAGGGAGTACACTTAATGGCCCAGTCCTAAAGAGTGTGGATACAGTGGGACCTGGGGTTTAAAAGCAAAATACTGAAACAAAAACAGAAAATCTGGAAAAACTCAGCAGGTCTGACAGCATCTGTGGAGAGAGGAACAGAGTATGACCCTTCTTCAAGGGCCTGGAGTTTCACGTGCATGGATCTTTGAAGCTGACTGGACATTTTGAGAGGGCGGTTAGCAAAGCAGATGGGATCTTGGCTTTCATAAACAGAGGACCAGGAACCACAAGGGCTATAACTCTGTGAACACACAGTCGGTGTGCGACCAGGCACAGGACATCATGTTGGAAAACGCCCATTATCCTGGCCGCAGCCATGATGCCTTCAACCCTAACACAATTCTAGGCCCTGTGACAAACCCTGCTTGGAGACGCCGGGTACCCCTCTATACTGATGGCTCCTAACTCCCCACCGGCAGCCGACCATGTGAGGACAGCGCGCCCATAATGAGGGCCGATCTGAGACATTGACTGGCCTGTGCTCTAGCTGAGAACAATGGCCAACAAACACTGGGAAGGATGCACTCCAGGCTCCACACGGAGCCCTGGGCCAAAATGAAGCCAGAATCCTCCATGCCAACAGGTTCTCGTGCAGACCTGCTATTGCATCGAACATCTCGGTGAGCACCCTCACCAGCATTCTCCTGGATGCAGCCCCGTCAAAGGCCTCATCTGAGTCCCTTGCAACAGATCTCACTAGTGAGCTTGCTCTCTGGGGAGCTGGTGCTGTTGGGTAATGTCACGGTGCATGTTCTAGAGATGCAGCTTTTGAGTTTTAGAAATTGAATTCTCAATGTAAGCTCAGTGAGGGGGAAAAAAACCCTCTGGTAAACATCCAGACAAACCACGCAGTCTGAAGATAATTACAATTCAAAAGGTAACCTGTGTTGACTGGATAAAGTCAGAGTAAAAGGGCGAGAGTCAAAAAAAGGCAGGTGGGCTAACTGAACTTAAAGAACTGGGGACATGACGTCTGCAGCTATTCCAGTCTAAGGTATAAGTTGTATAAGTTACTTCATGTGGTTTCCCAGAATTAAGGAAGGCTTTTCGAATTAAAAGGGAGCTAATTTGCACTTCCACCTGGGAACTGGTTCGGTGTGTCACATGGGCCATGGGGATGGGTGGAGCTTACTGAGAATCATTGTTTTGAGTTATCTCTGCGAATTCATTTAGGGTAGAGGGCAGCGGGCAAGAATGTTTGGAAAAGCCCCCAAGACTGTGTCAGCTTTGGCTCTTAAGGTAGCTTGTAGCTCTTTGGGGGCTGAGAGATAAAGCCAGACCTGCACCTGAAGTCGAACAAATGCTAGATATATTGTCCATGATGCAGGTTGTGATTGGGAATCCAGTTTTCCCTTTAGACAAAATTGGTAAGGGGAAGAAAAGGACTGGAAGATTTGTTTAAAAACAAAAAACTTCGGATGTTGGAAATCCATAACAAAAACAGAAACAGAAATACCTGGAAAAACTCAGCAGGTCTGGCAGCATCGGCGGAGAAGAGCACAGTTGACATTTCGAGTCCTCATGACCCTTCAACAGAACTAAGTAAAATTAGGAAAGGGGTGAAATATAAGCTGGGGGGTGCGCGGTGCGGTTTGTTGGGACAAGCAGCCAGTGATAGGTGGAGATAACCAAAAGCTGTCACGGACAAAAGAACAAAGAGGTGTTGAAGGTGGTGATATTATCTAAAAGAATGTGCTAATTAAGAGTAGAAGACAAGACAGATAAGGTACAGATAGCTCTAGTGGGGGTGGGGGAATACTAAAAGGTAGAAATAAACAATGGGTGGAAATACATTTAAAATTAGTGGAAATAGGTGGGAAAAGAAAAAATCTATATAAGTTATTGGAAAAAACAAAAAGGAGGGGGAAGAAACGGAAAGGGGGTGGGGATGGAGGAGAGAGTTCATGATCTAAAATTGTTGAACTCAATATTCAGTCCCGAAGGCTGTAAAGTGCCTAGTCGGAAGATGAGGTGCTGTTTTGTAAGGAAGATTTGTTTATCTGGAAGCTAAAGAAAGAAATCTACAGCGATCCTGTCAGTGAAAGGCAGTTAAGCTCGTTGCAGCTGGAGTCCTGGAAGTAATCCGCCTGGTTACAGTTTGAAACCAAAGCAGTGGGCTATTGGAAACCAAGAGTGTTTCCTGGTGTTTTAAGTCACTGCGCGGGAGCTGCAGGGAGGCCAGTGTTTGTGCTATGGAATCCAGAGGCGTGAGGTCGGTAATGAAACTGGGGGGTCGTTTAACCAAAAGCTAATGGAAGGACCCCCATAAAATCTTGTGACTTGGAGGAGAGCGGAACACTGAAGAGAAATCAGAGTGAATTCTGGAGAGGGCTGTGACATATCCTTTGAGTTGGTCGCAGGAAAAGAGAAGGAAGCTTCACGATTTTGTAAGATGAAGGAACTCTTGGTGTAGGGGGGGTAGTGGGGGTCGGGGGTGGAGGAAGGTGCGGGGAAGTAAAAAGCAGAGCTGAGTTTATGGCATAAGTCTTTAGAAGCTACAGTGTTAATTTAATGGTACTTGCTTTGTTTAATTTCTTTTTATGTATCCCATAAAGTTTGTTTTTGGCAGAAAACATGAAATCTTGAGCGCTCCGGCAGTTAATTGCTGGGTGCTTGGATTTCTTCCTTGAGTGTTAATGGCCCCTAACAAAACTATAACTACGCAAACTATCCTTATGACTGATCTGGCTCATGTCCTTTGAAAGTCCATTAACAGAACATCAGCCACACTACTGTGATGACTGTCACTTTAAGATCAGTTCAACTGAGCAAGGGGGTCACGTGATTTGTTCAATCAAAGTGTGGCTAGCGTAGGGGAACAAATTCTAGTGGGGGGGAGGGTGTTCCCTAGGTAAAAACGGACATATGGGGGTGCTGGCTGGATACAAACAGCCACAGAATCTCTTGTGTAAATCAAGTTCATTTTGTTTGACTAAGAAGCCTCCCAGAGCATGTTTCTACATCTACCCTCTCCATTACTTTTTCAAAGAACTCAATCAGGTCAATCAAAAATAATTTGCCTTGAACAAATATGCGCTGACTTTCAGCTATTGGCCTGCACTTTTCCAATTGTCAATTAAGCTTATCCCAGATTATTGCCTCAGTTGTTAATTAAGTTGCCTGGGAAGGACATTGAAACAAACACTATAATTGTGGGCAATGGGTCATACTTGCGCAAGTCCCTCGGACACAGGAAACCGTGCCTCTATTTATGAGAGCGAGTTGCATAGACCTGGAAATATGCCCTACTGCTGTCTGACGTTGCCTCTGAGGGTGTGACCCAGGGAACGCGCCCTGTGGAGACTGCTGACAGAGTCACACGGAGAATCACAGAATGGTTACAGCACAGAAGGAGGCCATTTGGCCCGTCAATTCTGCGCCAGCTCTCCGAATGAGCAATGCACCTAGTGTCATTCCCCCATCCTTCCCCTCGTAACCCTGAACATTCTTCCTTTTCAGATAACACGCCAATCCCCTCTCGATTGAATCTGCCCCCGACACACTCTCAGGCAGCGCAATCCAGATCCTAACCACTCGCTGCGTGAGAAAGTTTCTCCTCACGTCTCCATTGCTTCTTTAGCCAATTATCTTAAAGCTGTGCCCCCTCATTCTGGATCCTTCTACCAATGGGAACAGTTTCTCCCTATCTGCTCTGTCCACATCCCTCATGGTTTTGAACACTTCTATCAAATCTCCCCTCAACAGTCCCAACTTCTCCAATCTATCTACGTAACTGAACTTTCTCACCCCTGGAACCATTCTCGTGAATTTTTTCTGCACTCTGTCTAATGCCTTCATATCCTTCCTAAAATGTGATGCCCGGAAGTGGACGCAATACTCCAGTTGAGGCCGAACCAGTGTTTTATACTTTTCGACTTGTTTTATATTTCCAAATCTGCAGGTGCAGGGTTTGATCTGTTATCAAGCAAACTGTCAGCCTCAAACTGTAGTGCTCAAAGTGGCTCTTTCATCAGACTGCGCAATGGTGTAATAAGCAACCAAAGAGATATCTTGGTCGACTGTGATGGGGGTAGTTTTGAACTTCTAAAGGACATAGACATGTTGGGGGAATGGGCAGACAAGTGGCAGATGAAGTTCAATGCAGAAAAGTGTGAGGTGATTCACTTTGGCAGGAACAATCTGCTGAGACAGTATAAAATAAAGGGAGAAACTCTAAAGGAGGTGCAGGAACAGAAAGACCTCTGTGCATACGTACATAGGTCATTGAACATGGCAGGGCATGTTGAAGAGCAGTTAATAAAGCATATAGTATCATAGGCTTTAATTACAGGGTCATTGAGTATAAGGGTAAAGAGGTCATGTTGAATTTCTATAAGACGCCAATTAGGCCTCATCTGGAGCACTGTGTCCAGTTCTGGGCGCCATACTTGAGGAAGGATGTGAAGGCACTGGAGAGAGTACAGACTAGATTCACAAGAATGATTCCAGGGATGAAGAACTGTAGCTATGAGGATAGATTGGAGAGGTTGGGACTCTTTTCCTTGGAGAAAAGAAGGCTGAGAGGAGACTTGATTGAGGTATTCAAGATCCTGAGGGGTATGGACAGGGTAAATAGTGAGAAACTGTTCCCTCTCAAGAGAACATCAAGAACTAAAGGGCACAGATTCAAAATGATGGGCAAAAGGGGTAGAAGCCATGTGAGGAAAATTTTTTTCACCCAGTGGGTGGAGGGAGTCCGGAAAGAACTTCCTGAGAGGGTGATGGAGGCAGGTTCAATCAAGACATTCAAGAGGGAATTGGATTGCTACCCGAAGAGAGAGAATGTGCGGGGTTACGGGGATAAGGCAGGGGAGTGGAATTAGGTGGAATGCTATTTCAGAGATCCAGTGCAGACTCACTGGGCCGAATGGCCTCCTTCTGCACTGTAAAAATTCTGTGATTCTGTTCCTATGGACGAAAGATTTACAGTCAGTCATTGATCCTGGTCAAATTGTTACTTTATGGTCTGACTCACAAAATATTTCGTCCATTGGAAAACACTGACCCTGGCCCTTCCTTGTTCAAATGATTTAGCTTTTAATTGTGAGCAACTCTTAACAGAAGTGAGAAAACTAGAAATAAGGCCAGAAACATTTGTTCCAGAGCTAAATGGTTCATTGTGATATGATAGCAATCATGGCTGGATAAGAAGAAATCCCTGCGAATTTTACACTGTGGCCTGAATTGACAGGAAGATGCTCTGTCCCAGAGGGCGCCACAGTCGCAGGGAGCACACTGTCCCAGATGGTCGACTGTCCCAGAGGTGGCACTGTCCCAGGGGGTGCACTTTCCAAAAGGGTGCACTGTCCCAGGTGGCGCACTGTCCCAGAGGACGCACTGCCTCATGGGGCTCACTGTCCCAGGGAGCGCACTGTCCCAGTGGGCGCCTGTGCAAGAGGGCACATTGTCCCAGAAGGTCCACTGCCCAAGAGATTGCAGTGTCCCAGAAAGTGCACTGTCCCAGTGTGCACATTCTCCCACAGGGTGCACTCTCCCAGAGGGCACACTCTCCCAGAGGGTGCACTGCCCCCGGGGCACACTCTCCCAGAGAGCACACTGTCCCAGCGGGCGTGCTGTCCCAGAGGGCACGCTGTCCCAGGGGACGCTCTGTCCCAGAGGGCGTACTGTCCCGGCGGGTGCGCTGTCCCAGGGGGCGCGCTTTCCCAGAGAGTGCTCTGTCCAAAAGGGCGCATTCTTCCAGAAGGTACACTGTCCCAGAGAGTGCATTGTCCAGGTGGGCACACTGTCCCAGAAGGTGCACTGTCCCAGAAGGCGCACTGTCCCAGGAGGCGCACTGTCCCAGGAGGTGCACTGTCCCAGCGGGTGCACTGTCCCAGCGGGCGCACTGTCCCAGAGGGCGCACTGTCCTAGCAGGCGCACTGTCCCAGCGGGCACACTTTTCCATGAACATCATCAAACAAGCAATCAGTATGCTGCAGCAACACTTCTACTGACTGGACCGTCTGGGAATTTGTAGTCCAGTCCCGAACATGTATCCAGGTTAGTGGGTGTCTCCTGCATGCTCCACGGGCTCATCATCATTACTTACTGCAATGGGCAGTGAGAAATGCAGCTGTGGGAAGGGTAGGGAGAAGAGGACGATCAGGAGGAGTATGAACCAGCAGAGCTCTCTTGCTGCCAGCACTCGCAGGCAGCAGCTCCACCAAGAGGCCCTCCTCGTAACTGTCCCTCCCATCCCCAATACACCAACAGTCTCATTGCTCCCTTTCATGGTCACCATCAAACGCCTTCCTTCAGACCAGCTTCATGGCCCTCATTTCACTACAAATCCAAAAACCAATAACAAATCCAAACAAATTGATCAAACCACTCACTCGATCCCACCAGGGGGCTCCTTTACTCACCCTATGGGTCTGACCACGTGTTCCCCCTGCTGCTCGGGAGGTGAGGGATGTAGAGCTTGGGGAGATGGTGGTGTAGTGGTAATGTTGCTGGACTAGTAACCCAGAGACCCGTGCTAATTGTCTGGGGGCACAGGTTCAAATGGCTGGTGGAATTTAAATTCAATTAATATTGTAAAATAAAGCAAATCTCAGTAGTGGTGACCATGAAATTATCATCGATTGTCGTAAAAACCCATCTGGTTCACTAATGTTATTTAGGGAAGGAAATCTGCTGTCCTTACCCGGTCTGGCCTACATGTGACTCCAGACCCCACAGCGATGTGGTTGACTCTTTAAAAAAAAAATGCCCTCTGAATAAGAATGACAGCAACTGGGGATGGGCAATAAATGCTGACCGAGCCAGCGATGCCCACATCCCACAAATGAATAATAATCTTTTAAAATAACTCCTGCCCGCTTGTGCCCAGTGATTCGCCAGGTGGAGAGCCCTCCTCCAGCCTAGCCTCCGAAGTGTGCATGGTGCCAGTCCCTCAGCTGGCACTTGCCAGGGGCTGAGGGTATCATCAGCCTCCTCTTCCTCCGAGGGCAGGGGTGAGCCTGCACATTCCCCGCCTTGTGCTGCGATCAGTGGGGCACAGAGAGCGAAGTGGCTGGTAGAAACACTGGCAGTTCCCCATGGGAGAGCGCGTCGGGTGCGCCAGAGGTAAGAAGGGGGAAAAAAAACATAGAGGATGAGGAACACTGGACCAACGTTCCCAGTTTTCAGGCAAGGTGGTGCTTCTAAACCTTAGGCCAGGACTTTTTTGAGCATGGTGGGGTTTCCCCTCTCGCTGAGGAGCCGGCGGAGAACATATCACTGCCGAGATTGCCCGGCCCACAGCCCCCCCGCAACAATTGGCCTGGAGTCGGGAGGAAGCCCCGCCTCAGAGAGCTGATGGCCGATCTGATTCGCCGGCCGCTCTCTGGTCCCTGCAGCGCCAGAAGCCCGCAGTGGCCAGGACTGGGACTGCAACGCAGCCTTTCTTTTCTCATTCGCTCGTGGGATCACCGGCAAGGTTGGTTGAACTGCGTGGCTTGCCGCACCATTGGCAGGGGGCAGTTAAGTGTCAACCGCATCGTTGTGGGGTCTGGAGTCACAATTAGGCCAGGCCAGGTCAGGGTGGCAGATTTTCCTTCCCTAAAGGACGTTAGTGAACCAGATGGGTTTTTACGACAATGGCTTTATGGTCATCAATTACTGAGACCAGCTTTTCGGGTCCAGGTTATTACTTGACTTCAAACTCCACCAGCTGGTGTGGTGGGATTTGAACCCTTGTTCCCAGAACATTAGCCTGGGCCTCTGGATTACCAGTGCAGTGACATTCCCATTCGGCCGCCATCTGCCCCTAGACAACACATGGCCTGAGTCCCGGGAGGTCCAGAGACGGGTGTGTTTTGGTGTTCTCAGGGCCGGGGGGGTAAGTGAGGTCCGAGGAGGTGGACAGAGGGTGGTTGGGGTGTCAGTTGAGAGGTCGGTGCAGGTGGTGGGGGGAAAGCTCCCTCAGGGGGTCAGACGTTCTCAGGTTGGGGGGGTGGGTGCCCAATGTTAAACGTTGGCTCCCACCACCCACCACCCTCCCGCGACTCCTTCCTGCCCAATTCCCGAACGGGATTCATTTTCCTGCTCCCGCCTTGCCGCTTAACTCCTCCCGCCAGCCTGAAAACTGAGGCCGTGAGGGAAACAGCCCTGAGGTGGTCAATAAGGTGCCACTTAAGGGCCTCAACTGGGGCAAGGGTTGGTGGGGGGGGGGGGGGGGGGGTGCGGGGTCTCGCCAGTCCCAGCGTAAAATTGCGGAGAGGCCGGGGAGGGCAGGAACCTGTCTGAAGGCTGTCCGACAGATTTCCCAGTCACCCCACCCCCTACAAACCCGCTGGCATGGGGGTGGGTGCAGATATAAAATTCTACCCCTCGAGCTGGACTTTTACAGGTGAATGAGCCACAGGCAGTTCCCAGGAGGTTCCACCAGGTGGTGCCAGTGCAGTAGGCTTCAGGCAGCTGGAGTTCCACATGCCAACACCAGGGGTCGCAAAGTTCAGCTTTGGCGCCTCGGGCGCCGTATCTTCCACCTTATGGGCGCCATGTGGCGTCCAAAATGGCTTCAGCACCGAGCGCACACACTTCTGGTGCGGGCTGCATCTGACACTATTTTTGCGGGGGGGGGGGTTCAGTAGCTGGGAGTGCGCGGCAGAAACATGCCAGGTAGACAGGGCGTGATGCCAGTCAGTGGGCAGCGCTCTTTTGCCACTTTGGACTGTCCGGTTAATGACCACTCACCGGTTAATTGCTGGTTACTTCCCGCTGGCTCTGCTTGGGCCTGTGGGTGGTTGGAGGAGATGGTTCCTGTTGCATGGAACAGTGCTGGATACGGAGGGGGAAGGCAGCCTTGGTCATGACCCCCAGGGGCTCTGGGCACACCCTTTGTCTCTCCAGGCCCCTTGGGCTGCAGCACGAGATGGAGATGTGGCGCGGACGTAGCCAGAGGTGGACAAGCTGCTCACTGGAGGAGGAAGATGGGGCTAGCGGTCTTCTTGAGCGCAATACCCTCAGCTGGAAGCAGCAGTGTCTGGCGGATGTTATTCACGAAACTCTCCTTCCAGAACCAGACTTGCTACCTCCAAGCGGAGCGAGGAGAATACCGCTGGTGGTTACGAAGATGACCACAGCCTCAAATTTCGTCACATCTGGAGCCTTTCAGTGGTGGACGCATGACAGATGCAGTATAATGTGGATAAATGTGAGGTTATCCACTTTGGTAGCAAAACCAGGAAGGCAGATTATCATCTGAATGGCTATAAATTGAGAGAGGGGAATGTGCAACGAGACCTGGGTGTCCTCGTACACCAGTCGCTGGAGGTAAGCATGCAGGTGCAGCAGGCGGTAAAGAAGGCAAATGGTATGTTGGTCTTCATAGCCAGAGGAATCGAGTACAGGAACAGGGATGTCTTGCTGCAATTGTACAGGGCCTTGGTGAGACCACACCTGGAATATTGTGTGCAGTTTTGGTCTCCTCGTCTGAGGAAGGATGTTCTTGCTATAGAGGGAGTGCAGCGAAGGTTTACCCGACTGATTCCTGGGATGGCGGGACTGACATATGAGGAGAGATTGAGTCGGTTAGGATTATATTCGCTGGGGTTCAGAAGAATGAGGGGGGGATCTCTTAGAAACCTATAAAATTCTAACAGGACTGGACAGGGTGGATGCAGGAAGGATGTTCCCGACGGTGGGGGGAGTCCAGAACCAGGGGTCACAGTCTGGAGGATAAGGGGTAGACCATTTAGGACTGAGATGAGGAGAAATTTCTTCACCCAGAGAGTGGTGAGCCTGTGGAATTCACTACCACAGAAAGTGGTTGAGGCCAAAGCATTGTATGTTTTCAAGAAGGAGTTAGATATAGCTCTTGGGGCGAAAGGGATCAAAGGGTATGGGGAGAAAGCGGGAGCAGGCTATTGAGTTGGATGATCAGCCATGATCATAATGAATGGCGGAGCAGGCTCGAAGGGCCGAATGGCCTACTCCTGCTCCTATTTCCTAAGTTTCCTATTTTCTATGTTTCTATGGAACAGGTGACATTTTTCATATCTCTCAGCTCGATGTCCACTGCTGCATCGTAGAGGTGACACAGCCTCTCTATGTTAGAGAGTAGATGTCACTGGGCTCTCTCTGAATAGAGAGAAGCAGGCAGAATGTACACATGGCATTGCCAGGGTCGAGGGCTTCCCAATGGCGCAGGGTGCACCCACGGGCCTTTACAGGGGCTGCATCTCAACGCTGAGGTTACCACTGGCTGTGTCTGCAGATGCTGTGCGTCCACGCTCGGCACACGGTGCCAGTGAGCGCCCGCCATCCCGGCAGCAGTCATGGTGCGTTCGGTCCTCCAATTGTTCAGCCAGAGGGCGACAGGGACAATCCACTCCATTCCTGGCTGCAACCCAGCCGCGCGTTGCCGGGGTGAGTACAATGGGGGCCTGGAGAAACATTCGTCAAGCAGGCGATCTGGAAGCTGAAACAGCGGCTCTGCTGCCTCCATTACTCTGGAGTAATCCTCGCTGTCGCTAATGTCCCGATTCAAGGTAGTCTGCTGCATCCTCCACAACCTGGCTACTGTCATCACCACAGTACATTCGGTGCCCTTGGCACCCTCAGTGCTTCTTGCAAATGGTGTTCAACATGGAGGAGCACTGACTCATACAGATGAGGCGGGGAGGGGGGTGCAGGGGTCTGGGGAAGCGGTAGGTGGTAACCAGCAGGAGGTCTCCTTACCCATGGTTGACCTGACGCCACGAGGCTTCGTGGGGTTCGGAGTCAATGTTGAGGACTCCCTCCTGACCGTATACCACTGTTCCTCCACCTCTGCTGGGTCTGGCCTGCCAGTGGGCCAGGACACACCCAGGGATGGGGATGGAGGAGTTGGGGACATTGGCTGTAAGGTATCGTTCACCGAGCATGACTATGTCTTGACTGGAAATGGGGCTGCTCCCCCAATTTAACATAAGAACTAGGAGCAGGAGTAGGCAATTCAGCCCCTCGAGCCTGCCCCGCCATTCAATACGATCATGGCTGATCTCATTTCGGCCTCAATTCCAATTTCCCGCCCTCTCCCCATAACCTTTCAACCCATTACTAATTTAAAAATCTGTCTATCTCCTCCTTAAATTTATTCAGCGTCCCGGCATCCACTGCACTCTGAGGTAGTGAATTCCACAGATTCACGACCCTTTGAGAAAAGTAATTCCTCCTCAACCCTGATTTAAATCTATCACCCCTCAGCCTAAAACTATGGCCTCTCGTTCTAGAATGCCCCACAAGGGGAAACATCCGCTCCACATCTACTTTGTCTATCCCCTTTAGCATCTTATATACCTCAATTAGATCTCCTCTCATCCTTCTAAACTCTAGCGAGTATAGGCCTAAACTGCTCAATCTCTTCTCATAAGACAAGCTCCGCATCTCTGGAATCAATCTAGTGAACCTCCTCTGAACCGCCTCCAATGCAATTACATCCTTTCTCAAGTAAGGAGACCAAAACTGTGCACAGCACTCCAGGTGCGGCCTCACCAATGCCTTGTACAGTTGCAACAACACCTCCCTATTTTAACACTCGATTCCTTTAGCAATAAATGCCAAAATTCCATTATCCTTCCTTATTACCTGCTGTACCTGTATACTAGCTTTCAGCGATTCATGCACGTGGACACCCAGATCCCTCTGCACTGAAGCATTCTGAAGTTTCTCTCCCTTTAAATAATAAGTCACCTTTTTATTCTTCCGACCAAAATGGATAACCTCACACTTACCCACGTTAAACTCCATCTGCCAAATTTTGGCCCATTCACCTAACCTGTCCATATCCATTTGTAAATTTCTTATTTCTTCATTACAACTTACTTTCCCACCTATTTTGGTGTCATCTACAAATTTAGCTATTGTACCTTCTATCCCTGAATCCAAGTCATTAATCTAGATTGTAAATAGTTGGGGCCCAAGGACCGAACCCTGTGGCACCCCACTAGTTACAGCTTGCCATCCAGAAAAAGACCCATTTATCCCAACTCTCTGCTTTCTGTTGGTTAGCCAATCCTCTATCCAAGCTAATATATTCCCCCCAACTCCTAGTTTCCCCACACAAGGGTTGCGAGGAGAACCTTGCAGGGTCGACTAGGGTAGGTCGTGCCTGAGTCGGGTTGTGCTGATGCCTAAGTCGACGCTGGGTGGTCAATTCAGTTTCCCTTTTAGACTCCGTGGCAGTTTAACACAACTGAGGGTCTCGCTCGCCCATTTCAGAGGGGTAGTTAAGAGTCAACCACATCGCTTTGGGTCTGGAGTCACATGCAGGCCAGACTGGGTAAGGAGGGCAGATTTCCTTCCCTAAAGGGGGATGAGTGAACCAGATGGGTTTTTCTAACAATCGATGATAGTTTCAAGGTCACCATTACAGATAATAGCTTTTTATTCCAGGTTTATTTAATTAACTGAATTTAAATTTACCAGTTGCCATGGTGGGATTTAAACTCTGGATCGTTATTCCAGGCCTATAGATTAATACTCCAGTAACATGACCAGTTACTATCACCAGATTTGATGGGAGTTTGGGGATTTCGTTAATGGGCCAGAGGGTTTGGGATATGATTAATTGTTGGAAAAAAAAGAGGCCTTTTTTTTGTTGAAGCTTTTTGCCTTGGACAACTCGCAAGAAAATGCCAATGTCAGGGGGGGAACAACCTGTTTATGCTGCATGAGAACAGAGCGTTGATTGGTAGAGGAGTTGCCGTGGAGAAGCGCAGTTAGTCGGAGACGCTGGCCAGAATTTTACACCTCGCAGGTGGGCGCGTGCCTGACCCGAATGGACGTGAAACAGTGCAAGATGGTGACGGACGGGCGTTCCCGACGTCATTCCCCCCCCATGCCAGCAGCCTTCAGGTCAGAGGGCACGGGCAGAAGTCAGAGCTGGTGCCCGCCAACAATTAAAGGGCCACTTAAGGCCATTTAAAAAGGCAACCGATTGCGATTTTATGTTGACCGTACGATTTCGTGCTCAACGCCCAGGCAGCCCACTTTTAACGAAACATCATCTAAGGGCGGAATACAGAGCATTGCCAGCGAGAGTCATGAGGAGTTTAGGAGATAGTTTGCTGCTGGTTGCTTATTTGAACTTGACAGTTCTGAGCTTCAGTCTTAGCATTTCTAGGCTTCACTTCAGGATTCATTGGTGTATCTGAGGTCCCGAAGGATTTTGACCCGTGTGGACCCTTCCAGGCACCAGATAGCCTTCCCTCACCCTGGGAATGGGGATTGTGGTCTCCACTGGTGGAACCTCCTTTGAGGAGGAAGAGAGGGGCAGAAGGGAGAGGAGGCCCCGTGTCCCCATGCAGCCTCCAGGGGAGTGACCCTGTGGGAGGAGAGGCGCAGGCACAAGGGGTGCAGGGCCCAGCAGGATGTCCAAGGTGGAAGGGGCCGCAGAAGACGCCACTTTCCTGCTGCCCGGGTTTACAGGCAGCGATGCAGCTACCTCAATATGTCTGGGGTGCAATGCCAAAGGAGGCTCCGCCTCTCCAGGGAGACAGTGGCCTCCATTTGTCAGAGGATCGGGCCTGAGATCAGCTCCGACTGTGTGGGTGGACACCCCATGCCAGTGGCTCTGAAGGTCACAGTGGCCCTCAGCTTCTCTGCCTCCGGCTCTTTCCAGGGCTCAGTGGGGGATCTGAGTGCAGTCTCCCAGTCAGCTGTCCACAGTTGCTTCAAGCTGGTGACCGGTGCTCTGTGCAGGTGGGTACTGACATTTATTCATTTCCTATGGACGAGGCCTGACAAACTGAACGAGTCCGAGGGTTTGCAGCGATTGCTGGGCTCCCCTAAACCCAGGGTGCAATCGACTGCACTCATGTGGCCATTAAGGTGCCTGTGGGTCAGCCGGGTGCCTTTGTCAACAGGAAGGGCTTCCACTCGAAGAACGTCCAGATAGTGTGTGACCACAAGACGCAGATTCAGCAAGTCTGTGCAAGGTAACCAGGCAGTTCCCATGACGTTTACATCCTCAGACACACAGGTGCCGAGGCTCTTCACTGCTCCAGCTTGACTATAGAGGCATAGACTATTTTCTAAATGGGGAGAGAATTCAGAAATCTGGAGTGCAAAGGGACTTGGGAGTCCTAGTCCAGGATTCTCTTAAGGTTAACTTGCAGGTTGAGTCAGTGGTTAGGAAGGCAAATGCAATGTTGGCATTTATTTCGAGAGGACTAGAATATAAAAGCAGGGATGTGCTGCTGAGGCTTTATAAGGCTCTGGTCAGACCAGATTTAGAATATTGTGAGCAATTTTGGGCCCCGTATCTCAGGAAGGATGTGCTGGCCCTGGAGAGGGTCCAGAGGAGGTTCACGAGAACGATCCCAGGAATGAAAGGCTTAACATATGAGGAACGTTTGAGGACTCTGGGTCTATACTCAATGGAGTTTAGAAGGATGAGGGGGGATCTGATTGAAACTTACAGAATACTGAAAGGCCTGGATAGAGTGGACGTGGGGAAGATGTTTCCATTAGTAGGAGAGACTAGGACCCGAGGGCACAGCCTCAGAGTAAAGGGAAGTCCTTTTAGAACAGAGATGAGGAGAAACTTCTTTAGCCAGAGAGTGGTGAATCTATGGAATTCATTGCCACAGAAGGCTGTGGAGGCCAGGTTATTGAGTGTATTTAAAACCGAGATAGATAGGTTCTTGATTGGTAAGGGGATCAAAGGTTACGGGAAGAAGGCGGGAGAATGAGGTTGAGAAACTTTTCAGCCATGATTGAATGGCGGAGCAGACTCGATGGGCCGATTGGCCTAATTTCTGCTCCTATGTCTTTCGTCTTATGGACTGGATGGATGGCTGCTGGATGGCAAGGGCTATCTCTTGAAAACGTGGCTAATGATGCCTGTCCACCACCCAAGAACAGAGGCAGAGCAGCATTAATAACAGGAGTCATGCCTCCACAAGGGCGGTGATAGAGAGGACCATAGATCTTCTGAAGATATGCCTGAACCATTCAAGGGGAAGCACTACAATACCCCCCAGAGCGGGTGTCACTGATAGTGGTTACATGCTGCACTCTCCACAAACTGGCACTGGCAAGGGGGCACCCACTGGAGGAAGAGGCTCTTGACACAGTTCCACAGGCCACAGAGGATGAGTCCAGTGGTGAGTCAGAAGAGGAGCATGGTGAGGAGAACACTGAGGGCATGGAGGCAGACCTATGGATCCTTCAGTGAGGCAGGGACATGAGGGATGCCTTGATCCAACGCTCCTTCATCTAGGCTGCCAAAGATCTGCTTCCACCTCATGCCAGGGCTGCCACCTCCATCCCGAGTGTCTGAAATGACCCTTTCCTTTGAACCCAAAGTCCATTCAGTGCCTGCGCAATAAAGTTTAGAGCCACTCACATCCAGCATGAGATATGGGCGTGCCCTGCACCTACAAAACAACTGACGCACACTCAGGCCATTAAGCAAAGTTTAAATCATTTTGTCACACATCAAATGAATATAACTATATCTGGTGCTAATGCTCACACCAGTAAACATATTAAAAAAACATGGCAGAACAGAAGATCACCCGTGAACAGTCCCTCTCATGCTCACTGTGCCTTAAACTTACGTTTGTGAGTGCCATATCTTGGTGCCCCCCTCGCTGGCAGCGCCATTGGAGGCAGTCTGCTCACTCTGCTGTCTTGTTGGCCTTGATGACCTTGGTGGTCGTCCTCTGGCCAATGGAGCCTGTGCTGCCCCCGCCTGGGAGGGAATGGCCAGTGCCATGGCTGGCATCTCCCCAGTTATCGCAGTCTCAACAGATGCCACGGTCACTGGCAAAGGGGCAGAGGAGCTGCTGCCGTCATCCAGAGTGCCCTGAGAAGAGCCCACGGAGACGACAGGCAGCTCGTGTGCCAACATGAGGTCACTCTGGACCTCCCTGCTCACCACTGATGGATGGGCACCTAGCTGAGATACTGGGTGCCTCATCCGTCTCCCACACTGGCACTGACCACCTGAGGTGCAGTGTGTGGGCTTGCAGGTCCGAGCGCAACCCCAGGAACCCCTCATTCTGTCCCTGGAGCTGCCTCTCCATGAGAGTCGCCACTCTCTCAATGGAAGAGGCAGTGCGCTCGGCCATGAGGGTCAACACAGTGCTCACACTCCGCAGAGACCAAGGCACCCAGACCCTCATGGATCTCCGCCAGATCCTCCCGCACATCCCGCTGGACATCCAGCAACTGCCGCCTAATGGACGACTCCAGAGGCTCATCATCTGCCTTTGACTCAGCATCATCCCAGTCTCCAACAGTCCTCCGACTGCCGGCGCCCTGGGAACTCTCTGCCTCCGCCTGCACCTCAAGCGAGTGTGAAGTGCCCTCACCGCTGTGCACCAACATTCTAGCCCCTGATCTAATGCCCACCAAGGTGCTGGTATCTGCGCTGGTGCCTGGTTCAGAGAGTGGGTGTGACGTAGGTGCAGATGAAGCCTGGTGGTCCTCCAGCATCAGGAGTGGTCCTCAGGGTCCAGAGTGCGAGTGCAAGCTGCAGGATCTATAGGGAGAAGAAGGACATGTCATTAATTAAAGTCACCACACTGTCACTGTGCTTGCCAGGCACCCGGGTGAGACAATGGAGCTCTGCATCAAGGTACCATCGTCTTTCAATGGTCAATGGGGACTCCAGATTTGAGGCTCCCATCAATGATGTGACTACACAAGAATGTTTGCACCATGTGAAACTCACACCTCTGTGCGCTGCACTCTTACCTTCATCAGAGACCCCAGCCTCTCCACGCCCGGCTGACAGAGGTGGGTGGTGGCACAACAGCTCTAAGGCATCCGTGTCATACCTTGTCAGAATGAGGAGGTTTGGGGGGCCTCCGCCTGTCTTAGTTCATTCGTTGGTGTTATGGCTTCTCTTCTCCTGAAATGACAACAGAGCATTGATTGGTCCACCCTCTACCTGCAGCACCATTGCAGCCTGGGCAAGCCCCCCTCCTACCCCCACCCGGGACATCTTGCAGGGCACATCTGAGTCGCGGCCCTCGAACTGCAAGGCCAAGCAGCCAGGGCTCACCCCCTTGGCCGGTGCCAGTGTTGGAGACGGTTGGCACTCAGACTCTAACACCCGTGAGCTCCACGGGGTGACGGGCAGTCCTTAACACTTCTCCACACCGATCCGTGCCAAGTGGGCGCTCGCCCTTGCTGAGCAGAGCAGATCACAGAAGCACACACAGTGCAGAAGAGGCCCTTCGGCCCATCGAGTCTGCACCGACACGTGAGAAACACCTGACCTACCTACCTAATCCCATCTACCAGCACTTGGCCCATAGCCTTGAATGTTATGACCTGCCAAGTTGAACCTGTTTGGGGCACTGGACCCATGTACACTGCCCAACTTTGTGGCTGCTGACCTCAGCTGCCACCTCCATCCCAGGCTTATTTGGTCGGGTGCGGTGGCCTCCTCCTGCCATTCCTGGGTACTAGAGTGTCCCGCCTGACACCGACCTCCTCCACAAGGACCGCGAGGCACTCGTCCGAAAAATGGAGGGGGGTGGGGTGTGGGGCGAGTGCCCACCTGACCTGCCCTCCTGCCTGCCCTCTTCGGCCGCTAGTGATGCCATCGTTTGAATGAAATGGTTTTCTGGACAGGCTCCCTGGCTGCCTTCAGGGAGCTGCCTCTGCCGGTTTTAAAGCACCCGGCCGGGTGGCCATTGGGCCCAGCGCCCGACAGACTCCCGCCCCCATCTGGGCCGTCCTGACCATCGAGAAGACGCGTTCGGTGCTGGGCAGACCTTCATTGGCCACCCAGCGTGGAATCGGGTTTGCAATGACGCCTGCAGCCGGAAGCGGATTCCACATCCAAATCCGCTCCCACCGGCTTGGCGCGCGCGCCAGACGTGGAATTCAGGCCACTTAGTTCTGCAGGGTAGCTGAAGAGGATGTCCTATTTTCTTTTTTGATTGTGCTTTCTGCTGAGCCTTGCCTCCGGCAACAGAGAGAGAGAGAGAAAGAGAGAGGGATTTTGCCTGCAAATCGTAGGGTTGACTACTTTTTCTCCTGGCTGACATACTCACACAGCACATTGCTCGGTAGCGAGCTTTTCAAGGCATTTTTCCCTGTGTATTCCAGGAGCGGAAATAGTTGTCTTACATTCATATCAGGATTATTTACACGAATGAGATATAAATTAACAGGAGATGGATTTTTGGGTGACCGTTTAGGCGTGCAAATCATTCTTTTGTCTCCACGACCACAGGAGATTAAAGTTCAGTCTTTTGCATCTTTCCTGTCTTCCTGTCAAGTGTCTCTGCTTGAAGAAGGCCAGGACTATTTTGCAGGTGTGACATTCCATGTTCTGTCAGGACAGGTCTGTCAGTTTAACCCACATGGGGATTTTCCAGAAAGCAGTCACTTTACATTACCAGCCATCTTTTGCTCAGTGTCTTTGCTTGTATTTCTCTTAAAAAACACCCTCGTCTTTCTTAAAAAGTTCAATATGCCCGTAAGTAATGCGTGGCTGTAATCTGCTTTTCATCACAGGGAGTGAGCCTGCCGTCAATTAAAGGGCCCTATTAAGGCAATTAAAGGGCCAATTGACTACAATTTAGAGAGGCCCTTTTATTTGTACGCTTGACGCTAGGGCAATACGGAGAGGCGGGAATTGCTTGTTTTCAACGTTCTACATCCAGGGCGGGGGTGTGAGGCTCAGAAGGAATAGAGAAGTCAGGAGGTGGGAGTTCAGAAGTGAGTTGTGAGTCTGGGCATTACTGATTATTTAGTGAATCATCCTGGAATATACAGGAAAAAAATGGGTTAAAAAGCTCGCTTCAGACCAGTGTGCTGTGTGTGTGTGTGTGTGTCAGCAAGAAGTAAAAGTAGTCACCCCGGCAGTTTGCAAGTGAAGTTTCTCTCTCTCTCTCTTTTTTGCTGGAGGCAAGGCTCAGCAGAAGCCACAATCAAAAAGAAAATAGGACATCCTCTTCAGCTACCCTGCAGAACTAAGGGTGGAATCATCCCAGATTTGCACTAAGTGCAGGAGCCGGCGTTTTACCCGACGGCCGCAATGGTGGCTTTTGACAGAATACTGAAAGGCCTGGATGGAGTGGACGTGGGGAAGATGTTTCCATTAGTAGGAGAGACTAGGACCCGAGGGCACAGCCTCAGAGTAAAGGGAAGACCTTTTAGAACAGAGATGAGGAGAAACTTCTTTAGCCAGAGAGAGTGGTGAATCTATGGAATTCATTGCCACAGAAGGCTGTGGAGGCCAGGTCATTGAGTGTATTTAAGATCGAGATAGATAGGTTCTTGATTGGTAAGGGGATCAAAGGTTACGGGGAGAAGGCGGGAGAATGGGGTTGAGAAACTTGTCAGCCATGATGGAATGGCGGAGCAGACTCGATGGGCCGAATGGCCTAATTTCTGCTCCTATGTCTTATGATCTTATGGTCGTATGGCCATAATCATCCCAACCCCACCTCATTAATCGTGCATTCCCAGGAAACACGCCTTTTTGCTGGCAAGTAGCCTCTGATTCGTCCCCCCGTGCCATCACCTTGCTGCTTCCTCATGCCCTCTATCCTCGCTCTGGCCGCAGGAGGCCCCATCAGTCTCACCACTCCGGCTTGAGTGGCGCTGGCAGAGGTGGTCAGTGCCAATGCTGCGCACAAGAGGTCAGCCATCCAGTGCAGAAAGCAGATGAATGATCTTACTATTTGGTTTAGGAGGCTTAAATCGTTTCAGAGGCTTTTTAAAGGCCTCATCACAATAAAGGTTAAACGACTGCAGGAGGTTTGAGATGGGCGGTGTTTATTCTGCTGGAGGGGTTTCCTTAGAGGATGAGGGGAGGGCAAGAAGAGAGAAGAGGTCAGTTGGCGGCAAACAGCATCAGAATCTGCCCTCGAGTGCGAGAGGCACAGCCTGAAGGGGTCGAAGGCCAGCAAGCGTTGTCAGGGAGAAGGGGCAGGAGAAGGTGCCAATACCCTGCTGGAAGAGTGTACAGGCTGAGATCCAGCTACCTTGAGATGGCCGAGGTCCAGTGCCGAAGAAGGCTCCGCCTCTCGAGGGTAGTCAGTGACCTCGATGTGTGACATGATAGGCCCCGGGATAGCTTCCAGCTGTGTAGGTGGGTACCCAATGCCAGTGGCACTAAATGCCCTCAATTTTTATGCCTTGGGTGCCTTCCAGGGATCTGTTGGAGATCTTTGCGGAGTGTCTCAACCCTCAGCACACACCTGCATAAAGCTTGTGACAGACGCCCTGTTCCCGAGGGTCAACGCCTTTATACATTACTGGACAGGTGAGGACAGCCGGAGAGAGCGCACCAGAGGATTCATGCCCATTGCAGGCTTCCCAAAGACTCAAGGAGCCATTGATCGCACCCATGTGCCCATCGAGGCGCCTGTGGGCGAGACGGGGGCCTTTGTAAATCGCAAGGGGTTCCATTCTCTGAACGACCAGTTGGTGTGCAATCACCAACAGGAAATCCAGCGGGTTTATGCCAGATAGAAACATAGAAACTAGGAGCAGGAGTAGGCCATTCGGCCCTTCGAGCCTGCTCCGCCATTCATTATGATCATGGCTGATCATCCAACTCAATAGCCTGCTCCCGCTTTCTCCCCATATCCTTTGATCCCTTTCGCCCCAAGAGCTATATCTAACTCCTTCTTGAAAACATGCAATGTTTTGGCCTCAACTACTTTCTGTGGTAACGAATTCCACAGGCTCACCACTCTCTGGGTGAAGAAATTTCTCCTCATCTCAGTCCTAAATGGTCTACCCCGTATCCTCCAGACTGTGACCCCTGGTTCTGGACTCCCCCCACCATCAGGAACATCCTTCCTGCATCTACCCTGTCTAGTCCTGTTAGAATTTTATAGGTTTCTGTAAGATCCCCCCTCATTCTTCTGAACTCCAGCGAATATAATCCTAATTGACTCAATCTCTCTTCTTATGTCAGTCCCGCCATCCCAGGTATCCTGGGAGTTGCTATGATTCATTACTCTATGTCCCTCCCAGGTGCCAAGGATGGTTCATAGTCCCTGCATGCTTGGATCGCTGGCTGCTGGGAGACAAAGGATATCTTTTCAAAAGGTGGCTAATGACACCGATGAGATATCCAAGGACACTCGTAGAGGAGAGGTACAGCTGGAGTCGTGCCTCCATTCGGGCCATCATGTAGAGGGCAAGAGGCCTCCGGAAAATGAGGTTCTGCTGTCTGGAGGATCTCCGCAATATCCCCCGGAATGTGTGTCCCTCATTGTGGTTGTGCGCTGTGCCCTTCACAATCTGGCTGTCTCAAGGGGAGATCAGGCGGAGGGTGGAGAAAGCCATGTGCTTTCCAGGAGCTGCTGAGGAAGAATCCAGCGCTGACTCTGAGGAAGAACCCGTTCAGCCACAGGGTCATGAAGATGATCCAGCTTTTGGGAGCCTGGGAGGCCTTGAATCGATGGAGCTTCCATTAGGCCTCCAAAGCCAGGACTCCAGAACCAGTCACGTTACTGCTCAGAGATCATGAGGCCCTCCTGGCACCATCTACGCCCCTGTCCCTCCTTCTGAAAGACACTATCCAGCCCAATTGATGTCTTGCTCAGATCTCACTATCACGTGAAGCCCAAATAAGGCCATTTGACAGGAGGTCACATTTTAATAGTGATGCGTGCCTGCTATATACAACATTACACAAGTGACAAAGGGAAATCATTCACTCGTGAAAGTCCTCCTGCGATTATAGTGATTGAAACTTCCACTTGCAAGTGCTATGTCGAGGTGCGTCCCCCTCGCTGGGAGTTGCATTGGAGCCAGGCTGCTGACTCTGATGACCCTTTGACCTGGAAGAATTTGGTGGCTGTCCTCTGGTCGCCGGGGCCTATGAGGGCCCTGACTGGGTGGGAGAGTCCACCGTCATGGCTGGACGTTCCTCAGTTGTCGTGGTCTCCTCAGATGCGATGGTCGCTGGCCAAGGGGGCGGAGGAGCTGCTGTCATCAGCAGGAGTGGCCTGAGATCAGCCCAGGATGCATGGAGCTGCAGGTCATCCACCAGCATGAGCTCTGCTTGAACCTCCCTGCTCACTGCCGATGGAGGGGCAGCTAGCAGAGACATTGTGGAGGGGGGGGGCCTGCTGAGGGTCAACACCAGTGTCTGGACTCGCAGGTCTGAACTCAATCCTGCAATCCCCTGATTGAGTTCCTGGGAGTGCCGCTCCATGAGAGTCGCCACTCTCCCTGTGTGTTCAGAGCTGAGGGTCAACGCAGTGCTCATACTCTGCATGGACTCCTCCATTCCATAGACCACGGTGTTCAGACCCCCAGGAATGTCTGTCAGATCTCCACGTGCATTTCCGATAGACGTCCAGCATTTGCCACCTGACGGACAATTCCAGAGGCTCATCATCTACCTGTGAGGGCCCTGACTGGGTGGGAGAGTCCACCGTCATGGCTCAGCGCCGTCCCTCTCTCCAACACTCCTCCTATTGTCAGAGGCCTGGGGGGGGTCTCTCTGTCCCTGGCAGCTCCTCAAGCAAGTGAGAAGTGCCTCCCCCAAGTGTGTCCAGCCATCTGTCCCGGAGCACTCAAACTCACTGAAGTACCTGTACCTGAGGTGTTGCAAGGTGCAGAGAGAGAATGTGATGCATCTGGCTGTTCACCCTCTTCCGATGTCAACGTGGTCTTGAGGTTGTTCCATCTGAGGGAGGAAAAAACACATTTGAGTATCTGTCAGCATTTAGGGTGTAGAGTGGGTGCATTCTGCCAGATTCTGAAATTGGTAACCTAGCTCAATAAAGACTTCAGAATGGACGCACAGAAAGGGTTAGCGCATTTCACCTGTCAGTCTTTCACCTGTTGCCCTCCATTTCTCATTTCTTCCCTCAATCTCTTGTCGACTTCACTCTTACCCTCGACTGATACCCCACCTCTCCCCGACCAGCAGATCTTGCTCCGCACTCACATGTCAGCTCCAGGATCTGCTCCTCCATTGGAGGTAGCAACCCCAGGTTTGGTACTCCCCCCCACCAGTTTGCTTCTCCCCTGGGCGTTGTGGCTCCTCCTGTAAGGACAACAGCGATTTCAAGGGTCTCCCCTCTATCTGCCCAGATATTGCATCCTCCGCGATATCGCTGGTTTAAGTGCCCAGCACTTTGCAGGACCATTCCCTTCCAGACATCCCGTTTGGTCCCAGGCAGTCTTTAAGGGCACAGGAAGATGTGCCAACTTAAACCTTATACCCGAAAGCCCCAGCAAATGCAAGCCCACACATAGACATTTATTCAATGTTAAATTGTGCCTTATTACTCACCCTGGCAGAGCGGAGAAGGTTATTGACCCTCTTCCGGCATTGCATCCAGGTCCTTCGGACGCCACCTCCCACCACCAACCCCACTGGCTGCTGACTGGTGCTGCCACCCCGCCAAGCCTTAGAAACATAGAAACTAGGAGCAGGAGTAGGCCATTTGGCCCCTCAAGCCTGCTCCGCCATTCATTATGATCATGGCTGATCATCCAACTCAATAGCCTGCTCCCGCTTTCTCCCCATATCCTTTGATCCCTTTCGCCCCAAGAGCTATATCTAACTCCTTCTTGAAAACATGCAATGTTTTGGCCTCAACTACTTTCTGTGGTAACGAATTCCACAGGCTCACCACTCTCTGGGTGAAGAAATTTCTCCTCATCTCAGTCCTAAATGGTCTACCCCGTATCCTCAGACTGTGACCCCTGGTTCTGGACTCCCCCCACCATCAGGAACATCCTTCCTGCATCTACCCTGTCTAGACCTTTTAGAATTTTATAGGTTCCTATGAGATCCCCCCTCATTCTTCTGAACTCTAGCGAATGTAATCCTAGCGGACTCAATCTCTCCTCTTACATCAGTCCCTTCTTGGTGAGATGTGGAGACCTCCTCTTACTGTCTCGTGGAAGCAAGCTCTCTCGTCGATCACTGACAGTATTTATTAGTACCCACAGGCAGGCCTCAGAGAAGCAGGGAGGCTGCTTGGCTTCAGCCGCTTCCATACCTCTTGCCATGGGGCTTCCGGCTCCTGAGGACGTTCCAATCTTCTGGGCACACTTTCCTCCTCACTTTCGCTATTCAGTGAGTTCAAAGTCGCGCGCCACTCTCCCTCACCGTTCTTCCTCGGGTACAAGCCTTCATTCATCTCTTTTTGAGCCCACGCCCGCAGCTGATGAGATCAGAGTGCCCGTCCTCTTCCCCGCACCACCCCCACCCCGGACCCCCACCAGCGGCAGCGCCAGACCTCTCGCCGTACCAGTTTCACACTGACCGGCCGTTCGCTGCCCAGCCGGCGCGTGATTGCCCTGGGGTGTCCACCCAGGATTTCACGCCCGCTTCCGATCCTGCCAATCGCGCCCGCTCGCCGAGCTAAAAATCTAGGCCTCGCTTAAAGAGGTGAAGGGATTGCGGTTTGGTTTGGGATATGGGGGGTGAAAGGGGTTTAGTGTTTGATGAAGGTTTGCGGATCTTCTTAATGGGGAGGCCGCGTTGGCAGGAATTTGAATGCGGTGCCCAATGAGGTGAAGGTTTCAGTGGGCATTTCGCGGTACGTTTAAATAGGGTGGAGGGTTTGGTGAGATTTTTGGGGTTTTGTTCATGGATGTCTCGTGGTACATTTAAAGGTGCAGAGACTTTGGTAGGGGTTTGGGATTTTGGTTAACGGGGTGGAGTATCTGGTGTTAACTTGGGAGTATCGTCAATTCGCTGGAGAATTTTGGGGATATGGTTAATGAGGTGGAGAGTTTGGCATGGATTTGGGTATATGGTTAAAGGGGAGCATGATTTTAGTGGGGAGGTTTGGTGATATCGTTTTTCTTCTTCTTTAATGGGATGTGGGCATCGCTGGCAAGACAATGTTGCCCATCCCTAATTGCCCTTGAACTGAGTGGCTTGCTAGATCATTTCGGAGGGCAGTTAAGAGTCAACCACATTGTTGTGGGTCTAGAGTCACATGTAGGCCAGACTGGGTAAGGACGGCAGATTTCCTACCCTAAAGGGCATTAGCCAATCAGGTGGGCTTTTACAACAATCGGTGATAGTTGCCATGGTCACCATTGCCAAGACTAGCTTCATAATTCCAGATTTATTAATTGAGGGAAGGAAATCTGCCGTGGTGGGATTTGAACCAATGTCTGCAGGGCATTCACCTGGGCCTTCGGATGATTAATCCACTGACATTACCACAACACCGTCATCTACTCTAAAGGGTATGTTGGCGGGGAGGTGGGAGGGTTGGTTTTGTTGGTTAAGATCATGGTGCTGTTAGGAGACTTCTTTTATTACAGATTGAACTGTATGCAAACACTAAAAGTTGCACCACCGGTTATCAAGAGCATTTAAATAAAGCAAACCAAACACACGGCTTTATTTCTAGAGGGGTAGAATTGAAAAGTATGGAAGTCATGCTACACGTAGCTAGAACCTTGATTCGACCACACTTAAGTAGATGACCATGGAGTACTGTGTACAGTTCTGGTCGCCATATTATTAGGAAGAGGCACTGGAGAGGGTGCAGATAAAATTTACAAGGGTAATTCCAGAAGTGGGTGGGTATACATGTCAGGAAAGGATTGACAGGCCAGGTCACTTTTCTCTTGAAAAAGGAAGGTTGAGGGGTGAACTAACCGAGGTCTTTAAGATTCTGAAAGGTTTTGATCGAGCGGATGCAGACATAGGGGGGGGGGAGCTTAATTCAAGGCCATCAATATTATATAGTCACTAATAAATATGATGGGAAATTCAGGAGAAGCTCCATTATCTAGAGAGTGTGGAACTCACTCCCAGGGGGAGTGGCTGAAGCGGATAGGGTGAAAATAGATAAGCGCTGGAGGGAAAAGGGAATAGATGTTTACCGTGACAGATTTAGATGAGGAAAGATGGGAGGACCACGAGTGGACCATTTGAGGGGAGGTGATGGCGTAGTGGTATTGTTGCTGAACTAGGCCCAGGGTAATGCTCTGGGGCAAAACAAAAACAGAATTACCTGGAAAAACTCAGCAGGTCTGGCAGCATCGGCGGAGAAGAAAAGAGTTGACATTTCGAGTCCTCATGACCCTTCAGCAGAACTGAGTAAAGTTAGGAGAGGGGTGAAATATAAGCTGGTTTAAGGTTGTGGGGTGGGGGGTGGGGGGAGAGAAGTTGCGGGGTGGGTGGTTGTAGGGACAAGCAAGCAGTGATAGGAGCAGATAATCAAAAGATGTCACAGACAAAAGGACAAAGAGGTGTCAAAGGTGGTGATATTATCTAAGAAAATGTGCTAATTAAGAATGGATGGCAGGACACTCAAGGTACAGCTCTAGTGGGGGTGGGGTGGAAAGACTGACAGGGCATTACAGTTATAGATTTAAAAATAATGGAAATAGGTGGGAAAAGAAAAATCTATATAAATTATTGGAAAAAACAAAAGGGAGGGGGAAGAAAGGGAAAGGGGGTGGGGATGGGGGGAGGGAGTTTAAGATCTAAAGTTGTTGAATTCAATATTCAGTCCGGAAGGCTGTAAAGTGCCTAAAGTGCCTGTAAATGCTCTGGGGAGCTGGGTTCGAATCCTACCACAGCAGATAGTGGAATTTGAATTCAATAAAAAAAATCTGGAATTAAAAGTCTAATAATGGTCATAAAGTGATTGTTGTAAAAACCCATCTGGTCACGAATTCCTTTTAGGGCATCTTTACCTGGCCTGGCCTACGTGTGACTCCGCAGCTATGTGGCTGACTCTTAATTGCCCTCTGAACAAAGGCAATTAGGGATGGGCAATAAATGCTGGCCTAGCCAGTGACACATCCCATAAAATAAATAAACACTGAGATGGACTGGTTGGGCCGTAATGGCCTGTTTCTATGTCATATAACCTATGTAATCTGTGTCGACGTGGTCCAACTGTAATTGACCTCTAGACTCTCCAGATAATAAAGCTCCAGCATGATTTCAGAGAGAGCAAAGTTACAGCCGTCACATTTGTAGCAGCAGGCCATGGAGAAGGAGCCTCAGCCAGCGAGAAGGACAGCAAGCATAGCGGTTCAGAGTGGGAGGCGATGTCGGAAAACCCTGAGCTCAGCAGGTCAATCTTCCGGCTTCTACACCAAGCTGGAGGAAACGGGGGAAGTGGGGAAGGACCTCCCCGGGAACGTGGGTCCGAGCTCCTTGGAAAACGACGCCCCGTTCCCCTCAGAGTCCGACCCAGCCGACTGCAGCACCACGCCTCTCATCGGGAAGGGCCCGAGGATGTCAGCGAGCAAAAGGAAGAAGCTGGGCAGCAGGGCCCATCCTATGGCTGCTGGAGGGGCGGGTGGTAGTCAAGGGTACCCGGGAACCGCGGACCACACGAGCGAGATCAAAGGCCTCAGCCAGAAACGGACCTCCCAGGTTGCCCACTTCACTGTCCTCAGCGATGACGACCAGCGGCTTCTCAAAAGACGGGGGAAAAAGAGGGAACAGATCGGCGGAACGGAGAGGAAAAGAAATGTGCTCAAGAAATATAAAGAGGTAGGTGACTATGTCGATCTAAAACATTGCTTCAGCACCGAGACGTTATCTCCTGGAGGCTGAGGAAGTTTATTTGATCCCACTGGTGAGACCCAGGCTGGACCAAATTGCCACCAGAGAGATGGTGACCTCTCGACTTCCAGTGTGTTCGTGCATCCTTTCTAGTATTGAGTGGGCCTGGATCAGACACCAGCTCAACAGGCTGGGGGTGGTGGGTAGCTGAGTGAGAGAGGTTATTGAACAGATGGCAAAAGAGCCTGAGATCTGACAATTCAATTTTCCCGGGGGAAAGCTGATGGGATCAGATCAGTGGAAAACCAAATCAGGCATCTGTTAATCCAGTGGGAGTTAGAAATCAGACAGAGACTCAGTTGTACTGGTGAGCATGAAAACAGGTAAACATGCATCAGGTGGTTAAAAAACAGGCGGGTGTATGTAGGCTGTGGTGTAAATACAGTGGGGATTAAATCAGGGGGTGTAAATTGGATGAGTGTAAATTGGACGGGTGTAAATCAGACGGGTGTAAATCAGACGGAGTGTAAATCGGACGGGTGTAAATCAGACAGGTGTAAATCAGATGGAATGTAAATTGGATGAGTGTAAATTGGACGGGTGTAAATCAGACGGAGTGTAAATTGGACGGGTGTAAATCAGACGGGTGTAAATTGGACGGGTGTAAATCAGATGGAATGTAAATTGGATGGGTGTAAATTGGACGGATGTAAATCAGATGGAATGTAAATTGGACAGGTGTAAATTGGATGGGTGTAAATTGGATGGGTGTAAATCAGATGGAATGTAAATTGGACGGGTGTAAATTGGACGGGTGTAAATCAGTTGGAATGTAAATTGGACGGGTGTAAATCAGATGGAATGTAAATCGGACGGGTGTAAATCAGACGGAGTGTAAATCGGACGGGTGTAAATCAGACAGGTGTAAATCAGACGGGTATAAATCAGATGGAATGTAAATTGGACGGGTGTAAATCGGACGGGTGTAAATTGGACGGGTGTAAATCAGATGGGGTGTAAATTGGACGGGTGTAAATCAGATGGAATGTAAATCGGACGGGTGTAAATCAGATGGAATATAAATTGGACGGGTGTAAATCGGACGGGTGTAAATTGGACGGGTGTAAATTGGACGGGTGTAAATCAGATGGAATATAAATTGGATGGGTGTAAATCGGACGGGTGTAAATCGGACGGGTGTAAATCGGACGGGTGTAAATCAGACGGGTGTAAATCAGATGGAATGTAAATTGGACGGGTGTAAATCAGATGGAATATAAATTGGACGGGTGTAAATTGGACGGGTGTAAATCAGATGGAATGTAAATTGGACGGGTGTAAATCAGATGGAATGTATATTGGACGGGTGTAAATTGGACGGGTGTAAATCAGATGGGGTGTAAATTGGACGGGTGTAAATCAGATGGAATGTAAATTGGACGGGTGTAAATCAGATGGAATGTAAATTGGACGGGTGTAAATCAGATGGAATGTAAATTGGACGGGTGTAAATTGGACGGGTGTAAATCAGATGGAATGTAAATTGGACGGGTGTAAATCAGATGGAATATAAATTGGACGGGTGTAAATCAGACGGAATGTAAATTGGACGGGTGTAAATCAGTTGGAATGTAAATTGGACGGGTGTAAATCAGATGGAATGTAAATCGGACGGGTGTAAATCAGACGGAGTGTAAATCGGACGGGTGTAAATCAGACAGGTGTAAATCAGACGGGTATAAATCAGATGGAATGTAAATTGGACGGGTGTAAATCGGATGGGTGTAAATTGGACGGGTGTAAATCAGATGGGGTGTAAATTGGACGGGTGTAAATCAGATGGAATGTAAATCGGACGGGTGTAAATCAGATGGAATATAAATTGGATGGGTGTAAATCGGACGGGTGTAAATTGGACGGGTGTAAATCGGACGGGTGTAAATCAGACGGGTGTAAATCAGATGGAATGTAAATTGGACGGGTGTAAATCAGATGGAATATAAATTGGACGGGTGTAAATTGGACGGGTGTAAATCAGATGGAATGTAAATTGGACGGGTGTAAATCAGATGGAATGTAAATTGGACGGGTGTAAATTGGACGGGTGTAAATCAGATGGGGTGTAAATTGGACGGGTGTAAATCAGATGGAATGTAAATTGGACGGGTGTAAATCAGATGGAATATAAATTGGACGGGTGTAAATCAGACGGAATGTAAATCGGACGGGTGTAAATCAGATGGAGTGTAAATTGGACGGGTGTAAATCAGATGGAATGTAAATCGGACGGGTGTAAATCAGATGGAGTGTAAATTGGACGGGTGTAAATCAGATGGAATGTAAATCGGACGGGTGTAAATCAGATGGAGTGTAAATTGGACGGGTGTAAATCAGATGGAATGTAAATCGGACGGGTGTAAATCAGATGGAGTGTAAATTGGACGGGTGTAAATCAGATGGAATGTAAATCGGACGGGTGTAAATCAGATGGAGTGTAAATTGGACGGGTGTAAATCAGATGGAATGTAAATTGGACGGGTGTAAATCAGATGGAGTGTAAATTGGACGGGTGTAAATCGGACGGGTGTAAATCAGATGGAATGTAAATCGGACGGATGTAAATCAGATGGAATGTAAATCGGACGGGTGTAAATTGGACGGGTGTAAATTGGACGGGTGTAAATCGGACGGGTGTAAATCGGATGGGTGTAAATCAGACGGGTCTAAATCAGATGGAATGTAAATCAGACGGGTGTAAATTGGGGGTAAATGGGGTGCATTGTAAAATGGGAGAGTGTCAACAGGTCTCATACAGCCAAATGCTCTGTACCCACAATGGCCTCGTACCCTTCCACACACTCTCGCCTCTGAGTCATCTGAGAAACTTGAACTCAAAACCTAGGCTGACATTCTCAGTGCAGTACTGAGGGAGTGCCGCAATGCTGGAGGTGCAGTTTTTCAAATGAGGCACCTGCCCTCTCAGGTGGGCATAAAAGATCCTATTTTGAAGCTGACAGGGTTGGGGGCGGGGGGAGCAGGCACGGTTCTCCCCGGTGTCCTGGAGATGGCGGGTCGAATTTTATGGGCCCCCCCCTCAACAGTGGGATCTTCCAGTCCAGTCAAAGTCAATGGACTTTTAAATGGCTTTTTACAGCCGGGTTTTACGGCCAAGACAAGGCCATAAAATTCCACCCATTAATGGTCCCTCGCTAAAACAGGTTATCTGGTCATCATCACATTGCAGTATGTGGGAGCTTTCTGTGCACAGATTGACTGTCACGTTTCCAACATTATAACAGTGACTATACTTCTACGTATATCTCATTGGTTGTGAAGCCACTTGGGACATGCAGTGGCAGTGAAAGGAGCTGCAGAAATGCAAGGTCTTCCCTTTATCCTCGTCTTTTTTTTTATATATGCCAAGCCGCAGGATCTAACTTTGTGCCCGGCCTATATTCTTTGCAGGATGTTGAGAGAGCCTTTCGACGCGGATGGGAGCACTTCCTGTCAAATCTTTACCGTGTGGTACCCTAAGGGATCAAGCTCGGCGTTGGACGGCCATTGGAGAGCCAACCATTCGGACGATCTGACGGAGTTTGGTCTCACACCAGGTGGCTTGACTGAACCCTAACCAGCCTCCATTAACCAAGAGCTTCTCCAGGGATCATCGGATGACAGAGAACATGGAGGAGGCCATTCGAAACATTGTCCCAGACGCAGCTCTTTGAAGGAGCAAACCAATGAATCCCACTCCTCTTCCCCTACGACCTTTCAAATGTTCCCTCGTTTTATTTGTTCCTGAGCGTTTGCTTTCTCAGAAGCGCAGTGACGGGTAGTGACTGTAGAAGGTCCAGGTCGCACAACCTCTTCGAGGTTCCAGTAGAATTTGGCCCAACTCAGGGTGACATTTTTCAGCATTCACGGAATCCAGGGATGTGGGGATAGGACAGGAATGTGGATTCGAGGTAGAGGATCAGTCGCCGAATCATAGATAGATCAGCTGAGGCACAGAAAGAGGCCATTTGGCCCATCACATCCATGCCGGCTCTCTGTAAGAGCAACTCCGCGAGTTCTGCTGCCAGTCCTTTCCCCACGGCCTTGCAAATTTGATCCCTTCAGATAATTATCCAATTCTCTTTTGAAAGCCTCGCTTGAACCTGCCTCCACCACGCACCCAGGCAGCGCACTCCAGATCCTAACCACTCGCTGAGAAGAAAGCCTTTTCCTCGTGTCGCCCCTGGTTCCCTCGCCACCTGCCTCAAATTCGTGCCCCCCCCCAGCCCTCAACCCTTCCACCAATGGGAACAGCACCACCCTCCCCCACCCCCGCAACACACTCCGCCCAGAACCCCTCACGATCCTGAGAACCTCCAACAAATCTCCTCTCAATCTATCCCCACCCCGCCCCCCTCCGAGGAGAACAGCCCCCAATCTATCCCCACAACCGCAGTCCCCTGTTCCTGCACCCTCGCCAATGCCCACCCGAGGTGCACAGCACAGAATTGGACACAACACTCCAATGATCTCACTGAACGGCAGAGTAAGCTCGAGGGGCCGAATGGCCCACTCCTGTCCTATTTCTTATGTTCTCATGAATCTGTTCTTTGTCCGTCTGTTCCCTGTGACTTTAAGGACTGGAAATGAAATGAGCTAAGAACTGTGCAGGATTCAACGTCAGCCTGGCTCAGGGAGGCTACAGAAATGGGCACTGGTAGCAGGCATCGAGTCCTGTACTGGAGACACACTTGCCAGATCTGGAATCTCCAGGAATTGAGGATTGATCCGGACACTGCAGCAAGCAAGGCCCAGAGAGAGAGAGAGAAATCACGAGAGCATTAACCAAAAATGATGTGTGTTTTTTTTCCCCTGTTTTCTTTGAACACCTTTGTTGATTCATTATAAACATTATCGGAACTCGGGAAACAAACTGAGAGACCACGCAACGAAACCTCCAGGAGAGCATCCGACGAGAGTTGGCAACACTGAATCTTTCGCAAAGGAGTTAAGAGCACAACTGGATCAGCCATGATCTTATGGAATGGGCGGAGCAGGCTCAAAGGGCTGAATGGCCTACTCCTGCTCCTAAGTCCTATGTTCCCACGACTGGAAGTGTTCTTGCTTTGTTTCCCCTCGTTCTATGATTAAATCGTTGAAGTTTGGTCCACGAGGAAAGTTAGAGCCCTGATTAAAATAAAAGGAAGGCTCACTAAAATGAGAAGTTGGTTAGATCGCTGTTCAGTCATCACTAATAAAAGACTATCCCTGAAAAGAGAGACATTTTGCCGAAGTTTTACATCTTGCACTCACCAGGACAAACACAAGAATGCCGAATTTCAAACAATCACCACAATTTATACTACAGGAGAAAAGGGTGCTGATTGGTTGGCAAGTCAACTCTGATTGGCCGAGGTGTGGCCACAGAGAGGGCAATGGGGAACTAAAGGCTCCTTGCTGAACAATCCTGAGTGCGCTAATAGCTACACTACCAACCAATTTAAGAGAATCAGATGAGCCCCTAACGTGACTCATTTATGCTTGCTAGAAGCAACATGCATTCATACATAGGGACCCATCCTCTGCAAAAAAAAAAGGAATATGTTCAAGCCTTGCACCTTTTTTGAATTACCTGGAAAATTAGGGAACTGATAGTTCCCCTTTGCTTTCTCCATAGCAACGCCTCGGCCAATCAGGGTCAACTTGCCAACCAATCAGCACTCTTTTTTTCCTGTAGTTTAAATCGTTATGATGGTTTGAAATTTGGCATTCTTGTGTTTGTCCTGTTGAGTGCAAGATGAAAAGCTTCAACAACATGTCTCTCTTTTCAGCAATATTCAGGTTCTGTACTATAGGTAATAGCATAGATTAACAAGGCTGTAAAAACTGTGAACTAAGCAGTGAGGTTCATTTCTAGCAGAATTGAAATGAAAAACAGAGTAGGCTTGGATAAAGTAGGCAAGGAAAGAGCTGTTCTCATTAGCTGTTGGTACAATAGCTGGAGGCAAGAGATGCAGGGGGTAAATGTGAGGAAGAACTCTTTTATACAGTGAGTGCTAATAATCTGGAACTCGCTACCAACTGCCACCAAGTAAGTGTTGAAGAACTATGAGCATGGGGAGATGATGAAAGATCTCAAAAGGAAATTGGATGGGCACTTGAAGGAAATAAACTTGCTTCCCACTGGGAAGAAAGGCAAGGGGTTGCACAGAAGGAGAGAGTCAAGGGAATGGATTGTTTAGGAGAGGCAAAGGACTGTGGGAGATCACTGGGGTAAAGTTACGCGAACTTGCAGGGTGATGGAGAAAGAGTAATGGGAGTGAGATGAATTGGATCTCTCTTTCAAACAGCCGGCACAGAAATAATGGGTCTCCTTCTGTGCTGCAGGACTCTACACGTGCCATGGAGGGGTTTATACGCAAAGTTAAGGTCTTAAATATGGGGATAGAGCAGTGGGAATGGGATTGACTGGCCTTGCTCTATGCCAAGTAGGCATAGACTCAATGGGCTGAATGGTCTTCTATGTAAATAACTCTGTGACTCTATAGGTTATGTTACAGAACCTTCGTTAAATCACACTTGGAGCACTGCACACAGCTCTGGTTTCCATATTTTAAAACAGGGTACAAAGGCACTGAAGCTAAAAAAGGTTTACAAAGGTGATATCAGAGCTGGGAATTTACAACTATCAGGAAAGACTGAACCAGCCGGGGTTTATTTCCTTGAAAAGAGACGACTGAGTGGTGGCCTGATAGAGGCCTTTAAAATTGTGAAAGGGTTTGATAGGGTAGACATAGAGAAGATGTTTCCAGTTGTGAGGGAGACTAGAGGCCATCAAGGTAAGACAGTCACAAAAAAACCCAATAAGGAATTCAGGAGAGACATCTTTCTCTGAAGTGTGTGAACATGTGGAAGTTACTGCCAGCGAGGTTTTGAGGCGTGTGGCATAGATGCATTTAAGGGGAAGTCCAGGGAAAAGGAATGCAAGGATAGAGAGGGTGAGATGAAACAGGGTGGGGATGGGGGCTAGGGGAGGAGGCACATGTGGAGCATAAACACTGACACCATCGAGTTGGGCTGAAATTCAGATTTGTGTAGCTCCTTGACTCTGAAGCATGTCTCATACTGCTATGCGAATAAGAAAAACAGACCTGGAAGAGAAAGAGGGAAATTGGGAAGGGTAACTGAGAATTCAGTGGAAGAGGTGGATTCTGAGAAGGTATTTAAGGGTGGAGAGGGAGAGAGAGAGAGAGAGAGAAAGAGGCAGAGAGGGCTTTACTGAAACATGTAAGATCCTGAGGGGATTTGACAGGGTGGATACCGGGAGGATGTTTCCTCTTGTGCGAGAGACTAGAACCAGGGACACAGTTTAAAAATAAGATGTCCGCTGTTTAAGGAGATTCGGAGAATTACTTTCTCTCAGAATCATTAATATGTGGAATTCTCTTCTCCAGAGAACAGGGGAGGCTGGGTCTTTGAATGTATTCAAGGTTGAGTCAGACAGATTTTTGATCGACGAAGGGGTCAAGGGTTATTGGTCGGGGGGAGGGGCGGAAGACTGGAAAGCGGAGTTGGGAGCACAATCCGATCCGCCATGTTCTTATTGAATGGCGGAGCAGGCTTGAAGGGCTGAATGGCCTACTCCTGCTCCTAAGTCCGATGTTCCTATGGAACTCCAGGACACAAGGTCGAGATGACAAAGGAACCAGCTGGAATGCTCTCCAGATGGCAGGCCCCACTGGGAAGAAAGTCAAGGAGGTTGCACAGAAGGTGAGAGTCAGGGGAAGGGATTGTTTGGGAGAGGCAGAGGACTGTGGGAGATCGCCGAGGCAAGGTTCCGCGAACTTGCAGGGCGATGGAGAAAGAGTAACGGGAGTGAGAGGAATTGGATCTCTCTTTCAAACAGCCGGCACAGAAATAACAGGTTTCCTTCTGTGCTGCAGGACTCCACACGTGCCATGGAGGGATTTATACACAAAGATACGATCTTAATTTGAATGCAACGGGGGATGGGGCTGGCCGTTTCAGCTGGCGATGAGGTGGTGAAGGGGCAAGTTGGTCACTATGGGCCAACAACCGTTTGATTGGTGATTGTAGACGGAGGAAGGTGAGAGGCCACCAGCTGAGTGTCGAAGAGGTCCAGCTATGAGCATGGGGCAGGCTTGACGGTCTTCTCCAGCTCATTCTTTGATGTTTGTAGTTGAGCCTGGGGGTGGGGGAAAGGATTTCAGCGACGGGGTGGGGATGGAGGGAGACAGAGGCGTGCGTGGTTCGAAGATAGATCAGTGGTGGATTGGAAGCTATTCCTGGATCAAAGAGGATGCCAAGGCAGTAAGCAGCCAAGTTCACCCTGAGAGAGGTAGAGTCAACGGCAAGGGAGAGGAATTTGTATTGGGGAGCTAAAGATCTGTTAACAGAGTGTTGATCCATCACTTTATCCTCTACAAGGAGATAATGAGTGCAACTTATATCCAAGCTTCCAATATACAGGGAGTTCAAGTGTGAACTGGGCAAATGGCAGGGGTGTGGGGGGTTGCTGTAGGCAGGGTGGTTGGATTTAACCCAGTCCCCATTTTAAAATCATATATTGTCATTACTTATATCACGATTGTAATTTCCAAAATGCACGCTTACCATGGAAGCTCCCTTGGTAAACTTATCACACTTGTACTTACACTGGTGGTGCTGCAGTGCCTCTGCTGGGCGCCGCCACGTAATTACAACGTGACAAGTTTACATAGGCCGTACACATTATAAAAACAGAAAATGCTGGAGGTACTCCGCAGGTCTGACAACATCTGCAGAGAGAGAAAAACAGAGTTAATGTGTCCAGCATTTTCTGCCTTTATTTCAGATTTCCAGTGTCCGCGGGTATTTTGCTTTTCTCGCTGAAGGGAGACATTTTGCCAAAGCTTTTCATCTTGCACTCAACTGGACAAACACAAGAATACCAAATTTCAAACAATCACAACAATTGATACTAAAGGAGAAGAGGGTGCTGATTGTTATTATTTAAGATAATCGGTTGAGTCATGATGTCGCTCATTTATGCTTGCTAGAGGGGACATACATTCATACACGGTATCGTTCACTGCAAACAAAAGGATTATGTTCAAGCCTTGTGCCTTTTTTGCATTACCCGGGAGCTTGGGGAGCCTGTTGTTTCCCCACTGCTTTCTCCATGGTAACGTCTTGGCCAATAAGAGTTGACTCGCCAACCAATCAGCACCTTTTTCTCCCGTAGTGTAAATTGTTGTGGTGTTCTTGTGTTTGTCCTGATGAGTGCAAGACAAAAAGCTTTGGCGACATGTCTCTCTTTTCAGCAATATTTTGCCTTTAGTTCCCATTATAGACGTGGACACAGGAATTTCTAATGGGTAAAGCTGATGGGTTGTGTGCATAGTTGTGAGATGCTTAACATGAAATCTCTAGATTGATCCGATATTATAAGGTTACTGTATAAAATGTTTCCATGCTCAGCGCTGGGTACATTAACAGGTCTGCTGCATTTCTTTGCATAGAGATAAAATGCTTTTAAAAATATGAACACGTTGGCATCACATTAACTGGTGACCGTTAGCCAGCAGCTGGCACAGAGTGAGAGTTCACTGCCTCAGGGTGAATGGTCCCTGGTCCCAGGGAGAGAGGGTGGCTGTTCTAGAGTGAGCAGACTTTGCCTCAGGGGCTATCCCCAGGGTGGAAGGATTGCAGCCCCGGGCAGAGGACTCACTACCCCAATACCCTACCCCAATCTGTAACCTCATGATGCAGCTTTTCACTCACTCCCCCATCACCACTGACTGAAACATGTAAGGCCCTGAGGAATCTTGACAAGTGGATGTGGAAAGGATTTTTGTTGGAGAATCTAGAACCAGGGGTCACTGTTTAAAAATAAGGGGTCACCCATTTAAGACAGAGATGAGGAGAAATGTTTTCCCTTCGAGGGCCGTGAGTCTTAGAAACTCTCTTCCTCAAAAGGCGGTGGGAGCAGAGTCTTTGAATATTTTTAAGGCAGAGCGAGATAGATTCTCGATAAGCAAGGGGGTGAAAGGTTATTGGGGGTAGGCGGGAATGTGGAGTTGGAGTTACAATCAGATCATCCGTGATCTTATTGAATGGCGGAGCAGGCTCGAGGGGCCGAGTGGCCTACTACTGCTCCTATTTCCTATGTTCTTATCACACTTATAGCACAGGAACAGACCATTCAGCCCAACAGTTCCATGCCAGTATTTATGCTCCACACAAACCTCCTCCAGTTTCAGTCATCTCGCCCCATCAAAGTATCCTTCTATTCTTTTCTCCCTCATGTGTTCATCCAGCTTCCCCTTAAATGTATCTATCCTATTCACCTCAGCCACTCCCCGTGGTAGTGGGTTCCGCGTTCTCACCACTTTCTGGGTAAAGATGTTTCTCCTGAATTCCCTGATGGATTTATTACTGACCATCTTATAGTGATGGCTCCAAGTTCTGGATTCCATCACAAGTGGAAACATCTTCTCTATATTTACCCTAACGATCCCCTTCATTGTTTTAAAGATTCTATCGGGTAGGTAACCTCTCCGTCTTCTCTTCAGATAGTCTTGTATGATATTGTACGCACATGCATGACATTGTACTGAAAAGGTGTTTGGCATAGCAAGGGTTAACGTGTGATGGAAAAAAAGCTTTGCCCACTGTATGATGTATAGAGTCACATGGTAACAGGCTGAGAGAATAGTCTAGAGAGAATACTCTAGAAGCAGCCTACATGTATGGAACAGCATCATGCATGACATAACCTTGGACCTGTAAATAGTTAAAGACTAACAATAAATGGCTCATGTTTAAACATACAAGTCTCAAGATCTCGTTTGTAAGAGACACTCCAGCTGGAACTCACAACACAACATAGTGTTCAGCAATGACACCATAATACAACATAATATTCAGCTGTGGCAATACAGCAGATAGGAACCCCAGTTTGTTAATCACTCCTGGTAACTATACTCTTGTCAATCTGGTGTCATCCTTGCAAATCTTTTTTTGCACCTTATCCAGTATTTCTACATCATTTTTGTAATATGGAGTCCAGAACTGAGTCCAGTAATCCAAGCCTAGTCTATTAATATTGGGGGCCAGAACTATCCAGCAAATTATGTTTGATCTAAGCAAGGCTGAAGTACAAAAGACAAGGCTGAAGTGTTTGCAACCACTTTCAGCCAGAAGTACCGAGTGGATGGTCCATCGCGGCCTCCGGTCCCCACCAGCATAGATGCGCGTCTTCAGCCAGTTTGATTCACTCCATATGAAACTGAAAAACTGCTGAGTGCCCAGGATAAGCAAAGCCTATGGGCCAAATTCCTGGCTGTACTCCTGAAGGCTCATGCACAAGAACTAGCCGTGCCGCTAGTTAAGCAGTTTCAGTACAGTGACAACACAGGCACCTACCCGACAATGTGGAAAATTGTCCAGGTATGTGCTATCCACAAAATGCAGAGCAATTACAACAGGGCCAATTAGCCCATCTGTCTATTCTCAATCATTGACAAAATGATGGAAGGTGTCATCAACAGTGTTATCAAGCGGCACTTACTCAGCAATAACCTGCTCACTGATGCCCAGTTTGGGTCCTGCCATGACCACTCGCCTCCAGACCTCATTGAAGCCTTGGTTCCAACATGGAACGTGAGCTGAAGTGGAGGGAAGGTGAGAACAACTGCATTTGACATCAAAGCACCATTTGACTGAGTGTGGCACAAGGAGCTTTAGTAAACCTTACTTCAACAGGGATTAAGGGGAAAACTCTCAGTGGCTGGAGTCATACTTGGCACACAGGAAGATGATTGGAATACTCAGCCAAGGACATCGATGAAAGGGAGGTGTCCTTGGCCCAACTATCTCCATCTGCATCATGATATAGGAAATGGGGATTTTGTTCTGATGACTGTTCAGTTTCATGAATCCTCAGCTGTCCGTGCCTAGATACAGAAAACATACACGTTTGGTCTGATAAATGTCAAGTAACATTCGCGTCACACAGATGTCAGGCAATGTAAAGCTCCCCTTGACAATCAACAGCATTATCATCACCAATGACTCAACCATCAACATCCTGAGGGTCATCGTTAACCAGAATCTGACCTGGGCCAGTCATTTTCCACAGACCCATCCTGACCACCCATCACCAGTGGAGAAGTGTCGATGCTAATGCCGTAGCATGCCAAGGGCAGATTTTCCAACAGCTTCTCAGTTTCAACCAATGCAAATCAAGCCACTCCCTATTCAGTGTCACACCTCCTAGTCCAAACACAACTCCCACCCAGTTCAATCCCAACTCTCTTCCCAATTCAAACCCAACTCCCTCCCAGTACAAACCCAACCCTCCTGCCAGTTCAATCCCAACCCTCTTCCCAGTTCAAACCCAACTCCATCCCAGTTCAAACCCAACTCCCTCCCAGTTCAAACCCAACTCCCTCCCGGTTCAATCCCAACCCTCCTCCCAATTCAAACCAAACTCCCTCCCAATTCAAACCCAACCCTCCTGCCAGTTCAATCCCAAACCTCCTCCCAGTTCAGTGCCAAACCTCCTCCCAGTTCAGTGCCAAACCTCCTCCCAGTTCAAACTCAATTCCTTCCCAGGTCAATCACAACCACCTTCCAGTTCAAACCCAACCCTCCCCTAAGTTCAAACCCAGCCCCCAGTTCAATCCCAGCCCTCGCCCATTTCAGTTCCAACTCCCAATTCAAACCCAACTCTCCTCCCAGTTCAAACCCGATTCACTCCCAGTTCAGTACCAAACCCCTTCCAGTTCAAACCCAACTCCCTCCCAATTCAAACCCAACTCTCCTCCCAGTTCAAACCTGACTCACTCCCAGTTCAGTACCAAACCCCTTCCAGTTCAAACCCAACTCCCTCCCAGTTCAAACCCGATTCACTCCCAGTTCAGTACCAAACCCCTTCCAGTTCAAACCCAACTCCCTCCCAATTCAAACCCAACTCTCCTCCCAGTTCAAACCTGACTCACTCCCAGTTCAGTACCAAACCCCTTCCAGTTCAAACCCAACTCCCTCCCAGTTCAAACCCGATTCACTCCCAGTTCAGTACCAAACCCCTTCCAGTTCAAACCCAACTCCCTCCCAATTCAAACCCAACTCTCCTCATAGTTCAAACCTGACTTACTCCCAGTTCAGTACCAAACCCCTTCCAGTTCAAACCCAACTCCCTCTGAGTTCAATCCCAACCCTCCTGCCAGTTCAAACCCAATTCCCTCCAAATTCAAACCTAACCCTCCTCCCAGTTCAAACCCAACTCACTCCATGTTCAGTACCAAACCTCTCCCAGTTCAAAACCAACTCACTCCATGTTCAGTACCAAACCTCTCCCAGTTCAAAACCAACTCACTCCATGTTCAGTACCAAACCTCTCCCAGTTCAAAACCAACTCCATCCCAGTTCAATCCCAACTCCATCCCAGTTCAATCCCAACCTTCCTCCCAGTTCAATCCCAACCTTCCTCCCAGTTCAATTCCAGCCTCCTGACTTAAGATGACATCAGTCATTGGGTAAATGCTGGAATCTGTCTCAAGCGGGTACTCAGATAATCATTGTACGATCAGACAAAGTCAGCATGGTTTTACGAAAGAGAAATCGTGCCTAACAAATTTATTAGAGTTTTTTGAGAATGGAACGAGTAAGGTAGTTAAAGGGGAACCAGTAGATTTGGTATACTTGGATTTCCGAATGGCATTTGATGAAGTGCGCACAAGATGACAACTCATGGCGTTGGGGGTGATATATTAGCATGGATTAAGGATTGGTTATTGGGCAGGGAGCAGAGAGTACGGACAAATGGGGCATTTTCAACTTGGCAGGCTGTGACTAGTGAAGTGCCGTAAGGGTTAGTGCTGGGGCCTCAGCTATTTATAAATCTATATTAATGACTTAGTCAAAGAGATAGAGAATAATGTATCCAACTTTGCTGATGATACAGAACTAAGTGGGAATGCAAGCTGTGAGAAGGACATAGAAAGGCTGCAAACAGATATAGAGAGGTTAAATGTGTTGTTAAGAATGTGGCAGGTGGAGAATAATGTGAGGAAGTGTGAAATTAATCATTTGATAGGAAGAATAGAAAAGCAGAACATTTTTTAAAAGATATGGAACTTCTAAATGTTGAAGTTCAAAGGAGCTTGAGTGTACTTGTATAAGGAACACAAAAAGTTAGCATGCAGCTGCAGCAAACAATTAGGAAGGCAAATGGCATGTTGGCCTTAATTGCAAGGGGGTTGGAGTACAAGAATGCGGAAGTCTTGCTACAATTGTACAGGGCTTTGACAAGACCACACCTGGAATACTGAGTGCAATTTTGGTCTCCATGGGCAGAATTTTGCCGTTGGTGAGCGGGGGGGCGGGGCCCGCTCGCCGATGCATAAAATAATGTGGAATTACATCGGGCAGAACCCCCGATGTCATCCCGCCCCATTTAAATTTTCAGGAAGGTGGGGGCACAGCAAAATCAGCTGCGGGCCCGCCAACCTGTCAATGGCCAACTGAGGCCATTGATGGGATCAATTATACAATTAAAGGACCTGCCCGTCCAACCTTAAGGCTGGCGGGTCGGCCAGGAGCCCCGGCGGGGAATAGAGAAAACATGAAACCTCATCCACCAGTGGGATGAGGTTTCATGCAGGGTTGCAAACATTTTAATAAAGTTATAACGTAAATTATGAACATGTCCCATCTCATGTGACATTGTCACATGAGGGGGACATGTTAGGGAATTTTTTTCTCTCGATTTTTAACATTTTAAAAAGTGTAAGCGATCTCCCTGAGGCTGCACTTAGCCTCAGGGAGATGGGCGCTCTTTCGTGTGCATGCGCGAAAGAGCGCACTCTCGCTTTTGTGGAATCTCACCATGCCTGCCTGCACAGGGAGCGCATAGTGCTTCCCACCGGACATCACGCTGGGTGGGCCTTAATTGGCCCACCCACGTAAAATGGTGGCACGGCCTGCTTCTCCGGTGGGGATCGGCTCCCCGCCCGCCGGAGATTGGGTCAGGCCCGCTCGCCCGACAGGCAGAAAATTCTGCCCCATGTCCAAGGAAGGCCGTAGATTGGCAGTGTTGCATTGGAGGTGGTACAGCAAAGGTTCACTAGATTGGCTTCTGGGATGAGAATGTTGTCCTATGATTAGAGGCTGAGTAAATAAGGCCGATACTCTCCGGGGTTTAGAAGAATGAGAGGCGATCTCATGAATCATGCAAAATTCTGCAGGGGCTTGACAGGGTAGACGCTGAGAAATTGTTTGCGCTGCTCAGGGAATCTAAAATATGGGGGGCACAGTGTCAGGATAAAGGAGCCGGTCGTTTAGGACTGAGATGAGGAGAAATTTCTTCACTCAAAGGGGTTGTGAATCTTTGGAATTCTCTACCCCAGAGGGTTGTGGATGCTCCATTGTTGAACACATTTAAGACTGGGATAGACAGATATTTGGACTCTCAGGGAATTAAAGGGTATGGGAAAAGGGTGGGAAAATGGAGTTGAAGTCCAAGAACAGCCATGATCATATTGAATGGCAGAGCAGGCTTGAGGGGCTGTATGATGCTCCAATACCTTATGTTCTTAATCGCACTATCCTCCAGGCTCCATCCCACCACCTCCCACTCTCCGTATAAATTTGTTGATGCATTCCCAATTTCTGCCATATTTCCCTAAAGCCAGCGCAACGGCCATGTTTTTTTAGGAAATGCATTGGGATTGACCCACGAGTGTCCTCGCCCTCGATCAGCCCCTGAAATCAGCCCATTCCAAGTTGGCGAGGCCAGTGGGTTGTGCTGCGCCATCCCTCGTGTAATCCCAATCCGTTCCTGCGCCGAAGGACTCAGAGCTGGAATGCTACTGGTTAAACAGGTGAGCGAGATTCAAAGGGTTGGAACCAGCGACTTTGACCATCCAAGCTGGCTGTGGATCAGAGCTGACTCCCTAAAGCAGTGCGAGGGAGCAGAGTACACAGCACATTCTCAAAAGGGGACAGATTTTATATATAGACTACACAGCTGTCAGGGAGTGACCCACAGGGCTTTAATCCAAACAAGAGCTTGCAATAATATCCCAACACACAGGAATTGTAGCAGTTTAGTCAGGGACAGGGTCGGAAAATAGCATTCCTGGCAACTTTTCGTTTTCGCTTGCTTTGCTCCTTGTACAATGTTAGAATTAGAGAGCGTGGCAAGAGGCCATTTGGCCCATTGTGCTGGGGGCCAGCCTCCCTGCTCTTTCCCCATGGCTCTGCAATTTTCACTCCTTTATCCAATTCCCCCTTTTGAAAGTAATCATTCAACTTTCTCAGCCTCCACTGAAACTCTTTCGAGTTATCAACAGTCACAGATTGCAACTCTTTCGAGTACAATCACAGTTCTTGGTTTCCGGGAGTGGGACATGAACCCACAACCCTCTGATTCAAAGGCGAGGGTGCTATGAACTGAGCCACAGCTGCATCCACAGCCCTTTCAGGCAACGCATTCCAGATTATAATCAATCAACGACATAATGAAGTTTCATCTCCTCCCTGGCTCTTTGTCTAAGTGACTAATTAGTGATTCCCCTAACCAGTGGAAACAGTTTCTCCTCATTTACTCGATCAAAACATCATTACTTTGAACACTTCTGTTAAATCTCCCCTTAACCATCTCTGCTCAGATAACAATATCAGGGATAGTTTAGTGCGATGAGTTAAAGGCCCTGACTCTATTCACCTGACGGAGGCTGAATGATATCTCACTCTCTCGAGTCTATCCGTCTGACTGTGGTATCTCAGGGTGTGTATATATACGTACATACGTGTATATATTTCCCACTCCCCCCTGTAGTGTAGTGGTTATCACATTCACCTTAACACGCATGAGGTCCCCAGTTCAAAACCGGCCCAAAGGATTGCCGGAGAGCGGGCAGTCACTGTGTGGGTGGACATCTCAGACCTCTGCTCCCACAATTGTTGCAGTCACACCCTGGAGGGTATGAGTAGAATGTCAAATTGGTACAGCACAGAAGGAGGCTGTTCGGCCCATCATTTCAAAGTTGGCCCTCTGAAAGAGCTCTCCAATTAGCCTGCCCTGGTCTTTCTCCACAGCTCTGCTGTGTGTCCTTTTCAAGTATTTACCCAGTTGCCTTTTGAAAGTTCCGATTGAATCTGCTTCCGTCGCCAATTCAGCGAGTTCCAGATCACAGCAACCTGCTGTGTAAAAAATAAATCTCTTCAATTCACCATTTTTTGGCAATTACCTTAAATCTGTGTCCTTTATATCTTCCTTTCCGTGAAACAGTTTCTCCATATTTACTCTATCATAATCCCTCATGATTTTGAACATCTCTATTAAATCCACCTTAACCTTCTCTGCTCTAAGGAGAACAATCCCGGCTTCTCCAGTCTCTCTGCATTAACTGAAGTCCCTCATCACTGGTATCGCTCTGGTCACTCTGAACCCTCTCCAAGGTCTGTGTGCCTAGTGTTGCACAGAACACACCAGCTTAAAGAGTCAGATCTTAAAGGGGCTCTTAGAGGGAGCAGGTTGGCAGGAATGAGAGAGTATCATGAATGCAAACAGTGCATCCTTACTGCTTAATGTGGCACATTATGTGTAGGAAATGCAGGGGCAGGTAGTAGGCAATGGGTGGGGGAAGAAACGTGTCACATGCTCCTCGAAGTGACACACTGCTAGGTTTCATCGCAGGTACAAAACCTGCTGGTACCTTTCCTGGCCACCGAGTCCTGGGCTGGTACTCAATCCCAGATCTTCTGGTTCAGAGGCAGAGACGGTACCCATCGCTGCACAAGACCTCCCCAGTGTCAAGGACAAGTGTCAATAACTGTCCCACACACTGTCTCACGCACACTGACCGGCACACTGACACAGGCACTGTCACAACCACTGACCCACACACAGTCCCACACATTGTCTCACACACACTGACCTGCACACTGACCGGCACACTGACACAGGCACTGTCACAACCACTGACCCACACACAGTCCCACGCATTGTCTCACACACACTGACCTGCACACTGACCAGCACACTGACACAGGCACTGTCACAACCACTGACCCACACACAGTCCCACGCATTGTCTCACACACACTGACCGGCACACTGACCGGCACACTGACACAGGCACTGTTACAACCACTGACCCACACACAGTCCCACGCACTGTCTCACACACACTGACCAGCACACTGACACAGGCACTGTCACAACCATTGACCCACACACAGTCCCACGCACTGTCTCACACACACTGACCGGCACACTGACACAGGCACTGTCACAACCACTGACCCACACACAGTCCCACGCATTGTCTCACACACACTGACCTGCACACTGACCAGTACACTGACACAGGCACTGTCACAACCACTGACCCACACACAGTCCCACGCATTGTCTCACACACACTGACCGGCACACTGACACATGCACTGTCACAACCACTGACCCACACACAGTCCCACGCATTGTCTCACACACACTGACCTGCACACTGACCAGCACACTGACACAGGCACTGTCACACGCACTGATCCAGGCACTGACACATACAATGACCTACAACTGACCCAAGCACTGATCCAGGCACCGACCCAAGCACTGTCACACACACAGACCCACAGACCAACCTACAACTGACCCACGCACTGACCCACACAATGATCCACGTAGAGAACCACACACTGACCCACGCACAGACCCACGCACTAACAATCTCCCCTGACATTCAATGGCATTACCATCACTGACTCCCCCACTATCAACATCCTGGGGGTTACCGTTGACCAGAAACTGAGCTGAACCAGCCATATAAATACTGTGGCTACAAGAGCAGGTCAGAGGCTGGGAATTTTACAGAGAGTAACTTACCCCCTGACTCCCCAAAGCCTGTTCACCATCTACAAGGAACAAGTCAGGAGTGTGAAGGGAATACTCGCTTGGGCGGGTGCAGCTCCGACATCACTCATGGAGCTCGACACCATCCAGGACAAAGCAGCCCCCTAATTGTTACTCCAACCACATTTACTCCCTCCACCACCGACACACAGTAGCAGCAGTGTGTGTACCATCTACAAGATGCAATGCAGGAACTCACTAAGGCCCCTTCGACAGCACCTTCCAAACCCACGACCTCTACAATCCAGAAGGACAAGGGCAGCAGATGCATGGGAACATCACCACCTCCATGCACCCCTCCAAGCCACACACCATCCTGACTTGGAAAATATCGGCCGTTCCTTCACTGTCGCTGGGTCAAAATCCTGGAACTCCCTCCCTAACAGCACTGTGGGTGTACCTACACCACAGGGACTGCAGCGGTTCAAGAAGGCGGCTCACCCACCACCTTCTCAAGTGGCAATAAATGTTGGCCGAGCCAGTGACGCCTACATCGTGTGAAAGAATTAAAAAAACTCTTGTGAGTCATTTCTGCACTTTTTCTAAAACCTTCATAACTTCCAGAAGTGCGGAGCCCAAAACTGGAGACAATACTCCAGTTGTAACCAAAGCAGTGTTTCATAAAGGTTCCCCACAACCTGCTTGCTATTGTAATTTATTTATAAGGATCCTGAATGCTTTATTAACAATGGTCTGAACCTGTCCTGTCACCTTCAATGATTTATGCACATATACCCCCAAGGTTCCTCTGCTCCTGCACCCCCCACTTAGAATTGTACCCTTTTCTTATAGTCTCTCCAAGTTCTTCTTACCAAAATAAATTGCTTTACCCTCTCTGCATTAAATTACATCTGCCACTTGTCTGCCCTTTCCACTAGCCTGTCTATGTCCTCTTGAAGTCTATCTCTAGCCTCATAGTTCACAATACTCCCAAGTTTTGTGTCATCTGCAAATTTTGAAATTGTGACCTGTGCACCCAAGTCTACGCATTAATATAGATCAAGAAAGGCAGTGGTCCTAATAGAGACCCCTGGGGAATTCCTGCACATCTTCAGGGTCAGGTAAACAACAGTTCACCACGATTCTCTGTTTCCTCTCACTGAACCAACTTCGTAACCCTCTCCCACAGCTCTCCCACCCCCACTCCCTCTCCCACAGCTCTCTCACCCCCACCCCCTCTCCCACAGCTCTCCCGCCCCCACCCCCTCTCCCACAGCTCTCCCACCCCCACCCCCTCTCCCACAGCTCTCCCGCCCCCACCCCCTCTCCCACAGCTCTCCCGCCCCCACCCCCTCTCCCACAGCTCTCCCGCCCCCACCCCCTCTCCCACAGCTCTCCCGCCCCCACCCCCTCTCCCACAGCTCTCCCACCCCCACTCCCTCTCCCACAGCTCTCTCACCCCCACCCCCTCTCCCACAGCTCTCCCGCCCCCACCCCCTCTCCCACAGCTCTCCCGCCCCCACCCCCTCTCCCACAGCTCTCCCGCCCCCACCCCCTCTCCCACAGCTCTCCCGCCCCCACCCCCTCTCCCACAGCTCTCCCGCCCCCACCCCCTCTCCCACAGCTCTCCCACCGCCACTCACTCTCCCACAGCTCTCCCACCCCCAGCCCCTCTCCCACAACTCTCCAGCACCCACCCCCTCTCCCACAGCTCTCCCACCCCCACTCCCTCTCCCGCAGCTCTCCCACCCCCACACCCTCTCCCACAGCTCTCCCACACCCACCCCCTCTCCCACAGCTCTCCAACACCCACCCCCTCTCCCACAGCTCTCCAACACCCACCCCCTCTCCCACAGCTCTCCAAACCCCCACCCCCTCTCCCACAGCTCTCCGAACCCCACCTCCTCACCCACAACTCTCCGAACCCCCACCCCCTCTCCCACAGCTCTCCCACCCCCACCCCCTCTCCCACAGCTCTCCCACCCGCATCCCCTCTCCTACAGCTCTCCCACCCCCACCCCCTCTCCCACAGCTCTCCCAACCCCCACCGCCTCTCCCACAGCTCTCCAAACCCCCCACCCCCTCTCCCACAGCTCTCCCGCTCCCACCCCCTCTCCCACAGCTCTCCAAACACCCACCCCCTCTCCCACAGCTCTCCAAACCCCCCACCCCCTCTCCCACAGCTCTTCAAACGCCCACCCCCTCTCCCACAGCTCTCCAAACCCCTCACCCCCTCTCCCACAGCTCTCCAAACCCCCCACCCCCTTTCCCACAGCTCTCCGACCCCCCACCCCCTGTCCCACAGCTCTCCCACCCCCTCTCCCACAGCTCTCCAAACTCCCACCCGCTCTCCCACAGCTCTCCAAATCCCCCACCCTCTCTCTCACAGCTCTCCAAGCCCCCACCCCCTCTCCCACAGCTCTCCCACCCCAACCCCCTCCCACAGCTCTCCAAACACCCAGCCCCTCTCCCACAGCTCTCCCACCCCCACCCCCTCTCCCACAGCTCTCCAAACACCCACCCCCTCTCCCACAGCTCTCCAAACCCCCACACCCTCTCCCACAGCTCTCCCACTCCCACCCCCTCTCCCACAGCTCTCCCACCCCCCACCCCCTCTCCCACAGCTCTCCCACCCCCACCCCTTCTCCCACAGCTCTCCCAACCCCACCCCCTCTCCCACAGCTCTCCCACCCCAACCCCCTCCCATAGCTCTCCCACCCCCCACCCCCTCTCCCACAGCTCTCCAAACACCCAGCCCCTCTCCCACAGCTCTCCCACCCCCACCCCCTCTCCCACAGCTCTCCCACCCCCGCCCCCTCTCCCACAGCTCTCCAAACACCCACCCCCTCTCCCACCCCCACCCCCTCTCCCACAGCTCTCCAAACACCCACCCCCTCTCCCACAGCTCTCCACCCACTCCCCCGCCCCACTCTCCCATCTCCCCACCCACTCCCCCGCCCCACCCTCACAGCTCACCTCCCCCAACTGGGCCCACCCTCTGGGGCCACACAAATTTTCAAGCCTCAGAATGGTGTCACAGTGGGAAAAATGCTTGGGAAGCACTGATTGATGGGCTGACAGCTTGTTTAGTCACAGAAGGAACACCCCTTCCATGGTCATCAAGTCCTGAAGCCAGACTTGAACACAGGGATGGTGGTCTGGAGGTAGGGACTCTGGTAGCAACACCAGAGCTCCCTGCAATGTGACCCTTTGCAAAGTCCTTTGGAAGTCCATGTACACCACATCAACCAAAAAAACCTCACTGCTGAAGGCAAGTGATATCTCCCAAGACATCAGTGTTAGGACAGTGTTACTTTTTATATAGTTAATGATCCGATGTAACTGATCTGATGTAACTTATCCAATGTAACTGATCCAGTGTGACTAATCCAATGTAACTGATCGATGTAACTGATCTGATGTAACTGATGCAATGTAACTTATCCGATGTAACTGATCCAATGTAAATAATCCAATGTAACTGATCCGATGTAACTGATCCAATGTAACTGATCTGATGTAACTGATGCAATGTAACTGATCCAGTGTGACTAATCCAATGTAACTGATCGATGTAACTGATCCGATGTAACTCATCTGATGTAACTGATCTGATGTAACTGATCGATGTAACTGATCCGATGTAACTCATCTGATGTAACTTATCCGATGTAACTGATCCGATGTAAATAATCCAATGTAACTGATCCGATGTAACTGATCCAATGTAAATAATCCAATGTAACTGATCCGATGTAACTGATCCGATGTAACAGCTCGAGGATCCATTATCCGAAATCCTCAGGGCCAACTGAGTTTCTGATTTCAGATAATTTCAGTTTTCAGATACCGCATATAGGACTAGGCCTACTTACATTAAAATAACCTAAGCCTAGGCTAGCTAAAGTCAATAAAATGTTAGAAAAGTAAGATGTATCACTGAATAATAAGGACAAGGTACCTGCAATAAGTTCCCATCCGGGGTGCCATTTGCACTTCTGCTTGTAGGAGAGAGTTCAGAGTGTCGATGTGCAGACAAATAACTAGACGACCCACACGAAAGGTGAGGTCCAGTCGGTTCAGGTCGTGTCAGCTTGGGTCAGGGACTTCCCACGCTTCAGGTCAATGAGGTTCAACAAAAATTGCGGCTTTTGGATAGGAAATCGGAGCAGGAGTAGGCCATTCAGCCCCTCGAGCCTGCTCCACCATTCAATAAGATCGTGGCTGATCCGCTTGTGTTTCGAATTCCACATTCCCATCTACCCCCTGGTAACCTTTGATCCCTTTGCCTAACAAGGATCTATCCATCTCCGCTTTAAAAATATTCAGTGACCCCCCACCTCCACCACCTTCTGAGGCAGAGAGTTCCCAAATCGCACAACCCTCTGGGAGAAAAAAAATTCTCCTCATCTCTGTCCTAAAAGGGTGACCCCTAATTTTACAACAGTGCCCTTAGTTCTGGACTCACCCACAACATCCTTTCCATGTCCACCTTGTCAAGGCCGTTCAGGATCTTATATACTTCAATCAAGTCACCCCTCACTCTTCTAAACTCCAGTGGAAACAAGCCCAGTCTGTCCAACCTTTCCTCATAAGACAACCCGCTCGTTCCAGGTATCAGTCTAGTAAAGGCAAAATATACTGCGGATGCTGGAAATCTAAAACGAAAACAAAAAAATGCTGGAAAAACTCAGCAGGTCTGACAGCGTCTTTGGAGAGAAAGACAGAGTTAACGTTTCGAGTCCGGGTGACTCTTCTTCAGAGCCTGAGTTTTTCCAGCATTCTTTGTTTTAATTACCAATCGAGTAAATCTCCTCTGAACCATCTACAAAGCATATACTTCCTTCCTTAAAATAGGAGATCCAAACAGCACACAGTATTCGCGATGCAGTCTCACCAATGCCATTTGAAAGTTTGTAGAGGTATGCAACTCAGAAATATAAGTAAACAGTAGGGAAGAGAGTAAGAGACTTCAGGAGGACATTGACAGACTGGTTAAATGGGCGGACACACGACGGATGAAATTTAACGTGCAGGAACATGAGGTGAAACTTTTTTACTCGAAAGAATGAGGAGAGGCAAGATGAACAAAATTGTCCAATTTTAAAAGGGAGGCACAGGGACCCGGGAGGTGGAGTCTTCGTTAGGTGGAAGTTTGAAGTTCCGAAAGTTGTTCCAAAAAATTTCATGCTGACCTTGGCTTTATTATTAGAGGCCCAGAGAACAAAAGCAAGAAAGTTCTGCCAAACGTTTGCAAAACACTGATTAAGAGTCAGCTGCAGCAGTTGGGTTCTATTCTGGGCGCAGCACTTTGGGAAGGATGTCAAGCCTTGGAGAGAGGGCAGACGAGTTTGACCAGGATGGGACCAGGGATGAGAGACTTCACCTATGAGGGGGAGCTGGAATAGTTCTACAGAGAGCAGTGAAGGTTCACAGTGGATATAACAGAGGTGCGTCAAATCATTAAGCATTTTGACAGAGTGACTGAGGAGATACTGTTTCCTGTGGCTGATGGTCGATAACCAAAGGGCACAGATTTAACGTGATCGATAAAGGAAGGAGAGGTGACAATTAAAGAAAACATTACTTTACACAGCTAATTATCTGAAAAGCACTACCTGAAAGGCTGGTGAGAGCAGATTCAATAGTAACTTTCAAAAGGGAATCGGCGACATCATTGAGTGAAGAACATAAACTGCCCTACGGGAAAAGAGCAGGAAAATGATTGATTGCATAGTTCTACGCAAGGAGGTGAAACAGGAATGATGGGCTGAATGGGCTCCTTCAGTGCCTTATCATTCTATGATTGGCCCTCATTTCTGCCCCCTTCCTTGTCCTGCAGCAAGCCAATCAGGAAGGCCAATGGCATGTTGGCCTTCATCACAAGCAAGTTGAAGTACAAGAGTAAGGAAGTCCTACAGGTGAAACATGGAGGACTGTGTAGGGTTTTGTTCTCCGTACCTAAAGATTGGGGAAGGGGGTGAGCAGCCCTTGCAGAGAACCAGCACAGACATGATATGCCAAATGGCCTCCTCTGTGCTGTGCCCCTTGACATTCGATGGCATTACCATCGCTGAATCCCCTGCTATCAAATTCATGGGGAGTTACCATTGACCAGAAACTGAACTGGACCAGTCATATAAATACTGTGGCTACAAGAGCTGGTCAGAGGCTGGGAATCCTGCAGCGAGTAACTCACCTCCTGACTCCCCAAAGCCTAACCACCATCTACAAGGCACATGTCAGGAGTGTGATGGAATACTCCCCACTTGCCTGGATGAGTGCAGCTCCCACAACATTCAAGAAGCTTGACACCATCCAGGACAAAGCAGCCCCGCTTGATTGGCACCCCATCCACAAACATTCACTCCCTCCACCACCGATGCACAGTGGCAGCAGTGTGTACCGTCGACAAGGGAGGTGGTGATGTAGTGGTATAGTCACTGGACTAGTATCCCAGAGACGCAGGGTAATGCTCTGGGCACTCGGGTTCGAATCCCACCACAGCAGTTGGTGAAATTTGAATTCAATAAAAATCTGGAATCAAAAGTCTAATGATGACCATGAAATCATTGCTGATTGCTGAAAAAAACTAATGCCCTTTAGGGAAGGAAATCTGCCATCCTTACCTGGTCTGGCCTACATGTGACTCCAGACCCACAGCAACGTGGTTGATGCTTAAAAAAATGCACATTGAACAAGGGCAATTAGGGATGGGCAATATATGATGGCCTAGCCAGCGACACCCACATCCCATGAATGAATTTTAAAAAAGATGCAATGCAGGAACTCACCAAGGCTCCTTAGACAGCACCTTCCAAACTGCTACAATCTAGAAGGACAAGGGCAGCAGACACATGGGAACACCACCACCTGGAAGTTCCCCTCCAAGTCCCTTGCCATCCTGACTTGGAAATATATCAGCCGTTCCTTCACTGTCGCTGGGACAAAATCCTGGAACTCCCTCCCTAACAGCACTGTGGGTGTACCTACACCACATGGACTGCAGCGGTTCAAGAAGGCAGCTCACCACCACCTTCTCAATGGGCAACTAGGGATGGGCAATTAATGCTGGCCTAGCCAGCGACACCCACATCCCATGAATGATTAAAAAGAAATACTCTATGATTCTACGGAAGGATAGGCCTGCTACAGAGGGATGGCAATGAATGTTCGCCAGACTGGTTCCTGGAATGAGGAGATTATCCTATGAGGAGAGATGAGGAAACTAGGTCTATATCGCACACGCACTAATAGATGGTAGCGGTCGTGGGTTTGGAAGGTGCTGTCTAAGGAGCCTTGGTGAATTGTTGCAGTGCATCTTGTAGATGGTACACACTGTGCGTCAGCAGTGGAGGGAGTGAATGTTTGTGGATGGGGTGCCAATCAAACGGGGCTGCTTTGTCCTGGATGGTGTCGAGCTTCTTGAGTGTTGTGGGAGCTGCACTCATCCAGGCAAGTGGGGAGTATTCCATCACACTCCTGACTTGTGCCTTGTAGATGGTGGACAGGCTTTGGGGAGTCAGAACATTACCAAATGCAGGGCTTGGGCCCAACCCACGGTGTGGTGGCCAGGCCTTTCAAGGGCAATTGAAGACATGATATCGAACTGCTAGGTGTGTGCGCCATAGGCAGGAACAGAGGGAACCCCTTACCCCCACATAGTCCCCAACCAAGCCATGGAAGCAGCTGGGCAGCGATTCACCCGTCTTCATTGGCAGACCCTTCCTCATTGTGGTGGCCAACGTCTCCCGATGGGTCGAGGTGAAGCAATTGTACACGACAACCACAGAGAGCATTGAAGGAGATGATCTCGAGCTACTGCATCCTGGGCCGGTTAGTGTCGGATAGCGGTCCACAATTTGCAAATGAATATTTCACCCAATTTTCCATCACCTACAGTTTCCACCACCTCACCAGCTCCCCACGATACCCACAGTCGAGTGGGGCGGCAGAAAGATGGCTCTGCACCATAAAAGCTCTCCTGAGGAAAAACACTGACTTCCCAACACATAAACGAACAGACGAATGAGGAGCAGGAGTAGGCCCCTCGAGCCTGCTCCGCCATTCAATAAGATCATGGCTGATCTGATTCTCACCTCAACTCCACATTCCCGCCTACCCCAATAACCTTTCACCTCCCCTTGCTTATCAATCTATCTACCTCTGCCTTAAAAATATTCAAAGATTCTGCTTCCAGAAGGAGGAAAAGTTCGAAAGACTTACCACCCACTGAGTGAAAACAAATTCTCCTCCTCTCCGGCTTAAATAAGTGACCCCTTATTTTTAACCAGTGACCACTAGTTCTAGATTCTCCCACAAGAGGAAACATCCTCTCCACATCCACCCTGTCAAGACCTTTTATGTTTCAATCAAGTCACCTCTTACTCTTCTAAACTCCAGCGGATACAAGCCTAGCCAACATTGTTAACTGACAGGTCCACCCCACTACAATGCAACTGAGCCCCATCTGAACTCCAGATGGGCAGAAAACTCTGCACAAAGCCCCCAATCCTGAAGAAACTAATCCCAGGGCTGGTAGCCAAGGATTACTAAAACATCCAAGGCAGAGGGGCAGTCCTGAAGACAGAAGCAGGCTTCCATCTGTACCGCACCAGACACTAGCCATGTTTACACAAGGACAACAGAGCGTAGATTAAGGACCCTGATAGAGAGGGCGTTATTGTCTGGAGAGACAATGACCAGCCACGGTCATACCTTGTTAGTGCTCCAACAGGTAAGGTCAGGGAGGGACAGGAGGAGGCTTCTCATCCCTCAAGGTGGTCCTCCCACTATACATTAGAGAGAAATTGAAGAAGACGACCAAACGCCAGAACGACCACATCCAAAACGACCTCCTATTCATCAACAGCACAACAGAATCTACGACTCCCCCCAACCGTCGCCAAGACAAGATCTGGAAGAATTATAAAGCCCTCAGACGGCCTGAACCTGTAAACACAGAGACGTGAAGAGGGGAGAAGTGGGTAATAGAAGTAATGTAAATCTGTTGAATCAACAGGAATGCATTGTAAATACGTTGGATAAAGGCTTTGGGGGAGGTGTGCCTTAAGGTTCTGTTATAGAAAGGGTTAACGTGGGACTGGGTACAGCACCACCCCCACTGTGATGTAAAGGAGCACATGTCCTGAGTCCAGGGGGCGGTCCTGTACTGGACAGAGACGTGTGTAGAGGCAAGCAGGGAGACAGCTGCTAGCTTAAACCTTAGGCTGTGTATATTGTACATATGTATATAGTTACAAGTACTTAATAAACACTTACTGTTGAACTATACAAGACTCAGGACCTGTTCATGAGACCTATCGAACAACACACCTTACAACAAGAGGGTCAGAACTGAGGGAGAGCTATTCTGTCAGAGGGTCAGTACTGATGGAGTGCCGCACTGTCAGAGAGTCAGTATTGAGAGAGTGCTGCACTGTCAGAGGGTCAGTACTGAGGAAGTGCTGAACTGTTGGAGGGTCAGTACTGAGGGAGTGCTGCACTGTCAGAGGGTCAGTATTGAGGGAGCGCTGCACTGTCAGAGGGTCAGTACTGAGGGAGCGCTGCACTGTCAGAGGGTCAGTACTGAGGAAGTGCTGCACTCTTGGTGGGTCAGTAGTGAGGGAGCGTGGCACTGTTGGAGGGTCAGTACTGAGGGAGTGCTGCACTGTCGGAGGGTCAGTACTGAGGGAGCGTGGCACTGTCGGAGGGTCAGTACTGAGAGAGTGCTTTACTGTCAGAGGGTCAGTACTGAGGAAGCGCTGCACTGTCGGAGGGTTAGTACTGAGGGAGCATGGCACTGTCGGAGGGTCAGTACTGAGGGAGTGCTGCACTGTCAAAGGGTCAGTACTGAGGGAGTGCTGCACTGTCGAAGGGTCAGTACTGAGGGGCTGCATTATCAGAGGATCAGTACTGAGGGAGCGTGGCACTGTCGGAGGGTCAGTATTGAGGGAGTGCTGCACTGTTGGAGGGTCAGTATTGAGGAGTGCTGCACTGTCGGATGGTCAGTATTGAGGGAGTGCTGCACTGTCGGAGGGTCAGTACTGAGGGAGCGCTGCACTGTCGGAGGGTCAGTACTGAGGGAGTGCTGCACTGTCGGAGGGTCAGTACTGAGGGAGTGCTGCACTGTCAAAGGGTCAGTACTGAGGGAGTGCTGCACTGTCGAAGGGTCAGTACTGAGGGGCTGCATTATCAGAGGATCAGTACTGAGGGAGCGCTGCACTGTCGGAGGGTCAGTATTGAGGGAGTGCTGCACTGTTGGAGGGTCAGTATTGAGGAGTGCTGCACTGTCGGAGGGTCAGTACTGAGGGAGCGCTGCACTGTCGGAGGGTCAGTACTGAGGGAGTGCTGCACTGTCGGAGGGTCAGTACTGAGGGAGTGCTGCACTGTCGGAGGGTCAGTATTGAGGGAGTGCTGCACTGTCGGAGGGTCAGTACTGAGGGAGTGCTGCACTGTCAGAGGGTCAATACTGAGGAAGTGCTGCACTGTTGGAAGTGCCGTGTTTTGGATGCTGGGCTGGCTGTAAAAGATCCAATAGTCACTAGTGGAGGATGAATGGGGAAGTTCCCTCAACCAATGTCACAAAAAATAGATGATCTCGGTCATTATCAGCTTACAGGTTGTGGGGTCTTGCCGTGCACAGTTTGTCTGGAGAGCTTCCCACATAGACACTGAGACAGTCAGAGAGAAAGAGAAGAGCAGATATGAAGGCAAATTTCAGAGAAGTGCAACAATAATAGGGTAGTAATAGTGGGGGATTTCAACTTCCCAGCATTAACCGGGTTAGTCATAGTGTGATAGGTTTTGAGGGAACGGAATTCTTAAAATGCATCCAGGAGAGCTTTTTAAATCAGTACGTAGAAGGTCCTACAAGAGAGGGGGCAGTCCTGGACTTAATTTTAGGGAATGAAGCCGGGCAAGTGGTAGAGGTATCAATGGGGGAGCATTTTGCAGAAAGTGATCATAACTCCGTTAGATTCAAGGTTGTTATGGAAAAGGACAAGGATGGGCCAGAAATCAGAGCTCTAAATTGGGGGAAGGCCGATTTTAATAAGATCAGATATGATTTGGCCAGAGTGGACTGGGAGCAGCTACTTTTAGGTAAATCTGTGTCAGAGTAGTGGGACTCATTCAAGAAGGAAATAGGGAGAGTACAGGGCCAACATATTCCAGTAAAGACAAAGGGTGGGACCAACAAATCCAAGGAACCCTGGATGTCGAGGGATATAGAGTGTTGAATGAATACTTCACATCCATCTTCACCCAGGAGAATGAGGATGAAGGTATCGAACTTGGGGAGAGAGATTTTGAGGTTCTTCAGCAAATTGATATAGGGAGTGACAAGGTATTGGAGGTGTTGGCAGGCTTAAAAGTGGACAAATCTCCAGGTCTGGATGATTAGTGTCCCAGACTGCTGAGGGAGGAGATCGCAGGGGCTCTGACCCAAATTTTTAATTCCTCTCTGGCCACGGGCGAGGTGTCAGAGGACTGGAGAACAGCTAATCTGGTTCCGCTATTTAAGAAGGGTTGTAGAGATAAGCCAGGGAACTACAGGCCAGTGAGTCTCACATCAGTGGTAGGGAAACTATTGGAAAAAGCTCTGAAGGAGAGTATCTATCTCCACTTGGAGAGGCAAGGTTTGATCAGGGATAGTCAGCATGGCTTTGTCAGAGGGAGGTCATGCCTAACAAATTTGATTGAATTTTTTGAGGAGGTGACCAGGTGTGTAGATGAGGGTAGTGCAGTTGATGTAGTTTATATAGGTTTCAGCAAAGCCTTTGACAAGGTCCCACATGAGAGACTTATAAAGAAGGCAAATGCACATGGGATACGGGGTAATTTAATAAGGTGGATTCAAAATTGGTTTAGTTGTAGGAGGCAGAGGGTGATGACAGAAGGATGCTTTAGTGACTGGAAGCCAGTGTCCAGTGGCGTACCACAGAGATCTGTTCTGTGTCCCCTATTATTCACCATTTATATAAACGGCATAGATCACTATGTGGGGGTAGGATTAGTAATTTTGCGGATGACACAAAGATTGGCTGGGTGGTTAACAGTGAGGTTGAGCATCTTGGGCTACAGGAAGATATAGACGGGATGGTCAAATGGGCAAATAAGTGGCAGATGGAATTTACCCCTGAAAAGTGTGAGGTGATACACCTTGGAAGGAGTAATTTGACAAGGAAGTATTCAATGAATGGCATGACACTAGGAAGTTCTGAGGAACAAAGGGACCTTGGCGTGTGTGTCCATAGATCTCTGAAGGCAGAGGGGCATGTTAGTGGGGTGGTGAAAAAGGCATATGGGACACTTGCCTTTATCAATCGAGTCATAGATTACAAAAGTAGGAAGGTTACGTTGGAGTTGTATAGAACCTTGGTGAGGCCACAGCTGGAGTACTGTGTGCAGTTCTGGTCACCACATTATAGGAAGGATGTGATTGCACTGGAGGGGGTGCAGAGGAGATTCACCAGGATGTTGCCTTGGATGAAACATTTAAGTTATGAAGAGAGGTTGGATAGACTTGGGTTGTTTTTGTTGGAGCAGAGAAGACTGAGGGGCAACCTGATCGAAGTGTACAAGATTATGAGGGGCATGGACAGGATGGATAGGGAGCAGCTGTTCCCCTTAGTTGAAGGCTCAGTCACGAGGGGACATAAGTTCAAGGTGAGGGGCAGGAGGTTTAGGGGGGATGTGAAGAAAAATGTATTTACCCAGAGGGTGTTGACGGTCTGGAATGCGCTGCCTGGGAGGGTGGTGGAGGCGGGTTGCCTCACATCCTTTAAAAAGTACCTGGATGAGCATTTGGCACATCATAACATTCAAGACTATGGGCCAAGTGCTGGTAAATGGAATTAGGTAGGTAGGTCAGGTGTTCCTCACATGTCGGTGCAGACTCAATGGGCAGAATGGCCTCTTCTGCACTGTGATTCTGTGATATACAGGATTTGATAAAGAGAAAAAGGGAGGCTTATGGCAGATACCGAGGTCTCAAAGGAGCGGAAGCCCGAGAGGAGTATAGAATGTGTAGGGGAAACTTAAAAAGGAAATTAGCTGAGCAAAAAGGGGGCGTGAAAAAACATTGGCAGGTAAAATAAAGGAAAATCTAGTTATTTTACAAGAACATTAAGAGTAAGAGGATAACCAGGGAAAGAGTAGGACCCATTAGGGACCATAGTGGTAGTTTGTGTGTGGAGCCGGAAGACGTAGGTAGGGTTCTAAAGGAATACTTTGTGTTGGTGTTCACAAGTGAGAGGGATGACGTGGGTATGGAAATCAGGCAGAAGGACTGTGATATAATGAAAGAAATTAGCATAGGAAGAGAGGAGGTTCTAAGTGGTTTGGCAGGCTTAAAAGTAGATTAATCTCCAGACCTGGATGAAATGTATCCCTGGCTGTTGAGTGAGGCAAGGGAGGAGATAGCAGGGGTGCTGGTAATAATTTTCAATACCTCTCTGGTCACAGGAGAGATGCCAGAGGACTGGAGTACAGCCAATGTGGTACTGTTATTCAAGAAGGGAGGAAGAGATAAACCAGGGGACTACAGGCCAGTCAGTCCAACCTCAATGGTGGGGAAACTTGGAAGCAATTCTGAGGGACAGAATTAATCTACACTTGGAGCGGCAGGGATTAATCAAGGACAGTCAACATGGTTTTGTTAAGGGGAAGTCATGTCTGACCAATTTGATTGAATTTTTCAAAGAGGTGACCAGGTGTGTAGACGAGGGCAATACATTTGACGTAGTCTACTTGGAGTTCAGCAAGGCTTTTGATAAGGTCCTGCATGGGAGACTGATAACGAAGGTAAAAGCCCATGGAATCCAAGGCAACTTGGCAAATTGGATTCAAAATTGGCTGAGTTGCAGGAAGCAGAGGGTGATGGTCGAGGGGTATTTTTGTGACTGGATGACTGTGTCCAGTGGGGCTCCACAGGGATCGGTGTTGGGTCCCTTGCTGTTTTTGTGGTATATATAAACGATTTAGACTTGAATGTAGGAAGGTTGATCAGTAAGTCTGTGGATGGCATGAAAATTGGTGGGGTGGTAAATAGAGGAGGATAACTTTAGATTGCAGGAGGACATAGGTGGGCTGATCAATGGCAAATGGAATTTAACCCAGATAAGTGTGAGGTGATGCACTTGAGCAGGACAAACAAGGCACGGGAATACACGATGAATGGTAGGACCCTGGGAAGTACCGAGGATCAGAGGGACCTTGGTGTGCATGTCTACTGGTCCCTTAAAGTAGTGGGACAGATAGATAAGGTGGTTAAGAAGGCATATGGGATACTTGCCTTTATTAGCCGAGGCATAGAATAAAAAGAACGGGGAGGTTACGCTGGTACTGCATAAAACGCAGTACCCGGGGCGCGCGGGGCGGGGGGTGGAGGGAAGGGAGGGAGCTAGGCCACAGCTAGAGTATTGCGTCCAGTTCTAGAATCTGCATTTTTGGAAGGATGTGTTTGCACTAGAGAGTGTGCAGAGGAGATTTACCAGGATGTTGCCTGGGCTGGAGTGTTTTAGTTATGAGGAGAGATTGGATAGACGGGGATTATTTCCCTTGGAGCAGAGGAGATTGAGGGGGGACATAATTGAGGTGTATAAAATTATGAGGGGTGTAGATAGGGTAGACAGGAAGGAACTTTCCCCCTTGGTGGAGGGATCAATAACCAGGGGGGATAGATTTAAGGTAAGGGGCAGGAGGTTTAGAGGGGATGTGAGGAAGAATTTTTTCACCCAGAGGGTGGTGGGAATCTGGAACTCACTGCCTGAAAGGGTGGTAGAGGCAAAAACCCTCATAACATTTAAGAAGTATTTGGATGTGCACTTGCGATGCCGTGGCATACAAGGCTATGGGCCTAGTGCTGGAAAATGGGATTAGAATAGTTAGGTACTTGTTCGACCAGCGCAGACTCGATGGGCCGAAGGGCCTTTTTCTGTGTAGACCTCTATGGAGCTATGTCATAACAAAAGTGATTACAGTTGAAAAGTACTTCACTGGTTGTGAAGGGCTTCGGCACATCCTGATGTGGTTGTGAGATGTGATATCTCTTCCCTGCTTTCCCAGTCCTTCCAGTCCCAATTCTCCCAGTCCTTCTAATTTCAGTGCACCACAGGCCTCCCAATATCAATCCTCCTCTTCCCCACAGCTCCACCCACACTCCTCCCAATACAAGTCTTCCTGAATCCCACAATCCTTCTCTATCTGACAACACTCCCAAAATCAGACCTCCGACATCCCACAATCCTCCCAATATCAGTCAAACCTCCCCGCCTGCCCTCAGTCCTCCAGTATCCCACAATCCTTCTCTTCGTCACAGTCCTCCCAATATCAGTACTCCTCCATCCCACAGTCCTCCCAATATCAGTCAACCCTCCCCGCCTGCCCTCAGTCCTCCACTATCCCACAGTCCTTCTCTTCGTCACAGTCCTCCCTATAACAGTACTCCTCCATCCCACGGTCTTCCTCTACCCACGCTCCTTCTAATGAGTCCTGTTTCCCACAGTCCTCCTCCACCTCATAGTCATCCCAATCTCAGTCCTCCTGAATCCCACAATCCTGCACGAGACTAGCCGGATCGTTGACGCAAGGGTGACTGCGCATGCTCCTTGCCACCGTGTCACTCACCCGGAAGTAGAATCCGAAAACCCAGCCGGTACGCGCCACGTCCGTGAGCGGAAGCGGAAGTGCAGGCCGCTCGGACAGCCTGACTCCACAGTGCTGGCAATGATCCCTCTGCGGACCAGCGCTCTGCTTCTCACTGCCCTCAGCATCATCTCGCAGGCCCGAGCCATCTCCTTTCAGCTACCGGCCAACGCCAGGAAATGTCTCCGGGAGGAAATCCACAAAGATGTCCTGGTGACAGGGGAGTATGAACTGAGTGAACAACCTGGAGGGAGAACAGACCTGAAGGTGAGAGAAAGACCCGGAGGGGGCTGGGTGGGTGGGTGGGTGGGGGAAGGGGGAGAGAGACCCGGTTGGGGGGGACCCGGGGCGCGCTGAGTGGTGGTGGGGTGGGGGGGGAATCAGAGGGACCCAGTGGGGGGAGGGGGAGAGAGACCCGGTTGGGGGGGGGGAAGGGGGTGAGAGACCCGGTTGGGAGGAGGGGGGAGGGGGTGAGAGACCCGGTTGGGGAGGGGGAGGGGGTGAGAGACCCGGTTGGGGAGGGGGAGGGGGTGAGAGACCCGGTTGGGGAGGGGGTGGGGGTGAGAGACCCGGTTGGGGAGGGGGTGGGGGTGAGAGACCCGGTTGGGGAGGGGGTGGGGGTGAGAGACCCGGTTGGGGAGGGGGTGGGGGTGAGAGACCCGGTTGGGGAGGGGGTGGGGGTGAGAGACCCGGTTGGGGAGGGGGTGGGGGTGAGAGACCCGGTTGGGGAGGGGGTAAGAGACCCGGTTGGGGGTGGGGGAGGGGGTGAGAGACCCGGTTGGGGAGGGGGAGGGGGTGGGGGTGAGAGACCCGGTTGGGGAGGGGGAGGGGGTGAGAGACCCGGTTGGGGGTGGGGGAGGGGGTGAGAGACCCGGTTGGGGAGGGGGAGGGGGTGAGAGACCCGGTTGGGGAGGGGGGATGGTGGGAGGGGGAGAGACCCGGTTGGGGGGGTGGGGTGGAGATGAGCGTAGAGAGAAGAACTCGGAGAATGTGTGTTTCGGCTAGGGTGGAGGGATCCTTCCAGGGAGTTTGGCCTCGTTGGTAACGGGAAGAGAGGAAAGTGGTAGACACAGCTAATTAGATGTTCCCAGTCTTGGCGATAAGGCAGTGAGTTTTGTGGCACTTGCTGCAGGAGGCAGGGTTTAAGAAGAACGGTTGGTTTGCAGGAAAGAAGCTGTGTGCTTATCTTAGTGTTCCAGGGTGATTAAAGAATAGCTTTGACAGAGGGGTGGATGATCCCTGACACCATGCAGCCAGATCTGACCATGACTGGCTGAACCAGCTGCTCACTGTAAACGTACTCAGTGCGATCTGGCTTCATATTTTCATCCTTTTACCCCCAGTATCGTTCTGGATAACCTGCACTGCATCCCACCCTCGATCTGCGGTGAGGTGTAAAGTACCGAACACAGTTACTCCAGATGTGCTCTGAGGAGAGCTCTGGGCAGCTGTTAGATACGGCCATCTCTTTGTATTCCAGCCTTTTGAGATATAGGCCATCACTGAGCGAGAGGCCGCTTAGGCTGACAAGTGGCAAGTAACATTCGTGCCACACAAGTACCAGACAATGACCACCTCCAACAAGAGAGAACCTATTCATCGCGCCTTGATATTCAATGGCATTACCATCGCTGAATCCCCCACTATCAACATCCTGGGGGTTACCATGACCAGAAACTGAACTGCGCTAGCCATATAAATACTCTGGCCACAAGAGCAGGTCAGAGGCTGGAAATTCTGCAGCGAGTAACTCACCTCCTGACTCCCCAAAGCCTGTCCACCATCTACAAGGCACAAGTCAGGAGTGCGATGGAATACTCCCCACTTGTCTGGATGGAGTACAGCTCCAACAACATTCAAGAAGCTTGACACCATCCAGGACAAAGCAGCCCGCTTGATTGGCACCACATCCGCAAACATTCATTCCCTCCACCACCGACGCACAGTGGCAGCAGTGTGTACCATTTAGAAGATGCACTGAAGAAACTCACGAAGGCTCCTTAGACAACACCTTCCAAACCGACGACTGCTACCACCTAGAAAGACAAGGGCAGCAGATAGACGGGAACACCACCACCTGGAAGTTCCCCTCCAAGCCACTCCCCATCCTGACTTGGAAATATATCGTCATCCCTTCACTGTCGCTGGGTCAAAACCCTGGAACTCCCTCCCTATTAGCACTGTGGGTGTACCTATACCACATGGTTCAAGAAGGTGGCTCATCACCACCTTCTCAAGGGCAATTAGGGATGGGCAATAAATGCTGGCCTAGCCAGAGGCACCCACATCCCAAGAATGAATTAATAAAAATAAAATTCCATTAACCTTTTTAATAATTTTTTTGTACCTGTTCACTTGTTAATGATTCCTGCACTTGGATACCTAAATCTCTCGACTCCTGCACAGCTCTTAGCTCCAGTTAGAAATTACTTGAGTGATTGCCGAGCTCAGTGTTGCTGAGGCTGGACTGATTTAGGGACCTTGGGCACCGTAGGGATCTCCTGGGCCAAAGTGTGGGCGGTGAAGGTATCTCCGAGCACGGGGAGGACAGGGATGGAGGTCGGCGAGTTGGGAGCCAGGCTGGGTGTCAGGATATAAACCTCTGATTTCCCTGTCCGGCCAGGTGACGGACTCCTCGGGCCACATCCTCTACTCCAAGGAGGAGGCAAACAAGGGCAAGTTCGCTTTCACCACCGACGACTACGACATGTTTGAGATCTGCTTCGAGAACCGCCTCCCTGCAGGTGAGAGTATGGGGGAGAGGGGGGGGGGTGGCGGAGTGGGGCAGAGTTTTGACGTCGGGGTATGGGTGGGTTCCAGGGGCATGGGGAGAGGGTCTGGGCTAGAGAGGCGGAGTTTAGGGTGGGAATGATAAGTGAAAGATAAACCCGACATCAAAAGAAAGGGACGAGAGCAAATTCCAAATTTAAAAAAAAACAGCTTCATTAAGATTAAAAAAAAATACAGGCAATAATAGAAATATAACATTTAAACAAAGGAGCTGTGATAAGTTTAGGAAGTTGGGAAAAACTGCGGCATTGCAAAATGCACATGGTGTAGGGAATGAAGTGAGTGCATTAGTAGAGCAAATCTAGCAGTGACCAAGAACCGAAAACAAATTCTATGGCCGAGGTTCCATTTTCCAGGTTATTAAGTCTTGAGAAAAGAAAGGGAACTTGGACAAGGAGGCTGTGTAATATTGATGAGGGACCTCCTTACTGCATTACCAGGAACCGGTATCAGTGAAGGTGAAGAAACAGCCTGAGTAGGATTGAGGACTAGAAACGACTGCACGAACTTGGTGTGAGTTGTTTCCAGGCCTCCTCCTAGCAGAGATTAAAAGTAGTGAGATCTACAAACGGGGAGATCGGAGAAGCTGGTTATAAAAACAGAGTTGTTAAAATGAGAGATTTCAGCCTTCGACCAGCATCTACAAGGCACAGGTCAGGAGCGTGGTGGAATGCTCTCCGTTTGCCTGTGAGTACAGTTCCAACAACTCTCAAGACGTCGAACACCATCCAGGACAAAGCAGCCTGCTTGTTCAGCACCCCGCCCACCACCTTAAAATATAAGAAGCTTGACACCATCCAGGAAAAAGCAGCTCGCTTGATTGGCACCCCATCCACCTTCAACATCCATTCTCTCCACCACCGACGCACAGTGGCAGCAGTGTGTACCATCTACAAGATGCACTGCAGCAACTCGCCAAGGCTTCACCGACAGCACCTTCCAAATCTGCAACTGCTACCATTTAGGACAAGGGCAGTAGGTGCATGGGCGCACCACCACCTTCAAGTTCCCCTCCAAGCCACTCACATAACATAAGAACAAAAGAAATAGGAGCAGGAGTAGGCCATTCGGCCCCTCAAGCCTGCCCTGCCATTCAGTAAGATCATGGCTGATCTACCCCAGGCCTCAACTCCTCTTTCGTGTCAGCTCCTCTCAGCCCTCAACTCCCCAATATTTCAAAAATCTGTCCACCTCCTTTTCAAATACTTTCAGTGATCTAGCCTCCACAACTCTGGGGTAGAGAATTCCAGTCATTCACTACCCTCTGAGAGAAGAAATTCCTTCGCATCTGAGTTTTAAATGTGTCCCAATATTCTGTAACTATGTCCCCTAGTTCGAGATCCCCCCCACTAGTGGAAACAACTTCTAAACATCTACCCTGTCTAGCCCCCTCAGTCTTGTACGTTTCAATAAGATCACCCCTCATTCTTCTAAACTCTGTTGAATAAAGGCCTAACCTGTTTTTTTTTATTTTATTGATTTTCACCATCTTGACTTGGAAATATATTGGCCTTTCCTTCACTGTCGCAGGGTCAAAATCCTGGAACTCACTCCCTAACAGCACTGTGGGTGTACCTACACCACATGGACTGCAGCGGCTCAAGAAGGCGGCTCACCACCACCTTCTCAAGGGGCAATTTGGGATGGACAATAAAAATTGGCCAAACCAGCGATGCCCATACCCATGAATAAAAGAAAAGAGTAATGAGCCTGATGTAATCAGCAAATTAGGGGTAAGGGACTGCCCAGCTAACACAGAGCCCAACCTGACTGAATTGGATGCTAGATTTGAGAGTTTGAACTCTAGGTTTTGAAAGAATGAGGCAGCAATTGATCACAATGGACAGAGCAATGCTGTTCACGGATAAAATACAGATAAATTGTGGGTGGTGTTAAAAACGTATTTTGTAGAAGGCTAAGATTTGTCCACAGCCTTAAGGCAAGAGCTGTACCTGTTTACTTCAAAAATGAAAAACAGAAAGTCCATGTACAAATGTAGAGTATTGTGGAGATTCTGGGCTCAGTTGGGGTTGGGGGGAGGTTTTGGGCTAGGGGGGAGTGGGGTTGGGGGAGATTCTGGGGTCGGGGTTGGGGGAGATTCCGAGCTCGGTGTCGGGGTTGGGGGAGATGTCGGGGTTGGGGGAGATTCCGGGCTCGGTGTCGGGGCTGGGGGTAGATTCTGGGGTTGGGGGTCATTCGGGGCTTGGGGTTGGGAGGTAGATTCTGAGCTTGGTGGAGTCGGGAGTTGTGGGGTGGGGGCAGGCAAGATTCCCACCTCGACATTGGGAAGTGAATTCTAAGCTTGGTGTCCTTGCTTGTTCTCAGGCCATTTCCGTGTTCCTGATCAGATGATTGTCCTCAACACGAAGCATGGCGTTGAAGCCAAGAACTATGAAGATGTAAGTTCCCATGCCTTATATTCTCTTTCCTGCGGGAATAACACTGAATTTACAACACAGCAACAGGTCGTTCGACCATGTGGGCCTCGGCCTGTGACCCTGCCCTGTCTCCATCAATTCCTTAGCCTGATATACTTAAGCTTCACCTCAGATCGGTGCCATTCACCTGAGTTCGACACAGACAACCCGTTTGCCTCTGTGTTTGCTTGCAGCCCTTTGAGAGTGTGTTCATCTGTTTGTGCTCTGGCCCCCGTGCGGGCGTCTGGTCCTCCCCCACTCCCCATCTTGGCCGGGACCTCCCCCTGTGCGGACGTCTGGGCTGGGGTCTCCCCGTGCAGGCGTTTGCACCCTGGAGCCCATGTGGTGCAGGTACAGCCACGCTGCTGTTGAGGAGAGCTGCGGCCGCCCTGTTTTTGCACAAGCTGGGTTGTTAGAGGGGGTCCCGCGGTGTCCTCGGGTGTACTGTACAGACCATGTCTCTTGATCTCTGTCTGTGCCTAGATCGCCAAGGCAGAGAAGCTGAAGCCTCTGGAGGTGGAGCTACGGCGATTAGAGGATTTGTCGGAATCGATCGTGAACGACTTTGCCTACATGAAGCAGAGAGAGGAGGAGATGAGGGACACCAATGGTAGGAAGGTCTCCAGATTTGGGCAGTGTGCTTTAATCTGCTCTCGGGTCCCTTGTGGTGGGGGGGGCGGATGTGGTGCGTCCTGCGTCCTTGCTCGATGGTTGTCAGCCATTCTTTTAGTCTCAAGTACATGGTTTTAACTCCGGGTTCCGGGATGGGGAGTAGATTCTGGGTTCGGGGATGGGGACGGGGAGTAGATTGTGGGCTCGGTGGTGGGGAGTGGATTCTGGGCTTGGTGATGGGGATGTGGAGTAGGTTCTGGGTTTGGCAATGGGGATTGGGAGTAGATTCTGGGCTTGGTGGTGGGGATGGGGAGTAGATTCTGGGTTCGGGGAGGGGGAGTAGATTCTGGGTTCGGGGAGGGGGAGTAGATTCTGGGTTCGGGGATGGGGAGTAGATTCTGGGTTCGGGGGTGGGGAGTAGATTCTGGGTTCGGGGGTGGGGAGTAGATTCTGGGTTCGGGGATGGGGAGTAGATTCTGGGTTCGGGGATGGGGAGTAGATTCTGGGTTCGGGGAGGGGGAGTAGATTCTGGCTTCGGGGAGGGGGAGTAGATTCTGGGTTCGGGGATTGGGGGGGGGGTAGATTCTGGGTTCGGGGAGGGGGAGTAGATTCTGGGTTCGGGGAGGGGGAGTAGATTCTGGGTTCGGGGAGGGGGAGTAGATTCTGGGTTCGGGGAGGGGAGTAGATTCTGGGTTCGGGGAGGGGAGTAGATTCTGGGTTCGGGGAGGGGAGTAGATTCTGGGTTCGGGGATGTGGAGTAGATTCTGGGTTCGGGGAGGGGAGTCGATTCTGGGTTCGGGGAGGGGGAGTAGATTCTGGGTTCGGGGAAGGGGAGTAGATTCTGGGTTCGGGGAGGGGAGTAGATTCTGGGTTCGGGGGGAGGGGGAGTAGATTCTGGGTTCGGGGAGGGGGAGTAGATTCTGGGTTCGGGGATGGGGAGTAGATTCTGGGTTCGGGGAGGGGGAGTTGAATCTGGGTTCGGGGAAGGGGAGTAGATTCTGGCTTCGGGGAGATGGAGTAGATTCTGGGTTCAGGGAGGGGGAGTAGATTCTGGGTTCGGGGCGGCGGGGGTAGATTCTGGGTTCGGGGAGGGGGAGTAGATTCTGGGTTCGGGGAGGGGGAGTAGATTCTGGGTTCGGGGAGGGGGAGTAGATTCTGGCTTCGGGGAGGGGGAGTAGATTCTGGCTTCGGGGAGGGGGAGTAGATTCTGGGTTCGGGGAGGGGGAGTAGATTCTGGGTTCGGGGAGGGGGAGTAGATTCTGGGTTCGGGGAGGGGGAGTAGATTCTGGGTTCGGGGATTGGGGGGAGTAGATTCAGGGTTCGGTGATGGGTGGGGAGTAGATTCTGGGTTCGAGGATGGGAAGGGGAGTAGATTCTGAGCTGTGCGGTGGGGAGGGGGAGTAGATTCTGGGTTCGAGGATAGGAAGGGGAGTAGATTCCGAGCTGGGCGGTGGGGAGGGGGAGTAGATTCTAGGTTCGGTGGTGGGGATGAGGAGTAGATTATAGGTTCGGGGATGGGGAGTAGATTCTGGGTTCGGGGAGGGGAATAGATTCTGGGTTCGGGGAGGGGGGGTAGATTCTGGGTTCGGGGAGGGGGAGTAGATTCTGGTTCGGGGAAGGGTAGTAGATTTCGGGGATGGGGAGTAGATTCTGGGTTCGGGGAAGGGGAGTAGATTTCGGGGATGGGGAGTAGATTCTGGGTTCGGGGAGGGGAGTAGATTCTGGGTTCGGGGAGGGGGAGTAGATTCTGGGTTCGGGGAGGGGGAGTAGATTCTGGGTTCGGGGCGGGGGGGGTAGATTCTGGGTTCGGGGAGAGGGAGTAGATTCTGGGTTCGGGGAGGGGGAGTAGATTCTGGGTTCGGGGAGGGGGAGTAGATTCTGGCTTCGGGGAGGGGGAGTAGATTCTGGGTTCGGGGAGGGGGAGTAGATTCTGGGCTCGGGGTCGGGGAGTAGATTCTGGGCTCGGGGTCGGGGAGTAGATTTTGGCTTCGGGGGTGGGGATGGTGCGTAGATTCTGAGCCTGGTGGGGGTGGTCAATGGGTCTGCAAGCGAATTTCCCGCCTCGACATTCTGAAAAGCATCCTAAGCTTTCCTTTCTCTCAGGCTCTTTCCAAGACGCGCAATAGGTTTTGGGCGGAACAGGGACAAGTGACAAGGAGAGTGAGGTGTTCCATTGCCCAGTTTGGAATTGTTTCATTCTTTGCTTATGGTGGCTGGACAGACAGCTTGGGATGTTAGCGAGAGAAAGTCCCGGCATTGGCTGAGGGCCAGACTCCGAGCAATGGTGACCTCGAAACAAGGAAACTGAGCTTAATGCAGTAATATCGTAGCAGGCGCATACCCGTTAAATCCACTCCTACAAACTGTTTGACGTGCTTCTCTCTCTCTCTCTCTCTCTTTGCAGAGTCTACCAGCGCCCGAGTCCTGTACTTCAGCATCTTCTCAATGTGCTGCCTTGTTGGCCTGGCGACCTGGCAGGTCTTTTATTTGCGTCGTTTCTTCAAAGCCAAGAAACTCATCGAGTGATGCTGATGGGAAGGGACGTGTGTACGTGTAACGTAGGCCCGTGTGCGTCTGTGAGGGGAGGGCTGTCCGGAGGGGGTGGGTGTTAATTTACAATAACATTTCTTTGTATTAAACGCGGTGCTTTAAATATTTGAACTTGAGGATTGTGTTTTAATTTGTAGCGTTTGCAGCCTGTTGTTGACCCATCGTTCAGAGTTTCAGACCTCTGCGAGTCCCACGAGCGATTGTATTGTCAGGCAGGAGATGGGACCTGCACCGTTTGCTGTCCTGAGCTCTCATTTGCTTTCTATCTGGTCAGGTCGCTTCCCAAGAGAGGGAGACAGAAGTGCAAATTCAATTGTAAAGATTGGTATCATTTCAACCGGTTCCTCTCATCTGCCGGTGAGAGTCTGTGATTGACAGGGGCAATGCTGTGGGGAGGGTGGGTGGGGGTAGATGGAGTGGCGGTGAGGGCTGCCTCTCAGTTACTGGCTGGGACTTGAACCTCCGAACTCACCAGCCAGGGCTGGTGGCAGCCTCTTGAACCCTGCTTTGGAGCCTGCCCTATAAACGCATGGGGCTTTGATATTAATATTGTCACCCCTTCAGTTAAAATGATTTTTGTTGCTTATCCTGCCTCCTGTAAGTATAGGGGCTGGGAGTGGTTTTACTAGATATCGGGCACAGCCCCTGTAACCGTCTACCAAGGTGGTTTGCACTGTTTCTGCTCTTGAATTTTGATATACTGTTGCTGTCATATCTGCTGAAATAATGTCTGTGAATTGTTCAGAAAGTCCTGTCCCGACCTAACACGTGTATGTTTTATTGCCTCCTCCCCATAGATGCTGCACATGTGTCCGCAGACATTGTCAGGGGCGAGACTTCCTGATGTTTCTATATCATTGAGGAGGGGTTTGAAGAAAATGGAATTATTTCTTCCTTAAAAAATTGTTCCACTTTTCCCCCCACCCGCCCGACCCCAAAGTCAGGCTTTTGGAGGAAGTTAACCAGAACTGAGGGAGGCGCTGGACTCGAAGCAGGTGATGCCCTCTTCAGATCTGTGTTCTTACCACCTACATGGGATGTTTTGGCTGCCCCTCTAACTTTCAAATCCCCACCTGGTCACTCAAATCTTGACTGGCCCCCCTCTGGCTCTCGAACCCTGACCGGTCCCCCCTCTGGCTCTCGAACGCTGACCGGTCCCCCTCTAGCTCTCGAACACTGACCGGTCCCCCCTCTGGGTCTCGAACACTGACCGGTCCCCCCTCTGGCTCTCAAACCCTGACCGGCCCCCCTCTGGCTGTCGAACCCTGACCGCCCCCCCTCTGGCTCTCGCACGCTGACCGGCCCCCCCTCTGGCTCTCGCACGCTGACCGGCCCCCCCTCTGGCTCTCGCACGCTGACCGGCCCCCCCTCTGGCTCTCGCACGCTGACCGGCCCCCCCTCTGGCTCTCGCACGCTGACCGGCCCCCCCTCTGGCTCTCGCACGCTGACCGGCCCCCCCTCTGGCTCTCGCACGCTGACCGGCACCCCCTCTGGCTCTCGCACGCTGACCGGCCCCCCTCTGGCTCTCGCACGCTGACCGGCCCCCCTCTGGCTCTCGCACGCTGACCGGCCCCCCCTCTGGCTCTCGAACCCTGACCAACCCCCCTCTGGCTCTCAACATTATTGGGGATTGTGTTCATTTCCTGTCAGTATTTTAGCGATATAAATTCCTGAGTCCACATTTAGAATGCTGCTCCATAAATGGAGTGTGACCATGTCAGAGGAGTTTCAGTTTTAATATGTTTGCACAAAACTATTATGGAAACATAAAAACGAGGACGGAATGTGCAGCTTTGAAATCAGCTCCATCTTACAGTTCAGTTACCTTCCCAACTAACAACCTGTCTCCCTTTCTCATCTCGATTTACCATCATAACCCTCTATTCCCTTCTCCCTCAAACACTTGTTTCAATGAGAAGCAGTGATGGATGAATCTGGTTGTGCTATTTAGTGCCTGTATCTGATATTAGTGACAATGGGTTCACTAGGGACTGTGATAATCATGGGCCCATTCAGTCTACAACAACCCTCTAACATGCTGATGTAAATGTGCTGCCCGGGTAAAAGTTTTGTTTTTAAAGTGCACCGTTTGGGGGCTCAAACATTTCCAATTTCCTTTTCCGGCTGTTATTGTCTGTCTCCTCAGCTTTTCATCCTCCTCGCTCCCTGTGGGATTGACCAATCTCTGCTTCCTTTCACTGTGGGAGTGACCAGAGTCGGGGTCTTTCCGCTGTGGGAGTGACCAGAGTCGTGGTCCTTTCGCTGTGGGAGTGACCAGAGTCGGGGTCCTTCCGCTGTGGGGGTGACCAGAGTCGAGGTCCTTCTGCTGTGGGAGTGACCAGAGTCGAGGTCCTTCTGCTGTGGGAGTGACCAGAGTCGAGGTCCTTCTGCTGTGGGAGTGACCAGAGTCGTGGTCCTTTCGCTGTGGGAGTGACCAGAGTCGGGTCCTTCCGCTGTGGGAGTGACCAGAGTCGGGGTCCTTCCGCTGTGGGAGTGACCAGAGTCGGGTCCTTTCACTGTGGGAGTGACCAGAGTCGAGGTCCTTCTGCTGTGGGAGTGACCAGAGTCGGGGTCCTTTCACTGTGGGAGTGACCAGAGTCGTGGTCCTTTCGCTGTGGGAGTGACCAGAGTCGGGGTCCTTTCGCTGTGGGAGTGACCAGAGTCCGGGGTCCTTCCGCTGTGGGACTGACCGGGGTCTGCGTCCTTCTGCTGTGGGAGTGACCGGGGTCTGCGTCCTTCCGCTGTGGGAGTGACCGGGGTCTGCGTCCTTCCGCTGTGGGAGTGACCGGGGTCTGCGTCCTTCCGCTGTGGGAGTGACCGGGGTCTGCGTCCTTCCTCTGTGGGAGTGACCGGGGTCTGCGTCCTTCCGCTGTGGGAGTGACCAGAGTCGGGTCCTTTCGCCGTGGGAGTGACCGGGGTCTGCGTCCCTTCCGCCGCGGGAGTGACCGGGGTCTGCGTCCCTTCCGCCGCGGGAGTGACCGGGGTCTGCGTCCCTTCCGCCGCGGGAGTGACCGGGGTCTGCGTCCCTTCCGCCGCGGGAGTGACCGGGGTCTGCGTCCCTTCCGCCGCGGGAGTGACCGGGGTCTGCGTCCCTTCCGCCGCGGGAGTGACCGGGGTCTGCGTCCCTTCCGCCGCGGGAGTGACCGGGGTCTGCGTCCCTTCCGCCGCGGGAGTGACCGGGGTCTGCGTCCCTTCCGCCGCGGGAGTGACCGGGGTCTGCGTCCCTTCCGCCGCGGGAGTGACCGGGGTCTGCGTCCCTTCCGCCGCGGGAGTGACCGGGGTCTGCGTCCCTTCCGCCGCGGGAGTGACCGGGGTCTGCGTCCCTTCCGCCGCGGGAGTGACCGGGGTCTGCGTCCCTTCCGCCGCGGGAGTGACCGGGGTCTGCGTCCCTTCCGCCGCGGGAGTGACCGGGGTCTGCGTCCCTTCCGCCGCGGGAGTGACCGGGGTCTGCGTCCCTTCCGCCGCGGGAGTGACCGGGGTCTGCGTCCCTTCCGCCGCGGGAGTGACCGGGGTCTGCGTCCCTTCCGCCGCGGGAGTGACCGGGGTCTGCGTCCCTTCCGCCGCGGGAGTGACCGGGGTCTGCGTCCCTTCCGCCGCGGGAGTGACCGGGGTCTGCGTCCCTTCCGCCGCGGGAGTGACCGGGGTCTGCGTCCCTTCCGCCGCGGGAGTGACCGGGGTCTGCGTCCCTTCCGCCGCGGGAGTGACCGGGGTCTGCGTCCCTTCCGCCGCGGGAGTGACCGGGGTCTGCGTCCCTTCCGCCGCGGGAGTGACCGGGGTCTGCGTCCCTTCCGCCGCGGGAGTGACCGGGGTCTGCGTCCCTTCCGCCGCGGGAGTGACCGGGGTCTGCGTCCCTTCCGCCGCGGGAGTGACCGGGGTCTGCGTCCCTTCCGCCGCGGGAGTGACCGGGGTCTGCGTCCCTTCCGCCGCGGGAGTGACCGGGGTCTGCGTCCCTTCCGCCGCGGGAGTGACCGGGGTCTGCGTCCCTTCCGCCGCGGGAGTGACCGGGGCCTGCGTCCTATCACTGTGGGAGTGACCAATATCTGTGTCCTTTGTGTTGGGAGTGACCGGGGTCTGGGTCCTTTTATGTAAAAAAAAATCAATTAATTCTTTGGAAATCTTTGTGCATAAGATCTAAGAATAAAATGGATTTGTAATTGAAAGCTGGAGTTGGGCCTGTTTAATCTCAGACGGGGCTCGGGGCTTGGGGGAGAGACGAAGAGCAAACCAACGTCATCCTGTCAGCCTACTCTCAATCATCGGCAAAATAATGGACAGTGTTGTCGACAGGACTGACAAGCAGCACCAAATACCTTCTCACCGATACTCCGTTTGGGTTCCACCAGGTCATCTCAGCTGCAGATCCCATTGCTGTCATGGTCCAAACATTGATTAAACGTCTCTGTTCCAGCGGTGAAGTGGGAGTGATTTCCCTTGGCATCAAGGCAGCATCTGACCAAACGCGATATCAAGGAGCCCTAACAAAATTTGAGCCAATGGGGAATCGGGTGTAAAGATCTCACAGGGCTGGAATGGTACCTGGCACAAAGATAGTCTCTCAGTTCGAGCTCAGCTTTGGACTGAAGTCTCTCATCCCTGGTGCCAATCGAGTAAATCTCCTCTCCAAAGACTTCACCACCTTCCCAAAGTGGTGGTGCCTAGAATTGGTCACAATACTGCATCTGGGGCCGAACTTGGTGTTTCATAAAAAGGTTCAGCCCAACTTTCTGGCTTTTACCCTATCTGTAACTCCATATGTTACAGACAATTACAACAGATGAGTGGCTAAAGAGGGAGCATTACGGGAGAAGAATTTTTAAATGCCCCAGTTTGTGGCAAGGGGTTGTGTAGTATCTTGATACTAAGGTATTTGGGGAAAACCTTGGTTCACTTTAACTTTGTGCCGTTCACTTCTTGTGTGGACTTTGTTTTAATTGGATAGCGTGTTCTGGAGGAAATTGGTGGTTTGGAATAATCAGCACGGTCTAAAGCAGAGAGCTTTCAGGAAAATAGGGGAGAGCGGAAATAAAAGAGAGAATTATTTATTTTAAAAATGGGATCAGGAGGGGCAAGTGAAATTTATTTTAAAAAAAAAGCCAAATCCACTTCTCTGAGGGAGAGCCGAATATTTTGTATTTGTCTTGAGTGACTGGAGCACTGGTTAAACTCTCCAAACCCTGCTAGCTGCCTCAGTCTGCACATGCTTTGCCTCGTGTCGTCACCTCTGTCCCTCCAGTTGGTGAAATGCTTGGTTTTGTTCCTGGTTCTGGGTTGGATTTTTGGGGGGGGGGGGTGGTTGGTGGACAAAGGGGGCAGATGGAACCGGCCAGTCGAGGCTGACTCCCCTAGCCCCCTGAATGCTGCTGAGTGACACTGAGGTTACTGGCGCACATTTCCGTTTATTCTGGGTGCGTGGGTCCCAGAGGAAGCTGAGGGGTGGAGGCAGTTGGCAGGGGCTGGGGGAGAGGGGTGGTTCCAGGGAGGTTGTGCGCTGGGTGGCTCTGGGGGAAGCGGGGTGGGGCGCGACCCATGCTCAGAACAGGCTTTATCTCCTTCGGTCACTGACTTGCAGAGGGCCCTTTTTAATGGATGCTGCAGCGACTGCTTTCCTGCCATGGCCAATGGGATCCTGCTTGCTGCTGGGCTTTGTGCCAGGGACGAGGGGAGAGGGTGTGTGCCAAGAGAAAAGAGAGGGGAGAGGGGGTGTGCTGAGGAGAATAGTGGGGGAGGGGAGAGGGGGTGTGTGCAGGGCAATAGCGGGGGAGGGGAGAGAGGGTGTGTGCCAAGGGAAAAGAGGGAGGGGAGAGGGAGTGTGCTGAGAATAGGGGAGGGGAGAGGGGGGTGTGTGTAGGGGAGTAGTGGGGGAGGGGAGAGAGGGTGTGTGTGCCAAGGGAAAGAGTAGCGGAGGAGGGGAAGAGAGGATGTGTGCCAAGGGACAGTGCCAGGGGGAAGAGTGGGGTGAGGGCAGAGAGCATGGTATGTGAGGGGGAAGAGTGGGGTGAGGGGAAGAGGGGAGAGGGGTGTGCTGAGGAGAATAGTGGGGAGGGGAGGGAGGGAGTGTACCAAGGGAAAAGAGGGAGGGGAGAGGGGGTGCCCTGAGGAGAATAGTGGGGGAGGGGAGAGGGGGTGTGTGTAGGGGAGTAGTGGGGGAGGGGAGAGAGGGTGTGTACCAAGGGAAAGAGTAGCGGAGGAGGGGAGAGAGGGTGTGTGCCAAGGGACAATGGAAGGGGTGTGCAACGGGGAAGAGTGGGGTGAGGGCAGGGAGGGGTGTGTGAGGGATGGAGAACAAGGGTAATGGCGGGAGCATGGAGGGAGTGAGAGGGGTGGGGAGAGTGGGAGATTTTCAGTAGGAGAACGGGAGTGTTAGTGGGATTGGAGAGAGCGAGTGGAGTGACCCAGCAGTGTGGTGGGGTGTGGAGTGTGTGACAGGTGGGAGGACAGAGACACCAGTGGATGAAGGGCAAGAGGCTGGTGGGCATCACATCTTGATGCCAGGTTCAGACTGCATGCCATAAAATCCTTCCCCAAAATACAGACACAATTAATTTTGCTTCCAGACTTTAACTTGTAAAAGAATTATATTCTGAGAATGAACATTTATCTCAATAATTTTCATAGATGGTCACTGATACCATTCCCCCCACCCCCACTCTCTCCCCCACATCAAACCCCCTCCCCCACATCAGCCCACCCTCACTCCCCCCACATCAACCCAACCCCACCCACAGTTAGAACAAACAAACTTCAACCCATCACCAACTTTCCCTCCTCCCTAGAATTTGCACATTCCTCATTCACTTGGGACACACACTGCCAGAAAACTACAGGAAAATATTTTTTCTCAATGTCCATGTATGGTCCTGTGGATCAGAATTCAGATATTTGCAGCAGATTTAGTTAATTTGAAGAGGAGAGGCAATCTCCAGCGGGGATCTCACGACTGCTTCCTGCATCTACCAGCCGCATTCTTCAGTCAGGGGAATGTTGCTTGTGACCAAGGAGAGATCTTCATCCACGTAGACAATTGGGATCCACACTGTCTTCACCGCCTTACAGCAACTTGCCTGTGGGGCCCGAAAGGACAACAGCATTCAGATAAGATCTAGGCACGTGTTCAAATCTCACCTTGTTACAGAAACTCCGCTTACCTCTTCCTCCCAAGAGCTGCGTTCAGTTCTGGGAACTGCACCTCAGGAAGGTGCGCAATGCACAGACTCAACAACGATGCCAGGGTTAAGAGGGTCAAATTGTGAGGACAGGTTGCACAGGCTAGGCTTGCATTCCCTTGAGAACAGAAGATTAAGGGGTGATCTAATCTAGGTGTTTGAGCTGATTAAAGGATTTGATGCAGTGAAACTATTTCCTCTGGTGAGATGGGTGGAGGAGTCCAGAACAAGGGGGTGGAGCCTTAAAATAAGAGCCAGGCTGTTCAGGGGTGATGTCAGGAAGCATTTCTTCACACAAAGGGGAGGGGAAATCTGGAACTCTGTCCCCCCAAAAAGCTGTTGAGGCTGAGAGCTAATTGAAAATTTGAAAACAGGAGCATGGGGTTTTTGTTAAGCAAAGATATTAAGGGTTATGGAACCGTGACTGTGTCCCCTGGTCTAATTGAATGGTAGAACAGGCTTAAGGGGCTGAATGGCCTCTTCCTGTTCCAACATTAATAATCCTTCAGACAGAACAACCAATCAAAGCGGCATTCAGACAAATTTTACTTTCACACAGTTTATGTCAAATTTTCTACACTGTCCCGTCAAACACGCTCAGGACAGGTACAGCACGGAGTTAGATACAGAATAAAGCTCCCTCTATTCTGTTGCCTTCAAACACTCCCTGGGCGGGTACAACATGGGGTGGGATACAGATTAAAGCTCCCTCTACACTGTAACCCGGACTCCATGAAGCTTCAAGGCATCAGGTCAAACATGGGCAAGGAAACCTGCTGGTTACCATGTACCACCTCCCTCAGCTAATGAATCAGTGCTCCTCCATGTTGAACACTTGGAGGAAGCACTGAGGGTGGCAAGAGCACAGAATGTACTCTGGGTGGGGGACTTCAATGTCCCTCACCAAGAGTGGCTGGTTGCACCATTACTGACCGAGCTGGCCGAGTCCTAAATGACATAGCTACTGGACTGGGTCTGCGGCAGGTGGTGAGGGAACCAACAAGAGGGAAAAACAGACTTCACCTCATCCTCGCCAACCTGCCTGCCGCAGATGCATCTGTCCATGACAGTATCAGTAGGAGTGACCCCTGCACAGACAAAGCCCCACCTTCACATTGAGGGTACCCTCCATCGTGTTATGTGGCACTACCACTGTGCTAAATGGGATAGATTTCAAACAGATCTGGCAACTCAAGACTGGGCATCCATGAGGCACTATGGGCCATCATTAACAGAGGTGGACTCAAACACAATCTAACCTCATGGCCCAGCATATCCCCCACCCTATCATTACCATCAAGCCAGGGGATCAACCCTGGTTCAATGAAGAGTGCAGGAAGGCATGTCAGGAGCAGCACCAGGCATACCTAAAAAAAAATGGTGTCAAAACTGGTAAAGCTATAACACAGGACTACTTGTGTGCCAAACAGCATAAGCAGCAAGTGATAGACAGAGCTAAGCAATCTCACAACCAACGGATCAGATCTAAACTCAGTAGTCCTGCCACACCCAGTTGTGAATGGTGGTGGACAATTAAACAACTCACTGGAGGAAGAGGCTCCACAAATATCCCCATCCTCAATGATGGAGGAACCCAGTACATCAGTGCAAAAGATAAGGCTAAAGCATTTGCTATAATCTTCAGCCAGAAGTGAGTGGGTGATCCATCTTGGCCTCCTCCGGAGGTCCCCAGCATCACAGATGCCAGTCTTCAGCCATAAAAACAAAAAACTGCAGATGCTGGAAATCCAAAACAAAAACAGAAACAGAAATACCTGGGAAAACTCAGCAGGTCTGGCAGAACTCTGTTGAAGGGTCATGAGGACTTGAAACGTCAACTGTGTTCTTCTCTGCCAATGCTGCCAGACCTGCTGAAGTTTTCCAGGTATTTCTGTTTCTGATTTTGTTCCAGTCTTCAGCCAATTTGATTCACACCATGTGATATCAGGAAACGGCTGAAGGCACTGGATACTGCAAAGTCTATGGGTCCTGACAATATTCTGGCAATAGTGCTGAAGACTTGTGTTCCAGAACTTGCCGTGCCTCTAGCCAAGCTGCTTCAGTACAGCTACAACACTGGCATCTACCCGGCAATGTGGAAAATTACCCAGGTATGTCCTGTACACAAAAAGTAGGGCAAATCCAACCCGGGCAATTACCGCCCCATCAGTCTACTCTCGATCATCAGTAATGTAATGGAAGGGGTCATCAACAGTGCTATCAAGTGGCACTTGCTTAGTAATAACCTGCTCACTGAAGTCCAGTTTGGATTCTGTCAGGGCCACTCAGCTCCTGACCTCATTACAGCCTTGGTTCAAACAAGGACAAAAGAGCTGAACTCTCCGAGGTGAGTTGAGAGTGACTGCCCTTGACATTAAGGCTGCATTTGACCGAGTGTGGCATCGCAAAACTGGATTCAATGAGAATCAGGGGGAAAACACCACTGGTTGGAGTCATACCTAGCACAAAGGAAGATGGTTGTGGTTGTTGGAGGTCAGTCATCTCAGCTCCAGGGTGTCACTGCAGGAGTTCTTCGGGCTAGTATCCTCGGCCCAACCATCTTCAGCTGCTTCATCAATGAATCTCCTTCCATCATAAGGTCAGAAGTGGGGATGTTCCCTGATGACTGCACAATGTTCAGCACCATTCATGACTCCTCAGATACTGAAGCAGTCCATCTCAAAATGCAGCAAGACCTGGACAATATCCAGGCTTGGGCTGACAAGCAGCAAGTAGCATTTAAACCACATGAATGCCAAGCAATGACCATCTCCAACAAGAGAGAATCCAACCATCACCCCTTGACGCTCAATCGAATTGACATCACTGAATCCCCCACTATCAACATCCTGGGGGTTACCATTGACCAGAAATTGAACTGGACTAGCCATTTAATACTGAGGCTACAAGAGCAGGTCAGAGGCTAGGAATCCTGTGATGAGTAACTCACCTCCTGACTCCCCAAAGCCTGTCCACCATCTACAAGGCACAAGTCAGGAGTGTGATGAAATACTCCCCACTTGCCTGAATGAGTGCAGCTCCCACAACACTCAAGAAGCTTGACACTGTCCAGGACAAAGCAGCCCGCTTGATTGGCACCACATCCACAAACATTCACTCCCCCCACCACCAACGCACAATAGTAGCAGTATGTACCATTTACAAGATGCACTGCAGGAATTAACCAATGCTCCTTAGACAGCACCTTCCAAACCCACGACTACTGTCATTTAGAAGGGTGAGGGCAGCAGATAGATGGGAACACCACCACCTGGAAATTCCGCTCCAAGTCACTCACCATCCTGACTTGGAAGTGTATCGCCATTGCTTCACTGTCGCTGGATCAAAATCCTGGACTGCAGCAGTTCAAGAAGGCAACTCACCACCTCCTTCTCAAGGGCATCTAGGGAAGGGCAATTAATGCTGGCCTATCCAGCGAAGCCCACATCCCCGTGAATGAATAAAAAAAACTGTCCTGTCAAATACTCCCAGAACAGGTACAACTTGGGTTAGATACAGAGTAAAGCTCCCTCTATGCTCTCCCCACCAAACACTTCCAGGGCAGATATAGTACAGGGTTAGATACAGAGTAAAGCTCCCTTTACTCTGTCCCCATCAACCACTCCTCGGGCAGGCACAGCACGGGGTTTAGATACAGATGAAAGAGCCTGGTACTCATCGCCATCAAACAGTTTTAAGGTAGGTACAAAGTAAATTTCCACTTCGGCTATTACATCAAACATTCTCAGGGCATGTGCAGAGCATGTTAAATAGAGAGTAAAGCTACCCGATTCATACATTTGGGAAGATTCGGGCATAGACAGATTAATATTTGTGTTCATCTCTACACAGACAGAGCCACACATCTGCAGTTGAGCAGTAACGCACAGCTGGGAGTATTAGTGCATTGAGAGAGTCACACAGAGGAGAAAATTAGTGCACAGACAGAATGACTCATTGGGAACTATTAAGGAAAATACAGGATAAATCCAAGCCGGGATGCATTATGCACAGGCAGAACCACATATCTAGGAGAAATAGTGTACAGACACCATGACACATCTGGGAGCATTAATCCACAGGCAGAGACGTGTTAAACTGAGGGTCTGACTGCCCCACCAGGTGGATGTAAAAGATCGCACGGTGGCTATTGGAAGAATTATGGAAGAAGTGTCCTTAACCAACATCGCTTAAACTAATGATCTGGTTATTATTGCAATGCTGTTTGCGGGATCTTGCTGTGCACAAATTGGCTGCCGCGATTTCTACATTACACTTCCAAAAGCACTTTCATTGGCTATCAAGCACTTTGGGACATCCTGCGGGCACGAGAGAGGCGCTACAGAAATGTAAGCCTTGCTTTACACATCCTGGAGCATGAGGGCAAGAGCTTGTTTTTGTTCATTCCCTCGTTGCCCTGGAGGAGGCGGTGGTGAGCTGCCTCCAGCAGCAGGAGCCCACATAAAAGATTTCAAAGGGTCATCCAGAGCATTGTCAGAAGGACAAAGATTACAGCCAATTAAAAATAAAACAAATGAAGGAAGTAAACCGGACGAGGATGTTCTGAATGCGAGGCTCCTTCAGTGGGATTTCACCTCTGTAAACCCCACCTTCTAGCCCTGTTGACTGGCCAGTTCCTCCTGAGCAATTGATCCTGGTTTGCTTGGAGCTCCGGAGTCTCCAGCTCTCACTGAGAAAGAGCAGCAATTAATCCGAGATCTCAGGGGAGGGAGCAAGAGGGAAAGACTTTTTAAAAAAAAATCACAGCGGAGGAAAACCTTTGAGAAATTCGAGAGAGCTGCAGCCCTGCCGAGAAAGTTTCCAAAGCTGCAGACTCTGATGGAGAGGAAAAGACAGGCTGACATTTCTGCAGGTGAGGGGTGGTGTTGTGGGCCAGCTCACAGAGTCACAAAATAACTGTTGACATCCAAATAATGCACAATTGACGCAGACCGACTGTTTTGCCTGATCTAAGGGAGTTTCTGCTTACTGTCACCGTTAACTCTGTCTTCCTCTCCACAGATGCTGTCAGACCTACTGAGTTTTTCCAGCGATTTTTGTTCCTGTAACCTTCTCCCACACTTGCCCACAGAATCCCGGGAATGCTCAACAACAATAACTTGCATTTCTCTAGCGCCTTTCAATGCGGTTGAAACGTGCCATAGTACTTGGCAGGAGGGTGAATCAAGCAAAATGTGACACTGAGCCACATAAGGGAGGGACATCAGTGCTAGTTACCAAGTTTAATGAACGAGCATCTCAGAGGAAGAGAGAGAGAGAGAGGTGGAGAGGTTCAGGGAGGGAATTCCAGAGCTCAGGGGCCCCCAGGCATCTGGAGGCACGGCTGCCAATGGTGGAGCGATTAAAATCAGGGGACACTCAAAAGGGTGGAATTGGAGGAGTACAAAGACCTCGGAGGGAGCGGAATTGAAAATCAGCTTCACCAACAAGGTTCGCGTGAAGTGAAACAAAAATATTTATATCTGTGTAATAGTATCACCTTTTCTTATACATGGCGAACGTGGAGTAGTTATAACACGGGGGAGTGGGTGGTGTTGGGGAGTTTGGAAGCAAAACCCTGCATTAAAGCAGACATGAGAGACAATTGGGAGCATTGACAGAATCGCACATCTGGGGGTGTCAGTCACCAGATATAGGAACATTCTTGGGAGTATTACAAGACAGACCGAATAACTCACACCCGGGGCCATCTCTACACGGACCTTATCCGTGTGTTTATTGCACAGGCAGAATCACATCAGGAAGATTGGAGTGGAGATACAGCCAAACATCTGGGGCACGGTGCACAGGAAGAGTCCCAACACATTTAGTGTCCCTTTACAAAGCTTAACCTGCGTTGCAATTACAAAGCTTAACCTGCGTTGCAATTCCTTCCAGAATTGTCATGTTTCATTCAACCTCTGTGACTGGTAGTGCCCCGTTATGCCTGTGGGGGTTTGTGTTCAGGCAAACACTGTGCGGTTCGAAGTATCAGCCTCAGTTCTCCTCCCTCTCCATCGTGGATGCTCTCCCCACTTTCACCTCTTGACATTCAATGGCATTACCATCGCTGAATTACCCACTATCAACATCCTGGGGGTTACCACTGACCAGAAACTGAACTGGACTAGCCACATAAATACTGTGGCTACAAGAGCAGGTCAGAGGCTAGGAATCCTGCAGCGAGTAACTCACCTCCTGACTCCCCAAAGCCTGTGCACCATCTACAAAGCACAAGTCAGGAGTGTTGGAATACTTAGCACTTGCCTGGATGAGTGCAGCTCCCACAACACTCAAGAAGCTTGACACTGTCCAGGACAAAGCAGCCCCGCTTGATTGGCACCCCATCCACAAACATTCACTCACTCCACCACAGACGCACAGTAGCAGCAGTGTGTGTACCATCTACAAGATGCACTGCGGAAACTTACCAAGGCCCCTCAGGCAGCACCTTCCAAACCCATGACCACTACCATCTAGAAGGACAAGGGCAGCAGACACATGGGAACACCACCACCTGGAAGTTCCCCTCCAAGCCACTCACCATCCTGACTTGGAAATATATCGCTATTCCTTCACTGTCGCTGGGTCAAAATCCTGAAACTCCCTCCCTAACAGCACTGCGGGTGTACCTACACCACAGGGACTGCAGCGGTTTGAGAAGGCAGCTCACCACCACCTTCTAAAGGGGCAATTAGGGAAGGGCAACAAATGCTGGCCTAGCCAGCGAAGCCCACATCCCATGAATGAATAAATAAAAAAATCATGCTGAGCTGATACCTACAGGTACAGTTCAGGTGACGCCACATGAAACCAGCACTTACCCTCTGGGCCTTCGATCTTGAGGAGGGTTGGCCCTGGTGACAGCGAGGGGACATCACATCCCGCGCGTGCCTGCAGCTAGCACAGGCCACGTAGGTAATTTGCTCTGGGTACAGAATCCAATGGTCCCAGCCCAGATCTAAGGAAAAGCACAAGCCAAAAACAGTGAATGTTACAATCGACATTGTCCTTTGGTAGTACAGAGCCTGAATATTTGGCTGAAATAAAAGGAGATATTTTTGTTGAAAAGCTTCAACAAAAAATGCCTTTTTTTTTAAGCAATAATCTACAGTGTGTCGACCAAACAGCAAGTCACGGTGAACGTTTGCTTTTCAGGGTGGAGGATGATAGGCAGTGTTCCCCCGGGGTCAGTGCTAGGACCGCTGCTTTTTATATGACTGACTTAAACACACATGAGAATAAACTCACAGGGCCACAGGGATAGAGTGGGGGAATGGGACTGACTGAACAGCTCCAAAGAGAGCTGGCATGGATTCGATGGGCTGAATGTTATAATGACTCTGTGAGCCTATTGGAATTCAGGGTAAAATTTCAAAACTTGCTGGTTATACCAAACTTGGAGGGAGGTGTGACAGGCAGTGAGGATGTCACTAATGGACTGCATCTGGCTAGCAAAACAGCCATACAAATGGCAGATGGAATTTAATATAGAGAAGTGGGATGGCACCTGGAATACTGTGTACAGTTTTGGTTTCTTTTATGTCTTGGGTCGGTGAGTTCGCTTGTCAATCGAACCACACCTGCACGCCTTCCTATGTGTCCATCAACTGCTGCTTGCAATCAATAACGGGGAGAGACTGATGTAAGAATAAACAGTGATGGTTTATTGACACATCGGGCAGGGCACCAGATCATACTTGCTCACTCAGAAACCTCCAGGACTAGACTTACAGTTCCCAGTTTCCCGTGCTGTACAGTGATTTGTCAGTGCTGTCACATGATCAGTACACTTGCATTCTCTTAAAGGTACAGGGTACCTCACTTTACCACAGTCTCCTTACTTAAGGAGGGATCTACTTGCATTGGAGGCAGTTCAGAGAAGGTTCACTTGGTTGATTCCTGGGATGAAGGGATGAGGAAAGGTTGAGCAGGTTGGGCCTATGCTCATTGGAGTTTCGAAGAATGAGAGGTGATCTTATTGAAACAGACAAGATTCTGAGGGGGCTTGACAGGGTGGATGCTGAGAGGATGTTTCCCCTAGTGGGGGAATCTAGAATTAGGGGGCAAAGTTTCAAGATAAGGGCTCTCCCATTTAAGATGGAGATGAGGAGACACTTCTCCTTTCAGAGGGTCGTTAAGCTTTGGAATTCTCTCCCCTAGAGAGCAGTGGAGACTGGATCATTGAATACATTCAAGGCTGAGTTAGATTTTTGATCGACAAGGAAGTTGAGTGTTATTGAGGGGGAGTGGGGGGGACAGGTAGGAAAGTGGAGCTGAGGCCACAATCAGATCAGTCATGATCTTATTGAATGACGGGGCAGGCTTGAGGGGCCGAAAGGCCTACTCCTGTTCCTATTTCTTATATTCTAATGTGATGCATTTTGGCAGAAGGGATATGGAGAGGCAATACTAGCCTTTTGCGGTTCATGCACTAAGACACCCAGATCCCTCTGAATCTCAGAGCTCTGCAACCTCTCACCATTTAGATAATATGTCTCTCTTTTATTCTTCCTGAATGGCACAGCTGTAAAGAGTGTACATGGACAGAGGGACCTACAGGGTTCATGTGCATACATCATTGCAGGTGGATTGCTCTGCAGAGAGCCAGCATGGGTTGATGGACTGAATGGCCTCCTGTGCTGTAATGGCTCTACTGGGCATACTGAGAATGTATTTAGCAAAACAGATGGGATCTTGGGCTTCATAAATAGAGGCATTGAGTACAAAAGCGGGGAAGTTATGTTGAAACTTCATAAAGCTCTGGTTAGGCCATAGCTTCACCACAGCAGTATAGTGTCCAGTTCTTGTCACCATAATTAGGAAGGATGTGAGGGTTCTTGAGAGGGTGCGGAGGAGGTTTCTCAGGATGGTTCCAGGGATGAGGGGATTTTAGCTAGGTTATGTTGGAGAAGGTGGGCTTGTTCTCCTTGGAGCAAAGGAGATTGAGGGGAGATTTGATAGAGGTGGACAAGATGATGACAGGTTTGGAAAAGATAGAAAAGATTATAGATTTGTGAAGTGCTGTTGAAGGGCATCTTGTAGGTGATAGACACTGCAGACAGTGCCCCCTTCTGGTGGGGGTATTGAATGTTTAAGATGGTGGATAGGTTCCAATCAAGTGGGCTGCAGTGTGGGACACATTTGAGTTTTTATGGAGGAGTGGCACATTGGAGAATGTCTGACAAGTCCAAGACAAGAGGTGTGAGCAGAAACGTGACATTAGAGATTGCAGGTTCACATCTGTCATAGAGAAAATGTTAGAAGCTATTATTAAAGAAGCTATAGCAAGGCACTTGGATGAGTTCGAGGTAATCAGGCAGAGTCAACATGGTTTTGTGAAAGGGGAATCATGTTTAACCAACTTATTGGAGTTATTTGAGGAAGTTACATGTGCTGTGGATAAAGGGGAACTGGTGGATGTACTGTATTTGGATTTCCAGAAGGCATTTGATAAAGTGCCGCAACAACGGTTATTGTGGAAAATAAAAGCTCATGGTATAGTGGGTAACATATTGGCATGGAAAGAAGATTGGCTGGCTAACAGGAAGCAGAGAGTAGGCATAAATGGAACTTTATCAGGTTGGCAAGATGTAAAGAGTGGTGTGCCACAGGGATCAGTGCTGGGACCTCCACTGTTTACAATTTATATAAATGACTTGAATGAGGGGACTGAAGGAATGGTTGCCAAATTTGCTGATGACACAAAGATAGGAAAGTAATTTGTGAAGAGGACATAAGGAGGCTACAAAAAGATATAGATAGGTTAAGTGAGTGGGCAAAGATCTGGCAAATGGAGTATAATGTGGGAAAATGTGAAATTGTCCATTTTGGCAGGAGGAATAAAAGAGAGGCATGTTACCTAAATGGTGAGAGATTGCAGAGCTCTGAGATTCAGAGGGATCAGGGTGTCTTAGTGCATGAATTGCAAAAAGCTAGTATGCAGGTACAGCAAGTCATTAGGAAAGCTAAACTGTTTATTGCGAGGGGAATTGATTACAAAAGTTGGAAGGTTATGCTCCAGTTGTACAGGGCACTAGTGAGACCACATCTGGAGTGCTGTGTACAGTATTTGTCATCTTTGTTAAGGAAGGATGTGAATGCGTTGGAAGAAGTTCAGAGAAGGTTTACCAGGCTGGTACCTGGAAAGGGCGGGTTGTTTTATGAGGAAAGGTTGGACAAGCCAGCCTTGTATCTGCTGGAACTTAAAAAGAGTAAGAGGCGACTTGATTGAAACATATAAGATCCTGAGGGGACTTGGGAGGGTGGGTGTGGAGAGGATGTTTCCTCTTGTGGGTGAATCCAGAACTAGGGGTCGTTGTTTAAAATAAGAGGCTGCCCATTTAAAATGGAGATGAGGTGAAATATTTTTCACCCAGAGGGTCGAGAGTCTTTGGAAGCAGAGTGGTGGAAGCAGAGTCTTTGAGTTTTTTTCAGGCAGAAATGGACAGATTCTTGGTAAGCAAGTGGGTAATAGGTTATCGGGGGTAGGTGGGATGCAGATTTCAGGTTACTACCAGATCAGCCATGATCTTATTGAATGGCGGAGCAGGCTCGAGGGGCCGAATGGCCTACTTCTGCTCCTTGTTCATATGTTCTTAAACTCTGTATCAACGATGAACTAATCCCACTGCCTCACTCTCTTCCCATAGCCCTACACCAATCCCAAACTAATCCCACTGCCCCATTCTCACTCCATATCCCCATATCAATCCCAAATTAATCCCACTGCCCCGCTCTCTCCCCTCAGCCCTGTATCAATGCCAGACTAATCCCACTGCCCTGCTCTCTCCCTATAACGTTGTATTAATCCCAGACTTGAGGCAGCAAAATTAACCAAAGGAAAATATCATTAATGAATGAAATATTTGCACTAAAGAGTGACGGAAGCAAAGAGTCAGAGTAAATGCATGTTACTTGGCCGAGACAAGGGTTAGATCCAAGACTCAGTGGCTACAAGTGTGGGGCAATGGGATTAGTTTTCATTTCAATCCCAAACTAATCCCACTGCCCCGCTCTCTCCCAATAGCCCTGTATCAATCCAAAATTAATCCCACAGACCCACTCTCTCCCTATAGCCCTGTATCAATCACAAACTAATCCCACTGCCCCACTCTCTCCCCATAGCCCTGTATCAATCCCAAACTAATTCCACTACCCCTGTCTCTCCACATAGCCATGTATCAATCCAAAACTAATCCCACTGCCCCACACTCTCCCCATAGCCCTGTATCAATCCCAAACTAATCCCACTGCCCCACTCTCTCCCCATAGCCCTGTATCAATCCCACTGCCCCACTCTCTCCCCATAGCCCTGTATCAATCCCAAACTAATCCCACTGCCCCGCTCTCTCCACATAGCCCTGTATTGATCCAAAACTAATCACATGCCCCACCCTCTCCCCATAACCCTGTATAAATCCCAACTAATCCCACTGCCTCGCACTCTCCCCATAGCCCTGTATCAATCCCAAACTAATCCCTCTGCCCCGCTCTCTCCCCATAGCCCTGTATCAATCCCAAACCAATCTCAGTGCCCTGCTCTCTCCCCAAAGCTCTGTATCAATCATAAATTAATCCCACTACCTCACTCTCTTCCCATAGCCCTGCACAAATCCCAAACTAATCCCACTGCCCATTCTCTCCCCATAGCCCTGTATCAATCCCAAACTAATCCCACTGCCCCACTCTCTCCCCACAGCCCTGTATCAATCCCAAACTAATCCCACTGCCCCGCTTTCTCCCCTCAACCCTGTATCAATGCCAGACTAATCCCACTGCCCTGCTCTCTCCCTATAATGCTGTATTAATCCCAGACTCGATGCAGCAAAATTAAACAAAGAAAAATATCATTGATGAATAAAATATTTGCACTAAAGAGTGACAAAACCACAAGATCAGAATGGTCCAGGGGTTTAAAGGATGGAGGTGAGAACACTGTGGACACCCTAAATATTGTTGTTGAGAATTTACAAATGTGAATAATTAAGGATAGGAGAAAGTAAGAAAACATATTGCTGATCAGAGGGTGCCAGTATGGATTTGTACAGGGTAGATCATGCCTGGTGAAGTAAATGGGCACTTTTGAAATGGTGGAGAAAGAAGTGGACAGAGGAATGTCTGTGGATGTTTTTTATATGGACTTCCAGAAGGCATTTGATAAAGTCCCTCAGGAGACTGATCTTTAAAATTTAAGTTCATGGGACTGAAGGCAAATTCTTGGCTTGGTTTGGTAGTTTTTAAAAATTCATTCATGGGATGTGGGCATTGCTGGTTAGGCCAGCATTTATTGCCCTTGTTCAGAGGGCATTTAAGAGTCAACCACATTGCTCTGGCATCAGATGTAGGCCAGACCAGGTAAGGATGGCAGGTTTCCTTCCCTAAAGGGCATTAGTGGGTTTTTACAACAATCATTTCATGGTCATCGTTAGACTTTTAATTCTAGATCTTTATTGAATTCAAATTCCACCATCTGGCAGGAGTTGAATCCAGGTCCCCAGAGTATTACCCTGGGTCTCTGGATTACTAGTTCACTAGACAATACCACTACATCATCGTCTCCCCCTGGATCAATTGGCGGAGTGACAGGAGACAGAGAGTAATGATAATAGGCAGATACTCCAGTTGGCAGCATGGTGTCCCACAAGGATCTGTGTTGGAGCCACGAGTATTCATTGTATTTATTGATGGCCCAAATGATGGGATAGAAAGCCACTGATCCAAATTAGCTGATCATACAAAGATAGACAGCATTGTAAACAGTGGAATGTGGAGTTACACAGAAATATTAATAAATTAATTGATTTTATATCACTTGGGAGTATATCAATCCCAAAATAACCCCACTGCTCCATGCTCTCTCTGTATCAATGCAAACCTAATCGCACGATCCCGTTCTCTGTCCTTAGCCCTATCCCAATGTTAACCCGACTCCTGATGTTAATCCCGGCCCTAACCTGGATGATAAAGTTAACCCGAGTTCCCGTGTTAGTCCCACTGTTGACCGGAATCCCAGTGTTCAATCCAAGATGATAGCCCGCACGTTTACCTGTCAGGGAAATCTGGGCCGCAGTTTGACAGCAGATTTTCGGTGAGTTTGGTGTTGTGGTTTCGTTGGCTCCTGTGACCAGCACCCCATTCTTTGACTGCGTGGCGTTAGTAGCTGAAAAAGATTGCCATCAGAGAATTATATTAAAATACGGTCGGATAATCACTATGGTGGGAAAACTGCTGCCTGGGTTCCTTTGACCTCTTGATGAAAGATCGGCAGGTAACCCACGGAGGCAGTGCAAGAACTCTTTGGGCTGGAGACCTCTGGAAAATTAAGTGCTCAGAAAGCACAGCTCCACTTACAATATCTGTCAAACCAGTAGGTGGTACTCTAATGGAGGCTTTCAATGTTCAACCTCTTTTTCCTTTAATGCTTCTTGGGACGTGGGTATCACTGGCAAAGCCAGCATTTGTTGCTCATTCCTCATTGCCCTTGAACTGAGTGGCTTGCTAGGGCAGTTAAGTATCAACCACACTGCTGTGGATCTGGAGTCACATGTAGGCCAGTACTACAGGTGGTACCACGTAGTGGGGAGGTGATGGTGTAGTGGTATTGTCGCTGGCCTAGTAATCCAGGAACCCAGGGTAATGCTCTGGGGACATGGGTTTGAAGCCTGCCATGGTAGATAGTGGAATTTGAATTCAATTAAAAAAAAACTGGAATTAAAAGTCTAATGATTATGAAACCATTGTTGTAAAAACCCGTCTGGTTCATTGATGCCCTTTAGGGGAGGAGATCTGCCTCCAGCAGTGGTTGACCCTTAACTGCTCTCTGAACAAGGGCAATTAGGGATGAGCGTTAAATGCTAACCTAGCCAGGATACCCACATCTCATGAATGAATAAAGACAAAGTCTAGGTAAGGGGATAGCACATTCCTTTCCTAAGGGACCTTAATAAATCAGATGTTTTTTTACAACAATCAATGATCGTTGTCATTACTGAGACTAGCTTTATAACTCCAGATTTTATTGATTGAATTTAAATTCTGCCATGGCGGATTGGAACCCATGTCCCCTGGGCATTAGCCTGGGTCACTGGGCATTAGCCTGGGTCACTGGGCATTAGCCTGGGTCGCTGAATTACTAGTCCAGTGACATTACCACTACTTTGCCCCAACTTTGTGGCCATTGGCAACACCAAAATAAGGAAACACGCAAAATCTTACACTGCAAGATCTCACGGTGCAACACAACAGCTGCTTGCATTTACATAGCGCCTTTAACACGGTGAAATATCCTAAAGAGCTTCACAGGAGTGTTATCAAAACAAAATTTGACACCAAACTGCATAAGGAGGTATTAGGGCAGGTGATCAAAAGTTCAGTCTAAGAAGTAGGTATTTAAGGAGCCTCTTTAAGGAGGAGAGAGAGGCGGAGAGGTTTAGGGAGGGAATTCCAGAGCTTAGGGCTGAAGGTACAGTCGCCAATGGTGGCGTGATTAAAACCGGGGAATGCTCAAGAGGCCAGAATTGGGGGAAGTGCAGAGAGCCTGGAAGGTTTTAGGGCTGGAGTAGGTTACAGAACAAGGGAGAGGCGGTGGCCAAGGAAGGATTTGAAAATAAGGATGAGAATTATAACATTGAGTTGCCGGACCCGAGCCAATGCGGGTCAGCGAGCACAGAGGGGCGCGAACAGAATTTGGTGTGCGTTAGGACATGAGGCAGCAGAGTTTTGGGTGGGCTGTAGTTTACAGAGATTGCAAGGTGAGAGGTCAGTCAGGAGTGCTTTGGAATAGTCAAAGTCCAGAGGTAACAAAGGCATGGGTGAGGGTTTCAACAGCCGAAGAGCTGAGCCTTGGTGGAGACGGCCAATGGTACAGTGATGGAGCGGCCATGGGATCAGCAGCTCAGCTCAGAGTCAAATAGGATGGAAAGGTTAAGGATGGTCTGGCTCAGCCTCAGACAGTGGCCAGGGAGAGAGAGGTGGAGTCAGTGGTAAAGGATTGGGTTTTGTGGTGGAGAACAACCAGGATAGCTTAATATTTAACTTGAGGTTTCTGCTTGTCCAACATAGGAAGTCGGACAAGTAACCTGGCAAGTCCAAAGTGGTGGAGGGGACAAGAGCGATGGTGCTGAGGTAGAGCTTATACTATAACAGCACACACTGAAACACAACAACAGCTTGCGTTAATGGGCTGGGATTTCCCCATCGTGGGTGAGGTGGTGCCCCAGCCAGAAGCCCATTGGCTTGCGGCGGGAGCGGAAGATTGTGGCGGTGGGCCGGGTGTGGAAAATCCCGCTCAACGTGTCACTTATCACTATCTTTGTAAACCCCTCCCCTCCAGCCCTACAACACTGCGCAATCTCCGCACTTCTCCAATTCTGGCCTCTTGCACTCAGTTAGTCTGAGGGGAAGCAGTAAATTCAGATTTGCAGACGCCACTGCTTGTGTTTACAGTTAACTGTTTTTTATTATTTGCGTATCAGAGTCTCGAATGGCAGCGTCTTAGATTTGAAGGTGCAGTCTGGTGTTTTAGCGATCGTGCTCTGTGTTATAGAGGTCAGTGGATACGATGAAAGGCCAGAGGGAGTCTGTTCTGTATGGGAATTTGTGGAGGGAGTGTCAGCCCTTACTCAAGCTCCGGGTTCCTTCCTTAAGAAAGGACATAATTGCATGAGGAGCTGTTCAGAGAAGGTTCACTCGACCAATCCTGGGATGAAGGTGTGATCTCCTGAGGAAAGGTTGGACAAGTTGGGCCTGTGCCCATTGGCAGTTAGAGAAATGAGAGGTGATCTTATTGAAACATATAAGATCCTGAGGGGACTTGAAAGGGCAGATGCTGAGAGGACGTTCCCCCTCTTGGGGGAGACTAGAACTAGGGGGACACGGTTTAAAAATATGGGGCCTCCCATTTAAGACGGAGATGCGGAGAAATGTTTTTCTCTCAAAGGGCCATTAGTCTGTTGAATTCTCTTCCCCTGTGCGCAGTAGAGGCTGGGTCATTAAAGGTGAGTTCGATAGACCTTGATTGACAAGGGGGCTAAAGGTTTTGGGGGGGAGGGGGTAGGTGGGGATGTGGATGAGGCCACAGTCAGATCAGCCATGATCATACTGAATGGCGGAGCAGGCTCGAGGGGCCGAATGGCCTACTCCTGCTCCTAATTCGCACGTTCTTACTTATGTGCGTTCTGATGAGTTTCAAAGTTTTGAGGAATAGCGGAGTCACTGGGAGTCTGAGAGTGCGCTTGAACCTACCTTCGAGGAGGTGGGCATCCGGGTAGTGAGGGGGGTGGGTGAGCGTTAGACAAGGTAAGGGGAAGGCGCAGATAGTTCAGGAATCCCCGAAATCAGCGACACGCTCGAACAGGTTTTAGTTGTGAATAGCATGGTGGGAGCAGGCAGGGGAGGGTTTTGCCTCCATGGAGAAATCCAGTCAGAATCTAACCCGAGCACTGCCAGATCCACAAGGAAATAGAAGTCAAAACGCAGAAGTCAAGGAGGCCATTCAGCCCATCGATTCCATGCCGGCTCTCTGTACACCAATTCAGTCAGCCCCATTCCCTCCCTGCTCTATCCCCGTACCCCTGCAAGTTTATTTCTCTCGAGTGCCCATCCAATTTCCTTTTGAAATCATTTGTCTTGGCTTCCACCACCCCCCCGCCTTGTAGGCCGCGAGTTTCAGATGCTTACCCCTCGCTGCTTGAAAAAGATTTTCCTCACATCGCCCACCTCCCCCTTACCCAAAATCTTAAATCTGTGTCCTCTTAGTCCTTGTACCATCAGCTTTTCTTTACCTACCTGATCCAAACCCATCACCATCTTGTCCACCCCTATCGGATCCCCCACTCAATCTCCTTTGCTCCAAGGAGAACAACCCCAGTTTCTCCAACCCTAACCCTGTCGCTAAAATTCCCTCATCCCTGGAACCAATCTCCTCCGCACCCCACTCGAGGACCCTCACATCCTTCCTAAAGTCTGATGGCCAGAACTGGACATAATACTCCAGTTGTGGCCTAACCGGCGCCTAATACAGGTCATGGGCGATTCAATAGTTAGGGTTGTAGACAGGCATCTCTGTATTTGTAGAAGGGATTCGGAAATGGTAAGTTGGCTCCTTGGTGCTGGGGTAAAGGATATAAGATCCTGAGGGGTCTTGACAGGGAAGTGGATTGGATGTTTCCTCTTGTGGGAGAATCTAGAACTGGGGTCACTATTTAAAAATAAAAGGTCGCCCGTTTAAGACAGAGATGAGGCGAATTTGTTTTCTCTCAGAGGGTTGAGAGTCTTTGGAACTCTGTTCCTCAAAAGGCGGTGGAAGCAGAGTCTTTAATTATTTTTAAGGCAGGGGTAGGTGGATTGATGAGCAAGGGGGGGTGAAAGGTTATCAGGGGTCGGCGGGAATGTGGAGTTGAGGTGAGAATCAGATCAGCCATGATCTTATTGAATGGCATAGCAGGCTCGAGGGGCCTACTCCTGCTCCTAATTCGTATGCCTGTATCCATCGAGCGGAGGCAGGACATTGTGTGAGAGAAAGAGGAACAGCCAGAAGTCATGGTCCAATTTGGAAATGTTAACTGAAGTGGAAAAAGTAGCTGAAGTTGCTCTGGCCAAGCATCAAGAGTGGGGGTGGGTGAGGGGGGGGGGGATTATTTTCAAAAAAAGGGCCTCAAAAATGGAACAATTTCTTTTTTTTTCATGGGGTGTGGGCATCACTGACAAGGCCAGCGTTTGTTGCCCACCCCTAATTGCCCTTGAACTGAGTGGCTTGTGAGGCTATTCCAGAGTTAACCACATTGCTGTGGGTCTGGAGCCGCATGTAGGCCCAGACCGGGTAAGGACGGCAGATTTCCTTCCCTAAAGGACACTAGTGAAGCAGATGGGTTTTAAAAACAATCAGGGATAGTTGTTGTGGTCACCATTACTGAGACTGGCTCTCAATTCCAGGTTTATTAATTGAATTTAAATTCCATCAGCTGCTGTGGTGGGATTTGAACCTGTCTCTGGCACGTTAGCCTGCGCTTTGGGATTACTAGTCCATAAGACCATAAGACATAGGAGCAGAAATTAGGCCATTCGGCCCATCGAGTCTGCTCCGTCATTCAATCATGGCTGATAAGTTTCTCAACCCCATTCTCCCGCCTTCTCCTTGTAACCTTTGATCCCCTTACCAATCAAGAACCTATCCATCTCGATCTTAAATACAGTCAATGACCTGGCCTCCACAGCCTTCTGTGGCAATGAATTCCATAGATTCTCCACTCTCTGGCTAAAGATGTTTCTCCTCATCTCTGTTCTAAAAGGTCTTCCCTTTACTCTGAGGCTGTGCCCTCGGGTCCTAGTCTCTCCTACTAATGGAAACATCTTCCCCACGTCCACTCTATCCAGGCCTTTCAGTATTCTGTAAGTTTCAATCAGATCCCCCCCTCATCCTTCTAAACTCCATCGAGTATAGACCCAGAGTCCTCAAACGTTCCTCATATGTTAAGCCTTTCATTCCTGGGATCGTTCTCGTGAACCTCCTCTGGACCCTCTCCAGGGCCAGCACATCCTTCCTGAGATACGGGGCCCAAAATTGCTCACAATATTCTAAATGCGGTCTGACCAGAGCCTTATAAAGCCTCAGCAGCACATCCCTGCTTTTATATTCTAGTCCTCTCGAAATAAATGTCAACATTGCATTTGCCTTCCTAACTACCGACTCAACCTGCAAGTTAACCTTAAGAGAATCCTGGACTAGGACTCCCAAGTCCCTTTGCACTCCAGATTTCTGAATTCTTTCTCCATTTAGAAACTAGTCTATGCCTCTATTCTTCCTACCAAAGTGCATGACCTCACACTTCCCCACGTTGTATTCCATCTGCCACTTCTTTGCCCATTCTGCCTAATGATGTTACCACATCTGTCCAGTGACATTACCAGTGTACCATCATTTCCCCGTGATCACAGGGCTCCCCCTAGTGCCACGTGCTAGTGAGTGCAAACACAGGCTGATAGTGCACCTGCAATGTGTTGCTGGAGAGGTGGAGCACAAGGGGAAAGGGTTCAGATTCCTGGGGCATTGGGACTGGCCCTGGGAGGGAGGAGGGCCAACCTGTCCAGGATGGGCAGGTTGGAACCTGGACAAAATCGAGAGCAGAGTTCCCGCTGAGAGATTAACCCGAGCTTGGTGGGTGAGGGTTGAAACTAATTCAGTGGGGCGGGATGGGGAACAGCAGAGACAAGCAGCGATAAGATCAGACAGATAGAGAGCGAGCAAATGAGAATATATCCCCAAAATATTCGCAGCAGCCAATTTGAGGAAGATAACGAAAGTAGTGGTTAAAGTATTCAGTTGTAAGCTGTGTATCGAAATAGGTTTGGGGGCACAAAATGGTGCATGGGAACGTGACTTAGATGCATTAACAGAGTCAAGGCACATGCAAGTCCAGGGATATACCTGGTTCCCAAGCATTAGGGAATCATGGAGAAGGGGAAAAAATAAGGGGCAGGGCAGAGTTGATTCTGGATGATAATTGCGTGTCTAAACAGGATTTACTGGCTGCTTCTCAGGTGGAGTCTGAGATGGACAGGGATGAGCAGAATTTTTTCCCTTAAGAGGGTCGACTTTCCTCAAAAGGCGGTGGAAGCAGAACATTTTTAAAGCAGAGTGAGATAGACTCTGGATAAGCCAGGGGATGAAAGGTTATTGGGGGTGGGCGCGAATGTGAGGCTGAGGTTACAATCAGATCAGCCATGATTGGCGGGGCAGGCTCGAGGGGCCGAGTGGCCTCCTCCTGCTCTTAATTTGTATGTGGGTGATGCACGTATAGGTGATGTACATACCGGTAATATACTTATGGGTGATGTACAGAAGAATGGGAGGCGATCTCATTGAAACCTACAAGATTCCGAAGGGGTTGTGACAGGGCGGACACTGAGAGATTGTTCCCACTGGTCGGGGAATCTAAAACACGGGGGGCCCAGTCTCAGGATAAGGGGCCGATCGTTTAGGACTGAGATGAGGAGAAATTTCTTCACTCAAAGGGGTTGTGGATCTTTGGAATTCTCTACCCCAGAGGGTTGTGGATGCTCCATTGTTGAACACATTGAAGGCTGCGGGATGGACAGATTTGTGGTCTCTCAGGGATCTGGGGAGTGGGTGGGAAAATGGAGTTGAAGCCCAAGATCAGCCATGATCGTACTGAATGGCAGGCCAGGCTCGATGGGCTGAACGGCCTACTCCTGCTTTTAATCCTTGTGCTCTTATACCTGGTTGGTCATCTCCTCCAGACTCCCTGAGATCCTGGGATGTAGCCTGGAATCTTGCCCTCCAGATGAGTCGGAGCTGGTTAGCTGTTTCCAGGTGGATTCTGGGAGTATGTTGCAGGTTTAAGGCATGAAGTAGAATGTTTTTTACCTCCTGGACTGCCCTCGCATTCCCTCTATAACAAAAAAAGAATTGCATGGTGTTAAACCTGGAAGGATACAAATCTGATTAAACAAATCCCTCAGGAAAACATGAAGTAACAGTGGAGGGCTGCCAATCCTCCAGGATTGTCCCCGAGTCACCAGGAATTCAAGTATCATCTCCGGACAAGGTGGGGACAAACCAATGCGGGATTGTGGGGACCTGAGTGTCCATCAGAGGTTGGCGGAAGGTGTGAGGGGGGGAAGGCGTGTAAGAGTACGGGTGTCAGGATAATGGGAGAGTGGGGCAGGGTGTGGGCAAAGGTTTGCGCCTGAGTTTGAAACACAAAATGTGGGGAATGCTCAGCAGGTCAGGCAGTAACTGTACAGAGAGAGCTGGAGCTGGAGTTTCAGGCGTGAGTCAGGGTGTCGGGGAGAGAGCAATGGGTGCAAGAGATGATCAGGGTGTGGGACAGAGTGTGGGGTCAGACCTGGGACTGGGAAGGCAGGGGAGAGAACGCAGAGGAGAGTGTGGATCGGCGTCTGGGAGAGGGTTTTGGGGGGTAATGGGTGGGAGTGTGGATCAGATCTCTGAGAGAGTGTTGGGGGGGTGCGAGAGAGCGTGGGGGGAGGGGAGAGGGGGCAGGGTGAGAGAGTGTGTGGGGGGCGAGAGAGTGTAGGGGGATGGGGGGTGAGAGAGCGTGGGGGGAGGGTGAGAGAGTGTGGGGGGAGGGGGAGGGTGAGAGGGTGTGGGGAGAGGAGAGAGTGTGGGAGGTTGGGGGAGGGTGAGAGTGCGTGGGGGGATGGGGGGGGTGAGAGAGCGTGGGGGGAGGGAGGAGGGTGAGAGAGTGTGGGTGGGCGGGTGAGACCATGGCCAGAGTGGGGGCCAGGGCGTGTGTCCGAATGCGGGGGATGGGAGCGCCCGAGATGCGGCCGTGCAAGCGTGGGCCTGAACGCAGGGGACGCGAGCGGGACTGGGCATCTGCAACCACCTGCAGCCAGAAGCGCCGAGTGGACGATCCACCTCGGCCCCCTCCTGAGGTGCCCAGTGTCACAGCTGAGCCAACCCCATTCTCTCCGCGTGATACCAAGACGGGGCCGAGCGTATCGGATACAGCAATGGCTCTGAGACCCTGACAGCCTCCGTGCCCCGCTGCTGAAGACTTGTGCTGCAGAATTAGCTGTGCCCCTTCTCCGAGCTGTTCCAGCCAAGCTACAACGTGGACATTTAGCCAGCGGTGTGGGAAAACGCCCAGGTAGGTCCTGTCCACAAAGGCTGTGGGGTAAGGAGCACTTTCAGGCAATATATAGAGAGGCCACAAACCCCTGACTGAAATTGGCCATTGAATGATTGGCTTGACTTTGGAAAACGAAGTCTCTAGCACATTGACTCCCAGCAGTCACAGGCAGCGAGATAATCCCGGAGCTTCCTCCCTTTACCTGGGCAAATTGCAATGAGGAGCGATTTTTCTTTCTCTCTCACGTTACCTGTTAAGAATGGACGCAGTGGAAGAGTTGGCAGCGTGGGCTGTGTCCCCTTCCGAGATTGGAAGGGAGTGCGACATCCTGAGAGAAGCCAGACTGACAAAGATTGCCAGGGAGATGGGGAGAGATAGCATGTTCACCGAGCGCCGTCAACTGGAAGCAATCAAAACGATTTCACAAGGTCACCCCTCTCACCGATAACTTGCGCAAACAGATAAACGTTCGAAAACGAAAAATAAAAAAAAACACCCCAGAATATTGGAGATTACAATTCACCACAAACTAATGGACCCATCTGCTGTCGTCTCACGGTTCTGTCTGTGTGAGATTGCTAGCCTGCTTCGGTGGGTGTTATTGCTTGGGAACAAGGTTTTATCTCCTCAAACAACAGGGCGACCTTGGGATAACTGACATGTTTCTGTGCAGCTGAAGGTGGGTGGGGTGAGTGAGGTGGGGGAGAAGCTATTTCTCTCTGTGTCGCACCATCTGGGACAGAAGCCGGCAAAGGAGGGGGGTTGTCAGCTTTGACCAGCAGCCAATAACTCGGCGCTCTGGCAGTTATTCCGCAGGCTGGCGAATTAAACTGCGAGAGCATCGTCCTGATTAAGCCGCCGCTTCCTTATCTCTCTGTGTGTGTGTGTGTGTGTGTATGTGTGTCTGTGACAATTGAGAGAGAAACACACAGCTTGGCAAAAGCACTTGACACATTGTGAGCATCACCGCACCGACTCACCCCTCCATCGGCCAACCACGAGCTGAGACTCCGTTCACCAGGATGATGCCCAGGGTTGGCGAACTCTGCTCAGGAAGGCACTCGAGTAACTCGGACTGTTTGCGCTGACCCAGAGGAGACTCGGGCATTTTAATAGCCTTAAAAGAAGGGGAAAAAAAGAACAACCAAAAGGGTTTGATAGTTAATAAGGTATAACTTTGCCCTCTGGTTAGAGATTCAGTGATGAGGGTTTATCTATTTAAAATAATCACAGATTGAGGATACCTGAGGAGAGCAATATTTAGGGTGATCACTTCCTTTTGTTTTTAAACAACACCAAGATGTTAAGCAGCGGGGCAGTGGGGTTAGTTTGGGATTGATTCAGGGCTGTGCGGAGAGAGTGGGGCAGTGGGATTAGTTTGGGATCGATTCAGGGCTGTGGGGAGAGAGTGGGGCAGTGGGATTCGTTTGGGATTGATACAGGGCTATGGGGAGGGAATGGGGCAGTGGGTTTAGTTTGGGATCGATTCAGGGCTGTGGGGAGAGAGTGGGGCAGTGGGATTAGTTTGGGATTGATACAGGGTTATGGGGAGAGAATGGGGAAGTGGGATTAGTTTGGGATTGATACAGGGCTATGGGGAGAGAATGGGGCAGTGGGATTGGCTGTCTGTCAGGAGGCGGAGAGTGGGGATAAGGGGGTCCTTCTCAGGATGGTGGCCAGTGTCTAGTGGAGTTCCGCAGGGGTCAGTGTTGGGACCACAACTTTTCACTTTATACATTAATGATTTAGATGAAGGAACTGAGGGCATCCTGGCTAAGTTTGCAGATGATACAAAGATGGGTGGAGGGACAGGTAGTATTGAGGAGGCGGGGAGGCTGCAGAAGGATTTGGACAGGTTAGGAGAATGGGCAAAGAAGTGGCAGATGGAATACAACGTGGGGAAGTGTGAGGTCCTGCACTTTGGTAGGAAGAATAGAGGCATAGACTAGTTTCTAAATGGGGAGAGAATTCAGAAATCTGGAGTGCAAAGGGACTTGGGAGTCCTAGTCCAGGATTCTCTTAAGGTTAACTTGCAGGTTGAGTCGGTAGTTAGGAAGGCAAATGCAATGTTGGCATTTATTTCGAGAGGACTAGAATATAAAAGCAGGGATGTGCTGCTGAGGCTTTATAAGGCTGTGGTCAGACCACATTTAGAATATTGTGAGCAATTTTGGGCCCCGTATCTCAGGAAGGATGTGCTGGCCCTGGAGAGGGTCCAGAGGAGGTTCACGAGAATGATCCCAGGAAAGAAAGGCTTAACATATGAGGAACATTTGAGGACTCTGGGTCTATACTCGATGTAGTTTAGAAGGATGAGGGGGGATCTGATTGAAACTTACAGAATACTGAAAGATAAAAACAAAAAACTACTGCGGATGCTGGAAATCCAAAACAAAAACAGAATTACCCGGAACAACTCAGCAGGTCTGGCAGCATCGGCGGAGAAGAAAGGAGTTGACGTTTCGAGTCCTCATGACCCTTCAACAGAACTGAAAGGCCTGGATAGAGTGGACGTGGGGAAGATGTAGTAGGAGAGACTAGGACCCGAGGACACAGCCTCAGAGTAAAGGGAAGACCTTTTAGAGCAGAGATGAGGAGAAACTTCTTTAGCCACAGAGTGGTGAATCTATGGAATTCATTGCCACAGAAGGCTGTGGAGGCCAGGTCATTGAGTGTATTTAAGAGCGAGATAGATAGGTTCTTGATTGGTAAGGGGACCAAAGGTTACGGGGAGAAGGCGGGAGAATGGGGTTGAGAAACCCATCAATCACCTCTTGTGAGCATTTTGTACTATACAATATATCAGGAGCTGCTTAAATGAACCATAGCGGGGTTACTGACTGCATTCTCACACAGCACCAACAATAACTTGCACTTATGTACATCCTCAGTGAAGGAAAAGAGCTTCACAGGAGCATTATCAGACAAAAGCTGACACCGAGCCAAAGGAGACATTAGCACAGGTGACTAAAAGCTTGGGTCAAAGAGCTGGGTTGTAAGAAGTGTATGAAATGAACACCGTAAATGAGAGAGAGGCAGAGAGGTTTAGGGAGGGAATTCCAGAGCTTGAGGCCCAGGCAGCTGAAGGAACGGCCGCCAATGGTGGAGCGATTAAAATCCGGGATGCTCGTGAGGCCAGAATTGGGGGAACACAGAGATTGGGAGGTTCATAGAGCTGGAGAAAGCCTGATGTAAAACATCATCACAGCTGGAAAAAGTGATTTTAATGATTTTCTACTCCTGCCGTTTTTTTTTATATCTAAGCATGCAATATATAAAATTATTAAGAATAAGGCTATTATGTAGGGCATACGGTTGCTACATTTACAGGTATTTACTGATAAGAAAATTACAGATGCAGTGTGAGGAGATTTGCTTGTTGAGAGTAAGTTTTGAGGAATGAATGTGAACAAAGTTGTCCTTTTCTGCCCCCAAAATAAAGCTTTGGGAATGTAAGATTGCGTGCTGCCTAGTTAGCTTCACTCCCGTTCCACCTCCACTCCTAACTTGCTCCTTCAAAGGAGTTACTGAGCTGAGTGGATCTCATTGGCCCTGTAATGACTGTCACTTTAAGATCAGTTCAACCAATGAGTGGCTAGCGCGGGGGAATAAATTCTAGGGAGGGGTTTCCTAGGAAAGGAAGATGGCTGTATGAAGAGCTGGCTCTCGTGTAAATAAAGTTCGTTTTGATTGACTAAGAAGCCTCCCAGAGCTTGTATCTATAGGCCCATAACGGAGGCCTTACCCCATCACCTTTCTATGTGGGAGATTAGATGGTGTTGACAGAACATTTAACCTCTCGGGCAGCGGGGAAAAATAGCGGCTGCACATGATTGTGACGTCACCCAGTGTTGCAAGATCATTTGCCTGGCTGAGTGTAGCTTGCCAACGCCAAGGACAAAGCAGCCCAGGAGTAGCATCCCATACTGCATCCCAGGGAACAGCCCCGGAATCATTCTCTCCATCGTAGCAGCTAAGTGTGTACCATCTACAAGATGCACTGCAGCAACTTACCAAGGCTCCTTCGACAGCACCTTCCAAACCCGTGCCCTCTACTATCTAGAGGGTCAAAGGCAGCAGGCGCATGAGAACACCACCACCTTCAAATTCCCCTCCAAGCCACACACCATCCTGACTTGGAATTATGTCGCCGTTCCTTTACTGTTGCTGTGCCAGAATCCTGGACCTCCCTCCCCAACAGCACTGTGGGTGTAGTTATGCCACATGGAGTGTAGCGGATCAAGAAGGTGGCTCACCACCACCTTCTCAAGGGATGAGTAGTAAGTGCTGGCCTTAGTCACGATACCCACATCCCGAGAATAATGAGTTGCCAATAAAACCATAGATGAGTGCGGCACAGAGGGAGGTTCTGGAGGGCCCAGTAAGTCCCACTCCCTCAGGTCTTTCTCTCCTTCAGGAATGCTGATCAGTATCCACTCCTCCGCCTCTCTCCACCCATCCACTCCCCCCACCCTCTGCATGTCGGGATCCCAGGACTGGCTGTAAACACTGGGCGAACGGCTCTTCAGATTTCCCCGTCCTGCCCGCCACAATGCCCGCCGGTGTCAGGGCTGTAAAATCCCACTCATTGGCTGATAGCAGAACAGCCCCAAATTGAATCTGGAACCTTTCTGACCTGCGTCAGCAGTGCATATACCCACTGAGCCACAATGCATCTTACCCACAGTGCTTACTGTGTCAGAGGCAGGAGTAAAGTTAGACTTTTTGTACATTTCGAGATGAATTTCCCATTTTCTCTTTCATGAGCCTGCAATCACCCTATTAAACATTGTTAAACATAGAATCATAGTATTACATGCATTCAGTAAGTGGTGTATTTTCGGCCCTTGCTGGATCTAGGACAGGATGATATCGCTTTGGGTCTGCTACAGTTTGCAAACGTAATTATGACTGAGCGAAGAGATTTAGGATGCTGGTTCTGTCTTGAGTTTGGGCATTCTCACTTCCTGGGACTTCTGGGACAGAATAGCCCTCTACTGCTTTCCAGAATGTATCGTGTTTCTCAGGGTAAGTGGGAGTGTTGAGAAATTGATCTCTGGCAAATTTCTGATGTCTGTGCAGTAAATGGTGCTGCAAATTACAGCTTGTGTTACTGATGCCTCGGTGAGCAAGTGATATATCACTGACCAGCACAGAGCAGGGAGGCTGGATCATAACAGTCAGCTAAGAGTATAGAAGAAGAGATTGACCTCACCAGAACAAACTAGACACTTTCTGGTTGGCAGGCTTTAACTAGCTGGGCACTGCAAGGATTGGTGCCCTAGCCTCAGCTATTTACAATCCATATTAATGACTTAAATGAGGGGGCTGAGTGTAATGTATCCAAGTTTGCTGACAAAACAAAGCCAGATGGGAAAGTAAGCTGTGAGGAGGATACTGGGAGGCTGCAGAGGAATATAAAGAGGTTAGGTGAGTGGGCAAGACCTTTGCAAATGGACTACTTTGCAAATGGGCACAGCCTCAGAGTAAAGGGAAGACCTTTTAGAATAGAGATGAGGAGAAACTTCTTTAGCCAGAGAGTGGTGAATCTATGGAATTCATTGCCACAGAAGGCTGTGGAGGCCAGGTCATTGAGTGTATTTAAGACCGAGATAGATAGGTCCTTGATTGGTAGGGGATCAAAGGTTACGGGGAGAAAGCGGGAGAATGGGGTTGAGAAACTTATCAGCCATGATTGAATGGCGGAGCAGACTCGATGGGCCGAATGGCCTAATTTCTGCTCCTATGTCTTATGGTCTTATGGGATTGGTTTGGCATTGATACGGGACTATGGGAAGAAAGCGGGGCAGTGGGATTAGTTTGGGATTGATACAGGGTCATGGGGAGAGAGCGGGGCAGTGGGATTAGTTTGGGATTGATTCAGGGCTATGGGGAGAGAGCGGGGCAGTGGGATTAGTTTGGGATTGATACAGGGCAATGGGAAGAGTGGGCACTGGGATTAGTTTGGGGTTGATACAGGGCTATGGAGAGAAAGCAGAACAGTGGATTAGTTTGGGATTGATACAGGGCAATGGGGAGAGAGTGGGCAGTGGGATTAGTTTGGGATTGATACAGGGCTATGGGAGAGAGCGGAGGAGTGGGATTAGTTTGGGATTGATACAGGGCTATGGGGAGAAACCAGAACAGTGGGATTAGTTTGCGATTGATACAGGGCAATGGGAAGAGTGGGGCAGTTGGATTAGTTTGGGATTGATACAGGGCTATGGGAGAGAGTGGGGCAGTGGGATTAGTTTGCGATTGATACAGGGCTATGGGGAGAGAGTGGGGCAGTGGGATTAGTTTGGGATTGATACAGGGCAATGGGAAGAGCGGGGCAGTGGGATTAGTTTGGGATTGATACAGGGCTATGGGGAGAGAGTGGGGCAGTGGGAATAGTTTGGGATTGATACTGGGCTACAGGGAGAGAGTGGGACAGTGGGATTAGTTTGGGATTGATACTGGGCTATGGGGAGAGAGCGGGGCAGTGGGATTAGTTTGGGATTAAAATGCTTCATATTCATGGTTTTTGCGTATTTAAGAATGATCGTGAAGGGGCCACTCCCACCACTGTGATTTCGAAATCACACTGAGCGTCAACATGCTCAGCTAAGCAACCTTGCATTGAATTCTGGGATTCTTTCTGGTCTCACCTTGAATGTCACCCCTGGTGACGTCACCCGGACATGACCAATCACCCTTGTTTTCCAGGGCTGAGATATGAACACATCAGATGTACCACATCCTGATGTTTTCCATTCTGACCCTTCACCAGCAAAGTCGAGAGGTGAACTGTGTTCTGTATATAGAGGGGGGTGGGAGTGTCAGGGCCCTCTTAACCTTCTCCTTTGTCAGTGGAGGACCTGTCGCTTTCCAACAGCTTCAGGACATTCTGCCTGTTCAGTCTTTAATCCCGGACCTTATAGTTCACCGGGAAATCTTCCCCAGAATCTCTGGCCAAGGCAGTTCTGTCGCTTGCCTGGCCTCATTATTCTCTGAATGATCACTTCACATCCACTTTGACCCAAGTGGTGTGATGCTAGAAAGAATCTTAGAATGCTTACAGTACAGAAAGAGGCCATTCAGCCCTTCATGTCTGCACCATCTCTCCAAATGAGCCATGCACCTAGTGCTACTCCCCCACCTTCCCCTCGTGGCCCTGCACCTTTTTTCTTTTCAGATAATAATCCGATTCCCTTTTGAATTCCCTCGATTGAACCTGCCTCCACCACACTCTCGCGCAGTGCACCCCAGACCCTAACCACTCGCTGCATGAAAAAGTTTCTCCTCATGTCTCCATTGCCTCTTTCTCCAATGATCTTAAATCTGTGCCCTCTGGCGCTCGATCTTTTCACCAATGGGAACAGTTTCTCCATCGATTGACTCTGTCCAGACCCCTCATGGTGTTGAATACCTCTATCAAATCTCCTCTCAACCTTCTCTTCTCCGAGAAAATACTCCCAACTTCCCCAATCTGTCTCCGTGACTGAGCTTTCTCATTCCTGGAACCTCATGAATCTTTTCTGTACTCTCTCCAACGCCTTCCCATCCTTCCTAAAGTGTGGCACCCAGAACTGGACACAATACTTTAGCTGAGGCCAAACCGGTGTTTCTTTATACAGGTTTTTATAATACTCCTTGTTCTTGCACTCTATAGGTTCATTAAAAATCTAAAACCTCGAAATTTCCATGTGGGTACTTGTTTTCCATTTTGCCCATACATTCTAGATCTGAAGGATGTACGGGAATCCAGGAACCATGGGTTACTGCATTCCCTGAAGGGGTGAGTGGCCTCCATATGGCACCCAACCCAGCACCATCCAACTTGGGTGAGACCTCCTGGCATCCCCTGTGGCTGCATTGCTATGGATTCCTCCCCATCCCACCCCCTCCATCACTGCCACCCTGTTTTGAGAGGCCTCCCACCTCCTGGTGCCACTCATCATGCCACCCACTGATCCGGAGTTAGCTGAGGCTCACCCAGAGGCTCCTTCACCTCATTTCGTACCCCCTTCCCCCAATCCCATCGACCCCGTCCCATTCTTTGGACTTGGAGTTCTCCCAGGGTCTGGTAGCCTGGAGAACATCAAGCAGCTGACCAGTTCAGACCAGCTTGGGCTGAGAGGTGGCAACATTCGTGCCACACAAGTGCCAGGCAATGACCATCGCCAACAAGAGAGAATCTAACCATCACCCCTTGACATTCAATGGCATCACCATCACTGAATCCCCCACAATCAACATCCTGGGGGTTACCATTGACCAGAAACTGAACTGGTCTCGCCATATAAATACTGTGGCTACAAAAGCAGGTCAGAGGCTGGGAATCCTGCGATGAGTAACTCACCTCCTGACTCCCCAAAGCCTGTCCACCATCTACAAGGCACAAGTCGGGAGTGTGATGGAATACTCCCCACTTGCCTGAATGAGTGCAGCTCCCAAACACTCAAGAAGCTCGACATTGTCCAGGACAAAGCAGCCCACTTGATTGGCACCACATCCACAAACATTCACTCCCTTCACCACTGACGCACAGTAGCAGCAGTGTGTGCCATCTACAAGATGCACTGCAGGAATTCACCAAGGCTCCTTCGACAGCACCTTCCAAACCCACAACCACTGCCATCTAGAAGGATAAGGGCAGCAGACACTTGGGAACACCACCACCTGGAAGTTCCCCTCCAAGCCACTCACCATCCTGACTTGGAAACATATTGGCCGTTCCTTCACTGTCGCTGGGTCAAAATCCTGGAACCCCCTCCCTAACAGCACTGTGGGTGGACCTACACCACAGGGACTGCAGCGGCTCAAGAAGGCAGCTCACTACCACCTTCTCAAGGGGCAATTAGGGGTGGGCAATAAGTGCTGGTCTAGCCAGCGATGCCCACATCCAGTGAATGAATAAATAAATGAAATAAAGCTCGCCAGCGGTGAGTTGTCTATCCAGCACCAATCGTTTTTAGGACATTGACTGGGTTCCCCTGGATCTCTCCATTTTCTGGTCTGGTAGACGGGACTCCATTACCCGCAGCCCCAGTATCCTGGCTGGGAGCTGTGTTCAGGTTGAAGTCACAGGCTGGTTCTGTGCAGCAAAGTCAAATCTCTGAGCACATGCTACTTTGACCTTCAACTGGGCCCGGTCTCTCATACTCTTGGCCTGGTGAGTGTCTCCACCTTCAATAGTGAGGAGGTGGCAGTCCAGTCCTGCCTCTGCCCCCACCCCTGTGCCCCACCCCCCCACCATCCAGCTCTTGAGCATCGCCCACTAAACGATGCCAAAATGCAAACTGATTGGCCTGTGCCCACCTCTCCTGGTTAGTGCATCTCTCAAAGATCATCTAAAGCATTAGACTGGCTCAGATATGTTGGATGGGAGAATCCTAACCCCTCGATACCCCTCCCTAGTCATGTCTGTGTAACTCCCTCTTGTTTATCTCCCCATATCTCCCTCTCCGAGCTCATCCTGTCCATGAGCCCCATCTTCGCACTGAACGGTTAACCAATCAACTCCCCATTTTGGTCCCCATGTTAGCCGGTATTGTCATGGGACCCTTCTCCGTGGGTTCTGCTCCCCTCTCTTATTACCTATCTTCTCAAACAAAAAAAACGAAGGTTAACCTCTCTGCCCTTGCAAAGTGCCACCCCATCTCCAACCTCCCTCACGTCTCCTTAACCGTAGAGTCACGATGGCACAGAAGGAGGCCATTCGGCCCATCGAGTCCATTCCAGCTCTCCGTACACCGAGCAAGTCAGTCTCATTCCCCGCATCCCCCCGCCGCCCCCGACCCCCTACCCCATGTCTCTTGCCCAAAACCTTGAATCTGTGTCTCCAAGCCTTTGGACCATCAACTGCCTGAGGCACAGTCTGACCCCATCAGTTAAATTTAGTGAGTGATGCCAGGGAGACTGCACACAGTTGACAGGACATTATAAAAACGGAGCCTGGAACACATGAGTTTTTTTTAAGGGTTCTGTAGAGGCTGAATTGCTGAGCTGGAGTTGGCGTGTGAGCTCGCAGTTATAAAGCTTCTCTCAGAATAGATGTTTTGTATTGCGAGAATGTCTGACAGATAGCGACTTCAACAATATTTACACACCACGCCTGTGATCCAAGGCCGACTGTGGCACATCTGGGAGCTTCTGAAGGAGTGTCAACGTTTTGGAATTGTTTGGACATGGGATTGTTTTCAGAGAAAGAATCTTCCAGAAAGTTCTAACCTGTGAAACTAGGAGACTGAAGACCTGGCACACTGATCCAGGCTGTCCCTCACACCTAACCTCACACTGTCCCTCACACCTAACCTCATTGTCCCTCACACTGTCCCTCACACCTACCCTCACTGTCCCTCACACTGACACTCATTGTCCCTCACACTGTCCCTCACACCTACCCTCACTGTCCCTCACACTGGCACTCATTGACCCTCACACTGTCCCTCACACCTACCCTCACACTGTCCCTCACACTGACACTCATTGTTCCTCGCACTGTCCCTCACACCTACCCTCACTGTCCCTCACACTGTCCCTTACACTGACATTCATTGTCCCTCACACTGTCCCTCACACCTAACCTCACTGTCCCTCACACTGACACTCATTGTCCCTCACACTGTCCCTCACACCTAACCTCACTGTCCCTCACACTGACACTCATTGTCCCTCACACCTACCCTCACTGTCCCTCACACTGTCCCTTACACTGACACTCATTGTCCCTCACACTGTCCCTCACACCTAACCTCACTGTCCCTCACACTGTCCCTTACACTGACACTCATTGTCCCTCACACTGTCCCTCGCACCTAACCTCACTGTCCCTCACACTGTCCCTTACACTGACACTCATTGTCCCTCATACTGTCTCTCACACCTAACCTCACTGTCCCTCACACTGACACTCATTGTCCCAATCACTGTCCCTCACGCTGCCCTACACACTGTCCCAAACACTATCCCTCACATTGTCCCACACACTGACCCATACACTGTCCCACACACTGACACATGCAGTGTCCCTCACACTGACATATACACTGACCCACACACTGTCCCTCACACTGACATATACACTGACCCACACACTGTCCCACACACTGACACATGCAGCGTCCCTCACACTGACCCACACACTGACACATACACTGTCCCACACACTGACACATGCAGCGTCCCTCACACTGACCCACACACTGACACATACATCGAACCTTCACACAGCATCACTCACACTGACCCTCAACCTGACGCACACACTGTCCCACTCACTAATCCACACACTGACCCACAACTGATTCACACACTGACCCATAACTGACTCATGCACTTACCCACACAATGTCCCTCACACACACCAACACGCACACCAATACACACACCAACCCAACACTGACCCACACATAGACCCACACGCGGAACCACACGCCGACTCACCCGCCAACCTCAACGCTGACCCACACTCTGTCCCACACGCCCACCCCAACGCTGACCCACACTCTGTCCCACACTCTAGTCCCTCATGCCAAGCCACACACACAACCACACGTCCACCCCAATGCTGACCCACACTCCGTCCCACATGCCCACCCACACGCCCACCCACACACTGACCGCTCATGACCCACACACGGACCACACACCAAGATACACACTTACCCACAGATCGACCTACACACAGACCCACACACTGACCCACATAGTGACCCACACACCGACCCACATAGTGACCCACATAACAACCAACGCAAGGATCCACAAATGGACCCCCACACACTGGCCACACTGTGTGGCTTAATTGGATTAAAACCAGCTGGTCTGGGTGCTTTGATGTCTAGTAGTTTGATATGTTAATTATATAACGTAAAGATAGAAGGTAAAGAGTACATTTGCATTTGTTGAATAAACTATCCAAAAGAATGGGTAAAATCTTGCAACCAGCTAGAAGATGCCAAGCAATGTGTTTATATTACTAATAACATTGATGGAATAAAAGGATCATTGTTAGGAGAGGTAAAATTTAAAAACCTAGTAATACAATGGAAAATTTACATTCTAAGACGAAGCTAGGTATAAACAGAAAGAAGTTTGTGTATGAGTCAGAGGCATGTAAAATCTAACCAGCCTGTAAGTCTAGGGCTGTTTCTGCAAAGGAACCTCATTTTGAATTTGTAAGGTCAAAGGTGCTTTGCCTGGTGCCCATTTAAAGCTTATGAGTTATTGTTGCCTTGGTGAAGATTTACCTGGGAGTGATTCATTTGGGCATTTGTTTAAAAGTTATTATGGTATTAATTTGTATACACGTGTATGTTGTTAAATTAATAAATGTTTAATTTAGTTTTATATATAAAAACCTCTTGAGGTTCGGTGGTCTTATTCCTGAATTTAGAGCTGCATCTCAAACATACCAATTGAAAATATAGATCATGACAGTTGTTCAAGTTTCTCTCTGGGATTTAAACAACTCAGCCTTTACCAACTGCTGTGTCATCACACCAAGGCAGATGAATTTGAATGGAATAAAAATCTGGAATTAAGAGTTTGATGATGACCATGAAGCCATTGTCGATTGTCATAAAAACCCATCTGGTTCACTAATGCCCTTTAGGGAAGGAAATGTGCCTTTCTTACTTCATCTGTCCTGAATGTGAGTCCAGATCGGCAGGAATGTGGTTGACTCTGAAATGGCCTAGTAAGCCACTCATTTGTATCAAGCCAATAAAAAGGAATGAAACCTGACAGACTACCTGGCATCGACTTAGGCACTGGAAACAATTAATGGCAAACCCAGCCCTGTGACCCCTGCAAAGTCCTCCTTATTAACATCTGGGGGCATGCCAAAATTGGGAGGGCTGTGTCACAGGCTAATCAAGCCTGACGTAGTTATACTCACGGAATCATACCTTACAGATCATGTCTTAGACACCACCATCACCATCCCTGTGTATGTCCTGTCCCACCGACAGGACAGACCCAGCAGAGGTGGCAGCACAGTGGTAGACAGTCGGGAGGGAGTTTGCCCTGAGAGTCCTCAATATTGACTCCATACCCCATGAAATCTCATGGCATCAAGTCAAACATGGGTAAGGAAATGTCTTGCTGGTTACCATGTACTGCCACCCCTCAGCTGATGAATCGGTGCTCCTTCATGTTGAACACCACTTGGAGAAAGCACTGAGGGTGGCAAGGACACAGAATGTACTCTGGGTGGGGGACCTCACAGTCCGAGCTGGCTGAGTCCTAAAGGACGTAACTGTGGCAGGTGGCGAGGGAACCAACAAGAGGGAAAAACATACTTGACCTTATCCTCACCAACCTGCAGATGCATCTGTCCATGACAGTATCGGTAGGAGTGACCACCGCACAGTCCTTGTGAAGACTGGAAGGAACATATATTTTTATTTCCGTTAGACTGTTGTAAAGAACATATCTTTTTATCTTCTGTTGGGACACTAGATTAAAATTACAATGGCTGCAGTTTGAAAAACATGTCCATCAGAACAGGAAGAGCGATATATACAATGTTGCAGTCCTGGAACAGAGTGTGCCATGAAAGACAAGATGGTGTTGGAAAAGAGTCCTAGACCAAGGGAGCTGCCTGGCAACAAAGTTTTAATTGGCTCCTGACCAGGTGGCCAGGTTTTGTGTGAGAGCAGTGCAGCACAATAGCTCCTAGCCTGAAAGGAACAAGACCTAAAATCTCTTTCTCCTGTGTGTGGAAGATTCCAGTAATTCCACAATAACAGCTAGCTGGCTTTTCTTCTCATATGCCTATAACCAGCTCTCTCTCTGAAAACCCCTGTCAAGAGGCAAAGGGGAAAATCACTGGTAGAGAAATTGAAAGGCAAATGCTCAACCAGTGAACTAAATACTAAATACAAGACCACCTTGTATCATTAACAAAGAACTGAAAGGAGTTTGGAAGATATCGGTCAAAATCAACCCATCAAATCCTGTACTCCGGAATTGGTGTTATTGAATGGTTTTATCCCACCCTTAAAATCCATATTTTTCTGTGTCTTATGTGTCTTGTATGTGTGTGTGTAGGGATTTAAGAAGGGGTAGAGTTTAGGATATAGGTTAAAATTTAGCAGTTCATATTTCTTTCTTTTGCCACTGGTTAATGACAATTTGTTCAATAAACAGTTATTTACTTGTTAAGTTTACAAACCTGGTGCTCGTATTCTGTTAACCTAAATTAAACAGTTGGGTAGAATTGGGGCAACCTGGTGGTTTAGTCAAACTTTTCACATTTGTTGTGGTTTGGGGAACTGTGGGGCCTGATATTACAGCACACTAACGCCAGTGAGTCATGACAAGATGATGTCCCACCTTTACATTGAGGCTTGTGTTGTGTGGCACGTTAAATGGGATACATTTCAAACAGATCTAGCAACTCAAGACTGGGCATCCATGAGGCACTGTGGGCGATCAGCAGAGGCAGAATTGCACTCAACCACAATCTGTAACCTCATGGCCTGGCAGGTTCCCCACCCTACCATTATCAACAAGCCAGGGGGTCAACTCTGGTTCAATGAACGTGCAGGAGGGCATGCCAGGAGCAGCACCAGGCACACTTAAAAATAAGGTGTCGACCTGGTGAAGCTATAACACAGGACTACTTGGGTGCCAAACAACATAAGCAGCAAGTGATAGGCAGAGCTAAGCGATCCCACGACCAACGGATCACATCTAAGCTCTGCAGTCCTGCCATATCCAGTCGTGAATGGTGGTGGACAATTAAATAACTCACTGGAGGAGGAGGCTCCACAAATATCCTCATCCTCAATGATGGGGGAGCCCAGCACATCAGTGCACAAAATAAGGCTGAAGGATTCGCAACAATCTTCAGCCAGAAGTGCCGAGTGGGTGATCCACCTTGGCCTGCTCCGGCGGTCCCCAGCATCACAGATGCCAGTCTTCAGCCAATTCAATTCACTCCACATGGTGTCAAGAAACAGCTGAAGGCACTGGATACTGCAAAGCCAATGGGCCCTGACAATATTCTGGCAATTGTACTGAACACTTGCGCTTCAGAACCTGCCGCACCCCTAGCCAAGTTGTTCCAGCATAGCTACAACACTGGCATCTACCTGGCTATGTGGAAAATTGTACACACTAAGCAGGACAATCCAACCCGGCCAATTACCGCCCCTTCAGTCTACTCTCGATCATCAGTAAAATAATGGAAGGGGTCATCAACAGTGCTATCAAGTGGCACTTGCTTAGTAATAACCTGCTCACAGACGCCTAGTTTGGGTTCCGCCAGGGCCACTCAGCTCCTGACCTCATTACTGCCTTGGTTCAAACATGGACAGAAGAGCTGAACTCCAAAGGTGAGGAGAGAGTGACTACCCTTGACATGAAGGCAGCATTTGACCGAGTGTGGCATCAAGGAGCCCGAGCAAAACTGGAGTCAATGGGAATCAGAGGGGAAACTCTCTGCTGGTTGGAGTCATACCTAGCACAAAGGAAGATGGTTGTGGTTGTTGGAGGTCAATCATCTCAGTCCCAGGACATCACTGCAGGAGTTCCTCAGGGTAGTGTCCTGGGCCCAACAATCTTCATCTGCTTCATCAATGACCTTCCTTCCATCATAAGGTCAGAAGTGGGGATGTTCGCTGATGATTGCACAATGTTCAGTACTGTTCACAACTCCTCAGATACTGAAGCAGTCCATGTCCAAATGCAGCAAGATCTGGACAACATCCAGGTTTGGGCTGACATGTGGCAAGTAACATTTGTGCCACACAAGTGTCAGGCAATGACCATCGCCGACAAGAGAGAATCTAACCATCTCCCCCTGACATTCAATGGCATTACCATCACTGAATTCCCCACTATCAACATCCTGGGGGTTACCATTGACCAGAAACTGAACTGGACTAGCCAAATAAATACTGTGGCTACAAGAGCAGGTTAGAGTCTAGGAACCCTGTGGTGAGTAACTCACCTCCTGACTCCCCAAAGCCTGTCCACCATCTACAAGGCACAAGTCAGGAGTGTGATGGAATACTCCCCACTTGCCTGGATGAGTGCAGCTCCCACAACACTCAAGAAGCTCGACACCATCCAGGACAAAGCAGCCCACTTGACCGGCACCACATCCACAAACATTCACTCCCTCCACCACCGACACACAGTAGCAGCAGTGTGTACCGTCTACAAGATGCACTGCAGGAACTCACCAAGGCTCCTTAAGCAGCACCTTCCAAACCCACGACCTCTACCATCTAGAAGGACAAGGGCAGCAGATTGATGTGAACACCACCACCTGGAAATTCCCCTCCAAGTCACTCACCATCCTGACTTGGAAATATATCGGCCGTTCCTTCACTGTCGCTGGGTCAAAATCCTGGAACTCCCTCCCTAACAGCAATGTGGGCGCTTGCTGGTCACTGTGGAAGGCCACCGACATGTTCCCTGCCCCCACTCTGGGCCGCATGAGGTCCACCAAAGTCACCAATCAGCCTGGGAGGCAGTGGCAGCGGTGGTCAGCACCACCGGAGTACTGAGGGGGTCAGCCATCTGGTGCAGGAAGAGGATGAATGATCTCATCTGTTCCGCCAGGGTAAGTCACCCTTCTCATGACTCTGAACTCTCACACTCACAAACCCATCACACATCCACAGGGATCTCACACCTCAAGGGACAACACCACTCGCTCTCACACACACACACACACCCTCACATCTCCATCAGGCTCATATCGCCTTGAGCTCCTCCTGTCCACGGCTCTGCTCACCATGTAAACACTGTGTCATGTGTCCTGCTCACACTCTCTCCATCTGTTTCCATGCAGGAGAAGCCTGCTCGCATGAGCAGGGAGGGGTCCCAGACTGTGCGTCGAGTGGCCCACATTAGGCCCCTCACTCGTTTTGAGGAGTGTGTCATTGCACTGACTGGTGAGGACATGGACTGTGCCGGTAGTGATGGTGAGGTTGGCATGAGGACCCTGCACCACATCATCCCTCTCTCAATGCACTGTAAGTGCTCTCTCTCCCTGTTTTTGACTGTTAACATGCACTAATTATCTCTACGTTGGTTCACAGGGAGCTCTGCCAAGCGACCTTTGCCCTCAGCCCTTAGCTCCATCCAGGTTCTGAACCTCCATCCAAAAGGACACCTCCTCCATTGAAGAGCTAGAAATAAGCAGCCTGGAAGACCCGTCACAGCGCTCACCCACCCCTCCACCAGCGCAGAGTCACACCCCTCAGTGGGACCTAGATCAAGATCAGGCTCGGGTTCACAATCTGGTGGTCATCGCGTGGTCTCATGCCCACAGCAGGAGGAGGCAGGTTCAGCCAAGCTCCCCGGCACTGGGAGGGCTGCTGGGGAAGAGGCATCTGTGAGGGTTCGAGTCAGATGACAAACCTCTGGATTCGCCCTTCCATGGAGAGTAGCAGAAGGTGGGTGAACATCGCACAGAGCTGCTGGAAGCCCCCAACAGAGTGGCAGGTGAGTCAGAGGAGTGTGCCCGCCTGCTCTCTGATGAAGTGGTGCCCACATGTGCGTGTGTGGAAGACCCCCTGGGAAGGATGGCGGAGGCCATGGAGACTCTGGTCCAGCAGAATGCAGAGATGCGTGCAGACCTGCACTCCATCATCGTGGGAGCCATGGGTGAGTTCCTGCAGTGGCAACGCGAGAGGAAAGCACCTCGACATCCCTCCGGGTGTTTCTTCCCCTGAAGGAATCAGGCCGGGGCCCTCGGGCACCCAGAGGGAGGAAGAGCAGCAGCTGGACACCCCTGGGTCATCCGCTTAGGAATCTCAGAGGTTGTCCGCTCCCTCCGAGCCCTCTTTGCCTGCGACCCTCCCAGCCTCGTCCTCTGTCACCGTAGAGGGAGCAGCTGGCCCACAGGAGGACAGCCAAAGCCAAGCTCGGGCCCTCGCGGCCTTGGCTCTCCAGAGGACGCACGCCAAAGTCACCAGAGGCAGCAGGGCCGACCATCCATAGCACAGGCTGTCTCCACACCTGCTGCGATGTCAGGGCAGCACCTGGAATAGGGGGTAGGCCTCGAAAAGTTAAGACAACCTGATCACAAGCGATGGCACGGGTGAACACATTTTGTCACTTTGTAATCTGCAAATACATTCACTTTCGCTGAATAATGTGTCGTGTTGTCTTTCAGCTTCACTCACAGGCCTCGCAGTCCTCCCACTGCATTCACCCTCCCACCCTGCCGCCAGGAGCTGTCCAGTTGTACGCAGCCAGACCACGGACAGAACTTTCCGGTTGGCGGGTGGGGTCTGGGATCGGCTGGGAAGTCGCGGGTGAAACGCGTCTCCCCCGATGGGCAGGCAAGGGGCCTGTTGGCTGCCGGGTCCAATGGCGACCCGGGGGGGGGGGGTCCGGTTTATCAATGGCACAGGTTGCCATGGAAGAGCGTCTCTTCTGCATTTTCAACAGTAAATCTATGGCATCAAGTGTGGCTGGAGACGCCAGGTCAGGTGGGCACTCGGGGCCCCTCCCTGCTTTTCGGACGAGTGCCTCACTCTGCTCCTGGAGGAGGCGGCTGACAGGAGGGACACCCGTGTCCCCAGAGGTGTGAGGAGGGGGCCACCTCACCTCAGGAAGAGGGTACGGGAAGAGGTGGCAGCACAGGTCAGCAGCCATGGTGTGGTGTGGCGCACATGGGCACAGTGCCACAAGAGCTTCAATGGCCTGCTATGCTGAGGAAGGTGAGTATCGTGTTGGCATGGGTCAGTGTGGTGAAGTGTTAAGGGCTGGCTGTCTCCTGCCCTGCCTGTGGGGCTCAGGGGTACTAGATTCTGAGTGCCAACTGTCAGTGATGCCGGAGCGGGCCAAGGGGGCGAGCTCTGGCTGCTTGGACTTGCGGCTTGAGGGCCACGACTCAGCTGTGCCTGGCGAGGTGTTCCTCAGCTGGGGTTGGCCAGGCTGCAATGGCGCTGCGGGGTAGAGAGTGGACCAATCAATGCTCCTCTGTCCTTCCAGGAGAAGATAAGCCATAACCAATCAGAGAGGGCACGGACAGGCGAAGGACCCGCCCAGCTCGCTGCTGCTGACCAGGTTAGAGCAGGAGGCCCTTGAGCTGGAGAGCCGGCACACTCCCCAGTCACGGAGAGGCTGGGGTGTCAGACCAAGGTAAGAGTGCAGCGCACAGAGGTGAGAGTTTCAGATCGTGCAAACACTCTTCATTGATGGGAGCCTCAAAGCTGGAGACCCCATTGACCATTGAAAGACGATGGTACCTTGATGCAGATCTCCATTGTCTCACCCGGGTGCCTGGCATGCACAGTGACAGTGTGGTGACTTTAACTAATGACATGTCCTTCTTCTCCCTTAGATTCTCTGGCACACTCGCACTCTCTGGACCCCGAAGGACCACCCCTGATGCCAGAGGACACCCAGGCTTCATCTGCACCTACATCACACCCACACTCTGAACCAGGCACCAGTGCAGATACCAGCACCTCGGTGGGCATTAGATCAGGGGCTAGACTGTCGGTGCACAGCGGTGAGGGCACTTCACACTCACTTGAGGTGCAGGCGGAGGCAGTGAGTGCCCAGGGTGCCGGCAGTCGGAGGACGGCTGGAGACCAGGATGATGCTGAGTCAAAGGCAGGTGATGAGCCTCTGGAGTCGTCCATTAGGCAGCAGATGCTGAATGTCCAGCGGGATGTGTGGGAGGATCTGGCAGAGATGCATGAGGGTCTGGGTGCCTTGGTCTCTGTTGTAGAGGAGTCCATGCAGAGCGTGAGCACTGTGTTGACCCTCATGGCTGAGCACACTGCCTCCTCCATTGAGAGAGTGGCGACTCTCATGGAGAGGCAGCTCCAGGGACAGAATGAGGGGTTCCTGGGGTTGCGCTCGGACCTGCAAACCCTCACACAGGCACCTCAGGTGGTCAGTGCCAGCGTGGGAGATGGATGAGGCACCCAGTACCCCAGCTAGGTGCCCATCCATCAGTGGCAAACAGGGAGGTCCAGAGCAACCTGCTTGTCATCTCCACGGGCTCCTCTCAGGGCGCTCTGGATGAGGGCAGCAGCTCCTCTGCCCCTTTGCCAGTGACCGTGGCATCTGATGAGGCTGCGATAACTGGGGAGATGCCAGCCATGGCACTGGCTGCTCCCTCCCGGGCGGGGCCAGCACAGGCTCCACTGGCCAGAGGACGACCACCAAGGTCATCAAGGCCAACAGGACAGCAGAGTCAGCCGGCTGTCTCCAATACCACTGCCAGCGAGGTGGGCACCAAGACATGGCACTCACAAACGTAAGTTAAAGACAACACGAGCTCAAGAGGGACTGGTCACGGGTGATCTTCTGCTCAGTTATGTTTGGTTTATATGTCTACTGGTGTGGACATTAAAACCAGTAAAGGTGATGGCATTATGCATTCAATGTGACAATAACATTAAATTTGCTTTTGTTCTGATGGCTTGAGTATGCTCCACCTTTTATTTTGGTGCAGGGTACGCCAGTATGTAATGAATGTCTCTAAACTTTATTGCACGGGCACGGAGTGGACTTTGGGTTCACATTACAGGGGCATTTCGGGTATCTTGGATGGAGGCAGCAGCCCTGGCGTGAGGTGGAAGTGGATCTTTGGCAGCCTAGCTGAAGGAGAGTTGGGTCAAGGTGTCCCTGGTGTCCCTGCCTCCCTGGAGGTTACTGAGATCTGCCTCCACCCCCTCAGTGTTCTCCACACCGTGCTCCTCTTCTGACTCACTACTGGACACACCCTCTACGGCCTGTGGGGCTGCATCAAGATCCTCTTCCTCCAGTGGGTGCCCCCTTGCCGGTGCCAGATTGTGGAGAGCGCAGCATGCGACCACTATCAGTGATACCCGCTCTGGGGGGTATTGTAGTGCTTCCCCTGAATGGTCCAGGCATCGGAAGTGAATATTCAGAAGACCGATGGTCCTCTCTATCACTGCCCTTGTGGAGGCTCCTGTTGTATCGCTGCTCTGCCTCTGTTCTTGGATGGTGAAGAGGTGTCATGAGCCACCTTTTCAATGGATAACCCTCGTCACCCAGCAGCCATCCATCCAGTCGGGCTGGAGCACTGAAGAGCCCCGGCACCTGGGAGTGTCTGAGGATGTACCTGTCATAGGAGCTGCCTGGGTACCTTGCACAGACTTGTAGAATCTGCATCCTGTGATCACACACTATCTGCACAATCATGGAGTGGATGCCCTTCCTGTTGACAAAGGCACCGGGCTCACCTGCTGGCGCCTTGATGGCCACATGTGTACAGTCTATAGCACCCTGGACACGGGGGAAGCCAGCAGTCGCTGTGAAGCCTCTGGCTCTCTCAGCCTGGCTGGCCTCGTCCGTATTGAAATGAATGAAAGTCAATAGCCACCTGTACCGAGCGTCTGTCACCAGCTTGAAGCAACTGTGGACAGCTGACTGGGAGACTCCACTCAGATCCCCCACTGAGCCCTGGAAAGAGCCGGAGGCAGAGAAGCTGTGGGTCACTGTGACCTTCAGAGCCACTGGCATGGGGTGTCCACCCACACAGTCGGAGCTGATCTCAGGCCCGATCCTCTGACAAATGGAGGCCACTGTCTCCCTGGAGAGGCAGAGCCTCCTTTGGCATTGCACCTCAGACATATTGAGGTAGCTGCATCGCTGCCTGTAAACCCGGGCAGCAGGATAGTGGCGTCTTCTGCGGCCCCTTCATCCTTGGACATCCTGCTGGGCCCTGCACCCCTTGTGCCTGCACCTCTCCTCCCACAGGGTCCCTCCCCTGGAGGCTGCATGGGGACACCCGGCCTCCTCTCCCTTCTGCCCCTCTCTTCCTCCCCAGAGGAGGAGGTGTCACCAGCGGAGGCCACAATCCCCATTCCCAGGGTAACGGGAGGCTGCCTGATACCCGGCAGGGTCCAGACTGTCTGAATCCTCCGGGGGCCTTGGAGACACAAATGAGTCCTCACACACAGCCTGGAAATGCTAACATTGAAGCCCCGAACAGAGATGAAGCTGCCAAGTACCAATAAGCAACCAACAGCAAACTATCTCCCAAAGCCCCTCACTGCTCACACTGACAACGCTGCTGACCCTTTTTATCCCGTCCTTGGATGAGGTTTTGTAAAATGGTGGCTGCCTGCCTGCCCGTTTTGCCCGTGTGACGAGCGCGAAATCGCCCGGGCAAAGTGAAATCTTGGCCGATTGCCTTTTTAATGGCCTTAATTGGCCTCTTAATTGATGGCGGGCGCGGCTCCGACACCCGTGAGCTCCCGCCGACCGGAATATCGCCCGGGCGCGGGATGGCATCGGGACACTCGCCCGACGTCATCTCGTGCGATTTCACGTGCCTGCCCGATCAGGGTAAAACTCCGCCCCGTGAGCTATTCCGGAGAGAGAGCTGTGTGTGTGTGTGTGTGTGGGGCAGGGCCTTTCACAGACTCGTGCAAGTGTCAGACTCATCTCAATGTCCCGAGCAGTTTCAGTGCTGCCTGTTGGGGCTCTCTCTCAGGTGCCCATCTGAGCTGACCTGCATCTCCGCCCACCCACTGACCACTCCCCGCCTCCCACAGCCCCCGCCCCCCCAAGTATCACCTTCCCCCTCCCCACTGTCACCTGCCCACCCGAACCCTTGTCTTTCCGGGATGTGCAGGTGAACGTGTACATTCTCTATCTCCCTGGGCATCCCACCCACCCCCACCGTCCACATTGACCTCCCCAACCTCATCCTTCCCACCCTCAGGGTCTCTGGCTGCCTCCAAGTTCCCACCAAGCACCCTCGCCATCCCTTCAACCGTCACATCCTCACTCTCCCACGTGACTGGCTCACTCTGCCCTCTCTCACACCCACCATTCGCCACTCCTCCCACGCCCACCCTCAGTTCGCTTCCCAGGAGGCATCACATCCTCGAACCCCTCTAGCCCCTCACACTAGCCCATCACACTGACCCACTCATTGACCCACTCATTGACCAACGCAATGACCTACACACACTCCCACACTGACGCCCACGCTGACCCTAACCCCATAAAAGCCTCCGTTTGCCACAATCTCGCCCCCTCACACACACCCGACCCATCACCCCCTCAATATCACTCCCTCACCCAACATTCATGCCCCCCACACCCCACAGTCTCACCCCCTCAACCCACACTCCCACCCTCTCACTCGTTCCCCAAAATTCCACACTCTCGCCCGCTCGCCCTACGCACTCACCTCAGCTCTCACTCTCGCCCCTCACCCCACAGTTGCGCCCTCTCACCCCACACTCTGGTGAGCTCACTCCAAACACTGACCCACACGCTGACCCACACATTGACACACGCACTGACCCATGCACTGACCCACACACTGACCCACACGCTGACCCACACGCTGACCCACACACTGACTCAAACATTGACCCAAACACTGACCCCAACACTGACCCAAACACTGACCCACACACTGACCTAAACACAGACCCAAACACTGACCCACACACTGACCAACACACTGACCCACACACTGACCCCAACACTGACCCAAACACTGACCACAACACTGACCCACACACTGACCCACACACTGACCAACACGCTGACCCATGCACTGACCCACACATTGACCCAAACACTGACCCACACACTGACCCACACACTGACCCACACACTGACCCAAACACTGACCCCAACACTGACCCATACACTGACCCAAACACTGACCCACACATTGACCCAAACATTGAACCCAACACTGACCCACACACTGACACAAACACTGACACAAACACTGACCCACACACTGACCCACATGCTGACCAACATGTTGACCCATGCACTGACCCACACGCTGACCCACACATCGACCCACACACTGACCCCAACACTGACCCAAACACTGACCACAACACTGACCCACACACTGACCCACACACTGACACAAACACTGACCCAAACACTGACCCACACACTGACCCACATGCTGACCCACACATTGACCCACACACTGACCCCAACACTGACCCAAACACTGACCACAACACTGACCACAACACTGACCCAAACACTGACCCACACACTGACCAACACGCTGACCCATGCACTGACCCACACATTGACCCAAACACTGACCCACACACTGACCCAAACACTGACCCACACACTGACCCACGCACTGACCCACACATTGACCCAAACAATGACCCACACACTGACCCACGCACTGACCCATGCACTGACCCACACACTGACCCACACACTGAGCCACATGCTGACCAACACGCTGACCCACACACTGACCCACACACTGACCCACATGCTGAACAACACGCTGACCCACACACTGACCCAAACACTGACCCATGCACTGACCCACACACTGACCCCAACACTGACCCACACACTGACCCCAACACTGGCCCAAACACTGACCACAACACTGACCCAAACACTGACCCAAACACTGACCCACACACTGACCAACACGCTGACCCATACACTGACCCACACACTGACCCAAACACTGACCCACACATTGACCCAAACAATGACCCACACACTGACCCACACACTGACCCATGCACTGACCCACACACTGACCCACACACTGAGCCACATGCTGAACAACACGCTGACCCACACACTGACCCAAACACTGACCCATGCACTGATCGACACACTGGCCCATGCACTCGCCCACAAACTGACCCCAACACTGACCCACACACTGACCCACACACTGACCAACACGCTGACCCATGCACTGACCCACACGCTGACACACACACTGACCAACACACTGACCCACACACTGCCACACACACTGACCCAAACACTGACCCACACATTGACCCAAACACTGATCCACACACTGACTCGAACACTGACACACTCACTGACCCACACACTGACCCACACACTGACACAAACACTGACCCAAACACTGACCCACACACTCACCAACACACTGACTCGAACACTGACACACTCACTGACCCACACACTGACCCACACACTGACACAAACACTGACCCAAACACTGACCCACACACTGACCCACATTCTGACCAACACACTAACCCACACACTGACCGACACACTGACCAACGTGCTGACCCACACACTGACCCAAAGACTGACCCAAAGACTGACCCAAACACTGACCAAAACACTGACCCACACACTGACCCAAACACTGACCCACACACTGACCAACACACTGACCAACACACTGACCAACACACTGACCCATGCACTGACCCACACACTGACCCAAACACTGACCCACACACTGACCCACACACTGACCCACACAGTGACCAACACGCTGACCCGTGCACTGACTCACACACTGACCAACACGCTGACCCACACACTGACCCACACACTGACCCACACGCTGACCAACACGCTGACCCACACACTGACCCAAACACTGACCAAAACACTGACCCACACACTGATCCAAAACTGACCCACTCACCGACATACACACTGACCCAAACACTGACCCAAACACTGACCCACACACTCACCAACATGCTGTCCCATGCTCGGGACATTGAGATGAGTCTGACACTTGCACGAGTCTGTGAAAGGCCCTGCCCCACACACACACACACACACACACAGCTCTCCCCCCGGAATTGCTCACGGGGCGGAGTTTTACCCTGATCGGGCCGGCACGTGAAATCGCACCAGATGACGTAGGATGAGCGCCCCAATGCCATCCCGCGCCCGGGTGATATTCCGGTCGGCGGGCGCGTACGGGTGTCGGAGCCGCGCCCGCCATCAATTAAGAGGCCACTTAAGGCCATTAAAAAGGCAATTGGCCAAGATTTCACTTTGCCCGGGCGATTTCGCGCTCGTCACATGGGCAAAACGGGCAGGCGGGCAGCCGCCAGTTTACAAAACCTCATCCGAGGACGGGATAAAAAGGGGTCAGCAGCGTTGTCAGTGTGAGCAGTGAGGGGCTTTGGGAGATAGTTTGCTGCTGGTTGCTTATTGGTACTTGGCAGCTTCATCTCTGCTCGGGGCTTCAATGTTAGCATTTCCAGGCTGTGTGTGAGGACTCATTGGTGTCTCCAAGGCCCCCGGAGGATTCAGACAGTCCAGACCCTGCCGGGTAACAGGCAGCCTCCCGTCACCCTGGGAATGGGGATTGTGGCCTCCGCTGGTGACACCTCCTCCTCTGGGGAGGAAGAGAGGGGCAGAAGGGAGAGGAGGCCAGGTGTCCCCATGCAGCCTCCAGGGGAGGGACCCTGTGGGAGGAGAGGCGCAGGCACGAGGGGCGCAGGGCCCAGCGGGAAGTCCAAGGATGAAGGGGCCGCAGAAGACGCCACTATCCTGCTGCCCGGGTTTACAGGCGGCGATGCAGCTACCTCAATATGTCTGAGGTGCAATGCTGAAGGAGGCTCTGCCTCTCCAGGGAGACAGTGGCCTCCATCTGTCAGAGGATCGGGCCTGAGATCAGCTCCGACTGTGTGGGTGGACACCCCATGCCAGTGGCTCTGAAGGTCACAGTGACCCTCAGTTTCTCTGCCTCCGGCTCTTTTCAGGGCTCAGTGGGGGATCTGAGTGGAGTCTCCCAGTCAGCTGTCCACAGTTGCTTCAAGCTGGTGACAGACGCTCGGTACAGGTGGGTATTGACTTTCATTCATTTCAATACGGACAAGGCCAGCCAGGCTGAGTGAGCCAGAGGCTTCACAGCGATTGCTGGCTTCCCCCGTGTCCAGGGTGCAATAGACTGTACACATGTGGCCATCAAGGCACCAGCAGGTGAGCCCGGTGCCTTTGTCAACAGGAAGGGCTTCCACTCCATGAACGTGCAGATAGTGTGTGATCACAGGATGCAGATTCTGCAAGTCTGTGCAAGGTACCCAGGCAGCTCCCATGACGCCTACATCCTCAGACACTCCCAGGTGCCGGGGCTCTTCAGTGCTCCAGCCCGACTGGATGGATGGCTGCTGGGTGACGAGGGTTATCCATTGAAAAGGTGGCTCATGACGCCTCTTCACCACCCAAGAACAGAGGCAGAGCAGCGGCACAACAGGGGCCTCCACAAGGGCGGTGATAGAGAGGACCATCGGTCTTCTGAAGATTCACTTCCGATGCCTGGACTGTTCAGGGGGAGCACTGCAATACCCCCCAGAGCGGGTATCACTGATAGTGGTTGGATGCTGCGCTCTCCACAGTCTGGCACTGGCAAGGGGGCACCCACTGGAGGAAGAGGATCTTGATGCAGCTCCACAGGCCACAGAGGATGAGTCCAGTAGTGAGTCAGAAGAGGAGCACGGTGAGGAGAATGCTGAGGGGGTGGAGGCAGATCTCAGTAACCTCCAGGGAGGCAGGGACACCAGGGACACCTTGACCCAACTCTCCTTCAGCTAGGCTGCCAAAGATCCACTTCCACCTCACGCCAGGGCTGCTGCCTCCATCCAAGATACCCGAAATGCCCCTGTAATGTGAACCCAAAGTCCACTCCGTGCCCGTGCAATAAAGTTTAGAGACATTCATTACATACTGGCGTACCCTGCACCAAAATAAAAGGTGGAGCATACTCAAGCCATCAGAACAAAAGCAAATTTAATGTTATTGTCACATTGAATGCACAATGCCATCACCTTTACTGGTTTTAATGTCCACACCAGTAGACATATAAACCAAACATAACTGAGCAGAAGATCACCCGTGACCAGTCCCTCTTGAGCTCATGTTGTCTTTAACTTACGTTTGTGAGTGCCATGTCTTGGTGCCCACCTCGCTGGCAGTGGTATTGGAGACAGCCGGCTGACTCTGCTGTCCTGTTGGTCTTGATGACCTTGGCGGTCGTCCTCTGGCCAGTGGAGACCCGCCTGGAAGGGAGTGGCCAGTACCACGGCTGGCATCTCCCCAGTTATCGCAGCCTCATCAGATGCCACGGTCACTGGCAAAGGGGCAGAGGAGCTGCTGCCCTCATCCAGAGCGCCCTGAGAGGAGCCCATGGAGATAACAAGCTCTGGACCTCCCTGTTTGCCACTGATGGATGGGCACCTAGCTGGGATACTGGGTGCCTCATCCATCTCCCACGCTGGCATTGACCACCTGAGGTCATTCCCTGTGTGAGGGTTTGCAGGTCCGAGCGCAACCCCAGGAACCCCTCATTCTGTCCCTGGAGCTGCCTCTCCATGAGAGTCGCCACTCTCTCAATGGAGGAGGCAGTGTGCTCAGCCATGAGGGTCAACACAGTGCTCACGCTCTGCATGGACTCCTCTACAACAGAGACCAAGGCACCCAGACCCTCATGGATCTCCGCCAGATCCTCCCACACATCCCGCTGGACATCCAGCATCTGCTGCCTAATGGACGACTCCAGAGGCTCATCACCTGCCTTTGACTCAGCATCATCCTGGTCTCCAGCCGTCCTCCGACTGCCGGCACCCTGGGCACTCTCTGCCTCTGCCTGCACCTCAAGCGAGTGTGAAGTGCCCTCACTGCTGTACACCGACATTCTAGCCCCTGATCTAATGCCCACCGAGGTGCTGGTATCTGCGCTGGTGCCTGGTTCAGAGTGTGGGTGTGATGTAGGTGCAGATGAAGCCTGGTGGTCCTCCGGCATCAGGGGTGGTCCTTCGGGGTCCAGAGAGTGCGTGTGTGCCAGAGAATCTAAGGGAGAAGAAGGACATGTCATTAGTTAAAGTCACCACACTGTCACTGTGCATGCCAGGCACCCGGGTGAGACAATGGAGATCTGCATCATGGTACCATCGTCTTTCAATGGTCAATGGGGTCTCCAGCTTTAAGAGTGTTTGCATGATCTGAAACTCTCACCTCTGCGCGCTGCACTCTTACCTTGGTCTGACACCCCAGCCTCTCCGTGACTGGGGAGTGTGCCAGCTCTCCAGCTCAGGAGCCTCCTGCTCTAACCTGGTCAGCAGCAGCGGGCTGGGCGGGTCCTTCGCCTGTCCGTGCCCTCTCTGATTGGCTATGGCTTGTCTTCTCCGGGAAGGACAGAGGCGCATTGATTGGTCCACTCTCTACCCGCAGCGCCATTGCAGCCTGGCCAACCCCAGGTGAGGAACACCTCACCAGGCACAGCTGAGTCATGGCCCTCAGGCTGCAAGGCACTCAGTCCAAGCAGCCAGGGCTCACCTGCAGTGGTTCCTGGAGTACTGTGCACAGTTTTGGTCCCCTTGAGGAAGGATGTAGTTGCATTGGAGGCGGTTCAGAGGAGGTTCACTAGATTGATTCCAGAGATGTGGGGCTTGTCTTATGAGGAGAGATTGAGCAGTTTAGGCCTATACTCGCTAGACTTTAGAAGGATGAATGGAGATCTAATTGAGGTATATAAGATGCTAAAGGGGATAGACAAAGTAGACGTGAAGCGGATGTTTCCCCTTCTGGGGCATTCTAGAACGAGAGGCCATAGTTTTAGGCTAAGGGGTGGTAGATTTAAATCAGAGATGAGGAGGAATTACTTTTCTCAAAGGGTCGTGAATCTGTGGAATTCACTACCTCAGAGTGCAGTGGATGCCGGGACGCTGAATAAGTTTAAGGAGGAGATAGACAGATTTTTAATTAGTAACGGGTTGAAAGGTTATGGGGAGAGGGCGGGAAATTGGAGTTGAGGCCGAAATGAGATCAGCTATGATTGTATTGAATGGTGGGGCAGGCTCGAGGGGCTGAATTGCCTACTCCTGCTCCTAGTTCTTATGTTCTATTGTAGCTATTGCATATTTCCATTTACATAGGGCGGCAACACTTTCACACTTGTATTAGGGTTAGGGTTGGGCTTAGGGTGCAGGTTTGGTTCAAGGTCAGAGTTAACTACTGCATCAGGGACAGTTTAGGATGGGATTAAGATTAGGGTTATGGGTTAGGGTTAACGTTAAGGACTAGGCGAGGGTAAGGCATTATGATTAAGGTTTAGGGTTAGGGTTGCGATTAAGCTTAGGGCTATGGTTACCGTAATGTTTAGTGTTCAGGATAGAGTTAGGGTTAGGGGTTAGGGTTAGAGTTTAGTGTTCAGGATAGGGTTGGGGTTAGGGTTAGGGTTTAGGGTTAGGGTTACGGTCAGGGTTAGGGTTAGAATTAATGGTTAGGGTTAGCCACTGCATTAATGTTAGTGTTAGGATTAAGGTTGTCTTTATGTTTAGGGTTGTACTTAGGGTTAGGTTTTATAGCTAGGGTAATGCTTAGGGTTTCGTTTGGGGTAGGGTTAAGAGTTAGGGTTAGGGTTAAGGGTTAGATTAGGGTAGGGGTTAGGCTTAGGTTTATGGTTAGGGTTAGTCTAGTATTAATTTTGTATCTTCATTAGGGTTAAAGACAGGGTTAGGGTTTCAATTAGTTTTAGGGTTAGGGTTGTGATTAGTTTTAGGGTTAGGGTTGCTGTTATAGGTTAGGCTTTATGTTCAGCATAAGGGTTAGGGTAGGGGTCAGTGTTATACATTAGGGTTAATGTTTAGGGTTATGGTTACAGCCAGGGTAAGGGTTAGAGTTCGTGGTTAGGGTTAACCACTGCATTAATTCTAGGGTTAGGGTTAAGGTCATCTTAAAGATTAGGGTTGTGCTTAGGGTTAGATTTTAAGGCTAGATTTATGACTAGGGACACTTTTAGGATTAGGTTAGGGTTAGGGTTAGGGGTTTGGCTTAGGGTTAGGGTTAGTGTAGCATTCATTTTGTATCCATCAGTTATTAGAACAGCCTGCATATGTGGTATTCATTCTGTATCTGTCATTCTCTGGTACGAGTATATTATCCAGTCTGTATACATCAACGTTTGAAAGACTATGTGAGTTTGAGACTCAATCTGAATTTATCCCTGGTACTGGAGATGCTGAGGGTGAAGTATCCATTAATTTCTGATATGGCACTTGAATGTGTAATTCACCATGTGACTATTTCAGTGGTATTAAGTCTATGTATGTTTGGATCTGGTATTTTGTGCCTGCAGGATTCAAGCTGTACATGTCAATCTCTAATAGAATTGTTACTAATATCTCGGATATCATATCATTACAAATAAGAAATGTTTTTATGTTTAGAGTTACGATGGAAAAGCTCTGTCCATGTAAGCTGTCCCCACACTGACTCAGGCAACCACTGCACTGATCTAGTGAGGTTACACAGACACAGTCACTGCTACATACTTGTAATCGGGTACACCTTAGACGCTATTTTCAGTGATAAACCAGTCCAATTGTGGAGACCACAGTTCAGGAAAATGGTGAAGGAGTATAGAAGGCACAGAAAGATTTTACAAGAACGGTTGCAAGGATGAAGGGCTTCAGTGACATGGATAGATTGGAGAAGCTGTGGTTATTCACCTTCGAGAATGTTGAGAGGAGATTTGATATTAGTGTTTAAAATTATGAGGGGGTCAAGGCAGATTAGTGAGAATCTGTTCCCATTGGCACAAGGCACTGGCTTTAGGTGGGTGGCAAAGGAACCAATGAGGACATGAGGATTCTTCTTCCCTGGTGAGTGGTGAGGATCTGGAATGCACTGCCTGAGATACATAGTAGAGGCAGGATAAAATCAGGGCTTTCAGAGTGGAACTGGACTACCGCCTGAAGAGACTTGTTTGCAGTTCTATGGAGAAAGGGCTGGGGATTGGGACTAGCTGAGTTGCTGTTGTGGAGAGCTAAGACAGACATAAAGGGCCGAATGGTCTCCTGCTGTTTTGTACCTGTTATATGTTTATAGGTGTGTGGCTCATTCTGTGCCACACTGTCTCTGGTGCAGGATTTGTGTGTGGAATTCATTGTCTGTCTGTCCATATCTGCAGGTGTATATGAGCACTGGATTTGCACTGTGCTGCCTTGCCTTTGGTACAGGAATTGAGTGTAGGATTCTTTATGTATCTGTCAGTTACCGGTGAAATGTATGTGTGTATGACACAGACTGTATGGTTGTGTCTCTGGTACACTGTGAGTGTCTGATTCATTGTGTATCTTGCAGCCTCTGGGGATGTGTGTGAGTGTCTGATTCACTCTGTATTGCCTCTGGCAGGCCATGTGAGTGTGGGACTCAGTATTTATCTGGCAGTCTCTGTGTATGTGTGTGAGTGCCTGATTCACTGCATATTGCTCTGTCTCTGGTCTACTCTGTGAGTGTGGGACTCAGTATGTATCTGGCAGTCTCTGGGGGATGTATTTGAGTGCCTGATTCACTGCATATTGTTCTGTCTCTGCGACACTAGGTGACTGTGGGATTCATTATGTATCTGTTAGTCTCTAAAACAATTTGTAAATCTGGATTCATTCCACCCAGAATAGACCTCATTGAAAATGGCCACTTGTCCTAATTGGTAAACTGCTTGACAAGATCCTCCACCCAGACTACTTCATCTAACATTATCTGCTTATCCCTGAAATCCATTCTTCCTCCTACACTTATGTAGACTTCCCTGTGCTCGTGGTCTCAAATGCTCCAAACAATTGCAACTTGCAAGTGCTACCGACTAAATGGGAAAAATAAATTAATATGAATTCTTGCTGGATTTATTACTGACATCTCTGTGTCAACCCTAAAACATCCCATCACTAATTCCTCATATTGACCTGTTTCTGCCACATGCAAATTTTGTTGCCTATGTTGCAGTTCCCTGTTCTAGCCAGTAGATGTCAGTACACACTGGTGGACAAAGTTTGCAGATCAGAGAGGGACACAACAGACAGGAAACGTTCACATTATATTTATTGGGTGGTAGGTGGTTTAGAAATACTAAAAATGGAGCTGATCTTTTATGATATTTATTTTGTAACAAGCTGCAGTTGTTGTCGACTGTTCTCGATTTGAGGATGACATCCACTCAGGGCCGTGAGTTTCTGCCATGGGTCTTCATGTGAGTGAATAGGTCAATTCTCGGTCCTCAGATCTTTGGACACATGGGGACAGGATGTCCCACGAGGTAGTGAGATCCAGAGTGCAGGATTTGCTTCCTGTTACTTCTTCTCAGCTGCCGTTTTGCCTCATCATTAAGACCCGGGGACTCTCCAGGTTGGGGGACAGGTTTTGGTCATTTTGAATGGTGAGAAGCCAGTTCCTCACAGTCATTAATATGAATGCTGCAGCCTTTGAATTAACATTTCAGAGTGTCTTTGAAGCGTTTTCTTTGTCCTCCCCTGGAACATTGGGCATTTCTACAGGTGGGTGGCCTGAGGAGTAGGTTTCCCCAGGGCCTCTGGTCAAAGTTACAAGTTATAGTTTAGCAGTTGGAACAGACACCAAAGCTGATTGGCTAGTCTCAGGCCCAGACTGTCCCGAAGCCCTCTGGTTGGAGATACAAATTAATGTTAGGTTGCTGTGGGGACGCTAGGAGTGCTCTTACCATTGGTCAAAAGTTGCAAAGCTACCTGTAGAAAGGGTATAAAGATAGGTGTGCCTCAGTGAGGTTAGCATTGGTCACGGGACACTTGCTGGGGGTGGGGGTGCTATTTTTGGGAGGGAGAGATAGGAGTAGGGCACCTTCCGGGAAAGCAGTTGCCAGGAGTAGGGCACTTGTTAGGAAGTTAGCATTTGCGTAGGACTTTGCCTCGTTGATGGGTATTTGTCACATGTTGAGGGGTTGCCTTAAGAACTTAGTATTAAGCTTAGTTAGTGACTAAAGTAACTGCCATAGGGTTGAGGATTGCTGTAAGAATCCAGTAATACAGATCAGTGGATTCAGCATAGGCAGGATTTCCAGGTCTAAAGTAATTGCCCTAAGGAAGAGTGAATAGAAGACGTAAGGCCTCTTAGGAATCGTTTGGTCTAGCTCGGGGGAGTCAGGAGTAAAGTACAGCCTTAGTCATTTTGGGAAAGTACAATCTGTGTTAGAAAACCATTTCCACCAGAGAGAAAGAGAGAGAGAGTGGGAGAAAGAGAAAGGGAGAAAACACTCAGCGAGCAGGTGTGAAGTGCATAGCTTCACCAGTTAAGATGGACTGGAAACTTCAGCAGTTAAGGTTGACTGGGGATTTGTGGATTGGAAAAGGGCCCACTAGAGTTAAAGTCTTAAACCTGCAACGGGATTGGTATGTACTCTAAAGTTAAGTTGGTTGAACTAAAATCCTGAAGGACGTCATGAGTCAAGAGACCGGGTTCAAGGAACCAAGAAGAGAAGACCACAGAAGTCCCAGGATCCACGGGAAAGATAGGAAAGATGCGTGGAACTTGTGTGTTGTGCCTGGCCTTGACTAATGAAATGTTAAGATCAATCTTCATTGTCCAATAAACCTTGTTAGCTTGCACTCTAATTTGCGACTGCCCTTTTTGTCAATATGGTTATTCCTCAACAAGAATTTTTTTGCCTTGTGGTTTAGTAGAGAGACCAAATTCCGACACACTATACCACCCATTTCTTTTTTTAACTTAATTATTCTTCTTTTTATGGGATGCGGGCGTCGCCTGCAGGGCCAGCATATATTACCCGTCCCTAACTGCCCTTGAACTGGGTGGCTTGTTGGGCCACTTCGGAGGGAAGATAACATTCAAGCCTATTGCTGTGGTGTCTGGAGTCACATGTAGGCCAGACCAGGTAAGGATGGCAGATTCCCTTCTCTAAAGTACATTGGTGAATCAGAAGGGTTTTTTAAATGACATTTGATGATTGTTTCATGGCCAATACAATTGAGACTAGCTTTCAATTTCAGATTTATTGAGTAATTGAATTTAAAAAGCTCTCAAGGTGGGATTTGAAAGATTAGCCTGTGCCCCTGGGTTATAAATTCAGGGACATTACCTTTCATGACTGTTAAAAGGAAAACAGCACACTGAGCGAATGATTGAGCCACTTCACGAGGAGATTAGAGTTCCCTCTACTGCATTTTTATTAAGCGGATTGATGCAGAGGTTTGCTGTTCTAGCTGAAAACAATTTGTCAAGATCAGTCAGATATTGTGGATTGTTAGGAACTAAGGAAAATACAAAGATGAGTGAGAAATGAATGCACAAAATAGCAAGAAAATACTTTTGATAAAGCGCCCTACAACGATTGGAAGGTAACAGCAAACATTCAGATAATGAGTAATGCCATGCTTTTCACAAAGTTCCACCAGTTTTCTGTATAATGTGACCACGACAGGATTCGAGCCTGAAAACATGTTATCCATTAGACCACACAACCGCTTTGACAGTACAATAGCTAATGTTAGTAGCGTGGAATAAATACTGAATTGTATTTATTTTGGTTCTGTTTTTGGGTGATACACTGATCCACAGCTCCCTGGTCGTGGCATCGGATTTTCGTTTTGGATCTAGAATTGAGAAAAAGAAAAGATTTGGCGATCGTCAGCTGGTTTCCCATTGCCGCATTCCCATTTCACCGTTCTCTTTCTGTTTTCAGCCCTCCACAGCTCCCTCTGAGCGTTGACCTCCTTGAAATAGCTGCTAAATTCCAGCAATTAAACCACAGAACAGCCCTTCATCTCAATCACTCACTGTTTCTTTAAGGAAGCCCTTCATCCCGATTTAAAGAGTCATTTGATGGAAGTTTCCGAGATGTTATAGACTCATAGATGTTTACAGCGCAGGAGGAGGCCATTCGGCCCATTGTGTCCATGCTGGTCAACAAAGATCTGACTACACTAATCCCATTTTCCGACCCTTGGCCCATAGCCCTGGAGGCTATGCCAATGCAAGTGAATATCTAAATACTTCTTAAATGTTAAGAGAGTTTCTGACTCCACCACCCTTTCAGTCAGTGAGTTCCAGACTCCCACCACCCTCTGGGTGAAAAATATTCTCCTTAACTCCCCTCTTAGCCTTCTACCTCTTACCTTAAATCTATGCCCCCTGGTTATTGACACCTCTACTAATGGAAAAAGTGCCTTCCTATCCACTCTATCTATGCCCCTCATAATCTTACACACCTCTATCAGGTCCCCTCTCAGCCTTTGCTGCTCCAACGAAAAGAACCTCAGCCTATCCAATCTTTCATCCGACCCTCCAGCCCAGGCAGCGTCCTTGTAAATCTCCTCTGCACCCTCTCCAGTGCAATGACATCCTTCCTATAATGTGGTGGCCAGAACTGCATGCAGTGCTCCAGCTGTGGTCACACCATGTTCAGGGGAGGGGGTCAGATAGTGAAACAGGGAATACGGGGCTAGTTAGGGCAATGGAAAAATATAAGAGCCAAACATTTTCTGTTGTGGAAAGGAAACACCTCCTGTGAAAGGTTTACAGAGGGGATGGGAAGATTTTGCAAGAGTGGTTGCAGTGATGGAGGATTTCAGTTGCATGGATAGATTGGAGAAGCTGGTGGCTGTTGGAAGGAAATATTGAGAGGAGCTTTGCCAGGAGTGTTCAAAATTATGAGGGATCTAGTCAGATTGGACAGTGAGAAACTTCCCATGGACACAAGGCACCGGTTTTAGGGGGCGGCCAATGAACCAATGGGGACATGAGATTTTCTCCCCCCTCCCCCACTGTGGTGGGTGTTTCAGATCTGGAATGCACTATTTGAGATATGTGGTAGAGGCAGGGACCAAATCAGGGCTTTGGAATGGGAATTGGACATCAGCTTGAAGAGAAATATGGGGAATTGGAACTAGCTGAGATGGTAGGACAGATCCGAAGGGCTGAATGGCCTCCTTCGGTGTTGTAACGAATCTGAGAAGACTGAGAGGTGGCCGAATACTGGCCTTTTAAAAATAGTGAGAGATTTTAGAGTTCGAGAGATAGATTTGAGTTCTGAAGAAGGGTCATACGGACTCGAAAACGTTAACTCCTGCCTTTCTCTCCACAGATGCTGTCAGACCGGCTGAGTTTTTCCAGCAATTTTTGTTTTTGTTGTGATAGATTTTCAGAGACTTGGTATGGAGTCAATGGGCCAGAGAGGGGCAGGTAAGAATGTATCACAATCTCGCACACGAGACAATGGGTTGGTGTTTTGAGCACAGTGTTATAACTACTTAACTGTACATCAGTGACATGTAAGCATGCTAGAGAAACTCCATCAGCAATGTCTCTGCAGCATCCTCCAAGTTCAATGGGAGCATTGTTGAACAAACTCTAGTGTCCTTCCTGAAGCTAACTCCACAAGCGTTCAGGCAAAACTCCTGCAAAATCAATTCGATGGACTGGACACTGTGTCCAGGTGGTTGAAAAGCACCTTCCTCGCCAGACCCTGTTTTCCCAACTCTCAAATGGCCAACGTTCCAGGGGAGGATAACGATAACGCTCCACAGTCACTCTGAAGCTCTCCTTCAAGCGCGGCAGCATTTACATTAATGTCTGGGAGGAGCTTGCTCCTCATGGTTCAAAATGGCCATAACTTTGACCCCAGGCTGTGACTCACAAGGCCTTAATGGTGAGGCAGAACGGCGGCTGAGAAGGAAGTAGCAGGAAGCAAATCCTGCACTCCGATCGCACGAACTCGTGGGACATCCTGTCCCTATGTGTCCAAAGATCTATGGAGTGAGAATTGACCTGTTCACTCACATGAAGACCCATGGCAGAAACTCACCACTCTGGGTGGATGTTATCCTGGAATCGAGGGACAGGCGACAACTACAGCTGGTTACAAAATTAATATAATAAAAGGCCATCTCCACCTTTAGTATTTGTAAAACTCCACCCCCAAAGAATCTGATCAATTCCTGTCTGTTGTGTCTCTGATCTTTAAACTTCGCTCTACCAGATTGTGCTGACATCTACTGGCCAGGAGCAAGAACTGCATTGAAATAATATTAACTCATCGGTGTTGAGGCCAATGTGTGAGTGATGGGATGTGAGACATGATTATTTAAGTATTAAATCCAATGACGAAATCAGTGTTAACTTATTGTTTTCCCATTTAGTTGGCAGAGTTTGGAACTTGGTATCATATGGAGCAGATGAAACGATTAGCACGGCTGTATTGAAAGGAAGTCTAGATAAGTGTAGGCAGGAGAATGGGTTTCAGGGATAAGCAGATGATGTTGGATGAAGTAGTCTGGGTGAAGCAATGTACCAATTAGACCAAATGACCATGTTTCAATGACATATGTTCTTGATTTCCAAAGTGTCTCAGAGGCTAACAGATGCAAAATTAATCCCCCACTCATCGTGTACCTGGGACAGAGCGACACAGAATGAATTGCACACTCGTACATATCATCAGTAACTGATAGATACAGAATGAATTCCACACGCAAATCCTGCACCAGAGACAGTGCAATACTAAGTGAATCCCACACCCACACACACACACACACACAATAGATATGTACGAATTAGGAGCAGGAGTAGACCACTCTGCCCCTCGGGCCTGCTCTGCCATTCAATTAGATCATGGCTGATCTGAATGTAACATAAACACCATATTCCCGTGTGCCTCTGATGGCCTTTCACTCCCTTGCTCATCAAGAATCTATCTAGCTCTGCCTTAAAAATGTGCAAAGACTCTGCTTCCAACATCTTTTGAGGAAGAGAGTTCCAAAGACTCAAAGCCCTCTGAGAGAAAAAAATTCTCCCCACCTCTGTCTTAAATGGGCAATCATTTATTTTTAAATAGTGACCCCTTGTTCTAGATTCTCCCACAAGAGGAAGCATCCTTTCTGCACCCACCCAATCTATCGACCTCCTCTTTAAATACTTTCAGTGATCCAGCCTTCACAACAGAATTCCAGACATTCACTACCCTCTGAGAGAAGAAATTCCTTTGCATCTCAGTTTTAAATGACTGTCCCCTTATTCTGTAACTATGTCCCGTAGTTCAAGATTCCCCCACTCGTGGAAACATTTTCTCAACATCTACCCTGTCAAGCCCCCTCAGAATCTTGTATGTTTCAATAAGATCACTCCTTATTCCTCTAAACTCTAATGAAATAAAGGCCTAACCTGTCCAGCCATTCTGGATCCCAGGAATCAGTCTAGTGAATCTCTTTTGAGCTGCCTCCAATGCCAGTATATCCTTTCTTAAATACGGGGACCAAAACTGTACACAGTACTCCAGGTGCGGCCTCACCAACACCCTGTACAGTTGTAACAAGACTTCCCTATTTTTAAACTCCAACCCCCCTAGCAATACAGGCCATAATTCCATTTGCCTTCTTAATTACTTGCTGCATCTGCATGCTAACTTTTTGTGTTTCATGCACAAGAACACCCAGATCCCTCTGTGCTGCACTTTTTTGGAGTCTCTCTCCATTTAAATAATAGTCTGCCTTTTGATTTTTCCTACTAAAGTGCATGGCCTCACACTTTCCTACGTTAAACTCCATCTGCCAAGTTTTTGCCCACTCACTCAACCTGTCTATATCCCTTTGCATATTCCTTATGCCCTCATCGCAACATGCCCTCCCACCTATTTTTGTATCATCAGCAAATTTGGATACATTACACTCTGCTCCCTCCTCCAAGTCATTAATATAGATAGTAAATAGTTGAGGCCCTAGGACTGATCCTTGTGGCACTCCACTAGTTAAGTCTTTCCAACCTGAAAAACACCCATTAATCCCGACTCTCTGTCTTCTGTGTGTTAACCAGTCCTCAATCCATGCTAATACATTACCCCCAATACCGTTATCTTGTACAATATGTGGCACCTTATCAAATGCCTTCTGGAAATCCAAACGCACGACATCTACCAGTTCCCCTTTGCCAACTCTGCTTGCTATATCATCAAAAAACTCTAGCAAATTTGTCAAACATGATTTCCCTTTCACAAAATCATGTTGACTGTTTGAATATGTTAAACTTTTCTAAATGTCTTGTTATTTATTCACTAATAATGGACTATCATTTTCCCAACAACAAATGTTAGGCTGACTGGCCTATAGTTTCCTGCTTTTTGTCTCCCTCCCTTCTTGAGCAGGGGCGTCACATTAGCGGTTTTCCAATCCGCTGGGACCCTCCCGGAATCCAGTGAGTTCTGGGATATTCCGACCAATGCCCCCACTATCTCTGCAGCCACTTCCTTTAAAACCCTTGGGTGCAGGCCATCAGGTCCTGGTGACTTGTCTGCCTTTAGTCCCATTAGTTTCTCAAACACTTTGTCCCTCCTGATAGAGACTGTTACAAGATCTTTCCTCCCATGAGCTCCTTGCTTATCTGATATCTTTGGAATGTTTATAGTGTTCTCCACCGTGAAGACCGATGCAAAACATTGGTTTAAATTATCTGCCATTTCCCTGTTCCCCATTATCAATTCTCCAGTCGCACCCTCCAAGGATCCCACGCTCACTTTAGCTACTCTTTCTTTTTATATACTCGTGGAAGCTCTTGCTGTTTGCTTTTATATTTATTGCCAATTTACTTTCATAATGAATTCCCTCCCTCTTTATTAGCTTTTTAACCATCCGCTGCTGGCTCCTAAAAAAAATTCCCAATCCTCTGGCTGACTATTAGTTTTTGCTGCTTTGTATGCCTTAGTTTTTGACTGGATACTCTCCTCGACCACCTTTGTTAACCACGAGTGGTTCATCCTTCTCATCGAGTCCTTCTTTTTGAGCGGGATAAATTTTTTCTGAGTGTTATGAAATATCTGCTTAAATGTCTGCCACTGCTCATCCACTGAACTTCCCCTTAGTCTATTTTCCCAGCCCAATTTAGACAATTCTTCCTTCGTACCTCTGTAATTGCCCTTATTTAAGTTAAGGACACTGGTTTGAGGCCCGAGTTGCTCACTCTCAAACTGAATTTGAAATCCTACCATGTTGTGATCGCTACCTCCTAGAGGATCCTTAACTACAAGATCTCTTATTAATCATACCTCATTACTCGTTACTAGATCTAAAATAGCCTGTTCCTGGGTAGGTTCTGCAATGTATTGCTCTAAGAAACAATCCTTGATGCACTCGACAAATTTGTCTTCCATGTTACCCCTGCCAACCTGATTTGTCCTGTCAATATGCAGATTAAAAACACCCATAACAATTGTAGAGCCCTTCTTACATGCCTCCATTATTTTCCAATTTATACTTTGTCCAACAGTGAGACAGTGAAGCAACTCTTCGGGGGCCTATAGACGACTGCCACATGTGACTTCTTCCCTTTGCTATTCCTAATTTCCACCCAAATTGATTCCACATCACAATCTATTGCACCTATATCACTACTCATCACCGCACTGATACCTTCCTTTATTAACAAAGCTACCCCACCCCCTTTTCGCCTATTTTTCCGGAATGTCGAATACCCTTGAATATTGAGTTCCCAGTCTTGGTCACCATAGCTATCAAGTCATATCCATTTATTTCTATTTGTGCCGTCATCTCATCTATCTTGTTACAAATGCTGCGTGCATTCAGATAAAGAGCCTTAAGCTTTGACTTTTACCAATATTACTCACTCTGGTTCTAATTTCTGCTGCACTCTTCTGCTTATGTTTTCTGCCCCTTGCTGTCACACTTTGAACAAAGAACAAAGAGAAAAGAACAAAGAAAAGTGCAGCACAGGAACAGGCCCTTCGGCCCTCCAAGCCTGCGCCGATCATATTGCCCGTCAACTAAAACATTTTGCACTTCCAGGGTCCATATCCCTCTATTCCCATGTTATTCATGTATTTGTCAAGCTGCCTCTTAAACACCACTATCGTACCTGCTTCCACCACCTCCTCTGGCAGCGAATTCCAGACACTCACTACCCTCTGTGTAAAAAACTTGCCCCACACATCTCCTCTATAGTTTTCTCCTCTCACCTTAAACCTATGTCCCCTAGTAATTGACTCTTCCACCCTGGGAAAAAGCTTCTGACTGAATAAGGAATGGCAAGCAGCTGGGGAAGCAAATAAGTCAGATGTCATGGGTGGCAGGAAGAGGTGGCTTCTGAAACCCTGGCGCCATCTTTATGAACCAGGCAGCTGGACTTATTCATGTAGCAGCCCCGGGAGGAGGGAGTCCCGGCAAATGCATCAAGTGGGCAATGGAAGATCATCGCTCCACAATTCAAACATCTCTGCTTGGAGGTGCTCCTCCATTCTGGAAGGGCCCGGAGAGAAGTCCTGTTCTCTAGGGACGACAAATGGGGACCAGGCCAAGTAGACCTGAATGGAGGTAGCAGAGGGGGTGAGCGATAGGGGAATGTGGCACCGTGTCGAAAGAGAGCCAATAACCTGATGCAGTCTGCCAAGGTGAGTGCAAGCATGCAGCCTTAAATGTGACTGAAGAGGAATATTACATTCGAGAAGGGGCTGCCCATCCTGTCAGTGGAGAGGCCCAGGAGTCAGCATTGACTGGCGGATGCATATTGATCTCCCTGTGCAGGTCACCAGTCAGGCAGAGGTGGCTCCTTCACAGCCAGTGCTGATTGGCCGCATGCAGGGGGCATGCTTGTGACACCTTGATGGGCAGTTCGGCTACCACCGATATAGGGGCCAACTCTTTGATGGGTGATTAGCATTAGGAATGTATGTGATTGCAGGAGAAGAGATCCTCTACATGGACATCCTTATGCCTGTGGAGGAAGAGGCATTGATGGTGGGAAGAATGCAGGCAGGCAGGGTAATCACTGATAGTGAGGGTGTATGGCGGAGACACAGGAGGGTGAGTGGCCTTTTGGGTGGGTGCCAGGGACTCTCTGGCGAGCACAAAACAAGGTGCTCATGCGTGCATCTCTGGGCACATAGAGCTCCAGATGATGGGTATAGTAAGGACTTGCTGGAAAGCGCTATGGCCTCTCCCCACTCTTCCCTCTCCAGCAGGTCATGTGATCATCACAAAAGGACTGTGCAAGGTAACCAGGAAGCTCTCATAACAGCAACTTTCTAAGGCAGCCAGGCTTCTGGTCTGTTGAACAGGTTTAATTAGATCCCGCCTTATTCCAGTGTGACCTCCTCCCTTCAGCCCGACCACCTGAGGATATTTCTGCTAGTGAAGAGCTTTTGTTGGGCGTTGCCCCGATTCCTTTCGGCACCATCTTACCACCCCGCCTGCCTCCCAGACAGTCTTCAAAGTTATGGTAAAGTTATGGCCACTTTGTATATCCTAACCCACTACCAGAGACACACTGTAAATCACTCCCACTGACCTCAGAATAATTAACACTTTGATAGAGATCACAGGTTAACATTCCCAAACTATTTTCCAATTTGTTCCCATTTTAACTCTTGAAATTTTACATTACGACAAAAGCCAAACAGCAACAAAGCAATATAGTAACATTCAGAATATAACTATTAAATTCTGAATATTATAGATCAATATTTAATACATCATATAAATATGAAAATCTAAGTTTTTAAAGCCCTTTGGAATAATGTTATTATTTTATGCACTCACCAGTCTTCACAGAATCACAGAATCACAGAATTTTAATGGCACAGAAGGGGGCCATTCTGCCCATTGTGTCTGTACCGGCTCTCCAAATGAGCATTGTGACTTGGTGCTAGTGCCCTGTCTTTTCCCTGTACCCTTGCGCATTGTTTCTATTCAAATAATCATCTAATACCCTCTTGAATGCCTCGATTGAACCTGCCTCCACCACACTTCCAGGCAGTGCACTCCAGACCCGAACCACTCGTTGGGCTGAATTTTCTGAGCCCACTGGCGGTGGGCATGATAGGTGGCATGCGCAGAAAATATGGCAGGATGGCATGAAGGCAGGTCATGATCTTCCGTTCAGCCCGCCAATGGCAGGCCATGTTTCCCGCCATTGGTTGGCGAGTAGCTAATTGTAATACATTAGCATATAATTAATAGGCTATCCCAACAGGCTCCTGGAACCCCGCCGTATTGTCTGTTCACGTTAGCAGGAAAGCACGCCAACATGTTTCACAACAGCACGTAGCCGATGTGCACTTGGTGGCCTTCACTTTTGGGAGAACTGAGGTGAGTGAGAAGCAGCATTCACCACAACTCACCTGTTGTTTACAGGCCTCAGGAGCGCCTGGGGCTGGGGTCAACTAATGCCTGGCCCCGGAGGCGACTGCTGAGGTGGGGGGTGTCTGTGGGCAAGTGCTGGCCAGCCTCGGAGGCAACTGCTGAGTTTGGGGGGTGGAGGGTGGTGGTGATGTCCCGGGAAAAGTGCTAGTCAGCCTAGGAGGCGACTCCTGTGGGGGTGGGGCGGTGAAGTGCTGCCCTGGCGTTTAATCCCGCACACAGGCAATCGAGGTTGGGGGCAGGATAAGCGAGGGGAGTGACCACACATTCGGGGCACCTGTATAAACTGACCATGCCTCTGCAACTGAGACAGATCGGGCACAGCCACAGTGATATGATTGGGGTCAGGCTCCTAGCCTGCCCGCCCATGCAAGCAATGTGGAGGCAACAAAGGGCCACCAAGTGCTCCATACCTTACCTACCCCCGCATCACCCACCCACCCAGCACAGACTTCGAGTCCGCCATCACTTTATTGGACTGCGGAGCAGTTGGACTGCACACGTTGTACAATCTCCTCGCCAATGCTGGCCACGTAGCAGTCACTGCTGCAGGCTGTCACACCCCCTTGCAATCTCAGCATCCTGGTTTGGACCAGTGTCCCCCATGTCGCAGGTTGACAGGGCAGCCATGCAGCGCACTCATCTCTGGCCATCCGAGGGGTGACCAGCACACTCTGGGAAGCATTAAGGGGCGGTCACACAGGGCCAGGGAAGGTGCTAAGTACAGCCATGATAACCATGTCTCTCTCTCTCTCTCATGTTGCAGGAGGACCATGCCAGGATCATGGATCCTGGTAACCTAGCTGTAGGCTTGATGGCCTACAGAGACCGGAGACAACAGAGGAGAGAGCGACAGAGACACCTGCCTTTTATCTCGTGCAGAAAGGTTTCACATCTGAGTGACAAGAACACTCCTCATCAGAACAAGGAGTCACAGGCAGAGTGACATTCTTCGGAGTTCATTGACAATAATGAACAATATGTACAAGTGATCAACACCCGTGGCCTAGCTGTGCAACTACTTTTACCTAACTTACCTAACTCTGTTGCTACGTCTTAGTGCTCCCCAGGCATCCACAGTGGAGGTAGAGGCAGCTTGCTGACTGTGATGCCCTGTCTGTGATGACTTTGGCGGGCGTCCTCTGGAGGGCCGAGGCTTGGAGGGCCCCCGGCCTGCTATTGGGCTCCTGACGTGTGGCAGTGGCACCCTCCTTGACCTGTGAAGCTGGATCTGCGGAGGTCAGAGGAAGATAGGATCCGGATGGGCCGGTCACTCCCAGAGTCACCTGGGTGGATGGCCCCGGGGTGTGCATCTGCTGATCCTCCTCCCTATCAGTGCCCGAGGGCCCCTGGTTCACTCCGTGAGCAGTAGGGGCACCTGGAGTGAGATCGAGCTGCCCAGCACCCCTCTTATGTACACACTGTTGGAGGCCAACTATGGCATCAGCGATGGAGTTATCACAGCACTGCAGGAGAGCAAGGGTGATGCCCTGGACCAAGGTCTCCATGGTGGCCGCCATCCTGCCAGTGTTGACCTCGGTGCATTGCAATTCCGGCGCTATCACCTCAGCCTGAAGATGGACGGACTCCTCCATCATGCCTTGCAATCTGAGGAGTGCAGCGGACATTCCTGCCTGTTGTTCCCTAGCTTGCCTTTGCAGCTCCAGCAACTGTGACATGACTGAGTCCAGAGGCTCGTCATCTGACTCTGACTCAGCAACTTTCTGGCCTCCAGCAATCTTCCGAGTGCCAGGGACCTGGGAAGTCCCTGCCGCCGCCTGCTGTGAATCAGAAAGTGCGATGTGCTCATCAGATTGTGATCCCGAGGCCACTCTAAAGCTAGGTCCCACTGAGGTGTCTCTCTCTGCTGGTGGAGGGTGCGGGTGAGCGCTGTGACGGGACATCAGGGAGGGGGGCCTTCAGATTCCTCTTCAGGGGTTTCTTTGAAGCTTCATTGGAGGCTCTGGGTCATGGACTCTGTCAGCACTTTGGTAGATGTGAAAGCAAGGGAAGATAATTAGTGCATGGCAGTGGCCTGTAAAAGAGGACACATCATTCATGACATGGTTGTCTGATGGGTGTTGCACTGCTGGATTCTCACTTGGTAGAGCAGCACTGACCTCACTGTCACCACAGGACCAGTCCTGGTCATCGCCGGCCAGCTGGATGGCTCTGTTTTCGAACTCAGTCAGAACTTTGATTTCCGGCATTCCTCCTGCTGTCTGCAACCTTTCCCCCTGTTGTGAGCCAGTTTGTCCTGCATGGATAGAGATGGGGAGAGTGAATCAGGACCTCTGCCGGGCCAGATGATAAGTATGCCTGGCCTGTATGAGTGGTCCCATGGACGGGATGAGGACAATGACGGTGTGTGTGAAAGAGTGAATGGTGATGTCCCCTGCACTGGCAGTGAGGGCCCTGTGGGTGTGTGATGGGTTTGTGAGTGTGTGAGTTGGGAGTGATGAAAAGAGTGACTTACCCTGGTGGAATGGAGGAGATCATTCATCCTCTTGCGGCACTGAGTGGCTGTCCTCCTCTGCAGGCTGTTCATGCTGACCACCACTGCCTCTGCCTCCCAAGCCAGGTTGGTGACATTGCTACCCATCCTGCGGTCAGAGCAAGGGTAGAGCAAACCCTGTTGGGCCTCCATGGCATCCAGCAGTGGCTTGAGGGACCGGTCGTTGAAGCAGGGGGACTGCAGTCTTTTTGCCTTCACTGGCCATGTCTCCCGGACAGCAGTGGTGAGCTGGTGGCGATGAGCGCTTTGCTGGCAGTTGCCTTTTAAAGGTGGCGGCTGGCGTGATGCAACAGCGGGGTGATGGCGAGTGGGCGAATGAGAGCCCGCCCGCCATGGAAACGGCATGTTTCCCGGGAACGCATAACTAATGAGGCAGACTCGGGAAGGTACGGCGTGAAAAGCAGCCATTTTTGTTGGCGGGTAGGACTCCATTTTACCCGCCCGCTACCGCACTTAGTGCAATTCTGGGAAAATTCGACCCATTGTGTGAAAAAACTTTTTCTCGCACCATATTTGCTTCTTTTGCAAATCACTTTAAATCTGTGGCCTCTCATTCTTGATCCTTTTATGAGTGGGAACAGCTTCTCCCTATCTAATGTGTCCAGCCCCCTCATGATTTTGAACATCTCTGTCAAATCTCCTCTCAGCCTTCTTCCCTCCAAGGAGTACAGGCCCAAACTCTGCAGTCTATCCTCATAACTGAAGTTTCTCATCCCTGGAACCATTCTTGTAAACCTCTTCTGCACTCTCTCCAAAGTATTCACATCCTTCCTATAATATGGTGCCCAGAACTGTACACAATGTTCCAACTGAGGTCTAAGGAGTGCCTTGTATTAATTCAGCATAGCCTCCCTGCTCTTGTACTCTATGTCCCTATTAATAAAGCCCAGGATACTATATGCTTTATTCACTGCTCTATCTACCTGTCCTACTACATTCAATGATCTGTACACATATACACCCAAGTCTTTCTGCTCCTTCAAAATTTCACCCCTTCTTTTATATTGTCTGTCCATGTTCTTCCTACCAAAATGCATCACCTCACACTTCTCAGCACTGAACTTCATTTGCCACCTGTCTGCCCACTCCCCCAACTTTCCCATGTCCTCTTGAAGTTCCACACCATCCTCCTCACAGTTCACAACACTCCCCAGCTTCATATCATCTGCAAATTTTGAAATTATCCCCCCCCAACAAACCAAGATTTGGATTATTAATATATATCAGGAAAAGCAAGGATCCCAATACCCACCCCTGGGGAACTCTATTACAAACCTCCCTGCAGCCCAAAAAATATCCATTGACCATCGCTCTCTGCTTCCTATTTTTCATCCAATTTTGTATCTACGTTGCTACTGTCCCTTTCATTCCACAAGCAATAACTTTTCTCACAAGCCTGTTGCGTGGCACTGTATCGAATGCCTTTGGAAAATCCATGTACACCACATCAACAGCATTACCCTCATCGACCTTTTCTGTTACCTCTTCAAAAAACTCCAGCAATTAGATAAACACAATTTCCCCTTTAGAAATCCAGGCTGGCTCTTCCTTATCAACCCATATTTTTCCATGTGACTACTAATTCTATCCCGAATAAATGTTTCTAGAATCTTGCCCACCGCTGAAGTTAAACTGACTGGTCTGTAATTGCTGGGATTACCCTTACAACCTTTTTTTTTACTTCCTCTGAACCGCTCCGGACTATGGAGCTTTGCCGGGAAGAAGCTGAACTGCAGATTGAGGGTCTTGCAATGGATGATATTGGAGCCAAGGCCATGTGCCAGGGCTCAGACAGGCCACAGCTCAGCAGCAGAGGCATGATGCCAGGTTCTTGGTTGGGACTGGTCTTTGAGGCTCAGTGTAGTGATCACAGCCAGCAGCCCAGATGGAGATACCTAGAGGCGAGCGGGGCTAAATTCAGGGTTGGAAGCCTCCTGGGCCCTGGTGGTGACCTGGGGCGCAGTTTTGGGGGAGAGGGAGCTCGGCCTGGGACTCGCATCTACACGGCTCAGTCACTTCAGAGTAATTGGCATTGTGCCCGGCTTCAGGGTTTTACCTTCTGGATCTTTTTTGAAAATGCGCTCGCATCTTGTGCAGTCCGTACATTCTGCATCAATGGCACCGCATTCACTCATGTCGGAATTTTCCTCATTGGCCCAGTGCCTTCAAGAAACGATGAGAGTAGGAGAGAGAAAGAAACTTTTTGTTTCCATTGCCATGTTTAATTTAACATACCCTCATGATAAATAACTGTGCACAACAGCTGTTTCTCAAAAATTGTTTTGTCACTGAGCGTAGCAGAGTTTTTAGTCTTGATTTGCAGCAGTATCAGCTATGATTTTTGTATTCATTCATGGGATGTGGGCGTCACTGTCCAGGCCAGCATTTATTACCCATCCCTAATTGCCCTAGCTTAGAGGGAATTTAAAGAGTCAACCACATTACTGTGGATCATGGAGCCACATGTAGGCCAGACCAGGTAAGGGCAGCAGATTTCCTTCTCTGAAGGACATTAGTGAACCAGATGGGTTTTTCCAACAATCGACAATGGTTTAATTTAATTCCATATTCTTTTGTTGATTTCAAATTCCATCACCTGTTGTGGTAGGATTCGAACACAGGCCCTCAGAGAATTACCCTGGGTGTCTAGACCACTAGTCCAGCAATAATACCACTACGTCTCCCTCCTGATTACCAAATCTACCATGGTCTTGCGGTACTTGACAATACTGCCCAAACTGTTGCTATTGGCTGCATTCACGATGTGCACCCTTGCCTTCATCTGCAGCACATCACATCATTCCAGGGAGGCAATTCTCATGCAATTGTCAGCTTCCAACTCTCACAGGTCGGCAGATCAGAGGACGTGAAGACATCATAACATCTTGTCTTGCTGGTGCTGGACTAATAGAGGAGCTGCTTGTCCATAGGGGCAGTTGGCACCAGATTTTGACCTGCTCCTCTCACTGTCTGGTATCTGTCTCTGCCTTGTTGTGATTGGCTAGGTTGAGGTGCCAGCTGTGGGCGGCAGGCAGCCACATCTGGTCGATGCCATCCAGGTCCTGTGCAGCACACATTGAGCTGATAGCCGGAGAGCGTGGGCCCCTTGCCTCTCCCGGCCCATTCCCACTCAGGTCAACATCAAGCCAGCATCGGGGCACGGCAGTCCATTGAGGAATCTCACTTAGGTTCGGAGCCCCATACTCTGGGCGTAACAGGAATGAGTGACTCAATGCCAAATATCGTGTGAAAACAACAATTTTATTCAACAACTGTGAAGCAATTATTACTGATAAAAATAAGGGAAAGAGAGATAACTTTATTAGAAAGGAAGATTGGAAGAAAAATTAACTTTGTATTTAAAGGAAGAAAGACAACTTTATTATGGTACATACTGTATGAGAAATGGTAATCCCAAATTGGTCTGTTTCAGACGACACTTTAGATTAATGAAACAACTCCAAATTGGTTTGTTCAAGACAGTTCCCCCAAATGGTAAAATTAACTTGGTTCATGCATCACTAACCTTGTATGGGGTTCAACTCTCCTGCCAGTCACTCCATTCCATCGATGGCTCTTTCTCCGTGGTTGACTAATCCAGCTTTTTAAAAATATTCGTTCATGGGATGTGGGCGTCGCTGGCTAGACCAACATTTATTGGCCATCCCTAGTTGCCCTTGTTCAGAGGGAGTTTGAGAGTCAGCCACATCTGTGTCTGGAGTTACATGTAGGCCAGACCAGGACAGTAGATTTACTCTCCTAAAGGGACGTTAGTGAGCCAGCTATGGTTTGCCAACAATCGACAATGGTTTCATGGTCATTATCAGACTTATAATTCCAGATATTTTTTACTGAATTCAAATTCTACCATCTGCCATGGTGATCGGCAGGATTCAAACATGGGTCCCCAGAGAATTACCGTGGGTCTTTGGATTACCAGCCCAGTAACAATACCACTATGCCATCACCACCTCCCCTACATCCCCAAATGTTGGATGCTTTGCCCCTTTAAGTCCTCTTTCTGACTCCATTCCGGCCATTCGAAGCTTCTATCCAGGCTTTCTCAAGACAAGGGTCTAGTAACTGTGATGCCTTATCAAATTCTTCTCATACGCACTCCAAGGTTTGCAGACATCACAATATTCAAGCTGTTTATACATTTTCTGAAAGTGCCTTCCATTTGTCATCAATCAGTTTATATTGTTCATCAATAAAACTCCATCTCCTGATTCCACACCAGAGTTGACCACCCCATGTGCAAGGGTGATCATCGTCTTGGCTTACAGTTCAAGGGTCATCGGATACAGTACGAAATTGACACCTGTTGAACAAAACAACTTTAATTTTAGCAAGTTTAGCCTGAAAACTAAAAAAAACAACGGGTTAGACAAAATAACAGCTGTGATCAAGACCTGCTGTGAACAGCGTGAAAACACAGTCTTGGAAAAAACAAGTCCACAGTTAATAATATCACTATTGGTTAATTAATTAACTTAATATCGAGGTCAACAAAGTAGCTTTTAAGTATTCAACACAGGCTCTCTTAAAATCAAGATCAAAGCAGAAATAAAATGCAAAAAGTATCAAATTGCAAAACATTTGTGATTGCAGGTCCACACCAACCACAGAAGCGGTTCTCCAGGTTCCAGAGCTCTCTCTGTGGAGCCCGGTCGGCAGCATGTAAGAGGCCATAGTGACTACCCGAGTCCGAGGATGTGATTGCTTTGGAGGGTGAGCTCGGCTCTGCGTTATTTTGCAAAAAGCTTGGTCCAGCCTCTGAGAAGGAAGAAGAATCAGCCATCAGCAATGCCAGCAATCTCCAATGAATAATAAAAACCAATGGCCCTGAAATTCTGCAAGGGCGTTCCCTGTCACCAGTGGGGATTGGTAGACAGCTCGGTGAAATGGTATTAATAATTACTTTCAGCCATTTCTTATTGGGTGTTAGTAGTTTCTTGCTGGTGTTACAACGGCAAGTGGGGTTGAGGTGTCAGCTGTGGCTCAGTCCATAGCACCCTCCCCTTTGAATCAGAAGGTTGTGGGTTCATGTCCCACTCCCGGAAACCAAGAACTGTGATTGTACTCAAAAGAGTTGCAATCTGTGACTGTTGATAACTCGAAAGAATTTTTTTTTACAACGGTAGGCCAAGGAAAACGTCTCCTTCCAACACTACAGCCAACTCCAATAACTTGAATCACATCTCGATGTGATCCTCAGATGGGGATCTGTGTTAATTGGAGGTTAGCTGGGCAGAGGACTTGTTTTAAGGACAGCTGGCCATCTCTGGAATGCCCAGTGAATCCCCAGACCCTTTGCATGGCCAGGCAAGAGACAACGGGGGTAAACTGTACAGCAATCAATCTGTTAATCGGTCAGGAGGAAAGATGATCATCAGCCGAGGGCCTGGCATCCATCAAGGGAGGTACCAAGGCCGGAAGTTAGTGCTCCTTCCAGATCCATGGAGGCTCTTCTGAAGTGGAATTGCTGTGATGAGGGCAAGGATTGGTTTAAGGGAACTAATAGGCTTTTTTGGACATGATACCCGTTATGGACGTGACATCAGTTCGAGCCCCTAAGGGTTGGAGGAGGACAAGTGGAGTTACACCTGATCTCCGGGTTTGCTAGGTTGGGCGGCCCACGTTACTTTGATGGTTCTTTGTTTCTTGTTGTTACTCGAGTGCTGTTGTATGTTCAACTATTAAAATATCACGATCAGGTGATGTAATAATGGGCAAAATGTCTTGGGACGTTCGGGATGCTAACCTGAACCGGTCCCATTCTTTATGGCAAGAATCCTTAGCTTGGCTGGCCTCGCTGAATGAATAGTCGTATCACATCAGGATCAGCCCCTGGTCCTCCGCGTATCCCCCTGGTCCTGGTCACTCCTGGTGCTCGGTGCTGATAAATCACATCAAGGAGCAGACTGGGACGATGCTCTCGCTTGAGTGGTTTCCATTGGCCCTTATGTCAGCAATGGCAGGCTTTGTGAGAGAGAAAACCTTACTTCCATATACATTCATGGAGATGCCTCACGGCCCCCACTCGTTCAACCTGCGACCCCAATGGGGGTCGCGACCCGCAGTTTGGAAACAGCTGGTCTAAATGTGGTGGAGAGACAGGGCGACCTGAAAGCACAGAAACTAAAGTCATTAAAAGTAGCAAGGCAGATTTATACAGTCAGAAAAAAACAAGGCAAACACTGGTGGCCTGCCGATGGGTTCCTCACGCGGATGTCCGGGGGTATTCCGTGGTAGGTGTGCGCCCGATGATACTTAATTTTTAAAAAATTAATTCATGGGAGGTAGGCTTCGCTGTCTGGGCCAACATTTATTACCCATCCCTAGTAGCCCTTGAGAAGGTGGTGGTGAGCTGCCTTCTTGAACCGCTGAAGTCCCTGTGGTGTAGGTACACCCACAGTGCTATTAGGGAGGGAGTTCCAGGATTTTGACCCAGCGACAGTGAAGGAACGGCCGATATATTTCCAAGTCAGGACGGTGAGTGGCTCGGAGGGGAACTTCCAGGTGGTGGTGTTCCCATGCGTCTGCTGCCCTTGTCCTTCTAGATGGTAGTGTTCGTGGGTTTGGAAGGTGCTGTCGAAGGAGCCTGGGTGAATTCACCTTGCCAGCGACGCCCACATCCCACGAAAGAATAAAAAAAATACAACCACCTGGAAGTCCCCCTCCAAGTCACTCACCATCTTGGAAATATATCGCTGTCCCTTCACTGCCGCTGGGTTAAAACCCTGGAACCCCCTCAGTAACAGCACTGTGGGTGTACCTGCACCACAGGGACTGCAGAGGTTCAGGAAGTGAGCTCATCACCACCTTCTCAAGGGCAATTAGGGTTGGGCAATAAATACAGGCCTAGCCAGCAAGGACCACATCCCATAAATGAACGAAGAAAAATTGGCTTGCTGAATTCAATTAAGAGCAATGCTGAATTTGTGAGCACATTTAAAGTTCAATTTAATTGAATATACAATGCTAAATTTATTGAACATATATATCCAACGCACTGCTGTCTAACTTTAATAGCCACGCAGATTTCTGGATGAATGTATTAATTGAGTTGTGCTCCTGAGATCTTTAGATTTTCTCTAACACTTTACTGCCTGTGAATCTGAGCCCTTTCCTCTTACCATCATTTGGCCTCACCCACCATTACTGCAGTTTGTCCGCTTTTCCAACGATCTGCTCCTGACCCCACTCCAGCCCCTATGTGGCTTTCCTTGTCTGCCTTCCAATCACAGTCACTGGCTCCACTTCCAGCTTTCTTTCTCGAACCAATCTCCAACCTTAAACTCACCGCCACGGCCCTCAATATTTTCCCATTTGGTACCCGCCGCACTCAGCTCTTTTAATCTAAAGAAACAAACCTCCTCCTGTCAACAAAACTTCCCAGCTGCCAGTCTGGAGCCCACATCCAGATTTAACCCATTGGCCTCCGGCCCTGTAAGACCACTTCTCCCTTGCCCACTGCCGCTGTACCTGTACTCAGCCATTCTAGTGGATCTGGTGCTGACTTTATTCACTTTCTGTACCGATTTCTAAATTCTTTATTGATTATTATGTTCCAAATATTTCTCTGTGGGAAAACTCCGCCGAGGTCAATGAATCGGTTGGCACAATTCGATACAGCAACAAAGATGCAGATTTCAGCCTAGTTCCTGTCAAACTGCTGCTTTGGTTCCAGGCCTGATCAGTAATTTACTGCCTCTTTTCCTCTGCTCTCCAGTTAACGTGGTGACGATTGGCATCCTTTCCCAAGGACAGTGCGGTCTCTCCAAATGTATCGCTTTGTACCTGGTGGGAATGGCAGTGGCCGATCTCCTGGTCGTTATCACTGAGCCAATATTAAACTGGACTATTGTAATTCATTTCCCATTTTCATTCATTTCTATTGCTCTCCTCATGGACGTCCTGATTGATACAGCCACGGTGGCTTCTGTCTGGTTCACAGTCGCTTTCACTTTTGATCGATTTGTTGCCATTTGTTGTGAAAGGCTGAAAGCAAGATATTGCACCGAGAAAGTGGCGGCTGTGGTCCTGGGAGCAGTAAGTGTGCTGGGATTTTTAGGGACTCTCCCCTGGTACTTTTCATATCAACTATTATATATAACTGAGGATGTGCCTTGGTTTTGTGTCCCTAAACCGAGCTTCTCTACAGCTCCCGCATGGGCCGCATTTGAGTTCACCCTCCGAATTTTAACCCCTTCTGTCCCGTTGTTTCTGATGTTGTTGCTCAATGTCCTGACAGTCAAGACGAATTTTAGTGACCAGCCGGGTCCGCAGGAAACTCCAGGGCCGCAATGGAGAAAATCACAAGGATCCAGAGATGGAGAACCGGAGGAAATCCATGATTTTACTCTTCAGTATATCTGGCAGTTTCATACTGTTATGGACAACCCGGGTTGTGTATAGCATTTACCGGCGTATTGCAGGCATTCGCATCTATGCCTCCCCCACCGATGCCCGCCTGATCATAGATCACACATCAAAGATGCTGCAGACTCTCAATTCCTGCACCAACACATCTATTTATGCTGCGATCCAGACCAAATTCAGAGAGGAGCTGAAAAGGGCAGTGAACTACCCACTCACTCTCATTGTTAAATTGATTAAATCATAGAAAGAACCAAAGGGCTTTTTTACACTGGAAGGAAATCCCATTTAATATCCCATCCCCAAGAATCCCAGGGGGCAGTAAGTGCTTTATATTAGCAGCGCCGAGCCAGGAAACGATCTTAATTCTGATCCCGAGGTTCAACTTTATTGATAATCGGGTCTATTGAGGCGGCACAAACTCTGTAGACTGTTCAAGATTGTTTTATTTTCCTCTTAAAAACGCATAACGAAAGAGTTCGGCTGGACTTCAACTCAACCCACCGTGGTACCACAGCAAAATGGACCAAGCTGTCAATCACAGTGTTTATCATCGCGGAAGCGCCCTCCATGCATAGTCCACCAAGTGCTGGGAGAAGGTACAAAACTTGGTTGCTCGTCGTGGGAGTGCTCTTCAGACAAAGCGCCTCTAGCGATGGCAGGCCGTACTGCACAAACCGTGTCACCAGCTCGAGCTCAGCTGGAGCATTGCGTCCAGTTCTGGGGCACCACATTTTTAAGGAGGATGTGAAGGCATTGGAAAGGATGCAGGCAAGCTTCAGGAGAATGGTTCCAGGGATGGGGAACTTCAGTTATGAGGGTAGATTGGAGAAGTTGGGACTGGTTTCCTTGGAGAAGAGAAGATTAGGGGAGATTTGACAGTTGAGAATCACGAGGGGTCTGGACAGGGTAGGTCGGGAGAAACTGTTCACATTGGTGGTAGGATCTGCTATAATATTTATTCAGCCAACGCTCCTCCCACAGGAGAAAAATGTCTCCGGGTTAACATTCTCATCAAACATTAAAGCAATGCAAAATGCACAAATTCAACACTAGATTTTAGTTCCAGTCTCGCAGTGTTCATTGTATCAATTAAGGTTAAGCAAATACTGGTGGGAGATATTGATTAAATGACTAGTTGAAGATATCTAAATAGACACACAGTAACGCAGAAGTAGAGTGGATTCAGAAGAATCTGTAAAGCTTCATTTTGTGAATAAATCTATTCCAATTAAAGACTGGCTGAGGTTTCTTCCTTCATCAAATGGCGATCAGGAGTACTCACACGGTGTGTATTCTAATTCTCTGATGGGCGGCATGAACATAGATTTTGTCCTCTGACCTGAACACATCTTCTTTTGATGCAGAGGCAAGTTTGAATATCACCGAATCACCATTGGCTCCAGTGTTTCCTTGAGAATGCAGTTACTGTGTGCGGCAATTCTTTTTTCTGGGCGTTGTCTCATCTTGGTTCAAACTTTTGACAAATGGGTAATTTAACATAGACCAGGACCTGCGTCGTACCTTCGAGACTGCTCCATACGGCTCTGTGGGAACACTGATTGGCACTCTCCATCTCCATCTCTTTCTCTTTCCCCCCTGTCACTGCCACTGCCTGTGCCCCTCCAAGATGGAGCTGGGCTGGGACTGGGCTATATGGCATCAACATGGTGAAATTTGAATTCAGTAAAAATCTGGAGTTAATGAGAACCGTGAAACCTTTGCCAATTGACGTAAAAAACCCATCTGGTTCACTAATGTCCTTTAAGGAAGGAAATCTGCTGCCCTTACCTGGCCTGGCTTACATGTGACTCCAGACCCACAGCAATGTGGTTGACTCTTAAATGCCCTCTGAACAAAGGCAGTTAGGGATGGGCAATAAATGCTGGCCTACCCTGCGATGTCCACATTCAAGAATGAATAAAAAAAATCAGCCCACTCCAGAATCATCTAGGGAACCATTGTCTCTCTCATTGTGAGGCTTCTTCTGTAGATCTGGAAATCAAAACTGCACACAGGTGTGACCTGAAGATTGCAATTGCAGCAATACCTTTCTTTTAATTCTTTCACGGGATGTGGGCGTCATAGTCTAGGCCAGCATTTATTGGTCACCCCTAACTGTCCCTGAGAAGCTGGTGGTGATTTGCCTTCTTGAATTGTTACAGCCCATGTAGTGCCGGTTCACCCACAGTGCCGTTAGAAATGTAGCCCCGGGATTTTGATCAGCGACATTGGGGGAACACTGATATCGTTCAAAGTCAGGATGGTGTGCGGCTTGGAGGGGAACTTGCTGGTGGTAGTGTTCCCATGCATCTGCTGCCCTTGTCCTTCTAGGTGGAAGAGGTCGCGGGTTTGGAAGGTGCTGCTGAAGGTGCCTTAGCGAGTTGCTGTGGTGCATCTTGTTGATGGTACACACTGCTGCCACTATGCGTCGGTCGAGGGGGAAGATTGTGTTTAAGGTGGTGAGTTAGGTGCCAATTAAGCGGGTTACTTTTTCCTGGATGGTGTGGAGCTTCATGAGTCTTGTTGGAGGCAAATGTGGAGTATTCCATCACACTTCTGACTTGTACCTTGTAGATGGTAGACCAGTTTTGGGATGTCAGGAGGTGAGTAACTCGCCTCAGAATTCCCAGCCTCTAGATCTGCTCTTATAGCCACGATATTTATATATCTGGTCCAGTTCAGTTTTTGGGTAATGGTAATCCCCAGGATATTGATAGAGGGGAATTGAGTGATGGTAATGCCATTGAACGTTAAGGGGCGATGGTTAGCTTGTCTGTTGTTGGAGATGGTCATTGTCTGGCACTCGTGTGATGCAAATGTTACTTGCCACTTATCAGCCCATTCTGAATGTTGTTCAGACCTTCCTGCATATGGACCCGGACTGCTTCAATATCCGATGATTCATGAATTGTTCTAAACATTGTGCAATCATCAGCGAACTTCCCCATTTCTGACCTTATGATAGAGGGAAGGTCATTGACGAAACAGCTGAAGATGATTGGACCAAGGGCACTGCCCTGAGGAGCTCCTGCAGTGATGTCCTGGGAATGAAATGTTTGACCTCCAGTAACTACAACCATCTTCCTTTGTGTTAAATATGACTCCAACCAGAGGAGCATTATCCCTCTGAATTCCATTAACTTCAGTTTTGCTAGTGTTCCAGCCACACTGGGTCAATGCCTTGATGTCCACCGCAGTCACTCTCCCCTCACCTCTTAACGTCAGCATTTTTGTCCATTTTTGGACCAATGTTGTTCGGAGGTTAGAATTTGAGTGGCAGTGGTGGAACCCAAACTGAGGCACAATGAACAAGTTATTACTGAGTAAGTGCCATTTGATAGCACCGTCGATGATGCCTTCCATCACTTTGCTGATGACCCAAGAATATACTGATGGGGCAATAATTGGCTGGGTTGGATTTGTTCTGCTTTATTGTGGACAGGACATACCTGGGCAATTTTCCTCATTGCCAGGTAAATGACAGTGTTGTAGCTGTACTGGAACAGCTAGGGGCGTGGCAAAATCTGGAGCACCAGTTTTTAGTATTATTACCGGAATATTATCAAGGCCCATAGCTATTGCAGTATCCAGTCATTCAGACGTTTCTTTACATTATATGGAATAAATTGAATTGGCTGAAGAATGGCATCTGTGATACTGGGGGACTACTGGAGGAGGCCGAGATGGATCATCCACTCGACATTTCCGGATGAATATGGTGGTGAATGCTTCAGCCTTGTCTTCTACACTGATGTGCCGGCTCCCCATTCATTGAGGGTGGGCACATTTGTGGAGTTTCCTCCTCCACTGAGTTGTTTAATTGTCCAACACCTTCCATGACTGGATGCCGCAGGACCACAGAGCTCAGATCTGATTCTTTGGTTGTGGGATCGCCTCGCCCTGTCTATCACTGGCTGCTTCTGCTGTTTGGCACGCAAGTAGCCCTGTATTGAAGCTTCACCTGGTTAGCACCTCAGTTTTATGTATGTCTGGTGCTTCTCCTGGTATGCCTTCTTGCACTCTTCATTGAACCAAGGTTTAACCCCGGCTTGATGATTATGGTAGAGCGGGGGATATGCCAGGCCATGAGGTTACTGATTGTGGTTGTATACAGTTCTGCTAATGCAGATGCCCACAGTGCCTACTGAATGCCCTGTTTTGAGTTTCTGGATGAGTTCAAAATCTATCCCATTCAGTATGATGATAACACGATGAAGGGTATCTTTAATGTGAAGATGGGATTTCGTCTCCTCAAGGACTGTGCACTGGTCACTCCTACCAATAATGGCATGGACATAGGCACCTGCGAAATGTAGATTGGTGAGGACAAGGTCAAGCAGTTTTTCTTCTCTCTTATTGGTTCCTCACCAACTGCTGGAGTCCCAGTCTAGCAGTTATATTCCTTAGGACTTGGCTGGCTTGGTCAGTAGTGGTGCATCTGATCCACTCGTGGGGATGAACAATGACGTCCTCTGTCCAGAGTATACTCTGTGCTGTTGCCATCCTCAGTGCTTTTTCCGAGTGGTGTTCAACATAGAGGAGTATTGATCCATCAGGCGGGGGGTTAGTAGGTGGTAATCAGTATGAAGTTTTCTTGCCCATGTTTGAGCTGATGCCACGAGACTTCATGGGGTCCAGAGCCAATATTGAGGACTCCCAGGGCATCTCCCTCCCGACTGTATATCAATGTACCGCCACCTCTGGTGGATCTGTCCTGCTGGTGGGACAGCACGTAACCAGGGATGGTGACGAAGGTGGTGTCTGGGGCATTCTCTGTAAGGTGTAGTCGATGAGTATGACTATGTCAGGATTTTGTTTGACTAGTCTGTGGGACAGCTCTCCCAATTTTGGGAGGACTGGTAAAGATCTACAGGACTGGGTATACCATTGTTGTTTCTAGTGTCTAGTTCTGTGCGGGGTGGAATAAACGCAGTTCCTTGCTCCTGATCGTTGTTCAGTCTCTGTGCGTTATTGGAGGCAAATCAACCTAGATTCCTGCTCTGAGCCATTATCCAGTGACCCTGTGAGTGAATAATTGCAGTTTCCTGTTCTTCATCATTATCCAGTGACCCTGAGTTAGTGTGGAGGAACTAATAAGTTTCCTGTTCCTGGTCATTATCGGGTGACCCCTGGGTTACTGTGGAGTTATTAATCAGCTCCCTGTTCCCCATCATTATCCAGTGACCCATGGTTAGTATGGATGAATTAATCAGTTTCCTGTTCTTAGTCGTTATCCAGTGAAACTGGGTTAGCTTGGGGGAATAAGTCCAGATCCCTGCTCCTCGTAATTATGCAGTGGTCCTGGATAAATGTGGAGGAATCAGCCCAGGTTCCTCCGACTGATCATTACCCAGTGATTTTTGTACTGTGCGGGAATCATCTCAGCTCCCTGTTCCTGATCACTTCCCAATGTCCTGGGAAGTTGGTGGGGTGGGGTGGGGTGGGGTGGGGAAATGGTATCCACAATGCTCTTGAACCAGTGATACAGTTTCAGGCTGGAAGCAGGATCAAGCTTCATTGCCCAGTCCTTTGCACAGTGACAGTGGGTTAAAGTGGGAAAATATGAGTGTTTTTTTGGCCTTGATCCATACCCACTGACTTTGGGTTAGTGTGCAGACATCAGGCCAGTTTCCTGCTCCAGATTGTTGCCCAGTGATCATGTGTTGCTGTGGGTTCTTCGGCCTATGTTCCTGCTGCTGATCACTACGCAAAGAAACAGTTTTGGCGTGACTGGAATTGGCCCAGGTTCCATCTCCTGTTCATTTCCCATGGATCTGGCTTAACGTGCCCAGGTTCCTGCCCTTGGTCGTCACCCAGTGACTCTGTTTCTGTGTGGGGCAATCAGCCCAGCTTCCCGCGACAGGGTTTCCTTTGGGAATCAACCCACTTTCCTGCTTCTGATCATTCCTCAATGAACCTGGGTTAGTGTGGGGGTATCAGACAAGGATCCTCCTCCCAATGAACATTAATGAATGCAGGCAAACCATATAAAGTCCCTGTTTCTGATCATTGTCCAGTGACACGGGCTTCATGTTGGCGAATCAAACTACGTTTCTGCTCCTGATCCTGATCCTTGCATAGACACGGACTGCTTCAGTATTGGTCAAGCTAGGTTTTACGCTGGGATCTGACTTGTCCAGTATTAACATTAGCTGGGATCATAACAACACATTTGTTATTGTGTTGAGAAACTGGTCACATTACTGTTCATGTGTCAGGGTTTTCTGCTGGAGACTGGGTTAAGTAATTTAAAAAACACAGAGATTTCACCTGGGATCAGGACTGGATTGAGAAATAAGTAAAATGGAAGGATTACAGTTTAGTGATAGCAAGTTTATAATAAATCAACATGCAAGAGAACATTGATGAGGACATCAATAGATATCAGGAAGCCTTCTAAAATAATGTGAGCGGATGTATAGGTTAACAAAGCAGTGAATAAAGATAATGGGACCTGGCACCATTTGGAGCATTGAATTCAATACTGGGCACCGTACTTTAGGGAGTGTGTGAAGGCTTTGGAGGAGATATGGATGAGGATTACTAGAATCATTCCAGGGATGTGAGATTGCAATTACATGGAGAAATTGGAGAAACAGGGATTCTTCTACTTAGAACAGAGAAGATTAATGGGATGTTTCATCGGGCTGTTTAAAATTATGCAGGATTTGAACACATTAAAAAGTTAAATTGTTTCCGATGCCTGAAAGACTGATAACCAGAGGGCGCATATTGAAGCTGATTGCCAAAAGAGGCAGGGGAGACATGAGGAGCAGATTTTGTTAAGCAACACATGGTTAGGGCTCGAAATAAACTGTCTCATAGGGTTGTGGTTGCTGATCCAATCACAGAGTCCAAAAGGGAACTGGATAAACATGTGAAGGAAAAGCATCGTTGTGATATGGGGAAAGGTGTGGGGAGTGGGATGAAGATTATTCTTTGAAAGGCCCCACACAGAATTGATGTATCGAATGACCTCCCTGGATATTGTGCAATTCTATGATTCAATGAGTACAGTTGACTACAATTTACCAATATTCATATCCTATCAAAAGGTAAAAGCAAAAGTGTAGAAACTAATATTATTAAATAAAAAGAGAAGCAGAAGTCTTCTGATGAAAGGTCATCGACCTGAAACTTTAACTCTGTTTCTCTCCACGGATGCTGCCTGACATGCTGAGCATTTCCAGCTTTTCGTCATGTTTTTTATTCCATTCAAAAGGTGTTTGATTAAGTCCTGTAGAGCAAACTTGATACAAAAATTAAAGTACATGCTGTTAAAGGGCATTAACGAATTGATTGGCAAACCGATAGAAAGCAAAGGGTAGTGGTGAATGGTTGTTTTTCTGGCTGAAGGGAGTTTGCAATGATGTTCCCCAGATCGATGTTGGGGCGATGGCACTTTTGATGAGTGTCAATTGATAGGCTTGGGTGTACATAATGGCAGAGTTTTCAGTTGACGTGAAGCTAGGAATTGCTAATAAACAGCGAGAAGGAAAGTAGCATACTTTAGAGGGCAAGGACTAGCAGGTAGAATGAAGCGTGGCGTGATACCTAGTGACATGAATCATGGTGAGGGGCAATAAAAACTAAATTTTAAGGGGGGCTCAGCATTAGAGACCTGGAAATGTACGATCACAACTGAAGTTTGAAAGGCTGTTTAAAAAGCATGCGGTGTCCTTATCATTAAAAACAGAGGTACGGTATAACAACGTTGTGGAAATCAGAACTTGTTACACACCGCTTCTTACACCCTTGCTGAGCACTATATGTTCGTCACGGATGTCACGGACTTAGAGAAGGTGCAAATGAGATTTACTCGAATGCTTCTCATGGATGTGGGCTTCTGTTACGTTGAGAGATTTAGAAAATCTGCCATTGTTCTATCCTTAATATTCAAAGATGCAAAACTTTCAAAGGAAAAAAAAAGTTATGGAAGGAAAAAGCAGGCGGTCAGATTGCAGTGTTAATTAGACAAGGCATTGCTTTGCCGGAAATAGGTGTCCTTCAGGGTAAACAAGACAGGAAGTTCTGAAGAATGAATACACGATTGCGCTACTGAGGTTAGTCCATGGACCTGCAAATCGTGAAAGAGAGACAGAGGACAGAATCTACCATGGATTCACAGAGATATTCAAGAACTACAGAGTGGTGAATTTGGGAAAGTTAGTTACCTAGATTTGGAATAGAATATTATTAGAGTAAAATGTAAGGAAGGGAAATAATTTCTGAAATATCTTCAGAACTTCCTTGGCTATTATGCTCTTGGTACAAGCAGCAGGGAGGCATTGCTGGGCCCGGTGTTGGGCAATGAGGTAGGTCAAGTGGATCATGTGTCTGTGGGTGAGCAATCAGGTAAGAGTGATCATAGTATCATAAAGTTTAGATTAGTAACAGAGAGCAAAAATGAATAACATCAAATATAAGTTCTAAATTGGAAGAGGGTGAACTTCAATGGAATGAAAGAGGATAAACCCATATAAAAGGGATCAGGATTGTAAGGAAATTCTGTAACTGGCCAATTGGCGATCTTTAAGGAAAAGGTACAGAATAGATTCAGGTACAGGTTAGGTATCTTAGAACATAGGTGGAAGGTAAGGGAACGAAGCCAGGGCTGGCATAACGATGGGGATAGAGAATATGAAGAAGCAAAAAAGAGGCAGCATGATGCATATTAGGTGAATTCTTCCACCGAGTAATCTAGCCAATTGCAATGAACTGTAGGAGAAAGTGGGGAGTGAAATAATACTTGCAAAGAAGGAATATGAGTATAGAAATGCAGTCAAAGGAACAAGAAACCAAAAGCAATTTTACCGCCATGTAAATAATAAGGTTGGAAGAGCCCGGTGCGCCCTAGTAGAGAGGAGGACGGTGATATATGCTTAATGTTGAAGGGCAAGGGTAAAATACTTAATGAGAATTTTGCATCAGTTTTTGCTAAGAAAGAGAATGCTGCCAAAATATCCATAGAGGTGGAACTAATCGTGTGCCAGTAGACACAGAAGCTTTTCTGTGTCATTGGCACACGAGGGAGATAAAGCACATGCTTTATCCACGGCGGGATTTTCCTGGAACTGCCCACCAGCCTGTCGCCTGAGACTATAACTTGATGGGCGGCTCCCCGTCCCAGACATGGCTGACTACTCCCCCGCTCTTACTGCCTGCCGTAAGTGTATTGTAAAAGTTTAGAGGTCGGCAACAAGACCGTTTGCCTAGGCTATGAACGCACTTTCTTTGGCCATCAAGCCCTGGAGTGGGACTAAAACCCAGAGCTTCAGAGAAGCTCCAGCCCCCCACGAGACCCCCCAGTTAAACTTCATGGAGGGGGGAAGTATTGATTGGGGCGGTGTACTGGAAAGGATGGCGGTGCTGAGGATGGATAAGTCACCTGGTGTGGATGGCTTGCCCGAAGGTTGCTTGAGGAATTGGAAGAGCAAGTGGCGGAAGTGATTGCCAAAATCTTCCAATATTCCCTAAATAGAAAGCAGATTTGAGAGTGGTAAATACGACACCCTTATTCAAGAAGGGCTGTCAAAACAGTCCTATTAACCTTGTCATTTTAACACCAACGGCTGGTAAAGATTTAAGAACAATAATCAAGGGGGAAAAAACAGCAACAGGCCTTTGGAGCGGTTTGAGTTCTTTTTAACGGAGGGGCAATGCTGACTTATACAATGCAAGCCCTGCTTGATTAATCTAAATGGAGCGTTTGTTGAAGTTACAAGGAATGTTAATGAAGGGAAGACAAAGGACATTGTCTATACGAATTTTGAGAATCTGTATGACAAAGTGCAACCCAAAAAACTAGTTCACAAAATTGAGGCTCATAGAATAGGGGGTCAGCGTCAGCTTGGATAGAAAAAAAGACAAAGGCTGGAGAACAGAAACGAGCGAATCACGGTAAACGATTGCTCATCATGATGGAGGATGGTAGAAAGTGATGTTCCCCAAGTTTCAGTGCCAGGCAAAGAGAGCAAGTTCTCAAAATTTGCCGTTGATACTGAGCTTGACTGGAAATGAAGATGAAACCAACTGAGTGCACCAGGACATAGATGGACTGGCAGAATAGGAAGGCAACAGCAGATGTAGACTTAATGGCAGTTTTGAAAGGCATGCAGGGATAGAGAGATTTAAGAGTTCATGTGCATAGACTTTCCAAGTTGGGAGGATCTATCCTCAAAGTGATTGGCAAAACATGAGGGTTCTTGGGATTCACAAATAGAGGCATTGAGCACAAACACAAGGAAGTCATACTGAACATTCATTAAACTCTGGTTAGGCCCCAACTGGAGAATTGTGGCCAGATCTGGTCACCGCACTTTAGGAAGGAAATGAGGGTACTTGAGATGGTGCAGAGGAAATTTTCCAAAATGGTTCCAGGATTTAGGGATGCTATCTGCAAGGTTAGGTTAGGGAAGCTGGAGTTGTTCTCCTTAGAGCAAAGGAGATTGAGGGGATACTTGAAGGAGGTGACAAGGTTACGACCGGTGTAGACACAGCTGGGGTCTCAGTTAGCTATGTAGCCAGCATGTGGCTCAGAATAATTCCAACATCGCGGGGTTTGATCCCTGTTCGCGCTGACGTCAACTTGGGCCCTGCATCCGCGCCCTTTCCCGTAATACAAATGACCACATAAGTCATGGCTCAACCACCGTCCGGTAATGACGGATGCTTCACAGCTAAGAGGAAGATACAATAGAGACTGTTCGCCCTAGCTGCTGGTAGAAGGGCCAGGGGTACAGGTTTGGTGCTTTGGGCAAGAGATACAGGGTGGTTCTGCAAAAAAGCGCTTGCACACAAGAGTGGTAATGACCTGGAATTCACTGTCATTGGGAGTGGTGGAAGCGGAGACCACCAATGATTTAAAAATGAAATTGGATTGACACGTGAGAGCAATCATCTCGCAGGGTCACGGGAATAGAGTGAGAAAATGGGATATTTCTATTGCTCTATAGAGAGCCGGCGTGAAACCGATGGCTGAATGGCCCCCTTGTGTCCCGTAAATGCAGGATGATTCGGTGCCTGACAAGGGAGCAGCGACGACTGAAGGAAGATTTAATCTAGTGTTAATGTAGTGGTTTAGAATTATGTTGGGTTTACTCGGCTAAGTGCAATTTTTCCAATCTCAGGAGTTCAGTTAGAGGACACAGATGGCTCATGGAGTCAATATTCCTGAGTGAACATTGGGATGACGGCTGAATGTAAGAATAGGTTCAGCAAAGCTTTGGGTCAGCTGATTATGGTGTTTGGCAAAGGGGAAAATGCGAAATTTTCTTAGACAGCGAGCTGCTGGGACCTGCAATTCTCTGCCAGAAAAAATGGTGGAAACAGCAGGTTCAATAATAAATTCCGAAGGCGAATTTCTTAAATACAGTTAAAGCAACATTTGCAAGGCTATAGCGAGTTCAGAGACTGGGCAATCTGGGATTCTTCTCTCTAGAGCATGGATGGTTAAGGGGAGATATCATATAGAAAATGTGACCCAGTGCGGCATCAGGGAGCCCTAGCAAAACTGGAGTCAGTGGGAATCAGGGGGAAAACCCTTCACTGGCTGGAGTCATACCTAGCATAAAGGAAGATGGTTGTGGTTGTTGGGGGCCAGTCATCTCAGCTCCAGGACATCACTGCAGGAGTTCCTCAAGGTAGTGTCCTCGGCCCAACCATCTTCAGCTGCTTCATCAACGACCTTCCTTCATCATAAGGTCAGAAGTGGGGATGTTCGCTGATGATTGCACAATGTTCAGCACCATTCGCGACTCCTCAGATACCGAAGCAGTCCATGTCCAAATGCAGCAAGACTTGGACAATATCCAGGCTTGGGCTGACAAGTGGCAAGTAACATTCGTGTCACACAAGTGCCAGACAATGACCTTCTCCAACAAGAGAGAATCCAACCATCCCCCCTTGATGTTCAATGGGATTACCATCGCTGAATCCACCACTATCAACATCCTGGGGGTTACCATTTACCAGGAACTGAACTGGGCTAGCCATATGAATACTGTGGCCACAAGAGCAGGTCAGAGGCTAGGAATCATGCGATGAGTAACTCACCTCCTGACTCCCCAAAGCCTGTCCACCATTTACAAGGCACAAGGCAGGAGTGTGATGGAATAGTCCCCACTCACCTGGATGAGTGCAGCTCCCACAACACTCAAGAAGCTTGACACCATCCAGGACAAAGCAGCCCACTTGATTGGCACCACATACACAAACATTCACTCCCTCCATCACCGACACACAGTAGCAGCAGTGTGTACCATCTACAAGATGCACTTCAGAAATTCAACAAGGCTCATTAGGCAGCACCTTCCAAACCCCTGACAACTACCACCTAGAAGGATAAGGGCAGCAGACACATGGGAACACCACCACCTGGAAGTTCCCCTCCAAGTCACTCACCATCCTGACTTGGAAATATATCGCTGGAACTGTCGCTGGAACTTCCTTCCCAACACCCACGCCACATGGACTGCAGCGGTGCAAGAGACAGCTCATCACCACTTTCTCAAGGGCAATTAGGGATGGGCAATAGATGCTGGCCCAGCCAACGAAGCCCACATCCCGTGAAAGGATGAAACAAATTCGATTTGTTACTTCTCGAGATCTATTTGATGTTCAATGATACGTCCTATTGTCTGTTCTGCTGAAGATCAGAAGCCAGGTCGACCTAAGGTCGCTAGTCAAGTGGGGGTAATGCAGCTCTGCCAGTCAGCGTGCTCAGATGGCGTCCCCTGAGAAATTAGAAAGTAATCATGACTGTATTGGTGGCTCCATGTTTAAGGTGTTCGAGTGGTGTTAATCAGGATGTGATCAAATGATTGTATGTTCCATTCTTTCCGCAATGGGATTTCACACTACTTGTGGGACAAGGATCTGGGAATGTTTCACACCGGTCGGTTCCAACAGATCATAAGCTGATGTGATGGAAATGCCCGTTTGTACAGCAGCTTCATCTGCAACATTGCACACCCGCCCGCACAAACAGGTCTAATGATGAAAGCCACCTGCTTGGCCAACTTTGCATGCATTGGAAAAGCACGAGTTGAAGCCTCTCGTTCATTGGACAAGGTGGCCGAGTGGTTAAGGCGATGGACTGCTAATCCATTGTGCTCTGCACGCGTGGGTTCGAATCCCACCCTTGTCGTTTTTCTGAAGGTGCTCCGTTTTGTATTTGAAGTGGTGAGATGCTGGAAACTGTGGAGGAACAGAGACACCAGTACACAAGCCAGTTGGACACTGGGAAAGTATGATCTAATTCACTTTCCCTACACGGATCTGCTGATTCTCTAATCTGGGTAGAGAGTTTTTCTAGTTTCTTCCATCGGGAGATAAGAGCATAAGAGATATAAATGCTTTAGATACATATAGACATGGAGGAGGACCCCAGACAGAGGGAAATATAATGAGGAAGTGCTGAAAATGCCCGGGGAATAGAGGAAATTAGTGTACAGCATCTGGAAGAGAAGATTGCAATATTTTGGGCACACAACTGAAGCAGCCGGTAGACGGAGAGGGTCAAGTAGAAGAGTGAAGCAGGTCTAGGACTGGACGGTGGATCTAATGGACTGGATGCAGTTGACCCCTATGGAATGTGAAAGGGCTGCACAGGGCAGACAGAGGTGGAGACCTATAGCAGTCAACGTTCTGGGGGAAACGATGATAGCATCAAACGAACGAACGAGATGCGTTTGACTCCTGACTGACGATGTATTCCAAACCTCGAGGCAAGCCTCCCCCTTTTTATCCCTGTCTCAGTCTCAGTTGGAAGCGGCCCGTAGCGAACCCCTAACCTCGCTAGGAACAGGCTGCGGGGAAGTGGGGGGTGTATTGGCAATGTCGGTGTTGTGTCCCCAGGTTGTAAACGACTCGCTGTAATTTTCCATTATTTTCAATAACCCAAAGGGCCCAGGCAAATGCCCTGAGGGATATGGGTTTAACTCCCACCATAGGAACTGGTGGATTTTAAATTCAGTGAACAACTCTGGAATATAAAGCTAGCCTCAGTAATGGTAGTTATGCCAAGTATAATCGATTGTAGCAAAAACCTGTCAGGTTCATTGATGCCCTTTCGGGGAGGAGCTCTAGATCCACAGCAATGTGGTTGACGCTTAACTGGCCTCTGGAATGACCCAGCAAACCACTACAGGGGGTAATTAGGGATGGCCAACAAATGCTGGCCCTGCTAGCGACGCCCACATACCGTGAAAGAGTAAAGGAAAAAAGAAAATAGACGGAGTCACAGTGTATTTCAGTGAGAATAATATTGAGCCCGGCTTCTAGGTAGAATTCAACGGCTAAGAAAGCCTCTTTCACAGAAACTGCAATTGGCTGAGATACTTTGAAATCTTGGCTCTGCAATTTCAAACACCCATTCTGCAAACCTGAACGAAGAAAATAAATTCTACTTTGTTTTATCCCTCTGCACGGAGTGCTCTAAGTGATAAAACGAGTTCACGACCCCCAAGTTAGGAAAGAGGTTCTTTAACCAACTGAGCCACAAGTCTAAATCATAGTAAAAAACCTCCCCGAACCGTGGCTTGTTACAGGCCTCTCTGGCTGTGTTTATCGTTGACTTTCCACTCCTGGCGGAAACGTCCTCGGTGAGTGAGTGGGAGACATGAAGACATATTTGGAAGATTTTCCGGAAAACCACTCGCATCTCTGCTGTTTTCTGACCTTTGTACACACATGTAAATGGGGGGAGTCACACACCTCTTGCCCTAAACGCTGAAAGGGCGACTGTGTTTATCTGTAGGTGGTAGCATTTATTCAGACGCATGCCGGGTTTAAAAGTGGCCGTGTCCGGGAAGTGATTCACTCGCACAGTTATCTGATCCGAAGTCAGATGTGCTCTCGCTGTGACACGGGCTAACGCTCCCTTCTGCCGATGATTTGCAATCCTAGCTCATCTGAGCACTGCGAGGCCGAGTGATTCAATCGGAGAGTTTGCAAAAAAGAGTTAAAGCTAATCAGTGCTTTTTATTCGTTTAATATAAAATAAAAACAGGGAATGCTGGAAAAATTCTGTTTCCCTCCCAACAGATACTGCAGTGTTTTGCTTTTTATTAGTTTGTGCCTTTGGGAAAGGGACAGAGTGAACATTTCGAGTCTACAGATACTGTTTCCAGAATTCTCTGTTTTTATTTCATATTTCCAGCATCCGCAGTGTTTGGCTTATTATTCGTTTGCTTGTGGTATTGTAAACAAGGGAAGGGGTTGTCGTTATTCAGTGATTCCTTTGTGCGTTCGTCTGCTTTGCATATTTGCCCACCTTTACTCTGTTTATTCGGGTTGTCAAATGGTGGCCCGCGTTACAGAACAATGGCGGGTGGGTGAAGTGAAAATGCAGAGCAGCCTTAATCTAATTTAATGGTGGAGCAAGGCAGAATGGTCCCCGTCTTCTCCTGTTGTACAGTGGCCTGTTGTGTCCCCACATGGTAAAAGACTCGCCGGAATTTTCCATTATTTTCATTTGTTGCTTAAAACTCAGTTTTTGGATGAAGCAATGGAGATGAGAAGCTCCGTGGATGGAGGTCCTTTTAGCTTTCTGGCAGGAGGCATTGAACTGGGCCGAAAAATCACTTTCCAGACACCACCACCTTCTCTATTTAAGTACAACGGGCCCGAACGCCAGGCTGGTCTGGTAGCATGCACCGTGCCATACAATACAGGAGTATCAACTTAGGGCTGCATGGGGTATATGGCACAGGAACAGTCCATTGAGCCCAACCAGTCCATGCGGGGTTTTAAGCTGTAATCAAACCTGCTCCCATGTTTCCTCACACAAACCTATCATGGGAACCTTCTGTCCCATTCTGCGTGAGGCGCTTCTAGCTTTTCCTTAAATGCACCTGGACTATTCGCTTCAAGTATTCCCCGAGGTACTGAGTTCACATTCCCACCACTCAATGGGTAATTAAGTCTCTGCTGAATTCCCTATCGGATTTATTGGTGACTGTAGCCACACTAAGGGCCTTTAGTTATGCTCTTCTCCACTAGAGGGAGCTTTCTCTTGTTTCCACTGTATGTGAAAAAAGTCATGATTTGAAAGCCCTCTCGTACCCCCTCAGCCTTTTTTAAAAAGATAAACGAGACTGTTAATTATTTCCTGATATGTATAGCCACACATTCCTGATCCGACTCGTCGAAATCTTCTCTGCAGCCTCTCCAGTGCATCTACATCTTTTTTTCCCTTATAATATGACGAGTAAACCTGTACTCAGTATTCCCAGGTTCGATACTGACGGATTGATACAGGTTTAACATAACTTACCTACTTTTCAATTCTATTCCCCTAGGAATACCGCCTGGTGCATCATCTGTTTTTAAGCCCTTGCTTAGCCGTGGCGCAACATTTAGTGATTGGTGTATTTGTACTCTGAGATCCCTTTGTGCATGCGAGCATACGAATTAAGGGTAGGTGATTTAGTCCCTCGAGTCTGCCCCGCCATTCAATAAGATCATGGCTGATCCGATTGTAGCCTCAACTCTACATTCCGCCTGTCCCCGGTAGCATTTGTCTCCCTTGTCAAGAATCTATGTACCCCTGCCTTAAAAATATTCATTGACCACTCTCTCCACCGCTCTCCTGGGAAGAGAGTTCCAAAGATTTACGACCATCTGAGAGAAAAATACCTTCTCATTTCCATCTTAAATAGGGAACCCCTTATTGTTAAACGGTGTCCCCTACTTCCACTCTCTCCCACAAGGGGCAACATCCTTTCAGCACCCACCTATCGAGTCCCCTCAGGATCTTTTATATGTTTCAATAAGATCAGCTCTCAATTTCTAAACTCCAAAGCATACAGGCCCAGCCTGTCCAACATACCGTCGTAAGATAACTCCGCTAACCCCTCAACACCGCACACACACCCATCCCAGGTATCAGTTGCGGGAACCTTCTCTGCAATGCTTTTAACGCATTTATATCCTTTCAGAAATAAGAGACCAAATTTCGACACAGCATTCTAGATGCGGTCTTACCAATGCCCTGTATAATTGTAGCAAAACATGTCTACTTTTATATTCCATTCCCCTTGCAATAAACGTTAACGCTCCCCTTGCCTTCCTTTTGCTCCTCTATTCTACCCACACTCCCAAGTAAAAAGTGACCTGCTTCTGCTTCCGACCAGAATGTACTGCCTCAATGTTTATCTGCGTAGAATTTCATTCGTCAATTACTTTCTCATTCTGGACATGAATGTCCTCCTGCAATTTTCTGCAGATCTCCTCAATATTTGCCACACCTCCCAATTTTGCCTTCCGAAAGATAATCCAACGTCGAGGGGAAACACTTGCTTGTTGTTCTTGTATCACAATCTATTGGTGTCGAATTTCGACCCTTTGTTGCAGCATCCTGGTTTATTGTTCTCAGGTTCGGATCAATCCACTGCCACTCTCTGGGACCGCTGGTTGCTATTTTTTTCCAGAGCTGATTCTCTCGCTGTCACTAAGGCTAACACATTAAAATGAGCCCCTTATTAATATAAGAGGGAAACCCTCCAATGTCTGTATTAGGGTCCATGGACACTGGCATTAATCACAGTCACTGAACAAACAGCTTCCGTGAAACCCTTTCAATCCAACACAATTTCTTAAAGAATAGAGTCGAACATTTAGCCAGTACGGATGCAATGCATGAGTGGCAAAAGCAGGGGCACTGACTTGAATATTTCAATGGTCCTTGGATTTGGTAATGGTCTCAGAGGACTAGACAACTATAAATATTCAATCTGCTTTATTCTATATAAAAAGAGAGGAACAAACCCTGTTAATTCCTCCAGTCAGGCTGATGGGGCGTTTGGAAACTCGAAGAGGCCATAGTGCAGGGCAAAAGCCATTGGTTACTTGGAAAATAATTCCGAGTAAATGACAGGCTGCATGGAGATTTGATGGAAATCACATCTGATCAATTGGATTGAATTATTCGATTAAGTATTAGAGAATTTTGTTGAGGGTACTGAGGTTGTGTTATATATTTGGACCTTCAAACGGCCAAGTTTGAAAGTCGTTCAATTTTGACTTGTTAGGAACATTAAAACCGCTCTCTTTCACAGTATCTCTATGTCTGCCTCTTTGCCTTTCTATCTCTGTCTCTCCCTCTGTCTCTCTCTGTCCATGTCTCCTTTTCTCTCCCTATCTCTCTTCATCTATCTCATCATTTGCCTGTCTATGCCTCTGTCTCCGTCTCTCTGTATCTCTCTCCCACTTTCAATGTCTCTCTCTCGCTCTCCCCTCTTTGTTTCTCTCCCTGACGGCGCCTCTCCTCCTTTGTCGCCATGTCTTTGTCTCGCTATCGATCAGTGGTAGCCGATGCATGACTTTGGCTAAGGAATAGGAAACACGGAGAAATGACGAAAGGTCATTGTTCAGACGGTAGGAGCAGTGTGCCTCATGGATCGGTATTCGGACCACTGGTGTTTTTATGTATGCTAATGGCGTAGAGTTATTTGGGAAGAATCTAAACTCAGTGTTTGTGCAGAATGGAGGTAGAGAGAGAGGGAGAGGGAAGGAAACAGGAGGATAAATAAGGAGGCTGACTGACAAACTGATCGATAGCAAGACAAAGACGTGGCGACAAAGGAGGAGAGGAGCCATCAGGGAGAGAAACAAAGAGAGGAGAGCGAGAGAGAGAGACATTGAGAGCGGGAGAGAGATACAGAGAGACGGAGACAGAGGCAGCGATCTTTCCAGAAAATTTGAAAGGTTGAGACATGTTCTGAAACCGAGCAGCATGTCCTGAATGGTATATGGTTGGACTGAAATTCGAGAACTAGGAATAGCCCAAATCAGAGGGTCAAACCAAGGAAAATATGTTTGATTTATGGGGTACAACTCGTTTGCAATAACTCCTCAATTGTGAATTATTTGAAAAATCATTTAGCTCAGACTAGATTTAACCATCAGGCAAGACTGTACACTTCAGACGGTAAATTCAAAAGATTTATTGACAATTAAAAAGGTAGAAATGTAACTAATTAAAAAGATAGAAGACAACATTTCAATTAACAGTAAAGGGAGAAAGATTATCAACAACTAAACGCGCTTCTCAAGGCTTCTTCAGGTGATCGAACCGAAGGCGTGAAGTGACATAACCTCTGGTTACTCAATACGTGGATACCATGCTAATAAAACAGCTTCCTGAAACCATCATTTTAATACCCTCAACACTCGTTTGCTTATCTCCAATTAGCCTAACTTCCAGGCACCTGTGAGCATCTCCTCATGCAGTATTACAATGAGAGCTACTAAGAATGTTTCATGTGACCATTTTCCCATGCAGTAATACAATGCCTTTTCTTTACCCATTTTAATGCAAATCGCCAAGATCATGAAGGCTTCAGCTTTAGCACACCTTATCTTTCCAGACTGGTTTAAGGAAAATGTCTTACAATGTACAGATTTCTCTTAATGTGCAATTAGTGTGTTTAAAATCAAGTGCTAATTACGTGTAATCATAAAACATTAAACATTATAGGCAGTTTATATTACCAACCTTACCAATACATCTATTGATTAATTACTTATTCTTCAACTGTCTCCCATTTGAGGCTGAATGGTTGCCCTGGCTGGTTTCCGATAATGCAGTCACTGGTTAGTTTCTAAAATGTCTTCTAGATTAGTTCAAAATGGCTACTTGACCATGTTAGGTTACTATACCAAATAACATATTGAATCAGATCACAAAATGGTCAAATTACACTGAAATTATTGATATTAAAACTACCGCCAGCACTAGCGAAGAGCTGCAGCTTAAACCAGTAAACCCTGGGATAATGGAGGCGTCACTGAGTGTTGAAGGTTGCACGTTCACTGAAAAGCGCCCCCTGGCCACAAGCAAAGGAAATCCGGTACAAATACATCTGAGTGTTTTGAAACGTTTGAATGGGTTTATGATTTTGAATTTTACTTCACCCTTGGTCCAGAGATGAAACTAATGTTTCACCCACCTACGCAAATATTCAATAGAGCTAAAAGGAAAGTTTGAAGAAGAACTACAGTAGATGGGAGAATAGAAAGCAATCGCCTGAAGTCACAGGATCTACAAATTGGGTAATTGCCATCGCGAGAGATAACACACAAGCCAATTTAATTAGTTATTGTCAGATATTGAAATTCCCAAGGGCAACACTGAAAAAAACCCCAGAAAGTGCTCTTGACAGAATGAAGAGCTAATTTGGAGAGTTCAGGTAGCTAAAGAAGCTTTCCAGAAACTTACAGCATTCCAAGATGAATAATTAGAACTAGAAAATTAAGCCGTTGACCTGGAAGACTCTCCTTGGAGTTGAGGCCCCAGAATTGTGGACCAGCCTGTCAGTTTGTACCAATCTGGGGGTCTACACCTCAAGCGCCTCCCACAGCCGCTCCACTCGCATTGACTCTGATGTGACCACCCTACCACTCATCTCATGAGCAGCACAGACTGTCCGAGAACGCAGGTTACGAAGTTACTGTCTTTTTAAATTTGTGATGATTCTGACGGACAATAAAATGCCTTTTTGAAACAAATGCGGCGCTGTTCCTCATTGAGCAGGTCGAGGATGGGGAGGTCAGAGTGGGAGTGGGATATAGAGTTAAAATTACAAGCGATCAAATGTAAAGGTCGCACTTGCATACTGAAATGTGGAGGTCAAAGGAAAGCAACACACAATCTGCACGAGAGACATCCTAGAAGAGCACATTACGAGCAGTTACTAAATTGGAATAAGCGCAAGAACAGTGTAGTTGAATGGAGAAAATGCTTGAGGATCTGGACAGTGAGAAGGAGGTAGGTAAAATGGTAGATGCTATATCTCACATGTGCTTGCAAGGGAAGGTGCCATGGGAAGGGAAGCGTGTGTTGGGGGTGATGGAGGAGTGGACCATATCGCGAGTGGTGGAGGCAGGGGCAGAGCAGAATGTGTGGTTGGTTGTAGCTGGATGTGGCAGAAATGTTGGAGGGTGACGTGGTGAATGTGGGGGTTGGTGAGGACGAGGTCAGTAACGCGGGAAACAGGATTGGCGCAGTGGAGGCTGAGGATAAACCAGAAGGTTTCAGAAGCACTGGTGTGGAAGTTGGCAGCATCGGAACAGATGGAATGTAGATGGAGAAACTGGGAGAATGAAACAGGGCCTTTCTAGGGATCTGGGTGAGATGAAGTATAATGAATTGGGAGCCTGTGGGCTTGTAGCAGGTGCTGGTAGACAGGCAACCTCCTGAAATGGAAGTAGAGAAGTCAAGGAAGAGAAGGGAAGTGTAAGAGATCGACCATGCGAATTGTTCAGTTGAAAGCAAAATAAGGTAATGGCACCAGCACATTCACTAGGATACTGGAACATAGAATGTTCCTGTTATCCTACACAAAGGCATCATAGCTAGGACCCATACAGGCTCCCATAGTGACACTATTTGAGTGTGGACTTTCTGACTATTCATACTCCAGCTCCACACACATTTACTTTGCAACCGGGTACCTGCATAGGAGCCTGGATCAGGAACCTGCGAGGATTAGAGTCGGTGGGGAGAGAGGAATCCGCAGCGGGAATGGTGAATGAAACTAAGCGAATCAATCCCAAATGGGACCCTCGGAATGTGACAGCAGCAGACGGCGGAGGGAAACTGGCCGGGAAACGGCCTCGTAACGCCAGTCAGGCAAGCTCCCATCCACTGTGAGATTATGGACAGCTCGGGTTTATTGGACTTTGGATCAGAGAGTGGCAGACTGACATGAGCGCAATTGTAGATGAATATCTGGAGCACAGCTCCAAGTGCAGAATGAACGAAGTTGTGGGACAGTCGAGGCTGAATGAAGCAGTGGAAGAGGACCCAGAGCCCGAGGAAGGGAGACAGCTCACTGATAGAAGGAACTAAACGGTCAAATTATAGTGAATAAATGCAACAAAAAGCAACTTCAAATCATCTCAGGTATAATATTTATATTCATTCTGCGTCATGGACAGATGATAAGTTTCAACACGAATGATCCATAGATTCTCAAGATCATGTTAGGTGAATGTGGTTAATCAACTCTAAAATAAATAAAATGTTTACACTAAGCATACTCAGAGTAAGAATTACCCCTTATACAGGGGATTGGAATACTGTAACGGTGTTGGCTTGCTGTTGAACTGTCAGTAGATTTTAAATACGCGTTTATGTTAGAGCAGGTCAATAGGAAGGGGAGCAATATAAAGATATTTCACTGTACATACTTAATATCTAACATTAGCAGACCTTCTCCTGTGCAATAGATTATATCCATTAAACAAAGAAATATTCAAGGAGTGGAGAGATCAGTCGAGTAAAACAATTGTTTCAACATAGAACCAACTTGTTTCATTCTAGTTAGTGATCCAGATTCAGTGCGATTTTACAGTGACAGGTACTGCCAGTATAACACGGCCATTGGGGTCAGGAGTTACACTCCAGTTAGTGACCCACACTCAGTACAACTCTGCAGTGACTGATACTCCCAGTAATACATGGCACTGGGTCAGGAGGTCGACTGCAGTTAATGACTCGCACTCAGTACAGCTCTGCAAAGACTGATACCCTTCGTAATACATGGCGACTGGGGTCAGGAGTTATACTCCAGTTAGTGACCCATACTCAGTGCAACTTTGCAATGACTGATCGCCCAGTAATATATGGTCACTGGAGTCAGGGGTTCAATCCCGATTGGTGACCCGCGCTCATTATCACCCGGCAATGACTGATTCTCGCGATGAAACATAATCACTGAGTCAGGGGTTCTACTTCAGTTAGTGGTCCACACTCAGTACAAATCTAGAATGACAGACACTTCTAGTAATATCTTCCCTCAGTTGTCTGCACTGAGGTTTCAATAGTGCACAATTTTCCAAGAAAGGCAATACATTGAAAATTCAGAGAGTCGGCGAGTCACAAATGGAGGTTTTTGATTAGCTGAGGCTAAGTTATAAAACTCTTGAGACAATAGGATTTTTCAGTGAAAACAGCATCCGTATCGGGTGGCTTTATAAATGTGACCACTATATCAACATGTAACGTTATCTCAGTCACAGAGAAAAAACAGAGACAAGCTGATACACAGCTTTACACAACGTGAATCGTTATAGTCACTTACCAGGAACACCAATAACAGCAATAAATGTGTATTATATTTTCCTGATACTGTCAATTTTATAATTCATTTCCTGGTGTGAAATGATCTGTCGTTTTGCACTGCACGCAACCTCTCTACATTAAACTTCGTGTCAGTACATTTCCGGATCCTAGAACAAGCAAAGCAACAAAAGGTGTGTCTGGAGGAGGTGTGAATGGCAGAGCGATGATTAACTGCCATCCAAAAAAGTAAGTTTAAAAATAGCCCACAACCCACATTTGCAAAGGGAAGGGAATCAAGATGGGGGTGGCTTATTACAGTGCGACATTGTTGAACACTACTATGTTCACTCGGAAAGGCTGTAAACTCCATAACTGAATGATGTGGCGCTGTTCCTCGAGCCCCATTGGAACTCTTTCGAGTTATCAACAGTCACAGATTGTAACTCTTTCGAGTACATTCACAGTTCTTGGTTTCCGGGAGTGGGACATGAACCCACAACCTTCTGAATCAAAGGCGAGGGTGCTATGAACTGAGCCACAGCTGACACCTCGTTACTGGAACATTGTAGGTGGCCGAGGACCGAGTGATCCACGTGACAGCCAGTCACTTTGTTTCACCAGCTTGACTCCGGAGGGATTGGTTAGAGCTCCTCTTAATTCACCGGACGACCTTGAGCGTGAATTCCGTCACAAGAAACTGCCACTCTGACGCTTTCTGTCCAACTGAACTGCCGACACAGTGCTCTCCCACTTAGACACTTGCTGCCGGGCAATTGACAATTCTTATCAAGCAGCCTGATTGTAAATTCCCTCTAAATGGGATTGCTGAAACGCACGAAAACCCTCACTTACTGTTCAGTGCAGCTCCTGGACTGCAGTCAAATCGAAATCAAACTGTGGGGCTCCCAGCTCTGTCAGTCTGTATGTTCATTCAGGCAATCTTCCTGCTCAATGTATTCAGTCAGATACCTGAACCCGCAAACATGGGGTTACCTTAATTTATTTTTTTGGTTTCAATGTTTGATTATATACTGGTATTACGTTTTGGAGAAAGAATCCGAGGGTTTTTCCTCCTGTATGTTTTCGTTTGGCCTCTTCAATTCAGAGGCAGACCCATTGACATTGATGAAAGACACAAATGGGCGGGGTGAGAATTCGAACTCGAAACCTCTCGCACACCAACCTAACAAAAGCCCCAATGTGAGAATGATACCTCTAGACCAACGAGCCAGTCGGCCATCCGAGATGCAACCAATAGACTATTTCATTGCTGCACACAGCCTCGCAGCCTCCTTGCTCATCACAGCAATGAAACCCGATAACAATAAACCGCAGGGCAGGCAGTAACATGGGCAGTGAAACAGAGTTCACCTTTCAGTTTTTTTTAAAGAATTCGTTTGCGGAGTGTGGGCTTCGCTGGCTGGGCCCAGCATTTATTGCCCATCCCTAGTTTCCCTTGAGAAGGTGTTGGTGAGCTGCCTTCTTGAACCGCTGCTGTCCATGTGGTGTAGGTACACCCACAGTGCTGTTAGGGAGGGAGTTCCAGGATTTTGACCCAGCGACAGTGAAGAAACGGCCGATATATTTCCAAGTCAAGATGGTGAGGGATTTGGAGGGGAACTTCCAGGTGGTGGTGTTCCCTCCTATCTGCGGCCCTTGTCCTTCTAGACGGTAGAGGTCGTGGGTTTGGAAGGTGCTGTCTAAGGAGCCTTGGTGAATTCCTGCAGTGCATCTTGTAGATGGTACACACACTGCTGCTACCGTGCGTCGGTGGTGGAGGGAGTGAATGTTGCTTTGTCCTGGATGGTGTGAAGTTTCTTGCGTGTTGTGGGAGCTGCACTCATCCAGGCAAGCGGGGAGTGACAAACGGATATCGGCATACTTAGCTCATGTTGTCCGATGACGGATTTACACCTAATGTTGGACACTATGTTTTGAGTTTTGCAAGCATGGGCTGGTTGGGTACGGCCAGTACCTTGCCCATTGTGAACAATGGAAGGGACATGCTGTTTGATACGATCGACCAGTCTTTTTGTTCACAGCCAATTTTGTGACCTCTCTGCCACGGGTCCTTTCACTTCAACGGCTTTATTCCCTGTAATGAGTCGAACAAGTGACACTTCGCCAAATACCTTTTGAAAATACATACAAACAGCATGAACCACACCATCTTTACCGTCATCAATCTTCTTCATCAAAGGGCATATAGCATGACTTTTACGGCTTTGAATATATATGCCTGGAATGCAAAGATAAACTGAGCTCCACAATTAAAAGCGTGGACGAGCAAAATGTCAAAATTGGGGTTTCTCAATGCGAAAAGGTAATATTTGGTAACAGAATCAGAAATCCAGCCTGGCAAGTGAGGAATCTAACCCTGGAATTAACCCGGCTGCTCGCTCCATGTATCCTGTTGGAAACCTGTCTAAAGGAACTTGCAATCTTACAGGACGCCTGTGACAATTAATCCTCTACTCCTTGATCTAAAGCTGGAACAGGAGCTGTCCCTTACAGCTGAGGTAAACCATGTGGTAAAGCTGATGGAGTTGATATTCGGTGATGCAGGCTCACACTGCACTCATAATGTTGTTGTTTAAATCTCTTTGCCAGAAACAACATGGAGAGATGACTGGGCAGTGGTGGAAAGTCAGTGCTGTGCTGCATATGTTTCCTTTGAAGCCTGTTTGAGGGGGGTGAACAGGCTGATTCTGTCAAGTCCGTCTGTCAAAGGCTATTTTTTTCCTGAAAATTTGCTCTGAGATGGTCAGTGGCTCAGATGGAAAGTGTGGACGGACTGAGGGGCCCCGTATAGCAGGAAGTTTCCCTTCTCTGAAGGGGGTCAATGAAACATTTACTGATTCGTTTCTAATCTGACCTAAAACTCGACTCTAGTGGGGCTCGAATCCACAACCTTTAAATACCTTGTCTGTCATGGATTAGTAGCCCAACGCACTAGCGACTGCCTCACAGAGGAACAGGCACTTTCCCTTGTTCATAAGGGAATTTCTGGCACTGTATAACTGTTAGAAAGTTCAGTAGTTTTTATATGTTACACCACTGATTATAGTTGGAAAGCGCTTCATTGATTGTAAGGCGTGTTGGGGCCTCTTGTGGTTGTGAAAACAGCTCTAGAAATGAAGTAAAAGCAAAGAACTGCGGATGCTGGAAATCCAAAACAAAAACAGAAACAGAAATACCTGGAAAAACTCAGCAGGTCTGGCAGCTTCAGCGGAGAAGAGCACAGTTGGCGTTTCGAGTCCTCATGACCCTTCAGCAGAACTGGTTAAAGGGTCATGAGGACTCGAAACGTCAACTGTGCTCTTCTCCGCCGATGCTGCCAGACCTGCTGAGTTTTCCCCTGGTATTCCTGTTTCTGTTTTTGTTCTAGAAATGAAGTATTTGTTTCCCTTTCGGGAAAATCTGTCCAATACAGAATGTCCCTTCCCCACTCCTCTCTTCCTCGCTCCCCTGTACAGGCTGGAGTCTGATCTCACAGGGTTAATAGTCGACAGGCGCATTCTGGTCTGTCTGTCACAGGGCTCATCAGAACCTGTTTGTTCCGGTTAAACACCTCAACTGAACACAAAAAAACCGAAATAGTGTCGATTCGGGAAATTTGGAATCGAAACAAGAAACGCTGGAAATACTCAACAGGTGAGGCAGCATTTGAGTGAACAATGTTTCTGTCAAACAAGTTCCTGAAATACAGCACAGCGGCCCAGTTTTAAAAATCCTTTCATCCACAATGGATGGTCCAGTTTTGATTCAGGAAACTCAAACTAGTAAGGTCCTTTGTGATTCTGGTCGCTGCAGCCTGAAATCCAGTCCCTGCATTTATTTTACTCTCGATTTTTCCCCCCAATTTCTTTTTGAAGGCCTCTATTGAAACTGTATCCACCACCTGATCAGTATTTCAAATTCTGATCAGTATTTCAAATTCTAACCTCTGGTTGCAAGAAAATATTGGTTCTTTTGCGAGCCCCTCTCAATCTGTACAGTTTGTTATTGACCCTTCAGCCAGTGGAAACAATTGATCGTTATTTACTTTCTCTAAACCCTTCAGGACGGTTCTGTCTGCGGAGTGATTATAAATGCAGAATGCCAGACAATGGCATTTGAACAATGACGGATTGTAGTTTGATGATAAGGGAAGTGATACTCTGATAACAGGATTAGGAAATGAAAAAGGCAAAATACTGGAAACATTCAGCAAGTCATACAGCATCTGTGGAGAGTGGAACAGAGTTAATATTCCAGGTCGATGACCTCTCATCAGAACAGGTCATGTCCAGTCTTAGTAATGCTCTTATAAAAGAATGGTATGATTAGTTTTACCAAAGGGAAATCAGTTTGGCAAATGTATTCAAGTTTTTTTGAGGATAGATAAAGGAGAACCAGTAGATGTAGTATACCTGGATTTCCAAAAGGCAATCGATAAGGTGTCACAAAAAAGGTTAATAGGCAAGATAAGGGCTCAATGAAGCTGAATGGATGGAAGACTGGTTACCGGATAGAAAGCAGAGAGTTTACATAAATGGGCTTTTTTTTTCAAGCTGGCAGGTGGTGAGTAGTGGAATGTCATAAGGATCAGAGCTGTGGCCACAGCTAGTTGCAAACTATATTAATGACTTAGATGAAGACACAGAGAGTAATGTATCAAAGTTTGCTGATGATATCAAGCAAGGTGGGAAATTACACTGTGGGGACTACACAGAGAGCTGCAAATATATAGAGACAGGTTAATTGAGTGGGCAACAAGACCGTGTATAATGGAGGGAAATGTGAGGTCATATGAATAGAAAAACAGGATATTTTTAAAAGGTGTGAAACCTTGTGTTGATGCTTATAGGAACTTGGGTGTGCTCGTACAATGAATGCAGGAAATTTACATGGAAGTGCAGCAAGCGATTAGGAAGGCAAATGACACTTTGGTCTTTATTGCAATGAAGAATTACCTTCGTAATTGCAAGGAGATTAAGGTAGAAGAATAAGGAAGTCTTGCTGAAAGTAGGATTTTGGTGAGATCACCTTTGGGATACTGTGTGCAGTTTTGGTCTCCAGGTTTTAGAAAGGATATACTTGTATCCGGAGCAGCACAGCAAAGGTTCACAAAGCTTGCCTCAGGGATGAGGCGGTTGTCCGATGATGAGAGGCTAAGTAAAGTGGACTGATATGCTCTGAAGTTTAGAAAAATGAGAGACGATCACATTAAAACATACAAAATTCTGAAGGGGCTTGATAAAGCGGATGCTGAGGGATTGTTTCTACTGGTCAGAAATTCAAAACACCGGGTCTCAATCTCAGAGTAAGGGGGTGATCATTCAGAACTGAAATGAGAAGAAATTACTTCAAAGGGTTGTGAATCTTTGGAATCCTCTACCCTAGAAGGTTGTGGATGCTCCATCACTGAATACATATAAGGGTGGGATAGACAGATTTATGGTCACTCAGAGAGTTGCCAAAATATTTTTTGTTCTCTTTCTGAGGAGTGGGCGGGAAAGTAGAGTTGAAGCCAAAGATCAACCATGATCATTTTCAATGGTGGAGCAGACACCAGGAGCTGTGGGGTCTGCTCCTGATCCTATTTCTTGTGTTCTTGTGTTCACTGAGTCATTTGACTTTTTACAAAGAACTCTTTCCCAAAGAGTTCAGAATCATTATTTTTATATTCATTCGTGGGATGTGGGCGTGGCCGGTTAGGCCAGCGTTCATTGCCCATCCCTAATTGCCCTTGAGAAGGTGATGGGTAGCTGTCTTCTTGAACCACTGCAGTCCACGTGGTGTAGATACAACCACAGTGCTATTAGGGAGGGTGTTCCACGATTTTGATCCAGTGACAGTGAAGGAACAGCCGATATATTTCCAAGTCAGGATGGTGAGTGACTTGGAGAGAAACTCTCAGGTGGTGGTGTTCCCATCTATCTGCTGCCCTTGTCCTTCTAGATGGCAGTGGTCGTGGGTTTGGAAGGCTCTGTCTATGGAGCGTTAGTGACTTCTTGCGCAGTGTATCTTGTAAATGGTACACACTGCTGCTACTGTGCACTGGTGGTGGAGAGAGTGAATGTTGCTTTGTGCTGGATGGTGTGAGGCTGCTTGAGTGTTGTTGGAGCTACACTCATCCAGGCAAGTGGGGAATATTCCATCACACTCCTGACTTGTGCCTTGTAGATGGCGGACAGACTTTGGGGAGTCAGCAGGTGAGTTACACGCCACAGGATTCCTAGCCTCTGACCTGCTACAGTATTTATATGACTAGTCCAGTTCAGTTTCTGATAAATGGTAACTGCCAGGATGTTGATGTGGGACCATATGTGCAAATGTGCATTGAAATGGTGACTGCATTTCAGAAGTGCTTTATTAGCAGTAAGGCAGGTTGGCACGGCCTGAGGTCAGGAGCAAACGCTATGGAAGTGGAAGTTTTCTTTTTCTTTGCAAAAGCCTCAAATACTGGTTTAATAAACCCCAGGAAGTTAGTGCACGTTCGGGATTTCAACACGGATCCACGCCACAATTTCAACTCTTAGTTTCAAATTGAGAATCATAATCCTGGAGCAGCGAGAAAGCTTGGTATGGTTACTTGACTTCGAGGTAACCAATGCAAAATCATGCTGTGTGTTGCCATGCTTGTATTTCAAGTGGGGGATGGCGTCTGCTTTAATATGCAAAGGATGAAATCAGAGGCCACATGATTATGCAAACCTATGGCAAGCCACAATGCACAAACGCACTTCTCCAAATATCCACCTTCTCGTAAAAGGTGATGAATAACAGCTTAGACACACTATCATTTGCAGTTGCCAGTCAGGCACATACATGGTCTACAATGAAAATAACCATGCATCTACAGGCAACTATCTGTTCATTCTAGCCTGTCCCGCTTTCGTCTGTCCCTGTACACGCATTGCACACTTAATAATTAAAGCGTTGAGGTTTTCGAATGGTATGCGCGTAATTGGTCCCTGTCTGGGGTCCACTCATTCCAGGGGTAATATTGCCCCTCCGGGTCATGCCGCTGCCATGGCGAGTGTTGCTGCTGGGGTAATTGTTGCTGCTGATCCGTTGCCTTGGTTGGAGGGGACGGTTGATCTCTGGGTCTGATGGCCGCCCAACCCCTTGAGCTGTTGGTTAAATCACATCTTCTTGATCAGCTGTCTGCTGGGAAGGAATAGCTTATCCAGTTGCACGTATATGTCTGTGGTTACGACAATATATCTCGTTGCTCGTTTTCACCATGTACGATTGAGTTGATGATTTCTGTACACAGGCCTCAAATTGCCAAGTGGGCTGACTTTTGTTGAGATGTTTGGTCAAATGTTTTCACTCTGACAGACTCGCCAACTCCCAGTTCTGGCAATGATTTTCCCACTTTATGGAAGTTCAATTTGGCCTTCTGCTATTTCACTTTGATAATGTCACTCACTTATGTGGCTTCAATAATCTGTTAGCTATTGGAAGGTAGTTTCCATGTGGCATGACATTTGTCACTTAACTGGACGACTTTCCATGCTCTCAGTACACGTGTTTCACCACTCTAGAACTGCCTTGTTCACATCTGTGCCCCGTATCTCAGGAAGGATGTGCTGGCCCTGGAGAGGGTCCAGAGGAGGTTCACGAGAATGATGCCAGGAATGAAAGGCTTAACATATGAGGAACGTTTGAGGACTCTGGGTCTATACTCGATGGAGTTTAGAAGGATGAGGGGGGATCTGATTGAAACTTACAGAATACTGAAAGGCCTGGATAGAGTGGACGTGGGGAAGATGTTTCCATTAGTGGGAGAGACTAGGACCCGAGGGCACAGCCTCAGAGTAAAGGGAAGACCTTTTAGAACAGAGATGGGGAGAAACTTCTTTAGCCAGAGAATGGTGAATCTATGGAATTCATTGCCACAGAAGGCTGTGGAGGCCAGGTCATTGAGTGTATTTAAGACCGAGATAGATAGGCTCTTGATTGGTAAGGCGATCAAAGGTTACGGGGAGAAGGCAGGAGAATGGGGTTGAGAAACTTATCAGCCATGATTGAATGGCGGAGCAGACTCGATGGGCCGAATGGCCTAATTTCAGCTCCTATGCCTTACGGTCCTATGGGCTGAAAAGGTGGCTTGCCACCCGCTTCTCAAGGGCAGTTAGGGATGAACAATAAATGCTGGCCTAGCCAGCGACGCCCACATCCCATGAGTGAATAAAGGAAAACAGGAAGCTAATTCTGCACCTCGGATCCCGCTAAGTCGTGAGACGTCCTGTCCCATGTGTTCACAGATCTGTGGGCCGAGAATCGGCCTGTTCCCTCACATGAAGACCCATGGCAGAAACTCACGGCCCTGAGTGGATGTCATCCTCGAACCGAGAACAGCCCACGACATCTATAAATTGTTACAAAATAAATAATATAAAAGGCCATCCCCATTTTTAGTATTTCTATACTAGTAGAATGTGAACAATTCTTGTCTGTTGTGTCCCACTCTGATCGATTTGCAGATGGGAAACTCAAACCGAACAGCACATCAAGACCTGACAGAGACAACGATTCATCAGGACCTGAATACAGTGGATCTTTGAATGTGGAAATAGAAATGTTTGTTTGCGGAATAGATTTCTGATGTAAACTTTGTCCACCAGAGTGTGGTGACATCTACTGGCCGCAACCGAGCACTGCAGCAGAGCGGAAGAAATTCACATTCTCTGTGTCGGTGTTTCAGAAAGAGGTCAGAGGAATTCGTGAAGGCACAAACTCCGGAAGCGGAAGTAGACGGCGTCCTCGAATCTACAGGCAGTCTATCACTGACAGATACAAAATGTGCCCCAGAATCAAACATGTTAACAGAGACGGATATCTACAGAGTGAACCCAAATAATTGAGAGACACAGGCTCAGAATCACTCCAAATTCGCACATGGCACTGGAAAACAGACACAACATAATTCCGATAATCATAAAGAGTATCTTGGACTGATAAAAAAATAGTCAGAGCATATAACATATCCGTTGAAATGATTGATTAATGAAAATCTGCTAATCTCAAATTTGAATCACTTGGATCTAATATCAATTGTTTTGTGTGGAAGGGAGCTCTGAGCTTCTAGTGCACTTTGTCGAAGAGTTGCTTCCTAATTTCACTCCTGAAAAAGTCTGTCTCTTCTTTGTAACTGTCCTAACTAATTCTGCATTCCTAACCATCTGAAATGATTTCTCTGTCTGACCGCATCTTTTGAACATCTCGAAAACTTCGGCAACTGTTCCTCGTTAGGTCGGGATGAAAAGAAACATTTAGTTGAAGGGCTGGCTGTGGTTCAATTTCGGGGATTGAGCAGTGAATGGAGGGAGGCAAAGAGGGCTGCAGAGGGCAGAAAGCTGAAGGAGAATGGCGAAGGGTGGGGGCAATAGGAAGTGAGTTTGCCACCTCCAAAATGTTTCCCTTCCCAAGAAAGGTGAAGCGAATATCAGATCCTGAGACCAAGGGGCTGCGGATCAGTGCATCATCTAAAATACAATCGCAGTATTTATTCCACAGCTAAGGTTGGCTTGGGTTGCAAGCTAATGGCAATGCGGCCATTAATGGGTAAATTAATGGGTAAAATGCGAGTTTTTCGCATCATTTTCTAACGTTCGAGTCCTGCCGCCGTCGCTTTATGCAAAAATCTGTTGCAACTTCCCGAAAACTGCGCTCCCACTCGCTAGCTGAAAGTTCTGCTTTTTTTCTTTCAAACATTGCAAACACATCCCATGAATAAATAAAGGAAAACAGGAAGCAAATCCTGCACTCCAGATCTCACTACCTCGTGGGACATCCTGTCCCCATGTGTCCAAAGATCTGTGGGCCCAGAATTGGCCTGTTCACTCACATGAAGACCCATGCTAGAAACTCAAGATCCTCAGGGACGGCTGAGAATAATACTGCTCGTTACAAAATAAATATAATAAAAGGTCATCCCCACCCGTAGTATTTCTAAAATCACCCCGCACCCGCCATATAATGCAAACAATTCTTGCTTGTTGTCTCTGACCTGGAAGCTTCGCTTTGTCAGATTGTGCTGACATCTACTGGCCGCCACCGAGAGCTGCAAGAGAGCGGAAGAAATTCGCATTCACTGTAGGTGTTGCAGAAACAGATCAAGATGAGGAATTAGTGATGGGATGTGATAGGGTCGACATAGAGATGTAAGCATTAAATCCAATGTAGAAATCACTATTTTCACTAGAATTCACTTATTTTTCCCATTTTGTTGGTGGAATTTGCAGGTTGCTATCATCTGGGACAGCTGAGGCGATTATCAGCTGAATTTAAGGGAAAGCTAAATAAGGAGAATGGATTTCAGGGATAAACAGATAATACTACACGAAGTAGTCTGGATACTCTTTCGAGTTATCAACAGTCACAGACTGCAACTCTTTTGAGTACAACCACAGTTCTTGGTTTCCAGGAGTGGGACATGAACCCACAACCCTCTGATTCAAAGGCGAGGGTGCTATGAACTGAGCAGTTTACCAATTAGATCAAATGGGCCACTTTCAGTGAGGTCTATTCTGGGTGGAATGAATCCAGATTTACAAAGTGTCTGATCAGATACATAATGAATCCCACACTCACGTTGTGAACAAAGGACAGAGCGATACAGAATGAATCATACACACATGCACATCACCAGAAACTGACAGATACACAATGAGCCCCGAAGGCAAATGCTGTGCCAGAGTCAAAGCGATAAGGAATTAATCCAGTGCTCGTACGCGTCCTCTGAGACTGACAGATGGACAATTAATTCCATACTCAAATCCTAGAGAGATAGAGTGATACAGTATGAATTCCACATCCATACACAGAGAACAGTTGCTGCACGGTAAAAGGCCATTCGGCTTTTTGTGTCTGTCCTGGCTCTCTACAAGAGCAACTCAGCCATTTCCAACCCCCAGCCCTTTCTCCATAGCCATGCAAACGTTTCTCCTCAGGTGGTTGTCCAGTTCCAGTATGAAAGCCCCGATTTTATTCTGTCTCTAACACACATCTCAGAAAGTGCATTCCAAATCCTCACCACTCAAGAGGGAAAAATAAGTCTCCTGTCCCCATTGGCTCCTTTGACAGTTGAAACTTTTTTCCAGAGATTTTAACATTAAAACTGAACTTACAGAGAAGAGAGCGGAGATCAGGAGTCAAAACCGGAACAGAATGTTTCAGGGCTTGATTTTAAAGTTGACAGCTCTCGATGTGGCACAAATATCCCACCCACCGTGTCAGTATCACAGACACCAGGGCTTTTCATACCGGCCATACTGTTGCTGTATAACAGAATCCCGGGGGACCAGGCTGAACACACTGTGTATGTGTCACAGGTGCTGGTGAAGAGCAGGCCAGCCTTAATCTGTCTGTATCGCTAACACCTTGGGAGAGCTCACCAGCCCCACTGTGCGTGTATCGCTGACTATGGCGAGAGTATGCTGACCCAACTTTGGATGTGTCAGAGCCTCTGCGAAGAGCAGATGCTCCCCACAGGGTCTACATCACAGATCCCGGGTCGCATCTTAGCTACACTGTGTATGTTTCACTGGCTCCAACTCTGTCTGTATCATAGGCCCAGTGGGAGAGCAGATAGCATCACCGTGACTATCTCACAGATTCCTAGGTAGAGCAGAGTGACCCCGCTATGTACGTGTCAAAGACTTCACGAGAGAACTGTACAACTCCACAGTGAGCCTGTGTCACTGAACATAGGAAAGCTACACGACTCCCAGTGCGCCTGTAAAGCTGACCACAGGGAAAGCACACTGGCACCATCTTGTGTTTGTGTCACTGACCCCGGGAGAGAGTAGACCATTCCTCCTGTGCATTTATCACTGGCTCCGGGGGACAGCAGACTCTTCCTCCTGTGCCTGTATCACTGGTCCTGGGAGAGAGCAGGTCGGCGCAAATGTGTCTCCATTGCCAAACTCCTGGAGCACTGAACACTAGGTTTGACAAGTCTGGCCCCACTTTGTATCATAGACCCGGGGAGTGCTGAATTTCGCCCAGAGCTATATCATGCACCCTCGGGTCAGCAGGCCTCCACAACTGTACATTACAGCAGAATATGGGGAGAGCAGAATGACAACAGAGCGTGTCTCTGTCACAAAAGCCTGTGGAGAGCAGAGTGGCCCGACTATGTCTGTATTCCTCAACTACATGAACCTCATTGTCTGCATTTCTCATCCCGGGGAGAGCAGGTCAAACCAATTGTGTCTACTCTCACCAAACCTGTGAAAAGCAGACATGCCCCACCTAACCTGTGTCACAGTACCCAGTGCGGGAACACACTGAAGAGGCTGCCTGTATCACATAACCTGAGGGAGAGCAGACCAGCACAAATGCGTCTATTATTTGCCAAGGCAGAGCAGCTCTGTCCCCATATTAATGATCCCGCGAGAGTACGGACCGGTCCCAACGTGTCTTTACCATCGAAACTGGGGGAGATAAGACCAGAACTTCTGTGCCTGTATTACTAACCCCCTAGGAGGGAAGCTGCGCCACATTGTTTCTGTATCACTGCCCCAGAATAGTGCCCAGTGACTCCCATGTATCTTTATCATGGGTACCAAGGAGAGTAGAACAGCGCCCCCTTTGGTCTATAAAATCTGGGAGAGAGAATGCCGACTGCACTGTGTCTGTATTTCAGACCCCCAAAAGCAAGCGAATTACCCCGCTGCGTCTGTATCCCTGAACGTCTGGGGGAGCTGGCGAGCCCGATTTGTCTGTTTCACAGGTTCCAAGGGCAGTCGGCCGCCCACATGTCTGTATCACTGAAACTGGGGAGAGCAGGCGGGCAAAACTCTGTCTGTTTCACTGACTCCAGGAGAGAACAGAGCTGCCTTACTCTCTCTGCATTAGCTATACAGCGGGAGGCTGAACCTGTCCTACTGTATCTGCATTAGTGACAATGAGCACAACATGCCAGACCCCTTGTGTCTGTGTCATTGAGCCTGGGGAGAGAAGGCTTTCCTCACTTTATCTTTACCGCTGAGCCCGGGGAATGTAGATCTGCCCCGATGGCTCTCAATTACTAAAATTGGGAAGGTCAAACACTATATCCGCATCACAGATCACGGGGGAGAGCTGGCCAATCACGCTGTGCTTGTGTCACTGACCCTGGGGTGAGCAGACTGACCCAGCTGCGTGTTTATCATAGACCGGAGCAGATCCCCCCCAATTTAGCTGAATGAGAGTGTCCTGGGTGAGCAGCTGAATCCGACTTTCTAAATACATAGGGAGGGCAGACCACCCCAACTATGCTTGTATCAGAGAGCCTAGGGGAGAGAAAACCGGCCCTTCTGTGTCTGCAGCACTGACACAGTGGAGTTAAGGCTAAGCTCGCTGCGTCTGTATCATAAACCCTGGTGTGATGTCACCATCGTCACTGTCTGTATCGCAGACTGGGAGAGCAGGCTGAACACACCCCGTCTGTATCACAGATTGCTGGAGACAGCACACCTGCACAAGTAAGTCTGTTCCACAGCCACTTGTGGGGAGAGCAGATTGAACCAAACGTCTGTATTAGAGATCGCGGGTGGGAGGGGGGGGGGGGGGGGGGGTGGGGGGTTAGAATCCAATGGACAGAGTCAGGATTGAATTCCAGGAAAGACTTTAGTTCTTCTCACTATTTAATGAATTTTACAATTATAGTAATGGGATGTGTCAATACATTCTACCACTGCTCCCTGAACTTTGCCCGAGTCAGGGCATAAATACAAGTGTTTGTGCAACAACTCAGGAGTTGAAGCATAAATCCCAATCCCAGGAATGTGTACAGATTTATACCCCACTTTCCACCTGGTGCTCCACACAGAATACACCATGAACATTGACCATAAGAGAATTAAATTCCCCGAGATAAAAATCAATAAAGGGGTGGATTTCTTTCGACTCTGTAGCTCTGCAACACTGGGATTCTCCCCTTTCTCCTGACCCCAGAGTTTCTTGTGGGCCCTGTTGTTCACTATAATGTGTCTCACTGCTAAAGCATTGAAAAGCAGAATCAGAACAAATGGGACACTGGGTTAGAATATAATGAAGGACTTCAATTATTGTCCAGACAGGTGAAAACAGAACTTATTTTGGTACCGTTAGGAAATAGGGATAGTTTTAGTGAGTTTTTTTTTGGCAGTTGTGAGTGTTAGGAATGAGATTTAGCTTTAAAGTTTAAGTTTGATTTGTATTTCTGCATCTGTGTGTTAAGAAAGGTCAAATTGAGATTTAGTTTCACTTTAAAAATGTGCCTGCATTTCTAATGAGAGTTTTATGACCGTAAACTAGGTTAAGCAAGTAAGAGTAGAAGGACTGGGCTGTTGCCTAGCAACAGGGCACCAGAGAGGCAGGTCCCTCCCTCAGACACACACACAGAAAAGCAGGAAACGACAGTTTGTTTTGGGGGCTGTTGGAGTTCAGATGGTTTGGAGATTGCTGTGACCAGAAGCAACCTAGAAGGGGACAGATAGCCAGTCCCACCTAAGTAAAACCCCAAAATCCAGGGAGTGGAAGAGGAGAAAGTCCAAAAGTCAAATGAAGGACAGGAACCTGGAAAAAAAGCCCTGTTCATTAGATTAAAAGTGAGGGGCAGAGAGAAAGGCTCAAAATTTCAGATTTAAATAGACAAAAGCTGCAGGAATCAGATTTAAAACAAGAACTGCTTGTAAGAGGGAAAATGGTCCAAAGAGACAAATGAAGGTCTGTAACTCCTTGCTATGGGCATACGAAGCAGCCATACTGTTGACAGCTGAGTCAGTGAGAGAGAGAGTGCATGGAAGACAGCTTGAATTCACGTGGTGACCCAGGGAACAGGAACATCCGAAGGAGGATTTGAAACTCTGGAGGTGAACCCTTGTGGAAAGCATCTGAGAGAAAGCGTCAGCATGGGAGAAGATTCCAAGGAGAGTTCTTGGAAAGTGGAGATTGGAAACCCTCGTGTGAAAGACGGAGCGCAGTGACACTGTTTGGCTCACAGTGTGACAAGCGTCTGGGGGGAGTTGTGGTGAGATCCATAGTATCTGGCTGAGGTGGCATTTGTCTCTTGGTTTCAGACTGTGGTGTGCCTGATCACATTGGTTTTCATGGATTTTTGTGCACTTACTGTGAACATTAGAGTATAAGATAACTTTTGTAACTTGTGTTACCCTTACAAATATGTATATATCTGTAAAAGGTACAGTTGTGGGTGCAGGAGTATTGTAATATTGTAATATAGTTCACCTTTTCTTGTTTAATAAATGTTTTACGCTTTTGTTAAAAGTTCATTAACTGACCCCGGTGACCCTGTTCAGTAGCCCCTGTCTACATGTCTAAACAAACAAAATTGAAAGCTAGGATCTATCAAGCTGGGTTCTGCCCTGGGATCAAACTTGTCCACTTCTCTGCCCACTCAAACAAACCATTGATATCATTCTGTCCATGCTAATCGCCTGGAGGAGCTTTGTATTCCTATGAGTTTGAAGACAATAGATGTTGTCAAATTGAGGTATTTGAGATGGTTAAGGCATTTCATAGTGTAGATAGAAAGAAACGATTTTCTCCAGTGGGGGATATCCAAAACACCAGGACATATCTTTAACATTGGAGCGAAGCCGTTCAAGGGTGATGTCAGGAAAGAATTATTCACATAAAGGATCGTAAAAATCTGGGGTGCTTGCCCCCAAATGCTTCGGAAGCTGGGGGTCAACTGAAAATGTCTAAACTGAAACCGATTTCTTTATATTAGGTAAGGGTTTTAAGGTTCAGGAACCATCGTGGATAGATGAAGTGAAAATACAGACCAGATAGCGGAACATGACTGAGGACAACAGTCTAACTCCCGTTCCTATATTCCCACCTCCCTAAACCCGGAGCAAACACGTTTTCCGATTGTCACCAACTCTACGTTTTTGCCTGTCAAAGCTAATTTCTCCACCCCTTTTCAGAATGTCAGAAATGAACCCGGAGGGAACTGAAACGAGGCCCAGCACTTCTTTGAGATTTGTTTTCTCTCCCTACTAACCACTTCCCGCCCAAAACTAGAAAGCCACCCAGGGCTCAGTTATCAGCGATTGCTGCATTTTCTCCATTTCCCAGGCTGCCACTTCTTTGATGTGTGGTTTGGAATTTAATCCTGAGAAATCCATCTGTTGATCCAGTTCTGTGGTGCTTTGGTAACAATAACTGGTGGGGGGTGGGGGGTGGGGTCGGAATTTGAATTCAATTAACCTGGTGTTTCCCTCTCTGTTAATACTCTCTATCGGTGACTGCACCTCTCACTGATTGGATTGAAAAGTGATCTTGTATCAGTCCTGTGACGGACAGGCCAGTTAAATACTGAAGCACTTATTAAACTTCAAGGCAGATTTCTCAGTAAAACACGAGGAATGTTCTTTAATCTGCTTTATGCCTGCTTTCATGTCCCGTGTAAACACTATATTTTCTATTACCTCACGCAATGAAGCCAGGCACCTGTAACTCAATGATCAGACAATGGAGGTCATGAAGTCTGTGTTCCGAAGATCGATGGATTCCTCTGTGAAGCCGGGAAAGGTTTGGATTTTGAAACTAAATGATTGCATGCTCCAGTCTTTCATCGGCGGGTTTTCACACTGTGTAGAAATAGGTTGGAGATGGTGTTGGAGTGTTCCAGACCAGTTCATCCACAGCAGTTCCTGGCCTGATGTGATGGAAATGTAGTTTGCTGGCTGAAACTACATTTCGAACATTGAACTTTTGGCTGAATGTTCAGGGCCTGTGACAAAGAAGAGCAGTTTGCCCACTGGGTGTAAAAAGCATATGAGGCAGTGTGAAAAGTTATCGCTGTGGGACGAAGTGGCCGAGAGATTAAGGCGATGGATTGTTGACCCATTCTGTTTTGCACGTGTGTGTTTGAATGTCATCTTCGTCAGTACTTTATCCATCACCTCTTTGTATTAGGCGCAGGTTTGCATAAATTAGACCTGGATTCACCAACATAACCGCAATGGAGAAGAAGGACACAAAGTAAAGGTGTGTCTGGAGGAGGTCTGATGTGTGAATGACAGAATGATGAACGGCTGCCATTTGAAAACAGCAACGACAACAGCAATACGCGTTAAACGTGACTAAAATCCAAATCTGCAATTAACTGGAAAATTAAATTGTGTTAGCTTTATATAGCGACATTGTTGAACTCAACGTTGACTCTGGAAGGCTGGGAATTGGCCAAGTGGAAAGCGGGGTGCTGTTCCTGGAACGTACCTTGAGTTTCATTGGAACATCGAAGGGGACCGAGGACCGAGCGTTCAGCATGGGAGCCAGGTCGTCATTATTTTAATTTTCCACTTTGACCCTGTGGATGAGTTGGTTAACCTTCGATGGAGCAAAATTAACCAAGAAAAATATATCATTATCAGGATATGGAGGCGTTGGAGAGGGTGCAGAGGTCTGAAGGTTATTAGCTATGAGGAGAGGTTGGAGAAACTCGGATTATTCTCACTAGAGCGACGGAGATTGAGGGGCGACTTGATAGAAGTTTACAAAATCATGAGTGGCATGGACAGAGTAGATAGTCAGAAGCTTTTTCCCAGCGTGGAAGAGTCAATTACTAGGGGACATAGATTTAAGGTGAGAGGAGAAAACTTTAGAGGAGATGTGCGGGGCAAGTTTGTTATGCAGAGGGTAGTGAATGTCTGGAATTCGCTGCCAGAGGAGGTGGTGGAAGCAGGTACCATAGTGGTGTTTAAGAGGCAGCTTGACAAATACATGAATAGGATGGGAATAGAGGGATACGGACCCCGGAAGTGCAAAATGTTTTAGTTTGACAGGCAATATGATCGGCGCAGGCTTGGAGGGCCGAAGGGCCTGTTCCTGTGCTGTACTTTTCTTTGTTCTTTGTTCTTTGTTCTTGTTAATTTCCCGGACGGTCCTGGGTGTCAATTCTGTTACAATAAATTGCCACTTCGACATTTTGTATCGAAAGGATACAGTCTTTCACACTGTGCCCTCAGGCTCTGCCAATTAGATACTTGCTGTCCAGCAATTGTTATGATCCCCAGCTGAGGTTACCACTGGACAAGCCTGATCCCAGGGTGCAACTCAGCTTGATAGATCCGAATTTGTATTTGTTTGTTTAGATACGTGGAGAAGGCCTACTGAACAGAGTCACTTGAGTCAGCTAATGAACTCGCAATAAAAGCATAAAACATTTATTAAACAAGAAAAGATGAACTATCTTACAATACTCCTTCACCTACAACTATATCTTTACAGATATACACATGTTTGTAAGGATAACAAAAGTTACAAAAGCTTTCTTATACTCTAATATTCATAGTAAGTACACTGTAAGTAAACCAATAGGTAACCTGTGGTCAGGCATGCCACACTCTCAAACCAAGTGACAGGTGCCACCTCAATCAGATGCTATGGATCTCTCATAAACTCCTCCCAAGGATGCTTGTCCCACCATGAGCCAACTGGTCTCACTGAACTCTCCTAGAACTCGATTTGGAATCTTCTCCCAAACTGATGCTTTCTCTCAGATGCCTTCCACAAGGGTTCACCTCAAGGGTTTTGGACTCTCCTTCCGATCTTCTTCTTCCCTGGATCACCATATGCATTCAAGCTTTCTTCCACGTGCTCTCTCTCATCGACTCATCTGTCAACAGTACACTACTGCTTCACATGCCCATAGCAGAGAGTTACAGACCTTCAGTTGTCTCTTTGGACCTTCTGGCCCCTTGCAAGCTGTTCTCGTTTTAATTCTGCTTTCTGCAGCTTTTGTCTCTTTAAATCTGAAGCTTGGATCCTTTCTCTCTGCCCCTCACTCTTAGCTTCATTAACAGGACCTTTTCCAGGTTCCTGGCCTTCCCGTTGACTAGAAGGTCTTCTTGGGGCTTTATCTGGTTGCACTCCCTTGGATCTTGGGATCTTTTCTTTAGCTTTGGACTGGCTATCTGTCCCCTTTGCTCCAGTCTTTCCTGGCAACTACTGTCTAAACCAACTGAACCCAAGTAGTTTGCAAATCAAACTGCTGTTTCTAATTTCTTCTGCGTGTGTCTGTGGGAGGGACCTGCCTCTTTTACCCCGGTTGATAGGCAACAGCCCAGTTTTTCTACTCTTTTTTTGTTTAACTTAGCTTAGAGTCATAAAACTCTCATTAAAAATGCAGGCACCTTTTAAAGTGAAACTAAAACTCAATTGACCTTCCTTAACACATAGATACAGAAATACAAATCAAACTTAAACATGAAAGCTAAAATTAATTCCTAACACTTACAAATACCAATACAACTTATTTAAACTATCTCTATTTCCTAACACAATTGAATGCAGCCCTGCCTGAGTTTCAAGATTGTTAATTTCCTGTGCACTGAATTAGTGAACCTCATGATAAGGATCTCTTTCTGCTCAGTGGATCTTCGAGAATACAAATACAATGTGGTCAAATCAAAATCAAACTGTGTGGCTCCCAGCTCTGTCAGACAACACTGTCCTTCAGACGAGTTCTGTGTGAATTACTATGCAAACTGTGTAATCTTTAGATTTGATCTCACTAGCCCCACGCTCTAACATGAGGAATCTGATTCTGCATGAGCAACTCTCGCCATCATATTCAATTTATGGTGAATTCAAGGCATTTACTACAGATACACCTTCAATGTCCCTGGGCTGCCAGAGACATTCCTGTACTTACCTCTCTGCAAGCAGCCTTTAGCTCTTAGTCACTCAATCGCCTCCTCTGGAGGTCAGCCCTCTGCATTGTGCTTGCAGCATTCTGGGTTCTGAGGAAATGTCATAAACCGGATACATTAGTTATGTTTCTCCTTCCGAAGATGCTTCCAGACGTCCTGTGTACCCCGAGCATCTTCTGATTTGATTTCGATTCCCAGTACATGGGGTATCTTGTTTTCATGTGAAGCTGGAGGATACCTGACAATATGTGGGGTCAAAACTCGATTTCGATTCGAACGTAGTGTTTTAACAACCATATTAAGAGCATTGGTCTCAAAGCCAAATGTTTGGTGTTCTTATTTTCTCTGTTCAATGCAAAATCTAGAATTCGGTGGCAGTCAGCAGGAAAGCGAGATTTTTATATGATATACAATGAACCACGAAAATTCTGCTAATACTCAGCAGGTTTGGCAGCATCTTTGGGGAGAGAAACGTAACATAAGAGCATAAGAAATAGGAGCAGGAGTAGGTCATTCGACCCCTCAAGCCTGCCCCGCCATTCAATTAGATCATGGATGATCTTCCCCAGGCCTCAACTCCTCTTTCATGCCAATTCCTCATGGCCCTCAACTCCCAGATATTTCAAAAATCTATCTACCTCCTCTTTAAATACTTTCAGTGATCTAGCCTCCACAAGCCTCTGGAGTAGAGAATTCCAGTCATTCACTACCCTCTGAGAGAAGAAATTCCTTCACATCTCAGTTTTAAATGAGTGTCTCCTTATTGTGTAACTATGTCCCCTAGTTCGAGATCCCCCCACTAGTGGAAACATCTTCTCAACATCTACCCTGTCAAGCCCCTTCAGAATCTTGTACGTTTCAATAAGATAACCCCTCATTCTTCTAAACTCTAACGAATAACGGCCTAACCTTTTTAGCCGTTCTTGATAAGTCAAACCCTGGAATCAGCCTAGTGAATCTCTTTTGAACTGCCTCCAATGCCAATGTATCCTTTTTTAAATACGGGGGCCAAAACTGTACACAGTACTCCAGGTGCAGCCTCACCAACACCCTGTACAGTTGTAACAAGACTTTCCTATTTTTAAACTCCAACCCCCTAGCAATACAGGCCAAAATTCCATTTGCCTTCTTAATTACTTGTTGCACCTGCATGCTAACTTTTTGTGTTTCATGCACAAGAACACCCAGATCCCTCTGTGCTGCACTTTTTCTGAGTCTCTCTCCATTTAAATTATAGTCTGCCTTTTGAGTCTTCCTACCAAAGTGCATGACCTCACACGTTCTTACATTAAACTCCATCTACCCAGTTTTTGCCCGCTCACTCAACCTGTCTATATCCACTTGCAGATTCCTTATGTCCTCATCACAACATGCCCTCCCGCCTATTTTTGCATCGTCAGCAAATTTGGACAAATTACACTTTGCTCCCTCCTCCAAGTCATCAATATAGATGGTAAATAATTGAGGCCCTAGGACTGATCCTTGTGACACTCCACTAGTTACGTCTTTCCAACCTGGAAAAGACCCATTAATCGCGACACTCAGTCTCCTGTGGGCTTTTCAGGTCGTGACCTTGCAGCATCACGGCTCATCATTCAGAGAGCTTTTTCAGTCAGCAGTTACCAACGGCAAAACTACAGTTCGCTGCCTGGCCGAGTGGTGCAAAGCCGTGGCTTAAAGCTGCTGTCGCTGTTAGGACGTGAGTTGACTTTCACATCTGGCGGGAGTCTGGAGGGTTCTTAATTCAGGCTCTTCAGCAAAATACATCTTTTCGAGGCAGTGTGATTTGTGACTTTGCTGCAGCTATATAGCGGGGCGGCAGCAGATTTGTGGGGTGGTGATCGCGAAGTGACCAGTACACTGCGTTGCTCGCAGTAACCTCGATTCATAGTTGAATCAAGACAGACATTATTTTAAATATAGGTCTCCCTTTGAATGCTCTGAAAAGAGGACAGTGAATAAGACATTGTTGCGCGAAGGCTTACTTTTGACGACAAAACCTATTTATCCCGTCCACATCCAGCGCGCTCACATGTCGGTGCATGATGATGCAGTATACAATCCCGCCTTCTCCCAGATTTTCCTCCCTGCAACAATTGCTAACCCCCACATCACTTCATTGTCACTGCGTTACGACATTACCGAATCTAACACTCACTTCCAATACTCGCTCAGTGCTTCGAACATTTAGATGCGTCTGACCGCCAGAGGGACAAGCACTACCAAAGCTCTGCTAACCTACGGAAGGGCAACTGCCGATTGTTCACTAGATTTTCTTCAGAAGATAGTGATGTGGTCAATATTAACTAGAGAACTGGGATTTATTTGTAGTTAGCGCTTTTCTCCCTGCAGTTGGAAGTTGAGCTTTCGGGGCGATGGGGTGACAAGCTGGGCGGCGGAGAAGAGTTGAAGTTAGATAAATTAGCTTAAACTGGTTTTTCAGAACCTCAGGCTCAGCTAACTCTTTAGAGCTCTTTCAAAGCATATAGGTACAGGCCTCTCTGTGCGACTTAGTGCTGGAGTGCAACCTTGAACAAGAGTTCTTGGAGTTGGGTGAGTGAGGAAATCTAAACCTCTTTCTAGAACTCTAATTTTTTGTATTGAGCATTTAAAATCTATCTGAAATTTTAAATGTTTAAATTACAAATTTCAAGCAGGCTTAAGCAGGGATGTACAAGGTCGCCACTGCAGATCAGTTGTGAAGTTATTTAATTAAGGAAACTAGTTTAAACAGTTTTTTTTCTGTTCCTGGGGCTCAGCTATCTCTTTAGAGTATTTAAATACAAGCCCCTGAGGCGACTTAGCATTGAAATGTGACTTTGATCAAGTGTTCTGGGGACTTGGTGAGTGAGGGAGTTAGATGAAGGAGAGCCCCTTTACTTTTCTAACTTTTTCAACTTGTAGGAATCGGCTCTTACTCTACCACAGGGAAGAAGCTAGCTGTTTGTCAGTGTCTGGTTCCATTCCCAAAGTTTAAAATGATATACACACTGGTAGTAAGGTTAATGAAATGCATATTAAAAAGAAAACAATTCATTTATTGAAAATAATTAAGTAGCTAATTAAAACACATTAAGGATGGCAAGACAGGCGATGTGTCATGGCTACAGCATGTGGGATCTCCTAGATGCCAGTAACACTTACAATAAGTGTTCGTGGCTCACAGAGCTTCGTCTCAGGGTCATTGAGCTGGAGTCAGAGCTGCAGACACTGCAATGCATCAGGGAGGAGGAAAGGTTCCTGGATGCCTTGCACCAGGGGGCAGTCACACCCCTTAAGATAGGGTCTTCTGATTTTGTCCGTGGTCAGGGGCATGAGAGTGTGACTGCGAGTGAGACAGGAAAGGAGAGGCAGAGGGCAGGAGCCTCAGCCTTTGCAATTGTCCACAGGTCTGTGGTTCTTTCAGCTTGTTTGGATAAGAGCGGGGCTGCAGGATGGATGAGCTGACTGGCCATGTCACCGTGGTACAGGAAGCCGTTGAAGTCGAGAGGGGGAGAGGGGTATGGGAATGAATATAGTGGCAGTAGGGGATATTACAGTGAGAGGGAGTTCTCTGCAGCAAAGGGTGAGAGTCCAGAAGGCCGTGTGGCTGGCTTGGTGCCAGAATCTGGAACATCTGCTCAGATCTGGAGAGGAATTTACAGTAGGAGTGGGAGGATCCAGTCGTCGTGTAGGTACCAAGAACATGGGCAGGACAAGGAAATAGGCTCTGCCTAGTCAGTATGAGGAGCTAGGCATCAAATTAAGAAGCTGTTCCTCAAAGGTAATACTCTCTGGATTATTACCTGGGCCACATGCAAACTTACATAGGGCAAATAAGATTAGAAAAATGAGAAAGCTGGTCGGGTTGCACCCCAGGTGCATCGGGGCTGATATCCTCTCAGTGGTATTCGCTCCTACTGTGGGTGAGGGTTTAAACTAGAGTGGCAGGGGGTGAGAACCTAAATGGGGAGACACAAGAGAGAGAACCAAAGATAGGAATGAAAGACAGAAAAGTAGAAAACAAAAGTGGAAGTCAGGGGAAACAAGAGTTAGCAGCAAATAGGGCCATAGTCCAAAAAGATGTGTAAAAATATTGGAAATATTAAAGGCATTGTACCTGAATGCATTGAGCGTTCACAATAAGGTAGATGAATTAACAACAAAAATTGATGTAAACGGGTATGATATGATTGCGATTACAGAGACACGTTGCAGGGTGACCAAGGCTGAGAACTGATTATCCAAGGGTTCTCACTTTTTAGGAAGGAGAGGCAAAAAGGAAAATAAGGTGGGGTGGCATTGTTAGTTAAGGATGAAATCAGTGCAATAGTGAGAGAAGAGATTGACTCAGAAAATCTAGATGTCGAATTAGTCTGGATGGAGAAAACATTAGTGGGAACTAATTAGTGAGGCCTCCAAACAGCAGTGATAAGGCAGAGAATGACATTAAACAGGAAATTAGAGATGCATGTAACAAGGCTGCTACAATAATCATGGGTGACTTTAATGGACATATAGATTGGGCAAACCCAATTAGCAATAATACTGTGGTGGATGAATTCCTGGAGATTTTTTTAGACCATATGCTGAGGAATCAACTAGGGAACAGGCTATCCCAGATTTGCTATTGTGCAATGAGAAAGGATTAATTAATAATCTTGTCCTTTAGGGAACAGTAACAATAACATGATAGAATTCTTCATTAGGATGGAAATTGAAGTCTTAAAATCTGAAACTAGGGTCCTAAATCTAAACAAAGGAAACTACGAAGGTATGGGGCGTGAGTTGGCTAAGATAGATTGGGGAGCTTCATTAAGTGGCATGATGGTGGGTAGGCAATGGTTAATATTTGAGGAATGAATGTATGCATTGCATACAGTTATACATCTCTTTGAGGAGCAAAAACACAACAGGAAAAGTGACCCAACCGTGGTCAACAAAGGAAATTAAGGATCGTAATAGATCCAAAGGGGATTCATATAAAGTTGCTAGAAAAAGTAGCAAGCCTGAGGACTGGGAACAGGTTAGAATTTAGCAAAGGAGGGCCAGGGGGTTAATTGTGAGAGGAAAAATAGAGTGTGGGAGAAAACTTGCAAAGATCATAAAAGCGGACTGTAAAAGATTTAAGTATGTAAAAAGAAAAATATTAGGGAAGACAAATGTAGGCCCCTTACAATCTAAAACAGGATAATTTATAATATAAAGGGAAAGTTGGATAAGTATATGAGGTGGAATGGATTTTTGGGATATGCAGATAATGTTACATGAGGTAATTTCGGTGGAGGATTGAGTGGAGTAATGTACTAATTAGACCAAATGGTCCACTTTCAATAGGAAATATCTGGGTGAATGGATCTAGATTTACAAATGGTCTCAGAGGCTCACACATACATAAAGAAGCCCACATTCACAATGTGAACAAAAGACAGAGCGATACGGAATGAATCATATACTTGGGCAGATCACAAGAACCTGTCAGATGCTTATTGAATTCCACACTCACAGTGTCGCCGAGACAGAATGATTCACAGTGAATCATGCAAGATACGCATCATCAGAAACTGACAGACACATAATGAATCCCGCGAACAAATCCTGCGGCAGAGAGAAAGCGATAAAGAATGAATCGAGGCCTCATACACATCTACAGAGGCTGATAGATGCACAATAAAAGACACAGTCAAACCCTACGCCAAGGATAAAGCGATATAGAATGAATCTTGGACCCATGGACATAGAACCGTTTCAACACAGAAGAAGACCTTTCGACCCTTTGGGTCAGCCCGGGCTCTCTGCAAGGGCATCTCAGCTGGTGCGAATCCCCAGCCCTTTCCCTTTAGAGTTGTACCCGTTTCTCTTCAGTGCTTTTCCAGTTTCACTTTCGTAGCCTCGGTTGTATCCTACCCCTACCACATAGCTCATATAGTGCATTCTGGGTCCTCACCACTCACCAGAGGGGAGGAATCTTCATGTCTCCATTGGTTCCCTCGCCGCCCGCCTAAAGCCGGTGCCTTGTGCAAATAGGAACAGTTTCTCACTATACTTAACGTGTCTCAATCTGTTGAGGTCCACTAGTCCTGTATTCCCAACCGTCAGAAATGGTTTCTCTGTCTGACCCATCCTATCAACATCGGAAAACTTCGAGCAAATTACCCGTGAAAGGGATGAAGAATTTCCTTAAAGGAGCAGACACTGGTTTAAATAAAGTGAGCGAGTTATGAATTACTTTCTGGAATTTAGCAGAGCTGGGAGGGAGCTCAAGAGGCAAAGAGAGTTGCAGAGAGCAGAAAACCGGAGGAGAATGGCGAGGGGACAGTGCAAGCAGTAGGGGTTGAGTTGGCGATCTCCAATTCTACAAAACATGAGCACATAACCTTAAAACTGGAGCTACACCGTTCGAGGGTGATGTCAGGAAGCACTTCTGCATATGAAGGATCGTAGCAGTTCAGAAACCTCTCCGCAAAATGTGTTTGAAGATGGGGCTCAAGCTGAAAATTATGGAAGTTATGGTTTATGGAAGTTAAAATGCAGACTAGTAAGGAGCTGAAAAGGGCTGAGGCGAGAAGAATCAACATCCCATCTGCCTGATTCTGGACCAATCGTACATGAGGCGGTTTGAGAGGGTAAAACCGTATGATGGGGTGGCTGAGAGGTTAAGACGATTGACTGCTAATCCATTGAGTTTTGCACGCGTGGATTGGAGTCCCATCCTTGTCGATATCATGTCAATTGCTTCTTTGAATGTGGGAGCCTTTGCATAAGGTAGGCCTAATGTGATACTCCACCCAAGCTATGAAGCCAGATTGCATAAGCTTATCTTATAATACCTTGAATATCGAAGATCAAGTGTTCTTCTGATCGAGACCTTCACCATGATGAAATGAGGTATCGGATAGTTCTGCTGGTGGGGTGTGTCCAAAGCAAGGGGCATCACCTTGTTAATGAGCAATGACAGGAAGCAGGTATTTGCACGAAATTCGGGGAGTTCTGGAAGTCAACCACACAAAAAGCTGCTGAAGCCCGGCATCAGAAGAAAATTTCAAAAATAGAATTCATTACTTTGCAGTATTGGCTGAAGTGCAGCTTCAGCAGAATGATACTGGTATGCTAAACTTAAATTATGAGGACACGTTAGAATCACAGAATTATAGAACGGTTACCGCGCAAGTGGAGGCCATTCAGCCCGCTGCGCTCAAGCCAACCGCCTACAGTAGTGTTGTAGTGCCATGAGTTTGAAGACATCGCTGTTGTCAAATTTAGGTATTTTCGGCGATTACGGGATTTGACAGGGAAACAATTTTCTCTGGTGGGGGAAATCCAAGACAAGAGGACATGACCTTACAATTGGAGCTACGCCGCGTTGAAGGGTGATGTCAGGAAGCAATTCTTCACACAAAGTGTCGTGCAAATCTAGGCCACTCCCGTGCAAAATGTTTTTGAAGCCGGGGGTCAAAAGAAAAATTCGAAACTGAAACCATTCCTATTTATATTAGATAAAGGTTTTCAGAACGATATAACAGCGGTGGATAGATGAAGTTAAAGTGCAGACCAGTTATCAGCGGAACAGGATTGAGGGGAGTAAAACCTACTCTGTTCCTAAAATGCCATTTTCCTAATGCTGGACCAAACGCGTTTTCAGGTTATCAGCCACTCGGTACATTTTCTGTAATGTATGCCTTAATTGGCAGAGCAATTTTATGTATAAAGGATAGATTTACAGATTCATTGATCCATAAACACACATTTCCACCTGAATTGAGCAACTGGATGGCCAACTTTAAAGCGATCTGCACCATCCCAGAATGCAGATGAACAGCCCTGAGAGAGGCACGCTAATATGTGAAATTTAATTCCTGAATGTTCATAATTAAAAAAGCACAGCCACATCCTAGAAAACAGTGGAGCAGCCCTGCGAAAGACACTGCAATACCTGGAATTTAAATACTGAATCTCCACTGGTAAAGAGAGAAGCTGCATTCCAGGATGCCAGACACCAGTCCTGAGACAGTCTCTCCGAAAATGGAAATTGATGATTGAAGGATCACAACTAAAGAGGGCAGCAAACATTGGTTATTGCTTAGCAGCCCTGCGAGAGGCACTTTAAATGTTGGAATGCAATTACTGAACAGGCACAGCTGAGTGAAGAACATCACTGAAAGACGGTTTACTGGACTAATACCTGGAAAGGGGCGGTTGCCTTATGGTTAAAGGTTGGACAAACTAGGCTTTCTCTGCTGGAAATTGAACGAGTTAGAGGCGACTTCGATAAAACATATACGATCCTGGGGTTCTTGATAGGGTGGATGTGGAAAGGATGTTTCCTCTTGTGGGAGAATCTAGAAATAGGGGTCACCATTTAAAAATAAGGGGTCGCCCATTTAAGACGGAGGTGAGGAGAAGTGTTTTCTCTGAGATGGCCCTGAGGCTTTGGAACTCTCTTCCTCAAAAGGCATTGGAAGCAGAGTCTTTGGATATTTTTAAGGCAGAGCTAGATAATTCTTGTTACGCAAGGGGTTGAAAGGTTATTGGGGTAGGTGGGAATGTGGAGTTGAGTTTAAAATCAGATCAGTCATGATCTCATTGAATGGTAGAGCAGGCTTGAGGGGCTGAGTGGCCTACTCCTGCTCCTAAATCGTATACATGTTGGTATCTATTATCCAATGAAAGAGTGGGATTTTTGAATTCAATAAAAATCTAGAATTAAAAGTCGATTGTTGTAAAAACCCATCTGGTTCACTAATGTCCTTTAGGGAAGGAAATCCATCGTCCTTGCCTGGCCTGGCCTGGCCTACAGGTGACTCCAGACCCACAGCAATGTGGTTGACTCTGAAATGCCCTCTGGAATGGCCTGGCAGGCCATTCAGTTGTATCAACCCGCTACAAAGACACAAAAAAGAAATAAAACCGGGCAGACCACCCGGCATCGACATAGGCACTGGAGACGGCAACGGCAATCTTAGCCCTGTCGACCCTGCAAAATCCTCCTTACTAACATCTGGGGGCTAGTGCCAGAATTGGGAGAGCTGTCTCACAGAATAGTCAAGCAACAACCTGACAATCAACCTCACGGAATCATACCTTACAGATAATGCCCCAGACACCACCATCACCTTCCCTGGATATGTCCTGTCCCACCAGCAGGACAGACCGAGCAGAGGTGGAGGCACAGTGATGTACAGTCGGGAGAGAGTTGCCCTGGGAGTCCTCAGCATCGACTGTGGATCCCACGAAGTCTCATGGAATCAGGTCAAACATGGGCAAGGAAACCTCCTGCTGATTACCACGTACCACCCTTCCTCAGCTGTTGAATCAGTGCTCCTCCATGTTGAACACCAGTTGGAGAAAGCTCTGAGGGTGGCAAGGACTCAGGATGTACTCTGGGTGGGGGACTTCAATATCCATCACCAAGAGTAGCTCAGCAGCATTACTTCTGACCGAGCTGGCCGAGTCCTAAATGACATAGCTGCTATACTGGGTCTGTGGCAGGTGGTGAGGGAACCAACAAGAGGGAAAAACATACTCGACCCCATCCCCACCAACCTGCCGGCCGCAAATGCATCTGTCCATGATAGTATCAGTAGGAATTACCACCACACAGCCATTGTGGAGACGAAGTCCCTCCTTCACATTGAGGGTACCATCCATCGTGTTGTGTGGCACTACCACCGTGCTAAATGGGATAGATTTCGAACAGATCTAGCAACCCAAGACTGGGCAATCATGGGGCACTGTGGGCCATTAGCAGCAGCAGAATTGAACTCGGACACAATCTGTAACCTCATGGACCGGCATATCCCCCACTCTACCATTGCCATCAAGCTAGGCGAACAACCCTGGTTCAATGAAAAGTGCAGCATCAGGCATACCTAATAAAGAGGTGTCAGCCTTGTAAAGCTATAATATAGGATTACTTGCGTGCAAAACAGTATAAGCAGCAAGCGTTAGACAGAACTAAGCGATCCCACAACCAATAGATCAGACTTAAGTTCTGCAGCCTCGCCACGTCCAGTGGTGAATGGTGGTGGACAATTAAACAACTCACTGGAACAGGAGGTTCCACAAATATCCCCATCCTCAATGATGGGGGAGTCCAGCACAGCAGTGCAAAAGGTAAGGCTGAAGCATTTGCTACAATCTTCTGCCAGAAGTGCCGAGTGGATGATCCATCTCGGCTTCCTCCGGAGGCCCCCGGTTCACAGATGCCAGTCTTTAGCCAATTCGATTCGCTCCACGTGATATCAGGAAAGGGCTGAAGGCACTGGATACTGCAAAAGCTAATGGCCAGGACAATATTCCGGCAATAGCACTGAAGACTTGTGCTCCACAACTTGCTGCGCCCCTAGTCAAGCTGTTCCAGTACAGCTGCAACACTGACATCTACCTGGCTATGTGGAAAATTGTCCAAGTATGTCCTGTACACAAAGAGCAGGACAAATCCAAACCCGGGCAATTACCGCTCCATCAGTCTACTCTCTATCATCAGTGAAGTAATGGAAGGGGTCATCAACAGTGCTATCAAGTGGCACTTACTTAGCAATAGCCTCCTCACTGACTCCCAGTTTGGGTTCCGCCAGGGCCACTCAACTCCTGACCTCATGACAGCCTTGGTTCAAACATGGACAAAAGAGCTGAACTCCCGTGGTGAGGTGAGAGTGGCTACCCTTCCTATCAAGGCAGCATTGGACTGAGTGTGGCATCAAGGAGCCCTAGCAAAGCTGGAGTCAATGGGAATCAGGGGGAAATCTCTCCACTGGTTGGAATCATACTTAGCACAAAGGAAGATGGCTGTGGTTGTTGGAAGTCAGTCTCTCAGCTCCAGGACATCACTGCAGGAGCTCCTCAGGGTAGTGTCCTCGGCCCAACCATCTTCAGCTGCTTCATCAATGACCTTCCTTCCATCATAAGGTCAGAATTGGGGATGTACGCTGATGATTGCACAATGATCAACACCATTCACTCATATACTGAACCAGTGCATGTCTAAATGCAGCAAGACCTGGACAATATCGAGGCTTTGGCTTACAAGTGGCAAGTAACATTCGTGCCGCGCAAGTGTCAGGCAATGACCATCTGCAACAAGAGAAAATCTAACAATCACATTTTGATGTTCAGTGGCATTACCATCACTGAATCCCCCACTATCAACATCCTGGGGGTTACCATTGACCAGAAACTGAACTGGACTAGCCATATAAACACTGTGGCTACAAGAGCAGGTCAGACGCTAGGAATCATGTGACGAGTAACTCACCTCCTGACTCCCCAAAGCCTGTCCAGCATCTACAAGGCACAAGTCAGGAGTGATGGAATACTCCCCACTTTTCTGGATGAGTGCAGCTCCCACAAAACTCAAGAAGCTTGACACCATCCAAAACAAAGCAGCCGGCTTGATTGGCACCCCATCCACAAAATTCACTCCCTCCACCAATGACGCACAGTAGCAGCACGTGTTTCATCTACAAGATGCACTGGAGGAATTCACCAAGGCTCCTTCGACAACACCTTTCAAACCCATGACCACTACCATCTAGAAGGACAACGGCAGCAGACGCATGGGAACACCACCACCTGGAAGTTCCCCCCCAAGTCGCTCACCATCCTGACTTGAAATGTATCGTAGTTCCTTCACTGTCGCTGGGTCAAAATTCTGGAACTCCCTTCCTACCAGCACCATGGGTGTACCAACACTACGTGGACTGCAGCGGTCCAAGAATGCAGGTCATCCCACCTTCTCAAGGGCAAGTAGGGATGGGCAATAAATGCTGCCCCAGCCAGCGAAGGCCTGACCTCGTGATTGGTTAAAAAAAAGTCAGGTCAGGTGTATAGATAGGGCGATTGAGTTTGACAGAGGAACATAATTGCTGGTACAATGCAACTTCCAGTGTTCAGCTGTTAACTTACTTCGATGACATTTGTATGTTTGCAATTCAATCTCAGCGATACATATATTGCATCATAACAGAGTCGCATAATTTGTTTCACCTTTAAAAAAAAACATGAGCAATGTTGCAACTTCCATGTCGCAGTGGAGATGCCACAGGCTATATTTCAAATGATCATGAAATATACTGTCTCAGAGTTTAATACAGTGCGATTGCCTGTCGTGTGATATGTTAGGTCGATTCACATACAAAATGCCCGGAACATGAAGGAGCTTTCGGAAAATATACCGAGGAATCCTTGCCATCATTTGTGTTCCTGGTAAGTGACTATAAAGATTAAAGTTGCACAAATGCCTATGTGAGCTGGTTCTGATGACTTTATTTTTAACGTTTGCCTGATAATGTTATATGTTGATCAACTGTTGACCATTATAATGAGACTCGATCAGTGATATTTTGTAAAGGAAAATCTCCTGAATGAAATCTATGGATTTATTTCATTGCCTCAACTGAAAAGCAGCATCTGTTTGTAATTCACAGACTCATTGAATTATCAAGTGATTGTCTTTGTATAGTATTGTGTACTGATGATCGGGATCTAAGTGAAGGAATTCTTAGTGGAATCTCACAGAAGAAATGTATTGTATGGCGTCACTTGAATGGAATGGAATGCTAAAACGCATTCGCCGTGTATGACAGGGAATACATCTTACTGTCGAGTTGAACTGATTGTGGGTCACTAATCAGAGTGGAACTTCTGGCTCCGGTAGCCATGCCTTTTTGGGAGTAATGCTCACTGTAGAACGGCACTGAACATGCTCAATAATTGGAGGGGGAACATCTGAACCCAGTATCATAGGACAAATAGGAATTTCTATTACTGTAGAATTGTACTGGGTACGGGTGCTAACCCGAGTGGAATACCTGACAATATATTACTGGGAAGATTATTCATTGTAGAATTATGTTGAGCCTGGGTAACTATGCAGAGTTACACACCAGGCTCCAGTAATAACGTATTACTAGGAATTTTACATCCAGCTTGAAAGGGAGAAGAAGTGGGTCTAAGACTAGCATTTTAAACTTGGATAAGGGCAACTATGTGTGCATGAAAGCTGAGTTAGCAGAAGTCAACTGGGATACAAGGTTAGAGGATAGGTCAATCGAGAAGCAGTGTCAAACATTTAACGGGACATTTCAGAATACTCAATATAAATATATTCCTACCATAAGGAAAATATTCTAAAGGGAGGACCCACCATCCGTGGTTAACTAAAAAAAGTTAGGGAAAGTATCAAACTTAAAGAAAAAGCATAGAACTACGCAAAGAAGAGTGACAGGTTAGATGATTGGTCAGATTATAAAGAACATCAGAAAATGACTAAAAGGTTAATCAGGAGAAAGAAATTAGGGTATGAGAGGAAGCTAGCTAGAAATGTATGAGCGGATAGCAAGAGTTCCTACAGGTATTTAAACACAAAGTGTCGGTAGAGTGAGTATTGGTCGTCTAGAGAGTGAGAATGGGGAGTTAATAGTAGATAATAAGGGAATGGCGGGTGAAATGAAGAAATATTTTGATTCTGTCTTCACTATAGGAGATACAACAACATTCCAGTTATAGCTGTAAATCGGAAGGCGGAGGGTAGAGAGGGACTTAGTGAAATGACAATCACTAGGGAAGAAACTGCAAACTGGTGGAATTGCGTGCTCCCAAGTTTTCAGGTCCAGATGGACATCATCCTAAGGTCTTAAAAGAGGTGACTAATGAGGTAATGGATGCGTTGCTGTTAATTGTCCAAATTTCCCTAGATTCTGGAAATGTTCCATCAGGCTGGAAAGTATATAAGCGCTCTATTCAAGAAGGGAAGGAGGCAGAAAACAAGAAACTACAGTCCAGTTAGCTTGACGTTTGTCGTGGGGAAGGTATTAGAATCGATCATTAAGGAGGTTATAGAAGGGCACTTTGAAAAGCACAAGGCAATCGTGACGAGTCAGTTTGATTTTATGAAAGGGAAGTCATGCTTAACTAATTTATTACGGTTCTTTAAAGGGGTAACGTGTGGTGGATAAAAGGGAGTCTGTCGACATACTGTACTTGGATTTCAGAAAGCATTTGCTAAGGTGCCACAGCAAAGATTATTGCGGGGAATAAAAGCGCATAGTGTAGGGAGTAACATATTAGCATGGATAGAAGATTGGCTGGCTGGCAGAAAATAGACAGCATGCATAAATGGGTCTTTGTCTGATTGGCAGGATGTGACAAGTAGAGTCCCACAGGAGTCTGTGCTGGGGCCTCAACTTTTTACAATTTATATCAATGACTTTGGTGAGGAGAGAGAAGGCATGGCAGCTAAATTTTCAGACGTCACAAAAATATGTAGGAATGTATGTTGTGAAGAAGACAAGGAGTTTGCAGGCGGATATAGGATAGTTGACTGAGTGGGAAAAATCCGGCAGATGGAGTGTAATGTAGGAAAATGTGAAGTTGTTCACTTTGGCAGAAAGAATAAAAAAACAGGGTATTTCTTAAATGGAGAAGGACTGCACAACTCCGAGATGCAGAGGGATCTAGTTGTTCTCGTGCATGAGTCACAAATTGTTAGCATGCAGGTACAGCAAGTAATTAAGAAGGCTAATGGAATGCTATACTTTATTGTGAGAGGAATTGAACAACAATGTAAGGGTTTTATGCTTCAGTTATATAGGGCTTTGGTGTGACATCATCTCGAATGCTGTGTGAAATTTTCATCTCCTTATTTAAGGAACGATGTAAAGGCGTTGGAGGCAGTTGAGAGGAGGTTTACTAGATTGATGCCTGGAATGAGCGAGCTGTGTTGTGAGGATAGGTTGGACAGACTGGGCTTGTTTCCACTGGAGTTTAGAAGAGTGAGAGATGACTTGATTGAAGTATATAAGATCCTGAATGGTCTTGCCAAGGTGGACGTGGAAAGGATATTTCCTGTTTTGGTTGAGTCAAGAACTAGGTGACACTGTTTAAAAATTAGGGCTCGCCTTACAGGACAGAGATGAGGAGAAGTTTTCACTCTCATAGGTGCGTGTGACTTTGGAACTCTGCCTCGGAAGGCGGCCGAGGCGGGCTCACTGAATATTTTTATGTCAGAGGTAGATATATTCTTGTTAGGTAAGGGAATCAAAGGTTGCCGGGGGTAGATGGGAATGTGGAACTCGAAACACAAACAAATCAACCAGGATCTTATTAAACGCGGAGCAGGCTCGAGGGGCCGAATGGCCTGCTTCTGCTCCAAATTCATTAGTTCGTATGTGACGGTCAGGGGAGAAATTTAATGAGTGTGGATCACTGACTGTTTCTTCTTTGAAAGTATTGTTTGATGTGACAGATTACTCCTCTGCATGGTGCTTCCCTCGTGTTTCATGAATGTAATCACGGAAATGGGGCTCATCTTGCACTTGGTTGAAGATGTTTGATAACAGGTGCGCGAAATGCATTGGTATTGTTCAATTTCTGAACGTCATCACCCCTCTCCGCAAAGAGCCAATCCTTGAACCCACCACCCTTGGAACAGAATTTGCAGGTGGAGGGTATTTCTATGTCCAAAGTCCTCGGATCTGTTCTCACCTCGCGAATCCATTCTGACCTTTCCCGGAATCTACATTTGAGTCCTTCCCATCAGCATTCCAGACCCGCCAGTGTATAGGAACAGCGCAATCAAAGTCACAATTGTAAGTTATGTGACTGTGACTAAGGTAAACATTTCTTTCCCGTCCTTTTCGACCTATTCAACCGTTGACACGTTGACTTCACCATCTTCCTGCAACGCTCCTGCACAGTCATCTATCTGGGCAGCACTGACCTCGTCTGGTTCAGGTCTTATCGTGGCCAAAGAAGCAGTTGAGCATGCATCCCTCCTGCTTCTGCACCTTTACTGTTGGTGTACTCCAACGATCTATCCCTGCCCCCCTCCCATTTCTCAGCTAAACTCCGCCCCTCGGGAACATCATATGAAAGCGCAACGTTATTTTTTTTGCATGTACGCTGTCAACAACCAGCTTTACCTCAGCATCTGTACTGTCTAGGCTGAGATTAAGCCAGTTTATCGCAACCTTTACCTGAACTCGGGATGAGTTCCAATCTCACATTTGCTCCTCACTAAGAGCGCCTATTTTCACCTCCGTACCATCTGCAAAGTTAGCAATTTCTCATCTTATCTGCAGTGCAAAGCCTCATTTCTGCCTTTGTTACCTCCAGACTTGACCATTCCAAATGACTCCTGGTTGGTCTCCTATATTCCACTCTCTGAAAAATTTGATGGCATCCGAAGTTCCACTGTTCGTGTCTTAACTCCAATCAAGTCTTATTTTCTATCACCAGTGTCCCTGCTGACCTCCATTGGCGCCGGGTTACACAAAGTCATCTTTGCTATGAAATCCCTCAACGGATTCGCTCTTCTATCTCTGTAATCCGCTTCAGCTCCGCAACTCTCTGAGAAATCTGACATCCTCTAATTCTGTCCTAGTGAGGATCCTGACTTTAATCTCTCCGCCACTCCTGTCCATAACTTCAGTTGCCTAGGCTGAAGTTCTGGAATAACCTTCCTCTGCTTCTTTACCTCCTTGACGCGGTTTCCGCCTTTAAGACAGTCCTTAGGACCTATCTCTTTGAGTAAGATTTTGATCATCTGATCCAATATGCCCTTAGGTGGACCTTTATCATGTTTCATTTTCTGATGTTCCTATGAAGCGTCCTAAGATATTTATTATGTTAAGACACAATATAATTATAAGTTGTCGCCGCTGTTACTTCCCATTGAATTGATCCAACATAAACAATTATTAACTATTTACTGACATGGAAACAGCATTGCAGCATTGTTACAGTATTCAAATCCTCCTCGGTGATAAATTATTCTAGCTCTACGTTGATTTACTTTAAACACGTTGCCCTGTTGATTATTATGCTTTCCCCAGCACGGTCCTGAAAATCTTTTGGCCATGAATGTTGAATTTTATCATCTTGCTGTCATACGGGACGGATATTGAGCTGCGGTTGTTGATTAATCAGCTTCCCAACTGATTAAATTTTGACAAGCCAGTTCTTATGTATGATCCAGAGTCTCTGCGAGTGTGATTTGAGGGGTCTCTGCCTTAGCTTAGTGACTTGTGTCCATGTGAGGAGAGACACGCAAAACTGATGAACTTGCATGTCCAGTACTCATAATACAGAGGTCAGCATGGGGACAGTAAATAATTACACATTAAACTGCGTTAATAATGAAACAAAAACGTTCAATTCTTCAGTTAATTAATTAATTCAATGTTTGCGATAGTTTGAAAGAATGGTTGACTGGTATTAATGAAAACTCAAGTTACAGAGAGTGACACAATGAATTAAGGACAGACACAGGCCGTTCAGCACAATGTTTTCCTCTATGATTCGCACAAGTCTCTCTCCAGCATAGCTCAGCTAATCCTATCAACATATCCTCCTTCTGCACTGCTCTTTAAATGGCGTTCCACTCAATTACTCAACCACATTCTCAGCATTCTGTCTGTAAAACTTAAATAGGTTCCCTCGAATTCCTTCCCGGGTTCAACAGAACCTATGGAATAATCATGAAATCTAGACTTGGACTGCCCTGAAGAAGGGTCATACGGACTCGAAACGTTAACTCTGTTTCTCTCTCCACAGATGCTGCTAGGCCTGCTGAGATTTTCCAGCATTTTTTGATTTTGTTTTAGACTTGGACTGCCCTTGGTAGAACAATCTTTGCCACGTTTTGTCTATCAAGCTCCTTTCTAATATTAAAAGCCTCGATTCGGCCACCACAGAGCTTCTTTTCTTTTCAAAATAAGAGCTACACCCCTCCAAATCTTTCCTGATAGCCATAATCCCTCATTTCTGGTACAAATCTTGTAAAGGATAATACAGTACTGTCCGTAGGACAGGAAATTAGGTGGAACAGGCAGGGTTTAAATTGGAAGCGCTGTTTCAGGTGACTGATTTCTCCATCCCGTGAAGTTGCTTCGTAATTTCTGAATGTAATCACTGGGAAAGCTGGAGGGATTTGTTGCTGATTGAAGTTGTTTTATTATGAGCGTAAAAGTTAAATGTATTGATGCGGTTCTGTTTCACGTAGGAATACCCCAATAAAAACATAATATTTGGCAGCTAAAGTGTACTGTTGCAAAAGTCAAGTCTTCTTTATAATGACTTGCTCTTCTACGTACAATTACTGTCAACACTTTCTGGTCTGATTAGTCTCTTTTCACCAACAGGCTCCTGAGAGCCTATGGGCCATGGAAGGTGAATTTAATTATCCTGCTGTTACATATAGTTCATGCTGGCCTATGGATTTTGATTATTCCACTTCTGATCTTGTTAAGCTTTGATTGACCAGTTTCTTTGCATAGTTCAGGGTCTCTGCCCAGAAAACGTAGAGCTCTCTCTCCTCTCAGCTCAGTTAGATGCGTCACTGAGACGATAGAAACAGATGGATAAGGCCGGGGCAAATATATACTAGCACAGGCAATCCATTAAAAGGGCCCACTCTCCGTGGTTAACAAAATAAGTTAAGAAAAGTATAACGCTTAAGGAAAAAGCACATTGTCGTTGTGAGAATCACAATTTTGCCAGTTGAAAAGGTTAATTCGGACTATTTCCTAATTTGGAGTAAGGGATTCTCGAAATCGGGGATAAATGCAGAGCTCAGAGCCTTCATTGGTGCAGTTTCACCATCGTTTCCATGGTGTGAATCGTTCCTGAGACGCAGCTTAAAATCGTTTCAGAGACGGAAAACAGAAATGCTTTGTCCGTGCTGTCAGCAGTCGAGGGAATCCATAGTCTCTACTGGATAAGGAACGTCTTTGCTGCCTTCATGGCTTTTTTGCTAAGTATATCTAAGATTGTTACTTAATAAATTCTGCTTTATTTCACCAGGTCTAGTCACTTCGCACGTTGTGGATTAGCGCACAGTGTCCATCCCTACTGATGTGACATGAAATTTGGGAATTCTAAGGATTTTGACGCAAAGGCTTAATACCCCTAACCCAAACCCCTCAAAACCCCATAAATTATTACAGCCCATGGAACCGCTGAGCAGCGCAGTGACCAGAAAATAGAACTGTAAAGAAGGCAATCACACTCGTTGGTAACATTAATTTGCTTAAAGGCGGAGGAGCCGTGTGGCCTCGTAGATCAAGGCGCATTCAACCCTGTGTGAATCAGGGTGATGTCGAAAGATTGTACGTTTGAGTCCTGCCACAATCATTTTACACAAAAAATCGATTCACATTAATGAACTCAAAGCGCCATCCCACTCATTCGCTGAAGTTGTTGCTCTTCCTTCCAAACGTTTCAGGATCCTGTCAAAATGTTTTGCTGTTTGTGTTGTTTTGTGCGTTCATTTCTGGATCAAAATTAGATTTTTCTTCAGTTTCTGAAAAATGCAACCCGTGTCAACAAAATCCAGCGAAGGGAATTCTGACCAGTTTACCAGTTAGTGATCAGTCTGGAAAACCAATTAAAGGGAATAAACAACTTAAAGTTTTCCGCTGCGAGCAGGGTTCGAACCTGCGCGGGGAAACCCCATTGGATTTCGAGTCCAACGCCTTAACCACTCGGCCATCGCAGCTGTGATTGCTGAATCATTCATTAGTTATTTGATCGATACAAAGCATTCGCGGACTTTATGGTATTCATACGATGAAGTTTTTTTTGCATCTCCCAGTCTTTATATGAGAAGCGATCGAATCGATGTGGAAAAACACAACTGGATTTGAAACACAACTGGATTTCGTAAATCTCAGCTCCTTAAACTCGCTGTTTCACTGATTAAATTGTTGGTGCAAAATATCAGACAATTGCACTGGATATATCCTATAAATTTATGACCTTTATCAATGGAACTATATCGCATCTCCATGTCTATGACTGAGTTAAAGTCATGGAATCATGGATTCTTAAGGCACAGGAGGAGACATTTCGCCCCATCGAGCCTGTACCGGCCCTCTGACAGAGCTGTCAATTTCATCCCAATTTATCATATTGTAAATTTGTCCACTTGCAGTCGATGTCCATTTGCCTATTGCAAGTTATGATCGAATCTGGTTACATCAGACTTTCCACGGCTTAACGAATCTCTTGTGTGAAGAACGTTCACGTCATTATTCCTCTGCTTCTTTTGCCAGCAGTGTTACCCCGGTAAACCACATCTGTATCCTTTCCAAGACTTTGGATACCCAGAATTGTACACGATACTCCATGTATTACGTAATCAGAGATTTGCACAAGTTTAGTGCAGCATCTTTGCATGTTTAATCAATGCTCCTATGTGCCTTTCCCCAAAGCTTGTTGTCTGCTCCAACTTACGTTTTGGGGCAGATCGTGACTCAAGCCGACGTGCCTCAGTCGCAATGGGATGGGCAAGATCAACGATAATTGCTTTCTTGAGCGTTGTGCCCTGAATGGACTCTGTTTCACCAATGCCTTATTCGATGGTATAAATTCCCACAAGGTATCATGGCGACACCCAATGTCTGGGCATTGGCACCAACTAGACCTGGTGATCACGAGAAGGCGCGTATTGCCCAGTGTTCTCCACACTCGCACCTACCACACCGCGGACTGCAACACCGACCACCCTTTTGCCAGAAGCAGAGAGAAGGCGCACTAACAGAAGTTTCATATGTGATGGCTCACCTTTGCACCAGAAATTATACCAAGTGCCAGCATTTCACATTGCCGTTGGAAAGATTGCTACCCGCCAAGGTTAACTGGGAAGTGCCGATGCTGGAATCGACGTAACTTGGAAATCACTCAACTCAGCCCTCCTTGAAGGAACAGAAGCATCATTTGGTAAAGGTGGAACCCGCAACAAAGACTGGTTTGAGGAACACTGAACTGGCATCTGTCATTGATGCAAACATAATGCAAAACATAAATGCAACAGTTTAAAACATTGCACGACCCGCAATTAGCCAATACGGCAGTGCAAAGACAGCGAGAAACTGCCCACACAATCATTGAATCAAGTTATGCCAAGAAATCCAAACTGCCTGCAGCAAAGGAATTCTAGGCGCTATGTACGAAAGGATACAAAGTGCGCTTGGCCCTGTCATCACCGAAGTTGCTCTCCTGAAGACAGCAGATGGTGAAGTACTCAGCAACAGGAGTACACAGATGTCCTGCTGGATCAAAAGCTAGTGTGAGCTGCACTCCTGTGACTCGGACATCTCACTGTTGTGCTTGATGCTCTGCCGCAGCTTCCTCTCATGGATGAGTTAGATGGATAACCCTCAACACTTGACCTTGAGAAGGCCATAAGCCGCCTAGTGAACAAAAGGGCACCCGCCAAGATGGAATCCCAGTCAAGCTACACAAGCTTGGAAAATCCCATTTATTGCCAGACCTTTATGACGGTCTCCTTTTCTACTGGAAGGAGGGGCTCCATTCCACAGGAGACACCACAAACATCACACTATACAGAAACAAAGGCAACAAAGGAGTTACAACAACTAGAGAGACATCTCCCTCCTTCGGGTCAAGGGGACAGCCTTTGACAGGGTCATACTTAAAAGACTCCTTCCACCTTAAGACCGACTGTACCCGGAAGCACACTGTGTAGGCAGAGCTACTGTGGACATGATTTTCTCCATTCGCCATACATATTCGTAAAGGGAACAGGGTATACAGCTTATCTTACTTTCTTGGATCTCACTAAGGCATGCAACACCGTCAACAGAGCAAGGTTCTGCAACATTTTGTGGAAAAAAAAAGGTTGTCCACCAAATCTCCTCAGTCTCATTGGCTTCTTCCATGACAACATGAGCTGCACTGTATAGTTTGATGGCTCCATTTCCGGCAGCTTCAGAGTAAATAATGGAGTGAAATATGGTTAGTCCTAGCCCCCACTCTGTTTGGTATGTTTTTCACCATGCGGCAGAACTTCATTTTGTTCCGGCAGGGACAGAAGGAGTCGACTTGCACGCTAGGTCAGACAGCAAGCTCTGCAACCTAGCACGACAAAAACACCACACTATACAGAAACAAAGGCATCAGAGGTGTTATAACAGCTAAGGGGGCATCTCCCTCCTTCGGGTCAAGGGGAAAGCTTTTGATAGGGCCATACTTAAAACACTCCATCTACCTTAAGGCCGAGTGTACCCGGAAGCACACTGTGTCAAAAACGCACTGCACCCACATCAGGGAACTCCTCCAGGTTGAAAATTCTGTGCTTGGTCGCCCACACAACAACTCAGATGCAAAGACTAATGGACTGTTTCTCCCAAGCCTGTATCTTGTTCTCCCTTGCTATAAGCTTTAAGAAAAGCGTGGTCATGGTGCAAGGTGTTGCATATATTCCCCTGGTCACAATAAATAACACCACGCTTGAAGTGGTTGGCACGTTCTGTTTCCTTGGTGACAGACAATCTGTCGTTTGATGCAGCACTCGATACTCACAAAGGGAAAGCAGCCACCACTTTTGGCCCACTCATGAAATGTGTGGTATAACACCAAGCTGACCCTTAGGATCAAGTTGATGGTCTATAAGGCCTGCGCTATCAGCACCTTGTTTTATGGCTGCAAACATGGACAGCCACTGACCCCGGGGAACAAAGCTCAATCATTTCCATTTTAGCTGCCTGTGGCGCATCATTGGTATATCCTGGCAGGACAAAATTCACAAATGTGGCAGAAGGCAGAGTTTCCAAGTATTTTGACACTAAATCAAAGAGAGGTGGTTTCGCTGGATCAGCAAGGTCCACAGGACGCACGACGGTCGCACACCCAAGAACCTTCTGTATGGTGAGCTGGCTTGAGCCAATCAACAAGTCGGGCGCCCAATGCTCCGTGTCAAGTATGCTTGTAATCGTGATATGAAGGCCTAAACATTGAATGTCGCACCTAGGAGTCACTGGCTGGCGAAAGAAGAAAATGCCGGCAACTCTTGTGGACTGGAGTGCATTAACATGACGGCCAGTGGCTACTGTAGCCTGGCAACAGGCGTCAACGCCAAAAACAACAACCAACGACGTCACTTGGCAGCCTCATGTTCGGTGCTTATAGCAGAACCTCTCTCCAGGTTTCTCCTTTATATTCATCAACAAAGATGCACCAAATGAAGACACTCCATAGTAACAGATTGTTTGTTGCATGTTTATCACCTCTCGTCGATGGAAGGATGCCAACAGATGCCAAACACGTTAAAAAAGCAAAGTATCGCATTATCAGCTTGCCCTGCTATCTTCAAAATCTTCATTTTCTTCCTCCCAACCTCCAACTTCCCACACATATCCAAAGTAAAATGAATCTGTAATGTTCTGCCATTTCACCAGTCTGCCTGTGCCATCTTGAATTATGCTTCTATCCCACTCACTACTTATTATTTTGCCAAGTCATGGATCATCACATTACGAAATTGTATTTCTTCTACTAAGTATAAGCCATTTATTTATAATGAGAAAAGCAATTGTCCTAATATAGGCCCCCTGGACATTACATTGCATATTTCTCGCCAGTTATATATGACAAGAACAATTCACCCCTCTGTGTTTGCTACCTGATAGCCAATTACACACCGGAACTTTCACACTCCCTTTGATCCAATGTTTAGCCAATACAATTTGAGTAGGACCGTCCTTTGGTACTTTATCAAATACCATTCGGAATTCAATTTACTCCTTAGATAATAGAGTCTAAATCTGTTCGATTAAGAAAGAGATATAAGGGCCCAAATAACCAGACTAAGGAAAGTAGCGATTCGGTTTATCAGTTGCATCAAAGCAAACAAATGCCACAGAATTAGTTGGTAGATACATATAATTGTACGACAGGAAAATTACATTGAATTTGTGGAGGATCTTGTTTAGAGAACCTTTAGCCTGAATTCTGCTTTCCATATTATAGAAAAGAGTTAGCGACAGAGGGGAAGGTGTACAGAACAAGATTGCGCGAGGTTAAGAGCAGAAATGTAAGGACTTAATCAGAAGGAAAGACTGAACTAATGGGGAGATTTGCCCTAGAAAAGGGAAGGGTGACATGCAATCGGTATTTAAATGTACGAAGAGGCTTGATAGCTTAGAAATAAAAAAGTATATTGCAGGAGAGTTCGGAGCTGCAGGCCATAAATAGAGGATAGTCACTAATAAACCCAATAGGGAATGCAGGAGTGACGTTTGTTATTCTTTTGTTTTAACCCACGGAATAAGGGGGGCGCTATCATGACCAATAGTAGAATTCAACAGCATATGAGGGAGAAAAGAATAAAATATATTGAGATATGATAAGTTGAAGGAAAGGGAATTTGTGGAGCATTAATCTGCATAGAGCAATTAGGCAAATGACCTGTTCCTGCGTGTAGGTTCCATATAAGGTTATGCAAGGCCCCGTTCAGACAGATGCAGAATAATTTGGGTTTCATAATCAAAGCCATTTCATGCAAAAAAGGAATGGCTATTACTGATTGTAACTCGCTTTTCGATAAACAAAGAACGATCCTTCTCAATTTCTGAGCTACCAGTCATTCCCTCCAAGCTGTCTCATTCTGAACTTGATGCACTCCATTCATTCAGGTCCAACTCTAACATTGTTATCGAACCTGCTGAAACGCGTGGTGCTGTTGTTGCCTGGTGTATTGACCTCTGCCCAGCAGGAACCGAACGCCAACTCTCTGACACTTCTCCCTCCCCTTAAACCATGTCCCCTCGACCGAACATTAAGACGTTGTATACATGACTGTTCCTGAATCCCTATCGCATCAGGTGATAGCGTGGTGTTATAACATTGGATTAGTAATTCACTGACTCCGGCCAATGTAGTGGGGATATGGATTCAAATCCCAGTTGGTGGAATTTGAACTGATTTCGGAAACCTGTAATATGAAACTAGTCTCAGTAATGGTGATCATTAAACTATCTTCAATTATCGTAAAAACCTAACTTATTCACTAATGTCCTTTAGAGAATGAAACATGCAGGTGACGCCGGACCTACAGCATTATAGTTGACTCTTACCTGCCCTCTGCAATGGCTGAGCAAGCCACTCAGTTCAAGGGCATTTACGGATGGGTAACACATGCTGGCCTTGCTTGAGGCACCCACATCCCGTGAGAGAATGAAGGGAAAAAAGTCTTCCAACTTCAGCGTCCACCAACCCTGAAAAGCCCACTTCTACCTCCTTCCCAAAATCCATAAACAGGGATGCCCTGGTCGGCCTATTGTTCCAGCCTGTTTGTGCACCACCGAACCGGTTCCTTCCTATTACCACAGTTTTTTTCTCCCCTTGTCCACTCTCTTTCTATTTACCTCCACGCTATTCCAATGACATATATCACTTTCAACAGTGATTCTGATTCGAATCGCTTGCTCTTTATCATGTACGGCCTGTGCCGCTATAACTCCATCCTACTGCACCCCCACCCCCGACCTCTCCCCGCACCCCCCCGCTGCCTCACCCCTCGCTCCACCCGCTAAACCCCCCCAACCCCCCCACCCCCACTCCACCGCCAGGACGGTCTAAAAGATTTCAGCTTCTTCCTTGAATGGGGGCTCAATCAGTTCTTGTCCAGCACCACCCTCTTCTGCCTGGCTGAAATTGTTTCTACATTGAACAATTTCTCATTCGGCCCCACACTTGCACCAATAAAAGATATTGCTATGGTTACCCAGAAAGGCCTCTTTTTGAGGGTACGTGGAACATTGTTTTTTTTCCAGTCCTCCTGAGGAAACCTCCTTTATCCCTTTTTCTGGGGCATTAAGGAATCAGTCAGTGAAACTTCCTGCTCAAACGATTAAGTGAAAAAGTACATAGACTTTTTTCCCCCAATTTCGACCCACCTCTCACCTTTACCTGGTCCATCTCTGACTCTTACCTTTCCTTCTTTGACTTTACTGCCTTAATTTCTGGGGATAGGTTACTAAATAATATTCATTACAATCCCAGCGATTCCCACAGGCTACACTTCCTCACACCTCGCTTCCTTTAAGGACTCAATTCTATTCTCCCAGTTTCTTCATCTTTTTCACACTTGTTCAGGTGATGCAACCTTTCATAACTAGCTTTTCGAGTGCACCTTATTTTTCCTCAGCTGGTTATTGCCAAACCCCGCAGTACCAGCCAGCGTTGTAGACAGGGCCCTTCATCATATCTAGTCTATTTTAGGCAATTCTTCCGCCACACCTTCACCCACCCCCTCACCCCCTTCCCGAACTACGATAGAGTCCCTCTTGTTCGCATCTTCCACTGCACCAACCTCGGTATTCAATGGATCACCCTCTGTCATTTCCGTCACCTCCACCTGATGCCATCACCAAACGCACCTTCGCTTGCCCTCTCCTTTCAGCATTGCAAAGGGACCATTTTCTCCACAACAGCCTTGTCAATTTATCAATCATCCCAGTATCCCAGCCCTTTCACACAGCATATTTTCCGTGTGATATGGCCCTCAGGCATGAAGGGAATTACAAGCTATACAAATCAATTTTATTCTTTTTTGCTTATTTAATAATGAACTTTGCTGAACCATAAGATGATCGTCATTAACCACTAGCATCTGGAATTGTAAGGTGACCACTAAGGTATGATATGTACTGTACCCTGATATGCTGCTCATGGAATCTCACACCTAGAACTGTCAAGGTCCATTTCAAAAAAGAACTATTGAAATGAAATCGATGTAATTTGCATGTTTATAAGCTTATCTTTCTAGCAGAGCCCTCGGGTCTACCAAGACAATAGCTACTGGGAACAGGGCCATCAATATGGAAGATGACTCTTTCAGAGGCTAATGACTGATGCATTAGAAACCACAAAACAAAAAAACATATCCAAACATCAGATAAACATCCATTGATGAAATCATTATGGGGGAAGGAGGTCACATGACACGGGTGACCATTTCGAAATATTGATTTACAGTTGGGAACTCAGGGGCAGAGTAGTCTTCTGATTTCACTCTAACCTGCAACCATCCAACAGCAGGATTCCTGGCTGACCAAGCAGTCTGCAACAAGCCCTCCTCAAAGACTATTTATCTGGAAGCCACTGACCACTGCCTGCCAAGCAGACCAAGTTTCTGAACATCAACCTCATCTCACTGCATCGCCATTATCTTTAAATGAATTATGCATTTCTGCGTTTAGCCAGTAACCGCCTGAACTGGAAATTCTCCATGAGTAAATTTCCACTGGATTTGGACCTTCTGGATTCTGGCAATCACGCGAACTGACATCCATTTCTGTGGCTCTATTTACTGTTATGTTATTCGTAGTTGTAACATTCCTCTTTCCTATCCTCTTATGGCGCACTTGTATGTGTGTGAATTTCTGATCACTCGCCCACCCCCCTGAACTGAAGAAGAGTCATACGGACTCGAAACATTAACTCTGTTTCTCACTCCACAGATGCTGTCAGACCTGCTGAGTTTCAGCAGTTTCTGTTTTTATTTCAGATTTCCAGCATCCGCAGTATTTTGCTTTTAAACAGATATAGTCAAACTTGTAATTCAGTTTTGATAAACCGACAAAGGACAATATTCAAGGGTTTGCACTCTGTGCCCACGGGATCAATTCTGTGCCAGCTTCGCACACGCTTCATCATTGCCTGAATGTAGGACTAACTTCTATCTATGTTTCAAAAAAAACATGACAAAACGAGCTGATTGAGGCTGTAATGGTTTGTTGACCTTTGAAGGTCTTGAAAGAAAATGTCTTTTTCCAGATCAGCAAGAAGACAAGGTAAGAACTCAGAGTGATAACTATATAACAGAACTAAGTAAAAATAGAAGAGAGGTGAAATATAAGCTGGTCTGGGGGCGGGGGGGGGGGGAATGTAAACCTCCTTGTAAACCTCCTCTGCACTTCTCCAGAGTTATTACGTCCTTCCTGTAATGTGGTGGCAGCAGTGTGTACCATATAAAAGATTCAGTGCAGCAACTCAACAAGGCTCCTTCGACAGCACCACCCAAACCAGAGGCCTCTACCACCGAGAAGGACAAGAGCAGCAGATGCATGGAACACCACCACTTTCACGTTATCATTCTAACCACACACCATCCTGACTTGGGGCCATATTGTCGTTCTTTCACTGTCATAGGGTCAATATGTTGGAACGCGCTTCCTAAAAGCACTCTAGGTCGACCTATACCACATGGGCTCCAGCGATTCAAGAAGCCGGATCCCCCTCGTCTTCCCAAGGGTATTCATAGATGGGTAATGAATTCTGGCCTAGCCAGGCGCGCCCACATCCCAATAAAGAATAAAACAAGGTGAATCGACATCACTTCATGTCAAGATCAAGACGTTGATTGCACTTGTACAGTTGCTGTTGCAGCTTTAGATAAAACAATGGAAGTGAGTCACAGACCCTGTAACATATTGCATGCATCTCCAGAAAGGTTTCCAAATGAAATCACGAAGGGAGCAGCTGTGTGAACATTATTAGTTCAGCGGTTATATTTCTCACTTTCAGGCTGCATTTCCATTCCCAGACATATCCATTTCGCTTTCCGAATCCAACTCTGGCATGTTGCTCATTCATGGATTTCATTGCTTCACTATTGGCTTCGATTATCTGTGCCTTTAACTTTGTATTTCCTTCTCTAAACATCCCCAGCTCCCTCTGCTCCCTTAGGTCCACTTTAAAAAAATAAGGTTTTTGATCGAGTATTTGGTTACGTGTGACTCAGTGTTAAATTCCGCTTGATAAAACCCCACTGAAGTGCCTTGGGGGCTTTTCAATATGTCCGGTTGTTAAAATCGCCGGAAATTGAATTGATTCTCCTCCGGGTTCAATCTTTTCAATGTAACGCCCTGCATTTTCTCCACGCGTGTTGCATTCGAGTAAATCTCTACCATGAGGTGTCCAAAATGATGAACAGCTTTGGGAGAGTAAATAAGGAGAAAATGTTTTCGTGATGGGAGAGTCGGTAGCTAGAGGACACACCTTCAGCTGACGGGTGAAATAACCAGTCGGGTCATCAGGGGATTGGATTTTACACAGCAAATTGTTGTAACCTGGAAGCTGATTGGAAGCGTCGTGAAAGCTTATTGAGCAGTAACTTTCAAAAGGAACTCGGAGAAGTGATCGACAGAAATGAAATACGGGATTATGGGGAATGAACATGGAACTGGGAGTAATCGCGTCCGTTGGCCAAAGAAACTTCAGAGGTCGACTGAGCTTCTTCTGTCCTGTATCATTCTATAGCCGGCGGAGAGAAGCCAATCCTTCAATTTGTGTAGCATGAAAGGTTTGAGATGTTGGCATGTGAATTGATCGTGTGGGTGCAGAAGGCAAGCGGGAAATGATTGATTTGGCAGAGAATCGAAGCTGGGTTGCAAGTCTGACAATGTCTGTTTAAAAGTCATGTGCGGTCAGTTCCAGGTTATTCACCCTTTGATTAAACAGGATGTGCTATTAAACCCGGATCATTCTCTGATACAAACACAGAAAATGCTGGAATCATTCAACAGGTCAGGCAGCATCTGCGGGGTGAAATGGAGTTAAGCATTCATGTCGACAATTCATCATCAGAACCATTTACAGATGGTGGCAATGTCACTGAACCGGTAATCCAGGGGACCAGCCTAGTGCTCTGGGGTCACGGGTTCAAATTCCGCAGCTGATGGGATTTGAACTGAATTTAAAAATCTGGAACTGAAAGCTAATCTTAGTGATGGAACTATCATTAATGGTCTTAAAAACCCATCTGGTTTACTAATACCCTTTAGGGAAGGAAACCTGCCGCTCTTCCCTAGTCTGGCCTAGTACCATAGAAAAGTTACAGCACAGGAGGAGGCCATTCGGCCCATCATGTCCATGCCAGCCCGAGGTGCCCTTTCGAATCCTACCTTCCTGCACCCGGCCCATAGCCTTGCAGTTTATAGCACTTTAGGTGCAGATTCGGGTACTTTTTAAAAGAGCTTAGAGTTTCTGCCTCGACCACCAACTTGGGCAGCGAATTCCAGACACCCATTACCCTCTGCGTAAAAAGGTCCTTCCTCATGTCCTCCCTACACCTTCTGCCACTTATCTTGAATCTATGTCCGCTGGTTCTAGAATTCTCCATCAAGGGAAACAATTTTATCCTGTCCACTCTATCTATTCCCCTCATAATTTTGCACACCTCAGTCAAGTCACCTCTCGGCCTTCTTTGTTCTAAGGAAAATAACCCCAACCTATCCAATCTCTCCACGTAGCTACATTTTTCTAACCCTGGCAACATTCTTGTAAACCTAAAACAAAAACAAAAATACCTGGAAAAACTCAGCAGGTCCGGCAGCATCTGCAGAGAGGAACACAGTTAACGTTTCGAGTCCGAATGACCCTTCAACAGAACTAAGTAAAAATAGAAGAGAGGTGAAATATAAGCTGGTTTAAGGTGGGGGGTTGGGGCGGGGGTGGGTGGTGGGGGGGGGGGGGGGGGGGGAGGGGTGGTGGTGTGGATGTAAACCTCCTTGTAATCCTCCTCTGGACTCTCTCTAGAGTTATTACGTCCTTCCTGTAATGTGGTGGCCGGAACTGCACACAATACTCCAGTTGTGGCCTCACCAGTGTTTTATACAATTCCAACATTATATCCTTATTTTTATATTCTGTACCTCTGCCAATGAAGGAGAGCATTACATATGCCTTCTTTACAACCTTGTCTACTTGAACTGCTGCCTTCAGGGACCTGTGTACTTGTACGCCAAGATCTATCACTTCATCTACCCCTCTTAGTATACTCCCATTTATTTTGTAATCCCTGCAACTGTTTGACTTCCCTATATGTATGACCTCACACTTCTCTATGTTAAAATCCATCTGCCACTTTACTGCCCACTCCATCAACCCATCTATATCGTTTTGGAGATTATGGCTATCCTCTACACTATCCACTACTCGGCCAATCTTTGTGTCATTTGCAAATTTCCCAAACGTGCCCCCCACATTCACGTCCAAATCGTTAATATATAACACAAACAGCAAGGGCCCCAACACTGAGCCCTGTGGAACACCACTTGAGACAACTTTCCATTTGCAAGGGCATCCATCGACCATTACCCCTTGTTTCCTGTTACAAAGCCAACCTTCTATCCAGTTTGCCACGTTACCCTGAACCCCATGGGCTTTTACTTTCCTGACCAATCTGCCATGTGGGACCTTGTCAAATGCCTTGCTAAAATCCATGTACACAACATCTATTGCACTGCCTTCATCAACCCTTCTTGTCACTTCCTGAAAGAATTCAATCAAATTTGTGAGGCAAGACCTTCCTTTAATAAATCCATGCTGACCATCCCTGACTAGTCCATGCCTTTCCACATGAAAGATAATCCTATCTCTCAGGATTGATTTTACTAATTTGCTCACCACCGATGTAAGACTAACTGGCCTATAATTGTTTGGCATTTCCTTTGATCCCTTTTTAAACAATGGAACTACGTTTGCATTTCTCCAGTCCTCCGGTACCTCCTCTGTATCTAGTGAAGTTTGGAAAATCATCCTCAGAGCATCTGCTATCTCCTCCCTGACTTCCTTAAGCAGCCTCGGAAACAATCCATCTGGCCCTGGTGACTTATCAACTTTCAAGGATTTCAACCATTCGAGTACTTCCTCTTTCTTTATGACTCTCCCGTCCAATATCTCGCAGTGTTCCTCCTGGACTACTATATCTACACCCCCCCCCCTTTTCCTTTGTAAACACAGAGACAAAATATTCATTCAAAACCCTTCCCACGGCCTCTGCATCTACATACAAGTTTGCATCTTCATCTCTGATAGGTCCCACTTTTTCCTTAACTAACCTTTTAGCATTAATGTATTGGTAAAACATCATTGGGTTATCTTTAACTTTATTTGCTAATCTTTTTTCATGCCCTCTCTTTGATTTCCTTATTTCCTTTTTTACCTCGTCCGTGCACTTCTCTCATTAGTCTAGGCTGTCTGCAGTACTTAGTTCTTTGTGCCTATTGTACGCTTTCTTTTTCTGTTTGATCTTCCCCTGTATTCCTCTAGACAACCAGAGGGTTCTAGATTTGGCAGTACCACTCTTATTGTTGTAGGGGACATATCTACTTTGTACAATAGGGCCTCGCTTTTTAGTGTTTCCTACTGGTTTTCCACTGTTTTATCCTCCAGCAGTGCTGTTCAGTCTACCTCAGCCAAGTCCCTTCTCATTTCTGTAAAATTTGCCTTCCCCCAGTTCAAGACTTTTACTCCTGCCTTATCTCTGTCCTTTCCCATGGTAATGCTAAATGTAACTGAATTGTGATCACTGTCCCCGATATGGTCGCCAACTGTCACTTCACCCACTTGCCCTTCTTCGTTCCCCAAGACTAGGTCTAGAATTGCATCTCCGCTCGTTGGGTTTGTCACTAATTGGTTGAAAATTTTTCCTGGACACACTGTATGAATTTTTCTCCCTCAGTGCCCCTTACATTGTTTGAATTCCAGTTGATATTAGAATAGTTGAAGTATCCTACAATTATTGCCCTCTTGTTCTTACAAGCAGAACTTTGCCTACATATTTGTTCTTCTATCCCCCTTTCACTATATGGGGGTCGGTAGTATACGCCCAGTAGTGTGATTGACCCTTTTTTATTTCTAAACTCAAACCATAAAGCCTCGTTTGTTGACCCATTTAGTATATCATCCCTTCTCACAACTGGAATTGATTCTTTAACCATTAGTGCTACCCCCCTCCTTTTTTATCTCCTACTCTATCGTGTCTGAAGACTCTATAACCAGGGATATTTAGCTACCAGTTTTGTCCCTCCTTTAGCCAGGTCTCCGTTATAGCAATGACATCCTGCTGCCACGTGTCTACCTGTGCCCTTAACTCATCTACCTTGTTTGTAATACTCCTTGCATTGAAGTATAAACAGTTTAACCCCGTCAATTTCCTTTGCTGGACACTTTGTAAACTTTGCTTCTCCTGTAACTCCATGTCTATCACAACGTCCCTAGCTAATTTTCTACCTCCAGTTATCTGATCTCTGATGTTCCTGTGCAGGAACCATGCTGCAAAGCACAGGGCCTGGAGCTGGGGTGTAAATACTGAGCTATTCTTCACTCAAATTGGAGCCTAGAGAAATGCCTGTGCATAGAATGGATGAAGATCCCTTGTTCCAATCCGTGTCAGCTCGCCTCCTTTAATTATTTTCCTATGCTTTCAAGAATGTGCCTGTGCCATTGCCTTCTTTTCCCTTGAACTACAAAAATTAACATGGTGTGATTCTAATTTTCCACACCCCCTGCGGTCTACCCACCATCTCCTGTGAATTTACCAGACCACTAAACTCTTTTCTCCATTGCTTGCTTTTCCATGTTTTCTTCCCTCTCTGTTATTCTGCTGCCACAATTTCCACCTGCGCTCCACACGTTCACTTAATTGCCCCATTCTCCTTTTCACCAATATCACTTATGTCTCTGAATGACTCTTATCTGCCGCCCGATCACAGTCCTGCCCCTTTGTTCTTTGCTTGCAATGACTTGGTCATTCCTTTAAAACTCTTAATCTCTTATATGTTTCAGTTCTAATGAGAGGCTATCAGCCTGAAACATTAATTCTGTTTCTCCCTCACAGATGCCGCCCGACCTGCTGAATGTTTCCAATACTCGCCGTGTTTTTTTTCACATTTATGAGAGTTTCATTATTTCATTTTTGCTCTAATATGTAGTCCTAGATATTAACACGGGTGAGTGACAGAGTATGAAGGAGTGTTTCAGGGCTTTAAGTCCAGAGCCTGCCTCTTTTATCATTGGCAAGTTGCTGCCCTGAATTCCGCCTCATTAACAACCTTGGCGTACAGTCAAGCAGGGAGGAGTCTGCAGCCGGCCTCAGCAGCAAAGCGTTCAATACCAGGAAGCCTGTGCAAGGGGCTACCTGATATTGGAGTAGCCAACACCAAATCCGGAGACAGAGATAGTAGTGACATCTCCAATCATTAGCCAGCAATCCCCAAACCCGGGATGGGAAACCCTATCCTGGAGTTTGATGCGGAGGTATGCAGGGGAATGCGTGATCTAATACGAGATGTGGAGTTCTGACCTCCGGTGTGTCCAACCCTGACGTGGGAGAGGGGAGGGCTGTGTAATCTCAGTCCATCCTCGTGGGTGCGTCTGATCCTGGAATGTCCACACTCAGCCGCTGACAATTACAAGGGGAGACTCCAGTTCGGGACAGTTCCAGCCCAGGGAGGGGTTCGACCCTGGAGGGAGGGTCTAATCCTATGGGAGTCCAAAACCACGGCTGCTTCTCTTGGGCAGGAAATGATCCTGGAAAGTCCAATCCTGGAGGAGGGATTCCGACCTCAAGGGGATTCGACCCTGGGAAGCGTCCAACCCTACAGGGATCTGGACTGCCTTCGTAGTCTGCTCTTTGAAAAGGTCGGTTGGAGACTGTGCCCTATTGAATTGGGTTCAGGTTCTGAGGATAGGGTGGGGCTGATCCTATCCCCTATGTGGAGGAGAGGTGCACATGGGATGATGCCGATCCCTCATTCAGGATGTCATTTTTGGATGTGTGACATCTAATGAAGAATATTGAACGGTCAGATTTCAACCTGTAAAGAAAATAAGTCGGATATGTCCAGTCTTCTTAAAATATTTAAAGTGTCAACTCGCCTGCTAGAAGCGCTTATCTGCCCATTTACTGAAACCACACTGTAAAACTCGCAAGTGGGCAGCTTGGTGGTTGGGTAGAGTCTAGGTTGAACATTGTTTTCTTTTTTTTACCACTAACTCGCTGCCAACCCATTGATTTGGGTGCTAAAATCCTCCTTTGCTGCCTGTGATAGGCGCAGAGCATGCTTGATCAGTAATATCCGGTCCCCTTTACTTTCGCTCTCTTGCCGTTAATTTAGTGGCGAATGTGATCCTGCCCTGAGGAAAGTGCGGTCTCTCCACCTGCACCACTAGTTATCCAGTGGCCATAGCAGCGGATGATCTCCTGGACATTATCCTTGAGATTATACTGTTTCGGATCAAGTATTATTATTTTCCAATGATTTTTCTGGACATTACTCCTGTTTGTAGTGTTATCATTGTCCTGTTTCGTGCAGCCAGAGTCTGTTCTGTCTGGCTCACCGTCACTTTCTCCTTTGATCGATTTGTGGCCATCTGTTGACAGAAGCTGACAACAAAATATTGCACCGAGAAAAATGCTGCCGTGGTCCTAGCAACCATCGGCATCCTGCTCTGTTTAAAAAAAACATTCTTTGTACTTTGCAAATGCACCTGGAGAGATAACGGACAATGTCAGTGGCTCTGTACTGCAAAACCAAGCTATTATAATGAGCCTGGATGGGTGGGATTTGATTGGCTTGATAGGGTTTTAACACCATTGCTCCTATTCTTAAAAGGTCTCTGGCTGAACGCTCTGACAGTCAGGCGCTGGCCAGTCGAGCCTGTAAGGGACTGAGCGGCTTCAGCAAGGGAGACAGTCACACTGACCCAGAGATGCAGGGCAGAAGGAAGTCTAAGATTTTACTCTTCACCATATCCGGCTGCTTCATACTACCCTGGTCGGTTTATGTTATAGAATTCTTATATGACAGTATTCGAGGAAAAAAGTCCAGAGGACAAAAGCGAATCTGAAGGAATATTTCTGCAAGTCGGATACATGCTGGTGAACGTAATTTGCTGTGCAAACACATTTATTTATGGGGTAACTCAGTTCAAATTTAGAGAGCAGGTCAAGAGTCCGGTGAAAAATCCTGTTACATCAATTAATGAATTACTTAATAAACAAAGCAACTGCGAGCAACTCAGGTAATAGTTATCCTCTGACCAGCAATAGAGCAGTCCATATGAGATAAGTGGTGACAGCTAGAGTACTATGTTAAGGGGGCAGGAGGAGATTCATAACGCTTTCTCTAGGACAGGAGGGGAAACGACATCGACAATCACTCCACCACTTCCACTGATTCGAATCGTAGCTCCTCACATCTGTTCAGAAATAAATAAAGGTGTTCGTAAAAAAGCTAATTTGCGGCATCTGTTGGAGAGCTTTTTGTGTGAATTAACTTTTTTAAAAGAAGATTATCACTGCAAATGAAATCTCTTTAATGAGTGCATCGAACTTTCATTCCTGCATCCGGTCGCTCTAATATCTTTCTCCCCTGCCCCGAAATTTCTCAATTTCTCAACCATAAACCCAATTCTAACAATGCATCCAATCCCATCCCTGACTGCAACACTAACCCTAAATCTAACTGTAACACAAACCCAAACTTAACCCGGATCCGGAAAAAAAAAACCGAATTCTCGCCCTGTACTTCACCTTAATGCGAACCTAAATCGTAGCCTCAAACTTAACTTCAAACTAGCAATAAATTTTAAATGCTACTCAGACTTGAAACCCAAATAACCTGATCCTGATCTGATTTGAATCCTGTACACTGAGCGTGGTGTGACCAGTGAGGCACTCGGTCACGTGTTGTTCGACAACTCGGTGAAATCTGAGCCGACTCCCAGACAAAGATGGCGTTGTGTACAGTTCTACATTGCACCCTGGGTGATGAGGCATCCCATGTGTTTTCTCGTGCATGTGAAAGGATGAAAAGGGAGGCGAGTGTATTAGTGAGACTAGGACGATGAGTTCTAGAGGATCTTACAGATACAAGGCGGGTTGTAGGGCTAGACAAGGTTACAGAGATAGGGAGGGTTGCATGGACTGCAGCAGGTTACAGCGATAGGGAAATTTGTAGGGATTGGAGAAGGTTACAGCGATGGGTAGTGTTCAGGGGCTGGAGGAGGTTTAAGGGAGAGGGAGGTGTGTAAGGTCTGGCGTTCAGGAGACTGGAGCAGCTTACAGCGATAGGGAGTTTTGTGGCATTGAAGGAGGTTACAGCGATAAGGGTCTGGAAGAAGTTGCAAAGATTGGGAAACTTAGTGGATGGAAGAAATAACAGCGATAGAGAGGTTTTCGGGGATAGAGAAGGTCACAGAGATCGGGGTACTGAGGACTGGGTTAGGGACTGGGGAAGGTACAGCGATAGGGAGTTTTATATTAGCTGGAGGAGTCTACAGTAATATCGAGAGTCGCAGGGGCTATTGGAAGCGAGTGGTCTAACTAGGGCGCTAGAGGTCTTTAAACTAAATAGTTAGGAGAGGGATCATGCAAGAGGTGATGTGATAAACTAAAGGGAAACAACAAGGTAATCGAGCAGAGTAGCGATTGGGGTAATGGTAACCAAAGTGTGGCAGCAAGGGGCAGAGGGTACAAACTTAAGAGCGCACCAGCAGGTAAGACCAAAGAGAGGGAAAACGATAAAAAGACAGAGTTAACGGTTCTGTATCTGAATACACGCAAAATTCGTAACAAAATGGATGCTTTGTTAGCACCAATAGAAATTAATATGCATGACTTGATCGCAATTGCAGAAACATCACAGGTTGCGGGATGTCCAAGGCTAAATAATGAAGGACATTTGACGTATCGAAAAAATAGGAATCTAGGCAAAGCTGGTGTGGTATCTGTTCATTAAGGATGTCATTAGTGCAGCAGTGACGTTGGCTGGAATGAGCAAGACGTAGAAACAGTTTGAGTAGAGATAAACAATAGTAAAGGTGCGGGATGGTGGGGGTTGGGTGTTTGAACGGGAAATGGACAAACGCTTGAAGAACAGCTACTGGAAAGCGCTGGCGACTGGAACCAGCTGATTTGCTCTTGTACAGAGCTAGGACAAACACAAAGTGCGGAATAGCCTCCTTTTGCCTTGTAACTATTGTATGTGCAGGGGTGTGGGATTCATTCTGTATCACGTTGTCCCTGGTGCAGAATTTGGGTATGGAATTCATTGGTTATCTGCGGAGGCGTACGAGTACTGGATTCATTCTGCATCGCTCTGTCTCTGGCACAGGATTTGAGTGTGGGATTCATTGTGTATCTGTCCGTCTCTGAGACACTTTGGAAATCTGGATTCATCCCACCAAGAACATAACACATTGAAACATGTTCATTTGGTCTCATGGGTGTGTTGCTTCACAACATCTTCCATCCAGACTATTTCATGCAACATTTTGTGCTTATCCTGAAATCCATTTTCCCACTTATGCTTATGCAGCTTTCCCTCAAATACAGCTGTTCGAATCATTTAAACTGTTCAATACGATTGTATTTCCCAAATTCTAGGAATTCAATGGGAAAACAATAAGTTAATGTGGATTTAGTGATTGGATTTAATACTTAAATATCTATGTCTAACCTATCACATTCCATCACTAATTCCTCCGATTGATCTGTTTCTGCACCTCTGACAGTTACTGGAAATCTCTTCCGCTGTATTGCAGTTCTCAGGACCGGCTAGTAGATGTCAGTACATTCTGGTAGAGCGAAGTTTACAGATCGGAGAGGGACACAACAGACAAGTATAGTTCGCATTACATGGTGGGGGCGAGTTTTAGAAATGCTAGGTGTGAATAATGACCTTTTGTTATATTTATTTTGTAACAATCAGTTATTATCGTCGGCGGCCCCTCTATTCGAGAATTACATCGACAGAAGGTGGTGAGTTTCCGCCCAGGGTCTTCATGTGAGTGAACAGGCCGATTCTCGGCCCACAGATCTTTGGACACATGGGACAGGAGGTGGGTAGTGGGATCTGGAGTGCAGGATTTGCTTCCTATTACTTCCTTCTCAGCCGCCGTTCTGCCTCATGTTAAGACCTTGCGACTCAAAGCAGCTTGAGAGACAAGTTTTAGTCATTTTGAATGGTGAGAAGCAATCTCCTCGCAGTCATTAATATGAATGCTGCAGCGCTTGAATGAAAGCTTCAGAGTGTCTTTGAAGCGTTTTCTTAGTCCTCCCCTGGAACGTTGGCATTTGAGAGTTGAAAAAACTTTTCGACTATCGGGACACCGCGTCCAGCCCATTAAAGTTGATTTTGCAGGATTTTTGCCTGAATGCTTGTGGAACCATCTTCAAGAAAGATACTAGCGGTTGTTCGACGGGTTGAATCTGGAGGAGGCGTTGCTGATAGAATTTATCTTGCACCGTCATGCATCGCTCATACGCAGTCCATTAATTATAAGGTTGTTGCTAACACCGTCAGCCCGTTGTCTTGTACGTGGGAGTGATTTACTTTCTTACCTGCCCTTTTCCGATCGATTCTCTCTGACTTCAATCTCTCAACACTTCATAATTTAAAAAAAAATTGTCTTAAGCCACGCCTCAGCCTTTTGTTTTCCTGGTGGGATTTGTACCAATGACACAGAGCTTTGGCCTGGTCCCCCTGTGTTGCTGGTCCGGTGACATGACCTTTCACCCTGTAAAATAAAACAACAGGTACAGCTAGTGAGTGAGCCGCTTCGCGAGATGATCAGAATTCCCTCCGCTGCATTTTATTAAACCGATTGATGCAAAGCTTCTTGTTCTAGTTGGATAATCAATAACTTATGAGATAAATTAGGCATTGTGGATCTTTTTTAGGAACTAAACGAAATGCGAAGATGAGTGATAAACGAATGCACAAAATAGCAGGAAAATACTTTTTAAGAAATAGCCCTGGAACGTTTGGAATAAGAAAGAACTTTCAGCCGTCGAGTGAGAACACGGTTTTCATGAAGTTACGCCGGATTTCTGTGTAAAATGACCACATAAGACTCAAACCTATAAACCTCGGATCCTATCACTGTAGCTATTAAAGTCAGGCATCTTATCGATTAAGCCACACAATCACTACAGAAAGGTGGGAGCTGACGCCAGTATTGTGTGAATAAATACTGTGGTTATTTTCGCCCTATATTTTGATGATCCGCTAATTCCCAGCTCCTTAGTCACGGGACCTGAATTTGGTTTTGGATCTTCCTTTGAAAAAAACGGTAGAAAGATCGTAAACCAAGCTCCTACTGCCGGCACCCTCTTCTTGTTACTCCCGTGCGGTTTTCTTTTCCCCTCTCTAACTCTCTTGACCTCACTTTAGTCTCTACTAAATTCAGCAGGAATCGAATTGGTTTTGCAGGAGGTTAAATTTGCCCTATTTAGGCGTTTTGCACTTCAACAGCTAAGGGACCAGTGTCCTTGAGAGTAAACTTGCTCGTGCTGTTGGGGTGCTTTAAATTAAGTTGTCCGGGGAATACGAACCAGATTGCAAACTTTGAGTGGGAAAACATGGTGAACATAAATTTGGAAGAGACAGATAGCGCGAGAGTAAGAATTATAATGGTAATAGTTGGGGTCAGAATGAGACTGTATGCCAGAAGTTCGAAATAAGGTTTACAGTGCGCGTGTGCAAACACTCGGATCGCAGTAAATAAGGCTGGTGAGCTTCAGGTGCCGGTATCTACATGGGAATGCAACGTCATGGTGATAACGGAGACATCACAGAATTCCACAGTGCAAAAGAGGCCCTTCGGCCCATCGAGTCTGCACCGACACGTGAGAAACACCTGACCTATCTACCTAATCCCATTTACCAGCACTTGGCCCATAGCCTTGAATGTTATGACGTGCCAAGTGCTCATCCAGGTACTTTATAAAGGATGTGAGGCAACCCGCCTCCGCCACCCTCCCAGGCAGTGCATTCCAGACCGTCACCACCCTCTGGGTAAAAAACGTTTTTCCTCACATTCCCCCCATGACTCTTAAAAAAAAAGCTCAGGGCAGGTACTAAATATTCATGTATAACAACGTGTTCGTGGGGGAAAAAGGAGTGATTTAAAAAAAGAGGAAATATTGACTGAGGAGAATGTTATAGTGCTGGACAGAAAGGGTGCCCCAGAGGACTTAAGGTCAGAATCTCTTCGGTTTGAAAGAAGAAACAATAAAGGTAACATTGCACTAAGTTTGTTCGATAAACAACTAACAAATGGGAAAGATATAGAGGAACAGATTTGTACGGAAAGGTGCGAAAAGCATGGAATAGTTATCACGAGGGAGTTCAGTTGTGCTATTGAGATTCCGAAAGTATTGGAGTAGGGTGAGGGAAAGGTTTCTGAATTGAGTTCGGGAGTGTTCTCCGCGTAAGCATTTTCCCAGCCCAATGATGAAGGACATGTTTCTGGACCTGGCTCTGGGCAGTGAAGTAGGCCAAGTGGAGCAAATGTGGTCAGCGCAACATTTAGGGGTCAGCGATGATTCTATCAAATGATGTATATCAGCTCTGCAATAGAACAGGGCACAATCCAGAGTAAAAGCGGCTGTCACAGCTGACATAGACATGTTGCAGCTTTAGATCAGACAGTGGAAGGTTATCACAGGCAAACTGCATATTCCTTCAGACCAGTTTCCAAATGGATACGTGGATTGAACGGCTATGTGCTCATTGGTGGTTTCTCATTTGCTGGATTGGACTTTTGGCCCAGTTGCTAAACATTACCTATTCGCCTTCTGAGTCCAATACTGGCTTCTGATTCATTCACACCTTTAATTGTAAAACTGAATTTGTCTTTGTGTTCCAGTCTTATACATTCACAATCCGTAAAACCCGCGAAATGTGTCATTAGATGAAGTGATGGAGAAGGTTGATGGCGGTAGGCATCGTGAGGCTCATGTTGCATACATTTATTTTCAAGAGGTATTTGTTGAAATGCCATTTAATCGATATTTTGGAAGAACTAAATTCGATATAATTAAAGGGCTCGTGGCAGCCAGGGTACAAGTTTGGCTGTGGACAGTTATTTTCCAGACCGGAGGCGAATATACAGCGGTGTTGCCCAGGAGTCGCTATTCGGGCCACTTCGGAACAGTCATATTGGATTCGAAACGATAACTCTGTTTCTCTCTCCATAGTTACTGACAGGCCCTGCTGAGTTCTTCCAACATTTTATGTTTTTATTTCAGCGTTTCCTAAAGGTTCTCCATAGCTGCCTTTCCATTGTCGTCGATGCTTCTATTTATAAAGCCCAAATTCCCGGAAGCCTTTTGTTCTGGACCCCGGGAACACCAACAAACCCAAAGAACCAAATTTACCCAGTGACCCCGAAAATAAAACCAATAGTCAAGATTTCACTTCTTAAGATTTTACTTTAGCAATCAAACCAAAATCAATATAAATTGAGCCTGAATTTGCAGTCGATATCAATTTTAATTATTTATTATCACAGGTTTCGCCTTCAAAAATGGAGTACCTGCTCATTATATTTGGATATCTCTGTATTTGGAACCCTCAGTCTCTCAGCTCCTCCAGCGTTCCCAGCTACTCACCAGACACAAAATAGTCGGATGCACCTTATTTAGGTCCTAAGCGAAGGATCTCATGTTTCTCAACCTGGAACGCTATCTGATCTCTTCTCCATTATTTCCGGTCTCGCCCAACGTCATGGCGCCAGTTTACTTCCGCCAGAACCAGGATGCTCCAGGCCTCATTACACTTTTGGTCTAAACATGGAGCGGACGATTACAGAGTGGGGGACCGGGAAAATATTCCGAATGTTGCTGCTCAAACAGCGAATTGTTGTTGACCAGTGACATCGAATCGTTACTTAGTGTCCAAGCCCGACCATCTTTAGCTGCTTCATCAATGACTTCCCTTCCATTATGAAGTCACAAGCGAGGATGTTCGCTGATGGCTGCACAATGTTCAGCATCATTCGTTAATTCACAGACACTGAAGCAGTCCATTGCCAAATGCAACAAGACCTGGACAATATCCAGGCTGGGCTGAGAAGTGGCAAATAAGTTTCGCGTCACACAGTGCCAGGCAATAACCCTTTCCAACAAGAGAAAATGTAACCGTCGTCCCTCGACATTCAACGGTATTACCATCGCCGAATCCCCCACAATCAGCAAGCTGCGGGTTGCCATTGAGCAGAAACAGAACTGGACTAACCATATAGATACTTTGGCTACAAGAGCAAGTCAGGGGCTAAGAATCCTGTCGCGAGTAACTCACCTCCTGTCTCCCCAAAGCCTTATCCACAAAGTATTAGGCACACGTCGGGAATGTGATGGAACACTCTCCGCTTTCCTGGTTGAGTGCAGGTCCAAAAACAGTCAAGAAGTTTGACACCACCCAGGACAAAGCGATCCGCTTGATTGGCACCACATCCACAAACATTCACTCTCCCCACCGCCGCTACACAGTAGCAGCGGTGAGTACCATCGACAAGATGCACTGCAGGAACTCATCAAGCCTCCTGAGTCAGCGCCTTCCAAACCTATGTCCGCTACCATCTAGAAGGACAAGGGCATCAGACAGATGGGAACGCCACCACCTGGAATTTCCCCTCCAACCCACCCACCATCCTGACTTGGACTTGTTGCTGGGTCAAAATCCTGGCACTCCCTCTTTAACAGCACTGTGAGTGTACTTACACCACATGGACTGCAGCGGTTCAAGAAGACAGCTCACCACCACCTTCTCAAGGGCAATTAGGGATGGGCAATAAATGCTGGACTAGCCAGCTGACGCCCACATCCCATGAACGAATAAAAATATACAAAAGTTCTGTTTAAACCTCGCATACTTGAAATGTTCATTGTATCCCCGCACCCCGCCAACGCGCGCCCCACCCCCACCCTGGCCCCACCCGCCCCAGAGATGTGATCTGATCAGCTGAGCTTTTCCAGTCTTTTCTATATATAGTTTTATCAATATAATCAACACAGTCGACGCTGGAGAATTCTTTAATGGCCTCTCACAAATCCTGCATCATTTTTCTACCTGCCCGCTAATTTTCCGTCTTTGTACTTCTGTCTCTGCTTCTCCACATTTGCAACATCGCACCAATTGAAAACAAAACTCTATCATTCGTGGCTCAATCAGATGAGGCTTCATTCTGAAGAGCAGCTGCCAGAGCGTTTCTCACTCAATTCATCGTTTCAGAAAATTCTAAAGTAAATTTCTCACACAGGATAATGCTGTGCTCCTGCTCTCTCGTTGTTTACTTTTCCTGCTGTTCTTCCATTCGATGTAAACCTATATAATGTAGAGAAAGAATGGATGGAAGGAACGTAAAAATCTTGTTCCCTTTCATGATCCAGATTTCATTTTCATTCCAATAAGATTTGGGTGATGAATTCCAATTGCCCATTTAAATTTAAAAAAATATATATAAACAATTCTGGAATCTCCAGTCAGCTAAATTGACAAGAATGGGACCCCAGGGCAAAAGGTGTTCAAGATACGATGACACTAAAGATTGCGTAAGAGCCCGACGAGGGTGGGATTCGAACCCACGCGTGCAGAGCACAATGGATTAGCAGTCCATCGCCTTAACCACTCGGCCACCTCGTCATGGTGGACAGGAATGGCAAAACATCGTATTCTACTTTTTTCATCCATGAAAATTTGGGGAAGAATGTCATTTGCATCATCAATCCTGACTGCATGACCAGGTGTCATAAGTTGGGAATGTAGCTGCTGTAAACAGAGGGGATTCCCATCACATCAGGTCAGGGTCTGTTGAGAATGGGCCGGTGTGAAACATTTCCAGAGCACGTCCGACATGTTTCACCTCAGCATCAACCTTATCGGGGAAAGACTGAAACATACACTGACCTGAAAACATCATGATTTACATCACTCAGGCACCTTAACCATGAGCCCACTGATCAAGTCTTGATGACTTCGAATATTTCCTAAAATGCCAAATGTACTCAGTGACGAGCAGAGTTGTGATTGGCAAGGCTGAGCCTCCGATCGACTTGGCGAGAGGTGAAAACGTGTATCATTGCTTCTGATCTTCACCAGAACAGACAGTTAGATGTAACATTGTTACGAAGCAGATCGCCAAAAGTAACAACTTTCAATTGGAATGGGCAGAACTCTAAGGAAATCTCTAATTAAATTGGGATTTCCATCATTTTATTGATTATGGGGAGAAAAGTAAACTGATGGGAAGAAAGGAAGAAAGAAGGTAAAGGAAAGATTGAACTGGTCCTTCCTTTTTTTCACTCACGCATATATGCGGGATTGTAAAAATGTAAATATTTGGGCAAGTTTAACAGAAAAGGGTGATTGCATGCTGCCGAGATCTAAGATCAAAAGGGGAGCGATCAGGTCACCTGTTTAATCATGTCTTCATTAGGGGATTTAAATCATTGAGCAATATTATTAACACTTTGGTTATTAACTGTTGTTGAATGTAACCAGGCTGTCACTCGCAGTTAATACCTGCGTTTTGCCATCTGAATAACATAATTATTGATTTCCTGATATTTAAGGACACATTTCCTGTTGATAGATTTGCTGCAAATTTTAAGAACGAATGAAATAGTATCTCTAATATTCGGGCTGTGGACTTCTTTTTAATAATTGCAGTTGTCCTGCAAGTACTTGAAGTTATTTTTCTGTGTCAAATCTTTTCACAATGGAACTGTTCCGCAATCCATCCCATTCCGCTTTAGTGCCGGGCGCGTTTCCTTCTTACTCCCCATTTCCTTCTGAAGATTGCAGCACTCCTTATTAAGATATATTTTATGTTATTCCATGTGTTCATTCCTAAGTGAGATTTACATTGTGTTCAGTTGCCAACGGCGAGGGAAAAGTATTTGACCCCGGGATATTTTTGGTGTTTGAAATTACAACGGAAAGTTTTTCGTCAATCTACGTCAGAAACATATTATAGAATCATATAATCTTACAGCACACAAGAAGGCAAGTCGGCCCATCAAACCTGTGCTGACTTTTAAAATGAGATATCCAACTATTCCGCGCTTCTGCTCTTTCCCGATAGCTCTCCAATTTTCTTCATTCAACTATCCAATTCTGTTTTGAAAGTTCAAATTGAATTTGCTTCCGTAGCCTTCTCAGTCACTGCGTTCCAGATTACAACACCGCGCAGCACAGAAGGTCAATCTCAACACCTCACCATCACCGTTTCTCGTTAATTTGTTAAAAATGGGTACATTTTACTGTCTGTAACTCAATATCCACTTGCTTTTTCTCTCTCAGTTATAAGGGCAACGAGGGGTGGGCAATAAATGCTGGCCCAGCCAGCGAAGCCTACATCCCGTGAATGAATAAAAAAAATACATGTTTTTAGTTTAGTTCACCCACATTACGGAAGTCCCTCATTAATAATACCATTGCAGTAAATCCGGACTACACTCTCTGCAAGGCCTTGGTTTTCTTGATAAATATTTTCCTTATCGATCACTGACATTTTTTTATTTAAACGTTAGCTATCCACTTTATTTTTAATAAGCAAAGATCCAATGCCTCGTCTTATAGGTGGATGCAGCCTTCCTTCAGTGTTCATCTCCTTATCGATTCGTTAGGTTCGCCCCTGATTTGGGGAGGTTATTGTATGATGATAATATATAATATGATAATATATTTATGTTCCCTGAAGTTTAGAAGGATGAGAGGCAATTTCATTGAAACCTACAAAGCTCTGAAGGGGCCTGATAGGGTGGACGCTGAGAGGTCCATGTCTTTGGTCGGGGCATGTAAAACACAGGGGCACTGTCTTATGATAAGGGGCTGATCATTTAGGACCGAGATGAGGAGAAATGACTTCACTGAAAGGGAAGTGAACCTCTGGAATTCTCTACCCCCGAGGGTGTGGATGCTCCACCGTTTATTGCACTTATGGCTGGGATAGATGCTCTTTGGTCCCTCGGTGAATTAAGGGATATAGAAAGCGGGTGGGAAAATGGTGTTGAAGTCCAGGATCAACCATAATCGTATTGAATGCTGGAGCTAGCTCAACAGCAGTGTTATCTATTCCAGCTCCTATTTCTGTGTTCTTGTGTTATAGGCGCCAATGGGCTTAATATCATTATAGAATGCCACAATTATACTACGTGGCCAAGGGATCCCTGCCCATTTCATTATACCTATTGCTGCTTTAATTCCGCTAACCCTACTTCTTTATCACACACGTTTCTCTCATCCTCCTTTAAACATCTTCACTGAAGGCGCTCACTTTCTCCATCGACAATTCGTCTTCTTTGCAGGGAACTCTCGACAAAGAGGAGATACCAGAGCGGCTGTTTTTACTTCACATGGATAAGTCACCAGGCTTATGTGATGCATCCGAGGATACTGAAGGAAGTAAGTCTAGAAATTGTAAAGTCACTGGCCAGAATGAACGAGAGCTGTAAACCGCTTGTTTATTCCAGGATACATAATTGAAGAAGAGTTAATCAGTGTTGAGCAGGTTTTTAAGTCCCACACCTCTATCTTATCATGAAGACATCGCCCTCGATGTAAGCTGATTGTTTTAAAAAATATATCAACAGTTCCTGAGAATGCAGCAGCGATATCTCGGAGATCTGATTCTTTATGAAGTAATTGAATTCAAATCTGCGCTGGTGGGATTTAAAGCCGTGCCCCCAGAGATTAGCCTGGCCTCTGTACTACTCGCCCAGTGACAGCAGATTCAACTAATGATCGAGCCGCTTCATGAGGAGATCGGAATTTTATTAAACCGATTGATGCAAAGCGTTTTGTTCCAGTTGGACACATCAATCATTTAACGAATCCGATCGGATATTGTGTATTTGTTAGGAACTACACAAAATACAAAGATGAGTGAGAAACGAATGCACAAATTAACAAGAGCAGACTTTCTGAGAAAGAGCCGTGCAATGTTTGGCCGAACTTTCAGCTGACGAGTGAGGCCGTGGTTTTCAAAGGTTTCAGCAGGTTTCTGGATAAAACGACAGCGAGAAGACTAAAACCTGCAATTGTCTCCTGATATCACCAGAACAACCGAAGTCAGTTACCATTAGGCCACGCCATCAGCCAATGCCGTATGGGAGCTGATGCTAGTAGCAAGTGAATAAATATCGTGTTTGTGTTTTTTTTCAGTTCTATTTTTGGATGATCCGCTGAATCCCAGATCCATGGCCTCAGGGTCTGAGTTTGACTCTGTGTCTTTCGTTGGAAAATAAGGATTGGGAGATCGGGAACTCGGTTCCTATTGTCCGCACCCTCTCATCATTCTCCTGCAGTGTTTTGAATCTCATTCACTCTCTGCCTTGTGGTTCCCCTCTACCGCTGCTAAATTCCAGAAATTAAACCACAGAACAGCCTCTTCATATAAACCATTACCAAAGGAAGCCGTTCTTCCCGAATTAATGAGCAATTTGATCGAAGTTTCCGACATGTTAAGGCGATAGTGTCAGAGAGAGAAACTTCTGCGATGGTGGGAATTTCGGAATTGGAGGAGGGCGAGGGGTGTGGGGTCAAAAAACAAGACGAGTGAAATTAGGAAACATCTCTCTCAGCAAAGGGTACTGGAATTTCAGAGATCCCATCCAGAAACAGCCCTTTAATTTTAAATCTCAGTTTGGTAGATTTGTATTCATGGATGGATAAGCGAGAAAATGGGTATTTATCTGTATCGAAAACTTGTTCCTTGAAATATTATTGAAGACATTGAGTTATGCATTCACTGTAATCGAACCCAAGTTTCTGTGATGATAAATAAGAATTCAACTCCTGAATCACCAAACATGCTGAAATCAATTTATTTCCCGAACTACAAGATCACTGCACTAAAACAGAAAGCAAACTGAAAGTAACCTGACGTCGAAGGAGATAAAAGAATTTAGGGACTGTGATGCTGTAACAAAATAGGCAACTTGTATGTAGGCGTCGAGAATATAATCCGAGTTTCCCACGCCCTAGTGACGCATTGTGCTCCTGAACCAGCAATGCACAGGTTTGGACGGATTTCATAACTTTCAAACTATTTCCTAATCTGATTATCAAAGTATCACTTCCCTTATCATTGATCTACAGTCCCTCATTGTTAAAATCCCACGTCTGGCTTTCGGTATTTTTAATCACTCCACAGACAGAACTGTCAAGAGGGTTTAGAGAAAATAAATAAAGATGAACTGTTCCCACTGGCTCAAGGATCAGTGACCAACCAGGGCAGATTTTAATTCATTCGAAAAGGAACCAAAGGTGACATGAGGAAAAGATTTTCATGTATTAAATTGTTAGTATTTGGGTGGACTGCCTAATCGGCAGGCAAACCCATGACTGTTACCATCTAGAAGGGCAAGGGCAGCAGGCACATGAGAACACCAACACGTGGAAGTTCCCCTCCAAGCAGCTCGTCATCCTGACTTAGAAATATATCGCCACTCCTTCACTGTCGCTGGGTCAAAATCCGGGAACTCTTCCCACACATTACCTACACCCCAGGGGATATAACGGTTTAAAATGGCAGCTCACCACCACCTTCTGAAGGGCATTTATGGATGGGCAAAATATGCTGCCTAACCATCGACGCCCACATCAGATAGACAGATATAGACAACCACATAAATAAACAAACAAATAAATCAATACGCATCCACACTGTTGCTTGCTGTTTTCTGTGTAGGTGTTTACCTCGAACAGGGAACAGGTTCTGATCAGCCCTTTGACAGGCAGCCGAGATTGCGACTATTAAACCTGCTGGATCAGACTCCAACGTGTGCAGGAAATGAGGAAGAGCGAGAAGGAGGGAACATCCTGTGTTGGATAGATTTTGTCTCAAAGGAAACAAAGGTTTGCAATTCTTCAGCTGTTTCGACAACCACAAGATGTCCCAACGACGCGTTATAACCACAGGAGAACTTCTCAAGTGTGTTCGGCGTTTTAATACAGGAAATTGCTGAACTTTCCAACCGTTTGTTTCACATTGTCAGACTGCATGTTCCTTCAGACAGGTTTCCATCTGGACACATGGAGTGAGCTGCTGTGTGAACGTTAGTGGTTCAGGGGTAGATTCCTCGTTGGCCAGACTGGACTTCTGGTTCCGTTGCTTAGGATCATTTTTTCGTTTTCTGAATCCAGTTCTGGCCTCTGACTCATTCATACTTTTAATCGTAGAACTGGATTTATCTTGGTGTTTCAGTTCTAAGATAATTGGTAAAAGAATAGCAAATACTGTTTTTCCATCAACCCTTACACAAGTTTACACTTCATAATACTAAAGAACAATAAGTAGGCAAACAAGGTGTGAGCAGAACGTAAAGAGTTTGTAAAGGAATAAATATAGGTCAAGTGAGTGAACAAAAGCTTGGTCGATGCAATAATGTGGGAATATGTGAGGATCACCACTTTGGTGGGATAGATAGAAAAAGCTAATATTCTTTAAATGAAGAGAGATGGCAGAATGCTGTGCTGCAGTGAGACTTGGGTGTCCTTGTACATATACCACAAAACAATGCTAGCATGCAGGTACAGCAGGCAGTTAGGAAGGCCAATGGGGGGTTGGTCTTTATTGCAAGGGGAATGGAGTATAATATCGGACATTCTTGTGATAACTGAAGAGGGCGTTGATGGGACAAAACTTAGAGTATTGAGTCCTGTTTAGGTCTCCTTCTTTAAGGAGGAATATACTTACATTGGAAAGAGTTCAGATTTGCCCTGAGAAGGCGGTGGTGAGCTGCCTTCTTGAATCACTGCTGGGAGTGTTAACATTGACTTTGGTCCTCAAGCCCTGGTTGAAATCTGGCAGATGAGAACATATTGCGGCAGCAAATACAGTACATTAAACTGAAAGAAGAACAAGTTTATCACTATTTCACTTGGAAGGAGAATTTGAGGCCTTGGATGTTGAGGCACAAAAGCAAGTGCTGTGTCTCCTGCACTTGCACAGAAAGGTGCCGTTAAAAGGAGAGGGGATATTGACTGGTGATTGGCTTTCTTGTTGTTTATCAGCTGAGTCAATGGTTTCACATTGAGAGAGAAGGAAACGATCAAATCACAGACCTGAATTGTTAGTTCTCTTTCTCTCTCCACAGATGCTGTTTAATTATTGTGTATTTCCACCATGTTCTGTTTGTTATTATTTCGGATTTTCAGCATTGGCACTATTTTGCTCTGGTATCAGTGAACTTTCTGAGCTGTGTTCCGGTGGCCAAGAGTTTTTGTTTTATTCTTTCACGGGATGTGGGCGTCGATGGCTCGGCCAACATTTATTGCCCCAACCGAAATTGCCCTTGAGAGGCTGACTGTGAGCTGCCTTCGTGAACCGCTGCACTCCATGTGGTGTAGGTACACCCAGAGCGCGGTTAGGGAGGGAGTTCCAGGATTTTGCCCCGGCGGCAGTGAAGTACCAAGCCTGGGCCGTGTGTGGCTCAGAAGGGGAACTTGCTGCTGTTGTCATGCACCTGCTGCCCTTTTCCTTCCAGGTGGTGGAGGTCTCGGGTTTGGAAGGTGATGAAGGGAAATTAATGTGAGGAGTGGGAGCGATGGTCCACTGGTCCACTCCGCTTTCTCCACAGCTACTTTCGGACCTGCTGAATATTTCCAGCATTTCCTGTTTCTGATTTTGTTCCTTCATTACAGGGGGTTCCTTTTTTTTTTAACCTGACAACCCAAAACTTGTCCCTAGGGGCAGCTCCAGGCACAGCTTCTCTGTGACCTTTCAAGTCGGCGGGTTTCGCACTCATCACTTTGCGCCATAGGTTTCAAACCCCGTCTCTCCCCCACCACCTACCCCCACTCCCACCTGCTCAGGTCTCCGGCCGTCTAAGCGCTTTTTTGTTCGGGACACACAAGGGCCCGGGGATCCCAGAGTCTGTGAGGGAAGTTAAGGGGTTAATCCACATCCATATACAGGGAACTGTGAGTCTCTTAAGATGGACGGAAGTTGGTGTCCCTTCCAGATCCACTAGGAGGTCCAGTTACTGGAGCTGTGGGAATTTCCTGCCATTTCTATCCCACAGGGAGTGGCGCCTCCCCGTTGGTCCCGCTGGGATGGTGATGGCTAAAGTGAGTGGCCGAGAAAGCGGGTGGTCCCCATGTCTCTCTAGGGCTCGTTTTCTCCCGATTCCACATCCAGCTGTGAGGGGACGTGGGGAGGGGCGGGGGCGGGGCTGAAATGCCTCGCGGTGTCTGGAACATGCTCCGTCGGCGTCACGAGCCAGCGGTTGCTGTGCTGCTTCCTCCCCATTTCCATAACGTGTGGTTGTTGAGAGCGAGTTACTGGATCTGTGGACATCTTGGCTGTTCTGAACCACAGTGAGTCGAGCCTAAACTGGCAACTGGTCCCGAGGGGCCGATCATCAGTTGCTGGCATTTGATGTGGTGAAGATTGGAATTCGACTGGCAGAGAACAGCCTTTAAGGCTGAGATCTATGAACCACCAAAAATAGGGGAGGTTCCATGCAACAGAAAATACTGTTTCATAATTGGTCAATGTCTCCATGTTAGTATCTTGCTGGTTTGCCCACCTTTTACTGCCTGTCACTGTGTGTCCTGATAATCTCTTATTGATTTTCCGTGTCTTTCTCTGTCTGTTGCATTCGGAGTTGTGTCAAGTGCAATTGCGCCGCCAGGGTGAGCTTCCCAACACGTGTGCTTTTGATAAAAAAATAACGAGTAAGTGAATATTTGCCTGACTACTATGCAACACCAAGAGGTAGGAAGGAATGCTGTTTCTTCGGTAGCAGAGTGGCGCAGCGGAAGCGTGCTGGGCCCATAACCCAGAGGTCGATGAATCAAAACCATCCTCTGCTATTGTTGTTCTCAATCACACCATAAAGGAACAGCGGGTTTCGACCCGAAAACACATTTCACTTTTCTTTACAGTTTGCATCAGGCTTTTTACTTCCAGGAAATATTTCAACCTGCAACCAACCTCTCAAATCGTTTTTATTCTCACACGGAACACAAGCAGCAAGTGCTACAAAAATACACCAGCCGAGGATTTCCCCTTTCTTTCAGCCCATTTCAGGCCATGGTCCGAATGGTCTTCCCTTGGTCTTCCCAAGTACAAAAAACATCCTTTCACATCTTAATTGTTAAATCAGGAAATGTAAGAGTGTCACCGCAGCTCAGGTTTCAAAGTGTCTAATTGAAAGATGAGGCGCTGTTCTTCGAGCGTACCTGAGCTTCATAGGAACATTGCAGGAGGCCGAGGGCCGAGTGATCTGCGTGATAACCAGGTCGCCAGTTATTTTGTTTCACCAGCTTGACTGTGTGGATGAGTTGGATCGAGTTCCTGCTGATTTACAGGCGGAACTTGGGTATCAATTTTGTCACGAGAAACTGACACTCCGACACCTTCTGTCCAAAGATACTCCAACTCCAACACTGACTGACCTAACAATCTGCCTCTTAGGCACTTTTCTGCTGAGCAATTTATTTCATTCCTGTTCAAATCCCTGATCGTTAGTTCCAAATGGATTGCTGAAATGCAAGAAAAAGCTCAAATTCGTCACAGTGTAAGTAAGACAATCCAGTTAAAGTGTGGAAAAAAATGAAATCAAATTGTGGGACTCCAGCTCTGTCAGTTTGTATGTTCTCTCCGGGAAGATTGAAAGCGACTGAATTCAGCCTCCTACCTGAACCCACAAGCATGGAGTTGCCGCATTTGGTGCATCAGGATCAATCCAGATTCCCGTTACATGGGCAAACGTTCCTTAACATTTGCGTTCATTTTCTTCACGTGTATTGCAGTGATATACTGTCTGCAATGATTTCTCGGGCTCTTAAATATGCTCCTGATTTCAATAAATGTCACCATCTCGAACGCAAAGAAGTTTGAAAAACCTCTTGGACAACGCACCCTGATCCGGCCAAATCAAAATCAAACTGTGGGACTCTCAGGCTGTGTTTAAACACTAAAAAACCTCTCGGACTGAGTTCATTGCAATCAGCACATAAATGCATTGAATAGGTACATTAATGCTGATAAACTTCCAACAAACTCTGGTGAACTCACTTCGGTGCCGCTTCATGCTCTGTCTGAACCTGGAAAAATATATCAATTTTGTTTCCAATTTCCACCCCTCCATCACCTTCACATGGTCCATCACCGATACGTCCCCCACTTCCTTGACCTCTCCGTTTCCATTTCCGGTGATAGGCAGTCCACCGATATTCATTTCAAGTGCACCGACTCCCACAGCTACCTCGACTACAGCTCCTCACACCCCGCTTCCTGTAAGGATTCCATCCCATTCTCTCAGTCCGTTCACCACCGTCGCATTTGCTCCGATGATGCCACATTCCAAAACGGCGTTTCTGTCATGTCTTCCTTAATGGAGGTTTTCCACCCACTGTTATTGAGAGGCCCCTCAACCGTGTCGGACCCATCTCCCGAGCCTCTGCCATCACAGCTTCCCCGCCCTCCCAGAACCATGATAGTGCCCCCCTTGTCCTCACTTTTCACCCCACCAGCTTTCGCATTCAAAGGATCCTCCTCCGCCATTTCTGCCAACTCCACCATGATGACAACCCCCTGTCAGCATTCCCTCCGGGAACTCCTGGTCTGCTCCTCCATCACCCCCAACACTTCATCCCCTTTACAGGGCACCTTCCCATGCAATTGCAGAAGCTGCAACACCTGCCCCTTTACCTCCTCCCTCCTCACTGTCCAAGGGCCCAAACAGTCCTTTCAGGTGAAGCAAGGCTTCACTTGCACCTCCTTCAATTTGGCCTACTGCATTCGCTATTCCCAGTGCGGCCCCCTCTACATTGGGGAGACCAAACCCAGATTGGCTGACCTGTTCGCGGAACAACTTCGGTCTGTCTGCAAGCATGACCCAGACATTTCTGTCACTTGTGATTTCAACACACCACCCTGCTCTCATGCCCACATGTCCGTCCATGGCCTGCTTCAGTGTTCCAGTGTAGCCCAACGCAAACTAGAGGAACAGCACCTCATCTTCCGATTAGGCACTTGATAGCCTACCGGACGTAACATTGAGTTCAACAACTTCAGACCATGAACTCTCTCCTTTATCCCCTCCACCTTTTTAATCCCCTTTTTTCCTACATTAATTTTTATTTTGTATTCCCTTATTTTTTATTTTTATTCATTTATCCATGGTTTTATCCTCTTTTTTTTATCACCCCTTCTATCCCATTTTCTATCCTTTTATTCCCCACCACCGTCCCCTCCCCCAACCCCATCCCCAAAATTGCCATCTGTTACTTGTTCCATTTTGTTCTTTCACACAATGCTACCCTTGTTCTGCTATTATCACATTCTGCTTTCTTACCTTTCCCCCACTATCAGCACCTTTTTAACCCCTATCACAACCATTAGCACTCCCTTTGTCCGTTAGTTCAGTACATCTTTGCCAATCTGTCCTTTGTCCCCAAATATCGCTGGCTTTCTATCCAGCTTCATTTGCTCCACCCCTTTAAACAGTATAAATTTCGTCACATTTCCACTTCTCTTCAGTTCTGAAGAAGGGTCATACGGACTCGTAAGTTTAACTCTGTTTCTCTCTTCCCAGATGCTGATAGATCTGCGGAGTTTTTCCAGAATTCTCTCTTTTTGTTTCAGATTTCCAGCATCTGCGGTATTTTGCTTTTATCTATGGCATTTATCAAATCGACTCATGTACTTTTGCATCCATGAACTGTTGGCACAGGCCTTGAACATTCAGTCTGATATTTAATGATGGAAATATAATTTCAACACCATGTTTAAACCATGTGAAAACCCACCACCGAAAGACTGGAACATACAATCATTTAGTAGCAAAAACAAACCCCTTCCGGTTTCACAGAGAAATCTATCGAATAGGAACGTACACTTCATGAACTACATTGTATGATCATTGAGTTACAGGTATCTACTCCTCCCTGGCTTCATTCCGTGAGTGAATAGAAATTACATTGTTTCAGTGAGTGGTGAAAGTATCAGTGGAGCAGATTAAACAGAAGGTCCTGTGATTCACTGAGATATTCTGTATCCAATCAATGGGATATGCAGCCGCCGAGACAGAGTTTAAAGCGAAAGGGAAAGATCAGGCTGATTGGATTATAATCCGGGTCCCCGGTTATTGTTAATAAAAGCACCATAGAATTAGGTCATCGGACGGATTCAGGATTAAAATTCTCAAAAACTGATGGAAGGATTTGCAGCCTGGGGAAATATAGAGAATGCAGGGGTGACAGGATTCTCTATGTGTCAGCAGCAGTTACTAGTAATGGACCGGTGGATGGGGTTCTAGTATTCAACAGGAAATCGTTAAGCGTGAGATGATAGTGTTCTCAATAAAGGACTGGACCTCATTTCAGTTCCCTCTAGATTTCGACTTTCATTATGAAGAGGGGTTGGAGAAATTAACTTTGACTGTCAAAAAATGCAGAGTGGGTGATCAACTGAAAACGGGTTTGGTCCAAGATTAGGATGATGTGAATATAGGAGCGGAAGTAAAAACTGTTCTCCCCTCAATCCTGTTCAGTTCTTGACTGGCCTGTATTTTAACTTCATCCATCCACCGTGTTTTTAAATATAATCCTTAAAACCCTTACTAAACAAACAAACAAAAACTATCAGTTGCAGTTTCTAAATATTCAGTTTGACTCCCAGCTTTAAAAGCATTTTGCGGGAGGGGGCTTCAGGTTTACATGATCCTTTGTGTGAAAAAAGCTTCCTGATATCACCCTCGATCGGCTGAGCTCAAATTCTAAGGTTACGTTCTCTAGTTTTGTAGAATTGGAGATCGTAAACTCAGCCCCTGTTGCCCGCTCTCTCTCCTCACCATTCTCCTGCACTTTTCTGCCCTCTGTAACTCTCTTTGCCCCTAGAGCTCTCTCCAGGAGCTGTTGAATTACAGAAATTAAATCACCACTCGGTGCCTTCATTCAAACCAATGACTGCTTCTTTAAGGAAGTTCTTCATCCCGATTTAACGAGTAATTTGATGGAACACACGAACAAGGAGCAGGGGTAGGCCAAGAGGTTTTCCAAGGGGCGTCGGGGACGGGGTCAGACAGAGAAACCATTTCTGACGGTTGGGAATATAGGACTCGTAAACCTCGACAGATTGAAACACGTTAGATAGTGAGAAACTGTTCCTATATATACAAGGCACCAGTCTTAGGCGGGTGGCAAATGAACCAATGGAGACATGAGGATTCATCTTCCCTGGTGAGTGGTGAGGATCTGGAATGCACTGTCTGAGATATGTGGTAGAGGCAGAGTAGAATCGGGGCTTTCAGAGTGGAACTGGACAACCACCTGAAGAGAAACGTTTACATGGCTATGGAGACAGGGCTGGCGACTGGGATAGCTGAGTTCCTGTTGAAACATCTCAGGACAGGCAAAGGGCCGAATGGTCTCCTTCTCTGTTGTAGCTATTCTATGTGTATGGGTGTGAGGTTCATTCTGTACCACTTTGTCTCTGGAACAGGATTTGAGAGTGGAATTCCTTGTCCATCTGTCGGTCTCTGTGGGTTAATTCTTCATCACTTTGTCCCTTGGACGGGATTTGTTTATCGGGGATCTGTCAGTTTCTGGTGATGCCTGTGTGTATGATGCATTCTGTATCCCTCTGTCTCTTGCACACTGTGAGAGTGTGTGATTCAAAATGTAGCAGTGAGTTCCTAGTGCCATGTCTGAGTTTATGATTGATTCTGGATCCCTCTGTCTTTTTCTCACAGTTTGGGTGTGGGATTCATTACGTGCCTGTCAGTCCCTGTGGCACTTTTCAAATCTGGATTCATTCAGCCCTCACTGAATGTGGGGCATTTGATCTAATTGGTAAACTGCCCGATTAGATCCTCCACTTAGAATACTTCATGTAACATTATCTGTTTATCCCTGAAATCCATTCTCCCTCTGATACTTATTTAGACTTCCTTTAAATGCAGCTATTCTAATCGCCTCAGCTGCTCCAGGTGATAGTAGCCTGCAACTGCTGCCGATTCAAGGGAATAAATAAATTAATCGTGTTTCTAAATCGTATTTCATATTTTCATCTCGATGTCTGCCCCATCATATCCCATCACTAATCCCTCACATGGACCTGTTTCTTCCACATTGACAATGTGAATTCCTTCCGCTATGTTGCGGCCAGTAGATGGCAGCACATGCTGAGATAGTGAAGTTGACAGATTAGAGCCAACAGGGAAGACTTGTTCACATCATTTTGAAAGGGACAGTTTTAGAAATACGATGGATGGAGATGATCTTTTTCTTGTATGTATTTTATAACAAGCAGTTATCGTCTGTCCCTCGATCCGATGATGACATCCACTCAGGGCCGTGAGTTTCTGCCATGGGTCTTCATGAGAGTGAACAGGTCAATTCTCGCTCCACAGGTCTTTGGGCACATGGGACAGGATGTCCCAAGGTGTAGTGAGATCCGAAGTGCAGGGTTTTCTTCCTGTTACTTCCTTCTCAACCGCCGTTCTGCCTCAGCACTAAGACTTTGTGACTCAAAGCGCGCTGCAGCTTGGGGTACAAGTTTTGGTCATTTTGAATGATGAGAAACAAGTTCCTCGCAGTCATTAATATGATTGCTGCAGCCCTTGAAGGAAAGTTTCAGAGTGTCTTTGAAGCGTTTTCTTTGTCCTCCCCTGGAATGTTGTCCATTTGAAAGTTGAGAAAACAGGACTTGGCGGATGCGACGCTTTTCAACCATCAGGACACAGTGTGCAGTCCATCGGAAGTTAATTTTTCAGGAGTTTGGCCTGAATAATTGAGGAGATAGTTTCAAGAACGGCACTGCAGTTTGATCAGCAGCGCTCCCATGGAATCTGGAGGGCGCCGCGGAGACATTGCGCATGGAATTTCTCTCCCACTCTTATAAGCCACTGATGTACGGTTAAGTAGTTACAGCATTGTGTTCGACCCGTCAAACTGTCGTCTTGTGTGTGAAACTGAGATAGATTCTTATCTGCCCTTCTCTGGTCCATTTTCTCCGCATTCAGCCTCTCAAAATCTTCCATCATTTTAAAGACCTGTATTAGACCACCCCTCAGCCTTCATTTCTCAAGGGAAAAGGGAGACAACTTGATAATCATGTCGTGTCTGTTTACCACTTGTTTATTTTATTCATGGTTTCTGCAAGTCTTCTGCAAGACCAGCATTTGTTGACCATCCCGCATTGCCCTCGAACTGAGTAGCTTGTTCGGCGTTTCAGGGGGAAGTTGTGAGTCAAACAAATTACTGTGTGTCTGGAGGGAAGGGCGGAAGATGCATTTCCGTAAAGGACATTCGTGAACCGGGTGGGCTTTTATTCCAATCGATGGTAGTTTCATCGCCGCCATTACTGAGCCTAGATTTCAATTCTAGATTTATAAAGTAATTGAATTCAAATCTGCTCTGGTGGGATTTAAACCCGTGCCCCCAGAGATTAGCCTGGCCTCTGTACTACTCGCCCAGTGACAGCAGATTCAGCTAAGGATCGAGCCGCTTCATGAGGAGATCGGAATTTTATTAAACCGATTGATGCAAAGCGTTTTGTTCCAGTTGGACACATCAATCATTTAACGAATCCGATCGGATATTGTGGATTTGTTAGGAACTACACAAAATACAAAGATGAGTGAGAAACGAATGCACAAATTAACAAGAGCAGACTTTCTGAGAAAGAGCCGTGCAATGTTTGGCCGAACTTTCAGCTGACGAGTGAGGCCGTGGTTTTCAAAGGTTTCAGCAGGTTCCTGGATAAAACGACAGCGAGAGGACTAAAATCTGCAATTGTCTCCTGACATCACCAGAACAACCGAAGTCAGTTACCATTAGGCCACGCCATCAGCCGATGCTGTATGGGAGCTGAGGCTAGTAGCAAGTGAATAAATATCGTGTTTGTATATTTTTCAGTTCTATTTTTGGATGATCCGCTGAATCCCAGATCCATGGCCTCAGGGTCTGAGTTTGACTCTGTGTCTTTCGTTGGAAAATAAGGATTGGGAGATCGGGAACTCGGTTCCTATTGTCCGCACCCTCTCCTCATCATTCTCATGCAGTGTTTTGAATCTCATTCACTCTCTGCCTTGTGGTTCCCCTCTACCGCTGCTAAATTCCAGAAAATAAACCACAGAACAGCCCCTTCATATAAATCATTACCAAAGGAAGCCGTTCTTCCCGAATTAATGTGCAATTTGATCGAAGTTTCCGACATGTTAAGACGATAGTGTCAGAGAGAGAAACTTCTGCGATGGTGGGAATTTTGGAATTGGGGGAGGGGGAGGGGTGTGGGGGCGGTGGGGCTCAGTCAAAAAACAAGACGTTTCGGGAGTGAAATTAGGAAACATCTCTCTCAGCAAAGGGTACTGGAATTTCAGAGATCCCATCCAGAAACAGCACTTTAATTTTAAATCTCAGTTTGGTAGATTTGTATTCATGGATGGATAAGCGAGAAAATGGGTATTTATCTGTATCGGAAACTTGTTCCTTGAAATATTATTGAAGACATTGAGTTATGCATTCACTGTAATCGAACCCAGGTTTCTGTGATGATAAATAAGAATTCTACTCCTGAATCACCAATCATGCTGAAATCAATTTATTTCCCGAACTACAAGATCTCTGCCCTAAAACAGAAAGCAAACTGAAAGTAACCTGACCTCGAAGAAAATAAAATAATTTAGGGACTGTGATGCTGTAACAGAATAGGCAACTTGTACGTAGGCGTCGAGAATCTAATCCGAGTTTCCCACGCCCTAGTGACGCATTGTGCTCCTGAACCAGCAATGCACAGGTTTGGACAGATTTCATGACTTTCAAACTATTTCCTAATCTGATTATCAAAGTATCACTTCCCTTATCATTGATCTACAGTCCCTCACTGTTCAAATCCCACGTCTGGCTTTCGGTATTTTTAATCACTCCACAGACAGAACTGTCAAGAGGGTTTAGAGAAAGTAAATAAACATGAATTGTTCCCACTGGCTCAAGGATCAGTGACCAACCTGGGCAGATTTTAATTCATTCGAAAAGGAACCAAAGGTGACATGAGGAAAAGATTTTCATGTATTAAATTGTTAGTATTTGGGTGGACTGCCTAATCGGCAGGCAAACCCATGACTGTTACCATCTAGAAGGGCAAGGGCAGCAGGCACATGGGAACACCACCACTGGAAGTTCCCCTCCAAGCCACACGTCATCCTGACTTAGAAATATATCGCCATTCCTTCACTGCCGCTGGGGCAAAATCCGGGAACTCTTCCCAAACATTACCTACACCAGAGGGGATATAATGGTTTAAAATGGCAGCTCACCACCACCTTCTGAAGGGCATTTATGGATGGGTAAAATATGCTGGCCTAACTAGTGACACCCACATCAGATAGACAAACACATAAATAAACAAACAAATAAATAAATACGCATCCATACTGTTGCTTGCTGTTTTCTGTGTAGGTGTTTACCTGGAACAGGGAACAGGTTCTGATCAGCCCTTTGACAGGCAGCCGAGATTGCGACTATGAAGCCTGCGGGATCAGACTCCAACGTGTGCAGGAAATGAGGAAGAGCGAGAAGGAGGGAACATCCTGCGTTGGATAGATTTTGTCTCAAAGGAAACAAAGATTTGCTTTTCTTCAGCTGTTTCGACAACCACAAGATGTCACAAAGACGCGTTACAACCACAGGAGAACTTCTCAAGTGTGTTCGGCATTTTAATGTAGGAAATTGCTGAACTTTCTCTTTCTGTTTCTTTTACATTGTCAGACTGCATGTTCCTTCAGACAGGTTTCCAACTGGACACATGGAGTGAGCGGCTGTGTGAACGTTAGTGGTTCAGGGGTAGATTCCTCATTGGCCAGACTGGACTTCTGGTTCCGTTGCTTAGCATCATCTTTTCGCTTTCTGAATCCAATTCTGGCCTCTGACTCATTTATACTTTTAAACGTAGAACTGGATTTATCTTGGCGTTACACATCTAAGATAATTGGTAAAAGAATAGCAAATATTGTTTTTCCATCAATCCTTACACAAGTTTACACTTCATAATGCTAAAGACCAATAAGTAGGCAAACAAGGTGTGGGTAGAATGTAAAGAGTTTGTAAAGGAATAAATATAGGTCAAGTGAGTGAACAAAAGCTTGGTCGATGCAATAATGTGGGAATATGTGAGGATCACCACTTTGGTGGGATAGATAGAAAAATTTAATACTCTTTAAGTGAAGAGAGATAGCAGACTGCTGTGCTGCAGTGAGACTTGGGTGTTCTTGTACATATATCACAAAACAATGCTAGCATGCAGGTACAGCAGGCAGTTAGGAAGGCCTTTTGTCTTTTGTTGGTCTTTATTTCAAGGGGAATGGAGTATAATATCGGACATCCTTGTTATAACAGAAGAGGCGTTGATGGGACAAAACTTAGAGTATTGAGTCCTGTTTAGGTCTCCGTTAAGGGGGAATATACTTACATTTGAAAGAGTTCAGAGTTGTCCTGAGAAGGCAGTGGTGAGCTGCCTTCTTGAGCCACCGTTGGGAGTGTTAACATTGACTTTGGTCCTCAAGTCCTGGATTGAAATCTGACTCTATAAACTTGTGGCTCAGAGGTGGGAGCTTCACCCAGATCCTTCTGTTCCTGCAATCCCATTAGAATTGTAACCTTCATTTCGTGTTTGCTCTGTTTTATTCCTACTAAAACGAATGACACCAGGTTACTCTGCAATAAATTTCATTTGGCAATTGTCTGCCCATTCCATCAAAATATCTAGATCCTTTTGGAGATATACACTATCGTCCTCATAGTTCACAATGCTTCTAACTTCTGTATCATGTGCGATTGTAACAAGATCTGTGTGACTAATTAATAACAGGGGGACAAGGGTTGCTAACACTGGTCACAAGAACAAAAGAAATAGGAGCAGGAGTTGACCACATGGCCCATCACACCTACTCTGCCATTCAACACTTTTGTGTTTGATCTTGGGCTTCAGCTCATTTTTTCCCACCCATTCCCGAGATCCCTTAAGTCCCTTAAGTCCCTGAAAGACCTGCGGAACTCCATGAGATAACTTTCTCCAGTCCAAAATGTAACCGTTCACCACAAATCTTTGCTTCCTGTCACTTCACACCTGTACTGCTACTGTCCCTTCTCTTCAATGAGCTCGAACTTTCCTTAGAACTCTTTTGACAGGCACTTTATCAAATGCTTTTGCAAGTCCATGCAAATCACACCACACATGAGGACTTCACCCTCATCAAAGCTCTTGTTATCACATCAAAAAAACCTCACTCAAACTAAGTAACACGATTTGTTCTTATCAAATTGTTAGGAAGTAGGGAGGTTTAAGTGAGTTATATTGGTATTTGTAGGTGTTAGGAATTAGTCTTAGCTTTAAAGTTTAAGTTTGATTTGTATTTCTGTATGAGTGTTAAGAAAGGTCAAATGGAGTTTTAGTTTCATTTTAAAAAGGTGCTTGCCTTTCTAATGAGATTTATGACTTATGAAGTTAAACAAACTAGAAGAAGTGAGCTGTTGCCTAGCAAAAGGGGGGCCAGTGAGGCAGGACCCTCCCACAGAAGAAGAGAAACAACAGTTTCGATTTGGAAGCTGAGGAGTTCAGTTGGTTATTGAAAGTCGCTGCCAGGAGAGGTTGGAAAAGGGGGCAGATAGTCAGTCTCAAGCTAAAGAAAATTCCCAAAATCCAGTGGAGTGGAAGAGGGGAATGTCCAAAGCAGGCCTTCTAGTCAAAGGAATGACGGGACCCTGGGAAAGGTCTTGCTAATGAAGTTAAAAGTGAAGGGCAGAGAGAAAGGCTCCAAGCTTCAGATTTAAAGAGGCAAAAACTACAGAAAACAGATTTAAAGCGAGAACAGCTGGCAAGAGGCAAGGCGGTCCAAAGAGACAACTGATGGTCTGCTATGGGCAGGTGAAGCTGTTTACACCTGAGTTGGTGTGAGCAACAGTGTGCGTGGAAAACAGCTTGAATACATGTGGTAACCCAGGGGAGAGGAACATTGGAAAGAACGTTCGAAACCCTGGAGGTGAACCCTTGTGGAAGACGTCTGAAAGAAAGCATTGGTTTGGGAGAAGATTCCAAGGCAAAGTGTTGAAAGTGGAGATTGGAAATCCTCCTGTGAAAGACGGAGTGCAGTGAGACTGGTTGACTCACTGTTCAACAAGCGTCTGGGGGGGTAGTTGAGGAGAGAGCCATAACATCTGATTGAGTTGGCATCTGTCACTTGGTTTCAGAGTCTGGTGTGTCTGACCACAGGGTGCCTATTGGTACACGGGCTGTGTACTTTTCGTGGACATTAAGGAATAAGATAGCTTTGTTATCCTTACAAATCTGTATACATCTGTAAAGGTATAGTTTTGGGTGAAGGAGTATTGTAACATAGCTCATCTTTTCTTGCTGAAGACATATTTTATTTTTTTGTTAAGATTTCATCAGCTGACTCATTTGACTCTGCTCAGTAGCTGCTCTCAATGTATTTAATCAAAGAAATAAAAGTCAGGATCTATCAAGCTGGGTTCCACTCTGGATTCAGGGTTGTCCAGGGATAATCTCAGCTGGGATCATAACATAATCCATGCTGGTGTTACTTAATTAATGTGCATTTTCCCGAGGTACTTTTCATGTTGTCCGGAGTTTTCCTTTCTGAAAGGTAGCTCACCACCCAGGTTAAACTGACTGACCTGTAGTTTCTGGGCTTATCCTTACACATTTATTTGAACAAGGGTGAAACAATAGCAATTCTCCACTCCGCTGTCACCACCCCGAGTCTAAGGAATATTGGAAAATTATGGCCAGTGTCTCTGCAATTCCCACTGTCATCCCTCAGTATTCTGGATGCATCACCTCTGTGTCTGGTCCTTCTTTAAGTACACAAAGCCCATCGAATACCTTCTCCTGAAATTGTTTATTACCTCTGAACTAAAATATTGATTGAGGTGAAATGGTTCACTTTCTGCTCAGTGCAACTCCTAGAATACAAACAAAATATGATCAATTCAAAATCAAACTATGGGGCTACCAGGCATGGCAGTCTCAGGGAAGGTTACAATTCTCTCAGAGAAGATTGCAGTTCTCTTGGAGGAGACGACAGCTGAATGCATTCAGCCAGACAATGGGGTTATCTAATTGGAGTTTTCGGGTAACAACTCAGTGTGATCATGTGGGCAACTGTTGTTTCTAATTGTCTTCATTTTCTTCATGTGTGTTTCATCGATGAATTCGATGAAATGGTGAGCCAAGTTCTCAAACTTACCCCTGACATAAGTAAACCGCTCCATCGAGACCACAATGAGTTTTAGACAATGCACTGGGTGACTTACACTACAAACAACATCACATGAGAGCTCACCTGAGATTTGAAATTGCGACATCTCTTATTCTTATTTATGAACCATCCCATAGTGAGAGTCACACCACGAGACCAACAATGTAACTGCATGTATATAACTCAGCCAATGTAGACTTTCATTGGCTTTCAAAGCAGATCACCCATTCGTTCAGAGTTATGGGAAAAAGAGAACATTGAAGAAAAACACCATAGATCAGGCAGTACCCATGGACACGGAAAGAAAACTCAGGCTTCAGTTCATGTTTCAGTTCGATGACCTTTCCTGAGGAATAGGAAAATTTGGAGCACCAAGAGGTCAGCGCGAGACCAGGTCACCAGATATTTTGGTGAACCACATTAAGTCTGTGGATGAGTTCATTTGCATTCCTGTTAATTTACTGGGCGACCTTGGGTATCAATTCGGTCACAAGAAACTGTCATTCTGACACTTTCTGGCCAAAGTAACTGGTAGTCCAACACTTACTGCTTTCAGAAACTGACACTTAGAAACTTGCTGCTCAGCAATTGGTTTTAGTTGTACCCAATTTTCCTGATTGTTAGTTCCTCCTGAACTGGATTGCTGAACCACATGAAAAGACTTGCTTTCTGCTCAGTGCGACTCCCAGAATACAGACACAATTTGGGAAATCAGACTCAAACTGCAGGGGCTCTGAGCTCCGACAGTCTGTATATTTAATCAGACAAGTTCCCAAATGATTGCCTTCAGACAGCTCCCTGAACCCACAAGAATGGGGTTAAACTCATTCCTTTATTGAAATAAGTTAACCGCCAATTACATGAGCGACAGTTCCTTAAAATTTAGCTTCATTTTCTCCACATATGTTGCAGTGATAATTTCGCTGCAATGACTTCTCAGGTTCTGAAACCTACCACCGGTTGAAGTGAATTCTGCCTTTTTGCTCACAAGGAATTTAAAAAAAAACACAACCGGTGGTTGGGAGGATAAGTGACAACACACAAGGGCTCGCCCAGGATTTGAACCTGGGACCTCTCACAGAATCATGTCAGGCCCGAAACAAGAATCATACCTCTAGACCAACAAGCCTTCAACACACAGCCCATATATGCTTTCATTGACCTCCAGAACAAGTCACCCCTGTTTTTGGATTTCTCCAGTGAAAACAGAAAAAAATTAAAAATTACACCTCGCGTCAGGCAGGACCATGGACAGTGAAAGAGTGTTCACGTTTCAGGTCAATGACATTTCATCAGAACTCAGCAATGCTAGAATTATGATCAGTTTTACACTGTAACACCTGACACCGAGCTGGAACAGGAACTCGGCACCCACTTAGTCTGCCGGTGAGTGCGCCATTCCTCCCACCGCTGATGTCTTCGTTGTTCACCCATTGACCATCGACCACTTGCTGCCTCCCAATCACTGCCCTGTTCTCAACCTCCAAGTGCCCTGGCCCCGGATCCTTACAGCCTCGCTCGCTGTGCCTCATCCGGCCCACTTGCCACCCCACTACCAAATCGCTCACCTCCCACTCAGCACCTCACCCCTGACCCCTCTCACCACCCATCTCACCGCAAGGACTGGGGAGATGGTGACAATCAGAACAGCAAGTGAGGCGGTGAGGGGTTGGGAGCAGGCTGGAGAGCGGGAGGTTACTGAGGTGGTGAGCAGCACAGCAAGCAAGATGGTGGGCATGACAGGGACAGCAGTGGCGAGCGAGGCACACAAGAACAAGAACACAAAAAGCAGGAGCAGTAAGAGGCCATTCTGCCCATCGAACCTGCTCCACCATGGCTGATTGGATGGTGGCCTCAACTCCACTTTCCTGTCTGTCCCCCATAAGCCTTGACTCACTTCTTTGTAAAAAATCTCTTCTACTCAGCCTTGAACATTTTCAATGACCCAGCCTCCGCTGCTCTCTAGGGAAGAGAATTCCACAGAAGAACAACCATCTGTGAGAGAAAAAAAAGACAAATCTACTTCCGTCAGCCTGAATGGGAGACTCCCATTTTTTTAAACTGCGTCCCTTGATTGTAGAGTTCCCCACAAGAGGATACATAGTCTCTGCATCCACCCTGTCAAGTCCCCTCAGGATCTTATATGTTTCAATAAGATCACCTCTCATTCTTTGAAACTTCAATGGGTATAAGCCCAACCTCCTCAACCTTTCCTCATAAGAAAACCCCTTCCATTCCAGGAATCAGTTAATTGAATCTTCTCTGACCTGCTGTACTGAAATTATATCCTTTCTTAACTAAGGAGACTAAAACTGTACACAGTCCACCAGATACGGCCTCACCAACACCCTGTATAATTGTAGGAAAACTTGCATACTTTTACATTCGATTCCTTCTGCAATAAATGCCAACATTCCATTCGCCTTCTTGATCACTTGTTGTGCCTGCATAACCAACTTTTTGAGACTCATGAACCAGGACCCCCAGATCCCTCTGCACTGTAGAGTTCTGCAGTATCTCTCCATTCAAATGGTGTACTGCTTTTATATTCTTCCTGCCAAAGTGAACAAGTTCACATTTTCTCATGTTATTCTCCATCTGCCAATTATTGTCCACTCACTCAACTGATCTAAATCTATATGTCCTTCTTGCCAACTTACTTTCCTACCTATCTATGTGTTATAGCCAGATTCAGCTACTATACCTTCTGTCTTTTCAGATAAGTCATTGATATAGATTGTAAATAGCTGAGGCCCCAGCACTGATACCTGTGGATCCACAAGTAAGAGCTTGTGAACTGAAAAATGACAAATATATCGCCAATCCTCTATTCATGTTAATATTTTACCTCCTATGCCTTGAGTTCTTATTTTGTGAATGTAATAACATGAATCTCAGCGTACATGATTAAGGTTAAGTCTGTAAGCTTGTAACTGGAAACGTGTCAATTTTATCTGATATTTAACATGTCGCTAAGGCTGCACTGTTGTGGGGTTGGCCCAGTGATAATTTGATAGCGGGTGAAAGTTTGAACTGGGATTTACTGATACCCCCATTTGCGGGATCCAGTTTGGATGACATGAGACAACTTCTATCTCTTCTGCTCCGTTTGATTGATAAATGGAAAATATAAGTCTGGAACTATTTATGCTGTCTGAGACTGTGGGCAGGATTATCTGCACCCACCCTGCCGCTGGGATCATCCGGACCCAGCGCAAGGCAATGGACTTCGGGCAGGGGTGCCACCTCGCCCACGGTGAGTCCCGTCCGCGGCCGGGCCAGAACATCCCGGCCTGTGAAACTGATGACCTGTCTGAGTCTCCTTGCTCTGTCAGTGATAATGTACATACTGTGTGTGAGAGAAGGAGCTGGCGGGAGTCTTCATTCTAACTTGGCTGGAGGAAACATATTTATTCTGGTTCCTTCAATTCTTTGCCTGTTAGAAAAAAAAGTATGTTTTAGAACTCAAGTACAGTTGAGATAAAAGGTACAGATTCCATCAGTTTAATCTCTCCATTAATAATTATTATGAATGGTTTGAGAGGCTGTAGCCAGATTCTAGCGCTGATTGGACAGACCCTTCTCAATCCAGTTCTCAACTAATCAGAGAGCCAGGTAGAAGAAACTGTAAGTTCTGCCTGGCTTACATGATCATATTTGAAAAGTCTGCCAATTTCAGGTCATGTGGGAATAATTCTATTTCTAATAGTTTCTGGTAGTGAATGTAACTTTAGGATTCATGCTGTAACTTCTGGTTCCACGCATTGTACATGAGTGAGATTTGTTCTGTATCTGTCACTCTCCTTTGTTTTTTCGTGTGATGGTGGAATTCGTTAGTTCTTCAGTCATCTGTCTTTGACTACATGTGTGCTTTATTGATTCTGTATGTATCACTCTGGTCCTGTATCCAAATGTTAATTTCCTGTTGGTTGTGGGACTGTGTATGAGTGCAGGATGAACTCAATGAATGTCATTCTCTGATACTATGTGAGTATGGGATTCAATTTGCTTCAATATATCGCTTGTGGAATTTTTAAAAAGTGTGTTTTATTCTGTGATTCCTTTCAGTTTCCTGTGAAGTGTTATATTTTGAATTCAATCAGCTTGTGTCCATCACTAGTGTTGTATGTGAATGTGTTATTCTTTCTGTGTCTGTTCATCCCAAGTACTTAACGTGAGAGTGGGATTAATTGTAACCCTAACATCTGTGAGTGTGGCTTTCAGTCTTTAGCTGTCCATATCTGGAAATAATCATGTAGCTGAAGTTGATTTTATTTTTGTCTTCATCTATTGCTGTCTGCGAATGAGATTTGTCTTGTGCCTGTCTGTCATTGGCACTTTAAATGACTAGTATTTGTCGATGCCTTATTGTCTTTTTTTGTGTGTAGTCCTGTGTTTTTCTTTCTGCATTTCAGGGTCTGGTCCTCTGTATAAAGTGGGATTAATGCAGTGTATGTTCTGCTGAATGTGGCCATACCCCTGTATTGTTTGGCACACAGAGTAGGGATCATTCAATATCTCTCAGTTTCTGGTATTGTATATGAATGTGCTGCTCATTCTGTGTCATTGCCTTGTAAAGCGTGTGAGTGTGGGGGAGGGGGGAGGAGGTAAATAAGTACTGTTTACTATGCAATGCTTAATGGGATTATGAGATTCATTCTGTATATTTCAATCTCTACTGCTCAATGTGAATGTGCTTATTTTTGGTCATCAGTCTCAGGTACAATATGGAACTCTGGACTTTATTATATCTTTGTCAGTCTCTGGTAGGGTATGTGACAGTGGGCTACATTCTGCATATTTCAGACAATGGCAATGCATGTGAAAGTATCTTTAATTCTGTATTTGTCAGTCCCTGGATTGAATGTGTATTTGGAATTTGTTGTTCATATGTCTGTCTCTAGGCTTTTATGTGAGTGTGGGATTCATTCTCTATCTATGTGTCTTTGCAATTATATGCAAGTGTGGGATTTTCCTGTATTGGTACTTAACATGCATCTCAGGCATGATCTACAGGTTAACGTTCAGTAGTTCTGTGCCAGTTGTGTAGAGGTACTAAGTTTGTATCTCTGTGAGAACAAACTGAAGTGATAATATACGCATCGATCTGATCTATGGCCTGGTATGTAATTCCTGCAGATTGGAAAAACAGAATTCATACTTTAATTGTACATTCTAGTCTAACACTTAGTGAGATTTTGGAACTGATATTTAATGTGTAGCTCAATCTATACTCGGGGTGCTTAATAGCAATTCATTCTGTATTATACAATTGGGTAAATGTTGTCTGATGTAGTTAATAACTGGTATTTAGTTTGTGGCCAAGGTGACACCGTGTATTTAAATCAAATAGTGGCTGTGCTTTTGCCCTGGGATTGATGTATCTAGTTCTCAGCTGTACTAGTTTAATGTAAACAACTTCTCCCACCAATGCTCTGTTTGACTCTTATATAGAAAGGGTGCTTCTCAACCTTGGGATCTATGGCGGTCTCTATATTGTTTCATTTTGGCCTAAAGACCTGGCAGTATCTCTGTGCTTAGTGAGTGATATTGTACTTACTGTGAGTTGGAACCATCCTGCTGCAATTTTCCTTGTTTCGAGGAATCATTTGGTTCCTTCAACTCTTTCTGTGCACCCAGAAAACATAACTCCTTTACCTGAAGAATAAGTCAAGTAGAAGATAGAAAAATGATCGATGTATATTTAAAAATAAGTGTTATTATTATGAACAATCAAAAAAGCAAAACCAGCAGCACATTAGTATCTGACCCCACCACGGTACTGGAGCAATCTGTTTCTGCTCATCTGCTATTTTGAGCGGTTTTACAACCATTTTGTGACATCCAGAAACAACCTGTCCTGTGCACTGCTCCTTGAATTAGACTATCCGATGGAGCAATGATTTCTGCAAGGGTCAGATTTATATTTGCAGCTCCCTTTCAACTAACTGTACACCCGGAAACAAGCAGGTACAGTTTAAAATGTCTCTTTCACACTTCTCACCTGGTGCCTGAAATTGATCTTCTTTGTGTAACTGGAAACATTGTTACTGTGCGGCTATTTCCCCGCCATTCTCTGTCCAATAACAAGGGACAGTGGGAGCCGGGACTAAGCCAGGAAGCTTCACTCGGGTTTGGGGAGAGAAAGCAGCAATGATCTTCAATGGCGAGTTCTTCTCACTCTGTCCAGACACTGCTCGAGAATGGCCTCTCCCTTCCCCCCGCTCACTCCATGTTCCGGGAGCAGCTCGTGTTCCAGGGAGCCCATTAAAAACAGCCGCCGCCTCCGCCTCAGCTGCCCGGACACTCAATGCCAATCTCTGAGCATATCTGCGGACGCGGCTCCAAACCGATGCGCTGCTTTAAGCAGATGCTGTTTGTTCACTTCCCTCTGGGGCGGTGATGTCTCCGATCGCTGCTGAATTAAACCCTATTCCGCTCACTGAGTGAATGACGCTCTGGGCCATTGTTGGGGGAGGGGTTGCGCATGCGCTGTTATCCTCGTGGTGACGACACCGGGGACGGGTTTAAACAGCGCACGCGCAGATCTCCGCAGCAATTCAGCCGCTAAAATCAATGGGAATTTTGACCATTTCACTCTCATCACAGAGAGAACAAAATCTCCGAAACTGTGTCGGCGCGGGGGGCAAGGGGCGTTGGGTGCGAGTGGACGTGTAGCAGAAGCGGGGACCATTGGCGTTTGAAGCTCTGTTTGTTCCATTTCAACATTCAATTTGCGTCCATCCCCTGCAGATTGTTTGTTATTAAACTGTCTCTCATCCCGTTAAATTTAGACTTTCTACAATCTCGGATATTAGTTTGTTTAGTTTTCACCTTTTTTCGAAGTTGTCATTGAATTTAATCCCATAATGCTCACTCGTAATAAAATCTTCCCTTTTTGTTAGATTACGAACCAAGTCTGACCCAATTATTCAAAACTAATACTCAATGGTCGAACTTTTTGTTAATTTGGAACATTTGGTATCGGAAATACATCTTGTGTGTAACCAAGACATTAACTGCTTTCTGGCCGAGTTACCCGCCGCAATGCAATCTATTAGAATAAGAGTCTCGTTAAAACAACTTTACTTGCAATCTTCTATAATTACTAAATTAACATATTGTGTCAGGAGGCATGTACAAAGCGATCATTTAATTTTGAATCATTCTGTTGTTGACACATTTCTAAACATGGAATCTCTGCTGATTGATTCCGATTATCTATAATCCTCCCTTTCAAATACTAGCCTTCTACATTTTCCAACTGCCCCACTTTTTCTAAAATCGTTATAACCTGGTATATTTAGCACCCACTTTCATTTGCATGGTGGAAATATTTCCACACTTTGTATTGTTTTCTTTTCTCATTTTGGTACTCACGGGGATGAATTCCTACCTAACCCCCGGAATTGTGGTCTAACCGTGGATAGGAGTCAAATAAATCACCGCTGCGATGGTCGGGAACTGAACGTGGCTTAACTGTTTAGGAGGCAGCCGTGATCACCACTATACCACCATCACTCACTTGTTAAGCCAACGCTCACAGCATTGAAAGAAACACGACACACAATATGTCATTGGAATTTTATATTTGATTGATAAACTGTTTTGCAATATCCTGACCATGTTTATGTTATTTCACTCCAATTTAAAATGTTCCCGAATGAAGTTACCTCGTCTCTCGTCTCACGTTCAGCCAGCAGATGGCACCAGTCTACAATAAATTGGCTCTTGCTGTTTTTGTGGACACGCCGAGACAGGAAAGGGTATGTTGCTGGCCGGGGAACGGGCCAAGCAAGCGGCCGTGAAAGAGACAAAGATAGTCACCAACTACAGCGGCACCATATAGGTATATCCACAAAGTATCGAACAATAATTTTTTTAAAAAAAAGCAGAAAATGGTGGAAAAACTCAACAGGTCTAATAACATCTGTGGAGAGAAAAATAAACAAGAGTTAACGTTTCGAGTCCGTATGACTCTTCTTCAGAGCTTATTTTCTCTCGTTCTCATTCCCATTCATTGGTTATACCTGCACACGAACAGGTTTTGAGGCTGACCTGTTTGTGGCCAGAGTTCCACTTCTCTGCTTTCTCCTCAAACCTCTTGACTGCCCTGAACATTACAAATCTCTCCAACTCAATTCTGAATATAATCAACGACCAACCTGCAGTGCTCCCTGAGCAAGATAATTCCAACATCTAACAACCTTCTGGTGAAGAATACGAATCGGATATGACTGATACTGCAGCCGCCGAAACAGCTCCTCCAGCCGCTGCCGCTCAAGTCAAATCTCCCAAGAAGAAGAAGGCGGCTTCCCGATCGAAGGCAGCCGGTCCCAAGTTAGGCGAACAGATCCTCAAGATTGTGGCGGGTTGCAGCGATCGCAAGGGGATGTCCCTGGCCGCGATAAAGAAAGCTTTGTCTGGCAGCGGTGTCGATGTGGGGAAGCTCGGCTCCCAGATCAGGCTAAGTATCAGGAGGAAGGTGGAGAGCGGCTCCCTGGTGCAGGTAAAGGGACAGGGCGCCTCCGGATCCTTCAAAATCCCTAAGAAGGAATCCCAGGGGAACGTGGGAAAGAAGGAGAAGAAACCAACAGCCAAGAAATCTTTAGTCAAGAAACCAGTGGCCAAGAAGGTGAAAAGAAAGAAACCAACAGCTAAGAAATCTCCAGCCAGGAAAGTAGCAGCCAAGAAACTTCCAGTGAAGAAATCAACAGTTAAAAAAGCAGCAGCATCAAAAAAAGCGGCGATAGGGCGGCGGTGAAGAAGGCGGCGGTGAAGAAACCCAAGAGCCACAAGAAGGTGGAAAAACCTCGGGCCAAGACCAAGTCTAAACCCGCAAAGAAAGCAGCGGCCAAACAGAAATTAAGTGTAACTTGTAAAAATCGGAACCCAAAGGCTCTTAGAGCCACAACGTCTCCCTGAACAGAGCTGATCCCACGATAAAATGATTCCTGTCCCGCAGCCGGGCTCATTCTCAACAGAGATCATTTCAAATCCATACAAAAGCAAAATACTGCAGATGCTGAATTTCATCTGAATATTACATTTGTTAAATCCCCACTTTCTCTCCCAATAAAGATGTCTGGTAGATTCAGTGTGAGACTGTGTTTAGGTCAGAATATTACTGATCGTTAATTATAACGAGAGCATATTTCAAAGCCCCGGGTTTGCGGAAACTCCTGACTGTGAAGCCCGGGTCTGTCCGGGTTTGTGTCTCGGTTCCATTGGTAATAAACGGGTTCAAACTGGCGGTTGCAGAAACTGGAGGAGGGGCTGAAAGATCAGGGGTGGTCTCTCTGTCTGTCACTCCGGCTCTCTCCTCCCTGCCGCTCTCTGTTTAATCGTCACTCAGTCTCCTCCCCTCCCTGCACACACCCTAGCGTTTTCAGTCAGGTCCGGGCGGGCTGTATAAAAGAACAACGTGAAGCAGCTCGTCTCTCATACTCTACAGCGATCTGAGTGAAGAATCATCATGTCTGGCAGAGGGAAAGGAGGTAAAGGACTGGGTAAAGGCGGAGCAAAGCGGCACCGCAAAGTGCTTCGTGACAATATCCAGGGCATCACCAAACCAGCAATCCGCCGCCTGGCTCGCCGTGGCGGTGTCAAGCGGATCTCGGGTTTGATCTATGAGGAGACTCGCGGGGTGCTGAAGGTTTTCCTGGAGAATGTGATCAGGGATGCGGTCACCTACACTGAACACGCCAAGCGCAAGACGGTCACTGCCATGGATGTGGTGTACGCTCTGAAACGCCAGGGCCGCACTCTCTATGGATTCGGCGGCTAAACAACTCGACCCTTTCTACCGAACACACAACAAAGGCTCTTTTCAGAGCCACCCACCTCCTCACAGAGAGAGCAGAGACCTGGGAACGGGAGTTGGGATGGGCTGTGATCGGGAATGTTAGTGTCTGAAATGTTCTGGGGTTGGGGGAATGTACTAAGTTTCTAAATTTAATCTTTGATTAATTACCCGGATGGCACATTCTGTACTGACAGTGCAAAGTGTCTCCACTGCTTCATATTTTCTAAAGGTTTTATTCTAGATGAATAATGAGTCGGATAGCAATGGATCCGGAGGTTCCTCTGACACCAGCCGCTCATTCCGCCAGTGGAGTTGAGGTTACATCTCACTGAATAGGATCAGTCTCGAAGGGCTGAGTGGCCTCCTCCTGCTCCTAATCCCAATGTTCGCACGTATGTTCGTGAAGTTACTGACAAGGTTTGGGAAACTGAGCAGTTTCAGTTCAGCCACTCGGCGACCTGGAATTCCCGCAGCCTGAGCCGGACTCTAGCTCTGATTGGTCACCGTCTTCTTAGTCTGAATTCTTAACCAATCGCAGAGTCAGGAACAAGAAATTGAAAGTTATGATTGGTTTAATTTTTTCGAATGCGAAAAGCCCGCCAATTACAATTATGGAAAATGCCAGACAACCGAGAACCTTAATTTTCAGGCACCAATCGTTATTCTCTCACTTTATGATCTGTTATATTGTATCTTCTGTCACAAAACCCTGGCGCTATTTTAGGAACAGTCGGAATTTGTCAACTTCTTTAAAGAAACCGGGAACAGTGGGAGATTCGAGCCGCTCCCTTTCCCCGCTCTTTATCGGCATGAACAGCCCAGTATGAGGGCAACGGGAAGGGGTCTGAAGCCCCCAGCACCCTTTCCATTTTATTACCCATTGCAGACCGCTAAGCGAGCGGCGATTTTAAGGGTTGGTTGTGCTGTAGGGAGCAATGGACGGGCCATCAATTTTTCCCTGGGAAATTCAGCACAGACTTTACACAGTTAAAACAACAGACTGGTGTTTCTGTCCAAAAATGAGCAGATTCACCAGGATGATGCCGGGTTAAAAATTGCCGGGTCAGGTTGCATGAACTGGAATTTCATTGGGGTTAGGAAATAGTGAATGAGAGTGAAAATAACATTTTTAATTTAAAAAAGGGAAGAACAAAGTCTCCTTTTGTCGAGACGGTAAACGGCTGCCAAAAATTGGCGGTTATTTTGAAATTGGCAATTAAAAACAACTCGACCAATGGAGACCTCAGTTTCCTGGGGTTAATTCATTGGTTAGATTTTGGATAAAACTCCCTGGGCGTAAGGCTGCAGCCAATTACTGTTCGGGGCGGTTCCTCACAGAGTTTAAAAAGGCGGATTGTAGAGCAGAGTATTAATAGCCCTTGTCTCTCGGACTGTGGTGACTCGGTTTAGAAAATGGCCAGGACCAAGCAGACAGCACGCAAATCGACCGGAGGGAAAGCTCCCCGCAAACAGCTGGCGACCAAAGCGGCCCGGAAGAGCGCTCCAGCCACGGGCGGCGTGAAGAAGCCTCATCGCTACAGACCCGGCACTGTGGCTCTGAGGGAGATCCGCCGCTACCAGAAATCCACCGAGCTGCTCATCCGCAAACTGCCCTTCCAGCGCCTGGTGCGAGAGATCGCTCAGGACTTCAAGACAGACCTGCGCTTCCAGAGCTCGGCCGTCATGGCCCTGCAGGAGGCCAGCGAGGCTTACCTGGTGGGGCTCTTTGAGGACACCAACCTGTGCGCCATCCACGCCAAGCGAGTCACCATCATGCCCAAAGACATCCAGCTGGCCCGCCGCATCCGCGGGGAACGCGCCTAAAACCCGGCTTCAGCACCAAGTACAACAACGGCTCTTTTAAGAGCCACTAAATAGACAAATGAAAGAGCTGCGATCGCCTGTTAAACACACCAGCACTTAGACATCGCGAAGATACAATTTAGTCTCCCTTCCATCTGCTATTTTTGTCGCCATACTCGTAGAATTGTGAGATTACAGATAATGCCGTTGTTAATTATAGCTGAGATTATACATTTTCAATGCAAGTTTGAGAGCTGCGAGCATCTTAATGCTCAGTGTAATTTTCCAATGAATTGTGGCATTTACAATGCGTGCAGATAAATTCCGTTCCCGGGGTGAGCTACGCTTTGCAAGTCACTAACGCAACGCTATGAGCAGGAAGTGTGTGTCTGAGTAAAATCACTTCGCGATTAAATAATGCTGCAAAATCACTTACAAATTCAGCACGCAGCGGGCAGACACTAGGTCACCCTTTTACAGTGGGTGGCTCTGAAATGAGCCTTTGTAAAGGAGTCACTCAGACACCCCGGCCTACTATACTTAACTAAAGCGGGAGATGTGCGAGCAAAGAAACAGCGCAATGCAGAGGGAACTGACAACACAATTAAAACAGTTCAGGAACAGACCACTCCACCGTTACAATAATTCAATTTAACTCCCTCCTGACAGTGAGCAGCCCTTTCACAGACTCTGTGAGTGGCTCTGAAAAGAGCCTTTGGGTTATTAGATTAAAGAATGGCCGCTTCACTTGGTCTTCGAGCCCGCAGCGGCGCTGGTTTTCTTGGGCAGCAGCACGGCTTGGATATTAGGCAGCACCCCGCCCTGAGCGATGGTCACCCCTCCCAGCAGTTTGTTGAGCTCCTCGTCGTTGCGGACGGCCAGCTGCAGGTGTCTGGGGATGATGCGGGTCTTCTTGTTGTCCCGGGCCGCGTTACCGGCCAGCTCGAGGATTTCAGCCGTCAGATACTCGAGTACAGCAGCCAGATAGACCGGGGCTCCGGCACCCACACGCTCAGCATAGTTGCCCTTTCTCAGGAGCCTGTGAACACGGCCCACCGGGAACTGCAGTCCAGCCCGGGAGGAGCGAGATCTGGCCTTGGATCGAGCTTTACCGCCGGTCTTTTCTCTTCCAGACATTTCACAATCTCACAAACACTTTCACAGGGAATGAGGAAATCCTCTCACATTCGCTTCTCTTATAGCTTCGGGAGGAATGGTGCTGCGGGAATTGCTGGTTGGTCACTTTGTGCGGCGTCTTTGTTCATATCACCAATCAGATATCTACTGAACTCACCAATCCGGAGACTCACGGAGTGAGGGCGGAAAATACCGGCGCCAAATTCCAACCGATTTTTGTTCAAATTTTCAAAGCCCGCCAAATTTGTAAAAAACGTACAGAACATAGTGTTAATTGGAAATAGGTAATTCAGTATTTAATATACGAATGTTAGATTTACTTAATCTCGCTCTCCCTTTCTCTATTCTATGGTTGATCTGTATTTGTCTGTTTGTGATTTTCAGTCTGGGTTTATCTGAACCTGAAAACCAGCCGAAAATAACAGCTCGAAATTTACACTTTTCGACATCGAAAAGGCAGCCGATATATTTATAAAGCAGGAAATACATTTCATATAGAAAACCCCATTAGTAGTTAACATGGTCTGACGACAGAGTTTTAAAAATATCCGTCTCTGATGGGACTATTTCACATTTTATCCCAAGTTCCACATTCGCTTTTATAATACGGGATCTATTCGGGGTTAATCTCGATCTTTTATGAAACCCTTTAACCAGCCGGCAAAGTCTCACTGACATTATTCTACAAACGGACGTTTTATTGTAGATATTCGTGAGTCAAAAGTGAACATTTTTGGTGTAAATTTGCCAGCGTTGAGACTGAAGGTTGCTGCACAACCGGGGCTGATAGGAAATGAACTGATCGATTATTGAGACCAAACTTGACCAGAACTGGAAACTGACGCATTCTCTCTCTCTCTCAAAAGCTAGGGAAATGGGCCGATTATGAACACGGAGTCTGAGAATAAAGCGCAGTCATTAATCTATGGGGCATTATTATCAGGACCCAAGAATTGAGCGAGTGATAAATCTACATTAGCCAGAAAATGAGTGAAATATGAAAAGACCATGCAATTATGAAAATTCTCGAACTATGACAGAATTAAAATGATATAGCTTTTTCAAAGAAATTGTGGGTGGCTCTTAAAAGAGCCGTTGTGTTGTGAATGTGTTTTTCAGAGAGTTGTGGGGTTTTACTTGGAGCTGGTGTACTTGGTCACCGCCTTTGTCCCTTCCGACACGGCGTGCTTGGCCAGTTCCCCGGGCAGCAGCAGGCGCACGGCGGTCTGGATCTCCCGGGAGCTGATGGTGCTGCGCTTGTTGTAATGGGCCAGGCGGGAAGCCTCACCCGCGATGCGCTCGAAAATATCGCTCACGAACGAGTTCATGATGCTCATGGCCTTGGAGGAGATGCCGGTGTCGGGGTGAACCTGCTTCATCACTTTGTAGATGTAGATGCCATAACTCTCCTTCCTGGACCTTCGCCGCTTCTTGCCGCCCTTCGCTACCGGTTTCTTTAAGGCTTTCTTAGCTCCCTTCTTGGGAGCTGGTTTCTTCTCATCAACCATCTTCAGTTTCAGACACAGAAATAAACCAAACCCCTTCCGAGCGCCGATTAAATAGACAGTCTCACAGATCTATGCTAATGAAGGATTGGAGAACAATGATTCTGATTGGACACTTTTAAAAACTATAATAGCTTCTTGTTTTATATTTTTCTGATTGGTGTTTATAAATATCCAATCAGATTTCGACCTCTCCACCAATCATTAGCCTTTTTACGAACGCCAAGCAACAAATTTTACAAGGCTTCTCTCCAGCCAGAGTTTCTCTGTGTGTAAAGATATATTGGGAAATGTTTCCTGGCTGTCGGTGCGAGGGACTGTCCGGGGATGCAGGATTCCTTCTGGTACTCTGATGCTCTGCTAATGTGTGCGAGTTACTGACTCGGATACTGTGTGAGGTAGGGGGATAGAGTATAGTGGGTGCATTCTGTTCTTGAAGTTGTGGTACACTGTGTGTGTAGGATTTATTCTGTACTTGTCAGTTTATGGAACTAGAAATGAGATTCATCCTGTGTTTCTCAGTTTCTGGCGCAGTAAATCAGTGTGGCATTGATTGTATATATTTCAGTCTGTACTACTATCCGAGTGTGCAATTCGCATTCACTCCCATAGCCCGGTAATGTGTTTGAGATTAATGATGGACATGCCAACATCTGATCCGCAATCAGAGTGCAGAATTCAGTCTATATCTGTCAGTTTCTGGCAGTGAATGGGAATGTGAGATTCATTGTCAACATCTGGGAATTTTTGAAACATATTCTGCATCTGTTTATCTTCACTGCTGTATGTGAGAGTGGGATTGATTTGGTTAATTCTGGTACTAACATAGTCAGGAACATACAAACCAGGAGTAGGCCCCTCAGTCATTCGAGCCTGCTCCGTCATTCAATAAGATCATGGCTGAGGGATATTTAAAGGGATAGCTCAGAATTCATGGAATTTCTCGCTCTGATTGGATTGCATATGTTCTAAGGGGAGGGCCCACCATCCATGATTTATTAAGAAAATTAGAGACAGAATCAAACTTAAAGGAAAAGCGTATAATTATGTTCAGATGGTTGGCAGGTCAGAAGATTGGAAAGAATATAAAGAACAGCAAGGAATGACAAAAATATCAATGAGGAGGGAAAAATTAGAGTATGAGAGAAAGCTAGCTAGTAATATAAAGACGGATAGGAAGAGTTTCTATAGATATTTAAATAAGAAAAAAAGTTAACAAAGTGAGCATTGGTCCTCTGGAAAGTACGTCTGCGGAATTCAAAATAAAAAGTAGGGAGATGGCGGATGAATGGAACAGTTCTTTTGCTTTGGTCTTCACTGTAGGCGACACAAGTAATATCTTGGAAAGATATGTAACACAGGAAATGGAGGGAATTCCTGTAAATCAGGAAAAGGAGGAACTCGGGGAAAATTACCTGGGAAGTGGTATTGAGGGAATTGAAATAAGTGGCTAGTGAGATAATTGATGCATTTGTTTCAATTTTCCAAAATTCCCCAGATTTGGAGAAGCTTCAGAAACCATTCAGTTCTATCCGAGAAGGCCGCTCACCAATACTTTCTCCAGGGCAATTAGGAATGGGCCCACATCCGGTGATTTAATAGAAGAAAGCTCACATCTCCGACAGCCACCAGTCTGAAAATTTCACCACTCCAGTTTTAAGCTCAAATATTCATGTTCCATTCCTTCTTTTCAACAATACAACAAAGGATTGTCAGTCTTATCAAGCGGCATTGATACATATAAATGTTTAAACGTGTCAGACTTATCAACTGAACTTTAAACCTGTAATTATCTGACCTCATGATGTGAATGATGAGTCTCACTAATGAATAGTGCAAAATGGAAGTCTGGATGCAAATTAAATTCAATGTTTGGAAATCAGGTAGAGCGTGTGTGTGAATCTGTCATTTACATCCTGGACAGATCAGGCTTCTTATTGGGACTGCGAACTTGGAAAATGTGGTTCTAAACCAAGCAAACCACAGGAGCTCCCTCGAGTTAAAAGAAGGAAACATATAAAACTGCAACCAAACTGGTTAACTGCACATTTCAAAAGATTAATCAAATAAAAGCAGGTATACTTCAGTAGGAGGAATGGAATAGGGAACAGACACAGCTGAGGGCAACCATATCGGCTATCAAAGAACATAAAGGATAATAGAGAAGAGACTGGGAGCTGACTGCAGTGGGGTGGATCCCATGATAAAACTGAGGATTTATGAAGCTGCTTTGTAACTTTTCGGACTGAAGCTGATGCCGAGTTATCCCTACCGTGGTTGAAACCCCATTAGTAATCAGCATTGGCTGAGGCAGTTAACCCTGGGAGGCATTCATTTTCAGGGGACATGATTGATGTCTGTGAAGGCAACCAATCCTGTACACGTGGACAGATTATTTGAGTTTGATAGGCAGGAGAGACATAGAAAAAAGGATAAATGAACAAAAAAAGAGTAAAAATAAGTCAAAGGAAGGAGAGGTTATGCTGCATGAGAAAAGGGGTGCTGATTGGTTGGTAAGTTGAATCCAATTGTTCGAGGTGTTGCCATGAAGAATTCACCAAGGACTATTGCCCTGTATGTTTTTTTTTAATTCAACATGGGCACAATGCCTGGACATGTTCCTTTTGCCTGCAGATAACAGGGCCCTGCGCATGAATATATGTAGCCTCTAGCATGTGTAAGTGAGCCACATTGTGAAGAATAAGGAACTTCAGTTAGTTAATGAGTGAAGTAGTGACCATTTTTCTCAGAGGAGTGAAGGTTGAGAGGAAGGGATAGAGGTATTCAAAATTATGATGAGTCTGGACACAACAGATACACTGTTCCAACTACTGGATGGGTCAAAGACCAGAGGGCACAGATTTAAGGTAATTGACAGAAGCAATGGATACTTTTTGGAGAAACTTTTTCATGCAGTGATTGGTTAAGACCTCAGATGTGGGTCCTGACACTGCTAGAGGCAGATGCAATCAAGGTAGTCAGGAGAGAATTGGGTTATTATCTCAAAAGGAAAAATGTGCAGGTTTGTGGGCAGAAGGTGGGCAATGACCCTAGATGTATTACTCATTTGAAGGCCTGATGTAGACTCAAAGGGCTGAACCTTGACGTGTGCTGTGACAGTAACACTGTGTTTGTGTGCATTTGTTTGCAAGTTTAGGTGTGCTTGATTATGTTGATTATCCTTCTGTCAAACTCTGGTGCTGCATGTGAATGTGGAATTCGTTATGTTTCTGTCAGGAGTGCTACTGGGTCTGAATGTGGGATTATCTAGATTATGGTAATATAGTTCAGTAGTCCTGTATGCAAATCTGAGAATCAGTCTGTACGTAGCATTCTTTAATTGTGTGTGTGTGCACACATGCGTGTGTCATTCTACGTGAATTTATGATTATTTCTGACTTTCATCGGTACTATAAGTGTGTGTCAGATTGATTGGTGTCATTCAGGCTCAGGTATTGTGAGTGAGTGTAGTAACAGTCTGCATCTGTCAGTGTCTGGTAATGGACACCTGCTCAATAATGATTCTGAATCGTCAGTCTCTGCTACTCTGTGACAGTATGGGATTCATTACATAACATTCAGCCTCTTGGACTGTTTACCAGTCTAGATTCATTCCATGTTGAAATTTGAGTACAGGAATAGGCCATTGACATTGTCAGCTTAATGGAATAATTGCGAGTTTGGCCTCATATGAAATCCCATTCTGTGTAATTTTTTCATGTGAAACTCAATTGTTATGCAAGTGCAACTCAGTTTATACTAATCAAATTAATGCTGTGTCATTCAATCTGTTTCTGAGTGAGAATTTTAAACTTGGCTGTTGAGCTCAGTTTGCAGTGATAGAATTAATACAACATTTATCAGTCTGATACTGTATGGGTTTTTCGGACTGCTCTGTGATTTGTATCTCAATCTGTACTAATCATTTTGATACAGTATCCCTTAGTTTAATAATTTGGGTGAGTTTCAAACTAGAATCTGAGGTTGTACCTTTCAGTTCTATCTGGTAATAATGTAATTGCAGCTAAGACTGATTCCCTGATCAGTGCTACCAACCCATCTCTCTTTATTCCTTCTCTTATCTTTTTCTGAACACTGTATTTCTGAATATTCAGCACTCAGTCCTCACTCTTTTTAAAACACGTTTCTTTCATTGTCACTACATCATATTCCCACATTGCCATTTGTCCTTCAAGCTCATCAGTCCCATTTATTACACTGTGTGTTTACATACATGCATTGTAAACTGGTCTTTGCATTCCTTATAGGGCTTCTTAATCTGCCCCTGTCGAATATGGCATTGCTCCCTTCTCCCGTATTATCCACCACTCTCCCTCCTGTCTGTCCTTACTCCTTTCTGGTACTTCTGTAAGCTGGTGACCAACCTCTGCCAATTTAGAGTAAATCTTCAACAACTAGTCTAGTGAACCATAAACTAAAATTGGACTCTGTGCCTGTGCTTGCAGAGCACAATGGATCAGAACTCCAACAAGTTAACCTCTTGGCCACCTCTGCTCCCTGTGAGTGACACTGTACTTACTGTGTGTGAGGAGCTGGCTGCACCTCCCCTTGTGTGGGAATGTAGAATGTAGATGTAGAATCTCGACATTTATTCTGCTGCTTTCAAATATTTGTCTATCAGAAGAAAAACAGAAGTGTTTATTATAATTTAAGAAGAGGTGAGGTAGAAGATACGAAAAAACCAAAACAATTATTAAATTAATAATCATTCCGAACAACCGCAAAGTCAGCGGTTTAAGAAGGCAGCTCACCACCACCTTCCCAAGGGCAACTCGGGATGGGCAATAAATGCTGGCCCAGCCAGTGAAGCCCACATCCAGTGAATGAATAAAAAAGGTAAGACAAACAGAGTCAGTGTCTGAATCCACTGCAGTCCTGCAGCACTCAGCTGCTGAAGACCAGGGACTTTGTTCCTGTTACAACAATTTCCTGCCATCCAGAAACAATCCACTGCTCCAGGAGTGGGACTGAGTGACGGAGCAGGGACTATTGTGTAGGTCAGATTTCTAATTGCCGCTCCCATGGACTAACCGTTCAAGTGAAAGCAAACAGCCACTGTTTAAAATGTGTCTATGCATTAGCGGCTGTTTTAAACCATCTTCTTCCACTCACAGGCAGTGCTGGGGAGGGCAGCGCACATGCGCAGAATGCTGCACACATTCGGAAACACAAATATTGAACATATCCAGCACAGAATGAGGACATTCGACCCATCGTGTCTGCACCAGCCCCCAAATAGTTTGATCCAGCCTCACGTCACTTTCCAGCTCCTGCTCCGTGAGTCCTGTAGGTCCCAGCAGCTCAGTGCAGATCCAAGTGTTTGTTAAAGGCAGTGATGCGCTGCTCTCCCCCAGCTCTGCCTGGGACTGGAAGAAGATGGTTTCAAACAGCCGCCAATGGAGAGATCCTGCTCCCGGGGGAAGGGAACAAACAGCAGCCTCCTGGGAGGAGGGAGACAGAATGGCAAGAAGCTGTTATTGAAAATCATTGCTGCTTTCTCTCCCCTAAACAACAGTGAATATTTCTGGCTTAGTTCCAACTACCTTGGTTTGTTGATATTGGACAGTGAAGAGTGGGAACAGAGCTGAACAGTCAGGATGTGGGGAGTCAGACAAACAGCAGCTATTGCAGACACCAGGTGAGAACTAACACGGACACATTTCTTTGCCAGTGACTGTTTGGTGTCTGTTGAATGGTTAATCCAATGGGAGCAATGAATGGAAATCCGACCTGAACGAGTGTCCCTGTTCCACTGGGCATTCCCATCAGCAGCGCAGGGTTTCGGTTGTACCTACATCTAACTGACAATTGACAATGTTTGTATTGCTGCAGTTTCTTTGTGGCTGTTCATTATTATTATTTACTAAGAACCTTTGTATTTTCTTCCTCACCTGTATTTGTTGTAACCCAAGCATTCTTTTCTACAGGGAAATCATTGATGGGACCAGAATAAATGTGATGTTTCCTCCACCCGTGTCACAGTGATCAGTGCAGACAGCTCCTCACACACAGTATGTACGTTCTCACTCAGAGTGTATCAGTTCCACAGTCTCAGACAGCAGAACTGGTTCCAGAGGTACATTTTCAAACCAACAATCAAACAGAGCAGGAGAGACAGACATTGGTTCCATATCACCCAACTCACTACTACTGACAGGTAGATACATAAATCACACTCCAAATTCTCACCCACTATCAGATTATCTGTGTGTCAGTTCTACATTGTGCAGGAGTTTGCTGCAATTAAGATAGAACTGAAAGACAGTATAACCTGTGATGCAAACTCAGATTCCAGTTTTAAACTCACCCAGACAATTAACCTTAAGGATACAATAACAATTTCATCAGTACAGACTGTGATAGAGACCACATACCAGTCCGAAAACCTCAAAGTATCAGAATGGCAGACACTGTATTCATTCTCACAGAGCAAACTGAGCATAACAGGCAAGTTTAAAATTCTCACAGGCTGATTGAATGAAAATGTATCAAGCTGATTATTACAAAGTGAATTACACTTACACAGCAATGGAGTGTTAGATCCAAAGGTACCTGAACTTTCACAATTGTTTTCACACTGAAAGGGATTTAATACTCGGTCAAACTCACAGTTACTTTATTAAAACCTACAGCATCAATGGCCTGATTCTGTTCTGAAATTTCAACATGGGATGAACCTAGACTTGTAAACAGTCTCAGAAAATGAAGGTTATGCAATGAATCCCACACTGTCACAGAGTAGCAGAGACTGACAGGTTCAGAATGATTATCAACGACATGTCCAGAACCAGAAACTGACAGGTACATACTAAATACTACACTCAAAATTCCTGAGTCTGAATAATAGTCCATTTATCTGACACAGACATAAAATACCACTGACAGTGAAGAATAGTCACAAACTCACATCAAACACAAACACACACAGTCACACTCACGCACACACATTATTAAAGAATGGGAATTTCAGAATGATTCCCATATTTACATTCAGGCCCACTGAACTATATTAATGTAATCCCACACTCAAACCCTGTATGATATCCTGACAGTTATAGAAAGAATCCTCCATTCACAGTCACACGCATCAGCAGTGACTGACAAATACAGCCAGACTCCTACACGTAAGCTGAGTGATGCAGGATTTATTATACATACACACAGACATAAAGACAAACACGCCCCCATACAGACACTCTACCAGAGACTAAGAGATAGAAAATGAATTTCTAGTACCACTGAACAATTCAGGTTGAGTCCCAAACGCTCATTCTGTATCAGAGCCTGATAGATACGGAAAGAATGCCTTACAAACAGGCCTAAGCTTCACAGTTACATAATCAGACACCAATTACCAAAGACTGGCAGTTACATAAGGAGAAAACATTTACAGTATCACGGAGTGGTAAATATGGAGTAAATTCCACAGTCACTGGACACATTCACACCACCATATTGTATTCTATCTGCCATATTCTTGCCAACTCAGACAACCTGTCTATCTGCCTTAGCAGCATTTTTGTGTCCTTCTCACAGATTAATTTTCCACCTAATTTTGCATCATCAACAAACTTGAATATGTTCCATTCCCTATCTAAGTCATCAATATATGTTGTAAGTAACTGATGACCATGTATTATCAAGAGTAAGTTAGAGCCTACCAATCCAAAAGTGTCCTGTTTATTCCTACACTGTTTTCTGTCCATTTACTAATCCTTGATCCATGCTAATGTTTGATCCCCAATCAAATGTTCTAATTTTGTGTAATAAACTCCTGTGTGGGACCTTTGCAAATCGCTGAGCAAAATTACCCCCCGTCAGACTGCAAGGCCCTGTGTTACCAAAACAAAAGGAGAACCTTAAATACACATTAAATGACAAAGCGAACAGGCAAACGGTACCTGCTTGTAAGATATTGCATGAATCCCAATATTATACCCATACTGCAGAATGAACTATGCATTAGATACCAATCCCCAACCCTCAGAGTATCTACAAGCTAGATGAAGCTGATCTTACACATCGGGTAATGTATCAGATTGTATGATATACAGACATTCAGAATTGTGTTGACAGAGGTGGAATTTTAATCCAAAACTCTGACATAATAGCTGATTAATTCCCACAGCTATTAACTCCAGCTGAAACACATTTTATATTAAACATGGGTCAGGCTTACACTCATAATACATAGAATAGAATCTCACAATTGTTACAGCAGAGGGAGGCCATTCGGACCATCGTATCTGTGCCAGCTCTCTGCGAGAGCAGCTGAGCAGCTCCCAATGGCATATTCTTCCCCACAGGCCTGTTTAATTTTCCTTTTGTTCTTTTTCTATTTCTCTCTTGTCCAATGAGCTCAAATTATCTATTCACATGGACACAATTGCTTCTCTTCATAGACATCGACCATTCAACATCCATCCTTTCCCAAGGTTAATAGTCCCAGCTATTCTAAGCCAGTGATGGCTACTGATGAAGTATCAACTGCAATATGAACAACTCCATATTGGGATTCACTTATCTGCCATCCTCTTCTCCATTACCCCTTACACTCTCTGATAGCAGGTTTAGTACCCCTGAGCTGTGTCTGGTACCCATCCTAATTCTCCTACTGAAGTATAACTGCTTTAATCGGATTTATCTTAGCAAATGAGGAGGGATCTACCATGGTTTGTTTGGTTTTAAACACCACTTTGCAAGTTCACGTTCCCAGCGAGAAGCCTGATCTACTGAGGATGTAAAGCAGAAATTCAGACTTGTATTCTACCTGATTTCCAGGCATTGAACTTAATTTCCATCCAGATTTCTGTCTTGCACGACCCAGTGGGGAATCTCCTCACTCGCAACACAAGGTCAGATAATTACATGTCTATAGAGGAGTTGAAAAGCCTGACTTTTTAAACATTTATGTGTATAAAGGCCACTTGATAAGATTGCTAAATAAAAAAAAAAGATTGTCAATCTGATATGAAAATGTGAATTTAATTCTGAAGTGGAGAAATGTTCAGGTAGACCCAATTCTGTCAAACATCTAGAGAGTTAGTAATCACTGGTTATTGTGGGAGATGTGAGCTTTTTTATTCATTCATGGATGTGAGCCATTCCTAATTGCCTTGGGGTAGGTAGTGGTGAGCTGCCTTCTTGAATACAACTGAGTGGTTTACTTGGCAATTGTAGATGGCAGTTCAGAGTCAATATCATTGCTGTGCTTCATTCTAAGATCAAATATAAGCTGGACCAGGTAAGGATGGGGATGATAAATCTACTTTCCTAAAGGTTTGAAGGTGTTAAACTTCGCATTTTGAACACTACTCCTGAGATAAATATTACATACAGATACACAATCAATCCCAGAGTCACATGCAGCATCAAAGACTGAAAACTAAACAATAACTGTCTCTCTCACATACAGTAAAGTCACTCACCATCCTGAATTGGAATTATATCGCTCTTCCTTCATTGTTGCTGGGTCAGAATCCTGGAACTCTCTTCCTAACTGAACTGTGGGTGCACCCACAACACATGGACTGCAACAGTTCAAGGAGGCAGCTCACCACCACCTTCTCAAGGGCAACTAGGGATGGGCAATAAATGCTGGTCCAGCCAGCGAAGCCCAGATCCCATGAATAAAAAAAAATACAGCACCAGAGACTACTCAGCAAATCTTACACAACACCAGACACTGAGACATACAGTATGAAGGCCAATAAATGCACAATAAAAGAGACGAATACAGAATGAATCCCAGCATGCACACCGTGCCAGAGACTATCAGATACAGAATGAATCGCACAGTCACAATGTACTGGAGATTGACAGACATATATTAAAAAACTTATCTCACATTCACCACAGTGCCAGAGAATGACAGATACAGAATGAATCCTATATCGCACAAAGCACACTGACTGATAGAGTCAGGATGAATCTCAAATTGTCCCAGAGATGTAGAGATACAGAATGAATCTGATATTCACACAGTACCACAGCCTAAGAAACACAGAGGAATCTCAGAGCCAAAGACGGACAGAGACAAAAATGAATCCTTCATTTCTGCAAAGCATCAGGCACTGAGTTACAAAATGGGATCAACGCTTCCACAGAGTACCAGAGTCCAACAGAAACAGAATGAATTGCAAGCTCCCATACAGTGCCACTGATTGAGAGAAAATTGATCTCACTCATATCCAATACTATCCATTGAGGCAAATTCTACATTTGTCAGTCTTTGGTGCTGTATGTGACAGTGGGATTACTTCTATCAAAAATTGCAACAGATGGACCTATTGAGAATGAATCACACACTCTGAACCAGGACCAGAGACTGACCGATACAGACTGAATTTCACACTCCTATTCAGCAACGGATGTTGACAGGTACAGAGTTAATCCCACATTCACACACATTATCAGACATTGACAGTGAATGAGAAGTTCAGACTCAGAGATAGTACCACAGACTGAAAGACACAGAATCAATAGAACTCTGACCTACAATGCCAGAGACTGACAAATAAAGAATCTCATTAACATACTGTTACAGAGATTGACAGATACAGAATAAATCCAATACTTTTCGTGGCCGAGAGAAACACATACTGATTTAATTCCGCACTGGCTTCTAGTCCCAAGGAGCGAATGATTTCACTTACATGCACCAATAACGGACAGATGCACAATGAGCCTCAGGATATCAAATGAATCCAACATTGAGACATGGTCCCATCAAGTCACAGATACAGAATAAATCCAGGCCTCGCACACTGTACCACAGCCTTCCAAACAGTGAAGGAACCCCACACTCACACACAGAATCAGACAGTGAGTAAATCACGCACATTACCAGAGCCTCACAATTCCTGAAGGAACCCCACATTCCTATACAGTCCCTCGCACCGACAGCCAGGCGACATTTCCCGGTGTATCTTTACACACTGAGAAACTCCGGCTGGAGAGGGGCTTTGGAAAATGTATTTCCTGATTGTAGGAAGGAGGCTAATGATTGGTGGAGAAACCTAAATGTGATTGGTCAATTTATCTATCCAATCAGAAAATCACAAAATAAGAAGACGTTTTGTTTTAAAAATGTCCAATCAGAATCATTGCTCCCCCATTCCTCATTAGCATATATCTGTCAGACTGTCTATATAATGAGCGGACGGAAGGGGTTTGGTTTATTTCAGTGTCTGAAATTGAGATTGAAGATGGTTGAAGAGAAGAAGAAACCAGTTGCTAAGAAGGGCGCCAAGAAAGCGGTGAATAAACCGGCAGGAAAGGGCGGCAAGAAGCGGCGAAAGTCGAGGAAGGAGAGTTACTCCATCTACATCTACAAAGTGATGAAGCAGGTTCACCCCGACACCGGCATCTCCTCCAAGGCCATGAGCATCATGAACTCGTTCGTGAGCGATATTTTCGAGCGCATCGCGGGTGAGGCTTCCCGCCTGGCCCATTACAACAAGCGCAGCACCATCAGCTCCCGGGAGATCCAGACCGCCGTGCGCCTGCTGCTGCCCGGGGAACTGGCCAAGCACGCCGTGTCGGAAGGGACAAAAGCGGTGACCAAGTACACCAGCTCCAAGTAAAACCCCACAACTCCCTGAAAAACATTAAAAACACAACGGCTCTTTTAAGAGCCACACACAACCTCCCTGAAAAAGCTATATGATTTCTTTGTTTCCAATTTATGATTTTAATATTAAGCGTTTCGAATTGTCTAATTGTTATTCTGATTTTGTCTCAATCAGAGATTCTCGGTCATGTAGATTTAACCCTCGTTCAATTATTGGGTCTCGTTAGTAATGCCCCATGAATTAATGACTTGCCGTTTGCGCTTTGTTCTTAGACGCGTTCATATTCGGCCCCTTTCCCTGGTTTTGGAGAGAGAGAGAATAGAAGCAAATGCGTCAGTTTCCAGTTCTGGTCAAGTTTGGTCTCAATAATCGATCAGTTAATTTCCTATCAGCCCCGGTTGTGCAGGAACCTTCAGTCTCAACGCTGGCAAAAATGTTCAATTTTGGTTGTCACAAATATCTACAATATACCGTCCGTTTGCAGAATGATGTAAATGGGACTTTCTGCGGCTGCTGACAGGGTTTCATAAAGGATCGAGATTGATCCTCCGGGTCACGGATTCTAAAAGCGATTTGGAAGTTGGGATAAAATGTGAAATAGTCCCATCAGGGACGCGTATTTTTTTATAACTTCGTCGTCATTTCCAATTATGTTTTGTCCGTTCTTTTTAATTTTTTATACAAATTTGGCGGGCTTTTAAAATTTGAAAAAGGTCGGTTGAAATATCAAAATTTGGCGCCGGTATTTTCCGCCCTCACTCCGTGGAGTCTCCGGATTGGTGAGTTCAGTAGATATCTGATTGGTGATATGAACAACATTATGAGACGCAGCACAAAGTGACCAATCAGCAATGCCCGCAGCACCATTCCTCCCGAAGCTATAAGAGAAGCGAATGTGAGAGGATTTCCTCATTCTCTGTGAAAGTGTTTGTGAGATTGTGGAAATGTCTGGAAGAGGAAAGACCGGCGGTAAAGCTCGATCCAAGGCCAGATCTCGCTCCTCCCGGGCTGGACTGCAGTTCCCGGTGGGCCGTGTTCACAGGCTCCTGAGAAAGGGCAACTATGCTGAGCGTGTGGGTGCCGGAGCCCCGGTCTATCTGGCTGCTGTGCTCGAGTATCTGACGGCTGAAATCCTCGAGCTGGCCGGTAACGCGGCCCGGGACAACAAGAAGACCCGCATCATCCCCAGACACCTGCAGCTGGCCGTCCGCAACGACGAGGAGCTCAACAAGCTGCTGGGAGGAGTGACCATCGCTCAGGGCGGGGTGCTGCCTAATATCCAGGCCGTGCTGCTGCCCAAGAAAACCAGCGCCGCTGCGGGCTCGAAGACCAAGTGAAGCGGCCATTCTTTAATCTAATAACCCAAAGGCTCTTTTCAGAGCCACTCACAGGATCATTGAAAGGGCTGCTCACTGTCAGGAGATGGGGTTATTGTAACGGTGAATTTATCTGTTTCTGATTTGTTAACTTGTGTTTTCAGTTCCCTCTCTGCATTGCGCTGTTTCTCTGTTCACACATCTCCCGCTTTAGTGAATTGGAGAATTGTAAGTCAGAGTCAACGTTTCATACGTATGTCAATGTCATACATATCGAGTTTGTCCCGGTACATTCATGAAAACTATGAAAAATGTCACGACTGGTGCAATAAATGCTTTGTTTTTACTCTCGGGTGATCTGAGCGCCGCTCCAGGAACAGAGTAAACTCGGAAACGGAGCGGACATTTTCGGGCTGATCTGTTTATTCCGCAGTTTTCCCAGAGGCCGGAATCAGTCAGAGTTGAGCACTCTCAGGACCTGAGTCCATTTCTGCGGTTTCAGATCTGCACCCGCCCCCCTCCCCCCTCCCCCCGGTCTCCCTATTCTCCGGACACAAAGCTGCCTGTCCCAGGCGGTTTGGTGTCGGGGATTCTCTCCCTGTTGTAACATTCCCGGCCGCTTTTAATGGAGAGGATCAGAAATCAGCCGCTTTTCTCAGTCCCCGTGAAGGAGTTGGTTGGTAATCTCTATGTTTTTGCTTTTCCACTTATTTGAGCTGATTTAAATTGCTGAACGGGATCTTATTACCGCCGGTTACAGATAAGAGATTGACACATTCAAACTGTTACTAAAATAGCGCCAGGATAATGTGGCGGAAAATGCAATATAACAGATCCTGAAGTGTGAGATTAAAATTGTTGCTTGGACATTAAGGTGTTCGGTTATTTTGTATTTTTCCTGCACTGAAATTGGCGGGCTTTTCGAATTTGAAAATGTAAGCCAATCAAAACTTCCAATTTCTTCTCCCTGTCTGTCCGATTGGTTAGGAATTGGATTGAGAAGAAAGTATCCAATTAGAGCTACAGCCTCTCAGACGGTTCATAATGATTATTAAGAGAGAGAGATTAAGCTGAAGGAATCGGTGTCTTCAACCTCAGCTGTACTTGAATTCTGAAATATACTTTGATCCAACAGGGAAACAATTGAAGGAACCGGAATAAATGTGATGTTTCCACCAGCCAAGTTAGAGTGAAGATTCCCGCCAGCTCCTCTCACACAGTACGTACTTTATAACTGACAGAGCACAGAGACAGGTCATCAGTTCCAGAGTCATATTTTCAATCCATCAATCAAAAAGAGCAGGAGAGACAGACGTTGTTTCCATTTCAACAATTAAATATAAAATAAAACAGACACAACAGTTCCAATTTCAAGTTTACAGAATTAAACCTGAATAATATACTCTGAGATTCATGTGAAGTACCAGTCCAATATTTACACACATCACGAGTTTATAAATTGCAGTATTAAGTCCCATAGTCTGTCCTGGCATATACATTAGAAGCAAATCCAAATCTCAAGTACATTATCAGAGCAAGATATTACATAAGAACATTAAAAATTAGGAGCAGGAGTAGGCAATTCAGCCCCGACATTCAGTACGATCATGGCTGATCTCATTTCAGCCTCAACTCCAATTTACCGCCCTCTCCCCATAATCTTTCAACCCATTACTAATTAAAAATTTGTCTATCTATCTCCTTAAATTTATTCACTGTCCCAGCATCCACTGCGCTCTAAGGTAGTGAATTCCACAGATTCGCGACCCTTTGAGAAAAGTAATTCCTCCTCATCTCTGATTTAAATCTACCACCCCTTAGCCTAAAACTGACCTCTCATTCTAGAATGCCCACAAGGGGAAACATCCGCTCCACATCTACTTTGTCTATCCCCTTTAGCCTCTTATATACCTCAACTAGGTCCCCCCTCATCCTTCTAAACTCTAGCGAGTATAGGCCTAAACTGTTCAATCTCTTCTCATATGACAAGCCCCGCATCTCTAGAATCAATGTAGTGAACCTCCTCTGAACCGCCTCCAATGCAATTACATCCTTCCTCAATTAAGGGGACCAAAACTGTGCACAGTACTCCAGGTGTGGTCTCACCAATGCCTTGTAGAGTTGTTACAACATTTCCCTATTTTTATACTCTATTCCTTTAGCAGTAAATGCCAAAATTCCATTTGCCTTCCTTATTACCTGCTGTATCTGCATAATAGCTGTCAGCGATTCATGCACGAGGACACCCAGAACCCTCTGCACTGAAGCATTCTGAAGGTTCTCTCCATTTAAATAATAAGTTGCCTTTTTATTCTTCTGAACCAAAAATGGATAACCTCACACTTATCCACGTTAAACTCCATCTGCTAAATTTTGGCCCATTCACCTAACCTGTCAATATCCATTTGTAAATTTCCTATTTCTTCATTACAACTTACTCTCCCACCTATTTTGGTGTCATCTGCAAATTTAGCTATAGTCCTTCTATCCCTGAATCCAAGTCATTAATATAGATTGTAAATAGTTGCGACCCAAGGACCGAACCCTGTGGCACCCCACTAGTTACAGCTTGCCATCCAGAAAAATACCCATTTATCCCGACTCTCTGCTTTCTGTGGGTTAGCCAATCCTCTATCCAAGCTAATATATTACCCCTAACTTCATGGATTCTTATCTTGTGTATTAATCTTTTGTACGGCAACTTATCAAAGGTCTTCTGGAAGTCCAGATTTCCTACATCTACAGGATCCCCATTATCCACTTTGCTTGTCACACCTTCAAAGAACTCTAGCAAATTAGTCAAACAGGAGTTACTCTTCATAAAACTATGCTGACTCTAATGGATTGCATTCTGACTTTCCAAATGCCCCATTACTACTTCCTTAATAATGGATTCCAACAATTTCCCAACGACAGACATCAAACCAACTGGTCTATAGTTTCCTACTTTCTGCCTCACCCCTTTTTGAATAAGGGTTTTATATTAGCATATTTCCAATCCACTGGAACCTTTCCAGAATCCGGAGAATTTTGGAATATTATTATTAATGCCCTATCTCCTCTACCACTTCCTTTAAGACCCTCTGATCTAGGTCAGATCATATTCTGAAAGCTACTATAACCTGAGATACAAACTTTGATTCCAGTTTTATGAAACTAAAAGAAACAATATCAATTTGATGAGTATGAACTGAGCTGTAAATTTCATACTAATCCTAAATTCTCAATGTCAGATTGAGAATACTGTGCCAGCTCTAGACTGATCTCCATTTTACATCCATATCAAAATTCTTACTCAGAATCAGACTGAGTGTCACAGATCAAATCGATCAGTATAACCTGAGTTACACTTGCATCCCAAGTCAGTAGCAGCTTGAAAGATACATTATCTTTCACAAATGTGTTCACAATGCCAGAAATTTAACACTGGGCCATAACTTACAAACATTGCTTGCTTAATAGCTACCACATCAGTGGTCTGTAACTGAGCTGAAAATTTGCATGGAATGAATCAAAACGTAAACAATCCCAGAGACTGAATGTTATACAATGAATCCCATACTCAGTCACATACACTGAGTGGCAGAGATTCTTAGATAGACAATAATTCTCAACACACGTTCAGTGCCAGATGCTGAAAGGGGCAGCTGTTTTTTTTCTCCCTATATTCATTCAAGGGATGTGGGCATCGCTGGATAGGCCAGAATTTATTGGCCATTCCTAGTTGCCCCTGAGAAGGTGGTGGTGAGCTGCCTTCTTGAACCGCTGCAGTCCATGTGGTGTAGGTACACCCACAGTGCTGTTAGGGAAGGAATTTCAGGATTTTGACCCAGCAACTGTGAAGGAACAGTGATATATTTCCAAGTCAGGATGATGAGTGGCTTTGAGGAGAATTTCCTGTTGGGGGTGTTCCTATGTGCCTGCTGCCCTTGTCCTTCTAGAAACTGGTGTTCGTGGGTTTGGAAGGTGCTGTCTAAGGAGGAATGGTGAGTTTCCGAAGTGCATCTTGTAGATGGTAAACACTGCTGCGACTGTGCGTCGGTAGTGAATGTTTTTGAATGGGGTGCCAATCAAGTGGGCTGCTTTGTCTTGGATGGTGTCAAGCCTCTTGAGTGTTGTTGGAGCTGCACTCATCCAGGCAAGTAGAGAGTATTCATCACACTCTTGATATGTGCCTTATAGATGGTGGGTAGGCTTTGGAGAGCCAGGAGGTGTGTTACTTGCCACAGGATTCCGAGCCTCTGATCTGCGCTTGTAGCCACAGTATTTATATGCCTAGTCCAGTTCAGTTTCTGGTCAATGGTAACCCCCAGGATATTGATAGTTGGGAATTCAGCAACGGCAATGCCATTGAATGTCAAAGAGCGATGGTTATTTCTCTCTTGTTGGAGATGGTCATTGCCTGGCTCTTCTGTGGTGTTAATGTTAATTGCCACTTGTCAGACCAAGTTTGGATAATGTCCAGGTCTTGCTGCATTTGGACCTGGACTCCTTCAGTACCTGAGGAGTTGCAAATGGTGCTGCCCATTGTGCAATCATCAGCAAACATGCCCACTGCCCGCTGTTGATAGAAAAAGGTCATTGCTGAAGCAGCTGAAGTTGGTTGGGCCTTGGATAATCCCCTGAATAACTCCTGTAGTGACATCCTGGGACTCAGATGATTGATCTCCAATGATCACAGCCACCTTCCTTTGTGATAGGTATGACTCCAACTAGCGGAGAGCTTTCCCCCTGATTCCCATTGACTCCAGTGTTACTCTGGCTCCTTGATGCCACACTCTGTCAAATGCTGCCTTGATGTCAAGGGCAGTCCCTCTCGCCTCCCCTCTGGAGTTCAGCTCTTCTGCCCATGTTTGAACCAAGGCTGCAAGGAGGTCAGGAGTTGACTGGCCCCGGCGGAATCCAAACTGAGCGCTGGTGAGTAGGTTATTGCCACTTGTTAGCACTGTTGATGGCCCCTTCTATCACCTTACTAGTGGTCGAGAGTAGACTGTTGGGGCAGTAATTGGCCAGGTTGGATTTGTCCTGCTTTTTTTATACAGGGCATGTCTGGGCAATTTTCCACATTGCTCGATAGATACTAGTGTAGTTGCCATACTGGTACAGCTTGGCCAGGTGTGCGGCAAGTTCTGGATCACAAGCCTACAGTGCTATTGCTGGAACATTGTCAGGGCCCATAGCCCTTGCAGTACCCCGTGCCTTCAGCCATTGCTTCGTATCATGTGAAGTGAATCAGATGGACTGAAGATTGGCATTTGTGATTTTGGGGACCTCCGAACGAAGCTGACATGGATCATCCACTCAACACTTCTGTATGAAGGTTGTTGCGAATGCTTCAGCCTTACCTTTTGCACTGATGTGCTGGGCTCCTCGAACTTTGTGAAGCCTCCATTCATGACTGGATGTGGCAGGACTGCAGAGTTAAATCTGATTCATTGGTTGTGGAATCGCTTAACTCGGACCATCACTTGCTGCTTATGTTGTTTCGCACACAAGTAGTCTTGTTTTGTGGCTTCACCAGGTTGATACCTCAGTTTTTAGTTATGCCTGGTGCTGCTCCTGGAATTCCCTCATCATTAAACCAGGGGTGAGCCCCTGTCTTGGTGGTAATGGTAGAGTGGGGGATACGCCGGGCCATGAAGTTACAGTTTGTGGTTAAGTACAATTCTGCAGCTGATGACCCACAGCAGCTCATGGATGCCAAGATTTGAGTTGTTAGGTCTGTTTGAAATTTATCCCATTTTGCATGGTGGTAGTGCCACACAACATGATGGAGTGTATCTTCGATGTGAAGATGTGTCTTCATCTCCATGGGGTCTGTGCTGTGTTCACTCCTACCGCTCCTGCCATGGACAGATACATCTGCCGCAGGCAGGTTGTTGAGGATGAGTTCAAAAATGATTTTCTCCTCACCATCTGCCGCAGACCCGGTCTGCAGTGGTGCTACAAGGATATTTTTGGTGATGGATCCACCCAGCGTGCATTCTGTGCCCTTGCCATCCTCAGTGCTTCTTTCAAGTGGTTTGAACATGGAGGAGTACTGCTTCATGAGCTGAAGAGCAGGTAGTGGGCGTCAGTACTTGTTAATCCACAGGGGGTTTCCTTGCCCATGATTGAACTGGTGCCATGGGACTGCAGTCAATTTTGAGAACTCCCGGGGCAACACTTATATCACCGTGCTGCCACCTCTGCTGGTGATCTGTCCTGTCAGTGGTGGTACCTGGGAGATTGTCTGTCAGGAATGTTTCCGTGAGTATAACTACATGAGGCTGTTGCCTGACAAGTGCCAAAACGTTAGTAAGTATTGACAGAGACTCCAGTTGATGCTAAGTGGTCCATCCAGTTTTATTCCTTTAATACAACTGAATGGCTTGCTGCCATTTTAAAATCAAGCACATTGTTGTTGGTCTGGAGCCACATTTAGGTACCAGAGCAGGTTTCACCATCTGTCATGGTGGGATTCGAATCCCTGGAAAATTACTCTGGATCAGCAGCAATACCATTCCACCAGTGCTGATAACACACCAATTATACCACTGATAGATTTAAAGGGAGTGCAAGAATCATATATACTAACAGATACTGACAGATTCAAATGGAATACCACACACACACTCACACACGATGAAAAAGTATTAAATTAATCCCACAATTTCATACAGTACTAGAGAATTTTAGATGCAGGATTAATCCCACTGACAGATAGAGAATGAATCTCATACTCACAAACAGCACGGATCTGTCACTCGGACAGTACATGAGATTTCGATTCATTTTACATATTTCATTCTCTGGTACCGTTTTGATTTGGGGTTCAATCTGTATCTGAATGCCACATATATATATATATTTATATTCATGCTTATGTGTATATGTGTATATATATATATATATAAATATATACACATAAGCATAAATATAAATATATATTTATAAATGTATATATATAAATATAAATAGATACAAATATAAATACATATATAGATATAAATATATATATATATATATATATATATGGGTGTGTGTGTGTGTCTGTGTGTGTCAAGCTCTCGTAATGTGAGTGAATTGATATTCACTCTAGATGCAGACTGATTGCTGCACTCCCATGCAATACCAGAGGTTTCAGATTCCGAATGATTTCCACATTCACATAAAATAGCACTGACTGATAGAGTCGAACACACACTCAAACTAACATGGGGTAGTTAAATATTTTTAAGGCAGAGGTAGATAGAAGTTTGACAAGCAAAGGGGTGAAAGGTTATCGGGGGTAGGCTGGAATTTGGATTTGAGGTTAAAATCAGGTCAGCCATGATCTTCTTGAATATCGAGCAGGTTTGAGGGACTGAGTGGTCTCTTCATGCTCCCAATTCGTATGTTCACACACATAATTTTTAAGAGATTCAGAACGAGTCGCAAATTCACTTACAATCCCAGAAAGTGACTGATAGAACAAATCAGTTGCACACCTACAGTTCCACTGACAGGCTGAAAAGTGACCCAACATTCATATTGTACCAGAAACCAGACCTTGGGCAACCAATACCTACGTGGACATTGTGATCCATGAGGACAAATCCTACCATATACACCTCCAAGCGGGTCATTACTTTACGATGTGATTCTGCAATGGGACAGCACTTACTAAGCAAAAACAGGAAATGCTGGAAAAACTCAGGTCTAACAGCATCTGTGGAGTGAAAAAAATCAGAGTTAATGTTTCGAGTCTGTATGACTTCTTCAGAGCTAAAGAGTAGTGAAAATGTGATGAAATTTATACTGTTTAAGTGGGGTGGAGCAAGTGGAGCTGGATAGAAGGCCAGCGAGAGGTGGAGGCAAAGGAGAGATTGACAAAGATGTCATGCACAAAAGATCAAAGGGGTGTTAATGATAGTGGTACTGGCTAAAGGAGGTGCTGATGGTGGCATTAAGGTCAGAAAGCTGGATGTGATAATAGCAGGACAAGGGTCATCGCTTTGGAAAGAACAACATGAAGAAGTGACAGATGGGGTGGGGTTGGGGGAAGGGGACGGTGGTGGGAAAAAAGATTGAAAATAGGATAGAAGGTGGTGATGAAACAATGAATAAAAATGAAAATAAATAAAAATAAAAATGAGTGGATAAAAATAAAGATTAAACAATGAAAAAAAAAATTAACAATGAAAATGCATATGGAAAAGAGAGTGAGGATGGGGGAGAGAGTTCATGGTCTGAAGTTGTTGAACTCAGTGTTAAGCCTGGAAAGCTGTAAAGTGCCTAATCGGAAGATGAGGTGCTGTTCCTCCAGTTTGTGTTGGGTTTCACTGGAACATTGCAGCAGGCCAAGGATGGACATGTGGGCATGAGAGCAGGATGGGATGTTAAAATGGCAAGCGACAGGAAGGTCTGGGTCATGCTTGCGGACAGATTGAAGGTGCTCCACAAAGCGGTCACCCAGCCTACGTTTGGTCTCTCCAATGTAAAGGAGACTATATTAGAAGCAGCGAATGCAGTAGCCCAAATTGAAGGAGGTGCAAGTGAAGCGCTGCTTCATCTGAAAGGAGTGTTTGGGCCCTTGGATGGTGAGGAGGGAGGGGTAAGGAGGGAGGGGTAAAGGGGCAGGTGTTGCACCTTTTGCGATTGCTTGGGAAGGTGCTGTGGGAGGGGGCTGAAGTGTTGGGGGTGATGGAGGAGTGGACCAGGTGGTCCCGGAGGGAAAGGTCCCCACAGAATTCTGACAGTGTGGGTGAGGGGAAGATGTGTTTGGTTGTGGCATCATGCTGGAGTCATCAGAAATGGCAGAGAATGATCCTTACTAAGCAATCCAGATTGAGCTAAGAATTACACTTGCAGTGTGAACTAGAAGGGCAGAGTTTTAAAAATAAGGGATGCCCCATTCAAGACGGAGATGAGGAGGAATTTATTCTCAGATGATTGTTAGTCTTTGGAATTCCCTTTCCCAGAGAGCAGCGGAGGCTGGATCATTGAATATATTCCAGACTGAAATAGACAGATTTTACAAGGAAATCAAGGAATGAGGGAGATAGGCAGGAAAGTGGAGTTGAGGCCATAATCAGATTAGCTATGGTCTTATTTAATGGCAGAGTAGACTCGAGGGGCTGAAAGGCCTCCTCTTGCTCCTACCTCTTATGTTCTTTTGCCTGTAAGTTCTTCCCCATTCTGGTTCCTTTTTCTTTGCACGTTTGGCTTTAATCTCATTTTTCTCTTGTTTTTGCTTTCGGATGGCAGCTGTTCATCATTCCTCCATTCACACTCCTTTAGACTCATCTCTGGTTTTTGTTACTTGTTCCTTTACCATTCCCTGTAGCCTTGCAGCACCAATTCTTTTGTCATTGAATCTCTCCTGCCCTCCACCCTGTTTTGGAACCACAAGACAAAAGGTTTTACTAAATTGAGTAACGAGTAGCGACGAGAATTAATTAATAATCGGACAGTAAATGAGCATCTAAAAATCTCACAATATGTTAGAGGCAGGCATTCAGTTCGAGGAGAATGGTCACACACATGCTACAGTTTTCACCTTAAGTAAGTCCGATAAGGAGGGAATGAGCGATAAACTGAACTCGTTAAAATTCGATCGGTGATTAACAGATAAAACAAGACTGGAAACAATCAGACACTCAAAGAATTATTTAGCATAATATGTAGAATGCAAGCCCGAGGGAATGAAACTTCACGTTCTTGGTTCATGATGATTTGGGGGACAGAATTCCACGTTTTGAGTCAGCGATTAAGAAGGAATTGTTTTACCTGTCCAAATGCCTTTGACCTGATGCTGTCTCCGCTATGCTGATACTCTCGATGGGACAGGGTGAAGGGAAGATGTTCACCAAATTAGCATGGTGAATTACTGCAGGGTGCCCGGTAGATCGGACACACTGTTTATATGCATAAACTTCATTATATATATATTTTCCATTTAAGGGAATAACTTTTGCTCTTCAGGCAATCATAGCGTGTTGGGGAACAAGAGAGGGCCACTCGGACCATCACGCTTGTGTCAGCTCTTTGGGAGGAATGAGGTGAGCGAAAATCTAGGCCACACGCGTTTGCCGCATTTACAGCTTGTGTTCCTGTGTGAATAAAAAGATTACAGAGATTTGTTGCAGATTGAAGTGGTTACTGGAAGCGAGAAGCCGATGAAAATATCTGTGCACTGCAAAGAAATATCAGATATATTTGTGAGGAGAAGCCAAAGGTATTTTTTCTGCTTTTAATAAAAAAAATGTACATAGCAGAGAATGGTTTCGATCCATCGACCTCTGGGTTATGGGCCCAGCACGCTTCCGCTGCGCCACTCTGCTACACATTGAATTGCTGCTACGTAAACTAACTAGTCTTCTTGCGCTGGAGCAACGTTCACTTCTGCATTGTTCAACAAGAGCACACGTATCCGGCGGCTCCCCCTGGCGACTCAATTCCACTTTGCAACACTCCCAAGAATGTAACAGACAGAGGACGACACAGAAGAGCAGTAAGAGACTGTCAGCACACACAAGACGATAGGAAGGCAAAGGAGCATGGAGTGACTCACCATTTATGTAAAGGTGTTCTCTCTTGCATAAAGATGTCCCCCGTTAGTAAGAATTTGGTGTTGCGGAACTGAGCTCCCTGTGCATGTGCACTCTTGTTGAAAGATGTTCCGAATGTTGTTTAAAGTGCTTTCCTGTTTTTTTTAAATATCTTCCCTGCTGTGCAACTTTGCTGTCTGCTTGGAACTGTGTTCACTGTTGAGTTCGAATCCCACCACGGCAGATGGTGGATTTTGAATTCAATTAAAAATCTGGAATTAAAAGTCTAATGATGACCGTGAAACCATTGTCGATTGGTTCACTAATGTCCTCTAGGGAAGGAAATCTGCCGCCCTTAACTTGTCTGGCCAACATGTGACTCCAGGCCCACAGCAATATGGTTGACTCTTAAATGCCCTCTGAACAAGGACAGTTAGGGATGGGCAATAAGTGCTGGCCTAGCCAGCGATGCCCACGTCCCATGGACAAATAAAAGAGAAGAACTGTGCTCGCTGGTGTGGAGCTGTGCTCTCTGTGGAACTGCGCTCTCTGCTGTGGAACTGTGCTCTCTGCTGTAGAAATGTTGAGAGATATTCTCCGTTGTGTAAAATACTTTCCTGTCGTGCAAATTTGTTCCAGGCTGTGTAAATACGACCCCTCTTGTAATTTTTTTCTTCTCCATTCTGATCAGAAGACGTCCCCTGTTGTCCGAAGATATTACCTGTTGATCTTTGAAGACGTTTTCTGTGGGTCAGTATTTTCTTCCTGGTCTCATAGTGTCCCCCTGTCGTGTTAAGATGTGTCATGTTATGTTCAGAATTTCCCTGTTCCTGTGTGAAAATCGGGTTATGCCACAACTGGACTGTTGTCAAATCTAAATTGCATGAATTAGTCTCTAGCAGTGAATGTGATTGTGGGATACATATCATATCCATCAAACTCTGTTACTGTATGTGAGCGAGATTTGTTCTGTATCTGTCAGTCACAGGTAGTGTCTCTGAGTGTAGGATTCATTCTGTATCTCAGTCTGTGGAACAGTTTGTGAGATAAAGGCAAAATTCTGCGGATGCTAGAAATCTGAAACAAAAACAAAAAATGCTGGAAAATCTCAGGAGGTCTGACAGCATCTGTGGAGAGAAAGACACGGTTAACGTTATGAGTCCGTATGACTCTTCTTCAGAGCTGAAGGAGAGTCATACGGACTTGTAACATTAACTCTGTATTTCTCTTCACAGATGCTGTCTGGCCTACTGAGTTGTTCCAGCATTTTTTTGTTTTGTTTGTTTTTGAACAGTTTGTGAGAGTGGGATTCCTTCTTTATGGGTCAATGTCTGGTACTGTATGTGAGGGTGGGATTAATTCTGTATTAAAAACAAAAAGCTAAAAGCTACTGTGGATGCTGGAAATCCAAAACAAAACAAAAACAGAATTACCTGGAAAAACTCAGCAAGTCTGGCAGCATCGGCGGAGAAGAAATCAGTTAACGTTTCGAGCCTTCATGGCCCTTCGGCAGAACTGCAGCATAGTTTCAACAAGGGAGAAATATAAATTGGTTTAAGGTGGGTGGGGGGGGGGTGGGGGGGAAGAGACACATTGAGGGTGTGGTGTGAACAGATAATCAAAAGATGTCACAGACAAAAGGGTCAAAGAGGTGTTGAAGGTAGTGGTCTTTGTCTGAGAAAAGTGCTAATTAAGAATGGAAAACAGGATATTCAAAGTACAGCTCTAGTGGGGGTGGGGTGGAAAGACTAAAGGTTTTAGTTTTAGATTTAAAAATAATGGAAATAGGTGGGGAAAGAAGAATCTATATAAATTATTGAAAAAAAAGCGGGTGGGGGGGGGGAAAAGAAACGGGGTGGGGATGGGGGGAGGGGGAGTTTAAGATCTAAAGTTGTTGAATTCAATATTCAGCCCAGAGGGCTGTAAAGTGCCTAGTCGGAAGATGAGGTGCTGTTCCTCCAGTTTGCGTTGGGCTTCACTGGAACAATGCAGCAAGCCAAGGACAGACATGTTGGCAAGAGAACAGGGTGGAGTGTTAAAATGGCAAGCGACAGGGAGGTTTGGGTCTTTCTTGCAGACAGACCGCAGGTGTTCCGCAAAACGGTCGCCCAGTTTGCGTTTGGTCTCTCCAATGTAGAGGAGACCGCATTGGGAGCAACGAATGCAGTAGACTAAGTTAGGGGAAATGCAAGTGAAATGCTGCTTCACTTGAAAGGAGTGTTTGGGCCCTTGGACGGTGAGGAGAGAGGAAGTGAAGGGGCAGGTGTTGCATCTTCTGCATGGGCATGGGGAGGTGCCATAAGTGGGGGTTGAGGAGTAGGGGGTGATGGAGGAGTGGACCAGGGTGTCCCGGAGGGAACGATCCCTACGGAATGCCGTCAAGGGGGGTGAAGGGAAGATGTGTTTGGTGGTGGCATCATGCTGGAGTTGGCGGAAATGGCGGAGGATGATCCTTTGAATGCGGAGGCTGGTGGGGTGATAAGTGAGGACAAGGGGGACCCTATCATGTTTCTGGGAAGGAGGAGAAGGCGTGAGGGAGGATGCGCGGGATATGGGCCGGACACGGTTGAGGGCCCTGTCAACGACCGTGGATGGAAAACCTCGGTTAAAGAAGAAGGAGGACATGTCAGAGGAGCTGTTTTTGAAGGTAGCGTCATCAGAACAGATGCGACGGAGGCGAAGGAACTGAGAGAATGGGATGGAGTCTTTACAGGAAGCGGGGTGTGAGGAGCTGTAGTCGAGGTAGCTGTGGGAGTCGGTAGGCTTGTAATGGATATTGGTGGACAGTCTATCATCAGAAATTGAGACAGAGAGGTCAAGGAAGGGAAGAGAAGTGTCAGAGATGGACCATGTGAAAATGATGGAGGGGTGGAGATTGGAAGCAAAATTAATAAATTTTTCCAGGTCCCAACGAGAGCATGAAGCAGCACCGAAGTAATCATCGATGTACCGGAGAAAGAGTTGTGGGAGGGGGCCGGAGTAGGACTGGAACAAGGAATGTTCCACATACCCCATAAAGAGACAGGCATAGCTGGGGCCCATGCGGGTACCCATAGCCACACCTTTTATTTGGAGGAAGTGAGAGGAGTTAAAGGAGAAATTGTTCAGTGTGAGAACAAGTTCAGCCAGACGGAGGAGAGTAGTGGTGGATGGGGATTGTTGGGGCCTCTGTTCAAGGAAGAAGCTAAGGGCCCTCAGACCATCCTGGTGGGGGATGGAGGTGTAGAGGGATTGGACATCCATGGTGAAGAGGAAGCGGTTGGGGCCAGGGAACTGGAAATTGTTGATGTGACGTAAGGTGTCAGAGGAATCACGGATGTAGGTGGGAAGGGACTGGACAAGGGGAGAGAGAAGGGAGTCAAGATAACGAGAAATGAGTTCCGTGGGGCAGGAACAGGCTGACACGATCGGTCTGCCAGGACAGTTCTGTTTGTGGATTTTGGGTAGGAGGTAGAAGCGGGCCGTCCGAGTTTGGGCGACTATCAAGTTGGAAGCTGTGGGAGGAAGATCTCCAGAGGAGATGAGGTCAGTGATAGTCCTGGAAACAATGGCTTGATGTTCTGTGGTGGGGTCATGGTCCAGGGAGAGGTAGGAGGAAACGTCTGCGAGTTGACGCTCAGCCTCCGCGAGGTAGAGGTCAATGCGCCAGACAACAACAGTACCACCCTTGTCAGCGGGTTTGATGACAATGTTGGGGTTGGACCTGAGAGAACGGAGTGCAGTGAGTTCAGAGAGAGACAGATTAGAATGGGTGAGAGGAGCAGAGAAATTGAGACGGCTAATGTCACGCCGACAGTTCTCAATGAAAAGATCAAGAGAAGGTAAGAATCCAGAGGGAGGGGTCCAAGTGGAGGGAGAATATTGGAGGTGGGTAAAAGGATCCGTTGAACGGGGAGAGGACTCCTGCCCAAAGAAGTGAGCACGGAGACGAAGACGGCGGAAGGAGAGTTCAGCATCATGCCGAGCCCGAAATTCATTGAGATGAGGGCGTAAGGGTATGAAACTAAGTCCTTTGCTGAGCACTGAATGTTCAGCAAGGAGAGGGGAAGGTCAGGGGGTATAATGAATACGCGGCTGGGGCTGGGATTGGAAGATGGGGTGAGGACGGAGGGACAAGCAGGGGTGGAGGGTCCCAGATGGGTGTTGGAGTCGATGAGTTGTTGGAGCTTGCGTTCCTTAGCACTTGAGAGAAAGAGAAAAAGTTTCTTGTTGAGGCGACGGATGAGGCGAAGAATAAAATGAAACTGGGGGCACGCGCAGCTTTGAAAAAGGGTGCGGCGGTGCTGCTGGAGGGAGAGGTCGAGTGTGTTTATATGGCGGCGCATGGCGCTGATTGTGGATCTCAGAATGCGACGGCCCAGCCAGAACCGGACACATTGTTGCGCCTTGTTGTTGAATTCGGCAAGATCTGCAACAGTGCAGGGTTCCTCTAGCGATAGGCATTGCAGGAGATGTTGCATTGTCTGTGGCTCAGTTCCACATTCACAAGTTGTCGGGCTGGTTGTATATCCCCATTTGCTCAGTGACACCTTTGAACGACCTACACCAGTCCTAAGTCTGTTAAGGCACTTGCAGGTTGCCCAGTTGCAATTAGCTCCTGGGGGAAGGCTTTCATCCGGTAGAATTTCCATCGCTGGGGGTTGTTTGAGACTGGCGAGCCAGTCTTTCCACAAGGCGATGCGGGCTTCAGATGGGGTGGATTGTAATGGAACAACACTGTTCATGAAGCTCTTCCTTGACTTTAGGTGGCTGGGTGTAGGTGTATGACCATGTAGAAGGTGCCTCTCATTTGATGTTTGACGGAGTCGCTCTTTCTTGCTGGCTATCGTTCTTCTTATATCAGGGGGAGCGATACCCGCCTGGATATATAGGCTGTTGGTGTTTGTTGGTTTTAAGCAACCTGTGATAAGTCAGCAGCTTGCATTCAGATCGACATCCATCTTCTTAGCATGAGTAGATCTTTCCCATGCAGGGCAGGCGTATGCGGCAGTGGAATAGCAAAGAGCAAGTGCACTGGTTCGCAATGTTTTCGGGCTTGCTCCCCATTTTGTGTTAGTGAGCTTATTCAGGATGTTCTTTCGTGCGCTCACTTTTGCCTTTGTCTTTTTGATGTGGTTCTTGAAGGTGAGGCATCTGTCAAGGGTTACTCCTAAGTAGATAGGGTGCTCGCAATGTGTCAGTGTTGCTCCACACCATGTTACTTTAAGCTGGCGTTTGGCTTCACGCTTTCTGAGGTGGAATGCACGAACTTGCGTCTTTGATGGGTTTGTGCGAAGGTGGTTTTCTTCATAGTAGGATTTTAGTCCCTCCAAGGCCTCAGAAAGTGTTTTCTCCACGGTGTTAAAATCAGTGCTTTGGGCAGTGGCACATAAGTCATCAGCATATATAAAACATGTCTGGTAATGTGATTGATTTACTCACTCTCTGATTCTGTGTGTGTTTGGAAGGCCGTGGTGCAGTGTGCGAGTGTTGGGTTTATTCTGTATCAGTGACTTGATGGGACCATGGCTTAGTGTTGGGCTCACTTGGCATCCTGAAACTCATTGTGCATCTGTCCGTTATTGGTGCCACTACCTACCCCAGGGCAATTAGGAACGGGCCTATATCCCATGAATGAATAAAAAAGCAAAAATCTCCTACAATAACCAGTGATTACTAACACTTGAAACGTTTGTCAGAATTCAGTCTCCCTGAAAATTGTTCCAATTTAGAGTTAGGTTCACATTTTCATTTCCCATTGACAATCAGTTTTTCTTTAATTTTGCAGCCTTATCAAGTGGTTTTTATACTCATAAATGTTTAAAAGTGTCAGACTTATCAACTGCTCTTTAGACCTGTAATTACCTGACCTTGTGTAGTGAGTGAGGAGATTACCCACTGGGTCATGCAAAACAGGAATCTGGATGGAAATTAATTCCAATGCCTGGAAACCAGGTAGAATACAAGTCTGAATTTCTAATTTACATCCTTAGTCGATCAGGCTTCTTGCTAGGAGCGTGAACTTGCAAAGTGGTGTTTGAAACCAAACAAACCACACTAGATCCCTCTTTATTTGTGAAGGTAATTCCAAGGAAAGCAGTTATATTTCAGATGGAGAATTGAGATGGGTACCAGACACAGCTCAGGACAACTAAACCTGCTCTCAGAGAGTGTAAGGGATAATGGGGAAGAGGATGGCAGATAAATGAATCCCAATATGGAGTTATTCATATTACAGTTGAAACCTCATCAGTAATCAGCACTGGATTAGAATAGCCCGGACTATTAACCTCGGGAAAGGATGGATGTTGAATGGATATGATCAATGTTAATAAAGAGAATCAATTTTTCCCACGTGGAAAGATAATTTGATCTCGTTGGACAAGAGAGAAATAGAAAAAAGAACAATAGGAAAATTAAATAGGCCGGTGGGGAAGAATATGCCAGTGGGAGCAGCTCAGCTGCTCTTGCAGAGAGCTGGCACAGATACTATGGGCCGAATGGCCTCCCTCTGCTGTAACAATTGTGAGATTCTGTTCTATATATTATGAGTGTAAGCCTGACTTATGTTTCATATAAAATGTGTTTCAACTGGAGTTAATAGCTGTGGGTATTAATCAGATATTATGTCAGAGTTTTGGATTAGAATTCCATCTCTGCGAACATAATCCTGAATGTCCGTATATCATACATCCTGGGAAATGTATTAGATTGTAAGATCAGCTTCATGCAGATTGTAGATACTCTGAGGTTTGGGGAGTGGTATGTAATGCATTGTTCAGTCTGCAGTCTGGGTACAATGTTGGGATTCATGCAATATCTTACAACCAGGCACTGTTTGTCTGCCCTCTTTGTTATTTAATCTGTATTTGAGGTTCTACTTTTGATTCAGTGACACAGGGCCTTGCAATCTGAGGGGTGTGTACTTTTGCTCTGCGATTTAATAAGGGCCCACACAGGAGCTTATTACACAAAATTAATACTTGTGATTGAGGATCATATAGTAGCATTGATCAAGGATTATTTAATGGACAGAAACAGTGTCGGAATAAACAGGACACTTTTGGATCGGTAAGTTCGAACTTACTCTTGATAATACATGGTCATCTGTTATTTACAACCTATACTGGTGACTTAGATGGGGACTGAATAAAACACAATCAAGTTTGTTGATGATAGGAAATTAGGTGGAAAATTAATCTGTGAGGAGGACACAAATAAAGCTGCTAAGGCAGATAGACAGGTTGTCTGAGTTGGCAAGAACATGGCAGATAGAATACAATATGGTGATGTGAGTGTGCCCAGTTTGTAGGGGGAAAAAAGAACATTTGTGAATGTGAGGGACTGGAACATCTTTGCACTCAGAGGGAGCTGGGTGTCCGTGTACATGAATTACAGAAAGTTAATCTGCAGGTACAGCAAGCAGATAGGAAGGGAAGTGCTGTGTTCACATTTGTTCCAAAGGGTTGGAATATAAGAGTAAAGCAGTCTTAAAATTATACAGGGCACTAGTGAGGCGACATCTGTAGTACTTTGTCTCCTTTCATAAGGAAGGACATACTTGCTCTAGAGGGAGAGCAATAATTGTTCATTAGATTGGTTCCTGGAGCAAGTGGTTTTCTTATGAGGAGAGATTGAGTAGACTCGGTGTGTATTCCCTGGAGTTTAGAAGAATGAGAGATGATCGAATCGAAACATATAAAACTCTTAAGCGGCTTGTTAGGGTAGATGCTGAGAATATAGTTCTCCTGGCTCCGGAATCTAGAACATGTGGTCACCATCTCAGACCACAGCATTGGCCATTTTGGAATGATATGAGGAGAAATGTCTTCACTGAAAGTTTTTGGGAATCTTTGGAATTCTCCACCCCAGAGAGATTTGGAAGCTCAGCCATTGAGTATGTTCATGACAGAGGTCAATAGATTTTGGATACTAGGGATATAAAGAGAGTGCGGCAAGGTGGAGCTAAGGCAGAAGATCAGTCTTAATTTTTTTTAATTTTTTATCAGTCTTAATGAATGACGGAGCAGTTAAATGGCCAAATAGCCAATTCCAGCTTCTTTTTCTGAAGATCCATCTATTCTGCTCGATGTAAGATTCAGTTTCATTCTGCACCAGTCAGTTTCTGGTACTATATGTAAAGGTGGGATCAATTGTATGTCTGTCAGCACCAGGCACGGGATGTGTGATTCAATCTATATCTGTGATTCATGAACCTGAATGTGAGTATGTGATTCATTCTCAATTTGCCTTTCTATTAGTATTATATTTGAATGTGTCATTTGTATCTGTCAGTCTCTGGTACTGTACATGTGAGAGATTCATTCTGTATATGTTGGTCTTTGTAATGTGTGAGTGTGGAATTCACTCCGTATTTACTGCTCCGTGATACTGTGTGTGAGTGTTTTGTCCTTATATAATTGCCAGTCTTTGGTAATTTATGTCTGTGTGGGTCTGATTATGTAACTGTGAAGCTCTGGTCTGTTGTTAAGGCATTCTTTCTGTATCTATCAGGCTCTGGCACAGAATGAGAGTTTGGGACTCAACCTAAATTGTTCATTGGTACTGGAGGTTCATTTTCTATCTGTCAGTCTCTGGTCGTGTGTCTGTGAGGGGGTGTGTTTGTCTTTGTGTGTGTGTGTGTGTGTGTGTATGTGTTTGTCTATGTGTAATTCATTCTGTATCACTCAGCCTCTGGTACTGACCATACGTGTAGGACACTGGCTGTATCTGTCAGTCACTGGTGGTGCATGTAACTTTGAATGGAGGATCCTTTCTGTAAGTGTCAGCATATGGCACAGGGTGTGAGTGTGGGATTTTAAAAAATATTGTTCAATGGTCCTGAATCTAAATATGTGAATCATTCTGAAACTCCCATTCTTCAATAGTGTGTGTGAGTGTGACTATGTGAGTGTTTGTGTTTGATGTGAGTTTGTCACTATCTTTCACTGTCAGTGGTACTTTACGTCTGTGTCACATAGATGAACTATTATTCAGGCTCAGGGATTTTGACTGATTGTAGTATTTAGTATGTATCTGTCAGTGTCTGGTACTGGACATGTCGTTAATAATCATTCTGAATTAGTCAGTCTCTGTTACTCTGTGATGGTGTGAGATTCATTGCATAGCCTTCAGTTTCTGAGACTGTTTACAAGTCTAGGTTCAGCCCATGTTGAAATTTCAGAACAGAAACAGCCCATTGATGTTGTAGGTTTTAATAAAGTAATTGTGAGTTTGACCTAGTATTAAATCCCTTTCTGTGCGCACACGATTGTGAAAGCTCAGGTATCCTTCGATCTAACACTCCATTGCTGTGTAAGTGTAATTCCCTTTGTAATAATCAAATTGATACATTTTCATTCAGTCTGAGAATTTTACACTTGCCTGTTGTGCTCAGTTTTTTCTGTGAGAATGAATACAGTATCTGCCACTCTGTTACTCTGATGTTTTCGGATGGTATGTGGTCTCTATCTCAGTCTGTACTAATCAAATTGTTATTGTATCCTTGAGGTTAATGGTCTAGCTGAGTTTCAAACCGGAATCTGAGTTTGCAGCTGAGGTTATACTATCTTTCAGTTCTCTCTTGGTATTTAATTTGACTCTTCTAACCTTCTCACCCCATAGGAATTGGTCCTTGTTCTACTACAGAGAAAGGAGTTAGCTGTTTGGTGAGTATCTGGTAAGTGGGTGAGGGCTATTCTGTCCCCAAGGTTTAAAATAGTACACACATTAATGGTAAAGTTAATAAATATGTAAGAATAACTGAATAGTATCATTAAGTATTTATTGAAAACACATTAAGGATGGCATAACAGGTAACGTGCCCAGGCTGCAGCATGTGGGAACTCCAGGATAACATTAAGACCCAGAGCAAATGTCTAAGTGTTCGTGGCTTGATGAACTTTGGCTCAGAGTCATTGAGCTGGAGACTGAGCTGCAAACTCTGTTAGACATCAGGGAGAGGGGAACTTACCTTGATGTTTTATACCAGGAGGCAGTCACACCATTTAGAGTAGGGTCTTCTGATTCGGTCAGGGACAGGAGGGTCTGACTGCGAATGAGGCAGGTAATGGGACCCAGCGGGCAGGAGTGTGAGCCTCTGCAATGGTCCAATAGGTTTGATGTTCTCCCAGCTTGTTTGGATGAGGGCAGTGGCTGCAGGGTAGATGAGCAAACTGACCAGGGCACCGTGGTATAGGAAGCCATTCAAGTTGGGGGAACAAAAAGGAATGTAGTGGTAGTATGGGGCAGTATATTGAGTGGGAATGGCACTGTTCTCTGTAGCAAAGAGCGAGAGTCCAGACGGCTGTATTGCCTGCCTGGTGCCAGGGTTCGGGACATCTGCTCAGGGCTGGACAGCAACTTGCAGTGGGAGGTAGATGATCCAGTAGTCATAATCCATTTAAGTACCAACAACACAGGCAGGAGGAAGGAAGCTCTGCATAGTCAGTATGAGGAGCTAGGCACAAAATTAAGAAACAGAAGCTCAAAGGATTATTACCTGAGCCATGTGCAAATTGGCATTGGACAAATCAGATTAGAGAAATGAATGCGTGGCTCAAAGGCTGGTGTGGGAGAAGTGGTTTCTAGTTCATGGGGCATTGGCACCAGTTTTGAGAACCTGTACCATTGGGATGTTCTACTCCTGAACTGTGCTGGGGCTGGTCGCATACTAGGGAAGTAGCAAGGGTTTCAAACTGAATAGTGGGAGCAAGGGATCATATTTCCAAAGAGTAGAGACAAGGCAAGAAAGAAAGGTATTAATATGGGAAATGGTAAACGGACCGTGACAGGAAGGGACATTCTCACATTCCTATTCAATACCAGAAACTGACAGATACAGTCTGAATTCTACACTCTGATTGCGGATCAGATGTTGGCATGTCCAGCATTAATCTCAAACACAGACCGGGTTCTGGGAGTGAATGCGAATTGCACACTCGGATAGCAGCACAGACTGAAATATATACAATCAATGCCACACTGATTTACAGCGCCAGAAACTGAGAAACTCATGAGCGAATCTCATTTCCAGTTCCATAAACTGAGAAACTCATGAGTGAATCTCATTTCCAGTTCCATAAACTGAGAAACTCATGAGCGAATCTCATTTCCAGTTCCATAAACTGACAAGCACAAGATACAGCAGACACACACTGTACCACAGCTTCAAGAACAGAATGCACCCGCTGTACTCTATCCCCCTGCCTCACACAGTATCCGAGTGAGTAAGTCACACGTTAGCAGAGGGTCAGAGAACCAGAAGGAATCCTGCATCCCCGGACAGTCCCTCGCACCGACAGCCAGGCAACATTTCCCAATATATCTTTACACACTGAGAAACTCTGGCTGGAGAGAAGCCTTGTAGAATATGTTGCCTGGTTGCAGCAAATGGGCTAATGATTGGTGGAGAAGTCGAAATCTGATTGGATATTTAAAGACACCAATCAGAAAAATACGAGAGAAGGGGGCTGTCATAGTTTTAAAACAGTGTCCAATCAGAATCACGGTTCTCCAATCCTTCATTAGCATAGACCTAGGAGACTGTCTATTTAATCGGCGCTCGGAAAGGATTTGGTTTATTTCTGTGTCTGAAAGTAACGATGGTTGATGAGAAGAAACCAGTTCCCAAAAAGGGAGCCAAGAAAGCTTTAAAGAAACCGGTAGCAAAGGGCGGCAAGAAGCGGCGAAAGTCGAGGAAGGAGAGTTACGCCATCTACATCTACAAAGTGATGAAGCAGGTTCACCCCGACACCGGCATCTCCTCCAAGGCCATGAGCATCATGAACTCGTTCGTGAGCGATATTTTCGAGCGCATCGCGGGTGAGGCTTCCCGCCTGGCCCATTACAACAAGCGCAGCACCATCAGCTCCCGGGAGATCCAGACCGCCGTGCGCCTGCTGCTGCCCGGGGAACTGGCCAAACACGCCGTGTCGGAAGGGACAAAAGCGGTGACCAAGTACACCAGCTCCAAGTAAAACCCCACAATGGACTGAACAACATTCAAAACACAACGGCTCTTTTAAGAGCCACTCACAATCTCTCTGAAAAAGCTATTTCATCTCAATTTTTACTTTGTCATGTTTTAAATTTGAACATTTCGAACTATGTTATTTTCATGTTATTTCCCTCATATTCGGGCTAATGTAGATTTATCACTCGCTCAATTCTTAGGTCCTGATAATAATGCCCCATAAATGAATGTCTGCCCGCTCACCCTCTGCGCTTTGTTCTCAGACGCGTTTATATTCGGCCCCTTTCCCTGGCTTTGGAGAGAGAATAAAACGCAAATGCGTCAGTTTCCAGTTCTGGTCAAGTTTGGTCTCAATAATCGATCCGTTCATTTCCTATCAGCCCCGGTTGTGTCGGAACCTTCAGTCACAACGCTGGCAAATTTACACCAGACATGTTCGCTTTTGACTCTCGAATATCTACAATATACCGTCCGTTTGTAGAACGATGTCAATGAGACTTTGCCGGCTGGTTAAAGGGTTTCATAAAAGATGGAAATTAACCCCGAATAGATCCCGTATCTGGAACTTGGGATAAAATGTGAAATAGTCCCATCAGGGACGGGGAATTTTAAAACTTTGTCGTCAGACCGAGTTCACTTTCTACATAAGACTTTCTACATGAAACGTATTTCTTGTTTTATAAATCTATCGGCCGCCTTTTCGATGTCGAAAACCGTAAATTTGGAGCTGTTATTTTCGGCTGGTTTTCAGGTTCAGATAAACCCAGACTGAAAATCAGAAACAGACAAATACAGATCAACCGTAGAATAGAGAAAGGGAGAGCGAGATTAAGTAAATCTAACATTTGTATATTAAATACTGAATTACCTATTTCCAATTAACACTATGTTCTGTCCGGTTTTTACAAATTTGGCGGGCTTTGAAAATTTGAAAAAAAAATCGGTTGAAATTTGGCGCCGGAATTTTCCGCGCTCACTCCGTGGAGTCTCCGGATTGGTGAGTTCAGTAGATATCTGATTGGTGATATGAACAAAGACGCCGCACAAAGTGACCAACCAGCAATGCCCGCAGCACCATTCCTCCCGAAGCTATAAGAGAAGCGAATGCGAGAGGATTTCCTCATTCACTGTGAAAGTGTTTGTGAGTTTGTGAAATGTCTGGAAGAGGAAAGACCGGCGGTAAAGTTCGCTCCAAGGCCAGATCTCGCTCCTCCCAGGCTGGACTGCAGTTCCCGGTGGGCCGTGTTCACAGGTTCCTGAGAAAGGGCAACTATGCTGAGCGTGTGGGTGCCGGAGCCCCGGTCTATCTGGCTGCTGTGCTCGAGTATCTGACGGCTGAAATCCTCGAGTTGGCCGGTAACGCGGCCCGGGACAACAAGAAGACCCGCATCATCCCCAGACACCTGCAGCTGGCCGTCCGCAACGACGAGGAGCTCAACAAGCTGCTGGGAGGAGTGACCATCGCTCAGGGCGGGGTGCTGCCTAATATCCAGGCCGTGCTGCTGCCCAAGAAAACCAGCGCCGCTGCGGGCTCGAAAACCAAGTGAAGCGGCCATTCTTTAATCTAATAACCCAAAGGCTCTTTGCAGAGCCACTCACAGAGTCTGTGAAAGGGCTGCTCACTGTCTGAACTCGTTTCATTCTGGTTCTGAAGAAGCGTCATGCCCATTCGAAACGGTAACTCTGTCCCCACACAGATGCTGCCAGACCTGCTGAGTTTTTCAGCATTTTCGTTAAAAATTCTAGCTTCGCTGCAAAAGACAGCCGCACATACCTTACAACCCGCTTTCAATTCCGATTCCTTACCTGATCTGTTTATAACAGGCGGATAGAAAGCTATTGATGGGCGAAATCACCGTGAATACCGACAGTTCCGGGTCTCTCACATAAACATCATGAACTGTATGGGTTTTATTCAGGTCACGGATCAATAGATATTGTAGGGAAAATGGGGTGAGTCATTTTTCCACTAAATTGGGAGTGACAGAGTGGGGTCTGGGTAGTTGTCAAGTGCCTGCTCTCTCACCCAGACAGGCAAAGGGGTCTGTAGGCCTGCCTGGAAATACACCGCTCCACTCCCCATTTCAAACATCAACAACCTTAACATATGAACTAATAACCGAAAGATGACGAAATGATGCTAAAGCTGTGTTAGATTCATCTGTAGATTTCTCTGTCCCGTCCCCAGGTCAGTGCTCTTAATGTGACGTTTTGGGTGGCTCTTAAAAGAGCCTTTGTTGTGTGTTTGGTAGAAAGGGTCGAGTTGTTCAGCCGCCGAATCCATAGAGAGTGCGGCCCTGGCGTTTCAGAGCGTACACCACATCCATGGCAGTGACCGTCTTGCGCTTGGCGTGTTCAGTGTAGGTGACCGCATCCCTGATCACATTCTCCAGGAAAACCTTCAGCACCCCGCGAGTCTCCTCATAGATCAAACCCGAGATCCGCTTGACACCGCCACGGCGAGCCAGGCGGCGGATTGCTGGTTTGGTGATGCCCTGGATATTATCACGAAGCACTTTGCGGTGCCGCTTTGCTCCGCCTTTCCCCAGTCCTTTACCTCCTTTCCCTCTGCCAGACTTTTTTTTTTGTAAAAATATACTTTATTCATAAAATATCTTCAATCACATTCCAAACCATTTCAAAAACAACATTACAAGGGTACAATCCAGGTTAAACTTTTACAAAATGTATCACCAGGTGCATCAGTACAAACAATATTACAATCATTTACAGCCTTTCATTTTGATCTGTACAGCCCGAGGGGCTCTAAACAGTTCCCAGTCTCTCGGTGCGCTGTGGTAGAAAGGTCTTAGACAGCGACCCTTCCCCATTGCGCCTTTGCGGCAGCTGCCCCAAGCTTTAGTGCGTCCCTCAGCACGTAGTCCTGGACTTTGGATTGTGCCAGTCCGCAACAATCGGTCGGGGACAACTCTTTGTGCTGGAAGACCAACAAGTTTCGGGCAGGCCAAAGCGCGTCTTTCACCGAGTTGATGATCCTCCAGCTGCAGTTGATGTTTGTCTCGGTGTGTGTCCCTGGGAACAGCCCGTAGAGCACAGAGTCCTGTGTCACAGAACTGCTCGGGATGAACCTCGACAGCAACCACTGCATCTCTCTCCAGACTTTCTTTGCAAAGGCACAATCCACAAGGAGGTGAACAACGGTCTCTTCCCCACCACAGCCACCTCGAGGGCAACGTGCAGAGGGGGTGAGCCTCCTGGCGTGTAGGAAGGATCTGACGGGGAGGGCCTTTCTCACCACCAGCCAAGCTACGTCTTGGTGCTTGTTGGAAAGTTCTGGCGATGAGGCATTCTGCCAAATGACTTTGACAGTCTGCTCGGGGAACCATCCCACAGGGTCCACCCTCTCCTTATCCCTCAGGGCCTCTAGGACGTTACGTGCTGACCACTGCCTGATGGACTTGTGGTCAAAGGTGTTTTTCTGCATAAATTTTTCCACCAGGGACAGGTGGTACGGCACGGTCCAACTACTTGGAGCGTTCCGCGGCAGCGTGGCCAGACCCATCCTTCGCAACACCGGGGACAGGTAGAACCTCAGCACGTAGTGACACTTGGTGTTTGCGTACTGAGGGTCTATGCACCGCTTGATGCAGCCACACACAAAGGTGGCCATCAGTATGAGGGCGATGTTGGGCACGTTTTTTCCCCCTTTATCTAGAAGCTTGTACATCGCGTCCCTGCGGACACGATCCATTTTCGACCTCCAGATAAAGCGGAAGATGGCTCGAGTGATCGCCGTCGCGCAGGAGTCTGGAATGGGCCAGACCTGCGCCACGTACAGCAACAGCGAGAGTACCTCACACCTGATGACCAGGTTCTTACCCGCAATGGAGAGGGAGCGTCGCTCCCACATGCCCAGTTTCCTTTTCACCATAGCCACTCGCTCCTTCCAGTTTCTAACGCATGCCCCGGTCCCTCCGAACCATATCCCCAGCACCTTCAGGCCGTCAGCCCTGACAGTGAAGGGGACAAAGGATCGGTCAGCCCAGTTCCCAAAGAACATGGCCTCGCTCTTCCCACGATTTACCTTGGCTCCCGAGGCCAGTTCGAACTGGTCGCAGATGTGCATCAGTCTGCGCACCGACAGCGGATCCGAGCAGAAGACGGCGACGTCGTCCATGTACAGGGAGGCTTTTACCTGAGTGCCTCCACTGCCTGGGATCGTCACTCCTCTTATGCCCGGATCCTTCCTGATGGACTCGGCAAAGGGTTCTATGCAACACACGAAAAGGACAGGCGAGAGAGGACAGCCCTGCCTGACTCCAGATTTCATCGGAAAGCTATCTGTTTCCCACCCATTGATTGAGACTGCGCTACTGATGTTAGTGTAGAGCAGTTGGATCCAATTTCGAATTCCCTCCCCAAACCCCATTTTGGAGAGCACATCCCCCATGTAGGTGTGCGATATTCTGTCAAAGGCCTTTCCCTCTGCCAGACATGATGATAGTTCACTCAGATCACTGCAGACTATGAGAGACGAGCTGCTTCACGTTCCTCTTTTAAATAGCCCGCCCCGACCTGACTGAGAACGGGACAGAGTGAGAGGCGGGGCGGGGAGCTGTCAGCAATATCCCCGCCTCATTCCAGTCGCTTCTACAAACAGACAAACAGTCTGCTTCCATTTCTAGGACAGGTTCTATTCCATTAACACACAACTCCCCTCCCAGAAGCATTGAGACTTTTACTAATCCCTCTTCCAGCTGAATTGGAGAATATAATGTGTTTGGGTTTGAGTTGTGACGCGGGGTTTGGCCAAGGTTGAGTTGGAGAGATTTGCAATCTACAAGGCAGTCAAGAGGTATGAGGATCAGGCAGAGAAGGAGAACTAAGGTCACAAACAGACCAGCCTCTAAACCAGTTAGTTTGCAGGTATAACAAATGAATGGGACTAAGAACAAGATAAAATCGCATCACGGGCCTGTAATTTAGTTTATTGAGAGGGAATTCGAAAAGTTTTGCAAAGATTGAACCGGTCAGTGAAAGTGTCTGTCTAAGAACTGGAAATGAATACCGGCTGAAATGTAAACGGTTGGTATTGAATTAGTGACAGCAAATCAATTATTTTAAGGGAAGTGTTGGTGTAGTTATTTCAGACAAAACTTCATCATCCCTTCCAGGATAAGTTGCATTTTTTTATTGTTCGGAACTTTGTGGATATCTACATGGAGCCGTTGTAGTTGGTCACTATCTTTGTCTGTTTCACGGCCCGTTCCCCGGGCAGCAACAGACCTTTTCCTGTCTCGATGTGTCCACAGAAACAGCAGGAGCCAATATATTGTGGACTGGTGCCATCTGCTGGCTGCACGTGAGACGTACAAAGAGGTAACTTCTTTGGGGACCGATTGAAGGATACATTATCTTTCACAATTGTGTTCACAGTGACAGAGATTTAATACTCAGCCAAAGATGACACACATTGTTTGCTTTAAACCTACCATATCAGTGGCCTGATGTTCTGCTGGAAATGTATGTGGAATGAATTCAAACTTATAATTAGTCCCAGAGACTGAAAGTTATATAATGAATCCCACACTCACACAGAATCAGAGAATAATTCTCAGGCACATTTTCAGTGCCAGATGCTGAAAGATACAGGCTGTTCACTGCACTCACTCACAATAGTTGAATCTGAGTGATACTAAAGAAATATAACAAACCAATTGTACCACTGAGAGATTTAGAAAGAGTCCAAGCATCACATAGAGTAACAGATGCTGACGGATACAAATGGAATACCACACACTAACACACACACACAATAAGCTCCACTTTCACATACAATACCAATGATTGGAAAACTCCAATTGAATCTCACAATGTTTTATAATACCAAAGATTGACAGATGTAAAATTAATCCCACTGTCAGATACAGAATGATTCTCATGCTCACAAACAGAAAGAAGTGATGAAAGAAACATATGATTCCCACACTTACTTTACAATATCACAGATACAGAGTGCCATTGACCGATCTGTATTGAATCTTATGCTCACACACGTTACGAGAGTCTGACATGTATGTACCGGATACAGAGTGGATACTACACTCAAAATCCTGACTTGGAAATATATCACTGTAACTTCACTGTCACTGGGTCAAAATCCTGGAACTCCCTTCCGAATAGTACTGGGGATGTGCCTACACCACATGCACTGCAGAGGTTGAAGAAGGTATCTCACCACCACCTTCTCAAGGGCAAAAAAGGATGGACAATAACTGCTGGCCCAGCCAGCGAAGCTAACACCACATGAATGAATTAAAAAAGGGCACCAAAGACTTCAAATTCAGAATGATTTCCATGTTCACATACAGTAGTACTGACTGATAGGATTAAACACACACACACCATTAAGAAATTCAGAATGAGTCCCAAACTCATTTGCATTACCAGAAAGTTATTGAGAACAAACACTTCCACACCTACAGTTCTACTTTAAAAAGTGTCCCGACGCTCATACAGTACCAGAAAATGCAATGTGCCTTCTGAATATGACACAGGTATAGTGTACCAGAGAATGACAGATACAGAATGACTGCAGCACTCACTTTCAGTAGCAGAAGCTGACTGATAGAGCAAAATTCTTCCACACATACAGTTCCACTGACAGTTTCAGAATGTAACCCACCTCTCTCAGTATCAGAAAATGAAAGATAGGAATGGAATATAACACAAATATAATGTACAAGAGAGTGACTGTTACAGAATAAATCCAAACATACTGGCAGTTCCGCTGACAACGTCTCCACACTCACATACAGTAACCAAAACTGACAGGTTCAGAATGTCTCTCAGTTTCACACAGTACCAGTGAGTGACATAGATAATAAATCCCACGTTCACAAAATGGGCCAGAAAAGGCCAGTGAAGAATGTATCTCACTCTCAAATACAAAACAACGGTCTGACGGTTTCAGCACAACATTATAACTTCTGCTTGGTACAATAAAATATTATGAAATGTCATCTCCACCGTTAGTAATTCCAAATACCTCCCTTCGCTGTCCAATAAAATGTGAACGGTTCTTGTCTGTTCTGTCGCTCTCTGAGTGTGCTGACATCTACTGGCCAGAGCTGAGAAGTGCAACAGAGCGGAACTTTTTTTTATTAATTCAATGGATATGAGATTCGCTGGCTCGGCCAGCATTTATTGTCCATTACTAAGTGAAGGTGGTGGTGAGCTGCCTTCCTGGTCCGCTGCAGTCCCTGTGGTGTGAGAGAGGGAGTTCCAGGATTTTGATACAATGACATTAACTGTGTGTGTTGCAGAAACAGCTCAATATGAGGAATTAGTGATGGGATGTGATAGGGTGGACATAGAGGTGTCAACAATCAATTCAAAGAGAATTCGATATTATCTCGTTATCCCACTGAGTTGGTAGAATTTGGAACTGGCTGTCATATTGAGCAGTCAAGACGATTAGCACAGCTGTATTTCAGGGAAAGTAAGATAAGCATAGGAAAGGGAATAGATTTCATGGAAAAACAGGTAATATTACATAAAGTAAACTGGGTTGAAGATCGTTAGCAATAATGTACCAATGTGTCCAAATGGCCCAATGAAGCATATTCTTGGTAGAATGAATACCGATTTTCAAAGTACCTCAGAGACTCACAGATATATAATGAATCCTGCACTCACACAGTGTACCAGAGACAGAGCAATGCAGAGTGAATCCTACACTCACACACATCCCCAGAGACTGACCAATGCATAATGAATCCCGCACTCACATAGTTTTCCAGAGAGAGCAATGCAGAATGAATCACACATCCCCAGAGGCTGACAAATACATCATGAATCAGACACTCAAATCCTTTACCAGGGATTGAGCGATACAGAATGTATCCAGCACTTATACACATCGAATCTTAGAATAATTACACCACAGAGAAAGCCCATTCTGCCCTTTGTGTCTCTGGTGGTTCTCTGCCAGGGAAACTCAACTGGTCCTGATCCCCAGCCCTATCACCACAACGTGGCAACTCTTTTCTCTTCAGGTTTGTATCCAATTCCCCTTTGACAACTCCGAGTTTACCATGTCTCTTCCACACTCTCAAGCAGTGAATTGCAGATCCTAATGACTCACTGTGTAAAAATAGTTTTCCTCATGTCACCATTGGTTGTTTTGCCAAACACTTTAAATCTGTGCCTTCTCCCAACAGGAACAGTTTCTCGCTATCTACTCTGCCTTGGACACCTTGTAACCACAACTCCCCCAATCTACCCATGTAACTAAAGCCCTTCATCCTCACAACCATTATCATAAAGCTTTTCTGCACAGTCTCTAAAACCTTCCCAAATTTCCAAAAGATTGGTGCCAGGAACTGAATTGATAAAAGTGTCTGTGTCGGATCCACTGCCTACACAGACAATTCGTTTCGAGAGAGATTCTAAATTTAATAATATTTAAATGTTTGTTAGATATTGCCATGTGCAGCGAAAATCCTGCACACATAAGTACAAGGGCCAGGCAGACATATAATTCACTCCACAGTAACATAATGGAAATACAAAAGCTACATTCTGTGAATGCTGGAAATCTGAAATAAGCACAGAAAATGCTGGGAATTCTCAGCAGATCTGGCATCATCTGTGGAGAGAAACAAAGTTAATGTTTCAGGTCGTGGCATTTCACCAGAACTGGGAAAAGTTTGAATTGTAATTACATTGATATAGGTGTAATGGGGGAGGGTGGGAAACAAATAAAAGGGGAAGATAGGGTAGAAGATGGGAGGCATTCAATGGCAAAAATGTTGGTGGGGCGGAACCAAAGAGAGCAGCAATGGGACAAGTAAAGAAATAAAAGATGTGCCTAAAGGAGGTATGAATGGCAGAATAATGAACAGCTGACACCCGAGACTAAAACAAGAAAAACAAGACACATGCAAACAAAACAAAGTCATTGGGGATAAGGGGGTGGACATCATGATCTAAAAGTTCTGAACTCAATGTTGAGTTCAGAGGCTCTAAAGTTCTAACTGAAAAGATGAGGTGTTGTTCCTGGAGCTTGTGTTGAGCTTCTTTGGAACATTTCAGCAGACCGAGGATAGAGATATCAGCAGGAGAGAAAGATGGAGACTTAAGATTGCAGGTCGTTGAAAGTTTGGGATCATGCTTCCGAAATGAAGAGAGGGGAAGTTTCTGTCTTTCTTTTAGTAACATAATGCATCTCACACTCAAGCACCATATCACAGTTTAACATATACAAAGACCACCTCATGCACTCATACAGTACGAAGGCCCAATTCAGGTTGAGTCTCAAACTCACAAAGTATCTCAGAGGTTGATAGATACAAAGTGAATACAACAGGAGCACAGACTGACAGATATCGAATGTATCCCACACTCAAACACAGTAGCAGAGACTTCCAGAACCTGCACTATTTTGTTTTTGTACTGACAGATATAAAATATGTCACACAGTCAAACCAGAGACTGACATTTAAAGAATGAACCCAAAATTCACACACAGCATCAGACTGAGATTTACAGAAAGATACAACACAGTCACACACATACATGAGATGGAACCCACACTCACATGCAATAATATTGATAAAATGCACAGTGAATCTTGTATCCATGTATCGCACCAAGAGACAAAGATCCAGAATTACCACCAAACTCACAAATACTAACAGAAAACAACAGACACAAAATTATTCCCACTCTCAAATAGGTTATCATGAACTGATGAAGAATTAATCCCACACTCTCACACAATATCAGAGACTGACAGTTCTCGAATAAGTCCAACATTCATGTGTGACACCAGAGACTGATAGTTAAAGAATGATTCCACCCATCCCCCACGCACATACACTACCTCTGAGAGATACATTGAATCTCAGATGCACAAGTAGTACAGAGACCATCCGATGAAATAAGAGCTCCCCAATCAATTCCAATTCTGGGGATAGATAAGTGCAGAGTGAATTCTGCCCTCACATAGACCGCCAGAGACTGAAAGATGCTGAATGAATTTGACACTCTCAAAAGGTTCCAGAGACTGAAGGGAAGGAATTTAACCACACACTCACATACGACACCAGAGACAGAGCAGCACAGGATGTTTTCAACGCTGATATAGTGTACCAGAGACTTAGAAATATCAAATGAATACTACTTTGTCGTACAGTGCCAGAGACTGTCCAATATTAAATTATACTATACTCACATAGATTGTGGGAGACAGAGCGACACAGTCTGAATCCTACTATCCTCACAATACCACTGAGTGAAACAGAGTGAATTCTAAATTCACACAAAGTATCAGAGTCTGAGAACTGAATTATTTTGCCAACACTCACAGGGAATACCAGAGACATTCAGATACAGAATTAATCCCATTTTCATTGACAGTAACGGGGACTGAGAGATACAGAATGATTCCCACATTAACATTCAGTAGCAATGATTGATGCAGAATTAATCCCTTCACCTGATTGTCACACTAGAACAGGGAACTTCTTAACACAACATAAGACATCTTAACACGATAGACAACATCGTGAGACCAGGAATAAAGCATTTGCTCAACAAAAAACGTCATCACAGAACAGCAGAGAATATCTTCACACAATAGATGATACTTTTGCAGATCAGGGAACATTTTAATAGAACAGAGGATGCTTTTTCACAAGATGAATCATATTTACACAAACGGAAACACATTTGCACGACAGGGAAGCATTTTACACAACAACAAAGAACATTTCTCAACAGCACAGCAGGAAAAATATGTTTAAAAAGGGAAGCACTTCAAACCATCATACAACAGTAGATGTATATGGGCATGGAGCAGAGTGGTGCAGTGGAAGCATGCTGGGCCCATAACCCAGAGGTCAATGGATTGAAACCATCCTCTGCAATTTGCGTTGTCATCAATAGCAAAGAAGCATTTTCTGCTACCCACAATCATGCCTATTATTTACATCAGTGTCTTGCTTCCAGCACTAAAATTCAATCTTCAACAAATCTCTAGTATGGTGTTTATTCATAGACGGACACAAGCTGTAAATCCTGCAAACAAATCCCAGCCAATTGTTGCCGGAGTTCACCGGTAACGGTTATTGGCTTAGTACAAAGAGGAGAAGAGTCAATTCTCTCTTCACTCTAAATTCGCTTTATTCACGTTGTTAGATCTTATTCATATAGCTTATACGTCTGGTTAGATATACACATGCAGTTTGCACCAGGTGCTGCTGTCTTATACTCAAACTAGGATCTAAACGCACACCCACTAGGTTTCTCTGACACTCCCTGAGTGGTTACAGAATATAAAAGCTAATACCCGAAAAGGAGAGCTGTCGCTGGCCAGGCGTTCCGTTCTCTCTCTCTTTCGACACCATCTCTACGTTGCTGACGTAGGTTCTTCCATTTCCACGATGGTTGTTCTCCGGAGTCTTCGCTGGCACCACGCCCGAGATTCTCCACTCTTATACTGAATCTTATCTCTTCAAGCTGTGCTGTCTCTCTCCCGTTGGTTCAGGCTTGCTTGCCTAGTCTGTGGCATCTTCTCATTGGCTCTGTCCCAAGGACTTAGGTAGCATTACCTCATTACTCCTTTTCTAAACAAGGACTTGTGTCTTATCACGTTCTCTTTGTTTTTCAAGAAACTCAGCTAATTCAAACCCGCTCCAGCCAGCTCAGGCCAGTGACTGGACTCAGGTTACTTCAGGTCAAAAGTTGATTTGCCTGTGTCAGCAGTTCGGCTGCAGCCCCTGGACAATACATTGCTTTCCCCGTTCCCTCAGCCCATTGACCCCAAGTAACTAGCACAGGCGCAATGGCCTCAGTGGCCACCTCTTATTCACTATCACCATATGATTATCTGAATAGAAAAAGCTGGAAACAATACATTGAAGGTCATATTTTTTATGTTAAGTCACGGGATGTGGGCTTCGCTGGCTGGGCTGGCATTTATTACCCATCTCGAGTTGCCCTTGAGAAGGTGATGGTGGGCTGACATCTTGAACCGCTGAGGTCCATGTGGTGTAGGTACACCCACACTGCTGTTAGGAAGGAAGTTCCAGGATTTTGACCCAGTGATAGTGAAGGAACGGCCGATATATTTCAGAGGGGAGCTTAGTTGCAGATTTTCCGATCAAATGGACACCCTGCAGTAATCCACCATGTATATTTGAACAGCAGCGTTCTCCCTGTGACATGAACCACTGAGAAGAACAAAACTCTCAGCATAGCGGAGACAGCAAATAGACAGTTCATCATTATCTGGACAGGAATCGTCATCCACTCTTACTAACTGGCTTAAACAATGGAATTCCATCCTCATTATTAATAATATTAACAATAATAGTGAAGTTTCATTCCTTCGGGCTTGCATTAGGTACAGATTACACCAAATTATTATTTGAGTGTCTCTGATTGTTTCCTGTCTTGTTTTACCAGTTAATAGCTGATGAGAATTTAACATGCTCAGTTTACCACTCATTACATCCTTATTGGCCTTACTTGAGGTGATAACCAGCATGTATGTGACCTTTCTGCTCGAACTGAATGTCTGTCTTGAACATATTGCGGTCGCTCATTGCCAGATGCTCATTCACTATCATATTGTTAAGTCATTCTAAATTCCAGTGAGTCTAGATCCAACCTGATCAACCCTTCCTCATTAGAAAACCCCCTCAGTTGAGGGAATATCCCAGTCACCTTGCTGGGGAACTATCTTCAATACAAGTATATCCATCCTCCAGTAAGCAGATCAAATCAGCACCTATTATTCTAGGTGTGGTCTCGCCAATGCCCTGTACAGTTGCAGCACAACCTCTCTACTTTTCAATTCCACTCCCCTTGTGAAATAGACCAATATTCCACATGCTTTCCTAGTTATTTCCTGCATCTGCATGCTAATTTTGCAGTCAGCATAAATGGTTTTGAATTCTATTTTCATCTTCATTGCATTTGAAACTCGCTTTGATTTTCCTTTTGTCAGCACCTGTCAGGTTCCTGTATCTGAGTCCCATCCTTCCCCAAGCCGCCGGGGGGTGAGGAGCTTCTCATTGCTGCATTGCTCTGTTTGCTCAAATCAACAAAGACCCAATTCCCACCCGACCTGTTCCTCACATGAAGGTGATGAGAGTGTAAGATCTGAGCGACATGAAGTATCCAATTGGAGAGTTACATCCTGGCGACAGGAATCTCTCTCCACAGCTGCTTTTGGACCTGCTGAATATTCCCCGCATTTCCTGTTTCTGATTTGTGCTTCGTTACAGGAGTTATTTATTTATACTGACAAGTCGGCTTTTCTGTGATCTTCTCACAGGCGAGTTCGCAATTCACATGCTTTAAATCCGTCCATTTTCACACACATCATCCTCCGAAATGTCTTTCAAACCCTCCCTCCCCCGCATCACCAACCCACACACCACGACCCCCACCCCTGTCCCCCGCCGCCCACTAACACCTCAGGTAGTCTCAGCGTTTCTTAGGAGTTCGCCAGGACAAGGGGATCACAGAGTCTGACAGAGAATATAAGCGTTTAATCCACACCCACACACAGTAGCACTCAGTGATAATGAGTAGATTACACAGTCACAGACTCACACATACACAGATATGTACAGAAACACAAACACAGAGCCATTGGGAGATTCAGAATGAGGAGATTCAGGAACTCGCTTACAATACCAAACGCAGAATAAATGCCGCACTCATTTACAGTACCGGGAGCTGACTGTCGGAACAGAATCAATTGTGCACGGACAGTTCCACTGATAGACTCAACAAGTGACCCAAACCTCATAGAGTATCAGAAAATGCGAGATACAAACGGAATATGATGATGATATATTGTATCAGAGAATGACCGATACAGAAATCTGGTCCTGTTACTGGACTAGTTATCCAGAGGCCCCGTTAATGCTCTAAGTCCATGGGTTCAAATCCCACCACAGCGACTGGGGGAATTTGAATGTAGTTAATAAATCTGGAATATAAAGAGTGTCTTATTGATAGTGGCCATGAAACTATCACTGATGGTCACAAAAAGCCACCTGGTTCACTAATGCCCTTTAGGGAAGGAAAGCTGCCAACCTTACCCGGTCTGGCTACGCAGGAATCTAGGCCAACAGCAAAGTGGTTGACTCTTATCTGCCCTCTGACAGCACAGTGGGTGTACGTACATCACAAGGGCTGCAGCGGTTCAAGAATTCAGCTCAGCACTACGTTCTGAATGGCATTGAGCGATGGGCAATAACTGCTGGCCTAGCCTGCGGTGACCACATCCCGTGAATGAATAAAAAAAACCCTACGAATCAGACATAGACCGTTTATGCAAACTCTCTGTTTTCTGACAGCCAGCCAATCTTCTATCCATGCTTATATGTTACCCCCAACACCGTGACCGCTTTTTTCCATCCGCAATAGCATTTGATGAGGCACCCTGTCAAATACCTTCTGGAAATACAGGTTCAGTACGCCGACAAGCTCCCATTCATCTACAGCACATGTTGTTCACTCAAAGGACTTTTCATTAATTGGTTAAACATGATTCCCTTTTTAAAAAACCATGCTGAAACTTCATGATTAACTAGACAATGCGTATTTGATGCCTGGGTCCATGACACTATGGGTAGGACTGAGCAACCCGCAGTACTTGTGGAGACAAGGTCACATCTTCACATCGTGTTATGTGGCACTAACACTGTGCTAAATGGGATCAATATTGAACGGATCTAGGAAATCAAAACTGGTCATCCATGAGGTGCTGAGGCCCATCATTGTATTCGACCATAACTGGTAAACTCATGGTCTGGCATATCATCACTCCAACATTCCCATCAAGCAGGGGAATCAACCTCTATACCGAGGGTATGCCTAAGAATAAGAATTTACCACAGATATTCAGATACCGAATTAATCCCACTTTTCCCAATAGTAATGGGGCCTGATAGGCACAGAGTGATTCCCACATTGACGTTCAGTACCACTGACTGACACAGAATTAATCCCACCCTCACATACAGTACCAGACACTGACCCATAAAGAAGGAATCCTGCTCTCACAAACTGTTCCAGAGTCTGAAATGCAGAATGAATCCTACACTCACAAACACTACCTGTGACTGACAGATACAGAACAAATCTCATTCAGGTACAGTAGCAGAGTTTGATAGATACGTCATGTATCCCACAATCACATTTACTGCCAGAGATTAAGTGGTGATGATGACAGTAATCCCATTGTGGTTTAACCAGAGTTTTACACAAGAACCTGAACATCTGGGTTTTTTTTTTCTTTCACGAGACGTGGGCGTCTCTGGCGAGGCAGCAGGTGTGTCCTGTTCACAAAAACAAGAGGGCAAATCTAACCCGGCCAATTACCGCCACATTAGTCTACTCCCGATAAAAACAGTGATGAAAGGAGTCTTCGGCAGGGTCATCAAACAACTCTAACTCAACAATAACCTGTTCTTTGATGCTTAGTTTGGGATCCACCAGGGCCATTCAGCCCCTGACTGCACTGCGGCCTTGGCCCAAACATGGACAAAAGAGCTGAACTCAACGGGCGAGATGACAGCGACTGCCCTTGACATCAAAGCAGCATCTGACAGGGAACATCATGACTCCAGGAAGGAAATATTTTCCCACAGAAAACATCCTCACAGCACAACAGAGAACAGAAAACATCTTTACACAACAAGACAGACCTTTACAGAACAGAGAAAACTTTTGCACAAGACGGATCATATTTACACAGGTGGGGTCACATTTGCACAACAGGGATACATTTTACACAAACACAGTGAAGATCTGTCAGCGGCAGAGTCACAGTTCCACGACAGAAAGAACAGTTGTACAGCAGAGAGCACAGTTACACAACAGGAAATACAATGAAAAACAGGGCCTATCTTTATGCAGCACACAATACCTGCAAAGAAATTCTGACTTGCAGCTCCATGCTGGTTGTGAATTCCCCCTGAACAAAATTGTTGAACCACATAAAGGCCCATTTTCTCCTCAGTGAAACTCCTAGAATACAGTTTAAATGCAGTCAAATAAAAACCAAGCTGTGGGGTTACCAGCTCTGTCAGTTCTTTCAGACAATATTACAACAGAATTCACCAGCCAGCAACCTGAACCCACCAGCATGGGGTTACCTGAATTGCTGCTTTGGGATAATTTCAGAGTCAGATTACATAGGCAAACATATGGAAGGTCTGTATTTATTTTCCCCATTTGTGCAGCGTGAATCAATTCTGAATAGTAACGACCCGGATTCTCAAACCTGCTCCCGATTTCAGTAAATCGCACCTTCCAGAGCACAGCTCTTCATTGTTTTCCTTATGCAGCCCACATATTGGACCAAAAGCCACAAACGATGATGTTTGGCTGGGGATTGAACCCCCCACTTGTCGCAAACCAATTCAACAAAAATCCCTAATTAAGGATCACACTCCTAGACCAAAGAGCGAGCGGAGATGACCCACTTAAATGAATATAGATGTTGATTGCCATCAAAGTGTTTCTGTCACCCTTTTACATTGCTATAGTGAAAAGAGAACAATGAACAATTCCAACTCAGCTCCGGCCGTAATACGGGGAGTGAAACAGATTTCATGTTTCAGGTCAATGGCCTTTCATCAACACTGGGGAAAGTGAGAATTGTAATACGTTTTAGGCCAGTGAAAGGAAGGAGAACAGCAAAACGGATAGCGGGTGATCTTTTGAAAGGCAGGAGAGTTAAAATGAGAATAGGGTTTGTGCTGCATGTCCAGAGAGAGATAAATATAAGCTTCTCGTGCAGTAACAGCGCAGGATGAGGTCATTCCGTCCGTCGCGCCCTTGAAAACTCTCTGGTCAATCTGGACCTCTGGAAAGTGCCCAATTGAAAGATGCGGTGCTGTTCCTCGAGAGTGTCCTGAGCTTCATTGGCACATTGCTGGAGGCCGAGGACTGAGTGATCTGCGTAAGAGCCAGGTCGCCAGTCATTTTATTTCATCACCTTGACTCTATGAATGTGTTGGTTAGAGTTCCTGCTAATTTTTGGACGACTTTGGTATCAATTCTGTCACCAGAAAATGCCGCTATGGAACATCTGTTCAAAGTTACTGCAACTCCTACACTTACTGCTCTAAGAAACTGCCACTGAGACAGTTTGCTGCCTGGTTTGGTGATGGAGGCAGAAACACTCAGCTCATTTCAAAGTTACCTGGATCTGCACCTAAAGTGTTGCAACCTGCAAAGCTCCGTGTTGTAAGGTGGGATTGGAATGGGCAGCTAGATTTTATGTGTTTTTTTCCAGCCGGGGCAGACACAATGGGCGGAATGGCCCCCGGTCTATGCCCTAAATTTCTTATTGTTCTATGAGACCAGGAAGAAAATATTTTCCACAGAACTCATCTTCACAGGCCAGCAGAGATCATCTTCACACAAGAGTAAACACTTTTACAAAACATGTGGCGCTTTTACACAGCCGGGAACATATTTGCAAAACAGGGAAGCATTTTACACAGCCACAGTGAAGGTCTGTCACAGTTCCACGACAGAGAGAACAGTTGTACAGCAGAAAGCACAGTTACACAACAGGAAATCTATTTTAAAAAGGGCCGATCTTCATGCAACTGCAAAGACCTTTTCTCATAAATGATCAGTTTCTCCATTTCAGTTTCTTCCTGGTTTGACAGGCACTTTTTTGTGCCTGTCTTTGTGTGCCCTGGTCGTGTCTTACTGTTTCTCTGTGTGTCTTCCGCTCTGTGCTCTGTTCCCGGTGGTGTGAAGTGGGGTTGTGCAGCCAGGCTGAGCTCACCAACAGATGTCCTTTAAAAATAAATGAACAAGTGAATGGTTGCTTGGCTCCCAGGCAGCATTAATATTAATTTGAAGCTCCTGCTTCAAAGCAGAGTGGCGCAGCGGAAGCGTGCTAGGCTCATAACCCACAAGTCGATGGATCGAAACCCTCCTCTGCTGTTCAGGTTGCCATACGGACGGAAAAGAAGGATTTGAACTTCGATACAAAAACTCGGAGCCTTCATTACAGGAAATTTATATCAGCTTTATACTTCCAGTAAGCATTTCAATCTGCAACCAAACACTCAAGTTGCTTCCATTCGCACATGGACACAAGCAATAATTGTTGCAAAAATACACCAGCCCTGGGGGATCTCTCCTTTCTCTCAGCCCATTGTCCGAATGGACTTCCCCCGTTCTCTGTCGCTACATGATTATCTGAAAGAGGAAAAAAAGCCCGTGAATTAAAGAACTGATGGTTGGTGCAAGGATCGCAGTAAATACAGCAACTCGCGGGCAGCCTCGGAATGTGTGGGTTCTTCAGTGCAGTCAGGACCATTTACAGCCCAAGCACCCAAGGACATACCCCACTGAGAGCTAAGAATGGAGTGGCGCTTATCAAGGACAGAGATGCAATCCCGCTCATTGGAAAGGGGACCTTCTCCGATTTCCTCAACCGAGACTCAGTCCTCGACATGAGTGCCCTCGACCACATTCCACAGCATGTTACCCTCCACCAGCTCAGCACAATCCCAGCCCGACATGAGGTTGGAAAGGCCATCCGACAGCTAAGAACCACCAAGGCCGCCGGCAAAGGTGGAATCCCTGCCGAAACACTAAAATAGGGTGGAGAACTATTCTTAAAGAAAATACAGGACCTCATCTCCATCATCTGGAAGGAGAGCATACCAGGGTATCTCTGAGATGCCTAATTATGACTATCTTCAGAAAAGGAGACCAGACTGACTGCGGTAACTATAGAGGGGAATCTCTGCTGTCCACCACAGGGAAAGTCGTTACAAGAGTCCTCCTCAATTACCTTCTCTCCATGGCTGAAGAACTCCTGCCAGAGTCACAATGCGGATTCTGTCCATCAAACAGAACATTGAAAATGATCTTCACAGGAAGACAAGCCTAAGAAAATGCAGCGAGCAGCAGCAACCTCTTTTCATGGTCTTCTTTGACCCCACAAAGGCCTTCAACTCTATCAACTGGGAGGGACTGTGGAGCATCCTCCTGGAATTTTTCTGCCCCCAGAAAAAAGTCACCCCCCCTCCGCCTGCTGCAGGATGACATGCAAACCGTGATCCTTACCAAGGGATCTGCTGCAGACCCACACTAGTGCAAACTGGGGTCAAGCAAGTCTGTGTCATCACACCAAATCTCTTTTCCACCTCCATCACTGCAACACCCCACCCCATCTCCATGAAGCTCCTCGTCGGGGTGGAGCTACTCTACAGGACGAGCAGGAAACAGCTCAACCTACGTCACCTCCATTCCAGAACCGAGATCACCCCAGCCTGTCATCGAACTGCAGCGCGCTGACGACACTTGTGTCTGCGCAAACTCAGAGACAGAGCTCCAAACTATCATTGACACATTCACGGAGCCGTGTGATAGGAAGGGCTTTAGGCTACAAATGTGTTATTTGGAGAGGTGTTACAGAGAATGAGATATAAACACACACAGTTGAAAGTGATGGACTTTTTAGCAGGGCAGGAAGAGAGTGTTGCAGGAATTTCGATACGAGCTTCGAAATCAGAAAACATTCCCTTTGTTTTAAAGAGCCGAGAGACTGAGGGTTCCAAATGCAGAAATCTCCAAATTGAGTGAACAGGCTACTTTTTTTCAAGGTGAAATCAATCTGAATAAGTCATTTATACTTTACATCGACAGCAATCTGCCTGTTAAATCATGTGTAATTGAAGTTGATTTTGGTTTGTTTGTTAAAACAAAGTAAGAAGTAAAAACATAAGATGCGAAATCTTGTCTTTTGGTTTTCTCATTGAGATCATTGGGTAAATTTGATTCTATAGGTTCCCACGGAGACCTGAACAAAAGGCACGCTGGTTCCTGGGCTTTATAAATAGAAGTATCGAGCAGAAAAACAAAACAGCAATGGAGAATCGTTATAAACACTGAAATCAAAAGAGGAAATGTTAGAAAAACTCAGCAGGTCAGGCAGCATCTGTGGAGAGAGAAACAGAGTTATCATTTCGAGTCTAATATGACTCTTTTCCGGATACTCTCTTTCCCTCTCCACAGATGCTGCCAGACTGGCTGAGTGTTTCCATTCCCTGTTTTCATTTCAGGTTTCTAGCATCCGAGCTACGTCCTTTTAATCCATTCATGGATGTGGGCGTCGCTGGCTAGGCCTGCATTTATCGCCCATCCCTAATTGCCCTTGAGATGGAGATTGTGAGTTGTCTTCTTGAACCGCTGCAGCTTTATAAAATAATGGTTGGGCCAGGAGCAGGGCATTGTGTCCAACAATGATCATCACACTTTAGAAAGATGTGGCGACATTAGAGAGTGCGCAGGAAACATTGGGAAGAAATTATTTCTCTGAGAAACTTCAGTTACCCATGATCACTGCCGTATGCTTGAAACATTTATCTCTAAATCCCTGTTTAATGCCATCCCCTACTTTATCAATACTGCTTGGAGTCATATATACATCTCCCACTAATGTTTTCCGCCCTTCGTTGCTTCTTAGCTCTACACAGATTGATTCTACATCTAGATTTTATGAACCAATATCCTCTCTCAATATTGCACTGATTTCATCGTTAAAGAAAAATGCCATGCCACCTCCTTTTCCATTTTGCCTGTCTTCCCTAAATATTGAAAACCATTGGATATTCAGTACCCAGAATTGGTCACCCTACATCCACGTCTCTATTCTCGTAATCATGTTGTGCCCGTTTACATCTATTTGCAGTGTCAATTCATCCACCTTATTCCCAATGCTCCGTGCATTCAGATACAGTGCATTTAGACTTCTCTTTTTACAAATATTTCTTTGTATTATGGCCTTATTTTGATGGACAGCACCTCCAATACAGCAGCGCTCCCTCAGTAATGTACTGGAGTGTCAGTCTTACTTGTTACACACAAATTCTGGTGTGGGATTTGAAGACATAGCCTTGTGTTTCAAAGCCGAGTGTGACCAAGTCAGCCCCAGTCAAAGTGTTTAAGAAATCGTCCAATCCACAGCTACATGACTAGGACAACTATGATGTCATCCTCTGGCAGGTCACATGACAGCTGGAGCCACAAGGCATCAGATTTGTGACTGGATTCAAACCCAAAATCCTGTCTCAATGATTTTTCAAATAAAGCTGTCAGCTGCTTGAAAATGCAGCAGTGAAACTTCCTTCTTGACCATGAGGAGAGCTAGGGAGACAGGAGAAAAACTAAATCCTTTAATACAACAGTTCAAAAACCATCAAGATTGAAATCCTGAGAGGAAAAGTCAAGTTATTATTGAGAACTCTGCTGAGAGAACTCCTCTGGACAGCAGAGGAATCAGGTGAAGAACAGAGTAAATCGACACCAGTGAACAAGTCAACATCAAAATGGATCAACTCTTGTCAAGATCAATGAGTAAAAGCTGAGAGCTCCGTGCATCATCAGTTCATCAAGTGGAGATATTGTCTGGATAAAGCATTCTCTTTAGAACAAGATTTATTGAACTTAGTGGAATAGATGCATCATTGCAGAACATGCAAGTTACACTGTGATAAAGAAAGTGGGACAATTAAATTGCAAACGAGAAATTGAGTGACCTCTGAGCTCAAACACAGAGAGAGTGAATTGTAGAGTGAAGACTTTAAAACATGGATTTGTTGACAGCGGGGATTAGGTGCATCGTATGCTCTGTTGGACCTCCAAAGCAGGCTGATGGTAAATGTCAGATTCATAAAACATTAGAGAAACAAGCGCGATAAATAAAGTACAGCAGAGAACCGATAAAAAAGGAAATTAGAGCAGCAGACAGTGAGTGCATGAGGAAGGATTAGAAGGTAACACAAGAGAAAACAACGCAGACCTTTAACAAAAAACGGAGAGTCACTGAAAGGGTCGGCTGGTTAGGAGATCATGTGGAGGCAGAGGGCTGAGGTGTTCAATGAGAACATTACATCTGTCAGCACGAAACAGAGGATGCTGCTAATGCCACAGTAAAGGAGGAGCTGGTGGAGAAACTGGATAGGATGAAAATAGATAAAGAAGAGGCAGTTAAAAGGTTGGCAGCTCTCACAGCAGAAAAGTCACCTGATCCGGATGCCATACATCCTGGATTACTGAGGGAAGGGTGGAAATAGTGGAGACTTAAGCCACAATCTTTTCATCTTTCCTTGGATATGGGAGTGATGCCAGAGAACTGCAGGTTGTTAATGTTACATCTGTGTTTAAAATAGAGAGAGATAAACCCAGTACCAGTTAGTCAAATGGTAGTGATGGGGACACGTTTAGAGACAATAATCCAGTATAAAATTCATTGTCACTTCGTAGAACATGGGTTGATAAATGACAGCCAGTACAGATTGATGAACAGAAAATCATGACTGAAATACTTAATGGTGTTTGATGAAGTTTCAGAGAACATTGACCAGGGGAGTGAGTTTGATGATGTGAGCCTGGACTTCCAAAGTGGGATTAAATGGGCAGTGGCAGCATGGATATAAAATTGAATAAGGGGCAGAAAGGATAATGTAGAGGTGAGCGGTTGTTTTCAGAGTGGAGGGATTTAGACAGAACCAATGCTCTGTCACGTCAGGCGGCTGTTCTATTCCCATTCTCAGAGCTCTTTTAAATTTTAATAAATTCCAGACAATATCTAAGTTTGCTGATGGCACTAGGTTAGGTGACATGGTTAGTAGTGTAGGTGGGAGCAGCAAGTTTCAAAGGATCATTGACAGATTCAGTGAGTGAACAAAAACTGTGGCCGATGGTGTTCAATATGGGGATGTGTGAGGTCACCCAACTTGGAGCAAAGAAAGATCAGAGAATTTCCTAAACAGTCAGAAACTTGGGACTGTGGAGGAGCTGAGAGTGAGTGAGAGTGAGAGCTGAGTGAGACTGGAGGGTGGATAAAGAGCAGCGGCAGAGCAGCCCGAGAGCAGCAGTGAGAGAGAGAAGGAGAGAAGAGTGAGAGCGGTGGGGGGGGATAAAGAGCTGTGAGGGAGGGGTTGGAGCAAACCGGCCATGTTTATAATAAATAGTCAAAGCATGATATCAGGGGAAAGAAGGGAGCTGGTTGGTTTCTGCAGATTTCTCTAAATTGGGCTTTGATTTAAACTAGGAGCTGGAAAATTAAACATTTCAATCAGGGTAAGTGTGACAGTCAGTGTAAGTGTAATAAGAGTATTAGTGCAGAGCAGGTCAAGAGATATTAAATACAATTTAGAGTTTAAACAAGGTACTCATTCGATTCTATAAGAAGGAATAGAGGTTTGTTTTCGATCACGGATGGGCAGCTGAGACCTGTTGCTTGCAGTTCCTGACCCATTTCGGAACCTCAGGCCTTGGGGGCCACATGTGTAGGAAGTCCCTGCAGCTGCTCGAGTTCGAGCTCAGGATTTCCGAAGTTGAGGGGCAGCTGGAGTCACTGCGGAGCATCGGGGAGGATGAGAGTTTCCTGGATCGTACGTTCCAGGTGGTGAACACCCCAAAGGGAGTGTGTTCAGGGTAGTAGATGGGCGGCCATCACAAGAGTAGGAAGAGGCAGGAAATGCAGGAGACCTTGGGGTCTGTGCCACCCATTGACTCAGAGACGTTTACAGCACAGAAGGACGCCAGTCGGCCCATCGTGTAAGCGCGGGTCAACAAAGATCTGACGACACTAATTTCATTTTCTAGCGCTTGGCCCATAGCCCTGGAGGCTATGGCAACGCAAGTGAATATCCAAATACTTCTTAAATTTATGAGAGTTTCTGACTGAACCACCTTTCAGGCAGTGAGTTCCGGACTCCCACCACCCACTGAGTGAAAAATATTCTCCTCAACTCCCCTCTTAACCTTCTACCTCTTCCATTAAATCTATGTCACCTGGTTATTGACCCCTCTACTAATGGAAAAAGTGCCTTCCTATCCACCCAGTCTGTGCCCCTCACAATCTTATTTACCTCTATCAGGTCCCCTCTCAATCTTTGCTGCTCCAAAGAAAACAGCCTCAGCCTATCCAATCTTTACTCATAGCTCAGAACATCCAGCCCAGGCAGCATCCTGGTAAATCTCCTCTGACCCTCTCCAGTACAATCACATCCTTCCTATAATGTGGTGACCAGAACTGCACTCAGTACTCCAGTTGTGGCTGAGACAGTGTTTTATACAGTTCCAGCATAACCTCCCCGCTCTTGTATTCTATGCCTCAGCTAATAAAGGCAAGTCAGCAGTGGCGCAGTGGTAATGCTTTGGGGACCCGGGTTCGAATCCCATCAGGGCAAGTCTAATGATGACCATGAAACCATTGTCGATCGTCGTAAAAACCCATCTGGTTCACTAATGCCCTTTAGGGAAGGAAACCTGCCATCCTTACCTGGTCCAGACCCACAGCAATGTGGGTGACTCTGAAATGCCTCCTGAACAAGGGCAATTAGGAATGGGCAACAAATGCCCTGCCCTGCGGCCTTCAGGGATCTGTGGACATGGACACTAAGGTCCCTCTGATCTTCAGTACTTTCCAAGGTCCTACAATTCAGTGTAATCCCTTACCTTGTTAGCCTTCCCCAAGTGCATTACCTCACACTTATCCAGGTTGAATTCCATTTGCCACTGCTCTGTCCACCTGACCAGTCCATTGATATCCTCCTGCAGATTACGGCTATCCTCCTCACTATTTACCACCAGGCCAATTCTCGTGTCATCCGCACACTTCTTGATCATACCCCCTACATTTAAGTCCAAATCATTAAGTACACCACAAACAGCAAGGGCCCCAGCACTGAGCCCTGTGGAACCCCACTGGAAACAAACTTCCTGCCACAGAAACATCCCTCTACCATCACCCTCTGCTTCCTGCCTCTCAGCCAATTTTGGATCCAATGTGCCACTCTGCCGTGGATCACTTGTGCACTCACTTTCTTGACCAGTCTGCCATGGGGGACCTTAAAAAAAAAGCCTAACTAAAGCCCATGTAGACCACATCAAATGTATAATCATCATCAACACTCCTGGTTAACTCCTCAAAAAATTTGATCAAATTTGTCAAACACGATCTTCCCTTAACAAATCCATGCTGACTATCCCTGATTAATCCGAGTCTCTCTAAGTGCAGATATATTCTGTCCCTCAGAGTTCTTTCTCAGGACTTCCCCACCACTGAGGTTAGACTGACAGGCCTGTAATTTCCCGATCTATCCCTTCCTCCCTTTTTTAATAATGGGACATTAGCTGTCTCCCAGTCCTCTGGTACCTCCCCTGTGGCCAGAGCAGATTTGAAAATTCCTGCCAAATCCCCTGATATCGCTTCCCTCGCCTCCCTCAACAGGCTGGTATACATCTCATCCAGGCCTGCTGATTATCTACTTTTAGGGCCACTAAACTCTCTAGTACCTCCTCTCTCTCTATGTTAATTTCATTTAATATTTCACAGTCCTTCACCCTGATGTCTTTATCTGCGTTGTCCTTTTCCATTCTGAAGGCCAATGCAATGTATTCTTTGAGGACTTTACCCACGTCTTATGGGTCCACATACAGGTCACCTCTATGGTCCCTAATTGGGCCTACTCTTTCCCTAGTTGTTCTCTTGCTGTTTATATATTTTCAAAAAACCCTTTAGGTTTTCCTTCATTCTACCCACCAATTTTTCTCATGCATTTTCTTAGCTTCCCTAATTTCCTTATTAAGTTCCCCTTGCACTTTTTATACTCCTCTAGCACTCAGCCTTATTGAGCCCTCGGTATCTGTCATAACCTCTTTTTTCCTTAATCCTAACCTTCATGTCCCTTGACATCCAGGGTTCTCTGGACTTGGTCCTCCTCTTTGTCTTTACAGGAACATACTTGCCCTGTACTCTCGCTATTTCCTCCTTGAATGCCTCCCACTGCTCTGACACAGTTTTATCTGCAAGGAGCTGCTCCTAGTCCACTTGGGCCAAATCGTACCTCATCTTCGTAAAATTAGCCCTTCCCCAGTTTAGAACTTTTATTCTTGGCCCAACCTTATCCTTTTCTATAACTCTACTGAATCAAACTGAGTTATGGTCACAATCTCCAAAATGCTCCCCTACTGATCTGCCTTCCACCAGCCTGGGCTCATTTCCCAATATTAGGTCCAGAACTGCCTGCTCCCTTGTTGGGCTTTCTACGCACTGGCTAAAAACGTTCTCCTGGTTGCAACTTAAGAATTTTGCTCCCTCCCTACCTTGCACACTGAAACTATCCCAGTTATGTTTGGGTAGTTAAAATCCCCGACTATTACTGCCTTATTATTCTTCCACATCTCTGAAATTTAATTACATATTTCATCCTCTATCTCCCTCTCTCTCACCCAACAGCATGTTTGCCCCTTCTGTGTTTTTTAATTCTACTCATATGGCCTCATTTGATGACCCTTCCATGATATCATCCCTCCTCACTGCTATAATTGATTCCTTGATCAATACCCCCTTCCTCTTCTATCCACCTACACCCCCGTCTCCCCCTATCATGTCTGAATACATTATAACCAGGAATGTTGAGCTGCCCTTCTTTCAGCCAGGTCTCGGTCATAGCTATGATATCATTCTCCCACTTGCCAATTTGTGCCCTCAGATCATCTGTCTTATTCCTCAGGCTCCTTGCATGAAAATACATTCCACTTAGCCTTGCTAAACTCACTTCTTTCAGAAGTGGCCTATGTTTCCTCTGCCTTTCAGACTCACTTACTAGTGTTTTAACTTCTCATTCCATCTCAGCTTCTCTCCCCTCTGAACAACTTTTCAGGATCCCATCCCCCTAACAATTTAGTTTAAATCCACCCCAACAGCATTAGCAAACCTCCCCGTGAGGATGCTGCTCCCGTTCCTGTTCAGATGGAACCTGTCCAACTTGTACAGGTCCCAACTACCCCAGAAACGGTCCCAATGTCCCAGGAATCTAAAGCCCTCCCACCTGCACCATCTCTCCAGCCACGCATTCATCTGCTCTATCCTTATGCTCCTATACTCACTCCTGTGTGGCACCTGGGGTAATCCGGAGATTACCACCTTTGAAGTCTTGCTTTTCAATTTCCCACCTAATTCCCTAAAGTCTGCTTGCAGGCCCTCATTTCTCTTTCTTCCTATGTTATTGGTCCCAACATGAACCATGGCCTCTGACCGATCACCCTCCCCCCTTCAGAATGCCCTGCAGCTGTTCCGTGACATCCTTAACCCTGTACCTGGGATGCAACATACCAACCAGGAGTTACGCCTATTGCCACAGAAGCGCCTGTTTAGTCCCCTCACTAATGAATCCCTTCCCACTATTGCCACTGTCCTCCCCCACTGAGCAGCTGGACCACCCACAGTGCCATGGCCTTGGCTCTGGTTGGCCTCCTCAGAGGAACCGTCACTCTCCATGACCGAAAAACAGTTTGCAAGTGTGGTGCACTCGGGGATTCCCTCACTACCTGCCTGGTGCCCTTCTTCTGTCTGGTGGTCACCCATTCCCTCTCTGCCTGCACCTCCTTCAGCTGCAGGGTGACCACGTCCTGAAACGTGCTATTCATGAGCCTCTGAGCCTCATGGATGCACCGTAGTGCCCCCATCTGCCGCTCAAGCTGCTAAACCAGGAGCTCGAGTTCCTCCAGTCGGAGGCACCTCCTGCACACATGGTCATCCAGACCGCCGGGAGAGTCTAGGATTTCCCACATAGCGCAGGATGTGCAAATCACAGCACTGAGCTCCCCAGGCATAACTTAACTAAATCGAATATGGACTCTTGCTTTTATTTTATCCTTACTCCTACTTGAGTCTCGCTGCTTTAACCTCTCTCTCCCGAAGTCTTGCTTGTTTAACCTCTCCCTCCGGAAGGGTCTGTGTTTTAACCTCTCTGTCCCAAAGTCTCTGTTTTAACCTCTCTCCCGAAGTCTCTGTTTTAACCTCTCTCCCGAAGTCTCTGTTTTAACATCTCTCCCGAAGTCTCTGTTTTAACCTCTGTTTCCCGAAGTCTCTGTTTTAACCTCTGTCTCCCGAAGTCTCTGTTTTAACCTCTCTCTCAAAGTCTCTGTTTAACCTCTCTCTCCCGAAGTCTCTGTTTTAACCTCTCTCTCGAAGTCTCTGTTTAACCTCTCTCTCCCGAAGTCTCTGTTTTAACCTCTCTCCCGAAGTCTCTGTTTTAACCTCTCTCTCCCGAAGTCTCTGTTTTAACCTCTCTCCCGAAGTCTCTGTTTTAACCTCTCTCTCCCGAAGTCTCTGTTTTAACCTCTCTCTCCCGAAGTCTCTGTTTTAACCTCTCTCCCGAAGTCTCTGTTTTAACCTCTCTCTCCCGAAGTCTCTGTTTTAACCTCTCTCCCAAAGTCTCTGTTTTAACCTCTCTCCCGAAGTCTCTGCTTTAACCTCTCTCCCGAAGTCTCGCTGTTTCAACCTCTCTCCTGAAGTCTCTGTTTTAACCTCTCTCTCCCGAAGTCTCTGTTTTAACCTCTCTCCCGAAGTCTCTGTTTTAACCTCTCTCCCGAAGTCTCTGTTTTAACCTCTCTCCCGAAGTCTCTGTTTTAACCTCTCTCCCGAAGTCTCTGTTTTAACCTCTCTCCCGAAGTCTCTGTTTTAACCTCTCTCTCCCGAAGTCTCTGTTTTAACCTCTCTCTCCCGAAGTCTCTGTTTTAACCTCTCTCTCCCGAAGTCTCGCTGTTTTAACCTCTCTCTCCCGAAGTCTCTGTTTTAACCTCTCTCTCCCGAAGTCTCTGTTTTAACCTCTCTCCCGAAGTCTCTGTTTTAACCTCTCTCTCCCGAAGTCTCTGTTTTAACCTGTCTCTCCCGAAGTCTCTGTTTTAACCTCTCTCCCGAAGTCTCTGTTTTAACCTCTCTCTCCCGAAGTCTCGCTGTTTTAACCTCTCTCCCGAAATCTCCCTGTTTTAACCTCCCACCCGAAGTCTGTTTTAACCTTTCTCTCTCCCGAAGTCTGTCTGTGTTAAGCTCTCTCTCCCGAAGTCTCGCTGTTTTAACCTTTCTCTCCCGAAGTCTCTGTTTTAAATTTTCTCTCTCCCGAACTCTCTGTTTTAACCTTTCTCTCTCCCGAAATCTGTTTTAACCTCTCTCTCTATCCTGAAGTCTCTATTTTAGCCTCACTCTCCCAAAGTCTCACTGTTTTAACCTCTCTGCTCCCGAACTCTCGCTGTTTTAGCCTCTTCCTCCCGAAGTCCCTCTATTTTAACCTCTATCTCCCACAGTCACTGTTCTCACTGTCAAACTGGTACTCAGAATTGCAGACTGCTGGGAATGGTGACACCCTGAAGGAGTGCAGTCCAGACCATGGCATCAATGGGCAAGAAACTGCACAGGTTGGAACAGCAAAGAGTAGAAACGCAGTCATTATTGGAGATTTCATAGTCAGGCGGACAGACAGGCTTTTCTGTTCCACATGGTGTGTTGTCTCCTTGGGGCCAGGGTAAAGGACATCATGGGGAGGGTGCAGATTATTCCGCAGGGGGAAGGGAGTGAGCCAGAGGTTGTGGTACACGTCAGTATCAATGACACAGGGGGGACAGGTATTGAGGTCACTCGGTCAGAATTTCAGCAGCTCAGGAGGTCGTTAAAATGTAGGATGTCGAAGGGAGTAATCTCTGGATTACTGCCAGTGCCACGTGATAGTGAGAGTAGAAATGTAGGAAGAAATAGGGAGCATCAATACATGGCTTGAGGCCAGTGCAGGAGGTGGGAGAGCCTTTAGATTCTTGGGACATTGGGGCCAGTTCTGTGACAGGAAACACCTATTCGAAAGGAACAGGTTGTACCTTAACAAGACTGGGACCAATGCCCTCATGGGGAGGGTCATTCATATGGTTGGGGGGGATTTGTACTGAACTGGCAGGGGGTGAGCCCCAGTATATAGAAGTAGAAAAGAGGAATAACTAGAAAAGGAAGTAGAACCATATAAGATAGGAGTAGATGAAGAAGGAATCTAAGAGGAATACAAGGACAGGTTTACAATGTATGTGCGTAATCGCACAAAGAGCGGTGAATAAAGCTGGTGAGCTAGAAGCACAAAGAGCCATGTGGGAAAATGATGTGGGGGCAATGATGGAAACGTGGTTTAAAAATGGTGAGGATCGGGTTCATATTCAAGGCTACAAAGTGTTCAGAAAAGAGAGAGAGGGAAAAAAATGGAGTTGTGGTGAGAGAGATAGAGGAACAAATACGCAGGGAAATCACAGAGATGTATAAGAACTATAAAGCGGTGATATCTGGGGATTTTGGAAATGTGTTTAGGAGAACTTCCTCGACCAGGATGTTCTCAGTCCAGTTAGGAAGGAGGCATTGCTGGATCTGGTGCTGGGGAATGAGGTGGGCCAAGGTTGGCCACGTGAACCAAGTGTCTGTGGGTGGACCCTTGGGTAAGAGTGATTGGAAGGGAGTGAACTTCAATGGGAGGAGAGGGGATTTAGCCAGGGTAAAATGGAACTAGAGACTGACAGGGAAAACTGTAACAGAACAATGGGTGATCTTTCAGGAGGAGATGTGTCAGGTACAGACTAGGTACTTTCCAATAAGGGGGAAAGGGAGGGGAACCAAAGCCAGGGCTCCTTGGATGATGAGGAAGATAGGAAATATGATGAAACAATGAAGCATATGATGTATGTCAGATGAATTCTTCAAGTGAGAACCAGGTCAGTGCTATTGAATGAGAGTGTGGAATTAACTCTCTCTCTGCCCATCTCTGTTACTGTATGTGAATGTGGAATTAACTAATCCCCAATATCATTCAATCTGCACAATTAACTCCCTATCCGTCATCTCTGTTGCTATGTTTCAGGGCAGAATTATGATAACTTTCTACCTATCATTAAACATTAGTCTGTCTGAGTGTGAAATTAATTCAGTATCTGTCAGCCTCTATTGCTGTATGTCAATGTGGAATTAAATCTCCCTCATCTCCATTACTGTGTGTGAGTGCACAATGAACTCTCATCTGTCAGTATTTGCTTCTGAGTTTCAGTGTGGAATTATCTCTCTGTCCATCTTTGTTAGTGTGAGAGGGCAGAATTAATTCTGTATCTGGTATTCTATATTACTGTATGTAAGTGGGGCATTAATTCTCTGTTCATCTCTGTTATTGCATGTGAGAGTGGAATTAACTGTCAGCCTTTGGTACTGTATATGAGTGCAGCATTTCTTTCTCTCGATGAGTGTAATTGAATATGGAATTAACTCTCTCTTTGACAGTCTCTGTTACTTTATGTGAGTGTGAATGAATTCTCTATCCTTTAGTCTCCAATAGTTTACTTTAGTGTGGCATTAACACACTGTGAATCTCTGTTACTGTCTGAGTGTGGAATTCACTCTCTGTCCATCTATAATAATGTGATTGTCATTAATTCTCAATCCGTCAGTCTCTGTTACTCTATGGAAGTGGGTCACTTTCAAGTTAGCAAACTGCAACCAGTAGAGAGTCACAGGGATCAGTGCCGGGTTCTCAGCTATTTACATTCTATATTAATGACTCAGATGAATGGAGAGAGCATCACCAAATTTTCAGACAATACATAGATAGGTGGGAAAGCAGGCTGTGAGGGGACACAAAGAGTCTGCAAGAGGATATAGAAAGGTTAAGTCAGTGGGCAAACATTTGTCAGATGGAATACAATGTGGGGAACATTGATGGGAAGAATAGAAAAACAAAACATTATTCAAATGATATATATACTAATGGACTAGACTGTGGTGTGCAGCGAGATGAGAAATCTCAAAATTTGCAGATGATCCAAAGATTGGAAACATTGTCAACTGTGATTGGGATAGTCTTGAACTCCAAAAGGACAAAGACATGTTGGTGGATTGGGCAGGCAAGTAGCAGCTGAAGTTCAATGCATAGAAGTGTCAGGTGATTCATTTTGGTAGGAAAAATATAGTGAGACAGTATTAAATAAAGGGACAGCCTTTAAAGGAGGTGCAGGAACAGAGGCACTTCATTGTATATGTACATCAATCACTGAAGATTGTGGGGCATGTTGAGGGAGAAGTTAATAAAGCATATAGAATCTCAGGCTTTATTAATAGGGGCACTGAGTACAAGATTCTGTGATTCTGTGAAGAGTAAGGAGGTCATGTTGAACTTGGATAAGTCACTTTTTAGGCTTCATCTGGAGTACTGTGTCCAGTTCTGGGTGTCATTCTTAAGGAAGGATGTGAAGGCATTGGAGACAGTACAGAGGAGATTCACAAGAATGATTCCAAGATAAATGACTTGGATATAAATGTAGGGGGAATGATCAAGAAGTTTGCAGACAATACAAAAATTGGCCGAGCAGTTGATAGCGAGGAGGATTTCTGTAGACTGCAGGAAGATATCAATGAACTGATCAGGTGGGCAGAAAAGTGGCAAATGGAATTCAACCCAGAGAAGTGTGAGGTGATGTATTTTTTTTATTCATTCATGGGATGTGGGTGTCACTGGCTAGGCTAGCATTTATAAACCATCCCTAAGAGGGCATTTAAGTATCAACCACATTGCTGTGGGTCTGGAGTCTCATGCAAGGCCACAATACATGGGAGGATACTGAGAGGTGTTGAGGAAGTGAGGGACCTTGAAGTGAGTTTCCACAGATCCCTGAAGGTAGCAGGACAGGTTCATAAGGTGGTTAAGATGGCATATGGAATCCTTTCACTTATTAGCTGAGGCATAGAATATGAAAGCAGGGAGGTTATGCTGAAACTACGTCAAACATTAGTTAGGCCACAACTTGAGTAGTGTGCAGTTCCGGTCAACTCATTGCGGAAAGGATCCAATTGTAGTAGAGAGAGTCCAGAGATTTATGAGGGTGTTGCCAGGACTGGAAAATCACAGCTATGAGGAAAGATTGGATGGATTGGGGTTGTTCTCCTTGGAAGACAGGAAGCAAAGGGGAGATTTGATTGAGATGCACAAAATTGTGAGGGGCCTGGATAGAGTGGATGGGAAGGGCCTATTTACTTTAGCAGTAGGGAAGTCTTGCTACAGCTACACAGCATTGGTGAGACTACACCGGGAGTACTGTGTTTTGTTGGAGTCTCCTTATTTAAAGAGGGATATAACTGCATAGGGGCACTTCAGAGAAGTTTGATTAGACTGACTCCTGAGATGAAGGAGTTGTCTCATGAGGAATGTTTAAGCAGGTTGGGCTGATTTGCATAGGAGATTCGAAGAATGAGAGGTGATCTCATTGAAACAACTAAGATTCTGAGGGGGTTTGACAGGGTAGATGTTGAGAGGGATGTTTCCATTTGTGGGGAAAAAGGAACCAAAGGGCACAGTTTAAAAATAAACATTTCCCATTTAAGACAAAAATGGGAAGGAATTTCTTCTCTCAGAGCGTCCTTAATCTTTGTAATTCTCCACCTTAGAGAGCAGTGGAGGCTGGGTCATTGCATATATTCATGCTGAGTTAGACAGATTTTTCATCGGCAGGAGAGTCAAGGGTTATAGGGCAGGTGGGAGAGTGGGTTTGAGGCCACAATCAGATCAGCCATGGTCTTATTGAATGGTGAAGCTGGCCCGATGGGCTGAATGGCCTCCTCCTGCTTCTCTTTCTTATATTTTTAATTTGTCAGTGTGGGATTGACCCTCTGTCTGTTAGTCTCTTTTGCTGTATTTCAGCGTGAAATTAACTCAGCCTTATCTGCATGTGAGTGTGGAATTGATTCTCTGTCCATCACTTACTGAATGTGAGTGTGTAATTTACATCTCTGTCAGTCTCTGTTACGGTTGAGAGTGGAACTATCTCTCGAGCAGCCTATGATACTGTATATGAGTGTGGAATTCACTCTTTGTCAGCCTCTAGGTGTATTAGAATATGGAATTAACTCATGTCAGTCTCTGTTACGGTATGTGAGTGTGGAATTATCTCTATCGCTCAGTCTTGGTTGCTGTGAGTGTGGAATTCTCTTTTCCAGTCTTTGTTCTGACATCTGAGAGTGGAGTTAAGACCTCTCAATTTCCATTAATATTTCAGTGAGGAATTAACTTACAACAACAGAGGCTGAGAGAAATTAAGAGAGTTAGTTCCACACTCTCATATTTGTCTGTCTGTGTTACTGTGTGTGAGTGAGGAATAAACAAACAATTTGTCAGGCTCTGTTACTGAGTGTGTGGAATTAACTCTCTATCAGTCAGTCTCTGTTATTGTGCCTGAGAATGTAGTAGAGGCAGGTTCAATTAAGGAATTCAAGAGAAAATTGGATTATTATCCAAAAAGGAAAAATGTGCAGGGCTATGTGGAAAAGGCGGTGAAGTGGCAAGAGGTGATTTGCTCCTTCAGAAGGCCAGCATAGAATATAATGGGCAGAATGGCCTCTGTCTGTGCTGTAATCATTCTATGATTCGATGAATTAACTTTCCGTCAATCTCTCTTACAATATATGAGTGTGGGTGGAATTAACACCATCTGTCACTCTCTGCTGTTACATGTGAATGTGAATTTTACTTCCTGTCAGTCTCTGTTACTATACAAGAAACAGTAAATGACCTTATATCAGAAATGCTTGGGCCCTACTGTTCTCAAAAGTGCTCGCAGTTAAACCCACCACCTTCTCCTCTCTCTACTCTCCAGTTCTAAAACAGCCAACAAGAACATACCTTCAAAGTAAGCGAGGATCGACTTCCATGTCCAACATCCATTCTGATTCAAAAGTGTTCTTCAATTGTCAGTTTGAGTTTCTGACCTTGGTTTTGTGAGCAACACCTGCAACAATTCACTGACAACATCATGTGGATAGTGGCAATCTGAAATAAAGAGAGAAAATGCTGGAAATACACAGCACATCAGACAGCAAATGTGGAGAAAGAAACGTTCACATTTCAAGCTACTGACAATCAACCTGCAATAAAACACTTACTAACATCTGCCCATGGTGACTGCAGTTCCCACAATTCCCTGCATCCCAGAAACGGCTCTATCAAATGCACTGACTTCCCCGGCATTGAGAGTGCGCATGCTCCCCAGGGCCGGCCCCGGGTCATTCTGAGGTCGAACTTATCGGCCCATTTCACCAATATGCTTATGTCCTTTTGAAGTTTAACACTCTCCTCCTCACAGTTCACAATACCTCCAAGTTTCATGTCATCCGCAAATTTTGAAATAGTGTCCCATACACCAAGCAGTCGGTCAACAATATATATCAGAAAGACCAGGGGATCTAATGCCGTCCCCCGGGTCCCCCGCCGCACGTCCGACGGGCCCGGCGGCTTTCATTCGGGCTCTGAGAACCGCTGAGACTCGGTGTTACTGAGGCTGCGCTCGATCAAGCTCCTTGCGCATGCGCGGCTAGACAGGATTTCCTTTACGATTTGGTGCGCTTGCGCAGTGCGGCCATTCTGATCGAGAATGGCCGTTTGAAATCACCCAGAGCATTCTGGGAATTCTGTCTGCCATTTTAGCATTACTGTAACGCGGGAGGAAGAGCCTAATAAATATCAACTTCACTCTATTTTCCATCCCAGAATTTCATACTCAGGTAATGATGGAGTGATAGTGAACGAGAGAAGAACATTCAGACTGTGCCCGCTCTTTGTGAGAAACGGGCTGGTCTCCACTGGTGTGTGTTTGCAGCAATTGCAGCTCGTGTTCTTGTGTGAACAAATGCAATTTGAGATGTTTGTTGCCGATTGAAGTGTTTACAGGAAGCGAGATTCCAATGTTAATGCCTGCAAACTGAAATGATAAATCAGATAAGTTTGTGAGTGGCAGCAAATATTTCTCTTAGTTGGGAAAGTAATTAACAGAGGATGGTTACTAATCCTACCGCCCACATAGTCATCTATGTTGTTTACATAAATGATGAATAATAGGGGACCCAGCACAGATCCCTGTGGTATGCTACTGGACACTGACTTGCAATCACTAATGCAGCCTTCTGTCATCACCCTGTCTCCTACAACGAAGCCAATTTTGAATCCACCTTATCAAATGACCCTGTGTCCCATGTGTATTTGCCTTCTTTATAAGTCTCCCATGTGGTACCTTGTCAAAGGCTTTGCTGAAATCCATAAAAACTATATCAACTGCACTTCCCTCATCTACACACCTGGTCACCTCCTCAAAAATTCAAACAAATTTGTTAGGCATGACCTCCCTCTGACAAAGCCATGCTGAATATCCCTGATCAAAACTTTCCTCTCCAAGTGGAGATAGATTTTCTCCTTCAGAATTTTCTCCAATAGTTTCCCTAACCATGACGTGAGACATACTGGCCTGCAGTTCCCTGGCTTATCTCTACAACCCTTCTTAAATAGAGGAACCACATTAGCTGTTCTCCAGTCATCTGGCACCTCCCCCGTGGCCAGGGAAGAATGGGAACAGGTTTCCTTTGTCTACCTGATCTAAACCTGTAATAATCTTGTACACCTCACTCAGACCAACCCTCAATCTCGGTTGCTTCAAGGAGAGCTGCTCCAGATTCCGCAAACAAACCTTGCAACTGTAATCCCTCATGCCTGGAACTATTCTAGTAAATCTTCTTTGCACCCTCTCAAAGACTCTCACATCCTTCTAAAAGTGTAGTGACCAGAAATGGATGCAATATTGTAGTTGCAGTCCAACCAGAGCTTTAGAAAGGTTAAACATAATGTTCCTGTTTTTATGCTCAGTACCTCTGTTGATTAAAGCAAAGATCCCATCTGCTTTCCAAACTACACCCTCAAAATCTCCTGTCTCCTTCAATGATCTAAAGACTCTCAGTCCCTCTGACCTTGCACAATTTTTAGAACTGGACTATCATGTTTATACTGCCTCTTTTCTGTCAAAATGCAGAACTGTTCCTGCGTGTGGGATTAATAATATGTCTCTGTTACAATATCATTAAGATCTGAGAATGCAGCTTCTGCCTCTTCATGAGAATCTTTCTGGGTAAAACCAGAGTTTACTCGGATTTTTGCAACTGTTGCATTACCTGAGTCTCACCGCCCTCACTCACTCTGTCTCTGTCAATCCCTCCACCCCCTCTCTCTTGAACTCCACATGAAGGCGGGATACTGTTGTTTCGTGGCTGAGTGCACACAATCTGTATCTTTAAATGATCAAAAATAATTCTGCTTGTGAACAAGATAATAATTTAAACCAGTTACAGTTTAACCCAGGCATAGCTGTGATTGGCTGCAGTCCCCTGAACCTGGGGAACAGACACTGTGAGCAGCTCCGGTCTCAGAGGGTTTAACAGTTACTGAGCTGGGAACCTACAATGAATTCCCGAGAATCCACAGCTCAGGCCGAGAGAAGAGGAAATCCTGTCCTGGGAGCTGTAATTCTGAGACACAGTTTGTCTTGTCAGTGTGTAGATGTGAACATTGTATCAGCGAGAGTGTGTTAAAGGGGCGGGCGGGTTAGACTAATGTCACTGTGTTTGTGTGTCCGGCCTCAGCGCCAGATTTCCGAGTCATTCTTGTGTAAAATCACAAGATTTCCCTGTCATAGGATCGCGCTGCTCCCCTGCTTAGCCCTGAAGAGAGAATTTAAGGCAATTTTTTCGCTTATTTCATGATTTTACTGGAAACACAGAGAAGAAGTCAGCGCTCGACTGAGAGGGCGCGATCAAAGCAGCAAAGAAACGAGTTTACATCGAAATTGCAGGGATGCGGTCACCTACACTGAACACGCCAAGCGCCAAACGGTCACTGCCATGGATGTGGTGTACGCTCTGAAACGCCAGGGCCGCACTCTCTATGGATTCGGCGGCTGAACAACTTTACCCTTTCTACCAAACACACAACAAAGGCTCTTTTAAGAGCCACCCACCGTCTCACAGAGAGAGCAGAGACCTCGGAACGCGAGGTGGGATGGGCGTGTGTTTGATTGGAATTCTCAATTTGGGCTCCAGCCAATTACTGTTCGGGGCGGTTCCTCACACAGTTTAAAAATGCGGATTGTAGGCCAGACTGTAATCGGTTCAGAAAATGGTCAGGACCAAGCAAACACCGCGCAAATCGACTGGAGGGAAAGCTCCCCGCAAACAGCTGGCTACCAAAGCGGCCCGGAAGAGCGCTCGAGCCACGGGCGGAGTGAAGAAGCCTCATCGCTACGAACCCGGCACTGTGGCTCTGAGGGAGATCCGCCGCTACCAGAGGTCCGAGCTGCTAATTCGCAAATTGGCTTTCCAGCGCCTGGTGCGAGAGATCGCTCAGGACTTTAGCGTCTTGCTCGCCCAGGGCTCGGCCGTCATGGCCCTGCAGGAGGCCAGCGAGGCTTACCTGGTGGGGCTCTTTGAGGAAGCCAAACTGTGCGCCATCCACGCCAAGCGAGTTACCATCATGCCCGAAGACATCCAGCTGGCCCGCCGCATCCGCGGGGAACGCGCCTAAAACCCGGCTTAAGCACCAAACACAACAACGGCTCTTTTAAGAGCCACTAAATCAAATAATGAAAGAGCTGTGACCGGCGTTTAGAACAGAAATTAATTCGGCCGCTCAGACTCGAATCTCGTAAGTAATCGGCATAGAATTTAAACCGTCCCACCCCCATGGGAAGTAAAGAAAATGCTGCCTATATGAGCAATTGAGATCGGAGACAGCCCTTTTCACAGACTGCGTGCGGGCAGATGCAATTGAATCAGATCCTGTCCGGGCGCAACACTCGCTGTGAAACCCGCTTGTGAATTTCCTCATGTCGCTCTCGTAATTGCATCGAATAGATTCGGTATTTTTGACATTGATGGATTTACAGAATGACTGTTTCTGATATCCTGTCCATAAATAGTTCACTAACAAAAGCGGGAGATGTGTGAGCAGAGAAACAGCGCTATCCAGAGCGGGAACTGAAAACACAAGATAACAAATCAGAAACAGATAAATCCACCGTTACAATAACTCCATCTCTGACCCTCCTGACAGTGAGCAGCCCTTTCCCGTGAGTGGCTCTGGAAAGAGCCTTTGGGTTATTAGATCACATTGTGGCCGCTTCACTTCCTCTGGGAGCGCTCAGCGCTGGTTTTCATGGGCAGCAGCACGGCCTGGATATTAGGCAGCACCCCGCCCTGAGCGATGGTCACCCCTCCCAGCAGCTTGTTGAGCTCCTCGTCGTTGCGGACGGCCAGCTGCAGGTGTCTGGGGATGATGAGTGTCTTCTTGTTGTCCCGGGCCGCGTTACCGGCCAGCTCGAGGATTTCAGCCGTCAGATACTCGAGCACAGCAGCCAGATAGACCGGGGCTCCGGCACCCACACGCTCAGCATAGTTGCCCTTTCTCAGGTGCCTGTGAACACGGCCCACCGGGAACCGCAGTCCAGCCCGGGAGGAGCGAGACTTGGCCTTGGACTGAGCTTTACCGCCGGTCTTTCCTCTTCCAGACATTTCCACAATCTCACAAACACTTTCACAGAGAATGAGGAAATCCTCTAACATTCGCTTCTCTTATATCTTCGGGATGAATGGTGCTGCGGGCATTGCTGATTGGTCACTTTGTGCTGCGTCTCATAATGTTGTTCATATCACCAACCTGATATCTACTGAACTCACCAATCCGGAGACTCCACGGAGTGAGGGCGGAAAATAACGGTGCCAAATTATCAGATTCCAACCTTTTTTATTTCAAATGCTGAAAGCCCGCCAAAATGTTATGCAACGAATAAAGGACACAATACCGTACTAATTGGAAATAGGCATTTAGTATGGGAATGTTGGATGCACTTAATCTCGCTCTCTCTTTCCCTTGTCTACAGTTTGTCTGTATCTGTCCGTTTCAGATTTTCGTCCTGGCTTTATCTGTATCTAAAACAAGCCGAAAATAACGGCGCCAAATTTACAGAATCCAAACTTTTCTTTTTATTCGATATGGAAAAAACCGCCGATATATTTATAAAACAATAAATAGATTTCATATAGAAAATCCCATTAATATTTAACTCTATCTGACGAAAAAATTTTGCCAATATCGGTCCGAGATGGGACTATTTCACATTTTATACCAAGTTCCAGATTCGCTTTTAGAATCCGGGATCCATTTCGGTTAATTTCAGTCCTTTTTGAAACCCTCTAACCAGCCGGCAGAAAGTCTCATTTTCATATCTCTAAAAACGGACGGTATATTTTAGATATTCGTGGGAATCAAAAGTGAACATTTTTGGTGTAAATTTGCCAGCGTTGTGACTGAAGGTTCCTGCACAACCGGGGCTGATAGGAAATGAACTGATCGATTATTGAGGCCAAACTTGACCAGAACTGGAAACTGACGCATTTGCGCTCTATTATCTCTCTCTCCAAAGCCAGGGAAAGGGGCCGAATATAAACGCGTCTGAGAACAAAGCGCAGTCATTAATTTATGGGGTATTATTAATGAGACCAACAATTGAACGAGGGTTAAATCTACATTACCGAGAATCGCTGTGATTGAGACGTGATCAAAATAACAATTAGACCATTCGGAAAGCTTCATAGTAAAATCATAAATATCATTAACACAACTACCGGCAGCGACACCGAACACAGCCAAGCATCAATGGAAACATCGATAAGGACAGGATTCGAACGAGAGCGTGTAAAACACAGTTCACCAACAGTCCATCGCCTTACCCTCTCGGCAACACCACAGAAGCCATGACACTATGGAAACATTACGATGCAGAAAGAGGCCATTCAGCCTGTCATGTCTGTGCCACCAAAAAAAAGAGCGAGCCGCTGATTTTAATCGGACTTTCCTGTACCTGGTCCGTAGCTTTGCAGGTGACAGCGCTTCAGGCGCAGATTCAAGTGCCTTTCCAATGAGTTGGTCGTTTCAGCCTCAACCACCGATTTAGGCGGTGAATTCCAGACACCCGCCACCCTCTGCGTGAAAAAGATATTCCTCGTGTCCCCTCTAATCCTTCTGCCAATCACCTCAAATCTATGCCCCCCAGGTAATTGACCCCTGAGCTAGGGAAGACAAGTCTTTATTGTTTACCATATCTAGGTCCCTCATAATCTTTTTGCACCTCAATTAGGTCACCCCCTCAACCTCCACTGTTCTAAGAAAACAACCCTAGAATATCCAACCTTTCCTCACAGCTGCAATTTTCAAGCCCTCGTAGCATTCTTTTAAATATTCTCTGCACTCCCTCCAGAGCATTTGTGTCCTTCCTGTAATGTGATGACCAGAACTGTGCACAAAATTCCAGCTGTGGCCTAACCAGCGTTTTATAGTTTTCCAGCATTATATCCCTGTTTTTGTATTCAATATTTCGTTCAATAAAGGAAAATGTTCCGTTACCACCTTGTCCCCCTGTCTTGCCACCTTCAGGGAAATGTGGACATGCACTCCAAAGTGTCTCCCTTCCGCAACCTGTCTCAATATTCTCCCGTTTATTGAGTGTACCCTTTCTTTGTCTGCCCTCCCCAAATGCATTACCCCAAACTTTCTGGGATTGAATTCCATTTGCCAATTTTCTGACCACTCAACCAAACCATGTATGGCATCTTTCAAATCACATTCTGCCCTCTTTGCAGCCTTGGTCCAAACATGGAGAAACAGCTGAACTCAAGCCGTGAGGTTCAAGTGTTGACTTATGTTCAGGGAAGCATTTGACCTAGTGCGGGCATCAAGGAACCCCAGCAAAACTGAAAGTTCATGGAAATAAGGCGGGAAACTCTGCACTGTTTGGAGTCGTCCCCGGGGTTTCTAATACATTCCAAAAGAATTCCAGCAGGAACAGTAATTCGCTTTTGTTTCATACACTATGGGTGACAATGAAACGATCCCTTGACTGCACTTTGTAGCACAGGTGGCTTGTTGATCTCCGGCCATGATTCACGCCTTGGGATTTTCATTTTATTAATGTGCGAGAGGTCCCGGGTTCAATTCCCGGACGAGCCCATCGGGCACCTTAATGCAGTAATTTTTTTCGCGCTCGAGGTGGTGGCAGTTCCGGAAATCAGGACCAGGTTTGAACACCCGGGAAGTCATTGCAGGGAATGCATCACTTCAACACGCGTGATGAAAATGAATGTCAAGTTTAAAGAACGTTTCTCCGTGCCATGAGACTCTGAATTTATCCCTATGCGTCAAATAAGGCAACTCCCTCCGTGTGGATTCAGGTAGGAGGCTGATTGCACTCAGTTACAATCTTGACTGAAAGGGCAAGCAGAGCTGGGAACCCCAAAGTTTCATTTCAATTTACCACATTTTAACTGTGTTCTGATGCTTGCAGTGAGCTGGGAGGGGTTTCTTTTGCAACCAAATGCTTGTAAGTTCCGGTCTTTCAGCGCTGGATTTTCACACTGTGTAGATGTTTGATATCAGGTTGAAGTGATTCACATCAGTCGGTTTACAACAGTCCCTGATCTGATGTGATTGGCATTTATGTTAATGGCAGAAACTACATTTCCACCTTTACACATCTGGCCGAATATTCAGGGCCTGTACCAAAGAGGATCATTTATTTCAACAGTTCATGAATGCAAAAAGTATAGAAGGGGGTTTAATTTGTGCCGAGCTGGCCGAGAGGTTAAGGTGATGGAATAAAAATCCATTGTTTTTTGCACGTTAAGGTTCGAATCCCACCTGGGTCGTTGTTTCATCAACTGTTTCTTCCTTGGAGGGGTGATTTTGCAGAAGGTCTGCCTGGAATCACTGATCTGATCCTCCAACCCAAGTTCTGAGGGCAGATTGCATAGAGTTTTCTTCTAAGATCTCCGTTGCGATTTTATTGTTAACAATAACTTGGGGATTCGATTTAGAGTCCATTCGACTTAATATTTCGATCTCTCTCTAAGGGGAGTTAGTGGAGCAGTGGAAATATCCGGGGGACTGGGGCTGCCAGAACTGATGAAATTTTCCAGCATTTTCATTAAAAATACTAGCTTCGCTGCAAACGACACCAGTATAAAACCTGAGAAAAGTCTCATTTTGGCTCTACATGCCTTTCAACCCGGTTTCAATTCGGAATCTTTACCTGATCTGTTTATAACAGGCGGGTAGAAAGCTCCTACTGATGGGCGAAATCACCATGACTACCGACAGTTCCGGGTCTCCCACATAAACACCATGAACTGTATGGGTTTTATTCATGTCACGGTTTAATAGATATTGAAGCGAAAATGGGGTGAGTCGTTCTTCCACTATATTGGAGTGGGAGAGTGCGGTCTGGGGAGATAATACACCGCTGCACTCCCCACTTAAAACATCAACATCCTTAATTAATGAACTAGTGACAGAAAGAGAATGAAATGATGCTAAAGCTGCTTTTCATTCAGTTACAGTTTGAGATTTCTCGCTCCTGTTCCCAGGTCAGTGCTCTTAATGTGACGTTTTGGGTGGCTCTGAAAAGAGCCTTTGTTGTGTGTTTGGTAGAAAGGTTCGAGTTGTTCAGCCGCCGAAACCATAGAGAATGCGGCCCTGGCGTTTCAGAGCGTACACCACGTCCATGGTAGTGACCGTTTTGCGCTTGGCGTGTTCAGTGTAGGTGACCGCATCCCTGATCACATTCTCCAGGAAAACCTTCAGCGCCCCGCGAGTCTCCTCATAGATCAAACCCGAGAGCCGCTTGACACCGCCTCGGCGAGCCAGGCGGCGGATTGCTGGTTTGGTGATGCCCTGGATATTATCACGAAGCACTTTGCGGTGCCGCTTTGCTCCGCCTTTCCCCAGTCCTTTGCCTCCTTTCCCCCTGCCAGACATGATGAACCTTCACTCAGATCACTGCAGAATATGAGAGACGAGCTGCTTCAAGTTCCTGTTTTAAATAACCCGCCCCGACCTGACTGAGAACGGGACAGAGAGTGAGAGGCGGGGCGGGGAGGAGACTGAGTGACAGACAGAACAGAGTCTGTGATCATCCAGCTCCGCCTCCTGCCTGTTCGAACTGATTTGTTTTCGAATTCTGGGCACCATTAATGGAACATCTTGTTTATCTATCGTTTGAAACCCGGATCTTTTAAATCCAGACCAGTCAGCAATGGTATTGAATTAGTGACAGCAAATCAATTATTTTAAGGGAGGTGTTGGTGTAGTTATTTCAGAGAGAACTTCATCATCCCTTCCAGGATAAGTTGCATTTTTTTATTGTTCGGAACTTTGTGGATATCTACATGGAGCCGTTGTAGTTGGTCACTATCTTTGTCTGTTTCACGGCCCGTTCCCCGGGCAGCAACAGACCTTTTCCTGTCTCGATGTGTCCACAGAAACAGCAGGAGCCAATATATTGTGGACTGGTGCCATCTGCTGGCTGCACGTGAGACGTGCAAAGAGGTAACTTCTTTGGGGAAATTTTAAATGTGTGTGAAACAACATAAACATGGTGAGAATTATTGCAAAACAGTTTATCAATCAGACACAAGATGCCAAAGATATAGTGTGTTTTGCGGTACTATAAATGGTGACTGTAATTTGAAGAAGTGGGCGATGGTGGTATAGTGGTGAGCATAGCTGCCTTCCAAGCAGTTGACCCGGGTCGATTCCTGGCCATCGCAGGAGTGATTTATTTTCAGCCTTATCCGTGGTCAGACCACAATTCTCTACACTGGTTAAAATACGCGTTGGGGTTCTTACAGTCCCACGCTCTGTAAGATTAGTCTTATCGGCAACTTTGTGAATCGGGTCCGAGCCATTTGCTCACCGTGCAAGCTTGATGCTGAAATCGGGCTCATCAAAGGCATCCTGCAGGGTAATGGCTACCCTGATCAGATCATTTCGCGCTGTGTATCACACAAGCTCATGACCGGGCCTGAGACCGTCACTTTCCACCCTGAAGTATATTCTCTATCAGTATAAATTGTTGTCTTCCCCTTACATTGGTTTTCTTGCGAGTGTCCTGTTGACTGCAGAAGGAAAAGCTTTGACATGTCTCTTTTTTCAGCCACACTCAAATACATTGGCGCTAATGTTCAATTTGTAAAACCGTTTCAGCTCTGCCAGGTTGGCTCAATCTACGGTCCATTTTCTTTTTGTTCTTGGAAAAACTCAGCAGGTCTGACAGCATCTGCGGAGGGGAATACAGTTGACGCTTCGAGTCCGTATGACTCTTCATCAGATCGCTCTGTATTCCCCTCCGCAGATGCTGTCAGAGCGGCTGAGTTTATCCAGGTATTTTTATTTTTGGCTAGATTTCCAGCATCCGTGGTATTTTGTTTTTTTTCTTTTTGATGTTTTTTGGTTGGTGAAATAAGCTGCTCTCTGATTTGTTACAAAAGCCACCCAATGAGATTCCGAACACCTTGACCATTCAGAAGTCGGCCGACTGCATTCCCCAGAAGTTTGAGGAAGGGTGTATGCGGGAGGAATTCTTCATTCGTGGTGTAAGTGTGTGTAAGATTGTAGAAAGACCGGCGGTAGAGCCCAGGACAAAGCCAAAGCCAAGTATCGCTCCTTTCGCGCTGGACTGCAGTTCCCGGTGGGCCGTGTTCACAGGCTCCTGAGAAAGGGCGACTATGTTGTGCGTGTGGGTGCCGGAACCCCGGTCTATCTGGCTGCTGTAATCGAGTATCTGACGGCTGAAATCCTCGAGCTGGCCGGTAACGCGGCCCGGGACAACAAGAAGACTCGCATCATCCCCAGACACCTGCAGCTGGCCGTCCGCAACGACGAGGAGCTCAACAAGCTGCTGGAAGGGGTGACCATCGCTCAGGGCGGGGTGCTGCCTAATATCCAGGCCGTGCTGCTGCCCAAGAAAACCAGCGCCGCTGCGGGCTCGAAGACCAAGTGAAGCGGCCATTCTTTAATCTAATAACCCAAAGGCTCTTTTCAGAGCCACGCACAGAGTCTGTGAAAGGGCTGCTCACTGTTTGAACTCATTTCATTCTGGCTCTGAAGAAGCGTCATGCCCATTAGAAGAGATAATTCCCTCTCTCCACACAGGTGCTGCCTGACCTGATGAAATTTTCCACCATTTTCATTAAAAATTCTAGTTTCGCTGCAAAAGACATTAGTATAAAACCTGAGAAAAGTCTCATTTAGGCTCTACATGCCTTTCAACCCGGTTTCAATTCGGAATCTTTACCTGATCTGTTTATAACAGGCGGGTAGAAAGCTCCTACTGATGGGCGAAATCACCATGACTACCGACAGTTCCGGGTCTCCCACATAAACATCATGAACTGTACGGGTTTTATTCATGTCACGGTTTAATAGATATTGAAGAGAAAATGGAGTGAGTCGTTCTTCCAATATATTGGAGTGGGAGAGTGGGGTCTGGGGAGGTACTACACCGCTCCAATCCCCACTTAAAACATCAACAACCTTAATAAATGAACTAGTGACAGAAAGAGAATGAAATGATGCTAAAGTTGCTTTTCATTCAGTTACAGTTTGAGATTTCTCGCTCCCGTTCCCAGGTCAGTGCTCTTAATGTGACGTTTTGGGTGGCTCTGAAAAGAGCCTTTGTTGTGTGTTTGGTAGAAAGGGTCGAGTTGTTCAGCCGCCGAAACCATAGAGAATGCGACCCTGGCGTTTCAGAGCGTACAGCACATCCATGGTAGTGACCGTCTTGCGCTTGGCGTGTTCAGTGTAGGTGACCGCATCCCTGAACACATTCTCCAGGAAAACCTTCAGCGCCCCGCGAGTCTCCTCATAGATCAAACTCGAGAGCCGCTTGACACCGCCACGGCGAGCCAGGCGGCGGATTGCTGGTTTGGTGATGCCCTGGATATTATCACGAAGCACTTTGCGGTGCCGCTTTGCTCCGCCTTTCCCCAGTCCTTTGCCTCCTTTCCCTCTGCCAGACATGATGATTCTTCACTCAGATCACTGCAGAATATGAGAGACGAGCTGCTTCACGTTCCTCTTTTAAATAGCCCGCCCGGACCTGACTGAGAACGGGAGGGGAGGAGACTGAGTGACAGAAAGAACAGAGTCTGTGATCATCTAGCTCCGCCTCCTGCCTGTTCGAACTGATTTGTTATCGAATTCTGGGCACCATTAGTGAACAGGGCGCTCGAAACAAATCTTACTCAATGGAACATCTTGATTATCTATAGTTAGAAACCGGGATCTTTTAAATCCAGACCTGTCAGCAATATCCCCGCCTCATTCCAGTCGCTTCTACAAACAGACAAACAGTCTGCTTCCATTTCTAGGACATCTTCTATTCCATTAACACACAACTCCCCTCCCAGAAGCATTGAGACTTTTGCTAACACCTCTTCCAGCTGAATTGGAGAATATAACGTGTTTGGGTTTGAGTTGTGACGCGTGGTTTGGCCAAGGTTGAGTTGGAGAGATTTGTAATCTACAAGGCAGTCAGGAGGTATGAGGATCAGGCAGAGAAGGAGAACGAAGGTCACAAACACATCAGCCTCTAAACCAGTTAGTCTGCAGGTATCACAAATTAATGGGACTAAGAACAATATAAAATCGGATCACGGGCCTGTAATTTAGTTTATTGAGAGGGAATTCGAAATGTTTTGCAAAGATTGAACCGGTCAGTGAAAGTGTCTGTCTAAGAACTGGAAATGAATACCGGCTGAAATTTAAACGGTTGGTATTGAATTAGTGACAGCAAATCAATTATTTTAAGGGAAGTGTTGGTGTAGTTATTTCAGAGAGAACTTCATCATCCCTTCCAGGATAAGTTGCATTTTTTTTATTGTTCGGAACTTTGTGGATATCTACATGGAGCCGTTGTAGTTGGTCACTATCTTTGTCTGTTTCACGGCCCGTTCCCCGGGCAGCAACAGACCTTTTCCTGTCTCGATGTGCCCACAGAAACAGCCGGAGAGAATTTATTGTGGACTGGTGCCCTCTGCTGGCTGCACGTGAGACGTGCAAAGAGGTAACTTCTTTGGGGAAATTTTAAATGTGTGTGAAACAACATAAACATGGTGAGAATTATTGCAAAACAGTTTATCAATCAGACACAAGATGCCAAGTATATAGTGTGTTTCGCGGTACTATAAATGCTGACTGTAATTTGAAGAAGTGTGCGATGGTGGTATAGTGGTGAGCATAGCTGCCTTCCAAGCAGTTGACCCGGGTCGATTACCGGCCATCGCAGTAGTGATTTATTTTCAGCCTTATCCGTGGTCAGACCACAATTCTCTAAATTAGTTAAAATACGCGTTGGGATTCTTACAGTTCCACGCTCTGTAAGATTGGTCTTATCAGCAACTTTGTGAATCGGGCCGGAGCCATTTGCTCACCGTGCAAGCTTGATGCTGAAATCGGGCTCATCAAAGGCATCCTGCAGGGTAATGGCTACCCTGACCAGATCATTTCGCGCTGTGACCGGGCTCATGACCGGGCTTTCAGAAGTGGCCGACTACATTCCCCAGAAGATAGGGAAAGCGTGAGTCCGAGAGGAATTCTTCATTCGTGGTGTAAGTGTGTGTAAGATTGTAGAAAGATCGGCGGTAGAGCCCAGGACAAAGCAAAAGCCAAGTCTCGCTCCTCCCGGGCTGGACTGCAGCTCCCGGTGGGCCGTGTTCACAGGCTCCTGAGAAACAGCAACTATGCTGTGCGTGTGGGTGCCGGAGCCCCCGTCTATCTGGCTGCTGTGCTCGAGTATCTGACGGCTGAAATCCTCGAGCTGGTCGCTAACGCGGCCCGGGACAACAAGAAGACCCGCATCATCCCCAGACACCTGCAGCTGGCCGTCCGCAACGACGAGGAGCTCAACAGGCTGTTGGGAGGGGTGACCATCGCTCAGGGCGGGGTGCTGCCTAATATCCAGGCCGTGCTGCTGCCCAAGAAAACCAGCGCCGCTGCGGGCTCGAAGACCAAGTGAATCGGCCATTCTTTAATCTAATAACCCAAAGGCTCTTTTCAGAGCCTCTCATAGAGTCTGTGAAAGGGCTGCTCACTGTCTGAACTCATTTCATTCTGGCACTGAAGAAGCGTCATGCCCACTCGAAGAGATAATTCCCTCTCTCCGCAAAGGTGCTGCCAGACCTGGTGAAATTTTCCAGCATTTTCATTAAAAAATAACAGCTTCGCTGCAAAAGACACCAGTATAAAACCTGAGAAAAGTCTCATTTTGGCTCTACATGCCTTTCAACCCGGTTTCAATTCGGAATCTTTACCTGATCTGTTTATAACAGGCGGGTAGAAAGCTCCTACTGATGGGCGAAATCACCATGACTACCGACAGTTCCGGGTCTCCCATATAAACATCATGAACTGTATGGGTTTTATTCAAATGACGGTTTAATAGATATTGAAGAGAAAATGGAGTGAGTCGTTCTTCCACTATATTGGAGTGGGAGAGTGGGGTCTGGGGAGGTAATAGACCGCTGCACTCCCCACTTAAAACATCAACATCCTTAATAAATGAACTAGTGACAGAAAGAGAATGAAATGATGCTAAAGTTGCTTTTCATTCAGTTACAGTTTGAGATTTCTCGCTCCCGTTCCCAGGTCAGTGCTCTTAATGTGACGTTTTGGGTGGCTCTGAAAAGAGCCTTTGTTGTTTGTTCGGTAGAAAGGGTCGAGTTGTTCAGCCGCCGAAACCATAGAGAGTGCGGCCCTGGCGTTTCAGAGCGTACACCATATCCATGGCAGTGACCGTCTTGCGCTTGGCGTGTTCAGTGTAGGTGACCGCATCCCTGATCACATTCTCCAGGAAAACCTTCAGCGCCCCGCGAGTCTCCTCATAGATCAAACTCGAGAGCCGCTTGACACCGCCACGGCGAGCCAGGCGGCGGATTGCTGGTTTGGTGATGCCCTGGATATTATCACGAAGCACTTTGCGGTGCCGCTTTGCTCCGCCTTTCCCCAGTCCTTTGCCTCCTTTCCCTCTGCCAGACATGATGATTCTTCAATCCGATCGCTGCAGACTATGAGAGACGAGCTGCTTCACGTTCCTCTTTTAAATAGCCCGCCCCGACCTGACTGAGAACGGGAGGGGAGGAGACTGAGTGACAGAAAGAACAGAGTCTGTGATCATCTAGCTCCGCCTCCTGCCTGTTCGAACTGATTTGTTTTCGAATTCTGGGCACCATTAGTGAACAGGGCGCTCGAAACAAATCTTACTCAATGGAACATCTTGATTATCTATAGTTAGAAACCGGGATCTTTTAAATCCAGACCTGTCAGCAATATCCCCGCCTCATTCCAGTCGCTTCTACAAACAGACAAACAGTCTGCTTCCATTTCTAGGACATCTTCTATTCCATTAACACACAACTCCCCTCCCAGAAGCATTGAGACTTTTACTAACCCCTCTTCCAGCTGAATTGGAGAATATAATATGTTTGGGTTTGAGTTGTGACGCGGGGTTTGGCCAAGGTTGAGTTGGGGAGATTTGTAATCTACAAGGCAGTCAAGAGGTGTGAGGATCAGGCAGAGAAGGAGAACGAAAGTCACAAACACATCAGCCTCTAAACCAGTTAGTCTGCAGGTATCACAAATTAATGGGACTAAGAACAAGATAAAATCGGATCACGGGCCTGTAATTTAGTTTATTGAGAGGGAATTCGAAATGTTTTGCAAAGATTGAACCGGTCAGTGAAAGTGTCTGTCTAAGAACTGGAAATGAATACCGGCTGAAATTTAAACGGTTGGTATTGAATTAGTGACAGCAAATCAATTATTTTAAGGGCAGTGTTGGTGTAGTTATTTCAGAGAGAACTTCATCATCCCTTCCAGGATAAGTTGCATTTTTTTATTGTTCTGAACTTTGTGGATATCTACATGGGGCCGTTGTAGTTGGTCACTATCTTTGTCTGTTTCACGGCCCGTTCCCCGGGCAGCAACAGACATTTTCCTGTCTCGATGTGTCCACAGTAACAGCAGGAGAGAATTTATTGTGGACTGGTGCCCTCTGCTGGCTGCACGTGAGACGTGCAAAGAGGTAACTTCTTTGGGGTCATTTTAAATGCGTGTGAAACAACATAAACATGGTGAGAATTATTTCAAATCAGTTTATCAATCAGACACAAGATGCCAAAGATATAGTGTGTTTCGCGGTACTATAAATGCTGATTGTAATTTGAAAAAACGGGCGATGGTGGTATAGTGGTGAGCATAGCTGCCTTCCAAGCAGTTTTACCCGGGTTCGATTCCCGGCCATCGCATTCGTGATTTATTTTCAGCCTAATCCGTAGTCAGACCAAAATTCTCTAAATTAGTTAAAATACGCGTTGGGATTCTTACAGTTCCACGCTCTGTAAGATTGGTCTTATCAGCAACTTTGTGATTCGGGCCCGAGCCATTTGTTCACCGTTCAAGCTTGATGCTGAAATCGGGCTCATCAAAGGCATCCTGCAGGGTAATGGCTACCCTGATCAGATCATTTCGCGCTGTGTATCACACAAGCTCATGACCGGGCTTTCAGAAGTGGCCGTCTACATTCCCCAGAAGATAGGGAAAGGGTGTGTGCGAGAGGAATTCTTCATTCGTGGTGTCAGTGTGTGTAAGATTGTAGAAAGACCGGCGGTGGAGCCCAGGACAAAGCCAAAGCCAAGTCTCGCTCCTCCCGGGCTGGACTGCAGCTCCCCGCGGGCCGTGTTCACAGGCTCATGAGAAAGAGCAGCTATGCTGAGCGTGTGGCTGCTGGAGCGCTCCGCTCTTCCGATTGTAACATTCCCGGCCGCTTTCCGGGGACAGGATCAGAAATCAGCCGTTTCTCTCTGTTCCGATGAAACCTGTAGGAAGGAGTCGGTTGGTAACCTATGTTATTGCGTTTCCAGTGAGCTGAGATTGGCTCTGTTTTAAATCGCTGCTTTGTTACCGCCGGTTACAGATAAGAGATTGACACATTTAATCTGTTCCTAAAATAGCGCCAGGATTCTGTGACGCAGAATGGAATATTACAGCTCCTAAAGCGTGAGATTAAAATTGTTGCCTTGAAATTAAGCCGTTCGGCTATTATCTTTTTTCCCCCCTCAAATTGGCGGGCTTTTCGAATTTGAAAATATAAGCCAATCGGCACTTCCAATTCCTGTTACTTGGCTCTCCGATTGGTTGAAGATTAGGATTGAGAATGGACTGACCAATCAGAGCTAGAGCCTGTCTAAAGTCTCTCAAACTTTTCACAATTATTATTTATAGAGGTTAAATTGATGGAATCTGTATCTTCCACTCCACCTGTACTTGAGTCCTAAAATATACTTTTTTCCAACAGGCAAATAATTGACGAAATCAGAATAAACGTAGTGTTTCCTCCAGAGATTTAATACTCAGCCAAAGCTTACACACATTGTTTGCTTTAAACCTACCATATCAGTGGCTTGTTGTTCTGCTGGAAATGTATGTGGAATGAATCCAAACTTATAATTAGTCCCAGAGACTGAAGGTTATATAATGAATCCCACACTCACACAGAAGCAGAGAATAATTCTCAAGCACATTTTCAGTGCCAGATGCTGAAAGATACAGGCTGGTCACTGCACTCACTCACAATAGCTGAATCTGAGAGATACTAAAGAAATATGACACACCAATTGTACCACTGAGAGATTTAGAAAGATTCCAAGCATCACATAGAGTAACAGATGCTGATGGATACAAATGGAAGACCACACACTAACACACACACACTGTAAATTCTACTTTCACATACAATACCGATGATTGGGAAAACTGCAATTGAATCTCACAATGATTTATAATAACAAAGATTGACAGATGTAAAATTAATCCCACTGACAGATACAGAATGAATCTCATGCACACAAACAGAACCAAGTGATGAAAGAAACATATGATTCCCATACTTACTTTACAATATCACAGGTACAGAGTGCCATTGACAGATCTGCATTGAACCAAATAACCCTTCGCCGTCCAATAAAATGTGAACGCTTCTTGTCTGTTCTGTCGCTCTCTGAGTGTGCTGACATCTACTGGCCAGAGCTGAGAACTGCAACAGAGCGGAACTTTTTTTTATTAATTCAATGGATATGAGATTCGCTGGCTCGGCCAGCATTTATTGTGCATTCCTAAGTGACCTTGAGAAGGTGGTGGTGAGCTGCCTTCCTGGACTGCTGCAGTCCCTGTGGTGTAGGTAGACCCACAGTGCTGTGAGGGAGGGAGTTCCAGGATTTTGATACAATGACATTAACTGTGTGTGTTGCAGAAACAGCTCAATATGAGGAATTAGTGACGGGATGTGATAGGGTGGACATAGAGGTGTCAACAATCAATTCAAAGAGAATTCGATACTACCTTGTTTTCCCACTGAGTCGGTAGAATTTGGAACTGGCTGTCATATTGAGCAGTCAAGACGATTAGCACAGCTGTATTTCAGGGAAAGCAAGATAAGCATAGGAGAGGGAATAGATTTCATGGAAAAAAAGGTAATATTACTTAAAGTAAACTGGATTGAAGATGGTTAGCAATAATGTACCAATGTGTCCAAATGGCCCAATGAAGTATATTCTTGGTAGAATGAATACTGATTTTCAAAGTACCTCAGAGACTCACAGATACATAATGAATCCCACACTCACATAGTGCACCAGAGACAGAGCAATGCAGAGTGAATCATACACGCACACACATCCCCAGAGACTGACCAATACATAATGAATCCCACACTCACATAGTGTACCAGAGGCAGAGCAATGCAGAGTGAATCCCACATGCACAAACATCCCCAGAGACTGACGAACACATAATGAATCCCACACTCACATAGTGCACCAGAGACAGAGCAATGCAGAGTGAATCCTACACTCACACACATCCCCAGAGACTGACCAATACATAATGAATCCCGCACTCACATAGTTTTCCAGAGAGAGCAATGCAGAATGAATGACTGATCCCCAGAGGCTGACAAATACATCAGGAGTCAGACACTCAAATCCTTTACCAGGGACAGAGCGATACAGAATGAATCCGGCACTTATACACATGGAATCTTAGAGAAGTTACACCACAGAGAAAGCCCATTCGGCCCTTTGTGTCTCTGGTGTTTCTCTGCCAGAGAAACCCAACTGGTTCTGATCCCCAGCCCTAGGTCGCTCATAATCTTTTTGCACCTCAATTAGGTCACCCCTCAACCTCCTCTGTCCTAAGGAAAACAACCCTAGAATATCCAACCTTTCCTCACAGCTGCAATTTTCAAGCCCTTGTAGCATTCTTTTAAATATTCTCTGCACTCCCTCCAGAGCATTTGTGTCCTTCCTGTAATGTGATGACCAGAACTGTGCACAAAATTCCAACCGTGGCCTAACCAGCGTTTTATAGATTTCCAGCATTATATCCCTGTTTTTGTATTCAATACTTCGTTCAATAAAGGAAAACATTCCGTTACCACCTTGTCCCCCTGTCTTGCCACCTTCAGGGAAATGTGAACATGCACTCCAACGTTTCTCACTTCCGCAACCTTTCTCAATATCTTCCCGTTTATTGAGTGTTCCCTTTCTTTGTTTGCCCTCCCCAAATGCATTACCCCAAACTTTCTGGGATTGAATTCCATTTGCCAATTTTCTGTCCATTCAACCAAACCATGTATGGCATCTTTTAAATCACATTCTGCCCTCTTTGCAGCCTTGGTCCAAACATGGAGAAACAGCTGAACTCAAGCCGTGAGGTTCAAGTGTTCTCTTATGTTCAGGGAAGCATTTGACCTAGTGCGGGCATCAAGGAACCCCAGCAAAACTGAAAGTTCATGGAAATGAGGAGGGAATCTCTCCACTGGTTGGAGTCATCCCCGGGGTTTCTAATACATTCCAAAAGAAAACCAGCAGGAACAGTAATTCGCTTTTGTTTGATACACTATGGGTGACAAGAAAAAGATCCTTTGACTGCACTTTGTAGTACAGGTGGCTCGTTGGTCTAGGGGCATGATTCACGCGTTGCGAATTTCATTCTATTAATCTGCGAGAGGACCCGGGTTCAATTCCCAAACGAGCCCATCGGGCATCTTAATGCAGTAATTTTTTTCGCGCTCGAGGTGGTGGCAGTTCCGGAAATCAGGACCAGGTTTGAACACCCGGGAACTCATTGCAGAAAATGCATCACTAAAAACACGCGTGATGAAAATGAATGTCAAGATTAAAGAACGTTTCTCCGTGCCATGAGACTCTAAATTTATCCCTATGCGTCAAATAAGGCAACTCCCTCCGTGTGGATTCAGGTTGGAGGCTGATTGCACTCGGCTACAATCTTGACTGAAAGGACAAGCAGAGCTGGGAACCCCAAAGTTTCATTTTATTTTACGACATTTTAAAGTGTTCCGGTGCTTGTAGTGAGCTGGAAGGGGTTTCATTTTGCAACCAAATGCTTGTAAGTTCCGGTCTTCCAGCGCTGGATTTTCACACTGTGTAGAAACATGTTGGATATCAGGTTGAAGTGTTGAAGTGATTCACATCAGTCGGTTTACAACAGTCCCTGATCTGATGTGGTGGGCATTTATGTTAATGGAAGAAACTACATTTCCACCTTTACACATCTGGCCGAATATTCAGGGCCTGTACCAAAGAGGATCATTTATTTCAACAGTTCATGAATGCAAAAAGTATAGAAGGGCGTTTAATAGGCCCCATTTGGTGCCGAGCTGGCCGAGAGGTTAAGGTGATGGAATAAAAATCCATTGTATTTTGCACGTTAAGGTTCGAATCCCACCTTGGTCGTTGTTTCATCAACTGTGTCTTCCTCGGTGCGGTGATTTTGCAGAAGGTCTGCCTGGAATCACTGATGTGATACTCCAACCCAAGTTCTGAGGCCAGATTGCACAGAGCTTTCTTCTAAGATCTCCGTTGCGATTTTATTGTTAACAATAACTTGGGGATCCGATATAGAGTCCATTCGACTTGATATATCTCTCTAAGAGGAGTTAGTGGAGCAGTGGAAATATCCGGGGGACTTATGTTCATTTCCCACCATGGCTGCTGCTGGAAATTAAACTCAATAATAAAAATCTGCAATTAAACGCTAATGTCAGTGATGGTTCACTGATGTCTTCCCTGGCCAGGACATTTGAGTTTGATTCCTAACTGCCCGCTGAGAAATCCACGGAGTTCAAGTACAATTTGGGATGTGTAACAAAGACTGGCCTTGCGAGCAACGCTCACATCCCATGAAATATTGTTTTCACTATTTGAAATACAAGCGTTAGGCCACCCCTCAGCCTTGTTATTACAAGAGAATAAAGATCCAAACTGTCAATCCTTTCGTCCTTGTATACCACGCATTGCACTTTTTGTTATTTATTCTTCTTTTGTGGGCTGTGTGCGTCAATTGCACGGCCAGAACATCCTGCCCTTCCCTAATCTCCCTCGAACTGGATGGCTTGCTCAGTAATTTCCGAGGGCAGATAAGAGTCAACCATATCCCCATGTGCAAGGAGTGACATGTAAGCCAGACCAGGTCAGGATGGCAGAATGTTTCCTCTTAAGTGCATTGGTGAACCAGATGATTTTTTTTAGTACATTCGACGATATTATCATGGCCGTCATTACAGAGACCAGCTTTCAATTCAAGAATCATGAAATAATTGAAATTAAATTCCACGAGCTGCCACGGTGGGATTTGAACACTTACCCCTAGAGATGAGCCTGGGCCTCTGGATTACGAGACCAGTGACATCATCTTTCATCCCTGGAAACATAAACTGAACATTCAGCGAATCATTCAGCCGCTTGATGAGGAAATTGGAATTCCCTCCGCAGCATTTTATTAAACGGATTAATGCAAAACCTTTTGTTCCATTGGAAATATCAATATTTTCTCGACATTAATCAGATATTGTGGATTTCTTAGTAACGGAACACAATCCAAAGATGAGTGAGGGATGAATGCACAAAGTAACAAGGAAATACATTCTGAGAAAGTGCTCCGCATTGTTTGGAAGAAAAAGCAGAACTTGCAGCTGACGAGTGGGAACCTGGTTTTCTGGACGTTCCACCAGATTTCTGTATAAAGCAACGGGACAGGACACGAAACTGCTATCTTCTGATTACACCATAATGTACATTGAAGTCAGACGCCTGATCCATTCGGACCAGGCTACCATTCCTTCCAGCCAGATAATGCCTTGTCCATAAAAACGGTGCTGCATTTATGTCTCTTGAATTTTTGAATGATCCACTGATTCCCAGAACCTTGGCCTCGGGATCTCAGATTGATTTTGGATCATGAAGTCAGTTCCTATTGTCCGCACCTCTCCTCAAAATGTCGCTGCAATTTTTTGTCCTCTCTAAATCTTGGTCCGTTGACCTTCACTCAATCGTTGCTAAATTCCTGAAATGAAAACACAGAACATCCCCTTCATCCAAACCACTTCGAAAGGAATTCCTTCTTCCTTGTTTAACAAGAAATTCCACCGACGGTTCGGAGATGTTGAGGCGAGCGTGTCAGAGTGAGGAACTGTTTCCGATGATTGGCAATCCAGGTACTGGGGCGGGGTGGAGGTGGAGTTTGGTGGGAGGGAGAGGTGGGGGATAGGGGTTAGAGGATGGGAGAGGTTGGGTGGGGGGTAGGAGCTGGCGGCACTGGGGGCAGTAAAACATTCAGAGCTTTCCGGAGGTGAAATTCGAAACCATCTCTATCGACAGACGGGGATGAGAATTTCAGAGCTCCCTTCCGGAAACGACACTTCAATTTTAAATCTCACTTTGATAGATTTCTAATCATCAAATATATTAGACAAAAGGGAGAAAGGTGGGTATTTCTATACATCGGAAACTTGCTGCTTGAAATATTAATGAAGACGCTGAGTTATGCATTCACTGTAATCGAACTCAGTTTTCTTTGATGACAAATAAGAACCAAATCAGCAATCCTCCCATCATGCTGAAATCAATTTATTTCTGCAGCTACAAGATGACTGCAAACTGAAAATAATGTCACTCCGACACTTTCTGTTCATAGTAACAGGCGCTGGAACACTTCCTGTCCCTATGATACAGACACTTAGACACTTGCTGCCCAACAATTGATTTCAGTCCTGTGAAAGCGTTTGTGAAATTGTGAAATGTCTGGAAGAGGAAAGACCGGCGGTAAAGCTCGCTCCAAGACCAAGTCTCGCTCCTCCCGGGCTGGACTGCAGTTCCCGGTGGGCCGTGTTCACAGGCTCCTGAGAAAGGGCAACTATGCTGAGCGTGTGGGTGCCGGAGCCCCGGTCTATCTGGCTGCTGTGCTCGAGTATCTGACGGCTGAAATCCTCGAGCTGGCCGGTAACGCGGCCCGGGACAACAAGAAGTCCCGCATCATCCCCAGACACCTGCAGCTGGCCGTCCACAACGACGAGGAGGTCAACAAGCTGCTGGGAGGGGTGACCATCGCTCAGGGCGGGGTGCTGCCTAATATCCAGGCCGTGCTGCTGCCCAAGAAAACCAGCGCCTCTGCGGCCTCGAAGACCAAGTGAAGCGGCCATTCTTTAATCAAATAACCCAAAGGCTCTTTTCAGAGCCTCTCACAGAGTCTGTGAAAGGGCTGCTCACTGTTTGAACTCATTTCATTCTGGCTCTGAAGAAACGTCATGTCCATTAGAAGAGATAATTCCCTCTCTCCACACAGGTGCTGCCTGACCTGGTGATATTTTCCAGCATTTTCATTAAAAATACTAGCTTCGCAGCAAACGACACCAGTATAAAACCTGAGAAAAGTCTCATTTTGGCTCTACATGCCTTTCAACCCGGTTTCAATTCGGAATCTTTACCTGATCTGTTTATAACAGGCGGGTAGAAAGCTCCTACTGATGGGCGAAATCACCATGACTACCGACAGTTCCGGGTCTCCCACATAAACATCATGAACTGTATGGGTTTTATTCAAATGACGGTTTAATAGATATTGAAGAGAAAACGGAGTGAGTCGTCCTTCCAATATATTGGAGTGGGAGAGTGGGGTCTGGGGAGATAATACACCGCTCCACTCCTCACTTAAAACATCAACAACCTTAATAAATGAACTAGTGACAGAAAGAGAATGAAATGATGCTAAAGTTGCTTTTCATTCAGTTACAGTTTGAGATTTCTCGCTCCCGTTCCCAGGTCAGTGCTCTTAATGTGACGTTTTGGGTGGCTCTGAAAAGAGCCTTTGTTGTGTGTTTGGTAGAAAGGGTCGAGTTGTTCAGCCGCCGAAACCATAGAGAGTGCGGCCCTGGCGTTTCAGAGCGTACATCACATCCATGGCAGTGACCGTCTTGCGCTTGGCGTGTTCAGTGTAGGTGACCGCATCTCTGATCACATTCTCCAGGAAAACCTTCAGCGCCCCGCGAGTCTCCTCATAGATCAAACTCGAGAGCCGCTTGACACTGCCACGGCGAGCCAGGCGGCGGATTGCTGGTTTGGTGATGCCCTGGATATTATCACGAAGCACTTTGCGGTGCTGCTTTGCTCCGCCTTTAGCCAGTCCTTTGCCTCCTTTCCCTTTGCCAGGCATGATGATTCTTCACTCAGATCGCTGCAGAATATGAGAGACGAGCTGCTTCACGTTCCTCTTTTAAATAGCCCGCCCCGACCTGACTGAGAACAGGACAGAGAGTGAGAGGCGGGGCGGGGAGGAGACTGAGTGACAGACAGAACAGAGTCTGTGATCATCCAGCTCCGCCTCCTGCCTGTTCGAACTGATTTGTTTTCGAATTCTGGGCACCATTAGTGAACAGGGCGCTCGAAACAAATCTTACTCAATGGAACATCTTGTTTATCTATAGTTAGAAACCGGGATCTTTTAAATCCAGACCTGTCAGCAATATCCCGCCTCTATGATCAAGATAAAATCGGATCACGGGCCTGTAATTTAGTTTATTGAGCGGGAATTCGAAAAGTTTTGCAAAGATTGAACCGGTCAGTGAAAGTGTCTGTCTAAGAACTGGAAATGAATACCGGCTGAAATTTAAACGGTTGGTATTGAAGAGGTGACAACAAATCAATTATTTTAAGGGAGGTGTTGGTGTAGTTATTTCAGAGAGAACTTCATCATCCCTTCCAGGATAAGTTGCATTTTTTTATTGTTCGGAACTTTGTGGATATCTACATGGAGCCGTTGTAGTTGGTCACTATCTTTGTCTGTTTCACGGCCCGTTCCCCGGGCAGCAACAGACCTTTTCCTGTCTCGATGTGTCCACAGAAACAGCCGGAGAGAATTTATTGTGGACTGGTGCCCTCTGCTGGCTGCACGTGAGACGTGCAAAGAGGTAACTTCTTTGGGGAAATTTTAAATGTGTGTGAAACAACATAAACATGGTGAGAATTATTGCAAAACAGTTTATCAATCAGACACAAGATGCCAAAGATATAGTGTGTTTCGCGGTACTATAAATGGTGACTGTAATTTGAAGAAGTGTGCGATGGTGGTATAGTGGTGAGCATAGCTGTCTTCCAAGCAGTTGACCCGGGTCGATTCCCGGCCATCGCAGTAGTGATTTATTTTCAGCCTTCTCCGTGGTCAGACCACAATTCTCTACATTAGTTAAAAAACGCGTTGGGATTCTTACAGTTCCACGCTCTGTAAGATTGGTCTTATCAGCAACTTTGTGAATCGGGTCCGAGCCATTTGCTCAACGTGCAAGCGTGATGCGGAAACTGGGCTCATCAAAGGCATCCTGCAGGGTAATGGTTACACTGATCAGGTCATTTCGCGCTGTGTATCACACAAGCTCATGTCTGGGCTTTCAGAAGTGGCCGACTACATTCCCCAGAAGATAGGGAAAGGGTGAGTGCGAGAGGAATTCTTCATTCGTGGTGTCAGTGTGTGTAAGATTGTAGAAAGACCGGCGGGGGAGCCCAGGACAAAGCCAAAGCCAAGTCTCGCTCCTCCCGGGCTGGACTGCAGCTCCCCGCGGGCCGTGTTCACAGGCTCATGAGAAAGAGCAGCTATGCTGAGCGTGTGGCTGCTGGAGCGCTCCGCTCTTCCGATTGTAACATTGCCGGCCGCTTTCAGGGTACAGGATCAGAAATCAGCCGTTTCTCTCTGTTCCGATGAAACCTGTGAAGGAGTCGGTTGGTAACCTATGTTATTGCGTTTCCAGTGAGCTGAGATTGGCTCTTTTTAAATCGCTGCTTTGTTACCGCCGGTTACAGATAACAGATTGACACATTTAATCTGTTCCTAAAATAGCGCCAGGACTCTGTGACGCAGAATGCAATATTACAGCTCCTAAAGCGTGAGATTAAAATTGCCTGGAAATTAAGCCGTTCGGCTATTATCTTTTTTCCCCCCTTAAATTGGCGGGCTTTTCGAATTTGAAAACATAAGCCAATCGGCACTTCCAATTCCTGTTACCTGGCTCTCCGATTGGTTGAAGATTAGGATTGAGAATGGACTGACCAATCAGAGCTAGAGCCTGTCGAAAGTCTCTCAAACCATTCACAATGATTATTTATAGAGGTTAAATTGATGGAATCTGTATCTTCCGCTCCACCTGTACTTGAGTCCTAAAATATACTTTTTTCCAACAGGCAAATAATTGACGAAACCAGAATAAAGGTGGTGTTTCCTCCAGAGATTTAATACTCAGCCAAAGCTTACACACATTGTTTGCTTTAAACCTACCATATCAGTGGCTTGTTGTTCTGCTGGAAATGTATGTGGAATGAATCCAAATTTATAATTAGTCCCAGAGACTGAAGGTAATATAATGAATCCCACACTCACACAGAAGCAGAGAATAATTCTCAAGCACATTTTCAGTGCCAGATGCTGAAAGATACAGGCTGGTCACTGCACTCACTCACAATAGCTGAATCTGAGTGATACTAAAGAAATATGACACACCAATTGTACCACTGAGACATTTAGAAAGAGTCCAAGCATCACATAGAGTAACAGATGCTGATGGATACACATGGAAGACCACACACTAACACACACACACTGTAAATTCCACTTTCACATACAATACCAATGATTGGGAAAACCGCAATTGAATCTCACAATGTTTTATAATACCAAAGATTAACAGATGTAAAATTAATCCCACTGACAGATACAGAATGAATCTCATGCACACAAACAGAACCAAGTGATGAAAGAAACATATGATTCCCATACTTACTTTACAATATCACAGGTACAGAGTGCCATTGACAGATCTGCATTGAACCAAATACCTCCCTTCGCCGTCCAATAAAATATGAACGCTTCTTGTCTGTTCTGTCGCTCTCTGAGTGTGCTGACATCTACAGGCCAGAGCTGAGAAGTGCAACAGAGCGGAGCTTTTTTTTATTAATTCAATGGATATGAGATTCGCTGGCTCGGCCAGCATTTATTGTCCATTCCTAAGTGACCTTGAGAAGGTGGTGGTGAGCTGCCTTCTTGGACCGTTGCAATCTCAGTGGCGTAGTTAAACCCACAGTGCTGTGAGGGTGGGAGTTCCAGGATTTTGATACAATGACATTAACTGTGTGTGTTGCAGAAACAGCTCAATATGAGGAATTAGTGATGGGGTGTGATAGGGTGGACATAGAGGTGTCAACAATCAATTCAAAGAGAATTCGATATTACCTTGTTTTCCCACTGAGTCGGTAGAATTTGGAACTGGCTGTCATGTTGAGCAGTCAAGACGATTAGCACAGCTGTATTTCAGGGAAAGCAAGATAAGCATAGGAGAGGGAATAGATTTCATGGATAAACAGGTAATATTACATAAAGTAAACTGGATTGAAGATCGTTAGCATTAATGTACCAATGTATCCAAATGGCCCAATGAAGTATATTCTTGGTAGAATGAATACTGATTTTCAAAGTACCTCAGAGACTCACAGATACATAATGAATCCCACACTCACATAGTGCACCAGAGACAGAGCAATGCAGAGTGAATCCTACACTCACACACATCCCCAGGGACTGACCAATACATAGTGAATCCCACACTCACATAGTGTACCAGAGGCAGAGCAATGCAGAGTGAATCCTACACTCACACACATCCCCAGGGACTGACCAATACATAGTGAATCCCACACTCACATAGTGTACCAGAGGCAGAGCAATGCAGAGTGAATCCTACACGCACACACATCCCCAGAGACTGACCAATACATAATGAATCCCACACTCACATAGTGCACCAGAGACAGAGCAATGCAGAGTGAATCATACACTCACACACATCCCCAGAGACTGACCAATACATAATGAATCCCGCACTCACATAGTTTTCCAGAGAGAGCAATGCAGAATGAATGACAGATCCCCAGAGGCTGACAAATACATCAGGAGTCAGACACTCAAATCCTTTACCAGTGACAGAGCGATACAGAATGAATCCGGCACTTATACACATGAAATCTTAGAATAGTTACACCACAGAGAAAGCCCATTCGGCCCTTTATGTCTCTGGTGTTTCTCTGCCAGAGAAACCCAACTGGTTCTGAATCCCAGCCCTAGGTCGCTCATAATCTTTTTGCACCTCAATTAGGTCACCCCTCAACCTCCTCTGTCCTAAGGAAAACAACCCTAGAATATCCAACCTTCCTCACAGCTGCAATTTTCAAGCCCTTGTAGCATTCTTTTAAATATTCTCTGTACACCCTCCAGAGCATTTGTGTCCTTCCTGTAACGTGATGACCTGAACAGTGCACAAAATTCCAACAATGGCCTAACCAGCGTTTTATAGATTTCCAGCATTATATCCCTGTTTTTGTATTCAATATTTCGTTCAATAAAGGAAAACATTCCGTTACCACCTTGTCCCCCTGTCTTGCCACCTTCAGGGAAATGTGAACATGCACTCCAAAGTGTCTCCCTTCCGCAACCTGTCTCAATATCTTCCCATTTATTGAGTGTTCCCTTTCTTTGTCTGCCCTCCTCAAATGCATTACCCCAAACTTTCTGGGATTGAATTCCATTTGCCAATTTTCTGACCACACAACCAACCCATGTATGGCATCTTTTAAATCACATTCTGACCTCTTTGCAGCCTTGGTCCAAACATGGAGAAACAGCTGAACTCAAGCCATGAGGTTCAAGTGTTCACTTATGTACAGGGAAGCATTTGACCTATTGCGGGCATCAAGGAATCCCAGCAAAACTGAAAGTTCATGGAAATGAGGAGGGAAACTCTCCACTGGTTGGAGTCATCCCCGGGGTTTCTAAAACATTCCAAAAGATTTCCAGCAGGAACAGTAATTCGCTTTTGTTTGATACACTATGGGTGACAAGGAAAGGATCCTTTGACTGCACTTTGTAGTACTGGTAGCTCGTTGGTCTAGTGGCATGATTCTTGCCTTGCGAATTTTATTTTATTAATGTGCGAGAGTTCCCGGGTTCAATTCCCGGACGAGCCCATCTTAATGCAGTAATTTTGTTTGCCCTCGAGGTGGTGGCAGTTCCGGAAATGAGGACCAGGTTTGAACACCCGGGAACACATTGCAGAAAATGCATCACTAAAAACACGCGTGATGAAAATGAATGTCAAGATTAAAGAACGTTTCTCCGTGCCATGAGACTCTGAATTTATCCCTATGTGCCAAATAAGGCAACTCACTCCGTGTGGATTCAGGTAGGCACTCGGTTACAATCTTGACTGAAAGGACAAGCTGAGCTGGGAACCCCAGTGTTTCATTACAATTTACCACATTTTAATGCGTTCCGGTGCTTGCAGTGAGCTGGGAGGGGTTTCCTTTTGCAACCAAATGCTTGTAAGTTCCGGTCTTTCAGCGCTGGATTTTCACACTGTGTAGAAACATGTTTGATATCAGGTTGAAGTGTTGAAGTGATTCACATCAGTCGGTTTACAACAGTCCCTGATCTGATGTGATGGGCATTTATGTTAATGGCAGAAACTACATTTCCACCTTTACACATCTGGCCGAATATTCAGGGCCTGTACCAAAGAGGATCATTTATTTCAACAGTTCATGAATGCAAAAAGTATATAAGGGGTTTTAATTTGTGCTGAGCTGGCCGAGAGGTTAAGGTGATGGAATATAAATCAATTGATTTTTGCACGTTAAGGTTCGAATCCCACCTTGGTCGTTGTTTCATCAACTGTTTCTTCCTTGGTGCGGGGATTTTGCAGAAGGTCTGCCTGGAATCACTGATGTGATCCTCCAACCCAAGTTCTGAGGCCAGATTGCATAGAGTTTTCTTCTAAGATCTCCGTTGCGATTTGATTGTTAACAATAACTTGGGGATCCGATTTAGAGTCCATTCGACTTAATATTTCGATCTCTCTCTAAGGGGAGTTAGTGGAGCAGTGGAAATATCCGGGGGACTGGGGTTCATTTCCCACCATGGCTGCTGCTGGAAATTAAACTCAATAATTAAAACCTTTAATTAAACGCTAATCTCAGTGGTGGTTCACTGATGTCTTCCCTGGCCGGACCTACATATGAGTTTGATTCCTAACTGCCCGCTGAGAAATCCACGGAGTTCAAGTACAATTTGGGATGTGTAACAAAGACTGGCCTTGCGAGCGACGCTCACATCCCATGAAATATTGTTTTCACTATTTGAAATACAAGCGTTAGGCCACCCCTCAGCCTTGTTATTACAAGAGAATAAAGATCCAAACTGTCAATCCTTTCGTCCTTGTATACCACGCATTGCATTTTTTTGTTATTTATTCTTCTTCTGTGGGCTGTGGGCGTCAACTGCACGGCCAGAACATCCTGCCCTTCCCTAATCTCCCTCGAATTGGATGGCTTGCTCAGTATTTTCCGAGGGCAGATAAGAGTCAACCATATCCCCATGTGCATGGAGTCACATGTAAACCAGACCAGGTCAGGACGGCAGACTGTTTCCTCTTAAGTGCATTGGTGAACCAGATTTTTTTTTTAGTACAATCGACGATAGTTTCATGGCCATCATTACAGAGACCAGTTTTCAATTCAAGAATCATGAAATGATTGAATTTAAATTCCACGAGCTGCCACGGTGGGATTTGAACACTTGCCCCTAGAGATGAGCCTGGTCCTCTGGATTCCGAGACCAGTGACATCATCTTTCATCCCTGGAAACAACAACTGAACATTCAGCGAATCATTCAGCCGCTTGATGAGGAAATTGGAATTCCCTCCGCAGCATTTTATTAAACTGATTGATTCAAAGCCTTTTGTTCCATTGGAAATATCAATATTCTCTCGACATTAGTCAGACATTGTGGATTTCTTAGGAACGAAACACAATCGAAAGATGAGTGAGGGATTAATGCACAAAGTAACAAGGAAATACATTCTGAGAAAGAGCTCCGCATTGTTTGTAAGAAAAAGCAGAACTTGCAGCTGACGAGTGGGAACCTGGTTTACTGGACGTTCCACCAGATTTCTGTATGAAGCAACGGGACAGGACACGAAACTGCTATCTTCTGATTACATCATAATGTACATTGAAGTCAGACGCCTGATCCATTTGGACCAGGCTACCAGTCCTTCCAGCCAAATAATGCCTTGGCCACAAAAACTGTGCTGCATTTATGTCTCTTGAATTTTTGAATGATCCACTGATTCCCAGACCCTTGGCCTCGGGATCTCAGATTGATTTTGGATCATGAAGTCAGTTACTATTGTCCGCACCTCTCCTCAAAATGTCCCTGCAATTTTTTTGTCCTCTCTAAATCTTGGCCCGTTGACCTTCACTCAATCGCTGCTAAATTCCTGAAATAAAAAAATCCCACCTTCTCCAGAACAAAAACATATTCATTCTCTTAAATAAGTCCCATCAGTGACTTAGGGCGATAGTTGATAACACTTGGGGTCTCGTCCGAGATTTGAATACGACACCTCTCGCAGAATATCTCAATAAGAATGGCTAAGCGAGAATCATACCCATCCCACAGCCTCTTCATCTTCTTCTTCTTAGGCAGTAACTCGTCACTGAGAATGGCTTTTTTTCCACGTTGCGGGTTCTGAGGAGCCTAAAAAGTCCAATGCTGGCTCCGCACACTCTGCCACAGGTTGGGGCAGGTAGTGTTTGAGGAGGCGGGTGGGTGGGATGCTCGGATTTTGCTCCGCTCCTTCCGCTGTTTGCGCTTGGCCTCCACCTGGGCCTGTCGGAGACGTTCCAAATGGTTGGCACCTTCGCGGATGTTTCTTCTCCAGTTCGGGCGTTTCGAGCAAGAGATTCCCACAAATCAGTGGGAATGTTGCATTTTATCAGGGAGGCTTTGAGGGAGTCCCTGAAACGTTTCCTCTGCCCTCCTGGTAGCCGCTTGCCGTGACGAAGCGGGCATCTAGTTCCATTAACATCCAAAGCCAGTCAACTATCCTTTCACACCGCGAGAGTAACACAGGAAATGTAAGAATTACACATGGGCGGTGAAACAGAGTTCGTGTTGTAGGTAAGTGACTTTTCACCTGAACAGGAGAGGAAAATATTTTGTGATAGGGGTTAAGCCAGTGAAAGGGAAGCGGGAAAAAAGCAAAAACGACGCCCTGGAAAATCTTGGAAATCGGGAGAGATAAAATCACAACAGAGTTTGTGCTGCATCGCCAGAGAGAGGGAAACATCAGCTCCGAGAGTTAAACAGCACAGAAGTAGGGCACTCGGCTCCGTATGTGGAGCAATAAAGAGAAAAAAATATGTAACTGGTGGAGGTTTTAAATCGCGGATTGATGAACAACTGCCGAGGCTCAAACCCACATCTGCGAACAGAAGGGAATCAGAATGTTGGCAGTTTTTACAGAGCGATATTGTTGAGCTGAATGTTCACACTGGAAGGCTGTAAAGTTCCTCATTGAAGGATGAGGCGCTGTTCCAATCTTGAGCTTCATCGGAACATTGCAGGAGTCCGAGAACCGAGTGATCAGGGTGAGAGCCAGGTCGCCAGTCTTTTCGTTTCACCAGCTTGACTGTGTGGATGATATGTTTGGACTTTCTGTTAATTTACCGCACATTGTTGGCTATCAGTTTTGTCGCGGGAAAATGCCACGTCAACACTTTCTGTCAAAAGTAACCCCATCCCAACACTTAATGCCCTGAGAAACTGTCACTTAGACATGTGATGACCAGCAATTGAAGTGAGCGCTGCCTAACTTCCCTGACCGTTAATTCCCCCTGAGCTTCTTTGCTAAGTCGAATTAAAGCTGACTTTCTGCAACTCCTATAACACGGCTAAAATATGGTCAAGTAATATGAAGCTGTAACCCTCCCACCTCCCCCCCATCCCCGGCCGCACAGCCACCCTCAGCTCTGCCAGTCTGAATGTTCTTTCAGACAAAACTTCAACTCCATGTGAAAATCAGGCTGTGAACATTTTGACCCAATTGGGCTGTGTACAAAGGGAGGTCACATGGTTTTCATGGTTCTGAATGAAAACATACCTGGAAAACTGTGTTTTCAAAAGTGGGCTTTTTTTTCCTTCGAGAAGAGAAGGTCCAACTGCTTGATGTTGTCTCGGATCAGTGCTGGGGAGCGACTGTGGAACCCTGACCCCATCTCAAGGCCTGCGCACCCTGACCTTTGCCTTGATCCATTGGATTTTAACGTTTGGCAAAATTCCCCCCTTTCTAAAGAAGGGTCATAAGGACTCGAAACATTGACTCTGTATTTATTTCTCCCCACAGATGCTGTTAGTCCAGCTGATAATTTCCAGCATTTTCTGTTTCTGTTTTTGATTTTCAAGATCCTCATCATTTTGCTTTAATTTCCCCTATTTCTCTTTTTAATATCATGGTTTTCTATTATGAGCACGTGTAAGTAAGTGTGTGTGTGTTTGTGAGAGAGGGAGAGCATGTGTATGTGTGTGTGTGTATGTGTATGTGTGTGTGTGTATGTATATGACTTTTTATCTCGAAAGATTAATTCGCATAATTTCAGATCCATACTCTATGTTCATAAGCTTTACTTTTCTATTCGAAAATACCTTTTCTTATAATAAACAAACAAATTTATTGTTCATCGAAATAATCCACTTTAAAATCTCTTTTATTTTCGGGAACAGAGGTGAAGGTTTATAATTGGCCATTTTGGAAAGTCAATTGAACATTTCAACCAATGTTGCGACCTGTGGAGTAGTGGGACTAGACCAAGGGCACACTCCTCCCACCCCGCTCGTAACAGGGTGTTCACTCCGAAACTTAACTCCAGCTTGCTTCGACTTTTCTTTTAAGATCTTGGATTCGATACTTTTGTTCACAATAATATGGGGATCCGACTTAGAGTTCATTCGACATGATATTTCGATCTCCCTCTAAGGTCAAACATTGGAGCAGTGGAAATATTCCGGGGACGTGGGTTCATTTCCCACCATAGGTTGCTGGTGGAAATTAAACTCAATAATTAAAGCCTGCAATTAAACGCTAAGCTCAGTGGTGGTTCACTGATGTCTTCCCACTGATGTCTGGCCTACATATGAGTTTGATTCCTAACTGCCCGCTGAGAAAGCCATTGATTTCAAGGACAGTTTGAGATGTATTACAGAGACTGGCCTTGCGAACGACGTTCACAACCCCTGAAATAATGTTTTAAAAGGTTGAATGTGCACCTCACTGATTAGATCTTCCATCAGCCCCTGTAATGGTCAGACGTGTTGGATAATAAAGCGCTTTGTGACGTCAGGAGAAAGATCAATTCAGAACATCTCAGTGAAACCGAGGCTCAAACCCACATCTGCGAACAGAAGGGAATCAGAATGTTGGCAGTTTTTACAGAGTGATATTGTTGAGCTGAATGTTCACACTGGAAGGCTGTAAAGTTCCTCGTTGAAGGATGAGCCGCTGCTCCTCGAGCGAACCTTGAGCTTCATCGGAACATTACAGGAGTCCGAGAACCGAGTGATCAGGGTGAAAGCCAGGTCGCCAGTCATTTCGTTTCACCAGCTTGACTGTGTGGATGAGTTGTTGGACTTTCTGTTAATTTACCGCACATTCTTGGCTATCAGTTCTGTCACAGGAAAATGCCACTTCAACACTTCCTGTCAAAAGTAACCCCATCCCAACTCTTACTGCCCTGAGAAACTGCCACTTAGACATGTGATGACCAGTAATTGAAGTGAGCGCTGCCTAACGTCCCTGACCGTTAATTCCCCCTGAGCTTCTTTACTAAGTCGAATTAAAGCTGACTTTCTGCAACTCCTATAACGCAGCTAAAATATGGTCAAATAATATGAAGCTGTAACCTTCCCGCCTAACCCACCATCATCTGCCCCCACAACACGTCCCTCCCCTCAGTGCACCCCCCCAACTACAACCACCCTCGCCACTCCCCTCCCCTCCACACCAATCCCACTCCCCCTTCCCCCCCGGCCCCACAGCCACCCCCAGCTCTGCCAGACTGAATGTTCTTTCAGACAAGCCTACAACACCATGTTCAAATCAGGCTGTGAACATTTTGATCCAATTGGGCTGTGTACAAAGGGGGTCACATGGATTTCATGGTTCTGAAGGAAAACATGCCCGGGAGACTGTCTTGTAAAAAATGGGCTTTTTTTTCCTTTGAGAAGAGAAGGACCAACTGCTTGATGTTGTCACTGATCAGTGCGGGGGGAGCGACTGTAGAACAATGACCCCATCTCAAGACTGCGCACCCTGACCTTTGCCTTGATCCATTGACGTTTAATGTTTGGCAAAATTACCCCCTTTCTAGAGAAGCGTCAGAAGGACTCGAAACGTTGACTCTGTATTTATTTCTCCCCACAGATGCTGTTAGACCAGCTGATTTTTTTCCAGCATTTTCTGTTTTTGTTTCTGATTTCCAACATCCCCATCATTATGCTTTAATTTCCCCTAGTTCTCTTTTTACTATCATGGTTTCCTATTATGCGTGCGTGTGTGTATGTGTGTGTGTGTGTGTGTTTGTGAGAGAGGGAGAGCGTATTTCTGTGTGTATGTGTGTGTTGGTTCCTATGATGGGTGCGTGTGTGTATGTGTGTGTGTGTGTGTTTGTGAGAGAGGGAGAACGTGTGTCTGTGTGTATGTGTGTGTGTGTGTGTGTTTGTGAGAGAGGGAGAACGTGTGTCTGTGTGACTTCAGATCCATACTGTATGTTCATAAGCTTTACATGTCTATTCGAAAATACCTTTTTTTATAATAAACAAATGAATTTATTGTTCATCGAAATAATCCACTTTGAAACCTCTTTTATTCTCGGGAACACTGGTGAAAGTAAATAATTGGCAATTTTGGTGAGTCAAATGAACATTTGAGCCAATGTTGCGACCTGTGGAGTAGTGGGACTAGACCAACCGCGCACTCCTCCCATCCCACTCGTAACAGTGTGCTCACTCAGAAACTTAGCTCCAGGTCACTGTCGACTCCTTCTGTAAAGCCGATGACATATTGGGCTTCCCACTAAACATGCAGAAAACTAAGGTCCGATTCCAATATTCGTGACTGAGGAAGACCCCGAGAAACGGCTGCACACAAAGAGCTTACTGAAAGGTCAAATTATGTTGTTTCAGTGAGTCATAGAAGTGACCTTGGAGCAGGTTAAGCAGCATTTCCCGTGTTTCAATGAGAAATGCTGATCTGAATTTAAAAGGAAAGAGTAAATATTTGTAATACTCATGAGATCCGTCTGCCGCATGACTGAGGCGAGCTCATTTCTCGACCTAATCACTGAGGGACACAGACACAAAGAAATATTAATAAACGGGAGGGAAACAATGGATTAATTGAATTCCAATTACGGTCTCCTGGTTAATGTTAAAAAAAAGCAGAATTGCAATGCATCAACAGACGGATTTTCAGGAATTTAAAATTCCAATGACTGATCGAGGAACCAGAAGCTGCGAACATATGAGCGTTGCACGGTTGTTAGCATAGTTTATATGGGTGCTGAGTTGACCAGTGCTTTTTCAAGAATGGTCAAACCGAGCTTTATTCCAGTAAGGTGGACCAGCGGGCACAGAGCTGTCCGTGTGCGTTGGAGGAGACCCCTACCCTCAGAAGCGGGACTGGGTCTTCCCAAAAACCGCTGGCGAAATCAGCTAGCGACGCTCAGGCGAAAGGGCTTGCAACATGCTGCCGAAACCCGGGATGGGACCAGGGACCTTTAGATCTTCAGTCTAACGCTCTCCCAACTGAGGTATTTCGGCTGACAGAAGGGCGTTCTTCGAGCCAGAATTAAACCAGAGACCTAAGGATGTTAGTTTTACAGGCACCTGCAGTCCTGCGCTTATATTAAAGAACATGATCATATAATGACAAAGGACAGCCATCACCTCGTTTCAGTTCCCTCCAGTTTTCCAGTTTTTCTTGATGAAGAGGGGGTGCAAAGCCCAACGAAGCATCAGTTCATTGCCATAATCTCTCGGCCAATCGCTACACAGGGACTGTCCTACAAACAACTTTCTTCATCCTTTGAGTGAATTGCTCCCTGACGTCACTATTAAATGGCTTCGCTCTAAGTTTAAGGTTATATACATTTGTTCTGCACTCCCTCGCCAGAGGAAATCGTTTCTCCGCATTAAAACCTACTAATCATCTCAATTACCTCAACCAGATAGCGCCTACACTTTCCCAACTCACGAGTATGTTAGCGTCACAGCGGGAGCACATCTAACTGCAGATCAGAAAAATGTGTGTGTCGCACTTGTCATGGCTAGTTTTACACCAAATCTGTATCTGAATTAATGGAACCCACTTGTGATAAACACTGTCGCCTTTCACTGGGGCTGATCAGTTTCATAGAGCCACGTATGCGATTTGCTCAGTTCTGCTTTTGTACAAAGCCGGGGAAATGCAACAGAGATGTCAGTCTTCAGCCAGCTCCATTCACTCCAAGTGAAATCAAGAAATGGCTGAAGGCACGGGTAACTGCAAAGGCTTTGGGCCCCGACACCAATCCGGCAGCAGTATTGAAAACCTGTGCTCCAGAAATAGCCTCGCCCCTCGCCAAGTTGTTCCAGTGCAGGAACAGGACTGGCATCTAGCCGGAAATGTGTGAAATTGCTCAGGTCTGTCTTGTCCACAAAAAAACAGGAAAATCCAACCGGAAAAAGCCGCCCCATCAGCCTACTCTAGTTGAATAAGAAGGTGAGGGAAAATGTCTTCGTCAGTGCGATCAAGTGACCCTTACTCCGCACTAATCCGCTCACTGAAGTTCAGTTTGTCTCCAGCCAGGGTCACTCAGCTCCTGACCTCATTGCAGCCTTGGTCCAAACATGAAGAAAACAACTGAACTCAAGACGTGAGGTGCAAGTGACTGCACTTGAGTTCAAAGAAGCATTTGACCTAATGTGGCATCAAGGAACCCCAGCAATACTGAAGTCAAAAGAAGTAAGGCGGGAAACTCACCACTGGTTGGAGTCGTCCCCGGGGTTTCTAAAACATCCGAAAAGATTTCCAGCAGGAACAGTAATTCGCTTATGATTGATTCACTTTGTGTGACAATGAAAGGATTCCTTGATTGGTTTGTGTTATGTCGTTAGCTTGTTTGTCGCTTTGGGCTTTCCTGTGGATTCATATGCGTCAGGTCCCGGGTTCCATTCCCGGACGAGCCCATCTTAATGCAGCATTTCTTTTCGCGCTCGAGGTGGTGGCGGTTCCGGAAATCAGGACCAGGTTTGAACACCCGGGAAGTCATTGCAGGGGATGCATCACTTTAACACACGTGATAAAAATGAATGTCAAGTTTAAAGAACGTTTCTCCGTGCCATGAGACTCTAAATTTATCCTAATACATCAAATAAGGGAGCTGTCCACTTGTGGATTCACGTGGGAGGCTGATTGCACTCAGTTTCAATCTTGACTGAAAGGACAAGCAGAGCTGGGAATCCCAGTGTTCCATTTTAATTTACCACATTTTAGCTGTGTTCCGGTGCTCGCAGTGAGCTGGGAGGGGTTTCCTTTTGCTATCAAATGCTTTTATGTTGAAGTCTTTCCGCGGTGGGTTTTCACACTGTATAGAAACATGTTAGGTTAAAGTCTTGAAGCGATTCATATCAGTCGGTTTACAACAGTCCTTGATCTGATGTGATGCACATTTATTTTAATAAGATAAACTATGTTTCCACTTTTACACATCTGGCCGAATATTCAGGGCCTGTACCAAAGAGGATCATTTATTTCAACGGTTCATGGATGCAAAAAGTATAGAAGGGGGTTTAAGAAAGGGCATTTTGCGATGAGGTGGCCGAGAGGTTAAGGCGATGGACTGCTAATCCATTGTGCTTTGCACGCGTGGGTTTGAATCCCACCCTCGTCGTTACTTTATCAACTGTTTCCGTCTTATTCCGGTGATTTTGCAGAAGCTCTGCCTGGAATCACTGATGTGATACTCCAACCCAAGTTATGAGGCCAGCTTGCGTCGACTTTTCTTGTAAGATCTTGGATTCGATACTTCTGTTCACAATAACATGGGGATCCGACTTAGTGTCCTTTCGACATGTTATTTCCATCTCTCTCAGGGGAAACATTGGAGCAGTGGAAATATTCCGGGGACTTGGGTTCATTTCCCAAAATAGTTGCTGATGGAAATTAAACTCAATAATTAAAACCTGCAATTAAACACTAATCTCAGTGGTGGTTCACCGATGTCTTCCCTGGTCTGGCCTAGGGATCAGTTTGATTCCAAACTGCCCGCTGAGAAATCTACTGATTCAAGGACAGTTTGGGATTTGTAACAAAGACTGACCTTGCGAACGACGGTCACATCCCCTGAAATAATGTTTTAAAAGGGTGAATGCGCACCTCACTGATTGGATCTTCCATCAGCCCCTGTAATGGACAGACGTGTTGAATATTAAAGCGCTTTGTGACGTCAAGAAAAATATAAATTTCAGTGAAACCGAGACTCAAACCCACATCTGCGAACAGAAGGGAATCAGAATGTTGGCAGTTTTTACAGAGCGATATTGTTGAGCTGAATGTTCACACTGGAAGGCTGTGAAGTTCCTCATTGAAGGATGAGCCGCTGCTCCTCCAGCGAACCCTGAGCTTCATCGGAACATGGCAGGAGTCCGAGAACCGAGTGATCAGGGTGAGAGCCAGGTCGCCAGTCATTTCGTTTCACCAGCTTGACGGTGTGGATGAGTTGTTGGACTTTCTGTTAATTTACCGCACATTCTTGGCTATCAGTTCTGTCGCAGGAAAATGCCACTTCAACACTTTCTGTCAAAAGTAACCCCATCCCAACTCTTACTGCCCTGAGAAACTGCCACTTAGACATGTGATGACCAGTAATTGAAGTGAGCGCTGCCTAACTTCCCTGACCGTTAATTCCTCCTGAGCTTCTTTGCTAAGTCCAATTAAAGCTGACTTTCTGCAACTCCTAAAACACAGCTAAAATATGGTCAAGTAACATGAAGCTGTAACCCTTCCGTCCAACCCACCATCATCTGCCCCCACCACACGCCCCTCCTCTCACTGCTTCACCCAATTGCCACCACCCTCGCCCCCCTGCACCCCCAGCACTACCCCCCACCCCTCCCCCGCCCCCCTTCCCCCGGACCCGCAGCCACCCCCCAACTCTGCCAAGCTGAATGTTCTTTCAGACAAGCCTACATGTTGAAATCAGGCTGTGAACATTTTGACCCGATAGGGCTCTGTACACTGGGGGTCACATGGATTTCATGGTTCTGAAAGAAATCATACCTGGAAAACTGTGTTTTAAAAAGTGGGCTTTTTTTCCTTTGAGAAGAGAAGGACCAACTGCTTGATGTTGTCACGGATCAGTGCTGGGGGAGTTACTGTCGAACACTGACCCCATCTCAAGGACTGCACACCCTGTCTTTTGCCTTGATCGATTGACTTTTAATTTTTGGCAAAATTCCTCCCTTTCTAAAGAAGGTTCATAAGGGCTCGAAACGTTGACTCTGTATTTACTTCTCCCCACAGATGCTGTTAGAGCAGCTGATTTTTTGCAGCATTTTCTGTTATTGTTTCTGATTTCCAGCATCCCCATCATTTTGCTTTAATTTCCCCTATTTCTCTTTTTACTATCATGGTTTCCTATTATGAATGCGTGTGTGTATGTGTGTTTGTGAGAGAGGGAGAGCGTGTGTGTGTATATGTGTGTGTATATGTGTGTGTGTGTGTGTGTGTGACTTATGGTATCTCAAAAGATTAATTCGCATAATGTCAGATCCATACTGTACTTTTCTATTCGAAAATACCTTTTTCTATAATAAACAAACATATTTATTGTTCATCGAAATAATCCACTTTAAAACCTCTTTTATTCTCGGGAACAGTGGTGAAGGTAAATAATTGGCAATTTTGGTGAGTAAATTGAACATTTGAGCCAATGTTGTGACCTGTAGAGTACTGGGAATAGACCAAGGGCGCACTCCTCCCATCCCGCTCGTAAAAGGGTGCTCACTCAGAAACTTAGCTCCAGGTCACTGTCGACTCCTTCTATAAAGCCGATGACATATTGGGCTTCCCACTAAACATGCAGAAAACTAAGATCCGATTCCAATATGCGTGACTGAGGAAGACCCCCAGAAACGGCTGCACCCAAAGAGCTTACTGAAAGGTCAAATTATGTTGTTTCAGTGAGTCATAGAAGTGACCTTGGAGCAGGTGAAGCAGCATTTCCTGTGTTTCAATGAGAAATCCTGATCTGAATTTAAAAGGAAAGGGTAAATATTTGTAATACTCATGAGATCCATCCGCCGCATGACTGAGGCGAGCTCATTTCATAGTGACCTAATCACTGAGAGACACAGACACAAAGAAATGTTAATAAACGAGAGGGAAACAATGGACTACTTGGATTCCAATTACGGTCCCCTGGTTAAAGTGAAAAAAAGCACCAATGCAATGCATCAACAGACGGATTTTCAGGAAATTAAAATCAGTCAATGACTGATCGAGGAACCAGAAGCTGGGAACATATGGCCAGCGCTTTTTCATATGTTTTTTTCAAGAAAGGTTAAACCGAGCTTTATTCAAGTAAGGTGGACCAGCGGTCACAGAGCTCTCCGTGTGCGGTGGATGAGACCCCTACCCTCAGAAGCGGGACTAGGCCTTCCCAAAAACGGTCGGCGCCATCGGCTAGCGACGCTCAGGCGAAAGGATTTGCTATTTGCTGCCGAAACCCGGGATCGAACCAGGGACCTTTAGGTCTTCAGTCTAACGCTCTCCCAACTGAGCTATTTCGGCTGACAGAAATGCGTTCTTCGAGCCAGAATTGAACCAGAGAACTAAGGATGTTAGTTTTACAGGCACCTGCAGTCCTGCGCTTACATTAGAGAACATGATCGCATAATGACAAAGGACAGCCATCGCCTCATTTCAGTTCCCTCCAGTTTTCCAGTTTTTCGTGATAAAGAGGGGGTGCAAAGCCCAACGAAGCATCAGTTCATTGCCATAATCTCTCGGCCAATCGCTACACAGGGATTGTCCGACAAACAGCTTTCTTCATCCTTTGAGTGAATTGCTCCCTGACGTCACTATTAAATGGCTTCGCTCTAAGTTTAAGGTTACATACATTTGTTCTGCACTCCCCCGCCAGAGAAAATCGTTTCTCCGCATTAAAACCTATTAATCATCTCAATTACCTCAACCAGATAACGCCTACAGCTTCTCAACTCACGAGCTGGTGTCAGCTGTGGCTCAGTTCATAGCACCCTCGCCTTTGAATCAGAGGGTTGTGGGTTGTTGTCCCGCTCCCGGAAAACTAAGAACTGTGATTGTACTCGAAAGAAGTTGCAATCTGTGACTGTTGGTAACTTGAAAGAGTTTCCCAACTCACGAGTATGTAAACGTCACAGCGGGAGCACATTTAACTGCATGCAGATCAGAAAAATGTGTGTTTCGCACTTGGTCATGGCTAGTTTTACACCAAATCTGTATCTGAATTAATGGAACCCGCTTGTGATAAACCCTGTCACCTTTCACTGTTTAGCTGATCAGTTTCATAGAGCCACGTATGTGATTTCCTCAGTTCCGCTTTTGTTCAAAGCCGGGGGAATGCATCAGAGATGTCAATTTTAAGCCAGCTCTATTCACTCCAAGTGAAATCAAGAAATGGCTGAAGGCACGGGTAACTGCAAAGGCTTTGGGCCCTGACACCATTCCTGCAGCAGCCCTGAAAACCTGTGCTCCAGAAATAGCCTCGCCCCTCACCAAGTTGTCCCAGTGCAGCTATAGGACTGGCATGTACCCGGCAATGTGGGAAATTGCTCAGATCTGTCTGATCCACAAAAAAACTGGAAAATTCAACCGGAAAAAAACCGCCCCATCAGTCTTCACTCGTTTATCAAGAAAGTGAGGGAAAATGTCTTCTACAGTGCGATCAAGCGGCAATAACCCGCTCACTGAAGCTCAGTTTGTTTTCTGCCAGGGTCACTCAGCTCCTGACCTCATTGGAGCCTTGGTCCAAACATGGAGAAAACAGCTGAACTTAAGACGCGAGGTGCAAGTGGTTGCACTTGAGTTCAAACAAGTATTTGACGTAATGTGGCATCAAGGAACCCCAGCAAAACTGAAGTCAATGGAAATAAGGCGGGAAACTCTCCACTATTTGGAGTCGTCCCCGGGGTTTCTAAAACATTCGAAAATATTTCCAGCCTGAGCTGTAATTCGCTTATGATTGATGCACTTTGTGTGACAATGAAATGATTCCTTGAGTGCATCTTGTTAAGAAGGTGGCTTGTTGGTCGCTTTGGGTTTTTCCTTTGAATTAATATGCCTGAGGTCCCGGGTTCAATTCCCGGACGAGCCCATCTTAATGCAGCATTTTCTTTCGCGCTCGAGGTGGTGGCGGTTCCGGAAATCAGGAGCAAGTTTGAACACCCAGGAAGTCATTGCAGGGAATGCATCACCTCAACACACGTGATATAAATGAATGCCAAGTTTAAAGAGCGTTTCTCCGTGCCATGAGACTCTGAATTTATTCTAATGCATCAAATGAGTGAACTGTCTATTTGTGGATTCACGTGGGAGGCTGATTGCACTCAGTTTCAATCTTGACTGAAAGGACAAGCAGAGCTGAGAACCCCAGTGTTTCATTTTAATTTACCACATTTTAGCTGTGTTCCGGTGCTTGCAGTGAGCTGGGAGGGGTTTCCTTTTGCTACCAAATGCTTGTATGTTCCGGTCTTTCCGCGGTGGATTTTCACACTGTGTAGAAACATGTTGGATGTTAGTTTGAAGCGTTGAAGTGATTCAAATCAGTCGGTTTACAACAGTCCCTGATCTGATGTGATGGGCATTCATTTTAATGACATAAACTACATTTCCATCTTTACACATCTGGCTGAATATTCAGGGCCTGTACCAAAGAGGATCATTTATTTCAACGGTTCATGGATGCAAAAAGTTTAGAAGGGGGTTTAATCGACTGTGTTTTGCAACGAGGTGGCCGAGAGGTTAAGGCGATGGACTGCTAATCCATTGAGTTTTGCACGCGTGGGTTCGAATCCCAGCTTCGTCGTTACTTTATCAACTGTTTTCGCCTTATTGCGGTGATTTTGCAGAAGCTCTGCCTGGAATCACTGATGTGATTCTCCAACCGAAGTTATGAGTCCAGCTTGCTTCGACTTTTCTTGTAAGATCTTGGATTCGATACTTTTGTTCACAATAACATGGGGATACGACTTAGTGTCCATTTGACTTGATATTTCCGTCTCTCTCTAAGGGGAAACATTGGAGCAGTGGAAATATTCCGGGGACTTGGGTTCATTTCCCACCATAGTCGCTGATGGAAATTAAACTCAATAATTAAAACCTGCAATTAAACGCTAGTCTCAGTGGTGGTTCACTGATGTCTTCCCTGGTGTGGCCTACATATGAGTTTGATTCCTAACTGCCGTTGAGAAAGCCACTGAGTTCAAGGACAGTTTGGGATGTGTAACAGAGACTGGCCTTGCAAGCGACGCTCACAGCCCCTGAAATAATGTTTTAAAAGGGTGAATGCGCACCTCACTGATTGGATCTTCCATCAGCCCCTGTAATGGACAGACGTGTTGAATAATAAAGCGCTTTGTGACGTCAAGAAAAAGATCAATTCAGAACATCTCAGTGAAACCGAGGCTCAAACCCACAACAAAAACAGAATTACCTGGAAAAACTCAGCAGGTCTGGCAGCATCGGCGAAGAGTTGACGTTTCGAGTCCTCATGACCCTTCAGCAGAAAGGTCTGTTAGTTCTGCTGAAGGGTCATGAGGACTCGAAACGTCAACTCTTTTCTTCTCCGCCGATGCTGCCAGACCTGCTGAGTTTTTCCAGGTAATTCTGTTTTTGTTTTGGATTTCCAGCATCGGCAGTAGTTTTTTGTTTTTAGCTCAAACCCACATCTGCGAACAGAAGGGAATCAGAATGTTGGCAGTTTTTACAGAGCGATATTGTTGAGCTGAATGTTCACACTGGAAGGCTGTAAAGTTCCTCATTGAAGGATGAGCCGCTGCTCCTCGAGCGAACCTTGAGCTTCATCGGAACATTTTGTGACTGGAGTCAAACTCAAAATGCTGTCTCAATGACATCTCAAATAAAGCTGTCGGCTGCTTGAAAACACAGCAGTTAAACTTTCTGCCTGATCATGAGAGCGACTGTGACATTTACAAAACAAAATCATTTGATAAAATAGTTCAAAAACCATCAAGATTGAAATCCTATGAGGAAAAGTCAAGTTATTATGAGAACTCTGCTGAGAAAGCTTCATTGGACAGCACAGAAATCAGGTGAAGAGTCTGAGTAAATCGACACCAGCGAACAAGTCAACATCAAAACTGAATCAACTCTTGTGAAGATCAGTGAGTAAAAGCTGAGTGCTCCGTGCACCATCAGCGCATCAAGTAGATGTATTGTCTGGATAACGCATTCTGTTTAGAACAGGATTTATTGACCTGAGTTGAGCAGGCACGTTATTGCAGAACAAATAAGTCACCTCTAGATTTTCCTTTGAAAACATAGAAATTAGGAGCAAACTTCGAGTTTGTTGATATATAGAATTGAAATAAACTGGAATTACAGTGCAAATGAATTGATATTCAAAATCAAACCTTACTTTCAGGTAAATTACGTGGAGCAATTAAATTACAAACAAGAACTCAAGTGACCTGTGAGCTCAAACACAGAGAGAGTAAATTTCAGAGTGAAGACTTAAAAAATTCAATTTTTTGCAAGTGAGGGTTAAGTTCAGAGGGGAAGGAGCTGCTGTGTAATTTTAACCCAGATACTGCAGCAAAAGTACAAGAGGGAAGGAGTGGAACTCTCTAAATAACGAGAAATTTAATTAAATAGACAATTCATTTCAGTGAAATGTTGGGACAGCTGAGAGCTGTTGCCTACACATCCTGTGCTCTGTGGGAATTCCAAATAAGTCTGATGATAATAGTCAGATTCATAATACATTACAGAACCAAGCAGAATACAGAAAGTGCAGAGGAGAGATGGAAAAAGGAAATTAGATCAGAAGAGAGAGCGTTTGAGAAAAGATTTGCAGGTAACAACCGAAAACACAGAAGATTTTTTACCAGCCTAAGGGCAGTCACTGAAAGGGGGGCTGATTTGGAGATCCTGTGCGGGGAGAGGGCGTGGCTGACGTACTAAATGAGAACATACAAACAAACTAATTAGCAGCAGGATTGGGCCACTCAGCCCCTCGAGCCTGCTCCGCCATTCAGTAAGACCCTGCCTGATCTGATTGTAACCTCAACCTCACATTCCTTCCTACCCCCAATAACCTTTCACCGCCCCCCCCACCTTGTTAATCAGGAATCTATCTAACTCTGCCTTTAAAATATTCAAAGACTCTGCTTCCACCAGCTTTTGAGGAAGAGAGCTCCAAAGACGCTCGACCCTCGGATAGAAAAGAAACTCTGTCTGAAATGAGCGACCCCTTATTTGTAAACAGTGACCCCTATTTCCAGATTCTGCTACAAGAGGAAACGTGCTCTCCATCTCCACCCTGTCAAATCCCTCAGGATCTTAAAGGTTTGAATCTAGTTGCCTCTTACTTTCCTGAACTCCAGGCGATACAAGCCTAACCTGTTCAACCTCACCACATAAGACAACCGGCCCATCCCTGGTATTTGCCTCGTAAACTTTGCAATAAACCTGTCATCACAAAACAAGCGGATGCTGCTAATGTCATTGGTGGGGAAATTGGATAGGATGAAAATAGATAAAGTGGAAGCTATCACAAGGCTGGCACTGCTCACAGCAGAAAAGCTGCTCGATCCGCATCGGATACACCTTGGATTACTGAGGGAATGAAGGGTGGAAATAGCGGAGACTCGAGCCACAATCTTTCAATCCTTCTTGGATATGGGAGTGAAGCCAAACAACTGCAGATTGTTCATGTTACATCCGTGTTTAAAATGGAGAGGGATAAACCCAGTAACTACAGAGCAGTTAGTCTCATGCTGGTGGTGGGGAAACATTTAAAGACAATAATCCAGAACAAAATTCATTGTCACTCGGTAGAACATGAGTTGATAAATGATAACCAGCACAGATTGGTTAACAGAAAATCAGCACTGAAATACTTAATAAAGCTCTTTGATGACGTGTCAGAGAACATTGACCAGGGAAGTGAGGATGATGATGTATGTCTGGACTTCCAAAGGGATTTGAAAAAGTCCCACATAATGAACTTGGTAAAATTCCAGCAGCTGGGATTAAAGGGGCAGCGACAGCATGGATACAAAATAAAATAAGGGACAAAAAGTGTAAAGTAGTGGCGAGCTCTGAAGAAGAGTCATACGGACTCAAACATTAACTCTGTTCCTCTCTGCACAGATGCTGCCAGGGCCGCTGAGTTTTTATAGCATTTTCTGTTTTATTATAAATTTTAATAACTTCCAGCCTATATCTAGTTTGCTGATAACACTAGGTTAGGTGACATGGTTATTAGTGTATGTGGGAGCAGCAAGTTTCAAAGGGCCATTGACAGATTCAGTGAGTGAATAAAACTGTGGCCGGTGGTGGTCAACACTGGGAAGAATGAGGTCATCCACCTTGAACAAAAGAAAGATCCGAGAACTTCTTAAACAGTCAGAAACTTGGGACTATGCCAGAGGAGCTGAGAGTTAGAGCTGAGTGAGACCGGAGGGTGGAGAAAGAGTCTGCATAGATATGTAGATGTTCAAGTAAGTGGGGATAAAATGGATGTAGTAAAATGTCAGGTTGCCCACTTCTGCAAGAAGCATAGGAGAGAGGAATATTACTGAGATGCAGAGAGACTGCAGAATCCTGTGGTACAGAGGGATCCTTGTACAAGAATTACAAAAAATGTTTAGATGACATTGCAGAATGCTGCAGTACAGATGGATATGGGTGCCGCTGTATAAGAATCATTGAAAAAAAGTTATCATTTAGGTGCATCAAATACTTAGGAGGGCAGGTGGAATGTTGGTCTTAATTGCAAGGGGACTGGAATAGAAAAGCGGAGAAGCCTTGCTGCAGCTGTACAGGACATTGGCGAGACCACACCTAGAATAATGGGTGCTGATTTGGCCTGATTACTGAAGGATGGATATACTTGCATTGAAGACAGTTCCCGAGAAAGGTGACTGGGATATTCCCTTGGCTGAGGGGGTTTTCTAACGAGGAAGGGTTGATAAGGTTGGATCTAGACTCACCGGAATTTCGAATGACTTAACAATATGATAGTGAATGAGCATCTGGCAATGAGTGATTGCAATATGTTAGAGACAGACATTCAGTTCGAGCAGAAAGGTCGCATACATGCTGGTTATCATCTCAAGTAAGGCCAATAAGGATGGAATGCGCGGTAAACTGAGCACGTTAAATTCCCATCAGCTATTAACAGGTACAACAAGACAGGAAACAATCAGAGGCACTCAAATAATAATTTAGTGTAATCTGTACCGAAGGAATGAAACTTTTATGATAATTATGGTTAATTATTATGATTAATATTATTAATAACGGGGACGGAATTCCATAAATTAAACCAGTGATTAAGAAGGAATGACAATTTCTGTCCAGATAATGATGAACTGTGTATTTGGTGCGATGCTGTCTCCGCTATGCTGATGGTTTTGTCCTTCTCGGTGGTTCATGTCTCAGGGAGGACGCTGCTGTTCAAATAAAGATGGCGAATTACTGCAGGGTGTCCTATAGATCGGAAAACCTGCGGCTAAGTTCCCCTCCGAGTCACTCATCATCCTGACTTGTAAATATATCGCCGTTCCTTCACTGTCGCTGGGTCAAAATCCTGGAATTTCCTTCCTAACAGCACTGTGGGTGTACCTACACCACACGGAATGCAGCGGTTCAAGAAATCAGCCACCACCACCTTCTCAAGGGCAACTCGGGATGGGCAAAAAATTCCGGCCCAGTCAGCGAAGCCGACATCCCGTGAATTACCTTTAAAAATTATGACCTTCACGATGTTGTTTCCATCTAAGAGGATAGTTTTTTGTATTCGGATAATCATACAGTGATAGTGAAGAGGAGGTGGCCACTCCGGCCATTTGCGTCTGTGCCAGTTCTTTGGGGTCAATGGGCTGAGGGAATCGGCTTGGATGAGTTCACAGTATTTGCAGCTTGTGTCCCTCTGTGAATAAACGCCATATCAGAGATTTGTTGAAGATTGCATTTTTGCAGGAAGCTGATGTAAATAACGGACATGCTTGTGGGTAACAGGAAGTACTCCCTTTTGACATTAATGAGAATGTAAATAGCAGAGGATGGTTTCGATCCATCGACCTCTGGGTTATGGGCCCAGCACGCTTCCGCTGCGCCACTCTGCTGCTTAGTCTTTTAATGTCTACTGTTCCATTATGGTGTTAAAGTGTTTCACATGTTTAGAATATATTTCCTGCTGTGGAATTATGCTCTCTGGTGTTGAGAAATGTTCTTTGTTGTTGTGTAAAATGCTTCCCTGCAGTACAAACGTGTTCCCGGTTGTATAAATATGATGGCCGAGCCAGCGAATCTCATATCCATTGAATTTAAAAAAAGTTCCGCTCTGTTGCACTTCTCAGCTCTGGCCAGTAGATGTCAGCACACTCAGAGAGCGACAGGACAGACAAGAACCGTTCACATTTTATTGGACGGCGAAGGGAGGTATTTGGAATTACTAACGGTGAAGATGACATTTCATAATATTTTGTTATACCAAGCAGAAGTTATAATGTTGTGCTGAAACCAACAGACCGTTGTTTTGTATTTGAGAGTGAGATACATTCTTCACTGCCCTTTTCTGGCTCATTTTGTGAATGTGGGATTCAATATCTGTGTCACTCACTGGTACTGTGTGAAACTGAGAGACATTCTGAAGCTGTCAGTCTTGGTTACTGTATGTGAGTGTGGAGACATTATCAGTGGAACTGCCAATATGTTTGGATTTATTCTGACAGTCACTCTCTTGGACAGTATATTTGTGTTATATTCCATTCCTATCTGTATCAGTATTTTCTGATACTGAGAGAGGTGGGTTACATTCTGAAACTGTCAGTGGAACTGTATGTGGAAGGATTTTGCTCTATCAGTCAGCTTCTGGAGCTGAAAGTGAGTGTTGGAGTCATTCTATGTCTCTCATTCTCTGGTACAATATATGTGTGTCATATTCAGTCTGCATATTGTATTTTCTGGTATTGTATGAGTGTCTGGACACTTTTTGAGCCTGCCAGTAGAACTGCAGGTGTGCAAGTGTTTTGTTCTCAGTGTGAGATGTGGGATTCATTCTGCATTTGTCTGTCTCTGGTGCTGTCTGTCTATTGGGCAGTTTGTCCGTGCCTGGTAACGTATAGGGTTTGTCCAGTAGTTCACCATGTCCAGTTTTCTGTGTGAATGTGGGGTGTATTTTATTGTTCTCAATCTTTGATGTTGCTTATGACTCTGGGATTAATTCTGGATTTGTACTCAATAGTTATCTCAGGCATGGTGTTGTAAATGATTCCCATCTTAATACCTGTCAGGAAGGAAACCTCTCATCCCAATCCTTACCCAATTTGGCTTATGTGTGATCTTAGAACCAATCACAATAATCAGGTTAACCCTGAGCTGCAGTCTACAATGTGAAATAAATGGCTTTGCCGACCACTCTTGAGATACCTATTAAATACAGCTATGGAAGTAAAGTACCCTCACATACAGCTCCCAAGTCACATAGATAGAGTACGAATCCCACTTTCACACACAGTTCCAGTAACCGAGTGATATACAATTAATCCCACAGTAACTCTCTGCCCCAGATGTAGACACATATTAAAATACATTATTCCAAATTCCCATTCAGTACCAGATGCTGACAAATACAGAATGAACCCTGCACACACATACAGACACACACAAAGATAGTGACTGATACAGGATGTGACACAAATTCACATGCAGTACCAGGGAATAACAGTTAAATATTAAATCCCGCCATCAATTCCAGTACCGGAAAATAATGCACACAAAATGAATGTTACTGACATTCATTAACAGAGATTGTAAGATACGGAATGAATCCCATAGCCCTGTTCAGTTCCAGATACTGACAGATGCAAAATTAATTGCAACTACTCGCACTGAAAAACACAGTTAGATCCACATTCACATGGAATATAAAACACTGGCAGATGTTGAATGAATCTCAAGCTGACAGTCAGTACCAGATACTGATGGGAAAAAAAAATCACTCACTCTTATTCAGAGTGGGAGACTAATAGAAAAATAAAAGGATATTCATACTCAGATAGAGTACCAGAGACTGACTTGCAGAACCCGAACCACTCATACATCATACCAAAGAATGAAATACACCAAATAATTCACTCACTAAGGGGCAATATCATAGCAAACAAAATAAGGTCAGAGGCCTGACCTTCTACCTAACTAGATTTTCCTGCCTACACCCCATATCCATTGATTCACTGAATAACCTGTCTGCATCATCCTTAAATATATTCATGGATGAAGCATCCATATTTCACTAGGACAGAGAAGTATTAATATTCACACGCTGAGAGTGCAGAATTTCTCCAAATTTCAGTCCAAAATGATTAACCCCTTATGCTGACATTGTGCCCACATGTTCTAGATTCAGGGGAATCGATAATGGAAAGTAGGGAAATGGTGGGTGAATTAAACAGGTATTTTGCTTCGTTCTTCACTGTAGAGGACACAAGTAACATCCCAGAAATATCTGTAAATCAGGAAATGGAAGGGAGGGAGGAACTTGGGGAAAATTACAATCACCAGGGAAGTGGTATTGAGCAAATAGTTGGGGCTGCGGGCTGACAAATCCCTAGGTCCGGATGTGCTTCACCCGAAGGTCTAGAAAGAAGTGGTTAGTGAGATTGTTTATGCACTGGTTTTAATTTGCCAAACTTCCTTAGATTCAGGGAAGGTTCCATTAGATTTGAAAATAGCAAACATAACTCCTTCATTCAAAAAGGGAGGGACACAGAAAGCTGAAAACTATAGGCCAGTTAGCCTAACATCTGTCACAGGGAACATTTTAGAAGCTATTAAGGAAGTTATAGCAGGGCACTTAGAAAAATTCAAGGGTCAACATGGCTTTGTGAAAGGGACATCATGTCTAACCGTTTTAATTGAGTTCTTTGAAGGAGTCACATGTGCTGTGGATGAAGGGGAACCAGTCCATGAACTGTACCTAGATTTCAAGAAGGTATTTGATGAAGTGCCACATCAAAGGTTATTGCATTAAATAAAAGCTCATGGTGAAGGGGGTAACATATTGGCATGGATAGAAGATTGGCTAGCTAACGGTGCAGAGAGTTGGCATAAATGGGTCTTTTTATGGTTGGCAGGATATGATGAGTGGTGTGCCACAGGGATCAGTGCTGGGACCCCAGCTTTTTACAATTTATATAAATGACCTGGATGAAGGGACCGGAGGAATGTTTGCTAAATTTGCTGATGAGACAAAGTTGGTAGAAAAGTAAATTGTGAAGAGGACACAAGGAGGCTACAAAGTGACATAGATAGATTTCGTGAGTGGGCAAAGATCTGGCAAATGGAGTATAAGGTCAGCAAATGTGAAATCTTTCCTTTTGGCCAGGAAGAATAAAAAATAAGCTTATTATCTAAATGGTGCGAGATTGCAGAGCTCTGAGATTCAGAGGGGTCTGGGTGTCCTGGTGCATGAATCACAAAAGGTGAGTATGCAGGTAGAGCAGGTAATTAGGAAAGCTAATACAATGTTATCATTTATTGTGAGGGAAATTGATTACAAAAGTAGGGAGGCTGTGCTTGAGTTGTACACGGCATTGCTGAGACCTCTTCAGAAGTATTGTATACAGTACTGGTCTCCTTATTTAAAGGGAAATGTACATATGTTAGAAGTAGTTCAGAGAGGGTTTACTAGACTAATACCAGGAAAGGGAGGGGTTGTCCTATGAGGAAAGGCAGGACAGGTTAGGCTTGTATCCACTGGAATTTAGAATAGTAAGAGGTGATTCAATTGAAACCTTTAAGGTCCTGAGGGGTATTGACAGGGTGGATGTGGAGAGGATGTTTCCTCTTGTGGGAAAATCTAGAACTACGGGTCACTGTTTAAAAATAAGGGGTCACTCATTTAAGAGAGATATGAGGAGAATGTTTTCTCTCAGAGGGTTGAGAAGCTTTGGAACTGTCTTCCTCAAACGGCAGTGAAAGCAGGGTCTTTGAATATTTTTAAGACAGAGCTGGATAGTTTCTTGATTAACAAGGGGGTGAATGGTTATCGGGGAAGGCAGGAATGTGGGGTTGAGGTTACATTCAGATCAGCCATGAGCTTACTGAATGGCGGAGCAGGCTCGAGGGGCCGGGTGGCCGACTCCTGCTCCGAATTCATATGTATGTCCGTATTCCATAGCCAAGACAAACAACCTCTCAGTGTCTAACCTGTCAAGCTCCATTGTAATCCTGCACGCGTGGATGAGATCACTTCTACTTCCAATAACCAGAGAATATGAAAACAATTTACACTGCTTCTCATCATTGGACAAACGTCTCATCACAGCGACCAATTATTTTATGGCCTCCAATGTAAATATATCCTTCCTTAGATATGGAGACAAAAAACAGTGCCAAATGCTGCATGTGTGGTCTCAGCAAAGCCGTATGGAAGTGTAGTAAGTCTTCCTTACTGTTGTACTCCAATCCCCTTGTCATAAAGTCTAACATGCTAGCTGCCTTCCACATTGATTTCTGGATGCTATCTTCCCATGATCCATATACAAGTTCACTCAAATCTCTCTGAACATCAGGATTTACAATTTCACCTGGAGAACAACAGACTGTCAGACACAAAAATAATACAATGCTCATAGGCAGTAATGGAGACTGACAGGTTGAGAGTGTTTTTCATATTGACAGTGTCACAGATTGGCAGATACAAAATGTATGAAATATTATCAAAGAGTGCCAAGGACTAACAGTCGGAAAATGACTGCCAGACTCACAAAGATCACGTTTCAGAGTGAAACAAATTCAATGTCATGCTGACATAGGCCAGGAGAGACGAGAAACTGATGTACAGAATTAATGTAATCCTGACACAGGACTGGCGAGTGATAATTAAATAACCAATCACACACTCAGGTAAAGCACCAGAGATGGACAAACCCAGTAAAGCCAGAGGGATAAACCCAGTAACTACAGAGCAGTTAGTCTAATGCTGGTGGTGGGGAAAGGTTTAGAGTCAATAATCCAGGAGAAAATTCATTGTCACTTGGTGGAACATGGGTTGATAAATGACAGCCAGCACAGATTGGTTAACAGAAAATCATGACTGAAATACATAATGAAGTTATTTGATGAAGTTTCAGACAACATTGACCAGGGGAGTGAATTTGATGATGTGTGTCCAGACTTGCAAAAGGGTTTGCAAAAATCCCACATCATAGATTTGTTAGTAAAATTCAAGCAGATGGGAAACAGGGGCAGTGGCAGCATGGTTACAGAATTGAATAAGGGGAAGAAAGGATAAAGTGGTGGTGAGTGGTGTGTTTTTCAGGGTGGAGGGATACATACACAACTGATTCTCTGTCACGTCAGGCGGCTGTTCTATTCCCATTCCCAGAGCTCTTTTACATTTTAATAACTTCCAGACTATATCCAAGTTTGCTGATGACACTAGGTTAGGTGACATGGTTAGAAGTGTAGGTGGGAGCAGCAAGTTTCAAAGCATCACTGACAGATTCAGTGAGTGAAAAAAACCGTGGCCGATGGTGGTCAACATGAGATCATCCATCTTGGAGCAAAGGTCAGAGAATTTCCTAAACAGTCAGAAACGTGGGACTGTGGAGGAGCCGAGAGTGAGGGTGAGAGCTGAGTGAGGCTGGAGGGTGGATAAAGAGCAGCGGCAGAGCAGCCCGAGAGCAGCAGTGAGAGAGAGAAGGAGGGAAGAGTGACGGGGGGGGTGGAATAAAGAGCTGTGAGGGAGGGGTTGGAGCAAACCGGCCATGGTTAAAATAAATAGTCAGAGCATGAAAAATAGGAGCTGGAAAATTAAACATTACAATCAGGGTAAGTATAACAGTAAGTGTAAGTATAATAAGAGTATTAGTGCAGAGCAGGTCGGCATTTAATAAAATTAATAATTTAAACAAGGTACTAATTAGATTCTAAAAGAGGGAATAGAGGTTTATTTTCAGTCATGGATGGGCAGCTGTGACCTGTTGTTTGCAGTTCCTGCCCCATGTGGGAACCTCAGGACACTTCATGTGTCTTGAGGGCCACATGTGCAGAAAGTGTCTCCAGCTGCTTGAGCTCGAGCTCAGGATTTCCGAGCTTGAGGGGCAGCTGGAGTCACTGTGGAGAATCAGGGAGGATGAGAGTTTCCTGGATCGTACGTTCCAGGAGGTGAACACTCCAAACGGAAAGAGAGGGTTCAGGATAGTAGATGGGTGGCCATCGAAAGAGTAGGAAGAGGCAGAAAGAGCAGCAGTCTTCAGGTATGTGCCACTGTCAAACCGGTATTCAGCATTGGAGACTGCTGGGAATGGTGACACCCTGAAGGAGTGCAGTCCAGACCATGGCATCAATGGGCAAGAAACTGCACAGGAGGGAACAGCAAAGAGTAGAAACGCAGTCATTATTGGAGATTTCATAGTCAGGGGGACAGACAGGCATTTCTGTCACCGTCATTGAGAGTCCCACATGATGTGTAGTCTCCTTGGTGCCAGGGTAAAGGACATCACGGGGAGGGTACAGAATATTCTGCAGGGGGAAGGGAGTGAGCCAGAGGTTGTTGTACACGTCAGTATCAATGACACAGGGAGGACAGGTATTGAGGTCCCTCAGTCAGAATTCCAGCAGCGAGGGAGGTAGTTAAAAAGTAGGACCACAAAGGGAGTAATCTCTGGATTACTGCCAGTGCCACGTGCTAGTGAGAGTAGAAATGTGAAGATAGGGAACATCAATATGTGGTTTGAGGCTGGTGCAGGAGGGAGTGATTCAGGTTCTTGGGACATTGGGACAAGTTCTGGGGCAGGAAACACCTAATCAAAAGGAACAGGTTGCACCTTAACAAGACTGGGACCAATGTCTTCATGGATAGGCTCACTCGAGTGGTTGGGGAGGGTTTGAATTAAATTGGCAGGGGGGGTGGGCATCAGTATATCGAAGTAGAAAAGAAAAATAACTAGAGAAGGAAATAGGACCATATAAAATAGGAGTAGATGAAGAAGGATTCTAAGAGAAATACAAGGACAGGTTTAGAATGCATGTCTGTAATCGCACAAAGTGTGGTGAATAATGTCGCTGAGCTAGAAGCACAAATAACCATGTGGGAAAATGATGTAGAGACAATGACAAAAACATGGTTTAAAAATGGTGAGGACTGATGCTTAATATTCACTGATACAAACTGTTCAGAAAATATAGAGAAGGGAAAAAAGGAAGTGGGTTAGCGGGACTGATTAAGGGAATCACTAATATTGGGAAGAGACAATGTCCTTGACCGGAAATGGGCAGAATTCATTTGTTAGAGCTGAGAAATAATCAGGGAATGATCAGACTCATGGGGATATTAAATCAGCCTCCAAATAGTGAGAGAGAGATAGAGGAGCAAATCTGCAGGGAAATCACAGAGGTGTCTAAGAACATAGGAAGATGTGAATTAGAAGCAGGAGGAGGCCACTCGGCCCCACGAGCCTGCTCCACTATTCAATGAGATTATGGCTGATCTGACTGTAACCTCAACTCCACATTCGTGCCTGCCCATGATAAGATTTCACCTCCCCCCCACACCCTTGCCTATCGAGAACCTATCAACCTCTGCCTTAAAAATATTCGATGACTCTGCTTCCAGCACCATTGAGGACGAGAGTCCAAAAGACTCAAGACCCTGTCAGAGAAAAAAAATTCTCATCTGTCTTAAATGGGCAACCCCTTATTTTTAAACAGCGACAAGAGCTGTAGAGTGGTGATATCCAGGGGTCTCTGAAATGTGTTCAATAGACCTTCCTCGGCCAGAATGTTCTCAGTCCAGTTAGGAAGGAGGCATTGCTGGATCTGGTGCTGGGGAATGAGGTGGGCCAAGGTTGGCCACGTGAACCAAGTGTCTGTGGGTGGACCCTTGGGTAAGAGTGATCATCGTATCACAAGCTTGAGGTGAGCAAGGAGCAATCAAAAGTAGAACTTCTAAATTGGAAAAGGACTAACTTCAATGTGAGGAGAGGGGGTTTAGCCAAAGTAAAATGGAACCAAAGACTGACAGGGACATCTGTAACAGAGCAATGAGTGATCTTTCAGGAGGAGATGTTTCAAGTACAGACTAGGTACATTCCAATGAGGGGGGAAAGGGAGGGTAACCTAAGCCAGAGCTCCTTTGATGAAGAAGAAAATAGTAAATATAATGAAACAATGAAAAGACTGTATGATGCATGTCAGGTGAATTCTTCAAGCGAGAACCTGGTAACTTTTATTGTACAAGAGTGTGGAATTAACTCTCTATCTGTCTATCTCTGTTATTGTATGTGAATCGAGAATTAACTAATTCCAAGTACCTGTCAATCTGTACATGAGTGCACAATTACCTCTCTATCCGTCAGTCTCTGTTACTGCATTTCTGGGTGGAATTACTTCTCTGTCCATCTTGTTAGTGTATGTGAGGGGGAATTAATTCTGTCTCTGTTATTCTTTATGACTGTTTGTGAGTGGGGCAGTAATTCTCTGTTTCTCTCTATTATTGCATGTGAGAGTGGAATTAACTGTCAGTCTTTGTTACTGTATATGAGGGCAGCATTATCTCTTTCTCAGTCTCTATTGCCGTAATTGAATATGGAATTAACTCTCTCTCAGTTTCTGTGACTGTACATGAGTGCACAACTAACTCTACATTAGTCTCCGTTACTTTATGTGTGTGTGGAATTATTTCTCTATCTGTTGGTCTCTGTTACTGTATGACAGCCTGGAATTAACTCTCAATCGTTTTGTCTCCATTACTGTGTGTCAATGTGGCACAAACATTGTCAATCTGTTACTGTGTGTGAGTGCAGAATTAATACTCTATCAATCAATGTTACACTACGTGTGTGTCGAAATCACTCTCTGTCAATCTATAATAATGTGTGTAATTAACTCTCTGTCTGTCAGTCTCTGTTACTCTATGGCAGTGAGTCAATTTCAGGGTAGCAAACTGTAACCAGTAGAGCGTCACAAGGATCAGTGCTGGGTTCTCAGCTATTTACAATCTATATTAATGACATAGATGAGTGGGGAGAGCATCACCAAATTTTCAGACAATACATAAATAGGTGGGAAAGCAGATTGTGAGGGGGACACAAAGTGTCTGCAAGAGGATATAGAAAGGTTAAATCAGTGGGCAAACATTTGGCAGATGAAATACAAAGTGGGAAAATTTGATGGGAAGAATAGAAAAACAAAACATTATTCAAATGATATATATATTAATGGCCTAGATTGTGGTGTGCAAGGCATGATTTCAAAATTTGCAGATGATACGAAGATTGGAAACATTGTCAACTGTGATTGGGATAGTCTTGAACTTCAAAAGGACATAGGCATGTTGGTGGATTGGCCAGGCAAGTGGCAGCTGAAGTTCAATGCAGAGAAGTGCCAGGTGATTCATTTTGGTAGGAAAAATATAGTGAGACAGTATTAAATAAAGGGAGACCCTCTAAAGGAGGTGCAGGAACAGAGGGACTGCATTGTATATGTACATATGTCATTGAAGATGGCCGGGCATGTTGAGGGAGCAGGTAATAAAGCATATAGTAACTTAGGCTTTATTAATAGGGGCACTGAGTACAAGATTCTGTGATTCTGTGAAGAGTAAGGAGGTCATGTTGAACTTTTATAAGTCTCTTTTTAGGCTTCATCTGGAGTACTGTGTGCGGTTCTGGGTGTCATACTTAAGGGAGGATGTTAAGGCATTGCAGAGAGTACACAGAAGATTCACAAGAATGATTCCAAGATAAAGAACTGTCGCCATGGGGATAGATTGGAGAGGTTGGGGCTGTTTTCCCTGGAGAAAAGGTGGCTTAAAGGAGACTTGAGGGATGCATTCAAGATCCTGAGGGGAATGGACAGAGTAAATAAATGACAAATTGTTCCCACTCAATAGAACATCAAGAACCAGAAGGCACAGACTCAAAATAATTGGCAAAAGGAGTAAATGTGATGTGAGATAGACTCAAAGTTTCATTTAAAATTTAATTTTTTTTTCACCCAGAAGGTGGTTGGAGTCTGGATCAAACTTCCTCAAAGGGTGGTGGAGGCAGGTTTGCTTGAGATATTCAAAAGGGAATTGAATTGCTACCTGAAAGGAAAGAACGTGCAAGGTTATGGGGACAAGGGAGGAGAATGGCACTAGGTAGAATGCTCTTTCAGAGAGCCAATGCAGACTTGATAAGCCGAATGGCCTCCTTCGATGCAGTGATACTGTGGAGAGAGACTGCAGAATGTTGCAGTACAGAGGGATCAAGATCTCCTTGTACATGAATCACAAGAAGTTAATGTGCAGCTGCAGCGAGTAATTAGGAAGGGAAATGGAATGTTGGCCTTTATTCCAGGTTGGAGGGGGCGGGGGGGGGGGGGGGGGGGGGGGGGGGTGGAGTATAAAAGTAGGAAAGTCTTGCTACAACTACACAGCATTGGTGAGACTACACCGAGAGTACTGTGTTATGTTGGAGTCTCCTTATTTAAAGGGGGATATAATTGCATAGGGGGCAATTCACAGAGGTGCTAGACTGACTCCTGAGATGGAGTTGTCTCCTGAGGAATGTTTAAGCAGGTTGGGCTGATCCACATAGGAGATTCGAAGAATGAGAGGTGATCTCATTGAAACAAATAAGATTCTGAGGGGGTTTGACCGGGTAGATGTTGAGAGGAATGTTTCCATTTGCGGGGAATATAGAACCAGGGGACACAGTTTAAAAATAAACATCTCCAATTTAAGAAGAAGGGGAGAAGGAATTTCTTCTCTCAGAGCGTCCTTAATCTTTGTAATTCTCCACCTCAGAGAGCAGTGGAGGCTGCCTCATTGCATATATTCACGCTGAGTTAGACAGATTTTTCATCGGTAGGAGAGTCAAGGGTTATGGGGCAGGTGGGAAAATGGGTTTGAGGCCACAATCAGATCAGCCATGGTCTTATTGAATGGCGAAGCTGGCCCGATGGGCTGAATGGCCTCCTCCTGCTTCTCTTTCTTATATTTTTAATTTGTCAGTGTGGAATTGAATCTCTGTCTGTTAGTCTCTTTTACTGTATTTCAGTGTGGAATTAATTCAGTCTGATTTGCATGTAAGTGTGGAATTGATTCTCTGTCCATCACTCACTGAATGCGAGTGTGTAATTTAAATCTCTGTCAGTCTCTTTTACGGTTATGAGAGTGGAACTAACTCTCGAACACTGTCCTGCTGAGTTTTTCCAGGTAATTCTGTTTTTGTTTTGGATTTCCAGCATCCGCAGGAGTTTTTTGTTTTTATCTCGAACACTGTATATGAGTGCGGAATTCACTCTTTGTCACCCTCGTGCTGTATGAAAATATGGAATTAACTCCTTATGTCAGTCTCTGTTACTGTATGTGAGTGTGGAATTAACTCTCTATCAGTTAGTCTCTGTTAATGTGAGTGTGAATTCACAGAATCACAGAATTGTTACGCTATAGAGGGAGGCCATTTGGCCCATCGTGTCTGCATCGGCTCTCTGAGCATTTTAACGTAGTGCCAATCTCCTGCCTTTTCCCCATAACCCTGCACATTGTTTCTATTCAAATAATCGTCCAATGCCCTCTTGAATGACTCAGCTGAACCTGCCTCCACCACACTTCCAGGCAGTGCATTCCAAAACCTAACTACTCGTTGTGTGAAAAAGTTTTTTTTCACTTCGCATTTGCTTCTTTTCCAAAACACTTTAAAACCATGTCCTCTGGTTCTCGATCCGTTTACAAGTGGGAAGTTTCTCTCTATCTACTCTATCCACACACCTCATGATTTTGAAAACTTCTATCAAATCTCCTCTTAGCTTTCACCTCTCCAAGGAAAACAGTCCCAACTTCTCCAATCTTTCCTCATAACTGAAGTGCCTGATACCTGGAATCATTCTCATAAACCTCTTCTGCACTCTCTCCAACACATTCAGATCCTTCCTATTGTGTTAAGCTTAACTTTCAATCTCTGTCGCATATGCAAGCGCAGATTTAGCTTTCCATCCAATCATGTTGGTTACTGTACGTGAGTGTGAAATTAACTCTGTATGATAATCTGTTACTGTAGGTAAATATAGAATTAACTCTGTCAGTTTCTGTCACTGTATCAGAACGTGGAATTCATTCTGTATCTGTCAGTCTCGGTTACTGTATCAGGCCATGGAAATAACTCCTTTTCAGGCTCTGCAACTTCAAGAAAGTTAATTCCACACTCATCATCTGCCAATGTGTTACTGTATATGAGTGAGATATTAACTCTCAGTCTCTGTTATGTGAGTGAAGAATTAAATCTCTATCATTAAGTCTCTGCTATTGACTGTGGGTGTGGAATTCATACCTTACATGTCAACCTCTTTGCTGTACAGGAATGCAGAATTAATTCAGTACCTGTCAGTATCAATTATGCTGTGAGTGTGGTATTCACTCTCTGCTAGTCTCAGTTACTGTGAGTAAGTGTGAAATTAAATTTCTGACAGTCTTGGTTGCTGTACGTGATTGTAGAATTGTCTTCCTGTCAATGTCTGTTACTGGATCTGAGTGTGAAATTAACTCTCTGTTAGAGTCTGTTACTGTATGTGAGTTTGAATAAAAAGTCTAATAATTTGCATTACTGAATGTATGTGGAATTAATTTTCTGTCTGTCTCTGTTACTGCGAGTGTGGCAGAGCAAACAGGAAGACTTTTTATCCCATTTGTGGAAAGGTAGAGGGACAATGGGCACAGATTTAAGCTAAGTGGCAAAATAAGCAATGGCAACATGAGGAAAAACCTTGTCATGCATTGACCGGATAGGAGAAGTGCCTGAAAATGTAGTAGAGGCAGGTTGAATCAAGGAATTCAAGAGAGAATTGGATCATTATCCAAAAAGGAAAAATGTGCAGGGCTATGTGGAAAAGGCGGTGAAGTGGAAGAGGTGATTTGTTCCTTCAGAAGGCTAGCATAGACATCAAGGGCAGAATGGCCTCCGTCATTGCTGTAATCATTCTATGATTCTTTGAATTAACTCTCCGTCAATCTCTCTTACAGTATATGAATATGGGTGGAATTAACACCGTCTGTCACTCTCTGCTGTTACATAAAAATTTGAAATATACTTCCTGTCAGTCTCTGTTACTGTACAGGAAACAGTAAATGACCTGATATCAGAAATGCTTGGGCCCTACTGTTCTCAAAATTGCTCGCGGTTAAACCCACCGCCTTATCCTCTCTCTACTCTCCAGTTCTAAATTAGCCAAAAGAACATACCTTCAAAGTAAGCGACGAACGGCTTCCACGTCCAACATCCATTCTGATTCAAAAGTGTTCTTCATTTGTCAGTTTGAGTTTCTGACTTTGGTTTTGTGAGCAACACCTGCAATAGTTCACTGACAACATCATGTGTATAGTGGCAATCTGGAATAAAGAGAGAAAATGCTGGAAATACACCACACATCAGACAGCATCTGTGGAGAAAGAAAAGTTCATATTTCGGATTACTGACAATCAACCTGCAATAAAAGACTTACTAACATCTGCCCATGGTGACTGCAGTTCCCACAATTCCCTGCATCCCAGAAACGGCTCTATCAAATGCACTGTCTTCCCCGGCATTGAGAGTGTGCATGCTCCCCAGGGCCGGCCCCGGGTCATTCTGAGGTCGAACTTATCGGCCCATTTCACCAATATGCTTACTCTTGAAGTTTAATACTATCCTCCTCACAGTTCACAATACCTCCAAGTTTCATGTCATCTGCAAATTTTGAAATGGTGCCCCATACACCAAGCAGTGGGTCAACAATATATATCAGGAAGAGCAGGGGCCTCACACCGACCCCTGGGGAACTCCACTATAAACTTTCCTCCAGTCTGAAAAACAACCATTCACCACTACCCTCTGTTTCCTGTCACTCAGCCAATCCCATATCCATGTTGCTCTGTCCCTTTTATTCCATGAGCTGTAACTTTGTTGACAAATCTGTTGTGTGAGACTTTATCAAATGCCTTTTGGAAATCCATGTAAACCACATGAACAGCATCACCCTCCCCAACCTTCTCTGTTACCGCATCAAAGACTCGGTGCAAACGGGAGATGAAACCGGGAAGCGGCGTCTGGGATGGTGCACATCGGCTTCATGGTGCCGTTGTCCGGGTTCCTCGCCGCACGTCGTCGGACCCGGAGGCTCTGATTCGGACTCTGAGAATCGGTGCTCCTGAGGCTGCACTCGACCATGCTCAGCTTCCGGGAGATGTACCGCGCATGCTCGGCGCAGAAAGGATTTCCGGTGGACATAGGTGCGCCTGCGCAATGCGGCCCTTCTGCTCGAGATAGGCCGTTTTATATCCCCCAGAGCATTCTGGGAAGTGTTTACCGCCATTTCATTCTAAACAGCGAAACGGGAGGAAACGTTTGTGTTAATCGTTTCTGTGCAAGCTCTATAGAAGCAAATCAGTGCCACTCCCCTTCCCCTTTACAATAGCCTTAAAATATTTTCCCTTCGGTATTTACTCGTTTCACTTTTGAAAGTTTATTTTGATTCGGCTTTCACCACCAATTACGGCAGAGGGTTTAAGACCGCAACAACTCTCTGCCTTACAAAGAAATGACAAAGGATGATCCATTCAATGTGAAAGATGGTGGGGAGGATGGTGAGGACAAGGGAAGCCTATCGGTGTACGGGGAGCGAGGGAAGTGATGAGAGCAGAGCTCACGAAATGGAACAGAAGTTCTTGAGGGCCCTGTCAATCACAGAGAGGAGAGATAACCAGTTGAGAAAAAAAGAAGGTAAATTAGCAGTGTTGGTATGGAATATTACCTGTCCTCACCTAAATACTCATTCCAGCTGAAACAGTGATTTATGTGTACTTTCTTCAATTTAGCACCCCGTATTCACTGCTCACAATGGTGGTCTGATCTATGTTAGGCAGTTTCAGTGTTTGCTTTGATAAACATCTGCTCTGTCAGCAAGTACGACTCTGAGTTTCCAATCTCCTGTGATTTTAATTTTCCATCTTGTCCTCACGCTGACCTTTCTGTCCTGGACATCCTGCAGTGTTCTAATGAATCTCAATGTAAGCTTGAGGAACCGTGTCTCATCTTTAAATTGAGCACTTTACAACCATCCAGACTCAACACTGAGTACAACAATTTGAGAATGTAATCTCAATCCCCATTATGTATCTTTTCAATTGGATATTTTGGTTGAATTCACATTTTTCTCTTGTTTTTGCTTTTGAATGGCAGACGTTCATCATCCCATCATTCACATCTCCTTCAGACACATCTTTGGATTTGTTACTTGCCCATTTACCTTAACCTTGCACCAAAAACTCTTTTGTCATTTAACCTCTCCTGCCCTCCACCCTGATTTGGAAACCACAAGAGAAAAATGTTAGATTTAGTAATAAGTAACGAGAGATAATTAATTCATATTCTGGCAGTATATGAGCATCTAGCAATGAGTGACCACAATATGTTAGAGGCAGAGAAAGGTCACAGAAATGTTACAATTTTCACCTTAAGTAAGGTCGGTAAGGGCCGAATGAGCAGGAAGCTGAACACATTAAATTCCGAACAGCTACTAGCAGGATAAAGGAAACAATCAGAGGCTCTCAAAGGTCCAAGGAAGGAAACTTCACTATCCCAGTTTTAAACCAGTAATTAAGCAGGAACGCTGATATCTACCCAAATATTGATTAACTGCCTTTGACATGATGCTGTCTTCATTATGATGATCCTCTCTTCCTCGATGGTACATGTCGCAGTTTAGGAAGCTGTTGTCCAAATTAGAATGGTGAATTACTGCTGCTTGTCATATAGGTCGGACAGACTGCATGCAATGAATATCAATTTCACTATATATTCCCATCTCAGGAATTTCCTATTCAGGTAATGATGGGGTGAGAGTGAACGAGAGAAGAACATTCAGACTGTGCCAGCTCTTTGCGAGAAATGGGCTGGTCTCAGCTGATGTGCGTTTGCAATTTCAGCTAGTATCCTTGTGTGAATGAAAGCAATTTGAGATATTTGTTGCAGACTGAAGTGTTTACAGGAAGCGAGATGCCAATGCTAATACCTACAAATGAGATAAGTTTGTGGGTAGCAGCAAAATGTTTATTTTAGTGAGTATATAAATAGCAGAGGATGGTTTCGATCCATCGACCTCTGGGTTATGGGCCCAGCACGCTTCCGCTGCGCCACTCTGCTGCACATTGTCACTAGTTGATGAATGTTAGTTTTGTGTATTAGGGAACTAAATAGTCACTTGCTTTGTGCTTTTGAGCAAGAGAAGATGTGTTGGGTGGATCATCTTGGCTGCACAATTCCACTGCGTAACACCAGAAACAGACAGAAAAACACACACAGAAAGGCAGCAAGAGACTGTCAGGATACACAAGATAACAGAGAAAGACGCCGAGAAAATTAGCAAGACACTGAGGTGGAGAAACTAATCATTTCTGTAAACTGTTCCCAGCTACACAGAGATGTCCCCTGTTTGTAACAATGACTCTTATTGTGTAACTGTGCATCGTGTAATGTAATTGTGCATCCTGTTGTGTAACTGTGCACCCTGTTGTGTAACTGTGCACTCTGTTTTGTGCATGTGCACCCTGTTGTATAAAAGTGCTCTCTATTGTGTAACTGTGCTCTTTGTTGCGGGACTCTGTTCTCTGTTGTTCAACTGTGCTCTCTGTTGTTTCACTGTTCCCTCTGTTGTTTAACTGTGCTCGATGTTGTTTAACTGTACCCTCTGTTGTCTAACTTTGCCTTCTGTTGTATAACTGTGCTCTCTGTTGTGTAACTGTGCTCTCGTTGTGTAACTGCTCTCATATAACTGTGCTCTCTGTTGTATTACTCTGCCCTCTATTGTGTAACTGTGTCCTATGTTGTTTCACTGCGCTCTCTGTTGTGTAATTGTGTTATCTGTCGTGTAAATATGCTCTCTGCTGTGTTACTGTGCTTTCTGTTGTGTAGCTGTGCCATGTGTTTAATTGAGCCCCCTGTCGTCGAACTGAGCCCTTTGTTGTTTAACTGTGCTCTCTGTTGTGGAACTGTGCCGTCTGATGTGTAACTGTATTCACGAAAATGTAATTGTGTACTCTGTTGTATAACTGTGCCCTTTGTTGTCTAACTCGGTTCCCTGTTGTGTAACAATGCTCTCCGTTGTGTAACAATGCTCTCTATTATGTAAATGTGCTCTCTGTTGTGTGACTGTGCCCTCTGTTGTGTGACTGTGCTCTCTATTGTGTAACTGTGCTTTCTGCTGTTGAGAGATCTTCACCGTTGTGTAACCCGCTTCCCTGTCGTGCAAACGTTTTCCCAGCTGCATTAAAATGTTCTCTGTTGTTTCAAAGTGCTCCCTGTTCTGCAAAGATGGTCTCTGTTGCTCAGTGAGGGTGTTTTCTATTGCACAATTATTTTCTTTCAGGGGCCTTAATTTTCCCTGTCATGTTAATGTGTTCCATCTTGTGTTCAGATGTTCCCTCTTCTTGAGTGAAAATCTGGTTAATTCGCAACTGGACTACAATCGTCAATTCTCAGTTGTGTCTGTTACCTTCTAGTGATGAATGTGATTGTGTGATACATCCCGAGAACTCTGTTTTTGGACTTGAGCGAGATTTGTTCTGTATGTGTCCATCACAGATAGTGTTTGTGAGTGTAGGATTCATTCTGCATCTCAGTCTCTGGAACAATTTGTGAGAGCAGGGTTCCTTCTTTATGGGTCAATGCCTGGTACTATATGTGAGGATGAGGGTCTGTATCAGGCAGTGGTACAGAATGTGAATGTGGGAATCAAGCTGTGTCTATCAGACCCCATTACTGACAGGGGAAGTGGGATTAATTCTGTATCTGAATGTCTCTGTTATTCTTACTATTATTCAGACATTCGGGTTAGAGGATGATTTGCTTCCACTCTCTCTCTCTCTCTCTCTCTCTCTGAACAGAGTCAGTGTCTGATTGCACGACAGTGCTGCAGCACCCAGCTACTGCAGAGCAAGGACTTGGAACATTTTACAACAATTTCCTGCCATCCAGAAACAATTCACTGCTCCATGAATGGGACTGAGTGACAGAGCAGGGAGTTCTGTACAGTTCGAATTACTACCCACACTCGGGATCCACTTTTGTTTTTATTTGTTCACGGGCTGTAGGAGTCGCTGACAAGACCAGAATATGTTGCCTCGCTCTAATTACCCTTCAGATCAGGCCCTGCTTCAGTTGCTGCTTTTAATTTTCTGTTTTTTCGTAATGACAATTAATTGAAACAAATGCGTTGGTCTATTTTGTATTTGCAACCTCACCTCTCTTTGAATTATTATAAATACCTTTTTCTTCCTACAGGCAAAAGTTTGATAGTAGCTGAATCGAAATAGTGATTCCGTGACAAAAGGAGAAGTGCAGCCAGCTCCTTCTCACACAGTAAGTACAGTATCACTCACAGAGAGCAGAGACATCAGTTCCACAAGCACCAACAACACAGTAAGATAAGAGCAAAATAGTGCAGATGCTGGAAATCTGAAAGAAAAATAGAAAATGCTGGAAAAACTCAGCAGGTCTAACCGCATCTATGGAGAGAAAGACAGAGTTAACGTTTAAGAGTCATACAGACATGAAAGGTAAACTCTGTCTTTCTCTCCACAGATGCTGTTCGACCTCCTGAGTTTTCCAGAATGTTCCGTTTTTGTTAGCACTATGGTAGACTGGCAGTGAGCCCAAGTCTCAGGAATGTATATTCATTCAAACAGAGCAGGAGAGTGCGTGAACCAGATGGGTTTTTTATCAACATGACTTTCAAGGTTTTTTTGAATTATATGTCACTAGTAGCTGTGGTGGGATTTGATCCCTCGCCTCCATAACATTATCCTGAGGGGGCCCTGATGTTTCTTGACACGATAGGTGTGGAGAGGATGGTTCCTCTTGGAGGAGAATCTAGAACTCGTGGTCACTGTTTAAAAATAAAGGGTCGTCCATTTAAGACAGAGATGAGGAGATTTTTTTCTCGCTGAGGGTCTTGAGTCTTTGGAACTCTCTTCCTCAAAAGAGGGTGGAAGTGGATTCTCTGAATACTTTTAAAGCAGGGGTAGACTCATGAAAGCAAGTGGGTGAGAGGTTATCGAGGGTAGACAGGAATGTGGAGTTGAGGTTACAATCAGATCAACCATGACCTTATTGAATGGTGGAGCAAACTCGAGGAGCCGAGTGGCCTATTCCTGCTCTTTGTTCCTTCTGTTCTTATGTTCATTAACCTGGAACTCTAGATTCCCGCTACGCCACCATCTCCACTATTAAAACTGCCACCGAAACCAAACTGCCGCTGTTTAAAAAGTGCCCGTCCTATTTCTCATCTGGTGCCTGCAATAGCTGCTCCTTGTCTGACTCCCCACGTCCCGACTGTCCGGCTCTGTTCAAACTCTTCACTGTCCAATATCAACAAACCTGGGGAGTGGGAACTCAACCAAGAATATTCACTGCTGCTTTGTGGGGAGAAAGCAGCAATTATTTTCAATAACAGCTTCTTGCCATTTTGTCTCCCTCCTCCCAGGAGGCTGCTGTTTGTTCCATTCCCCCAGGACTGAGGTCACTCCATTGGCGGCTCTTCCTGTCCCAGGTGGAGCTGGGGGAGAGCAGCGCCCATGCGCTCTTCCGCTCCCACCCATTGAGCTCTGGTGGGTCAGAATGACGCAGAATTCTACAACATTCCGTGAAACAATTTTGTTTTGAAACGTTCTCCAATTCATTTATATCCGAGATCAGCAAAAGATGTGGAGCTCCTGAGAAAGGGAACGATGAAATAAGAATTTCTGCTTGAGATCTTTCTGTGCAGCCTGTTTGCTGTTCAGGGGCCCGTCATCACAAAGCAATCCTGCAGAATCACTGGAGGAAGCCGGTAGTCGTGGTGTTTGCTAGGACCGTGCAGGAGTTAATATCTGTCATGAACTCTCCCAGATTCATTCAATCCGAGTGAAACACTCACTGAGAGTGATACCCAATGGCCCTGAGCTGCAGGGAGTACAAAAAGGAACCGAGGGTTAAACATGGGCCACTGTTTCTCACTCACTGACACTGTCATAGAGACAGAGAGACATAGAGTCATGGAGACATTGCTGCTCAGAAGGAGGCCATACGGCCCATCCAGTCTGACTGTCTGTAGAATAATCCAGTCAGGCCCATTCTCCTGCTCCATTCCTGCAACTTTATTTCCCAATTTCCATTTGTAATCACCATCTCCGTTTCCACAATGCCCAGAGGGATCAAGATCCAGGTCATTACCTAGAATGTAACAAATTTCTTGCACACATCCCCCCTGTACATCTTGTCTTATATTTTAAATCCGTGCTGCCTATTCCTTCTGCTCTCACCTAATGGGAACAGCTTTCCTTTGTCTACCTGATCTAAACCTGTTATAATCCTGTACACCTCTCTCAGACCTCCCGTCAATCTCGGTTGCTTCAAGGAGAGCAGCTCCGGATTCCGCAAACAAACCTTGCAGCTATCATCCCTCATGCCTAGAACTATTCTAGGAAATCTCCTTTACACTCTCTCAAAGACTCTCACATCCTTCCAAAAACGTGGTGACCAGACATGTAGGCAATACTCTAGTTGCAGCCTAACCAGAGCTTTATAAATGTTAAATATAACGTTCCTGCTTCTATGCTCAGTACCTCTGTTGTTGAAACCAAAGATCCCATTTGCTTTCTGAAATACACCCTCAAAATCTCCTGTCACCTTCAAAGATATAAAGATTCTTGGTCCCTCTGACCTTGCACAATTTTTAGAACTGGACCATTGTGTTCATACTGCCTCATTTCTGTTAAAATACAGCATTATTCCTGTGTGTGGGATTAATGATGTGTCTGTGCTACAATATCATTAAGATCTGAGACTGCAGCTTCTGCCTCTTCATGAGAATCTTTCTGGATAACACCAGAATTTACAAGGATTTCTGCAACTGATGCATTGTCTGTGTCTCACCGCCCTCACTCACTCTGTCTCTGTCTATCCCTCCACCCCCTCTCTCTTGAACTCCACATGAAGGTGCGATACTGTTGTTTAGTGACTGAGTGCACACAGTCTATCTTCAAATCACAGAATCACAGAATCACAGTGCAGAAGAAGCCCTTTGGCCCATCGAGTCTGCACCGACACGTGAGAAACACCTGACCTACCTACCTAATCCCATTTACCAGCACTTGGCCCATAGCCTTGTATGTTATGACGTGCCAAGTGCTCACCCAGGTACTTTTTAACGGAAGTGAGGCAACCCGCCTCCACCACCCTCCCAGGCAGTGCATTGCAGACCATCACCACACTCTGGGTAAAAATGTTTTTCCTCACATCCCCCCTAAACCTCCTGCCCCTCACCTTGTACTTATGCCCCCTTGTGACTGACCCTTCCTCAAAGGGGAAAAGCTGCTCCCTGTCTATGCCCCTCATAATCTTGTACACCTTGATCAGGTCGCCCTGCAGTCTTCTCTGCTCCAACGAAAACAACCCAAGTCTATCCTACCTCCCTTCATAACTTAAAAGTTTCATCCCAGGCACCATCATGGTGAATCTCCTCTGCACCCCCTCCAGTGTAATCACATCGTTCCTATAATGTGGCGACAAGAAATGCATAGTGGCCTCACCAAGGTTCTATGCAACTCCAACATGACCTCCCTACTTTTGTAATCTATGCCTCGATTGATAAAGGCAAGTGACCCATATGCCTTTTTCACCAACCCACTAACATGCCCCTCCGCCTTCAGAGATCTATGGACACACACGCCAAGGGCACTTTGTTCCTCAGAACTTCCTAGTGCCATGCTACTCATTGAATACTTTGTTGTAAAATTACTCCATCCAAAGTTTATCACCTCACACTTTTCAGGTTTAAATTCCAACTGCCACTTATCTGCCCATTTCACCATCCCATCTATATCTTCCTGTAGCCCAAGACACTCAACCTCACTGTTAACCACCCGGCCAATCTTTGTGTCATCCGCAAACTTAATAATCCTACCCCCCACATAGTCATCTATGTCGTTTATATAAATGACAAACAATAGGGGACAGAGCACAGATCGTTGTGGTACGCCACTGGACACTGGCTTCCAGTCACTAAAGCATTCTTCTGTCATCACCCTCTGCCTCCTTCAACTAAGCCAATTTTGAATCCACCTTATCAAGTTACCCTGTTTCCCATGTGCCTTTGCCTTCTTTATAAGTCACCCATGTGGGACCTTGTCAAAGGCTTTGCTGAAATCCATATGAACTACATCAACTGCACTACCCTCATCTACACACCTGGTCACCTCCTCAAATAATTCAATCAAATTTGTTAGGCATGACCTCCCTCTGACAAAGCCATGCTGACTATCGCTGATCAAAACTTGCCTCTGCAAGTGGAGGCAGATACTCTCCTTCAGAAATTTCTCCAATAGTTTCCCTACCACTGACGCGATACTCACTGGCCTGTTGTTCCCTGGTGTATCTCTACAACCCTTCTTAAATAGCAGAACCGCATTAGCTGTTCTCCAGTCCTCTGGCACCTTCCCCGTGGCCAGAGAGGAATTAAAATTTGGGTCCGAGCCCTGTGATCTCCTCCCTTGCCACCCTCAGCAGTCTGGGACACAAATCATCCGAACCTGGAGATTGATCCACTTTTGAACCTGCCAACACCACCAATACCTTGTCAATCGCTATATCAATTTGGTTAAGTACCTCGCAGTCTTTCTTCCCGAGTTCGATACATTCATCCTCATTCTCTTGGGTGAAGACGGACGTGAAGTATACATTCAAAACTCTAGTGATGTCCTCTGGCTCCACCCATGTAATGCCCACTTGATCCCATATACTATTTCCCTGGTTATCCTCTTCCCATTGAAATACTTATTGAATATCTTGGGATTTTCCCTTCTTTTACCAGCCAGAGCTCTCTCATATCCCCTCTTTGCTCTCCTAATTGCTTTCTTAAGGTCCACACTGCACTGTCTGTACTCCACTAATGCCTCTGCTGATTTGCATCCCTTGTACCTGCTAAAAGCCTCTATTTTCTATCTCATCTTAACCTGAATATCTCTGGTCATCTATGGTTCTCTGGGTTTGTTACTACTTCCTATCACCCTAAAGGGAACATATTGAACCTGTACCCTCCCCGTTTCCTTTATGAACACCCCCCACTGTTCCTCTGCAGATTTTCCCACAAGTGACTGTTCCCAGTCTATCTTGGCCAGATCTTGCCTTATTTTACTAAAATCCACTCTCCCCCAATCCAAAACATTTTTTTGCAACTTTTCGATTTCTTTGTCCATAACAAACTTAAACTGTACCATGTTGTGGTCGCTATCACTAAAATGCTCGCCCACCACTACCTCAGCCACCTGTCCAGCTTCATTCCCCAGAATTAGGTCCAGCAATGCACCGTCCCTTATTGGACCCACTACATATTGACCTAAAACGTTCTCTTGTACACATTTCAAGAAATGCACTCCATCCAAGTCCTTAACACTCTGTCTATCCCAATTAATGTTGGGAAAGTTGAAATCACCTAATATAATCACCCTATTGTCATTGTTTTTACCCACCTCCAAAAATTGTGCACATATTTGCTCCTCAATTTCCCGCTGACTATTTGGGGGTCTATAATAAACACCTAATAATGTGGTTGCCCCTTTTTTATTCCTAAACTCTACCCACAAAGTTTTATTCGATGCCCCCTCCAATGATCAAAAGTAAATTTTCCTGTGAACAAGAGAATAATTTAAACCAGTTATGGGTTAACACAGGCACAGCTGTGATTGGCTGCAACCTCCTGAATCTGGGGAACAGACACTGTGAGCAGCTCCGGTCTCAGAAGGTTTAACAGTTACTGAGCTGGGAAACAACAACTAGTTCCAAATAATCCACAGCACAGGCCGAGAGGAGAGGAAAGCCTGTCCTGGGAGCTGTAAATCTGAGACACAGTTTGTCCTGTCAACGTGTAGATATGAACAAAAATAAAAATACCTGGAAAAACTCAGCAGGTCTGGCAGCATCTGCAGAGATGAACACAGTTAACGTTTCGAGTCCGTATGACTCTTCAACTAAGAACTAAGTAAAAACAGAAAAGAGGTGAAATATTAGCTGGTTTAAGGGAGAGGGGATGTGGGACAGGTAGAGCTGGATAGAGGGCCATTGATAGGTGGAGATAGCCAAAAAATGTCATAGACAAAAGGTCAAAGAGGTGTTGAAGGTGGTGATATTATGTAAGGAATGTGCTAATTAAGGATAGAAAGCAGGACAAGCAAGGTACAGATAGCCCTCGTGCGGGTGGGGTGAAGGGAAGGGATCGAAATAGGTTAAAAGGTAGAGATAAAACAATGGACGGAAATACATTTAAAAATAATGGAAATAGGTGGGAAAAGAAAAATCTATATAAATTATTGGGGAATAAAAACAGGGATCGGAAAGGGGTTGGGGATGGAGGAGAGAGTTCATGATCTAAAATTGATGAACTCAATATTCATTCCAGAAGACTGTAAAGTGCCCAGTCCGAAGATGAGGTGATATTGCTCCAGTTTGCGTTGAGTTTCACTGGAACAATGCAGCAGGCCAAGGACGGACATGTAGGCATGAGAGCAGGGTGGAGTGTTGAAATGGCAAGCGACAGGGAGGTCTGGCTCATGCTTGCGGACAGACCGAAGGTATTCTGCAAAGTGGTCACCCAGTCTGCGTTTGGTCTCTCCAATGTAGAGGAAACCGCATTGGGAGCAACGAATGCAGTAAACTAAATTGAGGGAAGTGCAAGGGAAATGCTGCTTCATTTGAAAGGAATGTTTGGGCCCTTGGATGGTGAGGAGAGGATAAGTAAAGGCGCACGTGTTGCACCTTCTGCAGTTGCATGGGAAGGCGTCGTGGGAGGGGGTTGATGGAGGAGTGGACCAGGGTGTCCCGGATGGAACGATCCCTGTGGAATGCCACCAGCGGGGGGGTGAATCGAAGATGTGTTTGGTGGTGGCATCATGCTGGAGTTGGCGAAAATGGCGGAGGCTGATCCTTTGAATGCGCAGGCTGGGGGGGTAATAAGTGAGGACAAGTGGGACCCTATCATGGTTCTGGCCGGGAGAGGAAGGTGTGAGGGTGGATGCGCGGGAGATGGGCCGGACACAGTTGAGGGCCCTGTCCACCACCGTGGGTGGAAAACCTCGGTTAAGGAAGAAGGAAGACATGTCAGAGGAACTGTTTTTGAAAGTGGCATCAGAACAGATGCGACGGAGGCGAAGGAACTGAGAGAATGGGATGGAGTCTTTACAGGAAGCGGGGTGTGAGGAGCTGTAGTCGAGGTATCTGTGGGAGTCGATAGGCTTGTGATGAATATTGGTGGACAATCTATCACCAGAAATTGAGACAGAGAGGTTAAGGAAGGGAAGGGAAGTGTCAGAGATGGACCATGTGAAAATGATGGCGGGGTGGAAATTGGAAGCAAAATTAATAAATTTTTCCAAGTCCAGAGGAGAGCATGAAGCAGCAACGAAGGAATCATCGATGTACCATAGAAAAAGTTGTGGGAGGGGACCGGAGTAGGACTGGAACAAGGAATGTTCCACATACCCCATAAAGAGACAGGCATAGCTGGGCCCCACGCGGGAACCCATAGCCAAACCTTTTATTAGGAGGAAGTGAGAGGAGTTTAAGGAGAAATTGTTCAGTGTGAGAACAAGTTCAGCCAGACGGAGGAGAGTAGTGGTGGATGGGGATTGTTCGGGCCACTGTTCGAGGAAGAAGCGGAGAGCTATCAGAACATCCTGGTTGGGGGATGGAGGTGTAGAGGGATTGGGCGTCCATGGTGAAGAGGAGGCGTTTGGGGTCAGGGAACTAGAAATTGTTGATATGATGTAGGGTGTCAGAGGAATCACGGATGTCGGTGGGAAGGGACTGGACAAGGGGAGAGAGAATGGAGTCAAGATAGCAAGAAATGAGTTCCGTGGGGCAGGAACAGGCTGACAGTGACATTGTATCAGCGAGAGTGTGTTGAAGGGGCGGGCGGGTTAGACTAATGTCACTGTGTTTGTGTGTCCGGCCTCAGCGCCAGGTTTCCGAGTCATTCTTGTGTAAAATCACAAGATTTCCCTGTAATTGGATCGCGCTGCTCCCCTGCTCAGCCCTGAAGAGAGAATTTAAGGCAAAGTTTTCATTTATTTCAAGATTTCAGTGGAAACACAGAGAAGAAGTCAGCGCTCGGCTGAGAGGGCGCGATCAAAGCAGCAAAGAAACGGGTTTAAATCGAAATTGCTGCATTTAATTCGGATGGAACATTCTCGACAACAAAGATTCGGATTTTGTTAACAGAAGGAAGCGAGTGTGGGAATCTGAAATGTCTAATTTGAAGTGGAATTGGGGAGTTTATGAGGAGAGAGAAACACAGAGAGGCTGGAGGAGCCGGGAGCTGACAGCAGGTTGTCTCTGCCCCGTCCGCTCTCTGTGTTTAAGTTGCTCTGAGCCGCCACCACTGGTTTCATTTCTGATCCAGTTCTGACTGTCAGAGAGATTTTCCACACAGTCTCGGATATGACTGATACTGCAGCCGCCGAAACGGCTCCTCCAGCCGCCACCGCTCAAGTCAAACCTCCCAAGAAGAAGAAGGCGGCTTCCCGATCGAAGGCAGCCGGTCCCAAGTTAGGCGAACAGATCCTCAAGATTGTGGCGGGTTGCAGCGATCGCAAGGGGATGTCCCTGGCCGCGATAAAGAAAGCTTTGTCTGGCAGCGGTGTCGATGTGGGGAAGCTCGGCTCCCAGATCAGGCTCAGTATCAGGAGGAAGGTGGAGAGCGGCTCCCTGGTGCAGGTAAAGGGACAGGGCGCCTCCGGCTCCTTCAAAATCCCTAAGAAGGAATCCCAGGGGAAAGTGGGAAAGAAGGAGAAGAAACCAACAGCCAAGAAATCTTTAGTAAAGAAACCAGCGGCCAAGAAGGTGAAAACAAAGAAACCAGCAGCTAAGAAATCTCCAGCCAGGAAAGTAGCAGCCAAGAAATCCCCAGCGAAGAAAGCAACAGTCAAGAAAACAAGCAGCAAGAAGGCGGCAACTCCAAAAAAGGCGGTGAAGAAAGCAGCGCTGAAGAAAAAATCTCCCGTCAAGAAGGTCACGGGCGGAAAGGCTTTAAAAAAAGTGGATAAATCGAAGGCCAAGCCCAAAGTGAAAGCAGCAAAGGCTAAGAAAGCAGCGCCAGGAAAGAAGTGAAACCAGCCGAGCAAATTGTAAACCTCTGAACACAAAGGCTCTTCTCAGAGCCGCCCACGTCTCTCAGGAAAGAGCTGATCCCCGAATCAAATGTTCCTCTCCCGGCGCTGGGAGCAGGTTTCACACTGAAATGATTTATATTAAATTGAAAATTCCCGGTATCTCACTGACATGCTCTATACCCATCCCCTCCCCCACTCTGCAATAAAACAGAGCGGGGTCCGTGCCCCATTGTAACTGGGGATTTGTTCAGCTGCTCTGTCAGTTTCTGCACGTTCCCTTTTCACAGATTCAGGGTGAGAGTGTGTAAGACAGTTACCCGGGCGGAGAAACCCCGCGTTACAACTCAAAGCCCAACACATGAGTTTGTCTAATTCAGCTGGAGTGAGGTGTCGGTAAACTGCTGAACCCGCTTGGAGGGGAGGTGTGTGGGGATAGAACAGAAGCTGGGAGTGAAGTGGAAATAGGCGGATTTGACAGCATATAGTGTATGTACTTGGGCGGGAATATTACTGAATTTTAATTGTAAAGCTCTTTATTTAAAAGTTGCGGGTTTTTAGAACCGTTTAATTTGAAGCTCCAATCTATAAGCTTTGTGCCGAGCGCTGTGTTAACTTCCATTGTCGATAATTTAAAAACAAAGTCGTTTCTAGCAGGGAGGAGGCGGAGTTGGATTATCATAGACATTCCTCTGTTCTGTCTGTCACTCAGTCTCCTCCCCGCCCCGCCTCTCACTCTCTGCCCCTTTCTCAGTCAGGTCGGGGCGGGCTGTATAAAAGAAGAACCGAAACAGCTGATTTCTCATATTCTGCAGCGCTCTGAGTGAAGAATCATCATGTCTGGCAGAGGGAAAGGAGGCAAAGGACTGGGGAAAGGCGGAGCAAAGCGGCACCGCAAAGTGCTTCGTGATAATATCCAGGGCATCACCAAACCAGCAATCCGCCGCCTGGCTCGCCGTGGCGGTGTCAAGCGGATCTCGGGTTTGATCTATGAGGAGACTCGCGGGGTGCTGAAGGTTTTCCTGGAGAATGTGATCAGGGATGCGGTCACCTACACTGAACACGCCAAGCGCAAGACGGTCACTGCCATGGATGTGGTGTACGCTCTGAAACGCCAGGGCCGCACTCTCTATGGATTCGGCGGCTGAACAACTCGACTCTCTCTACCAAACACAACAACAAAGGCTCTTTTCAGAGCCACCCACCGCCTCACAGAGAGAGCAGAAACCTGGGAGCGGGAGCTGGGATGGGCTGTGATCGGGAATGTTAGTGTCTGATTTGTTCTGGCGGGGAATGTACTGAGAATCTCAGTTTGCTCGTTGTTTATTTACCCGGATGGCACATTCTGTACTGACACTGAAAAGTCTCTCCACTGCTTCACATTTCCGAAAGGTTTTGTTCTAGATGAATAATGGGTCGGATAGTAATGACAGGATCCGGCGGTTCCTCTGACATCAGCCGTTCAATCCGTCAGTGGAGTTGAGGTTACAATCAGATCAACCATAATCTCTCTGAATGGCGGAACAGGCTCGATGGACTGAGTGGCCTCCTCCTCCTATTCCCAATATTCGCACGGATGTCCGTCAAGACTCAGACCGGAAACAGGGGGAGCTTCGAGCCGCTCCCGTTCCCGCTCTTTATCGGAATGAACAGCCCAGAATGAGGGCAATGGGAAGGGGTCTGATGCCCCCAGCACCGTTTCTATTTTATTACCCATTCCAGCCCTCTAAGCGAGCGGCGATTTTAAAGGTTGGTTGTGCTGTATGGAGCAATGTTCAATTATTATTATATTAACAATTCAGTTATTGCCTGGGAAACTCAGCACTGACTTTACACAGTTCAAACAACAGACTGGTGTTTCTGTCCAAAAATGAGCAGATTCACCAGGATGATGCGGGGTTTACAAATTGCCGGGTCAGGTTACATGAACTGGAATTTCATTGGGGTTAGGAAATAGTGAGTGAGTGTGAAAAATGGTATTTATAATTTTCAAAAAAGGGAAGAACGAAGTCTATTGTCGAGACGGGAAACGGCTGTAAAAAAAGGCGGAATTTTTAAATGGACAATTAAAAACAACTCGACCAATGAGGACCTGAGCTGCCAGGGATTAATTCATTGGTTCGATTTTGGACGCAACTGCCTGGGCGTAAGGCTGCAGCCAATTACTGTTCGGGGCGGTTCCTCATAGAGTCTAAAAAGGCGGATTGTCGAGCAGATTGTATTAATAGTCCTTGTAACTCTGACTGGTGAATCTGTTCAGAAAATGGTCAGGAGTAACTCTCCTTCCTCGACTTTCGCCGCTTCTTGCCGCCCTTTGCTACCGGTTTCTTTAAGGCTTTCTTGGCTCCCTTCTTGGGAGCTGGTTTCTTCTCATCAACCATCTTCAGTTTCAGACACAGAAATAAACCAAACCCCTTCCGAGCGCCGATTAAATAGACAGTCTCCCAGATCTATGTTAATGAAGGATTGGGAAAAGATGACTCTGAATGGACAGTTTAAAGGCGGAACCAGCCTCTAAGTATATAATTTCAGGATTGGATATGGAAACAGGCCAATCAGATTGTGATTTCTCGCCCCCACTCCTCCTCCCGACCCGTCATCAGCCCATTTACTTTGGTCAGGAAATACATTTTACAAAGACTCTCTCCAGCCCCAGTTCCACAGTGTTTTACTATACATCGGGGAATGTCGCCTGATTGTTTTGCGAGGGTCCGTTCTCCACAGAGAGAGACTATACGGGAAAGCGGGATGCCATCTGTAACAGAGAGCCCCTGATAATATGTGCGAGTGTGGGATTTACTCACTCTGATACTGTGAATGAGTTTGGGATTTATTCACTATTTGTAAGGCCGTGCTACAGTGAGAGAGTCTGGGATTCATTCTGTGCTTGTCAGTCTCTGGGACTGAAAGTGATTGTTGCTGTCGTTCTGTGTCTGACTGTGATAGTGTTTGAGACTCATTGTGCATCTGTCAGTTAGCGGTGCCTGTGAGTGAGTGGGGCTTTCATTCAGCACCTCATCTTCCGACCAGGCACTTTACAGCCTTCCGAACTGAATATTGAGTTCAACAATTTTAGATCATGAACTCTCTCCTCCATCCCCACCCCCTTTCCGATCCCCCCCCCACCTTTTTCCCCAATAATTTATATAGATTTTTCTTTTCCCACCTATTTCCATTATTTTGAAATATATTTCCATCCATTGTTTTATCTCTACCTTTTAGCCTTTTTCGATTCCTTCACCCCACCCCCACTAGGGCTATCTGTGCCTCGCTTGTCCTGCTTTCTACCCTTAATTAGCACATTCCTTAGATAATATCACCACCTTCAACAACTCTTTGCCGTTTTGTCTGAGATATCTTTTTGTTATCTCCACCTATCACTGGATCTACTTGTCCTACCCACGCCCCTTAATCCAGCTTATATTTCATCTCTCTTCTATTTTTACTTAGTTCTGTTGAAGGGTCATTCAGACTCGAAACGTTAACTGTGCTCCTCTCCGCAGATGCTGCCAGACTTGCTGAGTTTTTCCAGGTATTTGTTTTGGATTTCCAGCATCCGCAGTTTTTTGCTTTTATCTTAAGAGTTTAATTGACTGCCACTTCTCTTCAAGGAATGCCTACCTTGAAGAAGTTGTGCTCTTCTCTCCGACAGGATTTTCGTATCTCTCTCTTGCCTTGTTCACCTTCATTGCTTTCCATTTCTCTCCTGGTGTTTGACAAGGTGTTTACCAAAACTCGCTTCCACAGCCATATTTCCTTCCTCATTGACTGTCTCCGTCTCCGACTTACCCCATGTGGATTTCAACTTAAGTTCCATCCCTTATGTTTCAAACCCACCCAGGATTAAAGGTATCTCCGGGACATACAACGCTCCTCGGACTGCTGTTCTCGTCGCATTCTGAGATCTACACTCAGTGCCATGTGCCGCCATATGAACACACTTGACCTCTCCCTCCAGCAGCACCGCCGCACTCTTTTTCTAAGCTGCGCATATCCCCAGTTTCATTTTATTCTTCGTCTCATCCGACGCTTCAACAAGAAACTTTGTCTTTTTCTTTCAGGCGCATAGGAACGCAAGCTCCAACAACTCATTGACACCAACACCCATCCAGGACCCTCAACCGTTGCCTGTCCCTCTGTCCCTATCCCGTCTTCCAATGGCAGCCCCGGCCGTGTATTCACCATACCCCTGACCTTCCCCTCTCCGTCGCTGAACGTTCAGTGCTCAGCAAAGGACTTCATTTCAGACCCTTACGCCCTCATCTCAATGAATCTCAGGCTCGGTACGATGCTGAACTCTTCTACCGCTGCCTTTGTCTCCGTGCTCACTTCTTTGGGCAGGGGTCCTCTCCCCATTTAATGGATCCTTTTACCTGCCTCCAATATTCTCCCTCCACCTGGATGCCTCCCTCTGGATTCTTAGCTTCTCTTGATCTTTTGATTGAGAACTGTTGGCGTAACATTAGTCGTCTCAATTTCTCTGCCCCTCTCACCCACTCTAACCTATCTCTCTCTGAACTTTCTGCACTTCGTTCTCTCAGGTCCAACTCTGACATTGTCATCAAACCCGCTGACAAGGGTGGTGCTGTTGTTGTCTGGCGCACTGACCTCTACCTCACAGAGGCTGAGCATCAACTCAAAGACACTTCCTCCTACCACACTTGGACTATGACCCCACCACTGAACATCAAGCCAGTGTTTCCAGGACTGTTACTGACCTCATCTCCTCTGGAGATCTTCCTTCCACAGCTTCCAACCTGACAGTCTCCCAAACTCAGATGGCCCGCTTCTACCTCCTACCCAAAATCCACAAACAGGACTGTCCCGGCACACCGATCATGTCAGCCTGTTCCTGCCCCACGGAACTCATTTCGTGCTATCTTGGCTCCATTCTCTCTCCCCTTTTCCAATCCATTCCCACCTACACCCGTCATTCCTCTGACACCCTACCTCATATCAACAATTTCCAGTTCCCTGGCCCCAACCGCCTCCTCTTCACCATGGACGTCCAATCCCTCTACACCTCCATCTCCCACCAGGATGGTCTGATGGCTCTCAACTTCTTCCTCAAACAGAGGCCTGAACAATCCCCATCCACCACTGCTCTCCTCCATCTGGCTGAACTTGTTCTCACACTGAACAATTTCTCCTTAAACTCCTCTCACATCCTCCAAATAAAAGGTGTGGCTACGGTTACCCGCGTGGGCCCCGGCTATGCCTGTCTCTTTATGGGGTATGTGGAACATTCTTTGTTCCAGTCCTACTCCGGCCCCCTCCCACAAGTCTTTCTCCGGCACATCGATGATCAGTTCGGTGCTGCTTCATGCTCTCATCTGGACCTGGAAAATTTATTAATTTTGCTTCCAATTTCCACCCCTCCATCATTTTCACATGGTCCATCTCTAACACTTCCCTTCCCTTCCTTGACCTCTCTGTCTCAATTTCTGGTGATAGACTGTCCACCAATATTCATTAGAAGCCTACCAACTCCCACAGCTACCTCGCCTACAGCTCCTCACACCCCGCTTCCTGTAAGGACTCCATCCTATTCTCTCAGTTCCTTCGCCACTGTCGCATCTGTTCTGATGATGCCACTTTCAAAAACAGTTCCTCTGACATGTCTTCCTTCTTCCTTAACCAAGGTTTTCCACCCACGGTGGTTGACAGGGCCCTCAGCCGTGTCCAGCCCATCTCCCGCGCATCCGCCCTCACACCTTCCTCTCCCTCCCAGAACGATGATAGGGTCCCCCTTGTCCTCACTTATCACCCCACCAGCCTCTGCATTCAAAGGATCATCCTCTGCCATTTCCGCCAACTCCAGCATGATGCCACCACCAAACACATCTTCCCTTCACCCCCCCTGGCGGTATTCCGCAGGGATCGTTCCCTCTGGGGCACCCTGGTCCACTCCTCCATCACCCCCTACGCTTCAACCCCAACCTATGGCACCTTCCCATGCAACCGCAGAAGGTGCAATACCTGCCCCTTCACTTCCCCTCTCCTCACTGTCCAAGGGCCCAAACACTCCTTTCAAGTGAAGCAGCATTTCACTTGCACTTCCCTCAATTTAGTCTACTGCATTCGTTGCTCCCAATGCGGTTTCCTCAACATTGGAGAGACCAAACGCAGACTGGGTGAGCGCATTGCAGAACACCTTTGGTCTGTCCGCAAGCATTACCCAGACCTCCCTGTCGCTTGCCATTTCAACATTCCACCCGGCTTTCATGCCCACATGTCCGTCCTTGGCCTGCTGCATTGTTCCAGTGAAGCTCAACACAAACTGGAGGAACAGCACCTCATTTTCTGACTAGGCACTTTACAGCCTTCCGGACTGAATATTGAGTTCAACTATTTTAGATCATGAACTCTCTCCTCCATCCCCACTCCCTTTCCGATCCCCCCCCTTTTTTCCCAATAATTTATATAGACTTTTCATTTCCCACCTATTTCCATTATTTTTAAATATATTTCCATCCATTGTTTTATCTCTACATTTTAGCCTTTTTCGATTCCTTCCCCCCACCCCCACTAGGGCTATCTGTACCTTGCTTGTCCTGCTTTCTACCCTTAATTAGCACATTCCTTAGATAATATCACCACCTTCAACACCTCTTTGTCCTTTTGTCTGTGACATCTTTCGGTTATCTCCACCTATCACTGGCTCTACTTGTGTCCCCCCCCCCCCCCCCACCCCCCCCCCCCCCCCCCCCCCCCCCCACCCTTAAACCAGCTTATATTTCACCTCTCCTCTATTTTTACTTAGTTCTGTTGAAGGGTCATTCGGACTCGAAACGCTAACTGTGTTCCTCTCCGCAGATGCTGCCAGACTTGCTGAGTTTTTCCAGGTATTTTTGTTTTTGTTTCATTCTCTCCCTCTGACAGACGCCAAGTCCGGAGAGGAGAGGCGGACCCTCAGGGCCTCCAGGCGGTGGAGTTCAAAGTGACATCACGATTCAAAATATGACGCAGTAAGTAGGTCAGGTAAGTACTTCTACTTATTCTATTAATTAAACTGCTGCAGTCCATCAGTTTAAACAAAATAATGTGAGGACTTTGGACTGTAGTTGGAGTGGAATAAGGACCCTAGTGTAATTAGTATTCTTTAAAAGGGAGTAACTAACAAGCTTAAATTAAAGGGAACAGAAGGCAGCAGCGCTCACACCCGCGATATGCTCCTCCTGTGCTATGTGGGAATTCATGGACACTTCCAGTGACCCTGGTGAGCATGTGTGCAGGAAGTGTGTCCAGCTGCAGCTACTGGCTAACTGCATTTCGGACCTGGAGCTGCGGTTGGATTCACCTTGGAGCATCTGTGATGCTGAGATTATCGGGGACAGCACATTCAGTGAGGCGGTCACACTGCAGGTTAAGACTGAACAGGCAGAAAGGGAATGGGTGACCACCAGGCAGAGTAGAGGGAGGCAAGTAGTATAGGAGTCCCCTGTGGCCGTCCCCCTCTCTAACATATATACCGTTTTGGATACTGCTGGGGGAGGCAACGTCTCAGGGGAAAGCAGCAGAAGTCCATAGCATCACGGGTGGCTCTGCTGCAAATGAGGGGAGGAGGAAGAGTGGCCGGGCTATAGTGAAAGGGGATTCAATAGTAAGGGGAACAGACAGGCGTTTCTGTGGCCCACAAAATAGACTCCAGGATGGTCTGTTGCCTCCCTGGTGCCACGGTCAAGGATGTCCCAGAGAGCGGCAGGGAATTCTGAAGGGGGGTGGGGGGGGGGTGGTGTGAACAGCCAGTGGTCATGGTGCATATTGGTACCAACAACATAGGTAAAAAATAAAATAATGAGCTCCGACAAGCTGAATATAGAGAGTTAGGATGTGAACTAAAAAGTAGGACATCAAAGGTAGTAATCTCAGGATTATTACCAGTGTCACGTGCTAGCGAGAGTAGAAATAACAGGATATATCAGATAAATACATGGCTGAAGAAATGGTGTTGGGAGGGGGGATTCAGATTCCTGGGACATTGGGACCGCTTATGGGGAAAGTGGGACCAGTACAAACAGGACAGGTTGCATCTGGGTAGGACCGAAGCCAATGTCCTCAGGGGTGCAGAGGTTGGGGGTGAGGGGGTGGTGGGAGTGGAGGGGTTGGAGGTGGGGGGGTGGTGGGAGTGGAGGGGTTGGGGGTGGGGTGGTGGTGGTGGTGGAGGAAAGTGTTTGCTAGTGCGGTTGGGGAGGGTTTAAACTAGAATGGCAGGGGGATGGGAACCTGAGTAGGGAGACAGAGGAGGGGGAAACGAGGATAGAAACAAAAGACAGAAAAGTAAGAAGCAAAAGTGAATGACAGAAAAAAAGGCGTGAAAAACAAACGGGGTCAGAGTGCAAAATAAAGCGAAGATGGTTACAAAGTTAAAGAAAAGTTGAAAGGCATCATATCTTAATGTGTGGAACATTTGCAATAAGGTAGATGAATTAACGGTGCAAATAGATATAAATGGTTATGATATAGTTGCAATTATGAAGACATGGCTACAGGGTGATCAAGGATGCAAACTGAACATCCAGGGGTATTGAATATTTAGGAAGGGCAGACCAATAGGGAAAGGGGGTGGGGTGGCATTGTCAGTAATGGAGGAAATCAATGCAATAGTGACGAAGGATATTGGCTTGGAAAATCATGATGTGGAATCTTTTGGCTGGAGATAAGAAACACCAAGGGGCAGAAAATGTTGGTGGGGGTTGTCTATAGGCCTCCAAACAGTAATGGAGATGTAAGGGAAGGCATTAAGCAGGAAATTAGAGATGCATACAATAAGGATACAACTGTAATTGTGGGTGACCTTAATCTACATACAGATTGGACAAAACACACAGCAATAATGCTGTGGAGGGGGATTTCCTGGAGTGTGTACGTGATGGTTTTATGGACCAAGACATTGAGGAACCAACTAGAGAGCAGGCTATCATAGACTGGGTGCCATGCAATGAGAAAGAATTAATTCCCTTGGGAAAGAGCGACCATAAAATGATGGAATTGTTCATTAGGATGGATAGTGAAGAAGTTGAATTCAAAATGAAGGTCCTGAACCTAAATAAAAGGAGCTACGAAGGTGTGAGGCACGAGTTGGCAATGATGGACTGGGGAACCGTACTTAAAAGGTTGACCAGTGGATAGGCAATGGCTAATATTTAAGTATGCATGAATTACAACAATTATTCATTCCTGTCTGGCACAAAAATAAAATAGGAAAGGTGGCCCAACCATGGCTTACAAAAGAAATTAGGGATAGTATTAGATCCAAAGAGGAGACATATTAACCTGCCAGAAAAGAGAGCAAGCCTGAAGATTTGGAGCAGTTTTGGATTCAGCAAAAGTGGACAAAAAGATTTGTCAAGAAGGGGAAAATGGAGTATGAGATTAAACTTACAAGGGACATAAAAACTGACTGTAAAGGCTTCTATCAATATGTGAAGAGAAAAAGATTAGCAAAGATAAATGTAGGTTCCTTACAGTCAGAAATGGGGGAAATTATAATGGGGAATAAAGCAATGGCAGGAGAATTGAACACATATTTTAGTTCTGTCTTCACAAAAGAGGACACAAATAATTTACCAGAAATGTTAGGGAACCAAGGGTCTAGCAAGAGGGAGGAATTGAAGAAATCTAGTATTAGTTAAAGAAATTGTGGTCAAGAAATTAAGGGGGTTAAAGGCTGAAAAATCCCCAGGACTTGATGATCTACATCCCAGGCTACTAAAGGAAGTGGCCCTGGAAATATTGGATGCATTGGTGATCATCATCGAAAATCTCTCGACTCGGGAGCAATTCTTACAGATTGGAGGGTGGCAATTGTAACCCAGCTATTTAAACAAGGAGGGAGAGAAAAAACAGAACTACAGACCAGTTAGCCTAACATCAGTAGTGGGGCAAATTCTAGAGTCTATTATAAAAGACATGGTAACTGAACACTTGGAAAGCATTAATAGGATTAGACAAAGTCAGCATGGGTTTATGGAAGGGAAATCATGCTTAACTAATCAACTGAAGTTTTTGGAGAAAAGATAAGGGAGAACCAGTGGATTGTATCAAATATTGATGTACAGTCTATTGCCAGAAAATGAGACAGAGAGGTCAAGGAAGGGAAGTGTCAGAGATGGACCATGAAGGTGATGGAGGGATGGAAATTGGAAGCAAAATTGTATCATTTTTTCCAGGTCCAGGTGAGGGCATGAAGCAGCACTGAAATGGTCATCGGTTTTCCGAAGAAAGAATTGCGGAAGGGGGCCTGAGCAGGACTGGAACAAGGAATGTTCCACATACCCCATAAAGTGCTGCTTCATGGTCTTGTCTTCACTGAGAGGGTGGTCAGCCTGTGGAATTCTCTACCACAGAAGGCTGGGGAGGCCGGGTCACAGAGTATATTCAAGAAAGAAATTGGTACATTTTTGGATATTTGGGGCATCAAGGGGTATGGACAGAAAGAGGGAATATGGTGTTGAGATAGAGGATCAGCCATGATCATATTGAATGGTGGAGCAGGCTCAAAGGGCCGAATGGCCTACACTTGATCCTTGTTTCAATGATATACCAGTTTGGGATAAATGCTGTATCTGTCATTCTCGACAGCAATATGAGAGTGTTGGATTGATTCTATACCCGTTAGTCCCTGTAACTGTCTGTAAATGAGATTCATCCTGTGTTTGTCAGTCTCTGGCACTGTAAGTCAATGTGGTATCGATTCTAGATCGTTCAGTCTGTGGTACTATCTGATTGTGCACTTCTCATTCACTGTCAGAGCCTGGTTCTGTGTCTGAAGGTGGGATTAATTTTGGACATTCCAACATCTGCTGCTCAATGTGAGTGTGGAATTCAGTCTGTATCTGTCAGTGTCGAGTGTTGAACAGGAATGTGGGAGTCATTCTCAATATCTGGGAGTCTTTGAAACATATTTTGCATCTGTTAGTCTGTGATGCTGTATGTGAGAGTGGGATTCATTTTGTCTGTCAGGCTCTGGTAATCTGCGCGAGTGTTAGATACATTTTGTAACACTCAATCCCTGATGCTGTGCACAACTTTGTCCATCCCTAATTGCCCTTGTTCAGAGGGTATTTAAGAGACAACCACGTTACTGTGGGTCAGGGGCCTGGAGTTACCAGTCGGATCATGTAAAGGAGGCAGGTTTTGCATGGTTTTTGACGACAATCGACAATCAGAATTTTGATTTCAAATTTCACAATCTGCCATGGTGGGATTCGAAACTGGGTCCCCTGGGTCTCTAGCATACTCGTCCAGTGACAATAACACTGTGGCACTACCTCCCCATCTAGCAGAGTGGCTCAGCGGAAGCGTGCTGGGCCCATAACCAACAGCTCGATGGATTGAAACCATCTTCTGCTATTTTCATTTTCATTAATGACTGTGGGATTCATTCTGTCTCTATCAGATTTTGATTCTGAACGTGTGCTTATGATTCCTCTGTGTCTCTGTGTTTGGCACTGTGTGAAAGTCTGATTCATTCTCAACTTCTGAATGTCAAACGGTCTCAGATGTATTCTGTATCTACTGGTCAGCAGTACTGTGTGTGATGTGGGATTCATTCTGCATTTGTCTGTCTCCGTTACTGTAGCGAGTGGGTGATTTATTCTGTACTGGTCAGTCGCTGGTGCTGGGAGTAATGGGATTCATTCTGTATCTGTCAGGCTCTGGTGCTGTGTGTGTATCGTGCAGTTTGTCAGTGCCTGGTAACATGTTGGATTTGTTCAGTAGTTCACCCTGTCCGATTTTCTGTGTGAATGTGAGGTTTATTTTATCGTTCTCAATCTTTGATGTGGGTTATGATTCTAGGGTTAACTCTGGATCTGTGCTCAATAGTTATTGGAGAGAACTGAAACGAGGTGCAGCCCTGTCCAAATTTGTTGATGCCATTATTCTCTCAATATTGAAAATCTCCAGTTCAGAACTAGAATCCTACACACAGCGCAGCTCCCAGTCAATGTTGCAGTATCCTTTCCAAGCTGCATTTCCCAGATTTTACCAGCTGTGAATCCTTTGATCAGTATTTGGGTATTTTAATGCAGGAACATCTGCCTGTTGACCCAATTCTATGGTGTTTTTGGGAATAGTAGCCATAGGAGTGGAATTAAAATCCAGTTGTTTCCCTCTCTCTAATATTATCTCAATGAAATCGGTACTTAATCCAGAAAGCATTAGTCCATCACACACTCTGATCAATTAAACCCTCTACCCTTTATTACTAATGCATTGGTTGTGATTTTGAGTCCCACCTAAGTTGAGTTTTCAGTCAAATTTCATGTGTTATTTGTCAAAAACCGAAACTCATCCAGGGAAAAGGAACAGACACTTTCTGTCAGAAAGAGGCAGCTAATTTGCACATAGGAAACCTCCAAAAGCGCCAATGTGACCATGTTTTGGGCTGTTGATTGAGACATAAATATCAGCGACTGCGCAGGCGGGGCGGGGGGAGGAGAATAACGCCACTGCTCGTGTCTTTGGCAGAGCACCATGGAATCACTTACAACAAAATGAGAGGCTGGAGGGAGCTTCGTTTTAATGCGTCCTCTGAAGGATAGCACCTCGAATAGTGGAGCCCTCCCTCAGTGCTGTACTAGAGTATCAGTCTTCTTTGTTACACACAAATTCCGGTGTGGGATTTGAAAAAAATACCTTTGTGAACAAGTCAGTCCCAGTGAAAGTGTTTAAGAAATCGACCAATCAACAGCTACCTGACTGGGGCAATTATGATGTCATCCCCTGGCAGGCCACATGACAGCTGGAGCCACAAGGCATCACAACCAGATTTGTGACTGGATTCAAACCCAAAATCTTGTCTCAATGATTTTTCAAATTAAGCTGTCAGCTGCTTGAAAATGCAGCAGTTAAACTTCCTGTCTGATCATGAGGAGAGCTAGGGAGCTAGAGCTAGTTACAAAACTAAATCCTTTAATAAAACAGTTCAAAAACCATCAAGACTGAAATCCTGTGAGGAAAAATCAAATTATTATTGCGAACTCTGCTGGGAGAACTTCATTGGACAGCAGAGAAATCAGGTGAAGAATCCAAGTAAATCAACACCAGCGAACAAGTTAAAATCAAAAGCAGAATAACTCCTGTCAAAAGCTGAGAGTTCTGTGCATCATCAGTTCATCAGGTCAAGATATTATCTGGATTAAGCTTTCTGTTTAGAACAGGTTTTAATGAACTAAGTGGAATAGACACGTCATTGCAGAACAAGTAAGTCATCTCTAGATTTTCTTGAGTTCCAATTTATTGAAACATTGAATTCCGATGAACTAGAATTACAGTGCAAATGAATTGATAATTCAAAAACAAACTGTTTTCGAATAAATAAAGTAGAACAATTATTTTACAAAAAGTACCAGAGTGACCAGCAAGCTCAAACACAGAGAGAGTGAATTGCAGAGTGAAGGGTTTAAAATGTGGATTTTGTGGAGAGTGGGGATTAGGTGCAGACAGGGAAGGAGCTGATGTGTAATTGAAACCGAGAGACAACAGCAAAAGTAGAAGAGAGAAAGAGAGGAACATTCTAAATAACAAGAACTTTAATTAAATGGTTCATTTCAGTGAAGTATTGAGACAGCTGAGAGCTGTTGCCTACACATCCTGTGCTCTGTGGGAACTGCAAAGAAGCATGATGATAATTATCAGATTCATAATACATATCGAGAACCAAGCAGAATATAGAAAGCACAGAGGAGAGCTGGAAAAGGAAATTAGGTCAGCCAAGAGAGTGTATGAGAAAAGATTAGAAGGTAACCTAACCAAAAACTGAAGTCTTTTACCAATGTATAGACAGTTACTGAAAAGTTCAGCTGATTAGGAGATCCTGTGGAGGCAGAGGGCTGAGGTACTAAATGAGAACAGTTCATCTGTCATCACGAAACAAGCAGATGCTGCTAATCTCACAGTAAAGGAGGAGCTGGTGGAGAAATTGGAAGGATGAAAATAGATAAAGAGGAGGCCATCACAAGGTTGGCAGCGTTCACAGTAGAAACACCACACAACCTGGATGGGATACATCCTGGATTCCTGAGGGAAGGAAGGGGGAAAATAGAGGAAGCTCGAGCCACAATCTTTCAAACCTCCTTGGATATGGGAGTGAAGCTGGAGAACTGCAGGTTGTTAATGTTACATCCATGTTTATAATGGAGAGGGATAAAGCTAGGAACAACAGACCAGTTAGTCTAATGCTGGTGGTGGGGAAACATTGAGACACAATAATCCAGGACAAAATTCATTGTCACTTGGTAGAACATGGGTTGATCAATGACAACCAGCACAGATTGGTTAACAGAAAACCATGGCAAATACTTAATGAAGTTCTTTGATGAAGTTTCAAAGAACATTGCCCAGGGTAGTGAGGTTGATGGTGTTTGTCAGGATTTCCAAAGGGGTTTGCAAAAGACTTGTTAGTAAAATTCAAGCAGATGGGACTAAAGGGGCAGGTGCAACATGGATGCAAAATTGAATAAGGGACAGAAAGGAGAAAGTAGTGGTGAATGGCTGTTTTTCAGCGTGGAGAGATTTATACAGAACTGATTCTTTGTCACGTCAGCTGGCTGTTGTGTTTGCATTCCCAGAGCTCTTACATTTCAAATACTTCCAGCCTATATCCAAGTTTGCTGATGGCACTAGGTTAGGTGACATGGTAAGTATTGTAGGCAGGAGCAGCAAGTTTCAAAGGATCATTGACAGATTCAGTGACTGAACAAAACTGTGGCCGATGGTGGTCAACACGGGGATGTGTGAGGTCACCCATCTTGGAGCAAAGAAAGATCAGAGAATTTCCTAAACAGTCAGAAACTTGGGACTGTGGAGGAGCCGAGAGTGAGTGAGAGTGAGAGCTGAGTGAGGCTGGAGGGTGGATAAAGAGCAGCGGCAGAGCAGCCCGAGAGCAGCAGTGAGAGAGAGAAGGAGAGAAGAGTGAGAGCGGTGGGAGGGGATAAAGAGCTGTGAGGGAGGGGTTAGAGCAAACCGGCCATGTTTATAATAAATAGTCAAAGCATGATATCAGGGGAAAGAAGGGAGCTGGTTGGTTTGTGCAGATTTCTCTAAATGAGGCATTGATTAAACGAGGAGCTGGAAAATTAAACATTTCAATCAGGGCAACTATAAGAGTATTAGTGCAGAACAGGTCTTGAGGTGTTTAATATAATTAATAGTTTAATCAAGGTACAAACTGGATTCTAGAAGAGGGAATAGAGGTTTGTTTTCGATCATGGATGGGCAGCTGTGACCTGTTGTTTGCAGTTCCTTCCCCATGTAGGAGCCACAGGGCACTTCATGTGTCTTGGGGGCCACATGTGCAGGAAGTGTCTCCAGCTGCTTGAGCTCGAGCTCAGGATTTCCGAGCTTGAGGGGCAGCTGGAGTCACTGTGGAGTATCAGGGAGGATGAGAGATTGCTGGATCGTACATTCCAGGAGCTGAACACCTCAAAGGGAGAGAGAGAGAGCTCAGGATAGTAGAAGTAGGAAGAGGCAGGAAATGCAGGAGTCTTCAGGTATGTGCCACTGTCAAACCGGTATTCAGCATTGGAGACTGCTGGGAATGGTGACACCCTGAAGGAGTGCAGTCCAGACCATGGCATCAATGGGCAAGAAACTGCACAGGAGGGAACAGCAAAGAGTAGAAACGCAGTCATTACTGGAGATTTCATAGTCAGGGGGGACAGACAGGCATTTCTGTCACCGTCATTGACAGTCCCACATGGTGTGTTGTCTCCTTGGTGCCAGGGTAAAGGACATCACGGGGAGGGAACAGAATATTCTGCAGGGGGAAGGGAGTGAGCCAGAGGTTGTGGTACACGTCAGTATCAATGACACAGGGAGGACAGGTATTGAGGTCCCTCAGTCAGAATTCCAGCAGCTAGGGAGGTAGTTAAAAAGTAGGACCTCAAAGGGAGTAATCTCTGGATTACTGCCAGTGCCACGTGCTAGTGAGAGTAGAAATGTGAAGATGGAGAGAATCAATATGTGGTTTGAGGCTGGTGCAGGAGGGAGGGTTTCAGATTCTTGGGACATTGGAACCAGTTCTGGGGCGGGAAACACCTAATCAAAAGGAACAGGTTGCACCTTAATCGGACTGGGACCAATTTCCTCATGGGGAGGGTCACTTGTGTGATTCGGGAGGGTTTGAACTAAATAGGCACGGGGTGGGCATCAGTATATAGAAGCAGAACTGAGGGATAACTGTGGAAGAAGTAGGAACATACAAGATAGGAGTAGATGAAGAAGGAATCTAAGAGAGATACAAGGACATGTGTGTTACGGTATAAAGTGTGGTGAATAATGTTGATGAGCTAGAAGCCCAAATAGCCGTGAGGGAATATGATGTCGATGCAATGACGAAAACGTGGTTTAAAAATGGTGAGGACTGGGTGCTTAATTTTCACTGATGCAAAGTGTTCAGAAAAGATAGAGAAGGGAAAAGGGAGGTGGGATGGCAGTACTAATTAAGGAAGTCACTGTATTGTTGGTAAGAGACAATATCCTCAAAAGGACAAGGGCAGAATTCATTTATTGGAGCTGAGGAATAATAACAGGATGATCACACTCACGGGGATATTCAATTGGCCTCCAAAAAGGAGAGAGAGGGGGAGATGGAGGAGCATATCTGCAGGGAAATCACAGATGTATAAGAACATAGGAAGATATAAATTAGGAGGAGTAGGGCCACTCCTCCCCTCGAGCCTGCTCCACCATTCAATAAGGTCATGGCTGATCTGATTGTAACCTCAACTTCACATCCGTGCCTATCCCTGATAAGCTTTGACCCCCTTGATTACCAAGAATCTATCTCTGCCTGAAAAATATTCAAAGTCTCTGCTTCGAGCATCTTTTGAGGAAGAGAGTTTCAAAGACACAATAGCTTCCGATTGGAAAAAAAAAAATTCCTCATCTCTGTCTTAAATGGGCGACCCCATATTTTTAAAAGTGATAAGAACTATAGAGTGGTGATGTCTGGAGATTGATGAAATGTGTTTAGGAGAACCTCCTAGACCAGAATGTTCTCAGTCCAGTTAGGAAGGAGGCATTGCTGGATCTGGTGCTGGGGAAGGAGGTGGGCCAAGGTTGGCCACGTGAACCAAGTGTCTGTGGGTGGACCCTTGGGTAAGAGTGATTGGAAGGGAGCGAACTTCAATGGGGGGAAAGGGGATTTAGCCAGGGTAAAATGGAACCAGAGACTGACAGGAAAAACTGTAACAGAACAATGGGTGATCTTTCAGGAGGAGATGTTTCAGGTACAGAGTAGGTACATTCCAATAAGGGGGAAATGGAGAGGAACCAAAACCAGGGCTCCTTGGATGATGAGGAAGATGGAAAATATCATGAAACAATGAAGAGTCTGTATGACGCACGTCAGATGAATTCTTCAAGTGTGACCCAGGTAACTGTTATTGTACGAGTGGGTGGAATTAACTTTATATCTATCCATCTCTCCCACTGTATGCGAATGTGGAATTAACTAATCTCCAGTATCTGTCATCTGTACATGAGTGCATGATTAACTCTCTATCCGTCAATCTCTGTTACTGTGTTTCAGGGCGGAAATACAGTAACTTTCGACCTGTCATTGACCATTAGTCTGTCTGAGCGTGGAATTAATTCTGTATGTGTCAGCCTCTATTAGTGCATGCGAGTGTGGAATTAACTCTCCCTCCATCTCTGTTACTGTATGTGAGTGCACAATTAACTCCCCATCAGTCTCCGTTACTTTATGTGTGTGTGGAATTATTTCTGTATCTGTTGGTCTCTGTTACTGTGTGAGAGTGTGGAATTAACTCGAGATCTTTTTGTCTCTGTTACTATGTGTCAGTGTGGCATGAACATTCTGTCAATCTCTGTAACTGTGTGTGAGTGCAGAATTAATACTCTGTCAATCACAGTTATTCTGAGTGTGTGGAATTCACTCTCTGTCAATCTATCATAACGTGTGTGTAATTAACTCTCTGTCTGTCAGTCTCTGTTACTCTATGGAAGTGGGTCACTTTCAGGTTAACAAACTGCAACTAGCAGAGTGTCACAGGGATCAGTGCTGGGTTCTCAGCTATTTACAATCTATATTAATGACTGAGATGAAAGGACAGACTAGACAAAGTTGCTGACAATACATGGATAGGTGGGAAAGGAAGTTGTGAGGAGGACACAGAATCTACAAAACAATATAGATATGTTAAGTCAGTGGGAAAAATGTGGCACGTGGACTATACTGTCGGAAAATGTGAGGATTTCCACTTTGGTGGGAAAAATAGAAAAGCAGATTATTATATAAATGTGAAGAGATTGCAAAATACTGTGGTTCAGACAGATCCTGGACATGAATCACAAAAAGTTAACATGTAGCTCGAGCAAGTAATTAGGAATGCAAATGGATTGTTGGTCTTTATTGCAAAGACAATGGAGAATGAAAGCAGAGATGCCTTGCTGCAACTGTACAGGGCATTGGTGAGACTACAGCTCGAACACTGTGTACAGTTTTCGTCATCTTGTTGGAGGAGGGACATAAGCCCAACATCACCCTCATTCTGATGGCCACCTTTGTGTGTGGCTGCATCAAACTGTGCATAGACCCCCGGTTCACAACCACCAAGTGTCACTACGTGCTGAGGTTCTACCTGTCCCCGGTGTTGCGAAGGATGGGTCTGGCCACGCTGCCGCAGAACGCTCCAAGTAGTTGGACCGTGCGGTACCACCTACCCCTTGTGGAAGAATTTATGCAGAGAAATACTTTTGACCACAAGTCCTTCAGACAGTGGTCGGCACGTAATGTCCTAGAGGCCCTGTGGGAAAAGGAGATGGTGGATCCTGTGAGATGGTTCCCCGAGCAGACTGTCAAAGTCATTTGGCAGAATGCTTCATCACCAGAAGTTTCCAACAAGCACCAAGACGCAGTTTGACTGGTGGTGAGAAAGGCTCTCCCTATCAGATCCTTCCTACACACCAGGAGTCTCACCCCCTCCGCACGCTGCCCTTGAGGTGGCTGTAGTGGGGAAGAGACTATTGTTCACCTCCTTGTGAAATGTGCCTTTGTGGAAAGTGTGGGGAGAGATGCAGCGGTTTTTGTCGAGGTTCATCCCGAGCAGTTCTGTGACACAGGACTCTGTGCTCTATGGGCTGTTCCCAGGGGGACACACCGAGACAAACATCAACTGCAGCTGGAGGATCATCAACTCGGTGAAATATGCCCTTTGGTCTGCCCGAAACTTGTTGGTCTTCCAGGGCAAAGAGTTGTACCCGACCGAGTGTTGCAGACTGGCACATTCCAAGGTCCAGGACTACGTGCTGAGGGACGCACTAAAGCTTGAAGCAGCTGCCACAAAGGCGCAATGGGGAAAGGTCACTGTCTAAGACCTTTCTGCCATAGTGCACCGAAGGGCTGGGAATTGTATGGACCCCTCGGCTGTATGACTCACAAGGAATGTATATAGTGAAAGCTACATGTGTCTCAATTATATTGAAGCACTTCAGAGTGCAACATGTTGTATATCGATAACTCCAATACCACTGCACTGTCTGACTGTCTGTGATGACCATATTGAAAATACTGTAATGTTCATTGCTGGTATTAATTGCTCCTCGTGATCCATGTGGAAAAGTTGAATATGATTGCACTTTTTGTGATGGCCATTTGGAAATGTTTTGTAATGTTCTTTCAGATATTTTATGAATAAAGTATATTTTTCCAAAACAAAAGTAGATCAGAGAAGGTTCACTCGGCTTATTCCTGGGATGAGGGGTTGTCCCTTGAGGAAACATTAAGCAGTTTGGGCCAATAGTCATTTAAGTTTAGAAGAATAAGAAGTGATCTTATATAATCCTAAAATGTTCTGAGGGGGAAAGATGCTGAGAGGATGTTTCCCCTCATGGGGGAATCTAGAACAAGGGGGGGCACAGTTTCAAAATGATGGGTCTCCTTCTAAAGACAAAGATGAGGAGGAATTTCTTCTCTCAAAGGATCTTTATTCTTTGAAATTCTCTACCTCAGACAGCAGTGGATGCAGGGTCATTGAATATATTCAAAGCTGAATTAGACAGATTTTTGAATGACAAAAGCCTTGTTGTTAGTTAAACAGGTGGTGGGCATTGATTATCCCACCTAAACAGAATAAAAAGATACAGCTGAAACACTTTGTGGGGAAGCTACTTGGAAGTCTGTAGCACTGAGGAGCTGTCTTGAAAATAAACCAGCTTGAACAAAAAGACCAGCCTGGATTAATTCTTCCACCACAACCTCTTGTTGTGAATAACAAAGGCCACAATCAAATCATCCATGATCTTATTGAATGGCATCGAAGGCTAGGGTGGACAAATGGCTAACTCTTGCTTCTATTTCTTACGTTCTTATGAAGTGTGATGGAGGCAGGTTCAAACAATGTCTTCAAAAGAGATTTGGATTAACTGAAAAGGAAAAATGTGCAGAGCTACAGGAAAAAGGTGGTGAAGCGGCACAAGATGAATATAACCAGCACAGACATGACAGGCTGAATGGCGACCTCCTGGATTGTGACCATTCTATAATTCTGTGAATGAACTACCTGTCAATCTCTCTTACAGTATATGAGTCTGAGTGGACTTAACTCAGTCTGTCACTCTCTGTCACCGAATCAGTGTGTGGAATTTACTTTCTGTCAGTCTCTTACAGTACAGGAAACAGCTAATGATTTTTGCTTGTGTCCTTTTATCAGAAATAGATAGGCTCTACTGGTCTCAAAAGTACTCAAGGTTAAAACACATCAAGTACTCCTCCATCTACACTCCAGTTGAAAGTCAGCCAACAAGAACATACCTTCACAGAAAGCGAGAGACCAACTTCCATGACCAACATCCACCCTGATGCAAAAGGACGCCTCATTTGTCAGTTTGTGTTTCTGGCCTTGGTTTTGTGAGAAACACCTGCAATAATTCACCATCAAAATCATGTGGCTGCTGGGAGTCTTAAATAAAGACAGAAAATTCTGCAAATATGCAGCAGGTAGGCAGCATCTGTGGAGAGAGAAACAGAGTTAACATTTCAGGTCACTGACAATCAGCCTGTAATAAAACACTTACTGACATCTGCTAATGGTGGCTGCAACTCCCACAATTCTGTGCCCGAGAAACCGCACTGAAATCCAATGCACTGATTTTCCCAGGCACAGAGTGGGCATGTTCCCCAGGGCCGGTCCCAAGGCATTCTGATCCCAAACTTTTGCCACTGCCACTTGTCTACCCATTCCACCAACCTGCCTATATCCTGTCTATATCTTTCGCTCTGAAGAAGGGTCATATAGAATTGAAAAGTTAACTCTGTTTCTTAGTCCACAGATTATGATATCAGAACTGAGTTTTTCCAGCATTTTCTGTTTTTACGCTTATATCCAGTTGAAGTTTAATACTATCTTAGAACCATAGAACACTACAGCACAGAAAACAGGCCATTTGGCCCTTGTAGTCTGTGCCAAAATATTATTCCGCTAGTCTCATTGACCTGCACCTAGTCCATAACCCTCCAGACCTCTCCCATCCATGTATCTATCCAATTTATTCTTAAAACTTAAGAGTGAGCCTGCATTTACCACGTCAGATGGTAGTTCGTTCCACACTCTCACCAGTCTCTGAGTGAAGAAGTTCCCCCTAAACCTTCCCCTTTCACCCTAAAGCCATGTCCTCTCGTGTTTATCTCTCCTAATCTAAGTGGAAAGAGCCTACTCGCATTTATTCTGTCTACACCCCTCATAATTTTGTAAACTTCTATCAAATCTCCCCTCATTCTTCTTTGCTCCAAGGAATAAAGTCCTAACCTGTTTAATCTTTCCCTGTAACTCAACTCCTTAAGACCCGGCAACATCCTAGTAGATCTTCTCTGCACTATCTCAATCTTACTGATATCCTTCCTGTAGTTAGGTGACAAGAACTGCACACAATACTCCAAAGTTGGCCTCACCAATGTCTTATACAACCTCTCCATAACATCCCAACTCCTATAGTCAATACTTTGATTTATGAAGACCAGTATGCCAAAAGCTTTCTTTACAACCTTGTCTACCTGTGACACCACTTTCTGGGAATTATGTATCTGAAATCCCAGATCCCTTTGTTCATCCGCACTCCTCAGTGTCCTACCAATTACTGTGTATGTCCTACCTTGGTTTGACCTTCCAAAATGTAACACCTCACACTTTTCCGCATTAAATTCCATCTGCCATTTTCTGGCCCATTTTTCCAGTTGGTCCAGATCACTCTGCAAGCTTTGAAAGCCTTCCTCACTGTTCACAATACCTCTAACTTTCATGAAGTCAATTTTGAAATGATGCTCTTTACACCAAGGTCTCGCCATTCACTTATATCAGGAAGAGCAGGGTCCTCACACCGACCCCCGGGGAACTCCGCTTTAAACCTTCCTCCAGTCTGAAAAACAACCATTCACCACTACCCTCTGTTTCCTGTCACTCAGCCAATCCCATATCCATGTTGCTCTGTCCCTTTTATTCCATGAGCTGTAACTTTGTTGACAAGTCTGTTGTGTGAGACTTTATCAAATGCCTTTTGGAAATCCATGTAAACCACATGAACAGCATCACCCTCCCCAACCCTCTCTGTTACCGCATCAAAGACTCGGTGCAAACGGGAGAAGAAACCGGGAAGCGGCGGTGAGGATGGGGGAGGCGCTGCACCATCGGCTTCACGGCGCCGACCCGCTCCCCGTCCCCGCGGCGGCGGCGGCGCTAAGAGTCGGTGTTAATGAGACGAAGATGACCCACATTCAGCTTCCTGGTGCCGCACTGCGCATGCTCCGCGCGGCAGGCGTTTTCCGCTGGCTGGGCCTTCCCGCAGCTGCGCAGTGAGACCCTTCTGATGGAGATAGGGCGTATTCCCAGACGCGTGGAATCCTGGGTTATATTGTTCACCATTTCAAGAATAATATTAGCGAAGTCGGTGATATTTGGACTCATAGCATCTGTGCGACCTCTTTCGGAGCGAATCAGTCCAACTCCTCTGCTAACACTGAAAATATCTTAATTTCTGTATTTGTCCAATTCCCTTTTAACATTTACTTTTGAATCTGATTGAACCAGTCTTTCAGGCAACACATTCCGGATCACAGCAATTTGCTGCTGAGAGAAAAAAAATACGTTCACACACAGCATCTTTACTTTTTTTAATATCATGATTCTCCCACTTTCCAGCACTTGGTCCATAGTCTTGCAGGTTATGGCACTTGAGGAGCATATGCAGGCACCTTTTCAATCAGTTGAGAGTTTCTGCTCCTGATACAAGTTCAGACAGTGAGTTCCAGACCCTGGTTCACCTCTGAGTGAAAAAGACATCCTCAGCTCCTCTCCAATCTTTCTACGAATCACTTTAAATCTGTACACCCTGGTCACTGACCTGTTTGTGAAGGTAAATAGGCCCTGCCCATTTGCTAGATTCAGGCACCTCACAATAATGTACATCTCAATCAAATCACCTTTGAGCCTCCACTGTTCCAAGGAGAACTAATGCAGCCTACCTGACATATCCTCATTGTTGCAGTTTTCCAGTGCTGGCAACATCCCAATAAATCTCCTCTGTATTCTCTCCAGAGCATTTACATCATTTCTGTAATAAGATGACCAGAAGTCACACGGTACTCAAGTTGTGGCCTAATGATTTACACAGTTCCAGCATTACCCGCCCTCCCCCCGCTCTTATATTCTAAAGTCAGCTAATAAAGGAAATGATTCCACATGCCCTCTGAACCACCTTATCGACCTCTACTGGTACCTTCAAGGATCTGTGGACATTCACTTTACCTCCATCACTTCCTCGACAACTCTGAGCATTCTCCTATTAACAGTGTAGTTTATTTTTATTTGCCTTCTTTGTCTTCCCTAAGTGCATCACCTCACACATCCCCAGGTAGAATTCCAGTTGCCACTTTTCTGCGCACCTGACCAGTCCATTGATATGGGGGACTGAGCAACACAGAATGATTCATACTTTCCACACAATACCACTCACTGAAAAGGAATTAATTCCAAACTCCCACAAAGCATGAGAAACTGAGTGCTGAATAATGCTGCCAAAGCTCACATGGAATACTAGAGACATTCAGATACAGAATTAATCCCATTTTCCCTAACAGTAATGAGAATTTATAAATACAGAATGATTCCCACAGTGACGTTTTGTACCACTGACTGATACAGAATTAATCCCACCCTCACATACAGTACCAGACATTGACCCATAAAGAAGGAATCCCACTCTCACAAACTGTCCAAAAACAACCAAAAAAATGACTCAGTAGGCTAGACAGCATCTGTGGAGAGAAATACAGAGTTAACATTATGAGTCAGTCTGACTCTTCTTCAGCTCTGAAGAACAGTCATACGGACTCGAAACGTTAATCCTGTCTTTCTCTCCGCAAATGCAGTCAGACCAGCATTTTTTGTTTTTGTTTCAGATTTCTCGCATCCGCAGTATTTTGCCTTTATCTCACAAACTGTTCCACAGACTGAGATACAGAATGAATCCTACACTCAGAGACACTACCTGTGACTGACAGATACAGAACAAATCTCGCTCACATACAGTAACAGAGTCTGATGGATATGATATGTATCCCACAATCACATTCACGACCAGAGGCTAATTAATACAATTTAGATTTGACAACTGTCCAGTTGTGGCATATCACGATTTTCACATAGGAAATGGGAAATTCTAAACATAACACGAGGCATCATAACACGAATGGGGGACATTATGATACCAGGAAGAAAATATTTACCCACAGAAAACGTCTTCAAAGATCAACAGGTAATATCTTCGGACAACAGGGGATGCCTTCTGATCAGGTCACATTTTACAGAATGGAGAAGAAAAAAAGTACAAGAGGGATCGTATTTATACAGCCTGGAACAGATTTGCATGACAGGAAAGTATTTTACACAACAGAGAATATCTCTCAACAGTTCCACAGCAGAGAGCACAGTTCCACATCAGACAGGACAGAACTGCAGCAGAGTGCACAGTTCTACAGCAGACAGGACAGAACTGCAGCAGAGAGCACAGTTCTACAGCAGACAGGACAGAACTGCAGCAGAGAGCACAGTTCTACAGCAGACAGGACAGAACTGCAGCAGAGAGTACAGTTCTACAGCAGAGAGCAGAGTTCTTTTCTTCTATTTGTCCATGGGTTGTGGACATCGCTGGCTCGGCCAGTATTTATTGCCCACCCTTAATTGCCCTTGTTCCAAAGGCATTTAAGAGTCAAACACATTGCTGTGGGTCTGGAGTCAAATGTAGGCCAGATAAGTTAAGGGTGGCAGATTTCCTTCCCTGGAGGACATTAATGAACCAGATGGATACTTACGACAATCGAAAATGGTTTCATGGTCATCATTAGAATTTTAATTCCAGATGTTTTATTGAATTCAGCTTCTACCATCTGCCGTGGTGGGATTCAAACTCTGCAGTGAACACAGTTCCAAGCAGACAGCAAAGTTGTACAGCAGGGAAGATATTTTTTAAAAAATGGGAAAGCACTTTAAACACCGGAACACCTTTCAACAAGAGTACACATGCACAGGGAGCTAATTTAGGCAACAGCAAATTCGTTTCGAATGTGGGGCATATTTATGCAAGAGAGAACGCCTTTACATAAATGGTGATTCACTCCATGCTCCTTTGCCTTCCTATCGTCGTGTGTGCGGACAGTCTCTTACTGCTCTTATGTGTCATGCTTTGTCTGTTACATTCTTGGGAGTGTTACAAAGTGGAATCGAGTCGCCAGGGGGAACCGCTGAATACATGTGCTCTGGTTGAACAACAAAACGAGAATGAACGTTGCTCAAACACAACAAGACGTAGCAGGGAAAAATAACAAGGAGCAGAGTTGCGCAGCGGAAGCGTGCTGGGCCCATAACCCAGAGGTCAATGGATCGAAACCATTCTCTGCTATTTACGTTTTCATTAAAAGCAGAAAGAAACATTTGGCCTCTCCCCACAAATATATTTGATATTTCTTTACCGTACACAGGAATTTTAATGGGCTCCTCGCTTCCAGTAACCACTTAAGTCTGTAACAAATCCCTGTCATGTTTTTTATTCACACAAGAACACAAGCTGTAAATGCGGCAAACACACACAAGCCTAGATTTTCTCTCATCGCCAAAGAGCTGACACAGGCATGATGGTCCGAGTGGCCTTCTCTTGTTCTCTAACACGCTATGATTGCCTGAAGAGCAAAAGCTATTCTCTTAAATGGAAAAATGTATATAATGAAGTTTATACGTATAAGCTGCAGTATGTCCGATCTACCGGACACCCTGCAGTAATTCACCATGCTAATTTGGACAACAGTGTCCTCCCTTTGACATGTCCCATCGAGAGTATCAGCATTGCGGAGACAGCATCACGTCAAAGACGCAGTTAATCAATATTTGGGCAGGTTCCTTCTTAATCGCTGACTCAAACCATGGAATTCTGTCCCCCAAATCATCATGAACCAAGAACGTGAAGTTTCATTCCCTCGGGCTTGCATTCTACATATTATGCTAAATAATTCTTTGAGTGTCTGATTGTTTCCTGTCTTCTTTTATCTGTTAATCACCGATCGAATGTTAACGAGTTCAGTTTATCGCTCATTCCCTCCTTATCGGACTTGCTTAAGGTGAAAACTGTAACATGTGTGTGACCATTCACCTCGAACTGAATGTCTGCCTCTAACATATTGTGAGATTTTTAGATGCCCATTTACTGTCAGATTATTTATTAATTCTCCTTTGCTACTCCTTAGTGAATTTAGTAAAACCTTTTGTCTTGTGGTTCAGTCTGCAGGGTAGAGGGCAGGAGAGATTCAATGGCAAAAGAATTGGTGCTGCAAGGCTACAGGGAATGGTAAAGGAACAAGTAACAAAAACCAGAGATGAGTCTAAAGGAGTGTGAATGGAGGAATGATGAACAGCTGCCATCCGAAAGCAAAAACAAGAGAAAAATTAGATTAAAATCAAACGCGCAAAGAAAAAGGAACCAGAATCGGGAAGAGCTTACAGGCATAAGAACATTAGAGATAGGAGCAAGAGGAGGCCTTTTAGCCCCTCGAGTCTACTCTGCCATTAAATAAGACCATGGCTGATCTGATTATGGCCTAAACTCCACTTACCAGCCTGTCTCCCTCATTCCTTGATTTCCTTGTAAAATCTGTCTATTTCAGTCTGGAATATATTCAATGATCCAGCCTCCGCTGCTCTCAGGGAAAGGGAATTCCAAAGACTAACAATCATCTGAGTGAAGAAATTCCTCCTCATCTGCATCTTGAATGGGAGATGCCTTATTTTTAAAACTCTGCCCTTCTAGCTCACACTGCAAGTGTAATTCTCAGCTCAATCAGGATTGCTTAGTAAGGATCATTCTCTGCCATTTCTGCTGACTCCAGCATGATGCCACAACCAAACACATCTTCCCCTCACCCCCACTGTCAGAATTCTGTGGGGACCTTTCTCTCTGGGACAACCTGGTCCATTCCTCCTTCACCCCCAACACCTCAGCCTCCTCCCACGGCACCTTCCCATGCAAGCGCAGAAGGTGCAACACCTGTCCCTTTACCTCCTCCCTCCTCACCAACCAAGGGCCCAAACACTCCTTTCAGATGAAGCAGGGCTTCACTTGCACTTCCTTCAATTTGGTCTACTGCGTTCGCTGCTCCCAATACAGTCTCCTCTACATTGGAGAAACCAAACGTAGGCTGGGTAACTGCTTTGCGGAACACCTTCAGTCTGTCCACAAGCATGACCCAGACCTTCCTGTGGCTTGCCATTTTAACATCCCATCCTGCTATCATGCTCACATATCCATCCTTGGCCTGCTGCAATGTTCCAGTGAAACCCAACACAAACTGGAGGAACAGTACCTCATCTTCCAATTAGACACTTTACAGCCTTCCAGACTTAACATTGAGTTCAGCAACTTCAGACCATGAACTCTCTCCTGCAAGGGATTTGTCCTATCAGTCACCTTCTGGGATTGTAAGTGAATTTGCGACTCGTTCTGAAAATCTTAAAAGTGATGTGTGTGAACACACAAATTGGGAGCATGAAGAGACCACTCAGTCCCTCAAAACTGCTGGATATTCAAGAAGATAATGGCTGACCTGATTTTAGCCTCAACTCCAAATTCCAGTCTATCCCTGATAACCTTTCACCCCTTTGCTTATCAAGCATCTATCTACCTCTGCCTTAAAAATATTTAACTACCCCATGTTAGTTTGAATGTGTGTTTGACTCTTTATCAGCCAATGCTATTGCATGTGAATGTGGAAATCATTCTGAATCTGAAATCTCTGATATTGCATGGGAGTGCAGCAATCAGTCTGCATCTGTTATTCTCTGGAGCTGTGTATGAGTTTGGCAGGCATTTGGATCTGTCACTAGGATTTATATATAAAGCTCTCATACTGGGAGTGAATTGATATTCACTCTAGTTCAGTCAACTGCATTCTATGTCTGGGATGCTATGTCAGTGTGGGAATCAAATGTGTCTTTCAGTTCCTCGTGCTTTTTGTGAGTATGGGATTAATTCTCTATCTGTCAGTGGGATTAATTCTGTATCTATAATTCTCTAGTACTGTATGAAATTGTGGGATTCATTTATTGCTTTTCAGTCAGTGTGTGTGTGTCTGTGTGTGTGGTATTCTATTTGCATCTGTCAGCAGCTGTTAGCATATGTGAGTCTTGGACTCTGTCTAACTCTATCAGTGGTACAATTGGCGTGTCATCGGCAGTGCTGGCGTGGTATTGCTGCTGATCCAGAGTAATATTCCAGGGTTTCGAATCCCACCACGAGAAATGGTGAAACCTGTTCTGGTACCTAAACTCCATTGTGTTGTGTGGCACTGCCACTGTGCTAAATGGGATAGATTTCAAACAGATCAATAACAATGTGCTTGATTTTAAAATGGCATCAATCCACTCAGTTTCATTAAAGGAATAAAACCGAATAGGCCACTTAGCATCAACTGGAATCCCTGTCAATCCTTACTAACGTTTTGGCACTAGTCAAGCAACAGCCTCACATAGTCATACTCATGGGAACATTCCTGACAATCTCCCAGATACCACCACCACTGAAAGGACAGACCACCAGCCGACATAACAGCTGCCCTGGGAGTCCTCAAAATCGATTCCAGTCTCATGGCATCAGGTCAACCTTGTTCAAGGGAACCCCCTACAGACTAATACGTGCTGACGTCCACTATCCACTCTTCAGCTCATGAAGCAATACTCCTCCACCTTGAACACCACTTGGAGGACGCACTGAGGATGGCAAGGGCACAGAATGCAAGCTGGGTGTGTCCATCACCAAAAATATCCTTGTAGCACCACCGCAGACCGTGTCTGCAGCAGATGGTGAGGAGAAAATCATTTTTGAACTCATCCTCAACAACCTGCCTGTGGCAGATGTATCTATCCATGGCAGGAGCGGTAGGAGTGAACACCGAACAGTGCCTATGGTGATGAAGACACATCTTTACATCGAGGATACACTCCATTGTGTTGTGTGGAACTACCACCGTGCTAAATGGCATATATTTCAAACAGATCGAACACCTCTAGTCTTGTCATCCATGAGGTGCTGTGGGTCATCAGCTGCAGAATTGTACTTAGCCACAATCTGTAACCTCATGGCCTGGCATATTCTCCACTCTACTATTACCATCAAGTCAGGGGATCAACCCTGGTTTAATGAAGAGAGCAGGAGGGCATTCCAGGAAGAGCATCAGGCATAACTAAAACTGAGGTGTCAACCTGCTGAAGACACAAAACAAGACTAATTTCGTGCCAAACAACATAAGCAGCAAATGATAGTCCGAGTTGAGCAATTCCATAACCAACGGGTCAGATCTAACTGTGCAGTCCTGCCACATCCAGTCATGAATGGAGGTTTCACAAATAGCCCCATCGTCAAAGTTTGAGGAGCCCAGCACATCAGTGCAAAAGATAAGGCTGAAGCATTCGCAACAACCTTCATGCAGATGTGCTGAGCGGCTGATCCATGTCGGCCTCGTTCGGAGGCCCCCAGCATCACAGATGCCAATCTTCAGTCCATTCGATTCACTCCACGTGATACGGAGAAACGGCTGAAGGCACGGAGTACTGCAAAGGTTATGGGCCCTGACAATGTTCCAGCAATAGCACTGTAGGCATTTGATCCAGAACTTGCTGCGCCCCTGGTCAAGCTGTTCCAGTATGGCTACTACACTAGTATCTATCCAGCGATGTTGATATTTGCCCAGGCATGTCCTCTATAAAAAAAGCAAGACAGATCCAACCTGGCCAATTACTGCCCCATCAGTCTACTCTCAATCATTAGTAAGGTGATAGAAGGGGCCTTCAACAGTGCGAACAAGTGGCAATAACCTACACACTGGTGCTCAAATTGGATTCCACCGGGGCCACTCAGCTCCTGACCTCATTGCAGCCTTGGTTCAAACATGAACAGAAGAGCTGAGCTCCAAAGGGGAGGCGAGAGGGACTGCCCTTGACTTCAAGGCAGCATTTGACAGAGTGTGGCATCAAGGAACCTTAGCAACACTGGAGTCAATGGGAATCAGGGGGAAAGCTCTCCGCTGGCTGGAGTCATTTCTAGCGCAAAGGAAGGTGGTTGTGATCATTGCAGATCAATCATCTGAGTCCCAGGATGTCACTGCAGTAGTTATCCAGAGGATGTAGCCAAGGCCCAATCAACTTCATTTGCTTTAGCAATGACTTTTTTCCATCCACTGTGGGACATGGGCATGTTTGCTGATGATTGCACAATGGTCAGCACCATTCTCAACTCCTCAGGTACTGATGCAGTCCATGTCCAAATACAGCAAGACCTGGACATTAATCAAACTTGGCCTGACAAGTGGAAATTATCATTCACACCACAGAAGAGCCAGGCAACGACCATCTCCAACAAGAAAGAAACTAATCATCGCTCTTTGACATTCAATGGCATTGCCATTGCTGAATTCCCATCAACATCCTGGTGGTTACCATTGACCAGAAGCTGAACTGGACTAGGCATATTGATACAGTGGCTACAAGCACAGGTTAGGGGCTAGGAAAAATGCGGCAAGTAACAAACTTCCTGGCTCTCCAAAGCCTACCCACCATCTGTAAGGCACATGTCAAGACTGTGATGGAATACTGTCCATTTGCCTGGATGAGTGCAGCTCCAAACACACTCAAGCAGCTAGACATAACCCAAAACAAAGCAGCCTACTTAATTGGCAACCCATTCAAAAACATTCACTCCCTCCACCACCGATGCACAGTCGCAGCAGTGTGTACTATCTGCAAGATGCACTTCAGAAACTCACCATTCCTCCTGAAACAGCACCGTCCAAACCCATGACCACCAGTTTTTAGAAGGACAAGGGCAGCAGTCACATAGGAACACCACCACCTGGAAATTTCCCTTGAAGCCACTCACCATCCTGACTTGGAAATATACCACCATTCCTTCACAGTTGCTGGGTCAAAATCCTGAAATTCGTTCCCTTAACAGCGCTGTGGGTGTACCTACACCACATGGACTGCACCGGTTCAAGAAAGCAGCTCACCACCACCTACTCAAGGGAAACTAGGAATGGCCAATAAATGCTGGCCTAGCTAGCGATGCCCACATCCCATGAATTAATAAAGGGAGAAAAAAAAAACAGCTGCCCCTTTCAGCATCTGGCACTGAACGTGTGTTGAGAATTATTGTCTATCTGTCAGTCTCTGTCATTCAGTATATGTGACTGAGTATGGGATTCATTATATAACATTCAGTCTCTGGGATTGTTTACGTTTTGATTCATTCGGTGCAAATTTTCAGCTCAGTTACAGGCCACTGATGTGGTAGCTATTAAGCAAGCAATGTTTGTAAGTTATGGCCCATGTTAAATGTCTGTCACTGTGAACACATTTGTGAAAGATAATGTATCTTTCAACCTGCTACTCGCTTGGGATGCGGGCGTAACTCAGGTTATACTGATCGATTTGATCTGTGACACTCAGTCTGATTCTGAGTAAGAATTTTGATATGGATGTAAAATGGAGATCAGTCTGGAACTGGCACAGTATTCTCAATCTGACATTGAACATTTAGGATTAGTATGAAAGTTACAGCTCAGTTCATACTCATCGAATTGATATTGTATCTTTTTGTTTCATAAAACTGGAATTAAGGTTTGTATCTCAGGTTATACTTGCTTTCAGAATATCTCGCTCTGATAATGTACTTGAGTTTTGGATTTGCATCTAATGTATATGTCAGGACAGAGAATGGGAATTGACACTGCAATTTATAAACCCGTGATGTGTGCAAATATTGGACTGGTACTTCACATGAATCTCAGAGTATATTATTCAGGTTAATTCTGTAAACTTGAAACTGACACCGTTGTCTCCGTTTTATCTGATATTTAAATGTTGATATGGAAACAGCGTCTGTCTCTCCTGCGCTGTTTGATTGATGGATTGAAAATATCACTCTGGAACTGATGACCTGCCTGTGTCTCTGTGCTTTGTCAGTTATAAAGTACGTACTGTGTGAGAGGAGCTGGCGGGAATCTTCATTCTAACTTGGCTGGTGGAAACATCACAATTATTCCGGTGCCTTCATTTATTTGCCTGTATATTTTAGAATATAGAGTATATTTTTGAACTCAAGTGCAACTGAGGTTGAAGACACCGATTCCTTTAGATTAATCTGTCTATTAATAATCATTATGAACGGGTTGAGAGGCTGTAGCTCTAATTGGATACTCTGTTCTCAATCAAATTCCTAACCAATCGGACAGCCAGGGGGAAGAAATTGGAAGTTTGGATTGGCTTACATTTTCAAATTCGAAATGCCCGCCAATTTCAGTACAGGAAAAATACAAAATAACTGAACGCCAGTTTGAATGTGTTAGTCTCTTATCTGTAACCGGCGGTAATAAGACCCCGTTCAGCAATTTAAATCAGCTCAAATCAGTGGAAAAGCAAAAACGTATAGATTACCAAACAACTCCTTCACACAGACTTCACGGGGATTGAGAAATGCGGCTGATTTCTGATCCTCTCCATTAAAAGCGGCCGGGAATGTTACAGCAGGGAGTGCGGAGAGAATCCCCGACACCAAACCGCCTGGGACAGGCAGCTTTGTGTCCGGAGAATAGGGAGACCGGGGGGGAGGGGGGCGGGTGCAGATCTGAAACCGCAGAAATGGACTCAGGTTCTGTGAGTGCTCAACTCTCACTGATTCCGGCCTCTGGGAAAACTGCGGAATAAACAGATCAGCCCGAACATGTCCGCTCCGTTTCCGAGTTTACTCTGTTCCTGGAGCGGCGCTCAGATCACCCGAGAGTAAAAACAAAGCATTTAATGCACCAGTCGTGACATTTTTCATAGTTTTCTTGAATGTACCGGGACAAACTCGATATTTATGACTATTAAATATTTATGAAAATGTCGACTTTGACTCTGTCTTTCAATACTTCAGTTCATTAAAGCGGAAGATGTGGGAGCAGAGAAACAGCGCAATGCAGAGAGGGGACTGAAAACACAAGTAAACAAATCAGAAACAGATAAATCCACCGTTACAATAACTCCATCTCCTGACAGTGAGCAGCCCTTTCAATGATCCTGTGAGTGGCTCTGAAAAGAGCCTTTGGGTTATTAGATTAAAGAATGGCCGCTTCACTTGGTCTTCGAGCCCGCAGCGGCGCTGCTTTTCTTGGGCAGCAGCACGGCCTGGATATTAGGCAGCACCCCGCCCTGAGCGATGGTCACCCCTCCCAGCAACTTGTTGAGCTCCTCGTCGTTGCGGACGGCCAGCTGCAGGTGTCTGGGGATGATGCGGGACTTCTTGTTGTCCCGGGCCGCGTTACCAGCCAGCTCGAGGATTTCAGCCGTCAGATACTCGAGCACAGCAGCCAGATAGACCGGGGCTCCGGCACCCACACGCTCAGCATAGTTGCCCTTTCTCAGGTGCCTGTGAACACGGCCCACCGGGAACTGCAGTCCAGCCCGGGAGGAGCGAGACTTGGCCTTGGAGCGAACTTTACCACCGGTCTTTCCTCTTCCAGACATTTCACAATCTCACTAACACTTTCACAGAGAATGAGGAAATCCCCTCAGATTCTCTTCTCTTATAGCTTCGGGAGGAATGGTGCTGCGGGCATTGCTGATTGGTCACTTTGTGCTGCGTCTCATTATGTTGTTCATATCACCAATCAGCTATCTACTGAACTCACCAATCCGGAGACTCCACGGAGTGAGGGCGGAAAATAACGGCGCCAAATTTTGATATTTCAACCGATCTTTTTTCAAATTTTAAAAGCCCGCTAAATTTTTAAAAAGAAATGAAAAAGAACGGACTTCTTAGAACATAGTACGAATTGGAAGTTTTAAAAATACGCGTCCCTGATGGGACTATTTCACATTTTATCCCATGTTCCAAATCGCTTTTACAATCCGTGATCCGGGGGTCAATCTCGATCCTTTGTGAAACCCTGTCAGCAGCCGCAGAAAGTCCCATTTACATCGTTCTGCAAACGGACGGTATATTGTAGATATTTACGACAGACAAAACTGACCATTTTTGCCAGCGTTGAGACTGAAGGTTGCTGCACAACCGGGGCTGATAGGAAATGAACTGATCAATTATTGAGACCAAACTCGACTAGAACTGGAAACTGACGCATTTGCTTCTATTCTCTCTCTCTCCAAAACCAGGGAAAGGGGCCAAATATTAACGCGTCTTAAAAGAAAGCGCCGAGGGTGATCGGCAAGTCATTAATTGATGAGGCATTATTAACCAGACTCAATAATTGAACGAGGGTTAAATCTACATCACCGAGAATCGCTGTGATTGAAACAAAAAGAAAATAACAATTTGATAATTCAAAATTCTTCACAGTAAAAATCATAACTTTAGAAGTGGAGCAATCGTATAGCTTTTTCAGAGAGATTGTGGGTGGCTCTTAAAAGAGCCGTTGTGTTTCTGGTGTTTTTCAGTCCATTGTGGGGTTTTACTTGGAGCTGGTGTACTTGGTCACCGCCTTTGTCCCTTCCGACACGGCGTGCTTGGCCAGTTCCCCGGGCAGCAGCAGGCGCACGGCGGTCTGGATCTCCCGGGAGCTGATGGTGCTGCGCTTGTTGTAATGGGCCAGGCGGGAAGCCTCACCCGCGATGCGCTCGAAAATATCGCTCACGAACGAGTTCATGATGCTCATGGCCTTGGAGGAGATGCCGGTGTCGGGGTGAACCTGCTTCATCACTTTGTAGATGTAGATGGAGTAACTCTCCTTCCTCGACTTTCGCCGCTTCTTGCCGCCCTTTCCTGCCGGTTTACTCACCGCTTTCTTGGCGCCCTTCTTAGCAACTGGTTTCTTCTTCTCTTCAACCATCTTCAATCTCAATTTCAGACACAGAAATAAACCAAATCCCTTCCGTCCGCTCATTATATAGACAGTATGACAGATATATGCTAATGAGGAATGGGGGAGACAATGATTCTGATTGGACATTTTTAAAACTAAACACGTCATCTATTTTTGTGATTTTCCGTATGGATTGTACAATAGACCAATTATATTTAGCTTTCTCCACCAATCATAAGCATCCTTACTACAATCAGGAAATACATTTTACAAAGCCCCTCTCCAGCCGGAGTTTCTCAGTGTGCAAAGATACACCGGGAAATGGCGCCTGGCTGTCGCTGCGAGGGACTGTATAGGAATGTGGGATTCCTTCAGGAAATGTGAGACTCTGGTAATGTGCGTGATTTACTCACTGTCTGATGCTGTGTGTGAGTGTGGGGTTCCTTCACTGTTTGGAAGGCCGTGGTACAGTGTGCGAGGCCTGGATTTATTCTGTATCTGTGACTTGATGGGACCATGTCTCAATGTTGGATTCATTTGATATCCTGAGGCTCATTGTGCATCTGTCCGTTATTGGTGCATGTAAGTGAAATAATTCGCTTCTTGGGACTACACGCCAGTGCGAAATTAAATCAGTATGTGTTTCTCTCCGCCACGAAAATTATTGGATTTATTCTGTACCTGTCAGTCTCTGTAACTGTATGTTAATGATTTTTTTTATTTGTCAGTCTCTGGCATTGTAGGTCAGAGTTGTATTGATTCGATGTCTTTCAGTCTGTGGTACTATCTCTGAGTCTGAACTTCTCATTCACTGTCAATGTCTGATAATGTGTGTGAATGTGAGATAAACTCTGTACCTGTCAACATCCGTTGCTGAATAGGAGTGTGAAATTCAGTCTGTATCGGTCAGTCTCTGGTACTGATTCAGAGAGTGTGATTCATTCTCAACAGCCCCATCTGTTGCAATTTTTGACAGAAGTAATCCCACTGTCACTTACAGCACCAAAGAGTGTTAAATGTTGAATTTGCCTCAATGGATAGTATTGGATATGAGTGAGATCAATTCTCTCTCAATCAGTGGCACTGTATGGGAGCTTGCAATTAATTTTGTTTCTGTTGGACTCTGGTACCCTGTGTAAGCGTTGATGCCTTTTTGTAACTCAGTGCCTGATGTCTTCAGAAATCAAGGATTCATTTTGTCTCTATCAGTCCTTGGCTCTGAGATTCCTCTGTGTTTCTTAGTCTGTGGCATTGTGTGAATGTCAGATACATCCTGAATCTCTACATCTCTGGGATAATTTGAGAATCACCCCGTATCTATCAGTCAATGTGCTTTGTGTGATGTGGGATTCATTCTGTCTCTGTCACTCTCTGGCACTGTGGTGAATGTGGGATTTTTTTTTAATGTATATCTTTCAATCTCCAGTACATTGTGACTGTGGAATTCATTCTGTTTCTGATAGTCTCTGGCATGGTGTGCATACTGGGATTCATTCTGTGTTAGTCTCTTTTTTATTGTGCATGTATTGGTCTTCATACTGTATGTCTCAGTGTCTGGTGTTGTGTAAGATTTGCTGAGTAGTCTCTGGTGCTGTATTTTTTTTTATTCATGTGATCTGGGCTTTGGTGGCTGGACCGGCATTTATTGCCCATCCCTTGTTGCCCTTGAGAAGGTGGTGGTGAGCTGCCTTCTTGAACCGTTGCAGTACATGTGTTGTGGGTGCACCCACAGTGCTGTTAGGAAGGGAGTTCCAGGATTCTGACCCAGCAACAGTGAAGGAAGAGTGATATAATTCCAATTCAGGATGGTGAGTGACTTGACTGTATGTGAAAGAGACAGTTATTGTTTAGTTCTCAGTCTTTGATGCTGCATGTGACTCTGGGATTGATTGTGTATCTGTATGTCATATTTATCTCAGAAATAGTGTTCAAAATGCTAAGTTTAACACCTTCAAATATTTAGGAAAGTAGATTTATCATCCCCATCCTTACCTGGTCTGGCTTATATTGGATCCTAGGACCAAGAACAGCAATGAAGTTGACTCTGAACTGCCATCTACAATTGCCGAGTAAACCACTCAGTTGTATTCAAAAAGGCAGCGCACCAACATGTGAGTTTGTGTTTGATGTGAGTTTGTGACCATCTTTCATTGTCAGTGGTAATTTATGTCTGTGTCAGATAAATGGAATATTATTCAGACTCAGGAATTTTGAGTGTAGTATTTAGTATGTATCTGTCAGTTTCTGGTACTGGACATGTCGTTGAGAATCATTCTGAATCTGTCAGTCTCTGCTACTCTGACAGTGTGGGATTCATTGCATAACCTTCAGTTTCTGAGACTGTTTACAAGTCTAGGTTCAGTCCATGTTGAAATTTCAGAACAAAAACAGGCCATTGATGCTGTAGGTTTTAATAAAGTAATTGAGTTTGACCTAGTATTAAATCCCTTTGTGTGTTAACACAGTTATGAAAGCTCAGGTATCTTTGGATCTAATACTCCATTGCTGTGTAAGTGTAATTCACTTTGTAATAATCAAATTGATACATTTTTATTTAAGCAGACTGTGAGAATTTTAAACTTGCCTGTTGTGCTCAGTTTGCTCTGTGAGACTGAATACAGTATCTGCCATTCTGATACTCTGAGCTTTTCAGACTGATATGTGTTCTCTATCTCAGTCTGTACTAATCAAATTGTTATTGTATCCTTGAGGTTAATGGTCTAGGTGAGTTTCAAACTGGAATCTGAGTTTGCAGCTGAGGTTATACTATATTTCAATGGCATTTCAACACTCCACCCTGCTCTCATGCCCACATGTCCATCCTTGGCCTGTTGCATTGTTCCAGTGAAGCTCAACACAAACTGGAGGAACAGCACCTCATCTTCCAACTAGGCACTTTACAGCCTTCCGGACTGAACATGGAGTTCAACAATTTTAGATCATGAACTCTCTCCTCCATTCCCACCCCCTTTCCGATTCCCCTTTTTTCCAATAATTTATATAGATTTTTCTTTTCCCAACTATTTCCATTATTTTTAAAAGTATTTCCATCCATTGTTTTATCTCTACCTGTTAGCCTATTTCGATCCCTTCACCACCACCCCACCGCACTAGGGCGATCTGTACCTTGCTCGCCCTGCTTTCTACCCTTAATGTCACCTATTAGCACATTTCTTAGACAATATCAACGCCTTCAACACCTCTTTGTCCTTTTGTCTATGACATCTTTTGGCTATCTCCTCCTATCACTGACCCTCTAACCAGCTCTACTTGTCCCACCCCCCTCAACCAGCTTCTCTTTCACCTCTTTTCTATTTTTCCTTAGTTCTGTTGAAGAGTCGTACGGACTCGAAACGTTAAGTGTGTTCCTCTCCAAAGATGCTGTCAGACCTGCTGAGTTTTTCCAGGTATTTTTATTTTTGTTCTGGATTTCCAGCATCCGCAGTTTTTTGCTTTTATCCAAGGCCTTTCTGTTGTTTGCCGGCCCTTAAGGCTGTGCAAGGTTCATCTGGTAACCTTTAACTGCCAATGTGCTTGGAGATTTTAAGTAATTCATTCCCTTTCAATAAGTTCTTACTGTACCCCTAGATTCCCCCTAATAATTATTGTAACCCTTTATTTCCCCCTAACATCCCAGTTAACACATCCTTTAGATAATATCACTACCGCCAACACCCCATTGTCCTTTTGTCTATGACATCTTTGGCAATCTCTTCTTGGCCTCCACCTATCACTGGCCCCCTATCGAGCTCTACCCTGTCCCACCCCCTCAACCAGCTTATATTTCATCTCATTTCTCTATTTTTTAGTTCTGATGAAGGGTCATACGGACTCGAAACGTCAACTGTATCCCTCTCCGCAGATGCTGTCAGACCTGCTGAGTTTTTCCAGGTATTTTTGTTTTTGTTCTAGATTTCCAGCATCCGCAGTATTTTGCTTTTATCAGAAATGTTCATTGTTGCTTTGTGGAGAGAAAGCAGCAATGATTTTCAATAACAGCTTCTTGCCATTCTGTCTCCCTCCTCCCAGGAGGCTGCTGTTTGTTCCCTTCCCCCGGGAGCGGGATCTCTCCATTGGCGGCTGTTTGAAACCATCTTCTTCCAGTCCCAGGCAGAGCTGGGGGAGAGCAGCGCATCACTGCCTTTAACAAACACTTGGATCTGCACTGAGCTGCTGGGACCTACAGGACTCACGGAGCAAGAGCTGGAAAGTGACGTGAGGCTGGATCAAACTATTTTGGGGCTGGTGCAGACACGATGGGCCGAATGTCCTCGTTCTGTGCTGGATATGTTCAATATTTGTGTTTACGGAACTTGTGCAGCATTCTGCGCATGCGCGCTGCCTTCCCCAGCACTGCCTGTGAGTGGAAGAAGATGGTTTAAAACAGCCGCTAATGCAGAGACACATTTTAAACGGCGGCTGTTTGCTTTCACTTGAACGGTTAGTCCATGGGAGCGGCAATTAGAAATCTGACCTACACAATAGTCCCTGCTCCGTCACTCAGTCCCACTCCTGGAGCAGTGGATTGTTTCTGGATGGCAGGAAATTGTTGTAACAGGAACAAAGTCCCTGGTCTTTAGCAGCTGAGTGCTGCAGGACTGCAGTGGATTCAGACACTGACTCTGTTCGTCTTACCTTTTTTATTCATTCACGGGATGTGGGCTTCACTGGCTGGGCCAGCATTTATTGCCCATCCCGAGTTGCCCTTGGGAAAGTGGTGGTGAGCTGCCTTCTTGAACCACTGACTTTGCGGTTGTTCGGAATGATTATTAATTTAATAATTGTTTTGGTTTCTTTGTATCTTCGACCTCACCTCTTCTTAAATTATAATAAACATTTTTTCTTTCGATAGGCAAATAGTTGAAAGCAGCAGAATAAATGTCGTGATTCGACAACACAAGGGGAAGTGCAGTCAGCTCCTCACACACAGTAAGTACAGTGTCACTCACAGGGAGCCGAGGTGGCCAAGAGGTTAACTTGGTGGAGTTCTGATCCATTGTACTCTGCAATCAGAGGCACCAGATCCAATTTTAGTTTATGGTTCACTAGGCTGGTTGGTGAAGATTTAATTTAAATTGGCAGGGGGTTGGTCATCAACTTACAGCAGAACCAGAAAGTAATAAGGACAAAAAGGAGGGAGAGTGATGGATAATACTGGAGAAGGGAGCAATGCCATATTCGACAGGGGCAGTTTAAGAAGCCCTATGAGGAATGCAAAGACCAGTTTACAATGCATCTATGTAAACACACAGTGTGATAAATGAGACTGATGAGCTTGAAGGACAAACGGCAATGTGGGAATATGATGTAGTGGCAATGAACGAAATGGGGTTTAAAAAGAGGAAGGACTGGGTGCTGAGTATTTAGAAATATGGATTCAGAAAAAGATCGAGAAGCAAAAAGTGGAGGTGATGGTGGCAGCATTGATCAGGGAATCAGTCTTAGCTGCAATTATATTATTACCAGATAAAACTGAAAAATACAAACTCAGATTCTAGTTTGAAACTCACCCACATTATTAAACTAAGGGATACTGTATTAAAATGATTAATACAGATTGAGATACAAATCACAGAGCAATCCGAAAAACCCAGTGTCAGACTGATAGATGTTGTATTAATTCTATCACTGCAAACTGAGCTCAACAGCCAAGTTTAAAATTCTCACTCAGAAACAGATTGAATGACACAGCGTTAATTTGATTAGTAGAAACTGAGTTACACTGGCATAACAATGGAGTTTCACATTAAAAAAATTACACAAAACGGGATTTCATATAAGGCCAAACTTGCAATTATTCCATTAAACCAAGAATATCAATTGCTTATTCCTGTACTGAAATTTCAACATGAAATGAATCTAGACTGGTAAACAATCCAAAAGATTGCAGGTGATGTAATGAATCCCACACTGTCACAGGGTAGCAGAGACTGACAGATTCAGAATCATTATTGAGCAGATGTCCATTACCAGACACTGACAGATGCAGACTGTTACTACACTCACCCACAATACCTGAGCCCACATGACACTAATCAATCTGACACACACATACAGTATCAGTGAAAGTCAGAAATTATCACAAATACACATGGAATGACACAGACACAGAGACGATTAAAGAACGCTACTTACAGTCTGATTTTCAGATTTGCACACAAGACGACTGAACTGTCTTAACATAATCTAGATAATCCCACGTTCAGACCCAGTAGCACTCCTGACAGAAACATAAATTCCACATTCATATGCAGCACCAGAGTTTGACAGAAGAATAATCAAGCGCACCTAAACTTGCACGCACATGCACATTCGCACAGTATTACTGTCATAGCACACAATGAGGTTCAGCCCTTTGAGTCTACATCAGGCCTTCAAATGAGTAAAACATCTAGTGTCATTTCCAACAACCCGGCACATTCTTCCTTTTCAGATAATAATCCAATTCTCTCCTGACTACCTTGATTGCATCTGCCTCTAGCAGTGTCAGGACCCATATGTGAGATTTTAACCACTCGCTGCATGAAAACGTTTCTCCAAAAAGTATCCATTGCTTTTGTCAATTACCTTAAATCTGTGCTCTCTGGTCTTTGTCCCATCCAGTAGTTGGAACAGTTTTTCTCAATCTGGTGTGTCCAGACTCATCATAATTTTGAATACCTCTATCCTGTCCTCTCAATCTTCACTCCTCTGAGGAAAATGGCCACTACTTCATCAACTAAGTAACTGAAGTTCCTTATTCTTCACAATGTGGCTCACTTACACATGCTAGAGGCTACATATATTCACGTGCAGGGCCCTGTTATCTGCAGGCAAAAGGAACACGTCCATTGTGCCTACCTTGAATTAAACAACAACATTCAGGACAATAGTTTCCCAGTGAATTCTTCATGGCAACACCTCGAACAATTGGAATCAACTTGACAACCAGTCAGCACCCCTTTTCTCATGCAGTAAAACTTCTTCCTCCTTTGACTTATTTTAACTCTCATTTTTTTGTTTATTTCTCTTTTTTTCTATGTCCCTCCTAGAAACATAGAAAATAGAAGCAGGAGTAGACCATTCGGCCCTTCGAGTCTGCTCCACCATTCATCATGATCATGGCTGATCATCGAGCTCAATAGCCTGCTCCCGTTTTCTCCCCATATCCTTTCATCCCTTTCACCCCAAGAGCTATATCTAACTCCTTCTTGAAAACATACATCTCCTGCCTATCCCACTCAAATAATCTATCCACATTGTACAGGATTGGTTGCCTTCACAGACATCAATCATTTCCACTGAAAATGAATGCTTCCCAGGGTTAATTGTCTCAGCCAATGCTGATTACTAATGGGGTTTCAGCCACAATAGGGATAACACAGCATCAGCTTCAGTCTGCAAAACTGTTACAAAGCAGCTTTATAAACCGTCAGTTTTATCATGGGATCCACCCCACTGCAGTCAGCTCCCATTCTCTTCTCTTTTACCCTTTACATTCTATGATAGCAAATATGGTTGCCCTCAGCTGTGTCTGTTCCCTATTCCAATCCTCCTACTGAAGTATACCTGCTTTTATTTGATTACTCTTCTGAAATGAGTAATTAACTAGTTTGGTTCCAGTTTAATATGTTTCCTTCTTTTAAATCTAGGGAGCTACTGTTGTTTGCTTGGTTTAAAACATCATTTTTCAAATTCACACTTCCAGTGAGAAGCCTGATCTGTCCAGGATGTAAATGACACACACGCTCTACCTGATTTCCAACCATTGAATTCAATTTGCATCCAGACTTCCATTTTGCACTATTCATTAGTGAGACTCCTCATTCACATCATGAGGTCAGATGAAAAGTTTAAAGTTCAGTTGATAAGTCTGACATGTTTAAACATTTTTATGTATCAATGCCGCTTGATAAGACTGACAATCTTTTGTTGTATTGTTGAAAAGAAGGAAAGGAACATGAATATTTGAATTTAAAACTGGAGTGGTGAAATTTTCAGACTGGTGGCTGTCGTAGATGTGAGCTTTCTTGTATTAAATCACCGGATGTGGTCCCATTCCTAATTGCCCTGGAGAAAGTATTAGTGAGCGGCCTTCTTGAATAGAACAGAATGGTTTGCTTGGACATTGTAGATGGCAGTTCAGGGATAAGCTGATAACTGAGGATTGTTCTGAGATCACATATAAACCAGACTGGGTAAGGATTTGGATGGTAGTTTTACTTCCTAAAAGGTTTAAGATGTTAACTCATTTCCAACACCATGCCTGAGATAACTATTGAGTATAGATACACAATTAATACCAGAGTCACAAGTAACATCAAAGATTGAGAGCGACTGAATAAACTCCACATCCACAAAGAACTGGACACTGTGAAGTACCCAACAAATCCAACACATTTCCAGGCACTGACACATACAGAATGAAGTCCAAGGCACTCACAGCACCAGAGATACACAGAAACAGAATAAATCACACACTCACCGACAGTGCCAGAGATAGACAACTGCAGAATGAATCCCATGTCTCACACAGTGGAACTGACTGATAGGTACAGAATGAACCTCAAACAGTCCCAGAGATGTAATCTGAAAGAATCTGAAATTCACACGGTACCACAAACTTACACACACACAAAACATTCATGAACACACGTTCAGAACTGAGGTTTGATAGAGACGAATGAATCCCACAATTGTGCACAGCATCAGGAATTGAGAGTTACAGAATGAATCTAACACTCAGACAGAGTCCAGGGGCCTGACAGAGCCAAAATCAATCTTATTCTCACATACAGTATAGCCACATGGCAGAATTAATCCAACTTTCACAAACATACTACCGATTTACAGAATGAACCACTGACAGAATTAACCCCACGTTCACATGTGGTATCAAAGACTGACAGAATGAATCATGCTTTCACATACAATACCACCGCTGGACAGAATTAATCCCACTCTCATCTGCTGTACCACAGATGGGCAGAACTAATCCCATTCATACATACAGTACCAAACAGAGTGCAGCTGATCTAGCTGGCTAAAGAATTGAGTTTGGTGAGGGGGGAGATGTAAGTGTTAATTTCGTTCTTAAATTTTGCTCTTAAAATCTAATCTATTCTGTAATTAGCAGTAACTGGAAAGTACTGTGTAAACGGGCTAAATTCTTTCTTTCAGTTTAGACAGAGCAAGCTCACTCTCAGCTGTCGGAGTTGAGTAGTTAATTAGCTAACTGGTTCAATCTGGTAAACGTTAACTGTGTTCCTCTCCACAGATGCTATCAGACCTGCTGAGTTATTATACCTGCCAGGTATTTTTGTTTGTTTTTGTTTTCAATCTGGTTACTGTTGACCCAGTTGAGTTTACTATAAATTCAGGGTTCTTTAGTGCAGCCAAGGTAAACTGAGTGCAGCTGAGCTAACTGAGTGAAGACTTGGAGTTTGGTGGGATGGGAGTTCGGTGAAGGGTGGGGGGGAGCAAAGCAGGTAATTGTTCCCTTCTTCTATCCTTCTCACCCCATAGGAATTGGTTCTTGCTATAATACAGGGAAAAGAGCTAGCTGTTTGATGAATATCCGGTACGTGTGTAAGGTCGATTCTATCCCTAAGGTTGAAAATAGTACACAAACTTGTGGTAAAGTAAATAAAATATATAAGAAAGTAACATAAATAACTGAATAACATAAATAACTGAATTACATAATTAAGTAATTATTTAAAACACATTAAGGATGGCATGATAGGTGACGTGTCCAAGCTGCAGCATGTGAAAACTCCTGGATAACATTCCGATCCAGACGAAATGTCTACAGTAAATGTTCGCGGCTGGAGGAAATTCAGCTCAGATTCATTGAGCTGCAGACTCTGTGACACATCAGCGAGAGAGGAAGTTTCCTTGATGCTTTATACCAGGAGGCAGTCACACATCTTAGAGTAGGGCCTTCTGATTTGGTCAGGGACAGGAGGGTGTGACTGCGAATGAGGCAGGACCCAGAGGGCAGGAGTGTGAGCCTCTGCAATGGTCCAATAGGTTTGATGTTCTCCCAGCTTGTTTGGATGAGGGCAGTGGCTGCAGGGTAGATGAGCAAACTGACCATGGCACCATGGTTTAGGAAGCCATTCAAGTTGGGAGAACAAAAAGGAATGTAGTGGTAGTATGGGGCAGTATATTGAGTGGGATTGGCACTGTTCTCTGTAGCAAAGAGCGAGAGTTCAGACGGCTCTGTTGCCTGCCTGGTGCCAGGGTTTGGGACATCTGTTCAGGGCTGGAAAGCAACTTTCAGTGGGAGGCAGAGGATCCAGTGATCATGGTCCATGTAGGTATCAACAACATGGGCAGGATGAGGAAGGAAGCTCTGCATAGTCAGTATGAGGAGCTAGGCACAAAATTAAGCAGCAGAACCTCAAAGGATTATTACCTGAGCCATGTTCAAACTGGCATATGACAAATAAGATTAGAGAAATGAATGCAAGACTCAAGGACTGGTTTGGGAGAAGTGGGTTCCAGTTTATGGGCCACTGGCACCAGTTTTGGGTGTTCTTTCAGATTTTTCTGTACCGTTGGGATGGTCTACACCTGAACTGTGCTGGGGCTGGTGTCCTCACAAGCTGCATAACTAGGGAAGTAGAGAGGGTTTTAAACTGAATAGTGGAAAGGATCACATTTTCAAAGAGTAGAGACAAGGCAAGAAAGAAAGGTATTAATATGGGAAATGATAAACAGACCATGACAGGAAGGGAGAAATAGCAAAAATCTAAGAGTAAATCAGCAGATAAGCCTCGTAGCTACAGAATAAAAGGACAAAACTAAAGGCTCTGTATCTAAACACATGTAGCATTTGAAACGTAACAAATTAACTGATAATATATATAAATAAGAATGATCTGATAGCCATCAGAGAGGCATGGCTACAGGGTGACATAGTTTGGGACCTGAATATTGAAGGGTACGTGATATTTAGGAATGAAATATGTCAGGAAAATGTGTAGGGGTGGCTCTGTTAATTAATGATGGTATTAGCACATTAGAGAGGGATGACCTAAATTCAGAAAACCAGGATGATTCAGGTTTGGGTTGCGACGTGAAATGACAAAGGCAAGAAGTCACTTGTGGGCCAGGTGACTATTTAACTGCACGGTGGAACAGAGCATAAAAGAGGAGATCATGGGAGCTTGACAGACAGGTACAGCAATAATGATGGGGGATTTCAATCTACATATCGACTGGGAAAATCAGATGGACAAACGTAACATAGAGTGTTTTTGGGATACTTTCTTAAAATAGCACATTCTGGAGCCAAGCAGAGAGCAGGATATTCGAGACCTGGTATTGAGCTACAAGACAGGATTAATTGAGAGCCTCATAGTGAAGGTACCTCTAGGTAACAGCGTTCATAATATGATTGAATTTTACACTCATTTTGGATGGAGAAATGAGTGCACCCATGATGAGTATTTTCAACTTAAATGAGGGCATGAAAGCAGAGCTAGCTAAAGTGAACCTCACCCCCACATTCCCGTCTGCCCCCGATAGCCTTTCACCCCCTTGCTAATCGACAATCCATGCAGCTCTACCATTAAAATATTCAAAGACTCTGCGTCCACTGCCTTTTGAGGAAGAGAGTTCCAAGACTCACTGCGCTCAGAGAAATAAATTCTCCTCATCAATGTCTTAAATGAGTGACCCCTTATTTTTAAATAATGACCCCCTAGTTCTAGCTTCTCCCACAAGAGGAAACATCATCTCCACATCCATCCTGTTAAGACTCCTCAGGGTCTTAAAGGTTTCAATCTAATCCCCTCTTACTCTTCTAAATTCCAGTCACAAAGATAGGCTAACCGGTCCAATCTTTCTTCATACGACAACCGACCCATTCCTGGTATTAGACTAATAAATATTCCCTGAACTGCTTCAAACACATTTAAATCAAAAACAGAATTACCTGGAAAAACTCAGCAGGTCTGGCGGCATCGGCGGAGAAGAAAAGAGTTGATGTTTCGAGTCCTCATGACCCTTCAGCAGAACTGAGTATAGTTAGGAGAGGGGTGAAATATAAGCTGGTTTAAGTTTGGGGGTGGGGGGGTGGTGGTGGAAAGAGAAGTTGAGGGGGGGTGATGGTGGTTGTAGGGACAAGCAAGCAGTGATGGGAGCAGATAATCAAAAGATGTCACAGACAAAAGGATCAAAGAGGTGTTGAAGTTGGTGATATTATCTAAGAAAATGTGCTAATTAAGAATGGATGGCAGGACACTCAAGGTACAACTCTAGTGGGGGTGGAATGGAAAGACTGACAAGGTATTAGTTGTAGAAAGGCCTTTAGCTTTCTAATTTCTGTCTCCCTCCCTTTTTGAATGAAAGAGTTACGTTCGCTATTTTCCAATCTAATTGAACCTTCCCCATATCTGGGGAATTTTGAAAATTAAAACAAATGCACCAACAATCTCACCGGCCACTTCTTTTAAGAATTTGGGGTGAAATCCATCCAGACCTGGGGATTTCACAGCCTGATGCCCCAACAATTTTCTTAATACCACTTCCCTGGTGATTGTAATTTTCCACGAGTTCCTCCCTCCCTTCCATTTCCTGATTTACAGCTTTTTCCAAGGTATTACTTGTGTCGTCTATGGTGAAGACTGAAGCACGATACCTGTTTAGTTCATCCGCCATCTCCCTATTTTGCATTTTCAATTCCCAAAATGCTCTTTCTATAGGACTAATTCATTTCTTATTTAAACATCTACATAACCTCCCTTTGGAATTGTTGGTTCTGATTGGAATGCATGCGTTTTGTGTATTCTGAAATATCCCTTTAAATATCTGCCACTGCCTATCCCTCGGCCATGATCTTATTGAATGGAGGAACAGGCTCGAGCTGCTGAGGGGCCTACTCCTGCTCCTGGTCCGTATGTTCATATCTATTTTAGTACCACCGACTGAAAGAATTAATCCCACTCTCACACACAGCACCACTGAATGACTGAATTAATCTCACTCTCACACACAGCACCACCGAATGACTGAATTAATCTCACTCTCACACACAGCACCACCGAATGACTGAATTAATCCCACTCTCACACACAGCACCACCGAATAACTGAAATAATCCCACTCTCACAGACAGTATCACTGATAGAATTAATCCCACAGTCACATACAGTATCACTGACTGACTGAAGTAATCTCACATTCAGCACTGAAGACAAACAGATGCAGAATATGTTCAAAAGATTCCCAGATATTGACAATGACTCACATTCCCATTCAATACCAGAAACTGACAGATACAGACTGAATTCCACACTCACATTGCGGATCAGATGTTGGCATGTCCAGCATGAATCTCACACTCATACTCAGTCCCAGCCTCTGAGAGTGAATGAGAAATGCACAGTCGGATAGTAACAGAGGTTGAAAGATATACAATCAATGCCACACTGATCTACAGTGTCAGAGACTGAGAAACACGGTGTGAATCTCATTTGTAGTTCAATAAACTGACAGGTAGAGAATAAATCCTGCACTCACATATTTAAGCCGCAGGTGACAGATACGGAGTTCAGCCAAAATAGCATATATTCCCAAATTGAGAATGGATCACGCGCTCACTCACATGCATCCTGAAGTGACAAACGCACAATGAGTCTTAAACACTCCCAAAGACAGATACAGAATAAATTCTACACTCACATGGCGTACCAGAGCCTCAACCCCCTACCACTCACACACACACATACTCACACAATATCCCAGTGAGTAATTCGCACACGTTACAAGAGTTCCAGGAGGAATCCCGCATTTCCGTTCAGTCCCTCTGTGGAGAAGGGCCCCTCGCACGGACAACCAGACGACAATTTCCGGTGTATCTTCACAAACTGGGACTGGAGAGAATCCTGATAAAATTTCTTTCCTGATTATAGTAAAAGGGCTAATGAGGGTGGAGAAGTCGAAATTTGATTGATGTCTTTAAATATGCAATCAGAGAAAAGTATAAAATAAGTGGCTGTTGTACTTTTTTAAATGTCCAATCAGAATCATTGTTTCCCCATTCCTCATTAGCATAGGTCTGTCAGACTGTCTATTTAATCGGCGCTCGGAAGGGATTTGCTTTATTCTGTGCCTGAAACTGAAGATGGTTGATGAGAAGAAACCAGCTCCTAAGAAGGGAGGCAAGAAAGCCTTAAAGAAACCGGTAGCGAAGGGCGGCAAGAAGCGGCGAAAGTCGAGGAAGGAGAGTTACGCCATCTACATCTACAAAGTGATGAAGCAGGTTCACCCCGACACCGGCATCTCCTCCAAGGCCATGAGCATCATGAACTCGTTCGTGAGCGATATTTTCGAGCGCATCGCGGGTGAGGCTTCCCGCCTGGCCCATTACAACAAGCGCAGCACCATCAGCTCCCGGGAGATCCAGACCGCCGTGCGCCTGCTGTTGCCCGGGGAACTGGCCAAGCACGCCGTGTCGGAAGGGACAAAGGCGGTGACCAAGTACACCAGCTCCAAGTAAAACCCCAGAACTGACTGAAAAACACATTCACAACACAACGGCTCTTTTAAGAGCCACCCACAATCTCTCTGAAAAAGCTATATGACTTCATTACTTCTAATTTATGATTTTACTATGAAGCATTTAGAATTGTGAAATTTTTATTTTGATCACGTTTCAGTCACAGGTTCTCGGCAATGTAAATTTAACACTCGTTCAATTGTTGGGCCTCGTTAATGATGCCCCATAAATTAATGTCTTGCCGCTCACCCTCTGCGCTTTGCTTTAAGACGCGTCATATTCGACCCCTTTCCCTGGTTTTGGAGTGCGCGCGAATAGAGCGCAAATTCTTCTGGTTCCAATTCGGTTCAAGTTTGGCCTCAATAATCGATCAGTTCATTTCCTATAAGCACCGGTTGTGTAGCAACCTTCAGTCTCAACGCTAGCAAATTTACTCCAAGTATGTTTAATTTTGGCTGTCACAAATATCTACAATATACCGTCTATCAGCAGAACGATGTAAATGGCACTTTCAGCCGGCTGCTAAGAAGGTTTCATGACGGATCGAGATTACCTCGAATTGCTGCCGGATTCTTAAAGCGAATCTGAAATTTAAAATGGATAAAATGTGAAATAGTCCCATCAGGGAAGGACATTTGTAAAACTTTGTCGTCAGACCGTGTTCACTATTAACTGGTTTTCTATATGAAATGTATTTCTTGTTTTATAAATATATCGGCGGTAATTTCGACGTCGAATAAAAAAATAGATTGCGTAAATTTGCGCCGTTATTTTCGACTTGTTTTCAGATACACATAAACCCAGACAGAAAATCAGAAACTGAAATATACAAAAAACTGCAGTCCGGGGAAAGAGAGAGAGAGATGAAGAGAATGTAACATTCGAATACTAAATACTGAATAACCATTTCCAATTAGTACTCGAAACGTCAACTTTCTTCCTCTCCGATGAGCTTTTCCAGGTATTTTTGTTTTAGTTTCAGATTTCCAGCATCAGCAGTATTTTGCTTTTATCGAATTAGTACTATGTTCGATCAGTTCTTTTTTGGCTTTTTTTTTTACAAATTTGGCGGGCTTTTAAAATTTGAAAAAAAAGCACGGTTGGAATCTCAACATTTGGCGCTGGATTTTCCGCCCTCCCTCCGTGGAGTCTCCGGGTTGGTGAGTTCAGTAGATATCTGATTGGTGATATGAACAACATTATGTGACGCTGCACAAAATGACCTATCAGCAATGCCCGCAGCACCATTCCTCCCGAAGCTATAAGAGAAGCGAATGCGAGCGCATTTCCTCATTCATTGTGAAAGTGTTTTTGAGATTGTGAAATGTCTGGAAGAGGAAAGACCGGCGGTAAAGCTCGATCCAAGGCCAGATCTCGCTCCTCACGGGCTGGACTGCAGTTCCCGGTGGGCCGTGTTCACAGGCTCCTGAGAAAGGGCAACTATGCTGAGCGTGTGGGTGCCGGAGCCCCGGTCTATCTGGCTGCTGTGCTCGAGTATCTGACGGCTGAAATCCTCGAGCTGGCCGGTAACGCGGCCCGGGACAACAAGAAGACCCGCATCATCCCCAGACACCTGCAGCTGGCCGTTCGCAACGACGAGGAGCTCAACAAGTTGCTGGGAGGGGTGACCATCGCTCAGGGCGGGGTGCTGCCTAATATCCAGGCCGTGCTGCTGCCCAAGAAAACCAGCGCCTCTGCGGCCTCGAAGACCAAGTGAAGCGGCCATTCTTTAATCTAATACCCCAAAGGCTCTTTTCAGAGCCACCCACAGAGTCTGTGAAAGGGTCAACTATTGACTACCGCTACGTGCCGAATTTCAGTAATGGTGAAGCGTTTCTAATGATCCGCAACGACAACCAACTCGTATCAAAAGAGAAATTACATTTCCACCCGAGTGGTTCGGGACTGGAATGCACTCCCTGGAAGTAGTGGAAGCAGGTTCAATAGAGGCAGTCAAGAGGGTATTAGCTGATTATTTGAATATAAACAACGTGCAGGGATGGGGCGGGGTGAAAGCTTTCGGTCATAACACTCTTTTGGAGAGCAGATGCAGGCACCGAAGGGCCGAATGGCCTCCCGTGCTGTGCAAATTGGTTGATTCTATGATAAATCTGTGCACCGGAGGGATACACGTTTGTTGCTCAGGGCGTTGCCTTTATTGACTTCATGAGCACTGACTTGTAACCCGCAGATCACTCTTTGCCCGGGATTGATGTCTGCTCGCAGTATTTAATACATTATCAGCGCCGCATTTATTGGAAGTATCCTAGAGCACTAAGGTGACCACATTCCCAATTTTATGCTTAAATTAAGACACCATTTGCGCTACAACTTACAACTGCATTGTCTGTGATTATCAACCCCAAAAGAGGTTTGTAGACAAGAAAAAATAAACTGATGGAAAGAGGTAAATGGTAACTTCGCGATGTCTAAGTGCTGGAGTGGTCAACAGGAGATCACAGCTTTCATTTGCCGATTTAGTGGCTCTTAAAAGAGCCTTTGTTGCACTTGGTGCTGAAGCCTGGTTTTAGGCGCGTTCCCCGCGGATGCGGCGGGCCAGCTGGATGTCTTTGGGCATGATGGTGACTCGCTTGGCGTGGATGGCGCACAGGTTGGTGTCCTCAAAGAGCCCCACCAGGTAAGCCTCGCTGGCCTCCTGCAGAGCCATGACGGCCGAGCTCTGGAAGCGCAGGTCTGTCTTGAAGTCCTGAGCGATCTCTCGCACCAGGCGCTGGAAGGGCAGTTTCCGGATGAGCAGCTCGGTGGATTTCTGGTAGCGGCGGATCTCCCTCAGAGCCACAGTGCCGGGTCTGTAGCGATGAGGCTTCTTCACGCCGCCTGTTGCTGGAGCGCTCTTCCGGGCCGCTTTGGTAGCCAGCTGTTTGCGGGGAGCTTTCCCTCCGGTCGATTTGCGCGCTGTCTGCTTGGTCCTGGCCATTTTCTGAACACATTCACCACAATGTCAGCTGCAAGAACTATTAAGACAAACTGCACTGCAACTCGCCTTTTTAAACTCTGTGAGGAACCGCCCCGAACAGTAATTGGCTGCAGCCTTCCGCCCAGGCAGTTTTATCCAAAATCTAACCAATGAACTAATCCCTGGCTGAGTTGCCAGGTCTCCATTGGTCGAGTAGTTTTTAATCGCTCATTTCAAAAATTCCGCCTTTATTTCCAGCCGTTTACCGCCTCGACATCAGAAGACTTTGTTCCTTCATTTCTTAAAATTAAAAATACCATTTTTACTGCAAATCATTATTCCCTAACCCGAATGAAATTCCTGTTCATTAAACCTATTCCGACAATTTTTAAACCCGGCATCATCCTGGTGAACCTGCACATTTTTGGACAGAAACACCAGTCTGTTGTTTGAACTGTGGAAAGTCAGTGCAGGATTTCGCGGGCAAAAATTGAAGGACTGTCCATTGCTCCCTACAGCACAACCAACCCTTAAAATCGCCGCTCGCTTAGAGGTCTGGAGTGGGTAATAAAATGGAACCGGTGCTGGGGGCTTCACACCCCTTCCCATTGCCCTCATTCTGGGCAGTTCATGACTATAAAGAGCGGGGAAAGGGATAATAAACAACGATTAAATCGAGTTACTTAGTACATCCTCCAGAACCCCGGAACAAATCAGGCACTAATATAAATGAAAAATACTGCACATGCTGGAAATCTGAATTAAAAACAGAAAATGCTGGAAACCTCCGTAGGTCTCACAGAATCTGTGGATAGAAAAGAGTTAGCGTTTCTAGTCCGTTTCACTCTTCGTTAGAGCTCTCTTTTCTGTTTCAGACACTAACATTCCCGATCACAGCCAATCCTAATTCCCGTTCCCAGGTCTCTGCTCTCTCTGTGAGGTGGTGGGTGGCTCTGAGAAGAGCCTTTGTTGTGTGTTCGGTAGAAAGGGTCGAGTTGTTTAGCCGCCGAATCCATAGAGAGTGCGGCCCTGGCGTTTCAGAGCGTACACCACATCCATGGCAGTGACCGTCTTGCGCTTGGCGTGTTCAGTGTAGGTGACCGCATCCCTGATCACATTCTCCAGGAAAACCTTCAGCACCCCGCGAGTCTCCTCATAGATCAAACCCGAGATCCGCTTGACACCGCCACGGCGAGCCAGGCGGCGGATTGCTGGTTTGGTGATGCCCTGGATATTATCACGAAGCACTTTGCGGTGCCGCTTTGCTCCGCCTTTCCCCAGTCCTTTACCTCCTTTCCCTCTGCCAGACATGATGATTCTTCACTCAGATCACTGCAGAATATGAGACACGAGCTGCTTCACGTTCCTCTTTTATACAGCTCGCCCGGACCTGACTGAAAAACGCGGTTTGATGGCAGAGAGGGGAGGAGACAGAGTGAAGATTAAACAGAGATCGGGAGGGAGGAGAGAGCCGGAGTGATAGACAGAAAGAGAAAAGCCCCTGATCTTTCAGCTCCTCCTCCAGTTTCTGCATCCGCCAATTTCAACCCGTTTATTACCAATGGAACCGAGACACAAACCCGGACAGACCCGGGCTTCACAGTCAGGAGTTTCCGCAAACCCGGAGCTTTGAAATATGCGCTTTGAAATATGCTCTCGTTATAATTAACAGTCAGTAATATTCCGACCTAAACACAGTCTATTCTAAAACAGGAATCATCCTCAGTAACATCACCATCCTCATACACACACGGTTCCAGCATTTTACAATCTGTTTGGGGGAATCTCCTGTGTTAAAATTGATGTTGTAAAGCGGCCTTTACCCACCAGTGTACCACCGCCACACGTCCACTCGCACCCAACGCCCCTTGCCCCCCGCGCCGACACAGGTTCGGAGATTTTGTTTTTTCTGTGATGAGAGTGAAATGGGGAAAATTCCCATTGATTTTAGTGGCTGAATTGCTGCGGAGATCTACGCATGCGCTGTTTAACCCCGTCCCCGGCGTCGTCGCAATGAGGATAACAGCGCATGCGCAACCGCTCCCCCAACAATGGCCGAGAGCGTCATTCACTCAGTGAGCGGAATAGGGTTTAATTCAGCAGCGATCGGAGACATCACCGCCCCAGAGGGAAGTGAACAAACAGCATCTGCTTAAAGCAGCGCATCGGTTTGGAGCCGCGTCCGCAGATATGCTCAGAGATTGGCATTGAGTGTCCGGGCAGCTGAGGCGGAGGCGGCGGCTGTTTTTAATGGGCTCCCTGGAACACGAGCTGCTCCCGGAAGGGGGGAAGGGAGAGGCCATTCTCGAGCAGTGTCTGGACAGAGTGAGAAGAACTCGCCATTGAAGATCATTGCTGCTTTCTCTCCCCAAACCCGAGTGAAGCTTCCTGGCTTAGTCCCGGCTCCCACTGTCCCTTGTTATTGGACAGAGAATGGCGGGGAAAATAGCCGCACAGTAACAATGTTTCCAGTTACACAAAGAAGATCAATTTCAGGCACCAGGTGAGAAGTGTGAAAGAGACATTTTAAACAGTACCTGCTTGTTTCCGGGTGTACAGTTAGTTGAAAGGGAGCTGCAAATATAAATCTGACCCTTGCCAAAGCCACTCCTCCATCGGATAGTCTAATTCAAGGAGCAGTGCACAGGACGGGTTGTTTCTGGACGTCATAAAATTGTTGTAAAACCGCTCAAAATAGCAGATAAGCAGAAACAGATTGCTCCAGTACCGTGGTGGGGTCAGACACTGATATGATGCTAGTTTTGCTTTGTTGATTGTTCATTATAATAACACTTATTTTAAAAATACATTGATCTATTTTGTATTTTCTACTTCACCTATTCTCTAGGTAAAGGAGTTATGTTTTCTGTATGCACAGAAAGAATTGAAGGACCAGATGGTTCTTCGAAACAAGGAAAAGTGCAGCCTGATGGTTCCAACTCACAGTAAGTACAATATCACTCACAAAGCACAGAGATACTGCCAGGTCTTTAGGCCAAAATGAAACAGATAAAGACCGACATAGATCCCAAGATTGAGAGGCGCCCTTTCAATATAAGAGTCAAACAGAATATTGCTGGGAGAAGTTGTTTACATTAAACCAGTACACCTGAGGACTAGATTGATCAATCCCAGGGCAAAAGCACAGCCACTATTCGAGTTAAATACATAATGTCATCTCAGCCACAAATTAATTACTAATTATTAACTATGTCAGACAACATTTACCCTATTGTAATATGCAGGATGAATTGCGACTCAGTGCCTCAGAATGTAGAGTGAGCTACACATTAAATATCAGTTCCATAATCTCACTAAGTGTTAGACTAGAATATTAAAGTATGAATTCTGTTCTTTTCAAACTGCAGGAATTAAATAATGAACCAGGTTTGAGATTGATGCATATGTTATCACTCGAATTTGTTCTCACAGAGATAAAAATTAAATACCACTACACAACTCGCACAGAACTACTGAATGTATCCTTAGATCATGCCTGAGATGCAGGTGAAGGACCAATACAGAAAACCCGCACAGTTGCATTCAATGGCAGAGACACATAGATCGAGAATGAACCCCAGACTCACATGAAAATCTAGAGACAGACATAAGAACAACAAATTCCAAATACCACATTCAATCCAGGGATTGTCAAATTCAGAATTAAAGCTACTTTCATTTGCATTGCCATTGAGTGAAAGATGTAGAATGTAGCCCAGTGTCACATACCCTACCAGAGACTGGCAAAGGTATAATAAATTCCAGAGTCTCTTATTGTACCTGAGACTGACGGCCAAAAATAAACACATTCACATTGAGCAGTAGAGATTGAAAAATACAGAATGAAGCTCATAATCCCATTCGGTATTGCACAGTGACGGGTACAAATAAACCCCCCTACTCACACCCTTTACGAGGTAATGACACAGAATGAGCAGCACATTCACATACAATACCAGAAACTGACAGATATTGAATGATTCCCACCCTACAGAAAACTGAATTAATGCACACTCACATTCAGATTGAGAGACTGACTAACACAGAAGTATGTCCACACTCACCAAAAACTGACATACACTGCATTAATCCCACTTTATACAGGGGACCAAACCCTGAAATCCAGAAAATAAAATCCACAGGCCTACACACAGAAAAAGACAATAAGGCATAGACCAAAAGCATTCATTTAAAGTGCCACCGACTGACAGGCGTAAGACAAATCTCATTCACAGAGAGCAATGGATGAAAATAAAAGTAAAATCAACTTCACTGACACAATTATTTCCAGATATGGACAGCTAAAGACTGAATGCCACAGTCACATATATTAGAGTTAGAATTAATCTCATTCTCATGTAAATTATCTGGGACCGACTGATACAGAAAAAATAACATATCCATGTGCAAGACAAGAGATGGACACATACAGATTGAATGCAACAATATTGCACTTCACAGGTAACTGAAAGGAAGCGCTTGTTTTTAATATTTCACAAGTGATATATTGAAGCAGATCGAATCCCACTGATATAGTATCAGAGAATGACATTCATATAGTTCATCCTGCACTCATACGCAGTCCCACAACTGACAGATACAAACAAAAATCAACATTTGGATACAGGACCAGAGACTGATACTTGCAGAATGAATAAATTACACACGTAGTCAAAGACAGATGACTGCAGAACTAAAGTCAAACTCACACTCACTTCCAGATACTGTCAGCTTCAGAATGAGCCCCACATTCACTTGTAATTCTGGGGACTGACAGATGGAATGGATTACAAAATCGCATTCAGTTCCATGACTGACAGGTACATAATTCATTTCATGCTCACATACAGTACCATAGACAGACAAATAACCAATTACAAATTATTTTGCTTAAAGACTGACAGATACAAAGTTAAATTGATTGTCACATTCAGTACCAGAGCCTGTCAGATACAGAATATGTCCCAAATCCACATCCCAATCCAGAGACTAACAGATGCAGAATTAAGGCCATAACAACACAGCTCCAATGAATGTCAGTTACAGAATTAACCTGACAATGGATGAGAAATGGAGAGATGCAGAGTGACTCTCTCACTTGCTGAGTCCCAAGGGCTGATGATCACAGAAAGAATCCCACAGTCACATAGAACAATGACAGACAGTGAATGTGACCACACTCACAGAGCAAAGCAGAGACTGTGCAGTACAGATTGATATCAGCACTTGCATATAGAAGCAGATACTGACAGACACATAATAAATCTCTCACACACATGCAGTTCAGCAAGTGACAGATGCAGAGAGAATCCTACACTCTCACATGGTACAAGATTAGCAGATAGAGAATGAATTCCACCATCACAAAAAGAAAAATGGAGATTAACAGATACAGAACAAACCCCTCTCATGTACAAGTCACAGAATTAGAAGGTACAGCATGAATCCCCAAGTTGCATTCAGTACCAGAAATTGCTGGAAATAGAATTATTCCCACATGATCTGAAATTGGCAGGCTTTTCAAATATGAAAATATAAGCCGGTCAGAACTTACAGTTTCTTCTACCTGGCTCTCTGATTAGTTGAGAATTGGATTGCGAAGGGTCTGTCCAATAGAAGCTAGAATCTGGCTACAGCTCACCAGCCATTCATAAGAACTAGGAGCAGGAGTAGGCAATTCAGCCCCTCGAGCCTGCCCCGCTATTCAATACGATCATAGCTGATCTCATTTCGGCCTCAACTCCAATTTCCCGCCCTCTCCCCATAACCTTTCAACCCGTTACTAATTTAAAAATCTGTCTATCTCCTCCTTAAACTTATTCAGCATCCCGGCATGCACTGCACTCTGAGGTAGTGAATTCCACAGATTCACGACCCATTGAGCAAAGTAATTCCTCCTCATCCCTGATTTAAATCTACCACCCCTTAGCTTAAAATTATAGCCTCTTGTTCTAGAATCCGCCACAAGGGGAAACATCCACGCCACATCTACTTTTTCTATCCCCTTTAGCATCTTATATACCTCAATTAGATATCCTCTCATCCTTCTAAACTCTTGTGAGTTTAGGCCTAAACTGCTCAATCTCTTCTCATAAGACAAGCCCTGCATCTCTGGAATCAATCTAGTGAACCCCCTCTGAACTACCTCCAATGCAACTACATCCTTTCTCAAGTAAGGGGACCAAAACTGTGCACAGCGCTCCAGGTGCAACCTCACCAATGCCTTGTACAGTTGCAACAACACTTCCCTATTTTAACACCCTATTCCTTTAGCAATAAATACCAAAATTACATTCTCCTTCCTTATTACCTGTTGTACCTGTATACTAGCTTTCAGCGATTCATGCACGAGGACACCCAGGTCCCTCTGCACTGAATCATTCTGAAGTTTCTCTCCCTTTAAATAATAATTTGCCTTTTTTTTTCAAACCAAAATGGATAACCTCACACTTATCCACGTTAAACTCCATCTGCCAAATGTTGGCCCATTCACCTAACCTGTCCATATCCATTTGTAAATTTCTTATTTCTTCATTACAACTTACTTTCCCACCTATTTTGGTGTCATCTGCAAATTTAGCTATAGTACCTTCTATCCCTGAATCCAAGTCACTAATATCGATTGCAAAGAGTTGGGGTCCAAGGACCGAACACTGTGGCACCCCACTAGTTACAGCTTGCCATCCAGAAAAAGACCCATTTATCCCAACTCCTTACTACTCCCATCCAATCACCATATCATTTAGTGCCCAAAAAACTTTCCAAGGGGCACAGTGATTTACTTGTACTTCTTGCTATTCAGTATTGTCTTACGACTCCAAACTACTATACTACCCCTAACTCCGTGTGATCTTATTTTGTGTATTAATCTTTTGTGCGGCACCTTATCAAAGATCTTGTGGAAGTCCAGATATACTACATCTACACAATCCCCATTATCCATTTTGCTTGTCACATCTTCAAAGAACTCTAGCAAATTAGTCAAACATGACTTAATCTTCAGAAAACTATGCTGGCTCTGATAGATTGCATTTTGTCTTTCCAAATGCCCCATTACTACTTCCTTAATAATGGATTCCAACAATTTCCCAGTGACAGAAGTTAAACTGGTCTATAGCTTTCTACTTTCTGTCTCCCCCACTTTTTGAATAAGGGTATTATATTAGCATTTTCCCAATCCACTGGAACCTTTCCAGAATCCAGGGAATTTTGGAATATTATTACCAATGCATCCATTATCTCTGCTGCCACTTCCTTTAAGACCCTGGGATGTCGGCCATCAGGTCCTGGGGACTTGTCACTCTTTAGTCCCAATATTTTGCTCAGTACTTTTTCTCCAGTGATGGTGATAGTTTGAAGTTCCTCCTTCTCTATACCCTCTGCTCTACCTATCACTATTGGGGTGGTACTAGTGTCCTCTACCGTGAAAACTGAGGGAAAATATTGATTAAGTGTCTCTGCCATTTCTGCGTTCCCCACTATTAACTCCCCAGTCTCATCCTCCAAGGGACCAAGATTCACTTTAGCTACTCTCTTTCATTTTATATACTCGCAGAAACTTTTGCTATCAGTTTTTACATTTTGCGCTAGTTTTCTTTCATAATTTACCTTTGCTCTTTTTATTATTTTTTTAGTAACCCTTTGTTGATCTTTAAAAGTTTCCCAATCATCCAGCCTGCCTCTGCCCTTTGCAATTTGGTATGCCTTAGTTTTTGCCTTTATGTTATCTTTAACTTCCTTGCTTAACCATGGATGCTTTTTCCCCCTCTTACAATCTTTCCTCCTCTTTGGAATATATTTTACTTCAGAGGAATTGAATATCTCCTTAAATATCTGCCACTCTTCATTAACTGCCCTACATTGTAGTCTTCCTGCCCAGTCCACTAGGGTCAAATCTGCCCTCATGCCTATGTAGTTACCTTTGTTTAACTCCAGAACACTAGTGTGGGACTCAAGTTTCTCGCTTTCAAACTGAACTTGAAATTCTAGCATGCTATGATCACTCTTCTGGAGTGGATCCTTTATTCTGAGAACATTAATCTCATTACACAAAACCAAATCGAGAATAGCGTGCTCCCTGGTTGGTTCCACAATGCATTGCTTCAAGAAACAATCTTTAATACACCCTATGAACTCTCCCTCGAGGCTACCCTTGCCAATTTGATTAGCCCAGTCAATATGCATATTAAAATCACCCATGATTATTGCCGTGCCTTTCTTACATGCTCCCAGTATTTCATGGTTTATTGTGTGCCTTACTGCTGAACTACTGTTTGGGGACCTATTGATTACTCCCACCAGGGACTTCTTTCCATTGCTATTTCTTATTTCTACCCAGACTGACTCTACGACTTGCTCTCCAGTGCCTACATCATTCCTCACTATAGCACTGATCTCTTCCTTTACTAACAAAGCTACACCACCTCCTTTTCCTTCCTGCCTATCCTTCCAAAACACTGAGTACCCTTGGATATTTAACTCCCAAACCTGTTCTCCCTATAACCACATCTCAGTAATCACCACCAAATCATACCTATTTATCCCTATTTGCGCTTTTAACTCATTATTTTTATTCCGAATGCTACACACATTCAGATACAAAACCTTTAAGTTTGCCCTGTTGTCAATTTTCCCTACTCTTATTTGATTCTTTGGTGCAATATGGTGTTCACACACTCTGTCCCTTCCTTTCACTTTTTGGGAACAATCAGCCTCGTCACTAACCTGCACTCCTACCCTCTCCTTAAACTTTGATTTTTTTATATTTCCATGCAACTGAGCTCCCCCACTGTTTAGTTTAAAGCCCCATCTACAAACCTAGTTATGAGATTCGCCAGGACACTGGTCCCAGCCTGATTAAAGTGGAGCCGATCCGAATGGAATAGATCCCTCTTTCCCCAGTATTAGTGCCAATGTCCCATGAATTCGAACCCATTTCTCCCATACCAAACTTTGAGCCACACATTCAGCTCTTTAATCTTATTGACCCGATACCAATTAGCTCGTGGCTCAGGTAGGAATCCGGAGATTATTACCTTTTTGGTTCTACTTTTTAATTTAGCCCCAGCTGCTTGTATTCCCTCAGCAGAACCTCTTTCCTTGTTCTACCTATATTGTTGGTACCTACGTGGACCACGACAACTGGATCTTTCCCCTCCCACTCCATGTTCCTCTGCAGATATCCTTAACCCTGGCACCAGGTAGGCAACACAGCCTTCGGGACTCTCGATCCTGGCTACAGAGAACAGTATCTATTCCCCTAACTATACTATCCCCGATTGCAACTACATTTCTCTTTTCTCCCCCCACTTGAATGTCTCCCTGTGCCATGGTGCTATGGTCAGTTTGCTCATCCTCTCTACAGTCCCCGCCCTCATCCACACAAGGAGCAAGAATCTCGAACCTTTTGGATAAGGGCAAGGGCTGAGGCTCCTGCAGTGCTACTTCCTGGACCCCTCTACCTGCCTCACTCATAGTCACACCCTCCTGTCCCTGACCACTGGCCGAATTTATGGTAGTTAATCTAAGGGGTGTTACTGTATCCTGAAACAGAGCGTCCAGGTAACTCTCCCCCTCCCTGATGTGTCGCAGTGTCTGAAGCCCAGACTTTAGCTCATCAACTCTGAGCCAGAGTTTCTCGAGCAACCAACACTTGCTACAGATGTGGTCATGAGGAACCACAATGGGGTCCAACAGCAACCATACCACACAGCTACAACACATCGCCTGGCACTGCATCTCTATTTTATTTAATTAGTTTTTCAATTTGTTGTTACATTTCCTACTGGTCTTTAATTTATCAATCTGTAAAATATTTCTCCTATTTACCTTTAAGCTGAAAGCAAGTTAGAATAGAGAATCAAAATACACTTTTTAAAATCAACTGGAACTCGCTCTCTCTGCTGAGTTGAAGCTGATGTGTTAGAACTCCGATCCTGGGCCCCAGTAGTCACCTTTAATCTGAAATCAATTTAGAATAGGTAGTTCAGACTAGCAGTTACTCACCAACCAATGAACATACGGTTTTCCTGTGATGTCACTCTGTATTTTTTTCACTCGACGACGGTGACTGCAGAGGACACTCTTCCCAGACTGCTTCCCGGCGACGGTGACTGCAGAGGACGCTCTTCCCAGACTGCTTCCCGGTGACGGTGACTGCAGAGGGCACTCTTCCCAGACTGCTTCCTGGCAACGGTGACTGCAGAGGATGCTCTTCCCAGACTGCTTCCTGGTGACTGCAGAGGACACTCTTCCTAGACTGCTTCCCAGCGACGGTGACTGCAGAGGACACTCTTCCCAGACTGCTTCCCGGCGACGGTGACTGCAGAGGGCACTCTTCCCAGACTGCTTCCCGGTGACTGCAGAGGGCACTCTTCCCAGACTGCTTCCCGGTGACGGTGACTGCAGAGGACACTCTTCGCAGACTTCTTCCCGGTGACGGTGACTGCAGAGGGCACTCTTCCCAGACTGCTTCCCGGTGACGGTGATTGCAGAGGGCACTCTTCCCAGACTGCTTCCCGGTGATGGTGACTGCAGAGGATGCTCTTCCCAGACTGATTCCCGACGACGGTGACTGCAGAGAGCACTCTTCCCAGACTTCCCAGATCATTCAGAATGATTATTAATAGAGAGATTAAACTAATAGAATCAGTATCTTCTACCTCACCTGTACATGAATTCTAAAATATACTTTTTACCAACAGGCAAATAATTGAAGGAACCAGAATAAATGTGATGTTTCCTCCAGCCAAATTAAAATGAAGATTCCCACCAGCTCCTTCTCACACACAGTATGTACATTATCACTGACAGAGCACAGAGACACAGACAGGTCATCAATTTCACAGTCTCAGACAGCAGAAATAGTTCCAAAGCAATTTTCCATCCATGAATCAAACAGAGCAGGAGAGATAGACATTGTATCCATGTCATCCAAACTCAGTCCTGCAGATGCGAGTGTCCATAAATCCCAGTCCAAATTCTCACCCGCTATTAAATTCTCACTGGGTCAATCCCACAGTCGTGCTGCCTTCGCTACAAATTAAACATCTGATAAAACTGACATGTTTCCAGTTACAAGTTTACAGGCTTAACCTTAATGATGTACACTGAGATTCATGTTAATTGCCAGCCCAATATTCACACACATCATGGACTTATAAATTGCACTATTAATTCCCTAGTGTGTCCTGACATATACCTGAGATACAAGTTCAAATCTCAAGTACATTATCAGTTTGAGATATTCTGAAAGCTAGTATAACCTGAGACAGAAGTTCAGATTCTAGTTTAAAACTCACCCTTATTATGAAACTGAAAGATACAATATTAACTTGATGAATATGAACTGAGCTATAGATTACATACTAATCCTCCATCCTCACACAGTGTCAAATGGAAATACGGTAACAATTCCAGACTGAGCTCCATTTTACATCCATGTCAAAGTTCTTACTCAGAATCAGACTGAATGTCACAGATCAAATCGATTAGTACAACTTGAGTTACACTTGCACACCCATCCAGTATCAGATTAAAGGATTCATTATCTTTCCCAATTATGTTCAAAGTGACAGATTTAATATTGGGCCAAAACTGCCACATATCGTTTGCTTAAGCCGACCACATTAGTGGCCTGTGGCTGTGCTGGAAATTTATTTACAATTAACCCAATCTTACAAACAGTCCCAGACACTGAAGGTTACACAATGAATCCTCTACTCACCCAGAGTACCAGTGAGCAATTATTAAACACATGTTCAGTGCCGGATGTTGAGAGACACAGACTGTTTACTGCACTCACTCACAATAATTCAGTGTGCGTGATACCAAATTATTCTGACACACCAATTATACCACTGAGAGATTGTAGAAAGGGTCCAAGAGCCACAGAGAATAACAGGTGCTGACAGAAACAAATGGAAGTCTACATGCACATACACAGACACACACACACATGCACATTGTTATGTAAGTTCGGAATCATATGTATATTTCAGTCCCTCATGCTATTTGTGAGCATAAGATTCATTCTGTATCTGCCAGTGGGATTAATTCTGTATCTGAGTGTGACTGCTACTGTATGAAATTGTGGGATTCAATTGGTATATTTCATTCACTTCCACATACAATACCAGTGAATGAAATATACCAATTGAATCCCACAATTTCATACAGTAGCAGACACTGACAGATACAGAATTAATCCCACTGACAGATACAGAATGAATCTCATGCTCACAAACAGCATGAGGGACTGAAAGATTCATGTGATTTCCAACCTACATAACAATACAACAGGCATAGAATGCCATCGACAGACCCAGAATTAAACCCAGGCTCACACATTAGGAGAGCCTGACAGATATATATGATTGCCATACTCATATACAACACCAGGGACATTCAGATATAAAATCAGCCCCAATTTCTTTATAGTGCCAGAGAATGAAATGTGCAATATGAACCGTACACTCACCTATTCCCCTAGTGACAGACCAGAATGCCTGCCAAACTCATACACAGCTCCAGAGAATAACAAATGCAGACTGAAACTACACTCCCAAGGAATGCAAGAGACTTCAGATTCAGAATGGTTTCCACATTCACATACAGTAGCACTGACTGGCAAAGAGTGAAACACATGCACACTCACAAACCACCATCACCATTAAGAAATTCAGATTGAGTCCCGTTCAATGCCAGAAAGTGACTGATCGAACACATCCGTTGCATATGTCCCATTCCACTGTCAGGCTCATGGCGTGACCCAACACTCATGCAGTCCCTGGAAATGCAAGATACAGGCTGACTATGACACAGATATATTGTACCAGGTATCGACAAATGCAGAATGAATGCAACATTCACCTACAGTTTCACGGAGAATGTATCCACACTCACATACAGTAACCAAGACTGACAGGTCCAGCGTGCCTTTCACACAGCACCAGTGAGTAACAGACACAGAATGAATCCCACATTCACAAGTTGGATCAGAGAAGGGCTGATAAGAATGTATCTCACATTCACACACAACATGTTGACGGCTTTAGCACAACATTATAATTACTGCTTGTATAGCAAAATAGAATAAAAGTCATATCCACCGTTAGTAATTCTAAGACCTTCCCTTCCCCTCTTAATATAATGTGACCAATTCTTGCCTGTTGTGTCCATCTCTGATCTGTAAACTTCGACCTAGCAGAGTGTGCTGACTTCTACTGGCCAGAGCCGTGAACTGCAAAAGAGCGGAGGGAATTAACATGAACTGTTGGTGTTGCAGATTCAGGTCAATGTGAGGAAGTAGTGAGGGGATGTGACAGGGTCGGAATAGAGTTGTAAATATTAAATCCAATAAAAAAATCAATATAACTTATTTCTAATGGAATCTGTAGAATGTGGGACTTGTTGTCGTCTTGCGCAGTTAAATAAATTAGCACAGCTGTATTTAAGGGAAAGCTAGGTAAGTACAGAAGGGAGAATGGATTTCATGGACCAGCAGATAATGGTACATGAAGTATTCTGGGTGGAGAATCTTGTGGAATAATGTACCAATTAGACCAGATGGCCCAATGAAGTATATTCTGGGTGGAATGAATACCGATTTCCAAAGTGTCTCAGAGACTGACAGATACTTAATGAATCTCACACTCATAGTGCACCACAGACAGCAACACAGAGTGAATCATACACTCACACACATCCCTAGAGACTGACAGATACATAATGAATCAGACACTCAAATTCTTTGCCAGAGGTATAGTGAGACAGAATGAATCCTACACTTAAATACATACAAGCTTAGAATAGTTACAGCACAGCAAGAGGCCATTTGGCCCTTCGTGTCTGTTGTTCTCCACCAGAGCCACTCAGCTACTTCTGATCCCCAGCCCTCTCACCACGGCCTGGCAAACCTTTTCCCTTCAGGTGCTTATGCAATTCCCTTTTGACAACCCCAAATTCTCCTGTCTTTAGCATACTCTCAGGCAGTGAATTGCAGATCCTAATGGTTTCCTGCATTAAAAAAAAATCCTGATGCCTCCATTAGTACTTTTGCCAACCACCATAAATCGATGCCCACTGCCCACAGGATAATTTTATCATTATCTACACTGTCTAGAACACTTACTATTTTGAACACTTCTACCAAATCTCCTCACAGCTTTCTCTTTTCGAAGGAGAGTAACCACAACTTCTTCAATCTATCCATGTAACTAAAGCCCCTCATCCTTACAAACATTCTTGTAAACCCTTTCTGCACTCTTCATAAAACCTTCACGTATTTCCAAAGGTTTGGTGCCGAAAATTAGACTAATGCTAGTGTCTGTGTGACATCTTTCTGTATCTGTGCAAGGGGGCCTGTATCTGTCTGATCTCACTTGGTGTGGGAGGAGTTGTAAGGATCAGGGTAGGAACTGTCTGCACAGGCAGTCCTTTTCCATAGGCACACATGTTTGTTAGAGACCAACATGTACACCTCATATCCGACAGACACAGTGCAAGAGCCAGGCAGATATAAAATTTATCCCACAGTAACAACCAATAATACAATGGAAATATAAAAGCAAAATATTCTGGATGCTGGGAATCTGAAATAAACACAGGAAATGCTGGAAATACACAGCAGATCTGGAAGTACCAGTGGCTTCAGGTCATGACATTTTGTTGGAACTGGGAATGGTTAATCTTCAATTGGTTGTTAGGAACTATGTACAATTTTTAATGAGTGTGTGTGTGTATATATATATTCATATAATGTGTATAGATAGATACATGTGTGTGCATTTTTTGTGTCAGAAATGTAGAGTCGTTCCAGTTTCATAAGTTTTTTTATAAATTAGCCTTGGGACTTAGAAGCCTGGGTGGATCCCTGACTGACAGGTCAGTAAAGGGGTTAGATGTTTAGTGATTTTGGGGAAAAAAGAAACACACAATAGAAAATAAAACTGGGCTGCTGCCTACCGACAGTGTTCAAGTGACACAGAGACAGAGAAAGAGAGGGACGAGTTCAATGTGCATCAAAGAGTTAAGCAGGGATTTTTTAGGCTCTTGAGAAGAGAAAAGTACAAGGCTACTGGGACAATAGTTAACTGCAGGGTCAGTTATAGGACTCATTGTCGTGATCAGTTCGGTGGTGTTGCTACTGAAACAGTGAGTATAAAGTGCAGTTCTTTTGGGTGAGACAAGTCTTGGTTGAGAAGGATCAAGTGAATGCTCAAGAATTCACCAAAAGAAAACATTTGCACGTGTACCAGCCCCAAGAAAGAAGCCTTTGTGACAAGCGCGTGGTAACTCTTCACTGGTTTATCCATCTGTAAAGATATTGCTGAGCAAAGGAATATTGGGAAATTGAATCACCTTCTTTTGTTTGTATTGAGATCTTTCTGACTGTTTTGTCTGGTTAAGGTAGTTTGTTTTTCTTGTTTTGATCAATATTTTATTCTTTGTGTTCAAAGTTCATGAGCAAACACCTGTGAATTTCTTCAGAATCTTTTCTCACATCCTACACATGTTGGGTTCTATCAAGCCAGGTTTCACTCCGGGAGCTGACTTATCCGCTTTTACCATCAGCCGGGATTGTAACAGATGTTCGTGTAATTCTTAGCACAATTGGGATTGGTCAGTAAGTATTGTCCTTCTGTGAAATCACATCCAATGTTGGACACTATGTTCTGAGCTTTTCAAGCAGGATCTTGGTGAGTATGCTCAGTACTTTGCCTGTTGTGAACAGCTGAAGGCCTAAGCTGTTTGGTACGATCCAACATTCATTGGGGCAAATGTCCATAGACCTCACATCACACTGACACTGAAATTCATATAGAACATTAGTTATTTGTGTTGTTGGCAGAACGTATTTTTAGTCTTGACAGCAGCATCCTGTTAGTGGAGAATGCCACTCGTGTTGCTACTGCATAGTAGCATTGTGAAACGGGCAGCTTTATTAGTTGTTCACGTTTTTGAGATACCTGAACCATTCCAGGGTTATGTCAGGTAGACTGGCCACTCTTCAGAACAGACTTTTCAGAACGGGCTTAGGCCCATTGATGAGTTTGTGTGATAGGCAGTGAGCAATTATTTGATCGATGGAGCCATTATTCTGCAGGATAGCTTTGAAGTGCCAGATTTTGGCATCATGATGCATGATTAGCAAATGGCCTGGTCCCTACCTATCAGTTTGCCGACAAGACTTATCTTATACCGCATGGAACTGTGGGAATCCCAACAGTGGCGGTGGGCTAGCTGTAGACAGTAGTAGAGAACGCATTGGCCGATTTCTCAAGTAGTACATTGAGGAAAGAGGGCTCGTTTGACTGGTCAATTTCAATGAGAATGGAGCAGGTTAGAGCCTATTAAGGTGTCACAGGAATGTTTTACATGTAGCTGCAGATGCAGAAATAGAAAACACGTAATTTGTGTACCAGAAAAAGGAAAGGGATAGGATTTTAGGGGTCATTTCATTGAAGATACGTTTCTCGTGGAAATGGGCAAAGATGTTTACAAGAGCCGGGCCTAGAGGGTGTCCCATGGCAACATCATTTCTTTGGGCATACACAGTGTCATTAAAACTGAAATAAACTGCATGAGTTATTGAGTTCATATGTTCATTGAATACAGTTTCAGACAATGGCAGTGAGACTTGATCATCATGAAATAATGACATGGTGCATATGTGAATGGCTTCCTTGAGTGGCACATTAATCAAGAGGATAGCAAAGTCAAACAGGCAACAAGCACATGCACACGCCATTGCTATCAATATGCATGTCCTGTATGGACTTCACAAAGGAGAAGAATCCCTTCACTGTGTATGTGGAAAACTCGCTCAGAACTGTTTGTAGCAACTCACTCAGCCATTTGGCCAACTCATGTTGTGAAGAATCAGTCAGAGATGAGATAGGATGTAAAGGAACATCACTTTTCTGTGTCTTTGACAACCCATGTATACGTGCGCACAGTGAACCATGAGGGAAAATCCTACCATATACTCCACCAGGCAGTTCATTACTGCACACTCTAATTCCGCGATTGGACAACATTTAGTAAACAAACCCAATTGTGCTAAGGATTACACTTGCAGTGTGAACTAGGGAACACAGTTTATAAAATAATGGGTCCCCTATTTACAATGGAGATGAGGAGTAATTTATTTTCAGTAGATCATTGGCCTTTGAATTATCTTCCCCAGAGAGCAGTGCAGGCTCGATAATTGAATATATTCAAGGCTGAGTTGCGCAGATTCTATGAGGGAGTCAAGGGTTGCGGGAGACAGGCAGGAAAGTGGGGTTGAGGGCACAATCAGATCAGCCATGATCGTGTTTAATGGCAGAATAGGCTCGAAGGGCTGAATGACCTGCAGCTGCTCAAATCTCTAATGTTCTTCAAACTGTAACTTCTGTCCCCATTTTGACTCCTTTTTTTCACATTTGGTTTTAACCTCATTTTTCTGTTGTGTTTGCTTTCGGGTGGCAGCTGCTCCTCATTTTTCCATTCGCACCTCTTTTCGACACATCTCAGTTTTTTGTTACTTGTTCGTTTACCTCTCCCTTTTGCCTTGCAGCACCAATTCTTTGGTCATTTAATCTCTCCTGCCATGTAGAGCTTCAGCCATCCCCTCTGCCTCCACAGCCTCCCTTTCAGTGACTGGCCATTTGTTGTTAATGGCCTTCAGTGTTACCTTGTGTTACCTGCTAATCTTTTCTCATATACTCTCTCTGCTGTTCAAGTTTACTTTTTGAGTTCTCCTCTGTACTTCCTGTATTCTGCTTGGTTCCCTAATTTATTATGAATCTGACGTCTATCATCAGCCTGTTTTTGGATTTCTAACAGAGCACAGGATGTGTAGTCAACAGCTCTCAGCTGTCCCGATATTACACTGAAATGAGCTGCCTGTTTAATTAAAGTTTTCGTTATTTAGAATGTTCTGCTCCTTCCTGCTTGTATCTTTGCTGTTGTCTCTCGGTTTAATTTACACAGCAACTCATTCCCCGTCTACACCTAATCTCCACTTTCAACAAATCCACATTATAAACTCTTCATTCTGCAATTAACTTTTTCTGTGTTTGAGCTCCCAGGTCAATTGAGTTCTTGGTTGTAATTTCATTGTCCCACTTAATTTACCTGAAAGCAACGTTTGTGTTTGAATTATCAACTCATTTGTACTGTAATTATAATTTATATGAATTCCATCTTGCAACAAACTGGAAGCTTTCAAATTAAAATCTAGAGATGACTGACTTGTCGTGCAAAGACCCATCTATTCGACTCAGTTCAATAAATCCTGTCCTGAACAGAATGCTTTACCCAGGCAATATCTCTACTTGATGAACGGATGGTGCACGGAGCTCTCAGCTTTTACTCATTGATCTTCACGGGAGTTGATCCAGTTTTGATGTCAACTTGTTTGCTGGTGTCGATTTACTCGGATTCTTCACCTGATTTCTCTCCTGTCCAAGGAAGCTCTCTGAGCGGAGTTCTCAATAATAACTTGACTTTTCCTCACAGGATTTCAGCCTAAATGAGTTTTGAACTATTTTATTAAAGGATTTAGTTTTGTACATGCCTCCCTAGCTCTCCTCATGGTTAGACAGAAAGTGTTACTGCTGTGTTGGCAAGTAAACGACAGATTTATTTGAAAAGTCATTGGGACAGGATTTTGGGTTTGACTCAAGTCACAAACCTGGTGGTGATGCATTGTGGCCCCATCTGTCACGTGACCTGCCAGGGGATGACCTCATAATCGCCCCAGTCCTGTAGCTGTGGATTGGGCGATTTGTTACAAACTTTCAGTGGAGCTGATTTGGTCGCATTTGGCCTTGAATGATAAGTGTATGTCCCCAAAACCCGTGCCAGGATTTGTGTGTGACAAAGAAGGTTGACACTCCAGTACAGTATTGAGGGAGGGCTGCACTATTGTAGGTGCTGTCTTTAAATAATGATGATAAACCAAGGCCCTGCCCAACCTCTTATTTTATCCAAAGTGACCCCATTGTGCTGTGCCGAAGACACACGAGCAATGGAGTTATGCCCCCGAGCACTCAATCATCATCCCAAAGCATGTTCACATTGTTGTTTGTGAGTGTTTCCTGTGCAGAAATTAGCTGCCCCTTTCTGACAGAAAGTGTCTGTTCTTTTTTCCTGAATCAGTTTCAGTTTTGCTCCAGAAAACATGAAATCTGACTTCTAACTCAACTCAGGTGGGACTCAAAATGACAAGAAATCCATCAGCAATAAAGGGCACAGGCGTTAATTGATCAGAATGTGTGAAGGACTGTTATGACGTTGCAGAAGATATGGACCAAATCCAAGAGGGATAGTTGGTCGTGTTGTCACAACGGTTTTGCAATTTATATTTATTATGAGATGTGTGCACCGAATTCAGAAGCAACATGCCTGCCAGGATATTTAGAAATTTTAAAAATAATTAATATCTTATTAAAAATAAAAGATGTCAAGCACATACATAAGACTACAAATAGCGCTATAATAACTCCTCAAGTTACTAATTAACCTGACCCCCTCAGTTACACACCCTTTAAGGTCCGAAATAGAGTTTAGAATTAAAGCAGACTCAGCAAGTTAACACAGTATCCTGGACAATGGAATGCCGTATGGCTTTTCTTCAACTCCCGTTTAGTTAGACAGCAGACTTACGCAAAAATGCTGGAGGCTTCATTGAGGCCATTTATCACACTCCTGTTAGATCTTACATGGCCTTTTTCAACATAACCTTTCATTCTCCTTTACATATGTTTCTCCCTTCTTAATGTATAAATTCTATAGACCCGGATGTCGATGAAATTGTATCTTCTTCACAATATAAAAAAACTCCCATGTCTCCACTATTTCCAGTAACCTTTGGGAAAAATAAACATGTTCCTTAGCCTTGCTTATCTGGCTAGTTGAAAACAGACTGAGATACCGTTGAAATCCAAACATCCCTTCATTTATCTAAAAATGCAAATTCCCTTCACACCTTACATGCTAATCTAGGTTCCATGTTTACTCATTAGCATGTCAAGCACCCAGCTTCTTTTGATGATTTAAACTTGAGTCCAAATGTAATTACATTACACACAGACAGACCCAACTATACTTACCCTATAAAATTACTTCGCAATAAACCAGAAAAATATTATGAAACTGTTATACTTGCTTGACAGGAACGAATTCTTTCTGTGAAAAGCATTGATTTCAATAAGTGAATATCCTCGGTGTACCACTCCTGGCTAATCCTGAGCAATAACTTGTGGCAGGTTTTTAAAGCGATGAAAGATTTCCCAGCGCTATTAAAGAAGCTCAGTCATTTCTCTTGCTGCCCTGACCAACATCCCTGACTCAATAACACCACCAAAAACAGCTGCACATAAAGAACTAATGGAAAGGTCAAAGTTTAATATAGAAAACCATACCCATTCCAGATTTCCAAAAGGACACATTGATCTTCAGAAAACATTCTTCATCAACTCCAATATCTGATCATTGAGAAACAGGTGTCTCCTCCGGCTTGGCTTCATTATGTGCAGAAATTGGAATTGTTTTGTTTCACAAGCTCATGAAAGTACCTGGGAGCAGTTTACTGTGTTTCAATGAAAAATTGTCATCTGATATTTAAAAAATTAACACAGAAAATGCTTGTAACATGGAGCAGGTTTGTTCATCACAGGATTAAAACAAGCTCAATTCTCCTTCCAATGAATGAGGCATGTCGACATTGAGAGAATATTAACAGAGAGGAAAACAATTGCTTTCTAATTCTGCTCCCCTGCTATTCCCAAAATCACCATGGAAGTGGGGCAATAGACCGATTTCAATTTCCAAATGCTGATCAAAGGATTGGCAGCTGGTAAAATGTGGGAAATGCAGGTTGGAGAGGATAATTTTCTTCCTGCAGGGTTTCCTGGGAGACGAGTTGTGTGTGCAATTGTAGCTCAGCACTAGAGATTGTCAATGTTGAGAGAATAATAGGACCAACAAGTGATAACACCTCATTTCAGTTCCTTCCAGATTTAGTTTTTCTTTATGAATTCGGGGTGGAGGAACAAAAGTAAAGTAATCTTCCCCCAAGTTTGTCCTACCATTTAATGAACTCATGACTGGTCTGTCTTTTTGCTCCATTTATCCCTCTTTGTTTCGTAATCCTTAAAACACTTAACAAACAAGTGCTATCGATTTCAGTTTGGAACTTTTCGTTTGACCCCCAGCGTTTACAATTGTTTGGGGGTGGGAGTTTTTACCATCCTTTGTGTGAAGACGTACTTCCTGAAATTACCTTTGAAAGGCTTCATTCTAATTTAAAGGTTAAGCCCCCTTGTTGAGGGCACCACACCCAACCCCGGCGCCCATCTCCCGTCGCACCAGTTGTAACAGTTTCTCTCTATCTACCCTGTCAAATCATTCAAGCACCGTAACCATCTCAGTTGGATCACCCCTTAGTCTCTGATATTCACGGTACTACAATACTAGTATTTACAATCTGTCCTCGTCATTTGAATCTGGTATCACTCTGATGAAATTCTGCTGCCCCCACTCCAAGGCCAATCTAACATCCCTCAGGTCTGTTGTCAGGAACAGAACGCATTGATCTAAACAGGGTTTTATACACCTGTAATATGATTCCCAATACTTCGTATTCTATTACTCTTAGATATTATTTTTTATCTTCCTGTCCACGAGCTTTTAGTGATGTCTGTACATCTCTCTCGGCTCCTGCACAGTTTCGAGAATCTCACCACAAAAATAAACAACCTTTTCTATATATTATAGGTTTAATCAGATGGCCCTTCACTTTAAAGCTCATTTGCTAAAACTTGCTCACTCACTGAACTTATCAAGAAAATGTCAAACTAAATGTGTTCCGCAAGGACAGTGTTATTTTTTTCTGCTCCATCACCATTAACTTATCCAGCTGCTCTTTCAGCCACTGTAAATCCGGAGAATGAAAGGGAAGGAAAAGTCCTGCTCCCTTTCCTGAATCCTATTTGTTCATCATTCCAATAAAACCTGGGGAAAGGACTGTAATAGCTCAGTATCAATTTTGATTAAGTCAGAAATATTCCATTTAAAAAAATCATTCTAGGTATTTGGCCTTCGCTGGTTTGGACAGCAATTATTGTCCATCCCTAATTGCCCTTGAGAATACGTTGGTGACCTGCATTCTTGAACCTCTGCAGTCCATGTGGTGTCGGTACGTCCCCAGTGCTGTCAGGAAGGGAGTTCTAGAATTTCTACCAGCGATATTGAAGGAACAGCAATATATTTCCAATTCATGGCTTGAAGGTGAATTTCCAGGTGGTGGTGTTCCCATCTATCTGCTGACCATGCCCTTCTACACGGTAGTGGTCCAAGGTCTAGATGGTGCTGTCGAAGGAGTCTTGCTGAGTTCCTGCAGTGCACCTTGAACATGGTACACACTGCTGCTACTGTGCGTCGGTGGTGGAGGGAATGAATGTTTTTGGATGTGGTCTCCATCATGCGAGTTGCTTTGTCTTAGACGGTGTAAAGCTTCTTGGGTAGTGTGGGAGCTGCACTCATCCAGGCAAGTGGGGAGCATTCCATCACACTCCTGACTTGTGCCTTGTAGATGGTGGACAGGCTTTGGGGAGCCTGGACGTGAGTTACTTGTTGCACAATCCCTACCCTCTGACCTGCTATTGACGCCATAATATTTATATGGCTATTCCAGTTCAGTTTCTGGTCAATGGTAACTCCCAGGATGTTGATAGTGGGGGATTCAGTCATGGTAATGCCATTGAACATCAAGGTAATAGTTGGATTCTTACTTCTTGGAGATGATTATTGCCTGACACTTGTGTGGCGCAAATGTTACTTGTCACTTGTCATCTCCAGTGAGACATTGACAACCATCCGATTCCAGGCCTTTTTTATGTGAAACCTACTCAAACAGGAAGAAACAATAACTAAAAATATCCAATAACTTGATTCGAACCCACGTGTGAAAAGCACAATGGTTTCACAATCCCTCATCTTAACATCCCCTCAGAGCCGATCCGAGCTTTAAGTCATAGTCTCGAATCCTTTTTTCCAGCCGTGAAGAGTTGGCAAGAAGGTTCTGAAAGTGCAGCCAGGTGTGCAATGTTGGAAATGCGGCTCCAGTAAGCAGAAAAAAATGTATCACGTCAAGTCAGGAACTGTTTGGAATGGAGCAGTGTGAAACATTTCCCCACGATTTATTTTTTATCTAATCATTGGTTTTCAAACATTCCATCAATGGGAAAAATATTGCTTAATGTGTATAAGAAATGAATACTTGGGCTGCTTTTAAATACATCGGCTAATCTTAAATATCTGTACCTTAAATATCTCCCCTTAACATTCTCTCTGATAACAGCATCTCCAGTTTGTATTTTTCAGTCCATCCACATATGGAATCCCTCACCACTGATCCCATTCCAGAAAATTGACACTGCACGCTCTCCAAGGACTTGATGTTCTTCATAAAGCCCTCACCAAGATCTTATATTCCACATTACAACGTGATACCCCTCCAATTCTTTGAATCCTATCTATCCGAGTTATTTTTACAAACTTAGCTGATGATTCCTTATAGATGAAGACAGGCTTCCTTCAACATTAATCTTCTTAAAGATTTGGAAAGAATGACCTTCCAATCTCCAATCAATAAATCCTAATGAAATTCTCCAGTCAGCCCATGAACAGCCCGCCCCCTTCATTCCACTTATTGTTCCTTTTATTTTCACTGATCCCACTTCTTCAGCACAAATGCTTCGCTCCTCTCCTTTAAACCCTCTTCAATAAGAGGGCACAAATCCTCCGTCGGCAATTTACAAATTACTTCTTTAACATATAACTCGTGTTAAAGAAGAGATACGAGAAGGTCTGGCTGTGCTAAATGTTGATAAGTCAGTGGGACCAGATGGAATGCATCTGAAAACGCTGAGGGCTGTAATAGTGGAAACTGTGGAGGTATTGGACTGAATCTACTGAATATTATTTACTTTTTTACAGTTACAAACCACTTTGTTACTCTAGAATGCAGAAATTAATAAAAGTGAATCAGTGTTGAACAGATTCTGACATCCCTCATCTCCATTTTATTTTACATGGAGCAACTTGTCCTCAGTGTAAGTGTGTTGCTCTAAGAATGAGATCACCACGTCCTGGGAATATAGCAGCAATCCCGCCAAGGTCTGATCTGCAACCTTGAAACTCAGTGAAAGTTTGTCACCATACTCTCCGAATCTGATCGCCACTTCAAGCCCAACATTCAGCTTGGGTGGGCAAACAAAACAACCTGATTCCCCTCGTCCTCCAACGCAAACTGAACTCCAAAGGTGAGGTGAGAGTGACTGCCCTTGACATCAAGGCAGCATTTGACTGTGTGGCATTATGGATCCCCAGCAAAACTGAAGACAATGGGAATCGGGGGCGGGGGGCAGAGGGTGGGGAGCTCTCTGCTGGTTGGAGTCATACCCAGCACAAAAAAGATGATTGTGTTGTGGAGATCAATCATCCCAGTTCCAGGACGTCACTGCGAGAGTTCCTCGGTGTGGTGTCCTAGGCCCAACCATCTTCAGCTGCTTCACCATTGACCTTCCTTCCAGCAGAATTGGGAATGTTCGCTGATGATTGCTCAATGTTCAGCACCATTTTCAACACCTCCGATACTGAAGCAGCCCATGTCCAAATCATCACCCACCCTCTGTCCAGAAGACTCGGGACTGCAAAGAACTCTAAGAAATCTCCTCTCAAATTCCTCGTCTCCAAGGTAAATATCCCCTACCGCTAAAATGTATCGAGGTAATTTAAGTTCCTCGCTGCGAAATATTCTCGTTAAACTTTATTGCTTCCTCTCCAATGCATTCACATCTTTCCTAAAGTGTGATACCCGGAACTGGGCGCAATACTCCAGCTGTGGCCGAAATACTGTCTTTCCCAAGTTCAAAACAACCGCTTTGCTCTTGTAATCTACGCTCCCATTCATAAAGCCGAGGATATGGTATGCTTCATGAACTATTCTTTCAACCTGCACTGCCTCCTTCAATGATTTATGCAGATGTCCATCATTTCCCGCTGTTCAGGCACCGTCTTTGGAATTGTAAACTTTATTTTGTCTTTTCTCCCCGTGTTCTTCCGACCAAAATGTATCACTTCATCCTTCTCTGCAAAACAATTCAGTCGCCCTATTTTCCAACCTGAATATGACCTTTTGAAGGAAATTGCTCTTTCACTCGAATTTCTATCGCTCTTTTCACAACCACAGGACGTTCAAAACACTTCACAGGCAATGAGTGCTCTTGAAAGTCGTCATTGTTCAAATGGAGGAAATTGCTGACCGTTTGAACGTTTTGTTCTACAATGTCAGAAATTCCCTTATGTGGAATAGGGAATGGGCACATCATGTCCTGGGCTCTGTGGCGCAACGGATAGCGTGTTGGACTTCTAATTGCTGTTGTATAAGAGATTCAAAGGTCGTGGGTTCGAATCCCACTAGAGTCGATTTTTGGATAAAAGCAAATCAGCAACTGGTTCATCGGAGAAGGGAAACTGCCGTCACCAACCCCTTTCTGTACAGGTGAATCCAGTCACGCCCCACTTTCCAATCTGAACCACATCACAGAAGAAAACTCGCCACCGAATAGTGAAACAGGTGGCAACAGGAGGAGAGCCGCTTCGCCGCTACAAGGATACACAATTGGCTGAATGGCAGGAAACAGAGGTTGGTGGTAAATGGATTTTTTTTCGGCCTGGCGAAAGGGTTGGGACCTTTGCTGTTGACCTTTGCTGTTCCTGATAATTATCAATGACCTTTGTGCCCAGGACAAAATTTCAACGTTTGCGGAGGATACAAAGCTTGGAATCATTGTGGAGAGTGTGGAGAGTATAGAACTTCAAATGGACTTGGACCAGTTGGTGGAAATGGGGAGACAGGTGGCAGATGAAGTTCAATGGAGAGAGGTTTGATAGGAAGAACTTGGAAAAACAATATAAAATGAAGGGTACAACTCTAAGGGAGGTGGAGAAGCAGTGGGACTTCGGTGTTTATGTACGTAAATCATTGAAGGTGGTAGGACATCTAAACCCAGCGGCAGAGTCATGGAACGAAAGTACATGGCCCCTTTTTACAACATTAACTGCCATATTCTGGTAGTTTAAATATCGAGTCATTGACTGTGCGTGAGCGAATAGATGACTGACTGGGTGAGCTAGTGACTGAATGAATGGTTAGGTGAGTGACGTGTGTAGGTAGGTAGCTGGCTGAGTGAATGAGTTTGGTGGGTGAGTGCGTAGGTGGGTCTGATGGTTTAAGTGCGTGACCGCGTCAACATACAGGTTGGGAGCCAGCCAGGAGATCCGCGGAGAGGTCAGCTGGTCGGATCGGGGCGACTGAGTATTCGGTTGCGCAGTAACCCAGGTGATAGACAAGAAGTTAAACTGTTTACCCTTTCCTGGGCATCTAGCAAGCTAATTGTTTGGGATTTGTCCCAAGTTTCTGACTCTAGTTCCGGGTCGGAGGCATTCGAGGAGAGTCCACGGCAGGAGGGGTGAATGTAAACTTCCGGGGATGTTCTCACGTTGGTCCACATGGGAAAGACCTTTTGGCTGAGTTTGTTGACACCGGAACAGCAGAGAGCACGCGCTCCACACGTGGAGTTTCAGTGTCTGTGACGTCAAAGCCAGTGACGCTCCAGGTCACTTTCAGCAGCGGAGATGGTGCAGATCAAACTCAGCCCGAAATGAACACTGTTTTTGCTGTGTTCCGCTCGCTGGCCCACTCCCGAGTCGGAATTCAGTCTATAAATGTTTAAAAATATTTCTTTAAGTGCATGTTGGTCCCACAAATGGTGAGACTGGAGAATTAATAATGGAAAACGAGGAACTGGCAGAACTGTTGAACGGGTATTTTGTTTCTGCCTTCACTGTAGAAGAAGGACATATAGAGTGTACAGAGCGATAGAAATTGGTTGGGTGATTCGCAGATGCAGAATAACTTGGGAAAATGTGAACTTGTCCACTTTGGCAGGAAGAATTTAAAAGCAGTACATCATGTGACAGGAAAAATGCTGCATAACTCTACAGTGCAGAGGGTTCTGGGGGTCCTGGTTCATGAGCCTCAAGAAGTTAGTATAGAAATGCAGCAAGTGATTAAGAAGGCGAATAGAACTTTGGCTTTTATTACAGAAGGAATCGAATATAAAATTCTGGAAGTTTCCCCACAGTCATACACAGTTGGTGAGACAGCATCTGGTGGACTGTGGACAGTCTTGGCCTCCTTAGTTAAGAAAGGATATAATTGCATTACTGCAGGTCAGAGCAGATTCAGTCGACTGGTCCCTGGAATGCAAGGGTTTTCATTTGAGGAAAAGTTGAGGAGGTTGGGCCTATACCCATTGGAGTTTGAAGAATGGGAGGTTGTCTTATTGAAAGATATAAAATCCTGAGGGGACTTGACAGGGTGGCTGCTGAGGCTATGTTTCCTTTTGTGGGGGACTCTACAATCAGGTCACTCAGTTTAAAAATTTCGGGCTCTCCCATTTCAGACTGACAGAAGGTAATTTGTTTTTTTCTCTCTCTCAGTGGGACATTAATCTGTGGATTTCTCTTCCCCAGAGAGCAGTGGAGGCTGGGTCATTGAAAATGTTCAAGGCTGAGTTGGAGAGACTTTTGACAAAGGAATGAGTAAAGAATTATGGGGGGCAGACAGGAAAGTGGAGTTGCGGCCACATTCAGATCAGCCATGCTGGAGCTGCTTCGAGGGGCTGAATGGCCTGTTACTGCTCCTGATTTTCGTGTTATTGTTCTTGTGTGCCTCTCTCGGCACTGCTGTCCCTGGCCTGCTCACGGTCTCGCTTGCCGGACTGCTCGGCGCCTCAGTAACCTCCCGCTCTCCGGCCTGCTCCCTACCACTCACCGCCTCACTTGTTGTTCTGCTTGTCACCATCTCCTCAGTTCTTGTGGTGAGATGGGCGGCGACAGGTGTCAGGAGGAAGGTGCCGAGTGGGAGGTGAGGGGCTTGGTAGTCGGGTAGCGAGCGGTGCGGCATAAGGGTTGGAGTGTAGCGCAGCGAGCGAGGCGGCGAGGGTCTGGGGTCTGTGCACCTGGCATTCGGGAGCAGGGGAGTGAGTGGGAGGCAGCAAGTGGGCGACCGTCAACGGCTGAACAACGAGGACGTCAGCGGTGGGAGGAAGGGCGCACGCACCGGCAGACTGAGTGGGTGCCGAGTTCCTGTTCCAGCTCGGTGTCAGGAGTTACAGTGTAAAACTGATCACAATTCTAGCATTGCTGAGTTCTGATGAAATGTCATCGACCTGAAACGTGAACACTCTTTCACTGTCCACGCTGCTGCCTGCCATGAGGTGCAATTCTTAATTGTTTTCTGGTGTTACGACAGAAACCCAAAAGGAGGATTGACGCACTCTGGAGGACAATGAATGCACATAGCGATTATCTCGCTTACCTGTAGAAGGCTCGTTGGTCTAGAGGTATGATTCTCGCTTCGGGATTTTCGTTAACTGATCGTGCGAGAGGTCCCGGGTTCAAATCCCGGACGAGCCCTCGTGTGTTGCTACTTGTGATGTATGTTTTTTTACGAGCGAAAAGGCGGGTTTTACTTAAACCCGGGCGAGTTTTTAGAACCTGAGAAGTCATTATAACAAAATTATCACTGCAAAACACGTGGAGTAAATGAAGAAACTGTTGCTCATGTAATCGGACGGTTAATTTATCCTAATAAGAGAATGAGTGTAACTGAAACTTGAGTTTTCTTGCCGGCTCCATGGATACTGCCTGGGCCTAGACACCGCCTGGTGTATTTCTTCAATGTTCTCTTTTACCTAGAGCGCTCTGAAAGAATGACTGATATCTTTTGGGTGCCAATGAATGTCTATATTGGCTGAGTTATATACATACAGTTATATTATTGGTCTCGCCGTGTGATTCTCGCTATGGGACGTTTCATAAGTGAGAATGTGAGCGGTCTATGTTTCAAATCACAGGCGAGCTCTCACGTGTTGTTATTTGTCGTGTAAGTCGCCCAGTGCATTGTCTAAAACTCATTGCGGTCTATCTAGGGCGGTTTACTTATCTCAGGGGTCAGTTTGAGAATTGGACCCACCATTGCAGAGAACTCATCGATGAAACACACATGAAGGAAATGAAGGCAATTTGAAAAAAAACAATTGCCCACTTAATCACACTGTAATGTTACCCGAACACACTAATTAGACAATCCCATTTTCTGGATGAATGCATTCGGCTGTTGTATTCTCTGAGAGAATTGTAAACTTTTCTGATACGGCCAGGTCTGGGAGCCCCATAGTGAGAATTTGATTTGATTATATTTTGTTTGTGTTCTAGGAATTGTACTGAGCAGAAAGTGAGCCGTTTCACCTCGATCGATATTTTAGTGTAAAGATAATAAACAATTTCAGGAGAAGGTATTTGATTGGCTGTGTGTGCTTAAAGTTGATTAGGACCAGACGCAGACGAGGTGCATCCAGAATACTGAGGCAGGAGAGCAGGAATTGCAGGGCCGCTGGCCAGAATTTTCCAATATTCCTTAGACTCGCGGTGGTGACAGCGGAGTGGAGAATTGCTATTGTAACATCCTTGTTCAAAAAAATGTGTAAGGATAAGCCCAGAAACTACAGGGCAGTCAGTTTAACCTGGGTGGTGAGCTACCTTTCAGAAAGGAAAATTCCCGACAACATGAAAATTACCTCGGGAAAATGCACATTAATAAGTAAAACCAGCATGGATTATGTTATAGTCCCAGCTGAGATTACCCCTGGACAATCCTAAACCCAGAGTGGAACCCAGCTTGATAGATCCTAACTTTTATTTGTTTGGTTAAATACGTGGAAAGTAGCTTCTGAACAGAGTCACAGGAGTCAGCTGATCAACTTTTAGCAAAAAATAATTAAAACATTCATTCAACGAGAAAAGATGAATCATGTTACAATACTCTTTCACCCACAACTACAACTTTACAGGTGGAGACAGGTTTGTAAGGACAACGCAAGTTGCAAAATCTATTTTATTCTTTAATTTCCACAGTAATTACACAAGCCATGTATCAATAGGCACCCTGTGGTAAGGCACACCAGACCCTGAAACCAAGTGACAGATGCCACCTTAACCAGATGCTATGGATCTCTCCTCAACTCCCCCCAGAAGCTTGTCAAGCCGTGAGTCAACCAGGTTCACTGCACTCTGCCTTTCACACGAGTATTTCCAATCTCTGCTCTCTACACTTCGCCTTGGCATCTTCTCCCAAACCAATGCTTTCACTCCGATGCCTTCCACAAAAGTTCAGCTCCAGGGTTTCGAACTATCCTTGCAATGTTCCTCTCCCATGGGTCACCACATGCATACAAGCTATCTTCGATGCACTCTCTCTCATCGACTCAGCTGTCAACAGTACGCTACTGCTTCACATGCCCATGGCAAAGATTTAAAGACCTTCAGTTGTCTCTTTGGCCCTTTTTGCCCCTTGCCAGCTGTTCTCCCTTAAAATTTGTTTTCTGCAGCTTTTGTGCCTTTCACCCTGAAGCTTGAAGCCATTCCCTCTGCCCCTCACTCTTAAATTCATTAACAGGACCTGTTTGAGGTTCCCATCCTTCCTTTGACCAGAAGGTCTGTTTTGGACTTTCCCCTCTTCCACTCCCCTGGATTTTGGGATTTTTCTTTCGTTTGGGACTAACTATCTGCCCCCTTTTCCAGTCTCTCTTGGCAGCAACTTTCAAAAACCAACCGAGGTCCGCAGCTTCCAAATCAAAACTGCAGTTTCTCTCCTTCTGTGTGTGTGTCTGTGGGAGGGACCTGCCTCTCTGCCTCCCTCTTGCTAGGCAACAGCCCAATTCTTCTACTGATGTGTTTGCTTCACTTCTTAAGTCATAAGCCTGATTGGCGATGCAAGCACCTTTTAAAAACGAAACTAAAACTCCATTTGACCTTTCTTAACACACATACAGAAATACAAATCAAACTTAAACTTTACAGCTAAAACTCAATCCTAACAATTGCAAATACCAGTCTAACTTACTTAAAACTCTCTACTTCCTAACTATTTGGTAAGAACAAATCGTGTTATTTAACTTCAATTAGTTTTTTTTTGATGCAACAGCAAAGCATTTTGAAGAGGGTGAAGCCCTTGATGTGATTTACATGGACTTGCAAAAGGCATTTGATAAAGTGATGGACAAAAGACTTCTGAGGAAAGTTAGAGCTCATTGAATAGAAGGGACAATAGCAGCACAGATACGAAATGAGCTGAGTGACGGGAACCAAAGATTTGTGGTGAACTGTTGCATTTTGGACTGGAGAAAGTTATCTTGTGGAACTCTCCAGGTCTCTCGGGGACTTGCGGGGTATCGGGAACTGGTGGAAAAATAGAGTTGAGACCCAAGGTCAACCATGATATTATCGAATGGCAGGGTAGGCGCGATGGGCCATGTGATCTACTGCTTCTCCTATTTCTTGTGTCCAGTGTCAGGGCCCCTGCTCTTCCTGCAATTCATCAGCCAGATCTTGTTGCAAGCTCACAATTCCAACATTTGCCGATGATACAAAATTTAGAAGCACTGTGAACTGTGAGGAGGATAGTGTAGAACTCCAAAGGGATCTAGAAATGTGGATTGAATGGGCGGACAGTTGGCAGGTGAAATTTATTGCAGAGTAACCCGGTGTCATTCGTTTTTGTAGGAAGAACAGGGAGAGGCAACACGACATGAAGGTTACAATTCTAAAGGGATTGCGGGAACAGAGGGAAGTGGGTGTATATGTGCATAAATCATTTATCGTCACAGGACAGGTTGAGAGAATGACCAGTAAAACAGACAACGTCATGGGCTTCATCAATACAGCATGTAGTAAAAAAACAATGAAGTTATGTGAAGCCTGTAGAAAACATTGCTTCGGCCTCAACTGGAGTATCATATCGAATCCTGTGCATCACAATTTAGCAAGGATGTGAAAGCATTAGTGAGATTGCAGAAAAAAATCACAAGACAGATTCCAGGCATGAGGAACTTAACTCACATTGAATGATTGGAGTTGGGAATGTGTTTCTTGAAGAGATGGAGTTTGAGAGGAGATTTGATAGAGGTATTCAAAATCACGAGATGTGTGGACAGGGTAAATATGGTTTAATCGTTCCATTTATGGAATGATCCAGAACAAGAGGACACAGATTTAAATTAATTTACAAAAAAAGCAATTACCACATAACAATTTTTTTTTCTCTTGTAGCCTGTGTTTAGGATGTTGAATGCAGTGTCTGAGAGTGTGCTGGAGGCAGGGACAATTGAGGTTTTCAAAAGGGAATTTGCTCCTGATCTGAAAAGAAAAATGAGCAGTGTTACTGGGAAAAGGGTGTGGAGTGGCAGCAGGTACGCAGCTCGTTCAGAGGGACAGCCGAGTCCAGACGGGCCGAATGTTCTCATTATGTTCTGTGATTCAATGATCCCATATAGAATCAGGGACGTTAGTGAAGACTATGATCAACTGGTGAGCAGCAAGTGTCTAAGTTGGGTTCTCACGGCAGTAAGTGTTGCAATTTCCTAGGACAGGATGTGACTAAGTGGCAGTTTCCTGGAACAAAACATTCATAGAAATAGAACCATAGAAAAGTTACAGCACAGAAGGAGGCCATTAGGCCCATCTTGTCCATACCAGCCCGAGGACACGCAGGTGCCCTTTCTAATCCCACCTTCCTATGGCAATTCGCTATCAGACAAGTGCACTCAACAACCTTCAATCTTCTGTCAATAGTATAAGACAGGCACCAGAATCACTTGATAGAGAACTTGGGAGACATGGATTCATTGGTTGATCTATGCAAGTTGCTGATGTTGAGATTGATTCATGGTAATTTCACATAGAAATCAGTTTCAACCCAATGAAATCAAACCACGTTCCCACTCATTCAGTGAAAGTGCTGCTTTCTTTGCAAACATTGCAGAGTTATTTATTGAAATGCTTCATCTTGCTGTTTTGAACATTTGTTCTCAGTCATCTTTCTATTTTTAGTTCCTAACAAATCAACAACAGCTATTCACCATGATAAATTACTTCTATACAGGGTGTCTCGGTTGGTGACATTCACACCTCTGAGCCGCAAGTTTATAGAGTCAAATATAAATCCAGGGCTTGAGGACCAAAGTCAATGTCAACACTCCCAGCAGTGGCTCAAGAAGGCAGCTCACCACCGCCTTCTCAGGGCAAATCTGAACTCTTTCCAATGTAAGTATATTCCCCCTTAAAGAAGGAGACCTAAACAGGACTCAATGCCGAACACACTTGAGAAATTCTCCAGTAGTTGTCACGCGTCGTTGTGAAATCTTGTGGTTGTCAAAACAGCTGAAGAAAAGCAAACCTTTGTTTTCTTTCAGAGAAAACCTATCCAACGCAGGGTGTTCCCTCCTTCTCGCTCTTCCTCATTCCCTGCACACATTAGAGTCTGATCTCGCAGGCTTAATAGACGCAATCTCGGCTGTCTGTCAAAGGGCTGATCAGAACCTGTTTCCTTATCCAGGTAAACACCTACACAGAAATAACAACAACAACAAAAATATTGTAGGGGCTGATTTATTTATTTATGGGTTGTGGGCGTCGCTGGCTAGGCCAGCGTTTATTGCCCATCCACAATTGCCCTTCAGAAACTGGAGGTGAGCTGCTATCTTGAACCGCTGCAGCCCCTGTGGTGTAAATCCACCCACTGTGCTGTTGGAGAGGGAGTTCCAGGATTTTGAACCAGTGACAGTGAAGGAATGGCGATCTATTTCAAAGTCGGGATAATGTGCGGCTTGGAGGGGAACCTCCACGTGTTGGTGTTCCCATGTGTCTGCTGCCTTTGCACTTCCAGATGATAGCAGTCATGGGTTTGCCTGCCGATTAGGCAGACAATCCAAATGCTAAGAATTTATTACGAGAAAATCTTTTCCACACGTTATCTTTGGTTCCTTTTCGAATGAATTAAAATCTGCCCTGGTTGGTCACTGACCCTTGAGGCAGTGGGAACAGTTCATCTTTATTAACTTTCTCTAAACCCTCTTGACAGTTCTGTCTGTGGAGTGATTAAAAATACCGAATTCCAGACGTGGGATTTGAGCAATGAGGGACTGTAGATCAATGATAAGGGAAGTGATACTTTGATAATCAGATTAGGAAATAGTTTAAAAGTTATGAAATCCGTCCAAACCTGTGCATTGCTGGTTCAGGAGCACAATGCGTCTCTAGGGCGTGGGAAACTCGGATTAGATTCCCGAAGTTGCCGATTCTGTAACAGCATCACAGTCCCTAAATTATTTTCTTTTCTTCAGGTGACTTTCAGTTTGCTTTCTGTTTTAGTGCAGTGATCTTGTAGTTAGGGAAATAAATTGATTTCAGCATGATGGGCGGATTGGTGATTCAGGGGTAGAATTCTTATTTTCCATCAAAGAAACCTGGGTTCGATTACAGTGAATGCATAACTCAATGTCTTCAATAATGTTTCAAGGATCAAAGTTCCGGGACAGATAAATACCCAGTTTCTCGCTTATCCATCATATATTTGATGAATACAAGTCTATAAAACTGAGATTTAAAATTAAAGTGCTGTTTCCCGATGGGATCTCTGAAATTCCAGGACCCTTTGCTGAGAGAGATGTTTCCTAATTTCACTCCGGAAACGACTTGTTTTTTGACTGAGCCCCAAAGCCCCCAGACCCTTCCCCCTCCCCCAATTCCAAAATTCCCGCCATCGCTGAAGTTTCTCTCTCTGACACTGTCGCCTTAACATGTCGGAAACCGCGATCAAATTGTTCATTAATTCGGGAAGAACGGCTTCCTTTGTTCGTGGTTTATATGAAGGGGCTGTTCTGTGGTTTATTTTCTGGAATTTAGCAGCGGTTGAGGGGAGGCCACGAGGCAGAGAGTGAGAGAGATTCAAAACACTACAGGAGAATGATGAGGAGAGGGTTCTGACAATAGGAACTGAGTTCCCGATCTCCCAATCCTTATTTTCCAACGAAGGACACAGAGTCGTACTCAGACCCTGAGGCCATGGATCTGGGATTCAGCGGATCATCCAAAAATCGAACTGAAAAATATACAGCCACGATATTTATTTACATGGCACTAACATCAGTTCCAGTATTACATTACTTGACCGCGTGGCCTAATGGATAAGGCGTCTGACTTCGATGGTACTTGGTGAGGGTATCAGAAGATTGCAGGTTCGAGTCCTGCCGTGGTCGTTTTATGTAGAAATCTGTTTAACTTTCTGAAAACCGCGGTCTCACTCGTCAGCTGAAGGTTCTGCGTTTCCTTCCTAACATGGCAGGGCTCTTTCTCAAAATGTCTGCTCTTGTTAATTTATGCATTAATTTCTAACTCATTTTGTTTATCTGATCACGTTCGTTAAATTATTGATGTGTCCAACTGGAACAAAAGCTATGCGTCAATCGGTTTAATAAAATGCTTTGGGAGAATTCCAATCTTCTCATGAAGCGGCTCGATCATTAGCTGAATCTGCTGTCACTGGACTAACAATACAGAGGTGCCAGACTAATCTCTGCGGGCACGGGTTTAAATCCCAACAGAGCAGATTTAAATTAAAACATTTCCTAAATTTGGAATTAAAATCTCGGCTCAGTAATGGCGGCTATGAAACTATCATCGATTGTAGCAAAAACCCAACCGGTTCACGAATGCCCTTTACGGAAAGAAATCATCCGCCCTTCCCTTGTCTCTCCTACATGTGACTCCAGACAAACAGTAATTTGCTTCACTCGTAACTTCAAGGATAATGTGAGATGATCAACAAATGCTGGGCTTGCAAAAGACGCCCATAGACTATGAAAAAATAAACAAGTGGGAAACAGACACGACATGATTTTCAGGATGTCTACCTTTTCCCTTGAAGAATGAAGACTGGAGGCTGGTCTCATACAGGTCTTTAAAATTATGAAAGATTCTGGGAGGCTGAATTTAGGGAAAATGGAGCAGAGAAGAGTAGATAAGTATGTGTCTCGCTCTCACAAACAAGACATAGGCTGACGGGTCGCATACAACGTTATACTAATTAACTGCGCATCGGCAACTCATAAGAGCGGTAGATAAATTCCATCCGCAATGTCTCCGCGGCACCCTCCAGATTCCGTGGGAACACTGCCGAACAAACTGTAGTGTCGTTCTTGAAGGCAGCTCCACCAGCATTCAGGCCAAACTCCTGAAAAATTAAGATAAAAGCAAAATACTGCGGATGCTGGAAATCTAGAACAAAAACAAAACTACCTGGAATAACTCAGCAGGTCTGACAGCATCTGCGGAGAGGAATACAGTTAACGTTTCGAGTCCGTATGACTGTTCAACTGATAAAGAGTCATTCGGACTCGAAACGTTAACTGTATTCCCCTCCGCAGATGCTGTCAGACCTGCTGAGCTTTTTCAGGTACTTATGTTTTTGTTTCTGAAAAATTAACTTGGATGGACTGCGCACTGTGACCGGATAATCGAAAAGCGTCGCATCCGCCAAGTCCTGTTTCCTCAACTCTCAAATGGACAACATTCCAGGGGAGGACAAAAAAATGCTCCAAAGACACTCTGAAACGTTAATTCAAACGCTGCAGCATTCATATTAATGACTGCGAGGAACTTGCTTCTCACCATTCAAAATGACCAAAACCTGCCCCCCAAGCTGCAGCGCGCTGTGAGTCCCCAGGTCTTCATGATGAGGCAGAAAGGCGGCTAAGAAGAAGTAACAGGAAGCAAATCCTGCACTCTGGATCTCACTACCTCGTGGGACATCCTGTCCCCATGTGTCCAAAGGTCTGTGGGCCGAGAATTGACCTGTTCACTCTCATGAAGACCCATGGCAGAAACTCACGGCCCTGAGTGGATGTCATCCTCGTATCGAGGGCCAGACGATAACCACTGCTTGTTACATAATACATATAAGAAATGGTCATCTCCATCCATAGTATTTCTACAACTGCCCCTTGCCGAATAACATGAACAAGTCTCCTCTGTTGTCAACTTCACTATATCAGAATGTGCTGCCATCTACTGGCCGCAACAGAGCGGTAGAAACTCACATTGTCGGTGTCGCGGAAACAGGTCAATGTGAGGAATTTGTGATGTGATGTGATGGGGCAGACATAGAAATGCAAATATGAAATACAATTTAAGAAACACGATTAATTAATTTATTCCCGTTGAATCGGCTGCAGTTACAGGCCAACTATCGCCTGGAACAACTGAGACGATTAGATAAACTGCATTTAAGGGAAGTCTAGATAAGTAAAGGAGGGAGAATTAATTTCAGGGATAAACAGAGAATGTTACATGAAGTATTCTAGGTGGAGGATCTTGTCGGGCAGTTTACCTGTTAGAACAAATGGCCCAGTTTCAGTGAGGTATATTCTGGGTTGAATGAATCCAGATTTGCAAAGTGTCTCAGGGACTGACAGACACGTAATGAGTCCCACACTCAAACTGTGAACAAAAGACAGAGAGATCCAGAATGAATCATTAACTCAGGCATGACTGACTGATACACATTGAATCGCATACTCTCACAGTATTCAATGGACAGAATGATACAGAATGAATCATACACACAGGCACATCATCAGAAACTGACAGATCCACGATTAATCCCGAAAACAAATCCTCTCCCAGGGACAAAGCGATAAAGAATGAATCTACAGAGACCGACAGATGGATAATGAATTCCACACTCAAACCCTGTTCCAGAGACAACATGGTCCTGAATGAACCCCACACACATACACATAGAAGAGCTACAACAGAGAAGGGGACTATTCGGCTCTCTGTCTCTCCTGAGATGCTTCAGCAGAAACTCAGCTATCCCAGTCCCCAGCCCTGCCTCCATAGCCATGTAAACTTTTATCTTCAGGTGGCTGTCCAGTTCCACTATGAACGCCCCGATTTTATTTTGCCTCTACCACATATTTCAGACAGTGCATTCCAGATCCTCACCACTCACCAGGGAAGATGAATCCTCATGTCCACATTGGTTCGTTTAAAACCGGTGCTTTGCACCAATAGAAACTGTTTCTCACTGTCTAATCTGTCTCAATCTGTCGCTGCCTCGTTGTCCTGTATTCTCGATCGTCAAGCATTGTTTCTCAGTCTGACCCCATCCCTGCAACTTCGGAAAACCTCTTGGCCAACCCCTGCTCTTTGTTCGTATGTTCCATCAAATTACTCGATAAATCGGGATGAAGAACTTCCTTAAAGACGCAGTCATTGGTTTAAATGAAGGGACCGAGCTGTGATTTAATTTCTGGAACCAAGTAGGTCCTGGAGGGAGCCCAAGGGCCAACGAGAGTTATAGAGAGCAGAAAAATTCAGGGGAATGGTGAGAAGAGAGAGAGCGAGCAATTGGGGCTGAGCTTCCGATCTCCATTTCTACAAGACAAGAGGGCCTAACCAAAAATTTGAGCTAACCGATCAAGGGTGATATGAGGAAGGTTTCTTCACACAAAGGACCGTGCAAATCTGCACCCCTATCCCGCAAAGTGGTTTAGAACCTGGGGGTCAATTCGAACATTTAGGAACTGCATCTGATAGTTTTTGATTGTTTGTTTGTTTCGCAATTATTTTAAGGATTATAAAAACACGATGGATGGATGAAGTTCAAATACAGACCAGTCATGAGCTGAACAGGATTGAGTGGAGAACAGTCTCCGTCCGTTCCTCTATTCACATCTTCCTAATCCTGGACCAAACAAATCATCACCCATTCTATTTTTTCTTAACAGTCAAAGTTAATTTCTCCTCCCCATCTTCATAACGAAAAACGAAATCTGGAGGGAACTGAAACGAGGCTCATTCCTTTGTTGAGAACATTTTCCTCTCACGATGAACGATTTCCTGTTGAATACTAGAACCCCATCCACCGGTCAGTTACCAGTAACTGCTGCTGACACATAGAGAATCCTGTCACCCCATGCATTCTCTATATTTCCACAGCTGCAAATTCTTCCATCAGTTTTGGGGAATATTAATCCTGAAAAATCACTCCGATTATGATTTTGTTAACAATAACCAAATCCAATCAACCGGGCTTTTCCCTCTCTGTTAAACCTCTTTCTCGGTGGTTGCATATGTTACTGATTGGACACAGGAGTTGATCAGTGGCGGACAGACCAACTGAATATTAGAGCAGTTTCCGATGTGGTTAAATTTCAAATGAAGTTCATTTATCATTTTGCCAATATATCAAGAGATTCAAACTAGTCCTGTTAAAGCAGAATGACAGTGAGTTCAGTAAGAAATGTTTACAAAGTACAGCAATTTCTTTCTGCTCACTGTACACACATATAGCGAATTGTTTCAAACAGCAGGAGCGGAACCCGCAGCCCGCAGTCTTCATGTTAGCATTGAGCTGAATTTCAGTTTTGTGGGTAGAGGGGTACAGGGAGCGCGGATGTTATTGTGGGAAATGAAGTCACTTTTCCTGTGAATGGAGCCGGTTAAAGAGCTCGGGCCAGCCTGAGAGTCCCAGAGGCCGGGGTCAGTGGGTAGCCTGGGGATAAAACAGGCCCCAGAGACAGGAAATAAGATTTTAAAGAGAGAGGGGGTGCGGGCGGGGCGGGACGGGGTGATGCGGGGAGGGAGAGGGAGAGCCGGGGAGGGAGATAGGGAGGGAGACAGCGAGGGAGAGAGGGAGGGAGTTAGAGAAGGGCGGAGCTGGAGGAAGAGAGGCAGCGGGCGGGAGGGAGGGAGGAACTTGAATTTTTCCACCACATTTTGCAACCTCAAGAAGACCTAAAGCCTGACGGCCAATGGTGCGGGGGCGGAGATGTGTCTTGGTAAGTGAGATTGCTGCTTGAATGTGCACAGCAACATCCCACCGCAGCAACCTGATCAATGACTATATAATCTGGTTCAGAGATCCTGTTTGATGGATTAATATTGATCCCAGGACTCCGGGTAAAACTCCGCTTCTCTTGTTGTAAATAGTCTGGTCGGATTGTTCGCATCCGTCCGACAGGGAAATGGGGTTTCAGTCTAAATTGTGGTTTATGAGTGAAATAGTCATGTATCTTTATTGCCCCTCTGTGGGGCAATACACAATTTGTGAAACATATTTGCCTCTTCTAGAATTTCAAGCAGTTGGAAGCACTGAAGAAGTCTTGGTTCTATCTTTACTAATTCACGTGAACTGTGATAATGAAATATAACATCTTCCAGGCAGTGGAGATATAATATAGACACCAAAAATACTCACATACCACCGCGGATGTTGCCTTTTTTCCCCCAGGGAGACTCGGTTGAAGAGTTTCCCTTTTTTGTTACTCTGAGCTTCTCAATGTTGTAATGCTGTCTGCTTCATTCCTTCGTTCAACTGTGGGTGTCTATCTCTCATTGTCTGTGACACCTCTTCAATTAACAATCTACTTCTGCTTCTCCTTACAGAGTGCAATCTCTTCTGTCTTTTTTCCCTATGCAGTGAACTATGATTCAGTCAGCTGCTCCCTTGCTTTTTACAATGAGGAGGTTGTGAGTTCAAAACTCATTCCCGAATCCTGACCACAAATTCAGGCTCACAGTCTAGTGAATTCTTTGCTGTTACTGGTGCCAGCTTTTAGACGATATGTTGAACTGAGCTGCCATCTGCCTTCTCACGTAAAATATACCATGGCACAATTTCGGAGAGGGGCGGGGGAGTTATTCCATGATGTCGGAGACATTCAAAACAGATCATATTGCCTTCATCACATTGCAGTTCCTGGAAGCTGACTGTGTGCAAATCCTTTGAAATTTTTTTCAAAAACATGATGAATGATTTCCTGTTAGGAAAAGTCAAGTTATTATTGAAAACTCTGCTGAGTGAGCTTCATTGGACAGCAGAGAAATCAGGTGAAGAATTCGAGTAAATCGACATCAGAGAACAAGTCACCGTCAAAACTGGATCAACTCTTGCGAAGATCAATGAATAAAAGCTGAAAGCTCCGCGCATCATCAGTTCATTAACCAGAGACACTCACAGGGTGTTTTGTACAATGTGTCTCTAATGCAAACCTGAAGGAACGAAGCCTTACCAGTTCATGGTGATATTGGGGATGGAACTCCATATATTTAATAAGTAAGTCAGAATGAATAAACATAGGACTCCAAATAATGATTATCTGTGTCTTTGACGTGATTCTCTTCCCGTTATGCTGATACGCTTGTCCTTCCCGATGGTACATGTATCAGGGAGGACGCTGCTGTCCAAATACGCATAGGAATTAATGCAGGTGTCCTGTAGATCGGACATACTGCAGCTAATATGTATTGAAGTGTTTACTGGAAGTAAGAAGCTGACACAAATTCACTGTACAGAAAAAGCCAGGTATGTTTTTCGGTTGCGGGCCACTGGATATTTTTGGTGTGAATAAGAACAAAAATAGCAGAAGTTGGTTTGGATTCATCGGCCTCTGTGCTGTGGGCTTCGCTGCACCGCCCTGCGACGGAGCCGTAATTCCTTCCTGCCGCTGAATACTTTACGGTAGCCAAACAAATATTCACTTCTTACTTATTTTTAATCAAGAGCACACGTGTTGGGAAGCTCACCTTGGCTGCGCAATTACACTTCACACCACTCCGAATGCAACAGACAAAGACACAGAAAAGCAGTAGAGACGATCAGGACACACACAGTGACAGACAGGAAAAGGTGCTCAAACCAGCAAGATACCGCCCCCACCCCACAAACTCAACCCCCCACCCCCTCACAGCTGGATGAGGGAAAACAAGCCCAAGAGAGACAGGGGGACCACCCGCTTTCTCGGCCACTCACTTTAGCCATCACCATCCCAGCGGGACCAACGGGGAGGCGCCACTCCCTGTGGGATAGAAATGGCAGAAATTCCCACAGCTCCAGTAACTAGACCTCCTAGTGGATCTGGAAGGGACACCAACTTCCGTCCATCTTGAGAGAGTCACAGTTCCCTGTATGTGAATGTGGATTAACCCCTTATATTCCCTCACAGACTCTGTGATCCCCGGGCCCTTGCGAATTCCAGAAAAAAAGACGCTAACACGACCTGAGAGCTGAGCAGGCGGGAGAGGGGATGGGAGTGGGGCACGGGACTGGGGACAGAGACGGAGGTGCGGGGGGTGGGGGGGTGGGGGGGTGGAGATGTGGTGGTGGGGGTTGAAAGCCATGGCGCAGAGTGATGAATGTGATAACAGGCGACTTTAAAGGTCACAGGAAAGCGGTGCCTGGAGCTACCCCGAGAGACAAGCTTTGGGTTGTCAGTAAAAATATCTCCTGTAATGAAGGCACAAAATCAGAAACAGGAAATGCTGGAAATATTCAGCAGGTCTGAAAGCAGCTGCGGAGAGATATTCCCGTCGCCAGGATGTAACTCTCCAATTGGACACTTCACGTCATTCAGATCTTACACTCTCAACACCTTCGTGTGAGGAACAGGTCGGGCGGGAATTGGGTCTTTGTTGATTTGAGCAAACAGCAATGCAGCAATGAGAAGCTCCTCACCCCCCGGCGGCTTGGGGAAGGATGGGACTCAAATACAGGAACCTGACAGGTGGTGGAAAATAGGAAAATCACATCGAGCTTTTGAAAGCAGTAACGATGAATATGGAATTTAAAACCATTTATGCAGAAAGGAGCAACTGAGCCAGGATGGCCGAGCGGTCTAAGGCGCTGCGTTCAGGTCGCAGTCTCCTTTGGAGGCGTGGGTTCGAATCCCACTCCTGACATTATTTTTTCCTTCCAAGCCCGAGATCTCCACCACCCGGGAGGAAAAAGGCAGCAGATGCATGAGAACAGCAGCAAGCTCCCCTCCGAGCGACACACCATCCTGACTTGGAACTGTATCGCCCTCTCAAATCCTGGAACTCCCTAACAGCGCTGTGGACCTACTTACACCATATGGGCTGCAGCAGTTCAAGAAGGCAGCTCGCTGCCAGCTTCTCAAGGGGAATTTCCGTCGGCCGAGCCAGACTCGAGGCAACCGGATCCCCTGAAAACAGCTCATAAAGTAAACTGGATACAAAAGCAACATACTGCGAATGCTGCAAATCAGAAATAGTAACAATCAGAAAGTGCTGGAAATACACAACAATTATACAGCATCTGTGGAGAGAAATTTAGAACTAGCATCTCAGGCAGTGAGATCATCATTTCCTTCTCTCTCAGTGTGAAATCCTTGACTCAGTCAATATCCCCTCCTCTTTTAATGACGCCTTTCTATCCAAGGCCTCAAATACTCCTTCCAAGTGAAACAGTGATGCACTTGTTCTTCTTTCAGTTTAATGTGCTCCATTTGCTGCCGCAATATGTTCTCATCTGCTTCAGGTGGGTGAGGGCTTTGAGGAATCTCCGTTCAATCCGCAAGCCTGACTCTGAGCTTCCTGTCACTTGTCATTTCAATTCTCCACCTTGCTCCCACTCTGACCTTTCTGTCCTTGGTCTGCTGCAGTGTTCCAGTGAAGAATAACATAAGCTCGAGGAAGAACACCTCACCCTGCACATTTCTGGCCTCAACGTCGAGTTCAATATTTTTAAATTATAAACTCAGCCTCTCTCTTGTTTCATGTGTTTCTTTCAGGATTATCATTTTATTTTCTGTTTCTTATTTAATTCCTTCACTTTGCAATTGGGCGGCTGATCTTTAGCCATTCTCACCTCATCTGGAGCCACATTTTGTTTTTTGCCTGTTCTAGTCCTTTGGCTTTGGCGCAGTGTAACCTTTTGTAATTGAATCTCTCCGGGCCCCCAAACCATTACAAACCTGTGCTTTTGTTCAACCTCTTCCCAAAGCCCGGACCGGTCCCTTGCTCCAAGTCTATTACATTCCTATATTCCCTCAGTTCAGATGAAGGGCCACCAACCTGAAACATTAATTCCTTTTCTCTCCACAGTTGCTGCTATTAACAGCATTTTCCGTTTTTATATTATAGTCTATTCATTGACTTATAACACATCCCTTTTAAGAAAAGCGTCAATTATCTGGAATTGGTAACAAGCCACTTTTAATCAGACAGAGCCATATTTACACAGTTTCGATTCCCTGACAAAACACAGAATTTTACCGATTCCATTCTGTGTCCACGGGATCAATTCCCATGCCGGCTTCTCACACCCTTCCTGCTGTTCAGAATGTAGGACTGATTTTTATCCATAAATCATAGAATGATAAAGGACAGAAGGAGCTCATTCCGCCTGCGTTGGTTCTTTGGTTGAGCGATATAATTACTCCTAGATCCGTGATCTGTTCCCATTTTCCTGTATTCCCTTCCTTCAAGTTTGTTTTCTCTCCAACTCTCTTTTGAAAGTTAATAATTAATCTGCTTCCATCACCCTCCCAGGTAGCTTCCATTTCACAATGAGCTCACTGTGTAAAATACATTCTCCTCATCCCGTTCCTCGTTCTTTTCTCAATCAGCTTCAAACTGTGTCCTCTGGTTAGCGACCCTCCTGTCAGTGGAAACAGTTTCTCCTTATTTACTCTAGTAAACTGGTCATCATTTTGAACACCTCATAGGAGATGTTTTTTCGATGCAAAGCAAGTGGTGGGAATAAAGGTGAATCTTTAAGAAGACTGAAGCTGTTTGTGAATTTCTCCAAATTCGAGCCATTTCAGCAGCAGCGCCGTGATTTAACAAAACTCCCCAAAGCGCTTCAAAGGAGCTTGATCAAGCAACATTCGACATCCAGTCAGATATTTGGCCAGATGAACAAAACCTTAGTAAAGCTGATAGATTTTAGGAGGGTATTAAGGGGGAGAGTGAAGTGGGGATGTTTCTAGAAGGAATTGCAGCGCTAAAGGCTCAGACAGCTGAAAACGTGGCCGCCAATGATGAAACAATGCAAAGTGTAAATGAGCAAGAGAACAGAGATGGATTCAGAAAGAGAAATGTCTTGGAATGGAACTGGAACTGCAGTCTGGCCAGTGAGAAATCTCCCCCTGAACCACTAATGTTCACACAGCCGCTCATTCCATGTATCCAGTTGGAAACCTGTCTGAAGGAACATACAGTCTGACAGAGCACGTGTGATAATCCTCCACTATCTGATCTAAAGCTGCAACAGGAGCTGTTCATTACAGCTGTGATAACCGTGTTGGTCTTGATATTCAGTGGTGCAGATTCACATCATCCTTGTTTCGAGTTGTCTGTCATAAACAGTCTGGAAAGATGACTGAGCAGTAATGGGAAGCAGTTTCCGCGGTGGCTGTAAATGTCCAATTTTAAATCATTCTGAGGACTGAGCAGACTGACTCTGGTCAGCATCTTTCAAATGTTTTTGTTTTGTCCTGAGACGGTGATGAGATTTCGGCTCAAAAACAGAATTACCTGGAAAAACTCAGCAGGTCTGGCAGCATCGGTGGAGAAGAAATCAGTTAACGTTTCGAGTCTTCATGACCCTTCGGCAGAACTGAGTATAGTTAGGAGAAAGGTGAAATATAAGATTTCGGCTGTTCAGTGGTTCAGATGGGAAAGTGGGGAGTGACCTGTATAGAAGGAAGTTCGGGACGGCAGTTTCCCTTTTCTGAGTATATTGATAAACCTCTTGCTGACTTTCTTCAATGCTTATCTAAAGCATTCCAACCCACAACCTTTAAATGTCTCTGTTTATACCGACTGCAAGTCCAAAGCGCTATCGGTTGCGCCACAGATCTACACCAATGATACTTGTTTCCCATCCCAATATGGGAATTTCTGACATTGACGGACAGACAGTTCAAAATTTCAGCAATTTGAACAGTGACTATATTTCAAAAGTGCTCATCGTCCGTAAAATGTTTTTGGACGTCCTGTGGTTGCGTAAAGAGCTATAAAAATTCAGTAGAACTTCAAAACGACATGGGCAGGTTGGTGCAATGGGCGGTTAAGCGGCAGAGAGAACCACATAACCCTACAAAAGTGACGGCGCAGAAAGAGGTGATTCAGCCCATCATGTCTGTGCTGGATTGAAAAAAGATGAAGAAGAAACTAGCCGCTCATTTTAAACCCTCTTCACAGCACGTGATCCGTAGCCTTGCAGGTTACAGCGCTCCAGAAGCAGATCTAAGTACATTTTAAATGAGTTGAGCGTTTCAGCCTCAACCACCGGTTCAGGCAGTGAAACCCAAATGCTCGCCACCCGTTGCATGAAAAAGCTTTTCCTCGTCTCCCCTCTAATCCTTCCAAAAATGTCCTTAAATCTCCGCTCCCTGACAATTAACCCCTCAGTGAGGGGAAAGAAGAATTTACTGTCCACCCTATCTAGGCCGCTCATCATTTTGTACATCTCAATTAGGTCACCCCTCAGCCTCCTCTGTTCTCAGGAAAACAACCTTAACCTATCCAATCTTCCCTCGTAGCTGCAATTTTCAAGCTTTGGCAGTATTCTTGTAAATCCTCTCTGTGCTCTGTACAGTGCAATTATGTCCTTCCTGTAAAGTGGCGACTAGAACTGCACATAAAATTCCAGCTGTGGACTAACCAGCGCTTTTGCAGTTGATTTCCTTTTCCAGGGAAATGTGAAAAGATTAATTGTGGTCGGAAGAAAGCAAAGAGGTAACATAAAATAAAGCGTGTGCACCCAAAGGGCGTGCAAGAGCAGGGGGAAATTGTGGGCATCTTCATAAATGATTGAAGGTGTCAGGAAAACTTTTATTCATTCACGGGAAGTGCACTTCACTGGCTAGGCTGGCATTTATTGCCCAACCCTAGTTGCCTTTGAGAAGGTGGTGATCAGCTGGTGAGCTGCTGCAGTCCATGTGGTGTAGGTACACCCACAGTGCTGCTGGGAAGGGAGTGCCAGGATTTTGACCGAGCGACAGTGAAGGAAATGCGATATATTTCGAAGTCAAGATGGCGTGTGACTTGGAGGGCAACTGTCAGGTGGTAATGTTCCCAGGTAGCTGCTTGCCTTGCTGTTCTCGACCGTAGGGGTCGTGGGTTTGGAAAGTGTTGTTTAAGGAGGTTTGTTGAATTCCTGTATGCATTTTGTAGATGCCACGCACTCCTCGACTGTGCGTCGGTGGTGGAGGGAGTGAATGTTTATGTTTGTGGTGCAGTTCAAGCTTTTTCCTGGATGATGCCAAGTTTCCTGAGTGTTGTGGGTGCTGCACTCCACATGGCAATTAGCGACTATTCCATCACACTCCTGACTTGTGCCTTATAGATTCTGGACAAGCTTTGGAGAATCAGTAGGTGAGTTACTCGTCGCACAATCCCTCGCCTCTGACCTGCCCTTGTAACCACACTATTTATATGGCTAGTCCAGTTCAGCTTTTGGTCATCAGTGACCCTCAGGATGTTGAGAGTGAGCGATTCAGTGGTGGTAACGCCATTAAACGTCAAGGGCCAGTGGTTAGATTCTTTCTTGTTGGAGATGGCCATTGCCTGGCACTCATGTGGTGCAAATGTCATTTTTCATCCCAAGTTTGGATATTGTCCAGGCCTTACTGCATTTGGATATGGACTGCTTCAGTATCTGAGGACCCACGAATGGTGCTGAACATTGTGAAATTATAAGCGAACATCGCCACCTCTGACCTTATGATGGAAGAAAGGTCGTTGATGAAGCAGTGGAAGATGGCTGGGCCGAGCACATTACCCTGAGGAGCTCCTGCAGAGATATCCTCGAGATGAGATGACTGAACGCCTTAAGAATTACTACAAACTAATGGAGTTTTCCACCTGATTCCCATTGACTCCAGTTTTCCTAGCGCTCCTTGATGCCACACTCAGGCAAATCCGGCTTTGATGTTAAGGGCAGGCACTCTCACCTCTCCTCGGGAGTTGAGCTCTTTTGCCTATATTTGAATCAAGGCTGTAAGGAGGTCAGGAGCTGAGTGGCCCTAGCGGAGCCCAAACTGTGCGTCAGTGAGCAGGTTATTGTTAAGCAAGTGCCGCTTGATAGCACTACTGATGACCCCTTCCATTACATTACTGCTGATCGAGAGTAGACTGATTGGGAAGTAATTGGCCAGGTTGGATTTAGCCTGCTTTCTGTGTACAGGAAATACCTGGGCAATTTTCCACATAGCTGGGTAGATGCCAGTGTTGTAGCTGTACTGGAAAAGCTTGGCTCGGGGCGTGACATGTTCTGGGGCACAAATCTTCAGTACTATTCCCAGAATATTGCCAGGGCCCATAGCCTTTGCACTACCCAGTGCCTTCAGCTGTTTCTTGATATCACGTGGAGTGAATTGAATTGGCTGAAGACTGGCATCTGTGATGCTGGGGACCTCTGGAGGAGGCTGAGATGGATCATCCACTCGGCACTTCTTGTAGCAAATGCTTATCATTTGTGCTGATGTGCTGAGGTCCTCCATTATTGTGGATGGGGATATTTGTGGCGTCTCTACCTCCAGTCAATTATTTAATTGTCCATCACCATTCCCAACTGGATGTAGCAGGACTGCAGATTTTAGGTCTGTCTGTTAGTTCTGCGATCGCTTAGCTCTGTCGATCACTTGCTGTAGATGATGGTTGGAATGCAAGTAGTCCTGTGTCATAGCTTCACCAGGTTGACAACTCATTATCAGGTCAGGCTGGTGCAGCTCCTGGAATGTCCTCTTCACTCTTCATTGAACCAGGGTTGATCACCTGGCTTGATGGTAATGATATAGTGGGGAATATGCCAGCCCATGAGGTTATAGATTGTGTTTAAGTACAGTTCTGCTCCTGCTGATGGCCCACAGGGCTTCATGGATGCCCGGTCTTGTGTTGTTAAATGTGTTCGAAATCTATCCCATGTAGCACGGTGGTAGTGCTACACAACACGATGGCAACTATCCTCAGTGTGAAGGCGGGACTTCGTCTCCAAAACTTCTGTGCGATAGCCATTTCTACCGATAGTGTCGTGGACAGATGCATCTGCGGCAAGCAGATTGGTGAGGTTGAGCTCAAGTATGATTTTCCCTCTTGTTGGTTCACTCAGCACCTGCCACAGACCCAGTCTCGCAGCGATGTCATTTAGGACTCGTCCAGCTGGGTCAGTAGTGGTGCTACCGAGCCACTTTTGGTGATGCACATTGAATCCCTCCACCCAGATGACATTTTGTGCCCTTGCCACCCTCAGTGCTTCCTCCAATTGGTGTTCAACATGCAGGAGCACTGCTTCATCAGCTGAGGGAGGGCGGTACGTGTTAATCAGCAGGTTTCCTTGCCCATGTTTGATCTGATGTCATGAAACTTTATCGGGTCTGGAGGTGATGTTGAGGAATCCCCGGGCTACTGCCTCCCGACTGTATACCACTGTGCCGCCACCTCTGCTGGGCCTGTCCTACCGGTGGGACAGGGCATATCCAGGGATAGTGATGGTGGAGTCTGGGACATCATCTGTGAGGATTACTATGTCAGGCTGTTGCTTGCCTAGTCTGTGAGGCAGCCTTCCCAATTTCGGCACCAGCCCCCTGATGTTTGTAAGGGGGACTTTGCAGGGTGGACAGGGCTGAGATTGATGGTGCCGAGATCGATGTCGAGTGGTCCGTCCAGTTCCATTCCCTTTTTTGTGGCTTTGTCGTGGTTTGTTACAACTGAGAGGCTTGGTAGGCCACTTCAGAGGGCAGTTAAGAGTCAACCACATTGCTGTCTTCGACAGAGCGATCAAGTGGCTCTAACTCACCAATCACCTGCTCACTGAAGCTCAGATTGGTTTCCGCCAGGGCCACTCAGCTCCCGACCTCATTGCAGCCTTGATTAAAATATGGACAAAAGAGCTGAACTCAAGGCGTGAGTTGCAAATTACTACAGTTGACTATACAGAAGCATTTTGCGGAGTGTGGCATTGAGAAACCCAACAAAACTGAAGTCAAGTTATACAAGGAGGGAAACTCTCCACTAGTTGGAGTCGGCCCCCGGGATTTCTAATACATTCCAACAGATTTCCAGCATCCACAGTATTTCGCATGTAGTTAATTTCCTGTGGGTGGCAATGAAAGGATATGTTGAATACTTCTTCTGTGGCAGCTGGCTCGTTGGACTAGGGGTATGATTCTCGTTTTGGGATTTATGGTGAATTAATATGCCAGAGGTCCCGGGTTCAATTCCCGGACGACCCCCGCCACCACCCCCCCCCCCCCCCCCCAGCATTTTAATACATTAATTCGTGTGCTCGAGGTGGTGCCAGTTGGGGAAATCAGGTCCAGGTTTGAACATCCGGGAAATCATTGCGGAGAATGAATCACAATACAGAAAACCAACGCAAAGTTTCTCCGAATGCATCGAATATGGCAACTCTCTCCATGTGGGTTCAGTCGGATGCTGATTGCTGTCAGTTACAGTCATGAGTGAAAAACCACATTTCAGTTGTGTTCCGGTACTTGCAGTGAGCCGGAAGGAGTTTCTTTATTCTTCCAGATGAATGTATGTTTCGGTCTTTCCGCGGTGGGTTTTCACACTGTCTAGAATCATGTTGGATATCATGTTGAAGTGTTGAAGTGATTCACATCAGTCGATTTACAACAGATTTGATCTGATGTGATGGAAATGTATTTTATTGACAAACTACATGAGACATCTGGATGGTTATTCAGGAGCTGAAACAGGCAGGATCATTTAGTTCAACAGTTCATGGATGTAAAACAGTACAGGAGGAGGTTTAATTAGGTGACTGCACGTGACGAGGTGGCCGAGAGGTTAAGGTGATGGACTGCTAATCCATTGTCTTTTGCACGCGTGGGTTCAAATCCCACCTTCGTCGTCAGTTTATTAACTGGTTCTTCGTGAATGCGGTGCTTTTTTCTGAAGGCATGTCTGAAATCACTGATGTAATCTTCCGAGACTAGGTTTCCAGAGGAGGTGGCGTTGGGATAATGTCACTAATCACTCCATGATTATCTGAATTGAAGGCTGCTCATCCACTGTGCTTCCCACGCGTGAGTTTAAATCCTGTTTTTGTATGGGACGGCGTTATGCAGAAAGGAAATCGGAAATTACCATCAGACCCAAGTTATGACGTTTCCTGTAATACCGTGAATATCAATGTTTCAGGGACGATCTGATTGAAAATGTTACGATGATTAAATAACATTCTAGCTTCGTTTTTTAGTCTAGCGGGCAGTGTGCAAACCATTTAGCTTGTACTGGGGTGTTAACAAGAAGCATTGGGAATCGAAATTCCTGCAACAATCTCTCTCCCTGCCGTGAGAAAAAGTCGGTCTCTTTCAACTGTGGGTGTTTATCTCTCATTGTCTGTGACATTTCTTCAATTAACAATCTACTTCTGCCTCTCCTTGGAGTGAAATGTCTTCTGTCGTCTTTCCTTTGCTGTGAATGATGATTCAGTCAGTTGTTCTCTTGCTCTTTTACAGTCAGGAGTTTGTGAGTTCTATACTCACTCCAGAGTCCCGAGCACAAATCCAGGCTGACGCTTTAGTGCAGTAATCAGTGAATGCTTCACTGTTAGTGGTGCCATCTTTTAGATGATATGGTAAATTGAGGTGCCCTCTGCCTTCTCAGCTGCAGTTTACCAAGCAGCATTTCGGAGAGGGGCGGGGGAGTTATCCCATGGTGTCGGAGCCCACATTCATTCCTCAATTAAAATCACTTAATAACAGATTTATTGTCTTTATCACGTTGCTGCTCCTGGAAGCCGGCTGTGAGCATATTTTTAAACAAATTGTTCCAAAACATGGTGATTGAAATCCTGTCAGGAAAATTCAAATTCCTATTGAAAACTCTGCTGAGTGAACTTCATTGGACAGCAGAGAAATCAGGTGAGGAATTCGAGTAAATCGACACCAGAGGAAAAGTCAACGTCAAAACTGGATCACCTCTTGCGAAGATCAATGAGTAAAAGCTGAGAACTCCGCGCATCATCATTTCATTGACCAGAGACACTCACGGAAGTGTTTTGTAAAATGTGTCTCTAATGCAAACCTGAAGGAACGAAACCTTCCCAGTTCATGGTGATATTGGGGATGGAATTCCATTTTTTAAATAAGTGATTAAGAATGAACGATCATGTCTGTCAAAATAATGATTATCTGTGTCTTTGACGTGATGATGTCTCCGCTATGCTGATAATCTTGTCCTTCTCATGGTCTATGTCTCAGGGAGAACGCTGCTGTCCAAATAAGCATGGGAATTATGGCAGGGTGTCCTGTATATCCGACATAATGAAGCTAATATGTATAAACTTCACTATATCGGGTGCAGATAAGATATTGGTTTTCGTTTTTGTTACTCAGATAATCATAGAGTGATAGAGAGCAAGGGAAGGCCGTTCAGACCATGGCCTGAAATGGGCTGAGAGAAAGGGGAAATCCTCGGCTGGTGTATTTTTGCAGCACTTCTGCTGCGTCCGTGTTTGAAATAAAACGATTTGAGAGATTGGTTACAGATTGAAGTGTTTACTGGAAGCAAGAAGCTGATGTAAATTTACTATGAAACAAATTCAGAGGTGATTTTGTGTCGCAGACAAATGTTATTTTATAGTGTTAATGAGAATTTAAATAAACTGAGTATGGTTTCAATCCATCGATCGCTGGGTTAGGAGGCCAGCACGCTTCTGCAACGCCAGTCTCCTCCAAAGCAACATTTTTCGACTGCCTATTACCGTTGTTTGGTAGCCAAACACATATTCACTTCCTCATTACTTTTTAAACAGGAGCACAACTATTGGGAAGCTCACCCAAACTCCACAAATCCACTTACGCTACCACGAATGTACCAGACAGGGAAAGTCACACAAGAAAGTAGCAAGAGACTATCAGGATAAACACAATCGCTGACACTAAATGGTGCCGAGCAAACCAGCAAGATATTACAATGGAGAAACTGATCATTTATGAAAAGGTATTTCCTGCTGCATAAAGATAGGGCCTGTTTTAAATGTAATTCCTATTGTGTAACTGCGCTCTCTGCTGTACAACTGATCCCTCTGTGGTGAAACTGTGATTCTGCCGTTGAAACATCCTCACCGTGGTTGTGTAAAATGCTTCCCTGTTGTGCAAATATGCTCCCGGCTGTGTAAATATGATCCATTGTGTGCAAAACTTTTCTCTGTTCGATAAAGATATTTCCTCTAGTGTAACGATGTTCTCTGTTCTGTGAGGAGGTTTTCTTTGGGAAAATATGTTCTTCCTGGTTTCATGGTCTTCCTTGTCAAATGCTGCCTTGATATCAAGGGCAGTCGCTGTCACCTCGCCCATTGAGTTCAGCAGTTTTGCCCAAATTTGGGCCAAGGCTGCAGTGCAGTCGGGGCTGAATGGTCCTGGTGGATCCCAAACTAAGCGTCAATGAACAGGCTATTGCTGAGTAACTGCTGCTGGATACCACTGTGGAATACCCCATCAATCATTTCCTTATTTTGACAGTGGGAACAGTAATGGGGCGGTACCTCGCCGGGTTGGATTTGTCCTACTTATTTTTTGTGGACATGACATACCTGTTGGCATAGCCAGCGACTTCCACATCTCGTTTGGGGGCGGGGGGGGGGATTGTTCCTGGTCTTTTGTAAAGCTCTCGTTAAACCAGAATGGGATGACTGTGGCTGTTAAACCCTGGGAGAAAATGTGATTGTGGGATACATGAAGCATCTAATAAACTCTGCTACTGTACCTGAATGAGATGTGTTCTGTATCTGTCAATCACAGGTAGTGCTTGCGAGTGTAAGATTTATTCTGTATCTCAGTCTGTCGAATGGTTTGTGAGATGGGATTCCTTCTTTATCGGTCAATGTCTAGTACTGCATGTGAGGGCGGGGTTAATTCTGGCTTTCCCCTTGTCTTCATCCTTCTCCCCACCATCCTCCACATTGAATGGATCATCACTTGTCATTTCTTTACAAGGCAGGGAGTTGTTGTGAACTGAATATTCTGCCGGAAAATGTGGTGGAAGCAGATTCGATATAAACTTACAAAAGTGAAATGAAAAATATGGTATGGAAAAATATTTTAGGGCTATTGGAAACGACAGAGGAGTGGGGCTGATTTGCTACAAAAGAGCTTGCTCAGAAATGGTTAATACAAACGCATCCTCTTGTATTGCAATTTATAATGAAATGGCGGACAGCTCTTCCCAGAATGCTCGGGGTGATGTATAACGGTCTATCTCCAACAGATAGGCACTGCGCAGGTGCAATAGGTCGTCCACGGGAAATCCTGCCTACGACGAGCATGCGCGCCACAGCTTCCGGAACCTGAGCGTGGCCGAGTGCAGTCTCAGTAAGGCCGAGTTTCAGCGGCTCTCAGAGCCCGAATCGGAGCCGCCGGGTCCGGCGGACGTGCGGAGAGGGACCCGGGGGACGGCACCATGAAGCCGATGGTGCAGCGCCTCCCCCATCCCAGCCGCCGCTTCCCGGATTCTTCTCCCGTTTGCACCGAGTCTTTGATGCGGTAGCAGAGAGGGTTGGGGAGGGTGATGCTGTTCATGTGGTTTACATGGATTTCCAAAAGGCATTTGATAAAGTCTCACACAACAGACTTGTGAACAAAGTTACAGCTCATGGAATAAAAGGGACAGAGCAACATGGATATGGGATTGGCTGAGTGACAGGAAACAGAGGGTAGCGGTGACTGGTTGTTTTTCAGACTGGAGGAATGTTTATAATGGGAGGAATGTTGATAGTGGAGTTCCCCAGGGGTCGGTGTTAGGACCCCTGCTCTTCCTGATATATGTTAATGTTGGTGCACGGGGCACCATTTCAAAATTTGCGGATGACGTTAAACTTGGTGATATTGTGAACTGTGAGGAGGAAAGTGTTAAAACTTCGAAAGGACAAAGGCAAGTTGGTGGGATTGGCTTACAAGTGGGAGTGGTAAAAGGTCTACCTCGGAATTTCACAGGACCGGCTCTGGGGAGCATGCACACTCAATGTCTAGGGAAGTCAGTACATTGAATAGAGCGGTTTCTGAGATGCAGGGAATTGTGGGAAGTGCAACCACCATGAGCAGATGTTAGTAAGTGTTTTTTTCCAGGCTGACTGTCAGTGACCTGAAATGTGATCTCTGCTTCTCTCTCCACAGATGCTGCCTGACGTGCCATGTATTTTGAGCATTTTCTCTCCTCATTTCAGATTCCTAGTATCCACCTGATTTTGCACGTGAATTATTGCTGGTCTTGCTCACAAAACCGAGGCCAGAAACACAAACTGACAAATGCAGATCCCTTTTGCTTCAGGGTGGATGTTGGACGTGGAAATCATTCCTCACTTTCTTTGAAGGGATGTTCCTGTTGGCTGACTTTGAATTGCGGAGCAGAGAGAGGAGACATTGATGGGTTTAACCACGAGCTCTTTTAAGAACAGTAGGGCCCAACCATTTCTGATAAAAGGTCATTAACCGTTTCTTGTACAGTAACAGAGACTGACAGGAAATGAATTTCACATTTACATACATGAACAAAGAGTGACAGAGTTAGTTCCACCCACACTGAATGTAAAAGAGATTGATAGAGAGTTAATTCATTGAATCATACATTGATTATGGCACAGTGGAAGGCCATTCAGCCCATTATGACTATGCTGGCCATCTGAAGGAGCAATTCACCTCATGCCACTTCACTGTCTGTTCCCCATAGACCTGCACTTTGTTCCTTTTTGGATAATAATCCAATTCTCTCTCGAATGCTTCGATTGAACCTGCCTCCCCCACATTCTCAGTCATATTCCCCAGCTACTCGCTGCATGACAAGGTTTTTCCTCATGTTACCATTGCTTATTTTGCCAATTACCTTCAATCTGTGCCCTCTGGTCCTATTTCTTTCTAACAATGTGAGGAAAAAAGTCTTCCTGTCTACTCTGTCACACTCACAGTAACAGAAACTGACAGAAAATTAATTCCACATACATAGAGTAATGCAGCTTATTAGAGTTTTGATTCGAACTCATGTACGGTAATGGAGTCAGACAAAGAGTTATTTTCACATCGCATCCAATACCAGACTTTGGCTGGAAGGTAGAACCTTAGAACCATAGAAAAGTTACAGCACAGCAGGAGGCCATTCGGCCCATCTTGTCCATGCCAGCCCTAGGACACCCGGGTGCCATTTCTAATCCCACCTTCCTGCACCCGGCCCATAGCCCTGTAGCTTACAGCAATTTAGGTTCAGATCCAGGCACTTTTTAAAAGAGTTTAAAGTTTCTGCCTCTACCACCAACTTGGGCCGCGAATTCCAGACACCCACTACCCTCTGCGTAAAAAAGTTTTTCCTCATGTCCCCCCTACACCTTCTGCCACTTATCTTGAATCTGTGTGCCCTTGTTCTAGAATTCTCCACCAAGGGAAACAATTTTATCCTGTCCACTCCATCTATTCCCCTCATAATGTTGTACACCTCAATCAAGTCACCTCTCAGCCTTCTTTGTTCGAAGGAAAATTACCCCTACCTATCCAATCTCTCCTCGTAGCTACACTTTTCTAACCCTGGCAACATTTTTCTAAACCTCCCCTGCATTCTCTCCAGAGCTATTACGTCCTTCCTGTAATGTGGTGACCAGAACTGCACACAATACTCCAGTTGTGGCCTCACCAGGTAATTCCACAATCACACATAGCAACCAAGTTTGACTGAAATTTAATTTCACACTCACTCACAGTAACTGAGACTGACACAGAGTGAAGAGCACACTCACTGCATGACTAAGACTGACAGACATGGAATTAATTCCACATCTATGTACAGTAACAGAGCTTGACATGTAAGGTATGAATTCCACACCCATAGACAGTACCAGAGACTAAGCAAAAGAGAGTTGATTCCTCACTCACATACAACAGAGACAGAGAGTTACTTTCACACTCATATACAGTAACACAGGTTGACAGATGATTAATGTGGAATTAACTTTTTTGAAGTAACAGAGCCTGAAAGAGAGTTACTTCCATAGGCCTATACAGTAACAGAGACTGACAGACACAGAATTAATTCCACACTCCAATACAGTAACTGACAAACTTAATTTTATTCACCGAAAGTAACAGGTTATCATGCAAAGAGTTAATTTCACACTATTGTACAGCAACCAACATGGTCGGGATAGAAAGCTAAATCAGCACTTGCACACATAACAGAGATTCACACTCATATGCAATAAGAGAGATTTGCAGAGAATTAATTGCACACTCTAAGTAACGGAGGCTGACAAGTTGTTTGTTTATTCCTCACTCACATAGAGTAACATAGACTAATATGAGAGTGTGGAATAACTGTCTTAATTACTCTCAGTCTCTGTTATTGTAGGTTAATTCCTCACTAAAACATTAGTGGAAATTGACAGGTCCTTAATTCCACTCACAGATATCCTAACAAAGACTGTGAAAGAGAATTCCACACTTACAGTAACTAAGACCGACCGATAGAGAGTTAATTCCACACTTACATACAGTAACTGAGACTGAGCAATGGAGACTTTGATCCACACTCACCTACACTAACAGAGACTGACTGATTGTAGTTAATTCCACACTCACATTCAGTAACAGAGACTGACCAATAGACAGTTAATCCCGCATTCACACACATTAACAGGGACTGATATAAAGATTTAATTCCACATTCTCATACAGTAACAGAGACAGACCGACAGAGAGTTAATCCCTCATTCACAAACATTAACAGGGACTGATACAAAGATTTATTTCCACATTCTCACACTGTAACAGAGACTGACTGAGATTTAAATTTCACACTCACATTCAGTAAGTGATGGACAGAGACTGAATTCCACATTCACATGTAGATCAGACTGAGGTAGTTCCACACTGAAATAGAGCAAAAGAGATGAACAGAAAGGTCAATCCCACAATGACAAATTAAAAATACAAGAAAGAGAAGCAGGAGAAGGCCATTCAGCCCATCGGGCCAGCTTCGCCATTCAATACGACCATGGCTGATCTGATTGTGGCCTCAACTCCACTTTCCCGTCCATCCTATAACCCTTGACTCTCCTGTAGATCAAAAATATGTCCACTCCACTTGAATATATTCAATGACCTGACCCACCCTCCACTGCGCTCTAGGGTTCTGAATTACAAAGAAAATAAATTCCTTCTCATCCCCACCTTCAATGGGAGATGTTCATTTTTAAACTGTGCCCTCTGGTTCTAGTTTCCCCATAAATGGAAACATTCCCCTCAACATCTACCCTCAGAATGTTATATATTTCAACGAGATCACCTCTCCTTCGAAACTCCAGTGGTGATTGGCCCAACCTGCTTAAACATTCCTCATAAGACAACTTCTTCATGTCAGGAATCAGTCTAGTCAAACTTCTCTGAACTGTCCTCAATGCAAGTATATCCCTCCTTAAATAAGGAGACCAAAACTTTACACAGCGCTCCACATGTCGTCTCACCAATGACCTGTTGTCATAGCAAGACTTCCCTACTTTTATATTCCACCCCGCCTTAGAATAAAGGCCAACATTCCATTTACCTTCCTAATTACTTGCTGCAGCGGCACTTTAACATCTTGTGATTCATGTACAAAGACACCCATATCCCCCTGTACTGCAACATTGTGTAGTCTCTCTCCACAGTATCACAGTATTTTTACAGTGCAGAAGAAAACCATTCGGCTCCTCAAGTCTGCACTGGGTCTCTGAAAGAGCATTCCATCTAGTCCCACTTCCCTGCCTTATCCCCGTAACCTTGCACATTTTTTCTTTTCAAGCAGCAGTCCAATTCGCTTTAGAATACCGCGATCAAACCTGCCTCCACCACACTTTCAGGAAGTTTGTTCCAGTCTCCAACCACCCTCTGGGTGAAACAAAAATATTCTCATCACATTTTCTCCTTTTGCCAATTATTTTGAATCTGTGCCCTCTAGTTCCTGATGTTCTCTTGAGTGGTAACAATTTATCTCTATTTGCCCCGTCCATACCCCTCAGGATCTTGAACACCTCTCAGCCTTCTTTTCTCCAGGGCAAAGAGTCCCAACCTCTCCAATCTGTCCTCATAGCTACAGTTCTTTACTGCTTTAATCATTCTTGTGAATCGCCTCTGTACTCTCTCCAATACCTTCACATCCTTCCTCAAGTGTGGTGCCCAGAACTGGAGTCAGTGCTCCAGATGAGGCCTAACAAGTGTTTTATACAATTTCAACATAACCTCCTTACTCTTATACTCAATGACCCTGTAATTAAAGCCTATGATACTATATGCTTTATTAACTGCTCTTCAACATGCCCTGCCATGTTCAATGACCTATGTACGTATGCACAGAGGTCTTTCTGTTCCTGCACCTCCTTTAGAGGTTCTCCCTTTATTTTATACTATCTCAGCAGATTGTTCCTGCCAAAATGAATCACCTCACACTTTTCTGCATTGAAATTCATCTGCCACTTGTCTGCCCATTCCCCCAACATGTCTATGTCCTTTTTAAGTTCACAGTTGACAATATTTCTAATCTTTGTATCGTATGCAAATTTTGAAATCATACCCAGCACACTCACAGTCTCGGTCATTAATATATATCTTTTAAACAATGTTTTGCTTTTCTATTCTTCCCATCAAAGTGGAAAACTCACATTTTCCCCACATTGTATTCCAAATGTTTGCCACTCACTTAACCTATCTATATCCTCTTGCAGACACTTTGTGTCCTCCTCACCACCTGCTTTTCCACCTATCTGTGTGTTGTCTGAAAATTTGTTGATGGTCTGTACCTTCATCTGAGTCATTAATATAGATTGTAAAAAGCTGAGAACCCAGCACTGATCCCTGTGGCACTCTACTATTTGCAGTCTGCTTACCTGAAAGTGGCCCACTTGCAAACAAGAACAGAGACTGATGGACAGAGTGTTAATTACACATTATTATAGATTGACAGAGAGTGAATTCTGCACTCATACAGTAACAGAGACTAACAGTGTGTTTTTGCCATACTGAAATACATTATTGGAGACTGCAGGATATAGAATTAATTCACACTCACAAAGTAACGGAGTCGATGGAGAGAGAATTAATTCTACTTTCAGTTACACAATAGAGAAGGAGAATGATTAATGCTGCCCTCATATGCAGTAACAAAGACTCAGTTGATTACACTCTCACATGCAATAACAGCGATGAACAAAGGATTAATGCCCCACTCACATACACTAATAGAGAACACCAGATACAGAATTAATCCCGCCCTCTCTCACACTAACGAAGATGTATAGAGATGTAATTCTGCACTGAAACACAGGGGCACAGATCGACTAACAAAGAGTTAGCTGTGCTCTCAACCACAGTAACAGAGATTGAGGGAGAGTTAATTCCACATTCACATGCATTAATAAAGGCTGGCAGATACAAAATTAATTCCATTCTCAAATAGACTAATGGAGACAGATAGGTAGAAAGTTACCATGATTCTGCCCTGAAACACAGTAACAGAGACTGCCAGATAGAGAGTTAATCATGCACTCACGTACAGATTGACAGATACCAGGGATTAGTTAATTCTACATCCCCATACAGTAACAGAGATGGACAGGGAGAGAGTAAATTCCACACTCTCGTACAATAACAGTGACCTGGTTCTCACTTGAATAATTCATCTGACGTGTGTCACAAGGCCTCTTTATTGTTTCAGCATATTTTCTATCTTCCTCATCATCCAAGGAGCCCAGGCTTTGGTTTCCCTCCCTTCTCCCTTATTGGAATGTACCTAGTCTGTACCTGAAAAATCTCCTCCTGAAAGATCATCCATTGCTCTGTTACAGTTTTTCCTTTCACTCTCTGCTTCTATTTCACCCTGGCTAAATCCCCTCTCTTCCCATTGAAGTTAACGCTCTACCAATCACTCTTACCCAAGGGTGCACCCACAGACACTTCGTTCACGTGGCCAACCTTGGCCCACCTCCTTCCCCAGCACCAGATCCAGCAATGCCTCCTTCCTAACTGGACTGAGAACATTCTGGTCCAGGAAGTGCCTCTGAACACATTTCAGAAATCCCCAGATATCACCACTCTATAGTTCTTATACATCTGTGATTTCTCTGCAGATTTGCTTCTCTATCCCTCTCACTACAACTCCCTTTTTTCCTTATCTCTCTTTCCTGAACACTTTGTACACTTGAATATGAACCCGACCCTCACCATTTTTAAACCATGTTTTAATCATTGCCACTACATCATTTTCCCACATGGCTATTTGTGCTTTGAGATCACCAACGTTATTCACCACGCATTATGCGATTACAAACATCCAATCTAAACAGTCCCTTGTATCCCTCTTAGATTCTTCTTCATCTACTCCTATCTTATATGCTCCGACTTCCTTCTCTAGTTATTCCTCTTTTCTACTTCTATATACAGATTCCCAGCCCCTGTGACCTTAGTTCAAACCCTCCCAACCACACGAGTGACGCTCCCCAAATGGACATTGGTCCCAGTCTTGTTAAGGTGCAACCTGTTCCTTTCAAATAGGTGTTTCCTGTTCCAGAACTGGCCCTAATGTCCACGAATCTTAAGCCCTCCCACCTCCTGCACTGGCCTCAAGCCACATATTGACATTTACATTTACATATTTACATTTCTACTCCCACTAGCACATGCCACAGTAATAGTAATCCAGAGATTACTGCCTTTTAGGTCCTACTTTTTAACTACCTCCCTAGCTGCTGAAATTCTGACTGAGGGACCACAATACCTGTCCTCCCTGTGTCATTGATACTGACGTGTACCACAACCTCTGGCTCACTCTCTTCCCCCTGCAGAATATTCTGCACCTTCTCCGTGATGTCCTTTACCCTGGCACCAAGGAGACAGCACACCATGTGGGACTCACAATGACGGATACAGAAATGCCTGTCTGTCCCCCTGACTATGGGATCTGCTCTAACAACTGCATTTCTACTCTTCACTTTTCCCTCCTGTGCAGATTCTTGCCCATTGACTGCAGTTCTTCAGGGTGTCACCATTCCCAGCAGTCTCCAGTGCTGAGTACCGGTTTGACAGTGGCACACACCCCGCAGACTCCTGCATTTCCTGCCTGTTCCTACTCTTCTGGATGGCCACCCAACTTCAATCCTGAACACCCTCTTTCCGTTTGGGGTGTTCACCACCTGGAATGTACGATCCAGGAAACTCTCATCCTCCCTGATTCTCTGCAGTGATTCCAGCTGCCCCTCAAGCTCAGAAATCCTGAGCTCGAACTCAAGCAGCTGGAGACACTTGTATACAATTGGCCCCAAGACACATGAAGTGTCCTGAGGTTCCCACATGGGGCAGGAACTGTAAACAACAGGTCACAGCTGCCCATCCATGATCTAAAACAAACCTCTATTCCCTCTTTTAGAATCCAGTTTGTACCTTGTTTAAATTATTAATTTTATTTAATGCCTCTCGACCTGCTCTGCATTAATAGTCTTATTACGCTTATACTTACTGTTGTACTTACCCTGATTGAAACGTTTAATTTTCCAGCTCCTAGTTTAAATCAGTGCCCTAATTTAGAGAAATCGGCACAAACCAACCAGTTCCCTTCTTTCCCCTGATATCATGCTTTGACTATTTATTATAACCATGGCCGGTTTGCTCCAACCCCTCCCTCACAGCTCTTTATCCCCCCCACCGCTCTCACTCTTCTCTCCTTCTCTCTCTCATTGCTGCTCTCGGGCTGCTCTGCCGCTGCTCTTTATCCACCCTCCAGCCTAACTCAACTTTCACTCTCACTCACCCTCAGCTCCTACACAGTCCCAAGTTATTGACTGTTTAGGAAATTCTCGGATCTTTGCTCCAAGATGGATGATCTCACACTTCCACATGTTGAACATCTTCAGCCAGTTTTGTTCACTCACGGAATCTGTCAATGACCCTTTGAAACTTGCTGCTCCCACCTACACTACTAACCATGTCACCTAACCTAGTGTCATCAGCAATCTTGGATATCGGCACCTCCTCGGCACCATCTCCAGTGCAATCACTTCCTTCCTATAGTGTGATAACCAGAACTGCACACAGGACTCCAATTGTTGCCTAACTAGCATTTAATACAGCTGCAACCTCCCTGCTCTTATATTCTATGCCTCGGCTAATAAAGGCAAGTATCCTATATGCCTTCTTACCTACCGGTGCTGCTCCCTTCAGGGATCGATGGACATTTAAACCAAGGTCCCTCTGATCCTCTATGAAATTCTGTGATCAGCCCATAACGACCTGCCCCCATCATTCCACTTATTGCTACTTTTATTTCAGCTAACCCTACTTCTTTATCACAAAGGGTTGCCTCTTCCCCTTTAACCCCTCTTCAATAAAAGTGCTCACTTTCTCCACCGACAATTTGCAAATGTGTTCTTTTGCATATAACCCTTGTTAAAGAGGTACCAGAAGGACAGCCTGTGCTTAATGTTGCTAAGGCTGTAGGACTTTATGAGATGTAGCTGAAGATTCTGCGGGATGTAATAGTGGAAATTGTGAGGGTACTGGCCAGAATCTTCTGAATTGTATTTCTTTCTGTAATGGACAGCTACAAACCACTTGTTTATTCCAGGACACTAAATGAATCAATGTGAATCGGAGCTGAGCAGATTCTAACGTCCCACATCTCCAGTTTTGTTTTTTACTGAGAAACCGGTCCTCCATGTAAGCTTTTTGCTCAAAGAATGAGACCCCCGCTTCCTGGGAACACTGCAGCGACACCTCCAAGATCTGATATACAAACTTCAAACTCGGTGAAAGACTTTCACCCTCCCCTTGGGGTCTGACCGTCACTTCACAACCAATATTCGGCTGGGATGGGCAGACAAAACAACTTCCTTCCCCGCAGTCCCCCAGCACGGACTGGATAATCTCACAAGCTCGTATTCCACGAATGTTACATTGCTCCACCGATTTGTGTTATTCCCACAAGCTCCGGCAATCTCAGCCCAAATGCCCAGGCCTTTTATTCTCTCGTTAACTAACATTTTGCCTCCTTATTAAGTCCATCCTGAGAAGAGGGACTCGGTATTCCGACTTCCTCTGCAGACATCCGGTTGCTGCTAATGGACCAAAAGAGGCCTAAAACCTGAAAGAAACCCTCTGGCACAGCCCTCTGAACATGTCTCCATTAGACCGTGCAGACAACACCTGCTTCATAGAGAACAATGGTGAGAATATGAGCAATTTCAGTGCCAGTATTCCATGGGAATAGAGGATACAAGATAAAACGGAATTTACAATACTGAATGGATCCTCTGGGAGCAGGACCGTAGAGGATGAATTCCTGGAGTGTATACGGGATGTTTTTCTGGACCAATACATTGAGGAACCAACGAGAGCACAGGCCATCCTCGACTGGGTATTGTTTAATGGGAAAGAAAAATATTGGCAATCTAGTTGTGTCCCCCCTTTGGGGATGAGCAATCATAACTTGTTAGAATTCTTCATCAAGATGGAGAGTGACGCAGTTGATTCTGAGACTTGGGTCCTGAATCTTAATAAAGGAAATTACGATGGTATGAGGTGCGAGTTGCGCTATGATGGATTGGGAAACATTATTTAAAGGGATGATGGTGGGTAGGCGACGGCAATCATTCAAAGAACGCATGGGTGAACTGCAACAATTGTTTATTCCTGTCTGGAGCAAAAGTAAAACAGGAAAGATGGCCAAACCATGGCTTACAAGGGAAATTAGAGATAGTATTAGATCCAAGGAAGAGGCATACAATTGGCCAGAAAAAACAACAAACCTGAGGATTTGGAGCAGTTTAAAATTCAGCAATAGAGGACCAAGGGATTGATTAAGAAGATGAAAACAGAGCACGAGTGTAAGCTTGCAGGGAACATAGAAAACGACTGTAAACGTTTCTATAGGTGTGTGAAGAGAAAAAGATTTGTGAAGACAAATGTGGGTCACTTACAGTCAGAAACAGGGGAATTTATAATGGGGAACAAAGAAATGGCTGACCAACTAAATAAATACTTTTGTTCTGTCTTCACAAAGGAGGACACTAATAACATACCAGAAATGTTGGGGAACACTGGGTTAATGAGAGGGAGGAACTGAAAGAAATCAGTATTAGTTGGGAAATGATGTTTGGGAAATTGATGGGATTGAAGGCCGATAAATCCCCACGGACTGATCATCTACATTCCAGAGTACTTAAGGAAGTGGCCCTCGAAATAGTGGATGCATTGGTGGTCATCTTCCGAGATTCAATAGACTCTAGAACAGTTCCTACAGATTGGAGGGTAGCTAATTTAACCCCACTATTTAAAAAGAGAGGCAGAGAGAAAACAGGGAATTATAGACCAGTCAGCCTGATGTCGGTAGTGGGGAAAATTCTAGAGTCCATTATAAAAGATTTAATAGCTGAGCGCGTGGAAATCAGTGGCAGAATCGGACAGAGTCAGCATGGAATTATGAAAGTGAAAACATGCTTGACAAATCTAGTGGAATCTTTCGAGGATGTAACCAGTAGAGGTGATGAGTGGGAGCCAGTGGATGTGGTTTATTTGGACTTTCAGAAGGCTTTCCACAAAGTCCCACGTGAGAGGTTGGTGTATAAAATTAAAGCGCATGGGATTGGGGGCAGTGTATTGAGAAGGATAGAAAACAGTTTGGCAGACAGGAAACAAAGAGTAGGAATAAATGAGTCTTTTTCCGAATAGCAGGCAGTGACTTTTGGGATACCGCAGGGATCATTGCTGGGATCCCAGTTATTCACAATATATATTAATGATTTAGATGAGGGAATTAAACGTAATATCTCCAAATTTGCAGATGACACAAAGCTGGGTGGGAGGGTGAGCTATGAGGAGGATGCAGAGATGCTTCAGTGTGATTTGGACAAGCTGACTGAGTGGGCAAATGCATGGCAGATGCAGTATAATGTGGATAAATGTGAGGTTATCCATTTTGGTAGCAAAAACAAGAAGACAGATTATTATCTGAATGTTTTAAATTGAGAGAGGGGAATGTGCAGCGAGACCTGGGTGTCCTTATACACCAGTCGCTGAAGGTAACCATGCAGGTGCAGCAGGTGGTAAAGAAGGCAAATGGTATGTTGGCCTTCATAGCCAGAGGATTCGAGTACAGGGACAGGGATGTCTTGCTGCAATGGTACAGGGCCTTGGTGAGACCACATCTGGAATATTGTGTGCAGTTTTGGTCTCCTTATCTGAGGAAGGATGAACTTACTATAGAGGGAGTGCAACGAAGGTTTACCTGACTGATTCCTGGGATGGCGGGACTGACATATGAGGAGACTGAGATGAGGAGAAATTTCTTCACCCAGAGAGTGGTGATCCTGTGGAATTCGTTACCACAGAAAGCAGTTGAGACCAAAACATTGTATGCTTTCAAGAAGGAGTTAGAGAGAGCTCTTGGGGCGAAAGGGATCAAAGGATATGGGGAGAAAGCAGGAGCTGGCTATTGAGTTGGATGATCAGCCATGATCATAATGAATGGCGGAGCAGGCTCGAAAGGCCGAATGGCCTTCTCCTGCTCCCAGTTTCTATGTTTCTATGACTCAAGTCAAAGTCGAAAAACCCAATGGATTGTTAGAGGAAAATTTAACCACTGGACAATGGCAGCTGAAATACAGACCAAAAAAAAGTTCCTGACCTTATTCCCTTTATTTCAAGTTGTTTACAATCAAATGAAGAAATAAAAACTGTTGGAGGGAATTTCCATGATTTATGGAAACACCAACACCCGCCAGTTGTCAATCACTCAGCTCCATCAGACCCACCCACACTGACGGGAGCTTCCTGCATCCAGCACTGGCCCTGTCGCACTCACCAGCTGCTCACCCAGACCCCACTCTCACAAACACTGAACATTTGCATCCAGGACCTTCAAATTATTTTTAACAATGAGAAAAAACATATTCACATTTCATGGCAGTTTGGTTGAACGGAACAAATGTTCAACTTTTCACCGTCACTCGGGAACCACGTTCGACATTCCTTCAATCAGTTGTATAAATTATCGGCTGTAAAGATTTATTTCACTGGGTTAAATAATTTCCATGTGAGGAATGTTCCAGCGTGAGAATGGAGGGGGACGGGCTGACTGAGCTGTGTCTTCACCGCTTCTGGGCAGTGGGAATGTTCACCCTTCATTCTGCTCCCATTCACTTTCCCAAGGGGAATCTGCAGATTCTCCAATCTGGGCCCTGAGATTTATTCTTTGGTTCCTTTTGATTTGTCCCTTTTCCTGACTGACAATATTTTCCAAAGCTCGGGATAAACATCCCGCTTGCATCGTGCCTGTGTTCGGCTGGAAGCGGCCGATAGTGACCCCGAACTGGTCACCTCCACACTGACAGATACAACACGGTCACACTCTGCTTCACTGAGATTAATGCCGAGAGCGGATTCTAGGTCCAATGCAACAGCGAACACTTTTCATTTGAAGGAATTGTGGGTTATTAAGGTGTTTTGAAGGTCCTGATTTTTTGTAGTGCATCCATCCCAAATGCTTTGGGTTTTTCCTGGAGTGATACCTAATATCCCTCTTTGGGAAAGATTAAAGTTAATTGGAACGTGTTGACCAGGTCATGAGGATAACTCCTTGAAATTGTTACGTGCTGCCAGCTTAACAACACCTAAACACTTGATACTTTTGTTCACAAATGAATTAAAACCAAATTTCCGCCCCGCTGTAAATGCAGAATATTCAGTATTTTAACCGGAGTCAGAAACAGGTCAGTCACAGATATTCAGTGAGTTCCCGGAAAACAGGATATAGAAACTGCTTGTTCCAGCGTTCATACAGTAATCTGCTTTGATCTCTCTTCCTCTTATTTCCCAGGATGATGTTTGAATTCTGACCCAGTGACGTTCCCCTTGTCTATTCAAAATCTCGATGTTCGTGTTCCGGGCGTCAATTGTTAAATAGAATAGAGCCCAGCTCTTCCAGTAGCGGCACACTGGGGAGAGTTTCTCATTGTGTGTGGTAACTTCCACTAGGTCTCTTCTTCGACGGTTACAGAAAGGAAACCCTGTCATTGTTAAAGCCTTTGCAGAGAGTCCACTGTAAAAGGAGAGACCATTTTAACCTTAAATTCCAGATTTGGCCCTGTTATAAAGCAAGCGCCCAACTGCCCAGATGAAATCCAACGAAGTCAGGTTCTGCTGGGATTTGGACCCAGGGTCTCCTGTTTACTCGGCAGGTGTTTTAACCAATTAAACCACAGAACCTAACGATGCTCAATTACCCGCAAGGAATTGCTAGAAACCCTTCGCAGATCTGGTAGTATTTGTGAAGAGTGAAACAGTTTAAATTTCAGGGCGCGAACTTGCACCAAAAAGACCTGAAACGTGAATCTGTTTCACTCTCCACAGATGCTGCCAGATGTGCTGAGCAATTGCAGCATTTTCTGGCGATGTTTCAGATATCCAGCATCCGCAGTATTTTGCTTTTGTACCAAAGGACAATGAGCTGCCTTTCCTGCACTGTGGGTTATTGCAGGACAAAACAAAAACCTTTAAATATGCTGACCAGAGTCAGTCTGCTCAGCTTTCAGAAAGATTTCAAATGATGATGTGAATCTGCACCACTGAATATCAAGGCCATCGCGGTTTAGACAGCTGTAATGAACAGCTCCTGTTACAACTTTAGATCAGACAGTGGAGGATTATCACAGGCGCTCTGTCAGACTGCATGTTCCTTCAGACAGGTTTCCAACTGGACACATGGAATGAGCGGCTCTGAACATTAGTGGTTGAGGTGGAGATTTCTCATTGGCTGAACTGGAGTTCCAGTTCCATTCCCAGACATTTCCCTTTCTCTTTCTGAATCTATCTCTGTCCTCTTGCTCATTTACACTTTTCATTGTTTCATCATTAGCGGCCACGTCTTCAGCTGTCTGAGCCTTTAGCTCAGCAATTCCTTCTAGAAACATCCCCAGTTCACTCTCCCCTTTAAAATCTATCAGTTTTACGAAGGTTTTGTTCAGTTGTCCAAATATGTGGCTCGATGTCGAATGTTGCTTGATAGAACTCCTTTGAAGCGCTTTGGGGAGTTTTATTAAATCTCGGAGCTGTTGCTGAAATCGATCAGTGAAATGAGCTGTGTTCCGGTGACCAAGAGCTTTTGTTTTATTCTTTCACGGGATGTGGGCGTCGATGGCTCGTCCAGCATTTATTACCCAACCGAAATTGTCCTTGAGAAGCTGCCATCTTGAACCGCTACAGTCCATGTGGTGTAGGTGCACCCACTGTGCTGTTAGGGAGGAGGTTGCAGGGTTTTGCCCCAGCGACAGTGAAGGGGCGGCGATCCAGTTCCAAGTCAGGATGGTTTGTGGTTCGGAGGGGAGCTTGCTGCTGGTGGTATTCTCATGCATCTGCTGCCCTTATCCTTCCAAGTGCTGGAGGTCTCGGGTTTGGAAGTTGCTGAAGGAAAATTAGTGTCAGGAGTTGGATTTGAACCCACGCCTCCAGAGGAGACTGCGACCTGAACGCAGCGCCTTAGACCGCTCGGCCATCCTGACGTTTCTGTAGCATGCTCGGCCACTAAATCCATTGCATTTTGTACAAATGGTTCTGAGTTCCACATTCATCGTCACTGCTTTAACACACTCGATGTGATTTTCCTTTTTTCAGCACCTGTCAGGTTCCTGTATCTGAGTCCCATCCTTCCCCAAGCCTCCGTGGGGTGAGGAGCTTCTCATTGCTGCATTGCTCTGTTTGCTCAAATCAACAAAGACCCAATTCCCGCCCGACCTGTTCCTCACACGAAGGTGTTCAGATTGTAAGACCTGAGCGACGTGAAGTTTCCAATTGGAGAGTTACATCCTGGATTAGTAAGTTTGCGGATGACACAAAAATTGGCCGGGTGGTTAGCAGTGAGGTTGAGTGTCGGGCTACAGGAAGATCTAGACGGGATGGTCAAGTGGGCAGATAAACGGCAGTTGGGATATAACCCTGAAAAGTGTGAGGTGATACACTTTGGAAGGAGTAATTTGACAAGAAAGTATTCAATGCACGGCATGACATTATGAGGTTCTGAGGAACAAAGGGACCTTGGCGTGCGTTTCCATAGATCTCTAAAGGCAGAGGGGCAGGTTAGTGGGGTGGTGAAAAGGCATTTGGGACACTTGCCTTTATCAATCGACGCATAGATTACAAAAGAAGGGAGGTCATGTTTACGTTGTATAGAACCTTATTGAGGCAACAGCTGGAGTACTGTGTGCAGTTCTGGTCGCCACGTTATAGGAAGGATGTAGTTGCACTGGAGGGGGTGCAGAGGAGATTCACCCGGATGTTGCCTGGGATGAAACATTTAAGTTATGAAGAGAGGTTGGATAGACTTGGGTTGTTTTCCAAGGAGCAGAGAAGACTGAGGGGCGACCTGATGGGCAGAGTGGATAGGGAGCAGCTGTTCCCCTTAGTTGAAGAGTTAGTCACAAGGGGGCATAATTTCAAGGTTAGGGGCAGGAGATTTAGGGGGATGTGAGGAAAAACTTTTTTACTGAGAGGGTGGTGACGGTCTGGAATGCACTGCCTGGGAGGGTGGTGGAGGCAGGTTGCCTCACATCCTTTAAAAAGTACCTGGGTGAGCACTTGGCACGTCACAACATTCAAGGCTATGGTCCAAGTGCTGGTAAATGGGATTCGGTAGGTAGGTCAGGTGTCGGTGCAGACTCGATGGGCCGAAGGGCCTCTTCTGCACTGTGATTCTGTGTGATTCTGTGACTGAGGAAAACCACCAGAAACTGCTGCACACAAATAGCTTACTGAAAGGTCAAATTTTATCGTCTCAGTGAGTCACTAAAGCCTCCTTCGAGCAGATTAAGCAGCATTTCCTGTGTTTCAGTGATACATTCTGACCTGAATTTAAAAGGAAAGGGTAAATATTTCTCATACTCATAAGATCCGCCCGCCGCATGACTGCAGTGAGCTCACTTCTCGATCTCATCACTGACAGATACGAACACGAATAAAGCATAAAAAACGAGAGGGAACTGATAGATTACAATCCGCTCCCCTCGATTAATGTTAACCAAAGCACCAATGAAATGGATCAATCGGCGGATTTTTCAGGATTTATATCCCTAATGGTTGATCAAGGAATCAGCAGCTGGGACCATATAAGACCATAAGAGCATAAGACATAGGAGCAGAAATTAGGCCATTCGGCCCATCGAGTCTGCTCCACCATTCAATCATGGCTGATAAGTTTCTCAACCCCATTCTCCCGCCTTCTCCCCGTAACCTTTGATCCCCTTACCAATCAAGAACTTATCTATCTCGGTCTTAAATACACTCAATGACCTGGCCTCCACAGCCTTCTGTGGCAATGAATTGCATAGATTCACCACTCTCTGGCTAAAGAAATTTCTCCTCATCTCTGTTCTAAAAGGTCTTCCCTTTACTCTGAGGCTGTGACCTCGGGTCATAGTGTCTCCTACGAATAGAAACATCTTCACCACGTCCACTCTATCCAGGCCTTTCAGTATTCTGTAAGTTTCAATCAGATCCCCCCTCATCCTTATAAACTCCATCGAGTATAGACCCAGAGTCCTCAAACGTTCCCCATATGTTAAGCCTTTCATTCCTGGGATTGTTCTCGTGAACCTCCTCTGGACCCTCTCCAGGGTCAGAACATCCTTCCTGAGCTACGGGGCCCAAAGTTGCTCACAATATTCTAAATGTGGGCTGACCAGAGCCTTATAAAGCCTCAGCAGCACATTCCTGCTTTTATAATCTAGTCCTCTCGAAATAAATGCCACCATTGTATTTGCCTTCCTAACTACTGACTCAACCTGAAAGTTAAGCTTAAGAGAATCCTGGACTCCAGATTTCTGAATTCTCTCCCCGTTTAGAAAATAGTCTACGCCTCTATTCTTCCTACCAAAGTGCATGACCTCACACTTCCCCACATTCTATTCCATCTGCCACTTCTTTGCCCATTCTTCCTAACCTGTCTAAATCGTTCTGCAGCCTCCCCGCCTCCTCAATACGACCTGTCCCTCCACCTATCTTTGTAAAATCTGCAAACTTAGCCAGTATGTCCTCTGTTCCATCATCTAGATTATTAGTGTATAAATTAAAAAGTTGTGGTCCCAACACTGACCCCTCCGGAACTCCACTAGTCACGGGCAACCATCCTGAGAAGGATCCCTTTATCCCTGTTCTCTGCCTCCTGCCTGACAGCCAATCTTCTATCCATGCTAGTACCTTGCCTCTAACACCATGGGCTCTTATCTTACTGAGCAGCCTCCTGTGCGGCACCTTGTCAAAAGCCTTCTGGAAGTCCAAGTAGATAACATCCATTGGCTCTCCTTTGTCTAACCTACTCGTTACCTCCTCAAAGAATTCTAACACATTTGTCAGGCATGATCTCCCCTTGATGAAACCATGCAGGCTTTGCCCTATTTTACCATGCACTTCCAAGTATTCTGAAATCTCATCCTTAATAACGGACTCTAAAATCTTACCAACAACCGAGGTCAGGCTCATCGGTCTGTAATTTCCAGTCTTTTGTCTAACGCCCTTCTTAAACAGGGGGGTTTCATTAGCGATTTTCCAGTCCCCTGGGACCCTCCCTGACTCCAGTGATTCCTGAAAGGTCCCCACTAACGCCTCCACTATCTCTTCAGCTATCTCCTTCAGAACTCTGGGGTGTAATGTATCTGGTCCAGGTGATTTATCCACCTTCAGACCTTTCAGTTTTCCTAGCACCTTCTCCTTGGTAATGGCCACCATACTCAGCTCTGCCCCTCGACTCTCTTGAACTTTGGGGATGTTACTCGTGTCTTCCACCGTCAAGACTGATGCAAAGTACCTATTCAGTTCCTCTGCCATTTCTTTGTTCCCCACTACTACTTCTCCAGCGTCATTTTCCAGCGGCCCAATGTCCACTTTTGCCTCCCTCTTACCCTCTATATATCTAAAAAAAACTCGTGCAACCTTCTAATACATTACTGCCTAGTTTACCCTCATATTTAATCTTCTCCTTTAGTTGTCCTCTGGTGGCTTCCCGCTGCTCTTCGTCACTTTATATGCTTTCTCTTTTGCTCTCTCTGACTTCTCTTGTCAGCCATGGTTGCCTCGTCCTTCCTTTTGTATGCTTCTTCTTCCGACGGACGAATTTTTGCTGTGCCAGTATTATTAGGCAAGGATGGGTTCGATCTATTGATCTCTGGGTATGGGCCCAGCACGATTCCTCTGCGCCACCTGAGAGTTGCAGGTTGGTTCGGTTAGTTCAATGGGAGATGAGTTGACCAGCGCTTTTTCATATCTTTTTAGAAGTTAAACCGATCTTTATTCCAGTAACGTGGACCAGCGGGCACAGAGCTGCACACGCTCAAGCGGGGAGGGCAAGTATCCGCTGCCCTCAGAAATGGGACTGCGTCTCCCCAAAAGAGACAGGCACCCTCAATCAGCTACCGGGAAACACGAAACCGGAGATGCTCAGGCGAGTCGACTTGCAACTCTTTGCCGGAACACAATATTGAACAAGTGACTTTTAGATCATCAGTTTAACGCTCGACCAACTGAACTATTTCAGCTGACAGAAGCGATGCTTCGAGCCAGAATTTAAACAGCGACCAGGATACCAGTTTTACAGTCACCGACTGTCCTCCGCTTATATTAGAGAACATGATCGCATAATGACAAAGGACAGCCATCACCTCGTTTCAGTCCCTCCAGATTTCGATTTTTTTCTTGACAAAGAGGGGGTCCAAAGCCCAAATAAGCATCAGTTCATTGCCATAAGCTCTCGGCCAATCGCTACACTAGAATTGTCCTACAAACAGCCTTCTTCATCTTTTGAGTGAATTGTTTGCTGATGTCACCGTTAAATGTCTTAACTCTAAGTTTAAGGTTATATACATTTGTTCTGTATTCCCCCAAAAGAGGAAATTGTTTCTCCACGTTAAAACCTATTAATCATCTCAATTACCTCAACCAGATAGCGCCTAAATCTTCTCAACTCACGCGTATGTAAGTGTCACAGCGGGAGCACATCTAATTGCAGATAAGAAAACTGTGTATCGCACATGGTCATGGCTACTTTTGCAGCAAAACTGTTTCTGAATTAATGGGACCCACTTGTGATAAACACTGTCATCTTTCACTGTTTAGCAGGTGAGTTTCATAGAGCCACAAATGTGATTCCCTCAGTTCCGCTTTTGCACAAAGCTGGGGAAATGCATCACAGATCTCAGTCTTCAGCCAGCTCCATTCACTCCAAGTGAAATCAAGAAATGGTTGAAGGCACGGGAAACTGCAAAGGCTTTGGGCCCGGCCAACATTCCTGCAGCAGCACTGAAAACCTGTGCTCCAGAAATAGCCTCGCTCCTCGCCAAGCTGTTCCAGTACTGGCATCTACCCGACAATGAGGAAAATTGCTCAGGTCTGTCTTGTCCACAAAAAACAGGAAAACCCAACCGGCGAAAACCGCCCGATCAGTCTCCTCTCGTTCATCGAGAAAGTGGGTGGAAATTTCTTCGACAGCGCGATCAAGTGGCACTTACTCAGCAATAACCTGCTCACTGAAGCTCAGTTTGGTATCTGCCAGGGTCACTCAGCACCTGATCTCATTGCAGCCTTGGTCCAAACATGGAGGAAGCAGCTGTACTTAATACCTGAGGTGCAAGTGACTGCACTTGAGTCCAAAGAAGCTTTTGACCGAGTGTGGCATCAAGGAACACTCGCAAAACTGAAGTCAATAGAAATGAGTCGGGAAACTCTCCACTGGTTGGAGTCGAGCCCGGGGGTTCCAATACATTCTAAAAGATTTCCAGCATTAACAGGAATTCGCTTTTGGTTGATACACTGTGGGTGGCAATGGAAGGATCCATTGAGAGCAGTTTATCGTGCAGGTGGCTGGTTGTTCTTGGGTTTCGATTCTCGCGTGGGGCTTTTCAATGAGTTCGTATGCAAGAGGTCCCGCTTTCATCTCCAGAACGAGCCCAGCAAGCATTTTAATGCAGTATTTTTTCGCGCTCGTGGTGGTGGCAGTTCCGGAAATCAGGACCAAGTTTGAACACCCGGGAAGTCATTGCAGAGAATGCATCACCTCAACACACGTGATGAAATGAACACAGGGTTTAAAGAACGTTTCTCCGTGTTAGGGGACTCTGAAATTATCCGAATGCATCACATAAGGGAACTGTCTACTTCTGGATTCAGGTGGGAGGCTGATTGAACTCAGTGAAAATCTTGACTGAAAGGCCAAGCAGAGCCGGGATCTCCAAAGATTTATTTTCATTTCCCACAGTTTAGCTGTGATCGGGCACTGGCAGTCAGCTGGGAAGGGTTTCTTCTTGCTACCAAATGCTTGTATGTTCCGGTCTTTCCGCGATGGGTTTTCACACTGTGTAGAAACATGTTGGATATCATGTTGAAGTGTTGAAACGATTCACATCAGCCCATTTACAACATCATCTGATCTGATGTGGTGGAAATGCATTTTATTGACAGAAAATACATTTCCATCTTTAGACACCTGGCCGAATATTCAGGACCTGTACGAAAGAGGATCATTTATTCCAACAGATCATGAATGCAAAAAGCATAGAAGGAGATTTAATAAATCGACACCGCGCGACGAGGTGGCCGAGAGGTTCAGGCGATGGACTGCTAATCCATTGTGCTTTGCACGCGTGGGTTCGAATCCCACTTTCGTCGTCACTTTATTAACGGTCACGGCTGAGGGCCAAGTGCTGGTAAGTGGGATTAGGTAGGTAGGTCACGTGTTTCTCACCTCTCGGTGCAGACTCGATGTGCTGAAGGGCCACTTCTGCACTGTGAGATGATGTGCTTCCTTGAAATCCTGCATCGTTATTTCTTTCTCCCTGTCCGCTAATTTTCAGTTGTATAATTTGGGCCTCTGCTCCTCCATCGTTTGCAACATCTCACCAATTAAAAACAAAACGAAACGAAACTCGTGCATTCGTGGCCTCAATCAGATTATGGTTCATTGTGAATCCAACTGCCAAAGTATTTCTCACTCAGTTAAACTATTTATGAAATTTGAAAATAAACTTCTCCCACGGCTTATTGTTGTGCGTTTGCTCTCTCGTTCTTTGCTTTTTCTGTTAGTCGTCCTTGTGATGTAAATCGACAGAAAGCAAAGAAGGCCACGAGGAAGGGAGGGAAAATCATGTTCCCTTTCAGGATCCCTGTTTTATTTTCAATGCACTGAATATGATCAAGGTCTAAGGAAGTGAATCTAGGACAAGCAACAACAGGCTTCTTATAGCTGGGCTTGTGGCGCAACGGTAGCGCGTCTGACTCCAGATCAGAAGGTTGCGTGTTCAAATCACGTCGGGCTCATGGCTCTTCACTATACCTGATGCTTTTGTCTGGACACAAATTTCCTTGTGTCTGGATTCTGGCGAAATGTTTAATTTCAGAACCATGGTGAAAGTAATCTCTTCCGATTTTCCGGCTCAGTTTTCATTTTACACAATTTTACATTGGAACAAAGTTTCAGCGATGTGGGGTATCTACTGTTTTTGCAATTGCTCTGTTACCCAGCATAAGAAGGAAAACACAAAGTGTCCATCTTGGGGTTTAAACCCACAGCCGCTTCCGTCCATACAGCTGCTTAATTCCGTTGGCTAGAGTTGGTTGTGTAAACTATAATCACCCGACTTTATTTTATCTATAAGTCAGGAGATTGAAACTCGTCCTTTTAAAGCAGAGCGACAGTGAGTTCAGTTAAAACAAATGTCTAAAAACAGCAGCAATTTCATTCTGCTCACGGCATCCAGTTATAGCGACCTGCATTAAACAGCAGGAGCGGAAACCGCATCCCGACACCCGCCTCTTCACATTAACCGGCAGCCTGAATTTCAGTTTTGGGATTTTAGAGAAAGCGGATGTTTTTGTGGAAACTGAAGTCACTTTTCCTGTGAATGGAGCCGGTTAAAGAGCCAGGGCCGGCCTAAGAATCCCCGAGCCCGGTGTCAGAGGGAGCCTGGGGAGAGGACAGATTCCAGGGAAAGGGAATGAGATTAGAGAGAAGGAAGGTTTTTGCGGATTTGAGGGGACTGAAGGGATGGCGACGGGAGGAATGCAAACGGGGGAGAAAAGGGGAGGGGTTGTGGGGGACAGCATCTGTCAGAACGAGGAAGAGAGCGACGGAGGAAAAGAGGGAGGGAGCTGCGGGGAGGGCGGGAATGAGGAGGAACTTGCATTTCGCCAGCACATTTTGCAACCGCAGAAAGATCCAAAACCGCACAGCCAATGGGTGGGTATTTTTGGCAAGGGGGTTGATGGGGGGTCTTGGTAATTGAGATCCGTGCTTGAATGTGCACAGCAGGATCCCACAGGCAGTAACCTGATCAATATTTGGATAACCTGTTTCAGTGATTCTGGATGAGGGATTATTAATGATCCCAGGACTCCGGGTAACACTCCTCTTCTCTTGCTGTAAATAGCCTGGTTGGATTGTTCACATCCCTCCGAGAGGGGAAGATGGGATCCCGGTTTTAAATGTGGTTTATTACTGGATAGTGTCATATATCCTTGTTACCCCTCTGTGGGTATTACAGTACATCGTGGTAAACAATTTACCTCTTCGAGAAGGTCAAGGAGTTGGAAACACTGAGAAACTGCTCGTTCTGCCATTACTAACTCACGTGGCCACTGATAATAAAACATAACCTCTTCCAGTCGGTGGAGATGTGATGCAGACATACCTCAGAATAAAGCTCACACACCACAGCAGATGTTGCCCATTGTCTTCAAAGACAGTCGATTGAAGAGTCTCCCTCCTTGTTTCGTTGAACTTCTCAATGTTGTAATGGTGTCTGCTCCATTCCTGGGGCAAATGTGGGAATCAGAAATCATCACTTCCTCCCTATGTAGATCCGACTGATAAGAGTTTTTGTCATTAATTTCTCTCAGCCTCTGACACGTTATCACATCCAATCTTTAAAACAAAGATAACGTTTTCTGATTGCAACACTTGAATCGAAATTCCTGCAACCTCTCTCTCCCTGCCCTGCTAAAAAGTCCACCTCTTTCAACTGTGAGTGTTAATCTCTCATTCCCTGTAGCACCTCTCTAAATAACAATCTAGTGCTGCTTCTGCTCTCAGAGTACAATGTCCCCTGTCTTTGCCCTATTCTGTGAACTATGATTCAGTCAGTTGCTATCACGTTTTTACAGGCAGAGGGTTGTGAGTTCAAAATCTCTCCAGAATTCTGAGCAGAAAGTCCGGCTGACACTTCAGTGCCGCGCTGAGCCAAAGTTTCACTGTTACAGTTGCCAGTTTTGAGATGCTATGGCAAACTGAGGTGCCATCTGCCTTCACATGTAAAATTACCATGGCACAATTTCGGACAGCGGCACGGGAGTTATTCCATCGTGTCGGAGCCAACATTTGCCCCTCAATTAACACCACTTCAAAACAGATTCTCCTGCCTTCATCACATTGCTGTTCCTGGAAGCTGGCTGCTGCAAACCCTTTAATAATATAGTTCAAAAAACATCGTGATTGAAACGCTGCAAGGAAAAGACAAGGCGTTAATGACAATTCTGCTGAGAGAGCTTCATTGGACAGGAAATCAGGCGAAGAATACGAGGAATCGACACCAGAGAACCAATCAACATCAAAACTGAAACAACTCCTGTGAAATCAATGAGTAAAAGCCGACAGCTCCGTGCACCATCAGTTCATCACCCAGAGACACTCACAAAAGAATTTAGTCTCCTGTCTTAGACAGTACCTCTTGAATGAGAATGACTTCCTTCCACTCCGGGGCTATGGGTTCTGAGGTGACTCCACACACTCTGCCGCAGATCCCGAGGGGAGTGTGAAAGCCTTTCACTGAGTTTCAAGGTTGCAGATCTGATCTTGGAAGTATCGCTGCTGTGTTCCCTGGAGGCGGGGGTCTCATTCTTAATGCAAAAACCTGACATCATTACCAAATAAAAAATCTGGAGATGTAGGACGTTAGAATCCACTCATCTCTGATTCACTTTTATTCATTTTTGTTTCCTGTAATAAACAAGTTGTGTGTAGCTGTCCATTAAAAATAACAAACAGTATTCGGAAGATTCTGGCCAGTACCTTCAGGATTTCCGCTGTTGCATCCGACAACAGCCTCAGCTGCATCACATCTGGACCTCGTGACTTATTAACATTCATTGCAGCCAATCCTGCTCAGACCGCTTCTTTCACAAGATTTATGGGAACAACAAACATATTCGCAATTTGTCGATGGAAAAAGTGAGAACCTTTCTTGAAGAGGGTTTCAAGAGGCCTTTGTGGTAAAGAAGTAGAGTTAGCAGAAACAAAAGTAGCAATAAGTGGAATGAAGGGGGCGGGTTGTCCATGAGCTGATTGAAGATTTTCACGAAGGTTTATTTCGAGAGATTTTAAGTATATTTCTTCTACATCTTTTAGGAAATTAACATTCGTGATCGAAAATGTATTGTGATTTCAGTTTATCATCATAATGTAGAGAGACGTGATTCAAAGAATTGGAGGCATATCAGATTATAATGTGGATTATAAAATGCTGGTGAGGGCTAGGGGAAAGTTTTAGGGAAGACGGCAAGGCCTTGGAGAGCGTACATTGGGGATTTACTGGAATGGTATCAGCGGTGAGGGATTCCGTATGTGGCTGGACAAAGAAACAACAACTAGGGATGTTCTTCTTACAACAGAGAATGTTGAGGGGAGATTTAGTGCAGGTATTTAAATTGATCCCAGGCATATGATTTTCTTATACACATTATTCAATATTTTTCCATTGACTGAATGTTAGGTAACCAATGAACAAATTCAACATAATCAGCAGGGTTTTGCTTTTGTCCGAAATAATTTTGTCAGGAAATGTTTCACGTTTGTAAATTTAAAAAAATCCTTGACCTGATGTGATGGAAGGTTATTTTACTCACAGAAGCTGAATGTCCAACATTGCACACCTGCCTGCCTATTCAGAACCATCTTGTCAACGGTCCTGGATGGAAAAAGAATATGAGACTTTGTTTTGAAACTCAGACAGGTGACGAAGTGATAGAGAGTTCAAGGTGAAGGAACGATTATCCATTCTGATTTGGATCCTTGTTGCTTGTTTGTGGACATTATCAATTAATTGCTTCTTCCTGTTTGCCAACATTTTGAATCAAATAGGCCTGGAATCCTATCCTTGTTAATATCTCACTGGAGATTCCGGGTCTGTTCAGGCCATAAAACCACTGAGATTGAGAGCTTCAGTTTTTCACTCAAATTTTACTGGAATGATGATAAAATAGGATTCATGAAAGGCAGTAAGACATTTTCCTCCCTCCCTTCTATTCTCTGGATTTACACCAGCTGAAAGCAACAGAAAAAAATAATGGTGACGGAGCAGAAAAACAAGATTATCATTAGGGAACACATTTAATTTAGTATTTACTTGATAAGTTAAGTGAGTGAGCAAGTTTTAGCAAAATAAGTTTAAATTTAGGGCCCTTTTAAATAAACATATGATACTTAGAGCAGGGTGTTATTTTTGGGGTGAGATAGTGGCAACTGTGGAAGAACAGGGGGCCATGTACAGACATCATTACAAGCTATTGGACAGGAAGGTGAAAAAAAACAAGGCTAATAGAATACAACTGACTGAACTCATTCTACAGTTATGTAAGATACTGTTTAGATCCCATTCAGATCATTGCGTTCAATTCTGGACAACAAAACCTGAGGAAGAGTGAAAAGTGGGTGCAGCTGTGTTGCCACAATCAAATAGTGAGGACAGATTGCAAAGCATAGTTTTGTAATGCCTTGAAATTCGAAGATTAAGGGGTGATCTGCCTGAAATGTTTATGATGATTCAAGGATTTGACAGGGTAGATAAGTAGAGGCTATGACGTCTGGTGGAGGCGGGGTGGAGCCAGGCCAAAGGTACACAACATTAAAATTAGAACGAGAGAGATAGATTGAGCCAATCGTGAGTTCATTAAATGGCAGGGCAGGCATGGGGGAAGAATAGTTTACTTCTGTTCCTATGTTTCAATTTTAATAATCTTGGACTGAACAGGTTTACAAATTATCACCCAGTCTGTACACGTTGTCTGTTAAAGTTAGTTATTCCACCCCCTTTTCAGAAAATAAAACTTAATCTGGAGGGAACTGAAACGAGGCGCCACTCCTCAGCGTTCTGTGATGAACCCAAAAAGGAACAAGCTGAAATTTATCTTTCAAAATGGAGATCGAGCCCTCGGAGACTGCGAACTACAGTTCCCAGGGGGTCGCAAAGGCTAGTTCTGAAATGGTCGCACATGCGCAGGTTGTTCTTTTAGCGACGTCGTTGATACTGCGCATATGCTGTTCGTCAAATACTTGCACATGCGTATTTGGCGCATTTTCTCGACTTCAGGCCGGGACAAGGCTTTGCACACATGCGCAATTCGTTTCCATTTTTTCCAGGTTGGAAGTTACTTCTGCGCCTGCGCAGTAGTGAAAACAGGTCAAAAGCAAAACAGCGTGAAAAGGGACGCAGGTGACTAAGAGAGCTCCTTTCTGAAAAAAGTGCCAGAAAAAGCTGGACAAAGGAGAGGTACATGGAGCAGTTCCCAAAACAAAGGAGCAGTCCCAAACCAGGGACTGGTACAGAAAGAGCTCTCAGGAAGTTGAAGGATAAGGACAGGAATCTGAAACAGATCCTGTTCAGTGAAGACTGAGGAGTAGAGTCAGAGCCGCGCGGAGCAGACTTAGAATGAGATGGGCTTGCAAGAAGCCAGATAATCTGCGTAGACAGCCAAAGGTTGGCCCTTATTATGGACCTTTGGAGCAATGTTGTTCTGTTTGGCGGGGCCTAATACCGGATAGTGTCCGTGTGGAAGGTGAAGATTGAATGTGCGGATAGATCCAGGAGAAAAGAACCTTGGAAAGAGAGGCTGAAACCCTGGAGGTGGACCCTTCTTGAAGGTAACTGAGAGAAAGCGTCGTTTGGGAAAGAATACCCAACCGAGATCTTCGAATGTGAAGATTGGAAACCCTTGTGAGACAGGCAAAGTTTCATTGAGACTAGTTGCCTCACAGTGCTATGAGCAACTGGGGGATTAATGAGAAATCCCTCGAAACTTGGTTTTGGAGTGTGGTATGTCCGACTGCAGCTCACCCATTCAGCTACATAGACTACACTTGCCGTGAACGTTAGAACATAAGATATTTTTGTAGTTTATGTTATCTTTATGTATTTGTGTATATCAGTAAAGGTATAGTTTGGGTGAAGGAGCAGTGTAATGTACTTCGCCTTTCCTTGCATAATAAATGTTTTATTATTGTGTTAAAATTTCATCAGCAGACTCCTGTGATTCTGTTCAGTAACCATCCTTCACGTTTCTAAGCAAAAAACGTATAAGATATATCATATAAAGTTCCACCCTGGATCTGACTTACCCAGCAGTAACATCAGCTGGGATCGTAACGTTTGTTGTTATAAGAGAAAAAAGACCCAACTGGTCACTCCTTCTGTCTCTGTCCACCACGAATTTCTTTATTTCTTAATTATTCTTCTTTGCATGAGCTGCAGGGCCAGCATTTTTTGCTCTTCCCTATTTGCCCTTGAACTCGGCTAACTCAGAGAGCAGTTAAGGGAATAATATTGCTGTGGGTGGGGAGTTACATGCGGGCCAGACACCGACAGCGCCGCAGACTTCTGTATCTCAAGAGCTTTGATGAAATAGATTTGTTTTGAGAACAATTGACTATAGTTTTATGGTCGCCATGACTAAGATGAGATCACAATTCCATATTTATTACCTAATTGAGCTTGAATTCCATCAGCTGCCACCACGGGATTTAAACACATGTCCACGGAGATTAGAAACAAAAATAAAAATAGCTGGAAAAACTCAGCACGTCTGACAGCATCTGCGGAGAGGAACACAATTAACGCCTCGAGTCCGAATGACTCTTCATCAGAACTAAAGAAATATAGAAATGTGGTGAAATATAAGCTGGTTGACGGGGGGTGGGACAGGTGGAGCTGGATAGAGGGCCAGTGATAGGTGGAGGCAAAGAAGAGATTGCCAAAGATGTCATAGACAAAAGGATAAAGTGGTGTTAACGGTGCTGATATTATCTAAGGAGTGTGCTAATGGTGACATTAAGGGCAGAAAGCAGGACAAACAAGTGGCAGATAACGCTAGTGGGCCTGGGGTGGGGCGAAGATATCGAAATGGGCTAAAAGGTGGAGATAAAACGATAGATCGAAATAAATTTAATAACAGGTGGGATAAGAAAAATATATTTTAAAAATATGAATTTGGAAAAAAGGGGATCGGAAAGGGGGTGGGGATGGAGGAGAGAGTTCATGATCTGAAGTTGTTGAGCTCAACATTAAGCCTGGAAGGCTGTAGAGTGCCTAACCGGAAGACGAGGTGCTGTTCCTCCAATTTGCTTTGAGCTTCACTGGAACATTGCAGCAGGCCAAGGACGGACATGTGGGCTTGAAAGCAGGGTGGTGTGTTGAAATGGCAAGCGACAGGGAGGTCTGGGTCATGCTTGCGGACAGACCGAAGGTTTCAGATTTCCAGCATCCGCAGTATTTTGCTTTTGTGCACGGAGATTAGTCTGGGCTTCAAGTTGAGGAACACAGTGACACTGTCGTCCATCCCTATTGTACACAAACGCAGTGCGTTTAGCTTATGTTTGAGCCGCTTCACGGAGAGATTGGAATTTCTTCCAAAGCATTTTATTAATCCCATGAAATGGGTTGAGGCAAAGCGTTTTGTTCCAGTTGGAAACATCAAAAATTGATCGAGGTCCATCAGATATTGTGGATTTGTTAGAAATTGAAAAAAATACAAAGATTGTATAAAATAACAAGACACTGCGTTCTGAGAAAGAGCTCTGAAATGTTTGGGGGGCGGGGGGAAAAGCAAAATCTTCAACTGACGAGTAAGACCCACGGTTTTCAGAAAGTTCCAATCGATTTCTGTATAAAGCGACCGCGGGAGGACTCGAAGCTGCAATCTTCTGATAGCATCATTACACACACCGAAGTCAATCGACTTGCCCATTAGGCCCCGCGGTACTTACACGGCCTAGTAAACCGATACTGGTCCCATGTGAATAAATATGTGGTTGTATTTATTCCATAAATTCCAGAAATTAGTCCACGAAACATTTAAACCACGCCTTGAAGAAAGTCCTTCTTTCCATTTAACGAGTAATTTGATCGAATTTTTCGTCATGTTAAGGCGGTAGCATCAGAGAGCGAAACTATTTCCGATGGCTGGGAATCCAGGAATCGTGCACTAAAATTAAACCAAAATGCTGCAGGTGCTGGAAACTTGAAATAAAAACTTCTGCAAAAGGCCAGGCAGCATCTGAGGAGAGAGAAACGTTTCAGCTCCGTTTGACTCTTCTTCAGAGCTGAAGAGATGTAGAAATGTGATGGATTTTATACTGTGGAAGAGAGCGGGTGGAGCAGGTGGAGCAAAACAGAAGGTCGGGTATAGTCGGGACCTCAGCAGAGACTTGACAAAGATATCATGGTCACAAGACAAGGAGAGTGTTAAAGGTAGTGTTAAAGACTATGGTAAATGCTAATATGGGGCATAAAGGTACGATTACAGAACGTGTTAACAGCAGAACAAGGTCAGCGCTCTCCAAAGGCAAATATGAGAACATGTAACAGATGACCATGTAGGGGGAGGAGGTTAGAATTCATGGTCTTGAACTCAATGTTAAGTCCTGAAGGCTGTAAATTGCCTTGCCAGTAGATGAGATGCTGTTCCTCCCATTTGCGTTGGGCTTCACTGGAGCATTGCAGCAGTCCACAGCGGAAATGTGAGCCTGAGAGTAAGATGGTGATTTGAAATGGCAAGTGACCGGAAGACAGGGTCATGCTTGAGGACTGAGCAAAAATGTTCCGTAAAATGGTCACCCAGTCTTCGATTAGTCTCCACAATGCCGCTGATCCAAATGCCATCTGAAAATCTAAATACAGCACATCCAATATTTCCCTTTAACCACAGCAAAGAAATCCAACAAACTGGTTAAAAATGATTCCCCTTTTCCCAAAACCATGTTGACCCTGCTGATTGCCTTGAATTCATCTACGTGCCCTGTTATAAATCCTTTAATAATAGCTTCTAAAAATTTCACTATGATGGATGTTAAGTGAACTGGCATATTGTTTCCTGCTTTCTGCCTCCCGGCCTTTTTGAATACAGGTGTTAAATTAGTTATTTTACAACTTAATGTAGACTTCCCCGAATCTAGAGAATTTTGGAAAATTAAAACCAACTCTTCAACTACATCACTCGCCACTTGTTGAAAATGTTTTTTCTGTCGGTAAATTACATTTCCATCACATCAGGTCACGGATTTTTATGAATGGGCTGATGTGAAACACTGCAAGACCATGTGCAACATGTTTCGTCACGTTGTAAATAAAACATCGCGGAATAACGGGAAGATCCAATCATTGGATCGCATCAACATGACCATCAGCCAGACGCCTTAAACATTAGGCCATTGTCGAAGTAATGACTATTCTAATATGTTTTGAAATGCCAACTGACAGGACGAATTGATTTAATTCCACATGATTGGCGAGGCGCTGCCTCAAGCCGACGAGGCGGATGGTGCTGCTGATCTTCACCAGAACAGACAGTTAGAGTGAACATTGATCATCAACCAGGCCTTCAGAGAATTCAACAAAACAAAACGTGCGGAAAAACAATGAGAAATAACAAATCGATTCGATTGGAATGTAAAATATCGTTTAGAAATGAGAAACCATCGATGGAAAAGGAAAGTAAATTGGAATTCCCGTCATTTTCTAGACCCGGGAGAGAAAAGAGAAACGGAGGGAAAAAAATGTCGATAGGAAGAAAAGAAATGATGGAGCTGCTTCCTTGTTTTCTGTTTATCCTGTCGCTAATCAATACTGCATTAAAACATGTAAAAACAACTGGGTGAATTTAACGGAAAGTGATTGTAGTCGCTGCCCGATTGCGCCTGAACTCTCCAATTGGGTTTGTTGGCCATCGCTGGACTTGAGCTCCAGATCTAGCTGCCCCTGTAGCCTATCTGTTTCAGTAAAGAGGCAGAAGAGGCATCCACACGTCAATGTGCACAAATTCCGAGGCATGTTCTGTCCAGAAGAAGCAGGACAAATCCAACCCAGCCAAATACTGCTCCATTAGTTTATTCTTCATCATGTACAAAGTGATGAAAAGTGCTGTTGTCCGTACTATCACCACTTACTGCACTTACCCAGCAAGAACCTGCTCACTGACTCTCAGTTTGTGTTCCGTCTGGGCCACTCAGCTACTGAAATCATTGCCGCCTTTGTCCACACAAGAGCTGAACTCAAGAGGTGAGGTGAGAGTGACTGCCGTTGACATCAACGCAGCATTTGACCCAGTGTGGCAACAAGGAGCCCGAGCGAAACTGAAATCAATGGGAATCAGCTGGACAACTCCCCATGAGGGGGAGTCAGGCCTAAAAGAAAGGAAGGTGGTTGTGGCTGTTGTAGGACACTCAGCTCAGTTGCAGGACATCACTGAGGGAGTTCTTCAGAGGAATGCCATTGGCCCAACAATCTTCAGTTGCTTCATCAATGAACTTGCCGCCATCATAAGGTTAGAAGTGGGGATGTTGGTGGATGTTGTGCAATGTTCAGCATCATTCATTTATCAGATAGTGTAGCAGTCTGGACCATATACAGCAATATCTAGACAATATTCTAGCTTGGGCTGATAAGTGGAAGATAACATTCGCGCCATTAAGTTTTAGGAAATGACCGTCCACAACAAGAAGTAACCTAATCATCAGCCCTTGACATTCAATGGCAGTTCTGCCGCAGAATCTCTCACTATCAACACACTGGGGGCTACCATTGACCAGGAATCGAACTACACCATCCATTTGAATACAATGGCTGCAAGATCAGAGGACGCGACTTCGGTTGAGTAACTCACCTCCTGACTCCCCAAAGCTGCTCCACCATCTTGAAGGCACAAGTCGGGAGTGTGATGGAATGCTCTCATCTTGCCTGGATGAGTGCAGCTCCAACAGCACTCAAGAAGCTCGATAGCACCCAGGGCAAAGCAATCCGCTTGACTGGCACCTCATTCACCACAATACACATGCACTCTTCCCACCACTGACGTACATTGGCAGCAATATGTACAAGAGGCACTACAGCAACTCACCAAGGCTTCTTCAACCGGACCTTCCAAACCCGCAGCTCTACCACCACGAAGGACAAGGGCAGCAAAATCATGGGAAGGGCACCATCTGCAATTTCACCTCCAAGCCACACACTATCCTGAGGTAGCACTTTTCCGTGGTTCCTTCACTGTTGCTGGGTCAAAATCCTGGAATTCCCTCCCAAACAGCACTGTGGATGCACCTACAACACATGGACTGTGGCTATCACAACAGTATAATAGTTCTCATAATGTTATTGTTTTAAAAGTGGGTTAGTAGTGCGGTATGAATAGTTTCTGTGCGTGTGTGTGGGCTTTAATTGAGTTAGAGGCAGCTGGTCTGGAGGCTTGACTCATCAAAAGGGAGCTTTGTTTGAGATGCTAATTTAGTAAACATGGCTGAAGTTTTAGAATGTGAGGTGAGGAGAATTTGCATTTTTAGATAAATCAAGGTAGCATGAATTTCAGAGAGATGATAGAATGTTACGCCTAGCCACAGAAGCTAGGCCAAGCACTGTAATTATTTTTTCCCAGAGGTTTCTGATAATATGAGCACCATGCAATGATTTATATTATGAGAAAAGTAAAGTTCCAAAGACATACGGGAACAATGGAATATACATTAAAAGGGAGAAACTTGTCTAAAGAATATAGAAGTTCTGTGTAAGGGAAGGCATTGCAAGATCCACCAGAAGTGTGAAAAGCCTCCAGTGTTTGTTCATTAAGGTGCTGTCTACAGAAACAGAAGCTGGGAAAAGCCACTTTGAATTCTACTGTTCAGGGTATTATGTTTGACTTGGCTGGATCAGTTTAAATCTATTTTTTAACGCTGCCTTAATGGGGGTATAACTGGAAGCCAGATTAATTAGCGGATGTACAAGTTATTGTAGCAGTAATTTGTAGACCTATGTATGTACTTGAAATATTTTATTTTGCTAATAAATGTTTAATTTAGTTTTGAAAACACCTTTAGAGTCTTGGTAGATATAATACTAGTGAATTCAGGGCACGCACCTTGAAATAAAATACAAATTGCCAAATCGTTGTGACCTAGTGATCAAATTTCCTTTGTGGATTTGATCCGCCTGGCTCACACCATCTGCCGCGTCATAACAGTAGCGGATTAAGAAGGCAACACACCGCCATCTTCTCAAGGGCAATTCAGGATGGGCAAAAAATGCTGGCCTATCCAGCGATGTCAACATCCTATGAACGAATACAAAAAGGTAGACGGCGGAGCTGTGAAATATTTAAAGGGAAAACTTCTTCATAGATCTTCCTGCTTCCCTCCCTCTCAATCACACAGAACAGCAAACTCACGGAATCGTAACATACCCAGAGACGGAAAATTCAGAGCTAAACACATCAAATACACCCCCAAGACCCCTCAGATCAAGTCATCAGGCTCCTCTGCTCTGATTCGATGAGAATTTAGTTAAAATATCCTCCTAACAAACACGCTGTGGTTAAATCCCTGTCGAAGAAACTAACATTTGGATTAATTTGTGAAGTTAAACAAAACGGGGCCGAATCATTTTCTTTTCAGAAAGGTTTTCAGAATGGCTGTTTGAAATTGTCCCTTCTCATATAGTAATTCGCTGCACAAATTCACAATTCAAAGTTGCCGCAATCCCCCACAACTTCAATCAACGATTCTTTTTGCGATTGCATTGGACCTGGAAACCGCTCTCGGCATTAATCTCACTGAACCAGTGCCTGACCACCTTGTATCTGTCAGCGTGGAGGTGACGGTGTTAGGGTCGCATTGGGCCACTTAAAATGAGACTGGGGCACGACGCAAGGGGGAAGGGCGAGTGTTCACCGAGGTTTCTCATACATTCCAAAAGCGAAATAATGAAGATGCTGCAAATCTGAAGAAAACTCAGAAAAAGCTGGAAATACACAGCAGAACTGGGAGCGTTTGTGACGGGACAAACAGAGTGAACGTTTTAGATCGGGACCCGTTTGGTTAAATTCACCCAGTTATTTCCATTCTGTTTTATCCAGTATTGAAGGGTGAGTGAAGAAACAGATAATAAGGCAGCAGTTTTTTTTTCATTCCTTATCGTTCTTTTTTTTTCATTTTTCATCAATTTCTCTTTTCTCTTCCGGATCTATAAAACGACGAAGATCCAATTCAATTGGCTGTTTGCGATATATCAATCGAAATTCAACATTTCAATCCAATAGATTTGTTGTTTCAGGTTATTTATCGCTCTCTGTGTTTTATTGTGATTTAATCTCTCGCGGTTTGTATGATGATCAATGTTACATCTTACTGCCTGTTCTGGTGAAGATCAAAAACAGAAACGACATTTCCAACATTGCACAACTGGCTGCACAGTCGGAACCGTTTTCACAGACAGGACGGGCCTCATTCTGCGCTGTTGTAAATCTAAGAGTTTATGTTTCCCTCTCTCTGGCCAAACTGCACAAACTTTATTCTCCTTTTATCGTTACTGATTTCCAATACACCATAGGCTACCGCTTTTGCTTTTTTCCTGCGTTTCACTGGATTAAAACGAATGACAACAGTACCTTTTTCCATTGTTGATCAAAAGTAATCGATGTGAAACGTGAACATCGGTTTCACTGTCCGTGTTACTGCCTGAGATGCGGAGTAATTGCCAAAATGTCTGATTTCCCAATCACGATGTCCAAAGATGTTTGGTCGACTGTAGATGGCATTGAAACGATTCCTTAGTTGCACCGGGGACACGTTACCGGCTGGCTCGTTGGTCTAGAGGTATGATTCTTGCTTAGGGATTTTCATTGTGTGAACTTGCAAGAGGTCCCGGGTTCAAATCCCGGACGAGCCCTGCTATTTTTCAAATTCTAATTACGGAAATCAGTGCGAGACCCGACACCCGGGAAGTCATTGCAGAGAATACTTCACTTCAGCGGACGTGAAGAAAATGACCGCAAAGTCTCCTCGTGTCATGGGACTCTGAATTCATCCCACTGCACCAAATGCAGCAACTCCCACCTTGTTGATTCAGGTGGGATGCCCAATGCAGTCACTTGCAATTTTGCCTGAACGAACACACAGAATGGCATAGCTTGATTTTTTTTCGATATTTGAGCTGTTTTCTAGTATTTGCACTGAGCAGAAAGTGAGCGTTTCAGCAATCCGGTTCAGGGGGAATTAACAATCAGGACATCTGGGCAGGACTAAAATTGTGGAGCAGCAAAATGTTTCACTCCCCGTATTACAGCCGGAGCTGAGCTGGAATTGTTCATTGCTGTCTTTTCACTATAACAATGTAAAAGGGTGACTGAAGCACTTTGATGGCAATCAACATCTATATTCATTGAAGCGGGTCATCTCCGCTGGCTCTTTGGTCTAGGAGTGCGATCCTTAGTTAGGAATTTTTGTTGAATTGGTTTGCGAGAAGTGAAGGGTTCAACCCCCAGCCAAACATCATCGTTTGTGGCTTTTGGTCCAAGATGTGGGCTGCGTAAGGAAAACAATGAAGAGCTGTGCTCTGGAAGGTGGGATTTACTGAAATCGGGAGCAGGTTTGAGAATCCGGGTCGTTATTGCTTAGAATTTATCCACGCTGCACGTGTGGGGAAAATAAACACAGGCCTTATAAATGTTTGCCTATGTAATCTGACTCTGAAATTATCCCAAAACAGCAATTCAGGCAACACCATGCTTGTGAGTTCAGGTTGCTGGCTGATGAATTCTGTTGTAATATTATCTGAAAGGACTGAGAGAGCTGGTAACCCCGCAGCTTGGTTTTTATTTGACCGCATTTACATGGTATTCCAGGAGTTTCACTGAGGAGAAAATGGGCCTTTATGTGGTTCCGCAATCTCGTTCAGGGGGAATTAACAACCAGCATGTAGCTGTAAGTAAGCATTTCCTTGCAGACATTAACGTGTTCCATCCCGCGCTCATATTCACATTTGAAAATGAACATTGTAACCAGCTCCCTTTCCTAGATGTGCTATTTGAGAAATCCGCTAAATGAGTTCTCTGCTACTGTCAACTTCAAGCCGATCACCACTGTTCTGATTAGCGTGGGTAGAAAATTGGCAGCTGGCAGAAAACAGAGAGTAGACATAAATGGGTCATTTTTTTCTGTTTGGCAGGATGTGACGAATGGGGCCGCGCAGGGGTTTGTGCTGGGGTCTCAACTTATTACAATTTATATCAATGACTTAGATGAGGGTAGGCAAGGCATAGTAGTTAAAATTGCAGAAGAAACAAACATAGGTAAGTTGCTAAGAGGACATAAGAAGATTGTAGACGGATATAGATAGGTTGAATGAATGGGCAAACATTTGGCAGATGGTGAAGTTTTTCGGTTTGGCACAAAGATTAAAAAAAGCAGATTGTTATTTAACGGGGTACGCCTGCAGAATTCCGAGGTGCTGAAGGATCTAGGTGTTCTAGTTCTCGATTCACAGAAAGTTAGTGCAGGTACAGCAAGAAATTGTGAAGGCTCGTGGAATGTTACCCTTTGTTACGAAAGGAATTGAACATAAAAGTAACAATGTTATGCTTCAGTTATAAATGGTATTGATGAGAGCACATCTCCAACACTGTGCGCAGTTTTGGTCTTATTTAAGGAAGCAGGTAAATGGGTTGGAGGTGGTACAGAGGAGGTTGACTGGATTAATAACCGCAATGAGCGGGATGCCTTATGAGGAAATGTTGTACAGACTGGGCTTGTTTCCACTGGAGTTAAGGAGATTGAGGGGTGACTTGGTTGAAGCATATAAGATCCTGGATGGTCTTGACAAGGTGGACGTGGAAATGATGTTTACTCTTGTGGGTGAGTCCAGAACTAGGAGGCACTGTTTTAAAATTCGGGGTCGCCCTTTTAGGACAGAGATTAGGAGAATTTGTTTTCTCTGAGACGGTTGTGTGACTTTGGAATTCCCTGTCTCAGAAAGCGGTAGGGGCAGGATCACTGACAATTTTTAAGGCAAAGGTACAAATTTTCATGTTAGGTAAGAGAATCAAAGGTTGTCGGAGGTAGATGGGAATGTGAAAATCGAAACACAAGCAGAGCAGACATGATCTTATTGAACAACAGAGCAGGCTTGAGGGGCTGAATGGCCCACTTCTGCTCCTATTTCGTAAGCTCGCATGTTGATATGTTTGACCAATCTGAGTTGTCTTGCCTTTTTTTGGAATTAAAACAAAAGCTTTGGATTAACTGTTTCTTGGTGCATTGTCTATGGCAACGCCTTAACCAGTCAGATTCCACATGCCAACCAATCAGCACCCTGTTTATCACATAGTTTTCAATGTTGTTCCCTTTGAAATTTGGCGTTCGTGTGTCTGTCCTGATAAGTGCAAGATGAAAAACTTCGACAGCATGTCTCTTTTTTTTATCAGAAACACTCAAGTTCTGTGCCACCAAGAGGCTATTTACCTTAAAACTGGGTGCTGTGGTTACTGACCCTTCTGTCACAGGATTTAAAAAAAAAACGTTCTCTTTATTTAGTCTATCAAAATCATTCATCATTTTGTGCAAATCATCACTGTTTTGTCGACATAGGCGACGTCAGGAAAATGCAGGGGACACTTTAAGATTGAAGCAGAATGTGAGTTTATCCACATTCAGGCTATTGCAACACCGTGAAGTCGTAAACCCGACCAAGGTGCTTTACAGGAGAGGCACAAGCAGCATTTGATACCGAAACATGTATTAGGCCAGGTGGCCAAACACTTCATCAAAGAGGTAGATTTTAAAGAGATCGTTAAAGGAGAAAGGAGGGCTGGGAGGTTTAGGGAAAGAATTGAAGAGCTGATGGTTCCGACAGCTGAAGGCACGGCCTCCAATGGTGGAACAAGGAAATGCGCGAATCATCAAGGGACCAGAATTAGTTTCAGATCGAGTAAGGGGATTGTCTGGAAATGGACACGAAACTCCAGCCTGACAAGTGAGAAATCTACCCCCGGCCCTCCAATATTCTCACTGCCGCTCGCCCCATGTGTCCAGTTGGAAAACGTTCTGAAGCAGCATGTAATCTGACAGGGAACCCGGGATAAGCCTCCACTGTCTGATCGAAAACTGCAACAGGAGCTGTTCATTACAATTGTGAGAGCCGCGTGGTGATGGTGCTGGTCTTGACATCCAGTGGTGTAGGTTCACATCGGCCTCATCATGTTATTGTTTAAAGGTGTCTCCCAGAAACAGTCTGGAGAGGTGACAGGGCAGTTCTGAGAGGCAGTGCCGTGCTGCATGTCACTATTACCAACTGGCTGCTAATGGACAGGTTGGAGTCTGCCTGAGGGCTGAGCAAACTGACTGTGTTCGAGCAATTCTCAATGTGTGTTGGAGGAGTTGCCCTGAGAATTTGATGATTCTGCTCAGTGGTTCGGAGGGAAAAGGAACAGGGACTTGAGTCACCATCACCAACAGGCATTATCGAACCAGTTTCTCAATTAAACCACAGTCATGGAGTTATAGGGTTTTAGAGCACGGAAAGAGGCCCTTCGGCACTTCGTGCCCGCATTGGTCAACAATCCCCTTTCTACTCCAATCCCATTCTCCAGCACTTGCCCTTTCTCCAGTACATCGATGGCTGCTTCAGTGCCGCTTCATGCTCTCGACTGGACCTGGAAAAAAATTTTAATTTTGCTTCCAATTTCCACCCCTCCATCATTTTCACGTGGTCCATCACTGACACTTCCCTTCCCTTCCTTGACCTCTAAGTTTCTATTTCTGGTGATAGATTGTCCACCAATATTCATTACAAGCCTATTGGCTGCCATAGCTACCACGAATACAACTCCTCGCACCCCGCTTCCTGCAAGGACTCCATCCCATTCTCTCAGATCCTTCGCCTCCGTCGCATCTGTTCTGATGATGCCACTTTCAAAAACAGTTCCTCTGACATGTCTTCCTTCTTCCTTAACCGAGGTTTTCCACCCACGGTTGTTGACAGGATACTCAATCCTAGCCGGCCCATCTCCTACACATCCGCCCTTGCACATTCCTCTCCCTCCCAGAACCAAGATAGGGTCCCCCTTGTCCTCACTTGTCACCCCACCAGCCTCCGCGTTCAAAGGATCATCCTCCATCATTTCCCCCAACTCCAGCATGATGCCACTACCAAACTCATCTTCCCTTCAACCCCCCTGGCGGCATTCCGTAGGAATCGTTCCCTCCGGAACACCCTGGTCCTCTCCTCCATCACCCCCTGCACCTCTACCCCCTCACACGGCACCTTCCCATGCAACCACAGAAGGTGCAACATCTGCCTCTTTACTTCCTCCCTCCTCACCGTCCAAGGGCCCAAACACTCCTTTCAAGTAAAGCAGCATTTCACTTTCACTTCCCTCAATTTAGTCTACTGCATTCGCTGCTCCTAATACGGTCTCCTGTATATTGGAGTGACCAAACGCAGACTGGGCCACCGCTTTGCAGAACACCTTCGTTCTGCCCGCAAGCATGTCCCAGACCTCCCTGTCGCTTGCCATTTCAACACTCCACCCTGTTCTCATGCCCACATGTCCGTCCTTAGACTGCTACAGAGAAGCTCAGCGCAAACTGGAGGAACAGCAACTCATCTTCCGACTAAGCACTTTACAGCCTTCCGGACTGAATATTGAGTTCAACAATTTCAGATCATGAACTCTCTCCTCCATCCCCACCCCCTTTTTCTAATAATTTATAATTAAAAAAATATATAAATCTTTCTTTTTCCACCTATTTTTAAATTTATTTCAATCTTTTGTTTTATCTCCACCTTTTACCCCATTTCGATCCCTTCCGCCACCCCACCCCCACTAGGTCCATCTGCCACTAGCCTGCTTGCTGCCCTTTATGCCCCCATTAGCACATTCCTTAGATAATATCACCGCCGTCAACACCCCTTTGTCCTTTTGTCTATGGCATCTTTGGCAATATCTTCTTTGCCTCCACCGATCATTGGCCCCCTATCCAGCTCCACCTGTCCCACCCCCCTCTACCAGCTTATATTTCACCTCATTTCTCTATTTCCTTAGTTCTGATGAAGAGTCATTCGGACTCGAAACGTCAACTCTATTCCTCTCGGCTGATGCTGTCAGACCTGCTGGGTTTTTCCAGTTATTTTTGGTTTTATTTTGGATTTCCAGCATCCACAGTATTTTGCTTTTGTCCTATATGCTACGTCATTTCAAGTGTTCATCTAATTGCTTCTCAAATGCCGTGTGGGTTCCCGCCTCTACCACCCTTTTAGGCAGTGAGTTCCAGATGCCCTCCACACTCTGGATGAAACAAAAATCCTCAAATCGCCTCTGTCCCACTTGTCCCTTACCTTAAATATATGCCCCCTGGCTATTGATCTCTCAAAAAAAGGAAGAACTTCCTCCTAACTACCCAATCTCTGCCCCTCATAACTTTGTGCACCCCAACAGGTCGCCCCCTCAGCCTCCTCTGCTCTCAGGAAAACAATCCTATCCGATCCAGTCTCTCTTCATAGCTGAAAGGCTCCAGCCTAGGCAACATCCTGGTGAGTCTCCTCTGCACCCTTTCTAGTGCAATCATATCCTTCCTATATTATGGCGAGCAGAACTGCACACAGTACTCCAGCTGTGGCTTAACTAGAATTTTATACAGTTCCAACATAACCTCTCTGCTCGTATCGTCAATTCCTCGACTGATAAAGGCAAGTATCCCATCTGCCTTCTTAACCACCTCATCGACCTGTCCTACTGCCTTCAAAGATCATTGGAAATGCGCAACAAGGTCCCTCTGATCCTTTGTGCTTCCTAAGGTGCTGCCATTCATCGTGTGATCCTTGCCTTGTTAATCCTCAAAAAATGCTTCACATCACACTTTTCAGGATTAAATTCCACTTACCATTGTTCTGTCCATCTGGCCAGCCCGCCTGTGTTATCCTGTGGTCTAAAGCTTCCCTCTGCGCTGTTTACCACACCATAACTTGTCATTTGCAAACTTACTGATCATACCTCCTACATCCATGTCTACGTCATTAATGTACACTACAAACAGCAAGCGACCAGCACTGAGCACTGCAGGATGCCACTGGACACAGGCTTCCTGTCACAAAAACAACCTTTGACCATCATGCTCTGTCTCCTGCCACTAAGTCAATTTTGGATCTAATGTGCCAAAATTCCCTGGTCCCATGGGCTATTACCTTCTTGACCATTTTCCCATGCGAGACATTGTCAAACACCTTATGGAAGTCCATGTCGACTATGTCAACTGCATTACCCTCGCCTATACACCTTGTCACCTCCTCCAAAAAATCAATCAAATTTGTTAGGCATAATATCCCCCTGGCAAAGCCTTGCTGACTATCCTTGATTAATCCTTGCCCCTCCAAGTGGAGATTAACTCTTCGCTCAGATTTTTTCCAGAAGTTTCCCTACCACTGATGTTAGACTCACTGGCCTATAGTTCCCTGGTTTATCCCTACCACTCTTCTTGAATAATGGTGTCCTCCAGTCCTCTGGCACCTCTCCTGTGGCCAGAGAGGATTTGAAAATTAATATCAGCGCCCCAGAAATCTCCTCCCTTGCCTCCAACAGCAGCCTGGGATGCATCTCTTCTGGGCCTGGCGACTTATCCACTATTACGCCTGCTAAAACCAGTAATACCTCTTCCCTCGCAATGCTAATTTGTTTCAGTGTATCACAGTCCCCTTCCCTGATTTCTATGCCTGCACCGTCCTTCTCTATAGTGAATACAGATGCAAAGTGTTCAAATAAAACCTCACCAACGTCTTCTGGTTCCTCACACAGGCTGTCACATTGGTACCTATTGGCCCTATCTTTCCCTAGTTATCGCCTTTACCCTAATATCCTTATAAGCGCCTTTGGATTTTCCTTTATTTTACCTGCCAGAGTATTTTGATGCCCGCTATTCGCTCCCCTAATTTGTTTTTAAAGTAACTCCCTGCACTTTCTATACTCCCCGGGGGCTTCCGCTGTTTTGAGCCCTCGGTGTCTGCCCTAGCTTCCAGTTTTTCTCCTTTTACAATCCAGTAAATGTCTTAACATCCAGGGTTCTCCGGACTTGATGGTCCCACCCTTCACCTTTACGGGAACATGTTGGCCTACAATCTTATAATTTTCTTTTTGAATGTCTCCCACTGCGATGATGTAGATTTTCCTACAAGGAGCTGCTCACACATGAATTAAAAACTAACTTCCAGGGGACTGGCACTCACGACTTTTGAATGTCCTTTTTGTCATTGTTTTAAGCAATACACACACGACCCATTGCACTACAGAGTCTCACATGTGGCAGCATTTCCCTTTGCCTTATAAGGATTTCTGACAATGTAGGACGAGCAGAGAGCTGCAAAAGTTCAGCATATCTGATATTAGAATATTAACAACGTTTCAAAACGACTTCATTGCTGCTCAAACGGATTGGAACGTCATGTGTTCGTCAAAAGCGCAGTTCCATCGCTCTCCCTCTGTTCATCTGTCTGTTTCTCTGACTATCCCTCCCTTAAATCTCACTCTCTCCCTCGCTCTCGATCAGAAAAGGCAACAGAAGGCTGAATAGATTCCGATTCCTCTTTCCCGTTATTCTTAAGGAAAATCAGCCATCGACAGAAAACACTTTTCATATTTCAACAAACAAATGTAATTTCTTTTTCAGAAAGTTCAGACGGAAATTTGAAGATAGGATGTTGTGCTACTGGGAAAAAAAACGGTTTAAAATTTGATGAACTCCCTGGATCTGGCGGCCCACAACCTCGGCTTTTTAAAGAATAGGTTGCAGGGTTATTGTAAGAAACGCCGCTGATTTTCCAGATTTCCCAGATTCTAGCACGGAACTATAGACTTAACCTCCATCCCCTTCCTGTCAGCCCTGTGTCGGTTCCATAGCTGCTATTTCTGCCCTTTTTCTTGAGCTGTAGAGATTCCTCAGAGACTCTTCAATGGTCTGTATCTTAGCTCCATCCAGCTGCCGTGATTTCCAATCCTGTTAGGCGGTTGCCTAGCAAAAAATTATCACTCGCAGTTATTGAATTATTAATTAAGGCAGCATTTACTGCTTACGAGGGAAGATTGCTTCACATCTCCATCTTTGCGCGAAGAAATAATTATTAACGCCTCTCCTGAATGGCCTGTCTCTGTTTGAAATTTATGTCCTTTAGTCCTAGACTCCACCACTTCACCAGTGTTTTTTTAATGTCCTCCTGAAATCTGTTGCAATCGTTCACATTGTTTTGATGACTTCTGAGTTATGTGTAATTTTGGACTTTGTAATTGTACGCAATAAACACAAGTGAAGGCTATTAAAGTTTATCCAGAAGAGAAGTGGCTCTAACACTGACTCCTGGGGACATTACCGTCCGCTCCGCTGAAGTCTGGAAAACAACTGTTCATTGACAATTTTGTATCCACGCTCTCTGCCAGAAACAGCACGGTGAGATGACTGAGCAGTTTTGGAAAGATCGTGTTGTGCTGCGTGCCACTGTTCCCGCTGGCTGTATATGTCAACTTTGGAAACTGTTTGAAGAATGAACAGACTGATTCTGGCCTGGCCTGGTGTTTTCTAGTTTCATGAAAAGTAGCCGTGAGAAGGCGAGTTTCTTCTGGTCAGTGGTTCAGATAGAAAGTGGGGGTGGACAGGAGCCCCCTGTATAACTGGAGATGTCGGTGAAACAGCTCCCCTTCACTGAAAGCCTTGAATGAAAGAGTGAGAAAAACAGAAAACGTTAAAAATTCTGCAAGTCTGGCGGCACCTGTGGAGAATGAAACAGAGTTAACGCTTCGTGTCCACTATTTCAGAGTGCCGAAGGACAGTGATATCGGACTCAAAACATTAACCCTATTCTCCCTCCATAGACGCTGTGAGACCTGCTAACTTTATCCAGCCTTTTTTGTTTGTCTTTCTGATTGCCAGCATCCGCAGTGGACTCATTGATTTGCTTGTAACCTGATCGAAAATCCGACTCCCGTGGGACTCTAGACCACAACCTTTGAATACCTTAATTATCACTGCCTAGAAGTTCAACCCGCTTTCCATTGCGCCGCAGAACCACTTCGGTTTGCGCGTGTTCCTTTCGGATTTCCAACAATGGATAATTGTTCCAAAGCTCAGCAATTTCCAACATTAGACCATTAATTAGATTTGAAAAGTGTTTCATTCATTGTAACGCGTATTGAGACCCCTTGTGGTTGTGAAAACAGCTTTAATAATGCAAATCTTCAATTCAAATACCTCATTGATATCAAGGGCAGTCGCTGTTACCTCGCCCGTTGAGCTCAGTTCTTCTGTCTATGTTTGTGCCAAGGCTGCAGTGCAGTCAGGAGCTGAATGGCCCTGGTGTATCCCAAACCAAGCATCAATGAACAGGTTATTGCTGAGTAACTGTTGCTTGATGGCGCTGTCGAAGTCCCCACCCAACACTTTTTTTTTGATCAGGAGTAGACTAATTGGCCGGGTTGGATTTATTCTGCTTTTTTTGTAGACAGGGCACACCTGCTGGCCTCGCCAGCGACGCCCACATCTCGTGCAAAAAAAGGAAATGTTCTAGTTCTTGTGTACAAATCTGGTTAAACGACAATGGGATTAATGTCATCAAGTCTCGACTGCATCTGCTAATCGCTGGGAATAAATTTGATTGTGGGATTAAAGATCCATAAAACTCTGCATCTGTAACTGAATGAGCTTTGTTCTGTATCTGTCAGTCACAGGTAGTGTTTGTGAGTGTCGGATTCATTCTGTATCCCCAACTGTGGGACCGTTTGTGAGAGTAGAATTCCTTCTTTATGGGTAAATGTCTTGTACTGTAAGTGAGGGTGGGATTAATTTTGTATCAGTCAGTGGTACTGATTGCCAATGTGGGAGTCATTCTGTATCTATCAGCCATCATTATTGTGAGGGAAATTGGCTAAATGTCTCTGGTATTTTCTTATTCACAGTGTAAGAAACATATCTTCTCATTTCTGTTGAGCTGTTGTAAAGAACATATCTTTTTATTTCCTGTTGGACTGTGGATTAGAATTACAATGGCTGCATGTTGAAAGACATGCTCATTGGAACAGAATGAGAGATATATACAATGCTGCAATCCTGGAACAGACTGTGTCATGAAAGACAGGATGGTGCCAGGGAGGATTTCTGGAAGAAGGCAGCTGTCTGACAACAACATCGTCATTGGCTCCTGACCAGGTGACCAAGGTTTTGTGTGAAGCGCGGTATAGCAGAAAGCTCTTGGCCTGCAAAGAGAAAGCATCTAAAATCTCTTTCCTCATATCTCTATAACCAGCTCTCTCTCTCTGAGGAAACCAGTGTGAAAAGGGAAAGGGGAAACCATTGTTAGAGACATTGAAAGGCAAGTTATCAACCAATGAACTAAATTCTGAAAGTGCTGGAAGGCCACCTCGTATCATCAACAAGATCTGAAAGGAATTTGGAAGCCATCAATCTAAATCAATCCTTCCAACCTGTACTCCAGCTTGCTGCTAATGAACTGTTTTACCCCACCCTTAAAATGCATGTTTTGTGTGACGTATGTGTATGTGTGTGTGTACGTAGGGGGTTTAAGAAGGGGGTGGAGTTTAAGTTATCGTGTTAGAAGTTAGCAGTTATTTTTTTTTCTTTTGCCATTTGATAAAAACAATTTGATCAAAAACAATGACTTACTTATTAAGTTTACAAACCTGGTGCTCATACTCTGTTAGCCTAAATTAAACAGTTAGGTAGAATTGGGGCAATGTGGTGGTTTGATCAAACGCTTTCACATTTGTCGTGGCTCGGGGAGCAGTGGGGTTTGATATTGCAGCGAACTATCCCCAGTGAGTCGTGACGTTCGGCAGACCCTCGATATACAGGCTGATTCCGCCGTTTGATGGGAATGTTAGGGTGGGTGATGTGCTGGGCCAGGAGTGTATCAATTATGGTCGAATACAATTCTGCTGCTGCTGATGGCTCTCAGAGCATGAGCCTGGGATCGCTGGAATTCTCTTCCAGTGACAGGATCAGATTCCTGCATCTGTCATTCCCTGACACAATATATCTTCGTCATATTCAGTGTGCATCTTGCATTTTCTGATACTTTATGAGGTTTGGGCCATTAGTTGAGTCTGTCAGTGGAGCTGTACGTGTGCAATTGATCTGCCTGACAGTCAGCTTCCGGTGCTGTAAATGACCGGATTTATTCTGTATTTGTCAGTCTTTGGTATTGTAAGCGACTTTCTGAATGTCCTCATCCTGAATCTCACAATGGCGCTGTGTATGTGTGTCTGTGTGTCTGTGTGTGTTTGTTGGCTGGTGGCGTGTGGGGGCTGGGGTGTATGTGGTTGTACGTGTGTGTGTCTGTGTGATTAACTCATTATCACTCAGTGCTACTGAAAGTGAGTGTGGATTAATTCTCCCCTCGTCTTTGCCAATGCCTAAGAAATGCTTAGACTGCGTGAGGCGTAATTGCGCAGCGGGTGTGGGGTAGGGGGAGGTGAGGCGGGGAGGGAGGGATTGAAATCAATGGCGCAGGATGGTGAGTGTGAAAACAGCCGACTTTAAAACATGTGTGTAGGAAAGTGAAGAGAGAGCATGTATGTGGGGAGATCACAGAAAAGCTATGGCTGGAGCTGCCCCGAGAGACAAGTTTTGGGTTGTCAGTGAAAAAAAACTCCTGTAATGAAGGCACAAAATCAGAAACAGGAAATGCGGAGAATATACAGCAGGTCCGAAAGCAGCTGTAGAGAGAGATTCCTGTCGCAAGGATGTAACTTTCCAACTGGATACTTCACGCCGCTCAGATCTTACACTCTCATCACCTTCGTGTGAGGAACAGGTCGGGCGGGAATTGGGTCTTTGTTGATTTGAGCAAACAGAGCAATGCAGCAATGAGAAGCTCCTCACCCCCCGGCGGCTTGGGGAAGGATGGGACTCAGATACAGGAACCTGACAGGTGCTGAAAAAAGCAAAATCACATCGAGTTTCTAATTCAATGAAGGTGAAAATAGAATCCAAAACATTTGTGCAAAGTTCAATGGGTTAGTGTCCCAATACATCACAGCTGCGATTTATGATGGCCGAGTGGTCTGAAGTGCTGTGTTTATATTGCCCAATTCTTCTGGAAGCGTGGGTGAAGAATCCCCCTCCTGACATTAACTTTCCTTCCACAGCTCATTCCAAACCCGCCACTCCTGCCGGCGAGAAGGACAAGGGCAGCAGACGCATGGGAACACCATCACCTGCAAACACACGACATTAAACTGAAAAATAGGACAAGTGCATCACTGCTTCACTTGGAAGAGGTGTTTGGGTTTTGAGGAGATAAAAAGCTGACGTTGTATCCCCTGCATTAGCACAGAAAGGTGCGGTTAAAAGGGGAGGGGATATTGGCGGTAGAGCAGCGGTCGCGGAGGGGATTGTCCCTTCAGTATGGTGAGTTCCCCATTCAGTGGAGCCACACACCGCCCTGACTTAGAAATATATCGCCACCCCTTCCCTGTCGCTGGGTCACAACCCTGTTCCGCCCTTCAACTGGATCCTGGATCATCTGTATCTGAGCTCCATCTTCCTGGCAGGATTTCACAGACAATCATACCAGTGCTGATTCAAAAAAACCACGATCCATCTCATTTTTAAAATTGTCATTTGACTCTAAGTTTCGTTCGCTTTTTGGGAGGAAAGTTCTAATTTTTCACCACCCTTTGTGTGAAGTGTCTCTTTACCACATCATGAAAGGCGCTACACTCATTTTATACTTTACCCCAGTTTTCTGGACAGAAGTCGTGCCAGATCTGCGACATATAACTAACTGTTCATGAGACATCTAAACGGACCTTGGGCTCTGTGGCTGAGTTGGTTAAAGCGCCTGTTTAGTAAACAGGAGACCCTGGGTTCAAATCCTAGCGGAGCCTTGCTTCCATTTACAAGTTTTGAGCTGATTTGAGCAAGTCCTTCGTAACAGTGCAAAACATTTCTTGGTTCTGATGAGTATTTCCAAATTGCTAGCTCAAATTGCCCTCCCTTGTACAGCAGGTTTACTTCTAACGTTTCAACACAACTGAAGAAGAGATTTGTGGAAAGTGGCCACTCACACTGAGAAACCCTCCCTCGTGTGACTCCACCGGAAGAGATGGGCGCTATTCTATTTAATAGTTGAAGTTCAGAACACTGACATCCAGATTTTGGAAGAACAAGACAACAGAGCAAGGTAAAACTCACTGGGTCAGCGATAGGATTCAAACTTCATCACCGGAAATAAGAGGAAGAGAGGTGAACAATAGTTTACTGTGTGAACACTGTAACAAGCAGTTGGCAAATTCCGCTTGCCGAGACCTCACTGAAGATGTGCAATGAACCTGTTTTCCACTCCGTTTAAAATGCTGAATATTCTGAGTTTACATCTAGGTGGATATTTGGTTTAAATTTATTTGTGAAAAAGTGTCAATTGTTTACATGTTGTTAACGTGGCAGCACGTGAACATTTCAAAGAGTTCTCCTCACAACCTGCTCAACACGTTTCGCCGAAAGAGATTATCATTTATCTTAAATATCCTTTCACAAAGAGGGTTATTAGGTGTCACTCCAGGAACATTCCAATGGAGTTGGGACGGATTCATTACAAATAATCAGGACTTTCTAAGCACCTCAATCAGCCACAATTTCTTCAAAAGAAACCGCTCTCGACATTCATCTCACTGAAGCAGAGTGTGACCGTGTTGTATCTGTCAGTGTGGAGGTGACCAGTTTGGGGTCGCTATCGGCCTGTTCCACCCTAGACTGGGGCATGATGTAAGGGGGAGGGTTTCCCCGAATTTCGGAAAACATCGTCATTAGGAAAAATGAGACAAATTGAAAGGAACCAATGAATAAACCCCAGGGCCCAGATTGGAGAATCTGTAGATTCCCTTTGGGAAAGTGAATCGGAGCAGAATGAAGGGTGAACATTCCCACTGCCCAGAAGCGGTGAAGACACAGCTCAGTCAGCCCGGCCCCCTCCATTCTCACACTGGAACATTCCTCACATGGAAATTGTTTAACCCAGTGAAATAAATCCTTACAGCCGATAATTTATACAACTGATTGAAGGAATGTCGAGCGTGGTTACCGAGTGACGGTGAAAAGTTGAACATTTGTTCTGTTCAACCAAACTGCGATGAAATGTGAACATTTCTTCTCATTGTTAAAAATAATTTGAAGTGTCTGTGTAAAAATGTTGAGTGTTTGTGAGAGTGGGGTCTGGGTGAGCAGCTGGTGAGTGCGACAGGGCCAGTGCTGGATGCAGGAAGCTCCCGTCAGTGTGGGTGGGTCTGATGGGGCTGAGTGATTGACAACTGGCGGCTGTTGGTGTTTCCATAAATCATGGAAATTCCCTCCAGCAGTTTATTTTCTTCATTTGATTGTAAACAACTTGAACAAAAGTGAATCAGCGCAGGAACATTTTTGTTCTGTATGAAAGCGGGGGAGGGGAAGGTGGGGGGAAGGGGGGGTGGGAGGAGGGGGGCTGTGGGGAGGGAGGTGGGTGGGGAGGGGGGGTGATTTCATTTGCCATTGTCCAATGGTGAAAAGTTACGACGACAAATCCACTGGGTTTTTCCACTTTGATTTGAGTCCTGCTCCCTGAGGATCTGTTCAGTATTTCTAATTCTGTTTTATCTTTAATCCTCTATTTCCACAGGATGCTGGCACCGAAATGGCTCATACTTCGCGCTGTTGTTATCTATGAAGCAGGTATTGTCTGCGCGGTGGGCGGAGGCGCTGCTGCCTCACAGCTTCAGGGATCCGGGTTCGGTCGGGTGTCTGTCCGAGTGGAGTTTGCACTTTCTCCCCGTGTCCGCATAGATTTTCTCCGGTTAGGTGGATTGGCTACGGTAAATTGCCCCTCAGTGTGTGTCTGTGTGTGTGAGTGTGTGCCCTGTGATGGACTGGAGTCCACGCCCTGGGTGAACTCCGCCAACGCCTAGTGCCTGTCCGGATGGTCTCGGACTCCCCGCGATCCTGAATTGGATGAAGCGGCTCTGGAAAAGTGAGTGACTGCACGGTCTAATGGAGACATACGGTCTAATGGAGACATGTTCAGGGGGCTGTGCCAGAGGGTTTCTTTCAGGTTTTAGGCCCCTTTTGGCCCATTAGCAGCAACCGGATGTCTGCAGAGGAACACGGAATGCTGAGCACCTCTTCTCAGGGTGGACTTAATCTGGGGAGATAATGTTGGTTAAGGAGATATTGAAAGGTCTGGGGATTTGGGCCGAGATTCCCGGAGCTTGGGGGAATATCATAAATCGGTAGAGCAATGTGAGATTAGCGGGATACGAGCTTGGGACATTATCCAGTCTGTGCTGGGGGACTGCTGGGAAGGAAGTTGTTTTGTCTGCTTATCCAAGCGGAATGTTGGGGGTAGAGCGGCGGTCAGAGCCCGAGGGGAGGGTGAAAGCCTTTCACTGAGTTTCAAATTTGTAAATCAGATCCTGGAAGTATTGCTGCTGTGTTCCCAGGAGGTGGGGTCTCATTTTTAGAGGAAAAAACTTACATCAAAACTGAGATGTAGGGAGTTGGAATCTGCTCTGCACCGATTAAATTCTATTCATCTTTGTTTCCCGTAATAAACAAGAGTTCTGAAGCAAAAAGCTTACATCAAGGACCGGTCACTGAAGTAAAAAAGAATTGGAGACGCGGGACGTTAGAACCTGCTCAGCACCGATTCACATTAACTCAATATTGTGTCCTGGGATAAATAAGTGGTTTGTTGCTGTCTATTACAAAAACAAATAGAATTCTGAAAGTTCTGGCCAGTAACTTCACAGTTTCCACTATTACATCTCTCAGCATCGTCAGCTGCATCCCATTAAGTCCTTGCGACTTACCAACATAAAGTTCAGCCAGTCCATCAGTACCTCTTTTTAAACAAGAGTTAAATATAAAAGAAGACGGTTGTAAATTGTGGATGGAGAAAATGAGCACTTTTGTTGAAGAGGATGTAAAGGAGAAGATTTTGTGATAAAGAAGTAGGATTAACAGAAATAAAAATAGCAATAAGTGCAATGAAGGAAACGGGGTTTTCATCGTCTGATTGCCGAATTTCTCAAAGGTTAATTTAATAGAGATTGAAAATCAATTTTTCGACGTCTTTAAGGAAATTAACATTGATGGAAGCCTATCCTCATCTATAATGCAGCATATCTTAGTTAACAAGAATCATGTGGGTAGATGTGATTCAAAGAATAGGAGGCATATCCCATTATAATAATGATAATAAGATCCTGGTGAGGGCTAGGGAAATGTTTTGGGAAGAACAGCAAGACCTTGGAGACCATACAGTGGAGATTTACTGGAATGGTATGAGCGGTGAGGGATCCCGTATGTGGATGGACTGGGGAAAAAACTGCCAGTGTTCTTCTTATCACAGGGAACGTTAAGGGGAAATTCAATACAGGTATTTAAAATCATCCCAAGTATTTTGTTTCTTATACAATACGGTTAACCAATTGACAGAATGACAACCAATGAAGAGTACATACACTCTGTAAGTTTTTGCTATTGTCATAACTTAATTTGTCAGGAAATGTTTCACATTGGTCCATTCCAAACAGTCCCTGACCTGATGTGATAGAAATGTTCATTCAGAGCCTTCTTGCCAACTTCTCATGGATGGTAAAAGGGTGTGAGGCTGTGTTCTAAAACTCAGACAGGTGACCAGGTGACTGAGAGTTTAAGGTGCTGGATTGCTAATCTATTGTGTTTTGCATATGTGGGTTCCAATCCAATCCTTGTTGCTAGTTTGTGGATATTATTAATTAATTGTTGCTTTCTGTTTTGTTACATTTTGAATAAAATAGACCTGAAACCCGTTGATTGTCAATATCTCACTGGAGATCCCGGATTTGTTCAGACTTCATCAAAACTGAGACCGACAATTACAGTTCTTCACCCAAATTATACTGGAATGATTATCAGACAGGATTCATGAAAGGAGGCAACGGAAAAAGTTAATGACAATGGAGCAGAAACATAACATGATCCTTGGGGAACACATTTAATTTGAATTTTGCTTGATGAGTTCAGTGAGTGAGCAAGTTTTAGCAAATGAACTTTAAAGTGATGGGCTGTCTAATTAATCCTATGAAGGATAGAGCGGATTGTTAATTTTTGTGCTGAGAGGTGGGAAAATGTGGAGGAGCAGGAAGCTATGTACAGACATCATTAAAAGCCAGTGGACAGGAAGGTAAAAATACTGTAACAATGCTAGTAGAATACAAAGGACCTCATGCTACAGCTTTATAAAACTCTGTTTAGATCCTATTTAGATCACTGTGTTCAGTTCCGGACAACATACGTCAGGAAGGATAGATTGGCCTCCGAGTGGGAGCAGCAGAATTTCACCAGCCTCAAATGATGACGGATTTCAAAAACTAGTCTCATAATGCCTTGAATATCGAAGATTAAGGGGCGACCTAACTGAGACATACATGATGATTAAATGATTTGACAGGGTAGATCGGGAGGAACTATTACCTCGGGCGGGGGAAGACCAGAAGAAGGGGACATAACCTTCAAATTAGAACAAAGCCTTTCAGGGGTAATTTCACGAAGCACTTCTTCACACAAAGGTTGGTGGAAATAATGAATTCTATCCCTCAATCAAGCGTTAAAGCTGGGAGTCAATCAAAAATTTCCAAACTGTAACTGATGGCTTTTGTTTGGTAAGAACTTTAAGAATTACAAAACAAAGAGGGATAGACGGAGCTAAAATACAGACCAGTCACGAGTTCATTAAATGGCAGAACAGGCATGAGGGAAGGATACTTTACTTCTGTTTGTATATTCCGATTTTCACAATCCTGGACCGAGCAGGTTTTCAAATTCTGATCCAGTGTGTACATATTGCCTCATGAAGTTAATTCCTCCACCCCCTCTTCATAAAAAAAAACTAAATCTGGAGGGAACTGAAACGAGGTGTCAGCCTTTGTTGATGCCATTATTCTCTCAATATTGACAGTCTCCAGTCCTGAGCTAGAATTCCGCACCCAACTCAACCCCGAGTAAACACTGCAGATAATAAAATTATCCTCTCCAACCTGCATTTCCTAGATTTTACCATCTGCCAATCCTTTGATAAATATTTGGGAATTTAAATCCTGAAACATCTGTCTGTTAACCCAATTTCGTCGTGTTTTTTTCAGGGGGGCGGAATTAGAATCCAGTTGTTTCCCTCTCTGTTCATATTCTTTCTGTGTCTACATCCCTCACTGATTGGACGGGAAGTGAGTTTGTATTAATCCAGTGATGGACAAATCTGCTCCGTGATACAAGCATTTTCTGTGTCTTTCTGAAAATTTCAGATGATAATTTTCATTGAAACACAGGAAATCATGAAAGTTTCCCGGTTCCTGGATACTTTTAAGAGCTGATAAAACAAAATAAATCCAATTCCTGCACATAATGAATTCAGGCAGGAGGAGGTGCCTGTATCTCATTGATCAGATATTGGATCTGATGAAGAATGTTTTTTGAAGGGCGATGTGTTCCTGTGTGAAGCCGGGAAGGGGTTTGGTTTTCCACTTTAAACTTTGACCCTTCAGTTAATTCTTTATGTGCAGCAGTTTCTGGTGGCGTTATTGAGTCACGAAAGTTGGCCATGACAGTGGCAGAATTCCCCGCGCTCCTTTCAATAGCGCGGGGGAACCTTCGTCAACATCAGGGCCCAATTTAATCATCTCTACAAAAACCTGCTGCCAGTTATTGCTCAGGGTTATATTGAGCTGGGACACTGAGGTTAGTGACTTAGTGCAATCAATTCTTCATACAGAAAACATTAGCCCCTCGCATACTCTGATCAATTAGACCCTCTATCCTTTATTAATGATTCATTTGTTGTGATTTTGAGTGCCACCCGAGTTGAGTTTTAAGTCAGATTTCATGTCTAATTGAGCAAAACCGAAACTGGTTAAGGGAAAAGGAACATACACTTTCTGTCAGAAAGGGGCAGCTAATTTGCACAGAGGAAACTCCCACAAACATCAATGTGATCATACTTCGGGCTGTTGATTGATGGATAGATATCAGCCAGTACTCGGGACGGGGATAACTCCACTGCTCGTGTGTTTTCTGCCGCAGCACCATCCGATCACTTAAAATAAAATGAGAGGATGGACGGGGCTTTGTTTTAATGTCTCTTCTGAAGGACAACACCTCCCTTAGTACTGGAGTGTCAGCCTTCCTTGTTACAAGAAAATTCCGTTCTGGGATTTGAAGAAAGACCCTTGTGTTTCAAAGGCGAGTATGACCAAGTCAGCCCCAGTGAAAGTGTTTAAGAAATCGCCCAATCCACAACTACATGACTGGGGTAATTATGTGATCATCCCCTGGCAGGTAATGACAGCTGGAGCCACAAGGCATCACAGCCAGATTTGTGACTGGATTCAAACCCAAAATCCTGTCTCAAAGACATCTCAAATAAAGCTGTCGGCTGCTTGAAAACACAGCAGTTAAACTTTCTGCCTGATCATGAGAGCAACTGTGACATTTTGAAGACAAAATCATTTGATAAAATAGTTCAAAAACCATCAAGATTGAAATTCTATGAGGAAAAGTCACCTTATTATTGAGAATTCCGCTGAGAAAGCTTCATTAGACAGCACAGAAATCAGGTGAGGAGTCTGAGTAAATCGACACCAGCGAACAAGTCAACATCAAAACTCAATCAACTCTTGTGAAGATCAGTGAGTAAAAGCTGAGTGTTCCGTGCATCATCAGCTCATCAAGTAGATGTATTGTCTGGATAAAGCGTTCTGTTTAGAACAGGATTTATTGACCTGAGTTGTGCAGGCACGTTATTGCAGAACAAATAAGCCACTTCTAGATTTTCCTTTGAAAACATAGAAACTAGGAGCAAACTTCTAGTTTGTTGATATAATAAATTCAAATAAACTGGAATTACAATGCAAATGAATTGATATTCAAAATAAAACCTTACTTTCAGGTAAATTACGTGAAACAATTAAATTACAAACAAGAACTCAAGTGACCTGTGAGCTCAAACACAGAGCCAGTAAATTTCAGAGTGAAGACTTAAAAATTTCAATTTTTTGCAAGTGAGGGTTAAGTGCAGAGGGGGAAGGAGCTGCTGTGTAATTTTAACCGAGATACTGCAGCAAAAGTACAAGAGGGAAGGATTGGAACTCTCTAAATAACAAGAACTTTAATTAAATAGACAATTCATTTCAGTGAAATGTTGGGACAGCTGAGAGCTGTTGCCTACACATCCTGTGCTCTGTGGGAACTCCAAATAAGACTGATGATAATAGTCAGATTCATAATACATTAGCGAACCAAGCAGAATACAGAAAGTGCAGAGGAGAGATGGAAAAAGGAAATTAGATCAGAAGAGAGGGTGTATGAGAAAAGATTTGCAGGTAACAACCGAAAACACAGAAGATTTTTTACCAGCATAAGGGCAGTCACTGAAAGGGGGGCTGATTTGGAGATCCTGTGCGGGGAGAGGGCATGGCTGACGTACTAAATGAGAACATACAAACAAACTAATTAGCAGCAGGAGTAGGTCACTCAGCCCCTCGAGCCTGCTCCGCCATTCAATAAGACCCTGCCTGATCTGATTGTAACCTCAACCTCACATTCCTGCCTCCCCCCAATAACATTTCACCTCCCCCCCCCACCTTGTTAATCAAGAATCTATCTAACTCTGCCGTTAAAATATTCAAAGACTCTGCTTCCACCAGCTTTTGAGGAAGAGAGCTCCAAAGACGCTCGACCCTCGGATAGAAAAGAAACTCTGTCTGAAATGAGCGACCCCTCATTTCTAAACAATGACCCCTAGTTCCAGATTCTGCTACAAGAGGAAACGTGCTCTCCATCTCCACCCTGTCAAGACCCTCAGGATGTTAAAAGTTTGAATCTAGTTGCATTTTACTGTCCTGAACTCCATGCAATACATGCCTAACCTGTTCAATCTCACCTCAAAGACAACCGGCCCATCCCTGGTATTCGCCTCGTAAACTTTGCACTAAACCTGTCATCACAAAACAAGCGGATGCTGCTAATGCAATTGGATAGGATGAAAATAGATGAAGTGGAAGCTATCACAAGGCTGGCACCGCTCACAGTAGAAAAGCTGCTCGATCCGCATCGGATACACCTTGGATTACTGAGGGAATGAAGGGTGGAAATAGCGGAGACTCGAGCCACAATCTTTCAATCCTTCTTGGATATGGGAATGAAGCCAAACAACTGCAGGTTGTTCATGTTACATCCGTGTTTAAAATTGAGAGGGATAAACCCAGTAACTACAGAGTAGTTAGTCTCATGCTGGTGGTGGGGAAACATTTAAAGACAATAATCCAGAACAAAATTCATTGTCACTCGGCAGAACATGAGTTGATAAATGATAACCAGCACAGATTGGTTAACAGAAAATCAGCACTGAAATACTAATAAAGTTCTTTGATGACGTGTCAGAGAACATTGACCAGGGAAGTGAGGATGATGATAAGTGTCTGGACTTCCAAAACGAATTGAAAAAGTCCCACATAATGAACGTGTTGGTAAAATTCCAGCAGCTGGGAGTAAAGGGGCAGCGACAGCATGGATACAAAATTGAATAAGGGACAAAAAGGGTAAAGTAGTGGCGAGCTCTGAAGAAGAGTCATATGGACTCAAACGTTAACTCTGTTTCTCTCTGCACAGATGCTGCCAGGGCTGCTGAGTTTTTACAGCACTTTCTGTTTTAATGTAAATTTTAATAACTTCCAGCCTATATTCAAGTTTGCTGATAACAATAGGTTGGTGACATGGTTAGTAGCGTATGTGGGAGCAGCAAGTTTCAAAGGGTCATTGACAGATTCAGTGAGAGAACAAAACTGTGGCCGGTGGTGGTCAACACTGGGAAGAGTGAGGTCATCCATCTTGAACTAAAGAAAGATCCGAGAATTTCCTAAACAGTCAGAAACTTAGGACTATGCCGGAGGAGCCGAGAGTGAAAGCTGAGTGAGACTGGAGGGTGGAGAAAGAACAGCGGCAGAGCTGCCCAAGAGCAGCCGTGAGGGAGAGAGACGGAGAGAAGAGTGAGAGTGGCGGGGGATAAAGAGCTGAGAGGAAGGGGCTGGAGCAAACCGGCGATGTTCAAAATATTCAATGCTTGATATCACAGGAAAGGAGGTAACTGGTTAGTTTGTGCCGATTTCTCTGTTTTTCTCTTTCTAAATTTGGATATTGATTGAAACTAGGAGATGAAAATTTTTTAAAAAATCAATCAGGGTAAGTATAACAGTAAGTGCCAGTGTGATAACTGGATTCAATGGGAATCATGGGGAAAACTCTCTGCTGCTTGGAGTCATACCTACCACAGAGGAAGATGTTTGTGGTTGCTGAAGGTCAATCACCTCAGCTCCAGGACATCATTGCAGGAGTTCCTCAGGGTAGTGTCCTCGGCCCAACAATCTTCAGCTGCTTCATGAATGACCATCCTTCCAAAATAAGGTCAGAAACCTGATGACTGCACAAAGTTCAGCACCATTCACGTCTCTTTGGATACTGAAGCCGTCCATCACCAAGTGCCAGGAAGGTTTGGATGAGGGAAATTAATGTACTATCGTCAAGTGTGAAGGCAAATGGTGAGTGTAATTCAAAGATTCTAAGGGGAGATAGATAGGGAAATCTTGTTGGGTTATTGTTTTAGAGCTCCTCCAGAATGTAAGCAGCAGGGATGATAAAGGGGAGCCAGTTGTATTCCAAAAGACATTCTATAAGGTGCCACATAAAATGTCACGACACAAGATAAGAGTATATGTTGTTATGGTTCATATATTAGCATGGATTGAGAACTGGCTAACTAACAGGAAACAGAGGGTCAGGATAAATGGATCATTTTGAGGTTGGCAAACTATAACTAGTGGACAGATACAGAGTTTAGTGTTGGGGCCTCTACTATTTACGATCGATGTTAATGATTTGAATGATGGGATCCACTGTATTGTAGCAAAATTTGTTGACGATGCAAATATAGGAATCAAATCAATTTGTAAGGTGGATACAGAGTGTCTGCATAGATATGTAGATGTTCAAGTGAGTGGGGATAAAATGGCAGATATAGTGCAATGTAGTAAAATGTCAGGTTGCCCACTTCTGCAAGAAGTATAGGAGAGAGGAATATTACTGAGATGGAGAGAGACTGCAGAATCCTGTGGTACAGAGGGATCCTTGTACAAGAAATACAAAAAATGTTTAGATGACATTGCAGAATGCTGCAGTACAGATGGATATGGGTGCCGCTGTATAAGAATCATTGAAAAAAAGTTAGCATGCAGGTGCATCAAATACTTAGGGGGGCATGCAGAATGTTGGTCTTAATTGCAAGGGGACTGGAATAGAAAAGCGGAGAAGCCTTGCTGCAACTGTACAGGGCATTGGCGAGACCACACCTAGAATAATGGGTGCTGATTTGGTCTGATTACTGAAGGATGGATTTTATTTGCATTGAAGACAGTTCCCGAGAAAGGTGACTGGGATATTCCCTCGACTGAAGGGGTTTTCTAATGAGGAAGGGTTGATCAGGTTGGATCTAGACTCATTGGAGTTTCGAATGTCTTAACAATATGAAAGTGAATGAGCATCTGGCAATGAGTGACCAAAATATGTGAGAGACAGACATTCAGTTCGAGCAGAAAGGTCACGTACATGCTGGTTATCACCTCAAGTAAGGCCAATAAGGACGGAATGAGTGGTAAACTGAGCACGTTAAATTCCCATCAGCTATTAACAGGTAAAACAAGACAGGAAACAATCAGAGGCACTCAAATAATAATTTACTGTAATCTGTATCTAATGCAAACCCGAAGGAATGAAACTTTTATGATAATTATGGTTACTTATTTTTATGATTGATATTATTAATCATGGGGACGGAATTCCATAAACTAAACCAGTGATTAAGAAGGAATGACAATTTCTGTCCAGATAATGATGAACTGTGTATTTGGTGCGATGATGTCTCCGCTATGCTGATAGTTTTGTCCTTCTCGGTGGTTCATGTCACAGGGAGGACGCTGCTGTTCAAATAAAGATGGCGAATTACTGCAGGGTGTCCTATAGATCGGAAAACCTGCGGCTAAGTTCCCCTCCGAGTCACTCATCATCCTGACTTGTAAATATATCGCCGTTCCTTCACTGTCGCTGGGTCAAAATCCTGGAACTTCCTTCCTATCAGCACTGTGGGTGTACCTACACCACACGGAATGCAGCGGTTCAAGAAATCAGCCCACCACCACCTTCTCAAGGGCAACTCGGGATGGGTAAAAAATTGCGGCCCTGTCGGCGAAGCCAACATCCCGTGAATTAACTTGAAAAAAATATGACCTTCACGATATTGTTTCCATCTAAGAGGATGGTTTTTTCTATTCAGATAATCATACAGCGATAGTGAAGAGGAGGTGGCCACTCAGGACATGCCTGTGCCAGTTCTTTGGGAGGAATGGGCTGAGGGAAAGGGGAAAGCATTGGCTAGTATGTGTTTGCAGCATTTACAGTTTGTGTCCGTCTGTGAATAAACACCATATCAGAGATTTGTTGAAGATTGAATTCTTCTGAAATTTCTTGCAAGAAACTGTTGCAAATAACAGACATGATTGTGGGCAACAGAAAATACTCCCTTGTGGCATTGATGAGAATGTAAATAGCAGAGGATGGTTTCGATCCATCGACCTCTTGGTTTTGGGCCCAGCACGCTTCCGCTGCGCCACTCTGCTGCTTGGTGTTGAATGTCTACTGTTCCATTATGGTGTTAAAGTGCTTCACATGTTTAGAATATATTTCCTGCTGTGAAATTGTGCTCTCTGGTGTTGAAATGTTCTTTGTTGTTGTGTAAAATGCTTCCCTGCAGTACAAACGTGTTCCCAGTTGTATAAACATGATGGCCGAGCCAGCGAATCTCATATCCATTGAATTAATAAAAAAAAGTTCCGCTCTGTTGCACTTCTTAGCTCTGGCCAGTAGATGTCAGCACACTCAGAGAGCGACAGAACAGACAAGAAGCGTTCACATTTTATTGGACGGCGAAGGGAGGTTTTTGGAATTACTAACGGAGGTGATGACATTTCATAATATTTTGTTATACCAAGCAGAAGTTATAATGTTGTGCTCAAACCGACAGACCGTTGTTTTGTATTTGAGAGTGAGATACATTCTTCACTGCCCTTTTCTGGCCCATTTTGTAAATGTGGGATTTATTATCTATGTCACTCACTGGTAGTGTGTGAAACTGAGAGACATTCTGAACCTGTCAGTCTTGGTTACTGTATGTGAGTGTGGAGACATTGTCAGTGGAACTGCCAATATGTTTGGATTTATTCTGTAACAGTCACTCTCTTGGACAGTTTTTTTGTGTTATATTCAATTCCAATCTGTATCAGTATTTTCTGATACTGAGAGGTGGGTTACATTCTGAAACTGTCAGTGGAACTGTATGTGGAAAGATTTTGCTCTATCAGTCAGCTTCTGGTGGGAAAGTGAGTGTTGGAGTCATTCTGTGTCTCTCATTCTCTGGTACAATATATCTGTGTCATATTCAGACTGCATATTGCATTTTCTGGTATTGTATGAGTGTCTGGACACTTTTTGAGCCTGCCAGTAGAACTGCAGGTGTGCAAGTGTTTTGTTCTCAATGTGACATGTGGGATTCATTCTGCATTTGTCTGTCTCTGGTGCTGTCTGTGTATTGGGCAGTTTGTCCGTGCCTGGTAACGTAGAGGGTTTGTCCAGTAGTTCACCATGTCCAGTTTTGTGTGTGAATGTGGGGTGTATTTTATTATTCTCAATCTTTGATGTTGCTTATGACTCTGGGATTAATTCTGGATCTGTACTCAATAGTTATCTCAGGCATGGTGTTGTAAATGATTCACATCTTAATACCTGGCAGGAAGGAAACCTCTCATCCCAATCCTTACCCAATTGGGTTTATGTGTGATCTTAGAACAAATCACAATAATCAGGTTAACCCTGAACTGCAGTCTACAATGTGAAATAAATGGTTTTGCCGACAACTCTTGAGATACCTATTAAATACAGATATGGAAGTAAAGTACCATCATATACAGCTCCCAAGTCACATAGATAGAGTACGAATCCCACTTACACACACAGTTCCAGTAACCGAGTGATATACAATTAATCCCACAGTAACTCTCTGCCCCAGATGTAGACACATATTAAAATACATTATTCCAAATTCCCATTCAGTACCAGATTTTGACAAATACAGAATGAACCCTGCATGCACATACAGACACACACAAAGATAGTGACTGATACAGGATGTGACACAAATTCACATGCAGTACCAGGGAATAACAGTTAAATATTAAATCCCGCCATCAATTCCAGTACCGGAAAATAATGCACACAAAATGAATTTTACTGACATTCATTAACAGAGATTGTAAGATACAGAATGAATCCCATAGTGCTGTTCAGTTCCAGATACTGACAGATGCAGAATTGATTGCAACTACTCACACTGAAAAACACAATTAGTTCCACATTGACATGGAATATAAAACACTGGCAGATGTTGAATGAATCTCAAGCTGACAGTCAGTACCAGATACTGATGGAAAAAAAAATCACTCACTCTTGTTCAGAGTGGGAGACTAAAAGAGAAATAAAAGGATATTCACACTCAGATAGAGTACCAGAGACTGACTTGCAGAACCCGAACCACTCATACATCATACCAAAGACTGAAATACACCAAATAAATCACTCACTAAGAGGCAATATCACAGCAAACAAAATAAGGTCAGAGGCCTGACCTTCTGCCTAACTAGATTTTCCTGCCTACACCCCATATCCATTGATTCACTGAATAACCTGTCTGCGTCATCCTTAAATATATTCATGGATGAAGCATCCATATTTCACTAGGACAGAGAAGTATTAATATTCACACACTGAGAGTGCAGAATGTCTCCAAATTTCAGTCCAAAATGATCAACCCCTTATGCTGACATGGTGCCCACATGTTCTAGATTCAGGGGAATCGATAATGGAAAGTAGGGAAATGGTGGATGAATTAAACAGGTATTTTGCTTCATTCTTCACTGTAGAGGACACAAGTAACATCCTAGAAATAGCTGTAAATCAGGAAATGGAAGGGAGGGAGGAACTTGGGGAAAATTACAATCACCAGGGAAGTGGAATTGAGTAAATAGTTGGGGCTGCGGGCTGACAAATCCCCAGGTCCGGATGTGCTTCACCCTAAGGTCTAGAAAGAAGTGGTTAGTGGGATTGTTGATGCACTGGTTTTAATTTCCCAAACGTCCTGATTCAGGGAAGGTTCCATTAGATTTGAAAATAGCAAACATAACTCCTTCATTCAAAAAGGGAGGGAAACAGAAAGCTGAAGACTATAGGCCAGTTAGCCTAACATCTGTCATAGGGAAAATTTTAGAAGCTATTAAGGAAGTTATAGCAGGGCACTTAGAAAAATTCAAGGGTCAACATGGCTTTGTGAAAGGGAAATCATGTCCAGTCAATATATTGGAGTTCTTTGAAGGAGTCACATGTGCTGTGGATGAAGGGGAACCAGTCCATGTACTGTACTTAGATTTCCAGAAGGTATTTGATGAAGTGCCACAGCTGTGGCTCAGTTCATAGCACCCTTGCCTTTGAATCAGAGGGTTGTGGGTTCATGTCCCACTCCTGGAAAACCAAGAACTGTGATTGTTCTCGAAAGAGTTGCAATCTGTGACTGTTGATAACTCGAAAGAGTACCAAAGGTTCTTGCATTAAATAAAAGCTCATGGGGAAGGGGGCAACATATTGGCATGGATAGAAGATTGGCTAGGTAACAGGGTGCAGAGAGTTGGCATAAATGGGTCTTTTTATGGTTGGCAGGATATGATGAGTGGTGTGTCACAGGGATCAGTGCTGGGACCCCAGCTTTTCACAATTTATATAAATGAGACAAAGTTGGTAGAAAAAGTAAATTGTGAAGAGGACATAAGGAGGTTACAAAGTGACATAGATAGATTTCGTGAGTGGGCAAAGATCTGGCAAATGGAGTATAAGGTCGGCAAATGTGAAATCTTTCCTTTTGGCCAGGAAGAATAAAAAATAAGCTTATTATCTAAATGGTGCGAGATTGCAGAGCTCTGAGATTCAGAGTGATCTGGGTGTCCTGGTGCATGAATCACAAAAGGTGAGTATGCAGGTAGAGCAGGTAATTAGGAAAGCTAATACAATGTTATCATTTATTGTGAGGGAAATTGATTACAAAAGTAAGGAGGCTGTGCTTGAGTTGTACACGGCATTGCTGAGACCTCTTCAGAAGTATTGTATACAGTACTTGTCTCCTTATTTAAAGAGAAATGTACATATGTTAGAAGCAGTTCAGAGAGGGTTTACTAGACTAATACCAAGAAAGGGTGGGGGTTGTCTTATGAGGAAAGGCTGGACAGGTTAGGCTTGTATCCACTGGAATTTAGAATAGTAAGAGGTGATTCAATTGAAACCTTTAAGTTCCTGAGGGGTATTGACAGGGTGGATGTGGAGAGGATGTTTCCTCTTGTGGGAAAATCTAGAACTACGGGTCACTGTTTAAAAATAAGGGGTCACTCATTTAAGACAGAAATGAGGAGAATGTTTTCTCTCAGAGGGTTGAGAATCTTTGGAACTGTCTTCCTCAAACGGCAGTGAAAGCAGGGTCTTTGAATATTTTTAAGACAGAGCTGGATAGTTTCTTGATTAACAAGGGGGTGAATGGTTATCGGGGAAGGCAGGAATGTGGGGTTGAGGTTACATTCAGATCAGCCATGAGCTTACTGAATGGCGGAGCAGGCTCGAGGGGCTGGGTGGCCGACTCCTGCTCCGAATTCATATGTATGTCCGTATTCCATAGCCAAGACAAACAACCTCTCAGTGTCTAACCTGTCAAGCTCCATTGTAATCCTGCACGCGTGGATGAGATCACTTCTACTTCCAATAACCAGAGAATATGAAAACAATTTACACTGCTTCTCAACATTGGAGAAACGTCTCATCACAGCGACCAATTATTTTCTGACCTCCAATGTAAATATATCCTTCCTTAGATATGGAGACAAAAAGAACAGTGCCAAATGCTGCATGTGTGGTCTCAGCAAAGCCGTATGGAAGTGTAGTAAGTCTTCCTTACTGTTGTACTCCAATCCCCTTGTCATAAAGTCTAACATGCTAGCTGCCTTCCACATTGATTTCTGGATGCTATCTTCCCATGATCCATATACAAGTTCACTCAAATCTCTCTGAACATCAGGATTTACAATTTCACCTGGAGAACAACAGACTGTCAGACACAGAAATAATACAATGCTCACAGGCAGTAATGGAGACTGATAGTTTGAGAATGTTTCACATATTGACAGTGTCACAGATTGGCAGTGACAAAATGTATGAAATATTACCAAAGAGTGCCAAGGACTAACATTGACCAGGGGAGTGAGGTTGATGATGTGTGTCCAGACTTGCAAAAGGGTTTGCAAAAATCCCACATCATAGATTTGTTAGTAAAATTCAAGCAGATGGGAATACAGGGGCAGTGGCAGCATGGTTACAGAATTGAATAAGGGGAAGAAAGGATAAAGTGGGGGCGAGCGGTGTGTTTTTCGGGGTGGAGGGATACATACACAACTGATTCTCTGTCACGTCAGCCGGCTGTTCTATTCCCATTCCCAGAGCTCTTTTACATTTTAATAACTTCCAGACTATATCCAAGTTTGCTGATGGCACTAGGTTAGGTGACATGGTTAGTAGTGTAGGTGGGAGCAGCAAGTTTCAAAGCATCACTGACAGATTCAGTGAGTGAAAAAAACCGTGGCCGATGGTGGTCAACATGAGATCATCCATCTTGGAGCAAAGATCAGAGAATTTCCTAAACAGTCAGAAACGTGGGACTGTGGAGGAGCCGAGAGTGAGGGTGAGAGCTGAGTGAGACTGGAGGGTGGATAAAAAGCAGCGGCAGAGCAGCCTGAGAGCAGCAGTGAGAGAGAGAAGGAGGGAAGAGTGACGGGGGGGTGGGAATAAAGAGCTGTGAGGGAGGGGTTGGAGCAAACCGGCCATGGTTAAAATAAATAGTCAGAGCATGATAAATAGGAGCTGGAAAATTAAACATTACAATCAGGGTAAGTATAACAGTAAGTGTAAGTATAATAAGAATATTAGTGCAGAGCAGGTCGAGATGCATTTAATAAAATTAATAATTTAAACAAGGTACTAATTAGATTCTAAAAGAGGGAATAGAGGTTTGTTTTAGATCATGAATGGGCAGCTGTGACCTGTTGTTTGCAGTTCCTGCCCCATGTGGGAACCTCAGGACACTTCATCTGTCTTGGGGGCCACATGTGCAGGAAGTGTCTCCAGCTGCTTGAGCTCGAGCTCAGGATTTCTGAGCTTGAGGGGCAGCTGGAGTGACTGTGGAGAATCAGGGAGGATGAGAGTTTCCTGGATCGTACGTTCCAGGAGGTGAACACTCCAAATGGAAAGAGCGGGTTCAGGATAGTAGATGGGTGGCCATCGAAAGAGTAGGAAGAGGCAGAAAGTGCAGGAGTCTTCAGGTATGTGCCACTGTCAAACCGGTATTCAGCACTGGAGACTGCTGGGAATGGTGACACCCTGAAGGAGTGCAGTCCAGACCATGGCATCAATGGGCAGGAAACTGCACAGGAGGGAACAGCTAAGAGTAGAAACACAGTCATTATTGGAGATTTCATAGTCAGGGGGACAGACAGGCATTTCTGTCACCGTCATTGACAGTCCCACATGGTGTGTTTTCTCCTTGGTGCCAGGGTAAAGGACATCACGGGGAGGGTGCAGATTATTCTGCAGGGGGAAGGGAGTGAGCCAGAGGTTGTTGTACACATCAGTATCAATGTCACAGGGAGGACAGGTATTGAGGTCCCTCAGTCAGAATTCCAGCAGCGAGGGAGGTAGTTAAAAAGTAGGCCCTCAAAGGGAGTAATCTCGGGATTACTGCCAGTGCCACGTGCTAGTGAGGGTAGAAATGTGAAGATAGGGAACATCAATATGTGGCTTGAGGCTGGTGCAGGAGGGAGGGATTCAGATTCTTGGGACATTGGGACAAGTTCTGGGGCAGGAAACACCTAATCAAAAGGAACAGGTTGCACCTTAACAAGACTGGGACCAATGTCTTCATGGATAGGCTCACTCGAGTGGTTGGGGAGGGTTTGAATTAAATTGGTAGGGGGGGGTGGGTGGGCATCAGGATATCGAAGTTCAAAGGAGAACTAACTCGAGAAGGAAATAGGACCATATAAAATAGGAGTAGATGAAGAAGGATTCTAAGAGGAATACAAGGACAGGTTTAGAATGCATGTGTGTAATCGCACAAAGTTTGGTGAATAATGTCGCTGAGCTAGAAGCACAAATAGCCACGTGGGAAAATGATGTAGAGACAATGACAAAAACGTGGTTTAAAAATGGGCAGCTGAGACCTGTTGTTTGCAGTTCCTGCCCCATGTAGGAGCCTCAGGACACTTCATGTGTCTTGGGGGCCACATGTGCAGGAAGTGTCTCCAGCTGCTTGACAGTGATGAAAACGTGGTTTAAAAATGGTGAGGACTGGTGCTTAATATTCACTGATACAAACTGTTCAGAAAATATAGAGAAGGGAAAAAAGGAAGTGGGTTAGCGGGACTGATTAAGGAAATCACTGTAATATTGGGAAGAGACAGTGTCCTTGACCGGAAATGGGCAGAATTCATTTGTTAGAGCTGAGAAATAGTTAGGGGATGATCAGACTCATGGGGATATTAAATCGGCCTCCAAATAGTGAGAGAGGGAGATAGAGGAGCAAATCTGCAGGGAAATCACAGAGGTGTCTAAGAACATAGGAAGATATGAATTAGGAGCAGGAGGAGGCCACTCGGCCCCACGAGCCTGCTCCACTATTCAATGAGATTATGGCTGATCTGATTGTAACCTCAACTCCACATTCGTGCCTGCCTGTGATAAGATTTCACCTCCCCCCCAACACCCTTGTCTATCGAGAACCTATCAACCTCTGCCTTAAAAATATTCGAAGACTCTGCTTCCAGCACCATTGAGGACGAGAGTCCAAAAGACTCAAGACCCCATCAGGGAAAAAAAATTCTCATCTTTCTTAAATGGGCAACCCCTTATTTTTAACCAGCGACAAGAGCTGTAGAGTGGTGATATCCAGGGGTTTCTGAAATGTGTTCAGGAGACAATCCTCGACCAGAATGTTCTCAGTCCAGTTAGGAAGGAGGCATTGCTGGATCTGGTGCTGGGGAATGAGGTGGGCCAAGGTTGGCCACGTGAACCAAGTGTCTGTGGGTGGACCCTTGGGTAAGAGTGATCATCGTATCACAAGCTTGAGGTGAGCAAGGAGCAATCAAAAGTAGAACTTCTAAATTGGAAGAGGACTAACTTCAATGTGAGGAGAGGGGGTTTAGCCAGAGTAAAATGGAACCAAAGACTGACAGGGACATCTGTAACAGAGCAATGAGTGATCTTTCAGGAGGAGATGTTTCAGGTACAGACTAGGTACATTCCAATGAGGGGGGAAAGGGAGGGTAACCAAAACCAGAGCTCCTTTGATGAAGAAGAAGATAGAAAATATGATGAAACAATGAAAATACTGTATGATGCATGTCAGGTAAATTCTTCAAGTGAGAACTAGGTGACTTTTATTGTACAAGAGTGTGGAATTAATTCTCTATCTGTCTATCTCTGTTATTGTATGTGAATCTAGAATTAACTAATTCCAAGTATCTGTCAATCTGTACATGAGTGCACAATTACCTCTCTATCCGTCAGTCTCTGTTACTGTGTTTCTGGGTGGAATTACCTCTCTGTCCATCTTGTTAGTGTATGTGAGGATGGAATTAATTCTGTCTCTGTTATTCTCTATGACTGTTTGTGAGTGGGGCAGTAATTCTCTGTTTATCTCTATTATTGCATGTGAGAGTAGAATTAACTGTCAGCCTTTGTTACTGTATATGAGTGCAGCATCATCTCTTCCTCAGTCTCTATTGCCGTAATTGAATATGGAATTAACTCTCTCTCAGTTTCTGTGACTGTACATGAATGCACAATTAACTCTACATTAGTCTCCGTTACTTTATATGTGTGTGGAATTATTTCTCTATCTGTTGGCCTCTGTTACTGTATGACAGCCTGGGATTAACTCTCAATCGTTTTGTCTCCATTACTGTGTGTCAGTGTGGCACAAACATTGTCAATCTGTTACTGTGTGTGAGTGCAGAATTAATACTCTATCAATCAATGTTACACTACGTGTGTGTGGAAATCACTCTCTGTCAATCTATAATAATGTGTGTAATTAACTCTCTGTCTGTCAGTCTCTGTTACTCTATGGCAGAGAGTCAATTTCAGGTTAGCAAACTGTAACCAGTAGAGTGTCACAGGGATCAGTGCTGGGTTCTCAGCTATTTACAATCTATATTAATCACTCAGATGAGTGGGGAGAGCATCACCAAATTTTAAGACAATACATAAATAGGTGGAAAAGCAGATTGTGAGGGGGAAACAAAGAGTCTGCAAGAGGATATAGAAAGGTTAAATCAGTGGGCAAACATTTGGCAGATGAAATACAAAGTGGGAAACTTTGATGGGAAGAATAGAAAAAAAAAACATCATTCAAATGATATATATATTAATGGCCTAGACTGTGGTGTGCAAGGCATGATTTCAAAATTTGCAGATACAAGATTGGAAACATTGTCAACTGTGATTGGAATAGTCTTGAACTTCAAAAGGACATAGACATGTTGGTGGATTGGGCAGGCAAGTGGCAGCTGAAGTTCAATGCAGAGAAGTGTCAGGTGATTAATTTTGGTAGGAAAAATATAGTGAGGCAGTATTAAATAAAGGGAGACCCTCTAAAGGAGGTGCAGGAACAGAGGGACCGCATTGTATATGTACATATGTCATTGAAGATGGTGGGGCATGTTGAGGGAACAGGCAATAAAGCATATAGTAACTTAGACTTTATTAATAGGGGCACTGAGGACAAGATTCCGTGATTCTGTGAAGAGTAAGGAGGTCATGTTGAACTTTTATAAGTCTCTTTTTTGGCGTCATCTGGAGTACTGTGTCCAGTTCTGGGTGTCATACTTAAGGAAGGATGTTAAGGCATTGGAGAGAGTACACAGAAGATTCACAAGCATGATTCCAATATAAAGAACTGTAGCTATGGGGATAGACTGGGGAGGTTGGGGCTGTTTTCCCCGGAGAAAAGGTGACTTAAAGGAGACTTGAGGGATGTATTCAAAATACTGAGGGGTATGAACAGAGTAAATAAATGACAAATTGTTCCCACTCAATAGAACATCAAGAACCAGAAGGCACAGACTCAAAATAATTGGCAAAAGGAGTAAATGTGATGTGAGATAGACTCAAAGTTTCATTTAAAATTTAATATTTTTTCACCCAGAGGGTGGTTGGAGTCTGGAACAAACTTCCTCAAAGGGTGGTGGAGGCAGGTTTGCTTGAGATATTCAAAAGGGAATTGCATTGCTACCTGAAAGGAAAGAACGTGCAAGGTTATGGGGACAAGGGAGGAGAATGGCACCAGGTAGAATGCTCTTTCAGAGAGCCAATGCAGACTTGATAAGCCGAATGGCCTCCTTCGATGCAGTGATACTGTGGAGAGAGACTGCAGAATGTTGCAGTACAGAGGGATCAAGATCTCCTTGTACATGAATCACAAGAAGTTAATGTGCAGCTGCAGCGAGTAATTAGGAAGGGAAATGGAATGTTGGCCTTTATTCGGTTTGGGGTGGGGGGGGGGGGGGGGGGAGGGGGTGGGGGGTGGAGTCTGAAAGTAGGGAAGTCTTGCTACAACTACACAGCTTTGGTGAGACTACACCGAGAGTACTGTGTTATGTTGGAGTCTCCTTATTTAAAGAGGGGTATAATTGCATAGGGGACAATTCACAGAGGTGCTAGACTGACTCCTGAGTTGAAGGAGTTGTTTTATGAGGAATGTTTAAGCAGGTTGGGCTGATCTGCATCAGAGATTTGAAGAATGAGAGGTGATCTCATTGAAACAAATAAGATTCTGAGGGGGTTTGACAGGGTAGATGTTGACAGGAATGTTTCCATTTGTGGTGAAAATAGAACCAGGGGATACAGCTTAAAAATAAACATCTCCCATTTAAGAAGAAGGTGAGAAGGAATTTCTTCTCTCAGAGCGTCCTTAATCTTTGTAATTGTCCACCTCAGAGAGCAGTGGAGGCTGGGTCATTACATATATTCACGCTGAGTTAGACAGATTTTCCATCGGCAGAAGAGTCAAGGGTTATAGCGCAGGTGGGAGAGTGGGTTTGAGGGCACAATCAGATCAGCCATGGTCTTATTGAATGGCAAAGCTGGCCCGATGGGCTGAATGGCTTCCTCCTGTTTCTCTTATATTTTTAATTTGTCAGTGTGGGATTGACCCTCCGTCTGTCAGTCTCTTTTACTGTATTTCAGTGTGAAATTAACTCAGCCTTATCTGCATGTGAGTGTGGAATTGATTCTCTGTCAGTCTCTGATATGGTTATGAGAGTGGAAATAACTCTCGAACAGCCTGTGATACTGTATGAGTGTGGAATTCACTCTTTGTTAGCCAATTGCTGTATGAAAATATGGAATTAACTCCTTATGTCAGTTTCTGTTACTGTATGTGAGTGTGGAATTAACTCTCTATCGGTCAGTCTCGGTTACTGTGAATGTGAAATTCTCTTTCCCAGTCTCTGTTGTGACAACTGAGAGTGGAATAAAGGACCTGTCAATTTCCATTAATATTTCAGTGAGGAATTAAGTTATAACAACAGAGACTGAGTGAAAGTAAGACAGTTAGTTCCACACTCTCATATTAGTCTGCCTGTGTTACTGTATGTGAGTGAGGAATACACAAACAATCTCTGGATTGTGTGGAATTAACTTTCTATCAGTCAGTCTCTGTCACTTTGAGTGTGAATTCACAGAATCAAAGAATTGTTATGCTATAGAAGGAGGCCATTTGGTCCATCGTGTCTGCACCGGCTCTCTGAGCATTTTAACTTAGTGCCAATCTCCTGCCTTTTCCCCATAACCCTGCAAGTTGTTTCTATTCAAATAATCATCCAATGCCCTCTTGAATGACTTAGTTAAACCTGCCTCCACCACACTTCCAGGCAGTGCATTCCAAAACCGAACTACTCGTTGTGTGAAAAAGTTTTTTCTCACTTCGCATTTGTTTCTTTTGCAAAACACTTTAAAACCATGCCCTCTGGTTCTCGATCCGTTTACAAGAGGGAAGGTTCTCTCTATCTACTCTATCCACACACCTCATGATTTTGAAAGCTTCTATCAAATTTCCTCTTAGCTTTCACCTCTCCAAGGAAAACAGTCCCAACTTCTCCAATCTTTCCTCATAACTGAAGTGCCTCATCCCTGGACTCATTCTCATAAACCTCTTCTGCACTCTCTGCAATGCATTCAGATCCTTCCTATTGTGTAAAGCTTAACTTTCAATCTCTGTCACGTATGCAAGCGCGGATTTAGCTTTCTATCCAATCATGTCAGTTACTGTACGTGAGTGTGAAATTATCTCTGTATGATAATCTGTTACTGTAGGTGAATATAGAATTAACTCTGTTGGCTTGTGTCACTGTATCAGAACGTGGAATTAATTCTGTATCTGTCAGTGTCGGTTACTGTATCAGGCCATGGAAACAACTCCTCTTCAGGCTCTGCTACTTCGAGAAAGTTAATGCCACACTCATCATCTGCCAATCTGTGTTACTGTATATGAGTGAGATATTAAGTCTCAGTCTCTGTTATGTGAGTGACGAATTAAATCTCTATCATTAAGTCTCTGGTATTGACTGTGGACGTGGAATTCATACCTTACATGTCAAACTCTTTGCTGTACATGAATGCAGAAGTAATTCTGTACCTGTCAGTATCAATTATGCTGTGAGTGTGGTATTCACTCTCTGCCAGTCTCAGTTACTGTGAATAAGTGTGAAATTAAATTTCTGACAGTCTTGGTTGCTCTGCGTGATTGTAAATTGACATCCTGTCAATGTCTGTTACTGGATCTGAGTGTGAAATTAACTCTCTGTTAGAGTCTGTTACTGTATGTGAGTTTGAATAAAAAGTCTAATAATTTGCATTACTGAATGTATATGGAATTAATTTTCTGTCCGTCTCTGTTACTGCGAGTGTGGCAGAGCAGACAGGAAGAGTTTTTAATCCCATTGGTGGAAAGGTGGAGGGACAATGGGCACAGGTTTAAGGTAACTGGTAAAATAAGCAATGGCAACATGAGGAAAAACCTTGTCATGCAGTAAGTGGATAGGAGAAGTGCCTGAGAATGTAGTAGAGGCAGGTTCAATCAAGGAATTCAAGAGAGAATTGGATTATTATCCAAAAAGGAAAATACGTGCAGGGCTATGTGGAAAAGGCGGTAAAGTGGTAAGAGGTGATTTGCTCCATCAGAAGGCCAGCATAGACATCATGGGCAGAATGGCCTCCGTCTGTGTTGTAATCTTTCTATGATTCGATGAATTAACTCTGTCAATCTGTCTTGCAATATATGAGTGTGGGTGGAATTAACACCGTCTGTCACTCTCTGCTGTTACATATAAATATGAAATATACTTCCTGTCAGTCTGTTACTGTACAGGAAACAGTAAAAGACCTTTTATCAGCAATGCTTGGGCCCTACTGTTCTCAAAAGTGCTCGTGGTTAAACCCATCACCTTCTCCTCTCTATACTCTCCAGTTCTAAATCAGCCAACAAGAACATACCTTCAAAGTAAGCGAGGAACGATTTCCACGTCCAACATCCATTCTGATTCAAAAGTGTTCTTCATTTGTCAGTTTGAGTTTCTGACCTTGGTTTTGTGAGCAACACCTGCAACAATTCACTGACAACATCATGTGGATAGTGGCAATCTGAAATAAAGAGAGAAAATGCTGGAAATACACAGCACATCAGACAGCATCTGTGGAGAAAGAAAAGTTCACATTTCGGGTTACTGACGATCAACCTGCAATAAAACACTTACTAACATCTGCCCATGGTGACTGCAGTTCCCACAATTCCCTGCATCCCAGAAACGGCTCTATCAAATGCACTGACTTCCCCGGCATTGAGAGTGCGCATGCTCCCCAGGGCCGGCCCCGGGTCATTCTGAGGTCGAACTTATCGGCCCATTTCACCAATATGCTTATGTCCTCTTGAAGTTTAACATTATCCTCCTCACAGTTCACAATACCTCGAATTTTCATGTCATCTGCAACTTTTGAAATGGTCTCCCACACACCAAGGAGTAGGTCAACAATATTTTTCAGGAAAGCATGGGTCCTCACACCGAACCCTGGGTAACTCCGCTATAAACTTTCCTCCAGTCTGAAAAACAACCATTCACCACTACCCTCTGTTTCCTGTCACTCAGCCAATCCCATATCCAAGTTGCTCTGTCCCTTTTATTCCATGAGCTGTAACTTTGTTGACAAGTCTGTTGTGTGAGACTTTATCAAATGCCTTTTGGAAATCCATGTAAAGCACATGAACAGCATCACCCTCCCCAACCCTCTCTGTTACCGCATCAAAGACTCGGTGCAAACGGGAGATGAAACCGGGAAGCGGCGCCTGGGATGGTGCACATCGGCTTCATGGTGCCGTCCCCCGGGTTCATCGCCGCACGTCCGAGGGACCCGGAGGCTCTGATTCGGACTCTGAGAATCGGTGTTACTGAGGCTGCACTCGCCAAGCTCAGCTTCCGGGAGCTGTACCGCGCATGCTCGGCTTAAAGAGGATTTCCGTTGGACATGGGTGCGCCTGCGAGGTGCGGCCCTTCTGCTCGAGATAGGCCTTTTTACATCCCCCAAAGCATTCTGGGAAGCGGTTACCGCCATTTCATTCTAAACAGCGACACGGGAGGAAACGTTTTTGTGCAAGCTCTATAGAAGCAAATTAGACCCCTCCCCTTCTCCTTTACAATGGACATAAAATATTTTCCCTTCGGTATTTACTCGTTTCACTTCTGAAAGTTTATTTTGTTTCGGCTTTCACCACCAATTACGGCAGAGGGTTAAAGACCGCAACAGCTCTCTGCCTTACAAAGAAATGACAAGGGATGATCCATTAAATGTGAAAGATGGTGGGGAGGATGGTGAGGACAAGGGAAGCCTATCGGTGTACGGGGAGCGAGGGAAGTGTTGAGAGCAGAGCTCGCGAAATGGAAAAGAAATGCTTGAGGGCCCTTTCAATCAGAGAGAGGAGAGATAACCAGTTGCGAAAAAAGGAAGGTAATTAGCAGTGTTGGTATGGAATATTACCTGTCCTCACCAAAATATTCATTCCAGCTGAAACAGTGATTTATGTGTAATTTCTTTAACTTAGCACCCCGCATTCACTGCTCACAATGGTGGTCTGATCTATGTTAGGCAGTTTCAGTGATTACTGTGATGAACATCTGCTCTGTCAGCAGGTCAGACTCTGAGTTTCCAATCTCCTGTGATTTTAATTTTCCATCTTGTCCTCACACTTACCTTTCTGTCCTCGGCACCCCGCAGTGTTCTAATGAATCTTAACGTAAGCTCGACGAACCATGTCTCATCTTTAAATTTAGCACTTTAAAACCTTCCAGGCTCAACAATGAGTACAACAATTTGAGAATGTAATCTGAATCCCCATTATGTATCTTTTCCATTGGATATTTTGGTTGAATTCACATTTTTATCTTGTTTATGCTTTTGAATGGCAGCTGTTCATCATCCCATCATTCACATCTCCTTTAGACACATCTTTGGTTTTGTTACTTGCCCATTTACCTTAACCTTGCACCATCAACTCTTTTGTCATTTAACCTCTCCTGCCGTCCACCCTGATTTGGAAACCACAAGAGAAAAATGTTATATTAGATTTAGTAATAAGTAACGAGAGATAATTAATTCATATTCTGACAGTATATGAACATCTAGCAATGAGTGGCCATAATATGTTAGAGGCAGAGAATGGTCACAGAAATGTTACAATTTTCACCTTAAGTAAGGTCGGTAAGGGCAGAATGAGCAGGAAGCTGAACACATTAAATTCCGAACAGCTAATAACAGGATAAAGGAAAGAATCAGAGGCTCTCAAAGGTGTTTACTGTATAAAAGGTATCTGATGCAAGGCCCAAGGAAGGAAACTTCACTATCCCAGTTTTAAACCAGTAATTAAGCAGGAACGCTGATATCTACCCAAATATTGATTAACTGCCTTTGACATGATGCTGTCTTCATTATGATGATTCTCTCTTCCTCGATGGTACATGTCACAGTGAATGAAGCTGTTGTCCAAATTAGCATGGTGAATTACTGCTGCTTGTCATATAGGTCGGACAGACTGCATGTAATAAATATCAATTTCACTATATTTTCCCATCTCAGGAATTTCCTATTCAGGTAATGATGAGGTGATAGTGAACGAGAGAAGAACATTCAGACTGTGCCAGCTCTTTGCGAGAAATGGGCTGGTCTCTGCTGGTGAGTGTTTGTAGCAATTGCAGCTAGTATCCTTTTGTGAATAAAAGCAATTTGAGATATTTGTTGCAGACAGAAGTGTTTACAGGAAGCGAGATGCCAATGCTAATACCTACAAATGAGATAAGTTTGTGGGTATCAGCAAAATGTTTATTTTAGTGGGTATATAAATAGCAGAGGATGGTTTCGATCCATCGACCTCTGGGTTATGGGCCCAGCACGCTTCCGCTGCGCCACTCTGCTGCATATTATCACTAGTTAATGAATGCTAGTTTTGTGTATTAGGGAGCTAAATGGTCACTTGTTTAGTGCTTTTGAGAGAGAGAGAAGATGTGTTGGGTGGATCATCTTGGCTGCACAATTCCACTGCGTAACACCAGAGACACACAGAAAAACACACACAGAAAGGCAGCAAGAGACTGTCAGGATACACAAGGTGACAGAGAAAGACGCCGAGAAAATTAGCAAGACACTGAGGTGGAGAAACTAATCATTTCTGTAAACTGTTCCCAGCTGCACAGAGATGTCCCCTGTTTGTAATAATGACTCCTGTTGTGTTACTCTGCATCGTGTAATTTAATTGTGCACCCTGTTGTGTAACTGTGCACCCTGTTGTGTAACTGTGCACCTGGTTGTGCAACTGTGCTCTCTGTTGTGTAATTGTGCTCCCTATTGTGTAACTGTGCTCCCTGTTGTGTTACTCCGCCCTCTATTGTGTAACTGCGTCTTATGTTGTTTCACTGCGCTCTCTGTTGTGTAATTGTGTTATTTGTCGTGTAACTATGCTCTCTGCTGTGTTACTGTGCTTTCTGTTGTGTAGCTGTGTCATCTGTTTAATTGTGCCCTCTGTCGTCGAACTGTGCCCTTTGTTGTTTAACTGTGCTCTCTGTTGTGGAGCTTTGCCCTCTGGTGTGTAACTGTATTCACGATTATGTAATTATATATCTGTTGTATAACTGTGCCCTTTGTTGTCTAACTCGGCTCCCTGTTGTGTAACAATGCTCTCCGTTGTGTGACTGTGCCCTCTGTTGTGTAACTGTGCTCTCTATCGTGTAACTGTGCTTTCTGCTGTTGGGAGATCTTCACCGTTGTGTAACGCGCTTCCCTGTCACGCAAACGTGTTCCCAGCTGCATTAAAATCTTCTCTGTTGTTTCAAAGTGCTCCCTGTTCTGCAAAGATGTTCTCTGTTGCTCAGTGTGACTGCTTTCTATCGGGTTATTATTTTCTTTCAGGGGCCTTAATTTTCCCTGTCATGTTAATGTGTTCCATGTTGTGTTCAGATGTTCCCTCTTCTTGAGTGAAAATCTGGTTAATTCCCAACTGGACTACAGTCGTCAATTCACAGCTGTATCTGTTACCTTCTAGTGATGAATGTGATTGTGTGATACATTCTGAGAACTCTGTTATTGGACTTGAGCGAGATTTGTTCTGTATGTGTCCATCACAGATAGTGTTTGTGAGTGTAGGATTAATTCTGCAACTCAGTCTCTGGAACAATTTTTGAGAGCAGGTTTCCTTCTTTATGGGTCAATGCCTGGTACTATATGTGAGGGTGAGGTTAATTCTGTATCAGGCAGTGGTATTGACTGTGAATGTGGGAATCATTCTGTGTCTATTAGACACCATTACTGCCAGGGGAAGTGGGGTTAATTCTGTATCGGAATGTCTCCGTTATTCTTTCTATTATTCAGACCTTCGGGTTAGAGGATGATTTGCATCCACTCTCTCTCTCTCTCTCTGAACAGAGTCAGTGTCTGATTGCACGACAGTGCTGCAGCACCCAGCTACTGCAAGGGCTTGGATCATTTTACAACAATTTCCTGCCCTCCAGAAACAATCCACTGCTCCATGAATGGGACTGAGTGACAGAGCAGGGAGTTCTGTACAGTTCAAATTACTACTTCCCACACTCGGGATCCACTTATGTTTTTATTTGTTTACGGGCTGTAGGAGTCGCTGACAAGGCCAGAATATGTTGCCTCGCTCTAATTACCCTTCAGATCAGGCCCTGCTTGAGTTGCTGCTTTTAATTTTCTGTTTTTTCTTATTGACTATTAATTGAAACAAATGCGTTGGTCTATTTTGTATTTGCTACCTCCTCTCTCTTTGAATTATTATAAATACTTTTTTGTTCCTACAGGCAAAAGTTTGATAGCAGCAGAATCGAAATAGTGATTCCGTGACAAAAGGAGAAGTGCAGCCAGCTCCTTCTCACACAGTAAGTACAGTATCACTCACAGAGAGCAGAGACACCAGTTCCACAAGCACCAACAACACAGTAAGATAAGAGCAAAATAGTGCAGATGCTGGAAATCTGAAAGAAAAATAGAAAATGCTGGAAAAACTCAGCAGGTCTAACCGCATCTATGGAGAGAAAGACAGAGTTAACGTTTAAGAGTCATACAGACATGAAACGTAAACTCTGTCTTTCTCTCCACAGATGTTGTTATTCCTCCTGAGTTTTTCCAGCATTTTCTGTTTTTGTTTGCACTAAGTTAGTCCGGCAGTGAGCCCAAGTCTCAGGAATGTATATTCGTTCAAACAGAGCAGGAGAGTGCATGAACCAGATGGGTTTTTTATCAACGTGACTTTCAAGGTTTTTTTGAATTATATGTCACCAGCAGCTGTGGTGGGATTTGATCCCTCACCTCCATAACATTATCCTGAGGGGGCCCTGATGTTTCTTGACACGGTAGGTGTGGAGAGGATGGTTCCTCTTGGAGGAGAATCTAGAACTCGTCGTCACTGTTTAAAAATAAGGGGTCGTCCATTTAAGACAGAGATGAGGAGATTTTTTTTTTCTCGCTGAGGGTCTTGAGTCTTTGGAACTCTCTTCCTCAAAAGAGGGTGGAAGCGGAGTCTCTGAATACTTTTAAAGAAGGGGTAGACTCTTGAATGCAAGTGGGTGAGAGGTTATCGAGGGTCGACAGGAATGTGGAGTTGAGGTTACAATCAAATCAACCATGACCTTACTGAATGGTGGAGCAAACTCGAGGGGCCGAGTGGCCTATTCCTGCTCTTTATTCCTTCTGTTCTTATGTTCATTAACCTGGAATTCTAGATTCCCGCTACGCCCCCATCTCCACTAATAAAACTGCTACCGAAACCAAACTGCCGCAGTTTAAAAAGTGCCCGTCCTATTTCTCATCTGGTGCCTGCAATAGCTACTCTTTGTCTAACTCCCCACATCCTGACTGTCCGGCTCTGTTCCCACTCCTCACTGTCCAATATCAACAAACCGGGGGAGTGGGAATTCAACCAGGAATATTCACAGTTGCTTTGTGGGGAGAAAGCAGCAATGATTTTCAATAACAGCTTCTTGCCATTTTGTCTCCCTCCTCCCAGGAGGCTGCTGTTTGTTCCATTCCCCCAGGACTGGGGTCTCTTCATTGGCAGCTCTTCCTGTCCCAGGTGGAGCTGGGGGAGAGCAGCGCCCGTGCGCTCTTCCGCTCCGACCCATTGAGCTCTGGTGGGTCGGAATGACGCAGAATTCTACAACATTCCGTGAAACAATTTTGTTTTGAAACGTTCTCCGATTCACTTATATCCGAGACCAGCAAAAGATGTGGAGCTCCTGAGAAAGGGAACGATGGAAATTAGGACTCGCCCCCTTAAGAATTTCAGCTTGGGATCTTTCTGTGCAGTCTTTTTGCTGTTCAGGGGCCCGTCATCACAAAGCAATCCTGCAGAATCACTGGAGGAAGCCGGTAGTCGGGGTGTTTGCTGGGACCGTGCAAGAGCTAATATCTGTCAGGAATTCTAACAGATTCATTCAATCCGAGTGAAACTATCACTCACTGAGAGTGATACCCAACGGCCAAGAGCTGCAGGGAGTAGAACGGAGAACCGAGGGTTAAACATGGGCTACTGTTTCTCACTCGCTGACACTGTCATAGAGACAGACGGACATAGAGTCATGGAGACATTGCTGCTCAGAAGGAGGCCATACGGCCCATCCAGTCTGACTGTCTGTAGAATAATCCAGTCAGTCCCATTCTCCTGCTCCATTCCTGCAACTTTATTTCCCACAAGCGCTCACCCAATTTCAATTTGAAATCATTGACCATCTCCGTTTCCACAATGCCCAGAGGGATCAAGATCCAGGTCATTACCCAGAGTGTAACAAATTTCTTGCACACATCCCCCCTGTACATCTTGTCTTATATTTTAAATCCGTGCTGCCTCATCCTTCTGCTCTCAGCTAATGGGAACAGCTTTCCTTTGTCTACCTGATCTAAACCTGTTATAATCCTGTACACCTCTCTCAGACCTTCCCTCAATCTCGGTTGCTTCAAGGAGAGCAACTCCGGATTCCGCAAACAAACCTTGCAGCTATCATCCCTCATGTCTGGAACTAATCTGGTAAATCTCCTTTGCACCCTCTCAAACACTCTCACATTCTTCCAAAAACGTGGTGACCAGAAATGGAGGCAATATTCTAGTTGCAGCCTAACCAGAGCTTTATAAATGTTAAACATAACGTTCCTGTTTCTATGCTCAGTACCTCTGTTGATGAAACCAAAGATCCCATCTGCTTTCCTAACTACTCCCTCAAAATCTCCTGTCACCTTCAAAGATATAAAGACTCTTGGTCCCTCTTTCCTTGCACAATTTTTAGAACTGGACCATTATCTTCATACTGCCTCATTTCTGTTAAAATACAGCATTAATCCTGCGTGTGGGATTAATAATGTGTCTCTGTTACAATATCATTAAGATCTGAGACTGCAGCTTCTGCCTCTACATGAGAATCTTTCTGGATAACACCAGAATTTACAAGGATTTCTGCAACTGATGCATTTTCTGTGTCTCACCACCCTCACTCACTCTGTCTCTGTCTATCCCTCCACCCCCTCTCTCTTGAACTCCACATGAAGGCGCGATACTGTTGTTTTGTAGCTGAGTAGGCACAGTCTATCTTCAAATCACAGAATCACAGAATCACAATGCAGAAGAGGCCCTTCGGCCCATCGAGTCCGCACCGACACGTGAGAAACACCTGACCAACACCTGACCTACCTACCTAATCCCATTTACCAGCACTTGGCCCATAGCCTTGTATGTTATGACGTGCCAAGTGCTCATCCAGGTACTTTTTAACGGATGTAATGCAACCCGCCTCCACCACCCTCCCAGGCAGTGCATTGCAGACAATCACCACCCTCTGGATAAAAAAGTTTTTCCTCACATCCCCACTAAACCTCCTTCTCCTCACCTTGTACTTATGCCCCCTTGTGACTGACCCTTCCTCAATGGGGAAAAGCTCCTCCCTGTCTATGCCCCTCATAATCTTGTACACCTCGATCAGGTCGCCCCACAGTCTTCTCTGCTCCAACGAAAACAACCCAAGTCTATCCTACCTCTCTTCGTAACTTAAAAGTTTCATCCCAGGCAACATCATGGTGAATCTCCTCTGTAGCCCCTCCAGTGTAATCACATCCTTCCTATAATGTGGCGACCAGAACTGCACAGTGGCCTCACCAAGGTTCTATGCAACTCCAACATGACCTCCCTACTTTTGTAATCTATGCCTCGATTGATAAAGGCAAGTGTCCCATATGCCTTTTTCACCAACCCACTAACATGCCCCTCCACCTTCAGAGATCTATGGACACACACGCCAAGGTCCCTTTGTTCCTCAGAACTTCCTAGTGCCATGCTACTCATTAAATACTTCGTTGTCAAATTACTCCATACAAAGTGTATCACCTCACACTTTTCAGGTTTAAATTCCATCTGCCACTTATCTGCCCATTTCACCATCCCATCTATATCTTAGTGTAGCCCAAGATACTCAACCTCACTGTTAACCACCCGGCCAATCTTTGTGTCATCTGCAAACTTAGTAATTCTACCCCCCCACATAGTCATCTATGTCGTTTATATAAATGACAAACAATAGGGGACAGAGCACAGATCATTGTGGTATGCCACTGGACACTGGCTTCCAGTCACTAAAGCATCCTTCTGTCATCACCCTCTGCCTCCTACAGCTAATCAAATTTTGAATCCACCTTATCAAATTTACCCTGTATCCCATGTGCCTTTGCCTTCTTTATAAGTCTCCCTTGTCAAAGGCTTTGCTGAAATCCATATAAACTACATCAACTACACTACCCTGATCTACACACCTGGTCACCTCCTCAAAAAATTCAATCAAATTTGTTAGGCATGACCTGCCTCTGACAAAGCCATGCTGACTATCCCTGATCAAAACTTGCCTCTGCATGTGGAGATGGATACTCTCCTTCAGAAATTTATCCAATAGTTTCCCTACCACTGACGTGATACTCACTGGCCTGTAGTTCCCTGGTTTATCTCTACAACCCTTCTTAAATAGCAGAACCACATCAGCTGTTCTCCAGTCCTCTGGAATCTTCCCCGTGGCCAGAGAGGAATTAAAATTTGGGTCCGAGCCCCTGTGATCTCCTCCCTTGCCTCCCTCAGCAGGCTGGGACACAAATCATCCGAACCTGGAGATTTCTCCACTTTTAAACCTGCCAACACCACCAATACCTTGCCAATCGCTATACCAATTTGCTTATGTACCTCGCAGTCTTTCGCCCCGAGTTCGATACATTCATCCTCATACTCTTGGGTGAAGACCGATGTGAAGTATTCATTCAAAATTCTAGCGATGTCCTCTGGCTCCACCCATGAAATGCCCACTTGATCCCATATACTATGACCCTGGTTATCCTCTTCCCATTGATATACTTATTGAATATCTTGGGATTTTCCCTTCTTTTACCAGCCAGAGCTCTCTCATATCCCCTCTTTGCTCTCCTAATTGCTTTCTTAAGCTCCACACTGCACTATCTGTACTCCACTAATGCCTCTGCTGTTTTGCATCCCTTGTACCTGCTAAAAGCCTCTATTTTCTATCTCATCTTAACCTGAATATCTCTGGTCACCCATGGTTCTCTGGGCTTGTTACTACTTCCTATCACCCTAGAGGGAACATGTTGAACCTGTACCATCCCCGTTTCCTTTATGAACACCCCCCACTGTTCCTCTGTAGATTTTCCCACAAATGACTGTTCCCAGTCTATCTTGGCCAGATCTTGCCTTATTTTACTAAAATCCACTCTCCCCCAATGCAAAACATTTTTTTGCAACTTTTCGATTTCTTTGTCCATAACAAACTTAAACTGTACCATGTTGTGGTCGCTATCACTAAAATGCTCGCCCACCACCACCTCAGCCACCTGTCCAGCTTCATTCACCAGAATTAGGTCCAGCAATGCACCGTCCCTTATTGGACCCTCTACATATTGACCAAAAACGTTCTCCTGTACACATTTCAAGAAATGCACTCCATCCAAGTCCTTAGCACACTTTCTATCCCAATTAATGATGGGAAAGTTGAAATCACCTAATATAATCGTCCTATTGTCATTGTTTTTACCCACCTCCAAAAATTGTGCACATATTTGATCCTCAATTTCCCGCTGACAATCTGGGGGTCTATAATACCACCTAATAATGTGGCTGCCCCTTTTTAATTCCTAAAATCTACCCACAAAGCTTCATTCGATGCCCCCTCCAATGATCAAAAGTAAATTTGCCTGTGAACAAGTTAATAATTTAAACCAGTTACGGGTTAACTCAGGCACAGCTGTGATTGGCTGCAGCCTCCTGGATCTGGGGAACAGACACTGTGAGCAACTCCGATCTCAGAGGGTTTAACAGTTACTGAGCTGGGAAACTACAACTAATTCCCGAGAATCCACAGCTCAGGCCGAGAGGAGAGGAACGCCTGTCCTGGGAGCTGTAAATCTGAGACACAGTTTGTCCTGTCAATGTGTAGATGTGATCAAAATTAAAAATACCTGGAAAAACTCAGCAGGTCTGGTAGCATATGCAGAGACGAACACAGTTAACATTTCGAGTCCGTATGACTCTTCAACAGAACTAAGTAAAAACAGAAAAGAGGTGAAATATAAGCTGGTTTAAGGGAGAGGGGGTGTGGTACAGGTAGAGCTGGATAGAAGGCCACTGAGAAGTGGAGATAGCCAAAAAATGTCATAGACAAATGGACAAAGAGGTGTTGAAGGTGGTGATATTATCTAAGGAATGTGCTATTTAAGGGTAGAAAGCAGGACAAGCAAGGTACAGATAGCCCACGTGTGGATGGGGTGAAGGGAAGGGATCGAAATAGGCTAAAAGGTAGAGATAAAACAATGGACGGAAATACATTTAAAAATAATGGAGATAGTTGGGAAACGAAAAATCTATATAAATTATTGGGGATAAAAGGGGGGGATCGGAATGGGGTTGGGGATGGAGGAGAGAGTTCATGATCTAAAATTGATGAAGTCAATATTCAGTCCAGAAGGCTGTAAAGTGCCTAGTGGGAAGATGAGGTGCTATTCCTCCAGTTTGCATTGAGCTTCACTGAAACAATGCAGCAGGCCAAGGACGGACATGTGGGCATAAGATCAGGGTGGAGTGTTGAAATGGCAAGCGACAGGGAGGTCTGGCTCATGCTTGCAGACAGACCAAAGGCGTTCTGCAAAGTGGTCACCCAGTCTGCGTTTGGTCTCTCCAATGTAGAGGAAACTGCATTGGGAGCAACGAATGCAGTGGACTAAATTGAGAGAAGTGCAAGTGAAATGCTTCTTCACTTGCAAGGAATATTTGGGCCCTTGGATGGTGAGGAGAGGGGCAGTTAAGGCGCACGTGTTGCACCTTCTGCCGTTGCATGGGAAGGCGCCGTGGGAGGGGGTTGAGGTGTAGGGGGTGATGGAGGAGTGGACCAGGGTGTCCCGGAGGGAACGATCGCTGTGCAATGCCGCCGGGGGGGTGAAGGGAAGATGTGTTTGGTGGTGGCATCATGCTAGAGTTGGCGGAAATGGCAGAGGATGATCCTTTGAATGTGGGGGCTGGTGTGGTAATACGTGAGGACAAGTGGGACCCTATCATGGTTCTGGGAGGGAGAGGAAGGTGTGAGAGTGGATGCGCGGGAGATGGGCCAGACGCAGTTGAGGGCCCTGTCAACCACCGTGCGTGGAAAACCTTGGTTAAGGAAGAAGGAAGTCATGTCAGAGGAACTGTTTTTGAAAGTGGCATCATCAGAACAGATGTGATGGAGGTGAAGGAACTTAGAGAATGGGATGGAGTTCTTACAGGAAGCGGGGTGTGAGGAGCTGTAGTCAAGGTAGCTGTGGGAGTCGGTAGGCTTGTGATGAATATTGGTGGACAATCTATCTCCAGAAATTGAGGCAGAGAGGTGAAGGAAGGGAAGCGAGGTGCCAGAGATGGACCATGTGAAGATGATGGAGGGGTGGAGATTGGATGCAAAATTAATAAATTTTTCCAGGTCCAGATGAGAGCATGAAGCAGCACCGAAGTAATCATCGATGTAGCGGAGAAAGAGTTGTGGGAGGGGGCCGGAGTAGGACTGGAACAAGGAATGTTCCACATACCCCATAAAGAGACAGGCATAGCTGGGGCCCATGCGGGTACCCATAGCCACACCTTTTATTTGGAGGAAGTGAGAGGAGTTTAAGGAGAAATTGTTCGGTGTGACAACAAGTTCAGCCAGACGAGGAGAGTAGTGGTGGATGGGGATTGTTCGGGCCTCTGTTCGAGGAAGAAGCGGGGAGCCATCAGACCATCCTGGTGGGGGATGGAGCTGTAGCGGGATTGGGCGTCCATGGCTCCTGTCGGTTGGGGTCAGCGAACTGGAAATTGTTGATATGATGTAGGGTGTCAGAGGAATCACGGATGTCGGTGGGAAGGGACTGGACAAGGGGAGAGAGAATGGAGTCAAGAAAGCAAGAAATGAGTTCCGTGGGGCAGGAACAGGCTGACAGTGACATTGTATCAGCGAGAGTGTGTTAAAGGGGCGGGCGGGTTAGACTAATGTCACTGTGTTTGTGTGTCCGGACTCAGCGCCAGGTTTCCGAGTCATTCTTGTGTAAAATCACAAGATATCCCTGTAATTGGATCGCGCTGCTCCCCTGCTCAGCCCTGAAGAGAGAATTTAAGGGAAATATTTCGATAATTTCAAGATTTCAGTGGAAACACAGAGAAGAAGTCAGCGCTCGGCTGAGAGGGCGCGATCAAAGCAGCAAAGAAACGGGTTTAAATCGAAATTGCTGCCTTTAATTCGGATGGAACTTTCTCGACAACAAAGATTCGGATTTTGTTACCAGAAGGAAGCGAGTGTGGGAATCTGAAATGTCCAATTTGAAGTGGAATTGGGGAGTTTATGAGGAGAGAGAAACACAGAGAGGCTGGAGGAGCCGGGAGCTGACAGCAGGTTGTCTCTGCCCCGTCCGCTCTCTGTGTTTAAGTTGCTCTGAGCCGCCACCACTGCTTTCATTTCTGATCCAGTTCTGACTGTCAGAGAGATTTTCCACACAGTCTCGGATATGACTGATACTGCAGCCACTGAAACGGCTCCTCCAGCCGCTGCCGCTCAAGTCAAACCTCCCAAGAAGAAGAAGGCGGCTTCCCGATCGAAGGCAGCCGGTCCCAAGTTAGGCGAACAGATCCTCAAGATTGTGGCGGGTTGCAGCGATCGCAAGGGGATGTCCCTGGCCGCGATAAAGAAAGCTTTGTCTGGCAGCGGTGTCGATGTGGGGAAGCTCGGCTCCCAGATCAGGCTAAGTATCAGGAGGAAGGTGGAGAGCGGCTCCCTGGTGCAGGTAAAGGGACAGGGCGCCTCCGGCTCCTTCAAAATCCCTAAGAAGGAATCCCAGGGGAAAGTGGGAAAGAAGGAGAAGAAACCAACAGCCAAGAAATCTTTAGTCAAGAAACCAGCGGCCAAGAAGGTGAAAACAAAGAAACCAGCAGCTAAGAAATCTCCAGCCAGGAAAGTAGCAGCCAAGAAATCCCCAGCGAAGAAAGCAACAGTCAAGAAAACAAGCAGCAAGAAGGCGGCAACTCCAAAAAAGGCGGTGAAGAAAGCAGCGCTGAAGAAAAAATCTCCCGTCAAGAAGGTCACGGGCGGAAAGGTTTTTAAAAAAGTGGATAAATCGAAGGCCAAGCCCAAAGTGAAAGCAGCAAAGGCTAAGAAAGCAGCGCCAGGAAAGAAATGAAACCAGCCGAGCAAATTGTAAACCTCTGAACACAAAGGCTCTTCTCAGAGCCGCCCACGTCTCTCAGGAAAGAGCTGATCCCCGAATCAAATGTCCCTGTCCCGGCGCTGGGAGCAGGTTTCACACTGAAATGATTTATATTAAATTGATAATTCCCGGTATCTCACTGACATGCACTATACCCATCCCCTCCCCCACTCTGTAATAAAACAGAGCGGTGTCCATGCCCCATTGTAACTGGGGATTTGTTCAGCTGCTCTGTCAGTTTCTGCTCGTTTCCTTTTCACAGATTCAGGGTGAGAGTGTGTAAGACAGTTACCCGGGCGGAGAAACCCCGCGTTACAACTCAAAGCCCAATACATGAGTTTGTCTAATTCAGCTGGAGTGAGGTGTCGGTAAACTGCTCAACCCGTCTGGAGGGGAGGTGTGTGGGGATAGAACAGAAGCTGGGAGTGAAGTGGAAACAGAAGGATTTGACAGCATATAGTGTATGTACATGGGCGGGAGTAGTACTGAATTTTCTTTGTAACGCTCTGTATTTAAAAGCTGCGGGTTTCTAGAACCGTTGAACATGAAGCTCCAATCTATAAGTTTTGTGCCGAGCGCTGTGTTAACTTCCATTGTCGATAATTTAAAAAAAATGTCGTTTCGAGCGGGCAGGGGGCGGAGCTGGATTATCAAAGACGTTCCTCTGTTCTGTCTGTCACTCAGTCTCCTCCCCGTCCCGCCTCTCACTCTCTGCCCGTTTCTCAGTTAGGTCGGGGCGGGCTGTATAAAAGAGGAACGTGCAGGAGCTCGTCTCTCATATTCTGCAGCGATCTGAGTGAAGAATCATCATGTCTGGCAGAGGGAAAGGAGGCAAAGGACTGGGGAAAGGCGGAGCAAAGCGGCACCGCAAAGTGCTTCGTGATAATATCCAGGGCATCACCAAACCAGCAATCCGCCGCCTGGCTCGCCGTGGCGGTGTCAAGCGGATCTCGGGTTTGATCTATGAGGAGACTCGCGGGGTGCTGAAGGTTTTCCTGGAGAATGTGATCAGGGATGCGGTCACCTACACTGAACACGCCAAGCGCAAGACGGTCACTGCCATGGATGTGGTGTACGCTCTGAAACGCCAGGGCCGCACTCTCTATGGATTCGGCGGCTGAACAACTCGACCCTTTCTACCGAACACACAACAAAGGCTCTTTTAAGAGCCACCCACCACCTCACAGAGAGCAGAGACCTGGGAACGGGAGCTGGGATGGGCTGTGATCGGGAATGTTAGTGCCTGGTTTGTTCTGACGGGGAATGTACTGACAATCTCAGGTTGCCCGTTGTTTATTTACCCGGATGGCACATTCTGCACTGACACTGAAAAGTCTCATCACTGCTTCATATTGTCGAAAGGTTTTGTTCTGGATGAATAATGAGTCGGATAGTAATGACAGGATCCGGCGGTTCCTCTGATATCAGCCGTTCAATCCGTGAGTGGAGTTGAGGTTACAATCAGATCAGCCATGATCTCACTGATTGGCGGAACAGGCTCAATGGGCTGAGCGGCCTCCTCCTGCTCCTAATCCCAATATTCGCACGGATGTCCATCAAGACTCAGACCGGGAACAGGGGGAGCTTCGAGCCGCTCCCGTTCCCGCTCTTTATCGGAATGAACAGCCCAGAATGAGGGCAATGGGAAGGGGTCTGATGCCCCCAGCACCGTTTCTATTTTATTACCCATTCCAGCCCTCTAAGCGAGCGGCGATTTTAAAGGTTGGTTGTGCTGTATGGAGCAATGCTCAATTATTATTATATTAACAACTCAGTTATTGCCTGGGAAAATCAGCACTGACTTTACACAGTTCAAACAACAGACTGGTGTTTCTGTCCAAAAATGAGCAGATTCACCAGGATGATGCGGGGTTTACAAATTGCCGGGACAGGTTACATGAACTGGAATTTCATTGGGGTTAGGAAATAGTGAGTGATAGTGAAAAATGGTATTTATAATTTTCAAAAAAGGGAAGAACGAAGTTTATTGTCGAGACGGTAAACGGCTGCAAAAAAAGGCGGAATTTTTAAATGGGCAATTAAAAACAACTCGACCAATGAGGACCTGAGTTGCCAGGGATTAATTCATTGGTTCGATTTTGGACGCAACTGCCTGGGCGTAAGGCTGCAGCCAATTACTGTTCGGGGCGGTTCCTCAGAGTCTAAAAAGGCGGATTGTCGAGCAGATTGTATTAATAGTCCTTGTAACTCTGACTGGTGAATCTGTTCAGAAAATGGTCAGGAGTAACTCTCCTTCCTCGACTTTCGCCGCTTCTTGCCGCCCTTTGCTACCGGTTTCTTTAAGGCTTTCTTGGCTCCCTTCTTGGGAGCTGGTTTCTTCTCATCAACCATCTTCAGTTTCAGACACAGAAATAAACCAAACCTCTTCCGAGCGCCGAATAAATAGACTAGTCTCCCAGATCTATGCTAATGAAGGATTGGGAAAAGATGACTCTGAATGGACAGTTTAAAGGCTAAACCAGCCTCTAAGTATATAATTTCAGGATTGGATATGGAAACAGGCCAATCAGATTGTGCTTTCTCGCCCTCACTCCTCCTCCCAACTCGTGCCCATTTACTTTAGTCAGGAAATACATTTTACAAAGACTCTCTCCAGCCCCAGTTCCTCAGTGTTTTACTATACATCGGGGAATGTCGCCTGATTGTTGTGCGAGGATCCGTTCTCCACAGAGAGAGACTACACGGGAAAGCGGGATGCCATCTGTAACATAGAGCCCCTGATAATGTGTGCGAGTTTGGGATTTACTCACTCTGATACTGTGAATGAGTTTGAGATTCATTCACTGTTTGTAAGGCCGTGCTACAGTGAGAGAGTCTGGGATTCATTCTGTGCTTGTCAGTCTCTGGGACTGAAAGTGATTGTTGCTGTCATTCTGTATCTGACTGTGATAGTGTTTGAGACTCATTGTGCATCTGTCAGTTAGCGGTGCATGTGAGTGAGTGGGGTTTTCATTCTCTTCCTCTGACAGACGCCAAGTCCGGAGAGGAGAGGCGGACCCTCAGGGCCTCCAGGCGGTGGAGTTCAAAGTGACATCACTATTCAAAATATGACGCAGTAAGTAAGTCAGGTAAGTACTTCTACTTATTCTATTAATTAAACTGCTGCAGTCCATTAGTTTAAACAAAATAACGTGAGGACTTTGGACTGTAGTAGGAGAGGTTGGAGTGGAATAAGGACCCTAGTGTAATTAGTATTCTTTAAAAGGGAGTAACTAACAACTTTAATTTAAAGGGAACTCATGGCAGCAGAGCTCACACCCGCGATATGCTCCTCCTGTGCTATGTGGGAATTCATGGACACTTCCAGTGACCCTGGTGAGCATGTGTGCAGGAAGTGCGTCCAGCTGCAGATACTGGCTAACTGCATTTCGGAGCTGGAGCTGCGGGTGGATTCACCTTGGAGCATCTGTGATGCTATCGGGGACAGCACATTCAGTGAGGCGGTCACACTGCAGGTAAAGACTGAACAGGCAGAAAGGGAATGGGTGACCACCAGGCAGAGTAGAGAGAGGCAAGTAGTACAGGAGTCCCCTGTGGCCGTCCCCCTCTCTAACATATATACCGTTATGGATACTGCTGGGGGAGGCAACGTCTCAGGGGAAAGCAGCAGAAGTCCATGGCATCACGGGTGGCTCTGCTGCAAAAGAGTGGAGGAAGAAGAGTGGCCGGGCTATAGTGATAGGGGATTCAATAGTAAAGGGAACAGACAGGCCTTTCTGTGGCCCACAAAATAGACTCCAGGATGGTATGTTGCCTCCCTGGTGTCACGGTCAAGGATGTCCCAGAGAGCGGCAGGGAATTGTGAAGGGGGGCGGAAAGCAGTGTGAACAGCCAGTGGTCTTGGTGCATATTGGTACCAACAACATAGGTAAAAAATAAAACAATGAGCTCCTACAAGCTGAATATAGGGAGTTAGGATGTGAACTAAAAAGTAGGACATCAAAGATAGTAATCTCAGGATTATTACCAGTACCACGTGCTAGCGAGAGTAGAAACAACAGGATATATCAGATAGATACATGGCTGAAGAAATGGTGTTGGGGGGAGGGATTCAGATTCCTGGGACATTGGGACCAGTTCTGGGGAAAGTGGGACCAGTACAAACAGGACAGGTTGCATCTGGGCAGGACCGAAACCAATGTCCTTGGTGGTGGAGGGGTTGGGGGTGGGGGTTTGGTGGGAGTGGAGGGGTTGGCTGTGGGGTGGTGGTGGTGGAGGAAAGTGTTTGCTAGTGCGGTTGGGGAGGGTTTAAACTAGAATGGCAGGGGGATGGGAACCTGAGTAGGGAGACAGAGGAGGGGGAAACAAGGATAGAAACACAAGGCAGAAAAGTAAGGAGCAAAAGTGAAAGGCAGAAAAAAAGAGTGAAAAACAAATGGGGTCAGAGTGCAAAATAAAGCGAAGGTGGTTACAAAGTTAAAGAAAAGTTGAAAGGCATTATATTTTAATGTGTAGAACATTTGCAATAAGGCAGATGAATTAACGGTGCAAATATTTATAAACGGTTATGATATAGTTGCAATTATGAAGACATGTCTACAGGGTGATCAAGGATGCAAACTGAACATCCAGGGGTATTGAATATTTAGGAAGGGCAGACCAATAGGGAAAGGAGGTGGGGTGGAACTGTTAGTAATGGAGGAAATCAGTGAAATAGTGAGGAAGGATATTGGCTTGGAAAATCATGATGTGGAATCTGTTTGGCTGGAGATAAGAAACACCAAGGGGCAGAAAACGTTGATGAGGGTTGTCTATAGACCTCCAAACAGTAATGGAGATGTAAGGGAAGGCATTAAGCAGGAAATTAGAGATGCATGCAATAAGGATACAACTGTAATGTGGGTGACTTTAATCTACATACAGATTGGACAAACCACACAGCAATAATGCTGTGGAGGAGGATTTCCTGTAGTGTGTACGTGATGGTTTTATGGACCAAGACATTGAGGAACCAACTAGAGAGCAGGCGATCATAGACTGGGTGCCATGCAATAAGAAATAATTAACTCCCTTGGGGAAGAGTGACCATAAAATGATGGAATTGTTCATTAGGATGGATAGTGAAGAAGTTGAATTCAAAACGAAGGTCCTGAACCTAAATAAAAGGAGCTACGAGGGTCTAAGGCGTGAGTTGGCAATGATGGACTGGGGAACTGTACTGAAATGGTTGAGCAGTGGATAGGCAATGCATGAATTACAACAATTATTCATTCCTGTCTGGCACAAAAATAAAACAGGAAAGGTGGCCCAACCATGGCTTACAAAAGAAATTTGGGATAATATTAGATCCAATGAGAAGACAAATTAAATTGCCAGAAACGAGAGCAAGCCTGAAGATTTGGAGCAGTTTAGGATTCAGCAAAAGTGGACAAAAAGATTTGACAAGAAGGGGAAAATGGAATATGAGATGAAACTTACAAGGGACATAAAAACTGACTATAAAGGCTTCTATAAATATGTGAAGAGAAAAAGATTAGCAAAGACAAATGTAAGTCCCTTACAGTCAGAAACGGGGGAAATTATAATGGGGAACAAAGAAATGGCAGGAGAATTGAACACATATTTTAGTTCTGTCTTCACAAAAGAGGACACAAATAATTTTCCAGAAATGTTAGGGAACCAAGGGTCTAGCAAGAGGGAGGAATTGAAGAAAACTAGTATTAGTTAAAAATTGTGGTCAAGAAATTAATGGGGTTAAAGGCTGAGAAATCCCCAGGACTTGATGATCTACATCCCAGACTACTAAAGGAAGTGGCCCTGGAAATATTGGATGCATTGGTGGTCATCATCGAAAATCTCTCGACTCGGGAGCAATTCCTACAGATTGGAGGGTGGCAATTGTAACCCCGCTATTTAAACAAGGAGGGAGAGAAAAAACAGAACTACAGGCCAGTTAGCCTAACATCAGTAGTGGGGAAAATTCTAGAGTCTATTATAAAAGACATGGTAACATGGTAACACTTGGAAAGCATTAATAGGATTAGACAAAGTCAGCATGGGTTTATGGAAGGGAAATCATGCTTAACTAATCTACTGAAGTTTTTGGAGAAAAGATAAGGAAGAACCAGTGGATTGTATCGAATATTGATGTACAGTCTATCACCAGAAAATGAGACAGAGAGGTCAAGGAAGGGAAGTGTCAGAGATGGACCATGAAGGTGATGGAGGGATGGAAATTGGAAGAAAAATTGATAATTTTTTCCAGGTCCAGGTGAGAACATGAAGCAGCACCGAAATGGTCATCGGTGTACTGAAGAAAGAGTTGCGGGAGGGGGCCTGATTCGGACTGGAACAAGGAATGTTCCACATACCCCATAACAATGTTTCAGTGCTGCTTCATGGTCTCGTCTTCACTGAGAGGGTGGTCAGCCTGTGGAATTCTCTACCACAGAAAGCTGTGGAGGCCGGGTCACAGAGTATATTCAAGAAAGAAATTGGTACATTTTTGGATATTTGGGGCATCAAGGGGTATGGAGAGAAAGAGGGAATATGGCGATGAGATAGAGGATCAGCCATGATCATATTGAATGGTGGAGCAGGCTCAAAGGGCCAAATGGCCTACACTTGATCCTTGTTTCTATGATATACCAGTTTGGGATAAATGCTGTATGTGTCATTCTAGACCACAATATGAGAGTGTTGGATTGATTCTATACCTGTTAGTCCCTGTAAATGTCCGTAAATGAGATTCATCCTGTGTTTGTCAGTCTCTGGCACTGTAAATCAATCTGGTGTCGATTCTAGATCATTCAGTCTGTGGTACTATCTGATTGTGCACTTCTCATTCACTGTCGGAGCCTGGTTCTGTGTCTGAAGGTGGGATTAATTTTGGACATTCCAACATCTGCTGCTCAATGTGAGTGTGGAATTCAGTCTGTATCTGTCAGTTTCAAGTGTTGAACAGGAATGTGAGAGTCATTCTCAATATCTGGGAATCTTTGAAACATATTTTGCATCTGTTAGTCTGTGATGCTGTATGTGAGAGTGGGATTCATTTTGTCTGTCAGGCTCTGGTAATCTGTGCGAGTTTTCGATACATTTTGTAACACTCAATCCCTGATGCTGTGCACAACTTTGTCCATCCCTAATTTCCCTTGTTCAGAGGGTATTTAAGAGACAACCACATTACTGCGGGTCAGGGGCCTGGAGTTACCAGTGGGATCATGTAAAAGAGGCAGGTTTTGCATGGTTTTTGACGACAATCGACAATCAGAGTTTTGATTTCAAATTTCACAATCTGCCATGGTGGGATTCGAAACTGGGTCCCCTGGGTCTCTAGAATACTCGTCCAGTGACAATAACACTGTGGCACTACCTCGCCATCTAGCAGAGTGGCTCAGCGGAAGCGTGCTGGGCCCATAACCCACAGCTCGATGGATTGAAACCATCTTCTGCTATTGTCATTTTCATTAATGACTGTGGGATTCATTATGTCTCTATCAGACTTTGATTCTGAACGTGTGCTTATGATTCCTCTGTGTCTCAGTGTTTGGCACTGTGTGAAAGTCTGATTCATTCTCAACTTCTGAATGTCAAACAGTCTCAGGTGTATTTGGTATCTACTGGTCAGCTGTACTGTGTGTGACGTGGGATTCATTCTGCATTTGTCTGTCTCCGTTACTGTAGTGAGTGGGTGATTTATTCTGTACTGGTCAGTCACTGGTGCTGTGAGTAATGGGCTTCATTCTGTATCTGTCAGACTCTGGTGCTGTGTGTGTGTATTGTGCAGTTTGTCAGTGCCTGGTAACATGTTGGATTTGTTCAGTAGTTCACCCTGTCCAATTTTCTATGTGAATGTGAGGTTAATTTAATCATTCTCAATCATTGATGTGGGTTATGATTCTAGGGTTAACTCTGGTTCTGTCCTCAATAGTTGTTGGAGAGAACTGAAACGAGGTGCATCCCTGTCGAAATTTGTTGATGCCATTATTCTCTCAATATTGAAAATCTCCAGTTCAGAACTAGAATCCTACACACAGCGCAGCTCCCAGTAAATGTTGCAGTATCCTATCCAAGCTGCATTTCCCAGATTTTGCCACCTGTGAATCCTTTGATCAGTATTTGGGTATTTTAATGCAGGAACGTCTGCCTGTTGACCCAATTCCATGGTGTTTTTGGGAATAGTAGCCATAGAAGTGGAATTAAAATCCAGTTGTTTCACTCTCTCTTATATTATCTTAATGAAATCGGCACTAAATACAGAAAGCATTAGTCCATCACACACTCTGATCAATTAAACCCTCTATCCTTTATTACTAATGCACTGGTTGTGATTTTGAGTCCCACCTGAGTTGAGTTTTCAGTCAAATTTCATGTTTTATTTGTGCAAAACCGAAACTCATTCAGGGAAAAGGAACAGACATTTTCTGTCAGAAAGAGGCAGCTAATTTGCACATAGGAAACCTCCAAAAGCGCCAATGTGACCATATTTTGGGCTGTTGATTGAGACATAAATATCAGCGACTGCGCAGGCGGGGAGGAGGAGAATAACGCCACTGCTCGTGTCTTCGGCAGAGCACCATGGAATCACTTACAACAAAAGGAGAGGCTGGAGGGAGCTTCGTTTTAATGGGTCTTCTGAAGGATTGCACCTCGAATAGTGGAGCCCTCCCTCAGTGCTGTACTAGAGTAGCAGTCTTCTTTGTTACACACAAATTCCAGTGTGGGATTTGAAAAAAAACACCTTTGTGTTCCAAAGGCGACTGCGACCAGGTCAGTCCCAGTGAAAGTGTTTAAGAAATCGACCAATCAACAGCTACATGACTGGGGCAATTATGATGTCATCCCCTGGCAGGTCACATGACAGCTGGAGCCACAATGCATCACAACCAGATTTGTGACTGGATTCAAACCCAAAATCCTGTCACAATGACTTTTCAAATCAAGCTGTCAGCTGCTTGAAAATGCAACAGTTAAACTTCCTGTCTGATCATGAGGAGAGCTAGGGAGCTAGAGCTAATTACAAATCTAAATCCTTTAATAAAACAGTTCAAAAACCATCAAGATTGAAATCCTGTGAGGAAAAATCAAATTATTATTGAGAACTCTGCTGAGAGAACTTCATTGGACAGCAGAGAAATCAGGTGAAGAATCCAAGTAAATCGACACCAGCGAACAAGTTAAAATCAAAAGTGGAATAACTCCTGTCAAAAGCTGAGAGTTCTGTGCATCATCAGTTCATCAGGTCGAGATATTATCTGGATTAAGCTTTCTGTTTAGAACAGGGTTTAATGAACTAAGTGGAATAGACACGTCATTGCAGAACAAGTAAGTCATCTCTAGATTTTCTTGAGTTCCAATTTATTGAAACATTGAATTCCGATGAACTAGAATTACAGTGCAAATGAATTGATAATTTAAAAACAAACTGTTTTCGAATAAATAAAGTAGAACAATTATTTTACAAAAAGTCCCAGAGTGACCTGCAAGCTCAAACACAGAGAGAGTGAATTGCAGAGTGAAGAGTTTAAAATGTGGATTTTGTGGAGAGTGGGGATTAGGTGCAGACGGGGAAGGAGCTGATGTGCAATTGAAGCCGAGAGACAACAGCAAAAGTAGAAGAGAGAAAGAGAGGAACATTCTAAATAACAAGGACTTTAATTAAATGGCTCATTTCAGTGAATTGTTGGGACAGCTGAGAGCTGTTGCCTACACATCCTGTGCTCTGTGGGAACTGCAAAGAAGCATGATGATAATTGTCAGATTCATAATACATTGGAGAACCAAGCAGAATATAGAAAGCACAGAGGAGAGCTGAAAAAGGAAATTAGGTCAGCCAAGAGAGTGTATGAGAAAAGATTAGAAGGTAACCTAACCAAAAACAGAAGTCTTTTACCAATGTATAGACAGTTACTGAAAAGGTCAGCTGATTAGGAGATCCTGTGGCGGCAGAGGGCTGAGGTACTAAATGAGAACAGTTCATCTGTCACCACGAAACAAGCGGATGCTGCTAATCTCACAGTAAAGGAGGAGCTGGTGGAGAAATTGGATAGGATGAAAATAGATAAAGAGGAGGCCAGCACAAGGTTGGCAGTGTTCATAGTAGAAACGCCACATAACCTGGATGGGATACATCCTGGATTCCTGAGGGAAGGAAGGGGGAAAATAGAGGAAGCTCGAGCCACAATCTTTCAAACCTCCTTGGATATGGGAGTGAAGCCGGAGAACTGCAGGTTGTTAATGTTACATCCATGTTTATAATGGAGAGGGATAAAGTTAGGAACAACAGACCAGTTAGTCTAATGCTGGTGGTGGGGAAACATTGAGACACAATAATCCAGGACAAAATTCATTGTCACTTTGTTGAACATGGATTGATAAATGACAACCAGCACAGATTGGTTAACAGAAAACCATGGCAATTACTTAATGAAGTTCTTTGATGAAGTTTCAAAGAACATTGCCCAGGGTAGTGAGGTTGATGGTGTTTGTCAGGATTTCCAAAGCGGTTTGAAATAGACTTGTTAGTAAAATTCAAGCAGATGGGACTAAAGGGGCAGGTGCAACATGGATGCAAAATTGAATAAGGGACAGAAAGGAGAAAGTAGTGGTGAATGGCTGTTTTTCAGCGTGGAGAGATTGATACTGAACTGATTCTCTGTCACGTCAGCTGGCTGTTGTGTTTGCATTCCCAGAGCTCTTACATTTCAAATACTTCCAGCCTATATCCAAGTTTGCTGATGGCAATAGGTTAGGTGACATGGTTTGTAGTGTAGGCAGGAGCAGCAAGTTTCAAAGGCTCATTGACAGATTCAGTGAGTGAACAAAACTGTGGCCGATGGTGCTCAACATGGGGAAGTGTGAGGTCATCCATCTTGGAGCAGAGAAAGATCAGAGAATTTCCTAAACAGTCAGAAACTTGGAACTGTGGAGGAGCTGAGAGTGAGTGAGAGTGAGAGCTGAGTGAGACTGGAGGGTGGATGAAGAGCAGTGGCAGAGCAGCCCGAGAGCAGCAGTGAGAGAGAGAAGGAGAGAAGAGTGAGAGCGGTGGGGAGGATAAAGAGCTGTGAGGGAGGGGTTGGAGCAAACCGGCCATGTTTATAATAAATAGTCAAAGCATGATATCAGGGGAAAGAAGGGAGCTGGTTGGTTTGTGCAGATTTCTCAACATGAGGCACTGATTAAACAAGGAGTAGGAAAATTAAACATTTCGATCAGGGCAATTATAAGAATATTAGTGCAGAACAGGTCATGAGGTATTTAATATAAATAACAATTTAAACAAGGTACAAACTGGTTTCTAAAAGACGGAATAGAGGTTTGTTTTCGATCATGAATGGGCAGCTGAGACCTGTTGTTTGCAGTTCCTGCCCCATGTGGGAACCTCAGGACACTTCATGTGTCTTGGGGGCCACATGTGCAGGAAGTGTCTCCAGCAGCTTGAGCTCGAGCTCAGGATTTCCGACCTTGACGGGCAGCTGGAGTCACTGTGGAGCATCAGGGAGGATGAGAGATCGCTGGATCGTCCATTCCAGGAGCGGAACACCTCAATGGGAGAGAGAGAGAGGTCAGGATAGTAGATGGGTGGTCATCCGGAAGAGTAGGAAGAGGCAGGAAATGCAGGAGTGTTCAGGGTGTGTGCTACTGTCAAACCGGTACTCAGCATTGGAGACTGCTGGGAATGGTGACACCCTGAAGGAGTGCAGTCCAGACCATGGCATCAATGGGCAAGAAACTGCACAGGAGGGAACAGCAAAGAGCAGAAATGCAGTCATTATTGGAGATTTCATAGTCAGGGGGACAGACAGGCATTTCTGTCACCGTCATTGAGAGTCCCACATGGTGTGTTGTCTCCTTGGTGCCAGGGTAAAGGACATCACGGGGAGGGTACAGAATATTCTGCAGGGGGAAGGGAGTGAGCCAGAGGTTGTGGTACACGTCAGTATCAATGACACAGGGAGGACAGGTATTGAGGTCCCTCAGTCAGAATTCCAGCAGCTAGGGAGGTAGTTAAAAAGTGGGACCTCGAAGGGAGTAATCTCGGGATTACTGCCAGTGCCACGTGCTAGTGAGAGTAGAAATGTGAAGATAGGGAACATCAATATGTGGTTTGAGGCTGGTGTAGGAGGGAGGGATTCAGATTCTTGGGACATTGGGACCAGTTCTGGGGCGGGAAACACCTAATCAAAAGGAACAGGTTGCACCTTAATAGGACTGGGACCAATTTCCTCATGGGGAGGGTCACTTGTGTGATTCGGGAGGGTTTGAACTAAATAGGCACGGGGTGAGCATCAGGATATAGAAGCAGAACTGAGGAATAACTGTGGAAGAAGTGGGAACATACAAGATAGGAGTAGATGAAGAAGGAATCCAAGAGAGATACAAGGACATGTGTGTTATCGCATAAAGTGTGGTGAATAATGTTGATGAGCTAGAAGCACAAATAGCCGTGTGGGAATATGAAGTCGTGGCAATGACGGAAACGTGGTTTAAAAATTGTGAGGACTGGGTGCTTAATTTTCAATGATGCAAAGTGTTCAGAAAAGATAGAGAAGGGAAAAGGGAGGTAGGATGGCAGTACAAATTAAGGAAGTCATTGTAATCTTGGTAAGAGACAATATCCTCAAAAGGACAAAGGCAGAATTCATTTATTGGGGCTGAGGAATAATAAGAGGATGATCACACTCACGGGGATATTCAATTGGCCTCCAAAAAGGTGAGAGAGAGGGAGATAGAGGAGCACATCTGCAGGGAAATCACAGATGTATAAGAACATAGGAAGATATAAATTAGGAGGAGTAGGGCCACTCCTCCCCTCGAGCCTGCTCCACCATTCAATAAGATCATGGCTGATCTGATTGTAACCTCAACTCCACATCCGTGCCTATCCCTGATAAGCTTTGACCCCCTTGATTATCAAGAATCTATCTCTGCCTGAAAAATATTCAAAGTCTCTGCTTCTTGAGGAAGAGAGTTTCAAAGACACAATAGCTTCCGATTGGGAAAAAAAAAATCCTCATCTCTGTCTTAAATGGGCGATCCCTTATTTTTAAGAGTAATAAGAACTATAGAGTGGTGATGTCTGGAGATTGATGAAATGTGTTTAGGAGAACTTCCTCGACCAGAATGTTCTCAGTCCAGTTAGGAAGGAGGCATTGCTGCATCTGGTGCTGGGGAATGAGGTGGGCCAAGGTTGGCCACGTGAACCAAGTGTCTGTGGGTGAACCCTTGGGTAAGAGTGATTGGAAGGGAGCGAATTTCAATGAGAGAAGAGGGGATTTAGCCAGGGTAAAATGGAACCAGAGTCTGACAGGAAAAACTGTAACAGAACAATGGGTGATCTTTCAGGAGGAGATATTTCAGAAACAGAGTAGGTACATTCCAATAAGAGGGAAATGGGGAGGAACCAAAGCCAGGGCTCCTTGGATGATGAGGAAGATAGAAAATATCATGAAACAATGAAGAGGACGTGTGACGCACGTCAGATGAATTCTTCAAGTGTGAACCAGGTAACTGTTATTGTACGAGTGAGTTGAATTAACTTTATATCTATCCATCTCTCCTACTGTATGCGAATGTGGAATTAACTAATCCCCAGTATCTGTCATCTGTACATGAGTGCATGATTAACTCTCTATCCGTCAATCTCTGTTACTGTGTTTCAGGGCGGAAATACAGTAACTTTCGACCTGTCATTGACCATTAGTCTGTCTGAGTGTGGAATTAATTCTGTATGTGTCAGCCTCTATTAGTGCATTCGAGTGTGGAATTAACTCTCCCTCCATCTCTGTTACTGTATGTGAGTGCACAATTAACTCTCCATCAGTCTCCGTTACTTTATGTGTGTGTGGAATTATTTCTGTATCTGTTGGTCTCTGTTACTGTGTGAGAGTGTGGAATTAACTCGAGATCTTTTTGTCTCCGTTACTATGTGTCAGTGTGGCATCAACATTCTGTCAATCTCTGTAACTGTGTGTGAGTGCAGAATTAATACTCTGTCAATCACAGTTATTCTGAGTGTGTGGAATTCACTCTCTGTCGATCTATCATAACGTGTGTGTAATTAACTCTCTGTCTGTCAGTCTCTGTTACTCAATGGAAGTGGGTCACTTTCAGGTTAACAAACTGCAACTAGCAGAGTGTCACAGGGATCAGTGCTGGGTTCTCAGCTATTTACAATCTATATTAATGACTCAGATGAAAGGACAGACTAGACAAAGTTGCTGACAATACATAGATAGGTGGGAAAGGAAGTTGTGAGGAGGACACAGAATCTACAAAACAATATAGATATGTTAAGTCAGTGGGAAAAATGTGGCACGTGGACTATACTGTCAGAAAATGTGAGGATTTCCACTTTGGTGGGAAAAATAGAAAAGCAGATCATTATATAAATGTGAAGAGATTGCAAAATACTGTGGTTCAGACACATCCTGGACAAGAATCACAAAAAGTTAACATGTAGCTCGAGCAAGTAATTAGGAACGCAAATGGATTGTTGGTCTTTATTGCAAAGACAATGGAGAATGAAAGCAGAGATGCCTTGCTGCAACTGTACAGGGCATTGGTGAGACTACAGCTCGAACACTGTGTACAGTTTTGGTCATCTTGTTGGAGGAGGGACATATGCCCAGCATCACCCTCATTCTGATGGCCACCTTTGTGTGTGGCTGCATCAAACTTTACATAGACCCCCGGTTCACAAACACCAAGTGTCACCAAGTGCTGAGGTTCTACCTGTCCCCGGTGTTGTGAAGGATGGGTCTGGCCACGCTGCCGCGGAACGCTCCAAGTAGTTGGACCATGCCGTACCACCTGTCCCTTGTGGAAGAATTTATGCAGAGAAATACTTTTGACCACAAGTCCTTCAGACAGTGGTCAGCACGTAATGTCCTAGAGGCCCTGCGGGAAAAGGAGATGGTGGATCCTGTCGGGTGCTTCCCCGAGCAGACTGTCAAAGTCATTTGGCAGAATGCCTCATCACCAGAACTTTCCAAAAAGCACCAAGATGTAACTTGGCTGGTGGTGAGAAAGGCCCTCCCCATCAGATCCTTCCTACACACCAGGAGTCTCACCCACTCCGCACGCTGCCCTTGAGTTGGCTGTAGTGGGGAAGAGACCATTGTTCACCTCCTTGTGAAATGTGCCTATGTGGAAAGTCTGGGGAGAGATGCAGCGGTTTTTGTCGAGGTTCATCCCGAGCAGTTCTGTGACACAGGACTCTGTGCTCTATGGGCTGTTTCCAGGGACACACACCGAGACAAACATCAACTGCAGCTGGAGGATCATCAGCTTGCTAAAAGATGCCCTTTGGTCTGTCCGAAACTTGTTGATCTTCCAGTGCAAAGAGTTGCCCCCGACTGAATGTTGCAGACTGGCACATTCCAAGGTCCAGGACTACGTGCTGAGGGACGCACTAAAACTTGAGGCAGCCGCCACAAAGGTGCAATTGGGAAAGGTCACTGTCTAAGACCTTTCTGCCATAGTGCACCGAGGGGCTGGGAATCGTATAGACCCCTCGGTTGTATGACTCACAAGGAATGTATATAGTGAAAGCTACATGTGTCTCAATTATATTGAAGCACTTCAGAGTGCAACATGTTGTATATCGACAACTCCAATACCATTGCACTGTCTGACTGACTGTGATGACCATATTGAAAATACCGTAATGTTCATTGATGGTATTAATTGCGCCTCGTGATCCATGTGGAAAAGTTGAATATGATTGCACTTTTTGTGATGGCCATTTGGAAATGTTTTGTAATGTTCTTCCAGATATTTTATGAATAAAGTATATTTTTCCAAAAAAAAAGTAGTTCAGAGAAGGTTCACTCGGCTTATTCCTGGGATGAGGGGTTGTCCCTTGAGGAAACATTAAGCAGTTTGGGCCAATAGTCATTTAAGTTTAGAAGAATGAGAGGTAATCTTATTAGATCTTAAAATGTTCTGAGGGGGAAAGATGCTGAGAGGATGTTTCCCCTCATGGGGGAATTTAGAACAAGGAGGGGCACAGTTTCAAAATGATGGGTCTCCTTCTTAAGACAAAGATGAGGAGGAATTTCTTCTCTCAAAGGATCTTTAATCTTTGAAATTCTCTACCTCAGACAGCAGTGGATGCAGGGTCATTGAATATATTCAAAGCTGAATTAGGCAGATTTTTGAATGACAAAAGCCTTGTTATTGTTAGTTAAACAGGTGGTGGGCATTGATTATCCCACCTAAACAGAATGAAAAGATACAGCTGAAACACTTTGTGGGGAAGATACTTGGAAGTCTGTAGCACTGAGGAGCTGTCTTGAAAATAAAGCAGCTTGAACAAAAAGACCAGCCTGGATTAATTCTTCCACCACAACCTCTTATTGTGAATAACAAAGGCCACAATCAGATAATCCATGATCTTATTGAATGGCATCGAAGGCTAGGGTGGACAAATGGCTAACTCTTGCTCCTATTTCATACGTTCTTATGTAGTGTGATGGAGGCAGGTTCAAACAATGTATTCAAAAGAGATTTGGATTAACTGAAAAGGAAAAATGTGCAGAGCTACAGGAAAAGGTGGTGAAGTGGCACAAGATGAATATAACCAGCACAGACATGACAGGTTGAATGGCCACCTCCTGGACTGTGACCGTTCTATGATTCTATGAATGAACTACCTGTCAATCTCTCTTACAGTATATGACTCTAGGTGGAATTAACTCAGTCTGTCACTCTCTGTCACCAAATCAGAGTGTGGAATTTACTTTCTGTCAGTCTCTTACAGTACAGGAAACAGCTAATGATTTTTGCTTGTGTCCTTTTATCAGAAATAGATAGGCTCTACTGATCTCAAAAGTACTCAAGGTTAAACACATCAACTACTCCTCCATCTACACTCCAGTTGAAAGTCAGCAAACAAGAACATACCTTCACAGAAAGCGAGAGACCGACTTCCATATCCAACATCCACCCTGATGCAAAAGGACTCCTCATTTGTCAGTTTGTGTTTCTGGCCTTGGGTTTGTGAGCAACACCTGCAATAATTCACTGTCAAAATAATGTGGCTGCTGGAAGTCTTAAATAAAGACAGGAAATTCTGCAAATATGCAGCAGGTAGGCATCATCTGCGGTGAGAGAAACAGAATTAATATTTCAGGTCACTGACAATCAGCCTGTAATAAAACACTTACTGACATCTGCTCATGGTGGCTGCAACTCCCACAATTCTGTGCCCGAGAAACCACTGTGTCCAATGCATTGACTTTCCCAGGCACAGAGTGTGCATGTTCCCCAGGGCTGGCCCCAAAGCATTCTGATCCTAAACTTTTACCACTGCCACTTGTCTACCCATTCCACCAACCTGCCTATATCCTGTCTATATCTTTAGCTCTGAAGAAGGGTCATACAGAATTGAAAAGTTAACTCTGTTTCTCACTCCACAGATTATGATGTCAGAACTGAGTTTTTCCAGCATTTTCTGTTTTTACACTTATATCCAGTTGAAGTTTAACACTATCTTCCTCACTGTTCACAACTTTCATCAAGCCTGCAAATTTTGAAATGATGCTCTGTACACCGAGGTCTAGGCCATTCATTTATATCAGGAAGAGCAGGGGTCCTCACACCGACCCCTGCGGAACTCCGCTTTAAACCTTCCTCCAGTCTGAAAAACAACCATTCACCACTACCCTCTGTTTCCTGTCACTCAGCCAATTCCATATCCATGTTGCTCTGTCCCTTTTATTCCATGAGCTGTAACTTTGTTGACAAGTCTGTTGTGTGAGACTTTATCAAATGCCTTTTGGAAATCCATGTAAACCACATGAACAGCATCACCCTCCCCAACCCTCTCTGTTACCGCATCAAAGACTCGGTGCAAACGGGAGAATCCGGGAAGCGGCGGTGAGGATGGGGGAGGCGCTGCACCATCGGCTTCACGGCGCCGACCCGCTCCCCGTCCCCGCGGCGGAGACGCTGAGAGTCGGTGTTAATGAGGCGACGATCACCCACATTCAGCTTCCTGGTGCCGCACCGCGCATGCTCCGAGCATTTTCCGTTTTCCGTTGGCTGAGCCTTTCCGCAGCTGCACAGTGAGACCCTTCTGATGGAGATAGGGCGATTTCCCCCCCCCCCCCCCCCCCCCCCCACCGCTCTTATATTCTATAGTCAGCTAATAAAGGAAATGATTCCACATGCCCTCTGAACCACCTTACTGGTAAATTCAAGGATCTGTGGACATTCACTTTAACTCCATCACCTCCTCTACAACTCTGAACATTCTCCCATTAACAGTGTAGTTTGTTTTTCTTTGCCTTGTTTGACCTCCCTAAGTGCATCACCTCACACTTCCCCAGGTAGAATTCCAGTTGCCACTTTTCTGCGCACCTGACCAGTCCATTGATATGGGGGACTGAGCAACATAGAATGATTCATACTTTCCACACAATACCACTCACTGAAACAGAATTAATTCCAAACTCCCACAAAGTATGGGAAACTGAGTGCTGAATAATGCTGTCAAAGCCCACATAGAATACCAGAGACATTCAGATACAGAATTAATCCCATTTTCCATAACAGTAATGAGAATTTATAAGTACAGAATGATTCCCAAATTGACGTTTTGTGCCACTGACTGATACAGAATTAATCCCACCCTCACATACAGTACCAGACATTGACCCATAAAGAAGAAACCCCATTCTCACAAACTGTCCAAAAACAAAACGAAAAAAAAAAACTGGAAAGACTTAGTAGGCTAGACAGCATCTGTGGAGAGAGAGACAGAGTTAACATTATGAGTCCGTATGACTCTTATTCAGCTCTGAGGAACAGTCATACGGACTCGAAACGTTAACCCTGTCTTTCTCTACGCAAATGCTGTCAGGCCTGCTGAGTTTTTGCAGCATTTTTTGTTTTTGTTTCAGATTTCTAGCATCCACAGTATTTTGCCTTTATCTCACAAACTGTTCCACGGACTGAGTTATAGAATGAATCCTACACTCAGAGGCACTACCTGTGACTGACAGATACAGAACAAATCTCGCTCACATACAGTAACAGAGTTTGATGGATATGATATGTACCCACAGTCACATTCACGACCAGAGGCTAATTGATGCAATTTAGATTTGACAACTGACCAGTTGTGGCATATCACGATTTTCACATAGGAAATGGGAAATTTTAAACATAACACGAGGCATCTTAACACGACTGGGGAACATTATGAGACCAGGAAGAAAATATTTACCCACAGAAAACGTCTTCAAAGAACAACAGGTAATATCTTCGGACAACAGGGGACACCTTCTGATCAGGTCACATTTTACAGAATGGAGAAGAAAAGAAGTACAAGGGGGATCGTATTTACACTACCTGGAACAGATTTGCACGACAGGAAAGTATTTTACACAACAGAGAATATCTCTCAACAGTTCCACAGCAGAGAGCACAGTTCCACATCAGACTGGACAGAACTGCAGCAGAGAGCACAGTTCTACAGCAGAGAGCAGAGTTCTTTTCTTCTATTTGTCCATGGGACGTGGATATCGCTGGCTCGGCAAGCATTTATTGCCAAACCTTAATTGCCCTTGTTCCGAAGGCATTTAAGATTCAAACACATTGCTGTGGGTCTGGAGTCAAATGTAGGCCAGATAAGTTAAGGACGGCAGATTTCCTTCCCTAGCGGACATTAATGAACCAGATGGATACTTACGACAATCGACAATGGTGTCATGGTCATCATTAGAATTTAAATTCCAGATCAAAAACAGAATTACCTGGAAAAACTCAGCAGGTCTGGCAGCATCGGCGGAGAAGAGCAGATAATCAAAAGATGTCACAGACAAAAGGGTCAAAGAGGTGTTTTGTCTGAGAAAAGTGCTAATTAAGAATGGAAGACAGGATATTCAAAGTACAGCTCTAGTGGGGGTGGGGTGGAAAGGCTAACAAGGTTTTAGTTTTAGATTTAAAAATAATGGAAATAGGTGGGGAAAGATTCAATAATTTATATAGATTCTTCTTTCCCCACCTATTTCCATTATTTTTAAATCTAAAACTAAAACCTTGTTAGCCTTTCCACCCCACCCCCACTAGAGCTGTACTTTGAATATCCTGTCTTCCATTCTTAATTAGCACTTTTCTCAGACAAAACACCTCTTTGACCCTTTTGTCTGTGACATCTTTTGATTATCTGCTCATCTCCACAATCACCACACCCTCAATGTCTCTCTCTCCCCCCACCACCACCATCCCCCACTCCCCCCCCCCCACCTTAAACCAATTTATATTTATCCCTTCTTCTAACTATGCTTCAGTTCTGCCGAAGGGCCATGAAGGCTCGAAACGTGAACTGATTTCTTCTACGCCGATGCTGCCAGACCTGCTGAGTTTTTCCAGGTAATTCTGTTTTTGTTTTGGATTTCCAGCATCCGCAGTAGCTTTTAGCTTTTTGTTTTTATTTTAATTCCAGATGTTTTATTGAATTCAAGTTCCACCATCTGTCGTGGTGGGATTCGCACTCAGCAGTGAACACAGTTCCAAGCAGACAGCAAAGTTGCACAGCAGGGAAGATATTTAATAAAAACGGGAAAGCACTTTAAACACCGCAACACCTTTCAACAAGAGCACACATGCACATGGAGCTAATTTAGGCAACAGAAAATCCCTTACGAATGTGGGACATATTTATGCAAGAGAGAACGTCGTTACATAAATGGTGATTCACTCCATGCTCCTTTGCCTTCCTATCGTCGTGTGTGCGGACAGTCTCTTACTGCTCTTCTGTGTCGTCCTCTGTCTGTTACATTCTTGGGAATGTTGCAAAGTGGAATTGAGTCGCCAAGGGGAGCCGCCGAAGCACAACAAAACGTAGCAGGAAATTATCAACTGGTAGCAGAGTGGCGCAGCGGAAGCGTGCTGGGCCCATAACCCAGAGGTCGATGGATCGAAACCATTCTCTGCTATTTACGTTTTCTTTAAAAGTAGAAAGAAACATTTGGCCTCTCCCCACAAATATATCTGATATTTCTTTACCGTACACAAGAATTTTAAGCAGCTTCTCGCTTCCTGTAACCACTTCAGTCTGCAACAAACCTCTGTCATGTTTTTTAATCACACAAGAACACAAGCTGTAAATGCGGCAAACACACACAAGCCTAGATTTTCTCTCATCCCATTTCTCCCAAAGAGCTGACACAGGCATGATGGTCCGAGTGGCCTTCTCTTGTTCTCTAACAAGCTATGATTGCCTGAAGAGCAAAAGCTATTCCCTTAAATGGAAATAATATAAAAATGAAGTTTATACGTATAAGCTGCAGTATGTCCAATCTACCGGACACCCTGCAGTAATTCACCATGCTAATTTGGACAACAGTGTCCTGCCTTCGACATGTCCCATCGAGAGTATCAGCATTGCGGAGACAGCATCACGTCAAAGACACAGTTAATCAATACTTGGACAGGTTCCTTCTTAATCGCTGACTCAAATCATGGAATTCTGTCCCCCAAATCATCATGAACCAAGAACGTGAAGTTTCATTCCCTCGGGCATGCATTCTACATATTGTGCTAAATAATTCTTTGATAGTCTGATTGCTTCCTGTCTTTTTTTATCTGTTAATCACCGAGCGAATTTTAACGAGTTCAGTTTATCGCTCATTCCCTCCATATCGGACTTGCTTAAGGTGAAAACTGTAGCATGTGTGTGACCATTCTCCTCGAACTGAATGCCTGCCTCTAACATATTGTGAGATTTTTCGATGCTCATTTACTGTCAGATTATTAATTAATTCTCCTTCGCTACTCGTTAGTGAATTTAGTAAAAACCTTTTGTCTTGTGGTTCAGTCTGCAGGGTAGAGGGCAGGAGAGATTCAATGGCAAAAGAATTGGTGCTGCAAGGCTACAGGGAATGGTAAAGGAACAAGTAACAAAAACCAGAGATGAGTCTAAAGGAGTGTGAATGGAGGAATGATGAACAGCTGCCATCCGAAAGCAAAAACAAGAGAGAAATGAGATTAAAACCAAACGTGCAAAGAAAAAGGAACCAGAATGGGGAAGAGCTTACAGGCATAAGAACATTAGAGATAGGAGCAAGAGGAGGCCTTTCAGCCCCTCGAGTCTACTCTGCCATTAAATAAGACCATGGCTGATCTGATTATGGCCTCAACTCCACTTTCCTGCCTATCTCCCTCATTCCTTGATTTCCTTGTAAAATCTGTCTATTTCAGTCTGCAATATATTCAATGATCCAGCCTCCGCTGCTCTCAGGGAAAGGGAATTCCAAAGACTAACAATCATCTGAGTGAAGAAATTCCTCCTCGTCTCCATCTTGAATGGGAGATCCCTTATTTTTAAAACTCTGCCCTTCTAGTTCACACTGCAAGTGTAATTCTCAGCTCAATCAGGATTGCTTAGTAAGGATCATTCTCTGCCATTTCTGCTGACTCCAGCATGATGCCACAACCAAACACATCTTCCCCTCACCCCCATTGTCAGAATTCTGTGGGGACCTTTCCCTCCGGGACAACCTGGTCCATTCCTCCATCACCCCCAAAACCTCAGCTTCCTCCCACTGCACCTTCCCATGCAAGCGCAGAAGGAGCAACACCTGCCCCTTTACCTCCTCCCTCATTACCATCCAAGGGCCCAAACACTCCTTTCAGATGAAGCAGCGCTTCACTTGCACTTCCTTCAATTTGGGCTACTGCATTCGCTGCTCCCAATACAGTCTCCTCTACATTGGAGAGACCAAACGTAGGCTGGGTGACCACTTTGTTGAACACCTTCAGTCTGTCCGCAAGCATGACCCAGACCTTCCTGTCACTTGCCATTTTAACATCCCATCCTGCTCTCATGCCCACATGTCCATCCTTGGCCTGCTGCAATATACCAGTGGAACCCAACACAAACTGGAGGAACAGCACCTCATCTTCCAAGTAGGCACTTTACAGCCTTCCAGACTTAACATTGAGTTCAGCAACTTCAGACCATGAACTCTCTCCTGCAAGGGATTTGTTCTATCAGTCACATTCTGGGATTGTAAGTGAATTTGCGACTCTTTCTGAATCTCTTAAAGGTGATGTGTGTGAACATACGAATTGGGAGCATGAAGAGACCACTCAAACCCTCAAACCTGCTCGATATTCAAGAAGATAATGGCTGATCTGATTTTAGCCTCAACTCCAAATTCCATTCTACCCCCGATAACCTTTCACCCCTTTGCTTATCAAGCATCTATCTACCTTTGCCTTAAAAATATTTAACTACCGCATGTTACTTTGAGTGTGTGTTTGACTCTTTATCAGCCAGTGCTATTGCATGTGAATGTGGAAATCATTCTGAATCTGAAATCTCTGGTATTGCATGGAAGTGCAGGAATCAGTCTGCATCTGTTATTCTCTGGAGCTGTGTATGAGTTTGGCAGGCAGTCAGACCTGTCACTAGGATATATATATAAAGCTCTTTTACTGTGAGTGAATTGATATTCACTCTAGTTCAGTCAATTGCATTCTATGTCTGTGATGCTATGTCAGTGTGGGAATCATATGTGTCTTTCAGTTCCTCGTGCTTTTTGTGAGTATGGCATGAATTTTCTATCTGTCAGTGGGATTACGTCTGTATCTATAATTATCTGGTCCTGTATGTAACTGTGGGATTCATTTATTGCTTTTCAGTCACGTGTGTGTGTCTGTGTGTGTGGTCTTCCATTTGTATCTGTCAGCACCAGTTAGCATATGTTAGTCTTGGACTCTCTCTAAATCTATCAGTGGTACAATTGGCGTGTCATCAGCAGTGATGATGTGGTATTGCTGCTGATCCAGAGTAATATTCCGGGGTTTTGAATCTCACCACAATAAATGGTGAAACCTGCTCTGGTACCTAAACTTCATTGTGTTGTATGGCACTGACACTGTGCTAAATGGGATAGATTTCCAACAGGCCAATAACAATGTGCTTGATTTTAAAATGGCAGCAAGCCACTCAGTTCTATTAAAGGAATAAAACCGAATGAATCACTTAGCATCAACTGGAATCCCTGTCAATCCTTACTAACTTTTTGGCACTAGTCAAGCAACCGCCTCACATAGTTATACTCATGGGAACATTCCTGACAATCTCCCAGATACCACCACCACTGAAAAGGCAGATCATTAGCAGGTATAACAGTTGCCCCAGGAGTTCTCAAAATCGATTCCAGTCTCACCGCATCTGGTCAACCATGGTCAAGGAAACCCCTTGCAGATTAAACATAGTGACGCCCACTACCCACTCTTCACCTCATGAAGCAATACTCCTCCACGTTGAACACCACTTGGAGGACGCACTGAGGATGGCAAGGGCACAGGATGCAAGCTGGGTGGGTCCATCACCAAAAATATCCTTGTAGCACCACCGCAGACCAGATCTGTGGCAGATGGTGAGGAGAAAAACATTGTTGAACTCATCCTCAACAACCTGCCTGCGGCAGATGTATCTATCCATGGCAGGAGTGGTAGGAGTGAACACCGCACAGTCCCTATTGAGATGGAGACACATCTTTACATCGAGGATACACTCCATTGTGTTGTGTGGCACTACCATCGTGCTAAATGGCATATATTTCAAACAGATCTAACACCTCTAGTCTTGGCATCCATGAGGTGCTGTGGATCATCAGCTGCAGAATTGTACTTAGCCACAATCTGTAACCTCATGGCCCGGTATATTCTCCACTCTACCATTACCATCAAGTCAGGGGATCAGCCCTGGTTTAATGAAGAGGGCAGGAGGGCATTCCAGGAACAGCACCAGGCATAACTAAAACTGAGGTGTCAACCTGCTGAAGCCACAAAACAAGACTAGTTTCGTGCCAAACAACATAAGCAGCAAGTGATAGTCCTAATTGAGCTATTCCACAACCAACGGGTCAGATCTCACTGTGCAGTCCTGCCACATTCAGTCATGAATGGAGGCTTCACAAATAGCCCCATTGTCAAAGTTTGAGGACCAGCACATCAGTGCAAAAAATAAGGCTGAAGCATTCGCAACAACCTTCATGCAGATGTGCTGATTGGCTGATCCATGTCGGCCTCGTTCGGAGGTCCCAGCATCACAAATGCCAAATCTTCAGTCCATTCGATTCACTCCACATGATATGAAGAAACGGCTGAAGGCAGTGGGTACTGCAAAGGCTATGGGCCCTGACAATTTTCCAGCAGTAGCACTGTAGGCATGTGATCCAGAACTTGTTGCACCCCTGGCCAAGCGGCTCCAGTATGGCTACTACACTAGTATCTATCCAGCGATGTTGATATTTGCCCAGGCATGTCCTGTATAAAAAAAGCAAGACTGATCCAACCTGGCCAATTACTGCCCCATCAGTCTACTCTCGATCATTAGTAAGGTGATAGATGGGGCCATCAACAGTGCTAACAAGTGGCAATAACCTACTCACTGGCGCTCAATTTGGATTCCACCGGGGCCACTCAGCTCCTGACCTCATTGCAACCTTGGTTCAAACATGAACAGAAGAGCTGAACTCCAAAGGGGAGGCGAGAGGGATTGCCCTTGACATCAAGGCAGCATTTGACAGAGTGTGACATCAAGGAGCCTTAGCAACACTGGAGCCTATGGGAATCAGAGGGAAAGCTCTCCGCTGGCTGGAGTCATTTCTAGCACAAAGGAAGGTCGTTGTGATCGTTGGAGATCAATCATCTGAGTCCCAGGATGTCACTGCAGGAGTTATCCAGAGAAGTATCCAAGGCCCAATCAACTTCATCTGCTTTAGCAATGACTTTTGTCCATTAACTGTGGGAAATGGGCATGTTTGCTGATGATTGCACAATGGTCAGCACCATTCGCAACTCCTCAGGTACTGAAGCAGTCCATGTCCAAATACAGCAAGACCGGGACATTAACCAAACTTGGCCTGACAAGTGGAAATTATCATTCGCACCACAGAAGAGCCAGGCAACGACCATCTCCAACAAGAAAAAAACTAATCATCGCTCTTTGACATTCAATGGCATTGCCATTGCTGAATTCCCAACTATCAACAATCTGGTGGTTACCATTGACCCGAAACTGAACTGGACTAGGCGTATAGATACAGTGGCTACAAGCACAGGTCAGAGGCTAGGAATCCTGCGGCAAGTAACAAACCTCCTGGCTCTCCAAAGCCTACCCACCATCTGTAAGGCACATGTCAAGAGCGTGATGGAATTCTCTCCACTTGCCTGGATGAGTGCAGCTCCAACCACACTCAAGCAGCTAGACACAACCCAAAACAAAGCAGCCCACCTGATTGGCAACCCATTCAAAAACATTCACTCCTTCCACCACCGATGCACAGTAGCAACATGGTGTACTATCTGCAAGATGCACTTCAGAAACTCACCATTCCTCCTGGAACAGCACCGTCCAAACCCACGACAACCAGTTTTTAGAAGGACAAGGCCAGCAGGCATATAGGAACCTGGAAATTTCCCTCGAAGCCACTCACCACCCTGACTTGGAAATATACCGCCATTCCTTCACAGTTGCTGGGTCAAAATTCTGAAATTCCTTCCCTTAACAGCACTGTGGGTGTACCTACACCACATGGACTGCAGCTCACCACCACCTACTCATTGGAAACTAGAAATGGCCAATAAATGCTGGCATCGCCAGCGATGCCCACATCCCATGAATGAATATAGGGAGAAAAAAAAAATGCTGCCCCTTTCAGGATCTGGCACTGAACGTGTGTTGAGAATTATTGTCTATCTGTCAGTCTCTGTCACTCAGTGTATGTGACTGTGTATGGGATTCATTGCATAACATTCAGTCTCTGGGATTGTTTACGTTTTGTTTCGTTCGATGCAAATTTTCAGCTCAGTTACAGACCACTGATGTGGTAGCTATTAAGCAAGCAATGTTTGTAAGTTATGGCCCAGTGTTAAATGTCTGTCACTGTGAACACATTTGTGAAAGATAATGTATCTTTCAACTTGGGATGCGGGTGTAACTCAGGTTATACTGATCGATTGGATCTGTGACACTCAGTCTGATTCTGAGTGAGAATTTTGACATGGATGTAAAATGGAGATCAGTCTGGAACAGGCACAGTATTCTCAATCTGACATTGAAAATTTAGGATTAGTATGAAAGTTACAGCTCAGTTCATACTCATCGAATTGGTATTGTATCTTTTTGTTTCATAAAACTGGAATCAACGTTTGTATCTCAGGTTATACTCGCTTTCAGAATATCTCGCTCTGAAAATGTACTTGAGTTTTGGATTTGCATCTAATGTATATGTCAGGACAGACAATGGGAATTGACACTGCCATTTATAAACCGTGATGTGTGCAAATATTGGACTGGTACTTCCCATGAATCTCAGAGTATATTATTCACGTTAATTCTGTAAACTTGAAACTGACACCGTTGTGTCCGTTTTATCTGATATTTAAATGTTGACATGGAAACAGCGCCTGTCTCTCCTGCTTTGTTTGATTGATGGATTGAAAATGTGACACTGGAACTGATGACCTGCTTGTGTCTCTGTGCTCTGTCAGTTATAATGTACGTACTGTGTGAGAGGAGCTGGCGGGAACCTTCATTCTAACTTGGCTGGTGGAAACATCACATTTATTCCGGATCCTTCATTCATTTGCCTGTATATTTTAGAATATAGAGTATATTTTTGAACTCAAGTGTAACCGAGGTTGAAGGCACCGATTCCTTTAGTTTAATCTGTCTATTAATAATCATTATGAACGGTTTGAGAGGCTGTAGCTCTAATTGGATACTCTGTACTCAATCAAATTCCTAACCAATTGGAGAGCCAGGGAGAAGAAATTGGAAGTTTGGATTGGCTTTCATTTTCAAATTCGAAATGCCCGCCAATTTCAGTACTGGAAAAATACAAAATAACTGAACGCCGGTTTGAATGTGTCAATCTCTTATCTGTAACCGGCGGTAATAAGACCCCGTTCAGCAATTTAAATCAGCTCAAATCAGTGGAAAAGCAAAAACGTATGGATTACCAACCAACTCCTTCACACAGACTTCACGGGGACTGAGAAATGCGGCTGATTTCTGATCCTCTCTATTAAAAGCGGCCGGGAATGTTACAACAGGGAGTGCGGAGAGAATCCCCGACACCAAACCGCCTGGGACAGGCAGCTTTGTGTCCGGAGAATAGGGAGACCCGGGGGGAGGGGGGCGGGTGCAGATCTGAAACCGCAGAAATGGACTCAGGTCCTGAGAGTGCTCAACTCTCACTGATTCCGGCCTCTGGGAAAACTGCGGAATAAACAGATCAGCCCGAAAATGTCCGCTCCGTTTCCGAGTTTACTCTGTTCCTGGAGCGGCGCTCAGATCACCCGAGAGTAAAAACAAAGCATTTATTGCACCAGTCGTGACATTTTTCATAGTTTTCATGAATGTATCGGGACAAACTCGATATTGATGACTATGAAATACTTATGAAAATGTCGACTCTGACTCTGTCTTTCAATTCTCCAGTTCACTAAAGCGGGAGATGTGGAAGCAGAGAAACAGCGCAATGCAGAGAGGGAACTGAAAACACAAGTAAACAAATCAGAAACAGATAAATCCACCGTTACAATAACTCCATCTCCTGACAGTGAGCAGCCCTTTCAATGATCCTGTGAGTGGCTCTGAAAAGAGCCTTTGGGTTATTAGATTAAAGAATGGCCGCTTCACTTGGTCTTCGAGCCCGCAGCGGCGCTGCTTTTCTTGGGCAGCAGCACGGCCTGGATATTAGGCAGCACCCCGCCCTGAGCGATGGTCACCCCTCCCAGCAGCTTGTTGAGCTCCTCGTCGTTGCGGACGGCCAGCTGCAGGTGTCTGGGGATGATGCGGGTCTTCTTGTTGTCCCGGGCCGCGTTACCGGCCAGCTCGAGAATTTCAGCCGTCAGATACTCGAGCACAGCAGCCAGATAGACCGGGGCTCCGGCACCCACACGCTCAGCATAGTTGCCCTTTCTCAGGTGCCTGTGAACACGGCCCACCGGGAACTGCAGTCCAGCCCGGGAGGAGCGAGACTTGGGTTTGGAGCGAGCTTTCCCGCCGGTCTTTCCTCTTCCAGACATTTCCACAACCTCACAAACACTTTCACAGAGAATGAGGAAATTCTCTCACATTCGCTTCTCTTATAGCTTCGGGAGGAATGGTGCTGCGGGCATTGCTGATTGGTCACTTTGTTCTGCGTCACTTAATATTGTTCATATCACCAATCAGATATCTACTGAACTCACCAATCCGGAGACTCCACGGAGTGAGGGCGGAAAATAACGGCGCTAAATCTTGATATTTCAACCGTTCTTTTTTCAAATTTTAAAAGCCCGCTAAATTTTTAAAAAGAAATGAAAAAGAACGGACTTCTTAGAACATAGTACGAATTGGAAGTTTTAAAAATACGCGTCCCTGATGGGACTATTTCACATTTTATCCCATGTTCCAAATCGATTTTAGAATCCGTGATCCGGGGGTCAATCTCGATCCTTTATGAAACCCTGTCAGCAGCCGCAGAAAGTCCCATTTACATCGTTCTGCAAACGGACGGTATATTGTAGATGTTTATGACAGACAAAACTGAACATTTTTGCCAGCGTTGAGACTGAAGGTTGCTGCACAACCGGGGCTGATAGAAAATGAACTGATCGATTATTGAGACCAAACTCGACCAGATCTGGTGACGGACGCATTTACGCTCTATTCTGTCTCTCTCCAAAACCAGGGAAAGGGAAATATTAACGCATCTTAAAAGAAAGCGCCGAGGGTAATTGGCAAGTCATTAATTGATGAGGCATTATTAACCAGACAATAATTTAACGAGGGTTAAATCTACATTACCGAGAATTGCTGTGATTAAAACAAAAAGAAAATAACAAATAAATAATTCAAAATTCTTCACAGGAGAAATCATAACTTTAGAAGTGAAGTAATCGTATAGCTTTTTCAGAGAGATTGTGGGTGGCTCTTAAAAGAGCCGTTGTGTTTTGGGTGTTGTTCAGTCCATTGTGGGGTTTTACTTGGAGCTGGTGTACTTGGTCACCGCCTTTGTCCCTTCCGACACGGCGTGCTTGGCCAGTTCCCCGGGCAGCAGCAGGCGCACGGCGGTCTGGATCTCCCGGGAGCTGATGGTGCTGCGCTTGTTGTAATGGGCCAGGCGGGAAGCCTCACCCGCGATGCGCTCGAAAATATCGCTCACGAACGAGTTCATGATGCTCATGGCCTTGGAGGAGATGCCGGTGTCGGGGTGAACCTGCTTCATCACTTTGTAGATGTAGATGGAGTAACTCTCCTTCCTCGACTTTCGCCGCTTCTTGCCGCCCTTTCCTGCCGGTTTACTCACCGCTTTCTTGGCGCCCTTCTTAGCAACTGGTTTCTTCTTCTCATCAACCATCTTCAATCCCAATTTCAGACACAGAAATAAACCAAACCCCTTCCGTCCGCTCATTATATAGACAGTATGACAGATATATGCTAATGAGGAATGGGGGAGACAATGATTCTGATTGGACATATTTAAAACAAAATACGTCTTCTATTTATGTGATTTTCCGAATGGATAGATCAATGGACCAATTATATTTAGCTTTCTCCACCAATCATAAGCCTCCTTACTACAATCAGGAAATACATTTTACAAAGACCGTCTCAGCCGGAGTTTCTCAGTGTGTAAAGATACACCGGGAAATGTCGCCTGGTTGTCGGTGCGAGGGACTGTATAGGAATGTGGGGTTCCTTACGGAATTGTGAGGCTCTGGTAATGTGCGCGATTTACTCACTGTCTGATGCTGTGTGTGAGTGTGGGGTTCCTTCACTGTTTGGAAGGCCGTGGTACAGTGTGCGAGGCCTGGATTTATTCTGTATCTGTGACTTGATGGGACCATGTCTCAATGTTGGATTCATTTGATATCCTGAGGCTCATTGTGCATCTGTCCGTTATTGGTGCATGTAAGTGAAATAATTCGCTTCTTGGGACTACAGGCCAGTGCGAAATTAAATCAGTATGTGTTTCTCTCCGCCACGAAAATTATTGGATTTATTCTGTACCTGTCAGTCTCTGTAACTGTATGTTAATGATTTTTTTTATTTGTCAGTCTCTGGCATTGTAAGTCAGAGTTGTATTGATTCGATGTCTTTCAGTCTGTGGTACTATCTCTGAGTCTGAACTTCTCATTCACTGTCAATGTCTAATACTGTGTGTGAATGTGAGATAAACTCTGTACCTGTCAACATCCGTTGCTGAATGGGAGTGTGAAATTCAGTCTGTATCGGTCAGTCTCTGGTACTGATTCAGACTGTGTGATTCATTCTCAACAGGCCCATCTGTTGCAATTTTTGACAGAAGTAATCCCATTGTCACTTACAGCACCAAAGACTGTTAAATGTAGAATTTGCCTCAATGGATAGTATTGGATATGAGTGAGATCAATTCTCTCTCAATCAGTGGCACTGTACGGGAGCTTTCAATTCATTTTGTTTCTGTTGGACTCTGGTAACCTGTGTGAGCGTTAATGCCTTTTTGTAACTCAGTGCCTGATGTCTTCAGAAATCAAGGATTCATTTTGTCTCTATTAGTCCTTGGCTCTGAGATTCCTCTGTGTTTCTTAGGCTGTGGCACTCTGTGACTGTCAGATTCATTCTGTATCTCTACATCTCTGGGACAATTTGAGAATCACCCTGTATCTATCAGTCAATGTGCTTTGTGTGATGTGGGTTTCATTCTGTATCTGTCACTCTCTGGCACTGTGGTGAATGTGGGATTTTTTTTTATATATGTCTTTCAATCTCCAGTACATTGTGACTGTGGAATTCATTCTGTATCTGATAGTCTCTGGCACGGTGTGCATGCTGGGATTCATTCTGTGTTAGTCTCTTTTTTACTGTGCATGTATTGGTCTTCATACTGTATGTCTCAGTGTCTGGTGTTGTGTAAGATTTGCTGAGTAGTCTCTGGTGCTGTATTTTTTTTATTCATGGGATCTGGGCTTCGGTGGCTGGACCAGCATTCATTGCCCATCCCTTGTTGCCCTTGAGAAGGTGGTGGTGAGCTGCCTTCTTGAACCGTTGCAGTCCATGTGTTGTGGGTGCACCCACAGTGCTGTTAGGAAGGGAGTTCCAGGATTCTGACCCAGCAACAGTGAAGGAAGAGCGATATAATTCCAATTCAGGATGGTGAGTGACTTGACTGTATGTGAGAGAGACAGTTATTGTTTAGTTCTCAGTCTTTGATGCTGCATGTGACTCTGGGATTGATTGTGTATCTGTATCTAATATTTATCTCAGGAATAGTGTTCAAAATGCTAAGTTTAACACCTTCAAGTATTTAGGAAAGTAGATTTAACATCCCCATCCTTACCTGGCCTGGCTTATATTGGATCCTAGGACCAAGCACAGCAATGAAGTTGACTCTGAACTGCCATCTACAATTGCTGATTAAACCACGCAGTTGTATTCAAAAAGGCAGCGCACCACTACCTACCCCAGGGCCATTAGGAATGGTCCCATATTGCATGAATGAATAAAAAAGCTCACATCTCTTACAGTAACCAGTTATCACTAACACTCTAGAGGATTGTCAGAATTGGGCCTACCTGAAAATATCTGCACTTCAGAGTTAAGTTCACATTTTCATATCAGACTGACTATCTTTATTTTTAATCGAGCAGTCTTATCAAGTGGCCTTTATATGCATAAATGTTAAAAAGTGTCAGAATTATCAACTGCTCTTTAGACCTGTAATTATCTGACCTTGTGTTGTGAGTGAGGAGATTCCCCACTGGGTCGTGCAAAACAGGAATCTGGATGGAAATTAATTCCAATGCCTGGAAATCAGGTAGAATACAAGTCTGAATTTCTGATTTACATCCTCAGTAGATCAGGCTTCTCACTGGGAGTATGAATTTGCAAAGTGGTGTTTAAAACCAAACAAACCACGGTAGATTCCTCCTCATTTGCTAAGGTAAATCCAATGAAAGCAGTTATACTTCAGTCAGAGAATTGAGATGGGTACCAGACACAGCTCAGGGCAACTAAACCTGCTATCAGAGAGTGTAAAGGGTAATGGAGAAGAGGATGGCAGATAAGTGAATCCCAATATGGAGTTATTCATATTGCAGTTGAAACCTCATCAGTAGTAAGTGTTGCCTTAGAATAGCTGTGTCTATTTACCTTGGGAAAGGATGGATGTTGAGTGGATATGGTCGATATCTATAAAGAGAAGCAATTGTGTCCATGTGAGTAGATAATTTGAGCTCACTGGGCAAGAGAGAAATAGAAAAAGTACAGAAGTGAAATTAAACAGGCCTGTGGGGAAGAATATGCCATTGGGAGCAGCTCAGCTGCTCTTGCAGAGAGCTGGCACAGATACTATGGGCCGAATAGCCTCCCTCTGCTGTATCAATTGCGAGATTCTGTTCTATGTATTATGAGTCTAAGTCTGACCTATGTTTAACATAAAATGTGTTTCAACTGGAGTTAAAGGAGCTGCGGGTATTTATCAGCTATTATGTCAAAGTTTTGGGTTAAAATTCTATTTCTGTGAACACAATCCTGAATGTCTGTATATCATACAATCTGGTACATTGGCCGGTGTGTAAGATCTGCTTCATCTAGTTTGTTGATACTCTAAGGTTTGGGGAGTGATCTGCAATGCTTAGTGCAATCTGCAGTCTGGGTACAATATTGAGATTCATGCAATATCTTACAAGCAGGTATTGTTTGCCTGTTCTTTTTGTCCTTTAATATGTATTTAAGTTTCTCCTTTTGTTTTGGGGTTTGCAGGCCCTTAAGGCTGTGCAAGGTTCATCTGGTAACCTTCTACTGCCAAGGTGCTTGGAGATTTTAAGTAATTCATTCCCTTTCAATAAGTTCTTACTGTACCCCTAGATTCTCCCTAATAATTACTGTATCCCTTTATTTCCTCCTAACACCCCCGTTAACACATCATTTAGATAATATCACTACCGCCAACACCCCTTTGTCCTTTTGTCTATGACATCTTTGGCAATCTCTTCTTGGCCTCCACGTATCACTGGCCCCATATCGAGCTCTACCCTGTCCCACCCCCTCAACCAGCTTATATTTCATCTCATTTCTGTATTTTTTAGTTCTGATGAAGGGTCATATGGACTCGAAACGTCAACTGTATCCCTCTCCGCAGATGCTGTCAGACCTACTGAGATTTTCCAGGTATTTTTGTTTTTGTTCTAGATTTCCAGCATCCGCAGTATTTTTCTTTTATCAGAAATGTTTATTGTTGCTTTGTGGAGAGAAAGCAGCAATGATTTTCAATAACAGCTTCTTGCCATTCTGTCTCCCTCCTCCCAGGAGGCTGCTGTTTGTTCCCTTCCCCCGGGAGCGGGATCTCTCCATTGGCGGCTGTTTGAAACCATCTTCTTCCAGTCCCAGGCAGAGCTGGGGGAGAGCAGCGCATCACTGCCTTTAACAAACACTTGGATCTGCACTGAGCTGCTGGGACCGACAGGACTCACGGAGCAAGAGCTGGAAAGTGGCGTGAGGCTGGATCAAACTATTTTGGGGCTGGTGCAGACAAGATGGGCCGAACGTCCTCGTTCTGTGCCGGATATGTTCAATATTTGTGTTTCCGGAACTTGTGCAGCATTCTGCGCATGCGCGCTGCCCTCCCCAGCAATGCCTGTGAGTGGAAGAAAATGGTTTAAAACAGCCGCTAATGCAGAGACACATTTTAAACAGCGGCTGTTTGCTTTCACTTGAACGGTTAGTCCATGGGAGCGGCAATTAGAAATCTGACCTACACAATAGTCCCTGCTCCGTCACTCAGTCCCACTCCTGGAGCAGTGGATTGTTTCTGGATGGCAGGAAATTGTTGTAACAGGAACAAAGTCCCTGGTGTTTAGCAGCTGAGTGCTGCAGGACTGCAGTGGATTCAGACACTGACTCTGTTTGTCTTACCTTTTTGTTATTCATTCACGGGATGTGGGCTTCACTGGCTGGGCCAGCATTTATTGCCCATCCCGAGTTGCCCTTGGGAAGGTGGTGGTGAGCTGCCTTCTTGAACCTCTGACTTTGCAGTTGTTCGGAATGATTATTAATTTAATAATTGTTTTGGTTTCTTTGTATCTTCGACCTCATCTCTTCATAAATTATAATAAACACTTTTTCTTCCGATAGGCAAATACTTGAAAGCAGCAGAATAAATGTCGTGATTCTACAACACAAGGGGAAGTGCAGCCAGCTCCTCACACACAGTAAGTACAGTGTCACTCACAGGGAGCAGAGGTGGCCAAGAGGTTAACTTGTTGGAGTTCTGATCCATTGTACTTTGCGAGCACAGGCACGAAGTCCAATTTTAGTTTATGATTCACTAATGTGGCTGGTGAAGATTTAATTTAAATTGGCAGGGGGTTGTTCATCAATTTACAGCAGAACCAGAAAGTAATAAGGACAGAGAGGAGGGAGAGTGATGAATAATACTGGAGAAGGAAGCAATGCCATATTAGATAGAGGCAGATTAAGAAGCACTATGAGGAATGCAAAGACCAATTTACAATGCATGTATGTAAACACACAGTGTGATAAATGAGGTTGATGAGCTTGAAGGACAAACAGCAATGTGGGAATATGATGTAGTGGCAATGAAAGAAACGTGATTTAAAAAGAGGAAGGACTGGGTGCTGAATATTTGGAAATATGGTTTTCAGAAAAAGATCGAGAAGGAAAAGGTGGAGGTGATGGTGGCAGCATTGATCAGGGAATCAGTCTTAGCTGCAATTATATTATTACCAGATAAAACTGAAAGATACAAACTCAGTTTCTAGTTTGAAACTCACCCAAATTATTAAACTAAGGGATACTGTATCAAAATGATTAATACAGATTGAGATACAAATCACAGAGCAATCCGAAAAACCCAGTGTCAGACTGATAGATGTTGTATTAATTCTATCACTTCAAACTGAGCTCAACAGCCAAGTTTAAAATTCTCACTCAGAAACAGATTGAATGACACAGCGTTAATTTGATTAGAATAAACTGAGTTACACTGGCATAACAATGGAGTTTCACATAAAAAAATTACACTGAACGATATTTCATATAAGGCGAAACTCGCAATTATTCCATTAAACCAAGAATATCAATGGCCTATTCCTGTACTGAAATTTCAACATGGAATGAATCTAGACTGGTAAACAATCCAAAAGACTGCAGGCGATGTAATGAATCCCACACTGTCACAGAGTAGCAGAGACTGACAGATTCAGAATCATTATTGAGCAGATGTCCATTACCAGACACTGACAGATGCAGACTGTTACTACACTCACCCACAATACCTGAGCCCGAATGACACTAATCAATCTGACACACACATATGGTACCAATGAAAGTCAGAAATTATCACAAATACACATGGAATGACACACACACACACAGACACTATTAAAGAATGCTACTTACAGTCTGATTTTCAGATTTGCACACAGGACGACTGAACTGTCTTAACATAATCTAGATAATCCCACGTTCAGACCCAGTAGCACTCCTGACAGAAACATAAATTCCACATTCACATGCAGCACCAGAGTTTGACAGAAGGATAATCAAGCGCACCTAAACTTGCATGCACATGCGCACACACACAGCATTACTGTCACAACACACAATGAGATTCAGCCCTTTGAGTCTACATCAGGCCTTCAAATGAGTGAAACAGCTAGTGTCATTCCCCACCTTCTGCCCACAACCCGGCACATTGTTCCTTTTCAGATAATAATCTAATTCTCTCCTGACTACCTTGATTGCATCTGCCTCTAGCAGTGTCAGGACCCACATGTGAGATTTTAACCACTCGCTGCATGAAAAAGTTTCTCCAAGAAGTATCTATTGCTTCTGTCAATTACCTTAAATCTGTGCTCTCTGGTCTTTGTCCCATCCAGTAGTTGGAACAGTTTTTCTCAATCTGTTGTGTCCAGACTCATCATAATTTTGAATGTCTCTATCCTCTCCTCTCAACCTTCTCTCCTCTGAGGAAAATGGCCACTACTTCACCAACTAAGTAACTGAAGTTCCTTATTCTTCACAATGTGGATCACTTACACATGCTAGAGGCTACATATATTCACATGCAGGGCCCTGTTACCAACAGGCAAAAGGAGCATGACTATTGTGCCAACCTTGAATTAAACAACAACATGCAGGGCAACAGTTTCCTGATGAATTCTTCATGGCAACACCTCGAACAATTGGAATCAACTTGCCAACCAATCAGCACCCCTTTTCTCATGCAGTAAAACTTCTTCCTCCTTTGACTCATTTTAACTATTTTTGTTCATTTCTCTTTTTTCTACGTCCCTCATAGAAACATAGAAAATAGAAGCAGGAGTAGACCATTCGGCCCTTCGAGCCTGCTCCACCATTCATCATGATCATGGCTGATCATCTAGCTCAATAGCCTGCTCCCGTTTTCTCCCCATATCCTTTCATCCCTTTCACCCCAAGAGCTATATCTAACTCCTTTTTGAAAACACATATCTCCTGCCTATCCAACTCAAATAATCTATCCACATTGTACAGGATTGGCTGCCTTCACAGACATCAATCATTTCCACTGAAAATGAATGCTTCCCAGGGTTAATTGTCTCAGCCAATGCTGATTACTAATGGGGTTTCAACCACAACAGGGATAACTCGGCATCAGCTTCAGTCTGCAAAACTGTTACAAAGCAGCTTTATAAACCGTCAGTTTTATCATGGGATCCACCCCACTGCAGTCAGCACCCATTCTCTTCTCTTTTACCCTTTACATTCTTTGATAGCAGATATGGTTGCCCTCAGCTGTGTCTGTTCCCTATTCCAATCCTCCTACTGAAGTATACCTGCTTTTATTTGATTACTCTTCTGAAATGAGTAATTAACTAGTTTGGTTCTAGTTTAATATGTTTCCTTCCTTGAAATCGAGGGAGCTACTGTTGTTTGCTTGGTTTAAAACATCATTTTCCAAGTTCACACTTCCAGTGAGAAGCCTGATCTGTCCAGGAGGTAAACGACACATACACTCTACCTGATTTCCAACCATTGAATTCAATTGGCATCCAGACTTCCATTTTGCACTATTCATTAGTGAGACTCCTCATTCACATCATGAGGTCAGATAATTACAGGTTTAAAGTTCAGTTGATAAGTCTGACACGTTTAAACATTTATATGCATCAAGGTCACTTGATAAAACTGACAATCTTTTGTTGTATTGTTGAAAAGAAGGAAAGGAACATGAATATTTGAATTTAAAACTGGAGTGGTGAACTTTTCAGACTGGTGGCTGTCGCAGATGTGAGCTTTCTTCTATTAAATCACCGGATGTGGTCCCATTCCTAACTGCCCTGGAGAAAGTATTGGTGAGCGGCCTTCTTGAATAGAACTGAATGGTTTGCTTGGACATTGTAGATGGCAGTTCAGGGATAAGCTGATAACTGAGGTTTGTTCTGAGATCACATATAAACCAGACTGGGTAAGGATTTGGATGGTAGTTTTACTTCCTAAAAAGTTTAAGATGTTAACTCATTTCCAACACCATGCCTGAGATAACCATTGAATATAGATACACAATTAATCCCAGAGTCACAAGCAACATCAAAGATTGAGAGCAACAGAATAAACTCCACATTCACAAAGAACCGGACACTGTGAAGTACCCACAAATCCAACACGTTTCCAGACACTGACATATACAGAATGAAGTCCAAGGCACTCACAGCACCAGAGATACACAGAAACAGAATAAATCACACACTCACCGACAGTGCCAGAGATAGTCAACTGCAGAATGAATCCCATGTCTCACACAGCAGAACTGACTGATAGGTACAGAATGAACCTCAAACAGTCCCAGAGATGTAGAGATGGAGAAAGAATCTGAAATTCACACGGTGCCACAAACTTACGCACACACAAAACATTCATGAGCACACGTTCAGCCTCAACCCACTACCACTCACACACACATACTCACACAATATCCCAGTGAGTAAGTCGCACACGTTACAAGAGTTCCAGGAGGAATCCCGCATTTCCGTTCAGTCCCTCTGTGGAGAAGGGCTCCTCACACGGACAACCAGGCGACAATTCCCGGTGTATCTTCACAAACTGGGACTAGAGAGAATCCTGATAAAATTTATTTCCTGATTGTAGTAAAAGCGCTAATGATTGGTGGAGAAGTCGAAATTTGATTGGTGTCTTTAAATATGCAATCAGAGAAAAGTACAAAATAAGTGGCTGTTGTATTTTTTTAAATGTCCAATCAGAATCATTGTTTCCCCCATCCTCATTAGCATAGGTGTGTCAGACTGTCTATTTAATCGGCGCTCGGAAGGTATTTGTTTTATTCTGTGTTTGAAACTGACGATGGTTGATGAGAAGAAACCAGCTCCTAAGAAGGGAGCCAAGAAAGCCTTAAAGAAACCGGTAGCGAAGGGCGGCAAGAAGCGGCGAAAGTCGAGGAAGGAGAGTTACGCCATCTACATCTACAAAGTGATGAAGCAGGTTCACCCCGACACCGGCATCTCCTCCAAGGCCATGAGCATCATGAACTCGTTCGTGAACGATATTTTCGAGCGCATCGCGGGTGAGGCTTCCCGCCTGGCCCATTACAACAAGCGCAGCACCATCAGCTCCCGGGAGATCCAGACCGCCGTGCGCCTGCTGCTGCCCGGGGAACTGGCCAAGCACGCCGTGTCGGAAGGGACAAAGGCGGTGACCAAGTACACCAGCTCCAAGTAAAACCCCACAACTCCCTGAAAAACACATTCACAACACAACGGCTCTTTTAAGAGCCACCCACAATCTCTCTGAAAAAGCTATATGACTTCATTATTTCTAATTTATGTTTTTGCTATGAAGCATTTCGAATAGCGAAATTGTTATTTTGATCACGTTTCAAATAAATTCACGGCAATGTAAATTTAACCCTCGTTCAATTGTTGGGTCTCGTTAATGATGCCCCATAAATTAATGACTTGCCGCTCACGCTCTGCGCTTTGTTTTAAGACGCGTCATATTCGACCCCTTTCCCTGGTTTTGGAGAGAGCGCGAATAGAACGCAAATGCTTCAGGTTCCAATTCGGTTCAAGTTTGGCCTCAATAATCGATCAGTTCATTTCCTATAAGCACCGGTTGTGTAGCAACCTTCAGCCTCAACGCTGGCAAATTTACTCCAAGTATGTTCAATTTTGGCTGTCACAAATATCTACAATTTCCCGTCTATCAGCAGAACGATGTAAATGGCACTTTCAGCCGGCTGCTTTGAAGCTTTCATGACGGATCGAGATTTTCTCGAATTGATGCCGGATTCTTAAAGCGAATCTGGAGTTTAGGATAAAATGTGATAATAGTCGCATCAGGGACTGAGATTTGTAAAACTTTGTCGTCAGACAGTGTGCGCTATTAACTGGTTTTCTATATGAAATGTATTTCTTGTTTTATAAATATATCGGCGGTAATTTCGACGTCGAATAAAAAAATAGATTCTGTAAATTTGCGCCGTTATTTTCGACTTGTTTTCAGATACACATAAACCCAGACAGAAAATCAGAAACTGAAATATACAAAAAACTGCAGTCCAGGGAAAGAGAGAGAGAGATGAAGTGAACGTAACATTCGAATACTAAATACTGAATAACCATTTCCAATTAGTACTCGAAACGTCAACTTTCTTCCTATCAGTAGATGAGCTTTTCCAGGTATTTTTGTTTTAGTTTCAGATTTCCAGCATCAGCAGTATTTTGTTTTTATCCAATTAGTACTATGTTCGATCCGTTCTTTTTTGGCTATTTTTTTACAAATTTGGCGGGCTTTTGAAATTTGAAAAAAAAGATCGGTTGGAATTTCAAAATTTGGCGCCGGATTTTGCGCTCTCCCTCCGTGGTTTCTTCGGATTGGTGAGTTCAGTAGATATCTGATTGGTGATATGAACAACATTATGTGACGCTGAACAAAGTGACCAATCAGCAATGCCCGCAGCACCATTCCTCCCGAAGCTATAAGAGAAGCGAATGCGAGTCCCTTTCCTCATTGTCTGTGAAAGTGTTTGTGAGATTGTGGAAATGTCTGGAAGAGGAAAGACCGGCGGTAAAGCTCGCTCCAAGGCCAGATCTCGCTCCTCCCGGGCTGGACTGCAGTTCCCGGTGGGCCGTGTTCACAGGCTCCTGAGAAAGGGCAACTATGCTGAGCGTGTGGGTGCCGGAGCCCCGGTCTATCTGGCTGCTGTGCTGGAGTATCTGACGGCTGAAATCCTCGAGCTGGCCGGTAACGCGGCCCGGGACAACAAGAAGACCCGCATCATCCCCAGACACCTGCAGCTGGCCGTCCGCAACGACGAGGAGCTCAACAAGCTGCTGGGAGGGGTGACCATCGCTCAGGGCGGGGTGCTGCCTAATATCCAGGCCGTGCTGCTGCCCAAGAAAACCAGCGCCTCTGCGGCCTCAAAGACTAAGTGAAGCGGCTGTTCTTTAATAACCCAAAGGCTCTTTTCAGAGCCACTCACGTAGTCTGTGAAAGGGTGAACTATTGACTACCGCTACGTGCCGAATTTCAGTAATGCTGAAGCGTTTCTAATGATCCGCAAGGACAACCAACTCGCATTAAAAGAGAAATTACATTTCCACCCGCGTGGTTCGGGACTGGAATGCACTCTCTGGAAGTAGTGGAGGCAGGTTCAATAGAGCCAGTCAAGAGGGTATTAGCTGATTATTTGAATATAAACAAAGTGCAGAGATGGGGCGGGGGGAAAGCATTAGGTCATAACACTCATTTGGAGAGCAGGTGCAGGCACCGAAGGGCCGAATGGCCTCCCGTGCTGTACAAGTTCTTTGATTCTATGATAAATCTGTGCACTGGAGGGATACACGCTTGCTGCTCAGGGCGTTGCCTTTATTGACATCATGAGCACTGACTTGTATCCCGCAACTCAACCTTTTCCAGGGATTGATGTCTGCTCGCAGTATTTAATACATTATCAGCGCCGCCATTTATTGGAAGTATCCTAGAGCACTAAGGTGACAGCAGTCCCAATTTTCTGCTGAATTTAAGACACCATCTGCGCTAAAATTTACAACTGCATCGTCTGTGATTATCAATCCCACAAGAGGTTTGTAGACATGAAAAAATAAACTGATGCAAGGTAAATGGTATCTTCGCGATGTGTAAGTGCTGGAGTGGTCAACAGGAGATCGCAGCTCTTTCATTTGTCGATTTAGTGGCTCTTAAAAGAGCCGTTGTTGTACTTGGTGCTGAAGCCGGGTTATAGGCGCGTTCCCCGCGGATGCGGCGGGCCAGCTGGATGTCTTTGGGCATGATGGTGACTCGCTTGGCGTGGATAGCGCACAAGTTGGTGTCCTCAAAGAGCCCCACCAGGTAAGCCTCGCTGGCCTCCTGCAGGGCCATGACGGCCGAGCTCTGGAAGCGCAGGTCTGTCTTGAAGTCCTGAGCGATCTCTCGCACCAGGCGCTGGAAGGGCAGTTTGCGGATGAGCAGCTCGGTGGATTTCTGGTAGCGGCGGATCTCCCTCAGAGCCACAGTGCCGGGTCTGTAGCGATGAGGCTTCTTCACTCCGCCCGTTGCTGGAGCGCTCTTCCGGGCCGCTTTGGTAGCCAGCTGCTTGCGGGGAGCTTTCCCTCCTGTCGATTTGCGCGCTGTCTGCTTGGTCCTGGCCATTTTCTGAACAGATTCACCACAATTTGATATGCAAGAACTATTAATACAGTCTGCTCTACAATCCGCCTTTTTAAACTCTGTGAGGAACCGCCCCGAACAGTAATTGGCTGCAGCCTTCCGCCCAGGCAGTTTTATCCAAAATCTAACCAATGAGCTAATTCCTGGCAACTCAGGTCCCCATTGGTCGACTTGATTTTAATCCCTCATTTCAAAATATCCTTCTTTATTTCCAGCCGTTTACCGCCTCGACATCAGAAGACTTTGTTGCCAAATTATTTAAAATTAAAAATTTTTACTGCAAATCATTATTTCCTAACCCGAATGAAATTCCTGTTCATTTAACCTATTTCGACAATTTTTAAACCCCGCATCATCCTGGTGAACCTGCTCATTTTTGGACAGAAACACCAGTCTGTTGTTTGAACTGTGTAAAGTCAGTGCTGGATTTCGCTGGCAAAAATTGAATTACTGTCCATTGCTCCCTACAGCACAACCAACCCTAAAAATCGCCGCTCGCTTAGAGGTCTGGAGTGGGTAATAAAATGGAATCGGTGCTGGGGTCTTCAGACTCCTTCCCATTGCCCTCATTCTGGGCTGTTCATGATGATAAAGAGCGGGGAAAGGGACCGGCTCGATTCTCCCGCTGTTCCCGGCCTGACAGGTACCGGTTCCTGAAAGGAGATTGACAAATTCAAACTGTTCTTAAAATAGCGCCAAGATTTTGTGACAGGGAGTGCAATATAACAGATATAACAGATTAAAAATTGTAGCCTGAACATTAAGGCTATCTTGTATTTTCCAACACTAGAATTGGCGGGCTTTTCGAATTCGAAGAAAAGGAAACCAAACATAATTTTCGACCTCATTACCCGACTCTGCGATTGGTTAAGAATTAGACTAAGAAAACGGTGACCAATCAGAGCTAGAGTCCGGCTCAGACTGCGGGAATTCCATGCCGCCGAGTGGCTGAGCTGAAACTGTTCAGTTTCCCAAACCCTGTCAGTAACTTCATACGTGCGAACATTGGGTTTCGGAGCAGGAGGAGGCCACTCAGCCCTTCGAGACTTATCCTATTCAGTGAAATCATGGCTGATCTGAGTGTAACCTCAACTCCACTGACGCATTGAACGGCTGGTGTCACCGGGAATAAAACATTTCGAAAATGTGAAGTAGTAGAGAGGCTTTTCAGCGTCAGTGGAGAATGTGCCATCCAGGATAATAAAACAACGATTAAATCGAGTTACTACCCATCGAACCCCGAAACAAATCAGGCACTAAAATGAAAGAAAAATACTGCGGATGCTGGAAATCTGAATTATAAACAGAAAATGCTGGAAACCTCCGTAGGTCTCACAGCATCTGTGGATAGAAAAGAGTTAACGTTTCTAGTCCGTTTGACTCTTCGTTAGAGCTCTTTTTTCTGTTTCAGACACTAACATTCCCGATAACAGACCATCCCAGCTCCCGTTCCCAGGACTCTGCTCTCTCTGTGAGGTGGTGGGTGGCTCTGAAAAGAGCCTTTGTTGTGTGTTTGGTAGAAAGGATCGAGTTGTTCAGCCGCCGAATCCATAGAGAGTGCGGCCCTGGCGTTTCAGAGCGTACACCACATCCATGGCAGTGACCGTCTTGCGCTTGGCGTGTTCAGTGTAGGTGACCGCATCCCTGATCACATTCTCCAGGAAAACCTTCAGCACCCCGCGAGTCTCCTCATAGATCAAACCCGAGATCCGCTTGACACCGCCACGGCGAGCCAGGCGGCGGATTGCTGGTTTGGTAATGCCCTGGATATTATCACGAAGCACTTTGCGGTGCCTCTTTGCTCCGCCTTTCCCCAGTCCTTTACCTCCTTTCCCTCTGCCAGACATGATCATTCTTCACTCAGATCACTGCAGAATATGAGACACGAGCTGCTTCACGTTCCTCTTTTGAAGAGCCCGCCCGGACCTGACTGAAAAAGGCGGTTTGATGGCAGGAAGGGGAGGAGACAGTGTGAAGATTAAACAGAGAGCGGGAGGGGGGAGAGAGCCGGAGTGACAGACAGAGAGAGAACAGCCCCTGATCTTTCAGCTCCTCCTCCAGTTTCTGCAACCGCCAATTTGAACCCGTTTATTACCAATGGAACCGAGACACAAACCCGGACAGACCCGGGCTTCACAGTCAGGAGTTTCCGCAAACCCGGAGCTTTGAAATATGCTCTCGTTATAATTAACACTCAGTAATATTCCGACCTAAACACAGTCTATTCTACAACGGGAATCATCCTCAGTAACATCACCATCCTCATACACACACGGTTCCAGCATTTTACAAGCTGTTTGGGGGAATCTCCTGTGTTAAAATTGATGTTGTAAAGCGGCCTTTACCCACCAGTGTACCACCGCCACACGTCCACTCGCACCCAACGCCCCTTGCCCCCCGCGCCGACACAGGTTCGGAGATTTGGTTCTCTCTGTGATGAGTGAAATGGGGAAAATTCCCATTGATTTTAGTGGCTCAATTGTCGCCGAGAGATGCGCATGCGCTGTTTAAACACGTCCCCGGTTCCGTCACCATGAGGATAACAGCGCATGCGCAACCGCTCCCCCAACAATGGCCGAGAGCGTCATTCACTCAGTGAGCGGAATAGGGTTTAATTCAGCAGCGATCGGAGACATCACCGCCCCAGAGGGAAGTGAACAAACAGCATCTGCTTAAAGCAGCGCATCGGTTTGGAGCCGCGTCCGCAGATATGCTCAGAGATTGGCATTGAGTGTCCGGGCAGCTGAGGCGGAGGCGGCGGCTGTTTTTAATGGGCTCCCTGGAACACGAGCTGCTCCCGGAACATGGAGTGAGCGGGGGGAAGGGAGAGGCCATTCTCGAGCAGTGTCTGGACAGAGTGAGAAGAACTCGCCATTGAAGATCATTGCTGCTTTCTCTCCCCAAACCCGAGTGAAGCTTCCTGGCTTAGTTCCGGCTCCCACTGTCCCTTGTTATTGGACAGAGAATGGCGGGGGAAATAGCCGCACAGTAACAATGTTTCCAGTTACACAAAGAAGATCAATTTCAGGCACCAGGTGAGAAGTGTGAAAGAGACATTTTAAACTGTACCTGCTTGTTTCCGGATGTACAGTTAGTTGAAAGGGAGCAGCAATTACAAATCTGACCCTTGCCAAAGTCACTCCTCCATCGGATAGTCTAATTCAAGGAGCAGTGCACAGGACGGGATGTTTCTGGACGTCATAAAATTGTTGTAAAACCGCTCAAAATAGCAGCTAAGCAGAAACAGATTGCTCCAGTACCGTGGTGGGGTCAGACACTGGTATGCTGCTAGCTTTGCTTTGTTGATTGTTCATTATAATAACACTTATTTTAAAAATACATTGATCTCTTTTGTATCTTCTACTTCACCTATTCTTCAGGTAAAGGAGTTATGTTTTCTGCGTGCACGGAAAGAATTGAAGGAACCAGATGGTTCTTCGAAACAAGGAAATGTGCAGCCTGATGGTTCCAACTCACAGTAAGTACAATATCACTCACAAAGCGCAGAGATACTGCCAGGTCTTTAGGCCAAAATGAAACAGATAGAGACCGACATAGATACCAAGATTGAGAGGCGCCCTTTCAATATAAGAGTCAAACAGAGCATTGCTGGGAGAAGTTGTTTACATTAAACCAGTACACCTGAGGACGAGATACATCAATCCCAGGGCAAAAGCACAGCCACTATTCGATTTAAATACACGATGTCATCTTGGCCACAAATTAAATACTAATTATTAACTACGTCAGACAACATTTACCCTATTGTAATATGCAGGATGAATTGCTACTAAGCACCTCAGAATGTAGAGTGAGCTACACATTAAATACCAGTTCCAAAATTTCACTAAGTGTTAGACTAGAATATTAAAGTATGAATTCTGTTTTTTTCAAACTGCAGGAATTAAATAATGGACCAGGTTTGAGATTGATGCATATAGTATCACTCGAATTTGTTCTCACAGAGATAAAAATTAAATACCACTACACAACTCGCACAGAACTACTGAATGTATCTTTAGATCATGCCTGAGATGCAGGTGAAGGACCAATACAGAAAACCCGCACAGTTGCATTCAATGGCAGAGACACATAGATCGAGAATGAACCCCACACTCACATAAAATCTAGAGACAGACATAAGAACAACAAATTCCAAATACCACATTCAACCCAGGGACTGACAAATACAGAATTAAAGCTACTTTCGTATCCATTGCCATTGACTGAAAGATGTAGAATGTAGCCCAGTGTCACATACCCTACCAGAGACTGGCAAAGGTATAATAAATTCCAGAGTCTCTTATTGTACCTGAGACTGACGGCCAAAAATAAACACATTCACATCGAGCAGTAGAGATTGAAAAATACAGAATGAAGCTCATAATCCCATTCGGTATTGCACAGTGACAGGTACAAATAAACCCCCCACCCACACCCTTTACAAGGTAATGACACAGAATGAGCAGCACATTCACATACAATACCAGAAACTGACAGATATTGAATGATTCCCACCCTCAGGGTCTGCCAGATGCTGATGAAAACTGAATTAATGCACACTCACATTCAGTTTGAGAGACTGACTAACACAGAAGTATGTCCACACTCACCAAAAACTGACATACACTGCATTAATCCCACTTTACACAGGGGACCAAACCCTGAAATGCAGAAAAAAAAATCCACAGGACTACACACAGAAAAAGACAATAAGGCATAGACCAAAAGCAGTCATTTAAAGTACCACCGACTGACAGGCATAAGACAAATCTCATTCACAGACAGCAATAGATGAAGATAAAAGTAAAATCAACTTCACTGACACAATTATTTCCAGATATGGACAGCTAAAGACTGAATGCCACAGTCACATATATTAGGGTTAGAGTTAATCTCATTCTCATGTAAATTATCTGGGACCGACTGATACAGAAAAAATAACACATCCACGTGCAAGACAAGAGATGGACACATACAGATTGAATGCAACAATATTGCACTTCACAGGTAACTGAAAGGAAGCACTTGTTTTTAATAGTTCACAAGTGATATATTGAAGCAGATCGAATCCCACTGATATAGTATCAGAGAATGACATTCATATAGTTCATCCTGCACTCATACACAGTTCCACAACTGACAGATACAAACAAAAATCAACACTTGGATACAGGACCAGAGACTGATACTTGCAGAATGAATAAATTACACATATAGTCAAAGACTGATGACTGCAGAACTGACCTTAAACTCACACTCACTTCCAGATATTGGCAGCTTCCAAATGAACTCCACATTCACTTGTAATTCTGGGGACTGACAGATGGAATGGATCACAAAATCACATTCAGTTCCATGACTGACAGGTACATAATTCATCGCATGCTCACATACAGTACCATAGGCAGACAAATACACAATTACAAATTATTTTGCATAAAGACTGACAGATACAAAGTTAAACTGATTGTCACATTCAGTACCAGAGTCTGTCAGATACAGAATATGTCCCAAATCCACATTCCAAACCAGAGACTAACAGATGCAGAATTAAGGCCATAACAACACAGCTCCAATGAATGTCAGTTACAGAATTAACCTGACAATGGATGAGAGATGGAGAGATGCAGACTGACTCTCACACTGGCTGAGTCCCAGGGGCTGATGATCACAGAATGAATCCCACAGTCACATAGAACAATGACAAACAGTGAATGTGACCACACTCACAGATCAGAGCAGAGACTGGGCAGTACAGATTGATATCAGCACTTGCATATAGAAGCAGAGACTGACAGACACATAATAAATCTCTCACACACATTCAGTTCAGCAAGTGACAGATGCAGAGAGAATCCTACACTCTCACATGGTACAAGATTAGCAGATAGAGAATGAATTCCACCATCACAAAAAGAAAAATGGAGATTGACAGATACAGAACAAACCTCTCTCATGTACAAGTCACAGAATTAGAAGGTACAGCATGAACCCCAAAGTTGCATTCAGTACCAGAAATTGCTGGAAATAGAATTATCCCCACATGATCTGAAATTGGCAGGCTTTTCAAATATGAAAATATAAGCCGGTCAGAACTTACAGTTTCTTCTAGCTGGCTCTCTGATTAGTTGGGAATTGGATTGAGAAGGGTCTGTCCAATAGAAGCTACAATCTGGCTACAGGTCACCAGCCATTCATAAGAACTAGGAGCAGGAATAGGCAATTCAGCCCCTCAAGCCTGCCCCGCCATTCAATACGATCATAGCTGATCTCATTTCAGCCTCAACTCCAATTTCCTGCCCTCTCCCAATAACCTTTCAACCTGTTACTAATTTAAAAATCTGTCTATCTCCTCCTTAAACTTATTCAGCATCCCGGCATCCACTGCACTCTGAGGTAGTAAATTCCACAGATTCACGACCCTTTGAGAAAAGTAATTCCTCCTCATCCCTGATTTAAATCTACCACCCCTTAGCCTAAAATTATGGCCTCTCATTTTAGAATCCCCCACAAGGGGAAACATCCACTCCACATCTACTTTTTCTATCCCCTTTAGCATCTTATATACCTCAAATAGATCTCCTCTCATCCTTCTAAACTCTAGCGAGTATAGGCCTAAACTGCTCAATCTCTTCTCATAAGGCAAGCCCTGCATCTCTGGGATCAATCTAGTGAACCCCCTCTGAACTGCCTCCAATGAAACTACATCCTTTCTCAAGTAAGGGGACCAAAACTGTGCACAGCACTCCAGGTGCGGCCTCACCAATGCCTTGTACAGTTGCAACAACACCTCCCTATTTTAACACTCAATTCCTTTAGCAATAAATGCCAAAATTCCATTCTCCTTCCTTATTACCTGCTGTACCTGTATACTAGCTTTCAGCGATTCATGCACGAGGACACCCAGGTCCCTCTGCACTGAAGCATTCTGAAGTTTCTCTCCCTTTAAATAACAAGTCACCTTTTTATTTTTCCAACCAAAGTGGATAACCTCACACTTATCCACGTTAAACTCCAACTGCCAAATTTTGGCCCATTCACCTAACCTGTCCATATCCATTTGTAAATTTCTTATTTCTTCATTACAACTTACTTTCCCACCTATTTTGGTGTCATCTGCAAATTTAGCTATAGTACCTTCTATTCCTGAATCCAAGTCATTAATATAGATTGCAAATAGTTGGGGCCCAAGGACCGAACCCTGTGGCACCCCACTAGTTACAGCTTGCCATCCAGAAAAAGACCCATATATCCCAACTCCTTACTTTCTGTTGGTTAGCCAATCCTCTATCCAAACTACTATATTACCCTAACTCCGTGTGATCTTATCTTGTGTATTAATCTTTTGTGTGGCTCCTTATCATTGTCTTGTGGAAGTCCAGATATACTACATCTACACAATCCCCATTATCCATTTTGCTTGTCACATCTTCAATGAACCCTAGCAAATTAGTCAAACATGATTTAATCTTCAGAAAACCATGCTGACTCTGATGGATTCCAAATACCCCATTACTCCTTCCTTAATAATAGATTCCAACAATTTCCCAGTGACAGACGTTAAACTAACTGATCTATAGTTTCCTACTTTCTGTCTCACCCCCCACTTTTTGAATAAGGGTATTAAATTAGCATTTTTCCAATTCACTGGATCCTTTCCAGAATCCAGGGAATTTTGGAATATTATTACCAATGCATCCATTATCTCTGCTGCCACTTCCTTTAAGACCCTGAGATGTAGGCCATCAGGTCCTGGGGACTTGTCACTCTTTAGTCCCAATAGTTTGCTCAGTACTTTTTCTCCAGTGATGGTGATAGTTTGAAGTTCCTCCTTCTCTATACCCTCTGCTCTACCTATCACTATTGGGGTGGTACTAGTGTCCTCTACCATGAAAACTGAGGGAAAATATTGATTAAGTGTCTCTGCCATTTCTGCGTTCCCCACTATTAACTCCCCAGTCTCATCCTCCAAGGGATCAAGATTCACTTGAGCTAATCTCTTTCATTTTATATACTTGCAGAAACTTTTGCTATCAGTTTTTACATTTTGCGCTAGTTTTCTTTCATAATTTACCATTGTTCTTTTTATTATCTTTTTAGTAATCCTTTGTTGATCTTTAAAAGTTTCCCAATCTTCCAGCCTGCCTCTGACCTTTGCAATTTGGTATGCCTTAGTTTTTGCCTTTACGTTATTTTTAACTTCCTTGCTTAACCATGGATGCTTTTTCCCCCTCTTACAATCTTTCTTCCTCTTTGGAATATATTTTACTTCGGAGGAATTGAATATCTCCTTAAATATCTGCCACTCTTCATCAACTGTCCTACATTGTAGTCTTCCTGCCCAGTCCACTAGGGTCAAATCTGTCCTCATGCCTATGTAGTTACCTTTGTTTAACTCCAGAACACTAGTGTGGGACTCAAGTTTCTCGCTCTCAAACTGAACTTGAAATTCTAGCATGCTATGATCACTCTACTGGAGTGCATCCTATATTCTGAACATTAATCTCATTACTAAAACCAAATCGAGAGTAGACTGCTCCCTGGTTCGTTCCACAACATATTGCTTCAAGAAACAATCTCTAATACACTCTATGAACTCTCCCTTGAGGCTACCCTTGCCAATTTGATTAGCCCAGTCTATATGCATATTAAAATCACCCATGATTATTGCCGTGCCTTTCTTACATGCTCCCAGTATTTCATGGTTTATTGTGTGTCTTACTGCTGAACTACTGTTTGGGGACCTATTGATTACTCCCACCAGGGACTTCTTTCCATTGCTATTTCTTATTTCTACCCAGACTGACTCTACGTCTTGCTCTCCAGTGCCTACATCATTCCTCACTATAGCACTGATCTCTTCCTTTACTAACAAAGCTACACCACCTCCTTTTCCTTCCTGCCTATCCTTCCAAAACACTGAGTACCCTTGGATATTCAGCTCCCAAACCTGTTCTCCCTGTAACCACATCTCAGTAATCGCCACCAAGTCATACCTATTTATCTCTATTTGCGCTTTTAACTCATTAGTTTTATTCCGAATGCTACACACATTCAGATACAAAGCCTTTAAGTTTGCCCTGTTGTCAATTTTCCCTACTCTTATTTGATTCTTTGGTACAATATGGTGTTCACACACTCTGTCCCTTCCTTTCACTTTTTGGAACAATCAACCTCGTCACTAACCTGCATTCTTACCCTCTCCTTAAACTTTGCTCTTTTATATTTCCATGCAACTGAACCCTCCCCGCTCACTATTTAGTTTAAAGCCCCATCTACAACCCTAGTTATATGATTCACCAGGACACTGGTCCCAGCCTGATTAAAGTGGAGCTGATCCGAATGGAATAGCTCCCTCTTTCCCCAGTACTAGTGACAATGTCCCATGAATTCGAACCCATTTCTCCCACACCAATCTTTGAGCCACACATTCACCTCTTTAATCTTATTGACCTGATGCCAATTAGCTTGTGGCTCAGGTAGGAATCCAGAGATTATTACCTTTTTGGTTCTGCTTTTTAATTTAGCTGCTTGTATTCCCTCAGCAGAACCTCTTTCCTTGTTCTACCAATATCGTTGGTACCTACATGGACCACAACAGCTGGATCTTTCCCTACCCACTCCAAGTTCCTCTGCAGCCCAGATGAGACATCCCTAACCCTGGCACCAGGTAGGCAACACAGCCTTCGGGACTCTCGATCCTGGCTACAGAGAACAGTATCTATTCCCCTAACTATACTATCCCTGATTGCAACTACATTTCTCTTTTCTCCCCCCACTTGAATGTCTCCCTGTGCCATGGTGCTATGGTCAGTTTGCTCATCCTCCCTCCAGTCCCCGCTCTCATCCACACAGGGAGCAAGAATCTCAAACCTGTTGGATAAGCGCAAGGGTTGAGGCTTCTGCAGTGCTACTTCCTGGACCCCTCCACCTGCCTCACTCATAGTCACACCCTCCTGTCCCTGACCAATGGCCGAATGTATGGTAGTTAATCTAAGGTGTGTGACTGTCTCCTGAGCGTCCAGGTAACTCTCCCCCTCCCTGATGTGTCGCAGTGTCTGAAGCCCAGACTTTAGCTCATCAACTCTGAGCCAGAGTTCCTCAAGCAACCAACATTTGCTACAGATGTGGTCATGAGGAACCACAATGGGGTCCAACAGCAACCACACCACACAGCTACAACACATCGCCTGGCACTGCATCTCTATTTTATTTAATTCGTTTTTCAATTTGTTGTTAAATTTCCTACTGGTCTTTAATTTATCAATCTGTAAAATATTTCTCCTATTTACCTTTCACCTGAAAGCAAGTTAGAATAGAGAATCAAAATACACTTTTTAAAATCAACTGGAACTCGCTCTCTCTGCTGAGTTGAAGCTGAAGTGTTAGACCTCCGATCCTGGGCCCCAGTAGTCACCTTTAATCTGAAATCAACTTAGAATAGGTAGTTCAAACTAGCAGTTACTCACCATCCAATGAACTTACGGTTTTCCTATGCTGTCACTCTTTGTTTTTATTTCACTCGACGACAGTGACTGCAGAGGATACTCTTCCCAGACTGCTTTCCAGTGACGGTGACTGCAGAGGACACTCTTCCCAGACTGCTACCCGGCCATTGGGAATGCAGAGTGCACTCTTCCCAGATCATTCATAATGGTTATTAATAGAGAGATTAAACTAATAAAATCAGTATCTTCTTCCTCACCTGTACTTGAATTCTAAAATATACTTTTTTCCAACAGGGAAATAATTGAAGGAACCAGAATAAATGTGATGTTTCCTCCAGACAAATTAAAATGAAGATTCCCGCCAGCTCCTTCTCACACACAGTATGTACATTATCACTGACAGAGCACAGAGACACAGACAGGTCATCAGTTTCACAGTCTCAGACAGCATAAATACTTCCAAAGTCATTTTCCATCCATGAATCAAACAGAGCAGGAGAGATAGACATTGTATCCATGTCACCCAAACTCAGTCCTGCAGATGGGAGTGTCCATAAATCCCAGTCCAAATTCTCACCCGCTATTAAATTCTCACTGGGTCAATCCCACAGTCGTGCTGCCTTCGCTACAAATTAAACATCTGATAAAACTGACATGTTTCCAGTTACAAGCTTACAGGCTTAACCTTAATGATGTTCACTGAGATTCATGTTCATTGCCAGCCCAAAATTCACACACATCATGGATTTATAAATTGCACTATTAATTCCCATAGTGTGTCCTGACATATACCTGAGATACAAGTTCAAATCTCAAGCACATTATCAGTTTGAGATATTCTGAAAGCTAGTATAACCTGAGACAGAAATTCAGATTCTAGTTTAAAATTCACCCTTATTATGAAACTAAAAGATACAATATTAATTTGATGAATATGAACTGAGCTATAGATTACATACTAATCCTCCATCCTCACACAGTGTCAAATGGAAATACTGTAACAATTCCAGACTGAGCTCCATTTTACATCCATGTCAAAGTTCTTACTCAGAATCAGACTGAATGTCACAGATCAAATCGATTAGTACAACTTGAGTTACACTTGCACACCCATCCAGTATCAGATTAAAGGATTCATTATCTTTCCCAATTGTGTTCAAAGTGACAGATTTAATATTGGGCCAAAACTCCCACATATCGTTTGCTTAAGCCTACCACATTAGTGGCCTGTGGCTGTGCTGGAAATTTATTTACAATTAACCCAATCTTACAAACAGTCCCAGACACTAAAGGTTACACAATGAATTCTCTACTCACCCAGAGTACCAGTGAGCAATTATCAAACACATGTTCAGTGCCGGATGTTGAGAGACACAGACTGTTTACTGCACTCACTCACAATATTTCAGTGTGAGTGATATCAAATTATTCTGACACACCAATTATCCCACTGAGAGATTGTAGAAAGGGTTCAAGAGCCACAGAGAATAACAGGTGCTGACGGAAACAAATGGAAGTCTACATGCACATGCACATACACACACACGCATGCACATTGTTATGTAAGTTGGGAATCATATGTATATTTCAGTCCCTCATGCTATTTGTGAGCATGAGATTCATTCTGTATCTGCCAGTGGGATTAATTCTGTATCTGTCAGTGTCTGCAATTGTATGAAATTGTGGGATTCAATTGGTGTATTTCATTCACTTCCACATACAATACCAGTGAATGAAATATACCAATTGAATCCCACAATTTCATACAGTAGCAGACACTCACAGATACAGAATTAATCCCACTGATGATACAGAATGAATCTCATGCTCACAAACAGCATGAGGGACTGAAGGATTCATATGATTCCCAACCTACATACAATACAACAGGCAAAGAATGCCATCGACAGACCCAGAATTAAACCCAGGCTCACACATTAGGACAGCCTGACAGATATATATGATTGCCATGCTCATAAACATGAGACATTCAGATATAAAATCAGCCCCAATTTCTTTATAGTGCCAGAGAATGAAATGTGCAATATGGACTCTACACACATCTACTCCCCTATTGACAGACCAGAATGCCTGCCAAACTCAAACACAGCTCCAGAGAATAACAAATGCAGACTGAAACTACACTCCCACGGAATGCAAGAGACATTCAGATTCATAATGGTTTCCACATTCACATACAGTAGCACTGACTGGCAAAGAGTGAAACACATGCACACTCACAAACCACCATCACCATTAAGAAATTCAGATTGAGTCCCGTTCAATGCCAGAAAGTGACTGATCGAACACATCCGTTGCATACGTCCCATTCCACTGTCAGGCTCAAGGCGTGACCTAACACTCATGCAGTACCTGGAAATGCAAGATACAGGCTGACTATGACACAGATATATTGTACCAGGTATCGACAAATGCAGAATGGATGCAACATTCACCTACAGTTTCACGGAGAATGTATCCACACTCACATACAGTAACCAAGACTGACAGGTCCAGCGTGCCTTTCACACAGCACCTGTGAGTAACAGACACAGAATGAATCCCACATTCACAAGTTGGATCAGAGAAGGGCCGATAAGAATGTATCTCACATTCACACACAACATATTGACGGCTTTAGCACAACATTATAATTACTGCTTGTATAGCAAAATATAATAAAAGGTCATATCCACCGTTAGTAATTCTAAGACCTTCTCTTCCCCTCTTAATATAATGTGAACAATTCTTGCCTGTTGTGTCCATCTCTGATCTGTAAACTTCGACCTAGCAGAGTGTGCTGACATCTACTGGCCACAGCCTAGAACTGCAACAGAGCGGAGGGAATTAACATGAACTATTGGTGTTGCAGATTCAGGTCAATGTGAGGAAGTAGTGATGGGATGTGACAGGGTCGACATAGAGTTGTAAGTATTAAATCCAATAAAAAAATCAATATAACTTATTTCTCATGGAATCTGTAGAATGTGGGACTTGTTGTCGTCTTGAGCAGTTAAATCAATGAGCACAGCTGTATTTAAGGGAAAGATAGGTAAGTACAGGAGGGAGAATGGATTTCATGGACCAGCAGATAATGGTACATGAAGTATTCTGGGTGGAGAATCTTGTGGAATAATGTACCAATTAGACCAGATGGCCCAATGAAGTATATTCTGGGTAGAATGAATACCGATTTCCAAAGTGTCTCAGAGACTGACAGATACATAATGAATCTCACACTCATAGTGCACCACAGACAACAATACAGACTGAATCATACACTCACACACATCCCTAGAGACTGACAGATACAAAATGACTCAGACACTCAAATTCTTTGCCAGAGGTATAGTGAGACAGAATGAATCCTACACTTAAATACATACAAGCTTAGAATAGTTGCAGCACAGCAAGAGGCCATTCGGCACTTCATGTCCGTGGTCTTTCTCCACCAGAGCCACTCAGCTACTTCTGATCCCCAGCCCTCTCACCACAGCCTGTCAAACCTTTTTTCTTCAGGTGCTTATCCAATTCCCTCTTGACACCCCCAAATTCTCCTGTCTTTAGCATACTCTCAGGCAGTGAATTGCAGACCCTAATGGTTTCCTGCATTAAAAAAAAATCCTGATGCCTCCATTAGTACTTTTGCCAACCACCATAAATCGATGCCCACTGCCCACAGGATCATTTTATCATTATCTACATTGTCTAGAACACTTACTATTTCGAACACTTCTACCAAATCTCCTCACAGCTTTCTCTTTTCGAAGGAGAGTAACCACAACTTCTTCAATCTATCCATGTAACTAAAGCCCCTCATCCTTACAAACATTCTTATAAACCCTTTCTGCACTCTTCATAAAATCTTCACGTATTTCCAAAGGTTTGGTGCCGAAAATTAGGCTAATACTAGTGTCTGTGTGACATCTTTCTGAATCTGTGCAAGGGAGCCTGTATCTGTCTGATCTCACTTGGTGTGGGAGGAGTTGTAAGGATCAGGATAGGAACTGTCTGCACAGGCAGTCCTTTTCCATAGGCACACGTGTATGTTAGAGACCGACATGTACACCTCATATCCGACACAGACACAGTGCAAGGGCCAGGCAGACATAAAATTTATCCCACAGTAACAACCAATAATACAATGGAAATATAAAAGCAAAATATTCTGGATTCTGGAAATCTGAAATAAACACAGGAAACGCTGGAAATACACAGCAAATCTGGAAGTACCTCTGCCTTCAGGTCATGACACTTTGTTGGAACTTGGAACGGTGAGAAATGTGACAGATTTATGTAGAAATTGTCACTTAGGAATACAGAACTTGAGTATTCCTGAAAAAAAGAGACATGACGTCGATTTTTTTTGTCTTTCCCTCTTCAGTGTTAATGGGATCCAAATCAGTTGGTGAAGCCGAAAGTAAGACACAGAGTTCGTATTTATCGAGAGATTTTATTTACTTGTTTAGTCTCACAGCTCTGCTGCTTCACAACCCTATTTCCCAGCTATCCCCTATGTATATGTGCTCAACGACAAATAGTACTTTATTTTCTCAAGCTAAGCAATGCAATTGATATTATGTTAACAAACCTTAAATAACTCATTGAAAATACATTAACTTTCAGAGCAGATACAATTATACCAAATCTCAAAGGGAACAAAAACTTATACTGCATGAGAAGGGGGTGCTGATTGGTTGACAAGTATTCACTGATTGGTAGAGGCTTTGCCACGGGAATGCAACAGGGAAGAGTTAACTGCCAAACTTTTGTCTTATTTCAAACAGCCAAGTCGACTCTGATTGCTCCAGGCATTTCCCTGGGAAGGAATCAGGGAATGATTATCCACCAAGCTTTTCTTCAGTTGCAGGAAGTGCAATGCGTGGACATGTTCATTTTGCTTGCCAAGGTAGTGGCCTGTGTGTGAAGAAATGTATCCCCGAGCATGTGTAAGTGAGGCACACAGCGAGCTCGACAGATAATCTTCAATTGCTTGTTAGGAACTATGTATAATTTTTAATGAGTGTGTGTGTATATATATATATATATATATATTATATAATGTGTTTAGATAGATAGTGTGTGTGCATTTTTTGTGTCAGAAATGTAGAGTTGTTCCAGTTTCACAAGTTTTTTTTATAAATTAGCCTTGGGACTTAGAAGCCTGGGTGGATCCCTGACTGACAGGTCAGTAAAGGGGTTAGATGTTTAGTGATTTTGGGGAAAAAAGAAACACACAATAGAAAAAAAAACTGGGCTGCTGCCTACCGACAGTGTTCAAGTGACACAGAGACAGAGAAAGAGAGGGACGAGTTCAATGTGCATCAAAGAGTTAAGCAGGGATTTTTTAGGCTCTTGAGAAGAGAAAAGTACAAGGCTACTGGGACAATAGTTAACTGCAGAGTCAGTTATAGGACTCATTGTCGTGATCAGTTCGGTGGTGTTGCTACTGAAACAGTGAGTATAAAGTGCAGTTATTTTGGGTGAGATAAGTCTTAGTTGAGAAGGATCAAGTGAATGCTCAAGAATTCACCACAAGAAAACACTTTGCACGTGTGCCAGCCCCAAGCAAGAAGCCTTTGTGACAAGCCCGTGGTAACTCTTCACTGGTTTATCCATCTGTAAAGATATTGCTGGGCAAAGGAATATTGGGAAATTGAATCAACTTCTTTTGTTGGTATTGAGATCTTTCTGACTGTGTTGTCCGGTTGTTTTGATAAATATTTTATTCTTTGTGTTCAAAGTTCATGAGCAAATACCTGTGAATTTCTTAAGAAACTTTTCTCACATCCTACACATGTTGGGTTCTATCAGGCCAGGTTTCACTCAAGGAACTGACTTATCCAGTTTTACCATCAGCCGGATTGTAACAGATGTTCGTGTAATTCTTAGCACAATCAGGATTGGTCAGTAAGTATTGTCCTTCTGTGAATTCACATCCAATGTTGGACACTATTTTCTGAGCTTTTCAAGCAGGATCTTGGTGAGTATGCTCAGTACTTTGCCTGTTGTGAACAGCTGAAGGCCTAAGCTGTTTGATACGATCCAACAGCCATTGGGGCAAATGTCCACAGACCTCACATCACACTGACACTGAAACTCATACACAACATTAGTTATTTGTGTTGTTGGCAGAACATATTTTTAGTCTTGACAGCAGCATCCTGTTAGTGGAGAATGTCACTGGTGTTGCTACTGCATAGTAGCATTGTGAAACAGGTAGCTCTATTAGTTGTTCACGCTTTTGAGATACCTTAACCATTCCAGGGATATGTGAGGTAGACTGGACACTTTTCAGAACAGACTTTTCAGAACGGGCTTAGGCCCATTGTTGAGTTTGTGTGATATACAGTGAGCAATTATTTGATCGATGGAGCCATTATTCAGCAAGATAGCTTTGAAGTGCCTGATTTTGGCATCATGTTGCATGATTAGCAAATGGCCTGGTCCCTACCTATCAGTTTGCCGACAGGACCTACCTTATACCGCATGGAACTGTAGGAATCCCAACAGTGGCGGTGGGCTAGCAGCAGACAGTAGTAGAGAATGCATTGGCAGATTTCTCAAGTAGTACATTGAGGAAAGGGTCTCATTTGACTGGTCAATTTCAATGAGAATAGAGCAGGTTAGAGCACATTAAGGTGTCACAGGAATGTTTTACATGTAGCTGCAGATGCAGATATAGAAAATGTGTAATTTGTGTATCAGAAAAAGGAAAGGGATAGGATTTTAGGGGTCATTTCCTGAAGATACATTTCTCGTGGAAATTGGCAAAGATGTTTACAAGAGCTGGGCCTAGAGGGTGTCCCATGGCAACATTATCTCTTTGGGCATACATGGTGCCATTAAAACTGAAATGAACTGCATGAGTTGCTGAGTTCATATGTTTATTGAATACAGATTCAGGCAATGGCAGTGAGACTAGATCATCATGAAATAATGACATGGTGCATATGTGAATGGCTTCCTTGAGTGGTACATTAATCAAGAGGCTAGCAAAGTTAAACAAGCAACAAGCACATGCAAACGCCATTGCTATCAATATGCAAATCCTGTATGGGCTTCACAAAGGAGAAGAATCCCTTCACCGTGTATGTGGAAAACTCGCTCAGAACTGTTTGTAGCAACTCACTCAGCCATTTGGCCAATTCATGTTGTGAAGAATCAGTCAGAGATGAGATAGGATGTAAAGGAACATCACTTTTCTGTGTCTTTGGCAACCCATGCATACGTGCACACAGTGAACCATGTGGGCAAACCCTACCATATACTCCACCAGGCAGTTCATTACTCCACGTTCTCATTCCGTGATTGGACAACACTTAATAAACAATCACAATTGTGCTAAGGATTACACCTGCAGTGTGAACTAGGGAACACAGTTTATAAAATAATGGGTCCCCTACTTACGATGGAGATGAGGAGTAATTTATTTTCAGTGGATCATTGGCCTTTGAATTATCTTCCCCAGAGAGCAGTGCACGCTCGATAATTGAATATATTCCAGGCTGAGCTGCACAGGTTCGACGAGGGAGTCAAGGGTTGCAGGAGGCAGGCAGGAAAGTGGAGTTGAGGGTACAATCAGATCAGCCATGATCGTGTTTAATGGCAGAATAGGCTCGAAGGGCTGAATGACCTGCAGCTGCTCAAATCTCTAATGTTCTTCAAACTGTAACTTCTGTCCCCATTTTGACTCCTTTTTTTCACATTTGGTTTTAACCTCATTTTTCTGTTGCGTTTGCTTTCGGGTGGCAGCTTCTCCTCATTTTTCCATTCGCACCTCTTTTCGACACATCTCAGTTTTTTGTTACTTGTTCCTTTAACTCTTCCTTTTGCCTTGCAGCATCAATTCTTTCGTCATTTAATCTCTCCTGCCATGTAGAGCTTCAGCCATCCCCTCTGCCTCCACAGCCTCCCTTTCAGTGACTGTCCATTTGTTGGTAACAGCCTTCAGTGTTACCTTGTGTTACCTGCTAATCTTTTCTCATACAATCTCTCTGCTGTTCAAGTTTACTTTTTGAGTTCTCCTCTGTACTTCCTGTATTCTGCTTGGTTCCCTAATTTATTATGAATCTGACGTCTATCATTAGCCTGTTTTTGGATTTCCAGCAGAGCACAGGATGTGTAGTCAACAGCTCTCAGCTATCCCGTTATTACAATGAAATGAGCTGCCTGTTTAATTAAAGTTTTCGTTATTTAGAATGTTCTGTTCCTTCCTGCTTGTATCTTTGCTGTTGTCTCTCGGTTTAATTTACACAGCAGCTCATTCTCCCTCTACACCTAATCTCCACTTTCAACAAATCCACATTATAAACTCTTCACTCTGCAATTAACTTTTTCTGTGTTTGAGCTCCCAGGTCAATTGAGTTCTTGGTTGTAATTTCATTGTCCCACTTAATTTACCTGAAAGCAACGTTTGTGTTTGAATTATCAACTCATTTGTACTGTAATTATAATTTATATGAATTCCATCTTGCAACAAACTGGAAGTTTTCAATTTAAAATCTAGAGATGACTGACTTGTTGTGCAAAGACCTGTCTATTCGACTTAGTTCAATAAATCCTGTCCTGAACAGATTGCTTTATCCAGGCAATATCTCTACTTGGTCAACTGATGGTGCACGGAGCTCTCAGCTTTTACTCATTCATCTTCACGGGAGTTGATCCAGTTTCGATGTCAACTTGTTCGCTGGTGTCGATTTACTCGGATTCTTCGCCTGATTTCTCTCCTGTCCAAGGAAGTTCTCTGAGCAGAGTTCTCAATAATAACTGGACTATTCCTCACAGAATTTCAGCCTAAATGATTTTTGAACTATTTTATGAAAGAATTTAGTTTTGTACATTCCTCCCTAGCTCTCCTCATGGTTAGGCAGAAAGTGTTACTGCTGTGTTGGCAAGTAGACGACTGATTTATTTGAAAAATCATTGTGACAGGATTTTGGATTTGAACAAGTCACAAACCTGGTGGTGATGCATTGTGGCCCCATCTGTCACGTGACCTGCCAGGGAATGACCTCATAATTGCCCCAGTCCTGTTGCTGTGGATTGGGCGATTTGTTAAAAACTTTCAGTGGGGCTGATTTGGTCGCATTTGCCTATGAAAGATAAGTGTATGTCCCCAAAACCCGTGCCAGAATTTGTGTGTAACAAAGAAGGTTGATACTCCAGTACTGTATACCTTAATGCAAATAGGCTTATTGCAAGATATACCGTTTAGTACTGAGGGAGGGCTGCACTAATGTAGGTGCTGTCTTTAAATAATGATGATAAAACAAGGCCATGCCCAACCTCTTATTTTATCCTAAGTGACTCCATGGCGCTGTGCCAAAGACACACGAGCAGTGGAGTTATTCCCCCGAGACTCAATCATCATCCCAAAGCATGTTCACATTGTTGTTTGTGGGTGTTTCCTGTGCAGAAATTAGCTGCCCCTTTCTGACAGAAAGTGTCTGTTCATTTTTCCTGCATCAGTTTCAGTTTTGCTCCAGAAAACATGAAATCTGACTTCAAACTCAACTCAGGTGGGGCTCAAAATGACAAGAAATCCGTCAGCAATGAAGGGTACAGGCGTTAATTGATCAGAGTGTGTGAGGGACTGTTATGACGTTGCAGAAGATATGGACCAAATCCTGGAGGGATAGTTGGTCGTGTTGTCACAAGGGTTTTGCAATTTGTATTTATTACGAGATGTGTGCACTGAATTCAGAAGCAACATGCCTGCCAGGACATTTAGAAATTTTTAAAAAATGATAATAATATCTTGTTAAAGATATAGATGTCAAGCACATACATAAGACTACAAATAGCGCTATAACTCCTCAAGTTACTCATTAACTTGACCCCCTCAGTTACACACCCTTAAAGGTCCGAAATAGATTTTAGAATTAAAGCAGACTCAGCAAGTTAACACAGTATCCTGGACAATGGAATGCCATATGGCTTTTCTTCAACTCCCGTTTAGTTAGACAGCAGACTTACGCCAAAATGCTGGAGGCTTCATTGAGGCCATTTCACACACTCCTGTTAGATCTTACATGGCCTTTTTCAACATAACCTTTCATTCTCCTTTATATGTGTTTCTCTCTTCTTGATGTGTAAATTCTATAGACCCAGATATTGATGAAATTGTATCTTCTTCACAATATTAAAACACTCCCATATCGCCACTATTTCCAGTAACCTTTGGGAAAAATAAACATGTTCCTTAGCTTTGCTTATCCGGCTAATTGAAAACAGACTGAGATATCGTTGAAATCCAAATATCCCTTCATTTATCTAAAAATGCAAATTCCCTTCACACCTTACATGCTAATCTAGGTTCCATGTTTACTCATTAGCATGTCAAGCACCCAGCTTCTTTTGATGAGTTAAACTTGACTCCAAATGTAATTACATTACACACAGACAGACCCAATTATACTAACCCCATAAAATTACTTCGCAATAAACCAGAAAATTATTATGAAACTGTTATACTTGCTTGACAGGAACTAATGCTTTCTGTGAAAAGCATTAATTTCAATAAATGAATATCCTCGGTGTACCACTCCTGGCTAATCCTAAGCAATAACTGGTGGGAGGTTTTTAAAGTGATGAAAGATTTCCTAGCGCTCCTGAAGAAGCACAGTGATTTCTCTTGCTGCCCTGACCAACATCCCTGACTCAATAACACCACCAAAAACAGCTGCACATAAAGAACTAACGGAAGGGTCAATGTTTAATATAGAAAACCATACCCATTCCAGATTTCCAAAAGGACACATTAATCTTCAGAAAACATTCTGCATCAACTCCAATATCTGATCATTGAGAAACAGGTGTCTCCTCCCGCTTGGCTTCATTATGTGCAGAAATTGGAATTGTTTTGTTTCACAAGCTCATGAAAGTACCTGGGAGCAGTTTACTGTGTTTCAATGAGAAATTGTCATCTGATATTTAAAAAATGAATACAGAAAATGCTTGTAACATGGAGCAGGTTTGTTCATCACAGGATTAATACAAGCTCACTTCTCCATCCAATGAATGAGGCACGTCGATATTGAGAGAATATTAACAGAGAGGAAAACAACTGCTTTCTAATTCTGCTCCCCTGCTGACTATTCCCAAAATCACCATGGAAGTGGGGCAATAGACCGATTTCAATTTCCAAATGCTGATCAAAGGATTGTCAGCTGGTAAAATGTGGGAAATGCAGGTTGGAGAGGATAATTTTCTTCCTGCAGGATTTCCTGGGTGACGAGTTGTGTGTGGAATTATAGCTCAGCACTAGAGATTGTCAATGTTGAGAGAATAATGGGACCAACAAGTGATGACACCTCATTTCAGTTCCTTCCAGATTTAGTTTTTCTTTATGAATTCGGGGTGGAGGAACAAAAGTAAAGTGTTCTTCCCCCAAGTTTGTCCTGCCATTTAATGAACTCATGACTGGTCTGTCTTTTTGCTCCATTTATCCCTCTTCATTTCATAATCCTTAAAACACTTAACAAACAAGAGCTATCGATGTCAGTTTGGAACTTTTCGGTTGACCCCCAGCGTTTACAGTTGTTTGGGGGAGGGAGTTTCTACCATCCTTTGTGTGAAGACGTACTTCCTGAAATTACCTTTGAAAGGCTTCATTCTGTTTTAAAGGTTAAGCCCCCTTGTTAAGGGCACCACCCCCACCTCCGGCCCCAACCTCCCGTCGCACCAGTTGTAACAGTTTCCCTCTATCTACCCTGTCAAATCATTCACGCACGGTAAACATTTCAGTTGGATCACCCCTTAGTCTCTGATATTCACGGCATTACAATACTAGTGTTTACAATCTGTCCTCGTCATTTGAATCTGGTATCACTCTGATGAAATTCTGCTGCCCCCACTCCAAGGCCAATCTAACATCCCTTAGGTCTGTTGTCAGGAACAGAATGCATTGATCTAAACAGGGTTTTATACAACTGTAATATGATTCCCAATACTTCGTATTCTATTAGTCTTAGATATTATTTTTATCTTCCTGTCCACGAGCTTTTAATGATGTCTGTTCATCTCTCTTGGTTCCTCCACAGTTTCGAGAAACTCACCACAAAATTAAACAACCTTTTCTATATATTATAGGTTTAATTAGATGGCCCTTCACTTTAAAGCTTATTTGCTAAAACTTGCTCACTCACTGAACTTATCAAGAAAATGTCAAACTAAATGTGTTCCGCAAGGACAATGTTATTTTTTTCTGCTCCATCGCCATTACCTTTTCCAGCTGCTCTTTCAGCCACGGTAAATCTGGAGAATGAAAGGGAAGGAATAGTCCTTCTCCTTTTCCTGAATCCTATTTGTTCATCATTCCAATAAAATCTGGGGAAAGGACTGTAATAGCTCACTATCAATTTTGATTAACTCTGAAATAGTCCATTGAAAAAATTTATTCTAGGTATTTGGCCTTCGCTGGTTTGGACAGCAATTATTGTCCATCCCTAATTGCCCTTGAGAATGTGGTGGTGACCTGCCTTCTTGAACCTCTGCAGTCCATGTGGTGTAGGTACGTCCCCAGTGCTGTCAGGAAGGGAGTTCTAGGATTTTTACCAGCGATATTGAAGGAACAGCAATATATTTACAATTCATGGTTTGAAGGGGAATTTCCAGGTGGTGGTGTTCCCATCTTTCTGCTGACCATGCCCTTCTACATGGTAGTGGTCCAGGGTCTAGATGGTGCTGTCGAAGGAGTCTTGCTGAGTTCCTGCAGTGCACCTTGAACATGGTACACACTGCTGCTACTGTGCGTCGGTGGTGGAGGGAATGAATGTTTTTGGATGTGGTCTCCATCATGCGAGCTGCTTTGTCTTAGATGGTGTAAAGCTTCTTGGGTGGTGTGGGATCTGCACTCATCCAGGCAAGTGGGGAGCATTCAATCACACTCCTGACTTGTGCCTTGTAGATGGTAGACAGTCTTTGCGGAGCCTGGACGTGTGTTACTCGTCACACAATTCCTAGCCTCTGACCTGCTATTGAAGCCATAATATTTATATAGCTATTCCAGTTCAGTTTCTTGTCAATGGTAACTCCCAGGATGTTGATAGAGGGGGATTCAGTGATGCTAATGCCAGTGAACATCAAGGTAATAGTTGGATTCTTACTTTTTGGAGATGATTATTGCCTGACACTTGTGTGGCGCAAATGTTACTTGACAGTTGTCATCTCCAGTGAGACATTGACAACCATCCGATTCCAGGCCTTTTTTATGTGAAACCTACACAAACAGGAAGAAGCAATTCACTAAAAATATCCAATAACTTGATTCGAACCCACGTGTGAAAAGCACAATGGTTTCACAATCCCTCATCTTAACATCCCCTCAGACCCGATCCTAGCTTTAAGTCATGGCCTCGTATCCTTTTTCCCAGCCGTGAAGAGTTAGCAAGAAGGTTCTGAAAGTGCAGCCAGGTGTGCAATGTTGGAAATGCGGCTCCAGTAAGCAGGAAAAAAATGTATCACGTCAAGTCAGGAACTGTTTGGAATGGAGCAGTGTGAAACATTTCTCCATGATTTATTTTTTATCTAATAATTGGTTTTCAAACATTCCATCAATGGGAAAAATATCGCTTAATGTGTATAAGAAATGAATACCTGGGCTGATATTAAATACATCGGCTAATCTTAAATATCTGTGCTAAATCTCCCCTTAACATTCTCTCCAATAAGAGCATCTCCAGTTTGTATTTTTCAGTCCATCCACATATGGAATCCCTCACCACTGATCCAATTCCAGAAAATTTCCACTGTATGCTCTCCAAGGACTTGATGTTGTTCCTAAACCCCTCACCAAGATCTTATATTCCACATTACAACGTGTTACCCCTCCAATTCTTTGAATCCTATCAATCCGCATTATTTTTATAAACTTAGCTAATGATTCCTTATACATGAAGGCAGGCTTCTTTCAACATTAATCTCCTTAAAGATTTGGAAAAATGACCTTCCAATCTCCAATGAATAAATCCTAATGAAATTCTCCAGTCAGCCAATGAACAGCCCGCCTCCTTCATTCCACTTATTGTTACTTCTATTTTCACTGATCCCACTTCTTCAGCACAAATGCTTCGCTCCTCTCCTTTAAACCCTCTTCAATAAGAGGGCACAAATCCGCCATCAACAATTTGCAAATGACTTCTTTAACATATAACTCGTGTTAAAGAAGAGATACGAGAAGGTCTGGCTGTGCTAAATGTTGATAAGTCAGTGGGATCAGATGGAATGCATCTGAAAACGCTGAGGGCTGTAATAGTGGAAACTGTGGAGGTATTGGACTGAATCTACTGAATATTATTTACTTTTTTACAGTTACAAACCACTTTGTTACTCTAGGATGCAGAAATGAATAAAAGTGAATCAGTGATGAACAGAGTCTGACATCCCACATCTCCATTTAATTTTACATGGAGCAACTTGTCGTCAGTGTAAGTGTGTTGCTCTAAGAATGAGATCACCACGTCCTGGGAATATAGCAGCAATCCCACCAAGGTCTGAACTGCAACCTTGAAACTCAGTGAAAGCTTGTCACCATCCTCTCCGAATCTGATCGCCACCTCAAGCCCAACATTCAGCTTGGGTGGGCAAACAAAACAACCTGATTCCCCTCGTCCTCCAACGCAAACTGAACTCCAGAGGTGAGTTGAGAGTGACTGCCCTTGACATCAAGGCAGCTTTTGACTGTGTGGCATTATGGATCCCCAGCAAAACTGCAGACAATGGGAATCGGAGGCGAGGGGTGGGGAGCTCTCTGCTGGTTGGAGTCATACCCAGCGCAAAGAAAGATGATTGTGGTTGTGGAGATCAATCATCCCAGTTCCAGGACATCACTGTGGGAGTTCCTCGGTGTTGTGCCCTAGGCCCAACCATCTTCAGCTGCTTCACCAGTGACCTTCCTTCCAGCAGAATTGGGAATGTTCGCTGATGTTTGCTCAATGTTCAGTACCATTTTCAACACCGCCGATACTGAAGCAGACCATGTCCAAATCATCACCCACCCATTGTCCAGAAGACACGGGACTGCAAAGAATTCTAAGAAATCTCCTCTCAAAATCCTCGTCTCCAAGGTAAATATCCCCTACCGCTAAAATGTATCGAGGTAATTTAAGTTCCTCGCTGCGAAATATTCTCGTTAAACTTTATTGCTTCCTCTTCAATGCATTCACATCTTTCCTAAAGTGTGATACCCGGAACTGGGCGCAATGCTCCAGCTGTGGCCGAAATACTGTCTTTCCCAAGTTCAAAACAACCGCTTTGCTCTTGTAATCTATGCTCCCATTCATAAAGCCAAGGATATTGTATGCTTCATGAACGATTCTTTCAACCTGCACTGCCTCCTTCAATGATTTATGCAGATGTACATCATTTCCCGCTGTTCCGGCACCGTCTTTGAAATTGTAAACTTTATTTTGTCTTTTCCCCCGTGTTCTTCCGACCAAAATGAATCACTTCACCCTTCTCTGCAAAACAATTCAGCCGCCCTATTTTCCAACCTGAATATGTCCTTTTGAAGGAAATTGCTCTTTCACTCGAATTTCTATCGCTCTTTTCACAACCACAGGACGTCCAAAACACTTCACAGGCAATGAGTGCTCTTGAAATGTTGTCATTGTTCAAACGTAGGAAATTGCTGACCGTGTGAACGTTTTGTTCTACAATGTCATAAATTCCCTTATATAGAATAGGAAATGAGCCATCCATGTGCTGGGCTCTGTGGCGCAACGGATAGCGTGTTGGACTTCTAACTGCTGCTCTATAAGAGATTCAAAGGTTGTGGGTTCGAGTCCCACCATAGTCGAAATTTAAATAAAAGCAAATCAGCAACTGGTTCATCAGAGAAGGGAAACTGCCATCACCAACTCCTCTCTGTACAGGTGAATCCAGTCACACCCCACTTTCCAATCTGAACCACTTAACAGAAGAAAACTCGCCACCGAGTAGTGAAACAGGTGGCAACAGGAGGAGAGCCGCTTCGCCGCTACAAGGATACAGAATTGGCTGAGTGGCAGGAAACAGAGATTGGTGGTAAATGGTTTTGTTTCGGCCTGGCGAAAGGGTTGGGACCTTTGCTGTTCCTGATAAATATCAATGACCTTTGTGCCCAGGACACAATGTCAACGTTTGCGGAGGATACAAAGTTTGGAAGCATTGTGGAGAGTGTGCAGGATAGTGTAGAACTTCAAATGGACTTGGACCTGTTGGTGGAAATGGGGAGACAGGTGGCAGATGAAGTTCAATGGACTGAGGTTTGGTAGGAAGAACTTGGAAAGACAATATAAAATGAAGGGTACAACTCTAAGGGAGGTGGAGAAGCAGTGGGACTTGGGTGTTTATGAACGTAAATCATTGAAGGTGGTAGGACATTTAAACCCAGCGGCAGAGTCATGGAACGAAAGTACATGGCCCCTTTTTACAACATTAACTGCCATATTCTGGTCGTTTAAATATCGAGTCATTGACTGTGCGGGAGAGAATAGATGACTGACTGGGTGAGCTAGTGACTGAATGAATGGTTAGGTGGGTGACGTGTGTAGGTAGATAGCTGGCTGAGTGAATGAGTTTGGTGGGTGAGTGCGTTGGTGGGTCTGGTCGTTTAAGTGCGTGAACGCGTCAACATACAGGTTGGGAGCCAGTCAGGAGATCCGCGGAGAGGTCAGGTGGTCGGATCGGGGCGACTGAGTATTCGGTTGCGCAGTAACCCAGGTGATAGACCAGAAGTTAAACTGTTTAACCTTTCCTGGGCATCTAGCAAGCTAATTGTTTGGGATTTGTCCCAAGTTTCTGACTCTAGTTCAGAGTCGGAGGCATTCGAGGAGGGTCCACGGCAGGAGGGGTAAATGTAAACTTCCCGGGAAGTTCCCACGTTGGTCCACATGGGAAAGACATTTTGGCTGAGTTTGTTGACACCGGAACAGCAGAGAGCACGCGCTCCACACGTGGAGTTTCAGTGTCTGTGACGTCAAAGCCAGTGACGCTCCAGGTCACTTTAGGCAGCGGAGATGGTGCAGATCAAACTCAGCCCGAAATGAACACTGTTTTTGCTGTGTTCCGCTCGCTGGCCCACTCCCGAGCCGGAATTCAGTCTATAAATGTTTATAAATATTTCTTCAAGTGCATGTTGGTCCCGCAGATAGTGAGACTGGAGAATTAATAATGGAAAACAAGGAACTGGTAGAACTGTTGAACGGGTATTTTGTTTCTGCCTTCACTGTAGAAGAAGGACATATAGAGTGTACAGAGCGATTTAGATTGGCTGGGTGAGTAGACAATAATTGGCAGATGCAGAATAACTTGGGAAAATGTGAATTTGTCCACTTTGGCAGGAAGAATTTAAAAGCAGTACATCATGTGACTGGAGAAATGCTGCAGAACTCTACAGTGCAGAGGGTTCTGGGGGTCCCGGTTCATGAGCCTCAAAAAGTTGGTATAGAGATGCAGCAAGTGATTAAGAAGGCGAATGGAACGTTGGCGTTTATTACAGAAGGAATCGAATATAAAATTATGGAAGTTTCCCCACATTCATACAGGGCGTTGGTGAGACAGCATCTGGTGAACTGTGGACAGTCTTATTCTCCTTAATTAAGAAAGGATATCATTGCATTACAGCAGGTCAGAGAAGATTCAGTCGACTGGTTCCTGGAATGCAAGGGTTTTCTTTTGAGGAAAGGTTGAGGAGGTTGGGCCTATACCCATTAGAGTTTTGATGAATGGGAGGTGATCTTATTGAAAGATATAAAATCCTGAGGGGACTTGACAGGGCGGCTGCTGAGACTATGTTTCCTTTTGTGGGGGACTCTACAATCAGGTGACTCAGTTTAAAAATATCGGGCTCTCACATTTCAGACTGACAGAAGGTAATATATTTGTTTCTCTCTATCAGTGGGACATTGATCTGTGGATTTCTCTTCCCCAGAGAGCAGTGGAGGTTGGGTCATTGATAATGTTCAAGGCTGAAGTGGAGATATTTTTGACAAAAGAATGAGTAAAGAATTATGGGGGGCAGACAGGAAAGTGGAGTTGCGGCCGTATTCAGATCAGCCATGCTGGAGCACCTTCGAGGGGATGAATGGCCTCTTGCTGCTCCTGATTTTCGTGTTATTGTTCTTGTGTGCATCTCTCGGCACTGCTGTCCCTGTCATGCTCACCGTCTCGCTTGCCGGACTGCTCGGCGCCTCAGTAACCTCCCGCTCTCCGGCCTGCTCCCTACCCCTCACCGCCTCACTTGCTGTTCTGCTTGTCACCATCTCCTCAGTTCTTCTGGTGAGATGGGCGGCGACAGGGGTCAGGAGGGAGGTGCCGAGTGAGAGGTGAGCGGCTTGGTAGTCGGGTAGCGAGCGGTGCGGCATAAGGGTTGGCGTGTAGCGCAGCGAGCGAGGCGGCGAGGGCCTGGGGTCAGGGCACCTGGCATTCGGGAGCAGGGGAGTGAGTGGGAGGCAGCAAGTGGGCGACCGTCAACGGCTGAACAACGAGGACGTCAGCGGTGGGAGGAAGGGCGCACGCACCGGCAGACTGAGTGGGTGCCGATTTCCTGTTCCAGCTCGGTGTCAGGAGTTACAGTGTAAAACTGATTACAATTCTAGCATTGCTGAGTTCTGATGAAACGGCATCGACCTGAAAGGTGAACACTCTTTCACTGTCCACACTGCTGCCTGCCATGAGGTGTAATTCTTAATTGTTTTCTGGTGTTACGACAGGAATCCAAAAGGAGTGTTGACGCACTCTGGAGGACAATGAATACACATAGCGGTTATCTCGCTTACCTGTGGCAGGCTCGTTGGTCTAGAGGTATGATTCTCGCTTCGGGATTTTCGTTAACTGATCGTGCGAGAGGTCCCGGGTTCAAATCCCGGACGAGCCCTCTTGTGGTACCGCTTGTGATGCATATTTCTTTACAAGCGAAAAGGCGGGTTTTACTTAAACCCGGCCGAGTTTTTAGGACCTGAGAAGACATTATAACGAAATTATCACTGCAAAACACGTGGAGTAAATGAAGAAACTGTTGCTCATGTAATCGGATGGTTAATTTATCCTAATAAGAGAATGAGTTAATTTATCCCGAGAAGAGAATGAGTGTAACTGAAACTTGAGATTTCTTGCCGTCTCCATGGATACTGCCTGGCCTAGACACTGCCTGGTGTATTTCTTCAATGTTCTCTTTTACCCAGAGCGCTCTGAAAGAATGGCTGATATCTTTTGGGTGCCAATGAATGTCTATATTGGCTGAGTTATATACATACAGTTACATTATTGGTCTCGCCGTGTGATTCTCGCTATGGGACGTTTCATAAGTGAGAATGTGAGCGGTCTCTGTTTCAAATCTCAGGCGAGCTCTCACGTGTTGTTATTTGTGGTGTAAATCGCCCAGTGCATTGTCTAAAACTCATTGCGGTCTAGGTGGAGCGGTTTACTTATATCAGGAGTAAGTTTGAGAACTGGACCCACCATTGCAGAGAACTCATCAATGAAACACACCTGAAGGAAATGAAGGCAATTTGAAAAAAAAAAAATTGCCCACTTAATCGCACTGTAATGTTACCCGAACACACTAATTAGACAACCCCGTTTTCTGGATGAATGCATTCGGCTGTTGTATTCTCTAAGAGAATTGTAAACTTCTCTGAGACGGCCAGGTCTGGTAGCCCCATAGTGAGAATTTGATTTGATCATATTTTGTTCGTAATGTAGGAGTTGTACTGAGCAGAAAGTGAGCCGTTTCACCTCGATCGATATTTTAGTGTAAAGGCAATAAACAATTTCAGGAGAAGGTATTTGATAGGCGGTGTGTGCTTAAAGTTGTTTAGGACCAGACACAGACGAGATGCATCCAGAATACGGAGGGAGGAGAGCAGGAATTGCAGGGACGCTGGCCAGAATTTTCCAATATTCCTTAGACTCGCGGTGGTGACAGCGGAGTGGAGAACTGCTATTGTAACATCCTTGTTCAAACAAATATGTAAGGATAAGCCCAGAAACTACAGGTCAGCCAGTTTAACCTGGGTGGTGAGCTACCTTTCAGAAAGGAAAATTCCCGACGACATGAAAATTACCTCGGGAAAATGCACATTAATAAGTAAAACCAGCTTGGATTATGTTATGGTACCAGCTGAGATTACCCCTGGACAATCCTAAACCCAGAGTGGAGCCCATCTTGATAGATCCTAACTTTTATTCGATTGTTTAAATACGTGGAAAGTAGCTACTGAACAGAGTCACAGGAGTCAGCTGATCAACTTTTATCAAAAAATAAATAAAACATTTATTCAATGAGAAAAGATGAACCATGTTACAATACTCTTTCATCCACAACTATAACTTTGCAGGTGGAGACAAATTTGTAGGAATAACGCAAGTTGCAAAATTTATTTTATTCTTTAATTTCCACAGTAATTACATAATCCATGTATCAATAGGCACACTGTGGTAAGGAACACCAGACCCTGAAACCAAGTGAAAAATACCACCATAAAAAGTTGCTATGCTGCTATTCAACTCCCCACAGAAGCTTGACAAGCCGTGAGTCAACCAGTTTCACTGCACTCCGCCTTTCACGCAAGGATTGAAGCCATTCCCTCTGCCCCTCCTCTTAAATTCATTAACAGGACCTGTTCCAGGTTCCCATCCTTCCTTTGACCAGAACGTCTGTTTTGGACTTTCACCTCTTCCACTCCCCTGGATTTTGGGATTTTTCTTTCGCTTGGGACTAAGTATCTGCCCCGTTTTCCAGTCTCTCTTGGCAGCAACTTTCAAAAACCAGCCGATGTCAACAGCTTCCAAATCAAAACTGCAGTTTCCCTCCTTCTGTGTGTGTGTCTGTGGGAGGGACCTGCCTCTCTATCTTCCTGTTGCTAGGCAACAGCCCAATTCTTTTACTGATGTGTTTGCTTAACTTCATAAGTCGTAAGCCTGAATAGAGATGCAAGCACCTTTTTAAAACGAAACTAAAACTCCATTTGACCTTTCTTAACACAAATACAGAAATACAAATCAAACTTAAACTTTAAAGCTAAAACTCATTCCTAACAATTGCAATTACCAGTATAACTTACTTAAACCTCTCTACTTCCTAACAATTTGGTAAGAACAAATCGTGTTATTTAACTTCAGTTAGTTTTTTTTTGATGCGACAGCAAAGAATTTTGATGAGGGTGAAGCCCTTGATGTGATTTACATGGACTTGAAAAAGGCATTTGATAAAGTGCTGGACAAAAGACTTCTGAGGAAAGTTAGAGCTCATTGAATAGAAGGGACAGTAGCAGCACAGATACGAAATGAGCTGAGTGACAGGAACCAAAGATTTGTGGTGAACTGTTGCATTTTGGACTGGAGAAAGTTATCTTGTGCAGCTCCCCAGGTCTCTCGGGGACTTGTGCGATATCGGGAACTGGGGGAAAAATAGAGTTGAGGCCCAAGGTCAACCCCATGATATCATCGAATGGCAGGGTAGGCGCAATGGGCCGTGTGGTGTACTGCTGTTCCTATTTCTTGTGTCCAGTGTCAGGGACCCTTCCATTCCTGTAATTCATCAGCCAGATCTTGTTGCAAGCTCACAATTCCAACATTTGCCGATAATACAAAAGTTAGAAGCACTGTGAACTGTGAGGAGGATAATGTAGATCTCCAAAGGGATCTAGAAATGTTGATGGAACGGGCGGACAATTACCAGGTGAAATTTAATGCAGAGTAATCTGGTGTCATTCGTTTTTGTAGGAAGAACAGGGGGAGGCAACACGAAATGAAGGTTACAATTCTAAAGGGATTGCGGGAACAGAGGGATGTGGGTGTATATGTGCATAAATCATTTATCATCACAGGACAGTTTGAGAGAATGACCAGTAAAACAGACAACGTCAAGGGCTTCATCAATATAGCATGTAGTACAAAAACAATAAAGTTATGTGAAGCCTGTAGAAAACACTGTTTCGGCCTCAACTGGAGTATCGTATCTAATCCTGTGCACCACAATTTAGCAAGGGTGTGAAAGCATTAGTGACATTGCAGAAAAAAATCACAAGACAGATTCCAGGCATGAGGAACTTAATTCACATTGAATGATTGGAGAAGTTGGGAATGTGTTTCTTGAAGAGAGCGAGTTTGAGAGGAGAATTGATAGAGGTATTCAAAATCACGAGCTGTGTGGACAGAGAAAATATGGTTTAACTTTTCCATTGATGGAATGATCCAGAACAAGAGGACACAGATTTAAATTAATTTACGAAAAAAGCAATTACCTAATAAGGCTTTATTTTCATGCAGAATGTGTTTAGAATGTTGGATGCAGTGTCTGAGAGTGTGCTGGAGGCAGGGAAAATTGAGGTTTTCAAAAGGGAATTTGACCTTGATCTGAAAAGACAAATTAGCCATGTTACAGGGAAAAGGTTGTGGAGTGGCAACAGGTGAGCTGCTCGTTCAGATGGCCAGCCGAGTCCAGACGGGCCGAATGTTCTCATTATGTTCTGCGATTCAATGATCCCATATAGAATCAGGGACGTTAGTGAAGACTATGATCAATAGGTGAGCAGCAAATGTCTAAGTGAGTTTCTCAGGGCAGTAAGTGTTGGAATTTCTTGGGACAGGATGTGACTAGGTGGCAGTTTCCTGGAACAAAACATTCATCGAAATAGAACCATAGAAAAGTTACAGCACAGAAGGAGGCCATTCGGCCCATCTTGTCCAGCCCGAGGACACCCAGGTGCCCTTTCTAATCCCACCTTCCTTTGGCAATTGGCCATCATTTAACGGAATTATTTAACAGCACATAATGCAACATCCATCTGAACCTAACCTATTTAGTCACCTAGTTTAACTGGCAAGTGCACTCAACAACCTTCAATCTTCTGTCAATAGTATAAGACAGGCACTAGAATCACTTGACAGAGAACTTGGGAGACATGGGTTCGTTGGCTGATCCATGCAAGTTGCTGATGTTGAGATTGATTCATGGACATTTCACGTAGCAATCAGTTTCAACTCAATGAAATCAAACCACGTTCCCACTCATTCGGTGAAAGTGCTGTTTTCTTTGCAGACATTGCAGAGTTATTTATTGAACTGTTTTTTCTTCCTGTTTTGAACCTTTGTTCTCAGTGATCTTTGTATTTTTAGTTCCTAACAAATCAACAACAGCTATTCATCCTGATAAATTACTTCTGCACAGGGTGTCTCGGTTGGTTACATTTACACCTCTGAACTGCAAGTATATAGAGTCGAATTTAAATCCAGGGCTTGAGGACCAAAGTCAATGTCAACACTCCCAGCAGTGGCTCAAGGAGGCAGCTCACCACCGCCTTCTCAGGGCAAATCTGAACTCTTTCAAATGTAAGCATTTTCCCCCTTAAAGAAGGAGAACTAAACAGGACTCAATACTCTAACTTTTGTCCCATCAACACCCTCTTCAGTTATCACAAGAATGTCCGAGTTTATACTCCATTCCCCTTTCAATAAAGGCCAACACCTCATTAGCCTTCCTAACAGCCTGCTGTACCTGCAACCTAGCTTTGTTTTGTGATACATGTACAAGGTCACCCAAGTCTCACTGCAGCACAGCATTCTGCCATCTCTCTTCATTTAAAGACTATTAGTTATTTTTTAAATCTGTCCCGCCAAAATGGTGATCCTCGCATATTCCCACATTATTGTATCTACCAAACTTCTGTCCACTCACTCAACGTATCTTTATTCCTTTACAAACACTTTACATTCTGCTCACATTTTGCTTGCCTACTTATTGGTCTTTAGCACTATGAATTGTAAACTTGTGTAAGGGGAGACGGAAAGACAGTATTTGCTATTCTTTTACCAATTATCTTACATCTGTAACGCCAAGGTAAGCCCAGTTTCACGATTAAAAACATGAATGAGTCAGAGACCAGAATTGTATTCAGAAAGCGAAAAGGTGATGTTAAGCAACAGAACCAGGAGTCCAGTCTGGCCAGTGAGGAATTTACCCCTGAAACGCTGACGTTCACAAATCCGCTCAGTCCATCTGTCCGGATGGAAACCCGTCTGAAGGAACATGCAGCCTGACAATGTGAAACAAACGGATGGAAATTTCAGTAATTTCCTACGTTAAAATGCCGAACACACTTGAGAAGTTCTCCAGTGTTTGTCACGCGTCGTTGTGAAATCGTGTGGTTGTCAAAACAGCTGATGAAAAACAAACCTTTGTTTTCTTTTAGAGAAAACCTATCCAACGCAGGATGTTCCCTCCTTCTCGCTCTTCCTCATTCCCTGCACACGTTGGAGTCTGATCTCGCAGGCTTAATAGTCGCAATCTCGGCTGTTTGTCAAAGGGCTGATCAGAACCTGTTTCCTTATCCAGGTAAACACCTACACAGGATTAACAACAACAACAAAAATATTGTGGGTGCTGATTTACTTATTTACCGGATGTGGGCGTCGCTGGCTAGGCCAGCGTTTATTGCCCATCCACAATTGCCCTTCAGAAAATGGCGGTGAGCTGCCATCTTGAACCGCTGCAGCCCCTGTGGTGTAGGTACACCCACTGTGCTCTAGAGAGGGAGTTCCAGCATCTTGAACCAGCGACAGTGAAGGAATGGCGATCTATTTCCAAGTCAGGATAATGTGCGGCTTGGAGGGGAACTTCCACGTGTTGGTGTTCCCATGTGTCTGCTGCCTTTGCACTTCCAGATGATAGCAGTCGGGGGTTTGCCTGCCGATTAGGCAGGCCATCCAAATGCTCACAATTTATTACGAGAAAATCTTTTCCACACGTTATCTTTGGTTCCTTTTCGAATGAATTAAAATCTGCCCTGGCTGGTCACTGATCCATGAGCCAGTGGGAACAATTCATGTTTATTTACTTTCTCTAAACCCTCTTGACAGTTCTGTCTGTGGAGTGATTAAAAATACCGAATTCCAGACGTGGGATTTGAACAATGAGGGACTGTAGATCAATGGTAAGGGAAGTGATACTTTGATAATCAGATTAGGAAATAGTTTAAAAGTTATGAAATCCGTCCAAACCTGTGCATTGCTGGTTCAGGAGCACAATGCGTCACTAGGGCGTGGGAAACTCGGATTAGATTCCCGAAGTTGCCGATTCTGTAACAGCGTCACAGTCCCTAAATTATTTTATTTTCTTCAGGTTACTTTCAGTTTGCTTTCTGTTTTAGTGCAGTGATCTTGTAGTTAGGGAAATAAATTGATTTCAGCATCATGGCCGGATTGGTGATTCAGGGGTAGAATTCTTATTTTTCATCAAAGAAACCTGGGTTCGATTACAGTGAATGCATAACTCAATGTCTTCAATAATGTTTCAAGGATCAAAGTTCCGGGACAGATAAATACCCATTTTCTCACTGACCCATCATATATTTGATGAACACAAGTCTATAAAACTGAGATTTAAAATTAAAGTGCTGATTCCCGATGGGATCTCTGAAATTCCCCTTTGCTGAGAGAGATGTTTCCTAATTTCACTCCGGAAACGTCTTGTTTTTTGACTGAGCCCCAACGCCCCCCTCCCCGTCCCCCAATTCCGAAATTCCCACCATCGCAGAGGTTTCTCTCTCTGACACTATCGTCTTAACATATCGGAAACATCGATCAAATTGCTCATTAATTCGGGAAGAACGGCTTCCTTTGTTCGTGGTTTATATGAAGGGGCTGTTCTGTGGTTTATTTTCTGGAATTTAGCAGCGGTTGAGGGGAGGCCACGAGGCAGAGTGTGAGAGAGATTCAAAACACTGCAGGAGAATGATGAGGAGAGGGTGCTGACAATAGGAACTGAGTTCCCGATCTCCCAATCCTTATTTTCCAACGAAAGACATAGAGTCAAACTCAGACCCTGAGGCCATGGATCTGGGATTCAGCGGATCATCCAAAAATCGAATTGAAAAATATACAACCACGATATTTATTTACATGGCACTAGCATCAGTTCCAGTATCGTATTGCCTGATCGCGTGGCCTAATGGATAAGGCGTCTGACTTCGGTGGTATTTGCAGAGGTTATCAGAAGATTGCAGGTTCGAGTCCTGCTGTGGTCGTTTTATATGGAAATCTGTTTAACTTCCTGAAAACCGCGGTCTCACTCGTCAGCTGAAGGTTCTGCCTTTCCTTCCTAACATGGCAGGGCTCTTTCTCAAAATGTCTGCTCTTGTTAATTTGTGCATTAATTGCTAACTCATTTTGTTTATCTGATCAGTTTCGTTAAATTGTTGATGTGTCCAACTGGAACAAAAGCTGTGCATCAATCGGTTTAATAAAATGCTTTGGGAGAATTCCAATCTTCTCATGAAGCGGCTCGATCATTAGCTGAATCTGCTGTCACTGGACTAACAATACAGAGGTGCCAGGCTAATCTCTGCGGGCACGGGTTTAAATCCCAACAGAGCAGATTTAAATTAAAATATTTCCTAAATTTGGAATTAAAATCTCGGCACAGTAATGGCGGCTATGAAACTATGATCGATTGTGGTAAAAACCCACCCGGTTCACGAATGCCCTTTACGGAAAGAACTCATCCGCACTTCCCTTGCCTGCCCTACACGTGACTCCAGACCCACAGTAATTTGTTTCACTCGTAACTTCAAGGATAATGTGAGATGATCAACAAATGCTGGGCTTGCAAAAGACGCCCATACACTATGAAAAATTAAACAAGTGGTAAACAGACACGACATGATTTTCAGGATGTCTACCTTTTCCCTTGAAGAATGAAGGCTGGGGGGTGGTCTCATACAGGTCTTTAAAATTATGAAAGATTCTGGGAGGCTGAATTCAGGGAAAGTGGAGCAGAGAAGTATCGATAACTATGTGTCTCGCTCTCACACACAAGACAACGGCTGACGGGTCGAATGCAACGTTATAACTACTTAACTGTGCATCGGCGACTCATAAGAGCGGTAAATAAATTCCATCCGCAATGCCTCCGCGGCACCCTCCAGATTCCGTGGGAGCACTGCCGAACAAACTGTAGTGTCGTTCTTGAAGGCAGCTCCACCAGCATTCAGGCCAAACTCCTGAAAAATTAAGATAAAAGCAAAATACTGCGGATGCTGGAAATCTGGAACAAAAACAAAAATACCTGAAATAACTCAGCAGGTCTGAGAGCATCTGCGGAGAGGAATACAGTTAACGTTTCGAGTCCGTATGACTGTTCAACTGATGAAGAGTCATTCGGACTCGAAACGTTAACTGTATTCCCCTCCGCAGATGCTGTCAGACCAGCTGAGCTTTTCCAGGTATTTTTGTTTTTGTTCCTGAAAAACTAAATTGCATGGACTGCACACTGTGTCCGGATAATCGAAAAGCGCCGCATCAGTGACTGACTGATACACATTGAATCGCACACTCTCACAGTATTCAATGGACAGAATGATACAGAATGAATCATACACACAGGCACATCACCAGAATCTGACAGATCCACGATTAATCCCGAAAACAAATCCTGTCCCAGGGACAAGCGATAAAGAATTAATCCACAGAGACCGACAGATAAACAATGAATTCCAAACTCATATCCTGTTCCAGAGACAAATTGGTACTGAATGAACCTCACACACATGCACATAGAATAGCTACAACAGAGAAGGGGACTATTCGGCCCTCTGTCTCTCCTGAGATCCTTCAGCAGAAACTCAGCTATCCCAGTCCCCAGCCCTGTCTCCATAGCCATGTAAACTTTTATCTTCAGGTGGCTGTCCAGTTCCACTATGAAAGCCCCGAGTGGTTGCATATCTTACTGATTGGACAGAGGAGTTGATCTTTCATCGGTCCAGTGGAATACAGACCAACTGAATATTAGTGCAATTTCTGATATGGATAAATTTCAAATGCAGTTCATTTATCATTTTGCCAATATATCAAGAGATTCAAACTAGTTCTGTTAAAGCAGAATGACAGTGAGTTCAGTAAGAAATGTTTACAAAGTACAGCAATTTCTTTCTGCTCACTGTACACACATATATCGAATTGTTTCAAATAGCAGGGGCGGAAACTGCAGCCCGCAGTCTTCACGTTAGCATTGACCTGAATTTCAGTTTTGTGGGTAGAGGGGTACAGGGAGCGCGGATGTTATTGTGGGAATTGAAGTCACTTTTCCTGTGAATGGAGCCGGTTAAAGACCTCGGGCCGGCCTGAGAGTCCTAGAAACCGGGGTCAGTGGGTAGCCTGGGGAGAAGACAGGCCCCAGAGACAGGAAATAAGATTTGAAAGAGAAATGGGGTGCGGGACGGGGTGATGCGAGGAGGGGGAGGGAGAGCCGGGGAGGGAGATAGGGAGGGAGACAGCGAGGGAGAGAGGGAGGGAGTTAGAGAAGGGTGGTGCTGAAGGAAGAGAGGCAGCGGGCGGGAGGGAGGGAGGAACTTGAATTTTTACACCATATTTTACAACCTAAGGAAGACTTAAAGCCTCGCGGCCAATGGTGCGGGAGCGGAGGTGTGTCTTGGTAAGTGAGATTGCTGCTTGAATGTGCACAGCAACATCCCACCGCAGCAACCTGATCAATGACTTTATAATCTGGTTCAGAGATCCTGTTTGATGGATTAATATTGATCCCAGGACTCCGGGTAAGACTCCACTTCTCTTGTTGTAAATAGTCTGGTCGGATTGTTCGCATCCGTCCGATAGGGGAAATGGGGTTTCGGTTTAAATTGTGGTGTATGAGTGAAATAGTTATGTCTCTTTATTGCCCCTCTGTGGGGCATTACACAATTTGTGAAACATATTTGCCTCTTCTAGAATTTCAAGCAGTTGGAAGCACTGAAGAAGTCCTGGTTCTATCTTTACTAATTCACCTGAACTGTGATAATGAAATATAACATCTTCCAGGCAGTGGAGATATAATATCGGCACCAAAAATACTCACACACCACCGCGGATGTTGTTTTTTTCCCCCAGGGAGACTCGGTTGAAGAGTTTCCCTTTTTTGTTACTCTGAGCTTCTCAATGTTGTAATGCTGTCTGCTTCATTCCTGGGAGACAAGTGGGAATCAGAAATGATCACTCCCTCCCTGTGTGACTCCGACTGATACAGTTGTTATCATTAAGGTCAGTCAGCCTCTGACCCCTTATCAGGTCCAACATTTGACTCAAAGTTAACGTTTTCTGTCATCTACACTTGGAAGCGAAATTCCTGCTGCACTCTCTATCCCTGCCGTAATAAAAAAAAATCCGTCTCTTTCAACTGTGGGTGTCTATCTCTCATTGTCTGTGACACCTCTTCAATTAAAAATCTACTTCTGCTTCTCCTTACAGAGTGCAATCTCTTCTGTCTTTTTTCCCTATGCAGTGAACTATGATTCAGTCAGCTGCTCCCTTGCTTTTTACAATGAGGAGGTTGTGAGTTCAAAACTCATTCCCGGATCCTGACCACAAATTCAGGGTCACGCTCTAGTGAATTCTTTGCTGTTACTGGTGCCAGCTTTTAGACGATATGTTAAACTGAGCTGACATCTGCCTTCTCACGTAAAATATACCAAGGCACAATTTCGGAGAGGGGCGGGGGAGTTATTCCATGATGTCGGAGACATTCAAAACAGATCATATTGCCTTCATCACATTGCTGTGCCTGGAACCTGACTGTGTGCAAATCCTTTGAAAATTTTTTCAAACACATGATGACTGAAATCCTGTTAGGAAAAGACAAGTTATTATTGAAAATTCTGCTGAGTGACCTTCATTGGACAGCAGAGAAATCAGGTGAGGAATTCGAGTAAATCGACACCAGAGAACAAGTCACCGTCAAAACAACTTCCGTCCATCTTAAGAGAGTCGCAGTTCCCTGTATGTGAATGTGGATTAACCCCTTATATTCCCTCACAGACTCTGTGATCCCCAGGCCTTTGCGAATTCCAAAAAAAAGCTTAGACGACCTGAGAGCTGAGCAGTCGGGAGAGGGGATGGGAGTGGGGCGCGGGACTGGGGACAGAGAGGGAGGTGCGGGGGTTGGCGGTGGTGGAGGTGTGGTGGTGGGGGTTGAAAGCCATGGCGCAGAGTGATGAGTGTGAAAACAGCCGAATTTAAAGGTCACAGGAAAGCGGTGCCTGGAGCTGCCCTGAGAGACAAGCTTTGGGTTGTCAGTAAAAAGATCTCCTGTAATAAAGGCACAAAAACAAAAAGAGGAAATGCGGGGAATATTCAGCAGGTCCGAAAGCAGCTGTGGAGAGATAGTCCTGTCGCCAGGATGTAACACTCCAATTGGATACTTCACGTCGCTCAGATCTTACACTCTCAACACCTTCGTGTGAGGAACAGGTCGGGCGGGAATTGGGTCTTTGTTGATTTGAGCAAACAGAGCAATGCAGCAATGAGAAGCTCCTCACCCCCCGGCGGCTTGGGGAAGGATGGGACTCAGATACAGGAAGCTGACAGGTGCTGAAAAAAGGAAAATCACATCGAGTTTTTGAAAGCAGTGACAATGAATGTGGAATTTAAAACCATTTATGCAGAAGTGCCAACTGGGTCAGGACGGCCGAGCGGTCTAAGGCGCTGCGTTCAGGTCGCAGTCTCCTCTGGAGGCGTGGGTTCGAATCCCACTCCTGGCATTTTTTTCCTTCAGCACCTTCCAAACCCGAGATCTCCACCACCTGGGAGAAAAAAGGCAGCAGATGCATGAGAACAGCAGCAAGCTCCCCTCCGAGCTACACACCATCCTGACTTGGAACTGTATCACCCTCTCAAATCCTGGAACTCCCTTCCTAACAGCGCTGTGGACCTACTTACACCATATGGGCTGCAGCAGTTCAAGAAGGCAGCTCACTGCCAGCTTCTCAAGGGGAATTTCGGTCGGCCGAGCAAGACTCGAGGCAACCGGATCCCCTGAAAACAGCTCAGAAAGTAAACTGGATCCAAAAGCAACATACTACGAATGCTGAAAATCAGAAATAGTAACAATCAGAAAGTGCTGGAAATACACAACAATTATACAGCATCTGTGGAGAGAAATATAGAACGAGCAGGATACAGCGCTCCAGATGCAGATCTAAGTACATCTGCCCTTCTCGACCGTAGTGGTCATGGGTTTGGAAAGTGTTGTTTAAGGAGGTTTGTTGAATTCCTGTATGCATCTTGTAGATGCTTCACACTCCTCGACTGTGCGTCGGTGGTGGAGGGAGCGAATGTTTATGGATGTGGTGCCAATGAAGCTTTCTCCTGGATGATGCCAAGCTTCATGAGTGTTGTGGGTGCTGCACTCCACCAGGCAATTGGCGACCATTCCATCACACTCCTGACTTGTGCCATATAGATACTGGACAAGGTTTGGAAAGTCAGGAGGTGAGTTAATCGTTGCACAATCCCTCGCCTCTGACCTGCCCTTGTAACGACAGTGTTTATAAGGCTAGTCCAGTTCAGTTTTTGGTCATCAGTAACCCTCAGGATGTTGAGAGTGGGCGATTCAGTGGTGGTAACGCCATTAAACGTCAAGGGCCAGTGGTTAGATTCTTTCTTGTTGGAGATGGCTATTGCCTGGCACTTATGTGGCGTGATTGTTACTTGTCATTTTTCATCCCAAGTTTGGATATTGTCCAGGTCTTGCTGCATTTGGATATGGACTGCTTCAGTATCTGAGGAGTCACGAATGGTGCTGAACTTTGTGAAATTATAAGCGAACATCCCCACCTCTGACCTTTTGATGGAAGAAAGGTCGTTGATGAAGCAGTGGAAGATGGTTGGGCCGAGCACATTACCCTGAGGAACTCCTGCAGTGATATCCTCGAGCTGAGATGACTGAACGCCTTAGGCATGACTACAAACTAATGGAGTTTTCCACCTGATTCCCATTGACTCCAGTTTTCCTAGCGCTCCTTGATGCCACATTCAGACAAATCCGGCCTTGATGTTAAGGGCAGTCACTCTCACCTCTCCTCGGGAGTTCAGCTCTTTTGTCTATACTTGAACCAAGGCTGTAAGGAGGCCAGGAGCTGAGTGTCCCTGGCGGAACCCAAACTGTGCATCAGTGAGCAGGTTATTGTTAAGCAAGTGCCGCTTGATAGCACTATTGATGACCCCTTCTATTACATTACTGATGATCGAGAGTAGACTGATTGTGAAGTAATTGGCCCGGTTGGATTTGGCCTGCTTTCTGTGTACAGGAAATACCTGGTCAATTTTCCACATAGCCGGGTAGGTGCCAGTGTTGTAGCTGTACTGGAAAAGCTTGGCTCGGGGCGTGGCATGTTCTGGGGCACAAGTCTTCAGTACTATTTCCAGAATATAGTCAGGGCCCATAGACTTTGCACTACCCAATGCCTTCAGCTGTTTCTTGATATCACTTGGAGTGAATCGAATTGGCTGAAGACTGGCATCTGTGATGCTGGAGACCTCTGGAGGAGGCTGAGATGGATCATCCACTCGGCACTTCTTGTAGCAAATGTATATCGCTTGTGCTGATGTGCTGAGGTCCTCCATGATTGTGGATAGGGATATTTGTGGTGTCTCTTCTTCCAGTGAATTGTTTAATTGTCCATCACCATTCCCGACTGGATGCAGCAGGACTGCGGATTTTAGGTCTGCCTGTTAGTTCTGCGATCGCTTAGCTCTGTCTATCACTTGCTGCAGATGTTGGTTGGAATGCAAGTAGTCCTGTGTCATAGCTTCACCAGGTTGACAACTCATTATCAGGTAAGGCTGGTGCAGCTCCTGGAATGCCCTCTTCACTCTTCATTGAACAAGGGTTGATCACCTGGCTTGATGGTAATGATATAGTGGGGAATATGCCAGCCCATGAGTTTACAGATAGTGTTCGAATACAGTTCTATTCCTGCTGATGGCCCACAGGGCTTCATGGATGTCCGGTCTTGTGTTGCTAAGTATGTTCAAAATCTATCCCATGTAGCACGGTGGTAGTGCCACACAACATGATGGAGTCTGTCCTCAATGTGAAGGCGGGACTTCGTCTGCACAACTTCTGTGTGATAGTCACTTCTACTGATAGTGTCGTGGACAGATGCATCTGCAGCAGGCAGATTGGTGAGGATGAGCTCAAGTATGATTTTCCCTCTTGTTGGTACACTCAGCACCTGCCACAGACCCAGTCTCGCAGCGATGTCATTTAGGACTCGTCCAGCTCAGTCACTCGTGGTGCTACCGAGCCACTTTTGGTGATGCACGTTGAATCCCTCCACCCGGAGGACATTCTGTGCCCTTGCCATCCTCAGTGCTTCCTCCAAGTGGTGTTCAACATGCAGGAACACTGGTTCATCAGCTGAGGGAGGGCGGTACGTGGTAATCAGCAGGTTTCCTTGCCCATGTTTGACCTGATGCCTTAAAAATTCATCGGGTCCGATGGCGATGTTGAGGAATCCCAGGGCTACTGCCATCCGACTGTATACCACTGTGCCACCACCTCTGCTGGGCTTGTCCTGCCGGTGGGACAGGGCATATCCAGGGTTAGTGATGGTGGAGCCTGTGGACGTTATCTGTGAGGATGAATATTTCAGGCTGAAGCTTGCCTAGTCTGTGAGGCAGCTCTCCCAATTTCGGCACTAGCCCCTGAGATGTTAGTAAGGAGGACTTTGCCGGGTGGACAGGGCTGAGACTGACGGTGCCGAGGTCGATGCCACCTGGTCCGTCCGGTTTCATTCCCTTTTTTGTGACTTTGTAGCGGTTTGTTACAACTGAGAGGCTTGGTAGGACATTTCAGAGGGCAGTTAAGAGTCAACCACATTGGTCTGTCTTCGACAGTGCGATCAAGTGGCGCTAACTCACCAATCACCTGCTCACTGAAGCTCAGTTTGGTTTCCGCCAGGGTCACTCAGCTCCCGACCTCATTGCAGCCTTGGTCCAAATATGGACAAAAGAGCTGAACTCAAGGCGTGAGTTGCAAGTGACGACAGTTGGCTATACAGAAGCATTTGGCAGAGTGTGGCATTGAGAAACCCAACAAAACTGAAGTCAATTTATACAAGGAGGGAAACTCTCCACTGGTTGGAGTCGGCCCCGGGATTTCTAATACATTCCAAAAGATTTCTAGCATTCACAATATTTCGCATTTTGTTAATTTTCTGTGGGTGGCAATGAAAGGATATGTTGAATACTTTTATTGTGGCAGCTGGCTCGTTGGTCTAGGGGTATGATTCTCGCATGTGGTATTTGTTGTGAATTAATATGCGAGAAGTCACGGGTTCAATTCCCGGACGAGCCCAACCAGCATTTTAATACATTAATTCATGTGCTCGCGGCGGTGCCAGTTGGGGAAATCAGGACCAGGTTTGAACATCCGCGAAATCATTGCGGAAAATAAATCACAACACAGAAAACCAACGCAAAGTTTCTCCTAATGCATCGAATACGGCAACTCTCTCCTTGTGGGTTCAGTCGGAGGCTGATTGCAGTCAGTTACAGTCTTGAGTGAAAAACCATATTTCAGTTGTGTTCCGGTACTTGCAGTTAGTCGGAAGGAGTTTCTTTATTCTTCCCGATGAATGTATGTTTCGGTCTTTCCGCGGTGGGTTTTCACACTGTCTAGAAACATGTTGGATATCGTGTTGAAGTGTTGAAGTGATTCACATCAGTCGATTTACAACAGTTCCTACCTGATGTGATGGAAATGTATTTTATTGACAAACTACATGAGAGACCTGGATGGTTATTCAGGACCTGAAACAGGCAGGATCATTTAGTTCAACAGTTCATGGATGTAAAACAGTACAGGAGAAGGTTTAATAAAGCGACCGCACGTGGCGAGGTGGCCGAGAGGTTAAGGCGACGGACTGCTAATCCATTGTCCTTTGCACGCGTGGGTTCAAATCCCACCTTCGTCGTCAGTTTATTAACTGGTTCTTCGTGAACGCGGTGCTTTTTTCAGAAGGCATGTCTGAAATCACTGATGTAATCATTCCGAGACCAGGTTTCCAGAGGTGGTGGCGTTGGGATAATGTCGCTAATCACTCCATGATTATCTGAATTGAAGGCTGCTCATCCACTGTGCTTCCCACGCGTGAGTTTAAATCCTGTTTTTGTGTGGGACTGCATTATGCAGAAAGGAAATCTGAAATTACCATCAGACCCAAGTTATGACGTTTCCTGTAATACCGTGAATATCAATGTTTCAGGGTCGAACTGGTTGAAAATTTTACGATGATTAAATAACATTCTAGCTTCGTTTTTTAGTCTAGCGGGCTGTGTGCAAACCATTTAGCTTGTACTGGGGTGTTAACAAGAAGCATTGGGAATCGAAATTCCTGCTACAATCTCTCTCCCTGCCGTGAGAAAAAGTCGGTCTCTTTCAACTGTGGGTGTTTATCTCTCATTGTCTGTGACATTTCTTCAATTAACAATCTACTTCTGCCTCTCCTTGGAGTGAAATGTCTTCTGTCGTCTTTCCTTTGCTGTGAATGATGATTCAGTCAGTTGTTCTCTTGCTCTTTACAGTCAGGAGTTTGTGAGTTCTATACTCACTCCAGAGTCCCGAGCACAAATCCAGGCTGACGCTTTAGTGCAGTAATCAGTGAATGCTTCACTGTTAGTGGTGCCATCTTTTAGATGATATGGTGAATTGAGGTGCCCTCTGCCTTCTCAGCTGCAGTATACCAAGCAGCATTTCGGAGAGGGGCGGGGGAGTTATCCCATGGTGTCGGAGCCCACATTCATTCCTCAATTAAAATCACTTATTAACAGATTTATTGTCTTTAGCACGTTGCTGCTCCTGGAAGCCGGCTGTGACCATATTTTTAAACAAATTGTTCCAAAACATGGTGATTGAAATCCTGTCAGGAAAAATCAAATTCCTATTGAAAACTCTGCTGAGTGAGCTTCATTGGACAGCAGAGAAATCAGGTGAGGAATTCGAGTAAATCGACACCAGAGGAAAAGTCAACGTCAAAACTGGATCACCTCTTGCGAAGATCAATGAGTAAAAGCTGAGAACTCCGCGCATCATCATTTCATTGACCAGAGACACTCACGGAAGTGTTTTGTAAAATGTGTCTCTAATGCAAACCTGAAGGAATGAAACCTTCCCAGTTCATGGTGATACTGGGGATGGAATTCCATTTTTTAAATAAGTGATTAAGAATGAACGATCATGTCTGTCAAAATAATGATTATCTATGTCTTTGACGTGATGATGTCTCCGCTATGCTGATAATCTTGACCTTCTCATGGTCTATGTGTCAGGGAGAACGCCGCTGTCCAAATAAGCATGGGAATTATGGCAGGGTGTCCTGTATATCCGACATAATGAAGCTAATATGTATAAACTTCACTATATCGGGTGCAGATAAGATATTGGTTTTCGTTTTTGTTACTCAGATATTCTTAGAGTGATAGAGAGCAAGGGAAGGCCGTTCAGACCATGGCCTGAAATGGGCTGAGAGAAAGGGGAAATCCTCGACTGGTGTATTTTTGCAGCACTTCTGCTGCGCCCGTGTTTGAAATAAAACGATTTGAGAGATTGGGTACAGATTGAAGTGTTTACTGGAAGCAAGAAGCTGATGTAAATTTATTTTGAAGCAAATTCAGAGGTGATTTTGTGTCACAGACAAATGTTATTTTATAGTGTTAATGAGAATTTAAATAAACTGAGTATGGTTTCAATCCATCGATCGCTGGGTTAGGAGGCCAGCACGCTTCTGCAACGCCAGTCTCCTCCGAAGCAACATTTTTCTACTGCCTATTACCGTTGTTTGGTAGCCAAACACATATTCACTTCCTCATTACTTTTTAAACAGGAGCACAACTATTGGGAAGCTCACCCAAGCTCCACAAATCCACTTACGCTACCATGAATGTACCAGACAGAGAAAGTCACACAAGAAAGTAGCAAGAGACTATCAGGATAAACACAATTGCTGACACTAAAAGGTGCCGAGCAAACCAGCAAGATATTACAATGGAGAAACTGATCATTTATGAAAAGGTATTTCCTGCTGCATAAAGATGGGGCCTGTTTTAAATGTAATTCCTATTGCGTAACTGCGCTCCCTGCTGTACCACTGTTCCCTCTGTGGTGAAACTGTGATTCTGCCGTTGAAACATCCTCACTGTCGTTGTGTAAAATGCTTCCCTGTTGTGCAAATGTGCTCCCGGCTGTGTAAATATGATCCGTTGTGTGCAAAAATTTTCTCTGTTCGATAAAGATATTTCCTCTAGTGTAAAGATGTTCTCTGTTCTGTGAGGAGGTTTTCTGTGGGAAAATATGTTCTTCCTGGTTTCATGGTCTTCCTTGTCAAATGCTGCCTTGATATCAAGGGCAGTCGCTGTCACCTCGCCCGTTCAGTTCAGCAGTTTTGTCTATGTTTGGGCCAAGGCTGCAGTGCAGTCAGGAGCTGAATGGTCCTGGTGGATCCCAAACTAAGCGTCAATGAACAGGCTATTGCTGAGTAACTGCTGCTGGATACCACTGTGGAATACCCCATCCATCATTTCTTTATTTTGATAGGGGGAACAGTAATGGGGCGGTACCTCGCCGGGTTGGATTTGTCCTGCTTATTTTTTGTGGACATGACATACCTGTTGGCATAGCCAGCGACTTCCACATCTCGTTGGATTGGGGGGGGGAATTGTTCCGGGTCTTGTGTAAAGCTCTCGTTAAACCAGAATGGGATTATTGTCAGCAAGCCTCGACTGTGGCTGTTAAACCCTGGGAGAAAATGTGATTGTGGGAATCATGAAGCACCTAATAAACTCTGCTGCTGTACCTGAATGAGATGTGTTCTGTATCTGCCAATCACAGGTAGTGCTTGCGAGTGTCAGATTTATTCTGTATCTCAGTCTGTCGAACGGTTTGTGAGATGGGATTCCTTCTTTATCGGTCAATGTCTAGTACTGCATGTGAGGGCGGGGTTAATTCTGGCTTTCCCCTTGTCTTCATCCTTCTCCCCACCATCCTCCACATTGAATGGATCATTGCTTGTCATTTCTTTACAAGGCAGGGAGTTGTTGTGACCTGAATATTCTGCCGGAAAATGTGGTGGAAGCAGATTTGATGTAAACTTACAAAAGTGAAATGAAAAATATGGTATGGAAAAATATTTTAGGGCTATTGTAAATGACAGGGGAGTGGGGCTGATTTGCTACAAAAGAGCTTGCTCAGAAATGGTTAATACAAACGCATCCTCTGGATTTGCAATTTATAATGAAATGGCGGACAGCGCTTCCCAGAATGCTCGGGGTGATATATAACGGCCTATCTCTAACAGATAGGCACTGCGCAGGTGCAATAGGTCGTCCACCGGAAATCCTGCCTGCGACGAGCATGCGCGCCACAGCTTCCGGAACCTGAGGGTGGCCGAGCGCAGTCTCAGTAACGCCGAGTTTCAGCGGCTCTCAGATCCCGAATCAGAGCCGCCGGGTCCGGCGGACGTGCGGAGAGGGACCCGGGGGACGGCACCATGAAGCCGATGGTGCAGCGCCTCCCCCATCCCAGCCGCCGCTTCCCGGATTCTTCTCCCGTTTGCACCGAGTCTTTGATGCGGTAACAGAGAGGGTTGGGGAGGGTGATGCTGTTCATGTTGTTTCCATGGATTTCCAAAAGGCATTTGATAAAGTCTCACACAACAGACTTGTGAACAAAGTTACAGCTCATGGAATAAAAGGGACAGAGCAACATGGATATGGGATTGGCTGAGTGACAGGAAACAGAGGGTAGTGGTGAATGGCTGTTTTTCAGACTGGAGGAATGTTTATAATGGGAGGAATGTTGATAGTGGAGTTCCCCAGGGGTCGGTGTTAGGACCCCTGCTCTTCCTGATATATGTTAATGTTGGTGCACGGGGCACCATTTCAAAATTTGCGGATGACGTTAAACTTGGTGGTATTGTGAACTGTGAGGAGGAAAGTGTTAAAACTTCGAAAGGACAAAGGCAAGTTGGTGGGATTGGCTTACAAGTGGGAGTGATAAAAGGTCTACCTCGGAATTTCACAGGACCGGCTCTGGGGAGCATGCACACTCAATGTCTTGGGAAGTCAGTACATTGAATAGAGCGGTTTCTGAGATGCAGGGAATTGTGGGAAGTGCAACCACCATGAGCAGATGTTTGTAAGTGTTTTTTTCCAGGCTGACTGTCAGTGACCTGAAATGTGATCTCTGCTTCTCTCTCCACAGATGCTGCCTGACGTGCCATGTATTTTGAGCGTTTTCTCTCCTCATTTCAGATTCCTAGTATCCACCTGATTTTGCACGTGAATTATTGCTGGTGTTGCTCACAAAACCGAGGCCAGAAACACAAACTGAGAAATGCAGATCCCTTTTGCTTCAGGGTGGATGTTGGACGTGGAAATCGTTCCTCACTTTCTTTGAAGGGATGTTCCTGTTGGCTGACTTTGAATTGCGGAGCAGAGAGAGGAGACATTGATGGGTTTAACCACGAGCACTTTTAAGAACAGTAGGGCCCAACCATTTCTGATAAAAGGTCATTAACCGTTTCTTGTATAGTAACAGAGACTGACAGGAAGTGAATTTCACATTTACATACATGAACAAAGAGTGACAGAGTTAGTTCCACCAACACTGAATGTAAAAGAGATTGATAGAGAGTTAATTCATTGAATCATACCTTGATTATGACACGGTGGAAGGCCATTCAACCCATTATGACTATGCTGGCCATCTGAAGGAGCAATTCACCTCATGCCACTTCACTGTCTATTCCCCATAGACCTGCACTTTGTTCCTTTTTGGATAATAATCCAATTCTCTCTCGAATGCTTCGATTGAACCTGCCTCCCCCACATTCTCAGTCATATTCCCCAGCTGCTCGCTGCATGACAAGGTTTTTCCTCATGTTACCATTGCTTATTTTGCCAATTAACTTCAATCTGTGCCCTCTGGTCCTATTTCTTTCTAACAATGTGAGGAAAAAAGTCTTCCTGTCTACTCTGTCACACTCACAGTAACAGAAACTGACAGAAAATTAATTCCACATACATAGAGTAATGCAGCTTATTAGAGTTTTGATTCGAACTCATGTACGGTAATGGAGTCAGACAAAGAGTTAATTTCACATCACATCCAATACCAGACTTTGGCTGGAAGGTAGAGCCATAGAACCATAGAAAAGTTACAGCACAGAAGGAGGCCATTCGGCCCATCTTGTCCATGCCAGCCCGAGGACACCCGGGTGCCCTTTCTAATCCCACCTTCCTGTACCTGGCCCATAGCCCTGTAGCTTACAGCAATTTAGGTGCAGAGCCAGGCACTTTTTAAAAGAGTTTAAAATTTCTGCCTCTACCACCAACTTGGGCAGCGAATTACAGACACCCATTACCCTCTGCGTAAAAAAGCTTTTCCTCATGTCCCCCCTACACCTTCTGCCACTTATCTTGAATCTGTGTCCCCTTGTTCTAGAATTCTCCACCAAGGGAAACAATTTTATCCTGTCCACTCCGTCTATTCCCCTCATAATGTTGTACACCTCAATCAAGTCACCTCTCAGCCTTCTTTGTTCGAAGGAAAATTACCCCAACTCTCCTCGTAGCTACACTTTTCTAACCCTGGCAACATTTTTCTAAACCTCCCCTGCATTCTCTCCAGAGCTATTACGTCCTTCCTGTAATGTGGTGACCAGAACTGCACACAATATTCCAGTTGTGGCCTCACCAGGTAATTCCACAATCACACATAGCAACCAAGTTTGACTGAAATTTAATTTCACACTCACTCACAGTAACTGAGACTGACACAGAGTGAAGAGCACACTCACTGCATGAATCAGACTGACAGACATGGAATTAATTCCACATCTATGTCCAGTAACAGAGCTTGACATGTAAGGTATGAATTCCACACCCATAGACAGTACCAGAGACTAAGCAAAAGAGAGTTAATTCCTCTCTCACATACAACAGATACAGAGAGTTAAAGTCACACTCATATACAGTAACACAGGTTGACAGATGATTAATGTGGAATTAACTTTTTTGAAGTAACAGAGCCTGAAAGAGAGTTACTTCCATAGGCCTATACAGTAACAGAGACTGACAGACGCAGAATTAATTCCACACTCCAATAATGTAACTGACAAACTTAATTTTATTCACCGAAAGTAACAGGTTATCATGCAAAGAGTTAATTTCACACTTTTGTACAGCAACCAACATGGTCGGGATAGAAAGCTAAATCAGCACTTGCACACATGACAGAGGTTCACACTCATATGCAATAAGAGAGATTTGCAGAGAATTAATTGCACACTCTAAGTAACGGAGGCTGACAAGTAGTTTGTTTATTCCTCACTCACATAGTTTAACATGGGCTAATATGAGAATGTGGAATAACTGTCTTAATTACTCTCAGTCTCTGTTATTGTAGGTTAATTCCTCACTAAAACATTAGTGGAAATTGACAGGTCCTTAATTCCACTCACAGTGATCCTAACAAAGACTGTGAAAGAGAATTCCACACTTACAGTAACTAAGACTGACCGATAGAGAGTTAATTCCGCACTCACATACTGTAACTGAGACTAACCCATGGAGGCTTTGATCCACACTCACCTACAGTAACAGAGACTGACTGATTGTAGTTAATTACACACTCACATTCAGTAACAGAGACTGACCAATAGACAGTTAATCACGCATTCACACACATTAACAGGGACTGATATAAAGATTTAATTGCACATTCTCATACAGTAACAGAGACTGACCGACAGAGAGTTAATCCCTCATTCAGATACATTAACAGGGACTGATATAAAGATTTATTTCCACATTCTCACACTGTAACAGAGACTGACTGAGATTTAAATTTCACACTCACATTCAGTAAGTGATGGACAGAGACTGAATTCCACACTCACATGTAGATCAAACTGAGGTAGTTCCACACTGAAATAGAGCAAAAGAGATGAACAGACAGGTCAATCCCACATTGACAAATTAAAAATACAAGAAAGAGAAGCAGGAGAAGGCCATTCAGCCCATCGGGCCAGCTTCGCCATTCAATACGACCATGGCTGATCTGATTGTGGCCTCAACTCCACTTTCCCATCCATCCTATAACCCTTGACTCTCCTGTAGATCAAAAATATGTCCACTCCACTTGAATATATTCAATGACCTGACCCACCCTCCACTGCGCTCTAGGGTTCTGAATTACAAAGGAAATAAATTCCTTCTCATCCCCACCTTCAATGGGAGATGTTCATTTTTAAACTGTGCCCTCTGGTTCTAGTTTCCCCATAAATGGAAACATTCCCCTCAACATCTACCCTCAGAATGTTATATATTTCAACGAGATCACCTCTCCTTCTTCGAAACTCCAATGGTGATTGGCCCAACCTGCTGAAACATTCCTCATAAGACAACTTCTTCATGTCAGGAATCAGTCTAGTCAAACTTCTCTGAACTGTCCTCAATGCAAGTATATCCCTCCTTAAATAAGGAGACCAAAACTTTACACAGCGCTCCACATGTCGTCTCACCAATGACCTGTTTTCATAGCAAGACTTCCCTACTTTTATATTCCACCCCGCCTTAGAATAAAGGCCAACATTCCATTTACCTTCCTAATTACTTGCTGCAGCTGCACTTTAACATCTTGTGATTCATGTACAAAGACACCCAGATCCCTCTGTACTGCAACATTGTGTAGTCTCTCTCCACAGTATCACAGTATTTTTACAGTGCAGAAGAAAACCATTCGGCTCCTCAAGTCTGCACTGGGTCTCTGAAAGAGCATTCCATCTAGTCCCACTTCCCTGCCTTATCCCCGTAACCTTGCACATTTTTTCTTTTCAGGCAGCAGTCCAATTCGCTTTAGAATACCGCGATCAAACCTGCCTCCACCACACTTTCAGGAAGTTTGTTCCAGTCTCCAACCACCCTCTGGGTGAAAAAAAAATCTTCTCATCACATTTTCTCCTTTTGCCAATTATTTTGAATCTGTGCCCTCTAGTTCCTGATGTTCTCTTGAGTGGTAACAATTTATCTCTATTTGCCCCATCCATACCACTCAGGATCTTGAACACCTCTCAGCCTTCTTTTCTCCAGGGCAAAGAGTCCCAACCTCTCCAATCTGTCCTCATAGCTACAGTCCTTTACTGCTTTAATCATTCTTGTGAATCGCCTCTGTACTCTCTCCAATACCTTCACATCCTTCCTCAAGTGTGGTGCCCAGAACTGGAGTCAGTGCTCCAGATGAGGCCTAACAAGTGTTTTATACAATTTCAACATAACCTCCTTACTCTTATACTCAATGACCCTGTAATTAAAGCCTATGATACTATATGCTTTATTAACTGCTCTTCAACATGCCCTGCCATGTTCAATGACCTATGTACGTATGCACAGAGGTCTTTCTGTTCCTGCACCTCCTTTAGAGGTTCTCCGTTTATTTTATACTATCTCAGCAGATTGTTCCTGCCAAAATGAAACACCTCACACTTTTCTGCATTGAAATTCATCTGCCATTTGTCTGCCCATTCCCCCAACATGTCTATGTCCTTTTTAAGTTCACAGTTGACAATATTTCTAATCTTTGTATCGTATGCAAATTTTGAAATCATACCCAGCACACCCACAGTCTCGGTCATTAATATATATCTTTTAAACAATGATTTGTTTTTCTATTCTTCCTATCAAAGTGGAAAACTCACATTTTCCCCACACTGTATTCCAAATGTTTGCCACTCACTTAACCTATCTATATCCTCTTGCAGACTCTTTGTGTCCTCCTCACCACCTGCTTTTCCACCTATCTGTGTGTTGTCTGAAAATTTGTTGATGGTCTGTACCTTCATCTGAGTCATTAATATAGATTGTAAAAAGCTGAGAACCCAGCACTGATCCCTGTGGCACTCTACTATTTGCAGTTTGCTTACCTGAAAGTGGCCCACTTGCAAACAAGAACAGAGACTGATGGACAGAGTGTTAATTACACATTATTATAGATTGACAGAGAGTGAATTCCGCACTCATACAGTAACAGAGACTAACAGTGTGTTTTTGCCATACTGAAATACACTATTGGAGACTGCAGGATATAGAATTAATTCACACTCACAAAGTAACGGAGACGATGGAGAGAGAATTAATTCTACTTTCAGTTACACAATAGAGAAGGAGAATGATTAATGCTGCCCTCATATGCAGTAACAAAGACTCAGTTGATTACACTCTCACATGCAATAACAGCGATGAACAAAGGATTAATGCCCCACTCACATACACTAATAGAGAACACCAGATACAGAATTAATCCCGCCCTCTCTCACACTAACGAAAATGGATAGAGATGTAATTCTGCACTGAAACACAGGAGCACAGATCGACTAACAAAGAGTTAGCTGTGCACTCAAACACAGTAACAGAGATTGAGGGAGAGTTAATTCCACATTCACATGCAGTAATAAAGGCTGGCAGATACAAAATTAATTCCATTCTCAAATAGACTAATGGAGACAGATAGGTAGAAAGTTACCATGATTCTGCCCTGAAACACAGTAACAGAGACTGCCAGATAGAGAGTTAATCATGCACTCACGTACAGATTGACAGATACCAGGGATTAGTTAATTCTACATCCCCATAAAGTAACAGAGATGGACAGGGAGAGAGTAAATTCCACACTCTCGTACAATAACAGTGACCTGGTTCTCACTTGAATAATTCATCTGACGTGTGTCACACGGCCTCTTTATTGTTTCAGCATATTTTCTATCTTCCTCATCATCCAAGGAGCCCAGGCTTTGGTTTCCCTCCCGTCTCCCTTATTGGAATGTACCTAGTCTGTACCTGAAAAATCTCCTCCTGAAAGATCATCCATTGCTCTGTTACAGTTTTTCCTTTCACTCTCTGCTTCTATTTCACCCTGGCTAAATCCCCTCTCTTCCCATTGAAGTTAACGCTCTACCAATCACTCTTACCCAAGGGTGCACCCACAGACAGTTCGTTCACGTGGCCAACCTTGGCCCACCTCCTTCCCCAGCACCAGATCCAGCAATGCCTCCTTCCTAACTGGACTGAGAACATTCTGGTCCAGGAAGTGCCTCTGAACACATTTCAGAAATCCCCAGATATCACCACTCTATAGTTCTTATACATCTGTGATTTCTCTGCAGATTTGCTTCTCTATCCCTCTCACTACACCACCCTTTTTTCCTTATCTCTCTTTCCTGAACACTTTGTACACTTGAATATGAACCCGACCCTCACCATTTTTAAACCATGTTTTAATCATTGCCACTACATCATTTTCCCACATGGCTATTTGTGCTTTGAGATCACCAACGTTATTCACCACGCATTATGCGATTACAAACATCCAATCTAAACAGTCCCTTGTATCCCTCTTAGATTCTTCTTCATCTACTCCTATCTTATATGCTCCGACTTCCTTCTCTAGTTATTCCTCTTTTCTACTTCTATATACTGATTCCCAGCCCCTGTGAGCTTAGTTCAAACCCTCCCAACCACACGAGTGACGCTCCCCACATGGACATTGGTCCCAGTCTTGTTAAGGTGCAACCTGTTCCTTTCAAATAGGTGTTTCCTGTTCCAGAACTGGCCCTAATGTCCCACGAATCTTAAGCCCTCTCACCTCCTGCACTGGCCTCAAGCCACATATTGACATTTACATTTACATATTTACATTTCTACTCCCACTAGCACATGCCACAGTAGTAGTAATCCAGAGATTACTGCCTTTTAGGTCCTACTTTTTAACAACCTCCCTAGCTGCTGAAATTCTGACTGAGGGACCTCAATACCTGCCCTCCCTGTGTCATTGATACTGACGTGTACCACAACCTCTGGCTCACTCTCTTCCCCCTGCAGAATATTCTGCACCTTCTCCGTGATGTCCTTTACCCTGGCACCAAGGAGACAGCACACCATGTGGGACTCACAATGACGGATACAGAAATGCCTGTCTGTCCCCCTGACTATGGGATCTGCTCTAACAACTGCATTTCTACTCTTCACTTTTCCCTCCTGTGCAGATTCTTGCCCATTGACTGCAGTTCTTCAGGGTGTCACCATTCCCAGCAGTCTCCAGTGCTGAGTACCGGTTTGACAGTGGCACACACCCCGCAGACTACTGCATTTCCTGCCTGTTCCTACTCTTCTGGATGGCCACCCAACTTCAATCCTGAACACCCTCTTTCCCTTTGGGGTGTTCACCACCTGGAATGTACGATCCAGGAAACTCTCATCCTCCCTGATTCTCTGCAGTGACTCCAGCTGCCCCTCAAGCTCAGAAATCCTGAGCTCTAACTCAAGCAGCTGGAGACACTTGTATACAATTGGCCCCAAGACACATGAAGTGGCCTGAGGTTCCCACATGGGGCAGGAACTGCAAACAACAGGTCACAGCTGCCCATCCATGATCTAAAACAAACCTCTATTCCCTCTTTTAGAATCCAGTTTGTACCTTGTTTAAATTATTAATTTTATTTAATGCCCCTCGACCTGCTCTGCATTAACAGTCTTATTACGCTTATACTTACTGTTGTACTTACCCTGATTGAAACGTTTAATTTTCCAGCTCCTTGTTTAAATCAGTGCCCTAATTTAGAGAAATCGGCACAAACCAACCAGCTCCCTTCTTTCCCCTGATATCATGCTTTGACTATTTATTATAAACATGGCCGGTTTGCTTCAACCCCTCCCTCACAGCTCTTTATCCCCCCCACCGCTCTCACTCTTCTCTCCTTCTCTCTCTCACTGCTGCTCTTGTGCTGCTCTACCGCTGCTCTTTATCCACCCTCCAGCCTCTCTCAGCTCTCACTCTCACTCACCCTCAGCTCCTCCACAGTCCCAAGTTTCTGACTGTTTAGGAAATTCTCGGATCTTTGCTCCAAGATGGATGACCTCACACTTCCCCATGTTGAACATCTTCAGCCAGTTTTGTTCACTCACGGAATCTGTCAATGACCCTTTGAAACTTGCTGCTCCCACCTACACTACTAACCATGTCACCTAACCTAGTGTCATCAGCAATCTTGGATATAGGCACCTCCTCGGCACCATCTCCAGTGCAATCACTTCCTTCCTATAGTGTGATAACCAGAACTGCACACAGGACTCCAATTGTTGCCTAACTAGTATTTTATACAGCTGCAACCTTCCTTCTCTTATATTCTATGCCTCGGCTAATAAAGGCAAGTATCCTATATGCCTTCTTACCTACCGGTGCTGCTCCCTTCAGGGATCGATGGACATTTAAACCAAGGTCCGTCTGATACTCTATGAAATTCTGTGATCAGTCCATAACAACCTGCCCCCATCATTCCACTTATTGCTACTTTTATTTCTGCTAAACCTACTTCTTTATCACAAAGGGTTGCCTATTCCCCTTTAACCCCTCTTCAATAAAAGTGCTCACTTTCTCCACCGACAATTTGCAAATGTGTTCTTTTACATATAACCCTTGTTAAAGAAGAGGTACCAGAAGGACTGCCTGTGCTTAATGTTGCTAAGTCTCTAGGACTTTATGAGATGTAGCTGAAGATTCTGCGGGATGTAATAGTGGAAATAGTGAAGGTACTGGCCAGAATCTTCTGAATTCTATTTCTTTTGGTAATGGACAGCTACAAACCACTTGTTTATTCCAGGACACTAAATGAATCAATGTGAATTGGAGCCGAGCAGATTCTAACGTCCCACATCTCCAGTTTTGTTTTTTACTGAGAAACCGGTCCTCCATGTAAGCTTTTTACTCGAAGAATGAGACCCCCGCTTCCTGGGAACACTGCAGCGACACCTCCAAGATCTGATATACAAACTTCAAACTCGGTGAAAGACTTTCACCCTCCCCTCGGGGTCTGACCGTCACTTCACAACCAACATTCGGCTGGGATGGGCAGACAAAACAACTTCCTTCCCCGCAGTCCCCCAGCACGGACTGGATAATCTCCCAAGCTCGTATTCCGCGAATGTCACATTACTCCACCGATTTGTGTTATTCCCACAAGCTCCGGCAATCTCAGCCCAAATCCCCAGGCCTTTTATTCTCTCTTTAACCTACATTTTGTCCCCTTATTAAGTCCATCCTGAGAAGAGGGGCTCGGCATTCCGAGTTCCTCTGCAGACATCCGGTTGCTGCTAATGGACCAAAAGAGGCCTAAAACTTGAAAGAAACCCTCTTGCACAGCCCTCTGAGCTTGTCTCCATTAGACCGTGCAGACAATACCTGCTTCATAGAGAACAACGGCGGGAAGTATGAGCAATTTCACTGTCGGCATTCTGTGGAAAGAGAGGATACAAGGTAAAACAGAATTAAAAATACTGAACAGATCCTGTGGGAGCAGGACAGTAGAGGACGTATTCCTGGAGTGTATACGGGATGTTTTTCTGAACCAATACATTGAGGAACCAACGAGAGAACAGGCCATCCTCGACTGGGTATTGTGTAATGAGAAAGGAATAATTGGCAATCTAGTTGTGCGAGGCCCCTTGGGGATGAGCAACCATAATGTGATAGAATTCTTCATCAAGATGGAGAGTGACGTAGTTAATTCTGAGACTTGGGTCCTGAATCTTAATAAAGGAAACTACGATGGTATGAGGTGTGAGTTGGCTATGATGGATTGGGAAACATTACTTAAAGGGATGGTGGTGGGTAGGCGATGGCAATCATTCAAAGAGCGCATGGGTGAACTGCAACAATTGTTTATTGCTGTCTGGCGCAAAAGTAAAACAGGAAAGGTGGCCAAACCATGGCTTACAAAGGAAACTAGAGATAGTATTAGATCCAAGGAAGAGGCATACAATTGGCCAGAAAAAAACAACAGACCTGAGGATTTGGAGCAGTTTAGAATTCAGCAATAGAGGACCAAGGGAATGATTAAGAAGGGGAAAAAAGAGTACGAGTGTAAGCTTGCAGGGAACATAAAAACCGACTGTAAACGTTTCTATAGGTGTGTGAAGAGAAAAAGATTGGTGAAGATAATTGTGGGTCTTTTACAGTCAGAAACAGGGGAATTTATAATGGGGAACAAAGAAATGCCTGACCAACTAAATAAATACTTTAGTTCTGTCTTCACAAAGGAGGACATTAATAACGTACCAGAAATGTTGGGGAACACGGGGTTAGTGAGAGGGAGGAACTGAATTAAATCAGTATTAGTTGGAAAATGGTGTTTGGGAAATTGATGGGATTGAAGGCCAATAAATCCCCATGGCCTGATCATCTTCATCCTAGAGTATTTAAGAAAGTGGCCCTGGAAATAGTGGATACATTGGTGGTCATCTTCCGAGATTCCATAGACTCTAGAACAGTTCCTACAGATTGGAGGGTAGCTAATGTAACCCCACTATTTAAAAAGAGAGGCAGAGAGAAAACAGGGAATTATAGACCAGTCAGCCTTATGTCGGTTGTGGGGGAAATTCTAGAGTCCATTATAAAAGATTTAATAGCTGAGCACATGGAAAACAGTGGCAGAATCGGACAGAGTCAGCATGGATTTATGAAAGGGAAATCATGCTTGACAAATCTACTGGAATCTTTCGAGAAAGTAACTAGTAGAGGTGATGAGGGGGAGCCAGTGGATGTGGTGTATTTGGACTTTCAGAAGGCTTTCCACAAAGTCCCACGTAAGAGGTTGGCGTATAAAATTAAAGCACATGGGATTGGGGGCAGTGTATTGAGATGGATAGAAAGTAGTTTGGCAGACAGGGCACAAAGAGTGGGAATAAATGGGTCTTTTTCCGAATAGCAGGCAGTGACTAGTGGGGTACCGCAGGGATTATTGCTGGGACCCCAGTTATTCACAATATATATTAATGATTTAGATGAGGGAATTAAACGTAATATCTCCAAATTTGCAGATGATATAAAACTGGGTGGGAGGCTGAGCTGTGAGGAGTATGCAGAGATGCTTCAGTGTGATTTGGACAAGCTGACTGAGTGGGAAATGCATGGCAGATGCAGTATAATGTGGATAAATGTGTGGTTATCCATTTTGGTAGCAAAAACAGGAAGGCAGATTATTATCTGAATGGCTATAAATTGAGAGAGGGGAATGTGCAACGAGATCTGGGTGTCCTTGTACACCAGTCGCTGAAGGTAACCATGCAGGTGCAGCAGGTAGTAAAGAAGGCAAATGGTATGTTGGCCTTCATAGCCAGAGGATTCGAGTGCAGGAACAGGGATGTCTTGCTGCAATGGTACAGGGCCTTGGTGAGACTACATCTGGAATATTGTGTGCAGTTTTGGTCTCCTTATCTGAGGAAGGCTAAACTTGCTATAGAGGGAGTGCAACAAAGGTTTACCCAACTGATTCCTGGGATGGCAGGACTGACATATGAGGAGACTGAGATGAGGAGAGTGGTGAGCCTGTGGAATTTGTTACCACAGAAAGCAGTTGAGACAAAAACATTGCATGCTTTCAAGAAGGCGTTAGATATAGCTCTTGGGGCGAAAGAGATGAGAGGGTATGGAGAGAAAGCGGGAGCAGGCTATTGAGTTGGATGATCAGCCATGATCATAATGAATGGCGGAGCAGGCTCGAAAGGCCGAATGGCCTACTCCTGCTCCTAGTTTCTATGTTTCTATGACTCAAGTCAAAGTCGGAAAATCCAGTGGATTTTTAGAGGAAAATTTAACCACTGGAAAATGGCAGCTGAAGTACAGACCAAAAAAGTTCCTGCACTTATTCCCTTTATTTCAAGTTGTTTACAATCAAATGAAGAAATAAAAACTGTTGGAGGGAATTTCCATGATTTATGGAAACACCAACAACCACCAGTTGTCAATCACTCAGCCCCATCAGACACACACTCACTGACGGGAGCTTCCTGCATCCAGCACTGGCCCTGTCGCACTCACCAGCTGCTCACCCAGACCCCACTCTCACAAACACTGAACATTTTTATCCTGACCCTTCAAATTATTGTTAAAATGAGAAAAAAAATGTTCACATTTCATCTCAGTTTGGTTGAACGGAACAAATGTTAAACTTTTCACCGTCACTCGGTAACCACGCTCGACATTCCTTCAATCAGTTGTATAAATTATCGGCTGTAAGGATTTATTTCACTGGGTTAAACAATTTCCATGTGAGGAATGTTCCAGCGTGAGAATGGAGGGGGCCGGGCTGACTGAGCTGTGTCTTCACCGCTTCTGGGCAGTGGGAATGTTCACCCTTCAATCTGCTCCGGTTCACTTTCCCAAAGGGAATCTACAGATTCTCCAATCTGGGCCCTGGGATTTATTCTTTGGTTCCTTTTGATTTGTCCCTTTTCCCGACTCACAATATCTTCCGAAGTTCGGGGTAAACATCCCCCTTGTATCGTGCCTTAGTCTCGGCTGGAAGCGGCGGATAGTGACCCCGAACTGGTCACCTCCACACTGACAGACACAACACGGTCACACTCTGCTTCACTGAGATTAATGCTGAGAGCGGTTTCTGGGTCCAATGCAACAGTGAACACGTTTCATTTGAAGGAATTGTGGGTGGTTAAGGTGTTTTGAAAGTCCTGATTTTTTATAGTGCATCCATCCTAAATGCTTTGGGATTTTCCTGGAGTGATACCTAGTATCCCACTTTGGGAAAGATTAAAGTTAATTGGAACGTGATGACCAGGTCATGAGGATAACTCCTTGAAATTGTTACGCGCTGCCAGCTTAACAACACCTAAACACTTGATACTTTTGTTCACAAATGAATTATAAACCAAATTTCCGCCCCGATGTAAATGCAGAATATTCAGTATTTTAACCGGAGTGGGAAACAGGTTAGTCACAGATATTCAGTGAGTTGCCGGAAAACAGGATTTAGAAACTGCTTGTTCCAACGTTCATACAGTAATCTGCTTTGATCTCTCTTCCTCTTATTTCCCAGGATGATGTTTGAATTCTGACCCAGTGATGTTCCCCCTGTCCTTTCAAAATCTCGGTGTTCGTGTTTCGAGCATCAATTGTTAAATAGAATAGAGCCCAGCCCTTCCAGTAGCGGCACACTGGGGAGAGTTTCTCATTGTGTGTGGTAACTCCCACAAGGTCTCTTCTTCGACGGTCGCAGAAAGGAAAACCTGTCATTGTTAAAGCCTTTGCAGATAGTCCACTGTAAAAGGAGAGACCATTTTAACCTTAAATTCCAAATTTGGCCCTGTTATAAAGCAAGCGCCCAACTGCCCAGATGAAATCCAACGAAGTCAGGTTCTGCTGGGATTTGGACCCAGGATCTCCTGTTTACTCGGCAGGTGTTTTAACCAATTAAGCCACAGAACCTAACGATGCTTAATTACCCGCAAGGAATTGCTAGAAACCCTTCGCAGATCTGGTAGTATTTGTGAAGAGTGAAACAGTTTAAATTTCAGGGCGCGAACTTGCACCAAAAAGACCTGAAACGTGAATCTGTTTCACTCTCCACAGATGCTACCAGATGTGCTGAGCAATTGCAGCATTTTCTGGCGTTGTTTCAGATTTCCAGCATCCGCAGTATTTTGCTTTTGTACCAAAGGACAATGAGCTGCCTTTCCTGCCCTGAGGGTTATTGCAGGACAAAACAAAAACCTTTAAATATGCTGACCAGAGTCAGTCTGCTCAGCTTTCAGAAAGATTTCAAATGATGATGTGAATCTGCACCACTGAATATCAAGGCCATCGCGGTTTAGACAGCTGTAATGAACAGCTCCTGTTACAGCTTTAGATCAGACAGTGGAGGATTATCACAGGCGCTCTGCCAGACTGCATGTTCCTTCAGACAGGCTTCCAACTGGACACATGGAATGAGCGGCTCTGAACATTAGTGGTTGAGGTGGAGATTTCTCATTGGCTGAACTGGAGTTCCAGTTCCATTCCCAGACATCTCCCTTTCTCTTTCTAAATCTATCTCTGTCCTCTTGCTCATTTACACTTTTCATTGTTTCATGATTAGCGGCCACGTCTTCAGCTGTCTGAGCCTTTAGCTCTGCAATTCCTTCTAGAAACGTCCCCAGTTCAATCTCCCCATTAACGTCCCCTTAAAATCTATCAGTTTTACGAAGGTTTTGTTCAGTTGTCCAAATATGTGACTCGATGTCGAATGTTGCTTGATAAAGCTCCTTTGAAGCGTTTTATTAAATCTCGGAGCTGTTGCTGAAATCGATCAGTGAAATGAGCTGTGTTCCGGTGACCAAGAGCTTTTGTTTTATTCTTTCACGGGATGTGGGCGTCGATGGCTCGGCCAGCATTTATTACCCAACCGAAATTGTCCTTGAGAAGCTGGTGATCAGCTGCCATCTTGAACCGCTACAGTCCATGTGGTGTCGGTACACCCACAGAGCTGTTAGGGAGGGGGTTCCAGGGTTTTGCCCCAGCGACAGTGAAGGGACGGCGATCCAGTTCCAAGTCAGGATGGTTTGTGGCTCGGAGGGGAGCTTGCTGCTGGTGGTGTTCTCATGCATCTGCTGCCCTTTTCCTTCCAAGTGCTGGAGGCCTCGGGTTTGGAAGTTGCTGAAGGAAAATTAGTGTCAGGAGTGGGATTCGAACCCACGCCTCCAGAGGAGACTGCGACCTGAACGCAGCGCCTTAGACCGCTCGGCCATCCTGACCCTTCTGTGCTAACTGCTCGGCCACTAAATCCATTGCATTCGGTACAAATGGTTCTGAGTTCCACATTCATCGTCACTGCTTTAAAACACTCGATGTGATTTTCCTTTTTTCAGCACCTGTTCCTGTATCTCAGTCTTATCCTTCCCCAAGCCGCCGGGGGGTGAGGAGCTCCTCTCTTCTGCCCTGCTCACCTTCATTGCTTTCCATTTCTCTCCTGGTGTTTGACAAGGTGTTTACTAAAACCCGCTTTCACAGCCATATTTCCACCGATGCTGCCAGACCTGCTGAGTTTTTCCAGGTAATTCTGTTTTTGTCATTGCTGCATTGCTCTGTTTTCTCAAATCAACAAAGACCCAATTCCCGCCCGACCTGTTCCTCACACGAAGGTGTTCAGAGTGTAAGGTCTGAGCGACGTGAAGTGTCCAATTTGAGAGTTACATCCTGGATTAGTAAATTTGCGGATGGCACAAAGATTGGCCGAGTGGTTAACAGTGAGGTTGAGTGGCTTGGGCTACAGGAAGATATAAACGGGATGGTCAAATGGGCACATAAGTGGCAGATGGGATTTAACCCTGAAAAGTGTGAGGTGATACACTTTGGAAGGAGTAATTTGACAAGGAAGTATTGAATGCATGGCAAGACAATGTGAGGCTCTGAGGAACAAAGGGACCTTGGCCTGTGTTTCCATAGATCTCTGAAGGCAGAGGGGCAGGTTAGTGGGGTGGTGAAAAAGGCATTTGGGACTCTTGCCTTTATCAATCGAGGCATAGATTACAAAAGAAGGGAGGTCATGTTTAAGTTGTATAGAACCTTATTGAGGCAACAGCTGGAGTACTGTGTGCAGTTCTGGTCGCCACATTATAGGAAGGATGTGGTTGCACTGGAGGGGGTGCAGAGGAGATTCACCAGGATGTTGCCTGGGATGAAACATTTAAGTTATGATGAGAGGTTATATAGACTTGGGTTGTTTTCCAAGGAGCAGAGAAGACAGAGGGGCGACCTGATGGGCAGAGTGGATAGGGAGCAGCTGTTCCCCTTAGTTGAAGAGCTAGTCACAAGGGGGCATAATTTCAAGGTCAGGGGCAGGAGGTTTAGGGGGATGTGAGGAAAAACGTTTTTACCCAGAGGGTGGTGACGGTCTGGAATGCACTGTCTGGGAGGGCGGTGGAGGCGGATTGCCTCACATCCTTTAAAAAGTACCTGGATGAGCACTTGGCACGTTGCAACATTCAAGGCTATGGGGCCAAGTGCTGCTAAATGGGATGAGGTAGGTAGGTCAGGTGTTTCTCACGTGTCGGTACAGACGCGATGGGCTGAAGGTCCTCCTCTGCACTGTGATTCTGTGGGATTCTGTGACTGAGGAAATTCACCAGAAACTGCTGCACACAAAGCTTACTGGAAGGTCAAATTATATCGTTTCAGTGAGTCATTAAAGCCTCCTTCGAGCAGATTAAGCAGCATTTCCTGTGTTTCAGTGATACATTCTGATCTGAATTTAAAAGGAAAGGGTAAATATTTGTCATACTCAAAAGATCCATCCGCCGCATGACTGAGGCGAGCTCGCTTCTCGATCTCATCACTGACAGATACAAACACGAATAAAGCATAATAAACGAGAGGGAAGTGATAGATTACAATTCCGCTCCCCCCAATTAATGTTAACCAAAGCATGAATGAAATGGATTAATCGGCGGATTTTTCAGGATTTACATTTCCAATGGTTGATCGAGGAACTAGCAGCTGGGGCCAGAAATAACCATAGGACCATAAGACATAGGAGCAGAAATTAGGCCATTCGGCCCATCGAATCTGTTCCAACATTCAATCATGGCTGATAAGTTTCTCAACCCCATTCTCCCGCCTTCTCCCGGTAACATTTGGTCCCCTTACCAATCAAGAACCTATCTATGCCGGTCTTAAATACACACAATGACCTGGCCTCCACAGCCATCTGTGGCAATGAATTCCATAGATTCACCACTCTCTGGCTACAGACGTTTCTCCTCATCTTTGTTTTAAAAGGTCTTCCCTTTACTCTGAGGCTGTGACCTCGGGTCCTAGTCTCTCCCACTAATGGAAACATCTTAACCACGTCCACTCTATCCAGGCCTTCCAGTATTCTGTTAGTTTCAATCAGATCCGCCCTCATCCTTATAACCTCCATCGAGTACAAACCCAGAGTTCTCAAACGTTCCTCATATGTTAAACCTTTCATTCCTGGGATCGTTCTCGTGAACCTCCTCTGAACCCTCTCCAGGGCCAGTACATCCTTCCTGAGATACGGGTCCCAAAATTGCTCACAATATTCTAAATGTGGTCTGACCAGAGCCTTATAAAGGCTCAGCAGCACATTCCTGCATTTATAACCTAGTCTTCTCGAAATAAATGCCAACATTGCATTTGCCTTCCTAACTACCGACTCAACCTGAAAGTTAAGCTTAAGAGAATCCTTGAATAGGACTCCCAAGTCCCTTTGCACTCCAGATTTCTGAATTCTCTCCCCATTTAGAAAATAGGCTATGCCTCTATTCTTCCTACCAAAGTGCATGACCTCACACTTCCCCACATTGTATTCTATCTGCCACTTCTTTGCCCATTCTCCTAACCTGTCTAAATCATTCTGCAGCCTCCCCGCCTCCTCAATGCGACCTGTCCGTCCATCTATCTTTGTATCATCTGCAAACTTTGCCAAAATGTCCTCAGTTCCATCATCTAGATCATTAGCGTATAAAGTGAAAAGTTGTGGTCCCAACACTGACCCCTCCGGAACTCCACTCATCACTGGCTGCCATCCTGAGAAGGACCCCCTTATCCCATCTCTCTGCCTCCTGCCAGACAGCCAACCTTCTATCCATGCTAGTACCTTTCCTCTAACACCATGAGCTCTAATCTTACTGAGCAGCCTCCTGTGCGGCACCTTTTCAAAGGCCTTCTGGAAGTCCAAGTAGATAACATCCATTGGCTCTCCTTTGTCTAACCTACTCGTTACCTCCTCAAAGAATTCTAACAGATTTGTCAGGCATGACCTCCCCTTGATGAAACCATGCTAACTTTGCCCTAATTTACCATGTACTTCCAAGTATTCTGAAATCTCATCCTTAATAACGGACTCTAAAATCTTACCAACAACCGAGGTCAGGCTCATCGGCCTGTAATTTCCAGTCTTGTGTCTCACTCCCTTCTTAAACAGCGGGGTTACAATAGCGATTTTCCAGTCCTCTGGGACCCTCCCTTACTCCAGCGATTCCTGAAAGATCACCACTGACGCCTCCACTTTCTCTTCAGCTATCTCCTTCAGAACTCTGGGGTGTAATTCATTTGGTCCAGGTGATTTATCCACCTTCAGACCTTTCAGTTTTCCTAGCATCTTCTCCTTGGAAATGGCCACCATACTCACCTCTGCCCCCCGACTCTCTTGAACTTTGGGGATGTTACTTGTGTCTTCCACCGTCAAGACTGACGCAAAGTACCTATTCAGTTCCTCCGCCATTTCTTTGTTCCCCACTACTACTTCTCCAGTGCCATTTTCCAGCGGGCCAATGTCCACTTTTGCCTCTCTCTTACCCTTTATATATCTAAAAACACCCGTGCAATCTTCTATTATATTACTGGCTATTTTACCCTAATATTTAATCTTCTCCCTCCTTATTTCTTTTTTAGTTGTCCTTTGTTGGTCTTTGTAGGCTTCCCAATCCCTTGGCTTCCCACTGCTCTTCGCCGCATTGTATGCTTTCTCTTTAGCTCATATGCTATCCCTGACTTCCCTTGTCAGCCATGGTTGCCTCATCCTTCCTTTCGTATGCTTCTTCTTCCTAGGGACTAATTTTTGCTGTGCCAATATAAATGGCAGAGGATGGGTTCGATCTATCGACCTCTGCACCACCTGAGAGTTGCAGGTTGGTTATGATAGTTTAATGGGGGATGAGTTTCCCAGCGCTTTTTCATATTTTTTTAAAAGTTAAACCGATCTTTATTCCAGTAACGTGGACCAGCGGGCACAGAGAGGGGAGGGCAAGTATCCGCTGCCCTCAGAAATGGGACTGCGTCTCCCCAAAAGAGACAGACACCCTCACTCAGCAACCGGGAAACATGAAACCGGAGATGCTCAGGCGTCTCGACTGGCAACTCTTTGCCGGAACAGAGTATTGAACAAGTGACCTTTAGATCATTAGTTTAACGCTCTCCCAACTGAACTATTTCAGCTGACGGAAATGATGCTTCGAGCCAGAATTTAAACAGCGACCAGGATACCAGTTTTACAGTCACCTACTGTCCTCCGCTTACATTAGAGCACATGATCCCATAATGACAAAGGACAGCCATCACATCTTTTCAGTTCCCTCCAGATTTCGATTTTTTTCTTGACAAAGATGGGGTCCAAAGCCCAACTAAGCATCAGTTCATTGTCATAATCTCTCGGCCAATCGCTACACTGGAATTGTCCTCAAACCGCCTTTTTCATCCTTTGAGTGAATTGTTTGCTGACGTCACCGTTAAATGTCTTAACTCTAAGTTTAGGGTTACATACATTTGTTCTGTATTCCCCCAAAAGAGGAAATTGTATCTCCACATTAAAACCTATTAATCATCTCAATTACCTCAACCAGATAGCGCCTCCAGCTTCTCAACTGACGGGTATGTAAGCGTCACAGCGGGTGCAGATCTAACTGTAGATCAGAAAACCGTGTGTGTATCGCACATGGTCATGGCTACTTTTGCAGCAAACCTTTATCTGAATTAATGGGACCCGCTTGTGATAAATAATGTCACCTTTCACTGCTTAGCAGGTGAGTTTCATAGAGCCACAAATGTGATTCCCTCAGTTCCGCTTTTGCACAAAGTTGGGGAATTGCACCACAGATGTCAGTCTTCAGCAAGCTCCATTCACTCCAAGTGAAGTCAAGAAATGGCTGAAGGCACGGGTAACTGCAAAGGCTTTGGGCCCTGACACCATTCGTGCAGCAGCACTGAAAACCTGTGCTCCAGAAATAGCCTCGCTGCTCGCCAAACTGTTCCAGTACTGGCATCTACCCGACAATGAGAAAAATTGCTCAGGTATGTCTTGTCCACAAAAAACAGGAAAACCCAACCGGCGAAAACCGCCCGATCAGTCTCCTCTCGTTGATCAAGAAAGTGGGTGGAAATTTCTTCGACAGCGCGATCCAGTGGCACTTACTCAGCAATAACCCGCTCACTGAAGCTCAGTTTTGTATCTGCCAGGGTTACTCAGCTCCTGACCTCATTGCAGCCTTGGTCCAAACATGGAGGAAGCAGCTGAACTTAATACCTGAGGTTCAAGTGACTGCGCTTGAGTCCAAAGAAGCTTTTGACCGAGTGTGGCATCAAGGAACACTCGCAAAACTGAAGTGAATAGAAATGAGGCGGGAAACTCTCCACTGGTTGGAGTCGTCCCCGGGGGTTCCAATACATTCTAAAAGATTTCCAGCATTAACAGGAATTCGCTTTTGGTTGATACACTGTGGGTGGCAATGGAAGGATCCATTGAGAGCAGTTTATCGTGCAGTTGGCTCGTTGTTCTTGGGCTTCGATTCTCGCTTTGGGCTATTCAATGAGTTCGAATGCAAGAGGTCCCGCTTTCATCTCCAGGACGAGCCCAGCAAGCATTTTAATGTAGTATTTTTTCGCGCTCGTGGTGGTGGCCGTTCCGGAAATCAGGACCAAGTTTGAACACCCGGGAAGTCATTGCAGAGAATGCATCACCTCAACACACGTGAAGAAAATGAACACAGGGTTTAAAGAACGTTTCTCCGTATTATGGGACTCTGAAATTATCCGAATGCATCAAATAAGGGAACTGTCTATTTCTGGATTCAGGTGGGAGGCTGATTGAACTCAGTGAAAATCTTGACTGAAAGGCCAAGCAGAGCTGAGATCTCCAAAGATTTATTTTCATTTCCCACACTTTAGCTGTGATCGGGCACTGGCAGTGAGCTGGGAAGGGTTTCTTCTTGCTGCCAAATGCTTGTATGTTCCGGTCTTTCCGCGGTGGGTTTTCACACTGTGGAGAAACATGTTGGATATCAGGTTGAAGTGTTGAAACGATTCACATCAGCCCATTTACAACAGCATCTGATCTGATGTGGTGGAAATGCATTTTATTGACAGAAAATACATTTCCATCTTTAGACACCTGGCCGAATATTCAGGACCTGTACGAAAGAGGATCATTTATTCCAACAGATCATGAATGCAAAAAGCATAGAAGGAGGTTTAATAGATCGAAGTCGTGTGACGAGGTGGCCGAGAGGTTAAGGCGATGGACTGCTAATCCATTGTGCTTTGCACGCGTGGGTTCGAATCCCACCAGAATCGTCGCTTTTATCAACCACTTCGTGTGCAATTAAGAGGTCTGTGTGCAAAATTTAAGCACATGGGATTGGGGTAATATATTGGTGTGGATTGAGAATTGGTTGGCAGACAGGAAACAGAGAGTAGGAACAAATGGGTATTTTTCGGAATGGCAGACAGTGACAAGTAGGGTACCACAGGGATCAGTGCTTGGGTCCCACTTTTTCACAATATATTTCATTGACTTGGATGAGGGAATCAAATGTAATATTTCCATGTTATCTGACAATGAACTTCGTCGAAATGTGGTTGGTGAGGAGGATGTTAAGAGGCTTTAAGGCGATTTATGGAAGTTGAGTAAGTGACAAAATACATGGTAGATGCAGTATAAGGTGGAAAAGTGTTGAAGTTATCCACTTTGGTAGGATAAACACAATGGCAGAGTTTTATTTCAATGTTGATACATTGGCAAATGTTGATGTTCAAATGGACCTGGGTGGCCTTGTACACCAAACACTGAAAACAAGCACGCAGATCCAGCAAGCAATTAAGAAAGCACATGGTATATTGGCCTTCATTGCAAGGTCTCTTGAGCACAGTAGAAAGGATGTCTTGCTGCAGCAGTGCAGGGCCTTGGTGAGGACACTCCTGTAGTATTGTGTGCAGTTTTGGTCTTCTTACCGAAGAAAAGATATATTTGCCATAGAGGGAGTGCACCAAAAGTTCACCAGACTGATTCTAGGGATGGCACGATTGTCATATGAGGAAAAATTGGGCCGACTAGCCCTGTATTCACTAGAGTTTAGAAGAATAAGGGTGGATCTCATTGAAACAGAAACATTTCTGACAGGGCTGGACAGACTGGATGTATAGTTGATATTTCTCCTTGCTAGGAGGGCCAGAACAAGGGGTAAGAATCTCATGATATGGGGTAGGCCATTTAGGACTGAGATGAGGAGAAACGTCTTCACTCAGATGGTGGTAAAGCTGTGGAATTCTCTACCACAGAGGCCACGTCAGTGAATATGTTTATGAAAGAAATGGATTTCTAAACTCGAAAGGCATCAAGGGGCATGGGGACAGAGTGAGAGTGTGGCGTTGAGATAGAGAATCAGCCATGACGATATTGAATGGCGGAGCTGGTTCGAAAGGCCGAATGGCCTACTCCTTCCTCTATGTTTCTAAAAGGCTAAAAGAATTGGGGTAGGTTGGAATCGTAGCATCATAGAATGGTTATAGTACAGGAGTAGGCCATTCATCCAGCCGTGTCCATATCTGTCGCCTCCAGTCTCTTTCTATTTCAATGTTTATAAAGATTCTCCATTGATGCCTTGCTTTTGTACTCGACGCTTCTATTTATAAAACCCAGGTTCCTGCCTTTGTTTTGTTCAGGTTGTCGAATTGAGGCATGTGAGGTGATTAAGGGACTTGATAGTTTAGATACAGAGAAACAATTTTTCCTGTTTTGGGGAATCCAAAACAAGAGGACATAACATTCAATTTCAGCTAAGCCGTTCAAGGGTGACGTCAGGAAACACTTCTTCACACAAAATTTCGTAAAAATGTGGAACCTTCTGAAAATTGCTACTGAAGCTTAGGATCAGCTGAAAGTTTCCGATACTGAAACTGGATACAAGTTTTTATTGTTAATAAGATGTAAGATATTAAAGTATTATGAAACCACAGTGGATAGATGAAGTGAAAATAGGGACCAGTCATGAGTTGAACACGATTGATGGAAGAAAAGTGTACTTATCTTCCTATGTTCCCAAATTCCTCATCTAGCAGCAAACAGGCTTTCAGATGATCACCGCTCAGTACATTCCTCTCAGCATCCCCTTCTCTAAGGGGAACAGACCCAGACACAAAAATAATCTGATGCATCTTCTTTAAGCCTTAAGCGAACAATTTCACATTTCCTACATGGAAACCTATCTGATCGCAGCTGCATTATCTACAGCTTCACCCAACTTGATGGCGCCAGTTTACTTCCGCAAGAACCAGGAGGCTCCTGCCCTCATTACAGCTTTGGTCCAAACACGGAGCGGTTGATTACAGAGAGCGGCACCGGGGAAATATTCCGAATGTTGCTATTAAACAGAAGAGGGTGAAAAAACATCAAATTGCATCTTCTCACTTTCGGACAATTGGCTTTTCATCCGTTGTCACAATAGAACAGCCAATACACATTGGTCACCCTGAACACTGAGGTGCATTTCATTGCAGTGAATCAATATGAAGACATTCAGCTCCTCCAATCAGTTCCACCTTTCATTTAGATCATGACTGATTTCTACATCAAATCGATCTGCCAGCCCTAGTCTCATAACCTTTAATGCTCACGCCCAACAATAATCTACCAGCAATTGTAGCAATCTTTAGGTTCCAACCAGCTGTAATCGCGGATCTAGACAGGAAAGGCTTTCTACTGTCAGCCACCAAATAGATGGCTGAGCTACATTTCAGATCTTTAGCCTGGAGGATTTCATGATTCCTGCGTTTAAAAGAGATGAAATGATGAAATGGTCTACACTGTGGGTCATTTTTCTCCTCAGTGAAGTAAAATTAACTTCAGTTAAGAATAGGGGAGCAGCCACTGCAACCCTTTCGACAGGGGGATGAGGTCGCCCACGGCTTGCTCGCCCTTAACAGGGTGAAGCAGAACATTTCCATCCGGGAAACTTTCGCCTGTGAAAGTGAGTACGATAACTGTTAGACAATGACATCCTCTGTCAAGTTACTGACGGCTGAGTGGATCTGTCCTGTCAACTACATTAGTGTTGATTGTGAAACTGTCTGTTCACTTTAAACGGTATCACTTCTGCCCGTACGAAAAGCTCTCAAAACTTCCCCTCCGCTGCCTCTTACAAAAAATATCACTGACCCAGCAGTAGCCCAACGTGCTCTCTTCTACACCCACACATTGAGGATGCCGAGGCTCCTACTATCACTGCACAAAACACAGTTTCTCTCTCCACAGATGTTGCTTGAGTTGCTGACTATTTCCACAATCTTACATTCTTGTATTAGGGTGAGGGATGCAGGATCAGTTACTCTCTCCTTCCGAACTTCCCAGTACTTTTGATAGACTAATGCTCACCATCACTTTACGCGAAAATATCCCTGGCTTCATTCCTGGCGTTAGAGAGACACAAAATGATGGCAGCATAGAAGGTGAGCACTTGGCCCTTGTTCCCTGTTCTGGTTCTCTGCAGGGAAACTCAGTTATTCAATGCCTCTGTAGCCTCTAAATTACTCTCTTCAGAAAATTATGGAATCTCCTCTGAAAGCCATTGTCGAAACTGCCTCTCAGGTAGAGCATTCCAGATCCTAACCACACGCTGTCTTAAACGAAGTTCTTCCTCAGGTCCAATTGTGTATATCTTGCCAATCATCTTGAATTGGTGCGCTCTGATTCTCGGCCCTCCCGACAATGGAAACAGTTTCTCTCTATTACTCTGCCCAGACATCTTATGATTTTGAAAATCCCCATCTAAACTCCTCTCAACATTTTCTTCTCTGAGAACAGCCGCAGGTTTGTTTTTCCAATCTATTCATCTCATTCAAGTTCCTCAACAATGAATTCATTCTTGTAAATGTTTCCAATGTCGCCACATTCTTTTTAATTTTGATAATCATTGTTGGGCACAATATTCCAGTTGAGACCGAACCAATTTTTTTTTTAAAGATTCTGCACAGCTGCCTTGCTTTTGTACTTGATGCTTCTACTGAAAAAAAAAACAGGATCCCGGATGCCGTTTATTCAACTTAACATGAATTGACGTGCAAATTGCAGTCGATGTAAACTATAAATTACTTCTTGTTACTGAAATAGGCTTTAGAAAACGTGGTAATTGTTCATTGTGCTTGGTGATTTCTGTATTTGGAACCCCAGCCTCTCAGTTCCTCCAGGGTCACCAGCTTCTCACCAGATACACAATCGTCTGATACATCTTTCCGAGGTCTTAAGTTGATGAGCTCACACTTCCGACATGCAAATCTCTCTGATCTCATCTATATTATTTATTGTGTTGCCCAACCTGATGGCGCCAGTTTACTTTCATCGGAACCAGGAGGCTCCTGACCTCTTTACAGTTTGGGACCAAACATGGAGCGGGGGATTCCAGAGAGCGGGACCGACAATGTATTCCGGATGTTGATGCTCAAACAGGGAATTGTTGATGTGTGACATCGAATTGTTATTTACCGAATACAAAAGTTCTGATAAGTTCACAAACTTGAAACATTAACATTTTAAAAAATCTCTCTCCACAGTTAATGCCTGATGGGCTGAGTGTTTCCAGCATTTTCATTTTTGCTTTGAAGTGAACAACCGAGTCCGTGCTGGATAATTCTTTAATGATCTTTCAAAAATCTGTGCTGGGTCCCCTATTATTCGTCATGTATATGAACGTCATAGATGACTATGTGGGGGGTAGGATTAGTAAGTTTACGGACGACACATCGATTGGCCGGGTGGTTAACAGTGAGGTTCAGTGTCTTAGGCTACAGGAAGATATATGCGGGATGATCAAATGGGCAGATAAGTGGCAGATGGAATTTAACGCTGAAAAATGTGAGGTGTTACATTTTGGTAGGAGTCATTTGACAAGGAAGTATTCAATGAACGGCATGACAATAGGAAGCCCTGAGGAACAAAGGGGCCTTGGAGTGTGTGTCTATAAATCTTTGAAGGCGGAGGGGCATGTTAGTGGGGTGGTGAAAAAGGCATATGGGATACTTGCTTTTATCAATCGAAGCATAGATTAAAAAAGTAGGGAGGTCATGTTGGAGTTGTATAGAACCTTGGTGAGGCCACAGCTGGAGTACTGTGAGCAGTTCTGGTCGCCACATTATAGGAAGGATGTGATTGCACTGGAGGGGGTGCAGAGGAGATTCACCAGGATGTTGACTGGGATGAAACCTTTTAGTTAAGAAGAGAGGTTGGATAGACTTAGGTTGTTTTCGTTGGAGCAGAGAAGACTGAGGGGCGACCTGATCGAGGTGTACAAGATTTTGAGGGGCATGGATAGGGTGGATAGGTAGCAGTTGTTCCCCTCAGTTGAAGGGTGAGTCACGAGGGGGCAATGAGTTGAAGGTGAGGGGCAGGAAGTTTTGGGGGCATTTGAGGAAAAACCTTTTTACCCAAAGGGTGGTGACGGTCTGGAATGCGCTGCCTTGGAGGGTGGTGGAGGCGGGTTGCCTCACATCCCTTAAAAAGTACCAGGATGAGCACTTGGCACGTCATAACGTTCACGTCTGTGGGCCAAGTGCTGGTAAATGGGATTAGGTAGGTAGGTAGGTCATGTGTTTCTCACGTGTCGGTGTAGACACGATGTGCTGAAGGGTCTCTTCTGCACTGTGTGATGATGTGATTCCTTGAAACCCTGCATCGTTATTTCTTTCTACCTGTCCGCTAACTTTCAGTTGTATAATTTGGGCCTCTGCTCCTCCATAGTTGGCAACATCTCACCAATTAAAAACAAAACGAAACGAAACTCGTGCATTCGTGGCCTCAGTCAGATTATGGTTCATTGTGAATCCAACTGCCAAAGTATTTCTCACTCATTTAAATTATTTATGAAATTTGAAAATAAACTTCTCCCACGGCTTATTGTTCTGCGTTTGCTCTCACGTTCTTTGCTTTTCTTGCTACTCGTCCTTGTGATGTAAATCCACAGAAAGCAAAGAAGGCAACGAGGAATGGAGGGAAAATCATGTTCCCTTTCATGATCCCTGTTTGATTTTCAATGAACTGAATATGATCAAGGTCTAAGGAAGTGAATCTAGGACAAGCAACAGCTGTCTTTTTACAGCTGGGCTTGTGGCGCAACGGTAGCGCGTCTGACTCCAGATCAGAAGGTTGCGTGTTCAAATCACGTCAGGCTCATGGCTCTTCACTGTACTTGAAGCTTTTGTCTGGGCACAAAGTTCATTGTGTCTGGATTCCACCGAAATGTTGAATTTCAAAACCATGATGAAAGTCATCCCTTCCGATTTTCCGGTTCAGTTTTCATTTTACATTGGAACAATGTTTCAGCGATGTGGGGTATCTACTGTTTTTGCAATTGTTCCGTTACCCAGTATGAGAAGTAAAACACAAAGTGTCCATCATGGGGTTTAAATCCGCAGCCGCTTCCGTCCATATAGCTGCTTAGTTCCGTTAGCTAGAGTTGGTTATGTAAGCTATAATCGCCCGACTTTATTTTATCCATAAGTCAGGAGATTCAAACTCGTCCTTTTAAAGCAGAGCGACAGTGAGTTCAGTTAAAACAAATGTCTAAAAACAGCAGCAATTTCTTTCTGCTCACGGTATCCAGTTATAGCGACCTGCATTAAACAGCAGGAGCGAAAACCGCAGCCCGACACCCGCCTCTTCACATTAACGGGCAGCCTGAATTTCAGTTTTGGGATTTGAGAGAGAGCGGATGTTTTTGTGGAAACTGAAGTTACTTTTCCTGTGAATGGAGCCGGTTAAAGAGCCCGTGCCGGCCTGAGAGTCCCCGAGCCCGGGGTCAGTGGGAGCCTGGGGAGAGGACAGATCCCAGGGAAAGGGAATGAGATTAGAGAGAAGGAAGGTTATTTCGGGGTTGAGGGGACTGAAGGGTTGGCGACTGGAGGAATAGAAACGGGAGAGAAAATGGAAGGGGTTGTGGGGGACAGCATCTGTCAGAACGAGGAAGAGAGCGACGGAGGAAAAGAGGGAGGGAGCTAGAGGGAGGGCGGGAATCAGGGGCAACTTGCATTTCGCCAGCACATTTTGCAACCGCAGAAAGATCCAAAACCTCACAGCCAATGGGTGGGTATTTTGGGCAAGGGGGCTGATGGGGCGTCTTGGTAATTGAGATTCGTGCTTGAATGTGCACAGCAGGATCCCACAGGCAGGAACCTGATCAATATTTGGATAACCTGTTTCAGTGATTCTGGATGAGGGATTATTATTGATCCCAGGACTCTGGGTAAAACTCCTATTCTCTTGCTGTAAATAGCCTGGTTAGATTGTTCACATCCCTCCGAGTGGGGAAGATGGGATCTCGGTTTTAAATGTGGTTTATTACTGGATAGTGTCATATATCATTGTTACCCCTCTGTGGGTATTACAGTACATCGTGGTAAACAATTTAACTCTTCGAGAAGGTCAAGGAGTTGGAAACACTGAGAAACTGCTCGTTCTGGCATTATTAACTCACGTGGCCTGTGATGATAAAATATAACCTCTTCCAGTCGGTGGAGATGTGATGTCGGCATACCTCAGAATAAAGCTCACACACCACAGCAGGTGTTGCCCATTGTCTTCAAAGACAGTCGATTGAAGAGGTTCCCTCCTTGTTTCGTTGAACTTCTCAATGTTGTAATGGTGTCTGCTCCATTCCTGGGACAAATGTGGGAATCAGAAACCATCACTTCCTCCCTATGTGGATCCGACTGATAAGAGTTGTTATCATTAATTTCTTCTCAGCCTCTGACGCCTTATCACATCCAATCTTTAAAACAAAGCTAACGTTTTCTGATATCAACACTCGAATCGAAATTACTGCAACCTCTCTCTCCCTGCCCTGCTAAAAAGTCCACCTCTTTCAACTGTGAGTGTTAATCTCTCATTCTCTGTAACACCTCTCCAAATAACAATCTAGTGCTGCTTCTGCTCTCAGAGTACAATGTCCCCTGTCTTTGCACTATTCTGTGAACTATGATTCAGTCAGTTGCTCTCAAGTTTTTACAGGCAGAGGGTTGTGAGTTCAAAATATCTCCAGAATTCTGAGCAGAAAGTCTGGCAGACACTTCAGTGCCGCGCTGAGCCAAAGTTTCACTGTTACAGTTGCCAGTTTTGAGATGCTATGGCAAACTGAGGTGCCATCTGCCTGCACATGTAAAATTCCCATGGCACAATTTCGGACAGTGGCACCGGAGTTATTCCATCGTGTCGGAGCCAACATTTGTCCCTCAATTAACATCACTTCAAAACAGATTATCCTGCCTTCATCACATTGCTGTTCCTGGAAGCTGGCTGCTGCAAGCCTTTAATAATATAGTTCAAAAAACATCGTGATTGAAACGCTGCGAGGAAAAGACAAGGCGTTAATGAGAATTCTGCTGAGAGAGCTTCATTGGACAGAAAATCGGGCGAAGAATACGAGGAATCGACACCAGAGAACCAATCAACGTCAAAACTGAATAACTCCTGTGAAATAAATGAGTAAACGCTGAGAGCTCCGAGCACCATCAGTTCATCACCCAGAGACACTCACAAAAGAATTTAGTCTCCTGTCTTAGACGGTACCTCGTGGCTGAGAATGACTTCCTTCCACTCCGGGGCTGTGGGTTCTGAGGTGACTCCACACACTCTGCCATAGTTCCCGAGGGGAGTGTGAAAGCCTTTCACTGAGTTTCAAGGTTGCAAATCTGATCTTGGAGGTATCGGTGCTGTGTTCCCTGGAGGCGGGGTTCTCATTCTTAATGCAAAAATCTGACATCGAGGATGGGTTGTTCATTACCAAATAAAAAATCTGGAGATGTAGGACGTTAGAATCGGCTCATCTCTGATGCACTTTTATTCATTTTTGTTTCCTGTAATAAACAAGTGGTGTGTAGCTGTCCATTAAAAATAACAAACAGTGTTCGGAAGATTCTGGCCAGTACCTTCAGGATTTCCGCTGTTGCATCCGACAGCATCCTCAGCTGCATCACATCTGGATCTCGTGACTTATTAACATTCATTGCAGCCAATCCTGCTCGGGCCTCTTCTTTCACAAGATTTCTGGGAACAACAAAAACATTTGCAAATTGTCGATGGAAAAAGTGAGAACCTTTCTTGAAGATGGTTTCAAGAGGCCTTTGTGGTAAAGATGTAGAGTTAGCGGAAACAAAAGTAGCAATAAGTGGAATGGAGGGTTGTCCGTGAATTGATTGCAGATTTTCACGAAGGTTTATTTCGAGAGATTTTAAGTCTATTTCCTCTAAATCTTTTAGGAAATTAACATTGAAAAAGCTCAATCGTGATCGAAAATGTATTGTAATCTTAGTTTATCTAAATAATGCAGATAGACGTAATTCAAAGAATTGGAGGCATGTCAGATTATAATGTGGATTATAAAATCCTGGTGAGGGCTAGGGACAAGTTTTAGGAAAGACGGCAAGGCCTTGGAGAGCGTACAGTGGGGATTTACTGGAATGGTATCAGCGGTGAGGGATTCCGGATGTGGATGGACAAAGAAACAACAACTAGGGATGTTCTTCTTACAACAGAGAGTGTTAAGGGGAGATTTAGTGCAGGTATTTAAATTGATCCCAGGCATATGTTTTTCTTATACACATTATTCCATATTTTTCCATTGCCTGAATGTTAGGTAACCAATGAACAAATTCAACATAATCAGCAGAGTTTTGCTTTTGTCCGAAATAAATTTGTCAGGAAATGTTTCACGTTTGTAAATTAAAACCAATCCTTGACCTGATGTGATGGAAGGTTATTTTGCTCACAGAAGCTGAATGTCCAACATTGCACACCTGCCTGCCTATTCAGAACCTTCTTGTCAACGGTCCTGGATGGAAAAAGAGTATAAGACTGTGTTCTGAAACTCAGACAGGTGACGAGGTGATAGAGAGTTTAAGGTGAAGGACCGATGATCCATTCTGATTTGGATCCTTGTTGCTAGTTTGTGGATATTATCAATTAATTGATTCTTCCTGTTTGCTAACATTTTGAATCAAATAGGCCTGGAATCCTATCCTTGTTAATATCTCACTGGAGATTCCGGGTCTGTTCAGGCCATAAAAACACTGAGATTGAGAGTTACAGTTTTTCACTCAAATTTTACTGAAATGATGATAAAATAGGATTCATGAAAGGCAGCAAGATATTTTCCTCCCTCCCTTCCATTCTCTGGATTTACACCAGCTGAAAGCAACAGAAAGAAATAATGGTGATGGAGCAGAAAAACAAGATTATCATTAGGGAACACATTTAATTTAGTATTTACTTGATAAGTTAAGTGAGTGAGCAAGTTTTAGCAAAATAAGATTAAATTTAGGGCCCTTTGAAATAAACATATGATACTTAGAGCAGGGTGTTATTTTTGTGGTGAGATGGTAGCATCTGTGGAAGAACAGGGAGCCATGTACAGACATCATTACAAGCTATTGGACAGGAAGGTGAAAAAAACATGGCTAATAGAATACAACCGATTGAACTCATTCTACAGTTATGTAAGATACTGTTTAGACCCCATTCAGATCATTGCGATGAATTCTGGACAACAAAACTTGAGGAAGAGTGAGAAGTGGGTGCAGCTGTGTTGCCACACTCAAATGGTGAGGACAGATTGCAAAACCTAGTCTTGTAATGCCTTGAAATTCGAAGATTAAGGGGTAATCTGCCTGAAATGTTTATGATGATTCAATGATTTGACAGGGTAGATAAGTAGAGAACATGACGTCTGTTGGGGGGAAGCCAGGCCAAAGATACACAACATTAAAATTAGAGCGAGAGAGATAGATTGAGCTAAAATACAGGCCAGTCGTGAGTTCATTAAAAGGCAGGGCAGGCATGAGGGAAGAATAGTTTACTTCTGTTCCTATGTTTCAATTTTCATAATCTTGGACTGAACAGGTTATCAAATTATCACCCAGTCTGTACACGTTGCTTCTTAAAGTTAATTATTCCACCCCCTTTTCAGAAAGTAAAACTTAATCTGGAGGGAACTGAAACCTGTGATGAACCCAAAAAGGAACAAGCTAAAATTTATCTTTCAAAATGGAGATCGAGCCCTCGGAGACTGAGAACTGCAGTTCCCAAGGGGTCGCATAGTCTAGTTCTGAAATGGTCGCACATCCGCAGGTTGTTCTTTTAGCGACGTTGTTGGCAGTGCGCATGTGCTGGTCGGCTCATTTTCTCGACTTCAGGCCGAGACACGGCCTTGCACACATGCGCAATTCGTTTCCTTTTTTCCAGGTTAGAAGTTACTTCTGCGCCTGCGCAGAAGTAAAAGAAGGTCCAAAAGCAAAACAGCGTGAAAAGGGGCGCAGGTGACTGAGAAGAGAGTTCCATTCTGATAAAAAAAGTGCCAGAAAAAGCTGGACAGAGAGGAGTTACATGGAGTAGGTCCCAAAACAAAGGAGCAGTCCCAAACCAGGGACTGGTACAGAAAGAGGTCTCAGGAAGTTGAAGGATGAGGACAGGAATCTGAAACAGATCCTGTTCAGTGAAGATTGAGGAGCAGAGTCAGAGCCGCGCGGAGCAGACTTAGAACGAGCTGGGCCTTGCAAGACGCCAGAAAATCTGCGTAGACAGCCAAATGTTGGCCCTTATTATGGACCTTTGCAGCAATGTTGTTCTGTTTGGCGGGGCCTAATACCGGATAGTGTCCGTGTGGAAGGTGAAGTTTGAATGTGCGGATAGATCCAGGAGAAAAGAACCTTGGAAAGAGAGGCTGAAACCCTGGAGGTGGATCCTTCTTGAAGGTATCTGAGAGAAAGCGTCGTTTGGGACAGAATACCAAAGCGAGATCTTCGAATGTGAAGATTGGAAACCCTTGTCAGAAAGACAGAGTTTCATTGAGACCAGTTGCCTCACAGTCCGATGAGCAACTGGGGGATTAATGAGAAATCCCTCGAAACTTGGTTTCGGAGTGTGGTATGTCCGACTGCAGCTCACTCATTCAGCTACATGGACTGTACACTTGCCGCGAACGTTAGAGCATAAGATATTTTTGTAGTTTCTGTTATCTTTATGAATTTGTGTATATCAGTTAAGGTATAGTTTGGATGAAGGATCGGTGTAACGTACTTTGCCTTTCCTTCCTTAATAAATGTTTTATTATTGTGTTAAAATTTCATCAGCAGACCCCTGTGATTCTGTTCAGTAACCATCCTTCACGTTTCTTAGCAAAAAACGTATACGATCTATCATATAAAGTTCCACCCTGGATCTGACTTACCCAGCAGTAACATCAGCTGGGATCGTAACGTTTGTCGTTATAAGAGAAAAAAGACCCAACCTGTCACTCCTTCCGTCTCTGTCCACCAGGAATTTCTTTATTTCTTAATTATACTTCTTTGGATGAGATGTGGGCGTCGCCTGCAGGGCCAGCATTTTTTTGCTCTTCCCTATTTGCCCTTGAACTGTGTGGCTTCCTCGGCTAATTCAGAGAGCAGTTAAGGGAATAATATTGCTGTGGGTGGGGAGTTACATGCGGGCCAGACACCGACAGGGCGGCAGACTTCTGTATCTCAAGCGCTTTGATGAAATTGATTTGTTTTGAGAACAATTGACTATAGTTTTATGGTCGCCATTACTAATATGAGATCACAATTCCATATTTACTACCTAATTGAGTTTGAATTCCATCAGCTACCATCGCGGGATTTAAACACGTGTCCACGGAGATTAGAAACAAAAATAAAAATAGCTGGAAAAACTCAGCAACTCTGACAGCATCTGCTGAGAGGAACACAATTAACGCCTCGAGTCCGAATGACTCTTCATCAGAACTAAAGAAATATAGAAATGTGGTGAAATATAAGCTGGTTGACGGGGGGGTGGGACAGGTGGAGCTGGATAGAGGGCCAGTGATAGGTGGAGGCAAAGAAGAGATTGCCAAAGATGTCATAGACAAAAGGGAAAAGTGGTGTTAACGGTGCTGATATTATCTAAGGAGTGTGCTAATGGTGACATTAGGGTAGAAAGCAGGATAAACAAGTGGCAGATAGCCCCAGCGGGGGTGGGGTGGGGCTAAGGTATCCAAATGGGCTAAAAGGTGGAGATAAAACGATTGATCGAAATAAATTTAAAACTAGGTGGGAAAATAAAAATATATTTTAAAAATATACATTTGGAAAAAGGAGGATCGGAAAGGGGGTGGGGATAGAGGAGAGAGTTCATGATCTGAATTTGTTGAACGCAACATTAAGTCTGGAAGGTTGTAGAGTGCCTAATCGGAAGATGAGGTGCTGTTCCTCCAGTTTGCGTTGAGCTTCACTGGAACATTGCAGCAGGCCAAGGACCGACATGTGGGCTTGAGAGCAGGGTGGTGTGTTGAAATAGCAAGCGGCAGGGAGGTCTGGGTCATGCTTGCGGACATACCGAAGGTTTCAGATTTCCAGCATCCGCAGTATTTTGCTTTTGTCCATGGAGATTAATCTGGGATTCAAGATGAGGAACACAGTGACTTTGTGGTCCAGCCCTGTTGTACGCCAAAGCAGCGCGTTTAGCTTATGTTTGAGCCGCTTCACGGAGAGATTGGAATTTTTTCCAAAGCATTTTATTAAACCCATGAAATGGGTTGAGGCAAAGCCTTTTGTTCCAGTTGGAAACAAAATACAAAGATTGTACAAAATAACAAGACACTGCATTCTGAGAAAGAGCTCTGAAATGTTTGGGAAAAGAAGCAGAATCTTCAACTAACGAGGAAGACCACGGTTTTCAGAAAGTTCCAATCGATTTCTGTATAAAGCGACCGCAGCAGGACTCGAACCTGTAATCTTCTGATAGCATTACGCACACCGAAGTCAAAAGACTTAACCATTAGGCCACGCGGTCATTACACTGCCTAATAAAACCGATACTGGTCCCATATGAATAAATATGTGATTGTATTTATTCCATAAATTCCAGAAATTAATCCACGGAACATTTAAACCACTCATTGAAGAAAGTCCTTCTGTCCATTTAACGAGTAATTTGATCGAATTTTCCGTCATGTTAAGGCGATAGCATCAGAGAGCGAAACTATTTCCGATGGCTGGGAATCCAGGAATCGTGCATTAAAATGAAACTAAAATGCTGCAGGTGCTGGAAACTTGAAATAAAAACTTCTTCAAAAGCCCAGCAGGCCAGGCAGCATCTGTGGAGAGAGAAAAGTTTCGGCTCCGTTTGACTCTTCTTCAGAGCTGAAGAGAGGTAGAAATGTGATGGATTTTATACTGTGGAAGAGAGCGGGTGGAGCAATGGAGCAAAACAGAAGGTGAGGGATAGTGGGGACCTCAGCAGAGACTTGACAAGGATATCATGGTCACAAGACAAGGGGAGTGTTAAATGTCGTGTTAAAGACTACAGTAAATGCTAATATGGGGCATAAAGGTAAGATTACAGAACGTGTTAACAGCAGAACAAGGGTCAGCGCTCTCCAAAGGCAAATATGAGAACAGGTAACAGATGACCATGTAGGGGGAGGTGGTTAGAATTCATGGTCTTTGAACTCAATGTTAAGTCCTGAAGGCTGTAAATTGCCTTGCCAGTAGATGAGATGCTGTTCCTCCCATTTGCGTTGGGCTTCACTGGAGCATTGCAGCAGGCCACAGCGGAAATGTGAGCCTGAGAGCAAGATGGTGATTTGAAATGGCAAGTGACCGGAAGGCGGGGTCATGCTTGCGGACTGAGCAACAATGTTCCGTAAAATGGTCACCCAGTCTGCGATTAGTCTCCACAATGCCGATGACCCAAATGCCATCTGAAAATCTAAATATAGTACATCCAATATTTCCCTTTATTCACAGTAAAGAAATCCAACAAACTGGTTAAAAATGATTCCCCTTTTCCCAAAACCATGTTGATCCTGCTGATTGCCTTGAATTCATCTAAGTGCCCTGTTATAACGTTTTTAATATTAGCTTCTAAAAATTTCACTACGATTGATGTTAAGCTAACTGGCATATTGTTTCCTGCTTTCTGCCTCCCGGCCTTTTTGAATACAGGTGTTAAATTAACTATTTTACAACTTAATGTAGCCTACCCCGAATCTAGAGAATTTTGGAAAATTAAAACCAACTCTTTAACTACATCACCAGGTACTTGTTGAAAATGTTGTTTCTCTCGGCAAATTACATTTCCATCACATCAGGTCACGGATTTTTATGAATGGGCTGATGTGAAACACTGCAAGACCATGTGCAACATGTTTCGTCACATTGTAAATATAACATCGCGGAATAAGCGGAAGATCTAATCATTGGATCGCATCAACATGGCCATCACACAGACGCCTTAAACATTAAGCCATTTTCGAAGTAATGAGTCTTCTAATATGTTTTAAAATGCCAACTGACAGGACGAGTTGATTTAATTCCACATGGAGTGGCGAGGCGCAGCCTCAAGCGACGAGGCGGATGGTGCTGCTGATCTTCACCAGAACAGACAGTGAGACGGAACATTGGTCATCAACCAGACCGTGAGAGAATTCAACAAAACAAAACGTGCGGAAAAACAATGAGAAATAACAAATCGATTCGATTGGAATGTAAAATATCGTTTAGAAATGAGAAACCATCGATGGAAAAGGAAAGGAAATTGGAATTCCCGTTATTTTCTAGACCCGGGAGAGAAAAGAGAAACGGAGGGAAAAAATGTCGATAGGAAGAAAAGAAATGATGGAGCTGCTCCCTTGTTTTCTGTTTATCCGGTCGTCAATCAATACTGCATTAAAACATGTAAAAAAAACTGGGTGAATTTAACGGAAAGTGATTTTAATCGCTGCCCGATTGCGCCTGACCTCTCCAATTGGATTTGTTGGACATGGCTGGATTTGAGCTCCAGAACTAGCTGCCAACTAGAGACAGAAGAGGCATCTACACGCCAATGTGCACAAATTCCGAGGTATGTTCTGTCCAGAAGAAGCAGAACAAATCCAACCCATCCTAATACTGCTCCATTAGTTTATTCTTCATCATGAACAAAGTGATGAAAAGTGTCGTTGACCGTGCTATCACCACTTACTGCACTTACCCAGCAAAAACCTGCTCACTGACTCTCAGTTTGGGCTCCGTCTGGGCCACTCAGCTACTGAAATCATTGCAGCCTTTGTCCACACATGGACACAAGAGCTGAACTCAAGAGGTGAGGTGAGAGTGACTGCCGTTGACATCAACGCAACATTTGACCCAGTGTGGCAACAAGGAGCCCTAGCGAAACTGAAATCAATGGGAATCAGCTGGACAACTCCCCATCAGGGGGAGTCAGGCCTAAAAGAAAGGAAGGTGGTTGTGGCTGTTGTAGGACACTCAGCTCAGTTGCAGGACATCACTGAGGGAGTTCTTCAGAGGAATGCCATTGGCCCAACAATCTTCAGTTGCTTCATCAATGAACTTCCCTCCATCATAAGGTTAGAAGTGGGGATGTTGGTGGATGTTGTGCAATGTTCAGCACCATTCATTCATCGGATAGTGAAGCAGTCCGGACATATACAGCAATATCTAGACAATATTCAGGCTTGGGCTGATAAGTGGAAGATAACATTCGTGCTATTAATTTTAGGAAATGACCATCCACGACAAGAAGTAATCTAATCATCAGTTCTTGACATTCAATGGCAGTTCTGCCTCAGAATCTCCCACTATCAACACACTGGGGGCTACCATTGACCAGGAATCGAACTGCACCATCCACTTGAATGCAGTGGCTGCAAGATCAGAGGTCAGAGGCTGCGAATTCTGTTGAGTAACTCACCTCCTGACTCCCCAAAGCTGCTCCACCATCTTGAAGGCACAAGTCGGGAGTGTGATGGAATGCTCTCAACTTGCCTGGATGAGAGCAGCTCCAACAGCACTCAAGAAGATCGATACCACCCAGGGCATAGCAATCCGCTTGATTGGCACCTCATTCACCACAATACACATGCACTCTTCCCACCACTGACGTACAGTGGCAGCAATATGTACAAGAGGCACTACAGCAACTCACCAAGGCTTCTTCAATCGCACTTTCCAAACCCGCAGCTCTACCACCTCGAAGGGCAAGGGCAGCAAAATCATGGGAAGGCCACCATCTGCAATTTCACCTCCAAGCCACACACTATCCTGAGATAGCACTTTTCCGTGGTTACTTCACTGTTGCTGGGTCAAAATCCTGGAATTTCCTCCGAAACAGCACTGTGGATGTAACTACAACACATGGACTGTAGCTATCACAACAGTATAATAATTCTCATAATGTTATTGTGATTTGTTTTAAAAGTGAGTTAATAGCGCGGTATGAATAGTTTTTGTGCGCGTGTGTGGGCTTTAATTGAGTTAGAGACAGCTGGTCTGGAAGCTTGACTCATCAAGAGGAAGCTTTGTTTGAGATGCTAATTTCGTAAACATGGCTGAAATTTTAGAATGTGAGGTGAGGAGAATTTGTATTTTTAGATAAATCAGGGTAGTATGAATTTCAAAGAGATGATAGAATGTTACGCCTAGCCAGAGAAGCTAGGCCATGCACTGTAATTATTTTCCCCCAGAGGTTTCTGATAATATGAGCACCATGCAATGATTTATATTATGAGAAAAGTAAAGTTCCAAAGGCATATGGGAAAAATGGAATATACATTAAAAGGGAGAAACTTGTCTAAAGGAGATAGAAGTTCTGTGTAAGGGAAGGCATTGCAAGATCCACCAGAAGTGTGAAAAGCCACCAGTGTTTGCTCATTAAGGCACTGTCTATAGAAACCGAAGCTGGGAAAAGCCACTTTGAATTCTACTGTTCAGGGTATTGTGTTTGACTTGGCTGGAGCAGTTTAAATCTATTTTTTAACGCTGCCTTAACGGGGGTGTAACTGGAAGCCATATTAATTAGCGGATTTACAAGTTATTGTAGCAGTAATGTGTAGACCTATGTATGTACTTGAAATAATTTATTTTGCTAATAAATGTTTAATTTAGTTTTGAAAACACCTTTATAGTCTTGGTAGATATAATACTACTGAATTCAGGGCACGCACCTTGAAATAAAATGCAAATTGCGAAATCGTTGTGACCGAGTGATCAAGTTTCCTTTGTGGATTTGATCCGCTTGGCTCACGCCATCTGCCGCGTCATAACAGTAGCGGATTAAGAAGGCAACACACCTCCATCTTCTCAAGGGCAATTCAGGATGGGCAAAAAATGCTGGCCGATCCAGCGATATCAACATCCTATGAACGAATACCAAAAATAGATGGGGGAGCTGTGAAATATTTAAAGGGAAAACTTTTTCACAGATCTTCCTGCTTCCCTCCCTCTCAATCACACAGAACAGCAAACTCACGGAATCGTAACATACCCAGAGACGGAAAATTCAGAGCTAAACACATCAAATACACCCCCAAGACTCCTCAGATCAAGTCTTCAAGCTCCTCTGCTCTGATTCTATGAGAATTTAGTTAAAATATCCTCCTAACAAACAGGCTGTGGTTAAATCCCTGTCGAAGAAACTAACATTTGGATTAATTTGTGAAGTTGAGCAAAACAGGGCCGAATCATTTTCTTTTCAGAAAGGTTTTCAGAATGGCTGTTTGAAATTGTCCCTTCTCATAAAGTAATTCGCTGCACAAATTCACAATTCAAAGTTGCCGCAATCCCCCACAACTTCAATCAACGATTCTTTTTGCGATTGCATTGGACCTGGAAACCACTCTCGGCATTAATCTCACTGAACCAGTGCGTGACCACCTTGTATCTGTCAGCGTGGAGGTGACGGTGTGAGGGTCGCTTTGGGCCACTTAAAATGAGACTGGGGCACGACGCAAGGGGGAAGGGCGAGTGTTCACCGAGGTTTCTCATACATTCCAAAAGCGAAATAATGAAGATGCTGCAAATCTGAAGAAAACTCAGAAAAAGCTGGAAATACACAGCAGAACTGGGAGCTTTTGTGGCGGGACAAACAGAGTAAACGTTTCAGATCGGGATCCGTTTGGTTAAATTCATCCAGTTATTTCCATTCTGTTTTATCCAGTATTGAAGGGTGAGTGAAGAAACAGATAATAAGGCAGCAGTTTTAGTTTTCATTTCTTATCGTTTTTTTTTTCATTTTTCATCAGTTTCTCTTTTCTCTTCCGGATCTATAAAACGACGAAGATCCAATTCAATTGGCTGTTTGCGATATATCAATCGAAATTCAACATTTCAATCCAATAGATTTGTTGTTTCAGGTTATTTATCGCTCTTTGTGTTTTATTGTGATTTAATCTCTCGCGGTTTGTATGATAATCAATGTTACATCTTACTGCCTGTCCTGGTGAAGGTCAAAAACAAAAACGACATTTCCAACATTGCACATCTGGCTGCACAGTCGGATCCGTTTTCACGGACAGGACGGGCCTCATTCTGCGCTGTTGTAAATCTTAGAGTTTATGTTTCCCTCTCTCTGGCCAAACTGCACAAACTTTATTCTCCTTTTATCTTTACTGATTTCCAATACATCGCAGGCTGCCGCTTTTGCTTTTTTCTTGCGTTTCACTGATGTGAAACGTGAACATCGGTTTCACTGTTCTTATTACTGCCCGAGATGCGGAGTAATTGCCAAAATGTCTGATTTCCCAATCACGATGTCCAAAGATGTTTGGTCGCCTGTAGGTGCCATTGAAACGATTCCTTAGTTGCACCAGGGGTACGTTACCGGCTGGCTCGTTGGTCTAGGGGTATGATTCTCGCTTAGGTGTCTTCATTGTGTGAACTAGCGAGAGGTCTCGGGTTCAAATCCCGGACGAGCCCTGCTTGTTTTCAAATTCTAATTGCGGAAATCAGGGCGAGATTGAAACACCCTAGAAGTTCATTGCAGAGAATACTTCACTTCACCGGACGTGAAGAAAATGAACGCAAAGCCTCCTCGTGTTATGGGACTCTGAATTCATCCCACTGCACCAAATGCAGCAACTCCTTCCTTGTGGATTCAGGTGGGATGCCCAATGCAGTCACAACAATTTTGCCTGAACGAACACACAGCATGGCATAATTTGATTTATTTTTTCGATATTTGAGCTGTTTTCTAGTATTTGCACTGAGCAGAAAGTGAGCGTTTCAGCAATCCGGTTCAGGGGGAATTAACAATCAGGACACCTGGGCAGGACTAAAATTGTGGAGCAGCAAAGTGTTTCACTCCCCGCATTACAGCCGGAGCTGAGCTGGAATTGTTCATTGCTGTCTTTTCACTATAGCGATGTAAATGGGTGACTGAAGCACTTTGATGGCAATCAACATCTATATTCATTGAAGCGGGTCATCTCCGCTGGCTCTTTGGTCTAGGAGTGCGATCCTTAATTAGGGATTCTTGTTGAATTGGTTTGCGAGAAGTGAAGGGTTCAACCCCCAGCCAAACATCATTGTTTGTGGCTTTTGGTCCAAGATGTGGGCCGCGTAAGGAAAACAATGAAGAGCTGTGCTCTGGAAGGTGGGATTTACCGAAATCGGGAGCAGGTTTGAGAATCCGGGTCGTTATTGCTTAGAATTTATCTACGCTGCACATGTGGGGAAAATAAACACAGGCCTTATAAATGTTTGCCTATATAATCTGACTCTGAAATTATCCCAAAACAGCAATTCAGGTAACCCCATGCTTGTGAGTTCAGGTTGCAGGCTGATGAGTTCTGTTTTAATATTATCTGAAAGAACTGACAGAGCTGGTAACCCCGCAGCTTGGTTTTTATTTGACCGCATTTACACTGTATTCCAGGAGTTTCACTGAGGAGAAAATGGGCATTTATGTGGTTCCGCAATCTCGTTCAGAGGGAATTAACAACCAACATGTAGTTGTAAGTAAGCATTTCCTTGCAGACGTTAACGTGTTCCATCCCGCGCTCATATTCACATTTGAAAATGAACAGTGTAACCAGCTCCCTTTCCTCGATGTGCTATTTGAGAAATCCGCTAAATGATTTCTCTGCTACTGTCAACTTCAAGCCGATCATCACTGTTCAGATTAGTGTGGGTAGAAAATTGGCAGCTGGCAGAAAACAGAGAGCAGTCATAAATGGGTAATTTTCTTCTGTTTGGCAGGATGTGACGAGTGGAGTCGCGCAGGGGTTTGTGCTGGGGTCTCAACTTTTTACAATTTATATCAATGACTTAGATGAGGGTAGGCAAGGCATAGTTGTTAAAATTGCAGAAGAAACAAACATAGGTAAGTTGCGAAGAGGACATAAGAAGTTTGTAGACGGATATAGATAGGTTGAATGAATGGGCAAACATTTGGCAGATGGTGAAGTTTTTCGGTTTGGCACAAAGATTAAAAAAAACAGATTATTATTTAATGGGGTACGCCTGCAGAATTCCGAGATGCTGAAGGATCTAGCTGTTCTAGTTCTCGATTCACAGGAAGTTAGTGCAGGCACAGCAAGTAATTGAGAAACTCATGGAATGCTACCCTTTGTTACGAGAGGAATTGAACATAAAAGTAACAATGTTATGCTTCAGTTATAAATGGCATTGATGAGAGCATATCTCCCACCCTTTGTGCAGTTTTGGTCTTATTTAAGGAAGCAGGTAAATGGGTTGGAGGTGGTACAAAGGAGGTTGACTGGATTAATAACTGCAATGAGCGGGATGCCTTATGGGGAAATGTTGTACAGACTGGGCTTGTTTCCACTGGAGTTACGGAGATTGAGGGGTGACTTGGTTGAAGTATATAAGATCCTGGATGGTCTTGACAAGGTGGACGTGGAAATGATATTCACTCTTGTGGGTGAGTCCAGAACTAGGAGTCACAGTTTTAAAATTAGGGGCCGCCATTTTAGGACAGAGATTAGGAGAATTTGTTTTCTCTAAGATGGTTGTGTGACTTTGGAATTCCCTGACTCAGAAAGCGGTAGAGGCGAGATCACTGAAAATTTTTAAGGCAAAGGTACAAATTTTCATGTTAGGTAAGAGAATCAAAGGTTGTCGGAGGTAGATGGGAATGTGAAAATCGAAACACAAGCAGAGCAGCCATGATCTTATTGAATGACGGAGCAGGCTTGAGGGGCAGAATGGCCGACTTCTGCTCCTATTTCGTAAGCTCGCATGTTGATATGTTTGACCAATCAGAGTTGGCTTGCCTTTTTTTGGAATTAAAACAAAAGCTTTGGATTAACTGTTTCTTGGTGCATTGTCCATGGCAACGCCTTAACCAGTCAGATTCCACATGCCAACCAATCAGCACCCTGTTTATCACATACTTTTCAATGTTGTTCCCTTTGAAATTTGGCGTTCGTGTGTTTGTCCTGATAAGTGCAAGATGAAAAACTTCGACAGCATGTCTCTTTTTTTATCAGAAACACTCCAGTTCTGTGCCACCAAGTGGCTATTTACCTTAAAACTGGGTCCTGTGGTTACTGACCCTTCTGTCACTGGATTAAAAAAAAGTTCTCCTTATTTAGTCTACCAAAATCATTCATCATTTTGTGCAACTCATTACTGTTTTGTCGACATAGGCGACATGAGGAAAATGCAGGGGACACTTTCTTAAGATTGAAGAAGAATGTGTGTTTATCCACATTCAGGCCATTTCAACACCGTGCAGTCGTAAACCCGACCAAGGAGCTTTCCAGGAGAGGCAACAAGCAGCATTTGATACCGATACATGTATTAGGCCAGGTGGCCAAACACTTCATCAAAGAGGAAGATTTTAAAGAGATCGTTAAAGGAGAAAGGAGGGGTGGGAGGTTTAGGGAAGGAATTGAAGAGCTGATGGTTCCGACAGCTGAAGGCACGGCCTCCAATGGTGGAACAAGGAAATGCGCGAATCATCAAGGGACCGGAATTAGATTCAGATCGAGTAAGGGAATTGTCTGGAAATGGACGCGAAACTCCAGCCTGACAAGTGGGGAATCTACCCCCGGCCCTCCAATATTCTCACTGCCGCTCGCCCCATGTATCCAGTTGGAAAACATTCTGAAGCAGCATGTCATCTGACAGGGAACCCGGGATAACCCTCCACTGTCTGATCGAAAACTGCAACAGGAGCTGTTCATTACAGCTGTGAGAGCCGCGTGGTAATGGTGTTGGTCTTGATATCCAGTGGTGTAGGTTCACATCGGCCTCATCATGTTATTGTTTAAAGGTGTCTCCCAGAAACAGTCTGGAGAGATGACAGGGCAGTTCTGAGAGGCAGTGTCATGCTGCATGTCACTATTACCAACTGGCTGCTTATGAACAGGTTGAAGTCTGCCTGAGGGCTGAGAAAACTGACTGCGTTCGAACAATTCTCAATGTGTTTTGGAGGATTCGTCCGGAGAATTTGATGATTCTGCTCAATGGTTCGGAGGGAAAGTGAATAGTAACTTGAGTCACCATCGCCAACCGACATTAACGAACCAGTTTCTCATTTAAACCACAATCATGGAGTTATAGAGTTTTACAGCACGGAAAGAGACCCTTCGGCCCATCGTGCCCGCGTCAGTCATCAATCCCCTATCTACTCCAATCCCATTCTCCAGCACTTGCCCTTTCTCCGGTACATCGATGACTGCTTCAGTCCCGCTACATGCCCTCGTCTGCATCTGGAAAAATGTTTTAATTTTACTTCCAAATTCTTCCCCTCCATCATTTTCACCGGTCCATCACTGACACTTCTCTTCCCTTCCTTGACCTCTCAGTTTCAATTTCTGGTGATAGACTGTCCACCAATATCCACTACAAGCCTATCGACTCCCACAGCTACCTCGAATACAAATCCTCACACCCCGCTTCCTGTAAGGTTTCTCTCCCATTCTCTCAGTCCCCTTGCCTCCGTCGCATCTGTTCTGATGATGCCACCTTCAAAAACTGTTCGTCTGACATGTCTTCCTTCTTCCTTAACTGAGGTTTTCCATCCACGGTGGTTGACAGGGCCCTCAACTGTGTCCCGCCCATCTCCCGCGCATCTGCCCTCACACCTTCCTCTCCCTCCCAGAACCATGATAGGGTCCCCCTTGTCCTCACTTATCACCCCACCAGCCTTCGCATTCAACGGATCATCCTCCACCATTTCCGCCAACTCCAGCATGATGCCACCACCAAACACATCTTCCCTTCACCCCCCCTGGCGGCATTCCGCAGGGGTCATTTTCTCCGGGACACCCTGGTCCACTCCTCCATCACCCCCTACACCTCAACCCCCTCCCATGGCAAAATAAATTTTTCCAGGTCAAGACGAGAGCATAAAGCAGCACCGAAGTAATCATCGATGTATCGGAGAAAGAGTTGTGGGAGGGGGCCGGAGTAGGACTGGAACAAGGAATGTTCCACATAACCCATAAAGAGACAGGCATAACTGGGGCCCATGCCGGTACCCAAAGCCACATTTTTTATTTGGAGGAAGTGAGAGGTGTTTAAGGAAAAATTGTTCAGTGTGAGAACAAGTTCACCCAGAAGGAGGAGAGTAGTGGTGGATGGGGATTATTCGGGCCTCTGTTCGAGGAAGAAGCGGAGAGCCCTCAGACCATCCCATTGAGGGATGGAGGTGTAGAGGGATTGGACGTCCATGGTGAAGAGGAGGCGGTTGGGGCCAGGGAACTGGAAATTGTTGATATGTAGGGTGTCAGAGGAATCACGGAAGTAGGTGGGAAGGGACTGGACAAAGGGAGAGAGAATGGAGTCAAGATAGCACGAAATGAGTTCCGTGGGGCAGGAACAGGCTGACACGATCTGTCTGCCGGGACAGTCCTGTTTGTGGATTTTGGGTAGGAGGTAGAAGCGGGCCGTCCGAGGTTGGGCGACTATCAGGTTGGAAGCTGTGGAAGGAAGATCCCCAGAGGAGATTAGTTCAGGAACAGTCCGTGAAACAATAGCTTGATGTTCAGTGGTGGGGTCATGGTCCAGGGGGAGGTGGGAGGAAGTGTCTGTGAGTTGACGCTTAGCCTCTGCGAGCTAGAGGTCAGTGCGCCAGACAACAACAGCACCACCCTTGTCAGCAGGTTTGATGACAATATCAGGGTTGAACCTGAGAGAACGGAATGCAGCAAGTTCAGAGAGAGAGAGATTAGAGTGGGTGAGAGGAGCAGATAAATTAAGACGACTAATGTCACGCCGACAGCTCTCAATGAAAAGATCAAGAGAAGGTAAGAATCCAGAGGGAGGGGTCCAACTGGAGGGAGAATATTGGAGGCGGGTAAAAGGATCCGTTGAACGGGGAGAGGACTCCTGCCCAAAGGAGTGAGCATGGAGACGAAGGCTGCAGAAGGAAACTGCAGCATCGTGCCGAGCCCGAAATTAATTGAGATGAGGGCGTAATGGTTTGAAACTAAGTCCCTTGCTGGGCACTGAACGTTCAGCATCGGAGAGGGGAAAGTTAGGGGGTATGGCGAATACACGGCTGGGGCTGCGATTGGAAGATGGGATGGGGACAGAGGGACATGCAGGGGTGGAGGGTCCTGGATGGGTGTTGGTGTCGATGAGTTGTTGGAGCTTGCGTTCCTCTGCACCTGAAAGAAAGAGACAAAGTTTCTTGTTGAGGCGTCGGATGAGACGAAGAACAAAATGAAACTGGGGGCACGGGCAGCTTAGAAATAGGGTGCGGCGGTGCTGCTGGATGGAGAGGTTGAGTGTGTTCATATGGCTCTGAGTGTGGATCTCAGAAGGCGACGAGAACAGCAGTCCAAGGAGTATTGTATGGCCCGGAGATACTTGTAATCCTGGGTGGATTCGAAACATGAGGGTTGGAGCTTCAGTTGAAATCCCTGTGGGGTAAGTCGGAGACGGAGACAGTCACTGAGAAAGGAAATATGGCTGTGAAAGCGGGTTTTAGTAAACACCTTGTCAAACACCAGGAGAGAAATGGAAAGCAATGAAAGTGAACAAGGAATAAGAGAGATACGGAAAGCCTGATGGAGAGAAGAGCAATACTTCTTCAAGGTAGGCATTCCTTGAAGTGAAGTGGCAGTCAATTAAACAGAGAGTTAAAAACAAATAACTGCGGATGCTGGAAAGCCAAAACAAAAATAACAGTACCTGGAAAAACTCAGCAGGTCTGGCAGCATCTGCGGAGAGGTACACAGTTAACATTTCGAGTTCGTATGACTCTTCAATAGAACTAAGTAAAAATAGAAAAGAGGTGAATATAAGCTGGTTTAAGGTGGGGGGCGGGGGGGTGGGGTGGGGGGGGTGGGGGGTGGGGGACAGGTAGCGCTGGATAGAGGGCCAGTGATTGGTGGAGATAGCCAAAAGTTGTCATAGACAAAAGGACAAATACGTGTTGAGGGTGCCGATATTATCTAAGGAATGTGCGAATTAAGGGTAGAAAGCAGGACAAACAAGGTACAGATAGCCCTAGTGGGAATGGGGGGGGGATGAAGGGATCGAAATAGGCTAAAAGGTAGAGAAAAAACAATGGATGGAAATATATTTATAAATAATGGAAATCTGTGGGTAAAGAAAAATCTATATCAATTTATGGAAAAAAAGGGGGATCGGAAAGGGGGTGGGGATCGAGGAGAAGTTCATGATCTAAAATTGTTGAACTCAATATTCAGTCCAGAAGGCTGTAAAGTGCCTAGTCGGAAGATGAGGTGCTGTTCTTCTAGTTTGCGTTGAGCTTCACTGGAAAAATGCAGCAAGCCAAGGACGGACATGTGGGCATGAGAGCAGGGTGGAGTGTTGAAATGGCAAACGGCAGGGAGGTCTGGGTAATGCCTACGGACAGACTGAAGGTGTTCCACAAAGCGGTCACCCAGTCTGTGTTTGGTCTCTCCAATGTAGAGGAAACCGCATTAGGAGCAGCTAATGCAGTAGGCTAAATTGAGGGAAGAGCAAGTGAAATGCTGCTTCATTTGAAAAGAGCGTTTGGGCCCTTGGATGGTGAGGAGAGGGGAAGTAAAGGAGCAGGTGTTGCACCTTCTGCGGTTGCACTGGAACGTGCCGTGAGAGGGGTTGAGGTGTAGGGGGTGATGAATGAGTGGACCAGGGTGTCCCGGAGGGCACGATCCCTGTGGAATGCCGCCAGGGGGGTGAAGGGAAGATGTGTTTGGTGGTGGCAACATGCTGGAGTTGGCGGAAATGGCGGAGGATGATCCTTTGAACGCGGAGGCTGGTGGGGTGATAAGTGAGGACAAGGGGGACCCTATTATGGTTGTGGGAGGGAGATGAACGTGTGAGGGTTGATGCACGGGAGATGGGCAGCACACAGTTGAGAGCCCAGTCAACCACCGTGGGTGGAAAACCTCGGTTAAGGAAGAAGGAAGACATGTCAGAGGAACTGTTTTGGAAAGTGGCATCATCAGAACAGATGCGACAGAGAATGGGCTGGACTCCTTACAGGAAGCGGGGTGTGAGGAGCTGTAGTCGAGGTAGCTGTGGGAGTCGGTAGGCTTGTAATGGATATTGGTGGATAGTCTATCACCAGAAATTGAGACAGCGAGGTAAAGGAAGGGAAGGGAAGTGTCAGAGATGGACCTTGTGAAAATGATGGAGGGGTGGAAATTGGAAGCAAAATTAATAAATCTTTCCAGTTCCAGATGAGAGCATGAAGCAGCACTGAAGTAATCATCGATGTACCGGAGAATGAGTTGTGGGAGGGGACTGTGTTGTGCTGCGTGCCACTGTTCCCGCTAGCTGTATATGTCAACTTTGGAAACTGTTTGAAGAATGAACAGACTGATTCTGGCCAGGCCTGGTGTTTTCCAGTTTCATGAAAAGTTGCCGTGAGAAGGTGAGATTCTTCTGGTCAGTGGTTCAGATAGAAAGTGGGGGCGGACAGGAGCCCCCCCCCACCCCCCCCCCCGCCCCCCCGCACCTGTGGAGAATGAAACAGAGTTAACAGAGTGATAGCGGACTCGAAACATTAACCCTATTCTCCCTCCACAGACGCTGCGAGACCTGCTGACTTTCTCCAGCATTTTCTGTTTGTCTTTCAGATTGCCAGCATCCGCAGTGTTTTATTTCTACTTGCATGAATGATGACTCATTGATTTGCTTGTAACCTGATCTAAAATCCGACTACAGTGGGACTGTAAACCACAACCTTTGAATACCTTAATTATCACTGCCTAGAAGTTCAACCCGCTTTCCATTGCGCCGCAGAACCACTTCGGTTTGCGTGTGTTCCTTAAGGATTTCCAACAATGTATAATTGTTCCAAAGTTCAGCAATTTCCAACATTAGACCATTAATTAGACTTGAAAAGTGTTTCATTCATTGTAACGCGTATTGAGACCCCTTGTGGTTGTTACAATAGCTTTAAAAAGGCAAGCATTCAGTTCAAATGCCTCCATGATATCAAGGGCAGTTGCTGTTACCTCGCCAGTTAAGCTCAGTTCTTCTCCATGTTTGGGCCAAGGTTGCAGTGCAGTCAGGAGCTGAATGGTCCTGGTGTATCCCAAACCAAGCATCAATGAACAGGTTATTGCTGAGTAACTGTTGCTTGATGGCACTGTCGAAGTCCCCATCCATCATTCTTTTTTTGATCAGGAGTAGACTAATTGGCCGGGTTGGATTTATTCTGCTTTTTTTGTGGACAGGGCACATCTGCTGGCCTCGCCAGCGACGCCCACATCTCTGCAAAAAAAGGAAATGTTCCAGTTCTTGTGTACAAATCTGGTTAAACGACAATGGGATTAATGTCTTCAAGACTCGGCTGCATCTGTTAATCGCTGGGAGTAAATTTGATTGTGGGATTCATGTCATATCCATAAAACTCTGCTTCTGTACCTGAATGAGCTTTGTTCACTCTGGAACCGTTTGTGAGAGTAGAATTCCTTCTTTATGTGTCTTGTACTGTAAGTGAGGGTGGGATAAATTTTGTATCAGTCAGTGGTACTGATTGCCAATGTGGGAGTCATTCTGTATCTATCAGCCATTATTACTGTTAGGGAAATTGGGATTAATTCGTTGGCCAAATGTCTATGGTATTTTCTTATTCACAGTGTAAGAAACATATTTTCTCATTTCTGTTGGGCTGTTGTAAAGAACATATCTCTTTATTTCCTGTTGGACTGTGGATTAGAATTACAATGGCTGCATGTTGAAAGACATGCTCATTGGAACAGAATGAGAGATATATACAATGCTGCAATCCCGGAACAGAGTGTGTCATGAAAGACAGGATGGTGCCAGGAAGGATTTCTGGACCAAGGGAGCTGTCTGCCAACATTTTCATTGGCTCCTGACCTGGTGATCAAGGTTTTGTGTGAAGAGTGGTACAGCAGTTAGCTCTTGGCCTGCAAAGAGAAAACATTTAAAATCTCTTTCCTCATATCTCTATAACCAGCTCTCTCTCTGAGGAAACCAGTATAAAAAGGGAAAGGGAAAACCACTGTTAGAGACATTGAAAGGCAAGTTGTCATCCAATTAACTAAATTCTGAAAGTGCTGGAAGGCCACCTCGTGTCATCAACAAGATCTGAAAGGAATTTCGAAGACATCAATCAAAATCAACCCATTGAACCCTGTACTCCAGATTGGTGCTAATGAACTGTTTTTTCCAACCCTTAAAATACATGTTTTGTGTGCCTTGTGTGTATGTGTGTGTGTGTGTGTGTGTGCGTGCGTGTGTATGTAGGGGTTTAAGAAGGGGGTGGAGTTTAAGTTATCGTGTTATAAGTTAGCAGCTATTTTTTTTTCTTTTGCCATTTGTTAACGACAATTTGATCAAAACAATTATTTACTTATTAAGTTTACAAACCTAGTGCTCATATTCTGTTAGCCTAAATTAAACAGTTAGGTAGGATTGGGGCAATCTGGTGGCTGATCAAACTTTTTCACATTTGTCGCTGCTCGGGGAGCAGTGGGGTTTGATATTGCAGCGAACTATCCCCAATGAGTCGTGACATTCGGCAGAGCCTCGGTATACAGGTTGATTCCGCCGTTTGATGGGAATATTAGGGTGGGTGATGTGCTGGGCCAGGAGTGTATCAATTATGGTCGAATACAATTCTGCTGCTGCTGATGGCTCTCAGAGCATGAGCCTGGGATCGCTGGATTACTCTTCCAGTAACAGGATCAGATTTCTGCATCTGTCATTCCCAGACACAATATATCTTCGTCATATTCAGTATGTATCTTTGCATCTTCTGATACTTTATGAGGTTTTGGGCATAAGTTGAGTCTGTCAGTGGAGCTGTACGTGTGCAATTGATTTGCCTGACAGTCAGCTTCCGGTGCTTTAAATGACAGGGTTTGTTCTGTATTAATCAGTCTTTGGTATTGTAAGCAACTTTCTGAATCTCCTCATCCTGAATCTCACAATGGCGCTGTGTGTGTCTGTGTGTGTGTGTGTGTGTGTGTTTGTTGGGTGGCGGTTGGGGGCTGGGGTGTGTGTGGTTGTACGTGTGTGTGTCTGTGTGATTAACCCATTATCACTCAGTGCTACTGAATGTGCGTGTGGATTAATTCTCCCCTCGTCTTTGCGAATTCCTAAGAAATGCTTAGACTGCGTGAGGTGTAATTGCGTGGCGGGGGGTGGGGTAGGGGGAGGTGTGTCGGGGAAGGAGGGATTGAAATCCATGGCGCAGGATGATGAGTGTGAAAACAGCCGACTTTAAAACATGTGTGTAGGAAAGTGAAGAGAGAACATGTAGGTGAGGAGATCACAGAAAATCTATGGCTGGAGCTGCCCCGAGAGACAAGTTTTGGGTTATCAGTGAAAAAAACTGCTGTAATGAAGGCACAAAATCAGAAACAGGAAATGCGGGGAATATTCAGCAGGTCCGAAAACAGCTGCGGAGAGATATTCCTGTCGCCAGGATGTAACTTTCCAATGGACACTTCACGTCGCTCAGATCTTACACTCTCATCACCTTCGTGTGAGGAACAGGTCGGGCGGGAATTGGGTCTTTGTTGATTTGAGCAAACAGAGCAATGCAGCAATGAGAAGCTCCTCACCCCCCCGGCGGCTTGGGGAAGGATGGGACTCAGATACAGGAACCTGACAGGTGCTGAAAAAAGGAAAATCACATCGAGCTTCTAATGCAATGAAGATGAAAATAGAATTCAAAACATTTGTGCAAAGTTCAATGGGTTAGTGCCCCAATACATCGCAGCTGCGATTTATGATGGCCGAGTGGTCTGAAGTGCTGTGTTTATATTGCCCTATTCTTCTGGAAGCGTGGGTGACGAATCCCCCTCCTGACATTAACTTTCCTTCCACAGCTCATTCCAAACCCGCCACTCCTGCCGGCGAGAAGGACAAGGGCAGCAGACGCATGGGAACACCATCACCTGCAAACACACGACATTAAACTGAAAAATAGGACAAGTGCATCACTGCTTCACTTGGAAGAGGTGTTTGGGTTTTGAGGAGATAAAAAGCTGACGTTGTATCCCCTGCATTAGCACAGAAAGGTGCGGTTAAAAGGGGAGGGGATATTGGCAGTAGAGCAGCGGTCGCGGAGGGGATTGTCCCTTCAGTATGGTGAGCTCCCCATTCAGTGGAGACACACACCGCCCTGACTTAGAAATATATCGCCATCCCTTCCCTGTCACTGGGTCAAAATCCTGTTCTGCCCTTCAACTGGATCCTGGATCATCTGTATCTGAACTCCAGCTTCCTGGCAGGATTCACAGACAATCATACCAGTGCTGATTCAAAAAAAACCTCGATCCACCTCATTTTTAAAATTGCCATTTGACTCTAAGTTTCGTTCGCTTTTTGGGAGGAAAGTTCTAATTTTTCACCACCCTTTGTGTGAAGTGTCTCTTTACCACATCATGAAAGGCTCTACACTCATTTTATACTTTACCCCAGTTTTCTGGACCGAAGTCGTGCCCGATCTGCGACATATAACTAACTGTTCATGAGATGTCGCCACTGGTGTTGGGCTCTGTGGCTTAGTTGGTTAAAGCGCCTGTTTAGTAAACAGGAGACCCTGGGTTCAAATCCTAGCGGAGCCTTGCTTCCATTTACAAGTTTTGAGCTGATTTGAGCAAGTCCTCCGTAACAGTGCAAATCATTTCTTGGTTCTGATGAGTATTTCCAAATTGCTAGCTCAAATTGCCCTCGCTTGTACAGCAGGTTTCCTTCTAACATTTCAACACAACTGAAGAAGAGATTTCTGGAAAGTGGCCACTCACACTGAGAAACCCTCCCTCGTGTGACTCCACCGGAAGAGATGGGCGCTATTCTATTTAACAGTTGAAGTTCAGAACACTGACATCCAGACTCTGGAAGAACAAGACAACAGAGCAAGGTAAAACTCACTGGGTCAGCGATAGGATTCAAACTTCATCACCGGAAATAAGAGGAAGAGAGGTGAACAATAGTTTACTGTGTGAACGCTGTAACGAGCAGTTGGCAAATTCTGTTTTCTGAGACCTCACTGCAGATGTGCAATGAACCTGTTTTCCACTCCGTTTAAAATGCTGAATACTCTGAGTTTACATCTAGGTGGACATTCGGTTTAAATGTATTTGTGAAAAAGTGTCAATTGTTTACATGTTGTTAACGTGGCAGCACATGAACATTTCAAAGAGTTCTCCTCACAACCTGCTCAACACGTTTCACCGAAAGAGATTATCATTTATCTTAAATATCCTTTCACAAAGAGGGATATTAGGTGTCACTCCACGGACATTCCAATGGATTTGGGACGGATTCATTACAAATAATCAGGACTTTCTAAGCACCTCAATCAGCCACAATTTCTTCCCAAGAAACCGCTCTCGACATTCATCTCACTGAAGCAGAGTGTGACCGTGTTGTATCTGCCAGTGTGGAGGTGACCAGTTTGGTGTCGGTATCGGCCTGTTCCACCCTAGACTGGGGCAGGATGTAAGGGGAGGGTTTCCCCGAATTTCGGAAAACATCGTTATTCGGAAAAATGAGACAAATTGAAAGGAACCAATGAATAAACCCCAGGGCCCAGATTGGAGAATCTGTAGATTCCCTTTGGGAAAGTGAATCGGAGCAGAATGAAGGGTGAACATTCCCACTGCCCAGAAGCGGTGAAGACACAGCTCAGTCAGCCCGGCCCCCTCCATTCTCACACTGGAACATTCCTCACATGGAAATTATTTAACCCAGTGAATTAAATCCTTACAGCCGATAATTTATACAACTGATTGAAGGAATGTCGAGCGTGGTTACCGAGTGACGGTCAAAAGTTTAACATTTGTTCCGTTCAACCAAACTGCGATGAAATGTGAACATTTCTTCTCATTGTTAAAAATAAATTGAAGGGCCTGGATAAAAATGTTCAGTGTTTGTGAGAGTGGGGTCTGGGTGAGCAGCTGGTGAGTGCGACAGGGCCAGTGCTGGATGCAGGAAGCTCCCGTCAGTGTGGGTGGGTCTGATGGGGCTGAGTGATTGACAACTGGCGGCTGTTGGTGTTTCCATAAATCATGGAAATTCCCTCCGACAGCTTATTTTCTTCATTTGATTGCAAACAACTTGAGCAAAAGTGAATCAGGGCAGGAACATTTTTGGTCTGTATGAAAGCGGGGCGTGGGGTAGGTGGGGGTTGGGGGGGAGGGGGAGGGGAGGAGGGGGGAAGGGGGAATGATTTCAGCTGCCATTGTCCAATGGTGAAAAGTTTCGACGACAAATCCACTGGGTTTTTCCACTTTGACTTGCGTCCTGCTCCCTGAGGATCTGTTCAGTATTTTTAATTCTGTTTTATTTTGAATCCTCTATTTCCACAGGATGCTGGCACCGAAATGGCTCATACTTGGCGCTGTTGTTATCTATGAAGCAGGTATTGCCAGCGCGGTGGGCGGAGGCGCTGCTGCCTCACAGCTTCAGGGATCCGGGTTCGGTCGGGTGTCTGTCCGAGTGGAGTTTGCACTTTCTCCCCGTATCCGTGTAGATTTTCTCCGGTTAGGTGGATTGGCTTCGGTAAATTGCCCCTCAGTGTGTGTCTGTGTGTGTGTGAGTGTGTGCCTGTGATGGACTGGAGTCCACGTCCTGGGTGAACTCCGCCAACGCCTATTGCCTGTCCGGATGGTCTCGGACTCCCCGCGATCCTGAATTGGATGAAGCTGCTCATGGAAAAGTGAGTGACTGCACGGTCTAATGGAGACATACGGCCTAATGGAGACATGTTCAGAGGGCTGTGCCAGAGGGTTTCTTTCAGGTTTTAGGCATCTTTTGGTCCATTAGCAGCAACCGGATGTCTGCAGAGGAACTCGGAATGCCGAGCCCCTCTTCTCAGGGTGGACTTAATCAGGGGAGAAAATGTTGGTTAAGGAGATAATGAAGGTCTGGGGATTTGGGCCGAGATTCCCGGAGTTTGGGGGAATAGCATAAATCGGTGGAGCAATGTGAGATTAGCGGGATACCAGCTTGGGACATTATCCAGTCTGTACTGGGGGACTGCTGGGAAGGAAGTTGTTTTGTCTGCTTATCCAAGCGGAATGTTGGGGGTAGAGCGGCGGTCAGAGCCCGAGGGGAGGGTGAAAGCCTTTCACTGAGTTTCAAGGTTGTAAATCAGATCCTGGAAGTATTGCTGCTGTGTTCCCAGGAGGTGGGGTCTCATATCTAGAGGAAAAAACTTACATCAAAACTGAGATGTAGGGCGTTGGAATCTGCTCTGCGCCGATTAAATTCTATTCATTTTTGTTTCCCGTAATAAACAAGAGTTGTGAAGCAAAAGCTTACATCAAGGACCGGTCACTGAAGTAAAAAAGAATTGGAGACCCGGGACGTTAGAACCTGCTCAGCACCGATTCATATTAACTCAATATTGTGTCCTGGGATAAATAAATGGTTTGTTGCTGTCCATTACAAAAACAAATTGAATTCTGAAGGTTCTGGCCAGTAACGTCATAATTTCCACTATTACATCTCTCAGCATCGTCAGCTGCATCCCATTAAGTCCTTGCGATTTACCAACATAAAGTTCAGCCAGTCCGTCCAGTACCTCTTTTTAAACAAGAGTTAAATAGAAAAGAAGGCAGTTGTAAATTGTGGATGGATAAAATGAGCACTTTTGTTGAAGAGGATGTAAAGGAGAAGAGGGAAAGCTTTGTAGTAAAGAACTAGGATTAATAGAAATAAAAATAGCAATAAGTGGAATGAAGGAAGTGGGGTTTTCATGGGCTGATTAGCGAATTTCACAAAGATTCTTTTAATAAAGATTGAAAATTCATTTTTCGACGCCTTTAATGAAATTAACATTGATGGAAGCCTTTCCTCATCTATAATGCATCATATCTTAGTTAACAAGAATCATGTGGGTAGATGGGATTCAAAGAATTGGAGGCATATCCCATTATAATAATGAATATAAGATCCTGGTGAGGGCTATGGAAAAGTTATGGGAAGAACAGCAAGACCTTGGAGAGCGTACAGTGGAGATTTACTGGAATGGTATGAGCGGTGAGGGATCCTGTATATGGATGGACTGGGTTAAAAACTGCCAGTGTTCTTCTTATCACAGGGAACGTTAAGGGGAGATTTAGTACAGGTATTTAAAATCATCCCAAGTATTTTGTTTCTTATACAATACGGTTTACCAATTGACAGAATGTTTGACAACCAATGAAGAGTACATACACTCTGTAAGATTTTTCTATTGTCACAATTTAATTTGTCAGGAAATGTTTCACTTTGGTCCATTCCAAACAGTCCCTGACCTGATGTAATAGAAATTCCTTTCACTTACAGAAGCTGCATTTCCAACATTGCGCACCAGGCGGCTCATTCAGAACCTTCTTACCAACTTTTCATGGATGGAAAAAGGGTGTGAGACTGTGTTCTAAAACTCAGACAGGTGATCAGGTGACTGAGAGTTTAAGGTGCTGGATTGCTAATCTATTGTGTTTTGCATATGTGGGTTTGCTAGTTGGTGGATATTATTAATTAATTGTTGCTTCCTGTTTTGTTACATTTTGAATAAAAGAAAACTGAAATCCGTTGCTTGTCAATATCTCACTGGAGATCACGGATTTCTTCAGACTTCATCAAAACTGTGACTGACAATTACAGTTCTTCACCCAAATTATACTGGAATGATTATCAGACAGGATTCATGAAAGGAGGCAATGGAAAAAGTTAATGACGATGGAGCAGGAACATAACATTATCCTTGGGGAACACATTTAAGTTGAAATTTGCTTGATGAGTTCAGTGAGTGAGCAAGTTTTAGCAAATGAACTTTAAAGTGATGGGCCGTCTAATTAATCCTATGGAGGATAGAGCAGATTGTTTATTTATGTGCTGAGATGTGGGAAAATGTGGAGGAGCAGGAAGCTATGTACAGACATCATTAAAAGCTAGTGGACAGGAAGGTAAAAATACGCTAACAATGCTAGTAGAAAACAAAGGATTGGACTTCATGCAACAGCTTTATAAAACTCTGTTTAGATCCCATTTAGATCACTGTGTTCAGTTCCGGACAACACACTTCAGGAAGGATAGATTGGCCTCCGAGTGGGAGCAGCAGAATTTCACCAGAGTGATACCAGACTCAAATGATGACGGATTTCGAAAACTAGTCTCGTAATGCCTTGAATATCGAAGATTAAGGGGCGACATAACTGAGATATATATGATGATTAAATGATTTAACAGGGTAGATGGGGAGGAACTATTACCTCTGGCGGGGGAAGACCAGAAGAAGGGGACATAACCTTCAAATTAGATTGAAGCCTTTCAGGGATAATTTCACGAAGCACTTCTTCACACAAAAGGTGGTGGAAATAATGAATTCTCTCCCTCAATCAAGCGTTAAAGCTGGGAGTCAATCAAAAATTTCCAAACTGAAACTAATGGCTTTTGTTTGGTAAGAACTTTAAGAATTACAAAACAAAGAGGGATAGACGGAGCTAAAATACAGACCAGTCATGAGTTCATTAAATGGCAGAACAGACATGAGGGAAGAATATTTTACTTCTGTTTGTATATTCCGATTTTCATAGTCCTGGACCGAGCAGGCTTTCAAATTATGATCCAGTGTGTACATATTGCCTCATGAAGTTAATTCCTCCACCCACTCTTCATAAAGAAAAAACTAAATCTGGAGGGAACTGAAACGAGGTGTTAGCCTTTGTTGATGCCATTATTCTCTCAATATTGACAGTCTCCAGTCCTGAACTAGAATTCTGCACACAACTCAAGCCCGAGTAAATACTGCAGATAATTAAATTATCCTCTCCAACCTGCATTTCCTAGATTTTACAAGCTGCCAATCCTTTGATCAATATTTGGGAATTTAAATCCTGAAACATCTGTCTGTTAACCCAATTCTATCGTTTTTTTTCAGCGGGGCGGAATTAGAATCCAGTTGTTTCCCTCTCTGTTCATATTCTCTCAGTGTCGACTTCCCTCACTGATTGGACGGGAAGTGTGTTTGTATTAATTCTGTGAAGGACAAACCTGCTCCGTGATACAAGCATTTTCTGTGTCTTTTTAAAAATTTCAGCTGATAATTTCTCATTGAAACACAGGAAATCATGAAAGTTTCCCGGCTCCTGCATACTTTTGTGAGCTGATGAAACAAAATAAATCCAATTCCTGCACATAATGAATTCAGGCAGGAGGAGGTGCCTGTATCTCAATGATAAGATATTGGATCTGATGAAGAAAGTTTTTTGAAGGGCGATATGTTCCTGTGTGAAGCCGGGAAGGGGTTTGGTTTTCCACTTTAAACTTTGATCCTTCCGTTAGTTCTTTGTGTGCAGCAGTTTCTGGTGGTGTTATTGAGTCAGGAAAGTTGGTCAAGACAGTGGGAGAATTCCCCGCGCTCCTTTCAATAGCGCAGGGGAACCTTCATCAACATCAGGGCTCAATTTAATCATCTCTTCAAAAACCTGCTGCCAGTTATTGTTCAGGGTTACATTGAGCTGGGACACCGAGGTTAGTGACTTAATGAAATCAGTTCTTCATACAGAAAACATTAGCCCCTCACACACTCTGATCAATTAGACCCTCTATCCTTTATTAATGATTCATTTGTTGTGATTTTGAGTGCCACCCGAGTTGAGTTTTCAGTCAGATTTCATGTCTAATTGAGCAAAACCGAAACTGGTTAAGGGAAAAGGAACATACACTTTCTGTCAGAAAGGGGCAGCTAATTTGCACAGAGGAAACTCCCACAAACATCAATGTGATCATACTTCGGGCTGTTGATTGATGGATAGATATCAGCCAGTACTCGGGACGGGGATAACTCCATTGCTCGTTTGTTTTCTACCGCAGCACCATCCGATCACTTACAATAAAATGAGAGGATGGACGGTGCTTTGTTTTAATGTCTCTTCTGAAGGACAGCACCTCCCTCAGTACTGGAGTGTCAGCCTTCCATGTTACAAGAAAATTTCGTAGTGGGATTTGAAGAAAGACTCCTGTGTTTTAAAGGAGACTGTGACCAAGTCAGCCCCAGTGAAAGTGTTTAAGAAATCGCCCAATCTACAGGTACATGACTCGGGTAAATATGTGGTCATCCCCTGTCAGGTCACATGACAGCTGGAGCCACAAGGCATCACAGCCAGATTTGTGACTGGATTCAAACCCAAAATCCTGTCTCAATGACATTTCAAATAAAGCTGTCGGCTGCTTGAAAACACAACAGTTAAACTTTCTGCCTGATCATGAGAGCGACTGTGACATTTACAAAACTAAATCATTAGATAAATAGTTCAAAAACCATCAAGTTTGAAATCCTATGAGGAAAAGTCAAGTTATTATTGAGAACTCTGCTGAGAAAGCTTCATTGGACAGCACAGAAGTCAGGTGAAGAGTCTGAGTAAATCGACACCAGCGAACAAGTCAACACTAAAACTGAATCAACTCTTGTGAAGATCAATGAGTAAAAGCTGAGTGCTCCGTGCACCATCAACTCATCAAGTAGATGTATTGTCTGGATAAAGCGTTCTGTTTAGAACAGGATTTATTGAACTGAGGCACGTTATTGCAGAACAAATAAGTCACTTCTAGATTTTCCTTTGAAAACATAGAAGCTAGGAGCAAACTTCCAGTTTGTTGATATATTGAATTCAGATAAACTGGAATTACAATGCAAATGAATTCATATTCAAAATCAAACCTTCCTTTCAGGTAAATTACGTGGAACAATTAAATTACAAACAAGAACTCAAGTGACCTGTGAGCTCAAACACAGAGAGAGTAAATTTCAGAGTGAAGACTTAAAAAATTCAATTATTTGCAAGTGAGGGTTAAGTGCAGTGGGGGAAGGAGCTGCTGTGTAATTTTAACCGAGATACTGCAGCAAAAGTACAAGAGGGAAGGAGTGGAACTCTCTAAATTTTAACCGGGAGACTAGAGCAAAAGTACAAGAGGGAAGGAGTGGAACTCTCTAAATTTTAACCGAGAGACTACAGCAAAAGTACAAGAGAGAAGGAGTGGAACTCTCTAAATAACGAGAACTTTAATTAAATAGACAACTCATTTCAGTGAAATGTTGGGACAGCTGAGAGCTGTTGCCTACACATCCTGTGCTCTGTGGAAACTCCAAATAAGACCGATGATAATAGTCAGATTCATAATACATTACAGAACCAAGCAGAATACAGAAAGTGCAGAGGAGAGATGAGAAAAGGAAATTAGATCAGAAGAGAGAGCGTATGAGAAAAGATTTGCAGGTAACAATCGAAAACACAGAAGATTTTTTACCAGCATAAGGGCAGTCACTGAAAGGGGGGCTGATTTGGAGATCCTGTGCGGGGAGAGGGCATGGCTGACGTACTAAATGAGAACATACAAACAAACTAATTAGCAGCAGGAGTAGGCCACTCAGCCCCTCGAGCCTGCTCCGCCATTGTAACCTCAACTTCATATTCCTGCCTACCCCCAATAACCTTTCACCCACCCCCCCCCCAACCCTTGTTAATCAAGAATCTATCCAACTCTGCCTTTTAAATATTCAAAGTCTCTGCTTCCACCAGCTTTGAGGAAGAAAGCTCCAAAGACGCTCGACCCTCGGATAGAAAAGAAACTCTGTCTGAAATGAGCGACCCCTTATTTCTAAACAGTAACCTCTAGTTCCAGATTCTGGTACAAGAGGAAACGTGTTCTCCACCTCCACCCTGTCAAGACCCTCAGGATCTTAAAGGTTTGAATCTAGTTGTCTCTTACTCTCCTGAACTCCAGGCGATACAAGCCTAACCTGTTCAACCTCACCTCATAAGACAACCGGCCCATCCCTGGTATTTGCCTCGTAAACTTTGCGCTAACCCTGTCATCACCAAACAAGCGGATGCTGCTAATGTCATTGGTGGGGAAATTGGATAGGATGAAAAGGATGCTATCACAAGGCTGGCACCGCTCACAGTAGAAAAGCTGCTCGATCCGCATCGGATACACCTTGGATTACTGAGGGAATGAAGGGTGGAAATAGCAGGGATTCGAGCCACAATCTTTCAATCCTCCTTGGATACGGGAGTGAAGCCAGACAACTGCAGGTTGTTCATGTTACATCCGTGTTTAAAATGGAGAGGGATAAACCCAGTAACTACAGAGCAGTTAGTCTCATGCTGGTGGTGGGGAAACGTTTAAAGACAATAATCCGGAACAAAATTCATTGTCACTTGGTAGAACATGAGTTGATAAATGATAACCAGCACAGATTGTTTAACAGAAAATCAGCACTGAAATACTTAATACAGCTCTTTGGTGACGTGTCAGAGAACATTGACCAGGGAAGTGAGGATGATGATGTGTGTCTGGACTTCCAAAGGGATTTGAAAAAGTCCCACATAATGAACTTGGTAAAATTCCAGCAGCTGGGATTAAAGGGGCAGCGACAGCATGGATACATAATTGAATAAGGGACAAAAAGGGTAAAGTTGTGGCGAGCTCTGAAGAAGAGTCATATGGACTCAAACGTTAACTCTGTTTCTCTCTGCACAGATGCTGCCAGGGCTGCTGAGTTTTTACAGCATTTTCTGTTTTATTGTACATTTTAATAACTTCCAGCCTATATTCAAGTTTGCTGATAACACTAGGTTAGGTGACATGGTTAGTAGCGTATGTGGGAGCAGCAAGTTTTAAAGTGTCAATGACAGATTCAGTGAGTGAATAAAACTGTGGCCGGTGGTGGTCAACACTGGGAAGAATGAGGTCATCCATCTTGATCTAAAGAAAGATCCGAGAATTTCCTAAACAGTCAGAATCTTGGGACTATGCCGGAGGAGCCGAGAGTGAGAGCTGAGTGAGACCGGAGGGTGGAGAAAGAGTCTGCATAGATATGTAGATGCTAAAGTGAGTAGGGATAAAATGCAAGTACAATGTAGTAAAATGTCAGCTTGCCCACTTCTGCAAGAAGCATAGGAGAGAGGAATATTACTGAGATGGAGAGAGACTGCAGAATCCTGTGGTACAGAGGGATCCTTGTACAAGAATTACAAAAAAATGTTTCGATGACATTGCAGAATGCTGCAGTACAGATGGATATGGGTGCCGCTGTATAAGAATCATTGAAAAAAAAGTTATCATTTAGGTGCGTCAAATACTTAGGAGGGCAGGTGGAATGTTGATCTTAAATACAAGGGGACTGGAATAGAAAAGCGGAGAAGCCTTGATGCAACTGTTCAGGGCATTGGCGAGACCACACCTAGAATAATGGGTGCTGATTTGGCCTGATTACTGAAGGATGGATATACTTGCTTTGGAGTCAGTTCCCGAGAAAGGTGACTGGGATATTCCCTTGACTGAGGGGGTTTTCTAATGAGGAAGAGTTGATCAGGTTGGAACTAAACTCACTCGAATTTAGAATGACTTAACAATATGATAGTGAATGAGCATCTGGCAATGGGTGAACGCAATATGTTAGAGACAGACATTCAGTTCGAGCAGAAAGGTCGCATACATGATAGTTATCACCTCAAGTAAGGCCAATAAGGATGGAATTTAGCGGTAAACTGAGGACGTTAAATTCCCATCAGCTGTTAACAGGTAAAACAAGACAGGAAACAATCAGAGGTACTCAAAGAATAATTTAGTGTAATCTGTACCGAAGGAATGAAACTCATGATAATTATGGTTAATTATTATGGTTAATATTATTAATAATGGGGATGGAATTCCATAAATTAAACCAGTGATTAAGAAGGAATGACAATTTCTGTCCAGATAATGATGAACTGTGTATTTGGTGCGATGCTGTCTCCGCTATGCTGATAGTTTTGTCCTTCTCGGTGGTTCATGTCACAGGGAGGACGCTGCTGTTCAAATAAAGATGACGAATTACTGCAGGGTGTCCTATAGATCGGAAAACCTGCGGCTAAGTTCCCCTCCGAGTCAATCATCATCCTGACATGTAAATATATCGCCGTTCCTTCACTGTCGCTGGGTCAAAATCCTGGAACTTCCTTCCTAACAGCACTGTGGGTGTACCTACACCACACGGAACGCAGCAGTTCAAGAAATCAGCCCACCACCACCATCTCAAGGGCAACTCGGGATGGGCAAATAATTCCGGCCCAGCCAGCGAAACCAACATCCCGTGAATTAACTTTAAAACATATGAACTTCACGATGTTGCTTCCATCTAAGAGGATGTTTTTTTCTATTCAGATAATCATAGTGATAGTGAAGAGGAGGTGGCCACTCCGGCCATTTGTGTCTGTGCCAGTTCTTTGGGGTCAATGGGCTGAGGGAATTGGCTCGGATGAGTTCACAGAATTTCCAGCTTGTGTCCGTCTGTGACTAAATGCCATATCAGAGATTTGTTGAAGATTGAATTTTTGCAGGAAGCTGATGTAAATAACAGAGACGATTAGTGGGTAACAGGAAATGCTCCCTTTTGGCATTAATGAGAATGTAAATAGCAGAGGATGGTTTCGATCCATCGACCTCTGGGTCATGGGCCCAGCACGCTTCCGCTGCGCCACTCTGCTGCTTGGTATTTAATGTTTACTGTTCCATTATGGTGTTAAAGTGTTTCACATGTTTAGAATATATTTCCTGCTGTGGAATTGTGCTCTCTGGTGTTGAGAAATGTTCTTTGTTGTTGTGTAAAATGCTTCCTTGCAGTACAAACGTGTTCCCGGTTGTACAAATATGATGGCCGAGCCAGCGAATCTTATCCATTGAATTTAAAAAAAAGTTCCGCTCTGGTGCACTTCTCAGCTCTGGCCAGTAGATGTCAGCACACTCAGAGAGCGACAGAACAGACAAGAACCGTTCACATTTTATTGGACGGCGAAGGGAGGTTTTTGAAATTACGAACGGTGGTGATGACATTTCATGATATTTTGTTGTACCAAGCAGAATTTATAATGTTGTGCTGAAACCTTCAGACCGTTGTTTTGTATTTTGTCTTCACTGCCCTTTTCTGGCCCATTTTTTGAACGTGGGATTCAATATCTATGTCACTCACTGGTACTGTGTGAAACTGAAAAACATTCTGAACCTGTCAGTCTTGGTTACTGTATGTGAGTGTGGAGACAATGTCAGCGGAACTGCCAATGTGTTTGGATTTATTATGACAGTCACTCTCTTGGACAGTATATTTGTGTTATATTCCATTCCTATCTGTATCAGTGTTTTCTGATACTGAAGAAAGGTGGGTTACATTCTGAAACTGTCAGTGGAACTGTATGTGTGGAAGGATTTTGCTCTATCAGTCAGCTTCTGGTGCTGAAAGTGAGTGTTGGAGTCATTCTGTGTCTCTCATTCTCTGGTACAATATACCTGTGTCATATTCAGACTGCACATTGCATTTTCTGGTATTGTATGAGCGTCTGGTCACTTTTGGAGCCTGCCAGTAGAACTGTAGGTGTGCAAGTGTTTTGTTCTCAGTCACTTTCTGGTAATGCAAATGAGTTTGGGACTCATTCTGAATCTCATAATGGTGTGTGTGTGTGTGTGTGTGTTTAACTCTATCAGTCAGTACTTCTGTACGTGAACATGGAAATCATTCTGAATCTGAAGTCTTTGGTGCCCTTTTTTATTCATTCATGGGATGTTGGCTTCGCTGGCTAGGCCAGCAGTTATTGTCCATCCTTAATTGCCCTTGAGTAGGTGGTGGTGAGCTACCTTCTTGAACCACTGCAGTGCATTTGGAGCAGGAACATCCTCAGTACTATTCAGAAGGGAGTTCCAGGATTTTGACCCAGTGACAGTGAAGGAACAGCGATATATTTCCAAGTCAGGATTTTGAGTGTAGTATCCACTCTGTATCCGTTACATACATGTCAGACTCTCGTAACGTGTGTGAGCACAGCATTCAAAGCAGATCTGTCAATGGCACTCTGTATCTGTGATATTGTAAAGTAAGTGTGGGAGTCATATGTTTCTTTCATCACTTGGCTGTGTTTGTGAGCATGAGATTCATTCTGTATCTGTCGGTGCGATTAATTTTACGTCTGTCAAACTTTGGTATTATAAAAAAAATGTGAGATTCAATTGGTGTTTTTCAATCATCAGTATTGTTTGTGAAAGTGGAGTTTATTGTGTGTGTGTTAGTGTGTGGTCTTCCATTTGTATCCGTCAGCATCTGTTACTCTATGTGATTCTTGGACTCTTTCTAAATCTCTCAGTGGGACAATTGGTGTGTCATATTTCTTTAGTATCACTCAGATTCAGCTATTGTGAGTGAGTGCAGTGAACAGCCTGTATCTTTCAGCATCTGGCACTGAAAATGCGCTTGAGAATTATTCTCTGCTTCGGTGAGTGTGAGATTCATTATATAACTTTCAGTCTCTGGGACTAATTATAAGTTTTGATTCATTCCACATACATTTCCAGCAGAACAAGTCACTGATGTGGTAGGTTTAAAGCAAACAATGTGTGTCAGCTTTGGCTGAGTATTAAATCCCAGTCACTGTGAACACAACTGTGAAAGATAATGTATCCTTCAGTCTGATCCTGGATTGGTCCGCAAGTGTAACTCCAGCTTGTACGAAATGATTTGATATGTGGCTTTCAGTCTGATTCTAAGTCAGAATTTCCACACAAATGCAAAATGGAGCTCAGTCCTGAATTGGTAAAGTATCTTTAATTTGACGCTGTGTGAGGATTGAGAACTAGCATGTAGTTTATAGCTCAATCCATACTCATCAAATTAATATTGTATCTCAGTTTCTGAATCAGGGTGAGTTTTAACCAGAATCTGAGTTTGGATCTCAGGTTATACTCACTTTCAGAATATCTCAAACTGATAGTGCACTTGAGGTTTGGATTTGTATCTAATGTATGTGTCAGGACAAAATGTGGGAATTAATACTGCAATTTATAATCTAATGATGTGTGCAAATATTGGACCGGTGCTTAACATGAATCTCAATGTACATTATTAATGTTAAACCTGTAAACTTGAAACTGGAAACATGCATCAGTTTTATTGGACATTTAGTTTGTAGCTGAGGCTGTACTATTGTGGGATTGACCTGCTAAAAATTGGATCGTGGGTGAGAATGTGGATTACCCGTCTGTGGTACTGAGTCGAGGTAACATGGGAACAACGTCTATCTCTCCTGCACTGTTTGATTGATGGATGGAAAGTGTGACTCTGGAACTATTTCTGCTGTCTGAGACTGAAATTGATGTCCTGTCTGTGTCTCTGCGCTCTGTCAGTGATAATGTACGGACTGTGTGGGAGGACCTGGCGGGAATCTTCATTCTAGCTTGGCTGGAGGAAACACCATATTTATTCTGGTTCCTTCAATTATTTGCCTGTTGGAAAAAAGTATATTTTAGGACTCAAGTACAGGTGGGGTAGAAGATACAGTTTCCATCAGTTTGACCTCTATAAATAATCATTGTGAATGTTTTGAGAAACTTTAGTTAGGCTCAAGCTCTGATTGGTCAGTCCATTCTCAATCCAAATCTTCAACCAATCGGAGAACCAGGTAGAAGGAATTGGAAGTGCCGATTGGCTTATATTTTATTGGCTGATAAACTCGAAAAGCCCGCCAATTTGAGGGGAAAAAAAGATAATAGCCAAACGGCTTAATTTCCAGGCAATTTTAATCCCACACTTTCGGAGCTGTAATATTGCATTTTGCGTCACAGAATCCTGGCGCTATTTTAGGAACAGATTAACTTTCTCAATCTCTTATCTGTAACTGGCGGTAACAAAGCAGCGATTTAAAACAGAGCCAATGGAAACGCAATAACATAGGTTACCAACCGACTCCTTCACACAGGCTTCGCCGGGACAGAGAGAAACGGCTGATTTCTGATCCTCTCCCCTGAAAGCGGCCGGGAATGTTACATTCGGAAGAGCGGAGCGCTCCAGCAGCCACACGCTCAGCATAGCTGCTGTTTCTCAAGAGCCTGTGGACACGGCCCGCGGAGAGCTGCAGTCCAGCCCGGGAGGAGCGAGACTTGACTTTGGCTTTGTCCTGGGCTCTACCGCCGGTCTTTCTACAATCTTACACACACTTACACCACGAATGAAGAATTCCTCCCGCACTCACCCTTCCCCGATCTTCTGGGGAATGTAGTCAGCCGACTTCCGAATTGTCAATGTTCGTAATCTCATTGGGTGGCTTTTGTAACCAATCAGAGTGCAGCCTATTTCACCAACTTTCAAAGATCAATGAGAAAATGGGCCGGAGATTGACTGAACCAAACTGGCAGAGCTGAAACGGGTTTTCAAATTGAAAATAAGCGCCAATGTATTTGAGAATGGCTGAAAAAAAGAGACATGTCAAAGCTTTTTCTTCTGCACTCAACAGGACACTCCCAAAATAACCAATATAAGGGGAAGACAACAATTTATACTGATAGAGAATATACTTCAGGGTGGAAAGTGACTGTCTTAGGCCCGGTCATGAGCTTGTGTGATACACAGCGCGAAATGATCTGATCAGGGTAGCCATTACCCTGCAGGATGTTTTTTATGAGCCCGGTTTCAGCATCAAGCTTGCACGGTGAGCAAATGGCTCGGGTCTATTTACAAGGTTGCCGATAAGACCAATCTTACAGAGCGTGGAACTGTAAGAATCCCAACGCGTAGATTGACCAGTGAAGGTCGGCTTGCGGTAAACCTGGTAGAGAATCCTCTGGAAGATTTCTCATCTAGTGTGTCAAGGGAGGGGAGATATTTTGACTGCTCTATTTCATAGGTGAATTTGAGCGCAGGATGGAGCCCATAAAGACATGTAAGGAAATTGTTACATGCAGCTGCGGATTTAAATATAGCAAACGTATGATCCACATATCGGAAATAGGCGAGAGGGAGGAGGTGAAGCATCTTTCCAGCCAAGGCCCGAATTTTACGATCGAAAAACGTGAGTGATGAAAATGTTAGAATTATTTTATTTCGTTAGTCCATTATTTTCTTGTTGGAAATCTTCCCACACTTTCTGTTGTTCTTTATCTCATTTTGGAAACCACAGAGATTAACTCCTCGAGTCCGGAATTGTGGTCTGACCACGGGTAAGGCGGAAAAATAAGCAGCAACTGCGGGGAATCGAACTCCGGTCAACTGCTTGGAAGGCAGCTATGCTCACCACTATACCACCATCGCACACTTTTTTTAATTACAGTCAGCATTTATAGTACCGCGAAACACACTATATCTTTAGCATATTGTGTCTGATTGATAAACTGTTTTGCAATAATTCTCACCATGTTTATGTCGTTTCACATTCATTTAAAATGTCCCCATAGAAGTTACCTCTTTGCACGTCTCACATGCAGCCAGCAGACGGCACCAGTCCACAATAAATTGGCTCCTGCTGTTTCTGTGGACACATCGAGACAGGAAAAGGCCTGTAACAAAAACAGAAATACCTGGAAAAACTCAGCAGGTCTGGCAGCATCGGCGGAGAGGAGCACAGTTGATGTTTCGAGTCCTCATGACCCTTGAACATAACTAAGTAAAAATAGGGACGGGGGTGAAATATAAGCTAGTTTAAGGGGGCGGGGGAGAGGGTGGTGTTGTTTGGACGAGCAAGCAGTGATAGGAGGAGATAACCAAATGACTGTGGGGTTCATTCTGTCTCTATCAGGCTTTGATTCTGAACGTCTGCTCATGATTCCTCTGTGTCTGTAAGTCTGGGCTACTGTGTGAAAGTCTGATTCATTCTCTATTTCTACATCTCAGACAGTTTGAAATTCATTCCGTATCTACTGGTCAGTGATACTGTGTGAGATGTGGGATTCATTCTGCATGTGTCAGTCTCTGGTGCTGTCTGTGTATTGGGCAGTTTGTCCGTGCCTGGTAACGTATAGGGTTTGTCCAGTAGTTCACCATGTCCAGTTTTGTGTGTGAATGTGGGGTTTATTTTATTGTTCTCAATCTTTGATGTTGCTTATGACTCTGGGATTAATTCTGGATCTGTACTCAATAGTTATCTCAGGCATGGTGTTGTACATGATTCACATCTTAATACCTGTCAGGAAGGAAACCTCTCATCCCAATCCTTACCCAATTAGGTTTACATGTGATCTTAGAACAAATCACAATAAACAGGTTAACCCTGAACTGCAGTCTACAATGTGAAATAAATGGTTTTGCTGACCACTCTTGAGATACCTATTAAACACAGATATGGAAGAAAAGTACCCTCACATACAGCTCCCAAGTCACATAGAGTACGAATCCCACTCACATACACAGTCCCAGTAACCGAGTGATATACAATTAATCCCACAGTAACTCTCTGCCCCAGATGTAGACATATATTAAAATACATTATTCCAAATTCCAATTCAGTACCAGATTTTGACAAATACAGAATGAGCCCTGCATGCACATACAGACACACACAAAGATAGTGACTGATACAGGATGTGACACAAATTCACATGCAGTACCATGGAATAAAAGTTAAATGTTAAATCCCGCCATCAATTCCAGTACCGGAAAATAATGCACACAAAATGAATTTTACTGACATTCATTAACAGAGATTGTAAGATACAGAATGAATCCCATAGTCCTTTTCAGTTCCAGATACTGACAGATGCAGAATTAATTGCAGAATTACCTGGAAAAACTCAGCAGGTCTGGCAGCATCGGTGGAGAAGAAATCAGTTAACGTTTCGAGCCTTCACGGCCCTTCGGCAGAACTGAAGCATAGTTAGGAGAAAGGAGAAATATAAGCTGGTTTAAGGTGGGGGGGGAGGGGGGGGGGCGGGGGGAGAGAGAAGTTGAGGGTGTGGTGATTGTGGTGATAAGCAAGCAGTGATAGGAGCAGATAATCAAAAGATGTCACAGACAAAAGGATCAAAGAGGTGTTGAAGGTGGTGATATTTGTCTAAGAAAAGTGCTAATTAAGAATGGAAGACAGGACACTCAAAGTCCAGCTCTAGTGGGGGTGGAGTGGAAAGACTAACAAGGTTTTAGTTTTAGATTTAAAAATAATGGAAATAGGTGGGGAAAGAAGAATCTATATAAGTTATTGAAAAAAAAAAGGGGAGGGGGGAGAAACGGGGTGGGGATGGGGGGAGGGGTACTTTAAGATCTAAAGTTGTTGAATTCAATATTCAGCCCGGAAGGCTGTAAAGTGCCTAGTCGGAAGATGAGGTGCTGTTCCTCCAGTTTGCGTTGGGCTTCACTGGAACAATGCAGCAAGGCAAGGACAGACATGTGGGCAAGAGAACAGGGTGGAGTGTTAAAATGGCAAGTGACAGGGAGGTTTGGGTCTTTCTTGCGGACAGACCGCAGGTGTTCTGCAAAACGGTCGCCCAGTTTGCGTTTGGTCTCTCCAATGTAGAGGAGACCGCATTGGGAGCAACGAATGCAGTAGACTAAGTTAGGGGAAATGCAAGTGAAATGCTGCTTCACTTGAAAGGAGTGTTTGGGCCCTTGGACGGTGAGGAGAGAGGAAGTGAAGGGGCAGGTGTTGCATCTTCTGCGTGGGCATGGGGAGGTGCCATAGGTGGGGGTTGAGGAGTAGGGGGTGATGGAGGAGTGGACCAGGGTGCGCCGGAGGGAACGATCCCTACGGAATGCCGTCAGGGGGGGTGAAGGGAAGATGTGTTTGGTGGTGGCATCATACTGGAGTTGGCGGAAATGGCGGTGGATGATCCTTTGAATGCGGAGGCTGGTGGGGTGATAAGTGAGGACAAGGGGGACCCTATCATGTTTCTTGGAAGGAGGAGAAGGCGTGAGGGAGAATGCACGGGATATGGGCCGGTTCCGGTTGAGGGCCCTGTCAACGACCGTGGATGGAAAACCTCAGTTAAGGAAGAAGGAGGACATTTCAGAGGAGCTGTTTCTGAAGGTAGCGTCATCAGAACAGATGCGATGGAGGCGAAGGAACTGAGAGAATGGGATGGAGTCTTTACAGGAAGCGGGGTGTGAGGAGCTGTAGTCGAGGTAGCTGTGGGAGTCGGTAGGCTTGTAATGGATATTGGTGGACAGTCTATCATCAGAAATTGAGACAGAGAGGTCAAGGAAGGGAAGAGAAGTGTCAGAGATGGACCATGTGAAAATGATGGAGGGGTGGAGATTGGAAGCAAAATTAATCAATTTTTCCATCTCCAATATTCTCCCTCCACTTGGACCCCCCCCTCTGGATTATTACCTTCTCTTGATCTTTTCATTGAGAACTGTCGGCGTGACATTAGCCATCTCAATTTCTCTGTTCCTCTCACCCATTCTAATCTGTCTCTCTCTGAACTCACTGCACTCCGTTCTCTCAGGTCCAACCCCAACATTGTCATCAAATCCGCTGACAAGGGTGGTACTGTTGTTGTCTGGCGCATTGACCTCTACCTCACGGAGGCTGAGCGTCAACTCGCAGAAACTTCCTCCTACCTCTCCCTGGACCATGACCCCACCACAGAACATCAAGCCATTGTTTCCAGGACTGTCACTGACCTCATCTCCTCTGGAGATCTTCCTCCCACAGCTTCCAACTTGATAGTCGCCCAACCTCAGACGTCCCGCTTCTACCTCCTACCCAAAATCCACAAACAGAACTGTCCTGGCAGACCGATCGTGTCAGCCTGTTCCTGCCCCACGGAACTCATTTCTCGTTATCTTGACTCCCTTCTCTCTCCCCTTGTCCAGTCCCTTCCCACCTACATCCGTGATTCCTCTGACACCTTACGTCATGTCAACAATTTCCAGTTCCCTGGCCCCAACCGCTTCCTCTTCACCATGGATGTCCAATCCCTCTACACCTCCATCCCCCACCAGGATGGTCTGAGGGCCCTTAGCTTCTTCCTTGAACAGAGGCCCGAACAATCCCCATCCACCACTACTCTCCTCCGTCTGGCTGAACTTGTTCTCACACTGAACAATTTCACCTTTAACTCCTCTCACTTCCTCCAAATAAAAGGTGTGGCTATGGGTACCCGCATGGGCCCCAGCTATGCCTGTCTCTTTATGGGGTGTGTGGAACATTCCTTGTTCCAGTCCTACTCCGGCCCCCTCCCACAACTCTTTCTCCGGTACATCGATGATTACTTCGGTGCTGCTTCATGCTCTCGTCGGGACCTGGAAAAATTGATTAATTTTGCTTCCAATCTCCACCCTTCCATCATTTTCACATGGTCCATCTCTGATACTTCTCTTCCCTTCCTTGACCTCTCTGTCTCAATTTCTGATGATAGACTGTCCACCAATATCCATTACAAGCCTACGGACTCCCACAGCTACCTCGACTACAGCTCCTCACACCCCGCTTCCTGTGAAGACTCCATCCCATTCTCTCAGTTCCTTCGCCTCCGTCGCATCTGTTCTGATGATGCTACCTTCAAAAACAGCTCCTCTGACATGTCCTCCTTCTTCCTTAACCGAGGTTTTCCATCCACGGTCGTTGACAGGGCCCTCAACTGTCTCCGGCCCATATCCCGTGCATCCTCCCTCATGCCTTCTCCTCCCTCCCAGAAACATGATAGGGTCCCCATTGTCCTCACTTATCACCCCACCAGCCTCCACATTCAAAGGATCATCCTCCGCCATTTCCGCCAACTCCAGTATGATGCCACCACCAAACACATCTTCCCTTCACCCCCCCTGACGGCATTCCGTAGGGATCGTTCCCTCCGGGACACCCTGGTCCACTCCTCCATCACCCCCTACTCCTCAACCCCCACTTATGGCACCTCCCCATGCCCACGCAGAAGATGCAACACCTGCCCCTTCACTTCCTCTCTCCTAACCGTCCAAGGGCCCAAACACTCCTTTCAAGTGAGCAGTATTTCACTTGCATTTCCCCTAATTTAGTCTATGGCATTCGTTGCTCCCAATGCGGTCTCCTCTACATTGGAGAGACCAAACGCAAACTGGGCGACCGTTTTGCAGAACACCTGCGGTCTGTCCGCAAGAAAGACCCAAACCTTCCTGTCACTTGCCATTTTAAAACTCCACCCTGTTCTCTTGCCCACATGTCTGTCCTTGCCTTGCTGCATTGTTCCAGTGAAGCCCAACGCAAACTGGAGGAACAGCACCTCATCTTCCGACTAGGCACTTTACAGCCTTCCGGGCTGAATATTGAATTCAACAACTTTAGATCTTAAACTCCCCCTCCCCCCATCCCCACCCCGTTTCTCCACCCCCCCACCTTTTTTTTTCAATAATTTATATAGATTCTTCTTTCCCCACCTATTTCCATTATTTTTAAATCTAAAACTAAAACCTTGTTAGTCTTTTCCACCCCACCCCCACTAGAGCTGTACTTTGAGTGTCCTGTTTTCCATTCTTAATTAGCACTTTTCTTAGACAAATATCACCACCTTCAACACCTCTTTGATCCTTTTGTCTGTGACATCTTTTGATTATCTGCTCCTATCACTGCTTGCTTATCTCCACAATCACCACACCCTCAACTTCTCTCTCCCCCCACGCCCCCCCACCACCCCCCCCCCCCCACCTTAAACCAGCTTATATTTCACCCCTCTCCTAACTATGCTTCAGTTCTGCCGAAGGGCCGTGAAGGCTCGAAACGTTAACTGATTTTTTCTCCACCGATGCTGCCACACCTGCTGAGAATAAATTCAGAGTCTCATGGCACGTAGAAACGTTGTTTAAACTTGGCATTCGTTTAAATCGCGTGTGTTGAAGTGATGCATTCCCTGCAATGACTTCCCGGGTGTTCGAACCTGGTCCTGATTTCCGGAACTGCCACCACCTCGAGCGTAAAAAAAATGCTGCATTAAGATGGGCTCGTCCGGGAATAGAACCCGGGAGCTCTCGCATATTCATGCAACGAAAGTCCCAAAGCGAGAATCATGCCCCTAGACCAACGAACCACCTGCATAACAAAGCGCAAACAAGGAATCCTTTCATTGTCAGACAAAGTGCATCAATCATAAGCGAATTACAGTACATGCTGGAATTCTTTTCCAATGTTTTAGAAACCCCGGGGACGACTCCAACCAGTGGAGAGTTTCCCGCCTTACTTCCTTTCACTTCAGTTTCGCTGGAGTTCCTTGATGCCACATTAGGTCAAATGCTTCTTTGAACTCAAGTGCAGTCACTTGCACCTCACGTCTTGAGTTCGGCAGTTTTATTTAGGTTTGGACCAAGGCTGCAATGAGGTCAGGAGCTGAGTGACCCCGGAGTTTCTAAAACATTGGAAAATATTTCCAGCATGAACTGTAATTCGCTTATGTTTGATGCACTTTGTGTGACAATGAAAGGATTCCTTGTTTGCGTTTTGTTATGCAGGTGGCTCGTTGGTCTAGGGGCATGATTCTCGCTTTGGGATTTTCGTTGAGTTGATATGCGAGAGGTCCCGGGTTCAAATCCCGGACGAGCCCATCTTAATGCAGCATTTTTATTTCGTGCTCGAGGTGGTGGCGGTTCCGGAAATCAGGACCAGGTTTGAACACCCGGGAAGTCATTGCAGGGAATGCATCACCACAACACACCTGATATAAATGAATGCCAAGTTTAAAGAGCGTTTCTCCGTGCCATGAGACTCTGAATTTATTCTAATGCATCAAATGAGGGAACTGTCTACTTGTGGATTCATGTGGGAGGCTGATTGCACTCAGTTTCAATCTTGACTGAAAGGACAAGCAGAGCTGGGAACCCCAGTGTTTCATTTTAATTTACCACATTTTAGCTGTGTTCCGGTGCTTGCAGTGAGCTGGGAGGGGTTTCTTTTTGCTACCAAATGCTTGTATGTTCCGGTCTTTCCGCGGTGGGTTTTCACACTGTGTAGAAACATGTTGGATATCAGGTTGAAGTGTTGAAGCGTTTCACATCAGTCGGTTTACAACAGTCCGTGATCTGATGTGATGCACATTTATTTTAATGACATAAACTACGTTTCCATCTTTACACATCTGGCCGAATATTCAGTGCTTTTACCAAAGGGGATCATTTATTTCAACGGTTCATGGATGCAAAAAGTATAGAAGGGGGTTTAATAGACCGCATTTTGCGACGAGGTGGCCGAGAGGTTAAGGCGATGGACTGCTAATCCATTGTGCTTTGCACGCGTGGGTTCGAATCCCACCTTCGTCGTTACTTTATCAACTGTTTCCGCCTTATTGCGGCGATTTTGCAGAAGCTCTGCCTGGAATCACTGATGTGATTCTCCAACCCAAGTTATGAGGCCAGCTTGCTTCGGCTTTCCTTGTAAGATCTTGGATTCGATACTTTTGTTCACAATAACATGGAGATCCGACTGAGAGTCCTTTCGACATGATATTTCCATCTCTCTCTAAGGTCAAACATTGGAGCAGTGGAAATATTCCGGGGACTTGGGTTCATTTCCCACCATAGTTGCTGATGGAAATTAAACTCAATAATTAAAACCTGCAATTTAGCACTAATCTCAGTGGTGGTTCTCGGATGTCTTCCCTGGTCTGGCCTCCATATGAGTTTGATCCTTAACTGCCCGCTGAGAAAGCCACTGAGTTCAAGGACAGTTTGAGATGTATAACAAAGACTGGCCTTGCGAGCGATGCTCACATCCCCTGAAATAATGTTTTAAAAGGGTGAATGCGCACCTCACTGATTGGATCTTCCATCAGCCCCTGTAATGGACAGACGTGTTGAATTATAAAGCGCTTTGTGACGTCAAGAAAAAGATCAATTCAGAACATCTCAGTGAAACCGAGGCTCAAACCCACATCTGCGAACAGACGGAAACCAGAATGTTGGCAGTTTTTACAGAGCGATATTGTTGAGCTGAATGTTCACACTGGAAGGCTGTAAAGTTCCTCATTGAAGGATGAGGCGCTGTTCCTCGAGCGAATCTTGAGCTTCATCGGAACATTGCAGGAGTCCGAGAACCGAGTGATCAGGGTGAGAGCCAGGTCGCCATTCATTTCGTTTCACCAGCTTGACTGTGTGGATGAGTTGTTGGACTTTCTGTTAATTTACCGCACATTCTTGGCTATCAGTTTTGTCGCAGGAAAATGCCACTTCAACACTTTCTGTCAAAAGTAACCCCATCTCAACTCTTACTGCCCTGAGAAACTGCCACTTAGACATGTGATGACCAGTAATTGAAGTGAGCACTGCCTAACTTCCCTGACCGTTAATTCCCCCTGAGCTTCTTTACTAAGTCGAATTAAAGCTGAATTTCTGCAACTCCTATAACACAGCTAAAATATGGTCAAGTAATATGAAGCTGTAACCCTCCCGCCCAACCCACCAACATCCGCCGCCACAACACGTCCCTCCCCTCAGTGCATCCCCCCAACTGCCACCACACTCGCCTCCCGGACCCACCACTCCACCCACCCCGGCCCCACAGACACCCCCAGTTCTGCCAGTCTGAATGTTCTTTCAGACAAGCCTACAACTCCATGTTGAAATCAGGCTGTGAACATTTCAACCCGATAGGGCTGTGTTCAAATAGGGTCACATGGTTTTCATGGTTCTGAAAGAAAACATACCTCGGAGACTGTTTTAAAAAGTGGACTTTTTTTTCCTTTGAGAAGAGAAGGACCAACTGCTTGATGTTGTCACGTGCTGGGGGAGTTACTGTGGAACACTGACCCCATCTCAAGGACTGCACACCCTGACCTTTGCCTTGAACCATTGACGTTTAATGTTTGGCAAAATTGTCCCCTTTCTTAAGAAGGGTCATAAGGACTCGAAACGTTGACTTTGTATTTATTTCTCCCCACAGATGCTGTTAGACCATCTGATTTTCTCCAGCATTTTCTGTTTTTGTTTCTGATTTTCAACATCCCCATCATTTTGCTTTAATTTCCCCTATTTCTCTTTTTAATATCGTGGTTTTCTATTATGAGTGTATGTGTGTATGTGTGTTTGTGTGTGTTTGTGAGAGAGGGAGAACGTGTGTGTGTGTGTGTTTGTGAGAGAGGGAGAGCGTGTGTGTGTGTGTTTGTGTGTGTGTGTTTGTGAGAGAGGGAGAGCGTGTGTGTGTGTGTGTGTGTTTGTGAGAGAGGGAGAGCGTGTGTGTGTGTATGTGTGTGTGTGTGTGATTTATGGTATCTCGAAAGATTAATTCGCATAATTTCAGATCCATACTGAATGTTCATAAGCTTTATTTTTCTATTCGAAAATACCTTTTTTTATAATAAACAGACAAATTTATGGTTAATTGAAATAATCCACTTTTAAACCTATTTTATTCTCGGGAACACTGGCGAAGGTAAATAATTGGCCATTTTGGTGAGTGAAATGAACATTTGAGCTAATGTTGCGACCTGTGGAGTAGTGGGACTAGACCAACGGCGCACTCCTCCCATCCCGCTCGTAACAGGGCGCTCACTAAGAAACTTAGCTCCAGGTCACTGTCGACTCCTTCTGTAAAGCAGATGACATATTGGGCTTCTCACTAAACATGCAGAAAACTAAGATCCGATACAAATATCCATGACTGACGAAGACCCCCAGAAACGGCTGCACACAAAGAGCTCTACTGAAAGGTCAAATTATGTTTTTTCAGTGAGTCATAGAAGTGCCCTTAGAGCAGGTTAAGCAGCATTTCCTGTGTTTCAATGGTAAATTCGGATCTGAATTTAAAAGGAAAGGGTAAATATTTGTAATACTCATGAGCTCCGTCCGCCGCATGACAGAGGCGAGCTCATTTCTCGACCTAATCACTGAGAGACACAGACACAAAGAAATAAAAATAAACAAGAGGGAAACAATGGATTAATTTGATTCCAATTACGGTCCCCTGGTTAATGTTAAAAGAAGCACCATTGCAATGGATCAACAGACGGATTTTCAGGAATTTAAATTCCCAATGACCGATCGATGGACCAGAAGCTGGGAACATATGAGAGTTGCACGGCTGTTAGCATAGTTTAATGGGAGCTGAGTTGACCAGCGGTTTTTCATATGTTTTTATCAAGAAAGGTGAAACCGAGCTTTATTCCAGTAACGTGGATCAGCGGGCACAGAGCTGCCCGTGTGCTTTGGAGGAGGGCAAGTCTCCCCTCCCCTCAGAAGCTGCACTGGGTATCCCCAAAAACTGATGGCACGATCAGCTGGCAAATAACACGAGCAGCAGCTGCCCAGTTAAAAGGATTTGCAACTTGTTGCCGAAACCCGGGATTGAACCAGGGACCTTTAGATCTTCAGTCTAACGCTCTCCCAACTGAGCTATTTCGGCTGAGAGTATCTGACGATGGACTGCTAATCCATTGTGCTTTGCACGCGTGGGTTCGAATCCCACCTTCGTCGTTACTTTATCAACTGTTTCCGCCTTATTGCGGTGATTTTGCAGAAGCTCGCCTGGAATCACTGATGTGATTCTCCAACCCAAGTTATGAGGCCAGCTTGCTTCGGCTTTCCTTGTAAGATCTTGGATTCGATACTTTTGTTCACAATAACATGGAGATCCGACTGAGAGTCCTTTCGACATGATATTTCCATCTCTCTCTAAGGTCAAACATTGGAGCAGTGGAAATATTCCGGGGACGTGGGTTCATTTCCCACCATAGTTGTTGATGGAAATTAAATTCACTAATTAAAACCTGCAATTAAACTCTAATCTCAGTGGTGGTTCTCGGATGTCTTCCCTGGTCTGGACTACATATGAGGTTAATTCCTAACTGCCCGCTGAGAAAGACACTGAGTTCAAGGACATTTTGGGATGTGTAACAAAGACTGGCCTTGCGAGCGACGCTCACAGCCCCTGAAATAATGTTTTAAAACGGTGAATGCGCACCTCACTGATTGGATCTTCCATCAGCCCCTGTAATGGACAGACGTGTTGAATAATAAAGCGCTTTGTGACGTCAAGAAAAAGATCAATTCAGAACATCTCAGTGAAACCGAGGCTCAAACCCACATCTGGAACAGAAGGACACCAGAATGTTGGCAGTTTTTACAGAGCGATATTGTTGAGCTGAATGTTCACACTGGAAGGCTGTAAAGTTCCTCATTGAAGGATGAGCCGCTGTTCCTCCAGCGAACCTTGAGCTTCATTGGAAGATTTTGTGACTGGATTCAAACTCAAAATCCTGTCTCAATGACATCTCAAATAATGCAGTCGGCTGCTTGAAATCACAGCAGTTAAACTTTCTGCCTGATCATGAGAGCGATTGTGACGTTTACAAAACGAAATCATTTGATAAAATAGTTCAAAAACCATTAAGTTTGAAATCCTGTGAGGATAAGTCAAGTTATTATGAGAACTCTGCTGAGAAAGCTTCATTGGACAGCACAGAAATCAGGTGAAGAGTCTGAGTAAATCGACACCAGCGAACAAGTCAACATCAAAACTGAATCAACTCTTGTGAAGATCAGTGAGGAAAAGCTGAGTGCTCCGTGCACCATCAGCTGATCAAGTGGATGCATTGTCTGGATAAAGCGTTCTGTTTAGAACAGGATTTATTGACCTGAGTTGAGCAGGCACGTTATTGCAGAACAAATAAGTCACCTCTAGATTTTCCCTTGCAAACATAGAAACTAGGAGCAAACTTCTAGTTTGTTGATATATTGAATTGAAATAAACTGGAATTACAGTGCAAATGAATTGATATTCAAAATCAAATCTTACTTTCAGGTAAATTACGTGGAGCAATAATATTACAAACAAGAACTCAAGTGACCTGTGAGCTCAAACACAGAGAGAGTAAATTTCAGAGTGAAGACTTAAAAAATTCAATTATTTGCAAGTGAGGGTTAAGTGCAGAGGGGGAAGGAGCTGCTGTGTAATTTTAACCGAGATACTGCAGCAAAAGTACAAGAGGGAAGGAGTGGAACTCTCTAAATAACGAAAACTTTACTTAAATAGACAACTCATTTCAGTGAAATGTTGGGACAGCTGAGAGCTGTTGCCTACACATCCTGTGCTCTGTGGGAACTCCAAATAAGTCTGATGATAATAGTCAGATTCATAATACATTAGCGAACCAAGCAGAATACAGAAAGTGCAGAGGAGAAATGGAAAAAGGAAATTAGATCAGAAGGGAGAGCGTTTGAGAAAAGATTTTTTACCAGCATAAGTGCAGTCACTTTAAGTGGGGCTGATTTGGAGATCCTGTCTGGGGAGAGGGCATGGCTGATGTACTAAATGAGAACATACAAACAAACTAATTAGCAGCAGGAGTAGCCCACTCAGCCCCTCGAGCCTTCTCCACCATTCATTAAGACCCTGCCTGATCTGATTGTAACCTCAGCCTCACATTACTTCCTACCCCCAATAACCTTTCACTCCCCCCCTTGTTATTCAAGAATCTATCTAACTCTGCCGTTAAAATATTCAAAGACTCTGCTTCTACGAGCTTTTGAGGAAGAGATCTCCAAAGACGCTCGACCCACAGATAGAAAAGAAATTCTTAACTCTGTCTGAAATGAGCGACCCCTTATTTGTAAACAGTGACCCCTAGTTCCAGATTCTGCTACAACAGGAAACGTGCTCTCCACCTCCACCCTGTCAAGACCCTCAGGATCGTAAAGGTTTGAATCTAGTTGCCTCTTACTCTCCTGAACTCCATGTGATACAAGCCTAACCTGTTCAATCTCACTTCATAAGACAACCGGCCCATCCCTGGTATTTGCCTCGGAAACTTTGCACTAAACCTGTCATCACAAAACAAGCGAATGCTGCTAATGTCATTGGTGGGGAAATTGGATAGGGTGAAAATAGATGAAGTGGAAGCTATCACAAGGCTGGCACCGCTCACAGTAGAAAAGCTGCTCAATCAACATCGGATACATCTTGGATTACTGAGGGAATGAAGGGTGGAAATAGCGGAGACTCGAGCCACAATCTTTCAATCCTCCTTGGATATGGGAGTGAAGCCAAACAACTGCAGATTGTTCATGTTACATCCGTGTTTAAAATGGAGAGGGATAAATCCAGTAACTACAGAGCAGTTAGTCTCATGCTGGTGGTGGGGAAATGTTTAAAGACAATAATCCAGAACAAAATTCATTGTCGCTCGGTAGAACATGAGTTGATAAATAATAACCAGCACAGATTGTTTAACAGAAAATCAGCACTGAAATACTTAATACAGCTCTTTGATGACGTGTCAGAGAACATTGACCAGGGACGTGAGCATGATGAAGTGTGTCTGGACTTCCAAAGGGATTTGCAAAAGTCCCACATAATGAACTTGGTAAAATTCCAGCAGCTGGGATTAAAGGGGCAGCGACAGCATGGATACAAAATTGAATAAGGGACATAAAGGGTAAAGTTGTGGCGAGCTCTGAAGAAGAGTCATATGGACTCAAACGTTAACTCTGTTCCTCTCTGCACAGATGCTGCCAGGGCTGCTGAGTTTTTACAGCATTTTCTGTTTTATTGTACATTTTAATAACTTCCAGCCTATATTCAAGTTTGCTGATAACACTAGGTTAGGTGACATGGTTAGTAGCGTATGTGGGAGTAGCAAGTTTCAAAGGGTCATTGACAGATTCAGTGAGTGAATAAAACTGTGGTCGGTGGTGGTCAACACTGGGAAGTGTGAGGTCATCCATCTTGAACTAAAGAAAGATCCGAGAATTTCCTAAACAGTCAGAATCTTGGGAATATGCCAGAGGAGCTGAGAGTGAGAGCTGAGTGAGACCGGAGGGCGGAGAAAGAGTCTGCATAGATATGTAGATGTTCAAGTGAGTGGGGATAAAATGCAAGTACAATGTAGTAAAATGTCAGAAATGTCTCTTCTGCAAGAAGCATAGGAGAGAGGAATTTTACTTAGATGGAGAGAGACTGCAGAATCCTGTGGTACAGAGGCATCCTTGTACAAGAATTACAAAAAATGTTTAGATGACATTGCAGAATGCTGCAGTACAGATGGATATGGGTGCCTCTGTATAAGAATCATTGATAAAAAGTTATTATTTAGGTGCGTCAAATACTTAGGAGCGCATGCGAAATGTTGGTCTTAATTGCAAGGGGACTGGAATAGAAAAGCGGAGAAGCCTTTTTGCAACTGTACAGGGCATTGGCGAGACCACACCTAGAATAATTGGTGTTGATTTGTCCTGATTACTGAAGGATGGACATAACTTGCATTGAAGGCAGTTCCCGAGAAAGGTGACTGGGGTATCCCCTCGACTGAGGGGGTTTTCTAATGAGGTAGAGTTGATCAGGTTGGATCGAGACTCACTGGAATTTCGAATGACTTAACAATATGATAGTGAATAGTAGGTGGCCACACCGGCCATTTGCGTCTGTGCCAATTCTTTGGGGTCAATGGGCTGAGGGAATTGGCTCGGATGTGTTCACAGCATTTACAGCTTGTGTCCGTCTGTGACTAAACACCATGTTCAAGATTGAATTTTTGCATTAAGCTCATGCAAATAACGGACATGCTTGTGGGCAACAGAAAATGCTCCCTTTTGGCATTAATGAGAATGTTAATAGCAGAGGATGGTTTCAATCCATCGACCTCTGGGTTATGGACCCTGCACGCTTCCGCTGCGCCACTCTGCTGCTTGGTCTTTAATGTCTACTGTTCCATTATAGTTTTAAAGTGTTTCACATGTTTAGAATATATTTCCTGCTGTGGAATTGTGCTCTCTGGTGTTGAGAAATGTTCTTTGTTGTTGTGTAAAATGCTTCCCTGCAGTACAAACGTGTTCCCGGTTGTACAAATATGATGGCCGAGCCAGCGAATCTCGTATCCATTGAATTTTTAAAAAAGTTCCGCTCTTGTGCACTTCTCAGCCCTGGCCAGTAGATGTCAGCACACTCAGAGAGCGACAGGACAGAGAAGAACCGTTCATATTTTATTGGACGGCGAAGGGATTTATTTGTAATTACTAACGGTGAAGATGACATTTCATAATATTTTGTTATACCAAGCAGAAGTCATAATGTTGTGCTGAAACCGTCAGGTTGTAGTTTTGTATTTGAGAGTGAGATACATTCTTCACTGCCCTTTTCTGGCCCATTTTGTAAATGTGGGATTCAATATCTATGTCACTCACTGGTACTGTGTGAAACTGAGAGACATTCTGAACCTGTCAGTCCTGGTTACTGTATGTGAGTGTGGAGACATTGTCAGTGGATCTGCCAATATGTTTGGATTTATTCTGTAACAGTCACTCTCTTGGACAGGATATTTGCGTTATATTCCATTCCTATCTGTATCAGTATTTTCTGATACTGAGAGAGGTGGTTTACATTCTGAAACTGATAGTGGAACTGCATGTGGAAAGATTTTGCTCCATCAGTCAGCTTCTGGTGCTGAAAGTGAGTGTTGGAGTCTTTCTGTGTCTCTCATTCTCTGGTACAATATACCTGTGTCATATTCAGACTGCATATTGCATTTTCTGGTATTGTATGAGGACACTTTTTGAGCCTTCCCGTAGAACTGCAGGTGTGCAAGTGTTATGTACTCAATCACTTTCTGGAAATGCAAATGAGTTTGGGACTCATTCTGAATCTTTTAATGATGTGTGTGTGTTTAACTCTATCAATCAGTACTTCTGCATGTGAACGTGGAAATCATTCTGAATCTGAAGTCTTTGGTGCCCTTTTTTTATTCATTCGTGGGATGTTGGCTTCGCTGGCTAGGCCAGCAGTTATTGTCCATCCTTAGTTGCCCTTGAGAAGCTGGTGGTGAGCTACCTTCTTGAGCCACTGCAGTGCATGTGGTGTAGGTACATCCCCAGTACTATTCGGAAGGGAGTTCCAGGATTTTGACCCAGTGAGTGAAGGAACAGCAATATATTTCCAAGTCAGGATTTTGAGTGTAGTATCCATTCTCTATCCGTTACATACATGTCAGACTCTCGTAACGTGTGTGAGTATAAGATTCAATACAGATCTGTCAATGGCACTCTGTATCTGTGATATTGTAAAAGAAGTGAGGGAATCATATGTTTCTTTCATCACTTGGTTCTGTTTGTGAGCATGAGATTCATTCTGAATCAGGTCTGTCAAACTTTGGTATAAAAAATAGTGAGGTTCAATTGGTGTTTTTTCAATCATTGGTATTGTATGTGAAAGTGGAGTTTATAGTGTGTGTGCTAGTGTGTGGTCTCCCATTTGTATCTGTCAGCATCTGTTACTCTATGTGATGCTTGGACTCTTTCTAAATCTCTCAGTGGTACAATTGGTGTGTCATATTTCTTTAGTATCACTCAGATTCAGCTATTGTGAGTGCGTGCAGTGAACAGCCTGTATCTTTCAGCATCTGGCACTGAAAATGTGCCTGAGAATTATTCTCTGTGTGAGTGTGGGATTCATTATATAACCTTCAGTCTCTGGGACTAATTTTATTTTTGGATTCATTCCACATACATTTCCAGCAGAGAAAAAGGCCACTGATATGGTAGCTTTAAAGCAAACAATGGTATTAAATATCTGTCACTGTGCATACAATTGTGAAAGATAATGTATCCTTTAATCTGATCCTGGAGTGGTCCGCAAGTGTAACTCCTGCTTGTACGAAACAATTTGATATGTGGCATTGTGTCTGATTGTGAGTCAGAATTTCCACACAAATGCAAAATGGAGCTCAGTCCTGAATTGGTAAAGTATCTTTAATTTGACACTGTGTGAGGATTGAGAATTAGCATGAAGTTTATAGCTCAATTCATACTCATCAAATTAATATTGTATCTCAGTTTCTTAATCAGGGTGAGTTTTAACTAGAATCTGAGTTTGGATCTCAGGTTATACTCACTTTCATAATATCTCAAACTGATAATGCACTTAAGGTTTGGATTTGCATCTAATGTATGTGTCAGAACACAATGTGGGAATTAATAATGCAATTTATAAACTAATGATGTGTGCAAATATTGGACCGTTGCATAACATGAATCTCAGTGTACATTATTAAGGTTAAGACTGTAAACTTGAAATTGGAAACATGCATCAGTTTTATTTGACATTTAGTTTGTAGCTAAGGCTGTAATATTGTGGGATTGGCCTGGTGCAAATTGTATCGTGGGTGAGAATGTGGATTACCCGTCTGTGGTACTGAGTCGAGATAACATTGGAACAACGTCTATCTCTCCTGCGCTGTTTGATTGATGGATGGAAAGTGTGACTCTGGAACTATTTCTGCTGTCTGAGACTGTGAAATTGATGTCCTGTCTGTGTCTCTGCGCTCTGTCAGTGATAATGTACGGACTGTTTGGGAGGAGCTGGCGGGTATCTTCATTCTAGCTTGGCTGGAGGAAACACCATATTTATTCTGGTTCCTTCGATTATTTGCCTGTTGGAAAAAAGTTTATTTTAGGACTCAAGTGCAGGTGGGGTGGAAGATACAGATTCCATCAGTTTGACCTCTATAAATAATCATTGTGAATGGTTTGAGAGGCTTTAGCCAGGCTCTAGCTCTGATTGGTCAGTCAATTCTCAATCTAAATCTTCAACCAATCGGAGAGCCCGGTAGAAGGAATTGGAAGTGCCGATTGGCTTATATTTTCAAACTCGAAAAGCCCGCCAATTTGAGGGAAAAATAGGTAATAGCCAAACGGCTTAATTTCCTGGCAATTTTAATCTCACACTTTAGGAGCTGTAATATTGCATTTTGCGTCACAGAATCCTGGCGCTATTTTAGGAACAGATTAACTTTCTCAATCTCTTATCTGTAACCGGCTGTAACAAAGCAGCGATTTAAAACAGAGCCAATCTCAGCTCACTGGAAACGCAATACTATAGGTTACCAACCGACTCCTTCACACAGGCTTCATTGGGACAGAGAGAAACGGCTGATTTCTGATCCTGTCCCCTGAAAGCGGCCGGGAATGTTACAATCTGAAGAGCGGAGCGCTCCAGCAGCCACACGCTCAGCATAGCTGCTCTTTCTCAGGAGCCTGTGAACACGTCCCGCGGGGAGCTGCAGTCCAGCCCGGGAGGAGCGAGACTTGACTTTGGCTTTGTCCTGGGCTCTACCGCCGGTCTTTCTACAATCTTACACACACTGACACCACGAATGAAGAATTCCTCTCGCACTCACCTTTCCCCTATCTTCTGGGGAATGCAGTCGGCCACTTCTGAATGGTCAATGTGTTCGGAATCTTGTTGGGTGGCTTTTGTAACCAATCAGAGTGCAGCCTATTTCATCAACTTTCAAAGATCAATGAGAAAATGGGCCGGAGATTGACTGAACCAAACGGGCAGAGCGGAAACGGGTTTTCAAATTGAAAATAAGCCCCAATGTATTTGAAAATGGCTGAAAAAAGAGACATGTCAAAGCTTTTCCTTCTGTACTCAACAGGACACTCCCAAGAAAACCAATATAAGGGGAAGACAACAATTTATACTGATAGAGAATATACTTCAGGGTGGAAAGTGACGGTCTTAGGCCCGGTCATGAGCTTGTGTGATACACAGCGCGAAATGATCTGATCAGGGTAGCCATTACCCTGCAGGATGCCTTTGATGAGCCCGCTTTCAGCATCAAGCTTGCACGGTGAACAAATGGCTCGGGTCCTATTTACAAGGTTGCCGATAAGACCAATCTTACAGAGCGTGGAACTATAAGAATCCCAACGCGTATATTGACCAGTGAAGGTCGGCTTACGGTAAACCTGCTAGAGAATCCTCTGGAAGATTCCTCAACTAGTGTGTCAAGGGAGGGGAGTTATTTTGACTGCTCCATTTCATAGGTGAATTTGAGCGCAGGATGGAGCCCATAAAGACATGTAAGGAAATTGTTACATGCAACTGCGGATATAAATATAGCAAACGTATCATCCACATATCGGAAATAGGCGAGAGGGAGGAGGTGAGGCGTCTTTCCAACCAAGGCCCGAATTTTACGTTCGAAAAACGTGATAACGAAAACGTTTGAAGTATTTTATTTTGTTAGTCCTTTATTTCCTTGTTGGAAATCTCCCCACACTTTCTGTTGTTCTTTATCTCATTTTGGAAACCACAGAGATTACCTCCACGCGTCCGGAATTGTGGTCTGACCACGGGTAAGGCTAAAAAATACACCGCTGCTGCGATGGCCGGGAATCGAACCCGGGTTAACTGCTTGGAAGGCAGCTATGCTCACCACTATACCACCATCGCACACTTCCTTACATCACAGTCAGCATTTATAGTACCGCGAAACACACTATATCTTTGACATTTTGTTACTGATTGATAAACTGTTTTGCAATAACTCTCACCATGTTCATCGACACCAACACCCATCTCGGACCCTCCACCCCTGCCTGTCCCTCCGTCCCCACCCCATCTTCCAATCCCAGCCCCGGCCGTGTATTCACTATACCCCCTGACCTTCCCCTCTCTGACGCTGAACGTTCAGTGCTCAGCAAAGGACTTAGTTTCATACCCTTACACCCTCATCTCAATTAATTTCGGGCTCGGCACGATGCTGAACTCTTCTACCGCCGCCTTCGCCTCCGTGCTCACTTCTTTGGGCAGGAGTCCTCCCCCCGTTCAACGGATCCTTTCACCCACCTCCAGGATTCTCCCTCCACCTGGGCCCCTCCCTCTGGATTCTTACCTTCTCTTGATCTTTTCATTGAGAACTGTCGGCGTGACATTAGTCGTCTCAATTTCTCTGCTCCTCTCACCAATTCTAACCTGTCTCTCTGAACTTACAGCACTCCATTCTCTCAGGTCCAACCCCAACATTGTCATCAAACCCGCTGACAAGGGTGGTGCTGTTGTTGTCTGGCGCACTGACCTCTACCTCACGTAGGCTGAGCGTCAATTCACAGACACTTCCTCCTACCTCTCCCTGGACAATGACCCGACCACTGAACATCAAGCCATTGTTTCCAGGACTGTCACTGACCTCATCTCCTCTGGAGATCTTCCTCCCACAGCTTCCAACCTGATAGTCGCCCAACCACGGACGGCCCGCTTCTACCTCCTACCCAAAATCTACAAACAGAACTGTCCCAGCAGACCGATCGTGTCAGCCTGTTCCTGCCCCACGGAACTCATTTCTCATTATCTTGACTCCCTTCTCTCTCCCTTTGTCCAGTCCCTTCCCACCTACATCCGTGATTCCTCTGACACCTTACGTCACATCAACAATTTCAAGTTCACTGGCCCCAACCGCTTCCTCTTCACCATGGACGTCAAATCCCTCTACACCTCCATCCCCCACCAGAATGGTCTGAGGGCCCTTAGCTTCTTCCATAAACAGAGGCCCGAACAATCCCCATCCACCACTACTCTCCTCCGTCTGGCTGAACTTGTTCTCACACTGAACAATTTCTCCTTTAACTCCTCTCACTTCCTCCAAATAAAAGGTGTGGCTATGGGTACCCGCATGGGCCCCAGCTATGCCAGTTTCTTTATGGGGTGTGTGGAACATTCCTTGTTCCAGTCCTACTCCGGCCCCCTCCCACAACTCTTTCTCCGGTACATCGATGATTACTTCGGTGCTGCTTCATGCTCTCGTCGGGACCTGGAAAAATTGATTAATTTTGCTTCCAATCTCCACCCCTCCATCATCTTCACATGGTCCATCTCTGACACTTCCCTTCCCTTCCTTGACCTCTCTGTTTCAATTTCTGGTGATAGACTGTCCACCAATATCCATTACAAGCCTACCGACTCCCACAGCTATCTCGACTACAGCTCCCCACACCCCGCTTCCTGTAAAGACTCCATCCCATTCTCTCAGTTCCTTCGCCTCCGTCGCATCTGTTCTGATGATGCTTCCTTCAAAAACAGTTCCTCTGACATGTCCTCCTTCTTCCTTAACCGAGGTTTTCCACCCACGGTCATTGACAGGGCCCTCAACCGTGTCCAGCCCATCTCCCGCGCATCCGCCCTCACACCTTCTCCTCCCTCCCAAAAACATGATAGGGTCCCCCTTGTCCTCACTTATCACCCCACCAGCCTCTGTATTCAAAGGATCATTCTCCGCCATTTCCGCCAACTCCAGCATGATGCCACCACCAAACACATCTTCCCTTCACCCCCCACTGGTGGCATTCCGTAGGGTTCGTTCCCTCCGGGACACCCTGGTCCACTCCTCCATCAGCCCCTACTCCTCAACCCCCACCTATGGCACCTCCCCATGCCCACGCAGAAGTTGCAACACCTGCCCCTTCACTTCCTCTCTCCTCACCGTCCAAGGGTTCAAACACTCCTTTCAAGTGAAGCAGCATTTCACTTGCATTTCCCCTAACTTAGTCTACTGCATTCGTTGCTTCCATTGCGGTCTCCTCTACATTGGAGAGACCAAACGTAAACTGGGCGACCGCTTTGCAGAACACCTGCGGTCTGTCCGCAAGAAAGACCCAAACCTCCCTGTCGCTTGCCATTTTAATACTCCACCCTGTTCTCTTGCCCACATGTCTGTCCTTGCCTTGCTGCATTGTTCCAGTGAAGCCCAACGCAAACTGGAGGAACAGCACCTCATCTTCCGACTAGGCACTTTACAGCCTTCTGGACTGAATATTGAATTCAACAACTTTAGATCTTGAACTCCCTCCCCCATCCCCACCCCCTTTCCGTTTCTTCCCGCTCCCTTCTGTTTTTTCCAATAATGTATACGGATTGTTCTTTTCCCACCTATTTCCATTATTTTTAAATATATACCTGTAATGCCCTGTCAGTCTTTCCACCCCACCCCCACTAGAGCTGTACCTTGAGTGTCCTGCCATCCATTCTTAATTAGCACATTCTCTTAGATAATATCACCACCTTTAACACGTCTTTGTTCCTTTGTCTGTGACACCTTTTGATTAACTGCTCCTATCACTGCTTGCTTGTCCATACTACCACTCCCCGCCCAACTTCTCTCCCCCCATCCCCCACCTTAAACCAGCTTATATTTCACCCCTCTCCTAACTTTACTCAGTTCTATTGAAGTGTCATGAGGATTTGAAACGTCGACTCTTTTCTTCTCCACCGATGCTGCCAGACCTGCTGAGTTTTTCCAGGTAATTCTGTTCTTGTTTTGGATTTCCAGCATCCGCAGTAGTTTTTTGGTTTTATTCAGAATAATTTCCCGGCCCCGCTCTCTGGAATCAGGTCTGACAGTATCTCTCGCGAAGAATCAAACATTAACTCTGTCCCTCTCTCCACTGATGCTGCCAGACCTGGAACAGGGCGAACGTTTCGATTCCAATGTGACTTCTTCGCCAGTTCCGGGAGGCTCTGTTTCACTCGCCGCAGATGCTGCCGGAGCTGCCGAGTTATTTTCAACAGCTTCTTTGTTTTTATTTCAGAATGTCAACAAAGCCGGGCCATTCAGGAGAGACTTTAAAAATAGTGTTTCACGCAAAGATAGAGGTGTGAAACTGTCTTCCCTAATAAGCAGTAAATGCTGCCTCAATGAATAATTCCAAATCCGTGAGTAATAGGTTTTTGCGAGGCAACAGTATAATAGGATATGGAATCAAGGCAGCTGGATGGAGCTAAGACGCAGATCAGCCATTGTCTAACTGAGTGTTGGAACAGGAAGGAGGGACTGAATGACCTTCTCCTGTCCCTCCACAGAGACCCGGAACTCTGGGCTCAGACACTCTCTGTCTCCATGGATCCCCGTCATTCTAGACTCGGGCACTCACGTCAGGATCACACTTCACAGATAATCACTGACATGATCGGATTCTCCCGCTTTTATAGCTATATTTTCAGCTGCGGTACTTTTAAAACTCCTGTTTTATAATTAGAGTGAATTTTACTGTTTTTATAAAATGAACAACTTTGAACTTGCGCCTAACACAGGGATCCAGGCAGGGATGGAATGTCCAACTTAGAGTGAGTGAAGACGAGTCTCTGAGGTTGAAAAGTGCACCAATATCTTCAACATCTCAGGAGGGCTCGTCCGGGAATTAAACCTGACAACTCGAGCAAACTAATTTAAAGAACACCCCTAAATGAGAATAATACCACTAAAGACTGGAACAACGAGGCAGCCAGTGACGCTACATGAACCAAAGATAACTTTCATTGTCTCCCAAATCCTTTTAACCAACCTGTCACATCACAATTGTTAAGTCAGAAAATGCAAGAGTTACACCACAGCTCAGGTATTGACAGAGAATGTGAAACTGGGTCCATGTCTCACATCGATGACCTTTCACCCGAACTGGGAAAAGTTAGTTTTGTAATAAGCTGTAAGTCAATGTAAGGAAAGAAAAAAAAAATCAAAAGCGACAGCCTGTGATATTTTGGAAGCCGGTTAAAAAAATGAGAAAATAGTTTATGCTGCATGGCCAGAGAGAGGGAAACATAAGCTCTTAGATTTTCAACAGCACAAAATGAGGCCCGTCGTCTCCTTGAAAACTCTCTGTAAGATCAATGGAACAAGTAAAGAAACAAAGGATGTTTCTGGAGGAGGAGTGAATGGCAGATTGATGAACAACTGCCATCCGAAAATAAAAACACGTGGAAAAGGAATCTCGAAATAACCTCTGTAAACAGGAAAAGCGAAGTCAAAATGGGGCGCGGGAGGGAGGGAGAATGGGTGGGTGGGTTGGGGACACTTTTCCAGAGCGATATTGTTGATCTCAATGATCTCACTGGAAAGCTGGAAAGTGTCTAATTGAAAGATGAGGCGCTGTTCTTCGAGCGTACCTGAGCTTCATAGGAACATTGCAGGAGGCCGAGAGCCGAGTGATCTGCGGAAGAGCCAGGCCGCCAGTCATTTTGTTTCACCAGCTTGACTGTGTGGATGAGTTGGATCGAGTTCCTGCTGATTTACCGGCGGAACTTGGGTATCAATTCTGTCACGAGAAACTGACACCCCGACACCTTCTGTCCAAAGATACTCCAACTCCAACATTTACTGTCCTACTGTGCCCGTGAGTCACATTCTGCTGAGTAATTTATTTCATTCCTGCTCAAATCCCTGATTGTTAATTCCCTCTGAACCGGATTGCTCAAACACAAGAAAAGGCTCAAACTCGTCTCAGTGTAAATACCACAATCCAGTTAAAGTGTGGATAAAATAAAATTAAACTGCGGGACTCCAGTTCTGTCGGTTTCTATGTTCATTCAGGCACGATTGAACCCGACTGATTTCAGCATCAGGATCAATCCAGATTCTTTAACCTTCTTTAACATTTGCGTTCATTTTCTTCACGTGTATTGCAGTGATATACTGTCTGCAATGATTTCTCGGGTTCTTAAACATGCTCCTGATTTCAATAACTGTCACCATCTCGAACGCAAAGAAGTTTGAAAAACCTCTTGGACAACGCACCCTGATCCGGCCAAATCAAAATCAAACTGTGGGACTCTCAGGCTGTGTTTAAACTAAAGAAAGCCTCTAGGACTGAGGTAATGGCAATCAGCGCGTAAATGCATTGAATGGGTACATGAATGCTGATAAACTTCCAACAAACTCTGGTGGACTCACTTCGGTGCCTATTCATGCTCTGTCCGGATCTGGAAAAATATATCAAATTTGCTTCCAATTTACACCCCTCTATCACCTTCACATCGTCCATTTCCAACACTTCCCTTCCCTACCTTGACCTCTCTGACTCCATTTCTGGTAATAGACTGTCCACCAATATTCAATACAAGCTCATCGACCCCCACAGCTACCTCAACTACAGCTCCTCACACCCCGCTTCCTGTAAGGGCTCCATCCCATTCTCTCAGTTCCTTCACCGCCTTCGCATGTGTCCCGATGATGCAACTTTCCAAAACGGCTCTTCTGATATGACTTCCTTCTTCCTTAACCGAGGTTTCCCACCCACTGTAGTTGGCAGTGCCCTCAACCATGTCCCGCCCATCTCCCGCGCCTCTACCCTCACACATTTCTCTCCCTCACACAACCACGATAGGGTCCCCCTTGTCCTCACTTTCCACCCCACCAACCTCCATATTCAAAGGATCATCCTCCGCCATTTCGTCCAACTCAATCATGATGCCACCACCTTCCCCTGATCCTCCCGACAACCACCCCCCCAAGCCCGTCAGCATCCCAGAGGGACCGTTCCCTCGGGGACAACCTGGATCACTCTTCCATCACTTCCAACACCTCATCCCCATCCCATGGCACATTCCCATGCAATCCAAGAAGGTGCAGCAACTGGCCCTTTACCTCCTCCCTCCTCACCGTCGAAGGTCCAGAATACTCCTTTCAGGTGAAGCAGAGCTTCACTTGCACCTCTTCCAATTTGGTCGACTGCATTCGCTGCTCCCAATGCGGCCTCCTCTACACTGGAGACATCAAACCCAGACTGTGTGAGCGCTTTGCGGAACACCTTTGGTCTGTCCGCAAGCAGGAGCCAGACATGTCTGTCACTTGCCATTTCAACACACCATCCAGCTCTCATGCCCACATGTCCTCCTTGGCCTGCTGCGATTTTTCAGTGAAGCCCAACGCAAACTGGAGGAACAGCAACTCATCTTGCAATTAGGCAGTTTACAGACTTCCGGACTTATCTTGAGTTCAACAGCTTCAGACCAGGAACTCTCTCCTCAATCCGCACCCCCTTTTAATCCCCTTTTTTTCTAAATTAATATTTTACTTTTTATCCACTTAGTTTTATTTTTATTCATTTATCGACTGCTTAATCCGCTTTTTGCCCCCCTTCTATCTCATTTTCTAACTTTTTATTCCTCAATACCGACCCCACCCCCACCCCATCCCCCAAAGGGTCCCCTGTTACCTGTTGCATGTTGTTCTTTCACACAATGCTATCCGTGTTTCCTATTATCACATTCTGCTTTCTTACCTTTACACCACTAACAACACATTTGTTTTAGCTCTTATCGCTACCATTGAAATTGCCTTTGTCCTTTAATTCATGGCACCTTTGTCAATCTGTCATTTGTTCCCACTATCGCTGACCTTCTATCCATCTTCACTTCCTCCACACTCCACACTTTGACTCTTGGGCTCCCTCCAGAAGCTGCATAGTTACAGAAATTAAATCACCACTCAGTCCCTTCATTTAAACCAATGACTGCTTCTTTAAGGAAGTTCTTCATTCCGATTTATCGAGTAATTTGATGGAACATGCGAACAAGGAGCAGGGGTCGGCCAAGAAGTTTTCTGATGTTGCAGGGATGGGGTCAGACTGAGAAACCATGCCTGACGGTCGGGAATACAGGACGACGAGGCCGCGACAGATTGAGACAGATTAGACAGTGATAAACAGCTTCTCTTTGTGCAAGGCACCGGTTTTAAACGAATCAATGAGGACATGAGGATTAATCTTCCATGGTGGGTGGTAAGGATCGGGAATGCACTGTCTGGAGTAGGTGGTAGAGGCAGGTTAAAATCGATGCTTTCATAGTGGAACTGGACAACTGCCTGAAGAGAAACGTTTACATGGCTATGGAGAGAGGGCAGGGGACTGGGATAGCTGAGTTCCTGTTGAAGAATCTCAGGACAGACAAAAGGCCGAATGGTCTCCTTCTCTGCTGTAACTTTTCCACTTGTACGTGTGTGAGGTTCTCTCTGCATCACTTTGTCGCTGGAACAGGATTTGAATGTGGAATTCATTCTCCTTCTGTCGGTCTCTGTGGATTAATTCTTTTTCGCTTTGTCCGTGGGACGGGATTTGTTTTCGGGATTTATCGGGGATCTGTCAGTTTCTGATGTTGTGCCTGTGTGTATGATTCATTCTGTATCGCTCGGTCTCTTGTACACCGTGAGAGTGTGTGATTCAATGTGTATCAGTCAGTCACTGATGCCAGGCCTGAGTTAATGATTCATTCTGGAGCTCTCTGTCTTTTACTCAGTTTGAGTGTGGGATTCATTACGTGTCTGTCAGTCCCTGAGACACTTTACAAATCTGGATTCATTCAACGCAGAATATGCCTCACTGAAAGTGGGCCATTTGTTCTAACAGGTAAACTGCCCGACAAGATCCTCCACCTAGAATGCTTCATGTAACATTCTCTGTTTATCCCTGAAATTCATTCTCCCTCCTATACTTATCTTGACTTCCTTTAAATGCAGTTTATCAAATCGTCTCAGTTGTTTCAGGCGATAGTTGGCCTGTAACTGCTGCCGATTCAATGGGAATAAATTAATTAATCATGTTTTCTAAATTGTATTTCATATTTGTATTTCTATGTCTGCCCCATCACATCACATCACAAATTCCTCACAATGACCTGTTTCTGCGACACCGACAATGTGAGTTTCTACCGCTCTGCTGCGGCCAGTAGATGGCAGCACATTCTGATTTAGTGAAGTTGATAGATCAGAGACAATCGAGAAGACTTGTTCACATTATTTGGAAAGGGACAGTTTTAGAAATACTACGAGAGTGGAGTTGACCTTTTCTTTTATGTATTTTGTAACAAGCAATAGTTATCGTCTGTTCCTCGACACGATGATGACATCCACTCAGGGCCGTGAGTTTCTGCCATGGGTCTTCATGTGAGTGAACAGTTCAATTCTCGGTCCACAGATCTTTGGACACATGGGGACAGGATGTCCCGAGAGGTAGTGAGATCCGGAGTGCAGGATTTGCTTCCTGTCACTTCTCCTCAGCTGCCGTTCTGCCTCATCATTGAGACCTTGTGACTCAGAGTGTGCTGCAGGTTGTGGGATAAGTTTTGGTCATTTTGAATGATGAGAAGCAAACTACACAAAATACAAAGATGAGTTAGAAATTAATGCACAAATTAACAAGAGCAGAGAGTGTGAGAAAGAGCCTTGAAATGTTTGGAAGGAAACGCAGAACCTTCAGCTGACGAATGAAATCGCGGTTTTCAGGAAGTTAAACAGATTTCTGCATACAACGACCGCGGCAGGACTCGAACCTGCAATCTTCTGATAGCCTCTTCAAATACCACCGAAGTCAGACGCCTTATCCATTAGGCCACGCGGCCAACTCTTACACTCTGCCTCGTGGCCTCCCCTCTACCGTTGCTAAATTTCAGAAAATAAACCATAGAACAGCCCCTTCATATAAATCATTACCAAAGGAAGACGTTCTTACCGAATTAATGAGCAATTTTATCTATGTTTCCGACATGTTAAGACAATAGTGTCAGAGAGAGAAACTTCTGCAAATTTCGGAATTGGGAGAGGGGGAGGGGTGTGCGGGCATTGGGGCTCAGTCAAAAAAACATGACGTTTCCGGAGTGAAATTAGGAAACATCTCTCAAAAAAGGGGACTGGAATTTCAGAGATCCCATCGGGAAACAACATTTCAATTTTAAATCTCAGTTTGACAGATTTGTATTCATCAAATATATGATGGATCAGTGAGAAAATGGTTATTTATCTGTATCTGAAATTTTCTCCTTGAAATATTATTGAAGACATTGAGTTATGCATTCTCCGCAATCGAACCCAGGTTTGGGATAAATTAACTTTTACACTTCTCTTATTAGGATAAATTAACCGTCCAATTACATGAGCAACAGTTTCTTCATTTACTCCACGTGTTTTGCAGTGATAATTTCGCTGTAATGGCTTCTCAGGTTATGAAACCTCGCCCCGGTTTAAGTAAAATCAGCCTTTTCGCTCGCAAATGAATTTGGATTTTAAGTGACGACACACGAGGACTCATCCGGGATTTGAACCCGAGAGGCATAATCATTTAATGAAAATCCCGAAGCGCGAATCATACCTCTAGACCAACGAGCCTTCCACAAGTAAGCGAGATAACCGCTATATGCATTCATTGTCCTCCAGAGTGCGTCAACCCTCATTTTGGGTTTCTGTCGTAACACCAGAAAACAATTAAGAATTACACCTCATGGCAGGCAGCAGCGTGGACAGTGAAAGGGTGTTCATGTTTCAGGTCGATGACGTTTCATCAGAACTCAGCAATGCTAGAATTGTGATCAGTTTTACACTGTAACTCCTGACACCGAGCTGGAACAGGAACTCGGCACCCACTCAGTCTGCCGGTGCGTACGCCGTTCCTCCCACCGCTGACGTCCTCGTTGTTCAGCCGTTGACCGTCGCCCACTTGCTGCCTCCCACTCACTCCCCTGCTCCCGAATGCCAGGTGCCCTGACCCCAGGCCCTCGCCGCCTCGTTCGCTGCGCTACACGCCGACCCTTATGCCGCACCGCTCGCTACCCGACTACCAAGCCCCTCACCTCCCACTCGGCACCTCCCTCCTGACCCCTGTCGCCGCCCATCTCACCACAAGAACTGAGGAGATTGTGACAAGCAGAACAGCAAGTGAGGCGCTGAGGGGTAGGGAGCAGGCCGGAGAGCGGGAGGTTACTGAGGCGCCAAGCAGTCCGGCAAGAGAGACGGTGAGCAGGACAGGGACAGCAGTGCCGAGAGAGGCACACAAGAACAAGAACACGAAAATCAGGAGCAGTAACAGTCCATTCAGACCCTCGAAGCTGCTCCAGCATGGCTGATCTGAATGTGGCCTCAACTCCACTTTCTTGTCTGCCTCCCATAATTCTTTACTCATTCCTTTGTCAAAAATTTCTCCAACTCCCCTTGAACATTTTCAATGACCCAGCCTCCACTGCTCTCTGGGGAAGAGAAATCGACAGATTAATGTGCCACTGAGAGAGAAAGAAAATAAATTACCTTCTGTCAGTCTGAAATGGGAGAGCCCGATATTTTTAAACTGAGTCACCTGATTGTTGAGGCCCCCACAAAAGGAAACATAGTCTCAGCAGCCACCCTGTCAAGTCCCCTCAGGATTTTATATCTTTCAATGAGATCACGTCCCATTCCTCTAAACTCCAATGGGCAGAGGCCCAACCTCCTCAACCTTTCCTCATAAGAAAACCCTCCCATTCCAGGAATCAGTCGACTGAATCTCCTCTGACCCGCTGTAATGCAATGATATCCTTTCTAAACTAAGGAGACTAAAACTGTACACAGTCCACCAGAAACTGCCTCACCAACTCACCCAGTCAGTCATGTATTCGCTCATCCACAGTCAATGACTCGATATTTAAACTACCAGAATAAGGCAGCTAATGCTGTAAAAAGGGGCCACGTCCTTTCGTCCCATGACTCTGCCGCTGGGTTTAGATGGGGGAGTTAGATAGGGGCGGGGCTGTTCATTTCTCTGACATCAGGACGGCAAGATCCCTGGAGAAATGTGCAGGAACATCGGGGAGGCTAAATCTTTGTGTGAGGTGGTAATTGCTGCTGACCGGGAAATGCGGATTATTGCATCCTGTGTAAACTGAGCGGAGTTGATTCAGTGGCGCTGGTTTTCACCGTCCAGCCCGCCAGTTTCCATATTCAACACATTATACTCCGACATTTCCACCACAGCCAACATGATATGACTACCAAAAACACCCTCCCTTCTCCTCCACAATCACCATTCCAAACGGGCCATTCACTCGGCGACAGCTGGTGCTCCCCCAGTACACCTTCCCTTTTCTAGGTCACAATCCCATGCAAGTGCTTGAATTGAAACTCCTCTTTTACCTCTTCCATTCTCAACATTCAAGGCCCCAAACACTCATTCCAAGTGCAGCAGTGATACACTTGTCCTGCTTTCAACTTAACATAATGTATTTGGTGTTAACAATATGGATTCCGCTACTTGATGAGGCCCCACAGGCTGAGTGACCGCTTTGCCAACACCTCCTTTCAGTCCGCAAGCCTGACTCCGACTTTCCTGCCACTTGTAATTTCAATTCTCCACCTTGCTCCCACTCTGACCTTTCTGTCCTTGGTCTGCTGCACCGTTCCAATGAAGATTAATTTAAGCCCGAGGAAGAACACGGTCACCTTTCAACTCGGCACCCTACAGATTTCAGGACTCACACTGAGTTCAATATTTTTAGATTATAAACTCTGTTTCCAACTTGTTTCATGTGTTTTTTGCTATTTTGTCTTTTCCGTCATTCTCTATTCTTTCTCATTGCAATTGAACGGCTGCTATCCAGCCATTCACACCTCATCTGGGCCAATTGTTTGTTTCTTTGTCTGTTCCCTTTGTATTTGCCCTGTGATACCTTTTTTTTGTAATTTCATCTCTCTGGGCGCCTACACCATCACAGACCTGCGCTTTTCTTCAACCTCTTCCCAGCCCCTGACTCTTTCACTTGTTCAAAACCTATTACATTTCTCTCTTTCCTCAGTTCTGCTGGAGTATCATTAACTTGAAACATTAATCCGTTTTCCAATTACAGTTGTTGCTGAGTGTTTCCAGCATTTCCTGTTTTTATATCATAGTAAGCTCCTTGCCTGATAACACAAACCTTTAAATTTAATAATCTGGAACTGGTAACAAACCACATTTAAACAGACATAGTCATACCTGCAAATCAGTTTCGATTTCTTGAAAGAAGACAATATTTTACCGTTTCCATTCCGCGCCCACGGGATCAATTCTCATGCCAGCTTCTCACACCCTTCATGCCCCACAGGATGTCGGACTGATGTCTATCCATGAATCATAGAAGGATACAGGACAGACAGACCTCATTCCGCCTGTGCTGGGTGTTTGGTTGAGCGATATGATTACTCCCACATCCATGCTCCCTCCCCATATTCCTGTATTGTATTTCCTTTCAGGTATTTCACCAAATGTCTTTTGAAAGTTATTATTGAATCTGCTTCCACCACCCGTCCAGAAAGCTTCCATTTCACAACAACGCTCAGTTTAAAATACATTCTCCCCATCTCTCTCCTGACTCATTTCCCAATCAGCGTCAAACTGTGTCCTCTGGTTAGCGGCCCTTCCGTCAGTGGGAACAGTTTCTCCTGATTTACTCTATCAAACTGGTCATCATGTGACCACCTCATGGCAGAAGTTTCGCAACGTGAAACAATTGGAGAAAATTCGAGGAAAATTTTGACAAAATTGATTCCGAAACTTAATTTATCCAAATTTGAACAATTTCAAAAACAGCACCGCAATTGAATAAAACTTCCTAAAGCGCTTCAAAGGAGCTCAGTCAAGCAACATTCGACACTGAGTCATAAATTTGGGCAGCTGAACAAAACCTTGGTCAAAGGGATGTAATTTAAGAGGGTCTTAAGCTGGGTGGGGTGGGGGTTGGCAATTGGGGGCGTTTCTAGAAGGAATTGGAGAGCGAAAGGCTCAGACAGATAGAAACGTGGCCGCCAATGAAACAATGAAAAGCGGAAATGAATAAGGGACCAAGTTTGGATTCAGAAAGAGAAAGGGAAATGTCTGGGAATGGAACTGAGAATCCAGTCTGGCAAAAGTGAAATCTACCCCTAGACCATTAATATTCACATAGCCGCTCATTCCAAGTGTCCAATTGGAAACCTGACTGAAGGAACATGCAGTCTGACAGAGAGCCTGTGATAATCTAATGTCTAATCTGAAGCTGTAGCAAGAACTGTTCAATCCAGATGTGATAACCGTGTTGGCCTTGATGTTCAGGGGTGTAGACTCACAACATTCTTGTTCCGAGCTGTCTGTCAGAAACAGTTTGGAAAGATGACGGAGCAGTTATGGGAAGTAATGTTATGTTGCATGTCACTGATGTTCGTTGGCTATATATCACCGAAAAACTGCATTGTTACGGCACAGAAAGAGGACATTTGGCCCATCATTTCTTCACAGACTCTCCGAATGAACAACTCTTGAACCATTGCCCCACCTTCTCCCCATTACCCTACACATTCTTCATTTTCAGATAATATTATAATTCCCTTTTGAATGATTCAGTTGATCCTGACTCCATCATACTCTTAGACAGTGCATTCCAGGCCCTAATCACTCACTTCAAAATAATAATTAAAAATAACTTCTGAAAACAGTTCGCTTTGTTTTACTAATCAAATATAATTTTCGATCCTATCACGAGTGAAACGAATTCTCCCTATCTACTCTGTCCAGACTTCTAATGATTTTGAACACCTCTATCAAATCTCCTCTTAACCTGATTTTCTGTGAGGGAAACAGCCCTATCTTCTCCAACATATCCTCATAACTGAAGCTCCTCGTCCCTGGAACCATTCACGTGAATGTTTCCTGCAATCTCTCCAGCACCTCCACATCCTCCCTAAAGAGTGGCACCCAGAACCGGACACAATACTCTTGTTGAGGCCGAACTCATGAATTTTACAAATTCAACATAGCCTCTTACTCTTGCACTCTATCTCTTTATCAGTAAAGCGCAGGATACAGTATGGTTGATGAAAAACTCTCTCAACCTGTCCTGCCACCTTCAATAATTTATGTACAGAAACATCCAAGTCCCATTGTTTCTCCACCTCCCTTAGAGTTGTATCCTTCATTTTATATTGTCTCTCCATGTTCTACCAACCAAACCTCTCTCCATTGAACTTCATCTGCCACCTGTCTCTCCATTTCCACCAACAGGTCCAAGTCCATTTGAAGTCCTACACTATCCTCCACACTCTCCACAATGCTTCCAAGCTTTGTATCTTCCGCAAACGCTGAAATTTTGTCCTGGGCACAAAGGTCTCGGTCATTGATATTTATCAGGAACAGCAAAGGTCCCAATCCTTCCGCCAGGCCGAAAAACATTCATTTACCGCCAACCTCTGTTTCCTGCCACTCAGCCAATTCTGTATCCTTGTAACGATGAAGCGGTTTTACTCCTTTTACCACCCATTTCACTGTTAGGTGGCGAATGTTCTTCTGCAAAGTGGTTCAGATTGGAAAGCGGAAAGTGACTGGATTCACCTGTACAGAAGGAGGTTGGTGACGGCAACTGAGAACATGGATGATCCAGTTGCTGATTTGCTTCAAACCTTTATCTAAAAATCGACTCTGGTGGGACTCGAACCCACAACCTTTGAATCTCTTAAATGAGAGCAGCTAGAAGTCCAATGCGCTATCCGTTGCGCCACAGAGCCAGACTCATCAAGGTCGCATTTGCCATTGACACAAGGGAATTTCTGACACTGCAGAACAAAAGCTTCAAAAGGTCAGCAATTTCCCACAATTGAACAATGACGACATTTCAAAGGCACACGTTACCTGTAAAGTGTTTTGGACGTCCTGTGTCTGTGAACAGAGCTATAGAATTTCGAAAGAAATAACAATTTCCTTCAAAGAGACATCGGTTGGAAAACAGGGCCGACAAGTGGTGGCTGAATTTTTTTGCAGAGAAGGGTGAAGTGATTAATTTTGGTCGGAAGAACAGGGGGAGAAAAGACAAAATAAAGTTTACAATTCCAAAGACGGTGCCGGAATAGCGGGAAATGGTGTACATCTGCTTAAATCATTGAAGGTGGCAGTGCAGGTTGAAAGAATTGTTCATGAAGCATACAATATCCTCGGCTTTATGGCGAGGAACTTAAATTACCTCGATACATTGTAGCGGTAGGGGATATTTACCTTGGAGACGAGGAATCTGAGAGGAGATTTCTTAGAGTTCTTTGCAGTCCTGAGTCTTCTAAATAGAGGGTGGGTGATGATTTGTTTCGGAGGTGTTGAAAATGGTGCTGAACATTGAGCAATCATCAGCGAACATTCCCAATTCTGCTGGAAGGAAGGTCATTGATGAAGCAGCTAAAGATGGTTGGGCCAAGGACACCACACCGAGGAACTCCCACAGTGATGTCCTGGAACTGAGATAATTGACCTCCACAACAACAATCATCCTTCTTTGTGCTGGGTATGACTCCAACCATCAGAGAGCTCCCCGCCCCCCGGCCCACCGCCAGCCCCGCCTCCCTCCGGCCCACCACCAGCCCCGCGCCTCCCCCACCCCGCCCCACGATTCCCATTGTCTCCAGTTTTGCTGGGGCCCCATAATGCCACACAGTCAAATGCTGCCTTGATGTCGAGGGCAGTCACTCTCACCTCACCTCAGGTGTTCAGTCTGTGCGAGAGGATGGCGGGGCAGGAGGTTGTTTTGTTTGCCCACCCACTCTGAATGTTGGGCTTGAGGTGTCGATCAGATTCGGAGGGAGGGTGACAACATTTCACTGAGGTTCAAGGTTGCAGATCAGACCTTGGCGGGATTGCTGCTGTGTTCCCAGGACGTGGTGTTCTCATTCTTAGAGCAACACGCTTACACTGAGGACAAGTTGCTCCATTTAAAATTAAATGGAGTTGAGGGATGTCAGAATCTGTTCACTTTTATTCACTTCTGCATCCTGGAGTAACAAAGTGGTTTGTAACTGTAAAAACAAAATCAAATTCAGAAGGTTTAGTGCAGTACTTTCACAATTTCCACTAATACAACCCTCAACATTATCAGATGCATTCCATTTGGTCCCACTGACTTATCAACATTAAGCACAGCCGGACCTCTAGTACCTCTTCTTTAACATGGGTTACATGTAAAATAAGTAATTTGCAAATTGTCGATGGAGGAAGTGAGCACTTTTATTGCAGAGGGTTTAAAGGAGAGGAGCAAAGCAATTGTGCTGAGGAAGTATGATTGTGCAAATGAAAATAACAATAAGTGGAATGAAGAGGGCGGGCTGTTCATGGGCTGATTGGAGAATTTCATTAGGGCTTATTCTTTGGAGATTATAAGGCCATTTTTCCACATCCTTATGGAGACTAATGTTGAAGGAAGCCTGTCTTCATCTATAAGGAATCATTGGCTTAGTTTATAAAAATAACGCAGATAGATGGGATTCAAAGAACTGGAGGGGTATCACGTTGTAATGTGGAATATAAGATCTTGGTGAGGGCTCGGGAAAACCTTTAGGAAGAACACAAAGACTCTGGAGACCGTGCAGTGGATATTTACTGGAATGGGATTAGTGGTGAATGATTAGGTATGTGGGTGGACTGAAAAATAAAAACTGGAGATGCTCTTATCAGAGGGAATGTTAAGGGGAGTTTTAGTACAGGTATTTAAGATCAGTCCAAGTATTTAGGATCAGCCCCGGTCTTTGTTTCTTATACTCATTGAACAATATTTTTTCCCATTGATGGAACGTTTGAAAACAAATGAATAGATAAAAAAAAATAATTCATCACCAAATGTCACTGTTCCATTCCAAACAGTTCCTGACTCGACGTGATAGATTTGTAGTTTTGTTTACGGTAACCGCATTTCCAACATTGCACACCTGGCTGCAATTTCAGAAGCTTCTTGCCAACACTTCACGGCTGGAAAAAAGGATACGAGACCATGACTTAAAGCTAGGATCGGCTCTGAGGGGATGTTAAGATGAGGGATTGTGAAACCATTGTGCTTTTCACACGTCGGTTCGAATCAATTTATTGGATATTTTTAGTTAATTGCTTCTTCCTGTTTGGGTAGGTTTTGCATAAAAAAGGCGTGGAATCGGATGCTTGTCAATGTCTCACTGGAGATGACAAGTGGCAAGTAACATTCACGTCACACAAGTGTCAGGCAATAATCATCTCCAAAAAGTGGGAATCCAAACATTGTCTTGATGTTCAATGGCATTACCATAACTGAATCCCCCACTATCAACATCCTGGTGGTTACCATTGACCAGAAACTGAACTGGAATAGCCATAATGGCTATAATACAAGGTCAGAGGCTAGGAATCGTGAGGTGAGTAACTCACCTCCTGACTCCCCAAACCCTGTCCACCATTTACAAGGCACAAATCAGGAATGTGATGGAACACTTACCACTTGCCTGGATAAGTGCAGCTCCCACAACACTCAAGAAGCTGGACACTGTCCAAGACAAAGCAGCTCGCATGATAGAGACCAATTCCACAAACATTCACTCCCTCCGCCGCCAACGCACAGTAGCAGCAGCGTGTACCATCTACAAGGTGCACTGCAGAAACTCACCAAGGCTCCTTCGGCAGTACCTTCCACACCCTCGACCACTACCATGTAGAAGGGCAAGGTCAGCAAATAGATGGGAACACCATCACCTGGAAATTCACCTCCAAGCCACACACCACCTTGACTTGGAATTATACCTCCGTTCCTTCATTGTCGATGGTAAAAACCCTGGGACCCCCTTCCTGCTAGTACTGTGGGCGTACCTACACCACAAGGACTGCAGCGGTTCAAGAAGCCAGGTCACCACCACATTCTGAAGGACAGTTAGGAATGGGCAATAAATGCTGTCCAAACCAGCGAAGCTCACATCCCTGGAATGAATTTTTTTTTAATTGGAAATTTTCAGACTTAATCAAAATTGATACTGAGCTATTACAGTCCTTTCCCCAGATTCTATTGGATTGATGAAGAAATAGGATTCAGGAAAGGGAGCAGGACTTTTCCTTCCCTTTCACTCTCCGGATTTACAGTGGCTGAAAGAGCAACCGGAAAAGTTAATGGTGATGGAGCAGGAAAAAAATAACATTGCCCTTGCGGAAAACATTTAATTTGACATTTTCTTGATAAGTTCAGTGAGTGAGCAAGTTTTAGTAAATGACGTTTAAAATGAAGGGCCATCTAATTAAACCTATGAAAGATAGAAAAGGTTGTTTATTTTTGTGGTGAGATGCTTGAAACTGTGGAGGAGCCGAGAGAGATGTACAGACATCATTAAAAGCTAGTGGACAGGAAGGTAAAAATTATGCCTAAGGCTAATAGAATACGAAGTACTGGGTTTATTAATCCTGTGATGAACAAACCTGCTCCGTGTTACAAGCATTTTCTGTGACTTAAAAAAAAATTCAGGTGACAATTCCTCATTGAAATACAGGAAATGCTATTCAAACTGTACTTTCATGAGCTGTGAAACAAGAAAATCCCAATTTCCGCACATTTTGAAGCCAAGCGGGAGGAGATACCTGTTTCTCAATGGTCTGATATTGGAGTTGATGAAGAAGGTTTTCTGACGATCAATATGTTCCTTTTTGAAGCCCGGGAGGGGTTTGGTTTTCTATATTAAACTTTGGCCCTTCAGTAAGTTCTTTGTGTGCAGCTGTTTCTGGTGGTGTTACTGAGTCAGGAATGTTGGTCAGGGCAGCAGGAGAATTCACTGCGCTTCTTCAATAGCGCTAGGCAATTTTTCATCACTTCAAAAACCTGCCACCAGTTATTGGTCAGGATTACACAGAAGTGGTACACCGAAGATATTTACTTACAGAAATCAATACTTTACAAAGAAATAATTACTTCTTGTCATGAAAGTATTATAGTTTTCATAATATTTTTCTGGCTTATTGTGAAGTAATTTTATGGGGTAAGTATAGTTGGGTCTTTCTGTGTGTTATGTAATTACATTTGGAGTCAAGTAGACTGATAGTTTAAACTCATCCAAAGAAGTTAGGTGCTTGACATGCGAATGAGTAAACATGGAAGCTGGGTTAGCATGTAAGGTGTGAAGGGAATTTGCATTTTTGGATAAAGGAAGGGATATTTGCATTTCAAAGGGATCTCAGTCAGTTTACAACTAGCCAGATAAGCAAGGCTAAGGAATATGTTTATTTTTCCCAAAGGTTACTGGAAATATTGGCGACATGGAAGTTTTTTCTATATTGTGAACAAGATACAATTTCAACAACATGTGGGACTTTAGAATTTACATATTAAAAAGAGAGAAACATACATAAAGGGGAACGAAAGGTTATGTTGGAAAAGGCCATTTAAAACCTAACAGGAGTGTGTGAAATGGCCTCAATGAAGCCTCCGGCATTTTTGCGTAAGTCTGCTGTCGAACTAAATGGGAGTTGGAGAAAAGCCTAAAGGCATTTCACTGTCCAGGGTATTGTGTTAACTTGCTGAGTCTGCTTTAATTCTAAAATCTATTTCAGACCTTCAAAGGAGTGTAACTGGGGGGTCAGGTTAATGAGTAACTTGAGGAGTTATTATGGTACTATTTGTAGTCTTATGTATGTGCTTGACATCTTTTACTTTTAATAAACATATTAATTTCATTTTAAAAATTTCTAAATGTCCTGTCAGACATATTGCTCCTGAATTCAGTGCATGCATCTCGTAATGAATACAAATTGCAAAACCCTTGAGATAACACGAACAAGCATCCCTCGTGGAATTGGTCCGCCTGGTACACATCATCTGCCACGTCATAACAGTCCCTCATACACTCTGATCAATTAACGCCTGTACCCTTTATTGCTGATAGATTTCTTGACATTTTGAATCCCACCTGAGTTGAGTTTTAAGTCAGATTTCATGTTTTCTGGAAAATGAAACTGATTCAGGGAAAAGGAACAGACACTTTCTGTCAGAAAGGGGCAGCTAATTTCTGCACAGGAAACACCCACAAACAACAATGTGAACATGCTTTGGGATGATGATTCAGTGCTCGGGGGCATAACTCCACTGCTCGTGTGTCTTCGGCACAGCACCATGGGGTCACTTTGGATAAAATAAGAGGGTGGGCAGGGCCTTGGTTTATCATCAATATTTAAGGACAAAACCTACAATAGTGCAGCCCTCCCTCAGTACTGTACTGGAGTGTCAAACTTCCTTGTTATACACAAATTCTGTCACGGGTTTTGGGGACATACACTGATGTTTCAAAGCCAAATGCGACCAAATCAGCCCCACTGAAAATTTTTTAACAAATCGCCCAATCCACAGCTACAGGACTGGGGCAATTATGAGGTCATCCCCTGGCAGGTCACGTGACAGATGAGGCCACAATGCATCACCACCAGGTTTGTGACTTGACTGAAACCCAAAATCCTATCACAATGACTTTTCAAATAAATATGTCACCTGCTTGACAACACAGCAGTAACACCTTCTGCATGACCATGAGGAGAGCTTGGGAGACATGCACAAAACTAAATCCTTTAATAAAATAGTTCAAAAATCACTTAGACTGAAATCCTGCGTTGAAACGTCAAGTTATTATTGAGAACTCCGCTCAGAGAGCTTCATTGGACAGGAGAGAAATCAGGCGAAGAATCCGAGTAAATCGACACCAGCAAACCAGTTGACATCAAAACTGGATCAACTCCTGTGAAGATGAATCAGTAAAAGCTGAGACTTCAGTGCAGCATCAGTTGACCAAGTAGCGATGTTGTCTGGATAAAGTATTCTGACAGGGTTTATTGAACTGAGTGGAATAGACAGATCTTTGCAGAACAACTCAATTATCTCTAGATCTTTATTTGAAAACTTCCAGTTTGTTGAAAGGTGGAATCCATATAAATTATAATTACAGTACAAATGAGTTGATAATTCAAACACCCAAACGTTACTTTCAGGTAAATTAAGTGGGACAATTAAATTACATCCAGGAACTAGATTAACCTGCGAGCTCAAACACAGAAAAAGTAAATTGCAGAGTGAAGAGTTTATAATGTGGATTTGTTGAAAGTGGAGATTAGGTGCAGAGGGGGAATGAGCTGCTGTGTAAATTAAACCGAGAGACAACAGCAAAGATACAAGCCGGAAGGAGTGGAACATTCTAAATAACGAAAACTTTAATTAAACAGGCAGCTCATTTCAGTGTAATTTTGGGTAAGTTGAGAGCTGTTGCCTACACATCCTGTGCTTTGTGGGAAATCCGAAAACAGGCTGATGATAAATGTCAGATTCATAATAAATTAAAGAACCAAGCAGAATACAGAAAGTACACAGGAGAGCTCAAAAAGGAAACTCGAACAGCAGAGGGAGTGTATGAAAAAAGATTAGCAGGTGACACTGAAGACTATTACCAAGAAATGGGCAGTCAATGAAAGGGAGGCTGTGGAGGCAGAGGAGATGGCTGAAGTTCTACTTGGCAGGAGAGATTAAATGACGAAAGAATTGGTGCAGCAAAAGGGAGAGGTAAAGGAACATGTAACAAAAAACAGAGATGTGTCGAAAAGAGGTGTGAATGGAAAAATGAGGCGCAGCTGCCATCTGAAAGCAAAAGAAAACGGCAGAAAAGTGAGCTTTAAACCAAATGTGAAAGAAGAATCAAAATAGGGACAGAGGTTACAATACAAAGAACGTTAGAGATTGGAGCAGCAGTAGGCCATTCAGCCCTTCGAGCCTATTCTGCCATTAAACACGATCATGGCTGATCTGATTGTGGCCTCAACTCCTCTTTCCTGCCTTTCTCCCACAACCCTTGACTCCGTCGTAGAATCTAACTCAGCCTTGAATATATTTAATGATCCAGCCTCCACCACTCTCTTGGGAAGATAATTCAAAGACTAACGATCCTCTGAAAATAAATTACTCCTCATCTCCATTGTAAACAGGGGACCCATTATTTTATAAACTGTGCGCCCGAGTTCACACTGCAATTGTAATTCTTAGCACAATTGGGATTGTTTATTAAGTGTTGTCCAATTGCGGAATGAGAGTTTGGAGTAATGAACTGCCTGGTGGAGTATATGGTAGGATTTTCCCTCATGGTTCACTGTGTGCACGTATACATGGGTTGCCAAAGACACAGAAAAGTGATGTCCCTTTACATCCTATCTCATCTCTGACTGATTCTTCACAACATGAATTGGCCAAATGGTTGAGTGAGTTGCTGCAAACAGTTCTGAGCGAGTTTTTTTCCACATACATGGTGAAAGGTTCCTTCTCTTTTATGAAGCCCATACAGGACTTGCATATCAATAGCAATGGCGTGTGCATGTGCTTGTTGTTTGTTTGACATTGCTAGCCTCTTGATTAAGGTGCCATTCAAGGAAGCCATTCACATTTGAACCACGTCATTATTTCATGAAGATCTGGTCTCAGTGCCATTGTCTGAATCTGTATTCATTGAACATATGAACTCAGCAACTCATGAAGTTGATTTCAGTTTTAATGACACCATAAGACCACAAGACATAGGAGCAGAAATTAGGCCATTTGGCCCATCGAGTCTGCTCTGCCATTCAATCATGGCTAATAAGTTTCTCAACCCCATTCTCCCGCCTTCTCCCCGTAACCTTTGATCCCCTTACCAACCAAGAGCCTATCTATCTATCAAAATTTTAGTGTCCGTGTGATGTGAGGTCTCTGGCCATTTGCCCCAATGGCTGTTGGATCGTACCAAACAGCTTAGGCCTTCAGCTCTTCACAACGGGCAAAGTTCTGAGAATACTCACCAAGATCCTGCTTGAAAAGCTCAGAACATAGTGTCCAACATTGGATGTGATTTCACAGAAGGACAATACTGACTGTCCAATCCCGATTGTGCTAAGAATTACAGTAACAACTGTTATGATCCCGGCTGATGGTAAAACTGGATAAGTCAGTTCCTGGACTGAAACCTGGCTTGATAGAATCCAAAATGTGAAGGATGTGAGAAAAGTTGCTGAATAAATTCACATGTTTCTGCTTATGAACTTTGAACACAAAGAATAAAATATTGATCAAAACAAGAAAAACAACCTACATTAACCGGACAAAACAGTCAGAGAGATTTCAATACAACAAAAGAAGGTGATTCAATTTCCCAATATTCCTTTGCCCAGCAATATCTTTACAGATGGATAAACCAGTGAAGAGTTACCACGGGCTTGTCACAAAGGCTTCTTTCTTGGGGCTGGCAGACTTGCAAACTATTTTCTTCTGGTGAATTCTTGAGCATTCACTTGATCCTTCTCAACCAAGACTTATCTCACCCAAAATAACTGCACTTTATACTCACTGTTTCAGTAGCAACACCACCGAACTGATCACAACAATGAGTCCTATAACTGACTCTGCAGTTAACTATTGACCCAATAGCTTAATACTTTTCTCTTCTCAAGAGCCTAAAAAATCCTTGCTTAACTCTTTGATGCACATTGAACTCGTCCCTCTCTTTCTCTGTCTCTGTGTCACTTGAACACTGTCGGTAGGCAGCAGCCCAGTTTTTTTTACTATTGTGTGTTTCTTTTTTCCCCAAAATCACTAAACATCTAACCCCTTTACTGACCTGTCAGCCAGGGATCCACCCAGGCTTCTAAGCCCCAAGGCGCATTAAAAAAAAAACTTGTGAAACAACCAATTGAAGATTATCTGTCATGCTCGCTGTGTGCCTCACTTACACATGCTCGGGGATACATATATTCACACACAGGGCCACTACCTTGGCAAACAAAATGGACATGTCCACGCATTGCACTTCCTGCAACTGAAGAAAAGCTTGGTGGACAATCATTCCCTCATTCCATCCCAGGGAAATGCCTGGAGCAATCAGGGTTCTCTTGGTTGTTTGAAATAAGACAAAAGCTTGGCAGTTAACTCTTCCCTGTTGCATTCCCATGGCAACGCCTCTACAAATCAAACCCCTTTCCCATGCAGTATAAATTTTTGTTCCCTTTGAGATTTGGTATACTTGTATCTGCTCTGAAAGTTAATGTCTTTTCAATGAGTTATTTAAGGTTTGTTAACATAATATCAATTACATTGCTTAGCTTAGGAAAAGAAGGTATTATTTGTCGTTGAGCACATATACATAGGGGATAGCTGGGAAATAGGGTTGTAAAACAGCAGAGCTGTGAGACTAAACAAGTAAATAAAATCTCTCGATAAATACAAACTCTGTGTCTTGGTTCAGCTTCTTCAACTGGTTTGGATCCCATTAGCACTGAAGAGGGCAAGGCAAAAAATTTTAACATCATGTCCCTTTTTTCAGGAACACTCACGTTCTGTATTCCTATGTGACAATTTCTACATAAATCTGTTACATTTCTAACCGTTCCCAGTTCCAATAAAATGTCATGACCTGAAGCCACAAGTACTTCCAGATCTGCTGTGCATTTCCAGCATTTCCTGTGTTTATTTCAGATTCCCAGCATCCAGAATATTTTGCTTTTATATTTCCATTTTTTTATTGGTTGTTACTGTGGGATACATTTTATATCTGCCTGGCTCTTGCACTGTGTCTGTGTCGGATATGAGGTGCACATGTCGGTCTCTGACATACATGTGTGCCTATGGAAAAGGACTGCCTGTGCAGACAGTTCCTACCCTGATCCTTACAACTCCTCCCACACCAAGTGAGATCAGACAGATACAGGCTCCCTTGCACAGATATAGAAAGATGTCACACAGACACTAGTATTAGTCTAATTTTGGGCACCAAACCTTTGGAAATACATGAGGGTTTTCAAAAGAGTGCAGGAAAGCTTTAGAAGAATGGTTGTAAGGGTGAGGGGCTTTAGTTACATGGATAGATCGGAGAAGATGTGGTTACTCTCCTTCAAAAAGAGAAAGCTGTGAGGAGATTTGGTAGAAATGTTCAAAGTAATGAGTGTTCTAGACAGAGTAGATAACGATAAAATGGTCCTGATAGCAGTAGGCATCGATTTATAGTGGTTGGCAAAAGTACCAATGGAGACATCGGGAAAAATCTTTTTATGCAGGAAGCCATTAGGATCTGCAATTCACTGCCTGAGAATGTGCTAGAGACAGGAGAAAGTGGGGTTGTCAAAAGGGAATTGGATAAGCACCTGAAGGGAAAAGGTTTGCCAGGCTGTGGTGAGAGGGCTGGGGATCAGAAGTAGCTGAGTGGCTCTGGTGGAGAAAGACAATGGACACGAAGGGCCGAATGGCCTCTTGTTGTGCTGTAACTATTCTAAGCTTGTATGTATTTAAGTGTCGGATTCATTCTGTCTCACTATCTCTCTGGTAAAGGATTTGAGTGTCTGATTCATTATGTATCTGTCAGTCTCTAGGGATGTGTGTGAATGTATGATTCACTCTGTATAGCTGTCTCTGGTACACTGTGTGAGATTCATTATGTATCTCTCAAACTCTGAAACACTTTGGAAGTCAGTGTTCATTCTACCCAGAATATACTTCATTGGGCCATCTGGTCGAATTGGTACATTATTCCACAAGATGTTCCACCCAGAATACTTCATGTACTATTATCTGCTGATCCATGAAATCCATTCTCCCTCCTGTACTTACCTAGGTTTCCCTTAAATACAGCTGCGCTCATCGACTCAACTGCTCAAGAGGACAACAACTTCCAAATTCTACAGATACCATAAGTTAGATTGAATTTTTTATCGGATTTAATACTTATATCTCTGTGTCGACCGTATCACATCCAATCACTTATGCCTCATATTGTCCTGTTTCTGCAACACCAACAGTTCAGGTGAGTTCCCTCCGCTCTGTTGCAGTTCTAGATTCTGGCCAGTAGATGTCAGCACACTCTGCTAGGTCGAAGTTTACAGATCAGGGATGGACACAACAGGCAAGAATTGTTCACATTATATTGGGAGGGGAAGGGATTTATTCTGTATCTGTCACTCACTGGTGCTTTGTGAAAGACACTCTGAACCTATCAGTCTTGTTTACCATATGTGAGTGTGGATAAATTATCTGTGGAACTGTAGGTGAATGTTGAATTCATTCTGCTTCTGTTGATATCTGGTACAATATATCTGAGTCACAGTCAGTCTGTATCTTGCATTTCCAGGTGCTGCATGAGTGTTGGGTCACGTTTTGAGCCTGGCAGTGGAATGGTGCGTGTGCAATGGATGTGTTCTATCACTCACTTTCTGGTATTGCAAGTGAGCTCGGTACTCACTCTGAATTTCTTAATGGTGGTGGTGGTTTGTGAGTGTGCATTTCACTCTTTGCCAGTCAGTGCTACTGTATGTGAATGTGGAAACCATTGGGAATCTGATTGTCTCTCGCATTCCTGGGAGTGAAGTTTCAGACTACATTTGTTATTCCCTGGAACTGTGTATGAGTTTGGCAGGCATTCTGATCTGTCACTAGGGGAGTAGGTGAGTGTAGGATTCATATTTCAAATTTCAATGTCTGGCACTCTACAGGAACTGGGGATGATTTTGCACCTGAATGTCTCTGGCGTTGTTTTTGAGCATGACAATCATATATATCTGTCAGGCTCTCCGAATGTGTGAGTGTGGGTTTAATTCTGGATCTGTCAATGGCATTCTATGTCTGTATTATTGTTATGTAGGTTGGGAATCATATGCATCTTTCATTCCCTCATGCTGTTTGTGAGCATGAGATTCATTCTGTATCTGTCAGTGGGATTAATTCTATACCTGTCAGTGTCTGCTACTGTATGAAATTGTGCGATTCAATTGGTACATTTCATTCACTGGTAATGTATGTGGAAGTGGATTTATTGTGTGTCTGTGCATGTGTGTGTGTGTGTGTGTGTCTGTGTGTGTGTGTGCGTGTGGACTTCCATTTGTTTCTGTCAGCACTTGTTACTCTATGTGACTCTTGGACCCTTTCTACAATCTCTCAGTGGTATAATTGGTGTGTCAGAAATATTTGGCATCACGCACACTCAAATATTGTGAGTGAGTGCAGTGAACAGTTTGTGTCTCTCAGCATCCGGCACTGAACATGTGTTTGAGAATTATACTCTATCTGTCAGTCTCTGGTACTCTGGGTGGGAATGGGATTTATCATTTAACCTTCAGTGTCTGGGACTGTTTGTAAGATTGGGTTAATTGTATATAAATTTCCAGCACAGCCACAGGCCACTAATGTGGTCAGCTTAAGCAAACCATATGTGGGAGTTTTGGCCCAATATTAAATCTCTGTCACTTTGAACACAATTGGGAAAGATAATGCATCCTTCAATCTGATACTGGATTGGTGCGTAAGTGTAACTCAAGTTGGACCAATCAATTTGACTAAGAACTTTGACATGGATGTAAAATGGAGCTCAGTCTGGAATTGTTACAGTATTTCCATTTGACACTGTGTGAGGATGGAGGATTAGTATGTAATCTATAGCTCAGTTCATATTCATCAAATTGATATTGTATCTTTTAGTTTCATGATCAGGGTGAGGTTTAAACTAGAAACTGAATTTCTGTCTCAGGTTATACTAGCTTTCAGGATATCTCAAACTGATAATGTACTTGAGATTTGAACTTGTAACTCAGATATATGTCAGGACACATTATGGGAATTAATAGTGCAATTTATCAAATCATGATGTGTGTGAATATTGGACTGGTAATTAACATGAATCTCAGTGTGCATCATTAATGTTAAGCCTGTGAGCTTGTAACTGGAAACATGTCAGTTTAACCTGATATTTAACTTGTAGCGAAGGCAGCACTATTGTGGGACTGACCCAGTGATAATTTGATAGTGGGTGAGAATTTGGACTGGGACTTATGGACACTCCCGTCTGCGGGTGACATGGATACAACGTCTATCTCTCCTGCTCTGTTTGATTCGTGGATGGAAAATGACTCAGGATGTATTTATGCTGCCTGAGACTGTGAAACTGATGACCTGTCTGTGTCTCTGTGCTCTGTCAGTGATAATGTACATACTGTGCGTGAGAAGGAGCTGGCGGGAATCTTCATTCTAATTTGGCTGGAGGAAACATCACATTTATTCTGCTTCCTTCAATTATTTGCCTGCTGGAAAAAAGGATATTTTAGAATTCATGTACAGGTGAGGTATAAGATACTGATTCCATGAGTTTAATCTCTCTATCAATAATCATTATGAATGGTCTGGGAAGTCTGGGAAGAGTGGCCTCTGGAGTTACCGTCGCCGTGAAGCAGTCTGGGAAGAGTGTCCTTAAATTCAGCCAGTGGTCAGGGACAGGAGTGTGTGACTATGAGTGAGGCAGGTAGAGGAATCCAGGAAGGAGCACTGCAGGAGCCTCAGTCCTTGCCCTTAACCAACAGCTTCGAGATTCTTGCTCCCTGTGTGGATGAGAGTGGGGACTGTAGGGAGGATGAGCAAACTGACCATAGTACCATGGCACAGAGAGCCATTCAAGTGGGGGGAGAAAAGAGAAATGTAGTTGTACTCGAGGATAGTATAGTTAGGGGAATGATACTGTTCTCTGTAGCCAGGATCAAGAGTCCCGAAGGCTGTGTTGCCTACCTGGTGCCAGGGTTAGGGATATCTCATCTGGGCTGCAGAGGAACTTGGAGTGGGTGGGGAAAGATCCAGTTGTCGTGGTCCACGGAGGCACCAACGATATAGGTAGAACAAGGAAAGAGGTTCTGCTGAGGGCTAAGCAGCTGGGGGCTAAATTAAAAAGCAGAACCAAAAAGGTAATAATCTCCAGATTCCTCCCTGAGCCACGAACTAATTGGCATCAGGTCAATAAGATTAAAGAGGTGAATGTGTGGCTCAAAGTTTGGTGTGGGAGAAATGGGTTCAAATTCATGGGACATTGGCACTAGTACTGGGGAAAGAGGGAACTATTCCATTCAGATCAGCTCCACTTTAATCAGGCTGGGACCAGTGTCCTGGCAAATTGTATAACTAGGGTTGTAGATAGGGCTTTAAACTAAATAGATGGGGGGGGAAGGGTTCAGTTGCATGGAAATATAAAAAATCAAAGTTTAAGGAGAGGGTAAGAGTGCAGGTTAGGGATGAGGCTGATTGTTCCCAAAAAGTGAAAGGAAGGGACAGAGTGTGTGAACGCCATATTGCACCAAAGAATCAAATAAGAGTAGGGAAAATTGACAACAGGGCAAACTTAAAGGTTTTGTATCTGAATGTGTGTAGCATTCAGAATAAAACTAATGAGTTAAAAGCACAAATAGGGATAAATAGGTATGATTTGGTGGTGATTACTGAGACGTGGTTACAGGGAGAACTGGTATGGGAGTTGAATATCCAAGGGTACTCAGTGTTTCAGAAGGATAGGCAGGAAGGAAAAGGAGGTGATGTAGCTTTGTTAGTAAAGGAAGAGAACAGTGTTATAGTGAGGAATCAAATAGGTACTGGAGAGCAAGATGTAGAGTCAGTCTGAGTAGAAATAAGAAATAGCAAGGAAAATAAATCCCTGGTTGCAGTAACCTTAGGTCCCCAAACAATAGTTCAGCAGTAGTGCACACTATAAACCAGGAAATACTAGGAGCATGTAAGAAAGGCACAGCAATAATCATGGGTGATTTTAATATGTATATAGACTGGGCTAATAAAATTGGTAAGGGTAGTCTCGAGGGAGAGTTCATAGAGTGTATTAGAGATTGTTTCTTGGAGAAATACGTTGTGGAATAGGAAGCTTTTAAAGATCAACAACGGGTTACTAAACAAATACTAAAATGAGCAAAGGTAAATCATGAAAATAAACTAGAGCAAAATGTAAAAGCTGATAGCAAAAGCTTCTTCAAGTATATAAAAAGAAAGAGAGTAACTAAAGTGAATGTTGGTCCCTCGGGGGATGAAACTGGGAGTTAATAATGGTAAATGCAGAAATGGCAGAGACACTTAAACCATGTTTAGCTTCAGTTGTCATGGGGGAGGAAACTAGTACCACCCCAACAGTAACAGGTAGAGCAGAGGGTATAGAGAAGGAGGGGCTTAGAACAATCACCATCACTGGAGAAAAAGTACTGGGCGAACATTGGATTAAAGGGTGACAAGTCCCCAGGACCTGATGGCCTAAAACCCAGGGCCTTAAAGGAAGTGGCAGTGGAGAGAGTGGATACATTGGCAATAATATTCCAAAATTCCCTGGATTCTGGAAAGGATCCAGTGAATTGGAAAAATGTTAATATAACACCCTTATTCAAAAAGGCCGGGGTTGGGGGGGCATGGGTGGGGGGTGCAGAAAGTAGGAAACCAGTTAGTTTAATGTCTGTCGCTGGGAAATTGTTGGAATCCATCATTAAGGAAGTAGTAATGGGGCATTTGGAAAGTCAAAATGCAATCCATCAGGGTTAGCATGGTTTCATGAAGAATAAGTCGTATTTGACTAATTTGCTAGAGTTATTTGAAGATGTGACAAACAAGGTGGATAATGGGGGTCCTGTAGATGTAGTATATCTGGATTGGCTAACCAACAGAAAGCAAGGAGTCAGGTAAATGAATCTTTTTCTGGATGGCAAGCTGTAACTAGTGGGGTGCCACAGGGTTCGGTCCTTAGGCCCCAACTATTTACAATCTACATGAATGACTTGGATTCAGGGATAGAAGGTACTATAGCTAAATTTGCAGATGACACCAAAATAGGTGGGAAAGTAAGTTGCAATGAAGAAATAAGAAATTTACAAATGGATATGGACAGGTTAGGTGAATGGGCCAAAATTTGGCAGATGGAGTTTAAAGTGGATCAGCGTGAGTTATCCATTTTGGTCAGAGGAATAAATATTATTTAAGGAGAGAAGGTTCAGAATGCTTCAGTGCAGAGGGATCTGGGTGTCCATGTGCATGAATTGCTGAAAGCTAGCATACAGGTACACAAGGTCATAAGAAAGGCAAATGGATTTTTGGCATTTATTGCTAAAGGAATAGGGTATAAGAATAGGGAATTGTTGTGGCAACTTTACAAGGCATTGGTGAGACTGCACCTGGAGTACTGTGCACAGTTTTGGTCCCCTTACTTGAGGAAGGATGTATTTGCATTGGAAGCAGTTCAGAGGTGGTTCACTAGATTGATTCCAGAGATTCGGAGATTCTTGTCTTAAGAGGAGAGATTGAGCAGTTTAGGCCAATACTTGCTGGAGTTTAGAAGTGTGAGAGGAGACCTAATTGAGGTACATAAGATGCTAAAGGGGATAGACAAAGTAGATGTGGAGCACATGTTTCCCCTTGTGGGGCCTTTTAGAACGAGAGGCCATAGTTTTAGGCTGAAGCGTGATAGATTTAAATCAGGGATGAGGAGGAATTACTTTTCTCAAAGGGTTGTGAAACAGCTGAATAAATTTAAGGAGGAGATAAACAGATTTTTAATTAGTAACGGGTTGAAAGGTTATGGGGAGAGGGCGGGAAATTGGAGTAGAGGCCGAAATGAGATCAGCCATGATCGTATTGAATGGCGGGGCAGGCTCAAGGGGCTGAATTGCCTAGTCCTGCTTCTCATTCTTATGTTCTCATGAATGGTTTGAGAGGCTGTAGCCAGATTCTAGCTCTGATTGGACAGACCCTTCTCGATCCAATTCTCAACTAATCAGAGAGCCAGGTAGAAGAAACTGTAAGTTCTGACCGGCTTATATTTTCACATTTGAAAAGCCTGCCAATTTCAGATCATGTGGGAATAATTCAATTTCCAGTAATTTCTGCTACTGAATGAAACTTTGGGGTTCATGCTGTACCTTCTAATTCTGTGCCTTGTATATGAGAGAGGTTTGTTCTGTATCTGTCGATCTCCATTTTTCTTTTTCTGATGGTGGAATTCATTCTCTACCTGCTAATCTTGTACCATGTGAGAGTGTAGGATTCTCTCTGTATCTGTCACTTGCTGAACTGCATGTGTGTGAGGGATTTATTATGTGTCTGTCAGTCTCTGCTTCTATATGCAAGTGCTGATATCAACCTGTACTGCCCAGTCTCTGCTCTGCTCTGTGAGTGTGGTCACATTCACTGTCTGTAATTCTTGTGTGTGACTGTGGGATTCATTCTGTGATCATCAGCCCCTGGGACTCAGCCAGTGTGAGAGTCAGTCTGCATCTCTCCATCTCTCATCCATTGTCAGGTTAATTCTGTAACTGACATTCATTGGAGCTGTGTTGTTATGGCCTTAATTCTGCATCTGTTAGCCTCAGGTTTGGGATGTGGATTTGGGACATATTCCATATCTGACAGACTCTGATGCTGAATGTGACAATCAATTTAATTTTCTATCTGTCAGTCTTTATGCAAATTAATTTGTAATTGTGTATCTGTCTGTCTATGGGACTGTATGTGAGCATGGGATGAATTATGTATCTGTCAGTCATGGAACTGAATATGATTTTGTGACCCATTCCATTTGTCAGTCCCCAGAATTACAAGTGAATGTGGAACTCATTCGGAAGCTGCCAATATCTGGAAGTGAGTGTGAGTTTGAGGTCAGTTCTGCAGTCATCAGTCTTTGACTACATGTGTGCTTCATTCATTCTGTATGTAACTGTCTCTGGGCCTGTAACCAAATGTTGATTTCTCTCTGTATCTGTCAGTTGTTGGACTGTGTATGAGTGCAGGATGAATTATATGAATGTCATTCTCTGATACTATGTGAGTGTGGGATTCGATTTGCTTCAATACATCATTTGTGAAATAAAAAGTGTTCTATTCCGTGCTTCCTTTCAGTTACCTGTAAAGTGCAATATTGTTGCATTCAATCTGTATGTGTCCAAGTCTTGTCTTGCATGTGGATTTATTATTCTTTCTGTATGAGTAGGTCCAGGGTAATTTACATGAGAGTGAGATTAATTCTAACCGTAACATCTGTGAGTGTGGGACTCAGTCTTTTGCTGTCCATATCTGGAAATAATTGTGTCACTGAAATTGATTTTACTTTTTTCTTCATCTATTAATGCCTGTGAATGAGATTTGTCTTATGCCTGTCAGTCAGTGGCACTTTAAATGACTGCTTTTGGTCAATGCCTTATTGTCTTTTTCTGTGTGTAGTCCTGTGGGGTTTCTTTTCTGCATTTCAGGGTTTGGTCCTCTGTATAAAGTGGGACTAATGCAGTATATGTCAGTTTCTGGTGAGTGTGGACATACCTCTGTATTAGTCAATCTCTCAAACTGAATGTGAGTGTGCATTAATTCAGTTTTCATCAGCATCTGGCAGACCCTGAGGGTGGGAATCATCCAACATCTGTCAGTTTCTGGTATTGTATGTGAATGTACTGCTCATTCTGTGTCATTACCTTGTAAAGGGTGTGACTGGGGGGTTTATTTGTACCTGTCACTGTGCAATACCGAATGGGATTATGAGCATCATTCTGTATTTTTCAATCTCTACTGCTCGATGTGAATGTGTTTATTTTTGGCCGTCAGTCTCAGGTACAATAAGAGACTCTGGAATTTATTATACCTTTGCCAGTCTCTGGTAGGGTATGTGACAGTGGGCTACATTCTACATCTTTCAGACAATGGCAATGCAAATGAAAGTAGCTTTAATTCTGTACTTGTCAGTCCTTGGATTGAATGTGCATTTGGAATTTGTTGTTCTTATGTCTGTTTCTAGACGTTCATGTGTGTGTGGGGTTCATTCTCGATCTATGTGTCTCTGACATTGAATGCAAATGTGGGAGTTTTCTGTATTGGTACTTAACCTGCATCTCAGGCATGATCTACAGGCTACATTCAGTAGTTCGGTGTGAGTTGTGTAGTGGTATTAAATTTGTATCCCTGTGAGAACAAATTGAAGTGATAATATACAAATCAATCTGATGCATTGTCCGTTATGTAATTCCTGCAGTTTGAAAAAATGGAATTCATACTTTAATTGTACATTCTAGTCTAACACTTCGTGAGATTTTGGAACTGGTATTTAATGTGTAGCTCACTCTACATTCTGTGGTGCTTAGTAGCAATTCATCCTGCATCTTACAATAAGGTAAATGTTGTCTGATGTAGTTAATAACTGGTATTTAATTTGTGGCCAAGGTGACACCGTGTATTTAAATCAAATAGTGGCTGTGATTTTGCCCTGGGATTGATGTACCTAGTCCTCAGGTGTACTGGGTTGGAGGGAAATGGAAACAACTTCTCCAACCAATGATCTGTTTGACTCTTATATTGAAAGGGCACCTCTCAACCTTGGGGTCTATGTCGGTCTCTATATGATATATTTTGGTCTAAAGACCTGGCAGTATCTCTGTGCTTTGTGAGTGATATTGTACTTACTGTGAGTTGGAATCATCACGCTGCACTTTTCCTTGTTTCGAGAAATCATCAGGTTCCTTCAATTCTTTTCATACACACAGAAAACATAACTCCATTACCTGAAGAATAGATGAAGTAGAAGATACAAAAGTGATCAATGTATTTTAAAAATAACTTATTATAATGAACAATCAACAAAGCAAAACTAGCAGCACCTCAGTGTCTGACCCCACCACAGTCCTGGAGCAATCTGTTTCTGCTCATCTGCTATTTTGAGCGGTTTTACAACAATTTTTTGACATTGAGAAACAACCCGTCCTGTGCACTGCTCATTGAATTGCACTATCCGATGGAGGAGTGACTTTCGCAAGGGTCAGATTTATATTTGCTGCTCCCTTTCAACTAACTGTACACCTGGAAACAAGCAGGTACAGTTTAAAATGTCTTTCACACTTCTCACCTGGTGCCTGAAATTGATCTTCTTTGTGTAACTGGAAACATTGTTACTGTGCGGCTATTTCCCCCGCCATTCTCTGTCCAATAACAAGGGACAGTGGGAGCCGGAACTAAGCCAGGAAGCTTCACTCGGGTTTGGGGAGAGAAAGCAGCAATGATCTTCAATGGCGAGTTCTTCTCACTCTGTCCAGACACTGCTCGAGAATGGCCTCTCCCTTCCCCCCGCTCACTCCATGTTCCGGGAGCAGCTCGTGTTCCAGGGAGCCCATTAAAAACAGCCGCCGCCTCCGCCTCAGCTGCCCGGACACTCAATGCCAATCTCTGAGCATATCTGCGGACGCGGCTCCAAACCGATGCGCTGCTTTAAGCAGATGCTGTTTGTTCACTTCCCTCTGGGGCGGTGATGTCTCCGATCGCTGCTGAATTAAATCCTATTCCGCTCACTGAGAGAATGACGCTCTCGGCCATTGTTGGGGGAGGGGCTGCGCATGCGCTGTTATCCTCATGGTGACGGCATCGGGGACGTTTAAACAGCGCATGCGCAGATATCCGCGGCGACAATTCAGCTGCTAAAATCAATGGGAATTGTCTCCATTTCACTCTCATCACAGAGAGAACAAAATCTCCGAACCTGTGTCGGCGCGGGGGGCAAGGGGCGTTGGGTGCGAGTGGACGTGTGGCGGTGGTACACTGGTGGGTAAAGGCCGCTTTACAACATCAATTTTAACACAGGAGATTCCCCCAGACAGCTTGTAAAATGCTGGAACCGTGTGTGTATGAGGATGGTGATGTTACTGAGGATGATTCCTGTTTTAGTATAGACTGTGTTTAGGTCGGAATATAACTGAGTGTTAATTATAACGAGAGCATATTTCAAAGCTCCGGGTTGCTGAAACTCCTGACTGTGAAGCCCGGGTCTGTCCGGGTTTGTGTCTCGGTTCCATTGGTAATAAACGGGTTGAAATTGGCGGTTGCAGAAACTGGAGGAGGAGCTGAAAGATCAGGGGCTGTTCTCTTTCTCTCTGTCACTCCGGATCTCTCCTCCCTCCCGCTCTCTGTTTAATCTTCACTCTGTCTCCTCCCCTCCCTGCTCTCAGTCCGGCTTTTTCACTCAGGTCCGGGCGGGCTCTTTAAAAGAGGAACGTGAAGCAGCTAGTGACTCATATTTAGCAGCGATCTGAGTGAAGAATCATCATGTCTGGCAGAGGGAAAGGAGGCAAAGGACTGGGGAAAGGCGGAGCAAAGCGACACCGCAAAGTGCTTCGTGATAATATCCAGGGCATCACCAAACCAGCAATCCGCCGCCTGGCTCGCCGTGGCGGTGTCAAGCGGATCTCGGGTTTGATCTATGAGGAGACTCGCGGGGTGCTGAAGGTTTTCCTGGAGAATGTGATCAGGGATGCGGTCACCTACACTGAACACGCCAAGCGCAAGACGGTCACTGCCATGGATGTGGTGTACGCTCTGAAACGCCAGGGCCGCACTCTCTATGGCTTCGGCGGCTAAAAAACTCGACCCTTTCTACCAAACACACAACAAAGGCTCTTCTCAGAGCCACCCACCACCTCACAGAGAGAGCAGAGACCTGGGGACGGGAGCTGGGATGGGCTCTTATTGGCAATGTTAGTGTCTGAAACAGAAAGAAGAGTGAAACGGACTAAAAACGCTAACTCTTTTCTAACCACAGATGCTGTGAAACCGACGGAGGTTTCCAGCATTTTCTGTTTTTAATTCAGATTTCCAGCATGCGCAGTATTTTTCTTTTATTTTAGTGCCTGATTTGTTCCGCGGTTCGGGGGGATGTGCTAAGTAACTTGATGTAATCGTTGTTTATTAACCTGGATGGCACACTGACGCTGAGAAGCCTCTCCACTACTTAACGTTTTCGAAATGATTTATTCTCGTTGACGCCAGCCGTTCAATGCGTCAGTGGAGTTGAGGTTACAATCAGATCATCCATGATTTCACTGAATAGGATCAGTCTCGAAGGGCTGAGTGGCCTCCTCCTGCTCCGAAACCCAATGTTCGCACGTATGTTCGTGAAGTTACTGACAGGGTTTGGGAAACTGAACAGTTTCAGCTCGGCCACTCGGCGACCTGGAATTCCCGCATTCTGAGCCGGACTCTAGCTCTGATTGGTCATCGTCTTCTTAGTCTAATTCTTAACCAATCGCAGAGTCATGTTGATGAGGTCGAAAATTATTATTGGTTTACTTTTGAATTCGGAAAGCCCGCCAATTCTAGTGTTGGAATATACAAGGTAACCTTAATTTTCAGGCAACAATTTTTAATCTCTCACTTTATGATCTGTTATATTGCACTCCCTGTCACAAAATCTTGGCGCTATTTTAGGAACAGTCAGAATTTGTCCATCTCCTTTCAGGAACCCGCATCTGTCAGGCCGGGAACAGCGGGAGAATCGAGCCGGTCCCTTTCCCCGCTCTTTATCGTCATGAACTGCCCAGAATGAGGGCAATGTGAAGGGGTCTGAAGCCCTCAGCACCGGTTCCATTATATTACCCACTCCAGACCTCTAAGCGACCGGCGATTTTAAGGATTGGTTGTGCTGTAGGGAGCAATGGACAGTCTGTCAATTTTTGCCTGCGAAATCCAGCACCGACTTTACACAGTTCAAACAGACTGGTGTATCTGTCCAAAAATGAGCAGGTTCACCAGGATGATGATAAAATCAGATAAAAATTGTCGGAATAGGTTAAATGAACAGGAATTTCATTCGGGTTAGGAAATATTGAATTGGAGTGAAAATGGTATTTTTAATTTTTAAAAATTGAGGAACAATGTCTTCTGATGTCGAGGCGGTAAACGGCTGGAAATAAAGGCGGAATTTTTGAAATGGGCGATTAAAAACAACTCGACCAATGGGGACCTGGCAACTCAGCCAGGGATTAGTCCATTGGTTAGATTTTGGATAAAACTGCCTGGGCGTAAGGCTGCGGTTCGGGGCGGTTCCTCTCAGAGTTTAAAAGGGCGGATTGTCAAGCAGACTGTCTTAATAGTTCTTACATCTCAGACTGTAACGAATATCTTCAGAAAATGGCCAGGACCAAGCAGACAGCGCGCAAATCGACCGGAGGGAAAGCTCCCCGCAAACAGCTGGCTACCAAAGCGGCCCGGAAGAGCGCTCCAGCCACGGGCGGAGTGAAGAAGCCTCATCGCTACAGACCCGGCACTGTGGCTCTGAGGGAGATCCGCCGCTACCAGAAATCCACCGAGCTGCTCATCCGCAAACTGCCCTTCCAGCGCCTGGTGCGAGAGATCGCCCAGGACTTCAAGACAGACCTGCGCTTCCAGAGCTCGGCCGTCATGGCCCTGCAGGAGGCCAGCGAGGCTTACCTGGTGGGGTTCTTTGAGGACACCAACCTGTGCGCCATCCACGCCAAGCGAGTCACCATCATGCCCAAAGACATCCAGCTGGCCCGCCGCATCCGCGGGGAACGCGCCTAAAACCCGGCTTCAGCACCAAGTACAACAGAGGCTCTTTTAAGAGCCACTAAATCGACAAATCAAAGAGCCGCGATCTCCTGTTAACCACTCCAGCACATAGATATCGCGAAAATACAATTTACCTCCTTGAATCAGTTTATTTTATCTTGTCTACAAACCTCTTGTGGGATTGATAATCACAGACGGTGCAGTTGTAAATTGTAGCGCAGATGGTGTCTTAATTTCATCAGAAAATTGGGACTGCGGTCAACTTAGTGCTCTAGGATACTTCCAATAAATGGCGGCGCTGATAATGTATTAAATACTGCGAGCAGACATCAATCCCGGGCAAAGGGTGAGCTGCGGGTTACAAGTCAGTGCTCATGATGTTAATAAATGCAACGCCCTAAGCAACAAACGTGTACCCCTCCAGTGCAGATTTATCATAGAATCAAAGAATTTGCACAGCACGGAAGGCCATTCGGCCCTTCCGTGTCTCTACAGCACTCCAACTGAGTGTTATGACCTAATGCTTTCCCCCCGCCCCATTCCTGCACATTATTTGAATATAAGCAATCAGCTAATACCCTCTTGACAGCCTCTATTGAACCTGCCTCCACTAGTTCCAGGGAGTGCATTTCAGTCCCGAACCACTCGGGTGGAAATTTAATTTCTCTTTTGATGCGAGTTGGTTTCCCTTGCGGATCATTACAAACGCTTCACCATTACTGAAATTCGGCACGCAGTAGACAGACAATAGATCAGCCTTTCACAGACTCTGTGGGTGGCTCTGAAAAGAGCCTTTGGGTTATTAGATTAAATAATGTCCGCTTCACTTGGTCTTCGAGGCCGCAGCGGCGCTGGTTTTCTTGGGCAGCAGCACGGCCTGGATATTAGGCAGCACCCCGCCCTGAGCGATGGTCACCCCTCCCAGCAGCTTGTTGAGCTCCTCGTCGTTGCGGACGGCCAGCTGCAGGTGTCTGGGGATGATGCGGGTCTTCTTGTTGTCCCGGGCCGCGTTACCGGCCAGCTCCAGGATTTCAGCCGTCAGATACTCGAGCACAGCAGCCAGATAGACCGGGGCTCCGGCACCCACACGCTCAGCATAGTTGCCCTTTCTCAGGAGCCTGTGAACACGGCCCACCGGGAACTGCAGTCCAGCCCGGGAGGAGCGAGATCTGGCCTTGGATCGAGCTTTACCGCCGGTCTTTCCTCTTCCAGACATTACACAATCTCACAAAGCTTCACAGCGAATGAGGAAATGCGCTCGCATTCGCTTCTCTTATAGCTTCGGGAGGAATGGTGCTGCGGGCGCTGCTGATTGGTCACTTTGTGCCGAGTCTTTGTTCATATCACCAATCAGATATCTACTGAACTCACCAATCCGGAGATTCCACGGAGTGAGGGCGGAAAATACCGGCGCCAAATTTCAACCGATTTCTTTTTCAAATTTTCAAAGTCCGCCAAAATTGTAAAAAACGTACAGAACATAGTGTTAATTGGAAATAGGTAATTCAGTATTTAATATACGAATGTTAGATTTACTTAATCTCGCTCTCCCTTTCTCTATTCTACGGTTGATCTGTATTTGTCTGTTTCTGATTTTCAGTCTGGGTTTATCTGAACCTGAAAACCAGCCGAAAATAACAGCTCCAAATTTACGCTTTTCGATATCGAAAAGGCGGCCGATAGATTTATAAAACATGGAATAAATTTCATGTAGAAAGTCTTATGTAGAAAGTGAACTCGACCTGACGACAAAGTTGTAAAATTACCCGTACCTGATGGGACTATTTCACATTTTATCCCAAGTTCCAGATTCGCTTTTGTAAAACGGGATCTATTCGGGGTTAATTTCCATCTTTTATGAAACCCTTTAACCAGCCGGCAAAGTCTCATTGATATCGTTCTACAAACGGACGGTATATTGTAGATATTAGTGAGAGTCAAAAGCGAACATGTCTGGTGTAAATTTGCCAGCGTTGAGACTGAAGTTTCCGACACAACCGGGGCTGATAGGAAATGAACTGATCGATTATTGAGACCAATCTTGACCAGTACTGGAAACGGACGCATTTGCGTTTTATTCCCTCTCCAAAACCAGGGAAAGGGGCCGAATATAAACGCGTCTGAGAACAAAGCGCAGAGGGTCAGCGGGCAGACATTCATTTATGGGGCATTATTATCAGGACCTAAGAATTGAGCAGGTGATAAATCTACATTAGCCCGAATATGAGGGAAATTACATGAAAATAACATAGTTCGAAATGTTCAAATTTAAAACATGACAAAGTAAAAATTGAGATGAAATAGCTTTTTCAGAGAGATTGTGGGTGGCTCTTAAAAGAGCCGTTGTGTTTTGAATGTTGTTCAGTCCATTGCCAGGTTTTACTTGGAGCTGGTGTACTTGGTCACCGCCTTTGTCCCTTCCGACACGGCGTGCTTGGCCAGTTCCCCGGGCAGCAGCAGGCGCACGGCGGTCTGGATCTCCCGGGAGCTGATGGTGCTGCGCTTGTTGTAATGGGCCAGGCGGGAAGCCTCACCCGCGATGCGCTCGAAAATATCGCTCACGAACGAGTTCATGATGCTCATGGCCTTGGAGGAGATGCCGGTGTCGGGGTGAACCTGCTTCATCACTTTGTAGATGTAGATGGCGTAACTCTCCTTCCTCGACTTTCGCCGCTTTTTACCGCCCTTTGCTACCGGTTTCTTTAAGGCTTTCTTGGCTCCCTTCTTGGGAGCTGGTTTCTTCTCATCAACCATCTTCAGTTTCAAACACAGAATAAAACAAACCCTTTCCGAGCGCAGATTAAATAGACAGTCTTCGAGTTCTATGTAAATGATAGATTGGAGAACCGTGATGCTGATTGGACATTTTTTAAAAACTAAACAAGCCCCCTTCTCTCATATTTTTCTGATTGGTGTCTTTAAATATCCAATCAGTTTTCGACTTCTTCACCGCTCATTAGCCCATTTGCTGCAACCAGGCAACATATTCTACAAGGCTTCTCTCCAGCCAGAGTTTCTCTGTGTGTAAAGATATATTGGGAAATGTTGCCTGACTGTCGGTGCGAGGGACCGTCCGGGGATGCAGGATTCCTTCTGGTTCTCTGACCCTCTGCTAACGTGTGAGTTAGGGGGATAGTGTACAGCGGGTGCATTCTGTTCTTGAAGCTGTGGTACAGTGTGTGTCTGCTGTATCCTGTGCTTGTCAGTTTCTGGAACTGGAAATGAGATTCACTCATGAGTTTCTCAGTTTATGGATCTGGAAATGAGATTCATCCTGTGTTTCTCAGTTTCTGGCGCTGTAAATCAGTGTGGTATTGATTGTATATATTTCAGTCTGTGCTGCTATCCGAGTGTGCAATTCGCATTCACTCCCAGAACCCGGTCTGTGTTTGAGATTAATGCTGGACATGCCAACATCTGATCCGCAATCAGAGTGTAGAATTCAGTCTGTATCTGTCAGTTTCTGGTATTGAATAGGAATGTGAGAGTCATTGTCAACATCTGGGAATCTTTGAAACATATTCTGCATCTGTTTATCTTTACTGCTGTATGTGAGAGTGGGATTACTTTGGTTAATTCTGGTACTAATATAGTTAGGAACATACGAACCAGGAGCAGGATTCGGCCCCTCAGTCATTCGAGCCTGCTCCGTCATTCAATGAGATCATGGCGAAGGGATAGGCAGTGGCAGATATTTAAAGGGATATCTCAGAATTCATGGAATTTTTTGCTTCGATTGGAATGTATATGTTCTAAGAGGAGGGCCCACCATCCATGATTTACTGAGAAAATTAGAGACAGAATCAAAGTTAAAGGACTAAGACTGCAGACTGAACAATGCATTACATACCACTCCCCAAACCTCAGTGTATCTACAATCTGCATGAAGCTGATCTTACAATCTAATACATTTCCCAGGATGTATGATATATGGACATTCAGGATTGTGTTCGCAGAGATGGAATTCTAATCCAAAACTCTGACACAATATCTGATTAATACCCACAGCTATTAACTCCAGTTGAAACACATTTTATATTAAACATAAGTCAGGCTTACACTCATAATATATAGAATAGAATCTCACAATTGTTACAGCAAAGGGAGGCCATTCGGCCCATAGTATCTGTGCCAGTTCTCTGCAAGAGCAGCTGAGCTGCTCCCACTGGCATATTCTTCCTCACCGGCCTATTTAATTTTCCTCTTGTTCTTTTTTCTATTTCTCTCTTGTCCAACGAGATCAAATTATCTTTCCACGTGGGCAAAATTGATTCTCTTTATTGACATTGATCATATCCATTCAACATCCATCCTTTCCCGAGGTTAATAGTCTCAGCTATTCTAATCCAGTGCTGATTACTGATGAGGTTTCAACTGTAATATGGATACCTCCATATTGGGATTCATTTATCTGCCATCTTCTTCCCCATTATCCCTTACACTCTCTGAGTGCAAGTTTAGTTGTCCTGAGCTGTGTCTGGTACCCATCCCAATTCTCCATCGGAAATATAACTGCTTTCCTTTGATTTATCTCCACAAATGAAGAGGGATCTAGTGTGGTTTGTTTGGTTTCAAACACCACTTTGCAAGTTCACGCTCCCAGCAAGAAGCCTGATCGACTAAGGATGAAAATCAGAAATTCAGACTTGTATTCTACCTGATTTCCAGGCATTGGAATTAATTTCCATCCAGATTCCTGTTTTGCACGACCCAGCGGGGAAGCTCCTCACTCACAACACAAGGTCGGGTAATTACAGGTCTAAAGAGCGGTTGATACGTCTGACACTTTTAAACATTTATCAGTATAAAAACCACTTGATAAGCCTGCAAGATTAAAGAAAAACTGATTGTGAATGGGAAATGAAAATGTGAACCTAACTCGAAATTGGAGCAATTTTCAGGGAGACTCAATTCTGACAAACATCTCGAGTGTTAGTAATCACTGGTTATTGTAGGAGGTTTTTGCTTTTTTATTCATTCATGGGATATAGGCTCACAACACAAGGTCAGATAATTACAGGTCTAAAGAGCAGTTGATAAGTCTGACACTTTTAACATTTATCTGTAGAAAGGCCACTTGATAAGTCTGCTCGATTAAAAATAATGATAGTCAGCCTGATATGAAAATGTGAACTTAACTCTGAAGTGGACATATTTTCAGGTAGGCTCAATTCTGAAAATCATCTAGAGTGTTAGTGATAACTGGTTATTGTAGGAGATGTGAGCTTTTTCATTCATTCATGGGATATGGGCCCATTCCTAATTGCCCTGGGGTAGGTTGTGGTGAGCTGCCTTCTTGAATTCAACTGAGTGGTTTACTCGGCAATTGTAGATGGCAGTTCAGAGTCAACGTCATTGTTGTGCTTGGTTCTAGGATCAAATATAAGCCAGGCCAAGTAAGAATGAGGATGATAAAACTACTTTCCTAAAAGTTTGAAGGTGTTAAGCATTGCATTTTGAACAATACTCCTGAGATAAATATGACAGACAGATACAGAATTATTCCCAGAGTCACATGCAACATCAAAAACTGAGAACTAAACAACAACTGTCTCTCTTACAGACAGCACCAGAGACTACTCAACACATCTTGCACAATACCAGACACTGTGAGATACAGTATGATGACCAATAAATGCACTGTGAAAGAGAGTAATACAAAATGAATCCCAGTGCATAGGCTGTGCCAGAGAATTTCAGGTACAGAATGAATCCCACATCACACAAAGCACACTGACTGATAGATACAGGATGAATCTCAAATTGTCCCAGAGATGTAGAGATACAGAATGAATCTGACATTCACACAGTACCACAGACTGAGAAACACAGAGGAATCTCAGAGCCAAAGACTGATAGAGACAAAATGAATTCTTCATTTCAGCAAAGCATCAGGCACTGCACCAGAAAATGGAACCAACGCTTACACAGCGTCCCAGAGTTCAACAGAAAGAAAATGGATTGCAAACTTCCACACAGCACCACTGATTAAAAGAGAATTAACCACACTCATATCCAGTACAACCCATTGAGACAGATTCCAGATTTGGCTGTCTTTGGTGCTGTATGTGACACTGGGATTAACTGCGTCAAACATTGCAAGAGATGGGGCTACTGAGAATGACTCACATTGAATCAGTGCCGATACAGACTGAACTCCACACTGCCATTCAGCAACGGATGTTGACAGGTATATAATTAATCTCACATTCACACACAGTATCAGGCACTGATAGTGAATGAGAAGTTCACAGACTCAGATATAGTAACACAGACTGAAAGATATAGAACCTATAACACACTGACCTACAGTGCCAGAGACTGACAAATACAGAATCTCATTAACATCCAATTACAGGGACTGACAGGTACAGAATCAATCCAACAATTTCTGTGGCCGAGAGAAACACATACTGATTTTATTCCGCTCTGGCTTATAGTCCCAAGAAGCAAATGAATTTGTTTACATGCACCAATAACGAACAGATGCACAATGAGTTTCAGGATGCCAAGTGAGCCCAACACTGAGACATGGTCCCATCAAGTCACAGATACAGAATAAACCCGACACTCGCATACTGTACCACGGCCTTCCAAACACACACAGGATCAGAGAATGAATAAATTACACACATTACCAGACATGCTTTATATATGCTGATGACTTATGTGCCACTGCCCAAAGCACTGATTTTAGAATCGTGGAGAAAACACTTTCTGAGGCCTTGGAGGGACCTACAACCTACTATGAAGAAAACCACCTTCGCACAAACCCATCAAAGACGCATGTTTGTGCATTCCACCTCAGAAAGCGTGAAGCCAAATGCCAGCTTAAAGTAACCTGGTGTGGAGCAACACTGACGCATTGTGAGCACCCTATCTACTTAGGAGTCACCCTTGACAGATGCCTCACCTTCAAGAACCACATCAAAAAGACAAAGGCAAAAGTGAGCGCACAAAACAACATCCAGAATAAGCTCACTAACACAAAATGGGGAGCAAGCCCGAAAACATTGCGAACCAGTGCACTTGCTCTTTGCTATTCCACTGGGGAATACACCTGCCCTGCATGGGAAAGATCTACTCACGCTAAGAAGATGGATGCCGTTCTGAATGCAAGCTGCCGACTTATCACAGGTTGTTTAAAACTAACAAACACCAACAGCCTATATATCCTGGTGGATATCACTCCCCCTGATACAAGAAGAACGGTAGCCAGCAAGAAAGAGCGACTCCGTCAAACATCAGATGAGAGGCACCCTCTACATGGTCATACACCTACACCCAGCCGCCTAAAGTCAAGGAAGAGCTTCATGAATAGTGTTGTTCCATTACAATCCACCCCATCTGAAGCCCGCATCGCCTTGTGGAAAGACTGGCTCGCCAGTCTCAAACAACCCCCAGCGATGGAAATTCTACCGGATGAAAGCCTTCCCCAAGGAGCTAATTGCAACTGGGCAACATTCAAGTGCCTTAACAGACTTAGGACTGGTGTAGGTCGTTCAAAGGTGTCACTAAGAAAATGGGGATATACAACCAGCCCGACACCTTGTGAATGTGGAACTGAGCCACAAACTATGCAACATCTCCTGCAATGCCTATCGCTAGAGGAACCTTGCACTGTTGCAGATCTTGCCGAATTCAACAACAAGGCGCAACAATGTGTCCAGTTCTGGCTGGGCCATGTATAGACTGTCCGTGGACACGATAAGAAGAAGACCAGACACTCACAATTCCTGAATGAACCCACATTCCCGGACAGCCCCTCGCACCGACAGCCAGGCGACATTTCCCGGTGTATCTTTACACACTGAGAAACTCCGGCTGGAGAGGGGCTTTGGAAAATGTATTTCCTGATTGTAGTAAGGAGGCTAATGATTGGTGGAGAAAGCTAAATATAATTGGTCGGTTTAGCTATCCAATCAAAAAAAAATCACAAACTAAGTCCCCGTTTTGTTTTAAAATTGTCCAATCAGAATCATTGCTCTCCCATTCCTCATTAGCATATATCTGTCAGACTGTCTATATAATGAGCGGACGGAAGGGGTTTGGTTTATTTCTGTGCGAAATTGAGATTGAAGATGGTTGAAGAGAAGAAGAAACCAGTTGCTAAGAAGGGCGCCAAGAAAGCGGTGAGTAAACCGGCAGGAAAGGGCGGCAAGAAGCGGCGGAAGTCGAGGAAGGAGAGTTACTCCATCTACATCTACAAAGTGATGAAGCAGGTTCACCCCGACACCGGCATCTCCTCCAAGGCCATGAGCATCATGAACTCGTTCGTGAGCGATATTTTCGAGCGCATCGCGGGTGAGGCTTCCCGCCTGGCCCATTACAACAAGCGCAGCACCATCAGCTCCCGGGAGATCCAGACCGCCGTGCGCCTGCTGCTGCCCGGGGAACTGGCCAAGCACGCCGTGTCGGAAGGGACAAAGGCGGTGACCAAGTACACCAGCTCCAAGTAAAACCCCACAACGGTCTGAACCACACCCGAAACACAAAGGCTCTTTTAAGAGCCACCCACAGTCTCTCCGAGAAAGCTATATCATCTCAATGTTTAATTTGTCGTGTTTCTAATTTGAACATTTTCGAATGATGTTTTCTGTTAGTTTTGTTTTCTACTTTCAGGCTAATGTAGATTTATCACTGTTCAATCATTCGCTGTTGTTAATAATGTCCCATAAATTAATGACTGTCCGCTGACCCTCTGTAATTTGTACTCAGACGCGTTCATATTCGGCCCCTTTCCCTGGTTTTGGAGAGAGAATAAAACGCAAATGCGTCAGTTTCCAGTTCTGGTCAAGTTTGGTCTCAATAATCGATCAGTTCATTTCCTATCAGCCCCGGTTGTGTAGAAACCTTCAATCTCAACGCTAGCAAATTTACACCAAAAATGTTCACTTTTGACTGTTGAATATCTACATTAAACCGTCCGTTTGCAGAACTATGTAAATGAGACTTTCTGCCGGCTGGTTAAAGGGTTTCATAAAGGATCGAAATTAACCCCAAATAGATTCCGGATTCTATAAGCGAATCTGGAACTTGGGATAAAATGTGAAATAGTCCCATCAGGGATGGATATTTTTTAAACTTTGGCCTCAGATCGTGTTAACTATTAATGGGAATTTCTATCTGAACACTTCTTTGTTTTATAAATATATCGGCCGTCTTCGATGTCGAATAAAAAGAAAGTTTGGATTCCTTAAACTTGGTGCCGATATTTTCGACTTGTTTTTAGATACAGATAAATCCAGAATGAAAATCAGAAACGGACAGAGATAAACTGTAGACTAGGGAAAGAGAGAGCGAGATTAAGTAAATCTAACATTCGTATACTGAATTAGCTCTTACCAATTAGTACTATATTATGTCCTGTTTTTGAGAAGTTTGCGGGTTTTTAAAATTTGAAAAAAAGCGTTGGAATCTGTTAATTTGGCGCCGGTATTTTCCGCCCTCCCTCCGTGAAGTCTCCGGATTGGTGAGTTCAGTAGATATCTGATTGGTGATATGAACAACATTACGAGACGCAGCACAAAGTGACCAATCAGCAACGCCCGCAGCACCATTCCTCCCGAAGATATAAAAAGTGAAGGTGAGAGATTTCCTCATTCTTTGTGAAAGTGTGAGATTGTGAAAATCTCTGCAAGCAGGACTCTGCTCTATGGGCTGTTCCCAGGGACACACACTGAGACAAACATCAACTGCAGCTGGAGGATCATCAGCTCGGTGAAAGACACCCTTTGGTCTGCCTGAAACTTGTTGGTCTTCCCCGGCTGGCTGTTGCAGACTGGCACATTCCAAGGTCCAGGGATATATACTGAGGGAAGCACTAAAGCTTGGGGCAACCGCCGCAAAGGCGCCATGGGGAAAGGTCGCTGTCTAAAGCCTTTCTGCCATAGTGCACCAAAACAAAAATAAAAGTAGCTGGAAAAACTCACCAGGTCTAACAGCATCTGTGGAGAGGAACACAGTTAACGTTTCGAGTCCGTATGTCTCTTCATCAGAACCGAGGGAATATTGGAATGTGGTGCAATATTAGCTGGTAGAGGGGGGTGGGACAGGTAGAGCTGGGTGGAGCGCCAGTGATAGGTGGAGGCAAAAGAGAGATTGCCAAAGATGTCATAGACAAAAGGACAAAGGGGTGTTGATGGTGGTGATATTATCTAAGGAATGTGCTGATGGTGACATTAAGGGTAGAAAGCAGGACGAGCAAGTGACAGATGGCACTAGTGGGGTGGGGTGGGGGGAAGGGATCGAAATAGGCTAAAAGGTGGAGATGAAACAATGGATGGAAATACATTTAAAAATAATGGAAATTGGTGGGAAAAGAAAAATACATTTAAAAAGATATAAATTATTGGAAAAGGGGGGATCGGAAAGGGGGTGGGGATCGAGGGGAGAGTTCATGATCTGAAGTTGTTGAACTCAGTGTTAAGTCCAGAAGGCTGTAAAGTGCCTAGTCGAAAGATGAGGTGCTGTTCCTCCAGTTTGGAACGTTGCAGCAGGCCAAGAATGGACATGAGAGCAGGATGGGATGTTGAAATGGCAAGCGACAGGGAGGTCCGGGTCATGATTGTGAACAGACGGAAGGTGTTCCGCAAAGCGGTCACCCAGTCTACGTTTGGTCTCTCCAATGTAGAGGAGACCGTGTTGGGAGGGTGCAAGTGAAGTGCTGCTTTACTTGAAAGGAGTGTTTGGGCCCTTGGATTTGAGGAGGGGGTGGTGTAAAGAGGCAGGTGTTGCTCCTTCTGCAGTTGCATGGGAAGGTACCATGGCAGCGGGTGAAAGTGTATGGGATGATGGTGGAGTGGACCAGGGTGTCCTGAGGGGAGCGGTCCCTATGGAATGCTGCCAGGCAAGGTGAAGAGAAGAAATGTTTGGTGGTGGCATCATCCTGGGGTTGGCGGAAATGGTGGAGGATGATCCTTTTAATGCTGATGGGGTAAAAAGTGAGGACAAGGGGTACCCTATCATGGTTCTGGGAAGGAGAGGACAATGTGAGGGCAGAGGCACGGGAAATGGGTTGGACACGGCTGAGGGCTCTGTCAACCACCGTGGGCAGGAAACCTCGGTTAAGGAAGCAGGAAGACATGTTAAAATCAGTGTTTTGGAAAGTGCCATCATCAGAACAGATGCTGTGGAGACGAAGGAACAAAGAGAATGGGATGGAGTCCTTAAAGGAAGCAGGGTGTGAGAAGTTGTAGTCGAGGTAGCTGTGGGAGTCGGCGGGCTTGTATTGAATTTTGATGAACGATCACCAAAAATTGAAACAGGGAGGTCAAGGATGGGAAGGGAAATGTCAGTGATGGACCATGTGAAAGTGATGGAGGGGTGGAAATTGGAAGCAAAATTAATACATTTTCCAAGTCCAGACGAGAGCATGAAGCGGCACCAACGCAGTCATCGATGTACCAGAAAAAGAGTTGTGGGAGGGGGCTACCAGAAAAAGAGTTGTGGGAGGGGGCCTGAGTAGGACTGGAACAAGGAATGTTTCATATACCTCATAAAGAGACAGGCATAACTGGGGCCCATGCAGGTACCCATAACGACACCTTTTATTTAGAGGAAGTGAGTCACGTTCAAGGAGGAATTGTCCAGTGAAAGTACAAGTTCAGCCAGTCAGAGGAGATTGGTGGTGGATGGGGATTGTTCAGGCCTCTGTTCAAGGAAGAAGCGGAAAGCTCTTAAACCATCCTGGTGGGGGATGGAGGTTGATAGGGATTGGACATCCATGGTGAAGAGGATGCGGTTGGGGCCAGGGAACTGGAAATTGTTGATTTGATATAGGGCACCAGATGAATCATGGATGTAGGTGAGAAGAGACTGGAGAAGGGGAGAGAGAACGGAGTCAAGATGAGAAGAAGTGAGTTCCATGGGGCAAGAACATGCTGACAAGGTCAGTCTACCTGGACAGTCCTGTTTCTGGATTTTTGGCAGGCGGTAGTAGCGGGCCGTCCGAGGTTGGGAGACTGAGGTTAGAAGCTGTGGAGTGAAGATATCCAGAGGAGGTGAGGTCAGTCACAGTCCTGGAAACAATGGCTTGATGTTCGGTGGTGGGGTCATGGTCCAGAGGGAGGTAGGGGGAGACGGCCATAATACAGTTAGTATTGAGTAATTGACTCTATGATCAATGGTTTTATTACGAGTGAGCATAATGGAATACAATTCAATTACAAATTTCAAAAATGTGAAAACTAAAAAATACTAATATCCGAGATTGTAGAAAGTGTAAATTTAACGGGATGAGAGACAGTTTAATAACAAACAATCTGCAGGGGATGGACGCAAAATGAATATCGAAATGGGACAAACAGAGATTCAAACGCGCGAATGGTCCCCGCTTCTGCTACACGTCGACTCGCACCCAACGCCCCTTTCCCCCGGGGCGACACAGGTTCGGAGATTTTGTTCTCTCCGTGATGAGATTGAAATGGGCAAAATTCCCATTGATTTTAGCGGCTGAATTGCTGCGGAAATATGCGCATGCGCAGTATAAGCCCGCCCCCCCCCCAGTGTCGTCACAATGAGGATAACAGCGCATGCGCAACCCTTCCCCCAACAATGGCCGAGAGCGTCATTCACTCAGTGAGCGGAATAGGGTTTAATTCAGCAGCGATCGGAGACATCACCGCCCCAGAGGGAAGTGAACAAACAGCATCTGCTTAAAGCAGCGCATCGGTTTGGAGCCGCGTCCGCAGATATGCTCAGAGATTGGCATTGAGTGTCCGGGCAGCTGAGGCGGAGGCGGCGGCTGTTTTTAATGGGCTCCCTGGAACACGAGCTGCTCCCGGAACATGGAGTGAGCGGGGGGAAGGGAGAGGCCATTCTCGAGCAGTGTCTGGACAGAGTGAGAAGAACTCGCCATTGAAGATCATTGCTGCTTTCTCTCCCCAAACCCGAGTGAAGCTTCCTGGCTTAGTTCCGGCTCCCACTGCCCCTTGTTATTGGACAGAGAATGGCAGGGAAAATAGCCGCACAGTAACAATGTTTCCAGTTAAACAAAGAAGATCAATTTCAGGCACCAGGTGAGAAGTGTGAAAGAGACATTTTAAACTGTACCTGCTTGTTTCCGGGTGTACAGTTAGTTCAAAGGGAGCTGTAAAGAGAAATTTGACCCTTGCAAAGGTCACTTCTCCATCAGATAGCCTAATTCAAGGAGCAGTGCACAGGACAGGTTGTCTCTGCAGGTCACAAACTTGTTACAAATCTACTCAAAAAAACAGATGAGTAGAAACTGATTGTTCCAGTACTGCGTGTGCTGCTGGTTTTGCTCTGTTGATTCTTCATAATAATTATTACTTGAAAAAAATACATTTATCACTTTTGTACCTTCTACTTCACCTATTCTTCAGGTAAAGGAGTTATGTTTTCTGTGTGCATGGAAAGAATTGAAGGAACCAGATGATTCCTCGAAACAAGGAAAAGTGCAGCCTGATGGTTCCAACTCACAGTGAGTACAATATCACTCACAAAGCACAGAGATACTGCCAGGCCTTTAGGCCAAAATGAAACAGTATAGAGACCCACATAGGTCCAAAGGTTGAGAGGTGCCCTTTCAATAAAATATTAAAACAGAGCATTGGTGGGAGAAGTTGTTTCCATTGCACTCCAACCTAGTACAACTGAGAACTAGATACATCAATCCCAGGGCAAAAGCAAACCCACTATTATTTTTAAGTACACAGTGTCACCTTGTCCACAAATTAAATACCAATTATTAACTCCATCAGACAACATTTACCCTTTTGTGAGATACAGAATACATTGCTGTTAGGTATCCCAGAGTGTAGACCGGGCTACAGATTAAATACCAGTTCCAAAATCTCACTAAGTGTTAGACGAGAACATCGAGTTAAAGTATCAATTTCCTTTTAAAAACTGCACAAATTACACACCAGGCCATGTATCAGATCGATGTATATGTTATCATTTCAATTTGTTTTCACAGAGATACAAATTGAACAGCACTACAGATCCCATACAAAACTACTGAATGTAACCTATGGCTGTGAAAGAAAACATTGAATAAATATTTTACAAGAAAGCAAAGGTTAAACAAATATTGATACCATAATTTATGAAATCCCAGTTACATTCAACACCAGAGATGCATAGATAGAGAATAAATCCAAAACTCATTCACCCACCTAGAAACAGACATATAAACAATAATTCCAAGCACACATTCAATCTAGAGATTGAAAAATACAAAATTAAAGCTACTTTCATATACACTGTCATTGACAGAAAGATGCAGAATATAGTCCACTGTCATATACAGTACCAGGAACTGACAAAGGTATCACAAAGTCCACACTCACTTATTGTACCTGAGATTGATGGCCAACAATAACTAATTCACATTGAGCAGATAAGATTGAAAAATATAGAATACAGGTTTGGAAGGTGCTGTCTAAGGAGGCTTGGTGAGTTCCTACAGCTCATCTTGTAGATGGTATACACTGCTGCTACTGTGTGTCAGTGGTGGAGGGAGTTAATGTTTGTGGATGTGGCACTAATCAAGCAGGCTGCTTTGTCCTGGGTTGTGTCAAGCTTCTGGAGTTCTGTAGGAGATGACTGATACAGAAGGAATAAGGCATTCACATGCAACATAAAAGACTGACAGAAGCAGGTTGAATGCAACAGTATTACACTCCACAGGAAACGGAAAGAAAGCAAAGAATAAAACACACTTTTCATTTCACAGCAGAAAATTTGAAGCAAATTGAATAGATCAATCACAGGATCAAAGAATTGCATTTATGTAGCTCATCCTGCACTCGTACAAAGTACCACAACTGACAGATACAGACAGAAAACAGCATTTGGATACAATACCAGAGACTGATACATACAAAATGAATCAGGTACACATATAATTATTCAAAGACTGATGGCAGCAGAATTAACATTAAACTCTCACTCACTTCCAGATACTGGCAGCTTCAGAATGAGCTCCACATTCAGTTGTAATTCTGGGGACTGACAGATGGAATGGATCACAAAATCACATTCATTTCCACAGACTGATGGGTACATAATTCATCTCATATTCACACACAGTAGCAAAGACAGATACATTATTAAAAACTCTTTTGCAAAAAGCACACGAGACTGACAGATACAGAACTAAATTAACTGTCCCATTCAGTACCAGAGAATGGCAGAAAGAGAAAATAATCCACACTGACACACATGACCAGAGTCTGTCAGATACAGAATATATCCCACACTCTCATCCCAAATCAGAGACTAACAGATGGAGAAGTAAGGCCATAACAACACAGCCTCAATGAATGACAGTTACAGAATTAACCTAATAATGGATGAGAAATGGAGAGATGCAGATTGACTCTCACACTTGCTGAGTCCCAAGGGCTTATGATCACAGAATGAATCCCACAGTCACACAGAACAGTGGCAGACAGTGAATGTGACCACACTCACAGAGCGGAGACTGGGAGGTACAGATTGACATCAGGACTTGCATATAGAAGCAGAGACTGACACACACACAATAATTCTCTCTCACACATTCAGTCCAGAGATTGATAGATGCAGAGTGAACCCTATTGCTCTCACATGGTACAAGATTTGCAGATAGAGAATGAATTCCACCATCTCACAAAAAAACAGTGACAGATATTGAACAAATCTCACTCATGTACAGTTCACAGAACTAGAAGTTACAGCATGAATCCCAGAATTGCATTTAGTACCAGAAACAGTCAGATATAGAATTATTACAACGAGCGCATTCATTACCAGAATATGATAAAGGCATACAATTATCAGCTAATGAATTAGTCCAAAACTCTCATGGTGAAGCAGAGAATGATGAATACATAATGAATCCCACAACCATTCACTTGCAGTGACTGGCAGATACAAAATGATTTACATGCTCACAGACTGAACCAGTGATGAGCAGATACTGAACAAATGTATTTCACACATAGAGCAGTTACTAATATTGTTTGATTTCTTCTTTGGATGTTTGTGTCACTAGAAAGTCCAGGAGTTTTGCTCCTCCCCAATTGTCATTATGAAGGCGGTGGTGGACTGCCTTCTGTCTAATGCTGTCTGTCATCCATAGGTGTGGCAAATTTGTTGTTAGGTAGCAAGTTCCAGGATTTTGACCCAGTGATGATGACTGAATGGTGACATATTGTCAAGTCAGGATGGTGTTTGAATTGGGGGTGACTTTGCAGGTGGTGTTATTCCAGGCACCTTCTGTACATGTTCTTCTAGGTATAACAGGTTGCGGGTTAGAAGGATGCTGTTGAAGTAGTCTTTTTCAGTTGCTGCAGCTGATCTCGTAGATGGTACGAACTGTGTGAGAGTGGGGGAGGGAATGGACTCATGAATTGTGTGTCACTCAGATACTTTATCCAGAATATTATTAATCTGCATGAGTGTTGTTGGGATTGCGCTCAGTAGTGGAAAGTATTTAATCACACTTCTGACTAGTAGGTTGTAACTCACAGAATAGGCTTTAAGGAGTGCAAAGGTCAGTTACTCACTGTGGACCTGCTTTGACCTGTTCCTGAAGCTGTAGTAGTTGTGTGGCGAAGTAAGATTAAACCTTTCAATCATTTACCATAAACTAACAGGCACAAAAAAAAAGATGGTCACACTCGAGCGAGATATCCCATTGTAGGGAAAAAGCCACACTCACTTATCATAGACGTGCAGGCAAAGCACAAAACCCACAGTCACATTTCAATTATAAAGAAGTCCATAATAAAATCAACTTTCACAGGTTTTGAACAGACAGGGAAATGAATACAAATGTTCACCAATCAGACACAGACACCGAATCATAGCAACATCTACATTCTACAGGTTAAAAGATTCACAGTAAAACCTACATCTCATTAAAAAAATGAAGAGGTACTGAATAAAAACATATTCTGTTAACGTAACTGACAGGTACAGAATTAGATCAACATTCTCATATCAGACACACACAATTGCAGAGTTAAATCTAAAATAACATCTAACAAATTGATAGGCACAGAGTGACCGCACATTCACTTGCCAGAATTTAAAAGGTACAGGAGAAAAACCTTTCTTCCATACCAGAGACTAACTTGTACAGAGAAAAATAGACACTCACCTAGCTGTAAATGACAGGTGCAGAAGAAGATCCTGATTCACATACTGGAAACTGTCAGGTAAAGATTAAAGCCAAAAATAACAAATTAGACAATGAGGTTCACAGCAATCCCATATTCACTTGTCAGAAATTAACATATAAAGAGTAAGGCCTTTTCTCCCACACTGGAAATGTCCAAGTACAAAGGAAAACCCAGATACATGTTTAAGAAATTGACAGACCAAAAGCAAAGCCAGCATTCACTACAGCAAAAAACGACAGGAACAAAATAAAATACACACTCATGTAACAAAAATAGGCAAAAATAATTAAGTCCACCTATCCAAAACTGAAACAGTTAAAATCTACAATCACACATCAGTAAGTGACTTGCACAATAAAGCCCAGATTCTCATAGCAGAAACAGATGGAGATAGAGCAAACTAATTCTCACTGAACCAGAAACTGGGCAGGACACAATACAGATTACACCCATTTTTCAGAAACAGACAGGTGGATATAAAATAAGGTACTTACATAAAAGAGATTGACAGAAACAGATTAAAGCACATTGCCCCACTTAAAAGTTTGACCGGTGCAGTATATAACCCAGTCTTTCAAAATACTGACTTGTACAGAGTGAAAACAACACTAACATGGCAGGAAATCACATATTTAATATAAATCCACACAGTCATACCACTTACTGACGGTTATAGAGTTAGATATAATAAATCAGGAAATGCATACGATCATAGCAGAGTCTAACAGATAGAGATTAAAATCCAGACACTTAGCAGGAACCAAAAGTTACAGGACAAAGCCCACAATCACATATCGGACAGTGAGGGAATCAGAGTAAAACCAACATTGACATAGATGAGACAAATTGGTCGTATGAGGAAAGGTTGCTCGATTTAGGCCAATACTCAGTGGAGTTGAGAAGAATGGGAGGTGATCTTATTTAGAAATATAAGTTTCTGAGGGGACTTGACAGGGCAGATTCTGGGAGGACGTTCCCCCTCATGAGGAGTCTAGAACTATGGTCCACAGCTTATAATAAAGTGTCTCCCATTTTAGACTGCAATGAGAAGGATTTTTTCTCCCAAAGGATGATTAGATTTTGGAATTCTCTTCCCCGGAGAGCAGTGGAGGCTGGGCCTTTGAATAAATTCAAAGCTGTGTTGGACTGATTTCTGATTGACGAGGGAGTCGAGGCTTTGGGGGCCAGGCAGGAAAGGTCACAGTTATATCAGCCATGGTCTTATTGAATAGTGGAGCATATTCAAGGGGCTGAATGACCTACTCCTGGTCCTATTTATTATGTTCTTAAAAAATAAGATTAAATGTGAAATTGCATGAGAGAAGTTAATAAGAATAGTGTATATCCCACAATTACATGACAGAAAATGATAGGCAGACTAAAACCCACACTCATAACAGAAAATGGCAGGTAAAGGGCATGCTCACACATCAGATACTGACCAATTCAGTGTAAAAGGCACATTGACATTCCAGAAATGGAAATTATAATAGCATAAAATGCCCACTCATCTCAAAACAAAACAAGAGATACAGACTAAAACCCACACTCTCAAACTACAGAAAGACACAATGTGAAACTAAACTCACCAGCAAGCAACCAACTTGTTCAAAATAAAACACTTACATCATCCCTGTTAATTTCGAGTATATGTGTAAGGCCATCACTGGCTCAACAGGAACTGACAGCTGCTTTGTACAACACACTCACACCTACCAAACCTGACAGGTAGATTGTCAAAGTCACATTCACATATGAGAAACTTTTAGACACAGGGAGTTTAAAAAAAACACTCATTCACACATACCCGACACTGCCAGAAACACAGTAAAGCCACACTCAAAATAAGAAACTAGAAGCTACAAAAAAACACCCAATTATGCCAAATATTGATATGTACAGGGTAAAAAAAACCTTCACATATCAGAAATGAGCATGTGCAGACAAATTGCACACCATACCACAGACTGCGAAATATGGAGTAAAAAAAACACTTTCCATACCAAATACCAACAGTACAGAATAAAATACAAAATTACCTACTGACAGACAAGGAGTAAAACCCACACACACACATCAGTGATTGATGGAAACAAAACCTGCATTCACTGAACAGAGATTGGCAAATACAAACAAAAACAGATTGTCACCCATCAGGAACTGACAATAGCAGATGAAAAGCCACATCCACATTTGGGAGATGGAAAGAGACAGAGTCAAACCCACACTCATGTAGCAGAGACTGACAGGTGCAGATTAAAATACAGACTGACATAGGAGAGACTGACAGGAACACAGGATAACACGTCCTTTGAAGCTGCATGGTGTGGAGATTTAAAAAAACATAAATTGGAGATTAATGTTATGAATTAATTGTTGTAATCAACTGCCACAAACTGACATAGATTAAAAGCTTTATCCAAATATCAGTTACTGATTGGCCACATTCACATAGCTACAGAGGACAAATATCTGAAGAGACAGAATAGAAATCCAATCGCTGAATAGCGGGAAAGGGAAGAAATTAGAAATGTGTGATCCATTTCACTGCTGAATGTGGACTACAAAATTCTGTCCAAGGCCATTTTCAATCGGCTCTGGGGCTGGTGATCCACCCTGACTAGACCTGCGCTGTACATGGCAACAAGATCTCTGATAGCCTCTCACTACTCAGGGAAATAATTGCAGGATGGGGGCGGCAGGAGACCGACCTCATCAGCTTGGGCCAGGAGAAGGCCTATGGCAGAATATCACACACCTACTTGATGGATCTGCCCTCCAAAATGGAGGTTGGAGAGGGAATCTGCAGTTGGGTCCAGCTGCTCTACATAAACCTCAGTAGTGCAGTTTCAGCCAATGGGTGAGAATTGGAAATCTTTCTGATAAATCTGAAGCACTCTCTCCCCTCTCCTGTTCATATTTTGCAAAGAACATTTTGCTGAGTCCATCAGGAAGGATTCGGGTATAAGAAGGGTGACAATCCCAGGCAGCGGAGGCACTCAGGTCAAAGCCTCCCTGTACATGGACAACGTCATCGTCTTCTGCTTGGATCCACTGATAGTGTACAGACCTGTGATTGGTTCAAACTGGCCTCGGGAGCCAAGCTAAATTGTGTCAAGAGTGACGTCATGTTCTTTGGGGACCTAGGCTGACCATTCCTTTGTCCCCTTCACTGTCAGGTCAGGCTGCCTGAAGGTCCTGGGCATGCACTGGAGACTGAAAGGAGCAAGTAGCTATGGTCAAAGAAAAACTGGGCATGTGGGAGCGACGCTCCCCCTCCATCACTGCTAAGAAACTGGTCATCAGGTAATAACAATCTTGGTGTTGTACATGGTGCAGGTTTGGCCCTTTCATCACTCCTACACTGTGGTGATCACCCGAGCTTTCTTCTGCTTTATCCGGAGGTTGAAAATGGACCATGTTCACAGGGACATGGCATACAAACCTCTAGATAGATGGGGACAAAATGTGACCAACATCACCCTCATCCTAATGGCCCTGTTGTGTGTGGCAGCATCAAGATGTGCATAGACCCTCAGGAAGCAAACACCAAGTGTCAATATGTGCTGAGGTTCTACCTGACCCGGTGTCACGAGGATGGATCACTTATAGAAAATTTTATGCAGAAAAACATCTTTGAGGACAACTCCATCCAGCAGTGGTACCCACGTAATGATCTACAGGTACAGCAGGATAAGGCAATGGTAGATTCTGTCAGATAGCCTGCTCAGTGAACTATCAAAGTCTTTTGGCAGAAAGCCTCATCACCAGAACTTTCAAACAACCCCTAGGATGTAGCTTGGCTGGTGGTGAGAAAGGTCCTCCCCATCATGTCCTTCCTCCAAGCCCAAAGTCTCTCCCCTTCTGCTCATCACACTCGGTGGCTGTAGTGGAGAAGAGACCATTGTTCTGCACCTTCTGGGATGTACCTTTTCCAAGAAGGTCTGGCTAGAGATGCAGTGGTGTTTGTCGAGGTTCATCCTGAGCAGCTCTGTGATGTAGGACTCAGTGATCTATGGCCTGTTCCCAGGGACACACACCAAGATAAACATCAACTGCAGCTGGAGGATCATCAGCTTTTGGTCTGCCCGAAACTTGCCTATCTTTTGAGTGATATAGACTGGCATATTCCAAGATCCAAGACTATGTGCTGAGGAATACATTAAAGCTTGGAACAGCCACCACAGAGGTTCAATGGGGAAATGTCACTGCTGAATGCCTTTCACCCATAGTGCACTGAGGGCCTGAAGAATTTTATAGCACCCCTGGGGCTGTATGCCTGACATTGATTGTACTTTGTGAATATCATGAGTAACAGAAATTAGATTGAAGCACCTCAGAGAGGAACTTGCTGCGTGAAGGCAAGTTGAGTTCTGTTGCAGTTTCTGTAATGTTTCAGTTTGAAAACAATTGCCCTTGGGCTGTATTCCTGACATGGAACATATATTATAAACATCAGGGGAATTACAACTGTGGAAAGGCACCTAGGGGTGGGGACAAGTTGAACTTTGTTGCACTTGCGGTAATTTTCAAGTTGAAATGGTTTACAATGTACTCCTATACGTTTTATGAATAAAGTATATTTCTGGAGGCAAAAAAAGAAGAGAAGGAAACAGTTGCCAAGAAAGGGTGAAAGAAACCTCTGAGTAAAGGGCAGGAATGTTCAGGAAAATTTGGGGAAGGAGAGTTACGCCATCTACATCTACAAAGTGATGAAGCAGGTTCACCCCGACACCGGCATCTCCTCCAAGGCCATGAGCATCATGAACTCGTTCGTGAGCGATATTTTCGAGCGCATCGCGGGTGAGGCTTCCCGCCTGGCCCATTACAACAAGCGCAGCACCATCAGCTCCCGGGAGATCCAGACCGCCGTGCGCCTGCTGCTGCCCGGGGAACTGGCCAAGCACGCCGTGTCGGAAGGGACAAAGGCGGTGACCAAGTACACCAGCTCCAAGTAAAACCCCACAATGGACTGAAAAACATTCAAAACACAACGGCTCTTTTAAGAGCCACCCACAATCTCTCTGAAAAAGCTGCACCATCTTTTCCCATATTGAGTTACTGATAAATATCTTGCTGGAGGAATGTAGGTCAATTTTCCAATGCTTTCCAATCCGATCACACATTTCTCCAAAATGCAGTTTCTCTCCCAGCGGAATGTCTGTTTCTCTATTCAGTGTTTGTGATGTAAACTGAACATTGGTCCCTGACCCTTTGTCCAATTTCTTGCCTCACCTGTTAATGTTCCACCTCCTCCCACTCAGTTAAAGTGGATTTAAAGGGAATGTGTCAGCCTTCTCCTTTTCCAGTGTGTTTCCTTATTGGGAAACGTTAATTCATTAACCTTTAACCGCTGGGGTGCAGAAACTTTAATGTCACTTTCTAACTTCTTACACCAGAAGCCTGGACTCTGGATTCACTCCCTCGGCTGCTCCTGTCACCAGGCACCAATCTCTAATCTGTGATGTGTTATCTTTACAATGATTGAATTGGACTGGGTCCCATTACAGAATGTTGTGAATGGGTCTTCCTACCTGCCCATGACAGATTGTTCCTTCGATGTGAAACTATCAAACTGAATTGGGAGTGAATTTTAAAACCGAAGCAAAGTTTCACTAAAGTGGTCCCTGGGATGTGGTGATTGTCCTACGATGAGATGCTGATCAAATTTGGCTTTTTTTTCTCTCTAGTGTTTGGAAGAATGAGAGGCGATCTCATTGAAACTTACAAGATTCTGAATGGGGCTTGATACGGTAAAAACTGGGAGATTGTTTCTGCTGATGGGGGAATCTAAAACACGAGCACTGTCTCAGATAATGATCATTTAGGACTGAGATGAGGGGAAATTTCATCACTGTGAATCTTTGGAATTCTCTGCTCAGGGTTTCCAATGGCAGCTTCCTATGTAAACATGTCATGCTGCAGTTCACCAGCCTCACCAGTGGAGGTGTTGCAGTAATTCATCAAACCCCTGGAGTCAGACCACTCAGCACAGAGACTGGGATCTTCCTGTGCTCCATGTGTGGGTTTCAGTGCCTGGGTGAGAGCACCTCACTGAGCGCAGGCTGGGAATAGAGACTGTGTGCCTATGTGTCTCTGCACCACACCTGGTGAAAGTAGCTCATTCAGCACATACAGGGCTGGGATTTTCCTGTGCTCTCTCTCAGGCTCAGTTTACTCTGAGTGGATATCCCTCATTCTTTGGTTTGAGTTACAGCTTCTCTCTTACAGTTAGTCTGGGTGTTCCTGACAGAGCAGAATGCCCCTTTCCTGTCACACTCACCGCACATATTGAGGTGGATGTGCTGCCTCCCGAGATACAGGTGATCAAGAATTCACGTCTTCGCTACACTCGTTAACTTTACTGATCCCTAGTCCTTGAATCATCATTGGTTCCCCTCGAATATCAGGTACATTATCATCTTCACCTGCTATGAACACTGACCTGACAGTGGAAAGGCATTGGAGGAGAATGGTGAAGTCAACAGTGTCAAAGGTTGAGAAGGATGAGGAGGGATTGATCAGCTGGGTCAGGCTGCACTCGCCTGCTCCCATTCTAATCTTTCCAGAGTATCACCTACAATGGCTTCTCTTCCCAATCCTGCTCTGTTACCTCTGGAATCCCCCAGGGATCTATCCTTGGCTCCTCCTATTTCTCATCAATATGCTGCCCCTTGGTGACATTATCTGAAAACACAGTGTTAGTTATCACATGTATGCTGATAACACCCAGCTCCACTTCACCATCAGCTCTCACAACCCCTCCACTGTCATTAAATGATCAGACTTCTTATCTGACATCCAGTACTGGATAAGCAGAAAATTCCCCCAACTAAATATTCAGAAGACCAAAGACCACACTACAAATTCCATTCCCGGTCACTGACTCTATCCGTCTCCCTGGTCAATGTCTGAGACTGAAACAAACTCTCATAAACTCGGCACCTCACTTCACCCTGAAATGAGCTTCTGACCACATACCAGTTCCTTCACCAAGATCACCTATTTCCCGCCTGTAACATTGCACATTTTATTTTAATGTGAGTGTCGCTGGCTAGGCCAGCATTTATTGTCCATCCCTAATTGCCCTTGAGGCTCACATGTAGGCCAGACCAGGTAAGGACGGCAGATTTCCTTCCCTAAAGGGAATTAGTGAACCAGATGTGTTTTTACAATAATTGAAAATGGTTTCATGGTCATCATTAGACTTTTTTAAAAATTGAATTCAATATCCACCATCTGCTGTGGTGGGATTCGAACCCAGCATCCCCAGGACATTACCCTGGGTCGCTGGATTACCAATTTGGTTAATTACCAATAATTACCAACACCACTATGCCACAACCTTCCCATGTCTCCATGCCTCAACTCACCTGTACCTGAAACCTTCATCCACTGCTCAAACCCTCATCCATGCTTTTGTTACCTCTAGATTTGACCATTCAAACACACTCCCGGCCAACCTCCCATTTTTCACCCTCCAGAGAGTGAAGCTCATCCAAAACTCTGCTTCCTAGATCTGAGTTCACTCCAAATGGCGGTCACCCATCACCCCTGTGCACGTTAACCTACACCGACTCCTGGTCTCAATTATAAAATTCTCACCCTTGTTTTCAAATCCCTTCATGACCTCACCTCTCCCTATCTCTGGAATCTCCTCCAGCCCGACAATGCTCTGAGAAACCTGAGCTCCACTAATTTCAGGACATCCCTGATTTTAATCACTCCATCATTTGTGGCTGTGCCTTCAGCTCCTGGGCCCAAAGATCTGGAATTCCCTCCCGAAACCCCTCTGCCTGTATCTTGCTTTCCTCCTTCCCCTACCTGGATCCCATTCCCTCCATTTGTTTCCCCCTTCCTCTCCCCCGGGTTCCTCCTCTCTCGCCCTCTGGCTTTACGCAGTCCAGTTGCTGTTTTAATTGACATCAGTGAAATGTAGTTTCTGTATTTCCCACAGCAGTGACTACACTTTAAAAGGAATTCATTGTCTGTAAAGCTCTTTGGGATGTTCTGAGTTTGTGAAGGAAAATACATACATGCAATATTTTGCATTTTTCATAGAAACATAGAAAGGAGTCACAGAAAACACTGAAGAGGCCACTCAGCCCATTTTGTATGTGATGGCCGCACCCTCTGAAACCCGTCTACAGCCCTGCACCACTGAACGAGCCCCAACCCCCCTCCCATCAACACGGCACCCTCGGCTCCTCCTCCTGATCTCCTTCCCCACCCACTGAAACTCTTCCCCACCAGGTAAAACCCTTTCCCCAGCCTCTGACCCACTGGGAAAGGATCAGCTTTGTAATCTGAGGGCCGAGGATTCCAGTCCCTGTCTCGCTGCTGCTTCCAGCGAAATTTGGTCAATTCCCAGGAAGCCATGAAAAGTGAGCAATTCCCGCTGAATTCTCCTGCTCCCTCAATGGGAGTGAAGGAGATGCTCCTTCAATCTGCAACAATGTCCATCTTATTGAAATTTCAGCAGACAGGGTGATTTTTTTCCTGACTAACAAGGGAGTGAAATGTTATGGGGACAGGCGGAATGTGGAGTTGAGGCCGTGATCAGATCGATCATCATCTTATCAAATGGCAGAGCAGGCTCGAGGGCCTGATTGACCGACTCCTGCTCCGAATTCCTATCTTCATATGTTCGTACGTTCGAAAACATTCCTCTTCCCAACCCCTTCTCTGCCCCCTTAGCCACCAATCCTCCCTTTGAAACCCTTCCCCGCCCCATGAACCAATTCCCGACCCACTTTCCTCATCCCCTTAAACCCCTTCCATAGCCTTCACTCCTTCTCCCACCTCTGATATTTGTGAGGTAGCTTGCTCTGTGGATGGTCAGAGTGCTGACACCCTAAGACCCCTATCTTCTCTCAGTCCCTTCTTTATTGGGTTATTCTGAACTTTCAGAGATTCTCTGCAGTGATCCCCACTTCCCATTCCTTGCAATTCCCACATCTTCTCCCAGCCTCATTCATCCCTAAACACCTTGTCCTGGGACACACTGATCCTAAAGAGAAACAAGACACGGATATGAAGCTGTGATCAAAGCAGTAAGTTTTATTTCAGAGTACAGCCCATTATTCAGACAGCAGGAACACAGGGTCAGGGCTCACTGGACTGAAACAATCAAACAGCCTGTTTCCCAGGAACGAAGATTTCATGCAGTAAGAACTTGGAGAGCTCGGGCTGCTGGGAATCCATCACCGGATCTTTCACTGTATTCGAACACAACATATTGACTGGTCAGGTTCTCTAAAGAGAAACTCCCCAGTTTCCTCACAGGCCTTTTGAACAGTTTATCCTCCATTCACAAAGTAAGCCTGCCTGTACACTAAAATCCAAAATGAAGAATGAATTGAGTGATTGTTCTGTACACAGAGGGAGGGAGATCAATGTGAAAACATGAAGCTGACTCTATCAGTGTTACTGGAATGGCTCTGGATCACACATCAACCTCACCTCTTTTATTTTTAATTAAAACCCACACATCCCTCCCTCCCCTCGACCTGTACAAGACTCACTCTCTGTCCTGAAGGGCAGTCCAAGGGATTTTTCTCAGATTGGACCCCACCAGATCCACAATCTCAGACCAGAGAGAGTGAAATGAAAGATCGGACATTTATATCAAACCTTTCCTGTCATGAGAAGAGTCCAAAGAGTTTCACAGACTGGCGATTGCTTTCGAAGTATTGACACTGTTTTATAGGAAACATTGCAGCCAATCAGCTTTCAGCAAATTCTCACAAAGAGTGAATGAGATTTGACGGGGTGAGGAGTTTCTGGTCATGTTGGTTGAGAGAGTGATGTTGTTCCAAGACACAGGGAGAACTGCCAGCTCTTCAAATAATGTACCAGATATAACCTTTGGCATTAACAGGTAGACAGGGTCTCAGTTTAACTTTTCATCCAAAACATGACACCTCCAACAGTGCAGCACTCCCCCAGTGCTGGTCTGGATCTACTGGATTGGGACATCAACCCACAATTTGTTCACTCAACTCCCAACTGAGGCAGAGTGACAATGGATAAATTAACCACTTCTCTTATCGACACAATCTGTGTTCTCACACCCCAATCTGTGTGAAAGCTGCAGTATTAATCAATTTAAATAAACCTGTCTTAAACCCTCTTACTCTCACTCCTTGCCCTCATTATGAAAAGCTGACTCATGCCTGGGGATTGATCCCACAGACACCTCCAGTATCGCTCCGAATTCCTCATTCTTCACCTGTTAGACTGGACAGTGCGTGTGGAGGAAAGGGACTGAGGGAACTGCCGACTCTGTCCTCACACACAATCTGCACTCTCACACTGCAGCAGGTAGCAGCGATGGGGAGCAGCAACTGGGAGTTACTCCTCTGTGGTTCCTGGGTACTGAGGCCAATTACAGAGTCTCCCAACCGAGTAACTCATCCGGCTGTGATCCACCAACTCGGCACTGCCCTTTTCTTGCTGGTCTGTTTGGATCAGCCCTCAACACCCACCATCCCCTCCAGCCGCTCAGATAGTGACTAATCATTCAGGGAATTTACCTGTGCAACTGGTTTACATTAAATTCTTCAGTCTTTCATAAATAACAATTCAACCAATTATATTGTGATGTTCAAACAATTAAACTGTGAAATTCCAAGAGAGTAATGTAGTTTGAAAAGAATCCTCTCTGACCACTGGCTGTGAAGGGATTGGGGAAATGTGCTGGTGTTTACTATCAGGATGGAGAAACCCATTCCCTGCAGTCGGACTTGGCTGAGTCAGGAGCAGAAATTGAATCAGCAGGAAGAGAGTTTTCATTATCTTCCATGGAGTTCCTCAGAGTCAGTATCAGGATGCTGGAGTAGAAATGTTCTGTATCTAATCTCGGAGAGTTTGCTGTTTGTATAATCACACACACACACACACACACACACACACACAGAGTGAGTCACTCACTGAATTTATGGGGAAAAGGTGTTGCCCTTCTTCCTCTATCTTCATTTTCATGAGTGTAGCTTCAGGCAAGAGCTCACTGTGAGGTTAGCTTGCTGAATACCTGAAAGGAGGGGAAAAGCAGTTTTGAATGGCTACTGTTCCAGCGAGCCTGCCCCTCTTAAAGGGGAACTGCACTAATTGTAAGGAAGCTGCTGCCGATTTGCGAAAATTGCCTGTAAAACAAAGCACTCGAAATGGAGCAACACGGAAGAGAAAGGGATCCCTGGTTCTTGGATGCAGCTCTAAAGGCAACAGTCCAGGGTTTGGATGGAAGAGAGAGCCCACTTCTCTGCAGTGTATGGGGAAGTGTGGGGTGGGGGTGTTCTGTGCCGGAGGCCCTAAAGCAACACCATCAGACGGCAATTATGGTGGTCAGTTCCCAGAGTCTAGCCCCAATGAGCTGACAGCAGGGTCACCTGAAGCTCAATTCCCTCACTTTGGTCAGGAATGCTGATGTCATAGAGCACAGAAGAGTCCAAGCCAGCTCCGTGTAGGGCAATCCAGCCAGTCCCATTGACCTGCTCGATGACCATATCCCTGCATGTTTAATTCCCCCAAGTGTTCAAACAAGTTCCTTTTGAAACCATTGTTTATCTCTGCTTTTACTAACCTCGAAGGCAGTGACTTCCAGGTCATTACCACTTGCTGAGTCAAAAATAAAATGTGCTTCATTTCTCCCTCCCCCAAACTCTGCAACCCACCCCCCTCCCCATCCCCGTCCTCAATGTCTCTTGACATAATCTGTAAATCTGTGTACCTGAGTTCTTGTATGATTTGCTGATGGGAACAGGTTTTCTTGTCTACCTTATCTGACACTGTATTAATCTTGTCCACTTCTATCAAACCTACTCTCGATCTCCCTTTCAGCAAGGAGAACAACCCCAGCTCCAACCTCCAGCTTCTCCAACCTAACCTTCCAGCTGCAATCCCTTATCCCTGGAACCATTCCGGGAAATCTCCTCTGAACCCTCTCGGGGACCCTCACTTCATTCCTAAAGCATGGTGACCAAAACTGGAAGCAATAGTCTAATTGTGGCCTAACCAGGGCTTTATAAATGTTCATCATAACTTCCCTGTTTTTGTACTCAATACCTCTATTTATGAAGCCCAAAATTCCAAATGTTTTGCTAATTATTCTCAAAACCTCCTGCCACCTTCAAAGACCCATGTACATAAACCCCCACATCCCTATGACCTTGCATAGTATTTTGCACTGATTTCCTCCTCCTATCCCTTCTTCCAAAATGCATCACCTCAAACTTCTCTGTATTAAATTCCATCTCCCACTTGCCTGCCCATTCTACTAGTCTATCTCTGTCCTGTTGTAGTCGATTGGTATCATCCTGACTGTTTGCCACATCTTCACGTGACATTCCCTACACACCACAGCAGCCACCTCTCACACTGCTTCATACACCACATTCCCATCACTCACCCATTAGCAATCCCGGGCATTCAGGACTTGGGTCTAACATTCAGATGCTCCGCCTCAAACACTCAGAAATGCTGCCAACCTCGCACACAGCTCTCACAGACTTCACACAACTCCACCTCCTCCAACTGTGATACCCACATCACTCAAACACAAATCACTCAAACACTCAGCACGCTCACTGACATTCTCTATTCGATCTTTCACAGGACAATGTGATCCATAACCACAGGGAGCGGAGCAGAATCAGAGGAGGACATGCACGCCTGCATCACCTGAGCCCTCTGGAGGAGGCAGTGATCTGTATCATGGAAGCAGCTGTTACAGATGCCGCTGAATTGAATTATAGACAGCTGGTCTGGGTCCTCTGATGTATCCGAAGGAAAACTAGGTTTGAAATGCTAAGTACATAAATATGTCTGAAGTTGTACAATGTGAGGTGTGAAGAACATTTGCATTTTTAGAGAAACCAAAGTCATGAATTTCAAAGAGATTGTAAGATGCTACACTGAGCCAACAGAGGTTAAGCCAAACAGTGTGTTCATATTTCCCAAAGATTACTGATAATGGGAGTTCTATGGAAAATTTATATTATGGAAAAAGTTGCAAAGACATATTGGAACAATGGGATTTCCGTTAAAATGCGAGAAACCTGTATAAAAGAGATGAGGTTATATGTGAGAAGAAGGATTCTAAGGTCTAACAAGTGTGAAAAGCCTCCAGCCTCTATGCGCCAAGCTGCTGTCTCCAGGAACTGAAGCTAAGAGAATCCATTTTAAATATTGCTGTCCAGGGTATTGTCTGCTTTGCCGGGGTCTGTTGAAATCTCTGTTGTTTTACTGTTGCCTTACCGGAGGTGTAACTGTGAGCTAGATTAATTAGGGATTCGAGGAGTTATTATAGTCGTAATTTTTAGTCCTATGTATGTGCTTAAAATTGTTTATTTTATTAATAAACGTTTAAGTTAGGTTGGTAAAAACCCTCTAAGACTCAGTTGTCTTATTACTACTGAATTCAAGGCCCGCATCTCGAAATAAAAAATACAAATTGCAAGAACAGCTGTGGCAGGGTTTCAAGTTTCTGAGATTTGAGCAGCTCAGCATTTACCATCACTGTGCCATAATACATGTAAAAATGCAGGCAGCCACAGCAACTAGTACTCCATGGCAGCTCAGTTGGCTGGAAAGCTGGTGTGAAACAGATTGTTCTCAACAACACAGGATTCAATCCCCGCTCCAGCTGGGGTGGATTCAGGACCTGCCTCTTTACCTTTCCCATAATGGTGATTATGATGTTGTGGGTCAGTATGCCTGTGGGCAGAGAGCTCAAGAAGAAGCATTGGCTGCACTGTATCTTTTTCATGCAATTTATTTCTCCTGAAGTCCACTGAACTCCATTTGAAATAATTCCCACTGCTGTTCTATCTCATTGTCCAGTAATATTCTTTCCAGTTTATTTCTCCAAGTTGTATTCCCATCTCCTAATATTAAGCGTTTTCTATATATTACATTTCTGCCTTTCCTTACTAGAATCTTCTTCAATTATTGTATAAATTTCATTTGGCTGTGAGTATTATTGCCTCAATTTTCACTGAAACTTTAATGTTCTTATCTGTTCTGCTTCATGTTAAACTCCTAGATGCAGCAGTGATTCATCTCTTGTTGGGCTTCCGAGGTTCTGGGGAAGAAATGCTGCCTGAACGCAGGGTAACTACCCAATTCCAGTTTTCAACTTTCCTGACATCTTCCTGTCAAAACACTTGTTTTGAAATCTCCCATGATTTTTATGCTCTGAATTTTACTCATTCCATAGCTTTGTTTAAGTATTTCCCTCCAATGCCTTTCCAATATTATCTATCCTGTAGAATGGTATTTTTTGTGTTATTGAACCTGGATGGTCTTCACTCTTCCTTGTGCTTCACCCTGTGTACTGTATGGAGATAAGCTCCACAGATCAGGATCAACTCCCTGCCAGCTATTCAAAAGTTTCAGATGAGTTTGTAAACTGAATAAACTAATTCAGTTATAGAGATAGCCAGACAAAAATAAAGAAAAAAAAAAACAAGGTTAATCAGATATACCAAGCAAAACACATCACAGGCATGTGGACATGAAGAAAGCATCAGAAATCAGAGCAGGAGTAGACTACTCCAGAGTCTGTGCTGCCACTCAGTATGATAATGGCCATCATTTTACCTTATCTCCACCTTCCTGACCTACCCCCATATCCCTTTATCACCTTGGTATCCAAACATCTGTCAAATTATCTCTTCAATATACTCAATGCCTGGGATAAGAAATGCCAAAGATTCACAACCCTTTCAGTGAAGAAATTTATCTTAATCTTAGTCCATAATGGCTGAACCACAATATAAGACTGTGTCTTGCTGTTTTACATTCCCCAGGCAGCACATGTACATAAGCTGGTGGCTATATCGCTTAGTGATGATGTCATGAATTGAACCTAGGAGATGGGGAGGCAGAAGATGCAGCAAACATTGGAATGAAAAGCAAATGTTCCTCTGGATTTTAGCAAAATGTTACAGTTCTTGAAGCCACCGACGAAGCCTTGAACATCCAGGCCAACTTATTAAAAACAGGGAATGGAGAAGCTGAGCTCATCACATATAACGTGCTTGGAGCACAGGGTGGGTTCATGTGGAAACTGACCAGATGCATGAGCAATTTTGACAATTTATAAGGTTGACATGGGAAGAGAGAGAGAGTGACAGAGAGAGAGGGGGTGGGGGAAGGAACAGGGTGAAATAAAACATGACAGATTGAAGACAGAGGATTACAGAGTGTGAAGAAGAAAATAAATGCAACTGAGAGAGAGGAAGATAGATTCTTAGCAAGAGAAGATAGAATGAGACACAGTGAACGAGGTATGGAAAGACAGGAGGGAGAAAGGAGATAGTGGCAGAGAAGGCATAAGATGGAGAACGTGGAAGAGAGGAGAAAATGATAATCGAAGCAGAGAGAAGGGGGAGAGACCGAGGAAGTGAGATGGCTATAGAGAAAGGGGAGAGCGAGAGGTGCAGAAATAGTGATAGAATGAATTGGGACTGAAACAATCAGAATGGGAGATATAGCAGCAGTAGAGATGAGGGGCCTCGCTCTAATGTTTGGGGAATACAGTCTTCAGGATTCACCCACCTGAAGAATTAATTTCTCTCTATCCTATTTAATCCTATAATCAGCTCAAACATTTCCAAATATTATCTCTTAATCTGTTCTAGTTAAAGTGAGTACAAGACTAATCTACACAATCAATTCTCATTGTTTAATCCTTTGAGCTTCAGTATTAGTCTGGAGAAAGTGTGTCCTGCACCCCATCCTAAGCACCTTGAGGTGTGGGGTCTAGATCTGAATGCATCTCTCCCGGGAGATCTTCCTTCTCTGTTTTAGCATACATGGATGTAATTCATTTAGTTCCAACGATTTACCATTCCCATGTTTCACTGCTCTCCCCTCCTTTCTTTGTTAGATGTCTTGAAATCTACTTGGAATGACATTAATCCATGTGGTCAGTTTACCTGGTTAAAAACTGAGGCCAAGTAACAATCCAATATTTCTCCCTAAACTCTGTCATTACCTGAGCTTTTTTCTTGTGCATCCTTTTGAGACTCTTTCCATATTCTCATTTACCCTTTGTTGTTTCTGTGTCCATCGGATATTTTCCTATTTGCTTTTATATTCCTTCATAACTTAATCCTGGAACTTCTCTTTGAACAGCTGTCTAACCTCTTGATTTGTCCATTGATCATCCTCTCCTTTATTGTCAATGTCCTTCAGCACAGGCCTTTTACTTTAATTTCAGTTTTACCCTGATCCCTTTATTTATCCCGGGAATTTCACTATTGGATAATGGGTTCCTGTTCTAGCAGAATGTATTTTTCCTGTTGTTGTTTGATCACTGCTGTTCTATCTCTTTGTTCATCAATATTCTGTTCGGGTTTATCTTCATAAGTTATATTCCCAACTCTCCGGAACTATTTTATTGTAATTTACTATTTTTGGCTTTTCTTCTTTACATTTTTCTCAATCATTACCTCAAACCTGGTTGTTCTGTTCGATGATTGATTTGAACTGAGCTGACTTCTCATATCTGCTCTGGTTTATTCCTCAATGACCAGACCCATCACCACTGCCTTGCTGGACTTCCTATCTACTGGGTAAGTCCTGAACACACTGTAAATATTCCATTCCCTTTTCCCCTTTCCTACCTTTTCTTCCCAGATCATTTGCTGTAGTTTCAATCTCACATGATTAATCACCTATAAATTTTATTCATTTCATAACTTTGTTTAGCTATTTTCCTCTAATGCCCTTCCATTAATTTGCTAAATGGCCTTTTTCATGTTCTTTAACAAGGCTGCGATTTGGCCTCCCCTGAGTGGTTTGTGAGCTATATGGAAATACACCCAGCACATCAGCAGCAATGGCTTGCAAATTATTCAAATATTTAAGATCACTTTGCAAGTTGACCAAACAGCTTCAGTTACAGAGACAGGCTGTCAAAGAAAGGGAAAACAAGTTTTAGAAATGCCCAGAACAAAGCACATTGCAGAGAGATGAGCATAAGAACATTAGAAATCGGAGCAGCGGTCAGCCACTCAGCCCTTCCCTGCTGTTCCACCATTGAATACAGTACAGCGGATCGATTACCTTAACTCAATGAAGTGCACCTCCCCACTCTATCTCCAGGTCTCTTATTATCCAAACATCTTATTGATTTCAGTTTTAATACAGACAGTAGCTGAGCACCCCTAGCTCTCTGGGGGAGACAATTCCAAAGATCCAAAATACTCGGAGTGAAAAAAATGTCCAAAGTAGCTGAAACTTATTGTGTGAGTGTGTGTCCTAGTTCTGGACTCACCAGCCAGCTTTAGTGGGCAGATATATCACACAAAGTTGGATAGGAAATGTGTCGATAAAACGTTTGAGCAGAAGGACAGGATAGGGGTAATGGCTCAAACAAACATTCTTTATACAAACGCACAGAATCTGAGGAACAAACTGAATGAATTGCAGGCACAGATACAACTTGAAGGATGTGAACGTGGTTGCCTCTATAGAGACCAGGTTCCATGACCATCAGGACTGGGAACTAAATATGCCAGATAATTAGGTCTACAGGGAGATAGGGATAATGGTAGAGGGAGAAGAGTAACCTTAACTGTTACGGATGAAATTGGTTCCACCATAAGAGAGGATATGTGCTGAGATCAGCAAGGAGTGGAAGCTTTATGGATAGAATTAAGAAATGGAACATTTTTAACACTTTAGTTGAAGTTGTGTATATGTCTCCTGGTAGTAGCCTGGAAGTGGCAGTTTGTATACATGCTGAGATTAGACAAGCATGTAGCAAAGGAAGAATGGTTTCAGTGGGGGATTTTAACTTCCAAGTATATTGGGATAACAATAACACTTGTCAAAAATGTAGGGAGTTTATTGAGTGTGTCTGGGATAGATTCCTGTCAGAGAAACAGCAAGAGTGGGTGATTATATTAGACCTAACAATGATGAATGGACCAGAGTTAGGTAATAGCCTGAAGGGCTTCTTGAATTCATTCATGGGATGTGGGTATCGCTGGCTAGACCATCATTTGTTGCCCCTATCTAATTGCCCTTGAGAAGGTGATGGTGATCTGCCTTCATGAACTGCTGCAGCCCATGTGGTTTAGGTACACCCACAGTGGTCTTTGGAAGGGAGTATATGGATTTTGACCCAGCGACGGTGAAGGAACGGTGATATAATTCCAAGTGAGGATGGTGTGTGGTTTGGAGGGGAACTTGCAGGTTGTGGTGTTACCATGCATTTGCTGCCCCTGTCCTTCTCGGAGGTAGAGGTGTTGGGTTTTTAAGTTGCTGGTGAAAGAGCCTTTTGGGAGTTGCTGTGCAGAATCTTGTAGATGGTACACTGCTGCCACTGGGGATGGTGGTGGAGAAAGTGAATGTTGAAAGTGGTGGATGGAGTGCCAATCAAGTGGGCTTTGTTCTGGATCATGTCGAGCTTCTTGAATGTTGATGCAGCTGTACTCATCCAGGAAAGTGGACAATATTTCATCACGCACCTGAGTTGTGTCTTGTCGATGGTGGACAGGCTTTGGGGAGTCAGGAGGTGAGTTACCTGCCACAGAATTCCAAGTCTTTGACTTGCTCTTGTCACCATATTACTTATGTGGCTCGTCCAATTCAGTTTCTAGTCAATGGTAACCACCCCCCCCAGGACGTTTATAGTCAGGGATTCAGCAAGCGTAATGTCATTGACTGTCATGGGGAGATGGTTAGATTCTCTCTTGTTGGAGATAGTCATTGTCTGGCACTTCTGTGGTGTGAATGTCACTTGCCACTTGTCAGCTCAAACCTGAATCTTGCCCAAGCCTTGCTGCATGTGGACATGGACCGTTTAGGTGCCCGAGTCACGAATGGTGCTGAACATTGTGCAATCAGCAGCAAATATTCCACTTCTGACCTTATCATAGAGGGAAGGTCATTGGGCATTGATGAAGCAGCTGAAGATGGTTGGGCCTAGAACACTATCCTGTGGAACTGCAGCAACAATGTCCTGGGGATGAGATGTTCTCCAACAACCACAACCATCTTCCTTTATGCTGGGTGTGGGATCAAATAGTGGACAGTTTTTTTACCTTGATTCCCATTGACATCAGTTGTGATAGGGCTCCTTGATGTCACATTCGATCAAATGTAGCCTTGGTGTCAAGTGCAGTTACTCTCACCTCACCTCTGAAGTTCAGCTCTTTAGTCCATGTTTGGACCAATGCTGTAATGAGGTCAGGAGCTGAGACACCCTAGCAGAACCCAAACTGAACTGATTAATGCTGTGTAAGTGCCACTTGATAGCACTGCCCATGACCCCTTCCATCACTTTACTGATGATCGAGAATAGACTGAGGGGGTGATAATTGGCTGGATTGGATTTTTCCTGATTTTTTCTGGACCAGGACATAACCTGGGCAATTTTCCACACAGCCGGGTAGATGCCAATGATGTAGTTGGAAGTGTCTTGTGTTTAGCATGTTCTTTGTAGGTGCCCGAGTCCCAGATGATATTTTCCAAGGAGACCTTGACAACCCTGTGAGTTTTCTCATATATGAGGCTGGAGATGTGTTCAACACCTTCACATTGAGTGAGGTGATGAATGGTGGGTTTAGTGATTCCCTGGATATTATCTCGGAGGACTTTCCAGTGCCTTTTAGCATCACCTTGGCTGAACCTTTTACCGCTTTTGCCTCAACCGGACATCACACTGGGAGACAAAGCCTTGTTATTTCTGGAACAGTTTGGCTAAGGGTGCAGCCAATTCTGGAGCACAAGCCTTCAGTGCTATTGCCGGTGTGTTGTCAGGGCCAATAGACTTTGCAGTATCTAGTGCCTTCAGCTGTTTATTGGTATCACCTGGAGTGAATCAGATTGGCTGAAGATTGGCTTCTGCGATGCTGAGGATCATAGGAGGAGGCTGAGATAAATCATCCACCTGGAACTTCTGGCTGTTGCAAATGCTTCAGCTTTATTTTCGCACTCGTGCTGGGTTCCCCCATCATTGGCGATGGGGATATTTGTGGAACCGGCTCCTCCTGAGAGTTTTTTATTTGCCAGCCAGCATTCATGCATCGACGTGTCAGGACTGCAGAGCTTACACCTGATCCATTGGTTGTGGGATCGCTTAGCTCTCTCACTTGCTGCGAATGCTGCTGGACATGCAAGTAGTCCTGTATTATAGCTTCACCAGGTTAACACGTCATTTTTAGGTATACCTGGTGCTGCTCTGGGCATGGCCCCCCTGCACTCTTCATTGTTCCAGCATTGATCCCCTAACTTGATGATAATGGTACAGTGGAGACTGTGCCAAGCCATGAGGTGATGGTTTGTGGTTGAGTACAATACTGCTGCTGCTGATGGCCCACTACACCTCAGCCCAGTTTTGAGGTGCTGTATCTGTTCAATATCTAGCCCATTTAGCAGAGTTGCAAATGGTGTTCAACATGGAGAAGTACGGAGTCATCAACTGAGGGGATGGGGTTGTTGTGGAGTGGTGGTGGGGATGCCAGGAGCCGCAAGTGGTAACCATCAGGTGGTTTGCTTGCCCATGTTTGGCCTGATGCCAAGAGACTTCATGGGCTCCTGAGTCGAAGTTAAGGACGCCGAAGGCAACTCCCTCCCACCTGTATAGCACAGTGGCACCACCACTGGTGACAGGACATACCCAGGGATGGTGATGACGGTGTCTGGGACATTGTCTGTAATGTATAATTCCGTGAGCATGACAATATCAGGCTGTGGCTTGACTAGCCTGTGGGACATCTCTCCCAACTTTGGCACAAGCCCCCAGATGTTAGTAAGGAAGCGTTTGGAGGGTTTAGGACTGGGTTTTCCATTATAATTTCCGGTACCTAGGTTCAATGCCGGGTGGTCGATCCAGTTTCATTCCTTTTTCTGCTTTTTAACAGTTTTATCAACTGAGTGGCTTGCTGGGAGTCAACAACATCGCTGTTGGTCTGCAGTCAGGTGTAGGCCAGGCCAGGCCCGGCAGATTTCCTTCCCTAATGGGTATGAGTGAACCAGATGGGTTTTTACAACAATCGATTCATGGTCACTTTACTTTTTAAAAATCCCGATTTAATTAAATGAAGTTAAATTCCACCAGCTGCCATGGGGGATATGAACCCATGCCCCCAGGGAATTAGACTGGGTCTCTGGATTACTAGCCCAGTGACATTACCACTATTCCACCACCTCCCCATGAGAGTGCACGAGCACTTATCCAGTGGTGATCATATCATCGAGTTCAACTCGATGCTTGAAAGGAAGAAGCATGAAACAGCTACTAAGTTTCTCGTTTTCAGTGAGGCTGAATTCAATGGGAATGAGACAGAGATTGTCCACAGTAAACTGGGCAAATCTTTTGATAAGGAAAAAGACAAAATGGTGAGGAGGAACTGTTCTCAAATAGTTTAACATGGTGCAGAGCCAGCTTCTACCATTAACCTTCGAGAGATCTATTTGCCTAAAAAGACAGCCATGGACAAGGAAGGAGGCAAGAAACAACATGAAACTCTGCAAACATATCTACAAAGAAAGGAGAGATCCTGGTGAATAGGAAAGATACAAAGAGCAGGAAATGGGGACAAAGCAGATAACAAACTCCAAAAACGCAGTACGATAAAAATGTAATAGATTTCAAAATCAACACACAAACTTTTACAATTATGTTAGGAGGAGAATGATCAGAGCATGTGGGCCAATTGAAAACTGTTAGCGGTGCTGTTGTTAATGAAAATAAGGAAGTTTCAGACATTGTTTCAGTATTTGCAATAGAGGAAGAGGTCAGCATTTCAGATATTACATGGAATCTATTATTGAATCAGGAAGAAGGACTCAACAAAGTTCACGTAAGCAAGATAATAGTAATGAAGAAACTAATGGCACTAACGAGTAACAAAACTCCAAGAGGAGATTGTTTCATTGTAGGGAATTAAAGGAAGGAGTTGAGAACAGAAGTGTTCAAACTTCTCTCCACTTGGGGACCATTCCCTCAGATTGGAAAATATTGCCTGTCACTCCAACATTTAAGAAAGGAGTCAGAGGGAAACCAGGGAATTGTCGGCCAGTTCGACTAAGCCCTGTTGTCAGGAAACTCCGAGAGTTCACTATGAAGAATAGGGAGTCTGAACACCTCGAAGTTTTTCAGCTGTTCAGAGAAAGCCAACATGGATTTGTAAAGGGGAGGTCATTCCTGATGAATAGGATTGATTTTTGGGAGAGGTTACTAAAGTAGTTGACAGTGGAATGTCTATGGATGTTATTAATAATGTCACGGATGCTTTAAAGGTGTTTCCCTGAAGTCGCCCATGAACAATATATTTGTATGTTGTGTATATTTCCTTACCCATGGAGTGAGAAATTCAATTGTAAATAAGCCAGTGAAAAAGCCTTTTTCCTTAAAAAAATAAATGATTAGTTTATTTTACCCTATTGCTCTGGAATTTACTGAAGAATAGATAAAGTTGCTAACACATACACATGTGAATTAGATACAAATGAAGATAGAACAGTACTTATAAAATTGGATAATTTTAGTCCATACTCAGTGCAGGCCTGATATATTTTGAAGTCGAGATGTTGTGCTGTCTGAAATGAAGGTTTTTAAGTTATAGAATTGTCTTGGCAGCTGCAATGGCTTCCACAGTGGAATTGCCGGAGGTTACGTAAACATGTGAGCTTAGTAGCTGGAATCAGGTTTACAGGGAGCAGAGAAGGTTCTTCTGTTCTGAAGGCACGGCACTTTTAAATGCCTGGTTATTTTACAGCAGACCTGTCCTGTTTTTAGATGCCTTTCTCTGTCTCTCCCTGGAGTTAAGCTGGAGGCAGAGCCATTGAACATTTTAAGGCAAAGTTAGATAGATTCTTGATTGAAAGAGGAGTTAAAGGGTATAGGAGGCAGGGAGGAAAGTGGGAGTTGAGGCCAGAATAACATCAGCCATGATCTTATTGAATGGGGGAAGCAGGCTGGAGGGGCCGAATGGCCGATTCCTGCTCCTAATTTATAAGCTGCTATGTTTGTAATGCCTCCAGTCATTTCCAATCTGGGTCCGTGAGGCTGATGGCAATTAAGAACAACATTAATCAGAGTGGAAGGAAATCAGACTCAACCTGGTGTGAGTCAGGTGCTGACTTCAAGCTCCACTGATCTCTTTTTGTGATATCACCATCACCTTATTCCAAGTGTTCAGAAAAGGCTGAATCATTTGCAACAGAAATACTGATTGATCCAGACATCTAAAGATTGCCACAAAATAAATCCCAATTCAATATTATACATGAAATGATTGAAATAAATTGCTACAGATTTATAATGACAGTAGCTTCAGAGTCTCATCGACTGAAAGGTTCTTGTTAAATACATTCCCTGAGTGAATTTAAATTGAAACCAGGTTTATAGGTGTGATGCTTTATTCACACATCGAAGGTGAGAGAGATGCTGTAGGACACACACTATGTCCAGTAGCTGAAAGTAATTAACAGACTGGATTTTGTGTTTAGTGCTCCCGGGAATGTTACTGATACCTTTCCTGAACACCAAGGCTAGGACAGGCACTCTGGAAGATACGGGGAGCTGAGATTTGTCCCCGAGAGTAATTGAAGGGATGATAACTGAAATAATCGAGTTATAAAGGGGGAAAGATCCAAATATAGAACAGTCAGTAACAGAACATCAATTAGTCTCCACTTAACTTGGAGAAATTAAGGACCCAACATAATGTATTTAAAACTGGATTAATTATTGAATCAATCTCAAAATATTAAACTCCAGGCCAGTTATAGGGGTTATTAACAACAGGACAATTAAACTCTGACTGTCAGAATGAACATGGTTCAGTCCTGGATGTGATTAACAGCAGCATTGACAGCAGAATCCAACCCCTGCAGTCACATGTGAACTCGCTGATGTTGCAGCAGATTGGATGACCGAGTGAATCCCTTCCCACACACAGAGCAGGGGAACGGCCTCTGCCCAGAGTGAGTGCGTTGGTGCTTCCGCAGATCATTGCTGCGTTTAAAGCTCTTCTCACAGTCCGGACATTGAAAAGGTCTCTGCTCAGTGTGAACTAGTTGATGTTCAGTGAGGTTCGATGGCCGATTGAATCCTTTCCCACACACAAAGCAGATGAATGGCCTTTCCCCAGTGTGAATTCGCTGGTGTGTCAATAGGTTGGATGAACAATTAAATGTCTTCTCACACACAGAGCAGGCGAACAGCCTCTCCCCTGAGTGAGTGCGTTGGTGCTTCCGCAGATCATTGCTGCTTTTAAAGCTCTTCTCACAGTCAGGGCATTGAAAAGGCCTCTGCTCAGTGTGAACTACTTGGTGTTGCTGCAGATGGAATAACCGAGGAAATGCTTTCCCACACACGGAGCAGGGGAATGGCCTCTCCCCACTGTGAGTGTGTTGGTGTTCCAGCAGCTGCTTTGTGCTTTTAAAGCTCTTCTCACACACAGGGCACTGAAACGGTCTCTGGTCAGTGTGAACAAGTTGATGTTCAGTGAGTTGGGATGACTGAGTGAATCCCTTCCCACACCTGGAGCAGGTGAACGGCCTCTCCCCAGTGTGAACTCGCTGGTGTGTCAATAGGTTGGATGTAGTTTTGAAACCTTTCTGACACACGGAGCAGGTGAACGGCCTCTCCCCAGTGTGAACTCGCTGGTGTGCGGATAGATTGGATGTCGTTGTGAATCCTTTCTGACACAGGGAACAGGTGTAAGGCCGTTCCAGAGTGTGACTTCGCTGGTGTTTCAGCAGGGCAGATGAGTGAGTGAATCCCTTCCCACACTCGGAGCAGATGAACGGTCTCTCCCCAGTGTGACTGCGTCGATGAGTTTCCAGTAGGGATGGAGATCTGAATCCCTTCCCACAGTCCCCACATTTCCACGGTTTCTCCGCAGTGCAGGAGCCCTTGTGTCTCTCCAGGTCGGACATTGAAATGAAGCCTTGTCCATGCACACGTGTGTATGGTTTCTCCCCACTGTGAATTGTGAGATCCTTTTTCAAGCTGTATAACTGGTTAAAGCTCCTTCCACAGTCAGTGCACTGGAACACTCTCACTCGGGTGGGGGTGTGTGTGTCTCGGTGCTTTTCCAGTCACACTGATGTATGAAATCTTTTCCCACAGAGAGAACAGACAAAGATTTTTCATTCCACATTCAAAGACCTATCATATTCAGGTTCCGAGGAATGAGTGTTCTGTCTGCAGATGCTCCCCTTCTACCCTGTAAAAGGAGTTTAAAAATCATTAAGTACAGGATAGAAATTCAGAACAATTTAATTTCTCTGGAACATTCTTTCCTCTCTTGTTCCCCCAAAGCTGTAAAACCATGTCCCACACACACTTCCTCCTCCCAGTGCAGAAATCCAAACCCATCGCACCAACTCCAGCTATTTTCCTTTTCATCGACTTTTCTCTCCTCTCCTGAAGGTGCTGACTCTGGCTGGGTTCAGTTCGACACTCACTGGTTCCACTATCCTCTCCTGAAGGTGTTGACTCCATAGAACAATAGAACTATAGGAAAGTTACACCACAGAAAGAATCCACTCAGCCTTTAGTGCCTGGGCTGGGCGAAAAGAAAAAAAAACTCGCTGCCCATTCGAATCCCACCTTCCAGCACCCGGTCCGGATCCTTGCAGGTTACAGCACTTTAGGTGCAGATCCAGGTACCTTTAAAATGAGCTGAGGGCTTCTGCCTCCACCACCAAACCAGGCAGCAAATTCCAAACATCCACCACCCTCTGGGTGAAGAAATCTTTCCTCATGTCCCCTCCAGTCCTTCAACCAATCACCTTAAATCTGTGTCCCCTTGTAATTAGCCTCTCTGCTTGGGGAAACTGAGCATCCCTGTCTACTGTGTCTAGACTCCTTCGCTGTCGCTGGGTCAAAATCCTGGAACTCCCTTCCTAACAGCACTGTGGGTCTACATACACCACATGGACGGCAGTGGTTCAAGAAGGCAGTTCACCACCACCTTCTCAAGGGCAAATGGGGATGGGCAACAAATGCTGGCCCAGCCAGCAAAGCCCATATCCCATGAATTAATATACAAAAAACTCCTCAATCTTGTACACCTCAATCAGGTCATCCTCAGCCTCCTCAGGAAAACAACCCCAGTCTATCCAATCTTTCCTCATAGCTGCAATTTTCAAGCCCTGGCAATATTCTTGTAAGTCTCCTCTGTGCGCTCTCTGGAGGAATTGTATACTTCCTGCAATGTGGTGGCCAGAATTGTACACAAAATGCCAGCTGTGGCCTAACCAGTATTTTATACAATTCCAGCATTACATGCCTGCTTTTGTATTCAATGCCTCATCCAATAAAAGAAAGCATTCGATATGCTTCCTTTACTCACAGTCATCCTTGTTACTTCCTCAAAAGCATTGATTAAGTTAGTAAGACACGACCTTCTCCTAACAAAAGCATGCTGACTCTCTCTGATTAATCCATTCCTTTCTAAGCGTGAGTTTATCCTGTCTCTCAGGATTGATTCTAATAATTTTCCAACCACTGAAGTCAGGCTGACTGGCCTATAATCATTTGGCCTATCCCTTGCGCCCTTTTTAAATAACAGTGCAATGTTCACAGACCTCCAATCCTCTGGTACCTCGAATGTATCTAGGGAGAAATGGAAAACTGTCCTCAGAACATTCGCTATTTCTGCCCTGGTTTCCTTTAACAGCCTGGGATACAACCCATCTGGCCCTGGTTATTTATCCAACTTCAAGGATGTCAAACCCTCCAGAACATCCCTCTCCTTCGTGAGGACAGAGACAAAGTACTCATTAAGAATTCTGCCTACATTATCAGCATCAACGCACAAGTTACCTTACACAACTCTGATAGGCCCTACCCTTTCCTTAGTTATTCTCTTGCTCATTAAGATCTGTAACTAGTCCAGACTCTCCAGATCACTTCTCAGCTTCATAAAATTTGTCTTTCCCCAGTTTACAACTTTTACTCCTGTTCTATCTTCATCCTTTTCCATAATTATGCTAAATCGAACTGTAATATGGTCACTATGGCCAAAATGGTCAATCACTGCGACTTCATCCACTTGCCCAGCTTCATTTCCTATGGCTAAATCTAGAATTTCACTCCCTTTCACTGGTCTTGATACATGCCGACTAAAAATATTCTTTTCAATGCAGCTGAAGAATTTTATGTCCTCTGCGCCTATTACACTGTTTGTATCCTAATTGATATTCGGGTAGTTGAAGTCCCCAACTATTATTACCTTATTGTTTTTGCACTCAGAAATGTTCCGACATATTTGCTCTTCTATCTCCATCTCACTATTTGGGGATCTATGGTACATTCCCAGTAGTGTGGCTGCCCCCTTTTTATTTCTGCACTTAACACATATAGCATGATTTCACAGAATCACACAGTGCAGAAGAGGCCCTTCATCCAATCGAGTCTGCACCGACACATGAGAAACACCTGACCTACCTACCTAATCCCATTTACCAGCACCTGCCCCATAGCCTTGAATGTTATGACGTGCCAAGTGCTCATCCAGGTACTTTTTAAAGGATGTGAGGCAACCCGCCTCCCCCACCCTCCCAGTCAGTGCATTCCAGACCGTCACCACCCTCTGGGTAAAAGAGTTTATCCTCACATCGCCCCTAAACCTCCTGCCCCTCACCTTGAACTTCTGTCCCCTCATGACTGATCCTTCAACAAAGGGGAACAGCTGCTCCCTATCCACCCTGTCCATGCCCCTCATAAACTTGCACACCTCGATCAGGTCGCCCCTCAGTCTCCCCATCTCCAACGAAAACAACCCAAGTCTATCCAACCTCTCTTCATAACTTAAATGTTTCATCCCAGGCAACATCCTGGTGAATCTCCTCTGCACCCTCTCCAGTGCAATCGCATCCTTCCTATAATGTGGCGACCAGAACTGCACACACTACTCCAGCTGTGGCCTCACCAAGGTTCTATACAACTCCAACATGACCTCCCTACTTTTGTAATCTATGCCTCGATTGATAAGGCATGTGTCCCAAATGCCTTATTCACCACCCCATTAACATGCCCCTCCACCTTCAGAGATCCATGGCCACACACGCCATGGTCCCTTTGTTCCTCAGAATGTCCTCGTGTCATGCCATTCATTGAATACTTCTTTGTCAAATTACTCCTTCCAAAGTGTATCACCTCACACTTTTCAGGGTTAAATTCTATCTGCCACTTATCTGCCCATTTGACCATCCCGTCTATATCTTCCTGTAGCCCAAGACACTGAACCTCACTGTTAACCACCCGGTCAATCTTTGTGTCATCCGCAAACTTACTAATCCTATCCCCCACATCGTCATCTATGTCGTTTATATAAATGATGTATAATAGGGGACCCAGCACAGATCCCTGTGGTACGCCACTGGACACTGGCTTCCACTCACTAAAGCATCCTTCTGTCATCACCCTCTGTCTCCTACAACTAACCCAATTGTGAATCCACCTCATCAAATTACCCTGTGTCCCATGTGCCTTTGCCCTCTTTATAAGTCTCCCATGTGGGACCTTGTCAAAGGCTTTGCTGAAATCCATATAAACTACATCAGTTGCACTACCCTCGTCTACACACCTGGTCACCTCCTCAAAACATTCAATCAAATTTGTTAGGCATGACCTCCCTCTGACATAGCTTTGCTGACTATCCCTGATCAAACCTTGCCTCTCCAAGTGGAGATAGATTCTCTCCTTCAGAATTTTCTCCAATAGGTTCCCTACTACTGACGTGAGACTCACTGGCCTGCAGTTCCCTGGTTTATCTCTACAACCCTTCTTAAATAGCAGAACCATATTAGCTGTTCTCCAGTCCTCTAGCACCTCCCCTGTGGCCAGAGAGGAATTAAAAATTTGGGTCAGAGTCCCTGCGATCTACTCCCTTGCCTCCCTCAGCAGTCTGGGACACAAATCATGCAGACCTGGAGATTTGTCCATTTTTAAGCCTGCCAACACCTCCAATACCTTGTCACTCCCTATATCAACTTCCTCAAGAACCTCGCAGTCCCTCTCCCTGAGTTCCACACCTTATTCCTCATTCTCTTGGGTGAAGACGGATGTGAAGAATTCGTTCAACACTCTACCGATCTCCTCTGGCTCCATCCATAGATTTCCGCCTTGGTTCCTAATGGGCCCTACTCTTTCCCTGGTTATCCTCTTCCCACTGAAATACTGATAGAATATCTTGGGATTTTCCCTACTTTATCTAGCAAGAGCTTTCTCATATCTCCCCTTTGCTGTGCTAATTGCTTTCTTAAGCTCCCCCTGCACTTTATGTACTCCACTAATGCCTCTGCTGATTTGCTCCCCTTCTACATGCTAAAAGCCTCTCTTTTCCTTCTCATCGTATCCTGAATATCTCTGGTCATCCATGGTTCTCTGGGCTTGTTACTCCTTCCTGTCACCCTAGAGGGAACATGTTGAGCCTGTCCCCTCCCAATTTCCTTTTTCAACGCCCCCCACTGTTCCCCTGTAGATTTCCCCACAAGTAGCTGTTCCCAGTCTACCTTGGCCAGACCCACCTTATTTTACTAAAATCCACTCTACCCCAATCCAAAACATTTTTTTTGCAACTTGTCTATTTTTTTGTCCATAACAAGCTTAAGTTGTACCATGTTGTGATCGTTATCACTAAAATGCTCCCCAACTACCACCTCAGCCACCTGTCCGGCTTCATTCCCCAGAATTAGGTCCAGCAATGCACCGTCCCTTGTTGGACCCTCTACAAATTGACCTAAAAAGTTCTCCTGTGCACATTTCAAGAAATCCCCCCACTTAACACTATGTCTATCCCAATTAATATTGGGAAAGTTGAAATCACCTAATATAATTATCCTATTGCTATTTTTTTTACACATCTCCGCAAATTGTGCACATATTTGCTCCTCTATTTTTAAATGTTGAGCTGCAAATCCTGCCCCTCTCTCAACCACGTCTCTGTGATGGCTGTTATATCACAATTCCATGTGTCAATCCTCACCCTTAACTCATCCGTTTTACCTGTAATACTCCTGGCATTAAGGTATAGGCCATCCAGCCTTGCTTTACTCCGCTGAAACTTAATGCAGCTGTATTCCCTCTGACTTGATTGTTTTACTGTATTATGAATTGTACCTATTCTGCTAACGTTCTGTGTCCTCTCCCCCTGCCGAATTAGTTCAAACTCCTCCCAACAGCACTAGCAAACCTGCCCGGAAGGAAGTTAGTCCGCTCAGGTTCAGATGTAGACTGTCCCGCTTGTACAGGTCCCACTTTCCCCAGAAACAGTCCCAATGATCCAGGAATCTAAAACCCTCCCCCCTGCACCAACTCTTAAGCCACGCATTCATCTGCGTTATTCTCCTATTTCTGTGCTTGCTAGCACATGGCACTGGGAGTAATCCAGAGATTACAACCCGAGAGGTCCTGCTTTTCAGTCTACTGCCTAACTCCCTGAATTCTTGATGCAAGACCTCATATCCCTCTTTCTACCTATGTCATTGGTACCAACATGTACCATGACCTCTGCCTTATCACCCTCCCTCTTCAGGATGCCCTGCAGCCATTCATTGACATCCCGGACCCTGGCACCAGGGAGGCAACACACCATCCTAGAGTCACGTTGACAGCCACAGTAGCCCCTATCTGTTCCCTTGACAATAGCATACCCTATTACTTTTGCTCTTCCTCTCTTCCTCCCCTCCTGTACAGGCAGGCTGCTTGTGGTGCCAGAAACTTAGCTCTGTCTGCACTCCCTGGAGGATACAGCGCCCTCATAAGGCTCCAAAATGGAATACCGATTTGCAAGCGAGACCCCAGGGGACTCCTGAACGACCTGCCTGTTTCTCTTGGACTGCCTGGTGGTCACCCATTTCCTTCCTTCCTCAAGTCCCTTCAGCTGCGGTGTGACCCCCTCCCAAAACGTGCTATCCACGATGCTCTCAGACTCGCAGATGCTCCACAGTGTCCCCAGCCGCCATTCCAGCTCTGAAACCCGAGCTTCCAGGAGCTGCAGCTGGACGCACTTCCTGTACACATGTTGGTCCCGGGCACAATAAATGTTCCCGGCTTCCCACATGGTGCACGAGGAGCACACCATGGCTTTGAGCTCTCCAGCCATCCCTTTAAATTAAGCCTTTTAAATCAATTACTCTAGGGCCCTTCTTTCCTGATCCTCGTTACTACAGAATTTACAAACTATAAACCACAAAAAAACCTTAAACTCTCAGCGATAAAAGTAGTAAATACTTACTCGACCTTACCCACTACTTACCAGTCATTTCTCTCCCTTGTAACCTCTACTGCTGCAGCAGGGCAAAACCACTCTCTGAAGATTTAAGAAGTTGGAAAGCAAAGAAAAAATGCAAGAAAAACTCTTCCCCTCTGCACCGAATTCCCACTGTGCACCAAATTGCCAATACCCACACTCACTCTGGCGGTGCCTCACTCAGGATGAGGTCTCTCCTCTGCTCGTGTGCAAGCACGATTTGATGAATCATTTTATATGTCATCCCTCCACACAGCAGTAATTGATTATTTAATCAGCAATGCTACCCCACCACACCTTTTTAGGTCCCTCTGTACCCTGCCTGAAAATCCTAAGTCCAGGGATGTTGAGCTGCCATTTTTGGCCCTCTTTAAGTCAAGTCTCCATTATAGCAATGATATCATGCTGCCACGTGACTATCTTGTCCCTCAGCTCATTGGCATTTTTGCTAAATTCCTTGCATTTAAATAAATACCTTTTAACTTTGACAAATCCCTGTGCATTTAACCTTTGCTTCTTCTGTCTTTCAGAGTCACTCGCTAATTTGCTGTCTCCCGCTCTCTGCTCTGAATTTGTCCGACCTGAATCTGCCTTCAGGTTCCCATCCCCCCGCCAACCTAGTTAAAACCCTCCCCAACAACACTAGCAAATCTCCCTTAAAGGACACTCGTCCTAGTCCTAGTCAGGTGTAGAGCGTCTGGTTTGTGCAGATCCCACCTTCCCCAGAACCGGTACCAATGCCCCAGAAATCCAAAGCCCTCCCTCCGGCACCATCTCTCCTTCTCTCTTCTGAAGGTGTTGACTCTGACTGGGTTCAGCTCTGTGCTCATCAAAAAGCAGAATACGGAAGAGATGATGGAAATCTTAAATTAAAACAGAAAATGTTGGAAAAGAAAACTCAGCAGATTAGGCAGCATCTGTGTCCTGAGAAAAACAGAGTTAGTGTTTCAGCTGTGACCTTTCACCAGGACTGGGAAAAGTGAGAGATGGAATAGGTTCGAAACCAGGGGTGTGTGGGACAAGGACAAAAGGAAGGTTTGTGACCGGGTGGAAGACAGGAGAGGTTGAGTGACAGAAAAGTTAATCTCCAGGGCCAAAGGGAATGGAGATGGGGCAGGAAAAGAAGCAAAGAAACAAAACCTGTGCCTGGAGCAGCTGAGCTGCGAACTGAAAAAATAAAAGGAAACAAGCAAAGGAAACAAAATGAAGAACGGAGTTTACGGTCTGAAATTGTTGAGCTCAATGTTTCATCTCACTGACCTTCAGTCTGCAACAACCATCGGCTTCATGGTGCCGCCCGCCCAGGTCCCTCGCCGCACGTCTGCCGATCCTGGCGGCTCCGATTCGGGCTCTGAGAGCCGCTGGGACTCGGTCACCCCCGGCTAAGCTTTCAGGAGCCACACTGCGCATGCTCGAAAGAAACTAAATCCTCCGGGGGCCGGTCTTTTCTGCGCCTGCGCAGTGTGGCCTTTCTGATGGCGAGAGGCCGCTTTCCGAGCCGCTGAGCATTCTGGTTATTTCTGCCCGCCATTTCATTCAACAACAACTCAGACAGAAGCCATTCGACACAGAGTGTGGGCCCTGTCCCATTCCTCTGATCGTTGCCGATCAGCCTGAAAATATTGTCATTTCTGTATTCCAATTCCCTTTTAAATGTACAATTGAATCACCAACTCACTTGTTATTTTAACTTTCCTGCCCTCTACGTTTGAAACAACAAGACAGCAGGTTATACCAGATATTGTAATGAATAACGACCCACAATCTATTAATAATATGACAATGAATGAACATCTAGTAATAAGTAACCACAAAGTTTTAGTCGCTGACATTCAGTTCGAGGCTTTCAGGCAGCGCATTCCGAATCACCACAACTCACTGTCTTTAAAAAAAATTGCCCAGCTACCACTAAACACTCATGGAACCCTTATCTTGCAGAATGGTGCAGCTGAGTCGTGATCGGCCTATAGCTCAGAGATCACTGAATCAAAACCATTCTCTACTATTTGTATTCCCATTGACACCAAAGGATAGCATTTGATGCAACACTCAATCACTTTTATTAAATGAATATTTGTATCAGTTTATTACGCCCAGTCAACACTTCAATCTGCAATCTCAAATTGTTTTTATTTACGCAAGGACACAAACTGTAAATGCTGCAAACACACAGCAGCTCAGGCTTTCAACTTTCTCTCAACCGTTTTCTCCAAAAGACCTGACATAGGCAGCTGCCCTTCTTTTGTTCTCCTGCGCTCGAGGATTATCTGAAAAGCAAAAGTTATTCCCTTAGATGGAAACAGTATAGTGCAGGTGATACATATTTGTCAGAGAATGTCAGATCTATACGATCTGACAGTAATTCACCATGTTTATTTGAACAGCAGCGTCCTCCCTGTGACAAGTACCATTCAGAAATACAAGAACGTCAGCAAAATGGAGACAACATTTTCACAAAGACGCACTAAATAATTATTTGGACAGACATCACCACGATTTCTTAATCCCTGATTAAAAACATGGAATCCTGTCCCCAAAAATCACCATGAACTGTTAAAGTGAAGTTTCATTTGTATTTGTTCGTTTCGGGCTTGTATTAGCTACATATTGCTCTAAATACTTCTTTGAGAGCCTCCGATTGTTCCCTGTCTTGTTTTGCATGGGATTTAACGTGTTCAGTTTACCGCTCATTCCGTCCTTATCGGCCTTACTTAAGGTGAAAACTGTGACATGTGTCCTCGAGCCTTTAGCCTCGAACTGAATGTCTACCACTAACATTTTGTGGTCACTTATTGCTAGCTATTCATTCATTGTCATATTATTAATTTATTGCGGGTCGTCATTCATTACAATAACCGGTATAACCTGTTGTCTTATCATTTCTAAAGTAGCGTGGAGGGCAGGAAAGTTTAAATTATAAGCGAGTTGCTGGTGCAAGGCTAAAGGGAGTGGTAAAGAGACAAGTAAAGAAATGAAAGATTTGTCTGATGACGGTGTGAATGGCAGACGGATGAACAGCTGCCATCCGAAAGTAATGTATGAATTGTTTCATCGGAAACCATTGGCCTGAAGCTGCATTATGATCTGACTTGATATCCCCATTTTATACTTGTTCTTCCTTCGTTTCTCTTCCCAAGCCCAGTGGCGTCTGAGGAAGACAAAGCAAATGCTTACATCTGTTTCTATGGCTAGCTTGTTTTCCCCCAGAAACAGGGCACTCGTGGCAAGAACTTGTGGTGCTCAACTCTGCACCAAGCAGTGCCAACCAGGAGACTCTCCTTCTCTTCCTGCCAGCCATTGGCGTATTGGAATGATTTACAGATTGATGATTAACCTGTTTGGCCATCAAGTCCTGGAGTGGGACTCGAACCCAGAGAAGCAGCGACGCTCCTGTGCTGCACCATGGGACACTTATTCCTCATATTATACATTCTACCGTAAGTATTCTGGGGAGAACAAGTTACAGGCATGGGAAGGACAATCCATGAATCTCTGTAGCTGAGAATCCCTGTTGGTGATGAGTGTGGTATCATCAGATAGAGGAGTTCTCTGATCAAGACCTGCTGTATCTTTGCCTTCACTTTCAACTGGGACAATTTAATGGTTTGCTATCTGACCTCTTATGCAGGAAATCTGCAGGGAAGGCAAAGGGCAGGATCATGAGAAAATTAAATACTAAACAAAGTGGGGCAAGGAAACAACCCATTCTTCATTTCACTCCATTCTTCACCCTGAAGCTGTTGGAAGTGGTGCTGTCAAACTGTATAGTACAGTGCATGTTGTAATGAAAGGACGGAGGAGCTTTGATAGACAGTCAATTTTATCCAGAATTTGGTAAAGTCCTGCGCTGCTGATGGTGGTGAGTGTTTTAGTGCCTTCTCTGAAAACAAGATAAAGATATTCACATATTTTGTCCCCCATGTCTGCAACTGGTTCTCCCTTACTAGAAACTGCAAAAAACAAATCTGTGGCCGAGGGATCAGTGTCACATCTCCGCCCTTGATGCCATTGAACAACACCACGCAGAAAAAGTTAGCACATTCTTATGTCACACAGGAATACATCGAACTTCAGATCAGAAAGCTGTGGGTCTGAATCACATCCCAACCCAAGCTACTGTTATAACAGATCTGTGTCTGAGTAAATGGAAGCCCCATGCAATAAACACTGTCACATTTGAATGTTTAGTGAGTGAGTTTCATAGAGGGTTCTTAAACTGCCCAGCAAATAAAGTGTCACCTTTCAGCAGAAAATGTGGCCAGAAAATACTAGGAAACTCGAAATTGTATAATTTATCTGTCAGAGCACAGGCATTAACTCCAGGTGACAGATCCGGGCTTTCAGACCTCTTGGGTAGAGAATTTCAAAGATTCACTCCCTCTGAGTGAAGAAATTCCGCCTCACCTCAGTCTTAAATAGCCCGGCCTTTATTCTGACACTTTTCCTTCTGGTTCTGGACCCACCAGCCAGGGGAATCAACCTACAACCCATTTATTAGAGTTATTATAACGGGCAACGCGGGGCCTGTAAATATACTATACTTGTATTGTGAATGTCAACATGAAAGCCCTTTAGGACTCGGCCAGCTTGCCCTGTGCTGGTCGTTCCGAGCCACTTTTGGTGGATGGACGTTGACACTGTGCCGCCACCTCCATGACATGATCTGTCAGGTATCATTCCATGAGTATGACTATATCTGACTTTGGTGTTGATTAAGGTCTCAGAAGATTGCAGGCTTGAGTCCTGTCGTGATCCTTTTAAACGGAAATCTGGTGGAACTCCCTGAAAACCACGTTCTTACTCGGCAGCTGAAGGTTCTGATTGTTCTTCCAAACATTAAAGGGCTCTTAGGAATTAACACATGAAATGACATAAAAAGCATATTTTAATAAAGAGCGTTGCAATTCCCAGAAGGATATGTGGAATAAGAATTAAAGCCACCCAGTATTAAAGTGGAATTGAATGAATTTTGGAATAAATAAGTTTGTTACATCTCTCGATGTGTTTGCTAAACAATGTTACATCTAACACTGTTCTGGTGAAGATCAGAAGCAGTGATATCAGTTTGCGCCACTCGCCAGCTGGGCCTGTGATTGCGCCTCGCCAATCACGTGGGTAATGCAATTCTGCCAGTCCCTGAGGTCAGCTGACATTTTCGGAGAAATTCCAAGTCATCGTGATTTCATCAGGGACCTCATGTTTAAGGTGTGAGTGATGTAAATCATGACCTGATCAAATGAGTGTATCTTTCGCTATTTCCGCGATGAATTTTCATGCTGACGAGAATCATGTGGGACATGGTCTGGAAATATTTCACACGGAAAATATCTTTCTGAACTAATGAAATGGCTGGACGGAAATTTCAAACAATCCCGCGCTACCTGAGCCTCGCGGCCGGCACTGGGGCCGCGGTCATTTCCCTGACTCTCCCACTTTCTCTCTCCCCCCAGAAATTACTTTCGACATTTCATCCTTTGATATATTTTTTAAAAAGGCGCCACCATGTCATTTTAATTGGGGGGTGGGGTGAGAATGGGGGAACAGAGTGGGTCCCATTTGCTCTTTCTAGCCCTGTCTGTGAGGTTTGTGCTGAGCTGCGGATGGAGTGGTTGTGAAAAGCGTGAATTTTGTAATTCCAGGGCCAGCGATTAGTGCGCATGCGCCCCTCTGTACATTGCCCCCAATAAAGATGGCGGACGCGCATCCATGCGCGTGCGCGGCGATGGCCGCAAACGAATCCGTCACTCAGTGACACCCGAGTTCAGGGTTTCTGACACAAGCTCAGTGCAGCAGCAGTGTGAGCGTCGGTATTAGTTTGTGGATTCAGCGATTAAATTCAAGGTTGCTGTTTCGAGGTCACTCGGAGTTGGCGGAGTTCTGCATTTGTCCTTCATATATTCCGGGGCACTTTGTATCAAGCTGAAGTTAGAAGCAAAAAGTATAAGTAATGTCTGGGAAATACTTAAACAGCAGACAGCCTAGAAAACAGTTTAAATTAATCACTGACCTGACAGAACGGAGGGAAAATGGGGATTAAGCAAAATTCCAATCCCCGGAGTATAATCAAGGTGTAAAGAAGCGAATCTAGGAGCAGTACGATACCGTCTTCAACGGATGGGCTTGTGGCGCAACGGTAGCGCGTCTGACTCCAGATCAGAAGGTTGCGTGTTCAAATCACGTCAGGCTCAAAAAGCTTTAATGCTCAAGTGGCAAAATGATTACTGATATAAAAGCGGGTTTTTATATCTGTAATCATTTTGCGGGGATCTTGGCGAACAGGTTAATTTCAAAAGCAATTTCGATAGATGTCTGTGCCAGTATCAGCTGTGACTCATTTGGTAGCACTCTTGCCTCTGAATTCTAAGGCTGTGGGTTCAAGTCCCGCGCTTGGACTTCAGCACAAGAATCAAGGCTGAAATTCCAGTGAGTAGACACCACCTTTTTAAGCACTGGCTGAGAGTGGCTCAGTAGATAGCTCTCCTACCTTTAAGCTGGAGGTCCTAGGTTCAAATCCCACTCCAGGACTTGTTAATCATGAAATAACCTAGCTACAGAGTATAATGGTGTCAGTCTCCAGCCCAGATAAATGAGGAGAACAAGCAACGGAAGGGCATTTGGCCGTAAAAAAAAATCCCAGCAGCGCCCTATTTCGTTGAAACTGATCTGAGCGATTACGCACTTTCGTCATAACAGGGTGAAATCTGTCTTTGTTCTAGAATTATAGTTTAAAATAGTATTTCCCTGTATCGTTGAACAGCTGCAAAGATTTTAACACAAAAACAGAGTTTTGTTTCTGCGACTGAGGAAGACATTTGGGGGAAGAGGCCACTCACACCGAGAGACTCTTGATACCGGAAGAGATGGGCGCAATTCTATTTCACAATTGAACACTGACATCGAGATTTTGGAAGACCAAGTGAAAAAATCACTGGCTCAGTGACAGAATTCAAACATCATCCCGGGGAATAAGAGGAAGAGAGATTAAAGCAGGTGACTGTATGAACGCTGGAAAAAAAAAATGACTAAATCCTGTTTTCCGGGAACTCCTGAAGTTTGGACCTGTGATTAAAGTATCTATAAATTAATCTTGGCTCTGTGGCTAAGTTGGTTAAAGCGCCTGTCTAGTAAACAGGAGATCCTGGGTTCAAATCCCAGCAGGGCCTTATTCCAATTTCGAAGTTTTTGAGCTGACCTGTGCAAAAAATGGCTTGGTTCAGGTGAGCACTTCCGAATTGCTGGTTCAAATTGTCCATCCTTGTGCAATAGATTATCTTCTACTCTTTCAACGCAAGGAGAGTTTCGTTTCTTTGACTAAAGAAGAGATTTGTGGAAATTGGCCACTCACACTGAGAAACTCCCTCGTGCGTTTCTACTAGAAGAGTTGGGCGCTTTTCTATTTAATAGTTGAAGGTCAGAACACTGACATCGAGATTTTGGAAGAACAAGACAACAGAACAAGAAAAAAAATCACTGGGTCAGCGAGAGGATTCAAACTTCATAAGAGGAAGAGATAAAAACAGGTGACTGCATGAAAGCTGCAACAATCAGTTGTTAAATCCTGTTTCCCGAGAACTCACTGAAGATGTTTGTTTAAACTGTTTCCCACTCCGTTTAAAATGCTGAATATTCTGGGCTAACATTGGGGCGGACATTTGGTTTAACTTCACTCGTGAATAAAAGTGTCAAATGTTGACATGTTGTTAACATGACAGCACGTAAACGTTTCAAGGAATTCTCCTCACAACCTGCTTCACCGAAAGAGGTTATCATTTAACTTAAATAGCCTTTCACAAAGAGGGATGTTAGGTATCACTCCACGAAAATCCCAAGGGGTTTGTGACGGATTCACTACAAATAATCAGGAATTTCAAAGTGCCTCAATCAGCCACAATTTCTTCAAAAGAAACCGCTCGTGACATTCATCTCACTGAAGCAGAGTGTGACCGTGTTGTATCTGTCAGTGTGGAGGGGACGAGTCTGGGTTGGGTAGCCATGTTCCGTGTTTGTGAGAGTGGGGTCTGGGTGAGCAGCTGGTGAGTGCGACAGGGCCAATGCTGGATGCAGGAAGCTGCCGTCAGTGTGGGTGGGTCTGATGGGGCTGAGTGATTGACAACTGGCGGTTGTTGGTGTTTCCATAAATGGAGGAAATTCCCTCCGACAGCTTATTTTTTCTTCATTTGACTATAAACAACTTGAACAAAAGTGAAACAGTGTAGGAACATTTTTGCTCTGCATAAAAGGGAGGTGATTTCAGCTGCCATTGTCCAGTGGTTAAAGCTTTCGTCTAAAAATCCATGGGATTTTCCCACTTTGACTTGAGTCCTGCTCCCTGAGGAACTGTTCAGTATTTTTAATTCTGTTTTATCTTGAATCCTCTATTTCCACAGAATGCTGACACTGAAATTGCTTATACTTCCCGCCATTGTTATCTATGAAGCAGGTATTGTCTGCATGGTCTAATGGAGATATGCATAGAGGGCTGTGCCAGAGGGTTTCTTTCAGGTTTTATGCCTTTTGGTCCATTAGCAGCAACCGGATGTCTGCAGAGGAACTCGGAATGCCGAGTACCTCTTCTCAGGATGGACTTAATCAAGGGACAGAATGTTGGCTGAAGGGAGGATAACGGTCTGGGGATTTGGGCTGCCATTCCAGAACATTTGGGGAATAGCACAAGGCGGTGTTGCAATGTGACAATGGCGGTATGCAACCTTGGGATATTATCCTTTCTTTATTCATTCTTGGGATGTGGGTGTCGCTAGCTAAGCCAGCATTTATTGTCTATCCTTAATTGCCCTTGAGAAGGTGGTGATGATCTGCCTTCTTGAACCACTGCAGTCCCTCTGGTGTAGGTACACCCAAAGTGCTGTTAGGGAGTGAGTTCCAGGATTTTGACCTAGCGACATTGAAGGAACAGCGATATATTTCCAAGTCAGGATGGTGAGAGGCCTGGAGGGGAACTTCCAATTGATGGCGTCCCATGCACCTACTGCCCTTGTCCTTCTTGATGTTAGTGGTTGTGGGTTGAAAGGTGCTGCCTAAGGAGCCTTGGTGAATTTCTGCAGTGCACCTTGTCGATGGTACGTACTGCTGCCACTGTTCATCAGTGGTGGAGGGAATGAATGTTTATGGAATGAGTGCCAATCAAGCGGGCTGCTTTATACTGGATGGTGCCAAGTTTCTTGAGAGTTGTTGGAGCTGCACTCATCCAGGCAAGTGCAGAATATTCCTTCACACTCCTGACTTGTGCCTTGTAGATGGCTTTGCGGAGTTTGACACAAAAATTGGCCCTGTAGTTGATAGTGAAAAGGAGAGCTTTTGTCTCCAGAATTATATCAATGGTTTGGGTGAGTGGACGGAAAAATGGCAGATGGAATTCAATCCAGAGAAGTGTGAAGTAATGCATTTGGGGAAGGCAAACAAAGCTAGGGAACTACACAATAAATAGGTTATTGGGAGGGGTAGAGGAAGTTAGATACCTTGTGCATATCCACAGGTTCCTGAAGGTGGCAGGACAGGTGGATAAGGTGGTAAAGAAAGCATATGGAATGCTTTCCTTTATTGGACAAGGTTTAGAACACAAAAACAGGGATGTCATGATGGAACTGTATAAAACACTGGTTCAGCCACAGCTGGAATTTTGTGCACAGGTCTCGTCACCACATTACAGGGAGGACATTATTGCGCTGGGAAGAGTACAGAGGAGATTTACAAGAATATTGCCAGGACTTGAAAATTGTATCTATGGGGTAAGATAGGATAGCCTGGGGTTGTTTTTCTTAGAACTAAGGAGGCTGATGGTGACCTGACTGAAGTGTACAAGACTATGAGGGGCCGAGATAGAGTAGGCAGGGATGTCCTTTTTCCCTGAGCACAGTGGTCAATTACCAGAGGGAACAGGTTTGTGATTGGTAGAAGTGGACATGAGGCAAAACATCTTCACCCACGGGGTGGTGGGTGGTTGGAATTCGATGCCTCATTTGGTGGTGGAGGCAGAACCCCTCAACTCATTTTAAAGGCACCTGGATCTGCACCTGAAGCACTGTAACCTGCAAGGATATGGACCGGGTGCTGGAAGGTGGGATTTTAATGAGCAGGTTTTTAATTGTTTTTTCTTTTTCGGTCAGCACAGACACATTGGGCTGAATAGCCTCTTTCTATGCTGTACCTTTCCTGTGGTTCTATTTCAGTCCTGATATTCTGTTAACCAATCTGTGCTGGTTGTAATTTATCAACCCATGTTCTACCAAGTGACAATGAATCTTGTCCCAGATTATTGCCTCTCAACATTTCCCCACCACGACCATTAGATTAACTGGTCTGTAGTTACTGGGTTTATCCCTATACATTATAAACACAGATATAACATTAGCAACCTGCAGTTCACTGGCTTCACTCCCATGTCCAAGGAGAATGAAAGATTGTGGATCAAGTCCCTATTTCCACCCTTCCTTCCCTCAGTAATCCAGGATGTATCCCATCTGAATCGGGTGAATTTTATACTGTAAGTGTTGCCAACCTTGTAATTGCTTCCACTTTATCTGTTTTCATCCTATCCAAATTCTCCACCAGCTCCTTCATCACTGTGACATTAGCAGCATTCGCTTGTTTTGTGATAGCAGATGTAATGTTCTCATTTAGTACCTCAGCTATGCCCTCTGCCTCCATGGGATCTCCAAATCAGCCACCCTTTCAGTGACTCTCCATTTGTTGGTAAAGGTCTGGAGTGTTTTTGCTTGCGTTAACTGCTAATCTTTTCTCATAGACTCCCTCCGCTGATCTAATTTCCTTTTCCAGCTCTCCTCTGTACTTTCTGTATTCTGCTTGGTTTTCCAGTGTATTATGGATCTGGCATTTATCATCAGCCTGATTTGGAGCTCCCACTGAGCACAGGATATGTAGGCAACAGCTCTCAGCTGTCCCAACATTTCACTGAAATGAGTTGTTTGTTTAACTAAACTTCTTGTCATTTAGAGTGTTCCACTCCTTCCCTTTTGTACTTCTGCTGTTGTCACTCAGTTTAAATTACACAGCAGCTCCTTCCCCGTCTGCACCTAATCCCCACACTCAACAAATCCACATTTTTAACTCTTCACTCTGCAATTCACTTTCTCTATTTGAGCTCGCAGGCCACTCGAGTTCTTGTTTGTAATTTAATTGTTCCAATTTCTTTATTCACAATTCAGGTTTGTTTTTAAATTAACAATTAATTTGCCCTGTTATTTTAATTTATTTGATGTCAATGTCTGAGCAAACTGGAAGTTTAAAAATCAAATCTAGAAATGATTTCTTGTTCTGCAATGACGGTCTACTCCATTCAGTTCAGTAAATCCTAATCAATAAATTCCAAACAGAATGCTGTATCTCTACTTGATGAACTGATGATGCACAGGGCTCTCAGCTTTTACTCAATGACCTTCACAGGAGTTGATCCAGTTTAGATGTTGACTTGTTCGCTGTTGTCGATTTACCTGGATTCTTCACCTGATTTCTCTGCTGTCCAATGAAGCTCTCTGAGCGGAGTTTTCAATAATGACTTGACTTTTCCTCACAGGATTTCAATCTCCGAGGTTTTTGAATTATTTTCTGAATACATGTCTCCAGAGTTCTCCTCGTGGTTAAGCAGAAAGTTTAACTGATGTGTTTTCAAGCAGCCGACAGCTTTACTTGAAAAGTCATTGTGACAGGATGTTGGGGTTTGAATCCAGTCACAAATCTGGTGGTGATGCCTTGTGGGTTTTTTTTATTCATTCCTGGAATGTGGGCATCGCTGGCTAGGGCAGCATTTATTCTCCATCCTCTTATTCAGAGGGCACTGTTTTTTAAAAAGAGTAAACCACATTTCTGTGGGTCTGAAATCACATGTAGGCCAGACCAGGTGAGGACAGCAGATTTCCTTCCCTAAAGGACATTCGTTTTTATGAAAATCGGCAATAGTTTCATTGGTTCAATGGCTTTAATTCCAGATATTTACTGAATTTAAATTCTACCATTTGCTATCTTGGGATTCGAACCCCAGTCCTGAGAACATTACCCTGGGTCTCTGGATTACCAGTCCAGTGACAATACCACTACGCCACCGTCTCCCCTGCAGCTCCAGCTCTCACGTGATATGCCAGGGGATGACCTCATAATTGCCCCAGTCATGTAGCTGTGGATTGGGCGATTTCTTAAACACGTTTACTGGGGCTGACTTAGTCGTACTTGGCTTTGAAACACAAGGGTATGTCTTCTGCTTTATCTGACCTTGTATACTCCTAGATAACCAGGGGGCTCTAGATTTGGCAGTCCTGCCCTTTTTCTTTGTGGGGACATGTATACATCGTTCCCGTAGAATTCCGCTTTTGAATGCCTCCCACTGGTCTGTCACACTGATTCCCTTCAAGTAGCTGCAACCAGTCCACTTTGGCCAGGTCAACTCTTAGCTTCATAAAATTTGTCTTCCCCAATTTAGAACTTTCACTCCTGTTCTATCATTATCCTTTCCATAATTATATTAAATCCAACTGTATTATGGTCACTATCTCCAAAATGAGCACCCACTGCACCTTCCTCCACTTGGCCAGCTTCATTTTCCTGAGACTAAATCTAGAATTTCACTCCCTCTCATTGGGCTTACGTGCTGGCCAAAAAAGTTCCCCTGAATGCAGTTCAAGAATTCGGTGCCTATTACACTGTTCGTACCCCAGTTGATATTAGGGTAATTGAAGTACCAAACTATTTTTCCCCCAACGTTTTTGTACTCAGAAATTTGCATCCACATTTACTCTTCTATCTCCCTCTCACTGTTTGGGGTTCTCTCGTACACTCTGAGTAGTGTGGCTGCTGCCTTTTTATTTCTGAGCTCAAACTATCTCGCCGCATTTGATGAACCATTTGATATATCATCCCTCCTCACAGCTGTAATTGATTCTTCCACAAATAATGCTGCACCCCCACTTTTTCAGCCCCCTCTATATCCTGCCTGAAAACCCTTTATCCAGGGATGTTGAGCTGCCATTTTTGCACCTCTTTAACCCAAGTTTCCGTCATAGCAATATCATCATGCTACCACGTGTCCCTCTGTGCCCTCAGCTCATCGGCTTTCTTTGCTTTACTCCTTGCATTGAAATAAATACCTTTTAACTTTGCCAAATTCCTGTGTTTAAACATTTTAACCTTTGCTTCATCTGTCTTTCAGAGTCACCCGCTAATTTTCTGTCTCCCGCTCCCTGCTCTGAATTTGTCTGATCTGAATCCGCCCTCAGGTTCCCATCCCCCGGCCAATCGAGTTTAAATCCTCTCCAAAAATATTTAATACATTTCTGGGCAAAGTTTCAGAGTAGGGTAGTAAGGTTAATGATATGTTTCCGCTCTTCCAAAGGCATTTGAAAAACTCCCACATAATAGACTTGTCAGTAAAATTCAAGCAAATGGGATTAAAGGACAGTGGCAGCCTGGATACAAAATGGAATAAGGGACAGAAAGGATAAAGTGGTGGCGAGCGGTTGTTTTTCAGAGTGGGGGGTTGCGGTTGAGACAGATCTGATGCTCTGTCAGGTCAGCCGGCTGTTCTATTCCCATTCCCGGAAGTTTTATTTTAAATTTTAATAACTTCCAGCCTATATCCAAGTTTGCTGATGACACTAGGTTAGGTGACATGGTTAGTAGTGTAGGCAGGAGCAGCAAGTTTCAAAGGGTCATTGACAGATTCAATGAGTGAACAAAACTGTGGCTGATGGTGGTCAACATGGGGAAGTGTGAGGTCAACCATCTTGGAGCAAAGAAAGATCAGAGAATTTCCTAAACAGTCAGAAACTTGGGACTGTGGACAAGCCTGAGTGAGACTGGACGATGGTTAAAAAGCAGCGGCAGAACAGCAGCGAGAGAGAGAAGGAGAGAAGAGTGACAGCGACGACGGTGCGGGGGGGATAAAGAGCTGTGAGGGAGGGGTTGGAGCAAACCGGCCATGTTTATAATATATAGTCAAAGCATGATATCAGGGGAAAGAAGGGAGCTGGTTGGTTTGTGCAGATTTCTCTAAATTAGGGCTTTGATTTAAACTAGGAGCTGGAAAATTAAACATTTCAATCAGGGTAAGTACAACAGTAAGTATAAATGCAATAAGAGTATTAGTGCAGAGCAGGTCAAGAGGCATTAAATAAAATTAATAGTTAATCAAGGTACAAACTGGATTCTAAAAGAGGGAATAGAGGTTTGTTTTCGATCATGGATGGGCAGCTGAGACCTGTTGTTTGCAGTTCCTGCCCCATGTGGGAACCTCAGGACACTTCATGTGTCTTGGGGGCCACATGAGCAGGAAGTGTCTCCAGCTGCTTGAGTTCGAGCTCAGGATTTCCGAGCTTGAGGGGCAGCTGGAGTCACTGTGGAGCATCAGGGAGGATGACAGATTCCTGGATCGTATGTTACAGGAAGGGAACACACAAAAAGGAAAGAGAGAGCTCAAGATAGTAGATGAGTGGCAATCTGGAAGAGTAGGAAGAGGCAGGAAATGCAGGAGTGTTCGGGGTGTGTGCCACTGTCAAACTGGTACTCGGCATTGGAGACTGCTGGGAATGGTGACACCCTGAAGGAGTGCAGTCCAGACCATGGCATCAATGCAATGCAAGAAACTGCACAGGTGGGAACAGCAAAGAGTAGAAATGCAGATGTTATAGGAGATTCCATTGTCGGGGGATAGACAGGCATTTCTGTAACCTTCACCGTGAGTCCCACATGGTGTGTTGTCTCCTTGGTGCCAGGGTAAAGGACATCACGGAGAAGGTGCAGAATTTTCTGCAGGGGGAAGGGAGTGAGGTTGTCGTACACGTCAGTATTAACGACACGGGGAGGACAGGTATTGAGGTCCCTCAGTCAGAATTGCAGCAGCGAGGGAGGTAGTTAAAAAGTGGGACCTCGAAGGGAGTAATCTCTGAATTACTGCCAGTGCCACGTGCTGGTGAGAACAGAAATGTGAAGATAGGGAGCATCAAATGTGGCTTGAGGACGATGCAGGGGGGAAGGATTCAGATTCTTGGGACACTGGGACCAGTTCAGGGACAGAAGGCACCTATTCAAACGGAACAGGTTGCACCTTAACAAGACTGGGACCAATGTCCTCATGGGGAGGGTCTCTCATGTGGTTGGGGAGGGTTTGAACTAAACTGGCAGGAGACTGGGCGCCAGTATACGTAAGTGGAAAAGAGGAATGGCTAGAGAAGAAAGTAGGACCATATAAGATTGGAGTAGATGAAGAAGGAATCTAAAAGGAATACAGAATACAGAAAGGGAGGGGAACCAAAGCCAGGGCTCCATGAATGATGAGGAAAATAGAAAATATAATGAAACAATGAAGTATGATGCATGTCAGATGAATTCTTCAAGTGTGAACCAGGTCACTGTTATTGGACGAGAGTGTGGAATTAACTCTATATACGCCCGTCTCTGTTACTTTGTCTGAGAGTGAATTCATTCTCTATGCTTTAGTATTTTAGTGTGGCATTAACACTCTGTAAATCTGTTGCTGTATGAGTGTGGAATTCACTCTCTGTCAATCTATAATATTATGAGTGTCATTAACTCTCCGTCCGTCAGTCTCTGTTACTCTATGGAAGTGGGTCACTTTCAAGTTAGCAAACTGAAGCTAGTAGAGAGTCACAGGGATCAGTGCTGGGTTCTCAGCTATTTACAATCTATATTAATGACTCAGATGAATGGAGGGAGCATAACCGAATTTTCAGACAATACATAGATAGGTGGGAAAGCAGGTTGTGAGGAGGACACAAAGTCTGCAAGAGGATATAGAAAGGTTAAATCAGTGGGCAAACATTTGGCAGATGGAATACAATGTAGGAAAATTTGATGGGAAGAACAGAAAAACAAAACATTATTCAAATGATATATATATTAATGACCTAGACTGTGGTGTGCAGTGTATGATCTCAAAATTTGCAGGTGATACAAAGATTGGAAATGGTGTCCATAGCGATCGGGATAGTCTTGAGCTTCAAAAGGACATAGACATGTTGGTGGATTGGGCAGGCAAGTGGCAGATGAAGTTCAATGCAGAGAAGTGTGAGGTGATTCATTTTGATAGGAAATATATGGTGTGACAGTACAAAATAAAGGGACAGCCTCTAAAGGAGGTGCAGGAACAGAGGGACCTCAGTGTATATGTACATAGGTCATTGAAGATGGTGGGGCGTGTTGAGAGAGCAGGTAATAAAGCATATAGTATCTTAAGCTTTATTAATAGGGGCATTGAGTGTAAGAGTAAGGAGGTCATGCTGAACTTGTATAAGACACTCTTTTGGCTTCATCTGGAGTACTGTGTCCAGTTCTGGGCACCACGCTTGAAGAAGGATGTGAAGGCATTGGAGAGAGTACAGCGGAGATTCACAAGAATGATTCCAGGGATAAAACACTATAGCTATGAGGACAGTTTGGAGAGATTGGGGTCTTTTCCCTGGAAAAAAGGGGCTGAGAGGAGACTTGATAGAGGTGTTCAAGATCCTGCGGGGTATGGAGAGGGTAAAAAATAAGAACCTATTCCCACTCATGAGAACATCAAGAACTAGAGGGCACAGATTCAAAATAATTGGCCAAAAGAGTAGATGTGATGTGAGGAAAAGTTTTTTCACCCAGAGGGTGGTTGGAGTCTGGAACAAACTTCCTGAAAGGGTGGTGGAGACAGGTTTGCTCGAGATATTCAAAAGGGAATTGAATTGCTACCTGAAAGAAAAGAACGTGCAAGGTTACGGGGAAAAGGGAGGAGATTGGGACGAGGCAGAATGCTCTTTCAGAGAGCCAGTGCTGACTCGATAGGCCGAATGGCCTCCTTCAATACTGTGGAGAGAGACTGCAGAATGTTGCAGTACAGAGGGATCAAGATCTCCTTGTACATGAATCACAAGAAGTTAATGTGCAGCTGCAGCGAGTAATTAGGAAGGGAAATGGAATGTTGGCCTTTATTCTGGGGGGAAGGGGGGTGAGTATAAAAGTAGGAAAGTCTTGCTACAGCGACACAGCATTGGTGAGACTACACCGAGAGTCCTGTGTTATGTTGCAGTCTCCTTATTTAAAGAGGGATATATTTGCATTGGGGATAGTTCAGGGAAGTTTGACCAGACTGATTCCTGGGATGAAGGAGCTGTCTTATGGGGAATGTTTCAGCAGGAAAGCCCGATCCCCATTGGAGGTTCACAGAATGAGAGATCCTGTTGAAACATATAAGATTCTGACGGGGGTTTGACAGGGTAGATGTTGAGAGGAATGTTTCCATTTGTGGGGAAACTAGAACAAGTGAACACAGTTTAAAAATAAACATTTATGATGGAGATGAGAAGGAATTTCTTCTCTCAGAGGGTCCTTCATCTTTGTAAATCTCCACCTCAGAGAGCAGTGGAGGCTGAGTCATTGCATATATTCATGCTGAGTTCGACAGATTTTTCATCTACAGGAGAGTCAAGGGTTATAGGGCAGGTGGGAGAGTGGGTTTGAGGCCACAAACAGATCAGCCATGGTCTTATTGAATGGCAAAGCTGGCCCGATGGGCTGAATGGCCTCCTCCTGCTTCTCTTTCTTATATTTTTAATTTGTCAGTGTGGGATTGACCCTCTGTCTGTCAGTCTCTGTTGCTGTATTTCAGGAATTAACTCAGTCTGATACTGCGTGTGAGTATGGAATTGATCCTCTCTTCATCAGTTTCTTTTTTATTCATTCACAGGATGTGGGCTTCGCTGGCTGGGCCAGCATTTATTGCCCATCCCTAATTGCCCTTGAGAAGGTGGTGGTGAGCTGCCTTCCTGAAATGCTGCAGTCCATGTGGTGTAAGTACACCCACAGTGCTGTTCGGAAGGGAGTTTCAGGATTTTGACCCAGCAACAGTGAAGGAACGACAATATATTTCCAAGTCAGTATGGTGAGTGACTTGGAGGGGAACTTCCAGGTAGTGGTGTTCCCATCTATCTGCTGCCCTTGTCCTTCTAGGTGGTAGTGGTCATGGGTTTGGAAGGTGTTGTCTAAGGAGCCTTGGTGAATTCCTGCAGTGCATCTTGTAGATGGTACACACTACTGTTACTGTGCGTCAGTGGTGGAGGGAGTGAATATTTGTGGATGTGGTGCCAATCAAGTGGACTGCTTTGTCCTGGACGGTGTCCAGCTTCTTTAGTGTTGTAGGAGCTGCACTCATCCAGGCAAGTGGGGAGTATTCCATCACACTCCTGACTTGTACCTTGTAGGTGGTGGACAGGCTTTGGGGAGTCAGGAGGCGAGTTACTCGTCACATCCTGAGAGATAGGATTCAATCCTGAAAGATAGGATTAACTGTCATATGGAAAGGCATGGACTAGTCAGGGATGGTCAGCATGGATTTGTTAAAGGAAGGTCTTGCCTCACAAATTTGATTGAATTCTTTGAGGAAGTGACAAGAAGGGTTAATGAAGGTGGTGCAGTGGATGTTGTGTACATGGATTTTAGCAAGGCATTTGACAAGGTCCCACATGGCAGATTGGTCAGGAAAGTAAAAGCCCATGGGATTCAGGGTAATGTGGCAAACTGGATAAAAGGTTGGCTTTGTAACAGGAAACAAAGGGTAATGGTCGATGGATGCCCTTGCAAATGGAAAGTTGTCTCAGGTGGTGTTCCACAGGGCTCAGTGTTGGGACCCTTGCTGTTTGTATTATATATTAACGATATGGATGTGAATGTGGGGGGCACGATTGGGAAATTTGCAGATGACACAAAGATTGGCTGAGTAGTGGATAGTGTAGAGGATAGCCATAATCTCCAAAACGATATAGATGGGTTGGTGGAGTGGGCGGTAAAGTGGCAGATGGATTTTAACATAGGGAAGTGTGAGGTCATACATTTAGGGAGGTCAAACAGTTACAGGGATTACACAATAAATGGGAATATACTAAGGGGGTAGATGAAGTGAGAAATCTTGGCGTACAAGTACACAGGCCCCTGAAGGCAGCAGTTCAAGTAGACAAGGTTGTAAAGAAGGCATATGGAATGCTCTCCTTCATTGGCAGAGGTATAGAATATAAAAGTAAGGATATGATGTTGGAATTATATAAAACACTGGTGAGGCCACAACTGGTGTATTGTGTGCAGTTCTGGTCACCACATTACAAGAAGGGCATAATAGCTCTGGAGAGAGTGCAGAGGAGGTTTACAACAATGTTGCCAGGGTTAGAAAAGTGTAGCTACGAGGAGAAATTGGATAGGGTGGGGTTATTTTCTTTAGAACAAAGAAGGCTGAGAGGTGACTTGATTGAGGTGTACAAAATTATGAGGGGAATAGATAGAGTGGACAGGATAAAATTGTTTCCCTTGGTGGAGAAATCTAGAACCAGGGGACATAGATTCAAGATAAGTGACAGAAGGAGTAGGGGGAACATGAGGAAGAACTTTTTTACACAGAGGGTAGTGGGTGTCTGGAATTCGCTGCCCAGGTTGGTGGTAGAGGCAGAAACTCTAAACTCTTTTAAAAAGTACCTGGATCTGCACCTTAAGTGCTGTAAGCTGCAGGGCTATGGGCCGGGTGCAGGAAGGTGGGATTAGAAAGGGCACCTGGGTGTCCTCGGGCTGGCATGGACAAGATGGGCCGAATGGCCTCCTTCTGTGCTGCAACTTTTCTATGGTTCTATGATTCCTAGTCTAGATGAAGCAGCTGAAGATGGTTGAGCCTAGGACACTACCCTGAGGAACCCCTGCTGTCATGTCCTTGAGATGAGATGACTGACCTCCAACAACCACAACCATCTTCCTTTGTGCTAGGTATGACTCCAGCCAGCGGAGAGTTTCCCCCCCGATTCCCATTGACTCCAGTTTTGCTCGGGCTCCTTGGTACAACACTCGGTCAAATGCTGCCTTCATGTCAAGGACAGTAACTCTCACCTCACCTCGGGAGTTCAGCTCTTTTGTCCATGTTTGAACCAAGGCTGTAATGAGGTCAAGAGCTGAGTGGCCCTGGCGGAACCCAAACTGGGCACCAGAGAGCAGGATATTGCTAAACAAGTGCCGCTTGATAGCACTGTTGATGACCCCTTCCATTACTTTACTGATGATGGAGAGTAGACTGATGGGGCGGTAATTGGCTGGGTTGGATTCGTCCTGCTTTTTGTGTACAGGGCATACCTGGGCAATTTTCCACATACCTGGGTAGATGCCACTGCTGTAGCTGTACTGGAACAGTTTGGCTAGGGGTGCGGCAAGTTCTGGAGCACAAGTCTTCAGTACCATTGCCGGAATGTTGTCAGAGTCCATAGCCTCTGCAGTATCCAGTGCCTTCAGCTGTTTCTTGATATCAATGGAGTGAATCGAATTGGCTGAAGACTGGCATCTGTAGAGGAGGCCCAGATGGATTATCCACTTGGCACTTCTGGCTGAAGATTGTTGCGAATGCATCAGCCTTATCTTTTGCACTGCTGTGCTGGACTCCTCCATCATTGAGGATGGGGATATTTGTGGAGCCACCTTCTCCACTGAGTTGTTTGATTGTCCACCATCATTCACGATTGGATGTGGCAGGACTGCAGAGCTTAAATCTGATCCGTTGGTTGTGGAATTGCATAGTGCTCTCTACCACTTGCCGATTATGCTGTTTGGCATCCAAGTAGTCCTGTTTTATAGCTTCACCAGGTTGACACCTCATTTTTATATATTTCTGGTGCTGCTCCTGGCATGCCCTCCTGCATTCTTTGTTGCACCAGGGTTGATCCCCTGGCTTGATGGTAATGGTAGAGTGGGGGATATGCCAGGCCATGAGGTTACAGATTGTGTTCGAGCACAATTTTACTGCTGCTGAAGCATCCTCATGGATGCTCAGTCTTGAGTTGCTAGATCTGTTTGAAATCTATCCCGTTTAGCACGGTGGTAGTGCCACACAACACGATGGAGTGTATCCTCAATGTGAAGGCGGGACTTCATCCCCACAATGACTGTGCGGTGGTCACTCCTACCAATATTGTCATGGACAGATGCATCTGCAGCAGGCAGGTTGGTGAGGATGAGGTCAAGTATGTTTTTCCCTCTTCTTGGTTCCCTCACCACCTGCCACAGACCCAGTCTAGCAGCTATGTCATTTAGGACTCGGCCAGCACGGTCAGTAGTAGTGCTACCGAGCCATTCTTGGTGATGGACATTGAAGTACCCCACCCAGAGTACATTCTGCACCCTTGCCATTCAGCCCTTCCTCCAAGTGATGTTCAACATGTAGGAGCACTGATTCATCAGTTATTATATGTGAGTGTGTAATTTAAATCTCTGTCAGAATCTGTTCCGGTTATGAGAGTGGAACTAACTCTCGGACAGCCTTTACTGTAAATAATTGTGGAACTCACTCTGTCAGCCTCTTGCTGTATGAGAATGTGGAATTAACTCCTTATGTCAATTTCTGTTACTGTATGTGAGTGGAATTAACTCTCTATCGGTCAGTCTCTGTTATGTATGTGTGTGGAATAAACAAACAATTTGTGAGCCTCTGTTACTGTCAGTGTGGAATTAACTCTAGCGGACAGTCTCTGTACTGTATCTGAGTGTGGAATTAACTCCTTACGTCAGTCTCTGTTACTGTATGAATGTGTGGAATTAACTCACTATTGGTCAGTCTCAGTTACTGTATCTGAGTGTGGAATTAACTCCTTACGTCAGTCTCTGTTACTGTATGAGTGTGTGGAATTAACTCTCTATTGGTCAGTCTCGGTTACTGTGAGTGTGGAATTCTCTTTCCCAGTCTTTGTTAGGATATCTGAGAGTGGAATTAAGGACCTGTCAATTTTCATTAATGTTTCAGTGAGGAATTAACCTACAATAACAGAGACTGACAGAAACTAAGAGTGTTAGTTCCACACTCTCATATTAGTCTATGTTACTGTATGTGAGTGAGGGATAAACAAATAAATTCTCAGCCTCTGTTTCTGAGTGTGTGAAATTAACCCTCCATTGGTCAGTCTGTTATTGTGACTGTGAATTAACTTTCAATCTATCAATCTCTGTCACGTGTGTAAGTGCGGATTTAGCTTTCTATCCAATCGTGACGGTTACTGTAGGTGAGTGTGAAATTAACTATTTGTATGATAACCTGTTACTGTAGGTGAATATAGAATTAACTCTGTCAGTTTCTGTTACTGTATCAGACCATGGAAATAACTCTTTCAGGCTCTGTTACTTCAAGAAAGTTAATTTCACACTCACCATCTGTCAATCTGTGTTACTGTATATGAGTGCGACATTAACTCTCCGTCTCTGTTATGGAGTGAGGAATTAAATCTCAATCGTTTAGTCTCTGGTGCTTTCTGTGGGTGTGGAATTCACATCTTACATATCAACCTCTGTTACTGTACATGAATGTGGAAGTAATTCTGTACCTGTGAGTCTCAGTTATGGCAAGTGTGGTATTCACTCTCTGTCAGAATCAGTGACTGTGAGTGTGAAATTAAATTTCTGTTAGTTTTGGTTGCTGTGTGTGATTGTGGAATTATCTTCCTGTCAATGTCTGTTTCTGTATGCGAGTGTGAATAAAGAGTCTAATAATCTGAATTACTGCATGTAGGTGGAATTAAATTTCTGTCAGTCAGTCTCTGTTGCTGTGAGTGTGGACAGGGTAGACAGGAAAACTTATTTTCCCCATTGATGGAAAGGTGGAGAAAGAGAGGGTGCAGATTTAAGGTAATTGGCAAAATAACCAATGACATCATGAGGATAAACCTTGTTCATGCAGCGAGTGGCTAGGAAAAGTGCCTGGGAATTTGGGGAGGCAGGGTCAATCGAAGCATTCAAGAGGGAATTGGATTATTATTAAAAAAGGAAAAATGTGCAGGGCTATGTGGAAAAGGCGGTAAAGTGGCAAGAGGTGAACTGCTCCTTCAGAAGGCCAGCATAGACATAATGGGCAGAAAGGCCTCCTTCTGTGCTGTAATCATTCTATGATTCAATGAATTAACTCTCTGTCAATCTGTCTTACAGTATATGTGTGTGGGTGGAATTAACTCTGTCTGTCACTCTCTACTATTGTATATGAATGTGAAATTTACTCCCCGTCAGTCTCTGTTACTGTACAGGAAACAGTTAATAACATTTGATCAGAAATAGTTGGGCCCTACTGTTCTCAAACGTGCTCGTGGTTAAACTCATCAGCTTCTCCTCTCTCTACTCTCCAGTTCAAAGTCAGCCAATGGGAACATACCTTCAAAGTAAGCGAGGAACGACTTCCACGTCCAACATCCATTCTGATTCCGAGGGTTGTTCATTTCTCAGTTTGTGTTTCCGGCCTCGGTTTTGTGAGCGACACTTGCAATAATTCACTGACAAAATCATTTGGATACTGGAAATCTGAAATAAAGAGAGAAAATGCTGGAAATACACAGCACATCAGGCAGCATCTGTGGACAAAGAAAAAGAGTTCACATTTCGGGTCACTGACATTCAGCCTGCAATAAAACACTTACTAACATCTGCTCATGGTGGCTGCAGATCCCACAATTCCCTGCATCCCAGAAAACGCTCTATCAAATGCACTGACTTCCCCGACATTGTGAGTGTGCATGCTCCCCAGGGCCGGCCCCGGGTCATTCTGAGGTCGAACTTTTACCACTGCTACTTGCCTGCCTATTCCACCAACCTGCCTCTGTCCTTTAGAAGTTTAACACTATCCTCCTCACAGTTCACAATACCTCCAAATTTCATCCACAAATTTTGAAACGGTGCCCCGTACACCCAGGTCTAGGTCATATAACATATAAGAGCAAACACAGATCCCTGGGTAACTCCACTATAAACTTTCCTCCAGTCTGAAAAACAACCATTCACCACTACCCTCTGTTTCCTGTCACTCAGCCAATCCCATATCCATGTTGCTCTGTCCCTTTTATTCCATGAGCTGTAACTTTGTTGACAAGTCTGTTGTGTGAGACTTTATCAAATGCCTTTTGGAAATCCATGTAAACCACATGAACAGCATCACCCTCCCCAACCCTCTCTGTTACCGCATCAAAGACTCGGTGCAAAGGGGAGAATCCGGGAAGCGGCGGCTGGGATGGGGGAGGCGCTGCACCATCGGCTTCACGGTGCCGTCCCCGGGTCCCTCTCCGCACGTCCGCCGGACCCGGCGGCTCTGATTCGGGCTCTGAGAGTCGCTGAGACTCGATGTCACTGAGGATGCGCTCGACAACGCGCAGCTTCTTGTTTCTGTACCGCGCATGCACGGCGCGGAAAGGATTTCCGGTGGACGACGTGCCTGTTTCGGCGCCTGCGCATTGCGGTCCCCGGTAGAGATAGGTTGTTTTATGTTACCCAGCGCATTCTGGGAATCGATGTCCGCCATTTCGCCATAAACTTCAACGCAGTCGCAAGCGATTGTGCTCAACCATTTTGCGCAAACTCTTTTGTAACAAATAAGCCCCACTCCCCTTAACCTTTTGAATAGCCCTAAAATATTTTCCCTTCTGTAGTTGTTCGTTTCACTTTTGAAAGTTTATATTGAATCTGCTTCCACCATCCTTTGCGGCAGAGCTTTCAAGGTCACAGCAACACGCTGCCTTCTAAAGAAATGGCAAAGGATGATCCATTCAATGTGGAGGGTGGTGGGGAGGAAGGTGAAGACAAGGGGAAGACTATCAGAATCCTGGGAGAGAGGGAATTGGTGGGACCAGAGGTCGCGAAAAGTAACAAAAATGGTTGGGGGCCCTGTCAATCGCAGAGAGGAGAGAAAATCAGTTGAGGAAAAAAGGAAAATAAATTTGCAGCGTTGGTATGGGATATTAGCTCTCCTCACCAAAACAATTATTCCAGGTGAAACAGTAATATAAGTGTACTTTCTTCAATTTAGTACCCCGTATTCACTGCTCACAATGTGATCTGCTCTACATTGGAAAGATTGAGTGATTGCTTTGTGGAAGATCTGTTCACTCTGCAAGCATGACACCGAGTTTCCGAACACATGTCATTTTAAGTTTCCAGCTTGTGCTCACACTGACCTTTCTGTCCTCTGCATCTTGAAGTGTTCTTATTAATCTCAATGTAAGCTCTAGGAATGGTATCTCATCTTTCAATTGAGCACTTTAAACCCTTACAACCTCAATACTGAATATAACAATTGGAGGGGGTAATCTCAATCCCCATTGTGTATCATTTATATTGGATGTTTTGCTTTAATTCACATTTTTCTCTTGATTTTGCATGGCAGCTGTTCATCAAAATTCACACCTCCTTTAAACACATCTTTGGTTTTGTTACTTGTCCATTTATCTGAGCCTTGCACCATCAACTGTTTTGTCATTTAATCTCTTCTGCCTCCACCCTGATTTGGAAACCACAAGAGAAAGTGTTATACTAGATTCAATAATAAGTAACGAGAGAGAATTAATTAATCTTCTGACAGTAAATTAGCATCTACCAATGAGTGACCACAATGCGTTAGAAGCAAAGAAACGTCACAGAAATGTTACAACTTTCACCTTAGTTAAGGAACATAATGGCAGAATGAGCAGGAAACTGAACGCATTAGCTTCCAAACAACTACTAACAGGCAAAAGGAAATAATCAGAGACACTCAAAGGAATTTTTAGTACAATATGTATCTGATGCAAGGCCGAAGGAAGGAAACTTCACTTTCTCTGTTCATGGTGATTATGGAACTGAATTCCACGTTTAAAACCTGTAATTAAGCAGGAATGTCGATATCTGTCCTAATAATGATTTACTGTCTTTGACATGATGCTGTCTTCACTATGATGGCACTTCTGTTCTTTTCAATGCTACATGTCGCAGTGAAGAAGCTGTTGTACAAATTAGAATTTTGAATTACTGCAGGGTATCATATAGATCAGACGGACTAATAAATATAAACTTCACTATATTGTTTCCATCTCAGAAATTTCCGATTCAGATAATTTTGGAGTGATAGTGAACGAGAGAAAAGCATTCAGACTTTGCCAGCTCTTAGCGAGAAATGGGCTGACAGAAAGTCTCTGCTGGTGTGTGTTTGCAGCATTTTCCCCTAGTGTCCCGGTGTGAATAAAAGGAATTTGAGAGGTTTGTTGCAGATTTAAATGTTTATGGGAAACGGAAATCCAAAGCTGTAAACTGTAAAGCTAAATAAGAGAAGCTTGTCGTAGCAGCCAATGTTTCTTTTAGTGGGAACATAAATAGCAGAGGATGGTTTCGATCCATCGACCTCTGGGTTATGGGCCCAGCACGCTTCCGCTGCGCCACTCTGCTACATAAAGCTATTGGGTGATGAATATCAATGTTGTGTGTTAGGGAAATAAGTAGTCACTTGCTTTGTGCTTTTTGGGCTAGAATACATCTGTTGGGAGGATCAACTTCGCTACATATTTCCACTGTGTCACGCCAGAAACAGACAGAGAAACACAGACAGAAAAGCAGCAAGAGACTGTCAGGATACACAAGGTGACAGAGAAAGATGCCGAGCAAATTAGCAAGACACTGAGATGGTGAGACTGATCACTTATGTAAAGCTGTTCCTTGCTGCACAGAGATGTCCCCTGTTTGTAAATATGACTCCTGTTGTATAACGGTGCTTTCTGTTGTGTAACTTTGCACCCCGTTGTGCAAATGTGCTCTCTGTTATGTAATTGTGCTCTCTGTTGCCTAACTGTGCCCTCTGTTGTGTAACTGTGCCCTCTGTTGTGTAACTGTGCCCTCTGTTGTGTAATTGCGCTCTCTGTTGTGTAACTACGCCACTATCATGTAACTGTGGCCCCTATTGTTTAACTGTTGTGTAATTGTATTCTCTGTCATGTTACTATGCTTTCTGTTGAGTAACTGTGCTTTCTGTTTTTTAACTGTGCCCCCTGCCCCCTGCTCGAGGGAGCAGACTCAGCGGAAGGAGCAGCGGAGCGGTAACCTCGGGGCACAGAGTAACTGAAGCGAAAACTGAAAATGTCACGTCACGGGAAATCTGTGACCTGATTGGTTGGTAGGAAATCTGCACCAAATTTGAAAAAAAACACTGCAATGCTAATTAATAAATTAATTTACTAAGTAGGGATGGCTGGACAGGTGATGTGCTGTAGCTGTATGATGTGGGAGCTGGCAGATCCCATTGCGAGCCGCAGCGACCACATCTGCAGCATGGTTGCTGGAGGAACTCCGGCTCAGAATTGATGAGCTGGAGTCCGAGCTCCGGACGCTGCAGCACATCCGGGAGGGGGAGAGTTACCTTGATGCATTGTTTCAGGAGGCGGTCACACCCGGTAGATTAAGTACCTCAAATTCGGTCAGTGGTCAGGGTCAGCAGGATGTGACTGCAAGTAAGGCAGGAAGAGGGATCCTGTGTTCAGGAACAGAGGAGCTTCAGCTCTTGACCTTGTCCAACAGGTACGAGGTACTTGCTCGCTTCTCGGCCTTTTGGCTAAGATCAAGTGTAGTGTTGCAGGGGCGACACCATGGTCCTGCCAAGGCAAGGTCGGGATGGAAGGGCGATAACCAATCGCAATCCAAATCCATACCGTGGGCTACCTATCACCGTCCGAGTCACGGTGAACCACAGCGAAGGAGGATCACCTATGGATCGGGGCTTCTTCACCAGGAGGATCCTGTTGAAGGCGTGCGGCTTCCAAGCTACGGAGATCTTCACCCTGCACGACTCCCGCAAAGGTGGTTATTTTGACGTGACGTTCAAGCGGGTGGCAGACTGCGTCCGGCTCCTGAGGGTGTTCGAGGAGAAGAGAGACCTGCCGGAGATGAAGATCCTGACGGCGGAGCCGCACTTTTCTCTGCCGTTGCAACGGGAACGTGAGGTGATGGTGCATGTGTACAACCCCTTCGTCCCTGTCGCCGACGTGGTCACCTTCCTCACCAGGTACTTCGATAAGGTGGGGAGCGGCACCGAGATCCGAGACGACTTGGGGATCTGGACAGGCAAACGCCTGTTTAAGATCACGCTAAAGACCGATGGTAAGGGAGCCATTTTCCACCCTCCTTCCAGTTTCGCTATCGGGGGAAACCGTGGCTACCTGGTTTACGCTGGGCAACCCAAGCATTGTCGCTCATGCGGCAAGGCTGGTCATGTGGCGGCCAACTGCAGCGCCTCCCTCTGCAAGATCTGCAAACAGGAAGGGCACCAGACAAAAGACTGCAAACAGGCCAAGTGCTGCAACCTGTGTGGCGAGGCAAGTCACCTCTACAGGACCTGCCCCAAACGCTGCCGTACTTACGCACAGGCAGCCAAAGCCGACCAGGGGGAAGCAGAAGAAATGTTCCGTGTCACTCCAACCACCAAGGCCCCCAGGGAGCTCAACGGGACAAAGGAGGACACAGAGAGAGACAAGGTGGAGAAAGAGATTGAGGCAACAGAGAGCCAACCAACAGCACTACCCCCTGAACCTCCCAGTCCTCAGGACAGCGAATCAATGGAGGAGGAGGCAGCAGTGGAAAAGCAGCAGGGGGAGTGGCGGACGGTGAAGAAGAAGAAAAGTAAGAGGGAGCGAAGAAGAAGCAAAGGCGTTTCCCAGAGAAGCGGCAAGAGGCGTCTCCCATCCGACACGGATGACAAGGGCAGCAGCTCTTCGGATGATGAAGTGCCAGAGCGGCACCGACAGAAGAGGCGGCAAAGCTCCAGGGCGTTGGAGGACGAGACACCCGAGCTCCAGAAAATTGGAGACAACAAGGAGACCAGCGCACCTCAACTTTGCCTGCAACCTGAGGAGGCCAGTGCACCACAGCCCCTGGAATCTGGGAGCAGTGAGGCAATCATCGCACCCCAGCTCCAGGAAGCCGGGAACAGCAACACCCCAGAGGGGGTGAGTTTTGGAGAAGCTTCTCCAGCAAAGGTCATCTCAAAACCCGCTCTCTACGTGAACCTCCAGATGCCACCGGAGCAGAACACGGCCAAGGAGATCTACCTCAGCCCATCCAAAGTGAAGGAATTTGAGCTCACTACGGGTATGAAGGAGCAGACTAAAGGTCTGGGACTCTCAGAGACAGTGGGTTTGGTAGGAGAATAAATGCTTTAAAATGGGTTTAAAGATTGTATCCATAAATGTGCGTAGCATTAAATCTACTACGCGATGTGTTGCGACCTTGGACTACCTAGCCAAGGTCAAAGCTGACCTGTTGTTTCTGCAGGAGTGTGCGATACCGCACCTCAGCTCCTACAGGCAATGGTCACGATGGTGGTCCCACGGGCCATCGATCTGGTCGGGCGGAAACGACTCTCGTTCCTCCGGCCTGGGTATTCTGCTGCGGGGAGGCAACTTCACCGTCTCCGAGGTCAAGGAGGTGGTGGGCGGGCGACTCCTCGTAGCAGACGTAATGTACAAGAACGCTCCACTCCGGTTAATTAACGTGTATGGCCCGGCACAAGGGGCTGAGCGGCTGGAGGTTTTTCAGCAGCTCCCACTGCTGCTGGCGACCTCCAGGCCGGTCATTCTGGGCGGGGACTTCAACTGCATCATCGATGCGGCTGGACGATCCGGCAGGGCCGGAAGCAGATTGGACGCTACGTCCAGATCCCTGATGGAAACAGTTAAGGATGCCAAGCTGCACGACGTCTTCAGCAACCCTGCAGACGGAGCGCAGCGTAGATACACCTGGTCGCGGCCAGACGGGTCCATTCGTTCCAGGATAGACTTCCTGTTTGTGTCCCGTGCATTCACAGTCAGATCCACCGAGGTCAAGCCGGTGTTCTTCTCTGACCACTGCCTCCTACTGGCGGACTGCCACTTGGAGAAGGACCTGAGGGTGGGCAGGGGGGCATGGAAGCTAAATGTGCAACTGCTGACCCCAGAGAACATTGAGGAGCTCAAGAGGGATTACAAAGGTTGGAGAACCGTGAAACCCCTCTTTGAGTCCCTGACACACTGGTGGGAAGTGATCAAGGGAAGCATCAAGAGGTTTTTCATCCGCAAAGGCACCCAGAAAGCTAGAAAGGAACAGAGGGAAATGTCCCGACTCCAGAAAAAGATGCAGAATCTGCTCCGGCTGCAGTCGATGGGGGTCGATGTCAAGGAGGAGCTCCAAGAGGTGAAGGGCCAGCAAGCCTCGCACTTTGCCTCGGAGGCCTCCAAGATCATCTTCCGTTCCAGGGTCCGCTCCGTGGAGCAGGATGAGACGTGCTCACGTTTCTTCTTCCAAAAGGTACACAGAGAGCGCTCTGTGATCAGCAGCCTGAAGGAAGAAGACGGCTCAGTAAAGTCATCACGGTCCGACATTCTGAGGATCAGCAAATCCTTTTATGCCGGACTGTATGACGTGAAGCCCACGGACAGCACGGCCTCCCAGTCCTTCCTGTCCTCTATCACGGAGGTCTTAGACCACAGTACGCGGGAGAGCCTAGACAAACCGCTAACTCCTGATGAACTGACTAAGGCCCTCGAGTCCTTCGAGAAGAGTAAAACTCCCGGAAGCGACGGCTTGCCGGCGGAGTTGTATTCGGCTCTGTGGGACTTGATCGGCCCAGACCTGCTAGGAGTGTACGAGAGTATGCTCCTGGCCGGTAGTATGTCAGAATCCATGAGGAAAGGCATCATCACCCTCATCTACAAGCACAAGGGGGAAAGGGAGGAAATTAGAAATTGGCGACCCATTTCACTGTTGAATATGGACTATAAGATTCTGTCCAAGGTCATCGCCAATCGGGTCAAATCCGCTCTGGAATTGGTGATTCACCCTGACCAGACCTGCTCTGTGCCAGGCAGGAAGATCTCTGACAGCCTGGCGCTGCTCAGGGATACGATTGCCTATGTACAGGACAGGGGTGTGGATACCTGCCTCATCAGCTTGGATCAGGAGAAGGCCTTTGACAGAATATCGCACACCTACATGGGGGATGTGCTCTCCAAAATGGGGTTTGGGGAGGGAATTCGAAATTGGATCCAACTGCTCTACACTAACATCAGTAGCGCAGTCTCAATCAATGGGTGGGAAACAGATAGCTTTCCGATTAAATCTGGAGTCAGGCAGGGCTGTCCTCTCTCGCCTGTCCTTTTCGTGTGCTGCATAGAACCCTTTGCCGAGTCCATCAGGAAGGATCCGGGCATAAGAGGAGTGACGATCCCAGGCAGTGGAGGCACTCAGGTAAAAGCCTCCCTGTACATGGACGACGTCGCTGTCTTCTGCTCGGATCCGCTGTCGGTGCGCAGACTGATGCACATCTGCGACCAGTTCGAACTGGCCTCGGGAGCCAAGGTAAATCGTGGGAAGAGCGAGGCCATGTTCTTTGGGAACTGGGCTGACCGATCCTTTGTCCCCTTCACTGTCAGGGCTGACGGCCTGAAGGTGCTGGGGATATGGTTCGGAGGGACCAGGGCATGCGTTAGAAACTGGAAGGAGCGAGTGGCTATGGTGAAAAGGAAACTGGGCATGTGGGAGCGACGCTCCCTCTCCATTGCGGGTAAGAACCTGGTCATCAGGTGTGAGGTACTCTCGCTGTTGCTGTACGTGGCGCAGGTCTGGCCCATTCCAGACTCCTGCGCGATGGCGATCACTCGAGCCATCTTCCGCTTTATCTGGAGGTCGAAAATGGATCGTGTCCGCAGGGACGCGATGTACAAGCCTCTAGATAAAGGGGGAAAAAACGTGCCCAACATCGCCCTCATACTGATGGCCACCTTTGTGTGTGGCTGCATCAAGCGGTGCGTAGACCCTCAGTACGCAAACACCAAGTGTCACTACGTGCTGAGGTTCTACCTGTCCCCGGTGTTGCGAAGGATGGGTCTGGCCACGCTGCCGCGGAACGCTCCAAGTAGTTGGACCGTGCCGTACCACCTGTCCCTGGTGGAAAAATTTATGCAGAAAAACACCTTTGACCACAAGTCCATCAGGCAGTGGTCAGCACGTAACGTCCTAGAGGCCCTGAGGGATAAGGAGAGGGTGGACCCTGTGGGATGGTTCCCCGAGCAGACTGTCAAAGTCATTTGGCAGAATGCCTCATCGCCAGAACTTTCCAACAAGCACCAAGACGTAGCTTGGCTGGTGGTGAGAAAGGCCCTCCCTGTCAGATCCTTCCTACACGCCAGGAATCTCACCCCCTCTGCACGTTGCCCTCGAGGTGGCTGCGGTGGGGAAGAGACCGTTGTTCACCTCCTTGTGGATTGTGCCTTTGCAAAGAAAGTCTGGAGAGAGATGCAGTGGTTGCTGTCGAGGTTCATCCCGAGCAGTTCTGTGACACAGGACTCTGTGCTCTACGGGCTGTTCCCAGGGACACACACCGAGACAAACATCAACTGCAGCTGGAGGATCATCAACTCGGTGAAAGAGGCGCTTTGGTCTGCCCGAAACTTGTTGGTCTTCCAGCACAAAGAGTTGTCCCCGACCGATTGTTGCGGACTGGCACAATCCAAAGTCCAGGACTACGTGCTGAGGGACGCACTAAAGCTTGGGGCAGCTGCCGCAAAGGCGCAATGGGGAAGGGTCGCTGTCTAAGACCTTTCTACCACAGCGCACCGAGAGACTGGGAACTGTTTAGAGCCCCTCGGGCTGTACAGATCAAAATGAAAGGCTGTAAATGATTGTAATATTGTTTGTACTGATGCACCTGGTGATACATTATGTAAAAGTTTAACCTGGATTGTACCCTTGTAATGTTGTCTTTGAAATGGTTTTGAATGTGATTGAAGATAATTTATGAATAAAGTATATTTTTACAAAAAAAAAAAAAAGGTACTTGCTCCCTGTGTAGATGAGGATCAGGGCTGTAGGGAGGATGAGCCAGCTCACCATGGCAACGTGGCACAGGAGGCCATTCAAGATGGGGGAGCAAAAAGACAAGTGGTAGTTGTAGGGGATTCTATAATTAGGGGAATTGATAGCATCCTTTGTAAGCAGGATCGAGAGTCCTGCATGGTATGTTGCTTGCCCGGTGCCAGGGTGAGGGAAATCTCTGACCGGCTTGAAAGGAGAGAGAGGGGGAGGATCCGGTTGTTGTGGTCCACATCGGGACAAATAACATAGGTAAGACTAGGAAAGAGGACCTGTTTGGTGATTATCAGGAGCTAGGAACTATATTTAAGAACGGGTCCTCAAAGGTTATAATCTCCGGACTACTACCCAAGCCACGTCCAAATTGGCATAGGGATGCGAGAATAAGGGAAGTAAACACGTGGCTAAGGGAGTGGTGCAGGAAAGAGGGGTTCCATTTCGTGGGGAACTGGCATCAGTATTGGAAGAGGAGGGATCTGTACCATTGGGATGGTCTCCATCTGAACCAATCTGTGACCAATGTTCTAGCAAAAAGGGTAAATAGGGTGGTCAACAGGACTTTAAACTAGAAAGTGGGGGCGAAGGGAAGGGGAAATCTCCAGGAAGTCTGACTAATGGGAAACAAATCAACAGGTTAGCGTGTGGGGGGTGGATTCAGCTTCATGGAAAATTATGAAAAAACTGAAAAGAAAGGAGAGCCCAGGAGAGGCAATTAAAGTCTCCAGAACACAAAATAGGACAGAGTGTTTGGAAAGGGATAGGAATCTAATTCAAGCACAGCAGATAAAGGGACGACAATGAGAAGGGGGAGGGGAAATACAGGACTGAAGGTGCTGTATCTGAATGCACGCAGTATACGAAATAAAGTAAATGAGCTTGTGGTGCAGATTGAAATTGGCAGGTATGATGTGGTGTGCATCGTGGAGACATGGCTGCAAGGGGATCATGACTGGGAGCTAAATTTCCAAGGATATACACCCTATCGAAAAGATAGGCAGGTTGGCAGAGGGGGTGGGGTTGCTTTGTTTGTAAGAAATGAAATTAAATCGATAGCAAGAAATGATGTAGGGTCAGATGATGTAGAATCTGTGTGGTTAGACTTGAGGAACCGCAAAGTTAAAAAAACCATAATGGGAGTTATGTACAGGCCTCCGAACAGTAGTCAGGATGTGGGACACAAGATACACCAGGAGATAGAAAAGGCGTCTAAGAAAGGCAAGGTTATAGTGATCATGGGATATTTCAATATGCAGGCAGACTGGGAAAATCAGGTTGGTAGTGGATCCCAAGAAAAGGAATTTGTGGAATGTCTACGAGATGTCTTTTTGGAGCAGCTTGTGGTGGTGCCCACTAGGGAACAGGCAATTCTAGATTTAGTGATGTGAAAGAGGCAGATTTGATAAGGGAGCTTAAGATGAACCCTTAGGAGGAAGTGACCATCATATGATGGAATTTACCCTGCAATTTGAGAGGAAAAAAGCTGGAATCAGATGTAACGGTATTACAGTTGAATAAAGGCAACTACAGAGGCATGAGGGGGGAGCTGGCCAGAATTGATTGGGTGATGAGCCTAGCAGGAAAGACAGTGGAACAGCAATGGCAGGAGTTTCTGGGAATAATTTTGGAGACACAGCAAAAATTCATCCCGAGGAAGAAGAAGCATACTAAAGGGAAGAAGAGGCAACCATGGCTGACAAGGGAAGTCAGGCACAGCATAAAAGCTAAAGAGAAAGCGTACAATGCGGCGTATAGCAAAGGGAAGCCAGGGGATTGGGAAGCCTACAAAGACCAACAGAGGACAACTAAAAAAGAAATAAGGAGGGAGAATATTAAATATGAGGGTAAACTAGCCAGTAGTATAAAAGAAGATTGCAAGAGTTTTATTTAGATATATAAATGGTAAGAGAGAGGCAAAAGTGGACATTGGGCCGCTGGAAAATGACACTGGAGAAGTAGTAGTGGGGAAGAAAGAAATGGCAGAGGAACTGAATAGGTACTTTGCATCAGTCTTGACGGTGGAAGACACGAGTAACATCAAAAAATTCAAGAGAGTCGGGGGGCAGAGGTGAGTATGGTGGCAATTACCAAGGAGAAGGTGCTAGGAAAACTGAAAGGTCTGAAGCTGGATAAATCACCTGGACCAGATGGATTACACCACAGAGTTCTGAAGGAGATAGCTGAAGAGATAGTGGGAGCGTTAGTGGTCATCTTTCAGGAATCTCTGGAGTCAGGGAGGGTCACAGAGGACTGCAAAATCGTGAATATAACCATGCTGTTTAAGAAGGGAGTGAGGCAAAAGATGGGAAATTAGAGGCCGATTAGACTGACCTCGGTCGTTGGTAAGATTTTAGAGTCCATTATTAATGATGAGATTTCAGAATACTTGGAATTGCATGATAAAATAGAGCAAAGTCATCATGGCTTCATCAAGGGGAGGTCATGCCTGATAAATCTGTTAGAAGTCTTTGAGGAGATAACGAGTAGGTTAGACAAAGGAGAGCCAATGGATGTTATGTACTTGGACTTCCAGAAGGCCTTTGACAAGGTGCCGCACAGGAGGCTGCTCAGTAAGATAAGAGGCCATGGTGTTAGAGGCAAGGTACTAGCATGGATGGAAGATTGACGGTCTGGCAGGAGGCAGAGAGTGGGGATAAGGGGATCCTTCTCAGGATGGCGGCCGGTGACTAGTGGAGTTCCGCAGTGGTCAATGTTGGAACCACAACTTTTCACTTTATACATTAATGATCTTGATGAAGGAACTAAGGGCATTCTGGCTAAGTTTGCAGATGATACAAAGATAGGTGGAGGGATAGGTAGTACTGAGGAGGCTGGGAGGCTGCAGAAGGAGTTAGACAGGTTAGGAGAATGGGCAAATAATTGGCAGATGGAATCCAAAGTGGTGAAGTGTGAGGTAATGCACTTTGGTAGGAAGAATAGAGGCATAGACTATTTTCTAAATGGGGAGAGAATTCAGAAATCTGGACTGCAAAGGGACTTGGGAGTCCTAGTCCAGGATTCTCTTAAGGTTAACTTGCAGGTTGAGTCGGTAGTTAGGAAGGCAAATGCAATGTTGGCATTTATTTCGAGAGGACTAGAATATAAAAGCAGGAATATGCTGCTGAGGATTTATAAGGCTCTGGTCAGACCGCATTTAGAATATTGTGAGCAATTTTGGGCCCCATATCTCAGGAAGATGTGCTGGCCCTGGAGAGGGTCCAGAGGAGGTTCACGAGAATGATCCCAGGAATGAAAGGCTTGAGGATGAGGCTATGAGGAACGTTTGAGGACTCTGGGTCTATACTCGATGGGGTTTAGAAGGATGAGGGGGGATCTGATTGAAACTTACAGAATACTGAAAGGCCTGGATAGAGTGGACGTGGGGAAGATGTTTCCATTAGTGGGAGAGACTAGGGCCCGAAGGCACAACCTCAGAGTAAAGGGAAGACCTTTTAGAACAGAGATGAGAAGAAACTTCTTTAGCCACAGAGTGGAGAATCTATGGAATTCATTGCCACAGAAGGCTGTGGAGGCCAGGTCTTTGAGTGTATTTAAGACCGAGATAGATAGGTTCTTGATTGGTAAGGGGATCAAAGGTTACGGGGAGAAGGCGGGAAAATGGGGTTGAGAAACTTATCATCCATGATTGAATGGCGGAGCAGACTCGATGGGCCGAGTGGCCTAATTTCTGCTCCTATGTCTTATGGTCTTATGGTCTAACTGTGCTCTCTGTTGTGTATAACCGTGCACTCTTTAGTCTAATTCTGTTCTCTGTCGTGTCATGATGCTCTTTGTTGTGTAACTGCACCCTCTATTGTGTAACTGTGCCCCCTGTTGTTTAACTGTGCTTTCTGTTGTGTAACGGTGCTCTCTGTTATGTAATTGTGTTCTCTGTTATGTAGCTGTGCACTCAGTGACTCATAGAGGTCTACAGCACAGAAGGAGGCCATTCTGCCCATCGTGTCCTCGCCTGTCATCAGAGATCCGACTAATCCCATTTCCCAGCACTTAGCCCAAAGCCCTGGAGGCTATAGCAACATAACTGAATACCTAAATACTTCTTAAATGTTACGAGAGTTTCTGACTCAACCACCCTTGCAGGCAGTGAGTTCCAGACTCCCACCACCCTCTGTGTAAAAATATACCATTTCTACTCCCCTCCTAGCCTTCTATCTCTTACCTTATATCTATGCCACCTGGTTATTGACCCCTCTACTCATGGAAAAAAAAATAGTGCCTATTCCCTTCATAATCTTATACACCTCTATCAGTCCTCTTCTCAACCTTCACTGTTCCAAGGAAAACAAACCCAGCTTATCCAATGTTTCCTCATAGCTCAGACCCTCCAGCCCAGGCATCATCCTGGTAAATCTCCTCTGCATCTCTCCAGTGTAGTCATCACCCTTCCTATAATGTGGTGACCAGAACTTCATGCAGTACTCCAGTTGTGGCCTAACCAGCGTTTTATACAGTTCTAACATAACCTCCCTGCTCTTGTGTTCTATGCCTCGGCTAATAAAGGCCAACATCCCATATGCCTTCTAACCACCTTATATACCTGCCATGCTACCTTCAGGGATTTGTGAATATGCACTCCAAGGTCCCTCTGATCTTCAGTACTTTCCAAGGTCCTACCATTCATCGTTTAATTCCATGCCTTGTTAGCCCTCCCCACATTTTTCTGGGTTGATTTCCATTTGACACTGCTCTGCACCTGACCAGTCCATTGATATCCTCCTGCAGTTTACGACTATCCTCCTCATTATTTATCACCCTACCAATTCTCGTGTAACCTGCGAACTTCTTGATCATATCCCCTATATTTACGTCCAAATCATTCATGTACACCACAAACAGCAAGGGCCCCAACGCCGAACCCTGTGGAACCCCACTGGAAACAGGCCTCCAGTCACAAAAATATCCCTCTACTATCACCCTCTGCTTCCTGCCTCTCAGCCAATTTTGGATCCAACATGCCACTTTGTCTTGGATCCCATGGGCTCTTACTTTCTTGACCAGTCGGCCATGAAGGACTTTATCAAAAGCCTTGCTAATGTCCATGTAGACCACACCAAATGCATACCCTCATCAACACTCCTGGTTACCTCCTCAAAAAATTCGATCAAATTTGTCAAACACGACCATCCCTTAACAAATCCATATTTACTACCCCTGCTTAATCCGTGTCTCTCCAAGTGCAGATATATTCTGTCCCTCAGAATTCTTCCCTACCACCGAGGTTAGACAGAATGTCCTGTAATTTCCTGGTCTATCCCTTCCTCCTTTTTTAAATAATGAGACAACGTTAAAAGTCCTCCAGTCCCCTAGCAACTCACCTGTGGCCAGAGAGTATTTTAAAATTACTGTCAGGGCCCTTGATATCTCTTCCTTTTTCTCTCACAACAGCCTGGGATACATTCCATCTGGGCATGGGATTTATCCACTTTTAAGGCTGCTAACCCCATTCGTACCTCTTCTCTCTCTATTTCACAGTCCTCCACCCTAATGTCTATGTCTGCATCGTACTTTTCCATTGTGCAGACTGACACAAAGTATTCGTTGAGGACTGTACCCACGTCTTCTAGGTCCACTCACAGGTTACCTCTATGATCAGGAATAGGCCCTACTCTTTCCCTAGTTATTCTCTAAATCTTTATATGTTGAATAAAATCCTTTGGGTTTTCCCTTATACTACCCACCAATGCTTTCTCATGCACCCTCTTAGCTTTCATAATTTCATTCTTAAGTTCCCCTCTGCACTTCCCGGTCCAAACTTATCCTTTTCCATAACTATCCTAAATCTAACTGAGTTATGGTCACTATCTCCAAAATACTCCCCTACTGATATGCCTTCCGCCTGCCTGAGCTGATTTCCGAATGTTAGGTCCTGAACTTCCCCCTCCATTGTTGAGCTTTCTACGCACTGGCTAAACAAGTTCTCTTGCATGCAACTTAAGAATTTTGCTCCCTCCCTACCTTGTGCACTAAAACTATCCTTGTTAAAATATGGGTCGGTAAAATCTCTCTTTTGTGTAACTATGCTCTCTGTTGTGTAACTGTGCTCTCTGCTGTTGAGAGATCTTCACCATTGTGTAAGAGCTTCCCTGTCAAGCAAACGTGTTCCCGTCTGTGTAAAAATGTTCTCTTCCCTGTTCTGTAATATGTTCTCCATTGCTCAGTGATGATGTTTTCTGTTGGGCAAATATTTTCTTCCGGGGGCCTTGATTTTCCCTGTCATGTTAATGTGTTCCATGTTGTGTTCAGATATTCCCCCTTCTTGTGTGAAAATCTGGCTAAGCTACTACTGGACTACAATCATCATTTCTCGAATGCATTTGTTACCCTCTAGTAGTCAATGTGATTGTGCAATACATTCCCGAGAACTCTGTTATGAAACACGAGGGAGATTTGTTCTGTATATGTCGATCACAGATAGTGTTTGTGAGTGTAGCATTCATTCTGTATCTCAGTCTCTGGAACAGTTTGTGAGAGTGAGATTCTTGCTTTATGGGTCTATGTCTGGTACTGTTTGTGGGGGTGGGAATAATTCCGTTTCAGCCAGTGGTGCTGAATGTCAGCGTGAGAATCATTCTGTATCTATCAGACCCCATTGCTGCCAGGGGAAGTGGGATTAATTCTCTCTCTGAATATCTCTGGTATTCTTATTATTATTCAGGCTTTCAGGATAGAGGATGATTTGCTTCCACTCCTGTTCAGTGGTTTCTGAAATGGATAATATGTCCAATGCGTGATTTTTTAAAAAAAATATTCATGTGGTCTTCATTGGTTTATTGCACATCCCTAGTTGCCCTTGTTCAGGGGTATTTGAGTGTCAACCAAATTGATGTAGGTCTAGAGTCACATGTCGGCCAGACCAGGTAAGGACGGCAGATTTTCTTCCCTAAAGGGCATTAGTGAACCAGGTGGGTTCTTACAACAATTGACAATGGTTTCATGGTCATCATTAAGCTTTTAATTCCAGATTTATATTGAATTCAAATTCCACCATCTGCTGCGGCAGGATTGGAACCAGGGTCGCCAGAGGCATTCCCCTGGGTCCCTGGATTACTAGTCCAGCGACAGCCTGATCTGCAGTCTTTGCCACATGTGGGGCTTGTTGTGCTTGAAGGTCGGGTGGATGAGTTGTTTGGAGGTTTGTGTTCCCTCTCTCTCCCTCTCTGAAAAAAAACGGATTCAGTGTCTGATTCCACTGCAGTCCTGCAGCACCCAGCTACTGCAGACCAAGGACTTGAATCACTTTACAACAATTTCCTGCCCTCCAGAAACAATCCACTGCTCTGTGAATGGGACTGAGTGACAGAGCAGAGGGTCCTGCACAGATCAAATTATTAGTCCCCGCACCACACAGAATATACTTATGTTTTTATTTGTTCCCAGGATGTGGGAGCCGCTTACCAGGCAAGAATCTATTTGCCGATCCCTAATTGCCCTTCAGGCCAGATCCAACTGAGTTGCTGCTTTTTGTTCTGGTTTTTCGTAATGACTATTAATTGAAAAAATATTTTAGTCTATTTTGTATTTGCTACCTCCCCTCTGCTTGAGTTATTATAAATACCCTTTTCTTCTGACAGGCAAATACTTGAAAGCAGCAGAATAAATGGAGTGGTTCCGTGACACAAGGAGAAGTGCAGCCAGCTCCTTCTCACACAGTAAGTACAGTATCACTCACAGAGAGCAGAGACATCAGTTCCACAAGCACCAACAACACAGTAATTTTGACGGGCACTGAGCCCAAGTCCCAGAAATGTATATTCAATCAAACAGAGCAGGAGAGTCAGTCAACCAGATGGGTTTTTATCGATGGGAGTTTCAAGATTATAAAAAAACTAAATGTCACCAGCAGCTGTGGTGGGATTTGATCCCGCGCCTCCATAACATTATCCTGAGCGGGTCCTGATGGGTCTCGACAGGGTGGATGTGGAGAGGATTTTTCCTCTTGGAGGAGAATCTAGAAGTCGGGGTCACTGTTTAAAAATAAGGGATCGCCCATTGAATACAGAGATGAGGAGATTTCTTTTTTCTCTCAGAGGGTAGTGAGTCTTTGGAACTCTCTCCCTCAAAAGGCGGTGGAAGAGGAGTCTCTGAATGTTTTTAAAGCAGAGCTAGATAGATTCTTGATAAGCAAGTGAGTGAGAGGTTATCGAGGGTAGGCAGGAATGTGGGTTGAGGTTACAATCAGATCAACCAAGACGTTACTGAATGGCGGAGCAGACTCGATGGTCCGAGTGGCCTCATCCTGCTCTTTATTCCTTCTGTTCATATGTTCATTTGCCTGGAACTCTAGACTCCCTGTCGATCAACTCCACTCATAAAACTGGCACCGAAACCAAACAGCCGCTGTTTAAAACGTGCCCGTCCTACTTCTCACCTGGTGCCTGCAATAGCTGCTCTTTGTCTGACTCCCCACATCCTGACTGTCCGGCTCTGTTCCCACTCCTCACTGTCCAATACCAACAAACCGGGGGAGTGGGAACTAAACCAGGAATATTCACTGTTGGTTTGTGGAGAGAAAGCAGCAATGATTTTCAATAATAACTTCTTGCCATTCTGTCTCCCTCCTCCCAGGAAGCTGCTGTTTGTTCCCTTCCCCCGGGACCGGGGTCTCTCCATTGGCGGCTCTTCCTGTCCCAGGTCGAACAGGGGGAGAGCAGCGCGCATGCGCTCTTCCGCTCACCGCATTCCCCGCTCCCCCCTGTCATAACCAATGCGCCCCGCCGCCCCCCGCCCCCCAACCCCAGTTCAGCTCTGGTGGCGGGTCGGAATGACTCATGCACAGAATTCTACAACATTGTGTGAAACTATTTTGTTTGGAAATGTTCTCCAATTTTTAGAACTGGATCATTAAGTTTATGCCTCCTCTCCCTAGCTCTTCTGTCAAAACACAGCACTGTTCCTGAGTGTGGAATTAATAATGTGTCTCTGCTACAGTATCACTGAGAACTGAGGTTGGAGCTTCTGCCTTGCCAGGAGAAATTTTATGAATGGAATCATAATTTACAGGGATTTCTGCAACTGATGGATGTATTGTCTGGTCGCCTGAGTCTCACCGCCCTCACTCACTCTGTCTCTGTCTATCCCTCCAGCCCCTCTCTATTGAATTCCATATGAAGGAGAGGCACTGTTGTTTAGTGGCTGAGTGCACACAACCTGTATCTGCAAATGATCAAAAATAAGTCTGCTTGTGTACAAGATAATAATTTAAACCAGTTACGGGTTAACCCTGTGATTAGCTGCAGTCCCCTGAATCTGGAGAACTGTCACTGTGAGCAGCTCCGGTCTCAGAGGGTTTAACAGTTACTGAGCTGGGAAACTACAACTAATCCCCGAGAATCCACAGCACAGGCCGAGAGGAGAGGAAAGCCTGTCCTGGGAGCTGTAAATGTGAGACACAGTTTGTCCTGTCAATGTGTAGATGTGAACATTGTATCAGCGAGAGTGTGTTAAAGGGGCGGGCGGGTTAGACTAATGTCACTGTGTTTGTGTGTCCGGTCTCAGCGCCAGATTTCCAAGTCCCTCTTGTGTAAAATCACAAGATTTCCCTGTAATTGGATCGCGATGCTCCCCTGCTCAGCCCTGAAGAAAAAATTTAATGGAAATATTTCGTTAATTTCAAGATTTCAGTGGAAACACAGAGAAGAAGTCAGCGCTCGGCTGAGAGGGCGCGATCAAAGCAGCAAAGAAACGGGTTTAAATCGAAATTGCTGCCTTTAATTCGGATGGAACTTTCTCGACAACAAAGATTCGGATTTTGTTAACAGAAGGAAGCGAGTGTGGGAATCTGAAATGTCCAATTTGAAGTGGAATTGGGGAGTTTATGAGGAGAGAGAAACACAGAGAGGCTGGAGGAGCCGGGAGCTGACAGCAGGTTGTCTCTGCCCCGTCCGCTCTCTGTGTTTAAGTTGCTCTGAGCCGCCACCACTGGTTTCATTTCTGATCCAGTTCTGACTGTCAGAGAGATTTTCCACACAGTCTCGGATATGACTGATACTGCAGCCGCCGAAACGGTTCCTCCAGCCGCTGCCGCTCAAGTTAAATCTCCCAAGAAGAAGAAGGCGGCTTCCCGATCGAAGGCAGCCGGTCCCAAGTTAGGCGAACAGATCCTCAAGATTGTGGCGGGTTGCAGCGATCGCAAGGGGATGTCCCTGGCCGCGATAAAGAAAGCTTTGTCTGGCAGCGGTGTCGATGTGGGGAAGCTCGGCTCCCAGATCAGGCTCAGTATCAGGAGGAAGGTGGAGAGCGGCTCCCTGGTGCAGGTAAAGGGACAGGGCGCCTCCGGCTCCTTCAAAATCCCTAAGAAGGAATCCCAGGGGAAAGTGGGAAAGAAGGAGAAGAAACCAACAGCCAAGAAATCTTTAGTCAAGAAACCAGCGGCCAAGAAGGTGAAAACAAAGAAACCAGCAGCTAAGAAATCTCCAGCCAGGAAAGTAGCAGCCAAGAAATCCCCAGCGAAGAAAGCAACAGTCAAGAAAACAAGCAGCAAGAAGGCGGCAACTCCAAAAAAGGCGGTGAAGAAAGCAGCGCTGAAGAAAAAATCTCCCGCCAAGAAGGTGACGGGCGGAAAGGCTTTAAAAAAAGTGGATAAATCGAAGGCCAAGCCCAAAGTGAAAGCAGCAAAGGCTAAGAAAGCAGCGCCAGGAAAGAAATGAAACCAGCCGAGCAAATTGTAAACCTCTGAACCCAAAGGCTCTTCTCAGAGCCGCCCACGTCTCTCAGGAAAGAGCTGATCCCCGAATCAAATGTCCCTGTCCCGGCGCTGGGAGCAGGTTTCACACTGAAATGATTTAGATTCAATTGAAAATTCCCGGTATCTCACTGACATGCACTATACCCAGCCTCTCCCCCACTCTGCAATAAAACAGAGCGGTGTCCGTGCCCCATTGTAACTGGGGATTTGTTCAGCTGCTCTGTCAGTTTCTGCTCGTATCCTTTTCACAGATTCAGGGTGAGAGTGTGTAAGACAGTTACCCGGGCGGAGTAACCCCGCGTTACAACTCAAAGCCCAGCACATGAGTTTGTCTAATTCAGCTGGAGTGAGGTGTCGGTAAACTGCTCAACCCATCTGGAGGGGAGGTGTGTGAGGATAGAACAGAAGCTGGGAGTGAAGTGGAAACAGACGGATTTGACAGGATATAGTGTTTGTACTTGGGCGGGAATATTACTGAATTTTAATTGTAAAGCTCTTTATTTAAAAGCTGCGGGTTTTTAGAACCGTTTAATTTGAAGCTCCAATCTATAAGCTTTGTGCCGAGCGCTGTGTTAACTTCCATTGTCGAGAATTTAAAAACAAAGTCGTTTCTGGCAGGCAGGAGGCGGAGCTGGATTATCATAGACATTCCTTTGTTCTGTCTGTCACTCAGTCTCCTCCCCGTCCCGCCTCTCACTCTATGCCCGTTTCTCAGTCAGGTCGGGGCGGGCTTTATAAAAGAGGAACGGAAACAGCTCGTCTCTCATATTCTGCAGCGTTCTGAGTGAAGAATCATCATGTCTGGCAGAGGGAAAGGAGGCAAAGGACTAGGTAAAGGCGGAGCAAAGCGGCACCGCAAAGTGCTTCGTGATAATATCCAGGGCATCACCAAACCAGCAATCCGCCGCCTGGCTCGCCGTGGCGGTGTCAAGCGGATCTCGGGTTTGATCTATGAGGAGACTCGCGGGGTGCTGAAGGTTTTCCTGGAGAATGTGATCAGGGATGCGGTCACCTACACTGAACACGCCAAGCGCAAGACGGTCACTGCCATGGATGTGGTGTACGCTCTGAAACGCCAGGGCCGCACTCTTTATGGTTTCGGCGGCTAAACAATTCGACCCTTTCTACCAAACACACAACAAAGGCTCTTTTAAGAGCCACCCACCGCCTCACAGAGAGAGCAGAGACCTGGGAGCGGGAGCTGGGATGGGCTGTGATCGGGAATGTTAGTGCCTGATTTGTTCTGACGCGGAATGTACTGATAATCTCAGTTTGCTCGTTGTTTATTTACCCGGATGGCACATTCTGCACTGACACTGAAAAGTCTCCGCTGCTTCATATTGACGAAAGGTTTTGTTCTGGATGAATAATGAGTCGGATAGTAATGACAGGATCCGGCGGTTCCTCTGACATCAGCCGTTCAATCCGTCAGTGGAGTTGAGGTTACAATCAGATCAGCCATGATCTCACTGAATGGCGGAACAGGCTGGATGGGCTGAGCGGCCTCCTCCTGCTCCTAATCCCAATATTCGACTCAGACCGGGAACAGGGGGAGCTTCGAGCCGCTCCCGTTCCCGCTCTTTATCGGAATGAACAGCCCAGAATGAGGGCAATGGGAAGGGGTCTGATGCCCCCAGCACCGTTTCTATTTTATTACCCATTCCAGCCCTCTAAGCGAGCGGCGATTTTAAAGGTTGGTTGTGCTGTATGGAGCAATACTCAATTATTATTATATTAACAATTCAGTTATTGCCTGGGAAATTCACCACTGACTTTACACAGTTCAAACAACAGACTGGTGTTTCTGTCCAAAAATGAGCAGATTCACCAGGATGATGCGGGGTTTACAAATTGCCGGGTGAGGTTACATGAACTGGAATTTCATTGGGATTAGGAAATAGTGAGTGATAGTGAAAAATGGTATTTATAATTTTCAAAAAAGGGAAGAACGAAGTCTATTGTCGAGACGGGAAACGGCTGCAAAAAAAGGCGGAATTTTTGAAACGGACAATTAAAAACACTCGACCAATGGGGACCTGAGTTTTCAGGGATTAATTCATTGGTTAGATTCTGGGTAAAACTGCCTGGGCGTAAGGCTGCAGCCAATTACTGTTCGGGGCGGTTCCTCACAGAGTTTAAAAAGGCGGATTGTCGAGCAGATTGTATTAATAGTCCTTGTAACTCTGACTGGTGAATCTGTTCAGAAAATGGTCAGGAGTAACTCTCCTTCCTCGACTTTCGCCGCTTCTTGCCGCCCTTTGCTACCGGTTTCGTTAAGGCTTTCTTGGTTCCCTTCTTGGCAGCTGGTTTCTTCTCATCAACCATCTTCAGTTTCAGACACAGAAATAAACCAAACCCCTTCCGAGCGCCGATTAAATAGACAGTCTCCCAGATCTATGCTAATGAAGGATTGGGGAAAGATGACTCTGAATGGACAGTTTAAAGGCTAAACCAGCCTCTAAGTATATAATTTCAGGATTAGATATGGAAACAGGCCAATCAGATTGTGATTTCTCGCCCCCACTCCTCCTCCCACTCCGTCATCAGCCCATTTCCTTTGGTCAGGAAATACATTTTACAAAGACTCTCTCCAGCCCCAGTTCCTCAGTGTTTTACTATACATTGGAGAATGTCGCCTGATTGTTTTGCGGGGGTCCGTTCTCCACAGAGAGAGACTACACGTGAAAGCGGGATGCCATCTGTAACAGAGAGCCCCTGATAATGTGTGCGAGTGTGGGATTTACTCACTCTGATACTGTGAATGAGTTTGGGATTCATTCACTATTTGTAAGGCCGTGCTACAGTGAGAGAGTGTGGGATTCATTCTGTGCATTCTGGCAAGTCTCTGGGACTGAAAGTGATTGCTGATGTCGTTCTGTGTCTGACTGTGATAGTGTTTGAGACTCATTGTGCATCTGTCAGTTAGCGGTGCATGTGAGTGAGTGGGGCTTTCATTCAGCACCTCATCTTCCAACTAGGCACTTTACAGCCTTCCGAACTGAATATTGAGTTCAAAAATTTTAGATCATGAACTCTCTTATATAGATTTTTCTTTTCCCACCTATTTCCATTATTTTTAAATATATTTCCATCCATTGTTTTATCTCTACCTTTTAGCCTTTCTCGATTCCTTCACCCCACCCCCACTAGGGCTATCTGTACCTTGCTTGTCCTGCTTTCTACCCTTAATTAGCACATTCCTTAGATAATATCACCACCTCCAACACCTCTTGTTCTTTTGTCTGTGGCATCTTTTGGTTATTTCTACCTATCACCGGCTCTACTTGTGTCACCGCCCCCCCCCCCCCCCCCCCTTAAACCAGATAATATTTCACCTCTCTTCTATTTTTACTTAGTTCTGTTGAAGGGCCATTCGGACTCGAAACGTTAACTGTGTTCCTCTCCGCAGATGCTGCCAGACTTGCTGAGTTTTTCCAGGTATTTTTGTTTTTTCATTCTCTCCCTCTGACAGAGGCCAAGTCCGGAGAGGAGAGGCGGACCCTCAGGGCCTCCAGGCGGTGGAGTTCAAAGTGACATCACGATTCAAACTATGACACAGTAAGTAGGTCAGGTAAGTATTTCTACTTAAGGGAGAACCAGTGGATTGTATTGAATATTGATATACAGTCTATCGCCAGAAAATGAGACAGAGAGGTCAAGGAAGGGAAGTGTCAGAGATGGACCATGAAGGTGACGGAGGGATGGAAATTGGAAGCAAAATTGATCATTTTTCCAGGTCCAGGTGAGAGAACGAAGCAGCACGGAAATGGTCATCGGTGTACCAAAGAAAGAGTTGTGGGAGGGGGCCTGAGTAGAACTGGAGCAAGGAATGTTCCATATACCTCATAAAGATGATTCAGTGCTGCTTCATGGTCTCGTTTTCACTGAGAGGGTGGTCAGCCTTTGGAATTCTCTACCACAGAAGGCTGTGGAGGCCGGTTCACAGAGTATATTCAAGAAAGAAATTGGTACATTTGTGGATATTTGGGGCATCAAGGGGTATGGAGAGAAAGAAGGAATATGGCGTTGAGATAGAGGATCAGCCATGATCATATTGAATGGTGGAGCAGGCTCAAAAGGGCCGAATGGCCTACTCTTGATCCTTGTTTCTATGATATACCAGTTTGGGATAAATGCTGTATGTGTCATTCTTGACCACAGTATGAGTGTGTTGGATTGATTCTATACCTGTTAGTCCCTGTAACTGTCTGTAAATGAGATTCATCCTGTGTTCGTCAGTCTCTGGCACTGTAAGTCAACGTGGTATCGATTCTAGATCGTTCAGTCTATGGTGCTATCTGATTGTGCACTTCTCATTCACTGTCAGAGCCTGGTTCTGTGTCTGAAGGTGGGATTAATTTTGGACATTCCAACATCTGCTGCTCAATGTGTGTGTGGAATTCAGTCTGTATCTGTCAGTTTCAAGTGTTGAACAGGAATGTGGGAGTCATTCTCAATATCTGGGAGTCTTTGAAACATATTTTGCATCTGTTAGTCTGTGATGCTGTATGTGAGAGTGGGATTCATTTTGTCTGTCAGGCTCTGGTAATCTGTGCGAGTGTTAGATACATTTTGTAACACTCAATCCCTGATGCTGTGCACAACTTTGTCCATCCCTAATTGCCCTTGTTCAGAGGGTATTTAAGAGACAACCACGTTACTGCGGGTCAGGGGTCTGGAGTTACCAGTCGGATCATGTAAAAGAGGCAGGTTTTGCATGGTTTTTGACGACAATCGACAATCAGATTTCAAATTTCACAATCTGCCATGGTGGGATTCGAAACTGGGTCCCATGGGTCTCTAGAATACTCGTCCAGTGACAATAACACTGTGACACTACCTCCCCATCTAGCAGAGTGGCTCAGCGGAAGCGTGCTGGGCCCATAACCCAGAGCTCGATGGATTGAAACCATCTTCTGCTACTTTCATTTTCATTAATGAGTGTGGGATTCATTCTGTCTCTATCAGACTTTGATTCTGAATGTGTGCTCATGATTCCTCTGTGTCTCAGTGTTTGGCACTGTGTGAAAGTCTGATTCATTCTCAACTTCTGAATGTCAAACGGTCTCAGATGTATTCTGTATCTACTGGTCAGCTTTAGTGTGTGTGATGTGGGATTCATTCTGCATTTGTCTGTCTCCGTTACTGTAGTGAGTGGGTGATTTATTCTGTACTGGTCAGTCGCTGGTGCTGTGAGTAATGGGCTTCATTCTGTATCTGTCAGACTCTGGTGCTGTGTGTGTGTATTGTGCAGTTTGTCAGTGCCTGGTAACATGTTGGATTTGTTCAGTAGTTCACCCTGTCTGATTTTCTGTGTGAATGTGAGGTTTATTTTATCGTTCTCAACCTTTGATAAGGGTTATGATTCTCGGGTTTACTCTGGATCTGTGCTCAATAGTTATTGGAGAGAACTGAAAACGAGGTGCAGCCCTGTCGAAATTTGTTGATGCCATTATTCTCTCAATATTGAAAATCTCCAGTTCAGAACTAGAATCCTACACACAGCGCAGCTCCCAGTAAATGTTGCAGTATCCTATCCAAGCTGCATTTCCCAGATTTTACCAGGTGTGAATCCTTTGATCAGTATTTGGGTATTTTAATGGAGGAACATCTGCCTGTTGACCCAATTCATGGTGTTTTTGGGAATAGTAGCCATAGGAGTGGAATTAAAATCCAGCTGTTTCCCTCTCTCTAATATTATCTCAATGAAATCGGTACTTCATACAGAAAGCTTTAGTCCATCACACACTCTGATCAATTAAACCCTCTATCCTTTATTACTAATGCATTGGTTGTGATTTTGAGTCCCACCTGAGTTGAGTTTTCAGTCAAATTTCATGTTTTATTTGTACAAAACCGAAACTCATTCAGGGAAAAGGAACTGACACTTTCTGTCAGAAAGAGGCAGCTAATTTGCACATAGGAAACCTCCAAAAGCGCCAATGTGATCATGTTTTGGGCTGTTGATTGAGACATAAATATCAGCGACTGCGCAGGTGGTGGGGGGGGAGGAGAATAACGCCACTGCTCGTGTCTTCGGCAGAGCACCATGGAATCACTTACAACAAAATGAGAGGCTGGAGGGAGCTTCGTTTTAATGGGTCTTCTGAAGGATAGCACCTCAAGTAGTGGAGTCCTTCCTCAGTGCTGTACTAGAGTATCAGTCTTCTTTGTTACACACAAATTCCGGTGCAGGATTTGAAAAAAAACACCTTTGTGTTCCAAAGGCGACTGCGACCAGGTCAGTCCCAGTGAAAGTGTTTAAGAAATCGACCAATCAACAGCTACATGACTGGGGCAATTATGAGGTCATCCCCTGGCAGGTCACATGACAGCTGGAGCCACAAGGCCTCACAACCATATTTGTGACTGGATTCAAACCCAAAATCCTGTCACAATGATTTTTCAAATTAAGCTGTCAGCTGCTTGAAAACGCAGCAGTTAAACTTCCTGTCTGATCATGAGGAGAGCTAGGGAGCTAGTTACAAAACTAAATCCTTTAATAAAACAGTTCAAAAACCATCAAGATTGAAATCCTGTGAGGAAAAATCAAATTATTATTGCGAACTCTGTTTGGAGAACTTCATTGGACAGCAGAGAAATCAGGAGAAGAATCCAAGTAAATCGACACCAGTGAACAAGTTAAACTCAAAAGCGGAATAACTCCTGTCAAAAGCTGAGAGTTCCGTGCATCATCAGTTCATCAGGTCGAGATATTATCTGGATTAAGCTTTCTGTTTAGAACAGGGTTTAATGAACTAAGTGGAATAGACATGTCATTGCAGAACAAGTAAATCATCTCTAGATTTTCTTGAGTTCCAATTTATTGAAACATTGAATTCCGATGAACTAGAATTACTGTGCAAATGAATTGATAATTTAAAAACAAACTGTTTTCGAATAAATAAAGTAGAACAATTATTTTACAAAAAGTCCCAGAGTGACCTGCAAGCTCAAACACAGAGAGAGTGAATTGCAGAGTGAAGAGTTTAAAATGTGGATCTTCTGGAGAGTGGGGATTAGGTGCAGACGGGGAAGGAGCTGATGTGTAATTGAAACCGAGAGACAACAGCAAAAGTAGAAGAGAGAAAGAGAGAAACATTCGAAATAACAAGAACTTTAATTAAATGGCTCATTTCAGTGAAGTGTTGGGACAGCTGAGAGTTGTTGTCTACACATGCTGTGCTCTGTGGGAACTGCAAAGAAGCATGATGATAATTGTCAGATTCATAATACATATTGAGAACCAAGCAGAATACAGAAAGCACAGAGGAGAGCTGCAAAAGGAAATTAGGTCAGCCAAGAGAGTGTATGAGAAAAGATTAGAAGGTAACCTAACCAAAAACAGAAGTCTTTTACCAATGTATAGACAGTTACTGAAAAGGTCAGCTGATTAGGAGATCCTGTGGCGGCAGAGGGCTGAGGTACTAAATGAGAACCGTTCATCTGTCATCACGAAACAAGCGGATGCTGCTAATCTCCCCGTAAAGGAGGAGCTGGTGGAGAAATTGGATAGGATGAAAATAGATAAAGAGGAGGCCATCACAAGGTTGGCAGCATTCACAGTAGAAACATCACAAAACCTGGATGGGATACATCCTGGATTCCTGAGGGAAGGAAGGGGGAAAATAGAGGAAGCTCGAGCCACAATCTTTCAAACCTCCTTGGATATGGGAGTGAAGCCGGAGAACTGCAGGTTGTTAATGTTACATCCATGTTTATAATGGAGAGGGATAAAGCTAGGAACAACAGACCAGTTAGTCTAATGCTGGTGGTGGGGAAACATTGAGACACAATAATCCAGGACAAAATTCATTGTCACTTGGTAGAACATGGGTTGATAAATGATAACCAGCACAGATTGGTTAACAGAAAACCATGGCAAATACTTAATGAAGTTCTTTGATGAAGTTTCAAAGAACATTGACGAGGGTAGTGAGGTTGATGGTGTTTGTCAGGATTTCCAAAGGGGTTTGAAAAAGACTTGTTAGTAAAATTCAAGCAGATGGGACTAAAGGGGCAGGGGCAGCATGGATGCAAAATTGAATAAGGGACAGAAAGGAGAAAGTAGTGGTGAATGGCTGTTTTTCAGCGTGGAGAGATTTATACAGAACTGATTCTCTGTCACGTCAGCTGGCTGTTGTGTTTGCATTCCCAGAGCTCTTACATTTCAAATACTTCCAGCCTATATCCATGTTTGCTGATGGCACTAGGTTAGGTGACCTGGTTAGTAGTGTAGGCAGGAGCAGCAAGTTTCAAAGTCTCATTGACAGATTCAGTGAATGAACAAAACTGTGGTCGATGGTGGTCAACATGGGGAAGTGTGAGGTCATCCATCTTGGAGCAAAGAAAGATCAGAGAATTTCCTCAACAGTCAGAAACTTGGGACTGTGGAGGAGCTGAGAATGAGTGAAAGTGAGAGCTGAATGAGACTGGAGGGTGGATAAAGAGCAGCGGCAGAGCAGCCCGAGAGCAGCAGTGAGAGAGAGAAGGAGAGAAGAGTGAGAGCGGTGGGGGGGATAAAGAGCTGTGAGGGAGGGGTGAGGAAACCGGCCATGTTTATAATAAATAGTCAAAGCATGATATCAGGGGAAAGAAGGGAGCTGGTTGGTTTGTGGAGATTTCTCCAAATGAGGCATTGATTAAACGAGGAGCTGGAAAATTAAACATTTCGATCAGGGCAATTATAAGAATATTAGTGCAGAACAGGTCTTGAGGTATTTAATATAAATAACAATTTAAACAAGGTACAAACTGGATTCTAAAAGAGGGAATAGAGGTTTGTTTTCGATTATGGATGGGCAGCTGTGACCTGTTGTTTGCAGTTCCTGCCCCATGTGGGAACCTCAGGACACTTCGTGTGTCTTGGGGCCACATGTGCAGGAAGTGTCTCCAGCTGCTTGAGCTCGAGCTCAGGATTTCCGAGCTTGAGGGGCAGCTGGAGTCACTGTGGAGCATCAGGGAGGATGAGAGATTGCTGGATCGTGCATTCCAGGAGCTGAACACCTCAAAGGGAGAGAGAGAGAGCTCAGGATAGTAGATGGGTGGCCATCCGGAAGAGGCAGGAAATGCAGGAGTCTTCGGGGTGTGTGCCATTGTCAAACCAGTATTCAGCATTGGAGACTGCTGGGAATGGTGACACCCAGAAGGAGTGCAGCCCAGACCATGGCATCAATGGGCAAGAAACTGCACAGGAGGGAACGGCAAAGAGTAGAAATGCAGTCACTATGGAGATTTCATAGTCAGGGGGACAGACAGGCATTTCTTTCACCGTCATTGAGAGTCCCACATGGTGTGTTGTCTCCTTGGTGCCAGGGTAAAGGACATCACGGGGAGGGTGCAGAATATTCTGCAGGGGGAAGGGAGTGAGCCAGAGGTTGTGGTACACGTCAGTATCAATGACACAGGGAGGACAGGTATTGAGGTCCCTCCGTCAGAATTCCAGCAGCGAGGGAGGTAATTAAAAAGTAGGTCCTCAAAGGGAGTAATCTCGGGATTACTGCCAGTGCCACGTGCTAGTTAGAGTAGAAATGTGAAGATAGGGAACATCAATATGTGGTTTGAGGCTGGTGCAGGAGGGAGGGTTTCAGATTCTTGGGACATTGGGACCAGTTCTGGGGCAGGAAACACCTATTCAAAAGGAACAGGTTGCACCTTAACAAGACTGGGACCAATTCCCTCATGGGGAGGGTCACTTCTGTGATTCGGGAGGGTTTGAACTAAATAGGCACGGGGTGGGCATCAGTACATAGAAGCAGAACTGAGGAATAACTGTGGAAGAAGTGAGAACATACAAGGTAGGAGTAGATGAAGAAGGAATCTAAGAGAGATACAAGGACATGTGTGTTATGGCATAAAGTGTGGTGAATAATGTTGATGAGCTAGAAGCACAAATAGCCATGTGGGAATATGATGTCGTGGCAATGACGAAAACGTGGTTTAAAAATGGTGAGCACTGGGTGCTTAATTTTCACTGATGCAAAGTGTTCAGAAAAGATAGAGAAGGGAAAAGGGAGATGGGATGGCAGTACTAATTAAGGAAGTCACTGTAATCTTGGTAAGAGACAATATCCTCAAAAGGACAAGGGCAGAATTCATTTATTGGAGCTGAGGAATAATAAGAGGATGATCACACTCACGGGAATATTCAATTGGCCTCCAAAAAGGTGAGAGAGAGGGTGATAGAGGAGCAAATCTGCAGGGAAATCACAGATGTATAAGAACATAGGAAGATATAAATTAGGAGGAGTAGGGCCACTCCTCCCCTCGAGCCTGCTTCACCATTCAATAAGGTCATGGCTGATCTGATTGTAACCTCAACTCCACATCCGGGCCTATCCCTGATAAGCTTTGACCCCCTTGATCATCAAGAATCTATCTCTGCCTGAAAAATATTCAAAGTCTCTGCTTCGACCCTCTTTTGAGGAAGAGAGTTCCCAAGACACAATCGCTTCCGATTGGAAAAAACAATTCCTCATCTCTGTCTTAAATGGGCGACCCCTTATTTTTAAAAGTGATAAGAACTACAGAGTGGTGATGTCTGGAGATTGATGAAATGTGTTTAGGAGAACTTCCTCGACCAGAATGTTCTCAGTCCAGTTAGGAAGGAGGCATTGCTGGATCTGGTGCTGGGGAATGAGGTGGGCCAAGGTTGGCCGCGTGAACCAAGTGTCTGTGGGTGAACCCTTGGGTAAGAGTGATTGGAAGGGAGCGAACTTCAATGGGGGGAGAGGGGATTTAGCCAGGGTGAAATGGAACCAGAGACTGACAGGAAAAACTGTAACAGAACAATGGGTGATCTTTCAGGAGGAGATGTTTCAGGTACAGAGTCGGTACATTCCAATAAGGGGGAAATGGGGAGGAACCAAAGCCAGGGCTCCTTGGATGATGAGGAAGATAGAAAATATCATGAAACAATGAAGAGTCTGTATGACGCATGTCAGATGAATTCTTCAAGTGTGAACCAGGTAACTGTTATTGTACGAGTGGGTGGAATTAACTTTATATCTATCCATCTCTCCTACTGTATGTGAATGTGGAAATAACTAATCCCCAGTATGTGTCATCTGTACATGAGTGCATGATTAACTCTCTATCTGTCAATCTCTGTTACTGTGTTTCAGGGCGGAAATACAGTAACTTTCGACCTGTCATTGACCATTAGTCTGTCTGAGTGTGGAATTAATTCTGTATGTGTCAGCCTCTATTAGTGCATGCGAGTGTGGAATTAACTCTCCCTCCATCTCTGTTACTGTATGTGAGTGCACAATTAACTCTCCATCAGTCTCCGTTACTTTATGTGTGTGTGGAATTATTTCTGTATCTGTTGGTCTCTGTTACTGTATGAGAGTGTGGAATTAACTCGAGATCTTTTTGTCTCCGTTACTATGTGTCAGTTTGGCATGAACATTCTGTCAATCTCTGTAACTGTGTGTGAGTGCAGAATTAATACTCTGTCAATCACAGTTATTCTGAGTGTGTGGAATTCACTCTCTGTCAATCTATCATAATGTGTGTGTAATTAACTCTCTGTCTGTCAGTCTCTGTTACTCTATGGAAGTGGGTCACTTTCAGGTTAACAAACTGCAACTAGCAGAGTGTCACAGGGATCAGTGCTGGGTTCACAGCTATTTACAATTTATATTAATGACTCGGATGAAAGGACAGGCTAGACAAAGTTGCTGACAGTACATAGATAGGTGGGAAAGGAAGTTGTGAGGAGGACACAGAATCTACAAAACAATATAGATATGTTAAGTCAGTGGGAAAAATGTGGGATGTGGACTATACTGGCAGAAAATGTGAGGATTTCCACTTTGGTGGGAAAAATAGAAAAGCAGATCATTATATAAATGTGAAGAGATTGCAAAATACCATGGTTCAGACAGATCCTGGACATGAATCACAAAAAGTTAACATGTAGCTCGAGCAAGTAATTAGGAATGCAAATGGAATGTTGGTCTTTATTGCAAAGACGATGGAGAATGAAAGCAGAGATGCCTTGCTGCAACTGTACAGGGCATTGGTGAGAGTACAGCTCGAACACTGTGTACAGCTTTGGTCATCTTGTTGAAGGAGGGACATATGCCCAACATCACCATCATTCTGATGGCCACCTTTGTGTGTGGCTGCATCAAACTGTGCGTAGACCCCCGATTCACAAACACCAGGTGTCACTACGTGCTGAGGTTCTACCTATCCCCAGTGTGGCGAAGGATGGGTCTGGCCACACTGCTGCGGAACGCTCCAAGTAGTTGGACCGTGCGGTACCACCTGCCCCTTGTGGAAGAATTTATGCAGAGAAATACTTTTGACCACAAGTCCTTCAGACAGTGGTCAGCACGTAATGTCCTAGAGGCCTTGCGGGGAAAAGGAGATGGTGGATCCTGTCGGGTGGTTCATCGATCAAGCTGTCAAAGTCATTTGGCAGACTGCCTCATCACCAGAACATTCCAACAAGCACCAAGACGTAGTTTGACTGGTGGTGAGAAAGGCCCTCCCTATCAGATTCTTCCTACACACCAGGAGTCTCACCCCTTCCGCACGCTGCCCTTGAGGTGGCTGTAGTGGGGAAGAGGCCATTGTTCACCTCCTTGTCAAATGTGCCTTTGTGGAACGTCTGGGGAGAGATGCAGCGGTTTTTGTTGAGGTTCATCCCGAGCAGCTCTGTGACACAGGACTCTGTTCTATGGGCTGTTCCCAGGGACACACACCAAGACAAACATCAACTGCAGCTGGAGGATCATCAACTTGGTAAAAGATGCCCTTTGGTCTGCCCGAAATTTGTTGATCTTCCAGCGCAAAGAGTTGTCCCCGACCGAGTGTTGCAGACTGGCACATTCCAAGGTCCAGGACCACGTGCTGAGGGACGCACTAAAGCTTGGGGCAGCCGCCACAAAGGCGCAATGGGGAATGGTCGCTGTCTATGACCTTTCTGCCATAGTGCACCGAGGGGCTGGGAATTGTATAGACCCCTCGGCTGTATGACTCACAAGGAATGTATATAGTGAAAGCTACATGTGTCTCAATTATATTGAAGTACTTCAAAGTGCAACATGTAGTATATCGATAACTCCAATACCATTGTACTGTCTGAAAGTCTGTGATGACCATATTGAAAATACTGTAATGTTCATTGCTGGTATTAATTGCTCCTCGTGATCCATGTGGAAAAGTTCAATATGATTACACTTTTTGTGATGGCCATTTGGAAATGTTTTGTAATGTTCTTTCAGATATTTTATGAATAAAGTATAATTTTCCAAAACAAAAGTAGCTCAGAGAAGGTTCACTGGGCTTATTCCTGGGATGAGGGGTTATCCCTTGAGGAAACATTGAGCAGTTTGGGCCAATAGTCATTTAAGTTTAGAAGAATGAGAGGTAATCTTATTAGATCTTAAAATGTTCTGAGGGGAAGGATGCTGAGAGGAAGTTTCCCCTTATGGGGGAATCTAGAACAAGGGGAGTGGGGGGCACTGTTTCAAAATGATGGGTCTCCTTCTTAAGACAAAGATGAGGAGAAATTTCTTCTCTCAAAGGATCTTTAATCTTTGAAAATCTCTACCTCAGACAGCAGTGGATGCAGGGTCATTGAATATATTCAAAGCTGAATTAGATAGATTTTTGAATGACAAAAGCCTTGTTATTGTTAGTTAAACAGGTGATGGGTATTGATTATCCCACCTAAACAGAATAAAAAGACACAGCTGAAACACTTTGTGGGGAAGCTACTTGGAAGTCTGTAGCACTGAGGAGCTGTCTTGAAAATAAACCAGCTTGAACAAAAAGACCAGCCTGAATTAATTCTTCCACCACAACCTCTTATTGTGAATAACAAAGGCCACAATCAGATCATCCATAATCTTATTGAATGGCATCGAAGGCTAGGGTGGACAAATGGCTAACTCTTGCTCCTACTTCTTATGTTCTTATGTAGTGTGATGGAGGCAGGTTCAAACAATGTCTTCAAAAGAGATTTGGATTAACTGAAAAGGAAAAATGTGCAGAGCTACAGGAAAAGGTGGTGAAGTGGCACAAGATGAATATAACCAGCACAGACATGACAGGCTGAATGGCCACCTCCTGGACTGTGACCGTTCTATGAATCTATGAATGAACTACCTTTCAATCTCTCTTACAGTATGTGATTCTGAGTGGAATTAACTCTGTCTGTCACTCTCTGTCACCAAATCAGAGTGTGGAATTTACTTTCTGTCAGTCTCTTAAAGTACAGGAAACAGCTAATGATTTTTGCTTGTGTCCTTTTATCAGAAATAGATAGGCTCTACTGGTCTCAAAAGTACTCAAGGTTAAACACATCAACTACTCCTCCATCTACACTCCAGTTGAAAGTCAGCCAACAAGAACATACCTTCACAGAAAGCGAGAGACCGACTTCCATGACCAACATCCACCCTGATGCAAAAGGACGCCTCATTTGTCAGTTTCTGTTTCTGGCCTTGGTTTTGTGAGAAACACCTGCAATAATTCACTGTCAAAATCATGTGGCTGCTGGGAGTCTTAAATAAAGACAGAAAATTCTGCAAATATGCAGCAGGTAGGCAGCATCTGCGGTGAGAGAAACAGAGTTAACATTTCAGGTCACTGGCAATCAGCCTGTAATAAAACACTTACTGACATCTGCTCATGGTGGCTGCAACTCCCACAATTCGGTGCCCGAGAAACCGCTGTATCCAATGCATTGATTTTACCAGGCACAGAGTGGGTATGCTCCCCAGGGCTGGCCCCAAGGCATTCTGATCCCAAACTTTTACCACTGCCACTTGTCTATCCATTCCACCAACCTGCATATATCCTGTCTATATCTTTAGCTCTGAAGAAGGGTCATACAGAATAGAAAAGTTAACTCTGTTTCTCACTCCACAGATTATGATGTCAGAACTGAGTTTTTCCAGCATTTTCTGTTTTTACACTTATATCCAGTTAAAGTTTAACACTATCTTCCTCACTGTTCACAATACCTCCAACTTTCATGAAGTCTGTAAATTTTGAAATGCACACCAAGGTCTAGGCCATTAATTTGGATCAGGAAGAGCAGGGGACCTCACACCGACCCCTGCGGAACTCCGCTTTAAACCTTCCTCCAGCCTGAAAAACAACCATTCACCACTACCCTCTGTTTCCTGTCACTCAGCCAATCCCATACCCATGTTGCTCTGTCCCTTTTATTCCATGAGCTGTAACTTTGTTGACAAGTCTGTTGTGTGAGACTTTATCAAATGCCTTTTGGAAATCCATGTAAACCACATGAACAGCATCACCCTCCCCAACCCTCTCTGTTACCGCATCAAAGACTCGGTGCAAACGGGAGAATCCGGGAAGCGGCGGTGAGGATGGGGGAGGCGCTGCACCATCGGCTTCACGGCGCCGACCCACTCCCCGTCCCCGCGGAGGCGGCGCTGAGAGTCGGTGTTAATGAGGCGACGATCACCCACATTCAGCTTCCTGGTGCCGCACTGCGCATGCTCCGCGCAGCAGGCGTTCTCCGGTGGCTGGGCCTTCCCGCAGCTGCGCAGTGAGACCCTTCTGATGGAGATAGGGCGTATTCCATGACGCGTGGAATTCTGGGTTATATTGTTCACCATTTCTGGAATAAAATTAGTGCAGTCGTTGACATTTCGACTCAGCATCTGTGCCACTTCATTCGGAGCGAATCAGTCCAACTCCTCTCCTTGCACTGAAAATATCTTCATTTCTGTATTTGTTCAATTCCCTTTTAAAATTTACTTTTGAATCTGATTGAACCAGTCTTTCTGGTAACACATTCCGGATCACAGCGATTTGCTGCTGCGAGAAAAAAAAATACGTTCACACACAGCATCTTTACTTTTTTATCTTATGATTCTCCCACTTTCCTGCACTTGGTCCATACTCTTGCAGGTTATGGCACTTGAGGATCATATGCAGGCACCTTTTCAATCAGTTGAGAAAATCTGCCCCTGATACCAGTTCAGACAGTGAGTTCCAGTCTCTGGCTAACCTCTGAGTGAAAAATACATCCTCAGCTTCTCTCTAATCTTTCTTCAAATCACTTTAAATCTATACACCATGGTCACTGACCTCTTTGCGAAAGTAAATAGGCCCTGCCCATTTGCTCTATTCAGGCCCCTCACAATTATGTACATTTCAATCAAATCTCCTTTCAGCCTCCTCTGTTCCAAGGAGAACTACTGCAGCCGACCTGACATATCCTCATTGCTGCATTTTTCCAGTGCTGGCAACATCACAATAGATCTTCTCTGTATTCTCTCCAGAGCATTTACATCCTTTCTATACTAAGATGACCTGAAGGCACATGGTACTCAAGTTGTGGCCTCATGATTTATACAGTTCCAGCATTTCCCGCCCTCCCCCCCGCTCTTATGTTCTATAGTCAGCTAATAAAGGAAATGATTCCACATGCCCTCTGAACAAACTTATCGACCTATACTGGTATCTTCAAGGGTCTGTGGACATTTAGTTTAACTTCATCACTTCCTCTACAACTCTGAACATTCTCCCATTAACAGTGTAGTTTGTTTCTCTTTGCGTTGTTTGACCTCCCTAAGTGCATCACCTCACACTTCCCCAGGTAGAATTCCTGTTGCCACTTTTCTGCGCACCTGACCAGTCCATTGATATGGGCGACTGAGCAACACAGAATGAATCATACTTTCCACACAATACCACTCACTAAAATGGAATTAATTCCAAACTCCCACAAAGTATGGGAAACTGAGTGCTGAATAATGCTGCCAAAGCTCACATAGAATACCAGAAACATTCAGAAACAGAATTAATCCCATTTTCCCTAACAGTAATGAGAATTGATAAATACAGAATGATTCCCCCATTGATGTTTTGTACCACTGACTGATACAGAATTAAGCCCACCCTCACATACAGTACCAGACATTGATCCATAAAGAAGGAATCCCACTCTCACAAACTGTCCAAAAACAACAACAAAAAAACAACTGGGAAGAGTCACTAGGCTAGACAGCATCTGTGGAGAGAAAGACAGAGTTAACATTATGAGTCAGTCTGACTCTGCTTCAGCTCTGAAGAACAGTCATACAGACTCGAAACGTTAATCCTGTCTTTCTCTCCGCAAATGCTATCAGGCCAGCATTTTTTGTTTTTGTTTCAGATTTCGAGCATCTGCAGTATTTTGCCTTTACCTCACAAACTGTTCCACAGACTGAGATACAGAATGAATCCTACACTCAGAGGCACTACCTGTGACTGACAGATACAGAACAAATCTCGCTCACATACAGTAACAGAGTTTGATGGATATGATATGTATCCCACAATCACATTCACGACCAGAGGCTAATTGATGCAATTTAGATTTGACAACTGTCCAGTTGTGGCATATCACGATTTTCACATAGGAAATGGGAAATTCTAAACATAACACGAGGCATCTTAACATGACTGGGGGACATTATGAGACCAGGAAGAAAATATTTACACACAGAAAACGTCTTCAAAGATCAACAGGTAATATATTCAGACAACAGGGGACGCCTTCTGATCAGGTCACATTTTACAGAATGGAGAAGAAAAAAGTACAAGAGGGATCGTATTTATACAGCCTGGAACAGATTTGCACGACAGGAAAGTATTTTACACAACAGAGAATATCTCTCAACAGTTCCACAGCAGAGAGCACAGTTCCAATCAGACAGGACAGAACTGCAGCAGAGAGCACAGTTCCACATCAGACTGGACAGAACTGCAGCAGAGAGCACAGTTCCACAGCAGAGAGCAGAGTTCCACAGCAGACTGGACAGAACTGCAGCAGAGAGTACAGTTCCATAGCAGAGAGCAGAGTTCTTTTCTTCCATTTGTCCATGGGACGTGGACATCGCTGGCTCGGCCAGCATTTATTGCCCAACCTTAATTACCCTTGTTCTGAAGGCATTTAAGAGTCAAACACATTGCTGTGGGTCTGTAGTCAAATGTAGGCCAGATAAGTTAAGGGCGGCAGATATTCCTTCCCTAGAAGACATTAATGAACCAGATTGATACTTACGACAATCGACAATGGTTTCATGGTCATCATTAGAATTTTAATTCCAGATATTTTATTGAATTCAAGTCCCACCATCCGCCGTGGTGGGATTCGAACTCCACAGTGAACACAGTTCCAAGCAGACAGCAAAGTTGCACAGCAGGGAAGATATTTTTTTAAAAACGGGAAAGCACTTCACTACATGCTCCTTTGCCTTCCTATCGTCGTGTGTGCGGACAGTCTCTTACTGCTCTTCTGTGTCGTGCTCTGTCTGTTACATTCTTGGGAGTGTTGCAAAGTGGAATTGAGTCGCCAGGGGGAACCGCCGAATACATGTGCTCTTGTTGAACAACAAAACAAGAATGAACGTTGCTCAAACGCAACAAGACGTAGAAGGAAACTACCAACGAGTAACAGAGTGGCGCAGCGGAAGCGTGCTGGGCCCATAACCCAGAGGTCGATGGATCAAAACCATTCTCTGCTATTTATGTTTTCACTAAAAGCAGAAAGAAACATTTAGCCTCTCCCACAAATATAGTTGATATTTCTTTACCGTACACAGGAATTTTAATCGGCTTCTCGCTTCCAGTAACCACTTCGGTCTGCAACAAATTTCTGTCATGTTTTTTATTCACACAAGAACACAAGCTGTAAATGCGGCAAACACACACAAGCCGAGATTTTCTCTCATCCCATTTCTCCCAAAGAGCTGACACAGGCATGATGGTCCGAGTGGCCTTCTCTTGTTCTCTAACACGCTATGATTGCCTGAAGAGCAAAAGCTATTCCCTTAAATTTAAAAAAAAATGTACATAATGAAGTTTATACGTATAAGCTGCAGTATGTCCGATCTACCGGACACCCTGCAGTAATTCACCATGCTAATTTGGACAACAGTGTCCTCCCTCCGATATGTCCCATTGAGAGCATCAGCATAGCGGAGACAGCATCACGTCAAAGACACAGTTAATCAATATTTGGACAGGTTCCTTCTTCATCGCTGACTCAAAACACGGAATTCTGTCCCCCAAATCATCATGAACCAAGAACGTGAAGTTTCATTCCCTCGGGCTTGCATTCTACATATTGTGCTAAATAATTCTTTGAGTGTCTGATTGTTTCCTGTCTGGTTTTATCTGTTAATCACCGATCAAATTTTAACGAGTTCAGTTTATTGCTCATTCCCTCCTTATCGGACTTGCTTACGGTGAAAACTGTGGCATGTTTGTGACCATTCTCCTCGAACTGAATGCCTGCCTCTAACATATTGTGAGATTTTTAGATGCTCATTTACTGTCAGATTATTAATTAATTCTCCTTCGCTACTCCTTAGTGAATTTAGTAAAAACCTTTTGTCTTGTGGTTCAGTCTGCAGGGTAGAGGGCAGGAGAGATTCAATGGCAAAAGAATTGGCGCTGCAAGGCTACAGGGAATGGTAAAGGAACAAGTAACAAAAAACAGAGATGAGTCTAAAGGAGTGTGAATGGAGGAATGATGAACAGCTGCCATCCAAAAGCAAAAACAAGAGAAAAATTAGATTAAAACCAAACGCGCAAAGAAAAAGGAACCAGAATGGGGAAGAGCTTATAGGCATAAGAACATTAGAGATAGGAGCAAGAGGAGGCCTTTCAGCCCCTCGAGTCTACTCTGCCACTAAATAAGACCATGGCTGACCTGATTATGGCCTTAAGTCCACTTTCCAGCCTATCTCCCTCATTCCTTGATTTGCTTGTAAAATCTGTCTATTTCAGTCTGGAACATATTCAATGATCCAGCCTCTGCTGCTCTCAGGGAAAGGGAATTCCAAAAACTAACAATCATCTGAGTGAAGAAATTCCTCCTCATCTCCATCTTGAATGGGAGATGCCTTATTTTTAAAACTCTGCCCTTCTAGTTCACACTGCAAGTGTAATTCTCAGCCCAATCAGGATTGCTTAGTAAGGATCATTCTCTGCCATTTCTGCTGACTCCAGCATGATGCCACAACCAAACACATCTTCCCCTCACCCCACTGTCAGAATTCTGTGGGGACATTTCCCTCCGGGACAACCTGCTCCATTCCTCCATCACCCCCAAAACCTCAGTCTCCTCCCACTGCACCTTCTCATGCAAGCGCAGAAGGTGCAACACCTGCCCATTTTCCTCCTCCCTCCTCACCATCCACGGGCCCAAACAATCCTTTCAGATGAAGGAGCGCTTCACTTGCACTTCCTTCAATTTGGGCAACTGCGTTCGCTGCTCCCAATACAGTCTCCTCTACATTGGAGAGACCAAACGTAGGCTGGGTCACAGCTTTGTGGAGCACCTTCAGTCTGTCCGCACGCATGACCCAGACCTTCCTGTTGCTTGCCATTTTAACATCCCATCCTGCTCTCATGCCTATATGTCCATCCTTGGCCTGCTGCAATGTTCCAGTGAAACCCAAAACAAACTGGAGGAACAGTACCTCAACTTCCAATTAGGCACTTTACAGCCTTCCAGATATAACATTGAGTTCAGCAACTTCAGACCATGAACTCTCTCCTGCAAGGGATTTGTTCTATCAGTCATCTTCTGGGATTGTAAGTGAATTTGCGACTCGTTCTGAATCTCTTAAAAGTGATGTTTGTGAACATACAAATTGGGAGCATGAAGAGACCACTCAGTCCCTCAAACCTGCTCGATATTCAAGAAGATAATGGCTGATCTGATTTTAGCCTCAACTCCAAATTCCAGTCTACCGTCGATAACCTTTCACCCCTTTGCTTATCAAGCATCTATCTACCTCTGCCTTAAAAATATTTAACTACCCCATGTTAGATTGAATGTGTGTTTGACTCATTATCAGCCTGTGCTATTGCATGTGAATGTGGAAATCATTCTGAATCTGAAATCTCTGGTATTGCATGGGAGTGCAGCAATCAGTCTGCATCTGTTATTCTCTGGAGCTGTGTATGAGTTTGACAGGCTTTCGGATCTGTCACTAGGATTTATATATAAATCTCTCGTACTGTGAGTGAATTGATACTCACTCTAGTTCAGTCAATTGCATTCTATGTCTGTGATGCTATGTCAGTGTGGGAACCATATGTGTCTTTCAGTTCCTCGTGCTGTTTGTGAGTATAGGATTAATTCTCTATCTGTCAGTGGGATTAATTCTGTATCTATAATTCTCTAGTACTGTATGGAATTGTGGGATTCATTTATTGCTTTTCAGTCACGTGTGTGTGTCTGTGTGTGTGGTATTCCATTTGCATCTGTCAGCAGCTGTTAGCATATGTGAGTCTTGGACTCTCTCTAAATCTATCAGTGGTACAATTGGCGTGTGATCAGCAGTGATGATGTGGTAGTGCTGCTGATCCAGAGTAATATTCCAGGGTTTCGAATCCCACCACAAGAAATGGTGAAACCTGCTCTGGTACCTAAACTCCATTGTGTTGTGTGGCACTGACACTGTGCTAAATGGGATAGATTTCAAACAGAGCAACAACAATGTCCTTGATTTTAAAATGGCAGCAATCCACTCAGTTCCATTAAAGGAATAAAACCGAATAGGCCACTTAGTATCAACTGGAATCCCTGTCAATCCTTACTAACGTTTTGGCACTAGTCAAGCAATTGCCTCACATAGTCATACTCATGGGAACATTCCTGACAATCTCCCAGATACCACCACCACTGAAAGGACAGATCACCAGCAGTTATAACCGTTGCCCTGGGAGTCCTCAAAATCGATTCCAGTCTCATGGCATCAGGTCAACCTTGTTCAAGGGAACCCTCTACAGAGTAATACGTGCTGACGTCCACTATCCACTCTTCAGCTCATGAAGCAGTACTCCTCCAAGTTGAACACCACTTGGAGGACGCACTGAGGATGGCAAGGGCACAGAATGCAAGCTGGGTGGGTCCATCACCAAAAATATCCTTGTAGCACCACCGCAGACCGTGTCTGCAGCAGATGGTGAGGAGAAAATCAATTTTGAAATCCTCGACAACCTGCCTGTGGCAGATGTATCTATCCATGGCAGGAGCGGGAGGAGTGAACACCGAACAGTGCCTATGGAGATGAAGACACATCTTTACATCGAGGATACACTCCATTGTGTTGTGTGGAACTACCACCGTGCTAATTGGCATATATTTCAAACAGATCTAACACCTCTAGTCTTGTCATCCATGAGGTGCTGTGGGTCATCAGCTGCAGAATTGTACTTAGCCGCAATCTGTAACCTCATGGCCCGGCATATTCTCCACTCTACCATTACCATCAAGTCAGGGGATCAACCCTGGTTTAATGAAGAGGGCATTCCAGGAAGAGCACCAGGCATAACTAAAACGGAGGTGTCAACCTGCTGAAGTCACAAAACAAGACTAGTTTCGTGCCAAAAAACATAAGCAGCAAGTGATAGTCCGAGTTGAGCAATTCCACAACCAACGGGTCAGATCTAACTGTGCAGTCCTGCCACATCCAGTCATGAATGGAGGTTTCACAAATAGCCCCAACGTCAAAGTTTGAGGAGCCCAGCACATCAGTGCCACAGATAAGGCTGAAGCATTCGCAACAACCTTCATGCAGATGTGCTGAATGGCTGATCCATGTCGGCCTTGTTCAGAGGCCCCCAGCATCACAGATGACAATCTTCAGTGCATTCGATTCACTCCACGTGATACGAAGAAACGGCTGAAGGCACTGGGTACTGCCAAGGTTATGGGCCCTGACAATGTTCCAGCAATAGCACTGTAGGTATGTGATCCTCAACTTGCTGCACCCTTGGCCAAGCTGTTCCAGTATGGCTACTACGCTATTATCTATCCAGTGATGTTGATATTTGCCCAGGCATGTCCTCTATAAAAAAAGCAAGACAGATCCATCCTGGCCAATTACTGCCCCATCAGTCTACTCTCGATCATTAGTAAGGTGATAGAAGGGGCCTTCAACAGTGCTAACAAGTGACAATAACCTACACACTGGCGCTCAATTTGGATTCCACCGGGGCCACTCAGCTCCTGACCTCATTGCAGCCTTGGTTCAAACATGAACAGAAGAGCTGAACTCCAATGGGGAGGCGAGAGGGACTGCCCTTAACATCAAGGCAGCATTTGACAGAGTGTGGCATCAAGGAACCTTAGCAACACTGGAGTCAATGGGAATCAGGGGGGAGGCTCACCGCTGGCTGGAGTCATTTCTAGCACAAAGGAAGGTGGTTGTGATCGTTGGAGATCAATCATCTGAGTCCCAGGATGTCACTGCTGGAGTTATCCAGGGGAGTATCCAAGTCCCAATCAACTTCATTTGCTTTAGCAATGACTTTTGTCCATCAACTGCGGGAAATGGGCATGTTTTCTGATGATTGCACAATGGGCAGCACCATTCACAACTCCTCAGGTACTGAAGCAGTCCATGTCCAAATACAGCAAGACCTGGACATTAACCAAACTCGGCCTGACAAGTGGAAATTATCATTTGCACCACAGAAGAGCCAGGCAACGACCATCTCCAACAAGAAAGAAACTAATCATCGCTCTTTGACATTCAATGGCGTTGCCATTGCTGAATTCCCAACTATCAACATCCTGGTGGTTACCATTGACCAGAAGCTGAACTGGACTAGGCATATAGATACAGTGGCTACAAGCACAGGTTAGGGGCTAGGAATAATGCGGCAAGTAACAAACCTCCTGGCTCTCCAAAGCCTTCCCACCATCTGTAATGCACATGTCAAGACTGTGATGTCATACTCTCCATTTGCCTGAAAGAGTGCAGCTCCAAACACACTCAAGCAGCTAGACACAACCCAAAACAAAGCAGCCTACTTAATTGGCAACCCATTCAAAAACATTCACTCCCTCCACCTCCGATGCACAGTCGCAGCAGTGTGTACCATCTGCAAGTGCACTTCAGAAACTCACCATTCCTCCTGAAACAGCACCGTCCAAACCCATGACCACCAGTTTTTAGAAGGACAAGGGCAGCAGGCACATAGGAATACCACCACCTGGAAATTTCCCTCGAAGCCACTCACCACCCTGACTTGGAAATATACCGCCATTCCTTCACAGTTGCTGGGTCAAAATCCTGAAATTCATTCCCTTAACAGCGCTGTGGGTGTAGCTACACCACATGGACTGCAGCGGTTCAAGAATGCAGCTCATCACCACCTACTCAATGGAAACTAGGAATGGCCAATAAATGCTGGCCTAGCCAGCAGAGCCCACATGCCATGAATAGGGAGAAAAAAAAAAACAGCTGCCCCTTTCAGCATCTGACACTGAACATGTGTTGAGAATTATTGTCTATCTGTCAGTCTCTGTCACTCAGTGTATGTGACTGAGTATGGGATTCATTGTATAACATTCAGTCTCTGGGATTGTTTACGTTTTGATTAATTCCATGCAAATTTTCAGCTCAGTTACAGACCACTGATGTGGTAACTATTAAGCAAGCAATGTTTGTAAGTTATGGCCCAGTGTTAAATGTCTGTCACTGTGAACACATTTGTGAAAGATAATGTATCTTTCAACCTGCTACTCAGTTGAGATGCGGGTGTAACTCAGGTTATACTGCTCGATTTGATCTGTGACACTCAGACTGATTCTGAGTAAGAATTTTGATATGGATGTAAAATGGAGATCAGTCTGGAACTGGCACAGTATTCTCAATCTGACATTGAAAATTTAGGATTAATATGAAAGTTACAGCTCAGTTCATACTCATCGAATTGATATTGTATCTTTTTGTTTCATAAAACTGGAATCAACGTTTGTATCTCAGGTTATTCTCGCTTTCAGAATATCTCGCTCTGATAATGTACTTGAGTTTTGGATTTGCATCTAATGTATATGTCAGGACAGACAATGGGAATTGACACTGCAATTTATAAACCCGTGATGTGTGCAAATATTGGACTGGTACTTCACATGTATCTCAGAGTATATTATTCAGGTTAATTCTGTAAACTTGAAACTGACACCGTTGTGTCCGTTTTATCTGATATTTAAATGTTGACATGGAAACAGCGCCTGTCTCTCCTGCTTTGTTTGATTGATGGATTGAAAATGTGAGACTGGAACTGAAGACCTGCCTGTCTCTCTGTGCCCTGTAAGTTATAAGGTACGTACTGTGAGAGGAGCTGGCGGGAATCTTCATTCTAACTTGACTGGTGGAAACAACACATTTATTCCGGTTCTTTCATTTATTTCCCTGTATATTTTAGAATATAGAGTATATTTTTGAACTCAAGTGCAACTGAGGTTGAAGACACCGATTCTTTTAGTTTAATCTGTCTATTAATAATCATTATGAACGGTTTGAGAGGCTGTAGCTCTAATTGGATACTCTGTTCTCAATCAAATTCCTAACCAATCGGAGAGCCAGGGGGAAGAAATTGGAAGTTTGGATTGGCTCACATTTTCAAATTCGAAATGCCCGCCAATTTCAGTACAGGAAAAATACAAAATAACTGAACGCCAGTTTGAATGTGTCAACCTCTTATCTGTAACCGGCGGTAATAAGACCCCGTTCAGCAATTTAAATCAGCGGAAAAGCAAAAACGTATAGATTACCAACCAACTCCTTCACACAGACTTCACGGGGACTGAGAAAAGCGGCTGATTTCTGATCCTCTCCATTAAAAGCGGCCGGGAATGTTACAACAGGGAGTGCGGAGAGAATCCCCGACACCAAACCGCCTGGGACAGGCAGCTTTGTGTCCGGAGAATAGGGAGACCGGGGGGAGGGGGCGGGTGCAGATCTGAAACAGCAGAAATGGACTCAGGTCCTGTGAGTGCTCAACTCTCACTGATTCCGGCCTCTGGGAAAACTGCGGAATAAACAGATCAGCCCGAAAATGTCCGCTCCGTTTCCGAGTTTACTCCGTTCCTGGAGCGGCGCTCAGATCACCCGAGAGTAAAAACAAAGCATTTAATGCACCAGTCGTTACATTTTTCATAGTTTTCATGAATGTACCGGTACAAACTCGATATTTATGACTATGAAATATTTATGAAAATGTCGACTCTGACTCTGTGTTTCAATTCTTCAGTTCACTAAAGCGGGAGATGTGTGAACAGAGAAACAGCGCAATGCAGAGAGGGAACTGAAAACACAAGTAAACAAATCAGAAACAGATAAATCCACCGTTACAATAACTCCATCTCCTGACAGTGAGCAGCCCTTTCAATGATCCTGTGAGTGGCTCTGAAAAGAGCCTTTGGGTTATTAGATTAAAGAATGGCCGCTTCACTTGGTCTTCGAGCCCGCAGCGGCGCTGGTTTTCTTGGGCAGCAGCACGGCCTGGATATTAGGCAGCACCCCGCCCTGAGCGATGGTCACCCCTCCCAGCAGCTTGTTGAGCTCCTCGTCGTTGCGGACGGCCAGCTGCAGGTGTCTGGGGATGATGCGGGTCTTCTTGTTGTCCCGGGCCGCGTTACCGGCCAGCTCGAGGATTTCAGCCGTCAGATACTCGAGCACAGCAGCCAGATAGACCGGGGCTCCGGCACCCACACGCTCAGCATAGTTGCCCTTTCTCAGGTGCCTGTGAACACGGCCTACCGGGAACTGCAGTCCAGCCCGGGAGGAGCGAGACTTGGGTTTGGAGCGAACTTTACCGCCGGTCTTTCCTCTTCCAGACATTTCCACAATCTCACAAACACTTTCACAGAGAATGAGGAAATCCTCTCACATTCGCTTCTCTTATAGCTTCGGGAGGAATGGTGCTGCGGGCATTGCTGATTGTTCACTTTGTGCTGCGTCTCATAATGTTGTTCATATCACCAACCAGATATCTACTGAACTCACCAATCCGGAGACTCTACGGAGTGAGGGCGAAAAATTACGGCGCCAAATTTCGATATTTCAACCGATCTTTTTTCAAATTTTAAAAGCCCGCCAAATTTTTAAAAAGAAATGAAAAAGAACGGACAGAACATAGTTCGAATTGGAAGTTTTAAAAATACGCGTCCCTGATGGGACTATTTCACATTTTATCCCATGTTCCAAATCGCTTTTAGATTCCGTGATCAGGGGGTCAATCTCGTTCCTTTATGAAACCCTGTCAGCAGCCGCAGAAAGTCCCATTTACATCGTTCCGCAAACGGACGGTACATTGTAGATATTTATGACAGACAAAACTGAACATTTTTGCCAGCGTTGAGACTGAAGGTTGCTGCACAACCGGGGCTGATAGGAAATGAACTGATCGATTATGGAAACCAAACTTGACCAGAACTGGAGACTGAAGCATTTGCTTCTATTCTCTCTCTCTCCAAAACCAGGGAAAGGGAAATATTAACGCGTCTTAAAACAAAGCGCCGAGGGTAATCGGCAAGTCATTAATTGATGAGGCATTATTAACCTGACTCAATAATTGAACGAGGGTTAAATCTACATTACCGGGAACCGCTGTGATTGAAACAAAAAGTAACAATTAGATAATTCAAAATTCTAAACAGTAAAAATCATAATTTTAGAAGTGGAGCAATCGTATAGCTTTTTCAGAGAGTTTGTGGGTGGCTCTTAAAAGAGCCGTTGTGTTTCAGGTGTTGTTTAGTCCATTGCCGGGTTTTACTTGGAGCTGGTGTACTTGGTCACCGCCTTTGTCCCTTCCGACACGGCGTGCTTGGCCAGTTCCCCGGGCAGCAGCAGGCGCACGGCGGTCTGGATCTCCCGGGAGCTGATGGTGCTGCGCTTGTTGTAATGGGCCAGGCGGGAAGCCTCACCCGCGATGCGCTCGAAAATATCGTTGACGAACGAGTTCATGATGCTCATGGCCTTGGAGGAGATGCCGGTGTCGGGGTGAACCTGCTTCATCACTTTGTAGATGTAGATGGAGTAACTCTCCTTCCTCGACTTTCGGCGCTTCTTGCCGCCCTTTCCTGCCGGTTTAGTCACCGCTTTCTTGGCGCCCTTCTTTGCAACTGGTTTCTTCTTCTCATCAACCATCTTCAATCTCAATTTCAGACACAGAAATAAACCAAACCCCTTCCGTCCGCTCATTATATAGACAGTATGACAGATATATGCTAATGAGGAATGAGGAGACAATGATTCTGATTGGACATATTTAAAACTAAACACGTCATCTGTTTTTGTGATTTTCCGAATGGATAGATCAATGAACCAATCATATTTAGCTTTCTCCACCAATCATTAGCATCCTTTCACAATCAGGAAATACATTTTACAAAGACCGTCTCCACCCGGAGTTTCTCAGTGTGTAAAGATACACCGGCAAATGTCGCCTGGCTGTCGGTGCGAGGGACTGTATAGGAATGTGGGTTCATTCAGGGATTTTAAGGCTCTGGTAATGTGCGTGATTTACTCACTGTCTGATGCTGTGTGTGAGTGTGGGGTTCCTTCACTGTTTGGAAGGCTGTGGTACAGTGTACGAGGGCTGGATTTATTCTGTATCTGTGACTTGATGGGACCATGTCTCAATGTTGGATTCATTTGATATCCTGAGGCTCATTGTGCATCTGTCCGTGATTGATGCGTGTAAATGAAATCATTCGCTTCTTGGGACTACACGCCAGTCCGAAATTAAATCAGTATGTGTTTCTCTCCGCCACGAAAATTATTGGATTTATTCTGTACCTGTCAGTCTCTGTAACTGTATGTCAATGAATTTTTTTATTTGTCAGTCTCTGGCATTGTAGGTCAGAGTTGTATTGATTCGATGTCTTTCATTCTGTGTTACTATCTCTGAGTCTGAACTTCTCATTCACTGTCAATGTCTGATAATGTGTGTGAATGTGAGATTAACTCTGTACCTGTCAACATCCGTTGCTGAATGCGGGTGTTAAATTCAGCCTGTATCGGTCAGTCTCTGGTACTGATTCAGAGTGTGTGATTCATTCTCAACAGGCCCATCTGTTGCAATTTTTGACAGAAGTAATCCCACTGTCACTTACAGCACCAAAGACTGTTAAATGTAGAATTTGCCTCAATGGATAGTACTGGATCTGAGTGGGATCAATTCTCTCTCAATCAGTGGTACTGTATGGGATCTTGCAATTCATTTTGTTTCTGTTGGACTCTGGTACCCTGTGTAAGCGTTGATGCCATTTTGTAACTCAGTGCCTGATGTCTTCAGAAATCAAGGATTCATTTTGTCTCTATCAGTCCTTGGCTCTGAGATTCCCCTGTGTTTCTTTGTCTGTGACATTGTGTGAATGTCAGATTCATTCTGTATCTCTACATCTCTGAGACAATTTGAGATTCATCCTGTATCTATCAGTCAATGTGCTTTGTGTGATGTGGGATTCATTCTGTATCTGTCACTCTCTGACACTGTGGTGAATGTGGGATTTTTGTTTTACATATGTCTTTCAATCTCCAGTACATTGTGAATGTGGAATTCATTCTGTATCTGATAGTCTCTGCCATGGTGTGCATGCTGGGATTCATTCTGTGTTAGTCTCTTTTTTACCATGCATGTATTAGTCTTCATACTCTATGTCTCAGTGTCGGGTATTGTGTAAGATTTGCTGAGTAGTCTCTGGTGCTGTATTTTTTTTTATACATGTGATGTGGGCTTCGGTGGCTGGGCCAGCATTTATTGCCCATCCCTTGTTGCCCTTGAGAAGGTGGTGGTAAGCTGCCTTCTTGAACCGTTGCAGTCCATGTGTTGTGGGTGCACCCACAGTGCAGTTAGGAAGGGAGTTCCAGGATTCTGACCCAGCAACAGTGAAGGAAGAGCGATATAATTCCAATTCAGGATGGTGAGTGACGTGACTGCATGTGAGAGAGACAGTTATTGTCTACTTCTCAGCCTTTGATGCTGCATGTGACTCTGGGATTGATTGTGTATCTGTATGTAATTTTTATCTCAGGAATGGTGTTCAAAATGCTAAGTTCAAATATTTAGGAAAGTAGATTTATCATCCCCATCCTTACCTGATTTGGTTTATATTGGATCCTAGGACCAAGCACAGCAATGAAGTTGACTCTGAACTGCCATCTACAATTGCTGAGTAAACCACTCAGTTGTATTCAAAAAGGCAGCACACCACTAGTTACCCCATGGGCCCATATCGCATGAATGAATAAAAAACCTCACATCTCCTACAGTAATGAGTTATCACTAACATTCTAGATGATTGTCAGAATTGGGCCTACCTGAAAATATCTCCACTTCAGAGTTAAGTTCACATTTTCAAATCAGGCTGACTATCTTTATTTTTAATCGAACAGTCTTATCAAGTGGCCTTTATATGCATAAATGTTAAAAAGTGTCAGAATTATCAACTGCTCTTTCGACCTGTAATTATCTGACCTTGTGATGTGAGTGAGGAGATTCCCCACTGGGTCATGCAAAACAGGAATCTGGATGGAAATTAATTCCAATGCCTGGAAATCAGGTAGAATACAAGTCTGAATTACTGATTTACATCCTCAGTAGATCAGGCTTCTTGCAGGTAAGTATGAATTTGCAAAGTTGTGTTTAAAACCAAACAAACCACGGTAGATTCCTCCTCATTTGCTAAGGTAAATCCAATGAAAGCAGTTATACTTCAGCCAGAGAATTGAGATGAGTACCAGACAATGCTCAGGGCAACTAAACCTGCGATCAGGGAGTGTAAAGGATAATGAAGAAGAAGATGGCAGATAACTGAATCCCAATTTGGAGTTATTCATATTGCAGTTGAAACCTCATCAGTAATAAGCGTTGCCTTAGAATAGCTGTGTCTATTAACCTTGGGAAAGGATGGATGTTGAGTGGATATGATCGATGTCTATAAAGAGAAGCAATTGTGTGCATGTGAATAAATAATTTGAGCTCATTGGACAAGAGAGAAATAGAAAAAGAACAGAAGGAATATTAAACAGGCCTGTGGGGAAGAATATGTCAGTGGGAGCAGCTCAGCTGCTCTCGCAGAGAGCTAGCACAGATACTATGGGCCGAATGGCCTCGCTCTGCTGTATTAATTGAGAGATTCTGTTCTATGTATTATGAGTCTAAGTCTGACCTATGTTTAACGTAAAATGTGTTTCAACTGGAGTTAATGGAGCTGCGGGTATTAATATGTATTTAGGTTCTCCTTTTGTTTTGGTAATACAGGGCCTTGCAATCTGAGGTGGGTGTGTAATTATGCTCAGCGATTTGCAAAGTTCCCACACAGGAGTTTATTACACAAAATTAGAACTTGTGATTGGGGATCATACATTAGCATGGATCAAGGATTAGTTAATGGACAGAAAACAGTGTAGGAATAAACAGGGCACTTTTGGATTGGTTGGCTCTAACTTGCTCTTGATAATACACGGTCATCAGTTACTTACAATAAATATTGATGACTTAGACGGATACTGAATGGAACATATTCAAGTTTGTTGATCACACAACATTAGGTGGAAAATTAATCTGTGAGGAGGACACAAAATTGCTGCTAAGGCATTCAGACAGGTTGTCTGAGTTGGAAGAACATGGCAGATAGAATACAATATGGTGGTGTGAGTGTGCCCAGTTTGTAGGGAGAAAAAGAACATGTTTGAATGTGAGAGACTGGAACATGTTTGCACTCAGAGGGAGCTGGGTGTCTGTGCACATGAATTACATAAAGTTAATCTGCAGGTACAGTAAGCAGATAGGAAGGGAAGTGTTATGTTCATGTTTGTTCCAATGGATTGGATAATAGGATTGAAAAATCTTCCAATTATGCAGGACACTAGTGAGACTACACCTAGAGTACTGTGTGCAGTTTGGTCTCCTTACATAAGGAAGGGCATGGTTGCTCTAGAGGGAGGGCAATAACTGTTCACTAGATTGGTTCCTGTGACAAGTGGATTTTTTTATGAGGAGATAGAGTAGATTAGCTCTATACTCCCTGGAGTTTAGAAGAATGAGCGGTGATCTAAATGAAACATTTTAAACTGTTAAGTGGCTTTTTAGGGTATATGCTGAGAAAATGGTTCTCCTGGCTCTAGAATCTAGAACATGTGGTCACCATCTCAGATCACAGCACTGGCCATTTTGGAATGATATGAGGAGAAATTTATTCACTGAAAGTGTTGGGAATCTCTGGAATTCTCCACCCCAGAGAGATTTGGAAGCTCAGCCATTGAGTATGATCCTGACAGTGGTCAATAGGTTTCAGATACTAGGGACATAAGGAGAGCACGGCAAAGTGGAGTTGAGGGAGAACATCAGTCTTAATGAATGATGGAGTAGGTTGAATGGCCAAAAACCCAACCCCAGCTTCTGTTTCTGAAGGTTTTATGCATCAGTCCATCTATTCTGCTCGATGTGAGATTCAGGTTCATTCTGTACCTGTCAGCCTCTGGTACTATATATAAAGGTGGGAGCAATTTTGTGTCTGTCAGCACCTCGCACAGGATGTGAATATGTGATTCAATCTGTATCTGTGATTTATTCTAAATTTGCCATTCTATTAGTATTCAATTTGAATATGTCATTTGTATCTGTCAGCATTCGGTACTGTACATGTAAGAGATTCATTCCATATCTCTCGGACTTTGTAACGTGTGACTGTGGAATTTACTCCATATTTACCGCTTCGTGATACTGTGAGTGTTTTCTCCTAATGTAACTGCCAGTCTTTGGTAATTGGTGTCTGATTATGTAACTGTGAAGCTTTTGTCTGTTTGTAAGGCATTTTTTCTGTATCGATCAGGATCTGGTACAGAATGAGCGTTTGGGACTCAACCTGAAATTTTCAGTGGTACTGGAAATTAATTTTCTACCTGTTAGTCTCTGCTAGTCTTTCTGTGTGGGAGTGTGTCTGAATGGGGATGTGCTTGTCTATGTGTGTTTGTTTGTGTAACTAATTCTGTATCACTCAGCCTCTGGTACTGAGTTTACATGTAGGACTCTGGCTGTATTTGTCAGTCACTGGTGATGCGTGTGACTGTGAATGGCGTATTATTTCTAAAGCGGTCAGAATATTGTACAGGGTTTGAGTGTGGGATTATACTAATATAGTTCAGTGGTCCTGAGTGCAAATATGGGAATCATTCTGAAACTCCCATTCTTTAAGAGTGTGTGTGTGTGTGTGTGTGTGTTTGTGACTGAGTGTTTGTGTTTGATGTGAGTTTGTGACTATCTTTTACTGTCAGTGCTACTTTATGTCTGTGTCAGATAAATGGAATATTATTCAGACTCAGGAATTTTGAGTGTAGTATTTAGTATGTATCTGCCAGTTTCTGGTACTGGACATGTCATTGATAATCATTCTGAATCTGTCAGTCTCTGCTTCTCTGACACTGTGGGATTCATTACATAACCTTCAGTTTCTGTGACTGTTTACAAGTCATGTTGAAATTTCAGAACAGAAACAGGCCACTGATGCTGTACGTTTTAATAAATAATTGTGAGTTTGACCTAGTATTAAATCCCTTTGTGGGTGAACACACTTGTGAAAGCTCAAGTATCTTTGGATCTAACACTCCATTTCTGTGTAAGTGTAACTCACTTTGTAATAAACAAATTGATACATTTTCATTAAAGCAGCCTGTGAGAATTTTAAACTTGCCTGTTGTGCTCAGTTTGCTCTGTGAGACAGAATACAATATCTGCCATTCTGATACTCTGAGCTTTTCAGGCTGGAATGTGGTCTCTATCTCAGTCTGTACTAATCAAATTGTTATTGTACCTTGAGGTTAATGGTCTAGGTGAGTTTCAAACTGGAATCTGAGTTTGCAGCTGAGGTTATACTATATTTCAATGGCATTTCAACACTCCACCCTGCTCTCATGCCCACATGTCCCACCTTGGCCTGCTGCTTTGTTCCAGTGAAGCTCAACACAAACTGAAGGAACAGCACTTCATCTTCCGACTAGGCACTTTACAGCCTTCCGGGCTGAACATGGAGTTCAACAATTTTAGATCATGAACTCTCTCCTCCATCCCCACCTCCTTTCCAATCCCCCTTTTTTCCAATAATTTATATAGATTTTTCGTTTCCCACCTATTTCCATTATTTTTAAATGTATTTCCATCCTTTGTTTTATCTCTACCTTTTAGCCTATTTCGATCCCTTCCCCCCACCCCACCCCTCTAGGGCTATCTGTACCTTGCTCGTCCTGTTTTCTACCCTTAATGTCACCTATTACCACATTCCTTAGATAATATCACCACCTTCAACACCTCTTTGCCTTTTGTCTATGACACCTTTTGGCTATCTCCACCTATCACTGGCCCTCTATCCAGCTTTACTTGTCCCACACCCCCTCAACCAGCTTCTCTTTCACTCTTATCTATTTTTCCTTAGTTCTGTTGAAGAGTCGTACGGACTCGAAATGTTAACCGTGTTCCTCTCTGCAGATGCTGTCAGACCTGCTGAGTTTTTCCAGGTATTTTTATTTTTGTTTTGGATTTCCAGCATCCGCAGTTTTTTGCTTTTATCCAAGGCCTTTCTGTTGTTTGCAGGCCCTTAAGGCTGTGCAAGGTTCATCTGGTAACCTTCTACTGCCAATGTGCTTGGAGATTTTAAGTAATTCATTCCCTTTCAACAAGTTCTTACTGTACCCCTAGTATCCCCCTAATAATTACTGTATCCCTTTATTTCCCCCTAACATCCCCATTAGCACATCCTTTAGATAATATCACTACCATCAACACCCCATTGTCCGTTTGTCTATGACATCTTGTGGCAATCTCTTCTTGGCCTCCACCTATCACTGGCCCCCTATCGAGCTCTACCTGTCTCACCCCCTCAACCATTTACATTCCATCTCATTTCTATATTTTTCAGTTCTGATGAAGGGTCATACGGACTCGAAACGTCAACTGTATCCCTCTCCGCAGATGCTGTCAGACCTGCTGAGTTTTTCCAGGTATTTTTGTTTTTGTTCTAGATTTCCAGCATCCGCAGTATTTCGCTTTTATCAGAAATGTTCATTGTTGCTTTGTGGAGAGAAAGCAGCAATGATTTTCAATAACAGCTTCTTGCCATTCTGTCTCCCTCCTCCCAGGAGGCTGCTGTTTGTTCCCTTCCCCCGGGAGCGGGATCTCTCCATTGGCGGCTGTTTGAAACCATCTTCTTCCAGTCCCAGGCAGAGCTGGGGGAGAGCAGCACATCACTGCCTTTAACAAACACTTGGATCTGCACTGAGCTGCTGGGACCTACAGGACTCACTGTGCAAGAGCTGGAAAGTGACGTGAGGCTGGAGCAAACTATTTGGGGGCTGGTGTCTACACGATGGGCCATATGTCCTCGTTCTGTGCCAGAAATTTTCAATATTTGTGTTTCCGGAACTTGTACAGCATTCTGCGCATGCGCGCTGCCCTCCCCAGCACTGCCTGTGAGTGGAAGAAGATGGTTTAAAACAGCCGCTAATGCAGAGACACATTTTAAACAGCGGCTGTTTGCTTTCACTTGAACGGTTAGTCCATGGGAGCGGCAAATAGAAATCTGACCTACACAATAGTCCCTGCTCCGTCACTCAGTCCCACTCCTGGAGCAGTGGATTGTTTCTGGATGGCAGGAAATTGTTGTAACAGGAACAAAGTCCCTGGTCTTTAGCAGCTGAGTGCTGCAGGACTGCAGTGGATTCAGACACTGACTCTGTTCGTCTTACCTTTTTTATTCATTCACGGGATGTGGGCTTCACTGGCTGGGCCAGCATTTATTGCCCATCCCGAGTTGCCCTTGGGAAGGTGGTGGTGAGCTGCCTTCTTGAACCACTGACTTTGCGGTTGTTCGGAATGATTATTAATTTAATAATTGTTTTGGTTTCTTTGTATCTTCGACCTCACCTCTTCTTAAATTATAATAAACATTTTTTCTTTCGATAGGCAAATACTTGAAAGCAGCAGAATAAATGTCGTGATTCGACAACACAAGGGGAAGTGCAGTCAGCTCCTCACACACAGTAAGTACAGTGTCACTCACAGGGAGCCGAGGTGGCCAAGAGGTTAACTTGGTGGAGTTCTGATCCATTGTACTCTGCAATCAGAGGCACCAGATCCAATTTTAGTTTATGGTTCACTAGGCTGGTTGGTGAAGATTTAATTTAAATTGGCAGGGGGTTGGTCATCAACTTACAGCAGAACCAGAAAGTAATAAGGACAGAAAGGAGGGAGAGTGATGGATAATACTGGAGAAGGGAGCAATGCCATATTCGACAGGGGCAGTTTAAGAAGCCCTATGAGGAATGCAAAGACCAGTTTACAATGCATCTATGTAAACACACAGTGTGATAAATGAGACTGATGAGCTTGAAGGACAAACGGCAATGTGGGAATATGATGTAGTGGCAATGAACGAAATGGGGTTTAAAAAGAGGAAGGACTGGGTGCTGAGTATTTAGAAATATGGATTCAGAAAAAGATCGAGAAGCAAAAAGTGGAGGTGATGGTGGCAGCATTGATCAGGGAATCAGTCTTAGCTGCAATTATATTATTACCAGATAAAACTGAAAAATACAAACTCAGATTCTAGTTTGAAACTCACCCACATTATTAAACTAAGGGATACTGTATTAAAATGATTAATACAGATTGAGATACAAATCACAGAGCAATCCGAAAAACCCAGTGTCAGACTGATAGATGTTGTATTAATTCTATCACTGCAAACTGAGCTCAACAGCCAAGTTTAAAATTCTCACTCAGAAACAGATTGAATGACACAGCGTTAATTTGATTAGTAGAAACTGAGTTACACTGGCATAACAATGGAGTTTCACATTAAAAAAATTACACAAAACGGGATTTCATATAAGGCCAAACTTGCAATTATTCCATTAAACCAAGAATATCAATTGCTTATTCCTGTACTGAAATTTCAACATGAAATGAATCTAGACTGGTAAACAATCCAAAAGACTGCAGGTGATGTAATGAATCCCACACTGTCACAGGGTAGCAGAGACTGACAGATTCAGAATCATTATTGAGCAGATGTCCATTACCAGACACTGACAGATGCAGACTGTTACTACACTCACCCACAATACCTGAGCCCACATGACACTAATCAATCTGACACACACATACGGTATCAATGAAAGTCAGAAATTATCACAAATACACATGGAATGACACAGACACAGAGACGATTAAAGAACGCTACTTACAGTCTGATTTTCAGATTTGCACACAAGACGACTGAACTGTCTTAACATAATCTAGATAAACCCACGTTCAGACCCAGTAGCACTCCTGACAGAAACATAAATTCCACATTCATATGCAGCACCAGAGTTTGACAGAAGAATAATCAAGCGCACCTAAACTTGCATGCACATGCACATCCGCACAGTATTACTGTCATAGCACACAATGAGGTTCAGCCCTTTGAGTCTACATCAGGCCTTCAAATGAGTAAAACATCTAGTGTCATTTCCAACAACCCGGCACATTCTTCCTTTTCAGATAATAATCCAATTCTCTCCTGACTACCTTGATTGCATCTGCCTCTAGCAGTGTCAGGACCCACATGTGAGATTTTAACCACTCGCTGCATGAAAACGTTTCTCCAAAAAGTATCCATTGCTTTTGTCAATTACCTTAAATCTGTGCTCTCTGGTCTTTGTCCCATCCAGTAGTTGGAACAGTTTTTCTCAATCTGGTGTGTCCAGACTCATCATAATTTTGAATACCTCTATCCTGTCCTCTCAATCTTCACTCCTCTGAGGAAAATGGCCACTACTTCATCAACTAAGTAACTGAAGTTCCTTATTCTTCACAATGTGGCTCACTTACACATGCTAGAGGCTACATATATTCACGTGCAGGGCCCTGTTATCTGCAGGCAAAAGGAACACATCCATTGTGCCTACCTTGAATTAAACAACAACATTCAGGACAATAGTTTCCCAGTGAATTCTTCATGGCAACACCTCGAACAATTGGAATCAACTTGACAACCAATCAGCACCCCTTTTCTCATGCAGTAAAACTTCTTCCTCCTTTGACTTATTTTAACTCTCATTTTTTTGTTTATTTCTCTTTTTTTCTATGTCCCTCCTAGAAACATAGAAAATAGAAGCAGGAGTAGACCATTCATCATGATCATGGCTGATCATCGAACTCAATAGCCTGCTCCGGTTTTCTCCCCATATCCTTTCATCCCTTTCACCCCAAGAGCTATATCTAACTCCTTCTTGAAAACATACATCTCCTGCCTATCCCACTCAAATAATCTATCCACATTGTACAGGATTGGTTGCCTTCACAGACATCAATCATTTCCACTGAAAATGAATGCTTCCCAGGGTTAATTGTCTCAGCCAATGCTGATTACTAATGGGGTTTCAGCCACAATAGGGATAACACAGCATCAGCTTCAGTCTGCAAAACTGTTACAAAGCAGCTTTATAAACCGTCAGTTTTATCATGGGATCCACCCCACTGCAGTCAGCTCCCATTCTCTTCTCTTTTACCCTTTACATTCTATGATAGCAAATATGGTTGCCCTCAGCTGTGTCTGTTCCCTATTCCAATCCTCCTACTGAAGTATACCTGCTTTTATTTGATTACTCTTCTGAAATGAGTAATTAACTAGTTTGGTTCCAGTTTAATATGTTTCCTTCTTTTAAATCTAGGGAGCTACTGTTGTTTGCTTGGTTTAAAACATAATTTTTCAAATTCACACTTCCAGTGAGAAGCCTGATCTGTCCAGGATGTAAATGACACACACGCTCTACCTGATTTCCAACCATTGAATTCAATTTGCATCCAGACTTCCATTTTGCACTATTCATTAGTGAGACTCCTCATTCACATCATGAGGTCAGATGAAAAGTTTAAAGTTCAGTTGATAAGTCTGACACGTTTAAACATTTTTATGTATCAATGCCGCTTGATAAGACTGACAATCTTTTGTTGTATTGTTGAAAAGAAGGAAAGGAACATGAATATTTGAATTTAAAACTGGAGTGGTGACATTTTCAGACTGGTGGCTGTCGTAGATGTGAGCTTTCTTGTATTAAATCACCGGATGTGGTCCCATTCCTAATTGCCCTGGAGAAAGTATTAGTGAGCGGCCTTCTTGAATAGAACAGAATGGTTTGCTTGGACATTGTAGATGGCAGTTCAGGGATAAGCTGATAACTGAGGATTGTTCTGAGATCACATATAAACCAGACTGGGTAAGGATTTGGATGGTAGTTTTACTTCCTAAAAGGTTTAAGATGTTAACTCATTTCCAACACCATGCCTGAGGTAACTATTGAGTATAGATACACAATTAATACCAGAGTCACAAGTAACATCAAAGATTGAGAGCGACTGAATAAACTCCACATCCACAAAGAACTGGACACTGTGAAGTACCCAACAAATCCAACACATTTCCAGGCACTGACACATACAGAATGAAGTCCAAGGCACTCACAGCACCAGAGATACACAGAAACAGAATAAATCACACACTCACCGACAGTGCCAGAGATAGACAACTGCAGAATGAATCCCATGTCTCACACAGTGGAACTGACTGATAGGTACAGAATGAACCTCAAACAGTCCCAGAGATGTAATCTGAAAGAATCTGAAATTCACACGGTACCACAAACTTACACACACACAAAACATTCATGAACACACGTTCAGAACTGAGGTTTGATAGAGACGAATGAATCCCACAATTGTGCACAGCATCAGGAATTGAGAGTTACAGAATGAATCTAACACTCAGACAGAGTCCAGGGGCCTGACAGAGCCAAAATCAATCTTATTCTCACATACAGTATAGCCACATGGCAGAATTAATCCAACTTTCACAAACATACTACCGATTTACAGAATGAACCACTGACAGAATTAATCCCACGTTCACATGTGGTATCAAAGACTGACAGAATGAATCATGCTTTCACATACAATACCACCGCTGGACAGAATTAATCCCACTCTCATCTGCCGTACCACAGATGGGCAGAACTAATCCCATTCATACATACAGTACCAAACAGAGTGCAGCTGATCTAGCTGGCTAAAGAATTGAGTTTGGTGAGGGGGGAGATGTAAGTGTTAATTTTGTTCTTAAATTTTGCTCTTAAAATCTAATCTATTCTGTAATTAGCAGTAACTGGAAAGTACTGTGTAAACGGGCTAAATTCTTTCTTTCAGTTTAGACAGAGCAAGCTCACTCTCAGCTGTCGGAGTTGAGTAGTTAATTAGCTAACTGGTTCAATCTGGTAAACGTTAACTGTGTTCCTCTCCACAGATGCTATCAGACCTGCTGAGTTATTATACCTGCCAGGTATTTTTGTTTGTTTTTGTTTTCAATCTGGTTACTGTTGACCCCATTGAGTTTACTATAAATTCAGGGTTCTTTAGTGCAGCCAAGGTAAACTGAGTGCAGCTGAGCTAACTGAGTGAAGACTTGGAGTTTGGTGGGATGGGAGTTCGGTGAAGGGTGGGGGGGAGCAAAGCAGGTAATTGTTCCCTTCTTCTATCCTTCTCACCCCATAGGAATTGGTTCTTGCTCTAATACAGGGAAAGGAGCTAGCTGTTTGATGAATATCCGGTACGTGTGTAAGGTCGATTCTATCCCTAAGGTTGAAAATAGTACACAAACTTGTGGTAAAGTAAATAAAATATATAAGAAAGTAACATAAATAACTGAATAACATAAATAACTGAATTACATAATTAAGTAATTATTTAAAACACATTAAGGATGGCATGATAGGTGACGTGTCCAAGCTGCAGCATGTGAGAACTCCTGGATAACATTCCGATCCAGACGAAATGTCTACAGTAAATGTTCGCGGCTGGAGGAAATTCAGCTCAGATTCATTGAGCTGCAGACTCTGTGACACATCAGCGAGAGAGGAAGTTTCCTTGATGCTTTATACCAGGAGGCAGTCACACATCTTAGAGTAGGGCCTTCTGATTTGGTCAGGGACAGGAGGGTGTGACTGCGAATGAGGCAGGACCCAGAGGGCAGGAGTGTGAGCCTCTGCAATGGTCCAATAGGTTTGATGTTCTCCCAGCTTGTTTGGATGAGGGCAGTGGCTGCAGGGTAGATGAGCAAACTGACCATGGCACCATGGTTTAGGAAGCCATTCAAGTTGGGAGAACAAAAAGGAATGTAGTGGTAGTATGGGGCAGTATATTGAGTGGGATTGGCACTGTTCTCTGTAGCAAAGAGCGAGAGTTCAGACGGCTCTGTTGCCTGCCTGGTGCCAGGGTTTGGGACATCTGTTCAGGGCTGGAAAGCAACTTTCAGTGGGAGGCAGAGGATCCAGTGATCATGGTCCATGTAGGTATCAACAACATGGGCAGGATGAGGAAGGAAGCTCTGCATAGTCAGTATGAGGAGCTAGGCACAAAATTAAGCAGCAGAACCTCAAAGGATTATTACCTGAGCCATGTTCAAACTGGCATATGACAAATAAGATTAGAGAAATGAATGCAAGACTCAAGGACTGGTGTGGGAGAAGTGGGTTCCAGTTTATGGGCCACTGGCACCAGTTTTGGGTGTTCTTTCAGATTTTTCTGTACCGTTGGGATGGTCTACACCTGAACTGTGCTGGGGCTGGTGTCCTCACAAGCTGCATAACTAGGGAAGTAGAGAGGGTTTTAAACTGAATAGTGGAAAGGATCACATTTTCAAAGAGTAGAGACAAGGCAAGAAAGAAAGGTATTAATATGGGAAATGATAAACAGACCATGACAGGAAGGGAGAAATAGCATAAATCTAAGAGTAAATCAGCAGATAAGCCTCGTAGCTACAGAATAAAAGGACAAAACTAAAGGCTCTGTATCTAAACACATGTAGCATTTGAAACGTAACAAATTATCTGATAATATATATAAATAAGAATGATCTGATAGCCATCAGAGAGGCACGGCTACAGGGTGACATAGTTTGGGACCTGAATATTGAAGGGTATGTGATATTTAGGAATGAAATATGTCAGGAAAATGTGTAGGGGTGGCTCTGTTAATTAATGATGGTATTAGCACATTAGAGAGGGATGACCTAAATTCAGAAATCCAGGATGATTCAGGTTTGGGTTGCGACGTGAAATGACAAAGGCAAGAAGTCACTTGTGGGCCAGGTGACTATTTAACTGCACGGTAGAACAGAGCATAAAAGAGGAGATCATGGGAGCTTGTCAGACAGGTACAGCAATAATGATGGGGGATTTCAATCTACATATCGACTGGGAAAATCAGATGGACAAACGTAACATAGAGTGTTTTTGGGATACTTTCTTAAAATAGCACATTCTGGAGCCAAGCAGAGAGCAGGATATTCGAGACCTGGTATTGAGCTACAAGACAGGATTAATTGAGAGCCTCATAGTGAAGGTACCTCTAGGTAACAGCGTTCATAATATGATTGAATTTTACACTCATTTTGGATGGAGAAATGAGTGCACCCATGATGAGTATTTTCAACTTAAATGAGGGCATGAAAGCAGAGCTAGCTAAAGTGAACCTCACCCCCACATTCCCGTCTGCCCCCGATAGCCTTTCACCCCCTTGCTAATCGACAATCCATGCAGCTCTACCATTAAAATATTCAAAGACTCTGCATCCACTGCCTTTTGAGGAAGAGAGTTCCAAGACTCACTGCGCTCAGAGAAATAAATTCTCCTCATCAATGTCTTAAATGAGTGACCCTTTATTTTTAAATAATGACCCCCTAGTTCTAGCTTCTCCCACAAGAGGAAACATCATCTCCACATCCATCCTGTTAAGACTCCTCAGGGTCTTAAAGGTTTCAATCTAATCCCCTCTTACTCTTCTAAATTCCAGTCACAAAGATAGGCTAACCGGTCCAATCTTTCTTCATAAGACAACCGACCTATTCCTGGTATTAGACTAATAAATATTCCCTGAACTGCTTCAAACACATTTAAATCAAAAACAGAATTACCTGGAAAAACTCAGCAGGTCTGGCAGCATCGGCGGAGAAGAAAAGAGTTGACGTTTCGAGTCCTCATGACCCTTCAGCAGAACTGAGTATAGTTAGGAGAGGGGTGAAATATAAGCTGGTTTAAGTTTGGGGGTGGGGGGGTGGTGGTGGAAAGAGAAGTTGAGGGGGGGTGATGGTGGTTGTCGGGACAAGCAAGCAGTGATGGGAGCAGATAATCAAAAGATGTCACAGACAAAAGGATCAAAGAGGTGTTGAAGTTGGTGATATTATCTAAGAAAATGTGCTAATTAAGAATGGATGGCAGGACACTCAAGGTACAACTCTAGTGGGGGTGGAGTGGAAAGACTGACAAGGTATTAGTTGTAGAAAGGCTAACTGGCCTTTAGCTTTCTAATTTCCGTCTCCCTCCCTTTTTGAATGAAAGAGTTACGTTCGCTATTTTCCAATCTAATTGAACCTTCCCCATATCTGGGGAATTTTGAAAATTAAAACAAATGCACCAACAATCTCACCGGCCACTTCTTTTAAGAATTTGGGGTGAAATCCATCCAGACCTGGGGATTTCACAGCCCGATGCCCCAACAATTTTCTTAATACCACTTCCCTGGTGATTGTAATTTTCCACGAGTTCCTCCCTCCCTTCCATTTCCTGATTTACAGCTTTTTCCAAGGTATTACTTGTGTCGTCTATGGTGAAGACTGAAGCACGATACCTGTTTAGTTCATCCGCCATCTCCCTATTTTGCATTTTCAATTCCCAAAATGCTCTTTCTATAGGACTAATTCATTTCTTATTTAAACATCTACATAACCTCCCTTTGGAATTGTTGGTTCTGATTGGAATGCATGCGTTTTGTGTATTCTGAAATATCCCTTTAAATATCTGCCACTGCCTATCCCTCGGCCATGATCTTATTGAATGGCGGAACAGGCTCGAGCTGCTGAGGGGCCTACTCCTGCTTCTGGTCCGTATGTTCATATCTATTTTAGTACCACCAACTGAAAGAATTAATCCCACTCTCACACACAGCACCACTGAATGACTGAATTAATCTCACTCTCACACACAGCACCACCGAATGACTGAATTAATCTCACTCTCACACACAGCACCACCGAATGACTGAATTAATCCCACTCTCACACACAGCACCACCGAATAACTGAAATAATCCCACTCTCACAGACAGTATCACTGATAGAATTAATCCCACAGTCACATACAGTATCACTGACTGACTGAAGTAATCTCACATTCAGCACTGAAGACAAACAGATGCAGAATATGTTCAAAAGATTCCCAGATATTGACAATGATCACATTCCCATTCAATACCAGAAACTGACAGATACAGACTGAATTCCACACTCACATTGCGGATCAGATGTTGGCATGTCCAGCATGAATCTCACACTCATACTCAGTCCCAGCCTCTGAGAGTGAATGAGAAATGCACAGTCGGATAGTAACAGAGGTTGAAAGATATACAATCAATGCCACACTGATCTACAGTGTCAGAGACTGAGAAACACGGTGTGAATCTCATTTGTAGTTCAATAAACTGACAGGTAGAGAATAAATCCTGCACTCACATATTTAAGCCGCAGGTGACAGATACGGAGTTCAGCCAAAATAGCATATATTCCCAAATTGAGAATGGATCACCCGCTCACTCACATGCATCCTGAAGTGACAAACGCACAATGAGTCTTAAACACTCCCAAAGACAGATACAGAATAAATTCTACACTCACATGGCGTACCAGAGCCTCAACCCCCGACCACTCACACACACACATACTCACACAATATCCCAGTGAGTAATTCGCACACGTTACAAGAGTTCCAGGAGGAATCCCGCTTTTCCGTTCAGTCCCTCTGTGGAGAAGGGCCCCTCGCACGGACAACCAGACGACAATTTCCGGTGTATCTTCACAAACTGGGACTGGAGAGAATCCTGATAAAATTTCTTTCCTGATTATAGTAAAAGGGCTAATGAGGATGGAGAAGTCGAAATTTGATTGGTGTCTTTAAATATGCAATCAGAGAAAAGTATAAAATAAGTGGCTGTTGTACTTTTTTAAATGTCCAATCAGAATCATTGTTTCCCCATTCCTCATTAGCATAGGTCTGTCAGACTGTCTATTTAATCGGCGCTCGAAAGGGATTTGCTTTATTCTGTGCCTGAAACTGAAGATGGTTGATGAGAAGAAACCAGCTCCTAAGAAGGGAGGCAAGAAAGCTTTAAAGAAACCGGTAGCGAAGGGCGGCAAGAAGCGGCGAAAGTCGAGGAAGGAGAGTTACGCCATCTACATCTACAAAGTGATGAAGCAGGTTCACCCCGACACCGGCATCTCCTCCAAGGCCATGAGCATCATGAACTCGTTCGTGAGCGATATTTTCGAGCGCATCGCGGGTGAGGCTTCCCGCCTGGCCCATTACAACAAGCGCAGCACCATCAGCTCCCGGGAGATCCAGACCGCCGTGCGCCTGCTGTTGCCCGGGGAACTGGCCAAGCACGCCGTGTCGGAAGGGACAAAGGCGGTGACCAAGTACACCAGCTCCAAGTAAAACCCCCGAACTGACTGAAAAACACATTCACAACACAACGGCTCTTTTAAGAGCCACTCACAATCTCTCTGAAAAAGCTATATGATTTCATTACTTCTAATTTATGATTTTACTATGAAGCATTTAGAATTGTGAAATTTTTATTTTGATCACGTTTCACACACAGGTTCTCGGCAATGTAAATTTAACACTCGTTCAATTGTTGGGCCTCGTTAATGATGCCCCATAAATTAATGACTTGCCGCTCACCCTCTGCGCTTTGCTTTAAGACCCGTCATATTCGACCCCTTTCCCTGGTTTTGGAGAGCGCGCGAATAGAGCGCAAATTCTTCTGGTTCCAATTCGGTTCAAGTTTGGCCTCAATAATCGATCAGTTAATTTCCTATAAGCACCGGTTGTGTAGCAACCTTCAGTCTCAACGCTAGCAAATTTACTCCAAGTATGTTTAATTTTGGCTGTCACAAATATCTACAATATACCGTCTATCAGCAGAACGATGTAAATGGCACTTTCAGCCGGCTGCTAAGAAGGTTTCATGACGAATCGAGATTACCTCGAATTGATGCCGGATTCTTAAAGCGAATCTGAAATTTAAAATGGATAAAATGTGTAATAGTCCCATCAGGGAAGGACATTTGTAAAACTTTGTCGTCAGACCGTGTTCACTATTAACTGGTTTTCTATATGAAATGTATTTCTTGTTTTATAAATATATCGGCGGTAATTTCGATGTCGAATAAAAAAATAGATTGCGTAAATTTGCGCCGTTATTTTCGACTTGTTTTCAGATACACATAAACCCAGACAGAAAATCAGAAACTGAAATATACAAAAAACTGCAGTCCAGGGAAAGAGAGAGAGATGAAGAGAATGTAACATTCGAATACTAAATACTGAATAACCATTTCCCATTAGTACTCGAAACGTCAACTTTCTTCCTCTCCGATGAGCTTTTCCAGGTATTTTTGTTTTAGTTTCAGATTTCCAGCATCAGCAGTATTTTGCTTTTATCCAATTAGTACTATGTTCGATCCGTTCTTTTTTGGCTTTTTTTTTACAAATTTGGCGGGCTTTTAAAATTTGAAAAAAAAAGCTCGGTTGGAATCTCAAAATTTGGCGCTGGATTTTCCGCCCTCCCTCCGTGGAGTCTCCGGATTGGTGAGTTCAGTAGATATCTGGTTGGTGATATGAACAAAATTATGTGACGCTGCACAAAATGACCTATCAGCAATGCCCGCAGCACCATTCCTCCCGAAGCTATAAGAGAAGCGAATGCGAGCGCATTTCCTCATTCACTGTGAAAGTGTTTTTGAGATTGTGAAATGTCTGGAAGAGGAAAGACCGGCGGTAAAGCTCGATCCAAGGCCAGATCTCGCTCCTCCCGGGCTGGACTGCAGTTCCCGGTGGGCCGTGTTCACAGGCTCCTGAGAAAGGGCAACTATGCTGAGCGTGTGGGTGCTGGAGCCCCGGTCTATCTGGCTGCTGTGCTCGAGTATCTGACGGCTGAAATCCTCGAGCTGGCCGGTAACGCGGCTCGGGACAACAAGAAGACCCGCATCATCCCCAGACACCTGCAGCTGGCCGTCCGCAACGACGAGGAGCTCAACAAGCTGCTGGGAGGTGTGACCATCGCTCAGGGCGGGGTGCTGCCTAATATCCAGGCCGTGCTGCTGCCCAAGAAAACCAGCGCCTCTGCGGCCTCGAAGACCAAGTGAAGCGGTCATTCTTTAATCTAATAACCCAAAGGCTCTTTTCAGAGCCACCCACAGAGTCTGTGAAAGGGTGAACTATTGACTACCGCTACGTGCCGAATTTCAGTAATGGTGAAGCGTTTCTAATGATCCGCAACGACAACCAACTCGTATCAAAAGAGAAATTACATTTCCATCCGAGTGGTTCGGGACTGGAATGCACTCCCTGGAAGTAGTGGAGGCAGGTTCAATAGAGGCAGTCAAGAGGGTATTAGCTGATTATTTGAATATAAACAACGTGCAGGGATGGGGCGGGGTGAAAGCTTTCGGTCATAACACTCTTTTGGAGAGCAGATGCAGGCACCGAAGGGCCGAATGGCCTCCCGTGCTGTGCAAATTGATTGATTCTATGATTAATCAGTGCACCGGAGGGATACACGTTTGTTGCTCAGGGCGTTGCCTTTATTGACTTCCATGAGCACTGACTTGTAACCCGCAGATCACTCTTTGCCCGGGATTGATGTCTGCTCGCAGTATTTAATACATTATCAGCGCCGCATTTATTGGAAGTATCCTAGAGCACTAAGGTGACCACATTCCCAATTTTATGCTTAAATTAAGACACCATTTGCGCTACAACTTACAACTGCATTGTCTGTGATTATCAACCCCAAAAGAGGTTTGTAGACAAGAAAAAATAAACTGATGGAAGGAGGTAAATGGTAACTTCGCGATGTCTAAGTGCTGGAGTGGTCAACAGGAGATCACAGCTTTCATTTGCCGATTTAGTGGCTCTTAAAAGAGCCTTTGTTGTACTTGGTGCTGAAGCCTGGTTTTAGGCGCGTTCCCCGCGGATGCGGCGGGCCAGCTGGATGTCTTTGGGCATGATGGTGACTCGCTTGGCGTGGATGGCGCACAGGTTGGTGTCCTCAAAGAGCCCCACCAGGTAAGCCTCGCTGGCCTCCTGCAGAGCCATGACGGCCGAGCTCTGGAAGCGCAGGTCTGTCTTGAAGTCCTGAGCGATCTCTCGCACCAGGCGCTGGAAGGGCAGTTTGCGGATGAGCAGCTCGGTGGATTTCTGGTAGCGGCGGATCTCCCTCAGAGCCACAGTGCCGGGTCTGTAGCGATGAGGCTTCTTCACGCCGCCTGTTGCTGGAGCGCTCTTCCGGGCCGCTTTGGTAGCCAGCTGTTTGCGGGGAGCTTTCCCTCCGGTCGATTTGCGCGCTGTCTGCTTGGTCCTGGCCATTTTCCGAACAGATTCACCACAATGTCAGCTGCAAGAACTATTAAGACAAACTGCACTGCAACTCGCCTTTTTAAACTCTGTGAGGAACCGCCCCGAACAGTAATTGGCTGCAGCCTTACGCCCAGGCAGTTTTATCCAAAATCTAACCAATGAACTAATCCCTGGCTGAGTTGCCAGGTCTCCATTGGTCGAGTAGTTTTTAATCGCTCATTTCAAAAATTCCGCCTTTATTTCCAGCCGTTTACCGCCTCGACATCAGAAGACTTTGTTCCTTCATTTCTTAAAATTAAAAATACCATTTTTACTGCAAATCATTATTCCCTAACCCGAATGAAATTCCTGTTCATTTAACCTATTCCGACAATTTTTAAACCCGGCATCATCCTGGTGAACCTGCACATTTTTGGACAGAAACACCAGTCTGTTGTTTGAACTGTGTAAAGTCAGTGCTGGATTTCCGGGGCAAAAATTGAAGGACTGTCCATTGCTCCCTACAGCACAACCAACCCTTAAAATCGCCGCTCGCTTAGAGGTCTGGAGTGGGTAATAAAATGGAACCGGTGCTGGGGGCTTCACACCCCTTCCCATTGCCCTCATTCTGGGCAGTTCATGACTATAAAGAGCGTGGAAAGGGATAATAAACAACGATTAAATCGAGTTACTTAGTACATCCCCCAGAACCCCGGAACAAATCAGGCACTAAAATAAATGAAAAATACTGCACATGCTGGAAATCTGAATTAAAAACAGAAAATGCTGGAAACCTCCGTAGGTCTCACAGAATCTGTGGATAGAAAAGAGTTTGCGTTTCTAGTCCGTTTCACTCTTCGTTAGAGCTCTCTTTTCTGTTTCAGACACTAACATTCCCGATCACAGCCAATCCCAATTCCCGTTCCAAGGTCTCTGCTCTCTCTGTGAGGTGGTGGGTGGCTCTGAGAAGAGCCTTTGTTGTGTGTTCGGTAGAAAGGGTCGAGTTGTTTAGCCGCCGAATCCATAGAGAGTGCGGCCCTGGCGTTTCAGAGCGTACACCACATCCATGGCAGTGACCGTCTTGCGCTTGGCGTGTTCAGTGTAGGTGACGGCATCCCTGATCACATTCTCCAGGAAAACCTTCAGCACCCCGCGAGTCTCCTCATAGATCAAACCCGAGATCCGCTTGACACCGCCACGGCGAGCCAGGCGGCGGATTGCTGGTTTGGTGATGCCCTGGATATTATCACGAAGCACTTTGCGGTGCCGCTTTGCTCCGCCTTTCCCCAGTCCTTTACCTCCTTTCCCTCTGCCAGACATGATGATTCTTCACCCAGATCGCTGCAGAATATGAGACACGAGCTGCTTCACGTTCCTCTTTTATACAGCTCGCCCAGACCTGACTGAAAAACGCGGTTTGATGGCAGGGAGGGGAGGAGACAGAGTGAAGATTAAACAGAGATCGGGAGGGAGGAGAGAGCCGGAGTTACAGACAGAAAGAGAAAAGCCCCAGATCTTTCAGCTCCTCCTCCAGTTTCTGCATCCGCCAATTTCCAGCCGTTTATTACCAATGGAACCGAGACACAAACCCGGACAGACCCGGGCTTCACAGTCAGGAGTTTCCGCAAACCCGGGGCTTTGAAATATGCTCTCGTTATAATTAACAGTCAGTAATATTCCGACCTAAACACAGTCTATTCTAAAACAGGAATCATCCTCAGTAACATCACCATCCTCATACACACACGGTTCCAGCATTTTACAAGCTGTCTGGGGGAATCTCCTGTGTTAAAATTGATGTTGTAAAGCGGCCTTTACCCACCAGTGTACCACCGCCACACGTCCACTCGCACCCAACGCCCCTTGCCCCCCGCGCCGACACAGGTTCGGAGATTTTGTTCTCTCTGTGATGAGAGTGAAATGGGGAAAATTCCCATTGATTTTAGCGGCTGAATTGTCGCCGCGGAGATCTGCGCATGCGCTGTTTAAACGTCCCCGGATTCGTCACCATGAGCATAAGAGCGCATGCGCAACCCCTCCCCCAACAATGGCCGAGAGCGTCATTCACTCAGTGAGCGGAATAGGGTTTAATTCAGCAGCGATCGGAGACATCACCGCCCCAGAGGGAAGTGAACAAACAGCATCTGCTTAAAGCAGCGCATCGGTTTGGAGCCGCGTCCGCAGATATGCTCAGAGATTGGCATTGAGTGTCCGGGCAGCTGAGGCGGAGGCGGCGGCTGTTTTTAATGGGCTCCCTGGAACACGAGCTGCTCCCGGAACATGGAGTGAGCGGGGGGAAGGGAGAGGCCATTCTCGAGCAGTGTCTGGACAGAGTGAGAAGAACTCGCCATTGAAGATCATTGCTGCTTTCTCTCCCCAAACCCGAGTGAAGCTTCCTGGCTTAGTTCCGGCTCCCACTGCCCCTTGTTATTGGACAGAGAATGGCGGGGGAAATAGCCGCACAGTAACAATGTTTCCAGTTACACAAAGAAGATCAATTTCAGGCACCAGGTGAGAAGTGTGAAAGAGACATTTTAAACAGTACCTGCTTGTTTCCGGGTGTACAGTTAGTTGAAAGGGAGCAGCAATTACAAATCTGACCCTTGCCAAAGTCACTCCTCCATCGGATAGTCTAATTCAAGGAGCAGTGCACAGGACGGGATGTTTCTGGACGTCATAAAATTGTTGTAAAACCGCTCAAAATAGCAGCTAAGCAGAAACAGATTGCTCCAGTACCGTGGTGGGGTCAGACACTGGTATGCTGCTAGCTTTGCTTTGTTGATTGTTCATTATAATAACACTTATTTTAAAAATACATTGATCTCTTTTGTATCTTCTACTTCACCTATTCTTCAGGTAAAGGAGTTATGTTTTCTGTGTGCACGGAAAGAATTGAAGGAACCAGATGGTTCTTCGAAACAAGGAAATGTGCAGCCTGATGGTTCCAACTCACAGTAAGTACAATATCACTCACAAAGCGCAGAGATACTGCCAGGTCTTTAGGCCAAAATGAAACAGATAGAGACCGACATAGATACCAAGATTGAGAGGCGCCCTTTCAATATAAGAGTCAAACAGAGCATTGCTGGGAGAAGTTGTTTACATTAAACCAGTACACCTGAGGACGAGATACATCAATCCCAGGGCAAAAGCACAGCCACTATTCGATTTAAATACACGATGTCATCTTGGCCACAAATTAAATACTAATTATTAACTACGTCAGACAACATTTACCCTATTGTAATATGCAGGATGAATTGCTACTAAGCACCTCAGAATGTAGAGTGAGCTACACATTAAATACCAGTTCCAAAATTTCACTAAGTGTTAGACTAGAATATTAAAGTATGAATTCTGTTTTTTTCAAACTGCAGGAATTAAATAATGGACCAGGTTTGAGATTGATGCATATAGTATCACTCGAATTTGTTCTCACAGAGATAAAAATTAAATACCACTACACAACTCGCACAGAACTACTGAATGTATCTTTAGATCATGCCTGAGATGCAGGTGAAGGACCAATACAGAAAACCCGCACAGTTGCATTCAATGGCAGAGACACATAGATCGAGAATGAACCCCACACTCACATAAAATCTAGAGACAGACATAAGAACAACAAATTCCAAATACCACATTCAACCCAGGGACTGACAAATACAGAATTAATGCTACTTTCGTATCCATTGCCATTGACTGAAAGATGTAGAATGTAGCCCAGTGTCACATACCCTACCAGAGACTGGCAAAGGTATAATAAATTCCAGAGTCTCTTATTGTACCTGAGACTGACGGCCAAAAATAAACACATTCACATCGAGCAGTAGAGATTCAAAAATACAGAATGAAGCTCATAATCCCATTCGGTATTGCACAGTGATAGGTACAAATAAACCCCCCACCCACACCCTTTACAAGGTAATGACACAGAATGAGCAGCACATTCACATACAATACCAGAAACTGACAGATATTGAATGATTCCCACCCTCAGGGTCTGCCAGATGCTGATGAAAACTGAATTAATGCACACTCACATTCAGTTTGAGAGACTGACTAACACAGAAGTATGTCCACACTCACCAAAAACTGACATACACTGCATTAATCCCACTTTACACAGGGGACCAAACCCTGAAATGCAGAAAAAAAAATCCACAGGACTACACACAGAAAAAGACAATAAGGCATAGACCAAAAGCAGTCATTTAAAGTACCACCGACTGACAGGCATAAGACAAATCTCATTCACAGACAGCAATAGATGAAGATAAAAGTAAAATCAACTTCACTGACACAATTATTTCCAGATATGGACAGCTAAAGACTGAATGCCACAGTCACATATATTAGGGTTAGAGTTAATCTCATTCTCATGTAAATTATCTGGGACCGACTGATACAGAAAAAATAACACATCCACGTGCAAGACAAGAGATGGACACATACAGATTGAATGCAACAATATTGCACTTCACAGGTAACTGAAAGGAAGCACTTGTTTTTAATAGTTCACAAGTGATATATTGAAGCAGATCGAATCCCACTGATATAGTATCAGAGAATGACATTCATATAGTTCATCCTGCACTCATACAGAGTTCCACAACTGACAGATACAAACAAAAATCAACACTTGGATACAGGACCAGAGACTGATACTTGCAGAATGAATAAATTACACATATAGTCAAAGACTGATGACTGCAGAACTGACCTTAAACTCACACTCACTTCCAGATATTGGCAGCTTCCAAATGAACTCCACATTCACTTGTAATTCTGGGGACTGACAGATGGAATGGATCACAAAATCACATTCAGTTCCATGACTGACAGGTACATAATTCATCGCATGCTCACATACAGTACCATAGGCAGACAAATACACAATTACAAATTATTTTGCATAAAGACTGACAGATACAAAGTTAAACTGATTGTCACATTCAGTACCAGAGTCTGTCAGATACAGAATATGTCCCAAATCCACATTCCAAACCAGAGACTAACAGATGCAGAATTAAGGCCATAACAACACAGCTCCAATGAATGTCAGTTACAGAATTAACCTGACAATGGATGAGAGATGGAGAGATGCAGACTGACTCTCACACTGGCTGAGTCCCAGGGGCTGATGATCACAGAATGAATCCCACAGTCACATAGAACAATGACAAACAGTGAATGTGACCACATTCACAGATCAGAGCAGAGACTGGGCAGTACAGATTGATATCAGCACTTGCATATAGAAGCAGAGACTGACAGACACATAATAAATCTCTCACACACATTCAGTTCAGCAAGTGACAGATGCAGAGAGAATCCTACACTCTCACATGGTACAAGATTAGCAGATAGAGAATGAATTCCACCATCACAAAAAGAAAAATGGAGATTGACAGATACAGAACAAACCTCTCTCATGTACAAGTCACAGAATTAGAAGGTACAGCATGAACCCCAAAGTTGCATTCAGTACCAGAAATTGCTGGAAATAGAATTATCCCCACATGATCTGAAATTGGCAGGCTTTTCAAATATGAAAATATAAGCCGGTCAGAACTTACAGTTTCTTCTACCTGGCTCTCTGATTAGTTGAGAATTGGATTGAGAAGGGTCTGTCCAATAGAAGCTACAATCTGGCTACAGGTCACCAGCCATTCATAAGAACTAGGAGCAGGAATAGGCAATTCAGCCCCTCAAGCCTGCCCCGCCATTCAATACGATCATAGCTGATCTCATTTCAGCCTCAACTCCAATTTCCTGCCCTCTCCCAATAACCTTTCAACCTGTTACTAATTTAAAAATCTGTCTATCTCCTCCTTAAACTTATTCAGCATCCCGGCATCCACTGCACTCTGAGGTAGTAAATTCCACAGATTCACGACCCTTTGAGAAAAGTAATTCCTCCTCATCCCTGATTTAAATCTACCACCCCTTAGCCTAAAATTATGGCCTCTCATGTTAGAATCCCCCACAAGGGGAAACATCCACTCCACATCTACTTTTTCTATCCCCTTTAGCATCTTATATACCTCAAATAGATCTCCTCTCATCCTTCTAAACTCTAGCGAGTATAGGCCTAAACTGCTCAATCTCTTCTCATAAGGCAAGCCCTGCATCTCTGGGATCAATCTAGTGAACCCCCTCTGAACTGCCTCCAATGAAACTACATCCTTTCTCAAGTAAGGGGACCAAAACTGTGCACAGCACTCCAGGTGCGGCCTCACCAATGCCTTGTACAGTTGCAACAACACCTCCCTATTTTAACACTCGATTCCTTTAGCAATAAATGCCAAAATTCCATTCTCCTTCCTTATTACCTGCTGTACCTGTATACTAGCTTTCAGCGATTCATGCACGAGGACACCCAGGTCCCTCTGCACTGAAGCATTCTGAAGTTTCTCTCCCTTTAAATAACAAGTCACCTTTTTATTTTTCCAACCAAAGTGGATAACCTCACACTTATCCACGTTAAACTCCAACTGCTAAATTTTGGCCCATTCACCTAACCTGTCCATATCCATTTGTAAATTTCTTATTTCTTCATTACAACTTACTTTCCCACCTATTTTGGTGTCACCTGCAAATTTAGCTATAGTACCTTCTATTCCTGAATCCAAGTCATTAATATAGATTGCAAATAGTTGGGGCCCAAGGACCGAACCCTGTGGCACCCCACTAGTTACAGCTTGCCATCCAGAAAAAGACCCATATATCCCAACTCCTTACTTTCTGTTGGTTAGCCAATCCTCTATCCAAACTACTATATTACCCTAACTCCGTGTGATCTTATCTTGTGTATTAATCTTTTGTGTGGCTCCTTATCATTGTCTTGTGGAAGTCCAGATATACTACATCTACACAATCCCCATTATCCATTTTGCTTGTCACATCTTCAATGAACCCTAGCAAATTAGTCAAACATGATTTAATCTTCAGAAAACCATGCTGACTCTGATGGATTCCAAATACCCCATTACTACTTCCTTAATAATAGATTCCAACAATTTCCCAGTGACAGACGTTAAACTAACTGGTCTATAGTTTCCTACTTTCTGTCTCACCCCCCACTTTTTGAATAAGGGTATTAAATTAGCATTTTTCCAATTCACTGGATCCTTTCCAGAATCCAGGGAATTTTGGAATATTATTACCAATGCATCCATTATCTCTGCTGCCACTTCCTTTAAGACCCTGAGATGTAGGCCATCAGGTCCTGGGGACTTGTCACTCTTTAGTCCCAATAGTTTGCTCAGTACTTTTTCTCCAGTGATGGTGATAGTTTGAAGTTCCTCCTCTATACCCTCTGCTCTACCTATCACTATTGGGGTGGTACTAGTGTCCTCTACCATGAAAACTGAGGGAAAATATTGATTAAGTGTCTCTGCCATTTCTGCGTTCCCCACTATTAACTCCCCAGTCTCATCCTCCAAGGGATCAAGATTCACTTTAGCTAATCTCTTTCATTTTATATACTTGCAGAAACTTTTGCTATCAGTTTTTACATTTTGCGCTAGTTTTCTTTCATAATTTACCATTGTTCTTTTTATTATCTTTTTAGTAATCCTTTGTTGATCTTTAAAAGTTTCCCAATCTTCCAGCCTGCCTCTGACCTTTGCAATTTGGTATGCCTTAGTTTTTGCCTTTACGTTATTTTTAACTTCCTTGCTTAACCATGGATGGTTTTTCCCCCTCTTACAATCTTTCTTCCTCTTTGGAATATATTTTACTTCGGAGGAATTGAATATCTCCTTAAATATCTGCCACTCTTCATCAACTGTCCTACATTGTAGTCTTCCTGCCCAGTCCACTAGGGTCAAATCTGTCCTCATGCCTATGTAGTTACCTTTGTTTAACTCCAGAACACTAGTGTGGGACTCAAGTTTCTCGCTCTCAAACTGAACTTGAAATTCTAGCATGCTATGATCACTCTACTGGAGTGCATCCTATATTCTGAACATTAATCTCATTACTAAAACCAAATCGAGAGTAGACTGCTCCCTGGTTCGTTCCACAACATATTGCTTCAAGAAACAATCCCTAATACACTCTATGAACTCTCCCTTGAGGCTACCCTTGCCAATTTGATTAGCCCAGTCTATATGCATATTAAAATCACCCATGATTATTGCCGTGCCTTTCTTACATGCTCCCAGTATTTCATGGTTTATTGTGTGTCTTACTGCTGAACTACTGTTTGGGGACCTATTGATTACTCCCACCAGGGACTTCTTTCCATTGCTATTTCTTATTTCTACCCAGACTGACTCTACGTCTTGCTCTCCAGTGCCTACATCATTCCTCACTATAGCACTGATCTCTTCCTTTACTAACAAAGCTACACCACCTCCTTTTCCTTCCTGCCTATCCTTCCAAAACACTGAGTACCCTTGGATATTCAGCTCCCAAACCTGTTCTCCCTGTAACCACATCTCAGTAATCGCCACCAAGTCATACCTATTTATCTCTATTTGCGCTTTTAACTCATTAGTTTTATTCCGAATGCTACACACATTCAGATACAAAGCCTTTAAGTTTGCCCTGTTGTCAATTTTCCCTACTCTTATTTGATTCTTCGGTACAATATGATGTTCACACACTCTGTCCCTTCCTTTCACTTTTTGGAACAATCAGCCTCGTCACTAACCTGCATTCTTACCCTCTCCTTAAACTTTGCTCTTTTATATTTCCATGCAACTGAACCCTCCCCGCTCACTATTTAGTTTAAAGCCCCATCTACAACCCTAGTTATATGATTCACCAGGACACTGGTCCCAGCCTGATTAAAGTGGAGCTGATCCGAATGGAATAGCTCCCTCTTTCCCCAGTACTAGTGACAATGTCCCATGAATTCGAACCCATTTCTCCCACACCAATCTTTGAGCCACACATTCACCTCTTTAATCTTATTGACCTGATGCCAATTAGCTCGTGGCTCAGGTAGGAATCCGGAGATTATTACCTTTTTGGTTCTGCTTTTTAATTTAGCTGCTTGTATTCCCTCAGCAGAACCTCTTTCCTTGTTCTACCAATATCGTTGGTACCTACATGGACCACAACAAGTGGATCTTTCCCTACCCACTCCAAGTTCCTCTGCAGCCCAGATGAGACATCCCTAACCCTGGCACCAGGTAGGCAACACAGCCTTCGGGACTCTCGATCCTGGCTACAGAGAACAGTATCTATTCCCCTAACTATACTATCCCTGATTGCAACTACATTTCTCTTTTCTCCCCCCACTTGAATGTCTCCCTGTGCCATGGTGCTATGGTCAGTTTGCTCATCCTCCCTCCAGTCCCCGCTCTCATCCACACAGGGAGCAAGAATCTCAAACCTGTTGGATAAGGGCAAGAGTTGAGGCTTCTGCAGTGCTACTTCCTGGACCCCTCCACCTGCCTCACTCATAGTCACACCCTCCTGTCCCTGACCAATGGCCGAATGTATGGTAGTTAATCTAAGGTGTGTGACTGTCTCCTGAGCGTCCAGGTAACTCTCCCCCTCCCTGATGTGTCGCAGTGTCTGAAGCCCAGACTTTAGCTCATCAACTCTGAGCCAGAGTTCCTCAAGCAACCAACATTTGCTACAGATGTGGTCATGAGGAACCACAATGGGGTCCAACAGCAACCACACCACACAGCTACAACACATCGCCTGGCACTGCATCTCTATTTTATTTAATTAGTTTTTCAATTTGTTGTTAAATTTCCTACTGGTCTTTAATTTATCAATCTGTAAAATATTTCTCCTATTTACCTTTCACCTGAAAGCAAGTTAGAATAGAGAATCAAAATACACTTTTTAAAATCAACTGGAACTCGCTGTCTCTGCTGAGTTGAAGCTGAAGTGTTAGACCTCCGATCCTGGGCCCCAGTAGTCACCTTTAATCTGAAATCAACTTAGAATAGGTAGTTCAAACTAGCAGTTACTCACCATCCAATGAACATACGGTTTTCCTATGCTGTCACTCTTTGTTTTTATTTCACTCGACGACAGTGACTGCAGAGGACACTCTTCCCAGACTGCTTCCCGGTGACGGTGACTGCAGAGGACACTCTTCCCAGACTGCTTCCCGGTGACGGTGACTGCAGAGGGCACTCTTCCCAGACTGCTTCCCGGTGACGGTGACTGCAGAGGACACTCTTCCCAGACTGCTTCCCGGCGACGGTGAGTGCAGAGGACGCTCTTCCCAGACTGCTTCCCGGCGACGGTGATTGCAGAGGACGCTCTTCCCAGACTGCTTCCCGGCGACAGTGACTGCAGAGGATACTCTTCCCAGACTGCTTCCCGGCGATGGTGACTGCAGAGGGCACTCTTCCCAGACTGCTTTCCAGTGACGGTGACTGCAGAGGACACTCTTCCCAGACTGCTACCCGGCCATTGGGAATGCAGAGGGCACTCTTCCCAGATCATTCATAATGGTTATTAATAGAGAGATTAAACTAATAAAATCAGTATCTTCTTCCTCACCTGTACTTGAATTCTAAAATATACTTTTTTCCAACAGGGAAATAATTGAAGGAACCAGAATAAATGTGATGTTTCCTCCAGACAAATTAAAATGAAGATTCCCGCCAGCTCCTCACACACAGTATGTGCATTATCACTAACAGAGCACAGAGACACAGACAGGTCATCAGTTTCACAGTCTCAGACAGCATAAATACTTCCAAAGTCATTTTCCATCAATGAATCAAACGGAGCAGGAGAGATAGACATTGTATCCATGTCACCCAAACTCAGTCCTGCAGATGGGAGTGTCCATAAATCCCAGTCCAAATTCTCACCCGCTATTAAATTCTCACTGGGTCAATCCCACAGTCGTGCTGCCTTCGCTACAAATTAAACATCTGATAAAACTGACATGTTTCCAGTTACAAGCTTACAGGCTTAACCTTAATGATGTTCACTGAGATTCATGTTCATTGCGAGCCCAAAATTCACACACATCATGGATTTATAAATTGCACTATTAATTCCCATAGTGTGTCCTGACATATACCTGAGATACAAGTTCAAATCTCAAGCACATTATCAGTTTGAGATATTCTGAAAGCTAGTATAACCTGAGACAGAAATTCAGATTCTAGTTTAAAATTCACCCTTATTATGAAACTAAAAGATACAATATTAATTTGATGAATATGAACTGAGCTATAGATTACATACTAATCCTCCATCCTCACACAGTGTCAAATGGAAATACTGTAACAATTCCAGACTGAGCTCCATTTTACATCCATGTCAAAGTTCTTACTCAGAATCAGACTGAATGTCACAGATCAAATCGATTAGTACAACTTGAGTTACACTTGCACACCGATCCAGTATCAGATTAAAGGATTCATTATCTTTCCCAATTGTGTTCAAAGTGACAGATTTAATATTGGGCCAAAACTCCCACATATCGTTTGCTTAAGCCTACCACATTAGTGGCCTGTGGCTGTGCTGGAAATTTATTTACAATTAACCAAATCTTACAAACAGTCCCAAACACTAAAGGTTACACAATGAATTCTCTACTCACCCAGAGTACCAGTGAGCAATTATCAAACACATGTTCAGTGCCGGATGTTGAGAGACACAGACTGTTTACTGCACTCACTCACAATATTTCAGTGTGAGTGATATCAAATTATTCTGACACACCAATTATCCCACTGAGAGATTGTAGAAAGGGTTCAAGAGCCACAGAGAATAACAGGTGCTGACGGAAACAAATGGAAGTCTACATGCACATGCACATACACACACACGCATGCACATTGTTATGTAAGTTGGGAATCATATGTATATTTCAGTCCCTCATGCTATTTGTGAGCATGAGATTCATTCTGTATCTGCCAGTGGGATTAATTCTTTATCTGTCAGTGTCTGCTACTGTATGAAATTGTGGGATTCAATTGGTGTATTTCATTCACTTCCACATACAATACCAGTGAATGAAATATACCAATTGAATCCCACAATTTCATACAGTAGCAGACACTCACAGATACAGAATTAATCCCACTGATGATACAGAATGAATCTCATGCTCACAAACAGCATGAGGGACTGAAGGATTCATATGATTCCCAACCTACATACAATACAACAGGCAAAGAATGCCATCGACAGACCCAGAATTAAACCCAGGCTCACACATTAGGACAGCCTGACAGATATATATGATTGCCATGCTCATAAACATGAGACATTCAGATATAAAATCAGCCCCAATTTCTTTATAGTGCCAGAGAATGAAATGTGCAATATAGACTCTACACACATCTCCTCCCCTATTGACAGACCAGAATGCCTGCCAAACTCAAACACAGCTCCAGAGAATAACAAATGCAGACTGAAACTACACTCCCACGGAATGCAAGAGACATTCAGATTCATAATGGTTTCCACATTCACATACAGTAGCACTGACTGGCAAAGAGTGAAACACATGCACACTCACAAACCACCATCACCATTAAGAAATTCAGATTGAGTCCCGTTCAATACCAGAAAGTGACTGATCGAACACATCCGTTGCATACGTCCCATTCCACTGTCAGGGTCAAGGCGTGACCCAACACTCATGCAGTACCTGGAAATGCAAGATACAGGCTGACTATGACACAGATATATTGTACCAGGTATCGACAAATGCAGAATGGATGCAACATTCACCTACAGTTTCACGGAGAATGTATCCACACTCACATACAGTAACCAAGACTGACAGGTCCAGCGTGCCTTTCACACAGCACCTGTGAGTAACAGACACAGAATGAATCCCACATTCACAAGTTGGATCAGAGAAGGGCCGATAAGAATGTATCTCACATTCACACACAACATATTGACGGCTTTAGCACAACATTATAATTACTGCTTGTATAGCAAAATATAATAAAAGGTCATATCCACCGTTAGTAATTCTAAGACCTTCTCTTCCCCTCTTAATATAATGTGAACAATTCTTGCCTGTTGTGTCCATCTCTGATCTGTAAACTTCGACCTAGCAGAGTGTGCTGACATCTACTGGCCACAGCCTAGAACTGCAACAGAGCGGAGGGAATTAACATGAACTATTGGTGTTGCAGATTCAGGTCAATGTGAGGAAGTAGTGATGGGATGTGACAGGGTCGACATAGAGTTGTAAGTATTAAATCCAATAAAAAAATCAATATAACTTATTTCTCATGGAATCTGTAGAATGTGGGACTTGTTGTCGTCTTGAGCAGTTCAATCAATGAGCACAGCTGTATTTAAGGGAAAGATAGGTAAGTACAGGAGGGAGAATGGATTTCATGGACCAGCAGATAATGGTACATGAAGTATTCTGGGTGGAGAATCTTGTGGAATAATGTACCAATTAGACCAGATGGCCCAATGAAGTATATTCTGGGTAGAATGAATACCGATTTCCAAAGTGTCTCAGAGACTTACAGATACATAATGAATCTCACACTCATAGTGCACCACAGACAACAATACAGACTGAATCATACACTCACACACATCCCTAGAGACTGACAGATACAAAATGACTCAGACACTCAAATTCTTTGCCAGAGGTATAGTGAGACAGAATGAATGCTACACTTAAATACATACAAGCTTAGAATAGTTGCAGCACAGCAAGAGGCCATTCGGCACTTCATGTCCGTGGTCTTTCTCCACCAGAGCCACTCAGCTACTTCTGATCCCCAGCCCTCTCACCACAGCCTGTCAAACCTTTTTTCTTCAGGTGCTTATCCAATTCCCTCTTGACACCCCCAAATTCTCCTGTCTTTAGCATACTCTCAGGCAGTGAATTGCAGACCCTAATGGTTTCCTGCATTAAAAAAAAATCCTGATGCCTCCATTAGTACTTTTGCCAACCACCATAAATCGATGCCCACTGCCCACAGGATCATTTTATCATTATCTACATTGTCTAGAACACTTACTATTTCGAACACTTCTACCAAATCTCCTCACAGCTTTCTCTTTTCGAAGGAGAGTAACCACAACTTCTTCAATCTATCCATGTAACTAAAGCCCCTCATCCTTACAAACATTCTTATAAACCCTTTCTGCACTCTTCATAAAATCTTCACGTATTTCCAAAGGTTTGGTGCCGAAAATTAGGCTAATACTAGTGTCTGTGTGACATCTTTCTGAATCTGTGCAAGGGAGCCTGTATCTGTCTGATCTCACTTGGTGTGGGAGGAGTTGTAAGGATCAGGATAGGAACTGTCTGCACAGGCAGTCCTTTTCCATAGGCACACGTGTATGTTAGAGACCGACATGTACACCTCATATCCGACACAGACACAGTGCAAGGGCCAGGCAGACATAAAATTTATCCCACAGTAACAACCAATAATACAATGGAAATATAAAAGCAAAATATTCTGGATTCTGGAAATCTGAAATAAACACAGGAAACGCTGGAAATACACAGCAAATCTGGAAGTACCTCTGCCTTCAGGTCATGACACTTTGTTGGAACTTGGAACGGTGAGAAATGTGACAGATTTATGTAGAAATTGTCACTTAGGAATACAGAACTTGAGTATTCCTGAAAAAAAGAGACATGACGTCGATTTTTTTTGTCTTTCCCTCTTCAGTGTTAATGGGATCCAAATCAGTTGGTGAAGCCGAAAGTAAGACACAGAGTTCGTATTTATCGAGAGATTTTATTTACTTGTTTAGTCTCACAGCTCTGCTGCTTCACAACCCTATTTCCCAGCTATCCCCTATGTATATGTGCTCAACGACAAATAGTACTTTATTTTCTCAAGCTAAGCAATGCAATTGATATTATGTTAACAAACCTTAAATAACTCATTGAAAATACATTAACTTTCAGAGCAGATACAATTATACCAAATCTCAAAGGGAACAAAAACTTATACTGCATGAGAAGGGGGTGCTGATTGGTTGACAAGTATTCACTGATTGGTAGAGGCTTTGCCACGGGAATGCAACAGGGAAGAGTTAACTGCCAAACTTTTGTCTTATTTCAAACAGCCAAGTCGACTCTGATTGCTCCAGGCATTTCCCTGGGAAGGAATCAGGGAATGATTATCCACCAAGCTTTTCTTCAGTTGCAGGAAGTGCAATGCGTGGACATGTTCATTTTGCTTGCCAAGGTAGTGGCCTGTGTGTGAAGAAATGTATCCCCGAGCATGTGTAAGTGAGGCACACAGCGAGCTCGACAGATAATCTTCAATTGCTTGTTAGGAACTATGTATAATTTTTAATGAGTGTGTGTGTATATATATATATATATATATATTTATATAATGTGTTTAGATAGATAGTGTGTGTGCATTTTTTGTGTCAGAAATGTAGAGTTGTTCCAGTTTCACAAGTTTTTTTTATAAATTAGCCTTGGGACTTAGAAGCCTGGGTGGATCCCTGACTGACAGGTCAGTAAAGGGGTTAGATGTTTAGTGATTTTGGGGAAAAAAGAAACACACAATAGAAAAAAAAACTGGGCTGCTGCCTACCGACAGTGTTCAAGTGACACAGAGACAGAGAAAGAGAGGGACGAGTTCAATGTGCATCAAAGAGTTAAGCAGGGATTTTTTAGGCTCTTGAGAAGAGAAAAGTACAAGGCTACTGGGACAATAGTTAACTGCAGAGTCAGTTATAGGACTCATTGTCGTGATCAGTTCGGTGGTGTTGCTACTGAAACAGTGAGTATAAAGTGCAGTTATTTTGGGTGAGATAAGTCTTAGTTGAGAAGGATCAAGTGAATACTCAAGAATTCACCACAAGAAAACACTTTGCACGTGTGCCAGTCCCAAGCAAGAAGCCTTTGTGACAAGCCCGTGGTAACTCTTCACTGGTTTATCCATCTGTAAAGATATTGCTGGGCAAAGGAATATTGGGAAATTGAATCAACTTCTTTTGTTGGTATTGAGATCTTTCTGACTGTGTTGTCCGGTTGTTTTGATAAATATTTTATTCTTTGTGTTCAAAGTTCATGAGCAAATACCTGTGAATTTCTTAAGAAACTTTTCTCACATCCTACACATGTTGGGTTCTATCAGGCCAGGTTTCACTCAAGGAACTGACTTATCCAGTTTTACCATCAGCCGGATTGTAACAGATGTTCGTGTAATTCTTAGCACAATCAGGATTGGTCAGTAAGTATTGTCCTTCTGTGAATTCACATCCAATGTTGGACACTATTTTCTGAGCTTTTCAAGCAGGATCTTGGTGAGTATGCTCAGTACTTTGCCTGTTGTGAACAGCTGAAGGCCTAAGCTGTTTGATACGATCCAACAGCCATTGGGGCAAATGTCCACAGACGTCACATCACACTGACACTGAAACTCATACACAACATTAGTCATTTGTGTTGTTGGCAGAACATATTTTTAGTTTTGACAGCAGCATCCTGTTAGTGGAGAATGTCACTGGTGTTGCTACTGCATAGTAGCATTGTGAAACAGGTAGCTCTATTAGTTGTTCACGCTTTTGAGATACCTTAACCATTCCAGGGATATGTGAGGTAGACTGGACACTTTTCAGAACAGACTTTTCAGAACGGGCTTAGGCCCATTGTTGAGTTTGTGTGATATACAGTGAGCAATTATTTGATCGATGGAGCCATTATTCAGCAAGATAGCTTTGAAGTGCCTGATTTTGGCATCATGTTGCATGATTAGCAAATGGCCTGGTCCCTACCTATCAGTTTGCCGACAGGACCTACCTTATACCGCATGGAACTGTAGGAATCCCAACAGTGGCGGTGGGCTAGCAGCAGACAGTAGTAGAGAATGCATTGGCAGATTTCTCAAGTAGTACATTGAGGAAAGGGTCTCATTTGACTGGTCAATTTCAATGAGAATAGAGCAGGTTAGAGCACATTAAGGTGTCACAGGAATGTTTTACATGTAGCTGCAGATGCAGATATAGAAAACACGTAACTTGTGTATCAGAAAAAGGAAAGGGATAGGATTTTAGGGGTCATTTCCTGAAGATACATTTCTCGTGGAAATTGGCAAAGATGTTTACAAGAGCTGGGCCTAGAGGGTATCCCATGGCAACATTATCTCTTTGGGCATACATGGTGCCATTAAAACTGAAATGAACTGCATGAGTTGCTGAGTTCATATGTTTATTGAATACAGATTCAGGCAATGGCAGTGAGACTAGATCATCATGAAATAATGACATGGTGCATATGTGAATGGCTTCCTTGAGTGGTACATTAATCAAGAGGCTAGCAAAGTTAAACAAGCAACAAGCACATGCAAACGCCATTGCTATCAATATGCAAATCCTGTATGGGCTTCACAAAGGAGAAGAATCCCTTCACCGTGTATGTGGAAAACTCGCTCAGAACTGTTTGTAGCAACTCACTCAGCAATTTGGCCAATTCATGTTGTGAAGAATCAGTCAGAGATGAGATAGGATGTAAAGGAACATCACTTTTCTGTGTCTTTGGCAACCCATGCATACGTGCACACAGTGAACCATGTGGGCAAACCCTACCATATACTCCACCAGGCAGTTCATTACTCCACGTTCTCATTCCGTGATTGGACAACACTTAATAAACAATCACAATTGTGCTAAGGATTACACCTGCAGTGTGAACTAGGGAACACAGTTTATAAAATAATGGGTCCCCTACTCACGATGGAGATGAGGAGTAATTTATTTTCAGTGGATCATTGGCCTTTGAATTATCTTCCCCAGAGAGCAGTGCACGCTCGATAATTGAATATATTCCAGGCTGAGCTGCACAGGTTCGACGAGGGAGTCAAGGGTTGCAGGAGGCAGGCAGGAAAGTGGAGTTGAGGGTACAATCAGATCAGCCATGATCGTGTTTAATGGCAGAATAGGCTCGAAGGGCTGAATGACCTGCAGCTGCTCAAATCTCTAATGTTCTTCAAACTGTAACTTCTGTCCCCATTTTGACTCCTTTTTTTCACATTTGGTTTTAACCTCATTTTTCTGTTGCGTTTGCTTTCGGGTGGCAGCTTCTCCTCATTTTTCCATTCGCACCTCTTTTCGACACATCTCAGTTTTTTGTTACTTGTTCCTTTAACTCTTCCTTTTGCCTTGCAGCATCAATTCTTTCGTCATTTAATCTCTCCTGCCATGTAGAGCTTCAGCCATCCCCTCTGCCTCCACAGCCTCCCTTTCAGTGACTGTCCATTTGTTGGTAACAGCCTTCAGTGTTACCTTGTGTTACCTGCTAATCTTTTCTCATACAATCTCTCTGCTGTTCAAGTTTACTTTTTGAGTTCTCCTCTGTACTTCCTGTATTCTGCTTGGTTCCCTAATTTATTATGAATCTGACGTCTATCATTAGCCTGTTTTTGGATTTCCAGCAGAGCACAGGATGTGTAGTCAACAGCTCTCAGCTATCCCGTTATTACAATGAAATGAGCTGCCTGTTTAATTAAAGTTTTCGTTATTTAGAATGTTCTGTTCCTTCCTGCTTGTATCTTTGCTGTTGTCTCTCGGTTTAATTTACACAGCAGCTCATTCTCCCTCTACACCTAATCTCCACTTTCAACAAATCCACATTATAAACTCTTCACTCTGCAATTAACTTTTTCTGTGTTTGAGCTCCCAGGTCAATTGAGTTCTTGGTTGTAATTTCATTGTCCCACTTAATTTACCTGAAAGCAACGTTTGTGTTTGAATTATCAACTCATTTGTACTGTAATTATAATTTATATGAATTCCATCTTGCAACAAACTGGAAGTTTTCAATTTAAAATCTAGAGATGACTGACTTGTTGTGCAAAGACCTGTCTATTCGACTTAGTTCAATAAATCCTGTCCTGAACAGATTGCTTTATCCAGGCAATATCTCTACTTGGTCAACTGATGGTGCACGGAGCTCTCAGCTTTTACTCATTCATCTTCACGGGAGTTGATCCAGTTTCAATGTCAACTTGTTCGCTGGTGTCGATTTACTCGGATTCTTCACCTGATTTCTCTCCTGTCCAAGGAAGTTCTCTGAGCAGAGTTCTCAATAATAACTGGACTATTCCTCACAGAATTTCAGCCTAAATGATTTTTGAACTATTTTATGAAAGAATTTAGTTTTGTACATTCCTCCCTAGCTCTCCTCATGGTTAGGCAGAAAGTGTTACTGCTGTGTTGGCAAGTAGACGACTGATTTATTTGAAAAATCATTGTGACAGGATTTTGGATTTGAACAAGTCACAAACCTGGTGGTGATGCATTGTGGCCCCATCTGTCACGTGACCTGCCAGGGAATGACCTCATAATTGCCCCAGTCCTGTTGCTGTGGATTGGGCGATTTGTTAAAAACTTTCAGTGGGGCTGATTTTGTCGCATTTGCCTATGAAAGATAAGTGTATGTCCCCAAAACCCGTGCCAGAATTTGTGTGTAACAAAGAAGGTTGATACTCCAGTACTGTATATCTTAATGCAAATAGGCTTATTGCAAGATATACCGTTTAGTACTGAGGGAGGGCTGCACTAATGTAGGTGCTGTCTTTAAATAATGATGATAAAACAAGGCCATGCCCAACCTCTTATTTTATCCTAAGTGACCCCATGGCGCTGTGCCAAAGACACACGAGCAGTGGAGTTATTCCCCCGAGACTCAATCATCATCCCAAAGCATGTTCACATTGTTGTTTGTGGGTGTTTCCTGTGCAGAAATTAGCTGCCCCTTTGTGACAGAAAGTGTCTGTTCATTTTTCCTGCATCAGTTTCAGTTTTGCTCCAGAAAACATGAAATCTGACTTCAAACTCAACTCAGGTGGGGCTCAAAATGACAAGAAATCCGTCAGCAATGAAGGGTACAGGCGTTAATTGATCAGAGTGTGTGAGGGACTGTTATGACGTTGCAGAAGATATGGACCAAATCCTGGAGGGATAGTTGGTCGTGTTGTCACAAGGGTTTTGCAATTTGTATTTATTACGAGATGTGTGCACTGAATTCAGAAGCAACATGCCTGCCAGGACATTTAGAAATTTTTAAAAAATGATAATAATATCTTGTTAAAGATAAAAGATGTCAAGCACATACATAAGACTACAAATAGCGCTATAACTCCTCAAGTTACTCATTAACTTGACCCCCTCAGTTACACACCCTTAAAGGTCCGAAATAGATTTTAGAATTAAAGCAGACTCAGCAAGTTAACACAGTATCCTGGACAATGGAATGCCATATGGCTTTTCTTCAACTCCCGTTTAGTTAGACAGCAGACTTACGCCAAAATGCTGGAGGCTTCATTGAGGCCATTTCACACACTCCTGTTAGATCTTACATGGCCTTTTTCAACATAACCTTTCATTCTCCTTTATATGTGTTTCTCTCTTCTTGATGTGTAAATTCTATAGACCCAGATATTGATGAAATTGTATCTTCTTCACAATATTAAAACACTCCCATATCGCCACTATTTCCAGTAACCTTTGGGAAAAATAAACATGTTCCTTAGCTTTGCTTATCCGGCTAGTTGAAAACAGACTGAGATATCGTTGAAATCCAAATATCCCTTCATTTATCTAAAAATGCAAATTCCCTTCACACCTTACATGCTAATCTAGGTTCCATGTTTACTCATTAGCATGTCAAGCACCCAGCTTCTTTTGATGAGTTAAACTTGACTCCAAATGTAATTACATTACACACAGACAGACCCAATTATACTAACCCCATAAAATTACTTCGCAATAAACCAGAAAATTATTATGAAACTGTTATACTTGCTTGACAGGAACTAATGCTTTCTGTGAAAAGCATTAATTTCAATAAATGAATATCCTCGGTGTACCACTCCTGGCTAATCCTAAGCAATAACTGGTGGGAGGTTTTTAAAGTGATGAAAGATTTCCTAGCGCTCCTGAAGAAGCACAGTGATTTCTCTTGCTGCCCTGACCAACATCCCTGACTCAATAACACCACCAAAAACAGCTGCACATAAAGAACTAACGGAAGGGTCAATGTTTAATATAGAAAACCATACCCATTCCAGATTTCCAAAAGGACACATTAATCTTCAGAAAACATTCTGCATCAACTTCAATATCTGATCATTGAGAAACAGGTGTCTCCTCCCGCTTGGCTTCATTATGTGCAGAAATTGGAATTGTTTTGTTTCACAAGCTCATGAAAGTACCTGGGAGCAGTTTACTGTGTTTCAATGAGAAATTGTCATCTGATATTTAAAAAATGAATACAGAAAATGCTTGTAACATGGAGCAGGTTTGTTCATCACAGGATTAATACAAGCTCACTTCTCCATCCAATGAATGAGGCACGTCGATATTGAGAGAATATTAACAGAGAGGAAAACAACTGCTTTCTAATTCTGCTCCCCTGCTGACTATTCCCAAAATCACCATGGAAGTGGGGCAATAGACCGATTTCAATTTCCAAATGCTGATCAAAGGATTGTCAGCTAGTAAAATGTGGGAAATGCAGGTTGGAGAGGATAATTTTCTTCCTGCAGCATTTCCTGGGTGACGAGTTGTGTGTGGAATTATAGCTCAGCACTAGAGATTGTCAATGTTGAGAGAATAATGGGACCAACAAGTGATGACACCTCATTTCAGTTCCTTCCAGATTTAGTTTTTCTTTATGAATTCGGGGTGGAGGAACAAAAGTAAAGTGTTCTTCCCCCAAGTTTGTCCTGCCATTTAATGAACTCATGACTGGTCTGTCTTTTTGCTCCATTTATCCCTCTTCATTTCATAATACTTAAAACACTTAACAAACAAGAGCTATCGATGTCAGTTTGGAACTTTTCGGTTGACCCCCAGCGTTTACAGTTGTTTGGGGGAGGGAGTTTCTACCATCCTTTGTGTGAAGACGTACTTCCTGAAATTACCTTTGAAAGGCTTCATTCTGATTTAAAGGTTAAGCCCCCTTGTTAAGGGCACCACCCCCACCTCCGGCCCCAACCTCCCGTCGCACCAGAGGTAACAGTTTCCCTCTATCTACCCTGTCAAATCATTCACGCACGGTAAACATCTCAGTTGGATCACCCCTTAGTCTCTGATATTCACGGCATTACAATACTAGTGTTTACAATCTGTCCTCGTCATTTGAATCTGGTATCACTCTGATGAAATTCTGCTGCCCCCACTCCAAGGCCAATCTAACATCCCTTAGGTCTGTTGTCAGGAACAGAATGCATTGATCTAAACAGGGTTTTATACAACTGTAATATGATTCCCAATACTTCGTATTCTATTAGTCTTAGATATTATTTTTATCTTCCTGTCCACGAGCTTTTAATGATGTCTGTTCATCTCTCTTGGCTCCTCCACAGTTTCGAGAATCTCACCACAAAATTAAACAACCTTTTCTATATATTATAGGTTTAATTAGATGGCCCTTCACTTTAAAGCTTATTTGCTAAAACTTGCTCACTCACTGAACTTATCAAGAAAATGTCAAACTAAATGTGTTCCGCAAGGACAATGTTATTTTTTTCTGCTCCATCGCCATTACCTTTTCCAGCTGCTCTTTCAGCCACGGTAAATCTGGAGAATGAAAGGGAAGGAATAGTCCTTCTCCTTTTCCTGAATCCTATTTGTTCATCATTCCAATAAAATCTGGGGAAAGGACTGTAATAGCTCACTATCAATTTTGATTAACTCTGAAATAGTCCATTGAAAAAATTTATTCTAGGTATTTGGCCTTCGCTGGTTTGGACAGCAATTATTGTCCATCCCTAATTGCCCTTGAGAATGTGGTGGTGACCTGCCTTCTTGAACCTCTGCAGTCCATGTGGTGTAGGTACGTCCCCAGTGCTGTCAGGAAGGGAGTTCTAGGATTTTTACCAGCGATATTGAAGGAACAGCAATATATTTACAATTCATGGTTTGAAGGGGAATTTCCAGGTGGTGGTGTTCCCATCTTTCTGCTGACCATGCCCTTCTACATGGTAGTGGTCCAGGGTCTAGATGGTGCTGTCGAAGGAGTCTTGCTGAGTTCCTGCAGTGCACCTTGAACATGGTACACACTGCTGCTACTGTGCGTCGGTGGTGGAGGGAATGAATGTTTTTGGATGTGGTCTCCATCATGCGAGCTGCTGTGTCTTAGATGGTGTAAAGCTTCTTGGGTGGTGTGGGATCTGCACTCATCCAGGCAAGTGGGGAGCATTCAATCACACTCCTGACTTGTGCCTTTTAGATGGTAGACAGTCTTTGCGGAGCCTGGACGTGTGTTACTCGTCACACGATTCCTAGCCTCTGACCTGCTATTGAAGCCATAATATTTATATTGCTATTCCAGTTCAGTTTCTTGTCAATGGTAACTCCCAGGATGCTGATAGAGGGGGATTCAGTGATGCTAATGCCAGTAAACATCAAGGTAATAGTTGGATTCTTACTTTTTGGAGATGATTATTGCCTGACACTTGTGTGGCGCAAATGTTACTTGACAGTTGTCATCTCCAGTGAGACATTGACAACCATCCGATTCCAGGCCTTTTTTATGTGAAACCTACTCAAACAGGAAGAAGCAATTAACTAAAAATATCCAATAACTTGATTCGAACCCACGTGTGAAAAGCACAATGGTTTCACAATCCCTCATCTTAACATCCCCTCAGACCCGATCCTAGCTTTAAGTCATGGCCTCGTATCCTTTTTCCCAGCCGTGAAGAGTTAGCAAGAAGGTTCTGAAAGTGCAGCCAGGTGTGCAATGTTGGAAATGCGGCTCCAGTAAGCAGGAAAAAAATGTATCACGTCAAGTCAGGAACTGTTTGGAATGGAGCAGTGTGAAACATTTCTCCACGATTTATTTTTTATCTAATCATTGGTTTTCAAACATTCCATCAATGGGAAAAATATCGCTTAATGTGTATAAGAAATGAATACCTGGGCTGATATTAAATACATCGGCTAATCTTAAATATCTGTGCTAAATCTCCCCTTAACATTCTCTCCAATAAGAGCATCTCCAGTTTGTATTTTTCAGTCCATCCACATATGGAATCCCTCACCACTGATCCAATTCCAGAAAATTTCCACTGTATGCTCTCCAAGGACTTGATGTTGTTCCTAAACCCCTCACCAAGATCTTATATTCCACATTACAACGTGTTACCCCTCCAATTCTTTGAATCCTATCAATCCGCATTATTTTTATAAACTTAGCTAATGATTCCTTATACATGAAGGCAGGCTTCCTTCAACATTAATCTCCTTAAAGATTTGGAAAAATGACCTTCCAATCTCCAATGAATAAATCCTAATGAAATTCTCCAGTCAGCCAATGAACAGCCCGCCTCCTTCATTCCACTTATTGTTACTTCTATTTTCACTGATCCCACTTCTTCAGCACAAATGCTTCGCTCCTCTCCTTTAAACCCTCTTCAATAAGAGGGCACAAATCCGCCATCGACAATTTGCAAATGACTTCTTTAACATATAACTCGTGTTAAAGAAGAGATACGAGAAGGTCTGGCTGTGCTAAATGTTGATAAGTCAGTGGGATCAGATGGAATGCATCTGAAAACGCTGAGGGCTGTAATAGTGGAAACTGTGGAGGTATTGGACTGAATCTACTGAATATTATTTACTTTTTTACAGTTACAAACCACTTTGTTACTCTAGGATGCAGAAATGAATAAAAGTGAATCAGTGATGAACAGATTCTGACATCCCACATCTCCATTTAATTTTACATGGAGCAACTTGTCGTCAGTGTAAGTGTGTTGCTCTAAGAATGAGATCACCACGTCCTGGGAATATAGCAGCAATCCCACCAAGGTCTGAACTGCAACCTTGAAACTCAGTGAAAGCTTGTCACCATCCTCTCCGAATCTGATCGCCACCTCAAGCCCAACATTCAGCTTGGGTGGGCAAACAAAACAACCTGATTCCCCTCGTCCTCCAACGCAAACTGAACTCCAGAGGTGAGTTGAGAGTGACTGCCCTTGACATCAAGGCAGCTTTTGACTGTGTGGCATTATGGATCCCCAGCAAAACTGGAGACAATGGGAATCGGAGGCGAGGGGTGGGGAGCTCTCTGCTGGTTGGAGTCATACCCAGCGCAAAGAAAGATGATTGTGGTTGTGGAGATCAATCATCCCAGTTCCAGGACATCACAGTGGGAGTTCCTCGGTGTTGTGCCCTAGGCCCAACCATCTTCAGCTGCTTCACCAGTGACCTTCCTTCCAGCAGAATTGGGAATGTTCGCTGATGTTTGCTCAATGTTCAGTACCATTTTCAACACCGCCGATACTGAAGCAGACCATGTCCAAATCATCACCCACCCTCTGTCCAGAAGACACGGGACTGCAAAGAATTCTAAGAAATCTCCTCTCAAAATCCTCGTCTCCAAGGTAAATATCCCCTACCGCTACAATGTATCGAGGTAATTTAAGTTCCTCGCTGCGAAATATTCTCGTTAAACTTTATTGCTTCCTCTTCAATGCATTCACATCTTTCCTAAAGTGTGATACCCGGAACTGGGCGCAATGCTCCAGCTGTGGCCGAAATACTGTCTTTCCCAAGTTCATAACAACCGCTTTGCTCTTGTAATCTATGCTCCCATTCATAAAGCCGAGGATATTGTATGCTTCATGAACGATTCTTTCAACCTGCACTGCGTCCTTCAATGATTTATGCAGATGTACATCATTTCCCGCTGTTCCGGCACCGTCTTTGAAATTGTAAACTTTATTTTGTCTTTTCCCCCGTGTTCTTCCGACCAAAATGAATCACTTCACCCTTCTCTGCAAAACAATTCAGCCGCCCTATTTTCCAACCTGAATATGTCCTTTTGAAGGAAATTGCTCTTTCACTCGAATTTCTATCGCTCTTTTCACAACCACAGGACGTCCAAAACACTTCACAGGCAATGAGTGCTCTTGAAATGTTGTCATTGTTCAAACGTAGGAAATTGCTGACCGTTTGAACGTTTTGTTCTACAATGTCAGAAATTCCCTTATATGGAATAGGAAATGAGCCATCCATGTGCTGGGCTCTGTGGCGCAACGGATAGCGTGTTGGACTTCTAACTGCTGCTCTATAAGAGATTCAAAGGTTGTGGGTTCGAGTCCCACCAGAGTCGATTTTTAAATAAAAGCAAATCAGCAACTGGTTCATCAGAGAAGGGAAACTACCATCACCAACCCCTCTCTGTACAGGTGAATCCAGTCACACCCCACTTTCCAATCTGAACCACTTAACAGAAGAAAACTCGCCACCGAGTAGTGAAACAGGTGGCAACAGGAGGATCGCCGCTTCGCCGCTACAAGGATACAGAATTGGCTGAGTGGCAGGAAACAGAGGTTGGTGGTAAATGGTTTTGTTTCGGCCTGGCGAAAGGGTTGGGACCTTTGCTGTTCCTGATAAATATCAATGACCTTTGTGCCCAGGACACAATGTCAACGTTTGCGGAGGATACAAAGTTTGGAAGCATTGTGGAGAGTGTGCAGGATAGTGTAGAACTTCAAATGGACTTGGACCTGTTGGTGGAAATGGGGAGACAGGTGGCAGATGAAGTTCAATGGACTGAGGTTTGGTAGGAAGAACTTGGAAAGACAATATAAAATGAAGGGTACAACTCTAAGGGAGGTGGAGAAGCAGTGGGACTTGGGTGTTTATGAACGTAAATCATTGAAGGTGGTAGGACATTTAAACCCAGCGGCAGAGTCATGGAACGAAAGTACATGGCCCCTTTTTACAACATTAACTGCCATATTCTGGTCGTTTAAATATCGAGTCATTGACTGTGCGGGAGAGAATAGATGACTGACTGGGTGAGCTAGTGACTGAATGAATGGTTAGGTGGGTGACGTGTGTAGGTAGATAGCTGGCTGAGTGAATGAGTTTGGTGGGTGAGTGCGTTGGTGGGTCTGGTCGTTTAAGTGCGTGACCGCGTCAACATACAGGTTGGGAGCCAGTCAGGAGATCCGCGGAGAGGTCAGGTGGTCGGATCGGGGCGACTGAGTATTCGGTTGCGCAGTAACCCAGGTGATAGACAAGAAGTTAAACTGTTTAACCTTTCCTGGGCATCTAGCAAGCTAATTGTTTGGGATCTGTCCCAAGTTTCTGACTCTAGTTCAGAGTCGGAGGCATTCGAGGAGGGTCCACGGCAGGAGGGGTAAATGTAAACTTCCCGGGAAGTTCCCACGTTGGTCCACATGGGAAAGACATTTTGGCTGAGTTTGTTGACACCGGAACAGCAGAGAGCACGCGCTCCACACGTGGAGTTTCAGTGTCTGTGACGTCAAAGCCAGTGACGCTCCAGGTCGCTTTAGGCAGCGGAGATGGTGCAGATCAAACTCAGCCCGAAATGAACACTGTTTTTGCTGTGTTCCGCTCGCTGGACCACTCCCGAGCCGGAATTCAGTCTATAAATGTTTATAAATATTTCTTCAAGTGCATGTTGGTCCCGCAGATAGTGAGACTGGAGAATTAATAATGGAAAACAAGGAACTGGTAGAACTGTTGAACGGGTATTTTGTTTCTGCCTTCACTGTAGAAGAAGGACATATAGAGTGTACAGAGCGATTTAGATTGGCTGGGTGAGTAGACAATAATTGGGAGATGCAGAATAACTTGGGAAAATGTGAATTTGTCCACTTTGGCAGGAAGAATTTAAAAGCAGTACATCATGTGACTGGAGAAATGCTGCAGAACTCTACAGTGCAGAGGGTTCTGGGGGTCCCGGTTCATGAGCCTCAAAAAGTTGGTGTAGAGATGCAGCAAGTGATTAAGAAGGCGAATGGAACGTTGGCGTTTATTACAGAAGGAATCGAATATAAAATTATGGAAGTTTCCCCACAGTCATACAGGGCGTTGGTGAGACAGCATCTGGTGAACTGTGGACAGTCTTATTCTCCTTAATTAAGAAAGGATATCATTGCATTACAGCAGGTCAGAGAAGATTCAGTCGACTGGTTCCTGGAATGCAAGGGTTTTCTTTTGAGGAAAGGTTGAGGAGGTTGGGCCTATACCCATTAGAGTTTTGATGAATGGGAGGTGATCTTATTGAAAGATATAAAATCCTGAGGGGACTTGACAGGGCGGCTGCTGAGACTATGTTTCCTTCTGTGGGGGACTCTACAATCAGGTGACTCAGTTTAAAAATATCGGGCTCTCACATTTCAGACTGACAGAAGGTAATATATTTGTTTCTCTCTCTCAGTGGGACATTGATCTGTGGATTTCTCTTCCCCAGAGAGCAGTGGAGGTTGGGTCATTGATAATGTTCAAGGCTGAAGTGGAGATATTTTTGACAAAAGAATGAGTAAAGAATTATGGGGGGCAGACAGGAAAGTGGAGTTGCGGCCATATTCAGATCAGCCATGCTGGAGCACCTTCGAGGGGATGAATGGCCTCTTGCTGCTCCTGATTTTCGTGTTATTGTTCTTGTGTGCCTCTCTCGGCACTGCTGTCCCTGTCATGCTCACCGTCTCGCTTGCCGGACTGCTCGGCGCCTCAGTAACCTCCCGCTCTCCGGCCTGCTCCCTACCCCTCACCGCCTCACTTGCTGTTCTGCTTGTCACCATCTCCTCAGTTCTTCTGGTGAGATGGGCGGCGACAGGGGTCAGGAGGGAGGTGCCGAGTGGGAGGTGAGCGGCTTGGTAGTCGGGTAGCGAGCGGTGCGGCATAAGGGTTGGCGTGTAGCCCAGCGAGCAAGGCGGCGAGGGCCTGGGGTCAGGGCACCTGGCATTCGGGAGCAGGGGAGTGAGTGGGAGGCAGCAAGTGGGCGACCGTCAACGGCTGAACAACGAGGACGTCAGCGGTGGGAGGAAGGGCGCACGCACCGGCAGACTGAGTGGGTGCCGAGTTCCTGTTCCAGCTCGGTGTCAGGAGTTACAGTGTAAAACTGATCACAATTCTAGCATTGCTGAGTTCTGATGAAACGGCATCGACCTGAAAGGTGAACACTCTTTCACTGTCCACACTGCTGCCTGCCATGAGGTGTAATTCTTAATTGTTTTCTGGTGTTACGACAGAAACCCAAAAGGAGGATTGACGCACTGTGGAGGACAATGAACACACATAGCGGTTATCTCGCTTACCTGTGGCAGGCTCGTTGGTCTAGAGGTATGATTCTCGCTTCGGGATTTTCGTTAAATGATTGTGCGAGAGGTCCCGGGTTCAAATCCCGGACGAGCCCTCTTGTGTTACCGCTTGTGATGCATATTTCTTTACAAGCGAAAAGGCGGGTTTTACTTAAACCCGGCCGAGTTTTTAGGACCTGAGAAGTCATTATAACGAAATTATCACTGCAAAACACGTGGAGTAAATGAAGAAACTGTTGCTCATGTAATCGGATGGTTAATTTATCCAAACAAGAGAATGAGTTAATTTATCCCAAGAAGAGAATGAGTGTAACTGAAACTTGAGATTTCTTGCCGTCTCCATGGATACTGCCTGGCCTAGACACTGCCTGGTGTATTTCTTCAATGTTCTCTTTTACCCAGAGCGCTCTGAAAGAATGGCTGATATCTTTTGGGTGCCAATGAATGTCTATATTGGCTGAGTTATATACATACAGTTACATTATTGGTCTCGCCGTGTGATTCTCGCTATGGGACGTTTCATAAGTGAGAATGTGAGCGGTCTCTGTTTCAAATCTCAGGCGAGCTCTCACGTGTTGTTATTTGTGGTGTAAATCGCCCAGTGCATTGTCTAAAACTCATTGCGGTCTAGGTGGAGCGGTTTACTTATATCAGGGGTAAGTTTGAGAACTGGACCCACTATTGCAGAGAACTCATCAATGAAACACACCTGAAGGAAATGAAGGCAATTTGAAAAAAAAAAAAATTGCCCACTTAATCGCACTGTAATGTTACCCGAACACACTAATTAGACAACCCCGTTTTCTGGATGAATGCATTCGGCTGTTGTATTCTCTAAGAGAATTGTAAACTTCTCTGAGACGGCCAGGTCTGGTAGCCCCATAGTGAGAATTTGATTTGATCATATTTTGTTCGTAATCTAGGAGTTGTACTGAGCAGAAAGTGAGCCGTTTCACCTCGATCGATATTTTAGTGTAAAGGCAATAAACAATTTCAGGAGAAGGTATTTGATAGGCGGTGTGTGCTTAAAGTTGTTTAGGACCAGACGCAGACGAGATGCATCCAGAATACGGAGGGAGGAGGGCAGGAATTGCAGGGACGCTGGCCAGAATTTTCCAATATTCCTTAGACTCGCGGTGGTGACAGCGGAGTGGAGAACTGCTATTGTAACATCCTTGTTCAAACAAATATGTAAGGATAAGCCCAGAAACTACAGGTCAGCCAGTTTAACCTGGGTGGTGAGCTACCTTTCAGAAAGGAAAATTCCCGACGACATGAAAATTACCTCGGGAAAATGCACATTAATAAGTAAAACCAGCTTGGATTATGTTATGGTACCAGCTGAGATTACCCCTGGACAATCCTAAACCCAGAGTGGAGCCCAGCTTGATAGATCCTAACTTTTATTCGATTGTTTAAATACGTGGAAAGTAGCTACTGAACAGAGTCACAGGAGTCAGCTGATCAACTTTTATCAAAAAATAAATAAAACATTTATTCAACGAGAAAAGATGAACCATGTTACAATACTCTTTCATCCACAACTATAACTTTGCAGGTGGAGACAAATTTGTAGGAATAACGCAAGTTGCAAAATTTATTTTATTCTTTAATTTCCACAGTAATTACATAATCCATGTATCAATAGGCACACTGTGGTAAGGAACACCAGACCCTGAAACCAAGTGAAAAATACCACCATAAAAAGTTGCTATGCTGCTATTCAACTCCCCACAGAAGCTTGACAAGCCGTGAGTCAACCAGTTTCACTGCACTCCGACTTTCACGCAAGGATTGAAGCCATTCCCTCTGCCCCTCCTCTTAAATTCATTAACAGGACCTGTTCCAGGTTCCCATCCTTCCTTTGACCAGAACGTCTGTTTTGGACTTTCACCTCTTCCACTCCCCTGGATTTTGGGATTTTTCTTTCGCTTGGGACTAAGTATCTGCCCCGTTTTCCAGTCTCTCTTGGCAGCAACTTTCAAAAACCAGCCGATGTCCGCAGCTTCCAAATCAAAACTGCAGTTTCCCTCCTTCTGTGTGTGTGTCTGTGGGAGGGACCTGCCTCTCTATCTTCCTGTTGCTAGGCAACAGCCCAATTCTTTTACTGATGTGTTTGCTTAACTTCATAAGTCGTAAGCCTGAATAGAGATGCAAGCACCTTTTTAAAACGAAACTAAAACTCCATTTGACCTTTCTTAACACAAATACAGAAATACAAATCAAACTTAAACTTTAAAGCTAAAACTCATTCCTAACAATTGCAATTACCAGTATAACTTACTTAAACCTCTCTACTTTCTATCAATTTGGTAAGAACAAATCGTGTTATTTAACTTCAGTTAGTTTTTTTTTGATGCGACAGCAAAGAATTTTGATGAGGGTGAAGCCCTTGACGTGATTTACATGGACTTGAAAAAGGCATTTGATAAAGTGCTGGACAAATGACTTCTGAGGAAAGTTAGAGCTCATTGAATAGAAGGGACAGTAGCAGCACAGATACGAAATGAGCTGAATGACAGGAACCAAAGATTTGTGGTGAACTGTTGCATTTTGGACTGGAGAAAGTTATCTTGTGCAGCTCCCCAGGTCTCTCGGGGACTTGTGCGATATCGGGAACTGGGGGAAAAATAGAGTTGAGGCCCAAGGTCAACCCCATGATATCATCGAATGGCAGGGTAGGCGCAATGGGCCGTGTGGTGTACTGCTGTTCCTATTTCTTGTGTCCAGTGTCAGGGACCCTTCCATTCCTGTAATTCATTAGCCAGATCTTGTTGCAAGCTCACAATTCCAACATTTGCCGATGATACAAAAGTTAGAAGCACTGTGAACTGTGAGGAGGATAATGTAGATCTCCAAAGGGATCTAGAAATGTTGATGGAACGGGCGGACAATTACCAGGTGAAATTTAATGCAGAGTAATCTGGTGTCATTCGTTTTTGTAGGAAGAACAGGGGGAGGCAACACGAAATGAAGGTTACAATTCTAAAGGGATTGCGGGAACAGAGGGATGTGGGTGTATATGTGCATAAATCATTTATCATCACAGGACAGTTTGAGAGAATGACCAGTAAAACAGACAACGTCAAGGGCTTCATCAATATAGCATGTAGTACAAAAACAATAAAGTTATGTGAAGCCTGTAGAAAACACTGTTTCGGCCTCAACTGGAGTATCGTATCTAATCCTGTGCACCACAATTTAGCAAGGGTGTGAAAGCATTAGTGACATTGCAGAAAAAAATCACAAGACAGATTCCAGGCATGAGGAACTTAATTCACATTGAATGATTGGAGAAGTTGGGAATGTGTTTCTTGAAGAGAGCGAGTTTGAGAGGAGAATTGATAGAGGTATTCAAAATCACGAGCTGTGTGGACAGAGAAAATATGGTTTAACTTTTCCATTGATGGAATGATCCAGAACAAGAGGACACAGATTTAAATTAATTTACGAAAAAAGCAATTACCTAATAAGGCTTTATTTTCATGCAGAATGTGTTTAGAATGTTGGATGCGGTGTCTGAGAGTGTGCTGGAGGCAGGGACAATTGAGGTTTTCAAAAGGGAATTTGACCTTGATCTGAAAAGACAAATTAGCCATGTTACAGGGAAAAGGTTGTGGAGTGGCAACAGGTGAGCTGCTCGTTTAGATGGCCAGCCGAGTCCAGACGGGCCGAATGTTCTCATTATGTTCTGTGATTCAATGATCCCATATAGAATCAGGGACGTTAGTGAAGACTATGATCAATAGGTGAGCAGCAAATGTCTAAGTGAGTTTCTCAGGGCAGTAAGTGTTGGAATTTCTTGGGACAGGATGTGACTAGGTGGCAGTTTCCTGGAACAAAACATTCATCGAAATAGAACCATAGAAAAGTTACAGCACAGAAGGAGGCCATTCGGCCCATCTTGTCCAGCCCGAGGACACCCAGGTGCCCTTTCTAATCCCACCTTCCTTTGGCAATTGGCCATCATTTAACGGAATTATTTAACAGCACATAATGCAACATCCATCTGAACCTAACCTATTTAGTCACCTAGTTTAACTGGCAAGTGCACTCAACAACCTTCAATCTTCTGTCAATAGTATAAGACAGGCACTAGAATCACTTGACAGAGAACTTGGGAGACATGGGTTCGTTGGCTGATCCATGCAAGTTGCTGATGTTGAGATTGATTCATGGTCATTTCACGTAGCAATCAGTTTCAACTCAATGAAATCAAACCACGTTCCCACTCATTCGGTGAAAGTGCTGTTTTCTTTGCAGACATTGCAGAGTTATTTATTGAACTGCTTTTTCTTCCTGTTTTGAACCTTTGTTCTCAGTGATCTTTGTATTTTTAGTTCCTAACAAATCAACAACAGCTATTCATCCTGATAAATTACTTCTGCACAGGGTGTCTCGGTTGGTTACATTTACACCTCTGAACTGCAAGTATATAGAGTCGAATTTAAATCCAGGGCTTGAGGACCAAAGTCAATGTCAACACTCCCAGCAGTGGCTCAAGGAGGCAGCTCACCACCGCCTTCTCAGGGCAAATCTGAACTCTTTCAAATGTAAGCATTTTCCCCCTTAAAGAAGGAGAACTAAACAGGACTCAATACTCTAACTTTTGTCCCATCAACACCCTCTTCAGTTATCACAAGAATGTCCGAGTTTATACTCCATTCCCCTTTCAATAAAGGCCAACTCCTCATTAGCCTTCCTAACAGCCTGTTGTACCTGCAACCTAGCTTTGTTTTGTGATACATGTACAAGGTCACCCAAGTCTCACTGCAGCACAGCATTCTGCCATCTCTCTTCATTTAAAGACTATTAGTTATTTTTTAAATCTGTCCCGCCAAAATGGTGATCCTCACATATTCCCACATTATTGTATCTACCAAACTTCTGTCCACTCACTCAACGTATCTTTATTCCTTTACAAACACTTTACATTCTGCTCACATTTTGCTTGCCTACTTATTGGTCTTTAGCACTATGAATTGTAAACTTGTGTAAGGGGAGACGGAAAGACAGTATTTGCTATTCTTTTACCAATTATCTTACATCTGTAACGCCAAGGTAAGCCCAGTTTCACGATTAAAAACATGAATGAGTCAGAGACCAGAATTGTATTCAGAAAGCGAAAAGGTGATGTTAAGCAACAGAACCAGGAGTCCAGTCTGGCCAGTGAGGAATTTACCCCTGAAACGCTGACGTTCACAAATCCGCTCAGTCCATCTGTCCGGATGGAAACCCGTCTGAAGGAACATGCAGCCTGACAATGTGAAACAAACGGTTGGAAATTTCAGTAATTTCCTACGTTAAAATGCCGAACACACTTGAGAAGTTCTCCAGTGTTTGTCACGCGTCGTTGTGAAATCGTGTGGTTGTCAAAACAGCTGATGAAAAACAAACCTTTGTTTTCTTTTAGAGAAAACCTGTCCAACGCAGGATGTTCCCTCCTTCTCGCTCTTCCACATTCCCTGCACACGTTGGAGTCTGATCTCGCAGGCTTAATAGTCGCAATCTCGGCTGTTTGTCAAAGGGCTGATCAGAACCTGTTTCCTTATCCAGGTAAACACCTACACAGAAATAACAACAACAACAAAAATATTGTGGGTGCTGATTTTCTTATTTACCGGATGTGGGCGTCGCTGGCAAGGCCAGCGTTTATTGCCCATCCACAATTGCCCTTCAGAAAATGGCGGTGAGCTGCCATATTGAACCGCTGCAGCCCCTGTGGTGTAGGTACACCCACTGTGCTGTAGAGAGGGAGTTCCAGGATCTTGAACCAGCGACAGTGAAGGAATGGCGATCTATTTCCAAGTCAGGATAATGTGCGGCTTGGAGGGGAACTTCCACGTGTTGGTGTTCCCATGTGTCTGCTGCCTTTGCACTTCCAGATGATAGCAGTCGGGGGTTTGCCTGCCGATTAGGCAGGCCATCCAAATGCTCACAATTTATTACGAGAAAATCTTTTCCACACGTTATCTTTGGTTCCTTTTCGAATGAATTAAAATCGGCCCTGGCTGGTCACTGATCCATGAGCCAGTGGGAACAATTCATGTTTATTTACTTTCTCTAAACCCTCTTGACAGTTCTGTCTGTGGAGTGATTAAAAATACCGAATTCCAGACGTGGGATTTGAACAATGAGGGACTGTAGATCAATGATAAAGGAAGTGATACTTTGATAATCAGATTAGGAAATAGTTTAAAAGTTATGAAATCCGTCCAAACCTATGCATTGCTGGTTCAGAAGCACAATGCGTCACTAGGGCGTGGGAAACTCGGATTAGATTCCCGAAGTTGCCGATTCTGTAACAGCGTCACAGTCCCTAAATTATTTTCTTTTCTTCAGGTTACTTTCAGTTTGCTTTCTGTTTTAGTGCAGTGATCTTGTAGTTAGGGAAATAAATTGATTTCAGCATGATGGGCGGATTGGTGATTCAGGGGTAGAATTCTTATTTTTCATCAAAGAAACCTGGGTTCGATTACAGTGAATGCATAACTCAATGTCTTCAATAATGTTTCAAGGATCAAAGTTCCGGGACAGATAAATACCCAGTTTCTCGCTTTTCCATCATATATTTGATGAACACAAGTCTATAAAACTGAGATTTAAAATTAAAGTGCTGTTTCCCGATGGGATCTCTGAAATTCCCCTTTGCTGAGAGAGATGTTTCCTAATTTCACTCCGGAAACGTCTTGTTTTTTGACTAAGCCCCAACGCCCCCCTCCCCGTCCCCCAATTCCGAAATTCCCACCATCGCTGAAGTTTCTCTCTCTGACACTATCGTCTTAACATGTCGGAAAGTGCGATCAAATTGCTCATTAATTCGGGAAGAACGGCTTCCTTTGTTCGTGGTTTATATGAAGGGGCTGTTTTGTGGTTTATTTTCTGGAATTTAGCAGCGGTTGAGGGGAGGCCACGAGGCAGAGAATGAGAGAGATTCAAAACACTGCAGGAGAATGATGAGGAGAGGGTACGGACAATAGGAACTGAGTTCCCGATCTCCCAATCCTTATTTTCCAACGAAAGACACGGAGTCAAACTCAGACCCTGAGGCCATGGATCTGGGTTTCAGCGAATCATCCAAAAATCGAATTGAAAAATATACAACCACGATATTTATTTACATGGCACTAGCATCAGTTGCAGTATCGTATTACCTGACCGCGTGGCCTAATGGATAAGGCGTCTGACTTCGGTGGTATTTGCAGAGGTTATCAGAAGATTGCAGGTTCGAGTCCTGCTGTGGTCGTTTTATATGGAAATCTGTTTAACTTCCTGAAAAACGCGGTCTCACTCGTCAACTGAAGTTTCTGCGTTTCCTTCCTAACATGACAGGGCTCTTTCTCAAAATGTCTGCTCTTGTTAATTTGTGCATTAATTGCTAACTCATTTTGTTTATCTGATCAGTTTCGTTAAATTGTTGATGTGTCCAACTGGAACAAAAGCTGTGCATCAATCGGTTTAATAAAATGCTTTGGGAGAATTCCAATCTTCTCATGAAGCGGCTCGATCATTAGCTGAATCTGCTGTCACTGGACTAACAATACAGAGGTGCCAGGCTAATCTCTGCGGGCACGGGTTTAAATCCCAACAGAGCAGATTTAAATTAAAATATTTCCTAAATTTGGAATTAAAATCTCGGCACAGTAATGGCGGCTATGAAACTATGATCGATTGTGGTAAAAACCCACCCGGTTCACGAATGGCCTTTACGGAAAGAAATCATCCGCACTTCCCTTGCCTGCCCTACATGTGACTCCAGACCCACAGTAATTAGTTTCACTCGTAACTTCAAGGATAATGTGAGATGATCAACAAATGCTGGGCTTGCAAAAGACGCCCATACACTATGAAAAATTAAACAAGTGGTAAACAGACACGACATGATTTTCAGGATGTCTACCTTTTCCCTTGAAGAATGAAGGCTGGGGGGTGGTCTCATACAGGTCTTTAAAATTATGAAAGATTCTGGGAGGCTGAATTCAGGGAAAGTGGAGCAGAGAAGTATCGATAACTATGTGTCTCGCTCTCACACACAAGGCAACGGCTGACGGGTCGAATGCAACGTTATAACTACTTAACTGTGCATCGGCGACTCATAAGAGCGGTAAATAAATTCCATCCGCAATGTCTCCGCGGCACCCTCCAGATTCCGTGGGAGCACTGCCAAACAAACTGTAGTGTCGTTCTCGAAGGCAGTTCCACCAGCATTCAGGCCAAACTCCTGAAAAATTAAGATAAAAGCAAAATACTGCGGATGCTGGAAATCTGGAACAAAAACAAAAATACCTGAAATAAGTCAGCAGGTTTGACGGCATCTGCGGAGAGGAATACAGTTAACGTTTCGAGTCCGTATGACTGTTCAACTGATGAAGAGTCATTCGGACTCGAAACGTTCACTGTATTCCCCTCCGCAGATGCTGTCAGACCTGCTGAGCTTTTCCAGGTATTTTTGTTTTTGTTCCTGAAAAACTAAATTGCATGGACTGCACACAGTGACCGGATAATCGAAAAGCGCCGCATCCGCCAAGTCCTGTTTCCTCAACTCTCAAATGGACAACATTCCAGGGGAGGACAAAGAAAATGCTCCAAAGACACTCTGAAACGTTAATTCAAACGCTGCAGCATTCATATTAATGACTCCGAGGAACTTGCTTCTCATCATTCAAAATGACCAAAACCTGTCCCCAAGCTGCAGCGCGCTGTGAGTCCCCAGGTCTCAATGATGAGGCAGAACGGCGGCTAAGAAGAAGTAACAGGAAGCAAATCCTGCACTCTGGATCTCACTACCTCGTGGGACATCCTGTCCCCATGTGTCCTAAGGTCTGTGGGCCGAGAATCGGCCTGTTCACTCTCATGAAGGCCCATGGCAGAAACTCACGGCCCTGACTGGATGTCATCCTCGTATCGAGGGCCAGACGATAACCACTGCTTATTACATAATACATATAAGAAGAGGTCATCTCCATCCATAGTATTTCTACAACTGTCCCTTCCCGAATAATATGAACAAGTCTCCTCTGTTGTCTCTGATCTGTCAACTTCACTATATCAGAATGTGCTGCCATCTACTGGCCGCAACAGAGCGGTAGAAATTCACATTGTCGGTGTCGCGGAAACAGGTCAATGTGAGGAATTTGTGATGTGACGGAGCAGACATAGAAATGCAAATATGAACTATAATTTAGGAAACACAATTAATTAATTTATTCCCATTGAATCGGCAGCAGTTACAGGCCAACTATCGCCTGGAGCAACTGAGACGATTAGATAAACTGCATTTAAGGGAAGCCTAGATAAGTATAGGAGGGAGAATGAATTTCAGGGATAAACAGAGAATGTTACATGAAGTATTCTAGGTGGAGGATCTTGTCGGGCAGTTTACCTGTTAGAACAAATGGCCCACTTTCAGTGAGGTATATTCTGGTTTGAATGAATCCAGATTTGCAAAGTGTCTCCGGGACTGACATATACGTAATGAATCCCACATCCAAACTGTGAGCAAAAGACAGAGAGACCCAGAATGAATCATTAACTTAAGCCTGGCATCAGTGACTGACTGATACACATTGAATCGCACACTCTCACAGTATTCAATGGACAGAATGATACAGAATGAATCATACACACAGGCACATCACCAGAATCTGACAGATCCACAATTAATCCCGAAAACAAATCCTGTCCCAGGGACAAGCGATAAATAATTAATCCACAGAGACCAACAGATGAACAATGAATTCCAAACTCAAATCCTGTTCCAAAGACAAAGTGGTCCTGAATGAACCTCACACACATGCACATAGAATAGGTACAACAGAGAAGGGGACTATTCGGCCCTCTGTCTCTCCTGAGATCCTTCAGCAGAAACTGAACTATCCCAGTCCCCAGCCCTGTCTCCACAGCCATGTAAACTTTTATCTTCAGGTGGCTGTCCAGTTCCACTATGAAAGCCCCGAGTGGTTGCATATCTTACTGATTGGACAGAGGAGTTGATCTTTCATCGGTCCAGTGGAATACAGACCAACTGAATATTAGAGCAATTTCTGATATGGATAAATTTCAAATGCAGTTCATTTATCATTTTGCCAATATATCAGGAGATTCAAACTAGTTCTGTTAAAGCAGAATGACAGTGAGTTCAGTAAGAAATGTTTACAAAGTACAGCAATTTCTTTCTGCTCACTGTACACACATATATCGAATTGTTTCAAATAGCAGGAGCGGAAACTGCAGCCCGCAGTCTTCACGTTAGCATTGACCTGAATTTCAGTTTTGTGGGTAGAGGGGTACAGGGAGCGCGGATGTTATTGTGGGAACTGAAGTCACTTTTCCTGTGAATGGAGCCGGTTAAAGAGCTCGGGCCGGCCTGAGAGTCCTAGAAGCCGGGGTCAGTGGGTAGCCTGGGGAGAAGACAGGCCCCACAGACAGGAATTAAGATTTGAAAGAGAAATGGGGTACGGGACGGGGTGATGCGAGGAGGGGGAGGGAGAGCCGGGGAGGGAGATAGGGAGGGAGACAGCGAGGGAGAGAGGGAGGGAGTTAGAGAAGGGCGGAGCTGGAGGAAGAGAGGCAGCAGGCGGGAGGGAGGGAGGAACTTGAATTTTTCCACCATATTTTACAACCTAAGGAAGACTTAAAGCCTCACGGCCAATGGTGCGGGAGCGGAGGTGTGTCTTCGTAAGTGAGATTGCTGCTTGAATGTGCACAGCAACCTGATCAATGACTATATAATCTGTTTCAGTGATTCTGTTTGATGGATTAATATTGATCCCAGGACTCCGGGTAAGACTCCACTTCTCTTGTTGTAAATAGTCTGGTCGGATTGTTCGCATCCGTCCGATAGGGGAAATGGGGTTTCGGCTTAAATTGTGATTTATGAGTGAAAGAGTCATGTATCTTTATTGCCTCTCTGTGGGGCATTACACAATTTGTGAAACATATTTGCCTCTTCTAGAATTTCAAGCAGTTGGAAGCACTGAAGAAGTTCTGGTTCTATCTTTACTAATTCACCTGAACTGTGATAATTAAATATAACATCTTCCAGGCAGTGGAGATATAATATCGGCACCAAAAATACTCACACACCACCGCGGATGTTGTTTTTTTCCCCCAGGGAGACTCGGTTGAAGAGTTTCCCTTTTTTGTTACTCTGAGCTTCTCAATGTTGTAATGCTGTCTGCTTCATTCCTGGGAGACAAGTGGGAATCAGAAATGATCACTCCCTCCCTGTGTGACTCCGACTGATACAGTTGTTATCATTAAGGTCAGTCAGCCTCTGACACCTTATCAGGTCCAATATTTGACTCAAAGTTAACGTTTTCTGTTATCTACACTGGGAATCGAAATTCCTGCTGCACTCTCTATCCCTGCCGTGATAAAAAATCCGTCTCTTTCAACTGTGGGTGTCTATCTCTCATTGTCTGTGACACCTCTTCAATTAACAATCTACTTCTGCTTCTCCTTACAGAGTGCAATCTTTTCTGTCTTTTTTCCCTATGCAGTGAACTATGATTCAGTCAGCTGCTCCCTTGCTTTTTACAATGAGGAGGTTGTGAGTTCAAAACTCATTCCCGGATCCTGACCACAAATTCAGGGTCACGCTCTAGTGAATTCTTTGCTGTTACTGGTGCCAGCTTTTAGACGATATGTTAAACTGAGCTGACATCTGCCTTCTCACGTAAAATATACAAGGCACAATTTCGGAGAGGGGCGGGGGAGTTATTCCATGATGTCGGAGACATTCAAAACAGATCCTATTGCCTTCATCACATTGCTGTGCCTGGAACCTGACTGTGTGCAAATCCTTCGAAATTTTTTTCAAACACATGATGACTGAAATCCTGTTAGGAAAAGACAAGTTATTATTGAAAATTCTGCTGAGTGACCTTCATTGGACAGCAGAGAAATCAGGTGAGGAATTCGAGTAAATCGACACCAGAGAACAAGTCACCGTCAAAACAACTTCCGTCCATCTTAAGAGAGTCGCAGTTCCCTGTATGTGAATGTGGATTAACCCCTTATATTCCCTCACAGACTCTGTGATCCCCAGGCCTTTGCGAATTCCAAAAAAAAGCTTAGACGACCTGAGAGCTGAGCAGTCGGGAGAGGGGATGGGAGTGGGGCGCGGGACTGGGGACAGAGAGGGAGGTGCGGGGGTTGGGGGTGGTGGAGGTGTGGTGGTGGGGGTTGAAAGCCATGGCGCAGAGTGATGAGTGTGAAAACAGCCGAATTTAAAGGTCACAGGAAAGCGGTGCCTGGAGCTGCCCCGAGGGACAAGCTTTGGGTTGTCAGTAAAAAGATCTCCTGTAATAAAGGCACAAAAACAAAAAGAGGAAATGCGGGGAATATTCAGCAGGTCCGAAAGCAGCTGTGGAGAGATATTCCTGTCGCCAGGATGTAACACTCCAATTGGATACTTCACGTCGCTCAGATCTTACACTCTCAACACCTTCGTGTGAGGAACAGGTCGGGCGGGAATTGGGTCTTTGTTGATTTGAGCAAACAGAGCAATGCAGCAATGAGAAGCTCCTCACCCCCCGGCGGCTTGGGGTAGGATGGGACTCAGATACAGGAACCTGACAGGTGCTGAAAAAAGGAAAATCACATCGAGTTTTTGAAAGCAGTGACAATGAATGTGGAATTTAAAACCATTTATGCAGAGGTGCCAACTGAGTCAGGATGGCCGAGCGGTCTAAGGCGCTGCGTTAAGGTCGCAGTCTCCTCTGGAGGCGTGGGTTCGAATCCCACTCCTGACATTTTTTTCCTTCAGCACCTTCCAAACCCGAGATCTCCACCACCTGGGAGAAAAAAGGCAGCAGATGCATGAGAACAGCAGCAAGCTCCCCTCCGAGCTACACGCCATCCTGACTTGGAACTGTATCACCCCCTCAAATCCTGGAACTCCCTTCCTAACAGCGCTGTGGACCTACTTACACCATATGGGCTGCAGCAGTTCAAGAAGGCAGCTCACTGCCAGCTTCTCAAGGGGAATTTCGGTCGGCCGAGCCAGACTCGAGGCAACCGGATCCCCTGAAAACAGCTCAGAAAGTAAACTGGATCCAAAAGCAACATACTGCGAATGCTGAAAATCAGAAATAGTAACAATCAGAAAGTGCTGGAAATACACAACAATTATACAGCATCTGTGGAGAGAAATATAGAACGAGCAGGATACAGCGCTCCAGATGCAGATCTAAGTACATCTGCCCTTCTCGACCGTAGTGGTCATGGGTTTGGAAAGTGTTGTTTAAGGAGGTTTGTTGAATTCCTGTATGCATCTTGTAGATGCTTCACACTCCTCGACTGTGCGTCGGTGGTGGAGGGAGCGAATGTTTATGGATGTGGTGCCAATGAAGCTTTCTCCTGGATGATGCCAAGCTTCATGAGTGTTGTGGGTGCTGCACTCCACCAGGCAATTGGCGACCATTCCATCACACTCCTGACTTGTGCCATATAGATACTGGACAAGGTTTGGAGAGTCAGGAGGTGAGTTAATCGTTGCACAATCCCTCGCCTCTGACCTGCCCTTGTAACGACAGTGTTTATAAGGCTAGTCCAGTTCAGTTTTTGGTCATCAGTAACCCTCAGGATGTTGAGAGTGGGCGATTCAGTGGTGGTAACGCCATTAAACGTCAAGGGCCAGTGGTTAGATTCTTTCTTGTTGGAGATGGCTATTGCCTGGCACTTATGTGGTGTGATTGTTACTTGTCATTTTTCATCCCAAGTTTGGATATTGTCCAGGTCTTGCTGCATTTGGATATGGACTGCTTCAGTATCTGAGGAGTCACGAATGGTGCTGAACTTTGTGAAATTATAAGCGAACATCCCCACCTCTGACCTTATGATGGAAGAAAGGTCGTTGCTGAAGCAGTGGAAGAAGGCTGGGCCGAGCACATTACCCCGAGGAACTCCTGCAGTGATATCCTGGAGCTGAGATGACTGAACGCCTTAGGCATGACTACAAACTAATGGAGTTTTCCACCTGATTCCCATTGACTCCAGTTTTCCTAGCGCTCCTTGATGCCACATTCAGACAAATCCGGCCTTGATGTTAAGGGCAGTCACTCTCACCTCTCCTCGGGAGTTCAGCTCTTTTGTCTATACTTGAACCAAGGCTGTAAGGAGGCCAGGAGCTGAGTGTCCCTGGCGGAACCCAAACTGTGCATCAGTGAGCAGGTTATTGTTAAGCAAGTGATAGCACTATTGATGACCCCTTCTATTACATTACTGATGATCGAGAGTAGACTGATTGTGAAGTAATTGGCCCGGTTGGATTTGGCCTGCTTTCTGTGTACAGGAAATACCTGGTCAATTTTCCACATAGCCGGGTAGGTGCCAGTGTTGTAGCTGTACTGGAAAAGCTTGGCTTGGGGCGTGGCATGTTCTGGGGCACAAGTCTTCAGTACTATTTCAAGAATATAGTCAGGGCCCATAGACTTTGCACTACCCAATGCCTTCAGCTGTTTCTTGATATCACTTGGAGTGAATCGAATTGGCTGAAGACTGGCATCTGTGATGCTGGGGACCTCTGGAGGAGGCTGAGATGGATCATCCACTCGGCACTTCTTGTAGCAAATGTATATCGCTTGTGCTGATGTGCTGAGGTCCTCCATGATTGTGGATAGGGATATTTGTGGTGTCTCTTCTTCCAGTGAATTGTTTAATTGTCCATCACCATTCCCGACTGGATGCAGCAGGACTGCGGATTTTAGGTCTGCCTGTTAGTTCTGCGATCGCTTAGCTCTGTCTATCACTTGCTGCAGATGTTGGTTGGAATGCAAGTAGTCCTGTGTCATAGCTTCACCATGTTGACAACTCATTATCAGGTAAGGCTGGTGCAGCTCCTGGAATGCCCTCTTCACTCTTCATTGAACAAGGGTTGATCACCTGGCTTGATGGTAATGATATAGTGGGGAATATGCCAGCCCATGAGTTTACAGATAGTGTTCGAATACAGTTCTATTCCTGCTGATGGCCCACAGGGCTTCATGGATGTCCGGTCTTGTGTTGCTAAGTATGTTCAAAATCTATCCCATGTAGCACGGTGGTAGTGCCACAAAACATGATGGAGTCTGTCCTCAATGTGAAGGCGGGACTTCGTCTCCACAACTTCTGTGTGATAGTCACTTCTACTGATAGTGTCTTGGACAGGTGCATCTGCAGCAGGCAGATTGGTGAGGATGAGCTCAAGTATGATTTTCCCTCTTGTTGGTTCACTCAGCACCTGCCACAGACCCAGTCTCGCAGCGATGTCATTTAGGACTCGTCCAGCTCAGTCAGTCGTGGTGCTACCGAGCCACTTTTGGTGATGCACGTTGAATCCCTCCACCCGGAGGACATTCTGTGCCCTTGCCATCCTCAGTGCTTCCTCCAAGTGGTGTTCAACATGCAGGAACACTGGTTCATCAGCTGAGGGAGGGCAGTACGTGGTAATCAGCAGGTTTCCTCGCCCATGTTTGACCTGATGCCTTAAAAATTCATCGGGTCCGGTGGCAATGTTGAGGAATGCCAGGGCTACTGCCATCCGACTGTATACCACTGTGCCACCACCTCTGCTGGGCTTGTCCTGCCAGTGGGACAGGGCATATCCAGGGTTAGTGATGGTGGAGCCTGTGGACGTTATCTGTGAGGATCAATATTTCAGGCTGAAGCTTGCCTAGTCTGTGAGGCAGCTCTCCCAAGTTCGGCACTAGCCCCTGAGATGTTAGTAAGGAGGACTTTGCAGGGTGGACAGGGCTGAGACTGACGGTGCCGAGGTCGATGCCACCTGGTCCGTCCGGTTTCATTCCCTTTTTTGTGACTTTGTAGCGGTTTGTTACAACTGAGAGGCTTGGTAGGCCATTTCAGAGGGCAGTTAAGAGTCAACCACATTGGTCTGTCTTCGACAGTGCGATCAAGTGGCGCTAACTCACCAATCACCTGCTCACTGAAGCTCAGTTTGGTTTCCGCCAGGATCACTCAGCTCCCGACCTCATTGCAGCCTTGGTCCGAATATGGACAAAAGAGCTGAACTCAAGGCGTGTGAGTTGCAAGTGACGACAGTTGGCTATACAGAAGCATTTGGCAGAGTGTGGCATTGAGAAACCCAACAAAACTGAAGTCAATTTATACAAGGAGGGAAACTCTCCACTGGTTGGAGTCGGCCCCGGGATTTCTAATACATTCCAAAAGATTTCCAGCATTCACAATATTTCACATTTTGTTAATTTTCTGTGGGTGACAATGAAAGGATATGTTGAATACTTTTATTGCGGCAGCTGGCTCGTTGGTCTAAGGGTATGATTCTCGCATGTGGTATTTGTTGTGAATTAATATGCGAGAAGTCACGGGTTCAATTCCCGGACGAGCCCAACCAGCATTTTAATACATTAATTCGTGTGCTCGAGGCGGTGCCAGTTGGGGAAATCAGGACCAGGTTTGAACATCCGCGAAATCATTGCGGAAAATAAATCACAACACAGAAAACCAACGCAAAGTTTCTCCGAATGCATCGAATACGGCAACTCTCTCCTTGTGGGTTCAGTCGGAGGCTGATTGCTGTCAGTTACTGTCTTGAGTGAAAAACCACATTTCAGTTGTGTTCCGGTACTTGCAGTGAGCCGGAAGGAGTTTCTTTATTCTTCCAGATGAATGTATGTTTCGGACTTTCCGCGGTGGGTTTTCACACTGTCCAGAAACATGTTGGATATCGTGTTGAAGTGTTGAAGTGATTCACATCAGTCGATTTACAACAGTTCCTACCTGATGTGATGGAAATGTATTTTATTGACAAACTACATGAGAGACCTGGATGGTTATTCAGGACCTGAAACAGGCAGGATCATTTAGTTCAACAGTTCATGAAAGCAAAACAGTACAGGAGGAGGTTTAACAAGGAAACCGCACGTGACGAGGTGGCCGAGAGGTTAAGTCGATGGGCTGCTAATCCATTGTGCTTTGTACGCGTGGGTTCGAATCCCACCTTCGTCGTCAGTTTATTAACTGGTTCTTCGTGAACGCGGTGCTTTTTTCAGAAGACATGTCTGAAATCACTGATGTCATCTTCCGAGACCAGGTTTCCAGAGGTGGTGGCGTTGGGATAATGTCGCTAATCACTCCATGATTATCTGAATTTAAGGTTGATCATCCACTGTGCTTCCCACGAGTGAGTTTAAATCCTGTTTTTGTGTGGGACTGCATTATGCAGAAAGGAAATCGGAAATTACCATCAGACCCAAGTTATGACGTTTCCTGTAATACCGTGAATATCAATGTTTCAGGGTCGAACTGGTTGAAAATTTTACGATGATTAAATAACATTCTAGCTTCGTTTTTTAGTCTAGCGGGCAGTGTGCAAACCATTTAGCTTTTACTGGGGTGTTAACAAGAAGCATTGGGAATCGAAATTCCTGCTACAATCTCTGTCCCTGCCGTGAGAAAAAGTCGGTCTCTTTCAACTGTGGGTGTTTATCTCTCATTGTCTGTGACATTTCTTCAATTAACAATCTACTTCTGCCTCTCCTTGGAGTGAAATGTCTTCCGTCGTCTTTCCTTTGCTGTGAATGATGATTCAGTCAGTTGTTCTCTTGCTCTTTACAATCAGGAGGTTGTGAGTTCAAAACTCACTCCAGAATCCTGAGCACAAATTCAGGCTGACGCTCTAGTGCAGTAATCAGTGAATGTTTCACTGTTAGTGGTGCCAGCTTTTAGATGATATGGTAAATTGAGGTGCCCTCTGCCTTCTTAGGTACAGTATACCAAACATCATTTCGGAGAGGGGTGGGGGAGTTATTCCATGGTGTCGGGGCCCACAGTCATCCCTCAATTAAAATCACTTTATTACAGATTTATTGTCTTTATCATATTGCTGCTCCTGGTAGCTGGCTGTGAGCATGTTTTTAAACAAATTTTTCAAAAACACGGTGATTGAAACCCTGTCAGGAAAAATCAAATTCCTATTGAAAACTCTGCTGAGTGAGCTTCATTGGACAGCAGAGAAATCAGGTGAGGAATTCGAGTAAATCGACACCAGAGGAAAAGTCAACATCAAAACTGGATCAACTCTTGTGAAGATCAATGAGTAAAAGCTGAGAACTCCGCGCATCATCATTTCATTGACCAGAGACACTCACGGAAGTGTTTTGTAAAATGTGTCTCTAATGCAAACCTGAAGGAATGAAACCTTCCCAGTTCATGGTGATACTGGGGATGGAATTCCATTTTTTAAATAAGTGATTAAGAATGAACGATCATGTCTGTCAAAATAATGATTATCTGTGTCTTTGACGTGATGATGTCTCCGCTATGCTGATAATCTTGTCCTTCTCATGGTCCATATCTCAGGGAGGGCGCTGCTGTCCAAATAAGCATGGGAATTATTGCAGGGTGTCCTGTAGATCCGACATAATGAAGCTAATATGTATAAACTTCACTATATCGGGTGCAGATAAGATATTGGTTTTCTTTTTTGTTACTCAGATAATCATAGAGTGATAGAGAGCAAGGGAAGGCCGTTTGGACCATGGCCTGAAATGGGCTGAGAGAAAGGGGAAATCCTCGGCTGGTGTATTTTTGCAGCACTTCTGCTACGTCCGTGTGTGAAATAAAATGATTTGAGAGGTTGGTTACAGATTGAAGTGTTTACTGGAAGCAAGAAGCTGATGTAAATTTACTATGAAGCAAATTCAGAGGTGATTTTGTATCGCAGACAAATGTTATTTTATAGCGTTAATGAGAATTTAAATAAACTGAGTATAGTTTCAATCCATCAATCGCTGGGTTAGGAGGCCAGCACGTTTCTGCAACGCCAGTCTCCTCCGAAGCAACATTTTTCTACTGCCTATTACCGTTTTTTGGTAGGCAAATACCTATTCACTTCCTCATTACTTTTTAAACAGGAGCACAACTATTGGGAAGCTCACCCAAGCTCCGCAAATCCACTTATGCTACCACGAATGTACCAGACAGAGAAAGGCACACAGGAAAGAGGCAAGAGACTATCAGGATAAACACAGTCGCTGACACTAAAAGGTGCCGAGCAAACCAGCAAGATATTACAATGGAGAAACTGATCATTTATGAAAAGGTATTTCCTGCTGCATAAAGATAGGGCCTGTTTTAAATGTAATTCCTATTGTGTAACTGTGCTCTCTGCTGTACAACTGATCCCTCTGTGGTGAAACTGTGATTCTGCTGTTGACACATTCTCACTGTCATTATGTAAAATGCTTCCCTGTTGTGCAAATGTGCTCCCGGCTGTGTAAATATGATCCATTGTGTGCAAAAATTTTCTTTGTTCGATAAAGATATTTCCTCTAGTGTAAAGATGTTCTCGGTTCTGTGAGGAGGTTTTCTGTGGGAAAATATGTTCTTCCTGGTTTCATGGTCTTCCTTGTCAAATGCTGCCTTGATATCAAGGGCAGTCGCTGTCACCTCACCCGTTCAGTTCAGCAGTTTTGTCTATGTTTGGGCCAAGGCTGCAGTGCAGTCAGGAGCTGAATGGTCCTGGTGGATCCCAAACTAATCTTCAATGAACAGGTTACTGCTGAGTAACTGCTGCTGGATACCACTGTCGAAGACACCATCCATCATTTCTTTATTTTTATAGGGAGAACAATAATGCGGCAGTACCTCGCCGGGTTGGATTTGTCCTGCATATTTTTTGTGGACATGACATACCTGTTGGCATAGCCAGCGACTCCCACATCTCGTGGGGGGAAAAAATGTTCCGGGTCTTGTGCAAAGCTCTCGTTAAACCGGAATGGGATTACTATAATCAAACCTCGACTGTGGCTGTTGAAACTTGTGAGAACATGTGATTGTGGGATACATGAGGCATTTATCAAACTCTGCTACTACATCTGAATGAGATTTGTTCTGTATCTGTCAATCACAGGTAGTGCTTGCGAGTGTAAGATTTATTCTGTATCTCAGTCTGTCAAATGGTTTGTGAGATGGGATTCCTTCTTTATCGGTCAATGTCTAGTACTGCATGTGAGGGCGAGGTTAATTCTGGCTTTCCCCTTGTCTTCACCCTCCTCCCCACCATCCTCCACATTGAATGGATCATCACTTGTCATTTCTTTACAAGGCAGTCAGTTGTTGTGACCTGAATATTCAGCCGGAAAATGTGGTGGAAGCAGATTCGATATAAATTTACAAAAGTGAAACGAAAAATACGGGATGGAAAAATATTTTAGGGCTATTGGAAAGGACAGGGGAGTGGGGATGATTTGGTACAAATGAGTTTGCTCAGATACGATTAACACAAACGCATCCTCTTGTTTTGCAGTTTATAGTGAAATGGCGGACAGCCCTTCCCAGAATGCTCGGGGTGATGTATAACGGCCTATCTCTAACAGATAGGCACTGCGCAGGTGCAATATGTCGTCCAACGGAAATCCCGCCTGCGACGAGCATGCGCGCCACAGCTCTCGGAACCTGAGGGTGGTCGAGCGCAGCGTCAGTAACACCGAGTCTTAGCGGCTCTCAGAGCCCGAAGCAGAGCCTCCGGGTTCGGGGGACGTGCGGAGAGGGATCCGGGGGGACGGCACCATGAAGCCGATGGTGCAGCGCCTCCCCCATCCCAGCTGCCGCTTCCCGGTTTCTTCCCCCGTTTGCACCGAGTCTTTGATGCGGTAACAGAGAGGGTTGGGGAGGGTGATGCTGTTCATGTGGTTTACATGGATTTCCAAAAGGCATTTGATAAAGTCTCACACAACAGACTTGTCAACAAAGTTACAGCTCATGGAATAAAAGGGACAGAGCAACATGGATATGGGATTGGCTGAGTGACAGGAAACAGAGGGTAGTGGTGAATGGTTGTTTTTCAGACTGGAGGAATGTTTATAATGGGAGGAATGTTTATAGTGGAGTTCCCCAGGGGTCGGTGTTAGGACCCCTGCTCTTCCTGATATATGTTAATGTTGGTGCACGGGGCACCATTTCAAAATTTGCGGATGACATTAAACTTGGTGGTATAGTGAACTGTGAGGAGGAAAGTGTTACAACTTCGAAAGGACAAAGGCAGGTTGGTGGGATTGGCTTACAAGTGGGAGTGGTAAAAGTTCTACCTCGGAATTTCACAGGACCGGCCCTGGGGAGCATGCACACTCTCAATGCCTGGGGAAGTCAGTGCATTGAATAGAGCGGTTTCTGAGATGCAGGGAATTGTGGGAACTGCAGCCACCACGAGCAGATGTTAGTAAGTGTTTTTTTGCAGGCTGACTGTCAGTGACCTGAAATGTGAACTCTGTTTCTCTCTCCACAGATGCTGCCTGACGTGCCATGTATTTTGAGCATTTTCTCTCCGCATTTCAGATTCCCAGTATTTTCACCTGATTTTGCACGTGAATTATTGCTGGTGTTGCTAACAAAACCAAAGCCAGAAACACAACTGACAAATGCAGATCCCTTTTGCATCAGGGTGGATGTTGGACGTGGAAGTCGTTCCTCACTTTTTTTGAAGGTATGTTCTTGTTGGCTGACTTTGAATTGCGGAGCAGAGAGAGGAGACATTGATGGGTTTAACCACGAGCACTTTTAAAAACAGGAGGGCCCTACCATTTTTGATAAAAGGTCATTAACTGTTTCTTGTACAGTAACAGAGACTGACAGGAAGTGAATTTCACATTTACATACATGAACAAAGAGTGACAGAGTTCGTTCCACCCACACTCAATGTAAAAGAGATTGATAGAGAGTTAATTCATTGAATCATAGAATGATTACAGCAAAGTAGGAGGCCATTCAGCCCATTATGACTATGCTGGCCATCTGAAGGAACAATTCACCTCATGCCACTTCACTACATGTTCCCCATAGACCTGCACTTTGTTCCTTTTTGGATAATTATCCAATTCTCTCTTGAGTGCTTCGATTGAACCTGCCTCCCCCACATTCTCAGTCATATTCCCCAGCTACTCGCTGCATGACAAGGTTTTTCCTCATGTTACCATTGCTTATTTTGCCAATTACCTTCAATCTGTGCCCTCTGGTCCTATTTCTTTCTAACAGTGTGAGGAAAAAAATCTTCCTGTCTTCCTGCCACACACTCAGTAACAGAAACTGACAGAAAATTAATTCCACATACATAGAGTACTGCAGATTATTAGAGTTTTGATTCAAACTCATGTACGGTAATGGACTTAGCCAAAGAGTTAATTTCACATCACCTCCAATACCAGACTTTGGCTGGAAGGTAGAACGATAGAACCATAGAAATGTTACAGCACAGAAGGAGGCCATTCGGCCCATCTTGTCCATGCCAGCCTGAGGCCACCCAGGTGCCCTTTCTAATCTCACCTTCCTGCACCCGGCCCATATCCCTGCAGCTTACAGTACTTAAGGTGCAGATCCAGGCACTTTTAAAAGAGTTTAAAGTTTCTACCTCTACCACCAACGTGGGCAGCGAATTCCAGCCACGCACTACCCTCTGCGTAAAAAAGGTCTTCCTCATGTCCCCCCCCACACCTTCAACCACTTAATCTTGAATCTGTGTCCCCTTGTTCTAGAATTTTCCTCCAGGGGAAACAATTTTACCCTGTCCACTCTATCTATTCCCCTCATAAGTTTGTACACCTCAATCAAGTCACCTCTTAGCCTTCTTTGTTCTAAGGAAAATAACCCCAACCTATCCAATCTCTCCTCGTAGCTACACTTTTCTAACCCTGGCAACATTCTTCTAAACTTCCTCTGCACTCTCTCCAGAGCTATTACATCCATCCTGTAATGTGGTGACCAGAACTGCACACAATACTCCAGTTGTGGCCTCACCAGGTAATTCCACAATCACACATAGCAGCCAAGTTTGACTGAAATTTAATTTCACACTCACTCACAGTAACTGTGACTGACACAGAGTGAAGAGCACACTCACCGCATGACTGAGACTGACAGACATGGAATTAATTCCACATCTATGTACAGTAACAGCGGTTGATATGTAAGGTGTGAATTCCATACCCACAGACAGTACCAGAGACTAAGCGAAAGAGAGTTAATTCCTCACTCACACATAACAGGGACAGAGAGTTAATGTCACACTCATATACAGTAACACAGATTGACAGATGATGAATGTGGAATTAACTTTTTTGAAGTAACAGAGCCTGAAAGAGAGTTACTTCCATAGGCCTATACAGTAACTGAGACTGATAGACACAGAATTAATTCCACACTCCAATACAGTAACTGACAGACTTAATTTTATATTCACCTACAGTAACAGGTTATCATGCAAAGAGTTAATTTCACACTCTTGTACAGCAACCAACATGGTCAGGATAGAAAGCTAAATCAGCACTTGCACACATGATAGAGATTCACACTCATATGCAATAAGAGAGATTTGCAGAGAATTATTTCCACACTCACAGTAACAGAGGCTGACAAGTTGTTTGTTTATTCCTCACTCACATAGAGTAACATAGACTAAAATGAGAGTGTGGAATAACTGTCTTACTTACTCTCAGTCTCTGTTATTGTAGGTTAATTCCTCACTAAAACGTTAATGGAAATTGACAGGTCCTTAATTCCACTCACAGATATCCTAACAAAGACTGAAAGAGAATTCCACACTTTCAATAACTAAGACTGACCGATAGAGAGTTAATTCCGCACTTACATACAGTAACTGAGACTGACCCATGGAGACTTTGATCCACACTCACCTACAGTAACAGAGACTGACTGATTGTAGTTAATTCCACACACACATTCAGTAACAGAGACTGACCAATAGAGAGTTAATCCCGCATTCACATACATTCGCAGGGACTGATATAAAGATTTAATTCCACATTGTCATACAGTAACAGAGACTGACCGACGGAGAGTTAATCCTGCATTCACATACATTAACAGGGACTGATATAAAGATTTAATTACACATTCTCACACTGTAACAGAGACTGACTGAGATTTAAATTGCACACTCACATTCAGTAAGTGATGGACAAAGAATGAATTCCACACTCACACGTAGATCAGACTGAGTTAGTTCCACACTGAAATAGAGCAATGAGACTAAAAGACAGGGTCAATCCCACAATGACAAATTAAAAATATAAGAAAGACAGGCAGGATGAGGCCATTCAGCTAATCGGGCCAGCTTCGCCATTCAATAAGACCATGGCTGATCTGATTGTGGCCTCAACTCCACTTTCCCATCCATCCTACAACCCTTGACTCTCCTGTAGATCAAAACTATGTCCACTCAACTTGAATATATTCAATGACCCGACCCACCCTCCACTGCACTCTAGGGTTCTGAATTACAAAGAAAATAAATTCCTTCTCATCCCCATCTTCAATGGGAGATGTTCATTTTTAAACTGTGCCCTCTGGTTCTAGTTTCCCCATAAATGGAAACATTCCCCTCAACATCGACCCTCAGAATCTTATATATTTCAATGAGATCACCTCAACCTGCTGAAACATTCCTCATAAGACAACTTCTTCATGTCAGGAATCAGTCTAGTCAAACTTCTCTGAACTGTCCTCAATGCAAGTATATCCCTCCTTAAATAAGGAGACCAAAACTTTACACAGCGCTCCACATGTTGTCTCACCAATGACCTGATGTCGTAGCAAGACTTCCCTACTTTTATATTCCACCCCGCCTTGGAATAAAGGCTAACATTCCATTTACCTTCCTAATTACTTGCTGCAGCTGCATATTAACTTCTTGTGATTCATGTACAAAGACACCCAGATCCCTTTGTACTGCAACATTGTGTAGTCTCCCTCCACGGTATCACAGTGTCTTTACAGTGCAGTAGAAGACCATTGGGCTCCTCAAGTCTGCAGTGGGTCTCTGAAAGAGCATTCCATCTAGTCCCACTTCCCTGCCTTATCCCTGTAACCTTGCACGTTCTTTCTTTTCAGGCAGCAGTCCAATTCGTTTTAGAATACCGCGATCAAACTTGCCTCCACCACACTTTCAGGAAGTTAGTTCCAGTCTCCAACTACCCTCTGGGTGAAAAAAAAATCTTCTCATCACATTTTCTCCTTTTGCCAATTATTTGGAATCTGTGCCCTCTAGTTCTTGATGTTCTCTTGAGTGGTAACAATTTATCTCTATTTGCTCCATCCATACCCCTCAGGATCTTGAACACCTCTCAGCCTTCTTTTCTCCAGGGCAAAGAGTCCCAACCTCTCCAATCTGTCCTCATAGCTACAGTTCTTTACCGCTCTAATCATTCTTGTGAATTGCCTCTGTACTCTCTCCAATACCTTCATATCCTTCCTCAAGCGTGGTGCCCAGAACTGGAGTCAGTACTCCAGATGAGGCCTAACAAGTGTTTTATACAAGTTCAACATAACCTCCTTACCCTTATACTCAATGACCCTGTAATTAAAGCCTATGATACTATGTGTTTTATTAACTGCTCTTCAACATGCCCTACCATGTTCAATGACCTATGTCCGTATGCACAGAGGTCTTTCTGTTCCTGCACCTCCTTTAGAGGCTCTCCCTTTATTTTATTCTGTCTCAGCAGATTGTTCCTGCCAAAATGAATCACCTCACACGTTTCTGCATTGAACTTCATCTGCCACTTGTCTGCCCATTCCCCCAACTGTCTATGTCCTTTTTAAGTTCAAGACTATCCTGATCACAGTTGACAATATTTCCAATCTTTGTATCGTATGCAAATTTTGAAATCATGCCCAGCTCACCAACAGTCTAGGTTATTAATTTATCTTTTAAACAATGTTTTGTTTTTCTATTCTTCCCATCAAAGTGGAAAACTCACATTTTCCCCACATTGTATTCCAAATGTTTGCCACTCACTTAACCTATCTATATCCTCTTGCAGACACTTTGTGTCCTCCTCACCACCTGCTTTTCCACCTATCTATGTGTTGTCTGAAAATTTGTTAATGGTCTGTCCCTTCATCTGAGTCATTAATATAGATTGTAAAAAGCTGAGAACCCAGCACTGATCCCTGTGGCACTCTACGAGTTGCAGTTTGCTTACCTGAAAGCGACCCACTTGCAAACAAGAACAGAGACTGATGGACAGAGAGTTAATTACATGTTATTATAGATTGACAGAGAGTGAATTCTGCACTCATACAGTAACAGAGATTTACAGTGTGTTTTTGCCATACTAAAATACATTATTGGAGACTGCAGGATATAGAATTAATTCACACTCACAAAGTAACGGAGACGATGGAGAGAGAATTAATTCTACTTTCAATTACACGATAGAGAAGGAGAATGATTAATGCTGCCCTCATATGCAGTAACAAAGACTGACAGCTGATTACACTCTCACATGCAATAACAGCGATGAACAAAGGATTAATGCCCCACTCACATACACTAATAGAGAACACCAGATACGGAATTAATTCCACCCTCTCTTACACTAATGAGGATGGATAGAGAGGTAATTCTGCACTGAAACACAGGAGCACAGACCGACTAACAAAGAGTTATCTGTGCACTCAAACACAGTAACAGAGATTGAGGGAGAGTTAATTCCACACTCACATGCAGTAATAAAGGCTGGCAGATACAAAATTAATTCCATTCTCAAATAGACTAATGGAGACAGATGGGTAGAAAGTTACCATGATTCTGCCCTGAAACACAGTAACAGAGACTGCCAGATAGAGAGTTAATCATGCACTCACGTACAGATTGACAGATACCAGGGATTAGTTAATTCTACATCCCCATAGAGTAACAGAGATGGACAGGGAGAGAGTAAATTCCGCACTCTCGTACAATAACAGTTACCTGGTTCACACTTGAATAATTCATCTGGCTTGCGTCACACGGCCTCTTCATTGTTTCATCATATTTTCTATCTTCCTCATCATCCAAGGAGCCCAGGCTTTGGTTCCCCTCCCTTCTCCCTATTGGAATGTACCTAGTCTGTACCTGAAACATGTCCTCCTGAAAGATCACCCATTGCTGTGTTAGAGTTTTTCCTGTCAGTCTCTGGTTCCATTTCCCCCTGGCTAAATCCCCTCTCCTACCATTGAAGTTAACGCTCTACCAATCACTCTTACCCAAGGGTTCACCCACAGACACTTGGTTCACGTGGCCAACCTTGGCCCACCTCATTCCCCACACCAGATCCAGCAATGCCTCCTTCCTAACTGGACTGAGAACATACTGGTCTAGGAAGTGTCTCTGAACACGTTTCAGAAATCCCCAGATATCACCGCTCTATAGTTCTTATACATCTGTGATTTCTCTGCAGATTTGCTTCTCTATCCCTCTCACTACACCTCCCTTTTTTCCTTATCTCTCTTTCCTGAACACTTTGTACCCTTGAATATGAACCCGATCCTCATCATTTTTAAACCATGTTTTAATCATTGCTACTACATCATTTTCCCACATGGCTATTTGTGCTTTGAGATCACCAACATTATTCACTACACATTATGCGATTACAAACATACAATCTAAACAGTCCCTTGTATTCCTCTTAGATTCTTCTTCATCTACTCCTATCTTATATGCTCCTACTTCCTTCTCTAGTTATTCCTCTTTTCTACTTCTATATACTGATTCCCAGCTCCTGTGAGCTTAGTTCAAACGCTCCCCAACCACACGAGTGACCCTCCCCACATGGACAACGGTCCCAGTCTTGTTAAGGTGCAACCTGTTCCTTTTAAATAGGTGTTTCCTGTTCCAGAACTGGCCCCAATGTCCCATGAATCTTATGCCCTCCCACCTGCTGCACTGGCCTCAAGCCACATATTGGCATTTACATTTACATATTTACAGTTCTACTCCCACTAGCACATGCCACAGTAGTAGTAATCCAGAGATTACTGCCTTTGAGGTCCTACTTTTTAACAACCTCCCTCGCTGCTGAAATTCTGACAGAGGGACCTCAATACCTGTCCCCCCTGTGTCATTGATACTGACGTGTACCACAACCTCTGGCTCACTCCCTTCCGCCTGCAGAATATTCTGCACCTTCTCCGTGATGTCCTTTACCCTGGCACCAAGGAGACAGCACACCATGTGGGACTCACAATGACGGATACAGAAATGCCTGTCTGTCCCCCTGACTATGGGATCTGCTCTAACAACTGCATTTCTACTCTTCACTTTTCCCTCCTGTGCAGATTCTTGCCCATTGACTGCAGTTCTTCAGGGTGTCACCATTCCCAGCAGTCTCCAGTGCTGAGTACCGGTTTGACAGTGGCACACACCCCGCAGACTCCTGCATTTCCTGCCTGTTCCTACTCTTCCGGATGGCAACCCATCTTCAATCCTGAACACCCTCTTTCCCTTTGGGGTGTTCACCACCTGGAATGTACGATCGAGGAAACTCTCACCCTCCCTGATTCTCTACAGTGACTCCAGCTGCCCCTCAAGCTCAGAAATCCTGAGCTCGAACTCAAGCAGCTGGAGACACTTGTATACAATTGGCCCCAAGACACATGAAGTGGCCTGAGGTTCCCACATGAGGCAGGAACTGCAAACAACAGGTCACAGCTGCCCATCCATGATCTAAAACAAACCTCTATTCCCTCTTTTAGAATCCAGTTTCTACCTTGTTTAAATTATTAATTTTATTTAATGCCTCTTGACCTGCTCTGCATTAATAGTCTTATTATGCGTATACTTACTGTTGTACTTACCCTGATTGAAACGTTTAATTTTCCAGCTCCTTGTTTAAATCAGTGCCCTAATTTAGAGAAATCGGCACAAACCAACCATCTCCCTTCTTTCCCCTGATATCATGCTTTGACTATTTATTATAAACATGGTCAGTTTGCTCCAACCCCCCCCTCACAGCTCTTTATCCCCCCCACCGCTCTCACTCTTCTCTCCTTCTCTCTCTCACTGCTGCTCTTGGGCTGCTCTGCCGCTGCTCTTTATCCACCCTCCAGTCTCACTCAACTTTCACTCTCACTCACCCTCAGCTCCTCCACAGTCCCAAGTTTCTGACTGTTTAGGAAATTCTCGGATCCTTGCTCCAAGATGGATGACCTCACACTTCCCCATGTTGAACATCTTCAGCCAGTTTTGTTCACTCACGGAATCTGTCAATGAGCCTTTGAAACTTGCTGCTCCCGCCTACACTACTAACCATGTCACCTAACCTAGTGTCATCAGCAATCTTGGATATAGGCACCTCCTCTGCACCATCTCCAGTGCAATCACTTCCTTCCTATAGTGTGATAACCAGAACTGCACACAGGACTGCAATTGTTGCCTAACTAGCATTTTATACAGCTGCAACCTCCCTGCTCTTATATTCTATGCCTCAGCTAATAAAGGCAAGTATCCTATATGCCTTCTTACCTGCCGGTGCTGTTCCCTTTAGCGATCGATGGACATTTAAACCAAGGTCCCTCTGATCCTCTATGAAATTCTGTGATCAGTCCATAACAGCCTGCCCCCATCATTCCACTTATTGCTACTTTTATTTCTGCTAACCCTGCTTCTTCATCACAAAGGGTTGCCTCTTCCCCTTTAACCCCTCTTCAATAAAAGTGCTCACTTTCTGCACCGACAATTTGCAAATGTGTTCTTTTGCATGTAACCCTTGTTAAAGAAGAGGCACCAGAAGGACTGCCTGTGTTTAATGTTGCTAAGGCTCTAGGAGTTTATGAGATGTAGCTGAAGATTCTGCGGGATGTAATAGTGGAAATTGTGAAGGTATTGGCCAGAATCTTCTGAATTCTATTTCTTTCTGTAATGGACAGCTACAAACCACTTGTTTATTCCAGGACACTAAATGAATTAACGTGAATCGGAGCTGAGCAGATTCTAACATCCCACGTCTCCAGTTTTGTATTTTTACTGAGAAACCGGTCCTCCATGTAAGCTTTTTGCTCGAAGAATGAGACCCCCGCTTCCTGGGAATACAGCAGCGATACCTCCAAGATCTGATTTACAACCTTCAAACTCAGTGAAAGGCTTTCACCCTCCCCTCGGGGTCTGACCGTCACTTCACAACCAACATTCGGCTGGGATGGGCAGACAAAACAACTTCCTTCCCCGCAGTCCCCCAGCACGGACTGGATAATCTCCCAAGCTCGTATTCCGCCAATGTCACATTGCTCCACCGATTTGTGTTATTCCCACAAGCTCCGGCAATCTCAGCCCAAATCCCCCGGCCTTTTATTCTCTCTTTAACCAACATTTTGTCTCCTTATTAAGTCCATCCTGAGAAGAGGGGCTCGGCATTCCGAGTTCCTGTGCAGACATCCGGTTGCTGCTAATGGACCAAAAGAGGCCTAAAACCTGAAAGAAACCCTCTGGCACAGCCCTCTGAGCATGTCTCCTTTAGACCGTGCAGACAATACCTGCTTCATAGAGAACAATGGTGGGGAGTATGAGCAATTTCTCTGTCGGCATTCTGTGGGAATAGAGGACAAAAGATAAAACAGAATTAAAAATACTGAACAGATCCTCTGGGAGCAGGACCGTAGAGCACGAATTCCTGGAGTGTATACGGGATGTTTTTCTGGACCAATGCATTGAGGAACCAACGAGAGAACAGGCCATCCTCGACTGGGTATTGTGTAATGAGAAAGGAATAATTGGCAATCTAGTTGTGCAAGGCCCCTTGGGGATGAGCAACCATAACATGATAGAATTCTTCATCAAGATGGAGAGTGACGTAGTTAATTCTGAGACTTGGGTCCTGAATCTTAATAAAGGAAACTACGATGGTATGAGGTGTGAGTTGGCTATGATGGATTGGGAAACATTACTTAAATGGATGATGGTGGATAGGCGATGGCAATCATTCAAAGAGCGCATGGGTGAATTGCAACAATTGTTTATTCCTGTCTGGCGCAAAAGAAAAACAGGAAAGGTGGCCAAACCATGGCTTACAAGGGAAATTAGAGATAGTATTAGATCCAAGGAAGAGACATACAATTGGCCAGAAAAAAACAACGGACCTGAGGATTGGGAGCAGTTTAGAATTCAGCAATAGAGGACCAAGGGATTGATTAAGAAGGGGAAAACAGAGTACGAGTGTAAGCTTGCAGGGAACATAAAAACCGACTGTAAACATTTCTATAGGTGTGTGAAGAGAAAAAGATTGGTGAAGACAAATGTGGGTCAATTACAGTCAGAAACAGGGAAATGTATAATGGGGAATAAAGAAATGGCTAACCAACTAAATAAATACTTTTGTTCTATCTTCACAAAGGAGGACACTAATGACATACCAGAAATGTTGGGGAACACAGGGTTAGTGAGAGGGTGGAGCTGAAAGAAATCAGTATTAGTTGGGAAATGGTGTTTGGGAAATTGATGGGATTGAAGGCCAATAAATCCCCATGGCCTGATCATCTACATCCCAGAGTATTTAAGGAAGTGTTCCTGGAAATAGTGGATACATTGGTGGTCAACTTCCGAGATTCCAGAGCCTTTAGAACAGTTCCTACAGATTGGAGGGTAGCTAATGTAACTGACTATTTAAAAGGAGAGGCAGAGAGAAAACAGGGAATTATAGACCAGTCAGCCTGATGTCGGTTGTGGGGAAAATTCTAGAGTCCATTATAAAAGATTTAACAGCTGAGCACGTGGAAAAAAGTGGCAGAATCGGACAGAGTCAGCATGGATTTATGAAAGGGAAATCGTGCTTGCCAAATCTACTGGAATCTTTGGATGATGTAACTAGTAGAGGTGATAAGGGGGAGCCAGTGGATGTGGTTTATTTGGACTTTCAGAGACCAGAACATTGCATGCTTTCAAGAAGGAGATAGATATAGCTCTTGGGGTGAAAGGGATCAATGGGTATGAGGAGAAAGCGGGAGCAGGCTATTGAGTTGGATGATCATAATGAATGGCGGAGCAGGCTCGAAAGACCGAATGGCCTACTCCTGCTCCCATTTTCTATGACTCAAGTCAAAGTCGAAAACCCCAGAGGATTTTTAGAGGAAAATTTAACCAATGGCAGCTGAAATACAGACCAAAAAATGTCCTGCACTTATTCCCTTTATTTCAAGTTGTTTACAATCAAATGAAGGAAATAAACTATTGGAGGGAATTTCCATGATTTTTGGAAACACCAACAACCGCCAGTTGCCAATCACTCACCCTATCAGACCCACTCACACTGACGGGAGCTTCCTGCATCCAGCACTGGCCCTGTCGCACTCTCCAGCTGCTCACCCAGACCCCACTCTCACAAACACTGAACATTTTTACCCAGAACCTTCAAATTATTTTTAACAATGAGAAAAAAATGTTCATATTTCATCGCAGTTTGTTTGAACGGGACAAATGTTCAACTTTTCACCGTCACTCGGTAACCACGCTCGACATTCCTTCAATCAGTTGTATAAATTATCGGCTGTAAGGATTTATTTCACTGGGTTAAACAATTTCCATCTGAGGAATGTTCCAGTGTGAGAAAGGAGGGGGACGGGCTGACTGAGCTGTGTCTTCACCGCTTCTGGGCAGTGGGAATGTTCACCCTTCATTCTGCTCCCATTCACTTTCCCAAAGGGAATCTACAGATTCTCCAATCTGGGCCCTGGGATTTATTCTTTGGTTCCTTTTGATTTGTCTCTTTTCCAGACTGACAATATTTTCCAAAGCTCGGGGTAAACATCCCCCTTGCATCGTGCCTTAGACTCGGCTGGAAGCGGCCGATAGTGACCCCGAACTGGTCACCTCCACACTGACAGGTACAACACGGTCACACTCTGCTTCACTGAGATCAATGCCGAGAGCGGTTTCTGGGTCCAATGCAACAGTGAACACATTTCATTTGAAGGAATTGTGGGTGGTTAAGGTGTTTTGAAAGTCCTGATTTTTTGTAGTGCATCCATCCCAAATGCTTTGGGATTTCCCTGGAGTGATACCTAATATCCCTCTTTGGGAAAGATTAAAGTTAATTGGAACGTGTTTACCAGGCCATGAGGATAACTCCTTGAAATTGTTACGTGCTGCCAGCTTAACAACACCTAAACACTTGATACTTTTGTTCACAAATGAATTATAAACCAAATTTCCGCCCCGATGTAAATGCAGAATATTCAGTATTTTAACCGGAGTGGGAAACAGGTTAGTCACAGATATTCAGTGAGTTCCCAGAAAACAGGATTTAGAAACTGTTTGTTCCAGCGTTCATACAGTAATCTGCTTTGATCTCTCTTCCTCTTATTTCCCAGGATGATGTTTGAATTCTGTCACTGACCCAGTGATGTTCCACTTGTCTTTTCAAAATCGCGATGTTCGTGTTCCGAGCATCAATTGTTAAATAGAATAGAGCCCAGCTCTTCCAGTAGCGGCACACTGGGGAGAGTTTCTCATTGTGTGTGGTAACTTCCACAAGGTCTCTTCTTCGACGGTCACAGAAAGAAAAACCTGTCATTGTTAAAGCCTTTGCAGATAGTCCACTGTAAATGGAGAGACCATTTTAACCTTAAATTCCAGATTTCCTGTTATAAAGCAAGCGCCCAACTGCCCAGATGAAATCCAACGAAGTAAGGTTGTGCTGGGATTTGGACCCAGGATCTCCTGTTTACTCGGCAGGTGTTTTAACCAATTAAACCACAGAACCTAACGATGCTCAATTACCCGCATGGAATTGCTAGAAACCCTTCGCAGATCTGATAGTATTTGTGAAGAGTGAAACAGTTTAAATTTCAAGGCGCGAACCTGCACCAAAAAGACCTGAAACGTGAATCTGTTTCACTCTCCACAGATGCTGCCAGATGTGCTGAGCAATTGCAGCATTTTCTGGCGTTGTTTCAGATTTCCAGCATCCGCAGTATTTTGCTTTTGTACCAAAGGACAATGAGCTGCCTTTCCTGCACTGTGGGTTATTGCAGGAGAAAACAAAAACCTTTAAAGGTGCTGACCAGAGTCAGTCTGCTCAGCTTTCAGAAAGATTTCAAGTGATGATGTGAATCTGCACCACTGAATATCAAGGTCACCACGGTTTAGACAGCTGTAATGAACAGCTCCTGTTACAGCTTTAGATCAGACAGTGGAGGATTATCACAGGCGCTCTGTCAGACTGCATGTTCCTTCAGGCAGGTTTCCAACTGGACACATGGAATGAGCGGCTGTGTGAACATTAGTGGTTGAGGTGGAGATTTCTCATTGGCTGAACTGGAGTTCCAGTTCCATTCCCAGACATTTCCCTTTCTCTTTCTGAATCTATCTCTGTCCTCTTGCTCATTTACACTTTTCATTGTTTCATCATTAGCGGCCACGCCTTCAGCTGTCTGAGCCCTTAGCTCTGCAATTCCTTCTAGAAACATCCCCAGTTCACTCTCCCCCTTAACACCCCCTTAAAATCTATCAGTTTTACGAAGGTTTTGTTCAGTTGTCCAAATATGTGACTCGATGTTGAATGTTGCTTGATAAATCTCCTATGAAGCACCTTGGGGAGTTTTATTTAATCTCGGAGCTGTTGCTGAAATCGATCAGTGAAATGAGCTGTGTTCCGGTGACCAAGAGCTTTTGTTTTATTCTTTCACGAGATGTGGGCGTCGATGGCTCGTCCAGCAATTATTACCCAACCGAAATTATCCTTGAGAAGCTGGTGATCAGCCGCCATATTGAACCGCTACAGTCCATGTGGTGTAGGTAAACCCACAGTGCTGTTAGGGAGGGGGTTCCAGGGTTTTGCCCCAGCGTCGGTGAAGGGACGGCGATCCATTTCCAAGTCAGGATGGTTTGTGGCTTGGAGGGGAGTTTGCTGCTGCTGGTGTTCTCATGCATCTGCTGCCCTTTTCCTAACAAGTGCTGGAGGCCTCGGGTTTGGAAGTTGCTGAAGGAAAATTAGTGTCAGGAGTGAGATTCGAACCCACGCCTCCGGAGGAGACTACGACCTGAACGCAGCGCCTTAGACCGCTCGGCCATCCTGACGCTGCTATACCAGCTGCTCGGCCACTAAATCCATTGCATTCGGTACAAATAGTTCTGAGTTCCACATTCATCGTCACTACTTTAAAACACTCGATGTGATTTTCCTTTTTTCAGCACCTGTTCCTGTATCTGAGTCCCATCCTTCCCCAAGCCTCCGGGGGGTGAGGAGCTTCTCATTGCTGCATTGCTCTGTTTGCTCAAATCAACAAAGACCCAATTCCCGCCCGACCTGTTCCTCACACGAAGGTGTTGAGAGTGTAAGATCTGAGCGGCGTGAAGTATCCAACTGGAGAGTTACATCCTGGATTAGTAAATTTGCGGATGACACAAAGATTGGCCGGGTGCTTAACAATGAGGTTTAGTGTCTTGGGCTACAGGAAGATATAGAAGGGATGGCCAAATGGGCACATAAGTGGCAGATGGGATTTAACCCTGAAAAGTGTGAGGTGATACACTTTGGAAGGAGTAATTTGACAAGGAAGTATTCAATGCATGGCATGACATTATGAGGTTCTGAGGAACAAAGGGACCTTGGCCTGTGTTTCCATAGATCTCTGAAGGCACAGGGGCAGGTTAGTGGGGTGGTGAAAAGGCATTTGGGACACTTGCCTTTATCAATCGAGGCATAGGTTACAAAAGAAGGGAGGTCATGTTTAAGTTGTATAGAACTTTATTGAGGCAACAGCTGGAGTAGTGTGTGCAGTTCTGGTCGCCACATTATAGGAAGGATGTAGTTGCGCTGGAGGGGGTGCAGAGGAGATTCACCAAGATGTTGCCTGGGATGAAACATTTAAGTTATGAAGAGAGGTTAGATAGACTTGGGTTGTTTTCCAAGGAGCAGAGAAGACTGAGGGGCGACCTGATGGGCAGAGTGGATAGGGAGCAGCTGTTCCCCTTAGTTGAAGAGTTAGTCACAAGGGGGCATAATTTCAAGGTTAGGGGCAGGAGGTTTAGGGGGATGTGAGGAAATACTTTTTTACTGAGAGGGTGGTGACGGTCTGGAATGCACTGTCTGGTAGGGTGGTGGAGGCAGGTTGCCTCACATCCTTTAAAAAGTACCTGGGTGAGCACTTGGCACGTCACAACATTCAAGGCTATGGGCCAAGTGCTGGTAAATGGGATTAGGTAGGTAGGTCAGGTGTTTCTCACGTGTCGGTGCAGACCCGATGGGCCGAAGGGCCTCTTCTGCACTGTGATTCTGTGTGATTCTGTGACTGAGGAAAACCACCAGAAACTGCTGCAAACAAAGAGCTTACTGAAAGGTCAAATTATATCGTTTCAGTGAATCACTAAAGCCTCCTTCGAGCAGATTAAGCAGCATTTCCTGTGTTTCAGTGATACATTCTGACCTGAATTTAAAAGGAAAGGGTAAATATTTGTCATATTCATAAGATCCGCCCGCCGCATGACTGAGGCGAGCTCACTTCTCGATCTCATCACTGACAGATACGAACACGAATAAAGCATAATAAACGAGAGGGAAATGATAGATTACAATCCGCTCCCCTCGATTAATGTTAACCAAAGCACCAATGAAATGGATCAATCGGCGGATTTTTCAGGATTTACATACCCAATGGTTGATCGAGGAATCAGCAGCTGGGAACATATAAGACCATAAGAGCATAAGACATAGGAGCAGAAATTAGGCCATTCTGCCCATCGAGTCTGCTCCACCATTCAATCATGGCTGATAAGTTTCTCAACCCCATTCTCCCGCCTTCTCCCCGTAACCTTTCATCCCCTTACCAATCAAGAACCTATCTATCTCGGTCTTAAATACACTCACTGACCTGGCCTCCACAGCCTTCTGTGGCAATGAATTGCATAGATTCACCACTCTCTGGCTAAAGAAATTTCTCCTCATCTCTGTTCTAAAAGGTCTTCCCTTTACTCTGAGGCTGTGACCTCGGGTCATAGTCTCTCCTACGAATAGAAACATCTTCACCACGTCCACTTTATCCAGGCCTTTCAGTATTCGGTAAGTTTCAATCAGATCCCCCCTCATCCTTATAAACTCCATCGAGTATAGACCCAGAGTCCTCAAACGTTCCCCATATGTTAAGCCTTTCATTCCTGGGATCGTTCTCGTGAACCTCCTCTGGACCCTCTCCAGGGTCAGAACATCCGTCCTGAGCTACGGGGCCCAAAGTTGCTCACAATATTCTAAATGTGGTCTGACCAGAGCCTTATAAAGCCTCAGCAGCACATTCCTGCTTTTATAATCTAGTCCTCTCGAAATAAATGCCACCATTGCATTTGCCTTCCTAACTACTGACTCAACCTGAAAGTTAAGCTTAAGAGAATCCTGAACTCCAGATTTCTGAATTCTCTCCCCATTTAGAAAATAGTCTATGCCTCTATTCTTCCTACCAAAGTGCATGACATCACATTTCCCCACATTGTATTCCATCTGCCACTTCTTTGCCCATTCTCCTAACCTGTCTAAATCGTTCTGCAGCCTCCCCGCCTCCTCAATACGACTTGTCCCTCCACCTATCTTTGTAAAATCTGCAAACTTAGCCAGTATATCCTCTGTTCCATCATCTAGATCATTAGTGTATAAATTGAAAAGTTGTGGTCCCAACACTGACCCCTCCGGAACTCCACTAGTCACTGGCCGCCATCCTGAGAAGGACCCCTTTATCCCTGCTCTCTGCCTCCTGCCTGACAGCCAATCTTCTATCCATGCTAATACCTTGCCTCTAACACCATGGGCTCTTATCTTACTGAGCAGCCTCCTGTGCGGCACCTTGTCAAAAGCCTTCTGGAAGTCCAAGTAGATAACATCCATTGGCTCTCCTTTGTCTAACCTACTCGTTACCTCCTCAAAGAATTCTAACACATTTCTCAGGCATGACCTCCCCTTGATGAAACCATGCTGGCTTTGCCCTATTTTACCATGCACTTCCAAGTATTCTGAAATCTCATCCTTAATAATGGACTCTAAAATCTTACCAACAACCGAGGTCAGGCTCATCTGTCTGTAATTTCTAGTCTTTTGTCTAACGCCCTTCTTAAACAGGGGGGTTGCATTAGCGATTTTCCAGTCCCCTGGGACCCTCCCTGACTCCAGTGATTCCTGAAAGGTCACCACTAACGCCTCCACTATCTCTTCAGCTATCTCCTTCAGAACTCTGGGGTGTAATGCATCTGGTCCAGGTGATTTATCCACCTTCAGACCTTTCAGTTTTCCTAGCACCTTCTCCTTGGTAATGGCCACCATACTCATCTCTGCCCCTCGACTCTCTTGAACTTTGGGGATGTTACTTGTGTCTTCCACCGTCAAGACTGAAGCAAAGTACCTATTCAGTTCCTCTGCCATTTCTTTCTTCCCCACTACTACTTCTCCAGCGTCATTTTCCAGCGGCCCAATGTCCACTTTTGCCTCCCTCTTACCCTTTATATATCTAAAAATACTCGTGCAATCTTCTAATATATTACTGGCTAGTTTACCCTCATATTTAATCTTCTCTCTCCTTACTTCTTTTTTAGTTGTCCTCTGTAGGGTTCCCGCTGCTCTTCGACACATTGTATGCTTTCTCTTTTGCTCTCAATGACTTCTTTTGTCAGCCATGGCTGCCTCGTCCTTCCTTTCATATGCTTCTTCTTAAGGATGGATTTTTGCTGTGCTAGTATTATTAACCGAGGATGGGTTCTATCTATTGATTTCTGGGTATGGGCCCAGCACGCTTCCTCTGCGACACCTAAAAGTTGCAGGTCGGTTATGTTACTTTAATGGGGGATGAGTTGACCAGCGCTTTTTCATATCTTATTAGAAGTTAAACCGATCTTTATTCCAGTAACGTGGACCAGCGGGCACAGAGCTGGACACGCGCAAGCGGGGAGGGCAAGTATCCGCTGCCCTCAGAAATGGGACTGCGTCTCCCCAAAAGAGACAGGCACCCTCAATCAGCGACCGGGAAACACGAAACCGGAGATGCTCAGGCGAGTCGACTTGCAACTCTTTGCCGGAACACAGTATTGAACAAGTGATTTTTAGACATCAGTTTAACGCTCGACCAACCGAACTATTTCAGCTGACAGAAGCGATGCTTCGAGCCAGAATTTAAACAGCGACCAGGGTACCAGTTTTACAGTCACCGACGGTCCTCCGCTTCTATTAGAGAACACGACCGCATAATGACAAAGGACAGCCATCACCTCGTTTCAGTCCCTCCAGATTTCGATTTTTTTCTTGACAAAGAGGGGGTCCAAAGCCCAACTAAGCATCAGTTCATTGCCATAAGCTCTCGGCCAATCGCTACACTGGAATTGTCCTACAAACAGCTTTCTTCATCCTTTGAGTGAATTGTTTGCTGACGTCACCGTTAAATGTCTTAACTCTAAGTTTAAGGTTTGTTTGTTCTGTACATTTGTTCAGTACATTTGTTCTGTATTCCCTCAAAAGAGGAAATTGTTTCTCCACATTAAAACCTATTAATCATCTCAATTACCTCAACCAGATAGCGCCTAAACCTTCTCAACTCACGCGTATGTAAGTGTCACAGCGGGAGCACATCTAATTGCAGTTAAGAAAACTATGTATCGCACATGGTCATGGCTACTTTTGCAGCAAACCTGTTTCTGAATTAATGGGACCCACTTGTGATAAACACTGTCATCTTTCACTGTTTAGCAGGTGAGTTTCATGGAGCCACAAATGTGATTCCCTCAGTTCCGCTTTTGCACAAAGCTGGGGAAATGCATCACAGATCTCAGTCTTCAGCCAGCTCCATTCACTCCAAGTGAAATCAACAAATGGTTGAAGGCACGGGGAACTGCAAAGGCTTTGGGCCCTGACACCATTTCTGCAGCAGTACTGAAAATCTGTGCTCCAGAAATAGCCTTGCTCCTCGCCAAGCTGTTCCAGTACTGGCATCTACCCGACAATGAGGAGAATTGCTCAGGTCTGTCTTGTCCACAAAAAACAGGAAAACCCAACCGGCGAAAACCGCCCGATCAGGCTCCCCTCGTTCATCGAGAAAGTGGGTGGAAATTTCTTCGACAGCGCGATCAAGTGGCACTTACTCAGCAATAACCTGCTCACTGAAGCTCAGTTTGGTATCTGCCAGGGCCACTCAGCTCCTGACCTCATTGCAGCCTTGGTCCAAACATGGAGGAAGCAGCTGAACTTAATACCTGAGGTGCAAGTGACTGCACTTGAGTCCAAAGAAGCTTTTGACCGAGTGTGGCATCAAGGAACACTCGCAAAACTGAAGTCAATAGAAATGAGGGGGGAAACTCTCCACTGGTTGGAGTCGAGCCCGGGGGTTCCAATACATTCTAAAAGATTTCCAGCATTAACAGGAATTCGCTTTTGGTTGATACACTGTGGGTGGCAATGAAAGGATCCATTGAGAGCAGTTTATCGTGCAGGTGGCTGGTTGTTCTTGGGTTTCGATTCTCGCTTTGGGCTTTTCAATGAGTTCGTATGCAAGAGGTCCCACTTTCATTTCCAGGACGAGCCCAGCAAGCATTTTAATACCGTATTTTTTCGCGCTCGAGGTGGTGGCAGTTCCGGAAATCAGGACCAAGTTTGAACACCCGGGAAGTCATTGCAGAGAATGCATCACCTCAACACACGTGATGAAATGAACACAGGGTTTAAAGAACGTTTCTCCGTGTTAGGGGACTCTGAAATTCTCCGAATACATCAAATAAGGGAACTGTCTACTTCTGGATTCAGGTGGGAGGCTGATTGAACTCGGTGAAAATCTTGACTGAAAGGCCAAGCAGAGCTGGGATCTCCAAAGACTTATTTTCATTTACCACACTTTAGCTGTGATCGGGCACTGACAGTGAGCTGGGAAGGGTTTCTTCTTGCTACCAAATGCTTGTATGTTCCGGTCTTTCCGCGATGGGTTTTCACACTGTGTAGAAACATGTTGGATATTATGTTGAAGTGTTGAAACGATTCACATCAGCCCATTTACAACATCATCTGATCTGATGTGGTGGAAATGCATTTTATTGACAGAAAATACATTTCCATCTTTAGACACCTGGCCGAATATTCAGGACCTGTACGAAAGAGGATCATTTATTTCAACAGATCATGAATGCAAAAAGCATAGAAGGAGGTTTAATAAATCGAAGTTCCGTGACGAGGTGGCCGAGAGGTTAAGGCGATGGACTGCTAATCCATTGTGCTTTGCACGCGTGGGTTCGAATCCCACCTTCGTCGTCACTTTATTAACGGTCACGGCTGTGGGCCAAGTGCTGGTAAATAGGATTAGGTAGGTCGGTCACGTGTTTCTCACGTCTCGGTGCAGACTCGATGTGCTGAAGGGCCACTTCTGCAGTATGAGATTCCTTGAAATCCTGCATCGTTACTTCTTTCTCCCTGTCCGCTAATTTTCAGTTGTATAATTTGGGCCTCTGCTCCTCCATCGTTTGCAACATCTCACCAATTAAAAACAAAACGAAACGAAACTCGTGCTTTCGTGGCCTCAATCAGATTATGGTTCATTGTGAATCCAACTGCCAAAGTATTTCTCACTCATTTAAACTATTTATGAAATTTGAAAATAAACTTCTCCCACGGCTTATTGTTGTGCGTTTGCTCTCTCGTTCTTTGCTTTTCCTGTTAGTCGTCCTTGTGATGTAAATCCACAGAAAGCAAAGAAGGCCACGAGGAAGGGAGGGAAAATCATGTTCCCTTTCATGATCGCTGTTTGATTTTCAATGCACTGAATATGATCAAGGTCTAAGGAAGTGAATCTCGGACAAGCAACACCGGCTTCTTATAGCTGGGCTTGTGGCGCAACGGTAGCGCGTCTGACTCCAGATCAGAAGGTTGCGTGTTCAAATCACGTCAGGCTCATGGCTCTTCACGGTACCTGAAGCTCTTGTCTGGGCACAAATTTCCTTGTGTCTGGATTCTGGCGAAATATTGAATTTCAGAACCAGGGTGTAAGTCATCTCTTCCGATTTTCCGGCTCAGTTTTCATTTTGCACAATTTTACATTGGAACAATGTTTCAGCGATGTGGGGTATCTACTGTTTTTGCAATTGCTCTGTTACCCAGCATGAGAAGGAAGACACAAAGTGTCCATCATGGGGTTTAAACCCACAGCCGCTTCCGTCCATACAGCTGCTTAATTCCGTTGGCTAGAGTTGGTTGTGGAAGCTATAATCACCCGACTTTATTTTATCTATAAATCAGGAGATTGAAACTCGTCCTTTTAAAGCAGAGCGACAGTGAGTTCAGTTAAAACAAATGTTTAAAAACAGCAGCAATTTCATTCTGCTCACGGCATCCAGTTATAGCGACCTGCATTAAACAGCAGGAGCGGAAACCGTAGCCCGACACCCGCCTCTTCACATTAACCAGCAGCCTGAATTTCAGCTTTGGGATTTTAGAGAGAGCGAATGTTTTTGTGGAAACTGAAATCACTTTTCCTGTGAATGGAGCCGGCTAAAGAGCCAGGGCCGGCCTAAGAGTCCCCGAGCCCGGGGTCAGAGGGAGCCTGGGGAGAGGACAGATCCCAGGGAAAAGGAATTAGATTAGAGAGAAGGAAGGTTATTGCGGGTTTGAAGGGACTGAAGGGTTGGCGACGGGAGGAATGCAAACGCGGGAGAAAAGGGGAGTTGTTGTGGGGGACAGCACCTGTCAGAACGAGGAAGAGAGCGACGGAGGAAAAGAGGGAGGGAGCTGCAGGGAGGGCGGGAATGAGGAGGAACTTGCATTTCGTCAGCACATTTTGCAACCGCAGAAAGATCCAAAACCTCACAGTCAATGGGTGGGTATTTTGGGCAAGGGGGTTGATGGGGGGTTTTGGTAATTGAGATTCGTGCTTGAATGTGCACAGCATGATCCTACAGGCGCTAACCTGATCAATATTTGGATAACCTGTTTCAGTGAACCTGGATGAGGGATTATTATTGATCCCAGGACTCCGGGTAAAACTCCTCTTCTCCTGTTGTAAATAGCCTGGTTGGATTGTTCACATCCCTAAGGGTGGGGAAGATGGGATCTTGGTTTTAAATGTGGTTTATTACTGGATAGTGTCATATATCCTTGTTACCCCTCTGTGGGTGTTACAGTACATCATGGTAAACAATTTACCTCTTCGTGAAGGTCAAGGAATTGTAAACACTGAGAAACTGCTCGTTCTGCCATTACTAACTCACGTGGCCACTGATAATAAAACATAACCTCTTCCAGTCGGTGGAGATGTGATGTAGACATACCTCAGAATAATGCTCACACACCACAGCAGATGTTGCCCATTGTCTTCAGAGACAGTCGATTGAAGAGTCTCCCTCCTTATTTCGATGAACTTCTCAATGTTGTAATCCTGTCTGCTCCATTCCTGGGGCAAATGTGGGAATCAGAAATCATCACTTCCTCCCTATGTAGATCCGACTGATAAGAGTTTTTATCATTAATATCTCTTAGCCCCTGACGCCTTATCACATCCAATCTTTAAAACAAAGCTAACGTTTTCTGATTTCGACACTCGAATCGAAATTCCTGCAATCTTTCTCCCCCTGCCCTGCTAAAAAGTCCACCTCTTTCAACTGTGAGTGTTAATCTCTCATTCCCTGTAACACCTCTCCAAATAACAATCTAGTGTTGCTTCTGCTCTCAGAGTACTTTGCCCTATTCTGTGAACTATGATTCAGTCAGTTGCTCTCAAGTTTTTACAGGCAGAGGGTTGTGAGTTCAAAATCTCTCCAGAATTCTGAGCAGAAAGTCCGGCTGACACTTCAGTGCCGCGCTGAGCCAAAGTTTCACTGTTACACTGGCCAGTTTTGAGATGCTATGGCAAACTGAGGTGCCATCTGCCTTCACATGTAAAATTCCCATGGCACAATTTCGGACAGTGGCACGGGAGTTATTCCATCGTGTCGGAGCCAACATTTGTCCCTCAATTAACACCACTTCAAAACAGATTCTCCTGCCTTCATCACATTGCTGTTCCTGGAAGCTGGCTGCTGCAAGCCTTTAATAATATAGTTCAAAAAACATCGTGATTGAAACGCTGTGAGGAAAAGACAAGGCGTTACTGAGAATTCTGCTGAGAGAGCTTCATTGGACAGAAAATCGGGCGAAAAATACGAGGAATCAACACCAGAGAACCAATCAACATCAAAACTGAATCAACTCCTGTGAAATCAATGAGTAAAAGCCGAGAGCTCCGAGCAACCATCAGCTCATCACCCAGAGACACTCACAGAAGCATTTAGCCTCCTGTCTTAAACAGCACCTCGTGACTACCTTCCACTCCGTGGTGCGGGTTCTGAGGTGAGTAAAGAGCCCAATGCTGGCTCCGCACACTCTGCCACAGGTTGGGGCAGGTAGTGTTTGAGGAGGCGGGTGGGTGGGATGCTCGGATTTTGCTCCGCTCCTTCCGCTGTTTGCGCTTGGCCTCCACCTGGGCCTGTCGGAGACGTTCCAAATGGTTGGCACCTTCGAGGATGTTTCTTCTCCAGTTTGGGCGCCTCGAGCAAGAGATTCCCACAAATCGGTGGGGATGTTGCATTTTATCAGGGAGGCTTTGAGGACGTCACTGAAACGTTTCCTCTGCCCTCCTGGGAACCGCTTGCCGTGACGAAGCTCGGAGTAGAGAGCTTGTTTTGGGAGTTTTGTGTCAGGAATGCGGATGATGTGTCCCGGCCAACGTGGCTGATTAACCATAACCAGTGCCTCGATACTGGGGATGTTGGTCTGAGAGGAGACACTGATATTGGAGCACCTCTCCTGCCATTGAATTTGCAGAATTTTGTGGAGGCGCCGCTGGTGATATTTCTCCAGTGATTTAAGGTGTCTGCTGTACGTTGTCCATGTCTCTGAAGCATACAGGGAGCAGGTAGCACTGCAGCGCTGTAGACCAGGAGCTGGGGGCCGGGTTTGAGGTCCTTGCCATCAAACACTCTTTTAAACAGTCAGCCCAAGGCTGCGCTGGCAAAATGGAGGCGATGTTTGGTTTCATTTTCGAGATCTGCCCTCGCTGATCAGAGGCGCCCAAGGCCTAAGGTCCAATATTTCACCATGGATCTAGATAGTCCTGGGGGCGCGGTGAGGGGGGTGGGGTGTGGGGTGCGGGTTGCAGTATGTGCAGCGGGGGCTGTCTAGCTGAGGACCTTTACCTTCCACATGTTTAGCCTAAAGCTCATCCTATCACACGCCTCCGTGAATGTGTCAATTATAGTTTGGAGCTCTGGCTCTGAGTTTGCGCAGACACAAGTGTCGTCAGCGCGCTGCAGTTCGATGACAGAGGCTGGGGTGATCTCGGTTCTGGAATGGAGGTGACGTAGGTTGAGCTGTTTCCTGCTCGTCCTGTAGAGTAGCTCCACCCCGACGGGGAGCTTCATGGAGATGGGGTGGGGTGTTGCATCGAGGAAGGTGGAAAAGAGCATCGGTGCGATGACTCAAACATGCGGACCATAGTTTGCCCTAGTGTGGGTCTGCAGCAGATCCCTTGGTAAGGATCACGGCCTCCATGTCATCCTGCAGCAGGCAGAGGATGGTGACTAATTTCTGCGGCCAGTCAAATTTGTGGAGGATGCTCCACAGTCCATCCCAGTTGATAGAGTCAAAGGCCTTTGTGGGGCCAAAGAAGGACATGAATAGAGGTTTCTGCTGCTCGCTGCATTTTCTTGGGCTTGTCTTCCTGTGAAGATCATTTCCACTGTGCCGCTTGATCGACAGAATCCGCATTGTGTCTCTGGTAGGAGATCGTCAGCCATGGAGAGTAGGCAATTGAGGAGGACTCTTGTAACGACTTTCCCTGTGGAGATCAGACTGACTTACCGCAGTCAGTCTGATCTCCTTTTATGAAGATGTTCACAATTAGGCATCTCAGGGATAGCCTGGCATTGCCCTTCTTCCAGATGAGGGAAATGAGGTCATGTATTTGCTTTAAGAGAACTTCTCCACACTATTTTAGCATTTCGGCGGGGATTTCGCCTGCGCCGGCGGCCTTGGTGGTTCTTAGCTGTGGGATGGCCTTTTCAACCTCATGTCGGGCTGGGATTGTGCTGAGCTGGTGGCGGGTAGCATGCTGTGGAATGTGGTCGAGGGCACTCATGTCGAGGTCTGAGTCTCGGTTGAGGAAATCGGAGAAGGGCTCCTTCCAATGAGCCGGATTTCATCTCTGTCCTTGATAAGCGCCACTCCATTCTAAGCTCTCAGTGGGGTAGGTCCTTGGGTGCTTGGGCTGTAAATGGTCCTGACTGCACTGAAGAACCCACACATTCCGAGGCTGCCCGCGAGTTGCTGTATTTCCTGCGCTCCTTGCACCAACCATCTGCTCTTTAGTTCACGGTTTTTTTTTCTATTAAGTGATTGTTTTTCTTTTCTTTCTGCTGTTCAGATACTGATGCAACGAGAGAAGTCCATTCGGACATTGGCCTGAAATAAAGGAGAAATCCGCGGCTGGTGTAAGGATGGCCTGAGGGAAAGGAGAAAGGTGTATTTTTGCAATATTTATTGCTTGCGTCCGTGTGCGAATGAAAGCAATTTGAGTGGTTGGTTACAGATTGAAGCGTTTACTGGAAGTAAGAGGCTGAAACAAAGTTATTGCAAAAAAAAGTAACCAGATTTTGGATCGCAGCCCAATCCTTCTTTCCCATCTGTGTGATGGGCCCAGCGCGCTTCCGCTGCGCCACTCACAAGCAGCCGCCCCCGACTGCCTATTAATGCTGTCTGGTGGCGAGGTAACGGTTCACTTGTTCATTTTTTTTAAAGGACATCTGTTGGGGAGCTCAGCCTGGCTACACAACCCCACTTCACACCACCGCGAACAGAGCACAGAGCGAAAGACACACAGAGAAGCAGTAAGACACGACCAGGACACACACAATGTCAGGCAGAAAAAAAAGTCCCTGTCAAACCAGGAAGATGCTGAGATGGAGATACTGATCATTTATGAAAAAAGGTGTTTGCTGTTGCATAAAGATCGGCCCTTTTTATAAATGATTTCCTGTTGTGTAACTGTGCTCTCTGCTGTACAACTGTTCTCTCTGTCGGGGAAAGGTGACAGACCTTCACTGTGGCTGTATAAAATGCTTCCCTCTTGTGCAAATATGTTCCCGGCTGTGTAAAAGTGTTTGCTATGGTGTATAGATGATCTCTGCTGGTCTGTGAAGATGAATTCTGTGGAAATCATTATCTTCCTGGTCTCTTAAAACCATTAAAAGTTTACGGCACAGAAGGCGGCCTTTCAGCCCATTGTGTCTGCGGCGGCTGAAAAAGAAATACATAAAATCTAGCCGCCCATTCCAATCCCACCTTCCAGCACACAGCTATGCAGGTTGCAGCACTCTAGGTGCAGATCCAGGTGCCTTTGAAATGAGCTGAGGGTTTCTTCCTCCACCACCAAACCAGGCAGCGAATTCCAAACATCCACCGCCCTCTGTGTGAAGAACTGGAACCTCATGTCCCCTCTCATCCTTCTCCCAATCACCTTAAATTTGTGTCCCCTGGTAACTGATTTCTCTGCTACGGCAAACAGGTCTTTCCTGGCTACGCTATCTCGGTCCTCATAATCTTGTAAACTCAATTATGTCACGCCCTCCGCCTCCAGAGTTCCAAGGGAAGGAACCTAAGCCTATCCAATCTTTCCTCGTAGCTGCACCTTTAAAGCCCTGGGAACATTCTTGTAAATCTCCTCTGCCCTCTCTCCAGAGCAATTGTGTCCTTCCTGTAATGTGACAAACACAACTGTACACAAAATTCCAGCTGCAGCCTAACCAGCGTTTAATACAGTTCCAGCATTACACCCTTGCTTTTGTATTCGATACTTTGTTCAATAAAGTAATGCATTCCATAAGCTTTCTCGACCATCGTATCCACATGTCCTACCAACTTCAGGGAGCCGTGGACAAGCGCTCCAAGGTCTCTCATTTCCTCTATCCTCTCCATATCCTCCCGTTTATTGTGTATTCTCTAGATTTGTTTACCCTCCTCAAGTACATTGCCTCACACTTTTCTGGATTCAATTCCATTTGCCATTTTGCCACCCACTCAACCAAACTATTGATATCATTCTGGAGACAACAGCTTTCCTCTTCACTATTAATCACACGACCAAGTTTTCTGTCATCTGCAAATTTTCCAATCATGCCTCCCACATTTCCTTCACTGCTGCACGGTCAAAATCCTGGAACTCCCTACCGAACAGTAATGTGGGTGTACCGACACCACATGGACTGCAGCTGTTCAAGAAGGCAGCTCACCACAGCCTTCTCGAGGGACATTAGGGATGTGCAATAAATGTTGGGCTACAGAGCGACACCCCCATTCTGTAATTGAATAAAGCAATAAAAACATACAACCGGCGGCAAGGGACCCAAAACTGAGCCCCGTGGAACGCCACTGGGAACCGCCTTCCATTCAAAATCACCATCGACCATTACACTTTGTTTCCTGTCGCTGAGCCAATTTTGGATCCAACTCGCCACATTCCCCTTGTCTCCGATGCCCTTTACCTTTCAGATCAGTCTGTCATGTGAGGCCTTGTTAAATGCCTCACTAAATTCTCCGTAGACAGCATCTGCTACACTACCCTAATCAATCCTCCTTGCTTATTCCTCAAAAAAATCGATTAAATTAGTAAGACAACTTTCCCCGAAGGAAACCATGCTAACTATCGCCCTCCTTCTACATGGTCATCTATTACTTGTTCCCATATTTGCCTTCGGAGAGCGCTGACCCTTGTTCTGCTGTTAACACGTTCTGTAATCTTACCTTTATGCCCCATATTAGCATTTACTATAGTCTTTAACACTACCTTTAACACTCCCCTTGTCTTGTGACCATGATATCCTTGTCAAGTCTCTGCTGAGGTCCCTACTATCCCTGACCTTCTGTTTTGCTCCACCTGCTCCACCCGCTCCCTTCCACAGTATAAAATCCATCACATTTCTACCTCTCTTCAGCTCTGGAGAAGGGTCAAGCGGAGCCGAAACGTTCCTGTCTCCACAGATGCTGCCTGGCTTGCTGAGCTTTTGCAGAAGTTCTTATTTCAAGTTTCCAGCACCTGCAACATTTTGGTTTCATTTTGGTGCACGATTCCTGGATTCCCAGCCATCGGAAATAGTTTCGCTCTCTGATGCTATCGCCTTAACATGACGGAAAATTCGATCAAATTACTCGTTAAATGGAAAGAAGGACTTTCTTCAAGGAGTGGTTTAAATGCTCCGTGGACTAATTTCTGGAATTTATGCAACAAATACAACCACATATTTATTCACATGGGATCAGTATCGGCAGGCCGTGTAATGACCGCGTGGTTTAATGGATAAGGCGTCTGACTTCAGTGCGTGTAATGTTGCTATCAGAAAATTGCAGGTTCTAGTCCTCCCACAGTCACTTTATAAAGAAAGAACCTCATCTACTGGTAAGGCAATTTACAGCCTTCTAAGACTTAACATTGAGTTCTTGCCAGTAGATGAGATGCTGTTCCTTCCATTTGCGTTGTGGTTCACTGGAGCATTGCAGCAGGCCACAGCGGAAATGTGAGCCTCAGAGCAAGATGGTGATTTGAAATGGCAAGTGTCCGGAAGGCGGGGTCATGCTTCGGGACTGAGCAACAATGTTCCCTAAAATGGTCACCCAGTCAGCCATTAGCCTCCACAATGCCGCTGACCCAAATGTCATCTGAAAATCTAAATATAGTACATCCAATATTTCCATTTATTCACGGCAAAGAAGTCCAACAAACTGGTTAAAAATGATTCCCCTTTTCCCAAAACCATGTTGACCCTGCTGATTGCCTTGAATTCATCTAACTGCCCTGTTATAAATCCTTTAATAATAGCTTCTAAAAATTTCCCTACGATGGATGTTAAGCTAACTGGCATATTGTTTCCTGCTTTCTGCCTTCCGGCCTTTTTGAATACAGGTGTTAAATTAACTATTTTACAACTTAATGTAGCCTTCCCCGAATCTAGAGAATTGTGGAAAATTAAAACCAACTCTTCAACTACATCACTCGCCACTTGTTGAAAATGTTGTTTCTGTCGGTAAATTACATTTCCATCACATCAGGTCACGGATTTTTATGAATGGGCTGATGTGAAACACTGCAAGGCCATGTGCAACATGTTTCGTCACATTGTAAATAAAACATCGCGGAATAACCGGAAGATCCAATCATTGGATCGCATCAACATGACCATCACCCAGACGCCTTAAACATTAAGCCATTGTCGAAGTAATGACTATTCTAATATGTTTTGAAATGCCAACTGACAATTCGAATTGATTTAATTCCACATGATTGGCGAGGCGCAGCCTCAAGCCGACGAGGCGGATGGTGCTGCTGATCTTCACCAGAACAGACAGTTAGACGGAACATTGATCATCAACCAGACCTTGAGAGAATTCAACAAACTGTTCATCATGGGGTTTAAACCCACAACCGCCGCCGTTTATACATCCGCTTCATTCAGTTACTGGATGAGAGCGCGGTGTTAATATTTTATTATGTAAGCTACATTCACGCATTATTATTTTTCCAATATATCAAGAGATTCAAACTCGTCCTGTTAAAGCAGAATGACAGTGAGTTCAGTGAGAACTGTTTACAAACAACAGCAATTTCTTTCTGCTCACTGTGCACACATATAGTGATTTATTTCAAACAGCAGGAGCGGAAACCGCAGTCCGCAATCTTCACTTTCACGTTCACGTTGCGTTCACGTTGACCTGAATTTCAGTTTTGGGGGTAAGGAGAGCGCGGATGTTATTGTGGAAACTGAAGTCACTTTTCCTGTGAATGGAGCCGGTTAAAGAGCCCTGGCCGGCCCGAGAGTCCCCGAGCCCGGTGTCAGCGGCAGCCTGGGGAGAAGACAGGTCCCAGAGGAAGGGAATAAGATTTGACAGAGAGAGGGGTGGGGTGCGGGCGGGAATTTGAGGGGAGGGGAAAGGCGATCCAAGGAGGGAGAGAGGGAGGGAAACAGCTCAGGCGAAGGCGGGGGAGAGATGGTGGATGGTGCTGGTGATGTTGGGAGGGGGGCGCGGAGAATGAAAGCCATGACGCAGAGTTACTAGTCTGCAAACAGCCGACTTTAAAGCTCAAAGAAAAGATGTGTCTGGAGCTTCCCTAGAGACAAGTTTTGGGTTGTCAGTAAAAAGGAACTCCTGTAATGAATGTACACAATCAGAAACAGTCAATGCTGGGAACATTTAGCAGGTCCAAAGCAGCTGTGGGTAGATGGCAATGGATTAGTGGCCCGCCTGTGACTTGGAAGCAGTCAGGATGGCCGAGCGGTCTAAGGCGCTGCGTTTAGGTCGCAGTCTCCTCTGGAGGCGTGGGTTCGAATCCCACTCCTGACAATACTTTTTTCCCTCAGCACCTTCCAAACCCGAGATCTACACCACCTGGCAGATGCATGAGAACACCCCCAGCAGCAAGCTCCCCTCCGAGCCACACACCATCCTGACTTGGAACAGTATCGCTGTCCCTTCACTGCCGTTTGGGCAAAATCCTGGAAATCTCTCACTAACAGCACTATGGGTGTACCTACACCACACGGACTGCAGCGGCTCAAGAAGGCAGCTCACAGTCAGCTTCTCAAGGGCAATTTCGGCTGGGGCGATAAATGCTGGCCGAGCCACCGACGGCCACATCCCGTGAAAGAATAAAACAAAAACTCTTGGACACCGGAACACAGCTCAGAAAGTTCACTGATACCAGAGCAAAATAGTGTGAATGCTGAAAATCAGAAATAATAATAAACAGAAAATGCTGCAAATACACAACAATTAAACAGCATCTGTGGAGAGAAAAACAGAACTGGCAATTCAGGTCTGTGATATGATCATTTCCTTCTCTTTCAATCATTCAGCTGATAAACAGCAAGGAAGCCAATCACCAGTCAATATCCCCTCCCCTTTCTACGGCACCTTTCTATGCAAGTGAACGAGACACAACACTCGCCTTTGTACCACAACATCCAAGGCTTCAAATACTCTTTCTAAGTTAGATAGTGATACACTTGTTCATCTTTCAGTTTAATGTACAATATTTGCTGCCGCAATATGTTCTCATCTGCTTCAGGTGGGTGAGCGCTTTGAGGAATCTCCGTTCAATCCGCAAGCCTGACTCTGAGCTTCCTGTCACTTGTCAATTCAGTTCTCCACCTTGCTCCCACTCTGACCTTTCTGTCCTTGGTCTGCTGCAGTGTTCCAGTGAAGAATAGCATGAGCTCGAGGAAGAACACCTCACCCTACACATTTCCGGCCTCACCATCGAGTTCAGTGATTTTAGATTGTAAACTCCGCCTCCCTCTTGTTTCATTTGTTTCTTTCAGGTGTTTTTTTTTTATTTTCAGTTCCTTATTTAGCACTTTAGTCCCGGGGAGGCGATAGCGCAGTGGAATTGCTGTTGGACTGATAATCTGGAGTAATGCTGGGTTCCAATCCCACCACTGCATGCAATGGGATTTGAATTCAGTAATTTTTAGAAATTAAAAGTATAATGATGAGCATGAAATGAATGTCGATTGTTGTTCACTAATTCCCTTTAGGGAAGGAAATCTATCGACCTGACCTGGTCTGGCTATATGTGACCCCAGATCCCCAGGAATGTGGTTGATTCTTCAAACGCCTTCTCTACCAAGTCACTCAGCTGTAACAAGCCCTTGCAAGGAGAGAAGAAAGAAATGAAACCCACCATCTATCTCAGCACCGACAATGGATGCCCCCTGTCGACGCTGCGAAGTCCTCCTTACTAACATCGAGGGAGCTGTGTGACAGACAAGTCTAGCAACAGAGTGTCTGACATCCTCATGGAAACTCATAGCTTATGGATAATGTCCCAGGCTCCACCATAACCATCACCATCCCTGGGTATGTCCTGTCCCACCGATGGAACAGACAGATCAGAGGTGGTGGCACAGTGGCATACATTTGGGAGGGCTACAAGAGCAGGTCAGAGGCTAGGAATCGTGACTGCCCATGCCTGTCCACCATCTGCAAGGCAGGAATATGATCGAATACTTCGCACTTGCCTGGATGAGTGCAGCTCCTACAATACTCAAGAAGCTGGACACTCTCCAGGACAAAGCAGTCCGCTTGATTGACACTACATTCACTCTCACCACTATCGGTGCATAGCGTCAGCAGTGTGTACCATTTACAAGATGCACTGCAGGAATTCAACAAAGCACCTGCCACACGCACGACCACTACCACCTAGAAGGACAAGGCCAGCAGGTAGGTGGGAACACCACCACCTGGAAGCTTCCCTCCAAGTCATTCACCATCTTGACTTGGAAATATATCGCCGTTCCGATTCTGTCGCTGGGTCAAAATCCTGGGACTCCCTTCCTAACAGCACTGTGGGTGCACCTACACTACATGGACTTCAGCGGCTCAAGAAGGCAGCTCACCACCAGCTTCTCAAGGGCAACTAGGGAGGGGGAACAAATGCTGGCCCAGCCAGAGAAACCCACATCCCGTGATTGAATACAAATAAATAAATTGCAATTGGGCGGCTGCTCTCTAGCCATTTTCATCTCATCTGGACCCACCTTTTGTTTCTTTGCCTGTTTCAGTAAATCTCCCTTTGGATTTTGTGCCATGAAACCTTTTGTAATTTACTCTCTTCGGGTTCCCACACCATTACAAACCTGCGCTTTCGTTCAGCCTATTCCCGAAGCCCGGACTCGTTCACTTGCTCAAAACCTGTTACATTTCTATCTTTCCTCAGTTCAGATGAAGTGTCACCAAACTTAAACATTAATTCGTTTGCACTCCACAGATGCTGCTGAGTAATTCCAGCATTTTCCGTTTTTATGTTATAGCCTGCTCCTTGACTGATAACACATCCCTTTTAAGGAAACTGCGAATTATCTGGAATGGTTAAAAACCACTTTTAAACAGACAGAGTCATATTTACACAGCTTCGATTCCCTGACAAAAAACAATATTTTACTGATTCCATTCTGTGCCCACGGGATCAATTCCCATGCCGGCTTCTCATACCCTTTATGCTCTACAGGATGGAGGGCTGATTTCAATCCATGAATTATAATATGATTGAGGACAGAAAGAGCTCATCCCGCCTGTGGTGGGTATTTGGTTGAGCGATTTAATTACTCCTAGATCCGTGCCCTGTCCCCATTGTCCTCTGTTTCCTTCCTTCAAGTATTTTTGTTCTCTCCAATCCTCCTTTGAAAGTTAATATTGAATCTGCTTCCAGGAAGCTTCTATTTCACAACAACCCACTCTGTAAAATACATTCTCCTCATCCCGCTCCTGGTTCTTTTCCCATCAGCTTCAAACTGTGTCCTCTGGTTAGCGACCCTGCTGTCAGTGGAAACAGTTTCTCTTTATTTACTCTACCAAACTGGTCATCATTTTGAATACCTCTTGGCAGATGTTTTTTTTCGATTTAAAGCAAGTGGACAAAATACAGTTGAATATTTACGAAGATTGAAGCCGAAAGCGAATTTATCCAAATTCGAGCGATTCAACAACAGCTCCGTGATTTAGTAAAACTCCCCAAAGCACTTCACTGGAGTTTCATCCAGCAACATTCGACACCGAGTCACATATTTGGCTAACTGAAGGAAACCTTCGTAAAATTGATAGACTTTAAGAGGGTGTTGATAGGGAGAGTGAACTGGAGGTGTTTCTAGAAGGAATTGCAGAGCTAATGGCTCAGACAGCGGAAGACGTGGCCGCCAATGATGAAACAATGCAAAGTGTGAATGAGCAAGAGGACTGAGGTGTATTCAGAAAGAGAAAGGGAGATGTCTGGGAATGGAACTGGAACTCCAGTCCGGCCAGTGAGAAATCTCCCCCTGAACCACTGATGTTCACACAGCCGCTCATTCCATGTGTCCAGAAACCTGGCTGAAGGAACATGCAGTCTGACAGAGCGCCTGTGATAATCCTCCACTGTCTGATCTAAAGCTGGAACAGCAGCTATTCATTACAGCTGTGATAACCGTGTTGGTCTTGGTATTCCGTGGTACAGACTCATATCATCCTTGTCTGTCAGAAACAGTCTGGAAAGGTGACTGAGCAGCTACCGAGGTGGCTGTATATTTGCAATTTGAAGTCTGTCTGAAGGCTGAACAGACTGACTCTGATCAGCATCTTTCAAAGATTTTTGTTTTGTCCTGAGATGGTGATGAGTTTTCGTCTACTGAGGTGTTCAGATGGGAAAGTGGGGAGTGACCTGTATAGAAGGAAGTTCGGGACGGCAGTTTCCCTTTTCTGAGAACATTGATAAACCTCTTGCTGACTTTCTTCAGTTCTTATCTAAAGCATTCGGACCCACAACCTTTATATGTCTCTGTTGAGACCGATTGCAAGTCCAACGCGCTATTGGTTGTGTTACAGATCTACACCAATGATACGTGTTTCCCATTCCCAAGATGAGAATTCCTGACATTGTCGAACAGGCGGTTCAAAACTTCATCAATTTGAACAGTGACTACATTTCAAAAGTTCTCATTGTCTGTAAAATATTTTTGGACACCCTGTGGTTGCGAAAAGAGCTACAGAAATTCAGTAGAACTTCAAATCGACGTGGAGGTGACGGTGTTAGGGTCGCTTTGGGCCTCTTAAAATGAGACTGGGGCACGACGCAAGGGGGAAGGGCGAGTGTTCACCGAGGTTTCTCATACATTCCAAAAGCGAAATAATGAAGATGCTGCAAAGCTGAAGAAAACTCAGAAAACGTTGGAAATACACAGCAGAACTGGGAGCGTTTGTGGCGGGACAAACAGAGTGAACGTTTCAGGTCGGGACCCGTTTGGTTAAATTCATCCAGTTATTTCCATTCTGTTTTATCCCAGTATTGAAGTGTGAGTGAAGAAACAGATAATAAGGCAGCAGTTTTTTTTTTCTTTTTTTTTCGTTCTTCTTTCATTTTTCATCAGTTTCTCTTTTCTCTTCCGGATCTATAAAACGACGAGGATCCAATTCAATTGGCTATTGCCGATTTTTCAATCGCAATTCAACATTTCAATCCAATAGATTTGTTGTTTCAGTTTATTTATCGCTCTCTGTGTTTTATTGTGATTTAATCTCTCGCGGTTTGTACGATGATCAATGTTACATCTCACTGTCTGTTCTGGTGAAGGTCAAAAACAGAAACGACATTTCCAACATTGCACATCTGGCTGCACAGTCGGAACCGTTTTCACGGACAGGACGGGCCTCATTCTGCGCTGTTGTAAATCTAAGAGTTTATGTTTATTCCGCTCTGGCCAAACTGCACAAACTTTATTCTCCTTTAATCTTTACTGATTTCCAATACATCACAGGCTACCGCTTTTGCTTTTTTCCTGCGTTTCACCGGATTGAAAATGATGACAACAGTATTTTTTTCCATTGTTGATCAAAAGTAATCGATGTGGAACTTGAACTCGATTTCACTGTTCGTGTTACAGCCTGAGATGCGGAATAATTGCCAAAATGTCTGATTTCCCAATCACGATGTCAAAAGATGTTTGATCGACTATAGTTGGCATTGAAACGATTCCTTAATTGCACCGGGGTGCTTTGCCGGCTGGCTCGTTGGTCTAGGGGTATGATTCTCGCTTAGGCATCTTCATTGTGTCAGCTTGCGAGAGGTCCCGGGTTCAAATCCCGGATGAGCCCCGCTCTCATTCTCAAAAATTCTCGAGCTGGTTCTAATTACGGAAATCAGTGCGAGACCCGACACCCGGGAAGTCATTGCAGGGAATACTTCACTTCAGCGCACGTGAAGAAAATGAACGCAAAGCCTCCTCGTGTCATGAGACTCTGAATTCATCCCACTGCACCAAATGCAGCAACTCCTTCCTTGTGGATTCAGGTGGGATGCCCAATGCAGTCACTTGCAATTTTGCCTGAACGAACACACAAAATGGCATAGTTTGATTTTTTTTTCGACATTTGAGTTGTATTCTATTCTTTGCACTGAGCAGGAAGTGAGCGTTTCAGCAATCCGGTTCAGGGGGAATTAACAATCTGGATATCTGGGCAGGACTAAAATTGTGGAGCAGCAAAGTGTCTCAGTGGCAGTTTCTTAGAGCAGTAAGTGTAGGAGTTGCAGTAACTTTGAACAGATGTTCCATAGCGGCATTTTCTGGTGACAGAATTGATACAAAAGCCGCCCAGTAAATTAGCAGGAACTCGAACCAACACATTCATAGAGTCAAGGTGGTGAAATAAAATGACTGGCGACCTGGCTCTTACTCAGATCACTCAGACCTCGGCCTCCTGCAATGTGCCAATGAAGCTCAGGACACTCTCGAGGAACAGCACCGCATCTTTCAATTGGGCACTTTACAGAGGTCCAGATTGACCAGAGAGTTTTCAAGGGCACGACGGACGGAATGACCTCATCCTGCGCTGTTACTACACGAAAAGATTATATTTATCTCTCTCTAGACATGCAACACAAACTCTATTGTCATTTTAACTCTCCTGCCTTCCAGAAGATCTCCCGCTATCCGTTTTGCTGTTCTCCTTCCTTTCACTGGCCTAAAACATATTACAATTCTAACTTTCCCCAGTGTTGATGAAAGGTTATTGGCCTGAAACATGAAATCTGTTTCACTCCCCGTATTACGGCCGGAGCTGAGCTAGGATTGTTCATTGTTCTCTTTTCACTATAGCAATGTAAAAGGGTGACTGAAACACTTTGAGGGCAATCAACATCTATATTGATTGAAGCGGGTCATCTCCGCTCGCTCTTTGGTCTAGGAGTGCGATCCTTAATTAGGGATTTTTGATGAATTGGTTTGCGAGAAGTCGGGGGTTCAACCCCCAGCCAAACATCATTGTTTGTGGCTTTTGCTCCAAAATGTGGGCTGCGTAAGGAAAACAATGAAGAGCTGTGCTCTGGAAGGTTGGATTTACTGAAATCGGAAGCAGGTTTGAGAATCCGGGTCGTTATTGCTTAGAATTTATCCGCGCTGCACATGTGGGGAAAATAAACACAGGCCTTATAAATGTTTGCCTATGTAATCTGACTCTGAAATTATCCCAAAACAGCCATTCAGGCAACCCCATGCTTGTGAGTTCAGGTTGCTGGCTGATGAGTTCTGTTGTAATATTATCTGAAAGAACTGACAGAGCTGATAACCCCGCAGCTTGGTTTTTATTTGACGGCATTTACACTGTATTCCAGGAGTTTCACTTAGGAGAAAATGGGCCTTTATGTGGTTCCGCAATCTCGTTCAGGGGTAATTAACAACCAACATGTCGCTGTAAGTAAGAATTTCCTTTCAGACATTAACGTGTTCCATCCCGCGCTCATATTCACATTTGAAAATGAACAGTGTAACCAGCTCCCTTTCCTCGATGTGCTATTTGAGAAATCCGCTAAATGAGTTCTCTGCTACTGTCTACCTCAAGCCGACCATCACTGTTCAGATTAGCGTGAGTAGAAAATTGGCTAGTTGGTAGAAAACAGAGAGAAGTCATAAATGGGTCATTTTTTTCTATTTGGCAGGATGTGACGAATGGGGTCGCGCAGGGGTTTGTGCTGGGGTCTCAACTTTTTACAATTTATATCAATGACTTAGATGAGGGTAGGCAAGGCATAGTAGTTAAAATTGCAGAAGAAACAAACATAGGTAAGGAAGTCTGTTGCGAAGGGGACATAAGAAGGTTGCAGACGGATATAGATAGTTTGAATGAATGAGCAAACATTTGGCAGGTGGTGTATAATGTGCGAAAATATGAAGTTTTTCGGTTTGGCACAAAGATTTTAAAAAGCAGAGTATTATTTAATGGGGTACGCCTGCAGAATTCCGAGGTGCTGAAGGATCTAGGTGTTCTAGTTCTCGATTCACAGAAAGTTAGTGCAGGTACAGCAAGTAATTGAGAAGGCTCGTGGAATGCTACCCTTTGTTATGAGAGGAATTGAACATAAAAGTAACAATGTTATGCTTCAGTTATAAATGGTATTGATCAGAGCATATCTCGAACACTGTGCACAGTTTTGGTCTTATTTAAGGAAGCAGGTAAATGGGTTGGAGGTGGTACAGAGGAGGTTGACTGGATTAATAACTGCAATGAGCGGGATGCCTTATGAGGAAATGTTGTACAGACTGGGCTTGTTTCCACTGGAGTTAAGGAGATTGAGGGGTGACTTGGTTGAAGCATATAAGATCCTGGATGGTCTTGACAAGGTGGACGTGGAAATGATGTTTACTCTTGTGGGTGAGTCCAGAACCAGGAGGCACTGTTTTAAAATTAGGGGTCGCCATTTTAGAACAGAGATTAGGAGAATTTGTTTTCTCTAAGGCGGTTGTGTGACTTTGGAATTCCCTGTCTCAGAAAGCGGTAGAGGCGAGATCACCGAAAATTTTTAAGGCAAAGGTACAAATTTTCATGTTAGGTAAGAGAATCAAAGGTTGTCGGAGGTAGATGGGAATGTGAAAATCGAAACACACGCAGAACAGCCATGATCTTATTGAATGACGGAGCAGGTTTCAGGGGCTGAATGGCCGACTTCTGCTCCTATTTCGTAAGCTCGCATGTTGATATGTTTGACCAATCAGAGTTGAATTGCCTTTTTTTGGAATTAAAACAAAAGCTTTGGATTAACTGTTTCTTGGTGCATTGTCCATGGCAACGCCTTAACCAGTCAGATTCCACATGCCAACCAATCAGCACCCTGTTTATCACGGAGTTTTCAATGTTGTTCCCTTTGAAATTTGGCGTTCGTGTGTCTGTGCTGATAAGTGCAAGATGAAAAACTCCGACAGCATGTCTCTTTTTTTTTATCAGAAACACTCAAGTTCTGTGCCACCAAGTGGCTATTTACCTAAAACTGGGTGCTGTGGTTACTGACCCTTCTGTCACTGGATTAAAAAAAAACGTTCTCCTTATTTAGTCTATCAAAATCATTCATCATTTTGTGCAACTCATTACTGTTCTGTCGACAGAGGCGACATCAGGAAAATGCAAGGGACACTTTAAGATTGAAGCAGAATGTGTGTTTATCCACATTCAGGATATTTCAACACCGTGCAGTCGTAAACCCGACCAAGGTGCTTTACAGGAGAAGTAACAAGCAGCATTTGATACCGAACCATGTATTAGGCCAGGTGGCCAAACACTTCATCAAAGAGGTAGATTTTAAAGAGATCGTTAAAGGAGAAAGGAGAGTTGGGAGGTTTAGGGAAAGAATTGAAGAGCTGATGTTTCCGACAGCTGAAGGCACGGCCTCCAATGGTGGAACAAGGAAATGCGCGAATCATCAAGGGACCGGAATTAGATTCAGAACGAGTAAGGGGATTGTCTGGAAATGGACGCCTGACAAGTGAGAAATCTACACCCGGCCCTCCAATATTCTCACTGCCGCTCGCCCCATGTGTCCAGTTGGAAAACATTCTGAAGCAGCATGTAATCTGGCAGGGAACCCGGGATAAGCCTCCACTGTCTGATCGAAAACTGCAACAGGAGCTGATCATTACAACTGTGAGAGCCGCGTGGTAATGGTATTGGTCTTGACATCCAGTGGTGTAGGTTCACATCGGCCTCACCATGTTATTGTTTAAAGGTGTCTCCCAGAAACAGTCTGGAGCGATGACAGGGCAGTTCTGAGAGGCAGTGTCATGCTGCATGTCACTATTACCAACTGGCTGCTTATGAACAGGTTGGAGTCTGCCTGAGGGCTGAGCAAACTGACTGCGTTCGAGCAATTCTCAATGTGTATTGGAGGAGTTGCCCTGAGAATTTGCTGATTCTGCTCAGTGGTTCGGAGGGAAAGCGAACAGGGACTCGAGTCACCATCACCAACAGCATTAACGACCCAGTTTCTCATTTAAACCACAGTCATGGAGTTATAGAGTTTTACAGCACGGAAAGAGGCCCGTCGGCCCATCGTGCCCGTGTCAGTCATCAATCCCCTTTCTACTCCAATCCCATTCTCCAGCACTTGCCCTTTCTCCGGTACATCTATGACTGCTTCGGTGTCGCTTCATGCCCTTGTCTGGACTTGGAAAAATTTTAAATTTTGCTTCCAATTTCCACCCCTCCATCATTTTCACATGGTCCATCACTGACACTTTCCTTCCCTTTCTTGACCTCTCAGTTTCAATTTCTGGTGATAGACTGTCCACCAATATTCGTTACAAGCCTAGCGACTCCCACAGCTACCTCGACTACAGCTCTTCACACCCCGCTTACTGTAAGGACTCCATCCCATTCTCTCAGTTCCTTCACCTCCGTCGCATCTGTTCTGATGAGGCCACTTTCAAAAACAGTTCCTCTAACATGTTTTTCTTCTTCGTTAACCGAGGTTTTCCACCCATGGTGGTTGACAGGGTCCTCAACCCTATCCGGCCCATCTCCTACACATCTGCCCTCGCACATTCCTCTCCCTCCCAGAACCATGATAGGGTCCCCCTTGTCCTCACTTATCACCCCACCAGCCTCCGCGTTCAAAGGATCATCCTCCGCCATTTCCCCCAACTCCAGCATGATGCCACCACCAAACACATCTTCCCTTCAACCCCCCTGGCGGCATTCCGTAGGAATTGTTCCCTCCGGGACACCCTGGTCCTCTCCTCCATCACCCCCGACATCTCGACCATCATCTCACGGCACCTTCCCATGTAACCACAGAAGGTGCAACATCTGCCTCTTTACTTCCCCCCCTTCTCACCGTCCAAGGGCCCAAACACTCCTTTCAAGTGAAGCAGCATTTCATTTTCACTTCCCTCAATTTAGTCTACTGCATTCGCTGCTCCTAATACGGTCTCCTGTATATTGGAGTAACCAAACGCAGACTGGGCCACCGCTTTGCAGAACACCTTCGTTCTGCCCGCAAGCATGTCCCAGACCTCCCTGTCGCTTGCCATTTCAACACTCCACCCTGTTCTCATGCCCACATGTCCGTCCTTGCACTGCTACAGTGAAGCTCAACGCAAACTGGAGGAACAGCACCTCATCTTCTGACTAAGCACTTTACAGCCTTCCGGACTGAATATTGAGTTCAACAATTTCAGATCATGAACTCTCTCCTCCATCCCCACCCCCTTTCCGATCCCCCTTTTACTAATAATTTATAATTAAAAAAAAATAAATCTTTCTTTTTCCACCCATTTTTAAATGTATTTCAATCTTTTGTTTTATCTCCATCTTTTAGCCCATGTCGATCCCTCCCCCCACCCCACCCCCACTAGGTCCATCTGCCACTAGCCTGCTTGCTGCCGTTTATGCCTCCATTAGCATATTCCTTAGATAACATCACCGCCGTCAACACCCCTTTGTCCTTTTCTCTATGGCATCTTTGGCAATCTCTTCTTTGCCTCCACCTATCACTGGCCCCCTATCCAGCTCCACCTGTCCAACTCCCCTCTACCAGCTTATGTTTCACCTCATTTCTCTATTTCTTTATTTCTGTTGAAGAGTCATTCGGACTCGAAATGTCACTCTATTCCTCTCTGCTGATGCTGTCAGATCTGCTGAGTTTTTCCATGTATTTTTGGTTTCCTTTCGGATTTCCAGCATCCACAGTATTTTACTTTTGTCCTGTATGCTCCGTCGTTTCAAGTGTTCATCTAAGTGCTTCTCAAATGCCGTGAGGGTTCCCGCCTCTACCATCCTTTTAGGCAGTGAGCTCCAGATGCCCTCTACACTCTGGATGAAACCAAAATCCTCAAATCGCCTCTGTACCACTTGTCCCATACCTTAAATATATGCCCCCTGGCTAATGATCTCTCAAAGAAAGGAAGAACTTCCTCCTAACTGCCCAATCTCTGCCCCTCATAACTTTGTGCACCCCAACCAGGTCGTCCCCTCAGCCTCCTCGGCTCTCAGGAAAACAACCCTATCCGATCCAGTCTTTCTTCATAGCTTAAAGGCTCCAGCCTAGGCAACATCCTGGTGAGTCTCCTCTGCACCCTTTCTGATGCAATCACATCCTTCCTATATTATGGCGAGCAGAACTGCGCACAGTACTCCAGCTGTGGCTTAACTAGCACTTTATACAGTTCCAGCATAACCTCTCTGCTCGTATCGTCAATGCCTCGACTAATAAAGGCAAGTAAACCATCTGCCTTCTTAACCACCTCATCGACCTGTCCTACTGCCTTCAAAGATCATTGGAAATGCACAACAAGGTCCTTCTGATCCTTTGTGCTTCCTAAGGTCCTGCCATTCATCGTGTGATCCCTTGCCTTGTTAGTCCTCAAAAAATGCTTCACATCAAACTTTTCAGGATTAAGTTCCACTTACCAGTGTTCTGCTCATCTGGCCAGTCCGCCTGTGTTATCCTGTGGTCCAAAGCTTCCCTCCGCGCTGTTTACCACCCCACCAATTTGCTTGTCATTTGGAAACTTGCTGATCATACCTGCTGTAAGTCGGTGGAGCAATGTGAGGTGAGCGGGATATGAGCTTGGGACATTATCCAGTCTGTGCTGGGGGATTGCTGGGAAGGAAGTTGTTTTGTCTGCTTATCCAAGCGGAATGTTGGGGGTAGAGCGGCGGTCAGAGCCCGAGGGGAGGGTGAAAGCCTTTCACTGAGTTTCAAGGTTGTAAATCAGATCCTGGAAGTATTGCTGCTGTGTTCCCACGAGGTGGGGTCTCATTTTTAGAGGCAAAAACTTACATCAAAACTGAGATGTCGGGCGTTGGAATCTGCTCTGCACCGATTAAATTCATTTAATCTTTGTTTCCCGTAATAAACAAGAGTTGTGAAGCAAAAAGCTTACATCAAGGACCGGTCATTGAAGGAAAAAAGAATTGGAGACGCGGGACGTTAGAACCTGCTCAGCACCGATTCACATTAACTCAATATTGTGTCCTGGGATAAATAAGTGGTTTGTTGCTGTCCATTACAAAAACAAATTGAATTCTGAAGGTTCTGGCCAGTAACTTCACAATTTTCACTATTACATCTCTCAGCATCGTCAGCAGCATCCCATGAAGTCCTTGCGACTGACCAACATAAAGTTCAGCCAGTCCGTCCAGTACCTCTTTTTAAACAAGAGTTAAATATAAAAGAAGGCAGCTGTAAATTGTGGATGGAGAAAATGAGCACTTGTTTGGAAGAGAATTTAAAGGAGATCACCTTTGTGATAAAGAAGTAGGATTAGCAAAAATAAAAATAGCAATAAATGGAATGAAGGAAGCGGGGTTTTCATGGGCTGATTGCCGAATTTCACAAAGTTTCTTTTAATAGAGATTGAAAATCCATTTTTCGACTCCTTTATGGAAATTAACATTGATGGAAGCCTCTCCTCATTTATAATGCAGCATATCTTAGTTAACAAGAATCATGTGGGTAGATGTGATTCAAAGAATTGGAGGCATATCCCATTATATTAATGATTATAAGATCCTGATGAGGGCTAGGGAAAAGTTTTGGGAAGAACAGCAAGGCCATGGAGAGCGTACAGTGGAGATTTACTGGAATGGTATGAGCGCTGAGGGATCCCGTATGTGGATGGACTGGGTTAAAAACTGCCAGTGTTCTTCTTATCACAGGGAACGTAAAGGGGAGATTTAGTATAGGTATTTAAAATCATTCCAAGTATTTTCTTTCTTATACAATACGGTTTACCAATTGACAGAATGTTTGACAACCAATGAAGAGTACATACACTCTGCAAGATTTTCTATTGTCATAATTTAATTTGTCAGGAAATGTTTCACATTGGTCCATTCCAAACAGTCCCTGACCTGATGTGATAGAAATTCCTTTCACTTACAGAAGCTGCATTTACAACATTGTGCACCAGGCTGCTCATTCAGAACCTTCTTACCAACTTCTCATGGATGGAAAAAGGGTGTGAGACTGTGTTCTAAAACTCAGACTGGTGACCAGGTGACTGAGAGTTTAAGGTGGTGGATTGCTAATCTATTATGTTTTGCATGCGTGTGTTCCAATCTAATCCTTGTTGCTAGTTTGTGGATATTATTAATTAGTTGTTGCTTCCTGTTTTGTTACATTTTGAATAAAATAGAACTGAAATCCGTTGCTTGTCAATATCTCACTGGAGATCACGGATTTGTTCAGACTTCATCAAAACTGAGACTGACAATTACAGTTCTTCACCCAAATTATACTGGAATGATTATCAGACAGGATTCATGAAAGGAGGCAACGGAAAAAGTTAATGACGATGGAGCAGAAACATAACATTATCCTTGGGGAACACATTTAAGTTGAAATTTGCTTGATGAGTTCAGTGAGTGAGCAAGTTTTAGCAAATGAACTTTAAAGTGATGGGCTGTCTAATTAATCCTATGAAGGATAGAGCGGGTGGTTTATTTTTGTGCTGAGATGTGGGAAAATGTGGAGGAGCAGGAAGCTATGTACAGACATCATTAAAAGCAAGTGCACAGGAAGGTAACAATACTGTAACAATGCTAGTAGAATACAAAGGATTGGACTTCATGCTACAGCTTTATAAAACTCTGTTTAGATCCCATTTAGATCACTGTGTTTAGTTCCAGACAACACACTTCAGGAAGGAGAGACTGGCCTCCGAGTGGGAGCAGCAGAATTTCACCAGAGTGATACCAGCCTCAAATGGTGACGGATTTCAAAGACTAGTCTCGTAATGCCTTGAATATCGAAGATTAAGGGGCGACCAAACTGAAATATATATGATAATTAAATGATTTGACAGGGTAGATCGGGAGGAACTATTAAATCGGGCGGGGGAAGACCATAAGAAGGGGACATAACCTTCAAATTAAAACAAAGCCTTTCAGGGGTAATTTCAGGAAGCACTTCTTCACACAAAGGGTGGTGGAAATAATGAATTCTCTGGCTCAATCAAGCGTTAAAGCTGGGAGTCAATCAAAAACTTCCAAAGTGAAACTGATGCCTTTTGTTTGGTAAGAGCTTTAAGAATTACAAAACAAAGAGGGATAGACGGAGCTAAAATACAGGCCAGTCATGAGTTCATTAAATGGCAGAACAGACATGAGGGAAGAATACTTTACTTCTGTTTGTATATTCCGATCTTCACAATCCTGAACCGAGCAGGCTTTCAAATTATGATCCAGTGTGTACATATTGCCTCATGAAGTTAATTCCTCCACCCACTCTTCATAAAGAAAAAACGAAATCTGGAGGGAACTGAAACGAGGTGTCAGCCTTTGTTGATGCCATTATTCTCTCAATATTGACAGTCTCCAGTCCTGAACTAGAATTCCTCACACAACTCAACCCCGAGTAAATACTGCAGATAATTAAATTATCCTCTCCAACCTGCATTTCCTAGATTTTACATGCTGCCAATCCTTTGATCAATATTTGGGAATTTAAATCCTGAAACATCTGTCTGTTAACCCAATTCCGTCGTGTTTTTTTCAGGGGGGCGGAATTAGAATCCAGTTGTTTCCCTCTCTGTACATATTCTCTCAGTGTCTCCATCCCTCACTGATTGGACGGGAAGTGAGTTTGTATTAATCCTGTGATGGACAAACCTGCTCCATGATTCAAGCATTTTCTGTGTCTCTTAAAAAAATTTCAGAGGATAATTACTTATTGAAACACAGGAATTCGTGAAAGTTTCCCGGGTCCTGGATACTTTTATGAGCTGATGAAACAAAATAAATCCAATTCCTGCACATAATGAGTTCAGGCAGGATGAGGTGCCTGTATCTCAATGATCAGATATTGGATCTGATGAAGAAAGTTTTTTGAAGGGCGATGTGTTCCTGTGTGAAGCCGGGAAGAGGTTTGGTTTTCCACTTCAAACTTTGACTCCTCAGTTAGTTTTTTATGTGCAGCAGTTTCTGGTGGTGTTATTGAGTCAGAAAAGTTGGTCAAGACAGTGGGAGAATTCCCCGCGCTCCTTTCAATAGCGCAGGGGAACCTTCATCAACATCAGGGCCCAATTTAATCATCTCTTCAAAAACCTGCTGCCAGTTATTGCTCAGGGGTACATTGAGCTGGGACACTGAGGTTAGTGACTTAATGAAATCAGTTCTTCATACAGAAAACATTAGCCCCTCACACACTCTGATCAATTAGACCCTCTATCCTTTATTAATGATTCATTTGTTGTGATTTTGAGTGCCACCCGAGTTGAGTTTTCAGTCAGATTTCATGTCTAATTGAGCAAAACCGAAACTGGTTAAGGGAAAAGGAACATACACTTTCTGTCAGAAAGGGGCAGCTAATTTGCACAGAGGAAACTCCCATAAACATCAACGTGATCATACTTCGGGCTGTTGATTGATGAATAGATATCAGCCAGTACTCGGAACGGGGATAACTCCACTGCTCGTGTGTTTTCTGCTGTAGCACCATCCGATCACGGACAATAAAATGAGAGGATGGACGAGGCTTTGTTTTAATGTCTCTTCTGAAGGGCAGCACCTCCCTCAGTACTGGAGTGTCAGCCTTACTTGTTACAAGAAAATTCCGGACTGGGATTTGAAGAAAGACTCCTGTGTTTTAAAGGCGAGTGTGACCAAGTCAGCCCCAGTGAAAGTGTTTAAGAAATCGCCCAATCCACAGCTACATGACTTGGGTAACTATGTAGTCATCCCCTGGCAGGTCACATGACAGCTGTAGCCACAAGGCATCACAGCCAGTTTTGTGACTGGATTCAAACCCAAAATCATGTCTCAATGACATCTCAAATAAAGCTGTCGGCTGCTTGAAAACACAGCAGTTAAACTTGCTGCCTGATCATAAAAGAGACTTGGACATTTACAAACCTAAATCATTTGATAAAATAGTTCAAAAACCATCAAGATTGAAATCCTATGAAGAAAAGTCAAGTAATTATTGAGAACTCTGCTGAGAAAGCTTCATTGGACAGCACAGAAATCAGGTGAAGAGTCTGAGTAAATCGACACCAGCGAATAAGTCAACATCAAAACTGAATCAGCTCTTGTGAAGATCAGTGAGTAAAAGCTGAATGCTCCGTGCACCATCAGCTCATCAAGTAGATGTATTGTCTGGATAACGCATTCTGTTTAGAACAGGATTTATTGACCTGAGTTGAGCAGGCACGTTATTGCAGAACAAATAAGTCACCTCTAGATTTTCCTTTGAAAACATAGAAATTAGGAGCAAACTTCGAGTTTGTTGATATATTAAATTCAAATAAACTGGACTTATAATGCAAAGGAATTGATATTCAAAATCAAACCTTCCTTTCAGGTAAATTACGTGGAACAATTAAATTACAAACAAGAACTCAAGTGACCTGTGAGCTCAAACACAGAGAGAGTAAATTTCAGACTGAAGACTTAAAAATTTCAATTTTTTGCAAGTGAGGATGAAGTGCAGAGGGTGAAGAAGCTGTTGTGTAAATTTAACCGAGATACTGCAGCAAAATTACAAGAGGGAAGGAGTGGAACTCTCTAAATAACGAGAACTTCAATTAAATAGACAACTCATTTCAGTGAAATGTTGGGACAGCTGAGAGCTGTTGCCTATACATCCTGTGCTCTGTGGGAGCTCCAAATAAGACTGATGATAATAATCAGATTCATAATACATTACAGAACCAAGCAAAATACAGAAAGTGCAGAGGAGAGATGGAAAAAGGAAATTAGATCAGAAGAGAGAGCGTATGAGAAAAGATTTGCAGCTAACAATCGAAAACACAAAAGAGTTTTTACCAGCATAAGGGCAGACACTGAAAGGGGTGCTGATTTGGAGATCCTGTGCGGGGAGAGGGCATGGCTGACGTACTAAATGAGAACATACAAACAAACTAATTAGCAGCAGGAGTAGGCCACTCAGCCCCTCGAGCCTGCTCCGCCATTCAATAAGTCCCTGCCTGATCTGATTGTAACCTCAGCCTCACATTCCTGCCTACCCCCAATAACATTTCACCGCCCCCTCCCCCACCCCACCCCACAACCCCCTTAATCAAGAATCTATCTAACTCTGCCATTAAAATATTCAAAGACTCTGCTTCCACCAGCTTTTGAGGAAGAGAGCTCCAAAGACGCTCGACCTTCGGATAGAAAAGAAACTCTGAAATTAGCGACCCCTTATTTGTAAACAGTGACCCCGAGTTCCAGATTTTGCTACAAGAGGAAACGTGTTCTCCACCTCCACCCTGTCAAGACCCTCAGGATCTTAAAGGTTTGAATCTAGGTGCCTCTTACTCTCCCGAACTCCAGGCGATACAAGCCTAACCTGTTCAACCTCACCTCATAAAACAACCGGCCCATCCCTGGTATTTGCCTCGTAAACTTTGCACTAAACCTGTCATCACAAAACAAGCGGATGCTGCTAATGTCATTGGTGGGGAAATTGGATAGGATGAAAATAGATGAAGTGGAAGCTATCACAAGGCTGGCACCGCTCACAGTAGAAAAGCTGCTCGATCCGCATCGGATACACCTTGGATTACTGAGGGAATGAAGGGTGGAAATAGCGGAGACTCGAGCCACAATCTTTCAATCCTCCTTGGATATGGGAGTGAAGCCAGACGACTGCAGGTTGTTCATGTTACACCCGTGTTTAAATTGGAGAGGGATAAACCCAGTAACTACAGAGCAGTTAGTCTCATGCTGTTGGTGGGGAAACGTTTAAAGATAATAATCCAGAACAAAATTCATTGTCACTCGGTAGAACATGAGTTGATTAATGATAACCAGCACAGACTGGTTAACAGAAAATCAGCACTGAAATTCTTAATAAAGCTCTTTGATGACGTGTCAGAGAACATTGACCAGGGGAGCGAGGATGATGGTGTGTGTCTGGACTTCCAAAGGGATTTGAAAAAGTCCCACATAATGAACCTGTTGGTAAAATTCCAGCAGCTGGGATTAAAGGGGCAGCGACAGCATGGATATAAAATTGAATAAGGGACAAAAAGGGTAATGTTGTGGCGAGATCTGAAGATGAGTCATACTCAAACGTTAACTCTGTTTCTCTCTGCACAGACGCTGCAAGGGCTGCTGAGTTTTTACAGCATTTTCTGTTTTATTGTAAATTTTAATAACTTCCAGCCTATATTCAAGTTTGCTGATAACACTAGGTTAGGTGACATGGTTAGCAGCATATGTGCAAGCAACAAGTTTCAAAGGGTCATTGACAGATTTAGTGAGTGAATAAACTGTGGCCGTTGGTGGTCAACATTGGGAAGAGTGAGGTCATCCACCTTGAACTAAATGAAGATCGAGAATTTCCTAAACAGTCAGAAACTTGGGACTATGCCGGAGGACACGAGAGCGGGAGCTGAGTGAGACTGGAGGATGCAGAAAGAAAAGAGGCAGAGCTGCCCGAGAGCAGACGTGAGGGAGAGAGAAGGAGAGAAGAGTGAGAGTGGCAGGGATAAAGAGCTGAGAGGAAGGGGCTGGAGCAAACTGGCCATGTTCAAAATATTCAATGCTTGATATCACAGGAAAGGAGGTAACTGGTTAGTTTGTGCCGATTTCTCTGTTTTTCTATTCCTAAATTTGGACATTGATTGAAACTAGGAGATGAGAATTTTTTAAAAATATCAATCAGGGTAAGTATAACAGTAAGTGCGAGTGTATTAACTGGATTCAATGGGAATCATTGGGAAAACTCTCTGTTGCTTGGAGTCATACCTACCACAGAGGAAGTTGTTTGTGGTTGCTGGAGGTCAAGCACCTCAGCTCCAGGATATCATTGCAGGAGTTCCTCAGGGTAGTGTCCTCGGCCCAACAATCTTCAGCTGCTTCATCAATGATCATCCTTCCAAAATAAGGTTAGAAACCTGATGATTGCACAAGGTTCAACAGCGTTCACGACTCCTTGGAGACTGAAGCAGTCCATGACCAAATTCAGCAAGACCTCTACATATAATAGATATATATATAATGGCTTGGATGAGGGAAATTAATTTGCTATCGCCAAGTTTGTGGATGACACAAAACTAGGTGTGAAGGTAAATGGTGAGTGTGATTCAAAGAGTCTAAGAAGGGATATAGACACGGAAATCATGTTAGATTATTGTTTTATAGTTCCTTCAGAATGTAAGCTGCAGGGATGATAAAGGGGAGCCAGTTGTATTCCAAAAGACATTCTATAAGATGCCACATAAAATGTCACAACACAAGATAAGAGTACATGTTGTTATGGTTCATATATTACCATGGATTGAGAACTGGCTAACTAACAGGACACAGAGAGTCAGGATAAATGGGTCATTTTGAGGTTGGCAAACTATAACTATTGGACAGATACAGAGTTCAGTGTTGGGGCCTCTACTATTTACGATCGATGTTAATGATTTGAATGATGGTATCCATCGTATTGTAGCAAAATTTGTTGACGATGCAAATATAGGAATCAAAGCAAGTTGTTTGGTGGATACAGAGAGTCTGCATAGATATGTAGATGTTCAAGTGAATGGGGATAAAATGGCAGATATAGTACAATGTAGTAAAATGTGAGGTTGCCCACTTCTGCAAAAAGCATTGGAGAGAGGAATATTACTTAGATAGAGAGACTGCAGAATCCTGTGGTTCAGAGGGATCCTTGTACAAGAATTCCAAAAAATGTTGAGATGACATTGCAGAATGCTGCAGTACAGATGGATATGGGTGCCGCTGTATAAGAATAATTGAAAAAAGTTAGCATGCAGGTGCATCAAATACTTAGGGGGGCATGCGGAATGTTGGTCTTAATTGCAAGGGGACTGGAATAGAAAAGCGGTGAAGCCTTGCTGCAATTGTACAGCGCATTGGCGAGACCACACCTAGAATAATGGGTGCTGATTTGGTCTGATTACTGAAAGATGGACATTACTTGCATTGAAGACAGTTCCCGAGAAAGGGGACTGGGATATTCCCTCGACTGAGGGTTTTTTCTAATGAGGAAGGGTTGATCAGGTTGGATCTAGACTCACTAGAATTTCGAATGACTTAACAATATGAAAGTGAATGAGTATCTGGCAATGAGTGACCAAAATATGTGAGAGACAGACATTCAGTTCGAGCAGAAAGGTCACAAACATGCTAGTTATCAGCTCAAGTAAGGCCAATAAGGACGGAATGAGTGGTAAACTGAGCACGTTAAATTCCCATCAGCTATTAACAGGTAAAACAAGATAGGAAACAATCAGATGCACTCAAATAATAATTTAGTGTAAGCTGTATCTAATGCAAACCCGAAGGAATGAAACATTTATGATATTTATGGTTACTTATTATTATGGTTAATATTATTAATAATGGGGATGGAATTCCATAAATTAAACCAGTGATTAAGAAGGAATGACAATTTCTGTCCAGATAATGATGAACTGTGTATTTGGTGCGATGCTGTCTCCGCTATGCTGATAGTTTTGTCCTTCTCGGTGGTTCATGTCACAGGGAGGACGCTGCTATGCAAATAAAGATGGCGAATTACTGCAGGGTGTCCTATAGATCGGAAAACCTGCGGCTAAGTTCCCATCCGAGTCACTCATCATCCTGACTTGTAAATATATCGCCGTTCCATCACTGTCGCTGGGTCAAAATCCTGGAACTTCCTTCCTAACAGCATTGTGGGTGTACCTACACCACACGGAACGCAGCGGTTCAAGAAATCAGCCCACCACCACCTTCTCAAGGGCAACTCGGGATGGGCAAAAAATTCCGGCCCAGCAGCGAAGCACGATGTTGCTTCCATCTAAGAGGATGGTTTTTTTTTCTATTCAGATAATCAAACAGTGATAGTGAAGAGGAGGTGGCCACTCAGGACATTGCGCCTGTGCCAGTTCTTTGGGAGGAATGTGCTGAGGGAATGGGGAAAGCATTGGCTGGGATGTGTTTGCGGCCTTTCCAGCTTATATCCATCTGTGAATAAACACCATATCAGAGATTTGTTGAAGATTGAATTTTTGCAGGAAGCTGATGTAAATAACGGACATGATTGTGGGCAACAGAAAATGCTCCTATTTGGCATTAATTATAATGTAAATAGCAGAGGATGGTTTCGATCCATCGACCTCTGGGTTATGGGCCCAGCACGCTTCCGCTGCGCCACTCTGCTGCTTTGTTGCTAAAGTCTACTGTTCCGTTATGGTGTTAAAGTGTTTCACCTGTTTAGAATATATTTCCTGCTGTGGAATTGTGCTCTCTGGTGTTGAGAAATGTTCTTTGATGTTGTGCAAAATGCTTCCCTGCAGTACAAACGTGTTCCCGGTTGTATAAATATGATGGCCGAGCCAGCGAATCCCATATCCATTGAATTTTAATAAAGTTCCGCTCTGTTGCGCTTCTCAGCTCTGGCCAGTAGATGTCAGCACACTCAGAGAGCGACAGAACAGACAAGAATTATTCACATTTTATTGGACGGCGAAGTGGGTTATCTGGAATTACTAACGGTGGAGATGATATTTCATAATACTTTGTTTTACCAAGCAGAAGTTATAATGTTGTGCTGAAACCGTCAGATTGTTGTTCTGCATTTGAGAGTGAGATACATTCTTCACTGCCCTTTTCTGGCCCATTTTGTGAACGTGGGATTCAATATCTATGTTACTTTCTGGTACTGTGTGAAACGGAGAGACATTCTGAAGCTATCAGTCTTGGTTACTGTATGTGAGTGTGGAGACATTGTCAGTGGAACTGCCAATGTGTTTGGATTTATTCTGACAGTCACTCTCTTGGACAGTATATTTGTGTTATATTCCATTCCTATCTGTCTCAGTATTTTCTGATACTGAGAGAGGTGGGTTACATTGTGAAACTGTCAGCGGACCTGTATGTGTGGAAGGATTTTGCTCTATCAGTCAGCTTCTGGTGCTGAAAGTGAGTGTTGGAGTCATTCTGTGTCTCTCATTCTCTGGTACATTATACCTGTGTCATATTCAGACTGCATATTGCATTTTCTGGTATTGTATGAGCGTCTGGACACTTTTTGAGCCGGCCAGTAGAACTGTAGATGTGCAACTGTTTTGTTCTCAGTCACTTTCTGGTAATGCAAATGAGTTTGGGACTCATTCTGAATCTCTTAATGGTGTGTGTGTGTGTGTGTGTTTAACTCTATCAGTCAGTACTTCTGTATGTGAACATGGAAATCATTCTGAATCTGAAGTCTTTGGTGCCGTTTTTTTAATCATTCGTGGGATGTTGTCTTCGCTGGCTAGGCCAGCAGTTATTGTCCATCCTTAATTGCCCTTGAGAAGGTTGTGGTGAGCTACCTTCTTGAACCACTGCAGTGCATGTGGTACAGGTACATTCTCAGTACTATTCGGAAGGGAGTTCCAGGATTTTGACCCAGCGACAGTGAAGGAACAGCGATATATTTCCAAGTCAGGATTTTGAGTGTAGTATCCACTCTGTATCCGTTACATACATGTCAGACTCTCGTAACGTGTGTGAGCGGCGGATTCAATACAGATCTGTCAAAGGCACTCTGTATCTGTGATATTGTAAAGTAAGTGTGGGAATGATATGTTTCTTTCATCACTTGGTTGTGTTTGTGAGCATGAGATTCATTCTGTATCTGTCAGTGGGACTAATTTGACATCTGTCAAACTTTGGTATTATAAAAAATTGTGAGATTCAATTGGTGCTTTCCAATCATCGGTATTGTATGTGAAATTGAAATTTATTGTGTGTGTGTTAGTGTGTGGTCTTCCATTTGTATCCGTCAGCATCTGTTACTCTATGTGATGCTTGGACTCTTTCTAAATCTCTCAGTGGTACAATTGGTGTGTCATTTTTTTTAGTATCACTCAGATTCAGCTATTGTGAGTGAGTGCAGTGAACAGCCTGTATCTTTCAGCCTCTGGCACTGAAAATGTGCTTGAGAATTATTCTCTGCTTCTGTGTGAGTGTAGGATTGATTATATAACTTTCAGTCTCTGGGACTAATTATAAGTTTGGATTAATTCCACATACATTTCCAGCCTAACAACAGGCCACTGATATGGTAGGTTTAAAGCAAACAATGTGTGTCAGCTTTGGCTGAGTATTAAATCTCTGTCACTGTGAACACAATTGTGAAAGATAATGTATCCTTCAATCTGATCCTGGATTGGTCTGCAAGTGCAACTCAAGCTTGTATGAAACGATTTGATATGTGGCATTCAGTCTGATTCTGAGTCAGAATTTCCACAAAAATGCAAAATGGAGCTCAGTCCTGAATTGGTAAAGTATCTTTAATTTGACACTGTGTGAGGATTGAGAATTAGCATGTGGTTTATAGCTCAATCCATATTCATCAAATTAATATTGTATCTTAGTATCATAATCAGGGTGAGTTTTAACTAGAGTCTGAGTTTGTATCTTAGGTTACACTCACTTTCAGAATATCTCAAGCTAAAATGCACTTGAGATTTGGATTTGCATCTAATGTATGTGTCAGGACACAATGTGGGAATTAATACTGCAATTTATAAACTAATGATGTGTGCAAATATTGGACTGCTGCATAACATGAATCTCAATGTACACTATTAAGGTTAAGCCTGTAAACTTGAAACTGGAAACATGCATCAGTTTTATTTGACATTTAGTTTGTAGCTGAGGCTGTAATATTGTGGGATTGACCTGCTAAAAATTGGATTTTGGGTGAGAATGTGGACTACCCGTCTGTGGTACTGAGCCGAAGTAACATTGGAACAACGTCTATCTCTCCTGCACTGTTTGATTGATGGATGGAAAGTGTGACTCTGGAACTATTTCTGCTGTCTGAGACTGTGAAATTGATGACCTGTCTGTGTCCCTGCGCTCTGTCAGTGATAATGTACGGACTGTGTGGGAGGAGCTGGCGGGAATCTTCATTCTAGCTTGGCTGGAGGAAACACCACATTTATTCTGGTTCCTTCAATTATTTGCCTGTTGGAAAAAAGTATATTTTAGGACTCAAGTACAGGTGGGGTGGAAGATACAGATTCCATCAGTTTAACCTCTATAAATAATCATTGTGAATGTTTTGAGAATTTTAAGCCAGGCCCAAGCTCTGATTGGTCAGTCCATTCTCAATCCAAATCTTCAACCAATCGGAGAGCCAGGTGGAAGGAATTGGAAGTGCCGATTGGCTTACATTTTATTGGTTTATAAACTCGAAAAGCCCGCCAATTTGAGGGGGAAAAAGATAATAGCCGAACGGCTTAATTTCCAGGCAACAATTTTAATCTCACACTTTAGGAGCTGTAATATTGTATTTTGCGTCACAGAATCCGGGCGCTTTTTTAGGAACAGATAAATGTGTCAATCTCTTATCTGTAACCGGCGATAACAAAGCAGCGATTTAAAACAGAGCCAATCTCAGCTCACTGGAAACGCAATAAACGGTTACTAAACCGACTCCTTCACACAGGCTTCATCGGGACAGAGAGAAACGGCTGATTTCTGATCCTGTACCCTGAAAGCGGCCGGGAATGTTACAATCGGAAGAGCGGAGCGCTCCAACAGCCACACGCTCAGCATAGCTGCTCTTTCTCAGGAGCCTGTGAACACGGCCCGCGGGGAGCTGCAGTCCAGCCCGGGAGGAGCGAGACTTGGCTTTGGCTTTGTCCTGGGCTCTACCGCCGGTCTTTCTACAATCTTACACACACTTACACCACGAATGAAAAATTCCTCCCGTACTCACCCTTCCCCTCTCTTTTGGGAAATGCAGTCGGCCACTTCTGAATGGTCAATGTGTTCGGAATCTCATTGGGTGGCTTTTGTAACCAATCAGAGAGCAGCCTATTTCACCAGCTTTCAAAGATCAATGAGAAAATGGGCCCGAGATTGGCTGAGCCAAACTGGCAGAGCTGAAACAGGTTTACAAATTGAACATTAGCGCCAATGTATTTGGGAATGGGTGAAAAAAAGAGACATGTCAAAGCTTTTCCTTCTGCACGCAACAGGACACTCGCAAGATAACAAATATAAGGGGAAGACAACAATTTATACTGATAGAGATTATACTTCAGGGTGGAATGTGACGGTCTTAGGCCCGGTCATGAGCTTGTGTGATACACAGCGCGAAATGATCTGATCAGGGTAGCCATTACCCTGCAGGATGCCTTTGATGAGCCCGGTTTCAGCATCAAGCTTGCATGGTGAGCAAATGGTTCGGGTTCTATTCACAAAGTTGCCGATAAGACCAATCTTACTGAGCGTGGAACTGTAAGAATCCCAACGCGTATATTGACCAGTGAAGGTCGACTTGCGGTAATCTGGTAGAGAATCCTCTGGAAGATTTCTCAACTAGGGTGTCAAATGAGGGGAGTTATTTTGACTGCTCCATTTCATAGGTGAATTTGAGCTCAGGATGGAGCCCATAAAGACATGTAAGGAAATTGTTACATGCAGCTGCGGATTTAAATATAGCAAACGTATCGTCCACATATCGGAAATATGCGAGAGGGAGGGGGTGAGGCGTCTTTCCACCCAAGGCCCGAATTTTACGTTCGAAAAACGTGAGTGATGAAAACGTTTGATGTATTTTATTTCATTAGTCCTTTATTTCCTTGTTGGAAATCTCCCCACACTTTCTGTTGTTCTTTATCTCATTTTGGAAACCACAGAGATTAACTACACGCGTCCGGAATTGTGGTCTGACCACGGGTAAGGCTAAAAAATAGGCCGCTGCTGCGATGGCCGGGAATCGAACCCGGGTCAACTGCTTGGAAGGCAGCTATGCTCACCACTATACCACCATCGCACACTTATTTAAATTACAGTCAGCATTTATAATACCGCGAAACACACTATATCTTTGGCATTTTGTGTCTGATTGATAAACTGTTTGGCAATAACTCTCACCATGTTCATCGACACCAACACCCATCTAGGACCCTCCACCCCTGCCTGACCCTCCGTCCCCACCCCATCTTCCAATCCCAGCCCCGGCCGTGTATTCACTATACCCCCTGACCTTCCCATCTCTGACGCTGAACGTTCAGTGCTCAGCAAAGGACTTAGTTTCATACCCGTACGTCCTCATCTCAATGAATTTTGGGCTCGGCACGATGCTGAACTCTTCTTCCGCCGCCTTCGTCTCCATGCTCACTTCTTTGGGCAGGAGTCCTCTCCCCGTTCAATGGATCCTTTTACCCACCTCCAATATTCTCCCTCTGCCTGGAGCCCTCCCTCTGGATCCTTACCTTGTCTTGATCTTTTCATTGAGAACTGTCGGCGTGACATTAGTCGTCTCAATTTCTCTGCTCCTCTCACCAATTCTAACCTGTCTCTCTGAACATACTGCACTCCATTCTCTCAGGTCCAACCCCAACATTGTCATCAAACCCACTGACAAGGGTGGTGCTGTTGTTGTCTGGCGCACTGACCTCTACATCGCAGAGGCTGAACGTCAACTCGCAGACACTTCCTCCTACCTCTCCCTGGACCGTGACCCGACCACTGAACATCAAGCCATTGTTTCCAGGACTGTCACTGACCTCATCTCCTCTGGAGATCTTCCTCCCACAGCTTCCAACCTGATAGTCGCTCAACCTCGGACGGCCCGCTTCTACCTCCTACCCAAAATCCACAAACAGGATTGTCCCGACAGACCGATCATGTCAACCTGTTCCTGCCCCACGGAACTCATTTCTCGTTATCTTGACTCCCTTCTCTCTCCCCTTGTCCAGTCCCTTCCCACCTACGTCCGTGATTCCTCTGACACCTTACGTCACATCAACAATTTCCAGTTCCCTGGCCCCAACCGCTTCCTCTTCACCATGGACGTCCAATCCCTCTAAACCTCCATCCCCCACCAGGATGGTCTGAGGGCCCTTAGCTTCTTCCTTGAACAGAGGCCCGAACAATCCCCATCCATCACTACTCTCCTCCGTGTGGCTGAACTTGTTCTCACACTGAACAATTTCTCCTTTAACTCCTCTAACTTCCTCCAAATAAAAGGTGTGGCTATGGGTACCCGCATGGGCCCCAGCTATGCCTGTCTCTTTATGGGGTATGTGGAACATTCCTTGTTCCAGTCCTACTCCGGCCCCCTCCCACAACTCTTTCTCCGGTACATCGATGATTACTTTGGTGCTGCTTCATGCTCTCATCGGGACCTGGAAAAATTTATTAATTTTGCTTCCAATCTCCACCCCTCCATCATTTTCACATGGTCCAACTCTGACACTTCCCTTCCCTTCCTTGACCTCTCTGTCTCAATTTCTCTTGATAGACTGTCCACCAATATCCATTACAAGCCTACCGACTCCCACAGCTATCTCGACTACAGCTCCCCACATCCCGCTTCCTGTAAGGACTCCATCCCATTCTCTCAGTTCCTTCGCCTCCGTCGCATCTGTTCTGATGATGCTACCTTCAAAAACAGTTCCTCTGACATGTCCTCCTTCTTCCTTAACCGAGGTTTTCCACCCACGGTCGTTGACAGGGCCCTCAACCGTGTCCAGCCCATCTCCCGCTCATCCGGCCTCACGCCTTCTCCTCCCTCCCAGAAACATGATAGGATCCCCCTTGTCCTCACTTATCACCCCACCAGCCTCCGCATTCAAAGGATCATTCTCCGCCATTTCCGCCAACTCCAGCATGATGCCACCACCAAACACATCTTCCCTTCACCCTCCCTGGCGGCATTTCATAGGGATCCTTCCCTCTGGGACACCCTGGGCCACTCCTCCATCACAACCTACTCCTCAACCCCCACCTATGGCTCCTCCCCATGCCCACGCAGAAGTTGCAACACCTGCCCCTTCACTTCCTCTCTCCTCACCGTCCAAGGGCCCAAACACTCCTTTCAAGTGAAGCAGCATTTCACTTGCATTTCCCCTAACTTAGTCTACTGCATTCGTTGCTCCTATTGCGGTCTCCTCTACATTGGAGAGACCAAACGTAAACTGGGCGACAGCTTTCCAGAACACCTGCGGTCTGTCCGCAAGAAAGACCCAAACCTCCCTGTCGCTTGCCATTTTAACACTCCACCCTGCTCTCTTGCCCACATGTCTGTCCTTGGCTTGCTGCATTGTTCCAGTGAAGCCCAACGCAAACTGGAGGAACAGCACCTCATCTTCCGACTACGCACTTTACAGCCTTCTGGGCTGAATATTGAATTCAACAACTTTAGATCTTGAACTCCCTCCCCCATCCCCACCCCCTTTCCGTTTCTTCCCGCTCCCTTTTGTTTTTTCCAATAATTTATACAGATTATTCTTTTCCCACCTATGTCCATTATTTTTAAATATATACCTGTAATGCCCTGTCAGTCTTTCCACCCCATCCCCACTAGAGCTGTACCTTGAGTGTCCTGCCATCCATTCTTAATTAGCACATTCTTAGATAATAGCACCACCTTTAACACGTCTTTAATCCTTTGTCTGTGACATCTTTTGATTATCTGCTCCAATCACTGCTTTCTTGTCCCTACTACCACTCCCCGCCCAACTTCTTTCCCCCCCCCCCCCCCCCACCTTTAACCAACTTATATTTCATCCCTCTTCTAACTTTACTCAGTTCTGCGGAAGGGTCATGAGCACTCGAAACGTCGACTCTTTTCTTCTCTGCTGATGCTGCCAGACCTGCTGAGTTTTTCCAGGTAATTCTGTATTTGTTTTGGATTTCCAGCATCCGCAGTAGTTTTTTGGTTTTATTCAGAATAATTTCCCGGCCCCGCTCTCTGGAATCAGGTCTGACAGTATCTCTCGTGAAGAATCAAACATTAACTCTGTCCCTCTCTCCACTGATGCTGCCAGACCTGGAACAGGGCGAACGTTTCGATTCCAATGTGACTTCTTCGCCAGTTCCGGGAGGCTCTGTTTCACTCGCCGCAGATGCTGCCGGAGCTGCCGAGTTATTTTCAACAGATTCTTTGTTTTTATTTCAGAATGTCAACAAAGCTGGGCCATTCAGGAGAGACTTTAAAAATATTGTTTCACGCAAAGATAGAGGTGTGAAACTGTCTTCCCTAATAAGCAGTAAATGCTGCCTCAATGAATAATTCCAAATCCGTGAGTGATAGATTTTTGCGAGGCAACAGTATAATAGGATATGGAATCAAGGCAGCTGGATGGAGCTAAGACACAGATCAGCCATTGTCCAACTGAGTGGTGGAACAGGAAGGAGGGATTGAATGGCCTTCTCCTGTCCCTCCACAGAGACCCGGAACTCTGGGCTCAGACACTCTCTTCTCCATGGATCCCCGTCATTCTAGACTCGGGCACTCGCGTCAGGATCACACTTCACAAATAATCACTGACATGATCGGATTCTCCCGCTTTTATTGCTATATTTTCAGCTGTAGTACTTTTAGAACTCCTGTTTTATAATTAGAGTGAATTTTACTGTTTTTATAAAACGATCAACATTGAACTTGCGCCTAACACAGGGATCCAGGCAGGGATGGAAAGTCCAACTTAGAGTGAGTGAAGAAGAGTCGCTGAAGTTGAAAAGTGCACCGATATCTTCAGCATCTCAGGAGGGCTCGTCCGGGAATTAAACCTGACAACTCGAGCAAACTAATTTAAAGAACACCCCTAAATGAGAATAATGCCACTAAAGACTGGAACAACGAGGCAGCCAGGGACGCTGCATCAACCAAAGTTAACTTTCATTGTCTCCCAAATCCTTTTAACAAACCTTTCACATCACAATTGTCAAGTCAGAAAATGTAAGAGTTACACCACAGCTCAGGTATTGACAAGGAATGTGAAACTGGGTCCATGTCTCACATCAATGACCTTTCACCAGAACTGGGAAAAGTTAGTTTTGTAATAAGCTGTAAGTCAATGTAAGGCAAGAAAATAAATCAAAAGCGACAGCCTGTGATATGTTGGAAATCGGTTAAAAAAATGAGAAAATAGTTTATGCTGCATGGCCAGAGAGAGGGAAACATAAGCTCTTAGATTTTCAACAGCACAAAATGAGGCCCGTGGTGCCCCTGAAAACTCTCTGTAAGATCAATGGACCAAGTAAAGAAACAAAGGATGTTTCTGGAGGAGGAGTGAATGGCAGATTGATGAACAACTGTCATCCGAAAATAAAAACACGTGGAAAAGGAATCTCGAAATAACCTCTGTAAACAGGAAAAGCGAAGTCAAAATGGGGCGCGGGAGGGAGGGAGAATGGGTGGGTGGGTTGGGGACACTTTTCCAGAGCGATATTGTTGATCTCAATGATCTCACTGGAAAGCTGGAAAGTGTCTAATTGAAAGATGAGGCGCTGTTCTTCGAGCGTACCTGAGCTTCATAGGAACATTGCAGGAGGCCGAGAGCCGAGTGATCTGCGGAAGAGCCAGGCCGCCAGTCATTTTGTTTCACCAGCTTGACTGTGTGGATGAGTTGGGTCGAGCTCCTGCTGATTTACCGGCGGAACTTGGGTATCAATTCTGTCACGAGAAACTGACACTCCAACACCTTCTGTCCAAAGATACTCCAACTCCAACATTTACTGTCCTACTGTGTCCCTGAGTCACATTCTGCTGAGTAATTTATTTCATTCCTGCTCAAATCCCTGATTGTTAATTCCCTCTGAACCGGATTGCTCAAACACAAGAAAAGGCTCAAACTCGTCTCAGTGTAAATACCACAATACAGTTAAAGTGTGGATAAAATCAAATTAAACTGAGGGACTCCAGTTCTGTCGGTTTCTATGTTCATTCAGGCACGATTGAAACCGACTGATTTCAACATCAGGATCAATCCAGATTCCCGTTACATGGACAAACCTTCTTTAATATTTGCGTTCATTTTCTTCACGTGTATTGCAGTGATATACTGTCTGCAATGATTTCCCGGGCTCTTAAACATGCTCCTGATTTCAATAAATGTCACCATCTCGAACGCAAAGAAGTTTGAAAAACCTTTTGGACAACGCACCCTGATCCGGCCAAATCAAAATCAAACTGTGGGATTCTCGGGCTGTGTTTAAACTTAAGAAAACCTCTAGGGCCAAGGTAATGGCAATCAGCACGTAAATGCATTGAATGGGTACATTAATGTTGATAAACTTCCAGCAAACTCTGGTGAACTCACTTCGGTGACTCTTCATGCTCTGTTCGGACCTGGAAAAATATATCAAATTTGCTTCCAATTTCCACCCCTCCATCACCTTCACTTCGTCCATCTCCAATACTTCCCTTCCCTACCTTGACCTCTCTGTCTCCATTTCTTGTAATAGACTGCCCACCAATATTCAATACAAGCTCACCGACCCCCACAGCTACCTCGACTACAGCTCCTCACATCCCGCTTCCTGTAAGGGCTCCATCCTATTCTCTCAGTTCCTTCACCGCCTTCGCATGTGTCCCGATGATGCAACTTTCCAAAACGGCGCTTCTGACATGACGTCTTTCTTCCTTAACCGAGGTTTCCCACCCACTGTGATTGGCAGTGCCCTCAACCATGTCCGTCCCATCTCTCGCGCCTTTACCCTCACAACTTCCTCTCCCTTGCACAACCACGATAGGGTCCCCCTTGTCCTCACTTTCCACCCCACCAACCTCCATATTCAAAGGATCATCCTCCGCCATTTCGTCCAACTCAATCATGATTCCACCACCTTACCCTCATCCTCCCCGACCACTACTCCCCCAACCCGTCAGCATCCCAGAGGCACCGTTCCCTCGGGGACAACCTGGTTCACTCCTCCATCACTCCCAACACCTCATCCCCATCCCATGGCACCATCCCATGCAATCGAAGAAGGTGCAACAATTGCTCCTTTACCTCATCCCTCCTCACCGTCAAAGGGCCAGAACATTCCTTTCAGGTGAAGCAGGGCTACACTTGCACCTCTTCCAATTTGGTCTACTGCATTCGCTGCTCCCAATGCGGCCTCGTCTATATTGGGGACATCAAACCCAGACTGTGTGACCGCTTTGCGGAACACCTCTTGTCTGTCTGCAGGCATGACCCAGACATTTCTGTCGCTTGCCATTTCAACACACCATCCTGCTCTCATGCCCACATGACCCTCCTTGGCCTGCTGCAATTGTTCAGTGAAGCTCAATGCAAACTGGAGGAACAGCACCTCATCTTGCGATGAGGCACTTTACAGCTTTCTGGACTTAACTTGAGTTCAACAACTTCAGACCAGGAACTCTCCCTTCAATCCGCACCCCCTTTATTAGTCCCCTTTTTAAATAAATAATTTTATTTTACTTTTTATCCATTTGGTTTTATTTTTATTCATTTATCCACAGTTTAATCCGCTTTTTACCCCCCTTCTATTCCATTTTCTAATTTTTTAATTCCTCACCACCGCCCCCACCCCCACCCCATCCCCCAAAGTGTCACCTGTTACATGTTCCATGTTGTTCTTTCACTCAATGCTACCCTTGTTTCCAATGATCACATTCTGCTTTATTTCCTTTACACCACTATCAACACCTTTTATTTAGCTCCACCCCCCAACCCCCCGCCCCCAACCACCTGATACAATATAAATGTCATCACGTTTGCGCTTCTCTTCAGCTCGGAAGAAGTGTCACACGGACCTGAAACGTTAACTCTGCTTCTCTCCCCACAGATGCTGCTAGACCTGCTGAGATTTTCCAGCATTTTCTGTTTTTGTTTCAGTTTTGCGGCAGCTGCAGTATTTTGCTTTAATCTACGGCATTTAACAAATCGACTCATGTACTTTGGCATCCATGAACTGTTGGCACAGGCCCTGAATATTCAGTCTGGTGTTTAATGATGGAAATATAGTTTCAACACCATGTCCAAACTGTCTATGCGCAGTGTGAAAACCCACCGTTGAATACTGGAACAGACAATCATTTGGTAGCAAAAACAAACCCCTTCCGGCTTCACAGAGGAATCGATCCAATAGGAACACAAACTTCATAAACGACATTTGAAATTTAACCACATCAGAAATTGCTCTAATATTCAGTTGGTCTGTCCGCCACTGGACTAATGAACGATCAACTCCTGTGTCCAATCAGTAAGATATGCAGCCACCGAGAAAGAGGTTTAACAGAGAGGGGAAAGCCCGGTTGATTGGATTTGGTTATTGTTAACAAAATCATCATCAGACTGATTTTTCATGGTTAATATTCCCCAAAGCTGATGGAAGAATTTGCAGCTGGGGGAATATAGAGAATGCAGGGGTGACAGGATTCTCTGTGTCAGCAGCAGATACTGGTAACTGACTGGTGGATGGGGTTCTAGTATTCAACAGGAAATCGTTAATCGTGAGAGGAAAATGTTCTCAATAAAGGAATGAGCCTCGTTTCAGTTCCCTCCAGATTTCGTTTTTCGTTATGAAGATGGGGAGGAGAAATTAACTTTGACTGTTAAGAAAAACGAGTGGGTGATGATTTGTTAGGTCCAGGAAGATGTGAATATAGAAACGGACGGAGACTGTTCTCCGCTCAATCCAATTCAGCTCAGCATTTGAACTTCATCCATTCACCGTGTTTTTGTAACCCTTAAAATAATTACTGAACAAACAAACAAACAAAAACTATCAGATGCAGTTTCTAAATGTTCAGATTGACCTCCAGGTTCAAAAGCATTTTGCGGGAGAGGGTTGCAGATTTGCACGGTCCTTTGTGTGAAGAAACCTTCCTGATATCACCCTTGATCGGCTTAGCTCAAATTTTATGTTAGGCCCTTTTGTCTTGTAGAAATGGGGATCGTAAACACAGCCCCAATTGCTCGCTCTCTCTCCTCACCATTCACCTGATTTGTTCTGCTCTCTGTAACTCTCTTTGACTCTCGGGCTCCCTCCATAAGCTGCTTAGTTCCAGAAATTAAATCACAACTCGGTCCCTTCATTTAAACCAATGACTGCTTCTTTAAGGAAGTTCTTCGTTCCGATTTATCGAGTAATTTGATGGAACATGCGAACAAGGAGCAGGTGTCGGCCAAGAAGTTTTCCGATGTTGCAGGGATGGGGTCAGACTGAGAAACCATGCCTGACGGTCGGGAATACAGGTCGACGAGCCCGCGACAGATTGAGACAGATTAGTCAGTGAGAAACAGCTTCTCTTTGTGCAAGGCACCGGTTTTAAATGAATCAATGGGGACATGAGGATTCATCTTCGATGGTGGGTGGTAAGGATCGGGAATGCACTGTCTGGGGCAAGTGGGAGAGGCAGGTTAAAATCGGTGCTTTCATAGTGGAACTGGACAACTGCCTGAAGAGAAACGTTTACATGGCTATGGAGAGAGGGCTGGGGACTGGGATAGCTGAGTTCCTGTTGAAGAATCTCAGGACAGACAAAAGGCCGAATGGTCTCCTTCTCTGCTGTAACTTTTCCACTTGTACGGGTGTGAGGTTCTCTCTGCATCACTTTGTCGCTGGAACAGGATTTGGGTGTGGAATTCATTCTCCATCTGTCAGTCTCTGTGGATTAATTCTTTATCGTTTGTTTTCGGGATTTATCGGGGATCTGTCAGTTTCTGAGGGCCGTGAGTTTCTGCCATGGGTCTTCATGTGAGTGAACAGGTCAATTCTCGGTCCACAGATCTTTGGACACATGGGGATAGGATGTCCCAAGAGGTAGTGAGATCCGGAGTGCAGGATTTGCTTCCTGTCACTTCTCCTCAGCCGCCGTTCTGCCTCATCATTGAGACCTGTGTGTATGATTCATTCTGTATCGCTCTGTCTCTTGTACACCGTGAGAGTGTGTGATTCAATGTGTATCAGTCAGTGTCTCGTGCCACGCCTGATTTTATGATTCATTCTGGGTCTCTCTGTCTTTTACTCACAGTTTGAGTGTGGGATTCATTACGTGTCTGTCAGTCCCTGAGACACTTTGCAAATCTGGATTCATTCAACCCAGAATATACCTCACTGAAAGTGGGCCATTTGTTCTAACAGGTAAACTGCCGGACAAGATCCTCCACCTAGAATACTTCATGTAACATTATCTGTTTATCGCTGAAATTCATTCTCCTCCTAGACTTACCTAGACTTCCTTTAAATGCAGTTTATCTAATCGTCTCAGTTGCTCCAGGCGATAGTTGGCCTGTAACTGCTGCCGATTCAATGGGAATAAATTAATTAATCATGTTTTCTAAATTGTATTTCATATTTTCATTCCTATGTCTGCCCCATCACATCACATCACAGATTCCTCACATTGACCTGTTTCCGCGACACCGACAATGTGAATTTCTTCCGCTCTGTTGCGGCCAGTAGATGGCAGCACATTCTGATATAGTGAAGTTGACAGATCAGAGACAATCGAGAAGACTTGTTCACATTATTTGGAAAGGGACAGTTTTAGAAATACTAGGAGAGTGGAGTTGACCTTTTCTTATATGTATTTTGTAACAACCAATAGTTATCGTCTGTTCCTCGATACGATGATGACATCCACTCAGGGCCGTGAGTTTCTGCCATGGGTCTTCATGTGAGTGAACAGGTCAATTCTCGGTCCACAGATCTTTGGGCACATGGGACAGGATGTCCCAAGAGGTAGTGAGATCCGGAGTGCAGGATTTGCTTCCTGTCACTTCTCCTCAGCCGCCGTTCTGCCTCATCATTGAGACCTTGTGACTCAGAGTGTGCTGCAGCTTGTGGGATGAGTTTTGGTCATTTTGAATGATGAGAAGCAAGCTCCTCGCAGTCATTAATATGAATGCTGCAGCGCTTGAATGAACATTTCAGAGAATCATTGATGCGTTTTCTTTGTCCTCCCCTGCAATGTTGGCCATTGGAGAATTGAGAAAACAGGACCTGGAGGGAGCGACACTTTTCGACCATCCGGACACAGCGTGCAGTCCATCCAAGTTAATGTTTCAGGAGTTTGGCCTGAATGATTGATGAGCTACCTTCAAGAACGCCACTCCAGTTTATTCGGCAGCGCTCCCATGGAATCTGGAGAGTGCCGCGGAGACATTGCGGATGGAACTTATCCAACACTCTGATGAGTCGCCGATGCACAGTTAAGTAATTATAACGTTGTATACGACCCATCAGCCGTTGTCTTGTGTGTGAGAGCGAGATACAGGCTTATCGTCCCTTCTCTACTCCATTATTGCTTCATTCAGCCTCCCAAAATCTTTCATAAGTTTAAAGACCTGTATGAGACCACCCCTCAGCCTTCCTTTTTCAAGGAATATGGGCGCTTTTTGCAAGCTCAGCATTTGTTGAGCATCTCACATTATCCTCGAAGTTACGAGTGAAGCAAATTGCTGTGTGTCTGGAGTCACATGTAGGGCAGGCAAGGGAAGGGTGGATGATTTATTTCCCTAAAGGGCATTCGTGAACCGGGTGGGTTTTTACTACAATCGATGATAGTTTCATAGCCGCCATTACTGAGCCTAGGTTTCAATTCCAAATTTAGGAAATATTTTAATTTAAATCTGCTCTGGTGGGATTTAGACCCGTGCCCGCAGAGATTAACCTGGTCCTCTGTATTGTTAGTCCGGTGACATCAGATTCAGGTAATTCAGATTCATGAGAAAATTGGAATTATCCCAAGGCATTTTATTAAACTGATTGATGCAAAGATTTTTGTTCCAGTTGGATAAATCAATAACTTAACGAACCTGATCAGATATTGTGGGTCTGTTCGGAACTACACAAAATACAAAGATGAGTTAGAAATTAATGCACAAATTAACAAGAGCAGAGAGTGTGAGAAAGACCCCTGAAATGTTTGGAAGGTAACGCAGAAACTTCAGCTGACGAATGAGGCCGCGGTTTTCAGTAAGTCTGACAGATTTCTGTATAAAACGACCGCGGCAGGACTCGAACCTGCAATCTTCTGATAACCACAGCCAACACCACCGAAGTCAGACGCCTTATCCATTAGGCCACGCGGCCATCTCTTAGTTTCCACCGTGTGGCCTCCCCTCTAGCGTTGCTAAATTGCAGAAAATAAACCACAGAACAGCCCCTTCATATAAACCATTACCAAAGGAAGCCGTTCTTCACGAATTAATGAGCAATTTTATCAATGTTTCCGACATGTTAAGACGATAGTGTCAGAGAGAGAAACTTCCGCGAATTTTGGAATTGGGGGAGGGGTAGGGGTGTGGGGGCATTGGGGCGCAGTCAAAAAACATGACTTTTCCGGAGTGAAATTAGGAAACTTCTCTCTCAGCAAAGGGGACTGGAATTTCAGAGATCCCATCGGGAAACAGCACTTTAATTTTAAATCTCAGTTTGATAGATTTGTATTCATCAAATATATGATGGATCAGTGAGAAAATGGGTATTTATCTGTATCTGAAATTTGCTCCTTGTAATATTATGGAAGACATTGAGTTATACATTCATTGCAATCGAACCCAGGTTTCTGTGATGATAAATAATAATTCCACTCCTGAATCGCCAATCATGCTGAAATCATGTTACAGCACATAATGAGAACACTCGGCCCGTCTGGACTCTGCTGACCCTCTGAACGAGCAGCTCACCTACTGAACTCCACAGCCTTTTCCCTCTAACACTGCACATTCTAATTTTCAGATCAAGATCCAACTCCCTGTTGAAAACTTCAATTGTCCTGCCTCTACCACACACTCAGGCAATACATTCCGCATCCTGCATGAAAAAAAAATCCTTATGTTGTAATTTCTTATTTTGTAAATTAACTTAAATCTGTGTCCTCTTGTTCTGGATCATTCCATGAATCCAACAATTAACCCGTATTTACATTGTCCAGACCACTCGTGATTTTGAATACCTCTATCAAATCTCCTCTCAAACTTCCTCACTTCATGAAACACATTCCAACATCTACAATCAATCAATGTGAATGAAGTTCCTCATGCCTGAAATCTGTCTTGTCAATTTTTTCTGCAATCTCACTAATGCCTTCACAACCTTGCTAAATTGTGTTGCACAGAATTAGATACAATACTCCAGGTGAGATCGAAACAGTGTTTTCTACAGGCTTCACGTAACTTATTGTTTTTTTACTCTATGCCATATTGATGAAGCCAATGACGTTCTATGCTTTACTGGCTATTCTCTCAACCTGTCCTGTAACGATAAATGATTTATGAACATATGCACCCACATCCCTCTGTTCCAACAATCCCTTTAGAATTGTAACCTTTATTTCGTGTTGTCTCTCTCTGTTCTTCCTCCCAAAACGAATGACACTAGGTTACTCGGCAATAAATTTCATCTGGTAATTGTCTGCCCATTCCAGCAACATTTCTAGATCCTTTTGGAGTTCTATTCTGTCCTCCTCACAGTTGGCAATGCTTCTAACTTTTGTATCATCGGCAAATTTTGGAATTGTGAGGTTGCAACAAGGTCTGGATGATTAATAAATAACTGGAAAAACAGGAGCCCTAAGACTGGACACAACAACACAAGAAATAGGAACAGGAGAAGACCACATGGCCCATCGCGTCTACTCTGCCATTCAACGCCATCATGGTTGACCTTGGGCCTCAACTCTATTTTTCTGCCAGATCCCCATATCCCGCAAGTCCCCGAGAGACCTGGGGAGCTCCACAAGATAACTTTCTCCAGTCCAAAATGCAACAGTTCACCACAAATCTTTGGTTACCGTCACTCAGCTCATTTTGTATCTGTGTTGCTACTATCCCTTCTATTCAATGAGTTCTATCTTACCTCAGAAGTCTTTTGTCCGCCACTTTATCAAATGCCTTTTGCAAGTCCATGTAAATTACATCAACGGCTTCACCCTCATCAAAACTCTTTGTTTTTGCATCAAAAATTAACCAAAGTTAAGTAACACGATTTGTTCTTATCAAATTGTTAGGAAATAGAGCGGTTTAAGTAAGTTATATTGGTATTTGTAGTTGTTAGGAATGAGTTTTAGCTTTAAAGTTTAAGTTTGATTTGTATTTCTGTATGTGTGTTAAGAAAGGTCAAATGGAGTTTTAGTTTAGATTTAAAAAGGTTCTTCCATTTCTAATGAGGTTTACGACTTAGGAAGTTAAGCAAACACATCAATTTGGCCTGTTGCCTAGCAACAGGGAAGCTGAGAGGCAGGTCCCTCCCACAGACACACACGCAGAAGACAAACAGCAGTTTTGATTAGGAAGCTGCGGACCTCAGTTGGTTTTTGAAAGTTGCTGCCAAGAGAGACTGGCAAAGGCGGCAGATAGTTAGTCCCAAGCTAAAGAAAAATCCCAAATTCCAGGAAAGTGGAAGAGGGGAAAGTTCAAAGCAGACCTTCTGGTGAAAGGAAGGATGGGAACCTGGATAATGTCCTGTTAATGAATTTAAGAGTGAGGGGCAGAGGGAAAGGCTCCAAGTTTCATAGTTAAAGAGTCAGAAGCTGCAGGAAACAGATTTAAAGCGGGAACAATTGGCAAGGGTCAAGAAGGCCCAAAGAGACAACTGAAGGTCTTTAAATTTTGCCATGGGCAGGTGAAGCAGAAGCGTACTGTTAACAGCTGAGTCGATGAGAGAGAGAGCGTGGAAGATAGCTTGTATGCATGTGGTGACCCAGGGGAGAGGAACATTGCAAGGACAGTTCTAAATCCTGCAGCTGAATTCTTGCAGAAGGCGTCTGAATGAAAGCATTGGTTTGGGAAAAGGTTCCAAGGTGAAGTGTGGAGCGCAGAGATTGGAAATCCTCGTGTGAAAGACGGAGTGCAGTGAAACTGGTTGACTCACGGTTTGCAAAGCACCTGGAGGGAGTTGAGGAGAGATCCATAGCATCTGGTTAAGTTGGCATCTGTCACTTGGTTTCAGAGTCTGGCATGCCTGACCACAGGGTGCCTATTGATAAATAGACTGTGTAATTAGTGTGGAAATTAAAGTATAAGATAGCTTTTGTACCTTATGTTATCCTTACAAATCTGTATAGATCTGTAAAGGTATAGTTGTGGGTGAAAGAGTTTTGGAACATAGTTCATTTTTTCTCTTTGAATAAATGTTTTATTTATTTTTTGTTAAAAGGTGATCAGATGACTCCTGTGACTCTGTTCAGTAGCTACTTTCTACGTATTTAAACAAAAAAAATAAAAGTTAGGATCTATCAAGCTGGGTTCCACTCTGGATTTAGGATTGTCCAGGGGTAATCTCAGCTGGAACCATAACATAATCCATGCTGCTTTTACTTATTAATGTGCATTTTCCCGAGGTAATTTTCAAGTTGTCAGGAATTTTACTTTCTGAAAGGTAGCTCACCACCCAGGTTAAACTGGCTGCCCTGTAGTTTCTGGGCTTATCCTTACACATTTGTTTGAACATAGATGCAACAATAGCAATTCTCCAATTTGCTGTCACCACCCCGAGTCTAAGGAATATTGGAAAATTGTGGCCTGCGTCCCTGCAATTCCTGCTCTCCTCCCTCAGTATTCTGGATGCATCTCGCCTATGTCTGGTCCTAATCAACGTTAAGCACACAAAGCCTATCAAATACCTTCTCCTGAAATTGTTTATTACCTTTACACTACAATATCGATCGAGGTGAAATGGTTCACTTTCTGCTCAGTGCAACTCCTAGGATACAAACAAAATATGATCACATCAAAATCAAACTATGGGGCTACCAGATCTGGCAGTCTCAGAGAAGTTACAGTTCCATCAGAGAATATTACAATTCTCTCAGAGAAGATTACAATTCTCACAGAGAAGATTAGAATTCCCTCAGAGAAGGTTACAAATCTCTCAGAGAGAAAATTACAATTCTCTCAGAGACGATTACAGTTCTCTCAGAGAAGATTACAATTCTGTCAGTGAAGATTACAATTCTCTCAGAGAAGATTACAATTCTCTCAGTGAAGATAGCAATTCTCTCAGAGAAGGTTACAGTTCTCTCAGAGACGATTACAGTTAACTCAGAGAAGATTTCAATTCTCTCAGAGAGGATTACAATTCTCTCAGTGAAGATTATAATTCTCTCAGGGGAGATTACAATTCTCTCAGTGAAGGCTACAATTCTATCAGTGAAGTTTGCAATTCTCTTAGAGAATGTGACAATTCTCTCAGAGACGATTACAGTTCTCTCAGAGAAGGTTACAATTCTCTTAGTGAAGACTACAATTCTCTCAAAGAATACGACAGTCCAATGCATTCATCCAGAAAATGGATTTGTGTCATTGGCGTGTTCGGGTAACATCACAGTGCGATTGTTTCTTTTTCAAATTGTCTTCATTTCCTTCATGTGTGATTCATTGATGAATTCTCTGCAATGATGGGCTCAGTTCGCTAATATAAGCAAACCGATCCACCTAGACCGCAAAGAGTTTTCGAAAGTGCACTGAGCGGCTTACAGGACAAATAACATCACGTGAGAGCTCGCTTGAGATTTGAAACAGAGACCGCTCACATTCTCACTTATGAAACGTCCCAATGCGAGAATCACACCGCGAGACCAATAATGTAACTGCATGTATATAACTCAGCAAATATTGACTTTCATTGGCACCCAAAACAGATCAGCCATTATTTCAGAGCGCTATAGGTAAAAGAGAACATTGAAGAAATACACCAGGCAGTGTCTAGGCCAGACAGTGTCCATGGAGACGGTAAGAAAACTCAAGCTTCAGTTACACTCATTCTCTTCTTGGGACAAATTAACTCTTAAACTTCTCTTATTAGGATAAATTAACCGTCCAATTACATGAGCAACAGTTCCTTCATTTACTCCACGTATTTTGCAGTGATAATTTCGCTGTAATGGCTTCTCAGGTTCTGAAACCTCGCCCCGGTTTAAGTAAAATCCGCCTTTTCGCTCGCAAAGAAATTTGGATTTCAAGCGGTGATATACGAAGTATCATCTGGGATTTGAAGCCACGACCTCTAGCATGATCATTTAACAAAAATCTCGAAGCGCAACTCATACCTCTAGACCAACGAGCCTACCACAGGTAAGCGAGATAACCGCTTTGTGCATTCCTTGTCCTCCAGAGTGCGTCAACACTCCTTTTGGGTTTCTGTCGTAACACCAGAAAACAATTAAGAATTACACCTCATGTCAGGCAGCAGTGTGGACAGTGAAAGGGTGTTCACGTTTCAGGTCGATGACATTTCATCAGAACTCAGCAATGCTAGAATTGTGATCAGTTTTACACTGTAACTCCTGACACCGAGCTGGAACAGGAACTCGGCACCCACTCAGTCTGCCGGTGCGTGCGCCCTTCCTCCCACCGCTGCCGTCCTCGTTGTTCAGCCATTGACTGTCGCCCACTTGCTGCCTCCCACTCACTACCCTGTTCCCGAATGTCAGGTGCACAGACCCCAGGCCCTCCCCGCCTCTCTCGCTGCGCTACACGCCGACCCTCTTGCCACACCGCTCGCTACCCCACTACCAAGCCCCTCACCTCCCACTCGGCACCTCCCTCCTGACCCCTGTCGCCGCCCATCTCACCACAAGAACTGAGGAGATGGTGACAAGCAGAACAGCAAGTGAGGCGGTGAGGGGTAGGGAACAGGCGGAGGAGCGGGAGGTTACTGAGGCGCCGAGCAGTCCGGCAAGCGAGACGGTGAGCAGGACAGGGACAGCAGTGCCGAGAGAGGCACACAAGAACAAGAACACGCAAATCAGGAGCAGTAACAGGCCATTCAGCCCCTCGAATCTGCTCCAGCATGGCTGATCTGAATGTGGCCGCAACTCCACTTTCCTGTCTGCCCCCCATAATTCTTCACTCATTCCTTTGTCAAAAAATCTCTCCAACTCAGCCTTGAACATTTTCAATGACCCAGCCTACACTGCTCTCTGGGGAAGAGAAATCCACAGATTAATATCCCACTGAGAGAGAGAAAGAACAAATGACCTTCTGTCAGTCTGAAATAGGAGAGCCCGATATTTTTAAACTGAGTCACCTGATTGTAGAGTCCCCCATAAAAGGAAACAGTCTCAGCAGCCACCCTGTCAAGTCCCCTCAGGATTTTATATGTTTCAATGATCCACCTCCAATTCCTCTAAACTCCAATGGGTATAGGCCCAACCTCCTCAACCTTTCCTCATAAGAAAACCCTTCCATTCCAGGAATCAGTCGACTGAATCTTCTCTGACCTGCTGTAATGCAATTAAATCCTTTCTTAACTAAGGAGACTAAAACTGTACACAATCCACCTGCATCACCAGCTCACCCAGTCAGTCATGTATTCGCTCACCCACAGTCAATGACTCGATATTTAAACTACCAGAATATGGCAGCTAATGTTGTAAAAAGGGGCCACGTCCTTTCGTTCCATGACTCTGCCACTGGGTTTAGCTGGGGGAGTTAGATGGTGGCGGTACTGTACATTTCACTGACATCAGGACGGCAAGATCCCTGGAGAAATGTGCAGGAGCATCGGGGATGCAAAATCTTTGTGTGAGGTGGTAATTGCTGCTGACCGGGAAATGTGGACCATTGTGTCCTGTGTAAGTTGAGCGGAGTTGATTCAGTGGCGCTTGTTTTCACCGTCCAGCCCGCCCGTTTCCATATTCGACACATTATCCTCCGAAATTTCCACCACAGCCAGCATGATATGACTACCAAAAACACCCTCCCTTCTCCTCCACAATCACCATTCCAAAGCGACCAAAGATAAAAACAAAAAACTGGGGATGCTGGAAATGCAAAACAAAAACAGAAATACCAGGAAAAACTCAGCAGGTCTGGCAGCATCGGCGGAGAAGGGCAAAGTTGACGTTTCAAGTCCTCATGACCCTTCAACAGAACTAAGTAAAAATAGGAAAGGGGTGAAATATAAGCTGGTTTAAGGGGGGTGGGGGTGGGAGACAACGGGGGAGGAGGGGTGGGGGGGGGGGGTGGGTTTGTTGTTGGGACAAGCAAGCAGTGATAGGAGGAGATAACCAAAGATGTGACAGACAAAAGAACAAAGTGGTGTCGAAGGTGGTGATATTATCTAAAGGAATGTGCTAATTAAGAGTGGAGAGCAGGACAAGCAAGGTAGCTCTAGTGGGGGTGAGGTGAAGTAAACGATGGGTGGAATACATTTAAAAATAATGGAAATAGGTCAATGGACGCTGCTATCCAGCCATTCACACCTCATCTGGGCCAATCGTTTGTTTCTGTGTCTGTTCCCTTTGGCTTTTGCCCCGTGATACTTTTTTTTGTAATTTCATCTCTCCGGGCACCTACACCATCACAGACCTGCGCTTTTCTTCAACCTCTTCCCAGCCTCCGACTCTTTCACTTGTTCAAAACCTATTACATTTCTATCTTTCCTCAGTTCTGTTGGAGTATCGTTAACTTGAAACATTAATTCGTTTTCCAATTACAGTTGCTGCTGAGTGTTTCCAGCATTTCCTGTTTTTATGTCATAGTAAGCTCCTTGCCTGATAACACATCCCTTTAAATTTAATAATCTGGAACTGGTAACAAACCACATTTAAACAGACATAGTCATACCTGCAATTTCGATTCCCTGAAAGAAGAAATATTTTACCGTTTCCATTCCGCACCCACGGGATCAATTCTCATGCCAGCTTCTCACACCCTTCATGCCCCACAGGATGTAGGACTGATTTCTATCCATGAATCATAGAATGATACAGGACAGACAGAGGTCATTCCGCCTGTGCTGGGTCCTTGGTTGAGCGATATGATTACTCCCACATCCAAGTCTCTCCCCATATTCCTGTATTGTATTTCCTTTCAGATATTTCTCCAAATGTATTTTGCAAGTTATTATTGAATCTGTTTCCAACACCCGTCCAGAAAGCTTCCATTTCACAACAACACTCTGTGTAAAATATATTCTCCTCATCTCACTCCTGACTCATTTCCTAATCAGCGTCAAACTGTGCCCTCTGGTTAGCAGCCCTTCCGTCAGTGGGAACAGTTTCTCCTGATTTACTCTATCAAACTGGTCATCATGTGACCACCTCATGGCGGGAGTATCGCAACGAAAAACAATTGGAGAAAATTCGAGGAAAATTTTAACAAAATTAATTACGAAATTTAATTTATCCAAATTTGAACAATTTCAAAAACAGCACCGCGATTGAATAAAACTTCCCAAAGCTCTTCAAAGCAGCTCAGTCAAGCAACATTCGACACTGAGTCATAAATTTGGGAAGCTGAACAAAACCTTGGTCAAAGGAAAAACAGAATTACCTGGAAAAACTCAGCAGGTCTGGCAGCATCGGCGGAGAAGAAATCAGTTAACGTTTCGAGCCTTCATGGCCCTTCGGCAGAACGGGTTGGATTTTACGAGGGTCTTACGCGGGGTGGGGGTGGGGGGGGGGCGGTGGTTGGCAACTGGGGGCGTTTCTAGAAGGAATTGCAGAGCGAAAGGCTCAGACAGATAGAAACGTGGCCAGCGATGAAACAATGAAAAGTGGAAATGAATAAGGGACCAAGTTTGGATTCAGAAAGAGATAGGGAAATGTCTGGGAAAGGAACTGAGAATCCAGTCTGGCAAAAATGAAATCTATCCCTGGACCATTAATATCCACACAGCCGCTCATTCCAAGTGTCCAATTGGAAACTTGACTGAAGGAACATGCAGTCTGACAGAGCGCATGTGATAATCCAATGTCTGATCTAAAGCTGCAACAGGAACTGTTCATTCCAGCTGTGATAATAGTGTTTGCCTTGATGTTCAGGGGTGTAGACTCACATCATTCTTGTTTCGAGCTGTCTGTCAGAAAGAGTTTGGAAAGATGACGGAGCAGTTATGGGAAGTAGTGTTATGCTGCATGTCACTGATGCTCGTTGGCGAAATATCACCGAAAAACTGCATTGCTACGGCACAGAAAGAGGACATTTGGCCCATCATGTCTTCACAGGCTCTCCGAATGAACAACTCTTGAACCATTCCCCCACCTTCTCCCCATAACCCTACAGATTCTTCATTTTCAGATCAAATTATAATTCCCTTTTGAATGATTCAGTTGACCCTGACTCCATCATACTCTTAGACAGTGCATTCCAGGCCCTAATCACTAGCTTCAAAATAATAATTAAAAAAAAAATCTTCTGAAAACAGTTCGCTTTTTTTTTACTAATCAAATATCATTTTCGATCCTCTCACGAGTGAAAAGAATTTCTCCCTATCTACTATGTCCATACTTCTAATGATTTTGAACACCTCTATCCAATCTCCTCTTAACCTTTTTTTCTCTGAGGAAAACAGCCCTATCTTCTCCAACATATCCTCATAACCTCGTCCCTGGAACCATTCACGTGAATCTTTTCTGCAATCTCTCCAGCACCTCCACATCCTCCCTAAAGAGTGGCGCCCAGAACCGGACGCAATACTCTTGTTGAGGCCGAACTCATGAATTGTACAAATTCAACATAGCCTCTTACTCTTGCACTCTATCCTTTTATCAATAAAGCCCAGGATACAGTGTGGTTGATGGAAAAACTCTCTCAACCTGTCCTGCCACCTTCAATAATTTATGTACATAAACATCCAAGTCCCTCTGCTTCTCCACCTCCCTTAGAGCTGTACCCTTCATTTTATATTGTCTCTCCATGTTCTACCTACCAAACCTCTCTCCGTTGAACTTCATCTGCCACCCATTTCCACCAACAGGTCCAAGTCCATTTGAAGTCCTACACTATCCTCCACACTCTCCACAATGCTTCCAAGCTTTGTATCTTCTGCAAACGTTGAAATTTTGTCCTGGGCACAAAGGTCTCGGTCATTGATATTTATCAGGAACAGCAAAGGTCCCAACCCTTCCGCCAGGCCGAAAAACATTCATTTACCGCCAACCTCTGTTTCCTGCCACTCAGCCAATTCTGTATCCTTGTAACGATGAAACTCCTTTTGCCACCAATTTAATTGTTAGGTGGCGAATTTTCTTCTGTTAAGTGGTTCAGATTGGAAAGCGGAGAGAGACTGGATTTACCTGGACAGAGAGGGGTTGGTGACGGCAACTGAGAACATGGATGAACCAGTTGCTGATTTGCTTTAACCTTTATCTAAAAACCGACTCTGGTGGGACTCGAACCCACAACCTTTGAATCTCTTATACAACAGCAGCTAGAAGCCCAACACGCTATCCGTTGCGCCACAGAGCCAGAGACAGGCAGGCCCTATTTGCCATTCGACACAAGGGAATTTGTGAGACTGGTTCAACAAGGTTCAAAAGGTCAGCAATTTCCGACATTTGAACAATGACGACATTTCAAGAGCACTCATTGCCTGTAAAGTGTTTTGGACGTCCTGTGGCTGTGAAAAGAGCTATAGAAGTTCGAAAGAAATAGCAATTTCCTTCAAAGAGACATAGGTTGGAAAGCAGGGCGGACAAGTGGTGGCTGAATTTTTTTGCAGAGAAGGGTGAAGTGATTCATTTTGGTCGGAAGAACACGGGGAGAAAAGACAAAATAAAGTTTATAATTCCAAAGACGGTGCCGGAACAGCGGGAAATGATGTACATCTGCTTAAATCATTGAAGGTGGCAGTGCAGATTGAAAGAATCGTTCATGAAGCACACAATATCCTCGGCTTAATGGCGAGGAGCTTAAATTACCTCGATACATTGTAGCGTTGGGATATTTACCTTGGAGACGAGGAATTTGAGAGGAGATTTCTGAGAGTTCTTTGCAGTATCGAGTCTTCTGGACAGAGGGTGGGTGATGTTTTGGACATGGGCTGCTTCAGTATCGGAGGTGTTGAAAATGGTGCTGAACATTGTGTAATCATCAGCGAACATTCCCAATTCTGCTGGAAGGAAGGTCAATGGTGAAGCAGCTGAAGATAGTTGGGCCTAGGACACCACACCGAGGAAATCCCGCAGTGATGTCCTGGAACTGGGATGATTGATCTCCACAACCACAATCATCTTTCTTTGTGCTGGGTATGACTCCAACCAGCAGAGAGCTCCCCACCCACCGCCCCCGATTCCCATTGTCTCCAGTTTTGCTGGGTATCCATAATGCCACACAGTCAAATGCTGCCTTGATGTCAAGGGCAGTCACTCTCACCTCACCTCTGGAGTTCAGTTTGCGCTGGAGGACGAGGGGAATCAGGTTGTTTTGTTTGCCCACCCAAGCTGAATGTTGGGCTTGAGGTGGCGATCAGATTCGGAGGGGAGGGTGACAACATTTCACTGAGGTTCAAGGTTGCAGATCAGACCTTGGCGGGGTTGCCAGGACGTGGTGATCTCATTCTTAGAGGAACACACTTACACTGAGGACAAGTTGCTCCATGTAAAATAAAATGGAGATGTGGAATGTCAGAATTTGTTCAACACTGATTCACTTTTATTCTTTCTGCATCCTTGAGTAACAAAGTGGTTTGTAACTGTAAAAAAAATCAAATTCAGAAGGTTCAGACGAGTACCTTCACAATTTCCACTAATACAACCCTCAACATTATCAGATGCATTCCATTTGGTCCCACTGACTTATCAACATTAAGCACAGCCAGACCTTCTAGTACCTCTTCTTTAACACGGGTTACATGTAAAATAAGTAATCTGCAAATTGTCGATGGAGGAAGTGAGCACATTTATTGCAGAGGGTTTAAAGGAGAGGAGCGAAGCATTTGTGCTGAAGAAGTAGGATTGTGAAAATAAAAATAACAACAAGTGGAATGAAGAGGGCGGGCTGTTCATGGGCTGATTGGAGAATTTCATTAGGGCTTATTCATTGGGGATTGTAAGGTCATTTTTCCACATCTTTAAGAAGACTAATGTTGAAGGAAGCTCTCATCTCGAAGGAATCATTAGCTTAGTTTATAAAAATAACGCAGATAAATGGAATTGAAAGAATTGGAGGGGTATCACGTTTTAATGTGGAATAGAAGATCTTGGTGAGGGCTCGGGCAAACATTTTGCAAGAACACGAAGACCCTGGAGAGCGTGCAGTGGAAATATACTGCAATGGGATCAGTGGTGAGGGATTCGGTATGTGGGTGGACTTAAAAGTAAAAACTGGAGATGCTCTTATCAAAGGAATGTGAAGGGGAGTTTTAGTACAGGTATTTAAGATAAGCCCAAGTCTTTGTTTGTTATACTCGTTGAGCAATATTTTTTCCCATTGATGAAAAGTTTGAAAGCCAATGAATAAATAAAAAAATAAATCTTCAGGAAATGTTTCACACTGCTCCATTCTAAACAGTTTTGACTTGACGTGATAGATTTTTAGTTTTGTTTACAGTAACCGCATTTCCAACATTGCACACCTGGCTGCAATTTCAGAACCTTCTTGCCAACTCTTCATGGCTGGAAAAAAAAAAGATATGAGACCATGACTTAAAGCTGAGATCGGTGCTGAGGGGAGGGAAAGTGAAACAGTTGTGCTTTTCACACGTGGGTTAGAATCAAGTTATTGGATATTTTTAGTTAATTGCTTCTTCCTGTTTGGGTAGGTTTTGCATAAAAATGGCCTGGAATCGGAAGCTTGTCAATGTCTCACTGGAGATGACAAGTGACAAGTAAAATTCACGCCACAAAAGTGTCAGGCAATAATCATCTCCAAGAAGTGAGAATCGAAACATTGTCTTGATGTTCAATGGCATTACCATAACTGAATCCCCCACTATCAACATCCTGGGGGTTACCATTGACCATAAACTGAACTGGAATAGCCATAATGGCTATAATAGAAGGTCAAAGGCTAGGAATCGTGAGGCGAATAACTCACCTCCTGACTCCCCAAACCCTGTCCACCATTTACAAGACACAGGTCAGGAGTGTGATGGAAGACTTACCACTTGCCTAGATAAGTGCAGCTCCCACAACACTCAAGAAGCTTAACACCATCCAAGACAAAGCAGCTCGCATGATAGAGACCAATTCCACAAACATTCACTCCCTCCACCACCGACGCACAGTAACAGCAGCGTGTACCATCTCCAAGGTGCACTGCAGAAACTGACCAAGGCTCCTTTGGCAGTACCTTCCACACCCTCGACCACTACAATGTAGAAGGGCAAGGTCAGCAAATAGATGGGAACACCATCACCAGGAAATTCACCTCCAAGCCACACACCACCTTGACTTGGAAATATACTGCCGTTCCTTCATTGTCGGTGGTAAAAATCCTGGAACTCCCTTCCTGACAGTACTGTGGACGTACCTACACCACATGGACTGCAGCGGTTCAAGAAGGAAGGTCACCACCACATTCTCAAGGCCAATTAGGGATGGGCAATCAATGCTGTCCAAATCAGCGAAGCTCACATCGTTGGAATGAATATTTTTAAATTGGAAATTTTCAGACTTAATCAAAATTGATACTGAGCTATTACAGTCCTTTCCCCGGGTTTTATTGGAATGATGAACAAATAGGATTCAGGAAAGGGAGCAGGACTTTTCCTTCACTTTCATTCACCGGATTTACAGTAGCTGAAAGCGCAACTGGAAAAGTTAATGGCGATGGAGCAGAGAAAAAAAATAACATTGTCCTTGAGGAAAACATTTAGTTTGACATTTTCTTGATAAGTTCAGTGACGGAGCAAGTTTTAGCAAATGACGTTTAAAATGAAGGGACATCTTATTAAACCTACAATATATAGAAAAGGTTGTTTATTTTTGTGGTGAGATGCTTGAAACTGTGGAGGAGCCGAGAGAGATTAACAGACATTATTAAAAGCTAGTGGACAGGAAGGTAAAAATAACCTCTAAGGCTAATAGAATACGAAGTATTGGGAATCATATTACAGGTGTATAAAACTCTGTTTTGATCAATGGGTTCTACTCCTGACAATAGACGGCAGGAACGATTGCCCTTGGAGTGGGAGCGGCAGAATTTCATCAGAGTGATACCAGATTCAAACGACGAGGACAGATTGTAAATACTAGCATTGTAATACCTTGAATATCAGAGACTAAGGGGTGATCCAACTGAGCTGTTTACGGTGCTTGAATGATTTGACAGGGTAGATAGAGGGAAACTGTTACCTCTGGTGCGACAGGGAGGGGGGTGGGTGGAGTTGTCCTCACCAAGGGGAATTAACCTTTAAATTAGAATGAAGCCCTTCAGAGGTAACTTCAGGAAGCACGTCTTCACACAAAGGATGGTGGAAACTCCCTCCCCCAAACAACTGTAAACGCTGGGGGTCAACCGAAAAGTTCCAAACTGAAATCGATAGCTCTTGTTGCTTCAGTGTTTTAAGGATTACGAAACGAAGAGGGGTAAATGGAGCAAAAATGCAGACCAGTCATGAGTTCATTAAATGGGGAAGTCAGAGTTGGGGGAAGAATAGTTTACTTCTGTTCCTTCACCCCCTCTACATAAAGAAAAACTAAATCCAGAAGGAACTGAAATGAGGTGTCATCGCTTGTTGGTCCCATTATTCTCTCAACATTGACAATCTATAGTGCTGAGCTACAATTCCACACACAACTCATCTCCCAGAAAATTCTACGAAGAGGGAAATTTTCCTCTCCTACCTGCATTTCCCACATTTTACCAGCTTCCAATCCTTCGATCAGCATTTGGGAGTTTAAATCCTTAAAAATCGGCCTATTGACCCACTTCCGTCGTGATTTTGGGAATAGTCAGCAGGGAAGCGTAATTAGAAACCAATTGTTTCCCTCTGTGTTAATATTCCCTCAATGTCTACATGACTCACTGATTGGATGGAGAAGTGAGCTTGTATTAATCCTGTGATGAGCAAACCTGCTCCGTGTTACAAGCATTTTCTGTGATTTTTAAAAAAAATCAGGTGACAATTCCTCATTGAAACACAGAAAATGCTGTTCAAACTGTTCCCAGATACTTTCATGAGCTTTGAAAGAAGAAAATTCCAATTTCCGCACATAATGAAGCCAAGCGGGAGGAGACACCTGTTTCTCAATGATCTGATATTGGAGTTGATGACGATGGTTTTCTGAAGATCAATGTGTTCCTTTTTGAAGCCCGGGAGGGGTTTGGTTTTCTATATTAAACTTTGACCCTTCAGTAAGTTCTTTGTGTGCAGCTGTTTCTGGTGGTGGTACTGAGTCAGGAATGTTGTGAAGGGCAGCAGGAGAATTCACTGCGCTTCTTCAATAGCGCTAGGCAATTTTTCATCACTTTAAAAATCTGCCATCAGTTATTGCTCAGGATTACACAGGAGTGGTACACCGAGGATATTTATTTACTGAAATCAATACTTTACACAGAAAGAATGACTTCTTGTCATGAAAGTATAATAGTTTTCACAATATTTTTCTGCCTTATTGTTGAGTAATTTCATGGGGTAAGTATAGTTGGGTCTGTCTGTGTGTAATGTAATTACATTTGGAGACAAGTAGACTGATAGATTAAACTCATCAAAAGAAGTTAGGTGCTTGACATGTGAATGAGTAAACATGGAAGATGGATTAGCATGTAAGGTGTGAAGGGAATTTGCATTTTTGGATAAATGAAGAGATATTTGGATTTCAAAGTCATCTCAGTCAGTTTACAACTAGCCAGATAAGCAAGGCTAAGGAATATGTTTATTTTTCCCACAGGTTACTGGAAATAGTGGCGACATGGGAGTTTTTTTTTTATATTGTGAACAAGATACAATTTCAATGACATAAGGGACTTTAGAATTTACATATTAAAAAGAGAGAAACATATAGAAAGGAGAATGAAATGTTATGTTGGAAAAGGCCATTTAAAACCTAACAGGAGTGTGTGAAATGGCCTTAATGAAGCCTCCAGCATTTTTGCGTAAGTCTGCTGTCTAACTAAACGGGAGTTGGAGAAAAGCCATAAGGCATTCCGCTGTCCAGGGTATTGTGTTAACTTGCTGAGCCTGCTTTAATTCTAAAATCTATTTCAGACCTTAAAAGCAGTGTAACTGGGGGGTCAGGTTAATTAGTAACTTGAGGAGTTATTATCATAGAATTTGTAGTCTTATGTTTGTGCTTGACATCTTTTACTTTTAATACACATATTAATTTAATTTTTAAAATTTCGAAATGTCCTGTCAGACCTATTGCTCCTGAATTCAGTGCACACATCTCGTAATAAATACAAATTGCAAAACCCTTGAGGTTACATGACCAAGCATCCCTCCTGGAATTGGTCCGCCTGGTACACATTATCTGCCACGTCATAACAGTCCCTCACACACTCTGATCAATTAACGCCTGTACCCTTTATTGCTGATGGGTTTCTTGTCATTTTGAATCCCACCTGAGTTGAGTTTTAAGTCAGATTTCATGTTTTCTGGAAAATGAAACTGATTCAGGGAAAAGGAACAGACACTTTCTGTCAGAAAGGGGCAGCCAATTTCTGCACAGGAAACACCCACAAACGGGTTTTGAGGGCATGCACTTACGTTTCAAAGCCAAATGCGACCAAACCAGCCCCACTGAAAGTTTTGAACAAATCGCCCAATGCACAGCTACAGCATTGGGGCCTGTCACGTGACCTGCCGGGACATCCCCTGACAGGTCACGTGACATATGAGGCCACAATGCATCACCACCAGATTTGTGACTTGATTCAAACCCAAAATCCTGTCACACTGACTTGTCAAATAAATTTGTCATCTGCTTGACAACACAGCAGTAAAACTTTCTGTATGACCATGAGGATAGCTAGGGAGACATGCACAAAACTAAATCCTTTAATAAAATAGTTTAAAAATCATTTAGACTAAAATTCTGTGAGGAAAAGTCAAGTTATTATTGACAAATCCGCTCAGAGAGCTTCATTGGACAGGAGAGAAATCAGGCGAAGAATCCGAGTAAATTGACACCAGCAAACTGGATCAACTCCCGTGAAGATTAATGTGTAAAAGCTCAGACTTCAGTGCAGCATCAGTTGACCAAGTAGACTTGTTGCCCGGATAAAGTATTCTGACAGAGTTTATTGAACTGAGTGGAATAGACAGATCTTTGCAGAACAACTCAATTATTTCTAGGTTTTTATTTCAAAACTTCCAGTTTGTTGAAAGATAGAATCCATATAAATTATAAATACAGTACAAATGAGTTGATAATTCAAACACAAACATTACTTTCAGGTAAATTAAGTGGGACAATTAAATTACATCCAAGAACTCGATTGACCTGGGAGCTCAAACACAGAAAAAGTAAATTGCAGAGTGAAGTGTTTATAATGTGGATTTGTCGAAAGTGGGAATTAGGTGCAGAGGGGGAATGAGCTGCTGTGTAAATTAAACCGAGAGACAACAGCAAAGATACAAGCAGGAAGGAGTGGAACATTCTAAATAATGAAAACTTTAATTAAACAGGCAGCTCATTTCAGTGTAATTTTGGGAAAGCTGAGAGCTGTTGCCTACACATCCTGTGCTTTGTGGGAAATCCGAAAACAGGCTAATGATAAATGTCAGATTCATAATAAATTAGAGAACCAAGCAGAATACAGAAAGTACAGAGGAGAGCTCAAAAAGGAAACACGAACAGCAGAGGGAGTGTATGAGAAAAGATTAGCGGGTGACACTGAAGACTATTACCAAGAAATGGGCAGTCAACGAAAGGGAGGCTGTGGAGGCAGAGGAGATGGCTGCAGTTCTACATGGCAGGAGATATTAAATGACGAAAGAGTTGGTGCTGCAAGGGAAAAGGGAGAGGTAAAGGAACAAGTAACAAAAAACTGAGATATGTCGAAAAGAGGTGTGAATGGAAAATTGAGAAGCAGCTGCCATCCAAAAGCAAAAAAAAACGACAGAAAACTGAGGTTTAAACCAAATGTGAAAAAAGAATCAAAATAGGGACAGAGGTTACAGTACAAAGAACGTTAGAGATTGGAGCAGCAGTAGGCCATTCAGCCCTTCGAGCCTATTCTGCCATTGAACACGATCATGGCTGATCCGATTGTGGCCTCAACTCCACATTCCTGCATATCTCCCCCAACCCTTGACTCCCTCATCGAATCTAACTCAGCCTTGAATATATTTAATGATCCGGCCTCCACAGCTCTCTTGGGAATATAATTCAAATACGAACCATCCTCTGAAAATAAATTACTCATCTCCATCATAAATGGGGGACCCATTATTTTATAAACTGTGCGCCCTAGTTAACATTGCAAGTGTAATCCTTAGCACAATTGGGATTGTTTATTAAGTGTTGTCCAATTGCGGAATGAGAGTGTGGAGTAATGAACTGCCTGGTGGAGTATAGGTTAGGATTTGCCCTCATGGTTCACTATGTGCACGTATACATGGGCTAACAAAGACTCAGAAAAGTGATTTCCCTTTACATCATATCTCATCTCTGACTGATTCTTCACAACATGAATTGGCCAAAAGGTTGAGTGAGTTGTTACAAACAGTTCTGAGCGAGTTTTCCACATACACGGTGAAGGGATTCTTCTCCATTGTGAAGCCCATACAGGACTTGCATATCGATAGCAATGGCATGTGCATGTGCTTGTTGCTTGTTTGACATTGCTGGCCTCTTGATTAAGGTGCCACTCAAGAAAGCCATTCACATTTGAACCACGTCATTATTTCATGATGATCTAGACTCACTACCATTGTCTGAATTTGTATTCATTGAACATATGAACTCAGCAACTCATGAAGTTGATTTCAGTTTTAATGGCACCATGTATGCCCAAAGAGATGATGTTGCCATGGGACACCCTCTAGGCCCAGCTCTTGTAAACATCTTTGCCCATTTCCACGAGGAACGTGTCTTAAATGAAATTACCCCTAACATCCTATCCCTTTCATGTCTCTGATACATTAGTTACGCATTTTCTATATCTGCATCTGCAGCCACATGTAAAAAAAAATCCTGTGACACCTTAATGGGCTCCAACTTGCTCTATTCTCATTGAAATTGACCAGTCAAATGAGCCGCCTTTCCTCAATGTACTACTTGAGAAATCTGCCAATGCGTTCTCTACTACTGTCTACTGCTAGCCCACCGCCACTGTTGGGATTCCTATAGTTCCATGCGGTATAAGATAAGTCTTGTCAGCAAACTGATAGGTAGGGACCAGGCCATTCGCTAATCATGCAACATGATGCCAAAATCAGGCACTTCAAACCTATCCTGCAGAATAATGACTCACTCGATCAAATAATTGCTCACTGTATATCACACAAACTCAACAATGGGCCTAAGCCCGCCACTTTATTTTCTGAAAAGTGTCCAGTCTACCTCAGATAACCCTGGAATGGTTAAGGTATCTCAAAATCATGAACAACTAATAAAGCTACACGTTTCACAATGCTACTATGCAGTAGCAACACGAGTGGCATTCTCCACTAACAGGATGCTGCTGACAAGACTAAAACTATGTTCTGCCAACAACACAAATGACTAATGTAGCATATGAATTTCAGTGTCAGTGTGATGTGAGGTCTGTAGCCATATGCCACAATGAATGTTGGATCGTACCAAACAGCTTAGGCCTTCAGCTGTTAACAACAGGCAAAATATTGAGCCTACTCACCAAGATCCTGCTTAAAAAGCACAGAACATAGTGTCCACGTTGGATGTGATTTCACAGAAGGACAATACTTACTGACCAATCCTGATTGTGCTAAGAATTACAGTAACAACTGTTACGATCCCGGCTAATGGTAAAACCGGATAAGTCAGTTCCCAGAGTGAAACCTGCCTTGATAGAACCCAACATGTGTAGGATGTGAGAAAAGTTGCTGAAGAAATTCACATGTTTCTGCTCATGAATTTTGAACACAAAGAACAAAATACTTATCAGAACAAGAAAAAGAAACTACATTAACCAGACAAAACATTCTGAAAGATCTCAATACAAACAAAAGAAGGTGATTCAATTTCCCAATATTCCTTTGCCCAGCAATATCTTTACAGATGGATAAACCAGTGAAGAGTTACCACGGGCTTGTCACAAAGGCTTCTTTCTTGGGGCTGGCACACGTGCAAACTGTTTTCTTCTGGTGAATTCTTGAGCATTCACTTGATCCTTCTCAACCAAGACTTATCTCACCCAAAATAACTACACTTTATACTCACTGTTTCAGTAGCAACACCACCGAACTGACGACGACAATGAGTCCTATAACTGACTCTGCAGTTAACTATTGTCCCAGTAGCCTTGTACACTTCTCTTCTCAAGAGCCTAGAACATCCTTGCTTAACTCTTTGACGCACATTAAACTCGTCCCTTTCTTTCTCTGTCTCTGTGTCACTTGAACACTGTCAGTTGGCAGCAGCCCAGTTTTATTTTCTATTATGTGTTTCTTTTTCCCCAAAATCAGGGAAATGCCTGGAGCAATCAGAGTTGACTTGGTTGTTTGAAATAAGACAAATCTTGGTAGTTAACTCTTCCCTGTGGCATTCCCATGGCAATGCCTCTAACAATCAGCAAATGCTTGTCAACCAATTAGCACCCCCTTCTCATGCATTATAAATTTTTGTTCCCTTTGAGATTTGGTATACTTGTATCTGCTCTGAAAATTAATGTCTTTTCAATGTGTCATTTAAGGTTTGTTAACATAATATCAATTACATTGCTTAGCTTAGGAAAAGACAGTATTATTTGACAATGAGCGTATATGCATAGAGGTTAGCTGGGAAATAGGGTTGTGAAGCAGCAGAGCTGTGAGACTAAACAAGTAAATAAAATCTCTCGATAAATACAAACTATGTGTCTTGGCTCAGCTTCTTCAACTGGTTTGGATCCCATTAACACTGAAGAGGGAAAGACAAAAATTTTCGACATCATGTCCCTATTTTTCAAGAACACTCATGTTCTGTATTCCAAAGTGACAATTTCTACATAAATCTGTTACATTTATAACCATTCCCAGTTCCAATAAAATGTCATGACCTGAAGCCACAGGTGCTTCCAGATCTGCTGTGCATTTCCAGCATTTCCTGTGTTTATTTCAGATTCCCAGCATCCAGAATATTTTGCTTTTATATTTCCATTTTTTAATTGGATGTTACTGTGGGGTAAATTGTATATCTGCCTGGTTCTTGCACTGTGTCTGTGTCGGATATGAGGTGCACATGTCAGTCTCTAACATACATGTGTGCCTAGGGAAAAGGACTGCCTGTGCAGACAGTTCCTACCCTGATCCTTACAACTCCTCCCACACCAAGTGAGATCAGACAGATACAGGCCCCCTTGCACAGATACAGAAAGATGTCACACAGACACTAGTATTAGTCTAATTTTGGGCACCAAACCTTTGGAAATACGTGAAGGTTTTAGAAAGAGTGCAGAAAAGCTTTATAAGAATGGTTGTGAGGGTGAGGGGCTTTAGTTACATGGATAGATTGGAGAAGATGTGGTTACTCTCCTTCAAAAAGAGAAAGCTGTGAGGAGATTTGGTAGAAATGTTCAAAATGATGAGTGTTCTAGACAGAGTAGATAACGATAAAATGGTCCTGTGGGCAGTAGGTATCGATTTATGGTGGTTGGCAAAAGTACTAATGGAGACATCGGGAAGAATCTTTTTATGCAAAAAGCCATTAGGATCTGCAATTCACTGCCTGAGAATTTGCTAGAGACAGGAGAAAGTGGGGTTCTCAAAAGGGAATTGGATAAGCACCTGAAGGGAAAAGGTTTGCAAGGCTGTGGTGGGAGGGCTGGGGATCAGAAGTAGCTGAGTGGATCTGGTGGAGAACGACAACAGACACGAAGGGATGAATGGCCTCTTGCTGTGCTGTAACTATTCTAAGTGTGTATGTATTTAAGCGTAGGATTCATTCTGTCTCACTATCTCTCTGGTAAAGGATTTGAGTGTCTGATTAATCAAGTTTCTGTCAGTCTCTAGGGTTGTGTGTGAATGGCTGATTCATTCTGTATAGCTGTCTCTCGTACACTGTGTGAGTGTGAGGTTCATTATGTATCTCTCAAACTCTGAAACACTTGGGAAGTCGGTGTTCACTCTACCCAGAATATACTTCATTGGACCATCTGGTCGAATTGGTACATTATTCCACAAGATACTCCACCCAGAATACTTCATGTACCATTATCTGCTGATCCATGAAATCCATTCTCCCTCCTATACTTACCTAGCTTTCCCTTAAATACAGCTGCGCTAATCGACTCAACTGCTCAAGGCGACAACAACTTCCAAATTCTACAGATTCCATAAATTATATTGAATTTTTTAATCGGATTTAATACTCATATCTCTGTGTCGACCCTATCACATCCCATCACTTATTCCTCACATTGGCCTGTTTCTGCAACACCAACAGTTCATGTGAGTTCCCTCCGCTCTGTTGCAGTTCTCGGTTCTGGCCAGTAGAGGTCATCACACTCTGCTAGGTCGAAGTTTACAGATCAGAGATGGACACAACAGGCAAGAATTGTTCACATTGTATTGGGAGGGGAAGGGATTTATTCTGTATCTGTCACTCACTGGTGCTTTGTGAAAGACACTCTGAATCAGTCAGTCTTGTTTACCGTACGTGAGTGTGGATAAATTCTCTGTGGAACTGTAGGTGAATGTTGAATTCATTCTACTTCTGTTGATATCTGGTACAATATATCTGAGTCACAGTCAGTCTGTATCTTGCATTTCCAGGTGCTGCATGAGTGTTGGGTCACGTTTTGAGCCTGGCAGTGGAATGGTGCGTGTGCAATGGATGTGTTCTATCAGTCACTTTCTGGTATTGCAAGTGAGCTCGGTACTCACTCTGAATTTCTTAATGGTGGTGGTGGTTTGTGAGTGTGCATGTGTTTCACTCTTTGCCAGTCACTGCTACTGTATGTGAATGTGGAAACCATTCAGAATCTGATTGTCTCTGGCATTCCTGGGAGTGAAGTTTCAGACTGCACTTGTTATTCACTGGAACTGTGTATGAGTTTGGCAGGCGTTCTGATCTGTCACTAGGGGAGTAGGTGAGTGTAGGATTCATATTCCAAATTTCATTGTCTGGCAGTCTATAGGAACTGGGCATGATTTTGTACCTGAATGTCTGTGGTGTTGTTTTTGAGCATGACAATCATATATATATCTGTCAGGCTCTCCTAATGTGTGGGTTTAATTCTGGATCTGTCAATGGCATTCTATGTCTGTGGTATTGTTATGTAGGTTGGGAATCACATGTGTCTTTCATTCCCTCGTGCTGTTTGTGAGCTTGAGATTCATTCTATATCTGTCATTCGGATTAATTCTGTATCTGTCAGTGTCTGCTACTGTATGAAATTGTGCGATTCAATTGGTATATTTCATTCACTAGTATTGTATGTGGAAGTGGATTTATTGTGAGTTTGTGCGTGTGTCTGTGTGTGTGTGTGCGTGTGGACTTCCATTTGTTTCTGTCAGCACTTGTTACTCTATGTGACTCTTGGACCCTTTCTACAGTCTCTCAGTGGTATCATTGGTGTGTCAGAAAAATTTTGTATCATGCACACTCAAATATTGTGAGTGAGTGCAGTGAACAGCTTGTGTCTCTCAGCATCTGGCACTGAACATGTGTTTGAGAATTATTCTCTATCTGTCAGTCTCTGGTACTCTGGGTGGGAATGGGATTTATCATGTAACCTTCAGTGTCTGGGATTGTTCGTAAGATTGGGTTAATTGTATATAAATTTCCAGCACAGCCACAGGCCACTAATGTGGTCAGCTTAAGCAAACTATATGTGGGAGTTTTGGCGCAGTATTAAATCTATGTCATTTTGAACACAATTGGGAAAGATAATGCATCCTTTAATCTGATACTGGATGGGTGTGCAAGTGTAACTCAAGTTGTACTAATCGATTTGATCTGTGACATTCAGTCTGATTCTGAGTAAGAACTTTGACATGAACGTAAAATGGAGCTCAGTCTGGAATTGTTACAGTATTTCCATTTGACACTGTGTGAGGATGGAGGATTAGTATGTAATCTATAGCTCAGTTCATATTCATCAAATTGATATTATCTATTTTAGTTTCATAATCAGGGTGAGTTTTAAACTAGAAACTGAATTTCTGTCTCAGGTTATCCTAGCTTTCAGGATATCTCAAACTGATAATGTACTTGAGATTTGAACTTGTATCTCAGATATATGTCACGACACATTATGGGAATTAATAGTGCAATTTATAAACTCATGGCATGTGCAAATACTGGACTGGTAATTAACATGAATCTCAGCGTGCATCATTAAGGTTTAGCCTGTGAGCTTGTAACTGGAAACATGTCAGTTTCACCTGATATTTAACTTGTAGCGAAGGCAGCACTATTGTGAGACTGACCCAGTGAGAATTTGATAGTGGGTGAGAATTTGGACTGGGATTTATGGACACTCCAGTCTGCGGGTGAAATGGATACTATGTCTATCTCTCCTGCTCTGTTTGATTCGTGGATGGAAAATGACTCAGGATGTATTTATGCTGCCTGAGACTGTGAAACTGATGACCTGTCTGTGTCTCTGTGCTCTGTCAGTGATAATGTACATACTGTGTGTGAGAAGGAGCTGGCGGGAATCTTCATTCCAATTTGGCTGGACGAAACATCTCATTTATTCTGGTTCCTTCAATTATTTGCCTGCTGGAAAAAAGGATATTTTAGAATTCATCTACAGGTGAGGTATAAGATACTGATTCCATGAGTTTAATCTCTCGATCAATAATCATTATGAATGGTCTGGGAAGTCTGGGAAGAGTGCCCTCTGCAATTACCGTCGCCGTGAAGCAGTCTCGGAAGAGTTTCCTTAAATTCGGCCAGTGGTCAGGGACAGGAGGGTGTGACTATGAGTGGCACAGGTAGAGGAATCCAGGAAGTAGCACTGCAGGAGCCTCAATCCTTGCCATTAACCAACAGGTTCGAGATTCTTGCTCCCTGTGTGGACAAGAGCGGGGACTCTAGGGAGGATGAGCAAACTGACCATAGCACCATGGCACAGGGAGCCATTCAAGTGGGGGAAGAAAAGAGAAATGTAGCTGTACTCGGGGATAGTATAGTTAGGGGAATGATACTGTTCTCTGTAGCCAGGATTGAGAGTCCCGAAGGCTGTGTTCCCTACCTGGTGCCAGGGTTAGGGATATCTCATCTGGGATGCAGAGGAACTTGGAGTGGGTGGGGAAAAATCCAGTTGTCGTGGTCCACGGAGGCACCAACGATAGAGGTAGAACAAGGAAAGAGGTTCTGCTGAGGGAATACAAGCAGCTAGGGGCTAAATTAAAAAGCAGAACCAACAAGGTAATAATCTCCTACCTGAGCCATAAGCTAATTGGTATCGGGTCAATAAGATTAAAGAGGTGAATGTGTGGCTCAAAGTTTGGTGTGGGAGAAATGGGTTCAAATTCATGGGACATTGGCACTAGTACTGGGGAAAGAGGGAGCTATTCCACTCGGATCAGCTCCACTTTAATCAGGCTGGGACCAGTGTCCTGGCGAATTGTATAACTAGGGTTGTAGATAGGGTTTTAAACTAAATAGTGGCGGGGGCTGGGGTTCAGTTGCATGGAAAGAGAAAAATCAAAGTTTAAGGAGAGGGTAAGAGTGCAGGTTAGTGACGAGGCTGATTGTTCCCAAGAAGTGAAAGGAAGGGACAGAGTGTGTGAACACCATATTGCACCAAAGAATCATAAAAGCATAGGGACAATTGAGAACAGGGCAAACTTAAAGGCTTTGTATCTGAATGTGTGTAGCATTCAGAATAAAACTAATGAGTTAAAAGCACAAATAGAGATAAATAGGTATGATTTGGTGGTGATTACTGAGACGTGGTTACAGGGAGAACAGGATTGGGAGCTGAATATCCAAGGGTACTCAGTGTTTCAGAAGGATAGGCAGGAAGGAAAAGGAGGTGATGTAGCATTGTTAGTAAAGGAAGAGAACAGTGCTATAGTGAGGAATCAAATAGGCACTGGAGAGCAAGATGTAGAGTCAGTGTGCGTAGAAATAAGATTTCATGCATGAATTGCTGAAAGCTAGTATACAGGCTCAGCAGGTAATAAGAAAGGCAAATGGATTTGTGGCATTTATTGCTAAAGGAATAGGGTATAAGAATAGGGAATTGTTGTGGCGACTTTACAAGGCATTGGTGAGACTGCTCCTGGAGTACTGTGCACTGTCTTGGTCCCCTTACTTGATGAAGGATGTATTTGCATTGGGAGCAGTTCAGAGGTGGTTCACTAGATTGATTCCAGAGATGCGGGTCTTGTCATAAGAGGAGAGATTGAGCAGTTTAGGCCTAAACTCGCTGGAGTTTAGAATTGTGAGAGGAGACCTAATTGAGGTATATAAGATGCTAAAGGGGATAGACAAAGTAGACATGGAGCGCATGTTTCCCCTTGTGGGGCATTCTAGAACGAGAGGCAATAGTTTTAGGCTGAGGGGTGATAGATTTAAATCAGGGATGAGGAAGAATTACTTTTCTCAAAGGGTTGTGAAACAGCTGAATAAATTTAAGGAGGAGATAAACAGATTTTTAATTAGTAACGGGTTGAAAGGTTATGGGGAGAGGGCGGGAAATTGGAGTTGAGGCCGAAATGAGATCAGCCATGATCGTATTGAATGGCGGGGCAGGCTCGAGGGGCTGAATTGCCTACTCCTGCTTCTTGTTCTTATGTTCTTATGAATGGTTTGAGAGGCTGTAGCCAGATTCTAGCTCTGATTGGACAGACCCTTCTCGATCCAATTCTCAACTAATCAGAGAGCCAGGTAGAAGAAACTGTAAGTTCTGACTGGCTTATATTTTCATATTTGAAAAGCCTGCCAATTTCAGATCATGTGTGGATAATTCTATTTCCAGCAATTTCTGGTACTGAATGAAACTTTGGGATTCATGCTGTACCTTCTAATTCTGTGACTTGTACATGAGAGAGGTTTGTTCTGTATCTGTCAATCTCCATTTTTTTTATGTGATGGTGGAATTAATTCTCTATCTGCTAATCTTGTACCATGTGAGACTATAGGATTCTCTCTGTATCTGTCACTTGCTGAACTGCATGTGTGTGAGGGATTTATTATGTATCTGTCAGTCTCTGTTTCTGTATGCAAGTGCTGATATCAACCTGTACTGCCGAGTCTTTGCTCTGCTCTGTGAGTGTGGTCACATTCACTGTCTGTCATTGTTGTGTGTGACTGTGGGATTCATTCTGTGATCATCAGCCCTTGGGACTCAGCCAGTGTGAGAGTCAGTCTGCATCTCTCCATCTCTCATCCATTGTCAGGTTAATTCTGTAACTGACATTCATTGGAGCTGTGTTGTTATGGCCTTAATTCTGCATCTGTTAGCCTCTGGTTTGGGATGTGGATTTAGGACATATTCCATATCTGACAGACTCTGGTGCTGAATGTGACAATCAATTTAACTTTCTATCTGTCAGTCTTAATGCAAAATAATTTGTAATTGTGTATCTGTCTGTCTATGGTACTGTATGTGAGTATGGGATGAATTATGTACCTGTCAGTCATGGAACTGAATGTGATTTTGTGACCCATTCCATCTGTCAGTCCCCAGAATTACAAGTGAATGTGGAGCTCATTCGGAAGCTGCCAATATCTGGAAGTGAGTGTGAGTTTGAGGTCAGTTCTGCAGTCATCTGTCTTTGACTACATGTGTGCTTCATTCATTCTGTATGTAACAGTCTCTGGGCCTGTAACCAAATGTTGATTTCTCTCTGTATCTGTCAGTTGTGGGACTGTGTATGAGTGCAGGATAAATTATATGAATGTCATTCTCTGATACTATGTCAGTGTGGGATTCGATTTGCTTCAATATATCACTTGTGAAATAAAAAAGTGTTCTATTCCGTGCTTCCTTTCAGTTACCTGTAAAGTGCAATATTGTTGCATTCAATCTGTATGTGTCCAAGTCTTGTCTTGCATTTGGATTTATTATTCTTTCTGTATCAGTAGGTCCAGGGTAATTTACATGAGAGGGAGATTAATTGCAACCGTAACATCTGTGAATGTGGCACTCAGGCTTTTGCTGTCCATATCTGGAAATAATTGTGTCACTGATGTTGATTTTACTTTTTTCTTCATCTATTAATGTCTGTGAATGAGATTTGTCTTCTGCCTGTTAGTCGGTGGCACTTTAAATGACTGCTTTTGGTCTGTGCCTTATTGTCTTTATCTGTGTGTAGTCCTGTGGGGTTTCTTTTCTACATTTCAGGGTTTGGTCCTCTGTATAAAGTGGGATTAATGCAGTGTATGTCAGTTTCTGGTGAGTGTGGACATACCTCTGTATTAGTCAATCTCTCAAACTGAATGTGAGTGTGCATTAATTCAGTTTTCATCAGCATCTGGCCCACACTGAGGGTGGGAATCATCCAATATTTGTCAGTTTCTGGTATTGTATGTGAATGTGCTGCTTCATTCTGAGTCATTGCCTTGTAAAGGGTGTGTGTGGGGGGTTTATTTCTACCTGTCACTGTGCAATACCGAATGGGATTATGAGCTTCATTCTGTATTTTTCAATCTCTACTGCTCGATGTGAATGTGTTTATTTTTGGCCGCCAGTCTCAGGTACAATAAGAGACTCTGGAATTTATTATACCTTTGCCAGTCTCTGATAGGGTATGTGACAGTGGGCTACATTCTACATCTTTTACTCAATGGCAATGCAAATGAAAGTAACTTTAATTCTGTATTTGTCAATCCCTGGATTAAATGTGTATTTGGAATTTGTTGTTCTTATGTCTGTTTCTAGACTTTCATGTGTGTGTGGGGTTCATTCTCGATCTATGTGTCTCTGCCATTGAATGCAAGTGTGGGAGTTTTCTGTATTGGTACCTAACCTGCATCTCAGGCATGATCTACAGGCTACATTCAGTAGTTCTGTGTGAGTTGTGCAGTGGTATTAAATTTGTATCTGTGAGAACAAATTGAAGTGATAATATTCGTATCAATCTGATGCATGGTCCATTATGTAATTCCTGCAGTTTGAAAAAAACGGAATTCATACTTTAATTGTATATTCTAGTCTAACACTTCGTCAGATTTTGGAACTGGTATTTAATGTGTAGCTCACTCTACATTCTGTGGTGCTTAGTAGCAATTCATCATGCATCTTACACTTAGGTAAATGTTGTCTGATGTAGTTAATAACTGGCCAAGGTGACTCCGTGTATTTAAATCAAATAGTGGCTGTGCTTTTGCCCTGGGATTGATGTACCTAGTCCTCAGGTGTACTGGGTTGGAGGGAAATGGAATCAACTTCCCCATCCAATGATCTTTTTGACTCTTATATTGAAAGGGCGCCTCTCAACCTTGGGGTCTATGTCGGTCTCTATATGATATATTTTGGCCTAAAGACCTGGCAGTATCTCTGGGCTTTGTGAGTGATATTGTACTTACTGTGAGTTGGAATCATCACGCTACACTTTTCCTTGTTTCGAGGAATCATACGGTTCCTTCAATTCTTTCCGTACACACAGAAAACATAACTCCATTACCCGAAGAATAGATGAAGTAGAAGATACAAAAGTGATCAATGTATTTTAAAAATAACTTATTATAATGAACAATCAACAAAGCAAAACTAGCAGCATATCAGTGTCTGACCCCATCACGGTACTGGAGCAATCTGTTTCTGCTCATCTGCTATTTTGAGCGGTTTTACAACAATTTAATGACATTAGAAACAACCTGTCCTGTGCACTGCTCCTTGAATTAGACTATCCAATGGAGGAGTGACTTTCGCAAGAGTCAGGTTTCTATTTGCTGCTCCCTTTCAACTAACAGTGGACCTGGAAACAAGCAGGCACAGTTTTAAATGTCTCTTTCACACTTCTCACCTGGTGCCTGAAATTGATCTTCTTTGTGTAACTGGAAACATTGTTACTGTGCGGCTATTTTCCCCGCCATTCTCTGTCCAATAACAAGGGGCAGTGGGAGCCGGAACTAAGCCAGGAAGCTTCACTCGGGTTTGGGGAGAGAAAGCAGCAATGATCTTCAATGGCGAGTTCTTCTCACTCTGTCCAGACACTGCTCGAGAATGGCCTCTCCCTTCCCCCCGCTCACTCCATGTTCCGGGAGCAGCTCGTGTTCCAGGGAGCCCATTAAAAACAGCCGCCGCCTCCGCCTCAGCTGCCCGGACACTCAATGCCAATCTCTGAGCATATCTGCGGACGCGGCTCCAAACCGATGCGCTGCTTTAAGCAGATGCTGTTTGTTCACTTCCCTCTGGGGCGGTGATGTCTCCGATCGCTGCTGAATTAAACCCTATTCCGCTCACTGAGTGAATGACGCCTCGGCCATTGTTGGGGGAGGGGTTGCGCATGCGCTGTTATCCTCAACTGACGACACCGGGTAAGGGTTTAAACTGCGCATGCGCAGAACTCCGCGGCGACAATTCAAACGCTAAAATCAATGGGAATTTTCCCCATTTCAATCTCATAACAGAGAGAACAAAATCTCCGAACCTGTGTCGGCGCGGGGGGCAAGGGGCGTTGGGTGCGAGTGGACGTGTGGCGGGGGTACACTGGTGGGTAAAGGCCGCTTTACAACATCAATTTTAACCCGAGATTCCCCCAGACAGCTTGTAAAATGCTGGAACCGTGTGTGTATGATGATGGTGATGTTACTGAGGATGATTCCTGTTTTAGAATAGACTGTGTTTAGGTCTGAATATTACTGAGTGTTAATTATAACGAGAGCATATTTCAAAGCCCCGGGTTTGCGGAAACTCCTGACTGTGAAGCCCGGGTCTGTCCGGGTTTGTGTCTCGGTTCCATTGGTAATAAACGGGTTGAAATTGGCGGTTGCAGAAACTGGAGGAGGAGCTGAAAGATCAGGGGCTGTTCTCTCTCTGTCTGTCACTCCGGCTCTCTCCTTCCTCCCGCTCTCTGTTTAATCTTCACTCTGTCTCCTCCCCTCCCTGCTCTCAAACCGCGTTTTTCAGTCAGGTCCGGGCGGGCTCTTTAAAAGAGGAACGTGAAGCAGCTCGTGTCTCATATTCTGCAGTGATCTGAGTGAAGAATCATCATGTCTGGCAGAGGGAAAGGAGGGAAAGGACTGGGGAAAGGCGGAGCAAAGCGGCACCGCAAAGTGCTTCGTGATAATATCCAGGGCATCACCAAACCAGCAATCCGCCGCCTGGCTCGCCGTGGCGGTGTCAAGCGGATCTCGGGTTTGATCTATGAGGAGACTCGCGGGGTGCTGAAGGTTTTCCTGGAGAATGTGATCAGGGATGCGGTCACCTACACTGAACACGCCAAGCGCAAGACGGTCACTGCCATGGATGTGGTGTACGCTCTGAAACGCCAGGGCCGCACTCTCTATGGATTCGGCGGCTAAACAACTCGACCCTTTCTACCAAACACACAACAAAGGCTCTTTTCAGGGCCACCCACCACCTCACAGAGAGAGCAGAGACCTGGGAACGGGAGCTGGGATGGGCTGTTATCGGGAATGTTAGTGAGTGTCTGAAACAGAAAAAAGAGGACTAACGAAGAGTGAAACGGACTACAAACGCTAACTCTTTTCTATCCACAGAAGCTGTGAGACATACGGAGGTTTCCAGCATATTCTGTTCTTAATTCAGATTTCCGGCATCCGCAGTATTTTTCATTTATTTTAGTGCCTGATTTGTTCCGGGGTTCGGGGGGATGTGCTAAGTAACTCGATTTAATCGTTGTTTATTAACCTGGATGGCACATTCTCCACTGACGCTGAAAAGCCTCTCCACTACTTCACATATTCCAAATGTTTTATTCTCGGTGACACCAGCCGTTCAATGCGTCAGTGGAGTTGAGGTTACAATCAGATCATCCATGATTTCACTGAATAGGATCAGTCTCGAAGGGCTGAGTGGCCTCCTCCTGCTCCGAAACTCAATGTTCCCACGTCTGTTCGTGAAGTTACTGACAGGGTTTGGGAAACTGAACAGTTTCAGCTCAGCGACTCGGCGACCTGGAATTCCCGCAGTCTGAGCCGGACTCTAGCTCTGATTGGTCACCGTCTTCTTTGCCTAATTCTTAACCAATCGCAGAGTCATGTGGATGAGGTCGAAAATTATGATTGGTTTATTTTTCTTCGAATTCGAAAAGCCCGCCAATTCCAGTGTTGGAATATACAAGATAACCTTAATTTTCAGGCAACAATTTTTAATCTCTCACTTTATGATCTGTTATATTGCACTCCCTGTCACAAAATCTTGGCGCTATTTTAGGAACAGTCTGAATTTGTCAACCTCCTTTCAGGAAATGGGATCTGTCAGGCCGGGAACAGCGGGAGAATCGAACCGGTCCCTTTCCCCGCTCATTATCGTCATGATCTGCCCAGAAAGAGGGCAATGGGAAGGGGTCTGAAGCCCCCAGCACCGGTTCCATTTTATTACCCACTCCAGACCTCGAAGCGAGCGGCGATTTTAAGGTTTGGTTGTGCTGTAGGGAGCAATGGACAGTCCTTCAATTTTTGCCTGCGAAATCCAGCACTGACTGTACACAGTTCACACAACAGACTGGTGTTTCTGTCCAAAAATGTGGAGGTTCACCAGGATGATGCCGGGTTTAAAAATTGTCGGAATAGGTTAAATGAACAGGAATTTCATTCGGGTTAGGAAATAATGATTTGCAGTGAAAATTTTTAATTTTAAAAATGGAAGAAATAAGTCTTCTGATGTCGAGGCGGTAAACAGCTGGAAATAAAGGCGGAATTTTTCAAATGAGCGATTAAAAACAACTCGACCAATGGAGACCTGAGTTGCCAGGGATTAGTTCATTGGTTAGATTTTGGATAAAACTGCCTGGGCGTAAGGCTGCAGCCAATTACTGTTCGGGGCGGTTCCTCACAGAGTTTAAAAAGGCGAGTTGCAGTGCAGTTTGTCTTAATAGTTCTTGCAGCTGACATTGTGGTGAATCTGTTCAGAAAATGGCCAGGACCAAGCAGACAGCGCGCAAATCGACCGGAGGGAAAGCTCCCCGCAAACAGCTGGCTACCAAAGCGGCCCGGAAGAGCGCTCCAGCAACAGGCGGCGTGAAGAAGCCTCATCGCTACAGACCCGGCACTGTGGCTCTGAGGGAGATCCGCCGCTACCAGAAATCCACCGAGCTGCTCATCCGCAAACTGCCCTTCCAGCGCCTGGTGCGAGAGATCGCTCAGGACTTCAAGACAGACCTGCGCTTCCAGAGCTCGGCCGTCATGGCCCTGCAGGAGGCCAGCGAGGCTTACCTGGTGGGGCTCTTTGAGGACACCAACCTGTGCGCCATCCACGCCAAGCGAGTCACCATCATGCCCAAAGACATCCAGCTGGCCCGCCGCATCCGCGGGGAACGCGCCTAAAACCCGGCTTCAGCACCAAGTACAACAAAGGCTCTTTTAAGAGCCACTAAATCGACACATGAAAGAGCTGCGATCTCCTGTTTACAAATCCAGCACTTAGACATTGCTTAGATACAGTTCACTAAGTTGCAATAGTTTATTTTTTGTTCTCTACAAACCTATTTTGTGGGATTGACAATCACAGACGATGCAGTTGTAAATTGTAGCGCAGATGGTGTCTTAATTTCAACAGAAAATTGGTACTGCGGTCACCATAGTGCTCTAGGATACTTACAATAAATGGCGGCGCTGATAATGTATTAAATACTGCGAGCAGACAACAATCCCGGGCAAAGGGTGAGCTGCGGGTTACAAGTCAGTGCCCAATAAAGGCAACGCCCTGAGCAACAAACGTGTATCCCTCCGGTGCACAGATATACCATAGAATATAAAAGAATTTGCATAGCACAGGAGGCCATTCATTCCTTTCGTGTCTGCATTTGCTCTCCAAATAAGTGTTATGACCTAAAGCTTCCCCCCGCCCCCAGGTCTGGCAGCATCTGTGTGGGGACAGAGTTACCGTCCCGAATCGGCATTACGCTTCATCAGAGCCAGAATGAAATGAGTTCAGACAGTGAGCAGCCCTTTCAATGATCCTGTGAGTGGCTCTGAAAAGAGCCTTTGGGTTATTAGATTAAGGAATGGTCGCTTCACTTGGTCTTCGAGCCCGCAGCGGCGCTGGTTTTCTTGGGCAGCAGCACGGCCTGGATATTAGGCAGCACCCCGCCCTGAGCGATGGTCACCCCTCCCAGCAGCCTGTTGAGCTCCTCGTCGTTGCGGACGGCCAGCTGCAGGTGTCTGGGGATGATGCGGGTCTTCTTGTTGTCCCGGGCCGCGTTACCGGCCAGCTCGAGGATTTCAGCCGTCAGATACTCGAGCACAGCAGCCAGATAGACCGGGGCTCCGGCACCCACACGCTCAGCATAGTTGCCCTTTCTCAGGAGCCTGTGAACACGGCCCACCGGGAACTGCAGTCCAGCCCGGGAGGAGCGAGATCTGGCCTTGGAGCGAGCTTTCCCGCCGGTCTTTCCTCTTCCAGACATTTCACAATCTCACAAATACTTTCACAAAGAATGAGGAAATGCGCTCGCATTCGCTTCTCTTATAGCTTCGGGAGGAATGGTGCTGCGGGCATTGCTGATTGGTCACTTTGTTGCTGCATCTCATAATGTTGTTCACATCACCAATCAGATATCTACTGAACTCACCAATCCGGAGACTCTACGGATGAGGGCGGAAAATTACGGCGCCAAATTTTGAGATTCCAACTGATTTTTCTTTCAAATTTTAAAAGCCCGCCAAATTTGTAAAAAAAAAGCCAAAAAAAAACGGACGAACATAGTACTAATTGGATAAAAGCAAAATACTGGTGATGCTGGAAATCTGAAACAAAAATACCTGGAAAAATTCATCTGCGGAGAGGAACAAAGTTGACGTTTCGAGTACTAATTGGAAATGGTTATTCAGTATTTAGTATTCGAATGTTATATTCACTTCATCTCTCTCTCTCTCTCTTTCCCTGGACTACATTTTTTTGTATATTTCAGTTTTCGATTTTCTGTCTGGGTTTATGTGTATCTGAAAACAAGTCGAAAATAACGGCGCAAACTTATGGAATGTTTGTTTTTTATTCGACATCGAAATTACCTCCGATATATTTATAAAACAAGAAATACATTTCATATAGAAAATCCAGTTAATAGTGAACACGGTCTGACGACAAAGTTTTACAAATGTCCTTCCCTGATGGGACTATTTCACATTTTATCCTAAATTCCAGATCCGCATTAAGAATCCGGCATCAATTCGAGATAATCTCGATCCGTCATGAAACCTTCTAAGCAGCCGGCTGAAAGTGCCATTTACATCGTTCTGCTGATAGACGGTATATTGTAGATATTTGTGACAGCCAAAACTGAACATACTTGGAGTAAATTTGCCAGTGTTTAGACTGAAGGTTGCTACACAACCGGTGCTTACAGGAAATGAACTGATCGATTATGGAGGCCAAACTTGAACCAAATTGGAAACTGAATCATTTACGTTCTATTCGCTCTCTCTCCAAAACCAGGGAAAGGGGTCGAATATGACGCGTCTTAAAACAAAGCGCAGAGGGTGAGCGGCAAGTCATTAATTTATGGGGCATCATTAACGAGACCCAACAATTGAACGAGAATTAAATCTACATTCACGTGAGGGAGAGGTCGAGTGTGTTAAGTTCTGCCGAAGGGTCATAAAGACTCGAAACGTTAACTGATTTCTTCTCCACCGATGCTGACAGACCTGCTGAGTTTTTCCAGGTAATTCTGTTTTTGTTTTAAAACTACATTACCGAGAATCTCTGATTGAAACGTGATCAAAATAACAATTTCACAATTCGAAATGCTTCATAGTTAAAACATAAATTTAGAAGTAATGTAATGATATAGCTTTTTCAGAGTGATTGTGGGTGGCTCTTAAAAGAGCCGTTGTGTTTTGAATCAGTTCTGGGGTTTTACTTGGAGCTGGTGTACTTGGTCACCGCCTTTGTCCCTTCCGACACGGCGTGCTTGGCCAGTTCCCCGGGCAGCAGCAGGCGCACGGCGGTCTGGATCTCCCGGGAGCTGATGGTGCTGCGCTTGTTGTAATGGGCCAGGCGGGAAGCCTCACCCGCGATGCGCTCGAAAATATCGTTCACGAACGAGTTCATGATGCTCATGGCCTTGGAGGAGATGCCGGTGTCGGGGTGAACCTGCTTCATCACTTTGTAGATGTAGATGGCGTAACTCTCCTTCCTCGACTTTCGCCGCTTCTTGCCGCCCTTTGCTACCGGTTTCTTTAAGGCTTTCTTGGCTCCCTTCTTGGGAGCTGGTTTCTTTTTTTTTTGTAAAAATATACTTTATTCATAAAATATCTTCAATCACATTCAAAACCATTTCAAAAACAACATTACAAGGGTACAATCCAGGTTAAACTTTTACAAAATGTATCACCAGGTGCATCAGTACAAACAATATTACAATCATTTACAGCCTTTCATTTTGATCTGTACAGCCCGAGGGGCTCTAAACAGTTCCCAGTCTCTCGGTGCGCTGTGGTAGAAAGGTCTTAGACAGCGACCCTTCCCCATTGCGCCTTTGCGGCAGCTGCCCCAAGCTTTAGTGCGTCCCTCAGCACGTAGTCCTGGACTTTGGATTGTGCCAGTCCGCAACAATCGGTCGGGGACAACTCTTTGTGCTGGAAGACCAACAAGTTTCGGGCAGACCAAAGCGCCTCTTTCACCGAGTTGATGATCCTCCAGCTGCAGTTGATGTTTGTCTCGGTGTGTGTCCCTGGGAACAGCCCGTAGAGCACAGAGTCCTGTGTCACAGAACTGCTCGGGATGAACCTCGACAGCAACCACTGCATCTCTCTCCAGACTTTCTTTGCAAAGGCACAGTCCACAAGGAGGTGAACAACGGTCTCTTCCCCACCACAGCCACCTCGAGGGCAACGTGCAGAGGGGGTGAGCCTCCTGGCGTGTAGGAAGGATCTGACGGGGAGGGCCTTTCTCACCACCAGCCAAGCTACGTCTTGGTGCTTGTTGGAAAGTTCTGGCGATGAGGCATTCTGCCAAATGACTTTGACAGTCTGCTCGGGGAACCATCCCACAGGGTCCACCCTCTCCTTTTCCCTCAGGGCCTCTAGGACGTTACGTGCTGACCACTGCCTGATGGACTTGTGGTCAAAGGTGTTTTTCTGCATAAATTTTTCCACCAGGGACAGGTGGTACGGCACGGTCCAACTACTTGGAGCGTTCCGCGGCAGCGTGGCCAGACCCATCCTTCGCAACACCGGGGACAGGTAGAACCTCAGCACGTAGTGACACTTGGTGTTTGCGTACTGAGGGTCTACGCACCGCTTGATGCAGCCACACACAAAGGTGGCCATCAGTATGAGGGCGATGTTGGGCACGTTTTTTCCCCCTTTATCTAGAGGCTTGTACATCGCGTCCCTGCGGACACGATCCATTTTCGACCTCCAGATAAAGCGGAAGATGGCTCGAGTGATCGCCATCGCGCAGGAGTCTGGAATGGGCCAGACCTGCGCCACGTACAGCAACAGCGAGAGTACCTCACACCTGATGACCAGGTTCTTACCCGCAATGGAGAGGGAGCGTCGCTCCCACATGCCCAGTTTCCTTTTCACCATAGCCACTCGCTCCTTCCAGTTTCTGGTTTCTTCTCATCAACCATCGTCACTTTCAAACACTGAATAAAACAAACCCCTTCCAAGCGCCGATTAAATAGACAGTCTGACAGACCTATGCTAATGAGGAATGGGGAAACAATGATTCTGATTGGACATTTAAAAAAATACAACAGCCACTTATTTTGTAATTTTCTCTGATTGCATATTTAAAGACACCAATCAAATTTCGACTTCTCCACCAATCATTATCCCTTTTACTACAATCAGGAAATAAATTTTATCAGGATTCTCTCCAGTCCCAGTTTGTGAAGATACACCGGGAATTGTCGTCTGGTTGTTCGTGCGAGGGGCCCTTCTCCACAGAGGGACTGAACGGAAAAGCGGGATTCCTCCTGGAACTCTTGTAACGTGTGCGAATTACTCACTGGGATATTGTGTGAGTATGTGTGTGTGAGTGGTAGTGGATTGAGGCTGTGGTACGTCGTGAGAGTGTAGAATTTATTCTGTACCTGTCTTTGGGAGTGTTTAAAACTCATTGTGCGTCTGTCAGTTCAGGATGAATGTGAGTGAGCGGGGGATCCATTCTCAATTTGGGAATATATGCAATTTTGGATGAACTCCGTATCTGTCACCTGCGGCTTAAATATGAGTGCAGGATTTATTCTGTACCTGTCAGTTTATTGAACTACAAATGAGATTCACACCGTGTTTCTCAGTCTCTGACACTGTAGATCAGTGTAGCATTGATTGTATATCTTTCAGCCTGTGCTACTATCCGAGTGTGCACTTTTCATTCACTTTCAGAGCCTGGGACTGTGTTTGAATGTGAGATTAGTGCTGATCCGCAAGGTGAGTGTGGAATTCAGTCTGTATCTGTCAGTTTCTGGTATTGAATGGGAATGTGAGTCATTGTCAATATCTGGGAGTCTTTTGAACATATTCTGCATCTGTTTGTCTTCAGTGCTGAATGTGAGATTACTTCAGTCAGTCAGTGATACTGTATTTGACTGTGGGATTAATTCTGTCAGTGATACTGTCTGTGAGAGTGGGATTAATTCAGTCATTCGGTGGTGCTGTGTGAGAGAGTGGGATTAATTCAGTCATTCGGTGGTGCTGTCTGTGAGAGTGGGATTAATTCAGTCATTCGGTGATGCTATATGTGAGAGTGGGATTAATTCAGTCATTCGGTGGTGCTGTATGTGAGAGTGGGATTAATTCAGTCATTCGGTGGTGCTGTGTGTGAGAGTGGGATTAATTCTTTCAGTCGGTGGTACTAAAATAGATATGAACATACGAACCAGGAGCAGGAGTAGGCCCCTCAGCAGCTCGAGCCTGTTCCGCCATTCAATAAGATCATGGCCGAGGGATAGGCAGTGGCAGATATTTAAAGGGATATTTCAGAATACACAAAATACATGCATTCCAATCAGAACCAACAATTCCAAAGGGAGGTTATGTAGATGTTTAAATAAGAAATGAGTTAGTCCTATAGTAAGAGCATTTCAGGAATTGAAAATGCAAAATAGGGAGATGGCGGATGAACTAAACAGGTATCGTGCTTCAGTCTTCATCATAGATGACACAAGTAATACCCTGGAAAAAGCTGTAAATCAGGAAATGGAAGAGAGGGAGGAACTCGTGGAAAATTACAATCACCATGGAAGTGGTATTGAGAAAATTGTTGGGGCGTCGGGCTGTGAAATCCCCAGGTCTGGATGGATTTCACCCCAAATCCTTGAAAGAAGTGGCTAGTGAGATTGTTGGTGCGTTTGTTTTAATTTTCAAAATTCCCCAGATATGGGGAAGGTTCAATTAGATTGGAAAATAGCGAACGTAACTCCTTCATTAAAAAAGGGAGGGAGACAGAAATTAGAAAGCTAAAGGCCAGTTAGCCGAACATCTGTCATAGGCAAAATGTTACAAGCTATTATTAAAGATAGCAGGGCACTTAGAAAAATTCAAGGCAATCTGGCAGAGTCAACATGGCTTTGTGATAGGAAAATCATATTTCACCAATTTATTGGAGTTCTTTGATGGAGTCACATGTGCTGTGGATAAAGGGGAACCGGTGGATGCACTGTACTTAGATTTCCAGAAGGCATTTGTTAAAGCTCCACATCAAAGGTAATTGTGGAAAATAAAAAGACCACAGTGTAGGGGCTAACATATTGGCATGGATGGAAGATTGGTGAGCTGATAAGAAGCAGAGATTTGACATAAATGGGTCCTTTTTTGGTTGGCAGGATATGGTGAGTAGTGTGCCAGAGGGATCAGTGTCATTGAGTTAACTAGCACAGAAACAGGCTCTTCAGCCCATCTTGCCCGTGCCGGCCATCAAATCATTGCTGGGCCCTCAACTTTTTATAATGTATATAAATGACTCGATGAAGGGACTGAAGGAATGGTTACTAAATTTAATGATGGCACAACGATAGGTAGAAAGTAAATTGTGAAGAGGACTTAAAGAGGCTACAAAGGGACATAGAATGTTTGAGTGGGCAAAGCTCTGGCAAATGGAGTATAACGTGGGGAAATGTGAAATTGTTCATTTTGGCAGGAAGAATAAAAATGAAGCTCCTTATCTAAATAGTGAGATATTGCAGAGCTCTGCGATTCAGAGGGATTTGGGTGTGCTAGAGCATAAATCACAAAAGGTTAGAATGCATGTACAGTAGTTAATTAGGAGAACTAACAGAATGTTAACATTTATTGTGAGGGGAATTGATTTCAAAAAGAGGGAGGTTCTACATCAGTTATACAGGGCACTGGTGAGACCACATCTGGAGTCCTGTGTACAGTATTGGTCTCTTTATTTAAAGGAAACATTTAAATGTGTTCTAAGCAGTTCAGGGAATATTTATTAGACTAAAACCAGGAATGGGCCGGTTGTCTTATGAAGAAAGATTGGACGGGTTAGCCTATCTTTGTGACTGGAATTTAGGAGAGTAAGAGGGGATTAGATTGAAACCTTTAAGACCCTGAAGAGTCTTAACAGGTTGAATGTGGAGATGATGTTTCCTCTTGTGGGAGAAGCTAGAACTAGGGGGTCATTGTTTAAAAATAAGGGGTCACACATTTAAGACATTGATGAGGAGCATTTATTTCTCTGAGCGCAGTGAGTCTTGGAACTCTCTTCCTCAAAAGGCAGTGGACGCAGTCTTTGAATATTTTAACGGTAGAGCTGTATGGATTGTCAGTTATCAAGGGGGTGAAAGGCTATCGGGGGCAGACAGGAATGTGGGGGTGAGGTTCACTTTAGCTCACTTTGCTTTCATGCCCTCATTTAAGTTGAAAATACTCGTCATGGATGCACTCATTTCTCCATCCAAAATGAGTGTAAAATTCAATCATATTATGAACGCTGTTACCTAGAGGTACCTTCACTATGAGGCTCTCATTTAATCCTGTCTCGTTACTCAATACCAGGTCTTGAATACCCTGCTCTCTGGTTGGCTCCAGAATGTGCTGTTTTAAGAAAGAATCCCAAAAACACTCTATGAACTCCTCATCTACGTTACGTTTGTCCATCTGATTTTCCCAGTGGATATGTAGATTGAAATCCCCCATCATTATTGCTGTACCTGTCTGACAAGCTCCCATGATCTCTTCTTTTATACTCTGTTCTACCGTGCAGTAAAATAGTCACCTGTCCCACAAGTGACTTCTTGCCTTTGTCATTTCACGTCTCAACCCAAAGCTGAATCATCCTGGATTTCTGAATTTAGGTCATCCCTCTCTAATGTGCTAATACCATCATTAATTAACAGAGCCACCCCTACACCTTTTCCTGACATATTTCATTCCTAAATATCACATACCCTTCAATATTCAGGTCCCAAACTATGTCACCCTGTAGCCGTGCCTCTCTGATGGCTATCAGATCATTCTTATTTATATATATTATCAGTTAATTTGTTACGTTTCAAATGCTACATGTGTTTAGATACAGAGCCTTTAGTTTTGTCCTTTTATTATTTCTGTAGCTACAAGGCTTATCTGCTGATTTACTCTTAGATTTATGCTATTTCTCCCTTCCTGTCATGGTCTGTTTACCACTTCTCATATTAATACCTTTCTTTCTTGCCTTGTGTCTACTTTTTGAAAATGTGATCCTTTCCACTATTCAGTTTTAAACCCTCTCTACTTCCCTAGTTATGCAGCTTGTGAGGACACCAGCCCCAGCACAGTTCAGGTGTAGACCACAACGGTACAGAAAAATCTGAAAGAACACCCAAAACTGGTGCCAGTGGCCCATAAACTGGAACCCACTTCTCCCACACCAGTCTTTGAGGCTTGCATTCATTTCTCTAATCTTATTTGTCCTATACCAGTTTGAACATGGCTCAGGTAATAATCCTTTGAGGTTCTGCTGCTTAATTTTGTGCCTAGCTCCTCATACTGACTATGCAGAGCCTCCTTCCTCATCCTGCCCATGTTGTTGATCCCTACATGGACCATGATCACTGGATCCTCCGCCTCCCACTGCAAGTTGCTTTCCAGCCCTGAACGGATGTCCCAAACCCTGGCACCAGTCAGGAAACAGAGCCGTCTGGACTCTCGCTCTTTGCTACAGAGAACAGTGCCATTCCCACTCAATATACTGCCCCATACTACCACTACATTCCTTTTAATGTTCCCCCAACTTGAATGGCTTCCTGTACCACGGTGCCATGGTCAGTTTGCTCATCTAATCTGCAGCCACTGCCCTCATCCAAACAAGCTGGGAGAACATCAAACCTATTGGACCATTGCAGAGGCTCACACTCCTGCCCTCTGGGTCCCATTACCTGCCTCATTCGCAGTCACACCCTCCTGTCGCTGACCATATCCGAAGACCCTACTCTAAGATGTGTGACTGCCTCCTGATATAAAGCATCAAGGAAACTTCCCCTCTCGCTGATGTGTCACAGAGTCTGCAGCTCAATGAATCTGAGTTGAATTTCCTCCAGCCGCGAACATTTACTGTAGACATTTCGTCTGGATCACAATGTTATCCAGGAGTTCTCACATGCTGCAGCTTGGACACGTCACCTATCATGCCATCCTTAATGTGTTTTAAATAATTACTTATTTATGTTATTCAGTTATTTATGTTACTTTCTTATATACTTTATTTTCTATACCACAAATTTGTGTACTATTTTAAACCTTAGGGATAGAATCAACCTTACACACTTACTGGATATTCAGCAAACAGCTAGCTCCTTTCCCTGTATTAGAGCAAGAACCAATTCCTATGGGGTGAGAAGGATAGAAGAAGGGAACAATTACCTGTTTTCCTTCCCCACCCTTCACCGAGCTCCAATCTCACCGAGCTCCAATCTCACCGAGCTCCAATCTCACCGAGCTCCAATCTCACCGAGCTCCAATCTCACCGAGCTCCAATCTCACCGAGCTCCAAGTCTTCACTCAGTTAGCTCAGCTGCACTCAGTTTGCCTTGGCTGCACTAAAGAACCCTGAATTTATAGTAAGCTGAACTGGGGCAACTGTAACCAGATTGAACCAGTTAGCTAATTAACTAATCAACTCCTACAGCTGAGAATGAGTTTACTCTGTCTGAACTGAAAGAAAGAATTTAGCCTGTTTACACAGTACTTTCCAGTTACTCCTAATTAGAGACTAGATTAGATTTTAAGGGCAAAATTTAAGAACAAAATTAACACTTACATCTCCCCCCTCACCAAACTCAAGTCTTTAGCCAGCTTGATCAGCTGCATTCTGTTTGGTACTGTATGTATGAGTGAGATTAGTTCTGCCTATCTGTGGTACGGCAGATGAGAGTGAGATTAATTCTGTCTGGTGGTGGTACTGTATGTGAAAGCAGGATTCATTCTGTCAGTCTTTGATACCACATGTGAATGTGGGGTTAATTCTGACAGTCTGTGGTAATGTTCTTGAGAGTGGGATTAATTCTGTAAATCAGTAGCATGTTTGTGAGAGTTGGTTTAATTCTGCCAGGTGGCAATACTATATGTGAGAATAAGATTGATTTTGTCTCTGTCAAGCTCCTGGACTCTGTCCGAGTGTTAGATTCATTCTGCAACTCTCAATTCCTGATGCTGTGCACGATTGTGGGATTCATTTGTCTCTATCAAACCTAAGTTCTGAACGTGTGTTCATGAATGTTTTGTGTGTGTGTAAGTTTGTGGTACCGTGTGAATTTCAGATTCTTTCTCCATCTCTACATCTCTGGGACTGTTTGAGGTTCATTCTGTACCTATCAGTCAGTTCCACTGTGTGAGACATGCGATTCATTCTGCAGTTGTCTATCTCTGGCACTGTCAGTGAGTGTGTGATTTATTCTGTTACTGTGTATCTCTGGTGCTGTGAGTGCCTTGGACTTCATTCTGTATGTGTCAGTGCCTGGAAACGTGTTGGATTTGTTGGGGACTTCCCAGTGTCCAGTTCTTTATGAATGTGGAGTTTATTCTGTTGCTCTCAATCTTTGATGAAAAGAGTTAAAATAAGTCAAAAGATGAAGAAGTTATACTGCATGAGAAAAGGGGTGCTGATTGGTTGGCAAGTTGACTCCAATTGTTCGAGGTGTTGTCATGAAGAATTCACCAGGGGACTATTGCCCTGCATGTTTTTGTTTAATTCAACATAGGCACAATGCCTGGACATGTTCCTTTTGCCAATAGATAAAAGGGCCCTGCGCATGATTATATGTAGCACTTAGCATCTGTAAGTGAGTCACATTGTGAAGAATAAGGAATTTCAGTTACTTAGTTGGTGAAGTAGTGGCCATTTTCCTCAGAGGAGTGAAGGTTGAGAGGAGAGGATAGAGGTATTCAAAATTATGATGAGTCTGGACACAACAGATTGGGAAAAACTGTGCCAACTACTGGATGGGTCAAAGACCAGAGGGCACAAATTTAAGGTAATTGACAGAAGCGATGGATACTTTTTGGAGAAACTTTTTCATGCAGTGAGTGGTTAAGATCTCAGAAGTGGGTCCTGACACTGCTAGAGGCAGATGTAATCAAGGTAGACAGGAGAGAATTGGATTATTATCTGAAAAGGAAGAATGTGCAGCGTTGTGGACAGAAGGTGGGGAATGACACTAGATGTATCACTCATTTGAAGCCTGATGTAGACGCAAAGGGCTGAACCTCAATGTGTGCTGTGACAGTAATACTGTGTGTGTGCATGTGCGTGCAAGTTTAGGTGTGCTTAATTATGTTGATTATCCTTCTGTCAAACTCTGGTGCTGCAGGTGAATATGGAATTTGTTATGTTTCTGTCAGGAGTGCTGCTGGGTCTGAATGTGGGATTACTTAGATTATGTTAATATAGTTCAGTAGTCCTGTATGCAAATCTGAGAATCAGTCTGTAAGTAGCATCCTTTAATTGTGAATTTGTGATTATTTCTGGCTTTCCTTGGTACCATATGTGTGTGTCAGATTGATTGGTGTCATTCAGACTCAGGTATTGTGAGTGAGTGTAGTAACAGACTGCATTTGGCAGTGTCTGGTAATGGACATGTGCTCAATAATGATTCTGAATCTGTCAGTCTCTGCTGCTCTGTGACAGTGTGGGATTCATTACATAACCTTCAGTTTCATGGACTGTTTACCAATCTAGATTCATTCCATGTTGAAATGTCAGTACAGGAATAAGCAATTGATGTTGTTGGTTTAATGGAATATTTGCAAGTTTGGCCTCAAATGAAATCCCATTTTGTGTAATTCTTGTATGTGAAACTCCATTGTTATGCAAGTGTAACTCAGTTTATACTAATCAAATTAACGCTGTGTCATTCAATCTGTTTCTGAGTGAGAATTTTAAACTTGGCTGTTGAGCTCAATTTGCAATGATAGAATTAATACAACATCTATCAGTCTGATACAGTGTGGATTTTTCGGATTGCTCTGTGATTTGTATCTCAATTTGTACTAATCATTTTGATACAGTATCCCTTAGTTTAATAATTTGGGTGAGTTTCAAACTAGAATGTGAGTTTGTATCTTTCAGTTTTATCTGGTAATAATGTAATTGCAGCTAAGACTGATTCCCTGATCAATGCTGCCACCATCACCTCCACTTTTTCCTTCTCGATCTTTTTCTGAAAACCATATTTGTAAATATTCAGCACCCAGTCCTCCCTCTTTTTAAACCACGTTTCCTTCATTGCCACTACATCATATTCCCACATTGCCATTTGTCCTTCAAGCTCATCAACCTCATTTATCACACTGTGTGTTTACATACATGCATTGTAAACTGGTCTTTGCATTCCTCATAGTGCTTCTTAATCTGCCTCTATCTAATATGGCATCGCTTCCTTCTCCAGTATTATCCATCACTCTCCCTCCTGTCTGTCCTTAGTTCTTTCTGGTACTTCTGTAAGATGGTGACCAACCTCTGCCAATTTAGATTAAATCTTCACCAACCAGCCTAGTGAACCATAAACTAAAATTGGACTTGGTGCCTGTGCTTGCAAAGTACAATGGATCAGAACCACAACAAGTTAACCTCTTGGCGACCTCTGCTCCCTGTGAGTGACACTGTACTTACTGTGTGTGAGGAGCTGACTGCACTTCCCCTTGTGTTGTAGAATCACAACATTTATTCTGCTGCTTTCAAGTATTTGCATATCAGAAGGAAAAACATTGTTAATTATAACTTAAGAAGAGGTGAAGTAGAAGATACAAAGAAACCAAAACAATTATTAAATTAATAATCATTCCGAACAACCGCAAAGTCAGAGGTTCAAGAAGGCAGCTCACCACCACCTTCCCAAGGGCAACTCGGGATGGGCAATAAATGCTGGCCCAGCCAGTGAAGCCAACATCCCGTGAATGAATAAAAAATGGTAAGACAAACAGGGTCAGTGTCTGAATCCACTGCAGTCCTGCAGCACTCAGCTGCTAAACACCAGGGACTTTGTTCCTGTTACAACAATTTCCTGCCATCCAGAAACAATCCACTGCTCCAGGAGTGGGACTGAGTGACGGAGCAGGGACTATTGTGTAGGTCAGATTTCTATTTGCCGCTCCCATGGACTAACCGTTCAAGCGAAAGCAAACAGCCGCTGTTTAAAATGTGTCTCTGCATTAGCGGCAGTTTGAAACCATCTTCTACCACTCACAGGCAGTGCTGGGGAGGGCAGCGCGCATGCGCAGAATGCTGCACACATTCCGGAAACACAAATATTGAACATATCCGGCACAGAACGAGGACATTCGGCCCATCGTGTCGACACCACCCCCCAAATAGTTTGATCCAGCCTCACGTCACTTTCCAGCTCTTGCTCCGTGAGTCCTGTAGGTCCCAGCAGCTCAGTGCAGATCCAAGTGTTTGTTAAAGGCAGTGATGCGCTGCTCTCCCCCAGCTCTGCCTGGGACTGGAAGAAGATGGTTTCAAACAGCCGCCAATGGAGAGATCCCGCTCCCGGGGGAAGGGAACAAACAGCAGCCTCCTGGGAGGAGGGAGACAGAATGGCAAGAAGCTGTTATTGAAAATCATTGCTGCTTTCTCTCCACAAAGCAACAATAAACATTTCTGATAAAAGCAAAATACTGCGGATGCTGGAAATCTAGAACAAAAACAAAAATACCTGGAAAAACTCAGCAGGTCTGACAGCATCTGCGGAGAGGGATACAGTTGACATTTCGAGTCCGTATGACCCTTCATCAGAACTAAAAAATGTAGAAATGAGCTGAAATATAAGCTGGTTGAGGGGGTGGGGCAGGTAGAGCTCGATAGGGGGCCAGTGATAGGTGGAGGCCAAGAAGAGATTGCCAAAGACGTCAGAGACAAAAGGACAAAGGGGTGTTGACGGTAGTGATATTATCTAAATAATGTGCTAACGGGGATGTTAGGGGGAAATAAAGGGATACAGTAATTATTAGGGGCAATCTAGGGGTACACTAAGAACTTATTGAAAGGGAATGAATTACTTAAAATCTCCAAGCACATTGGCAGTAGAAGTTTACCAGGTGAACCTTGCACAGCCTTAAGGGCCTGCAAACAACAGAAAGGCCTTGAATAAAAGCAAAAAACTGCGGATGCTGGAAATCCAAAACAAAAATAAAAATACCTGGAAAAGCTCAGCAGGTCTGACAGCATCTGCGGAGAAGAACACACTTAACGTTTCGAGTCCGTACGACTCTTCAAATGAACTAAGGAAAAATAGAAAAGAGGTGAAATAAAAGCTGGTTGGGGGGGTTGGGATAAGTAGAGCTGGATAGAGGGCCAGTGATGGGAGGAGATAGACAAAAGGACAAAGAGGTGTTGAAGGTGGTGATATTATCAAAGGAATGTGCTAGTTGGTGACATTAAGGGTAGAAAGCAGGGCGAGCAAGGTACAGATAGCCCTAGGTGGGGGTGGGGTGGGAGGAAGGGATCGAAATAGGCTAAAAGGTAGAAATAAAACAATGGATGGAAATACATTTAAAAATAATGGAAATAGGTGGGAAAAGAAAAATCTATATAAAATTATTGGAAAAAAGGGGGATCGGAAAGGGGGTGGGGATGGAGGAGAGAGTTCATGATCTAAAATTGTTGAACTCCATGTTCAGTCCGGAAGGCTGTAAAGTGCCTAGTCAGAAGATGAGCTGCTGTTCCTCCAGTTTGTGTTGAGCTTCACTGGAACAATGCAGCAGGCCAAGGACGGACATGTGGGCATGAGAGCAGGGTGGAGTGTTGAAATGCCATTGAAATATAGTATAACCTCAGCTGCAAACTCAGATTCAAGTTTGAAACTCACATAGACTTTTAACCTCAAGGTACAATAACAATTTGATTCGTACAGACTGAGATAGAGACCACATACCAGTCTGAAAAGCTCAGAGTATCAGAATGGCAGATACTGTATTCAGTCTCACAGAGCAAACTGAGCACAACAGGCAAGTTCAAAATTCTCACAGGCTGCTTGAATGAAAATGTATCAATTTGATTATTACCAAGTGAATTACACTTACACAGCAATGGAGTGTTAGATCCAAAGATACCTGAGCTTTCACAAGTGTGTTCACGCAGAAAGGGATTTAATACTAGGTCAAACTCACAATTACTTTATTGAAACCTACAGCATCAGTGGCCTGTTTCTGTTCTGAAATTTCAACATGGACTGAACCTAGTCTTGTAAACAGTCTCAGAAACTGAAGGATATGCAATGAATCCCACACTGTCAGAGTAGCAGAGACTGACAGATTCAGAATGATTATCAACGACATATCCAGTACCAGAAACTGGCAGATACATATTAAATACTACACTCAAAATTCCTGAGTCTGAATAATATTCCATTTATCTGACACAGACATAAAGTAGCACTGACAGTGAAAGATAGTTACAAAATCACATAAAACACAAACACTCACACAAACAGATCAAAGCTTCACGGTTACATAATCAGACACCAATTACCAAAGACTGGCAGTTACATAAGGAGAAAACACTCACAGTATCATGGAGTGGTAAATATGGAGTAAATTCCACAGTCACACATTACAAAGTCCGAGAGATATGGAATGAATCTCTCACATGTACAGTACCGAATGCTGACAGATACAAATGACATATTCAAATTGAATACTAATAGAATGGCAAATTGGGAATGAATCACAGATACAGATTGAATCACACATTCACATCCTGTGCGAGGTGCTGACAGACATACAATTGCTCCCACCTTTACACATAGAACCAGAGGCTGACTGGTACAGAATGAACCTGAATCTCACATTGAGCAGAATAGATGGACTGATGCATAAAACCTTCAGAAATAGGAGCTGGGGTTGGCTATTTGGCCATTCGACCTACTCCAACATTCATTAAGACTGATGTTCTACCTCAACTCCACTTTGCTGCACTCTCCTTATATCCCGAGCATCCAAAATCTATTGACCTCTGTCTGGAACATACTCAATGGCTGAGTTTCCAAATCACTCTGGGGTGGAGAATTCCAGAGATTCCCAACAATTTCAGTGAAGACATTTCTCCTCATATTATTACAAAATGGCCAATGCTGTGATCTGAGATGGTGACCACATGTTCTAGATTCCAGAGCCAGGAGAACCATTTTCTCAGCATCTACCCTGACAATCCACTTAACAGTTTAAAATGTTTCATTTAGATCACCGCTCATTCTTCTAAGCTCCAGGGAATATAGAGCTAGTCTACTCTATCTACTCATAAAAAAATCCACTTCTTACAGGAACCAATCTCGTGAACAATTATTGCCCTCCCTCTAGAGCAACCATGCCCTTCCTTATGTAAGGAGACCAAACTGCACACAGTACTCCAGGTGTAGTCTCAACAGTGTCCTGTATAATTGGAACATTTTTCACTCCTATAATCCAATCCTTTGGAACAAACATGAACATAACACTTCCCTTCCTATCTGCTTGCTGTACCTGCAGATTAACTTTCTGTAATTCATGTACAAGGACACCCAGCTCCCTCTGAGTGCAAACATGTTCCAGTCTCTCACATTCACACATGTTCTTTTTCTCACTACAAACTGGGCACATTCACACCACCATATTGTATTCTATCTGCAATGTTCTTGCCAACTCAGACAACCTGTCTAAATGCCTTAGCAGCTTTTTTGTGTCCTTCTCACAGATTAATTTTCCACCCAATTTTGTATCATCAACAAACTTGAATATGTTCCATTCAGTACCCATCTAAGTCATCAATATATATTGTAACTAACTGATGGTCATGTATTATCAAGAGTAAGTTAGAGCCTACCAATCCAAAAGTGCCCTGTTTATTCCTACACTGTTTTCTGTCCATTTACTAATCCTTGATCCATGCTAATGTTTGATCCCCATTCACAAGTTCTAATTTTGTGTAATAATCTCCTGTGTGGGACCTTTGCAAATCGCTGAGTATAATTACACACCCCCTCAGATTGCAAGGCACTGTGTTACCAAAACAAAAGGAGAACCTTAAATACACATTAAATGACAAACAGAACAGGCAAACAGTAGCTGCTTGGAAGATACTGCATGACTCCCAATATTGTACCCAGACTGCAGATTGAACTATGCATTGCAGAACACTCCCCAAACCTCAGAGAATCAACAAACTAGATGAAGCAGATCTTACACACTGGCCAATGTATCAGATTGTATGATATACAGACATTCAGGATTGTGTTCACAGAAATGGAATTTTAATCCAAAACTCTGACATAATAGCTGATTAAAACCCGCATCTCCATTAACTCCAGTTAAAACACATTTTATGTTAAACATAGGTCAGACTTACACTCATAATACATAGAACAGAATCTCACAATTGATACAGCAGAGGGAGGCCATTTGGCCCATAGTATCTGTGCCAGCTCTATTCGAGAGCAGCTGAGCTGCTCCCACTGACATATTCTTCCCCACAGGCCTGTTTAATTTTCCTTCTGTTCTTTTTCAATTTCCCTCTTGTCCAATGAGCTCAAATTATCTATTCACATGGACACAATTGCTTCTCTTTATAGACATCGATCATATCCACTCAACATCCATCCTTTCCCAAGGTTAATAGACACAGCTATTCTAAGGCAACGCTTATTACTGATGAGGTTTCAACTGCAATATGAATAACTCCATATTGGGATTTACTTATCTGCCATCCTCTTCTCCATTACCCTTTACACTCTCTGATAGCAGGTTTAGTTGCCCTGAGCTGTGTCTGGTACCCATCTCAATTCTCTGACTGAAGTATGACTGCTTTCATTGGATTTACCTTAGCAAATGAGGAGGGATGTACCGTGGTTTGTACGGTTTTAAACACCACTTTGCAAATTCATACTCCCAGCGAGAAGCCTGATCTACTGAGGATGTAAATCAGAAATTCAGACTTGTATTCTACCTGATTTCCATTGGAATTAATTTCCATCCAGATTCCTGTTTTGCACGACCCAGTGGGGAATCTCCTCACTCACAACACAAGGTCATATAATTACAGGTCTAAAGAGCAGTTGATAATTCTGACACTTTTTAACATTTATGCATATAAAGGGCACTTGATAAGACTGCTCGGTTAAAAATAAAGATAGTCAGCCTGATATGAAAATGTGAACTTAACTCTGAAGTGGAGATATTTTCAGGTAGGCCCAATTCTGACAATCATCTAGAGTGTTAGTGATAATTGGTTACTGTAGGAGATGTGAGCTTTTTTATTCATTCATGCGAAAGGGGCCCATTCCTAATTGCCGTGGGGTAGGTAGTGGTGAGCTGCCTTTTTGAATACAACTGCGTGGTTTACACAGCAATTGTAGATGGAAGTTCAGAGTCAACTTCATTGCTGTGCTTGGTCCTAGGATCCAATATAAGCCAGACCAGGTAAGGATGGGGATGATAAATCTACTTTCCTAAATATTTGAATGTGTTAAACTTAGCATTTTGAACACTATTCCTGAGATAAATATTAGATACAGATACACAATCAATCCCAGAGTCACATGCAGCATTAAAGACTGACAACTAAACAATAACTGTTTCTCTCACATACAGTCAAGTCACTCACCATCCTGAATTGGAATTATATCGCTCTTCCTTCACTGTCGCTGGGTCAGAATCCTGGAACTCCCTTCCTAACTGCACTGTGGGTGCACCCACAACACATGGACTGCAATGGTTCAAGAAGGCAGCTCACCACCACCTTCTCAAGGGCAACAAGGGATGGGCAATAAATGCTGGTCAAGCCACCGTAGCCCAGATCTCATGAATTAAAAAAATACAGCACCAGAGACTACTCAGCAAATCTTACACAACACCAGACACTGAGACATACAGTATGAAGACCAATACATGCACAGTAAAAAAGAGACTAACACAGAATGAATCCCAGCATGCACACTGTGCCAGAGACTATCAGATACAGAATGAATTCCACAGTCACAATGTACTGGAGATTGAAAGACATACATAAAAAAAATCCCACATTCACCACAGTGCCAGAGAGTGAGAGATACAGAATGAATCCCACATCACACAAAGCACACTCACTGATAGATACAGGGTGATTCTCAAATTGTCCCAGAGATGTAGAGATACAGAATGAATCTGACATTCACACTGTACCACAACCTAAGAAACACAGAGGAATCTCAGAGCCAAGGACTAATAGAGACAAAATGAATCCTTGATTTCTGAAGACATCCGGCACTGAGTTACAAAATGGCATCAACGCTTACACAGGGTACCAGAGTCCAACAGAAACAAAATGAATTGCAAGCTCCCATACAGTGCCACTGATTGAGAGAGAATTGATCTCACTCATATCCAATACTATCCATTGAGGCAAATTATACATTTAACAGTCTTTGGTGCTCTATGTGACAGTGGGATTACTTCTGTCAAAAATTGCAACAGATGGGCCTGTTGCGAATGAATCACACACTATGAATCAGTACCAGAGACTGACAGATACAGACTGAATTTCACACTCCCATTCAGCAACGGATGTTGACAGCTACAGAGTTTATCTCACATTCACACACATTATCAGACATTGACAGTGAATGAGAAGTTCAGACTCAGAGATAGTACCACAGACTGAAAGACATCGAATCAATACAACTCTGACCTACAATGCCAGATACTGACAAATAAAAAAAATCATTAACATACAGTTACAGAGACTGACAGGTACAGAATAAATCCAATAATTTTCGTGGCGGAGAGAAACACATACTGATTTAATTTCGCACTGGCGTGTAGTCCCAAGAATCGAATTATTTCATTTACATGCATCAATAACGGACAGATGCACAATGAGCCTCAGGATATCAAATTAATCCAACATTGAGACATGGTCCCATCAAGTCACAGATACAGAATAAATCCAGCCCTCGCACACTGTACCACGGCCTTCCAAACAGTGAAGGAACCCCACACTCACACACAGCATCAGACAGTGAGTAAATCACGCACATTACCAGAGCCTCAAAATTCCTGAAGGAACCCCACATTCCTATACAGTCCCTCGCACCGACAGCCAGGCGACATTTCCTGGTGGATCTTTACACACTGAGAAACTCCGGCTGGAGAGGGGCTTTGTAAAATGTATTTCCTGATTGTAGTAAGGAGGCTTATGATTGGTGGAGAAAGCTAAATATGATTGGTCCATTGATCTATCCATTCACAAAATCACAAAAATAGAATACGTATTTTGTTTTAAATATGTCCAATCAGAATCATTGTTCTCCCATTCCTCATTAGCATATATCTGTCATACTGTCTATATAATGAGCGGACGGAAGGGATTTGGTTTATTTCTGTGTGAAATTGAGATTGAAGATGGTTGAAGAGAAGAAGAAACCAGTTGCTAAGAAGGGCGCCAAGAAAGTGGTGAGTAAACCGGTGGGAAAGGGCGGCAAGAAGCGGCGAAAGTCGAGGAAGGAGAGTTATGCCATCTACATCTACAAAGTGATGAAGCAGGTTCACCCCGACACCGGCATCTCCTCCAAGGCCATGAGCATCATGAACTCGTTCGTGAACGATATTTTTGAGCGCATCGCGGGTGAGGCTTCCCGCCTGGCCCATTACAACAAGCGCAGCACCATCAGCTCCCGGGAGATCCAGACCGCCGTGCGCCTGCTGCTGCCCGGGGAACTGGCCAAGCACGCCGTGTCGGAAGGGACAAAGGCGGTGACCAAGTACACCAGCTCCAAGTAAAACCCCGCAATCGACTGAAAAACACCCGAAACACAACGGCTCTTTTAAGAGCCACCCACAATCTCTCTGAAAAAGCTATACGATTGCTCCACTTCTAAAGTTATGATTTTTACTGTGAAGAATTTTGAATTATCTAATTGTTATTTTCTTTTTGTTTCAATCACAGCAATTCTCGGTAATGTAGATTTAACCCTCGTTCAATTATTGAGTCAGGTTAATAATGCCTCATCAATTAATGACTTGCCGATTACCCTCGGCGATTTGTTTTAAGACGCGTTAATATTCGACCCCTTTCCATGGTTTTCGAGAGAGTGTAGAGAACGCAAATGCGTGAATAATCGATCAGTTCATTTCCTATCAGCCCCGGTTGTGCTGCAATCTTCAGTCTCGACACTGGCAAAAATGTTCAATTTTGTCTGTCATAAATATCTACAATATACCGTCCGTTTGCAGAACGATGTAAATGGGACTTTCTGCGGCTGCTGACAGGGTTTCATAAAGGATCGAAATTGATCCCCGGATCACGGATTCTAAAAGCGATTTGGAACATTGGATAAAATGTGAAATAGTCCCATCAGGGACGCGTATTTTTAAAACTTCCAATTCGTACTATGTTCTAAGAAGTCTGTTCTTTTTCATTTCTTTTTAAAAATTTGGCGGGCTTTTAAAATTTGAAAAGAGATCGGTTGAAATATCAAAATTTGGCGCCGTTTTTTTCCGCCCTCAGCCCGTGGAGTCTCCGGATTGGTGAGTTCAGTAGATATCTGATTGGTGATATGAACAACATTATGAGACGCAGCACAAAGTGACCAATCAGCAATGCCCGCAGCACCATTCCTCCCGAAGCTATAAGAGAAGCGAATGTGAGAGGATTTCCTCATTCTCTGTGAAAGTATTTGTGAGATTGTGAAATGTCTGGAAGAGGAAAGACCGGCGGTAAAGCTCGCTCCAAGGCCAGATCTCGCTCCTCCCGGGCTGGACTGCAGTTCCCGGTGGGCCGTGTTCACAGGCACCTGAGAAAGGGCAACTATGCTGAGCGTGTGGGTGCCGGAGCCCCGGTCTATCTGGCTGCTGTGCTCGAGTATCTGACGGCTGAAATCCTCGAGCTGGCCGGTAACGCGGCCCGGGACAACAAGAAGACCCGCATCATCCCCAGACACCTGCAGCTGGCCGTCCGCAACGACGAGGAGCTCAACAAGCTGCTGGGAGGGGTGACCATCGCTCAGGGCGGTGTGCTGCCTAATATCCAGGCCGTGCTGCTGCCCAAGAAAACCAGCGCCGCTGCGGGCTCGAAGACCAAGTGAAGCGGCCATTCTTTAACCTAATAACCCAAAGGCTCTTTTCAGAGCCACTCACAGGATCATTGAAAGGGCTGCTCACTGTCAGGAGATGGAGTTATTGTAACGTTGATTCCAGTTTTATGACACTAAAAGATACAATATCAGTTCGATGAGTATGAACTGAGCTGTAACTTTCATACTAATCCTAAATCTTCAATGTCAGATTGAGAATACTGTGCCAGTTCCAGACTGATCTCCATTTTACATCCATATCAAAATTCTCACTCTGAATCAGACTCAGTGTTACAGATCAAATCGTTCAGTATAACCTGAGTTACACCCGCATCCCAAGTGAGTAGCAGGTTGAAAGATACATTATCTTTCACAAATGTGTTCACAGTGACAGCCATTTAACACTGGGCCATAACTTACAAATATTGTTTGCTTAATAGCTACCACATCAGTGGTCTGTAACTGAGCTGAAAATTTGCATCGAATGAATCAAAACGTAAACAATCCCAGAGACTGAACGTTATACAATGAATCCCATACGCAGCCACATACACTGAGTGACAGTGACTGACAGATAGACAATAATTCTCAACACACGTTCAGTGCCAGATGCTGAAAGAGGCAGCTGTTTTTTTTTTCCCGATATTCATTCATGGGATGTGGGCATCGCTGGCTAGGCCAGCATTTATTAGCCATTCCTAGTTTCCCTTGAGTAGATGGTGGTGAGCTGCTTTCTTGAACCGCTGCAGTCCATGTGGTGTAGGTACACCCACAGTGCTGTTAAGGGAAGGAATTTCAGGTTTTTGACCCAGAAACTGTGAAGGAATGGCGGTATATTTCCAAGTCAGGGTGGTGAGTGGCTTCGAGGGAAATTTCCAGGTTCCTATATGCCTGCTGCGTCCTTCTAAAAACTGGTTGTCGTGGGTTTGGACGGTGCTGTTTCAGGAGGAATGGTGAGTTTCTGAAGTGCATCTTGCAGATGGTACACACTGCTGCGACTGTGCATCGGAGGTGGATGGAGTGAATGTTTTTGAATGGGTTGCCAATCAAGTGGGCTGCTTTGTTTTGGGTGATGTCTAGCTGCTTGAGTGCGATTGGAGCTGCACTCATCCTGGCAAGTGGAGAGAATTCCATCACACTCTTGACATGTGCCTTACAGATGGTGGGTAGGCTTTGGAGAGCAAGGAGGTTTGTTACTTGCCGCAGGATTCCTAGCCTCTGACCTGTGCTTGTAGCCACTGTATCTATATGCCTAGTCCAGTTCAGTTTCGGGTCAATGGTAACCACCAGGATGTTGATAGTTGGGAATTCAGCAATGGCAATGCCATTGAATGTCAAAGAGCGATGATTAGTTTCTTTCTTGTTGGAGATGGTCGTTGCCTGGATCTTCATTGGTGCGAATGATAATTTCCACTTGTCAGGCCAAATTTGGTTAATGTCCAGGTCTTGCTGTATTTGGACATGGACTGCTTCAGTAGCTGAGGAGTTGCGAATGGTGCAGACTATTGTGCAATCATCAGCAAATATGCCCATTTCCCACAGTTGATGGACAAAAGTCATTGTTAAAGCAGATGAAGTTTATTGGGCCTTGGATATTCCCCTGGATAACTGATATCCTGGGACTCAGATGATTGATCTCCAACGATCACAACCACATTCCTTTGTGCTAGAAATGACTCCAGCCAGCGGAGAGCTTTCCCCCTGATTCCCATTGACTCCAGTGTTGCTAAGGCTCCTTGATGCCACACTCTGTCAAATGCTGCCTTGATGTCAAGGGCAATCCATCTCGCCTCCCCTTTGGAGTTCAGTTCTTCTGTTCATGTTTGAACCAAGGTTGCAATAAGGTCAGGAGTTGAGTGGCCCCGGTGGAATCCAAATTGAGCGCCAGTGCCACTTGTTAGCACTGTTGATGACCCATTCTATCATCTTAGTAATGATCGAGAGTAGACTGATGGGGCAGTAATTGGCCAGGTTGGATCTGTCTTGCTTTTTTTATAGAGGACAGGCCTGGGCAACTATCAACATCGCTGGATAGATACTAGTGTAGCCATACTGGAACAGTTTGGCCAGGGGCGCAGCAAGTTCTGGATCACATGCCTACAGTGCTATTGCTGGAATATTGTCAGGGCTCATAGCCTTTGCAGTGCCCAGTGCCTTCAGACGTTTCTTCGTATCATGTGGAGTGAATCAAATTAACTGAAGATTGGCATCTGTGATGCTGGGGACCTCCGAACGATGCCGACATGGATCAGCCACTCAGCACATCTGCATGAAGGTTGTTGCGAATGCTTCAGCCTTATCTTTTGCACTGATGTGCCGGGCTCCTCAAAGTTTGACAATGGGGCTATTTGTGAAGCCTCCATTCATGACTGAATGTGGCAGGACTGCACAGTTAGATCTGACCCGTTGGTTGTGGAATTGCTCAACTCGGACTACCACTTGCTGCATATGTTGTTTGGCACGAAATTAGTCTTGTTTTGTGGCTTCAGCAGGTTGACACCTCAGTTGTAGTTATGTCTGGTGCTGTTCTTGGAATGCCCTCCTGCCCTCTTCATTAAACCAGGGTTGATCCCTTGACTTGATGGTAAGGGTAGAGTGGAGAATATGCCGGGCCATGTGGTTACAGATTGTGGCTAAGTACAATTCTGCAGCTGATGACCCACAGCACCTCATGGATGCCAAGACTAGAGGTGTTAGATCTGTTTGAAATATATGCCATTTAGCAGGGTGGTAGTACCACGCAACAAAATGGAGTGTATCCTCGATGTAAAGATGTGTCTTCATCTCCATCGGGACTGTGCGGTGTTTACTCCTACCGCTCCTGCCATGGACAGATACACCTGCCACAGGCAGGTCGTTGAGGATGAGTTCAACAATGTTTTTCTCCTCACCATCTGCTGCAGACACGGTCTGCGGTGGTGCTACAAGGATATTTTTGGTGATGGACCCACCCAGCTTGCGTTCTGTGCCCTTGCCATCCTCAGTGCGTCCTCCAAGTGGTGTTCAACGTGGACGAGTATTGCTTCATGAGCTGAAGAGTGGATAGTGGGCGTCACTATGTTTAATCTGCAAGGGGTTTCCTTGACCATGGTTGACCAGATGCGGTGAGACTGGAATCGATTTTGAGGACTCCCAGGGCAACTGTTATATCTGCTGGTGATCTGTCCTTTCAGTGGTGGTGGTATCTGGGAGATTATCAGTAATGTTCCCATGAGTATGACTATGTGAGGCTGTTGCTTGACTAGTGCCAAAACGTTATTAAGGATTGACAGGGATTCCAGTTGATGCTAAGTGGTTTATTCGGTTTTATTCGTTTCATAGAACTGAGTGGCATGCTGCCATTTTAAAATCGTGCACATTGTTAATGGCCTGTTTGAAATATATCCCATTTAGCACAGTGTAAGTGCCATACAACACAATGAAGTTTAGGTACCAGAGCAGGTTTCGCCATTTATTGTGGTGAGATTCAAAACCCCGGAATATTACTCTCGATCAGCAGCAATACCAAGCCACCACTGCTGATGACACGCCAATTGTACCACTGATAGATTTAGAGAGAGTCCAAGACTCACATATGCTATCTGGTGCTGACTGATACAAATGGAAGACCACACACACAGACACACACACACGTGACTGAAAAGCAATAAATGAATCCCACAATTCCATACAGTACCAGGTAATTATAGATACAGAAGTAATCCCATTGACAGATAGAGAATTAATCCCATACTTACAAAAAGCACGAGGAACTGAAAGACACATATGATTCCCACACTGACATAGCATCACAGACATAGAATGCAATTGACTGAACTAGAGTGAATATCAATTCACTCACAGTACGAGAGCTTTATATATATATATATCCTAGTGATAGATCCGAATGCCTGCCAAACTCATACACAGCTCCAGAGAATAATAGATGCAGACTGATTGCTGCATTCCCATGCAATACCAGAGATTTCAGTTTCAGAATGATTTCCACATTCACATGCAATAGCACTGTCTGATAAAGAGTCAAACACACACTCAAAGTAACATGCAGTAGTTAAATAGTTTTAAGGCAAAGGTAGATAGATGCTTGATAAGCAAAGGGGTGAAAGGTTATTGGGGGTAGAATGGAATTTGGAGTTGAGGCTAAAACCAGATAAGCCATTATCTTCATGAATATCGAGCAGGTTTGAGGGACTGAGTGGTCTCTTCATGCTCCCAATTCGTATGTTCACACACATCACCTTTAAGAGATTCAGAAAGAGTCGCAAATTCACTTACAATCCCAGAAAGTGACTGATAGAACAAATCCCTTGCAGGAGAGAGTTCATGGTCTGAAGTTGCTGAACTCAATGTTAAGTCTGGAAGGCTGTAAAGTGCCTACTTGGAAGATGAGGTGCTGCTCCTTCACTTTGTGTTGGGTTTCACTGGAACATTGCAGCAGGCCAAGGATGGACATGTGGGCATGAGAGCAGGATGGGATGTTAAAATGGCAAGCAACAGGAAGGTCTGGGTCATGCTTGTGGACAGACTGAAGGTGCTCCACAAAGCGGTCACCCAGCCTACGTTTGGTCTCTCCAATGTAAAGGAGACTGTAATGGAAGCAGCGATCGCAGTTGCCCAAATTGAAGGAAGTGCAAGTGAAGCGCTCCTTCATCTGAAAGGATTGTTTGGGCCTTTGGATGGTGAGGAGGGCGGAGGTAAAGGGGCAGGTGTTGCACCTTCTGCGCTCGCATGGGAAGGTTCCATGGGAGGAGGCTGAGGTGTTTGGAGTGATGGAGGAATGGACCAGGTTGTCCCGGAGGGAAAGGTCCCCACAGAATTCTGGGATGAGGGGAAGATGTGTTTGGTTGTGGCATCATGCTGGAGTCAGCAGAAATGGCAGAGAATGATCCTTACTAAGCAATCCTGATTGAGCTGAGAATTACACTTGCAGTGTGAACTAGAAGGGCAGAGTTTTAAAAATAAGGGATCTCCCATTCAAGATGGAGATGAGGAGGCATTTCTTCACTCAGATGATTGTTAGTCCTTGGAATTCCCATTCCCAGAGAGCAGCGGAGGCTGGATCATTGAATATATTCCAGAGTGAAATAGACAGATTTTACGAGGAAATCAACGAATGAGGGAGACAGGCAGGAAAGTGGAGTTGAGGCCATAATCAGATCAGCCATGGTCTTATTTATGACAGAGTAGACTCGAGGGGCTGAAAGGATCCTCTTGCTCCTATCTCTAATATTCTTATGCCTGTAAGCTCTTCCCCATTCTGGTTCCTTTTTCTTTGCACGTTTGGGTTTAATCTCATTTTTCTCTTGTTTATGCTTTCGGATGGCAGCTGTTCATCATTCCTCCATTCACACTCCTTTAGACTCATCTCTGGTTTTTGTTACTTGTTCCTTTACCATTCCCTGTAGCCTTGCAGCACCAATTCTTTTGCCATTGAATCTCTCCTGCCCTCTACCCTGCAGACTGAACCACAAGACAAAAGGTGTTTACTAAATTCACTAACGAGTAGCGAAGGAGAATTAATTAATAATCGGACAGTAAATGAACATCTAAAAACCTCACAATATGTTAGAGGCAGGCATTCAGTTCGAGGAGAATGGTCACACACATGCTACAGTTTTCACCTTAAGCAAGTCCGATAAGGAGGGAATGAGCGATAAACTGAACTCGTTAAAATTCGATCGGCGATTAACAGATAAAACAAGACTGGAAACAATCAGACACTCAAAGAATTATTTAGTACAATATGTAGAATGCAAGCCCGAGGGAATGAAACTTCACGTTCTTGGTTCATGATGATTTGGGGGTCAGAATTCCTTGTTTTGAGTTAGCGATTAAGAAGGAACCTGTCCAAATATTGATTAACTGTGTCTTTCACGCGATGCTGTCTCTGCTATGCTGATACTCTCGATGGGACATGTCGAAGGGAGGACACTGTTGTCCAACTTAGCATGGTGAATTACTGCAGGGTGTCCGGTAGATCGGACATACTGCAGCTTATACGTATAAACTTCATTATATACAGTTTTTCCATTTAAGGGAATAGCTTTTGCTCTTCAGGCAATTATAGCGTGTTAGAGAACAAGAGAAGGCCACTCGGACCATCATGCCTGTGTCAGCTCTTTGGGAGAAATGGGATGAGAGGAAATCTAGGCTTGTTTATGTTTGCCGCATTTGCGGTTTGTGTTCTTGTGTGAATAAAAAACATGACAGAGGTTTGTTGCAGACTGAAGTGGTTACTGGAAGCGAGCAGCCGATTAAAATTCCTGTGTACGGTAAAGAAATATCAGATATATTTGTGGGGAGAGGCCAAATATTTTTTCTGCTTTTAATGAAAACATAAATAGCAGAGAATGGTTTCGATCCATCGACCTCTGGGTTATGGGCCCAGCACGCTTCCGCTGCGCCACTCTGCTACTTGCTGATGATTTCCTGCTACGTCTTGTTGCGTTTGCGCAACATTCATTCCTGTTTTGTGGTTGAACAAGAGCTCACGAATTCGGCGGCTCCCCCTGGCGACACAATTCCACTTTGCAACACTCCCAAGAATGTAACAGACAGACAGAGGACGACATAGAAGAGCAGTCAGAGACTGTCCGCACACACGACGATAGGAAGGCAAAGGAGCATGGAGTGACTCACCATTTATGAATCACCACGCATTCTCTCTTGCATAAATATGCCCCACATTCGTAAGGAATTTTCTGTTGCCTAAATTAGCTCCCTGTGCATGTGTACTCTTGTTGAAAGGTGTTGCGCTGTTTAAAGTGCTTTCCCGTTTTTTATTAAATATCTTCCCTGCTGTGCAACTTTGCTGTCTGCTTGGAACTGTGTTCACTGCTGAGTTCGAATCCCACCACGGCAGATGGTGGAACTTGAATTCAATAAAACATCTGGAATTAAAATTCTAATGATGACCATGAAACCATTGTCGATTGTCGTAAGTATCCATCTGGTTCATTAATGTTCTGTAGGGAAGGAAATCTGCCGCCCTTAACTTATCTGGCCTACATTTGACTCCAGACCCACAGCAATGTGTTTGACTCTTAAATGCCTTTGGAACAAGGGCAATTAAGGTTGGGCAATAAATGCTGGCCGAGCCAGCGATGTCCACGTTCCATGGACAAATAGAAGAAAAGAACTCTGCACTCTGCTATAGAACTGTGCTCTCTGCTGCAGTTCTGTCCTGTCTGATGTGGAACTGTGCTGTCTGCTGTGGAACTGTTGAGACATATTCTCTGTTGTGTAAAATACTTTCCTGCCGTGCAAATCTGTTCCAGGCTGTATAACTACGATGCCACTTGTACTTTTTTTCTTCTCCATTCTGTAAAATGTGACCTGATCAGGTGTTCCCTGTTGTCCGAAGATATTACCTGTTGATCTTTGAAGACGTTTTCTGTGGGTAAATATTTTCTTCCTGGTCTCATAATGTCCCCCAGTCGTGTTAAGATGCCTCGTGTTATGTTTAGAATTTCCCATTTCCTATGTGAAAATCGTGATATGCCACAACTGGACAATTGTCAAATCTAAATTGCATCAATTAGCCTCTGGTCGTGATTGTGATTGTGGGATACATATCATATCCATCAAACTCTGTTACTGTATGTGAGCGAGATTTGTCCTGTATCTGTCAGTCACAGGTAGTGCCTCTGAGTGTAGGATTCATTCTGTATCTCAGTCGGTGGAACAGTTTGTGAGATAAAGGCAAAATACTGCGGATGCTAAAAATCTGAAACGAAAACAAAAGATGCTGGCCTGACAGCATTTGCGGAGAGAAAGACAGGGTTAACGTTTTGTGTCCGTATGACTGTTCTTCAGAGCTGAAGAAGAGTCAGACTGACTCATAATGTTAACTGTCTTTCTCTCCACAGATGCTGTCTAGCCTACTGCGTCATTCCATTTTTGTTGTTTTTGGACAGTTTGTGAGAGTGGAATTCCTTCTTTATGGGTCAATGTTTGGTACTGTATGTGAGGGTGGGCTTAAGTCTGTATCAGTCAGTGGTACAGAACGTCAATGTGGGAATCATTCTGTATTTATAAATTCTCATCACTGTTAGGGAAAATGGGATAAATTCTGTATCTGAATGTCTCTGGTATTCTATGTGAGCTTTGGCAGCATTATTCAGCACTCAGTTTCCCATACTTTGTGGGAGTTTGGAATTAATTCCTTTTCAGTGAGTGGGATTGTGTGGAAAGTATGAATCATTCTGTGTTGCACAGTCTCCCATAGCAATGGACTGGTCAGGTGCGCAAAAATGTGCCAACTGGAATTCTACCTGGTTAAGTGTGAGGTGATTCACTTAGGGAAGTCAAACAAGGCAAAGAAAAATAAACTATACTGTTAATGGGAGAATGCTCAGAGTTGTAGAGGAAGTGATGGTGTTAAAGTGAATGTCCACAGCTCCTTGAAGATACCAGCAGAGGTCGATAAGGTGGTTCAGAGGGCATATGGAATCATTTCCCTTATTCGCTGACTATAGAATAAAAGAGTGGGGGGAGGGCGGGTAATGCTGGAACTGTATAAATCATTAGGCCACAACTTGAGTACCGTGTGCCTTCTGGTCATCTTATTACAAAAAGGATGTAATTGCTCTGGAGAGAATACAGAGGAGATTTATTGGGATGTTGCCAGCACTGGAAAAATGCAGCAATGAGGATATGTCAGGTAGGCTGCAGTAGTTCTCCTTGGAACAGAGGAGGCTGAAAGGAGATTTGATTGAGATGTACATAATTGTGAGGGGCCTGAATAGAGCAAATGGGCAGGGCCTATTTACCTTCTCAAAGAGGTCAGAGACCAGGGTGTACAGATTTAAAGTGATTCGTAGAAAGATTGGAGAGCAGCTGTGGATGTCATTTTCACTCAGAGGTTAACCAGGGTCTGGAACTCACTGTCTGAACTTGTATCAGGGGCAGAAACTCTCAACTGATTGAAAAGGTGCCTGCATATGCTCCTCAAGTGCCATAACCTACAAGACTATGGACCAAGTGCTGGAAAGTGTGAGAATCATGATATATAAAAAAGTAAAGATGCTGTGTGTGAACGTATTTTTTTTCTCTCAGCAGCAAATTGCTGTGATCCGGAATGTGTTGCCTGAAAGACTGGTTCAATCAGATTCAAAAGTAAATTTTAAAAGGGAATTGGACAAATGCAGAAATGAAGATATTTTCAGTGCAAGCAGAGGAGTTGGACTGATTCGGTCTGAAAGAGGTGGCACAGATGCTATGAGTCCAAATATCACCGACTTCGCTAATATTATTTTTGAAATGGTGAACAATATAACCCAGAATTACAAGCGTCTGGGAATACGCCCTATCTCCATCAGAAGGGTCTCACTGCGCAGCTGCGGGAAGGCCCCGCCAGCGGAAAACGCCTGCTGCGCGGAGCATGCGCAGTGCGGCACCAGGAAGCTGAATGTGGGTGATCGTCGCCTCATTAACACCAACTCTCAGGCCGCCGCCGCGGGGACGGGGAGCGGGTCGGCGCCGTGAAGCCGATGGTGCAGCGCCTCCCCCATCCTCACCGCCGCTTCCCAGATTCTCCCGTTTGCACCGAGTCTTTGATGCGGTAACAGAGAGGGTTGGGGAGGGTGATGCTGTTCATGTGTTTTACATGGATTTCCAAAAGGCATTTGATAAAGTCTCACACAACAGACTTGTCAACAAAGTTACAGCTCATGGAATAAAAGGGACAGAGCAACATGGATATGGGACTGGCTGAGTGACAGGAAACAGAGGGTAGAGGTGAATGGTTGTTTTTCAGACTGGAGGAAGGTTTAAAGCGGAGTTCCGCAGGGGTCGGTGTGAGGACCCCTGCTCTTCCTGATATAAATGAATGTCCTAGACCTTGGTGTACAGAGCATCATTTCAAAATTTGCAGAGTTCATGAAAGTTGGAGGTATTATGAACAGTGAGGAAGATAGTGTTAAACTTCAACTGGATATCAGCGTAAAAACAGAAAATGCTGGAAAAACTCAGTTCTGACATCATAATCTGTGGAGTGAGAAACAGAGTTAACTTTTCAATTCTGTATGACCCTTCTTCAGAGCTAAAGATATAGACAGGATATAGGCAGATTGGTGGAGTGGGTAGACAAGTGGCAGTGGTATAAGTTTGGGATCAGAATGCCTTGGGGCCGACCCTGGGGAATATGCACACTCTGTGCCTGGGAAAGTTAATGCATTGGATACAGCGGTTTCTCGGGCACAGAATTGTGGGAGTTGCAGCCACCATGAGCAGATGTCAGTAAGTGTTTTATAACAGGCTGATTGTCCTGAAATGTGAACTCTGTTTCTCTCTCCACAGATGCTGCCCACCTGCTGCATATTTGCAGAATTTTCTGTCTTTATTTAAGACTCCCAGCAGCCACATGATTTTGACAGTGAATTATTGCAGGTGTTGCTCACAAAAACAAGGCCAGAAACACAAACTGACAAATGAGGCGTCCTTATGCATCAGGGTGGATGTTGGGCATGGAAGTCGGTCTCTCGCTTTCTGTGAAGGTATGTTCTTGTTGGCTGACATTCAACTGGAGCGTAGATGGAGGAGTAGTTGATGTGTTTCACCTTGAGTACTTTTGAGACCAGTAGAGCCTATCTATTTCTGATAAAAGGACACAAGCAAAAATCATTAGCTGTTTCCTGTACTGAAAGAGACTGACAAAGTAAATTCCATACTCTGATTTGGTGACAGAGAGTGACAGACTGAGTTAATTCCACTCAGAGTCATATACTGTAAGAGAGATTGACAGGTAGTTCATTCATAGAATCATAGAATGGTCACAGTCCAGGAGGTGGCCATTCAGCCTGTCATGTCTGTGCTGGTTATATTCATCTTGTGCCACTTCACCACCTTTTCCTGTAGCTCTGCACATTTTTCCTTTTCAGTTAATCCAAATCTCTTTTGAAGACATTGTTTGAACCTGCCTCCATCACACTACATAAGAACATAAGAAGTAGGAGCAAGAGTTAGCCATTTGTCCACCCTAGCCTTCGATGCCATTCAATAAGATCATGGATGATCTGATTGTGGCCTTTGTTATTCACAATAAGAGGTTGTGGTGGAAGAATTAATCCAGGCTGGTCTTTTTGTTCAAGCTGGTTTATTTTCAAGACAGCTCCTCAGTGCTACAGACTTCCAAGTAGCTTCACCACAAAGTGTTTCAGCTGTATCTTTTTATTCTGTTTAGGTGGGATAATCAATGCCCGTCACCTGTTTAACTAACAGTAACAAGGCTTTTGTCATTCAAAAATCTGTCTAATTCAGCTTTGAATATATTCAATGACCCTGCATCCACTGCTGTCTGAGGTAGAGAATTTCAAAGATTTAAGATCCATTGAGAGAAGAAATTTCTCCTCATCTTTGTCTTAAGAAGGAGACCCATCATTTTGAAACTGTGCCCCCCCCCCCCTCGTTCTAGATTCCCCCATGAGGGGAAACATCCTCTCAGCATCTTTCCCCCTCAGAACATTTTAAGATCTAATAAGATTACCTCTCATTCTTCTAAACTTAAATGACTATTGGCCCAAACTGCTTAATGTTTCCTCAAGGGACAACCCCTCATCCCAGGAATAAACCGAGTGAACCTTCTCTGAACTACTTTTTTTTTTGAAAAAATATACTTTATTCATAAAATATCTGAAAGAACATTACAAAACATTTCCAAATGGCCATCACAAAAAGTGCAATCAAATTCAACTTTTCCTCATGGATCACGAGGAGCAATTAATACCAGCAATGAACATTACAGTATTTTCAATATGGTCATCACAGACAATCAGACAGTGCAATGGTATTGGAGTTATCGATATACAACATGTTGCACTCTGAAGTGCTTCAATATAATTGAGACACATGTAGCTTTCACTATGTACATTCCTTGTGAGTCATACAGCCGAGGGGTCTATACAATTCCCAGCCCCTCGGTGCACTATGGCAGAAAGGTCATAGACAGTGACCTTTCCTCATTGCGCCTTTGTGGCGGCTGCCCCATGCTTTAGTGCATCCCTCAGCACGTATTCTTGGACCTTGGAATGTGCCAGTCTGCAACATTCAGTCGGGGGCAACTCTTTGCACTGGAAGATCAACAACTTTCGGGCAGACCAAAGGGCATCTTTTACCAAGTTGATGATCCTCCAGCTGCAGTTGATGTTTGTCTCGGTGTGTGTCCCTGGGAACAGCCCATAGAGCACAGAGTCCTGTGTCACAGAACTGCTTGGGATGAACCTCGACAAGAACCGCTGCATCTCTCCCCAGACTTTCCACAAAGGCACATTTCACAAGGAGGTGAACAATGGTCTCTTCCCCACTACAGCCACCTCAAGGGCAGCGTGCGGAGGGGGTGAGACTCCTGGTGTGCAGGAAGGATCTGATAGGGAGGGCCTTTCTCACCACCAGCCAAGCTACATCTTGGTGCTTGTTGGAATGTTCTGGTGATGAGGCATTCTGCCAAATGACTTTGACAGTCTGCTCGAGGAACCACCCGGCAGGATCCACCCTCTCCTTTTCCCGCAGGGCCTCTAAGACATTATGTGCCGACTACTGTCTGAAGGACTTGTGGTCAAAAGTATTTCTCTGCATAAATTCTTCCACAAGGGACAGGTGGTACCGCACGGTCCAACTACTTGGAGCGTTCCGCGGCAGCGTGGCCAGACCCATCCTTCGCAACACCCGGGACAGGTAGAACCTCAGCACGTAGTGACACTTGGTGTTTGTGAACCGGGGGTCTACGCACAGTTTGATGCAGCCACACACAAAGCTGGCCATCAGAATGATGGCGATGTTGGGCATATGTTGCTCCTTCGACAAAATGACCAAAGCTGTACACAGTGTTCGAGCTGTAGTCTCACCAATGTACAGTTGCAGCAAGGCATCTCTGCTTTCATTCTCCATTGTCTTTGCAATAAAGACCAACATCCATTTGCATTCCTAATTACTTGCTCGAACTACATGTTAACTTTTTGTGATTCATGTCCAGGATCTGTCTGAACCACAGTATTTTGCAATCTCTTCACATTTACATAATGATCTGCTTTTCTATTTGTCCCACCAAAGTGGAAATCCTCACATTTTCTGACAGTATAGTCCACGTGCCACATTTTTCCCACTGACTTAACATATCTATATTGTTTTGTAGATTCTGTGTCCTCCTCACAACTTCCTTTCCCACCTATCTATGTATTGTCAGCAACTTTGTCTAGTCTGTCCTTTCATCCGAGTCATTAATATAAATTGTAAATAGCTGAGAACCCAGCAGGGGGAAGGGAATGAGCCAGAGGTTGTCGTACACGTCAGTATCATTGACACGGGGAGGACAGGTATTGAGGTCCCTCAGTCAGAATTCCAGCAGCTAGGGAGGTAGTTAAAAAGTGGGCCCTCAAAGGGAGTAATCTCGGGATTACTGCCAGTGCCACGTGCTAGTGAGAGTAGAAATGTGAAGATGGGGAGAATCGATATGTGGCTTGAGGCTGGTGCAGGAGGGAGGGATTCAGATTCTTGGAACATTGGGACCAGTTCTGGGGCAGGAAACACCTATTCAAAAGGAACAGGTTGTACCTTAATAGGGCTGGGACCAATTTCCTCATGGGGAGGGTCACTTGTGTGATTCAGGAGAGTTTGAACTAAATAGGCACGGGGTGGGCATCAGTATATAGAAGCAGAACTGAGGAATAATTGTGGAAGAAGTGGGAACATACAAGATAGGAGTAGATGAAGAAGGAATCTAAGAGAGATACAAGGACATGTGTATTATGGCATAAAGTGTGGTGAATAATGTTGATGAGCTAGAAGCACAAATAGCCGTGTGGGAATATGATGTCGTGGCAATGACGAAAACGTGGTTTAAAAATGGTGAGGACTGGGTGCTTAATTTTCACTGATGCAAAGTGTTCAGAAAAGATAGAGAAGGGAAAAGGGAGATGGGTTGGCGGTACTAATTAAGGAAGTCACTGTAATCTTGGTAAGAGACAATATCCTCAAAAGGACAAGGGCAGAATTCATTTATTGGAGCTGAGGAATAATAAGAGGATGATCACACTCACGGGGATATTCAATTGGCCTCCAAAAAGCTGAGAGAGAGGGAGATAGAGGAGCACATCTGCAGGGAAATCACACCATGTGGGACTCTCAATGACGGTGACAGAAATGCCTGTCTGTCCCCCTGACTATGAAATCTCCACTAATGACTGCATTTCTACTCTTTGCTGTTCCCTCCTGTGCAGTTTCTTGCCCATTGATGCCATGGTCTGGACTGCACTCCTTCAGGGTGTCACCATTCCCAGCAGTCTCCAATGCTGAGTACCGGTTTGACAGTGGCACACAACCCGAACACTCCTGTATTTCCTGCCTTTTCCTACTCTTCCGGATTGCCACTCATCTACTATCCTGACCTCTCTCTCTCTCCCTTTGAGGTGTTCAGCTCCTGGAATGTACGATCCAGGAATCTGTCATCCACCCTGATGCTCCACAGTGACTCCAGCTGCCCCTCAAGCTCGGAAATCCTGAGCTCGAGCTCAAGCAGCTGGAGACACTTCCTGCACATGTGGCCCCCAAGTCACATGAAGTGTCCTGAGGTTCCCACATGGGGCAGGAACTGCAAACAACAGGTTCTCAGCTGCCCATCCATGATCGAAAACAAACCTCTATTCCCTCTTTTAGAATCCAGTTTGCACCTTGTTTAAATTGTTATTTATATTAAATACCTCAAGACCTGTTCTGCACTAATACTCTTATAATTGCCCTGATTGAAATGTTTAATTTTCCAGCTCCTCGTTTAATCAATGCCTCATTTAGAGAAATCTGCACAAACCAACCAGCTCCCTTCTTTCCCCTGATATCATGCTTTGACTATTTATTATAAACATGGCCGGTTTGCTCCAACCCCTCCCTCACAGCTCTTTATCCCCCCCACCGCTCTCTCTCTTCTCTCCTTCTCTCTCTCACTGCTGCTCTCGGGCTGCTCTGCCGCTGCTCTTTATCCGCCCTCCAGTCTCATTCAGCTCTCACTCTCACTCTCAGCTCCTCCACAGTCCCAAGTTTCTGACTGTTTAGGAAATTCTCTGATCTTTCTTTGCCCCAAGATGGGTGACCTCACACTTCCCCATGTTGACCACCATCGGCCACAGTTTTGTTCACTCACTGAATCTGTCAATGAGCCTTTGAAACTTGCTGCTCCTGCCTACACTACTAACCATGTCACCTAACCTAGTGCCATCAGCAAACTTGGATATAGGCTGGAAGTATTTGAAATGTAAGAGCTCTGGGAATGCAAACACAACAGCCAGCTGACATGACAGAGAATCAGTTCAGTATAAATCTCTCCACGCTGAAAAACAGCCATTCACCACTACTTTCTCCTTTCTGTCCCTTATTCAATTTTGCATCAATGTTGCCCCTGCCCCTTTAGTCCCATCTGCTTGAATTTTACTAACAAGTCTTTTTCAAACCCCTTTGGAAATCCTGACAAACACTGTCAACCTCACTAGCCTGGGCAATGTTCTTTGAAACTTCATCAAAGAACTTCATTAAGTATTTGCCATGGTTTTCTGTTAACCAATCTGTGCTGGTTGTCATTTATCAACCCAGGTTCTACCAAGTGACAATGAATTTTGTCCTGGATTATTGTGTCTCAATGTTTCCCCACCACCAGCATTAGACTAACTGGTCTGTTGTTCCTAGCTTTATCCGTCTCCATTATAAACATGGATGTAACATTAACAACCTGCAGTTCTCTGGCTTCACTCCCATATCCAAGGAGGTTTGAAAGATTGTGACTCGAGCTTCCTCTATTTTCCCCCTTCCTTCCCTCAGGAATCCAGGATGTATCCCATCCAGGTTATGTGGCGTTTCTACAGTGAACGCTGCCAACCTTGTGATGGCCTCCTCTTTATCTATTTTCATTCTATCCAATTTCTCCACCAGCTCCTCCTTTACTGTGAGATTAGCAGCATCCGCTTGTTTCGTGATGACAGATGAACTGTTCTCATTTAGTACCTCGGCCCTCTGCCACCACAGGATCTTCTAATCAGATGACCTTTTCAGTAACTGTCTATACATTGGTAAAAGTCTTCTGTTTTTGGTTGGGTTACTTTCTAGTCTTTTCTCATACACTCTCTTGGCTGACCTAATTTCCTTTTTCAGCTCTCCTCTGTGCTTTCTATATTCTGCTTGGTTCTCTAATGTATTATGAATCTGACACTTATCATCATGTTTCTTTGCAGTTCCCACAGAGCACAGGATGTGTAGGCAACAGCTCTCAGCTGTCCCAACACTTCACTGAAATGAGCCATTTAATTAAAGTTCATGTTATTTCGAATGTTCCTCTCTTTCTCTCTTCTACTTTTGCTGTTGTCTCGGTTTCAATTACACATCAGCTCCTTCCCCGTCTGCACCTAATCCCCACTCTCCACAAAATCCACATTTTAAACTCTTCACTCTGCAATTCACTCTCTCTGTGTTTGAGCTTGCAGGTCACTCTGGGACTTTTTGTAAAATAATTGTTCTACTTTATTTATTCGAAAACAGTTTGTTTTTGAATTATCAATTCATTTGCACTGTAATTCTAGTTAATCAGAATTCAATGTTTCAATAAATTGGAACTCAAGAAAATCTAGAGATGACTTACTTGTTCTGCAATGACGTGTCTATTCCACTTGGTTCATTAAACCCTGTTCTAAACAGAAAGCTTAATCCAGATAATATCTCGACCCGATGAACTGATGATGCACAGAACTCTCAGCTTTTGACAGGAGTTACTCCGCTTTTGATTTTAACTTGTTCGCTGGTGTCGATTTACTTGGATTCTTCACCTGATTTCTCTGCTGTCCAATGAAGTTCTCCCAGCAGAGTTCTCAATAATAATTTGATTTTTCCTCACAGGATTTCAATCTTGATGGTTTTTGAACTGTTTTATTAAAGGATTTAGTTTTGTAATTAGCTCTAGCTCCCTAGCTCTCCTCATGATCAGACAGGAAGTTTAACTGTTGCATTTTCAAGCAGCTGACAGCTTAACTTGAAAAATCATTGACAGGATTTTGGGTTTGAATCCAGTCACAAATCTGGTTGTGATGCCTTGTGGCTCCAGCTGTCATGTGACCTGCCAGGGGAAGACCTCATAATTGCCCCAGTCATGTAGCTGTTGATTGGTCGATTTCTTAAACATTTTCACTGGGACTGACCTGGTCGCAGTCGCCTTTGGAACACAAAGGTGTTTTTTTTCAAATCCCACATAGGAATTTGTGTGTAACAAAGAAGATTGATACTCTAGTACAGCACTGAGGGAGGGCTCCACTATTCGAGGTGCTATCCTTCAGAAGATGCATTAAAACGAAGCTCCCTCCAGCCTCTCATTTTGTTGTAAGTGATTCCATGGTGCTCTGCCGAAGACATGAGCAGTGGCATTATTCTCTTCCCCCCCCGCCCACACAGTCGCTGATATTTACGTCTCAATCAACAGCCCAAAACATGGTCACATTGGCACTTTTGGAGGTTTCCTATGTGCAAATTAGCTGCCTCTTTCTGACAGATAATGTCTGTTCCTTTTCCCTGGATGAGTTTAAGTTTTGCACAAATAAAACATGAAATTTGACTGAAAACTCAACTCAGGTGGGACTCAAAATCACAACCAATGCCTTAGTAATAATGGATAGAGGGTTTAATTAATCAGAGTGTGTGATGGACTAATGCTTTCTGTATTAAGTACCGATTTCATTGAAATAATATTAGAGAGAGGGAAACAGCTGGATTTCAATTCCACTCCTATGGCTACTACTCCCAAAAACACCATGGAATTGGGTCAACAGGCAGATGTTCCTCCATTGAAATACCCAAATACTGATCAAAGGATTCACAGCTGGTAAAATCTGGGAAATGCAGCTTGGATAGGATACTGCAACATTTACTGGGAGCTGCGCTGTGTGTAGGATTCTAGTTCTGAACTGGAGATTTTCAATATTGAGAGAATAATGGCATCAACAAATTTCGACAGGGCTGCACCTCGTTTCAGTTCCCTCCAATAACTATTGAGCACAGATCCAGAGTTAACCCTAGAATCATAACCCACATCAAAGATTGAGAATGATAAAATAAACCTCACATTCACACAGAAAATCAGACAGGGTGAACTACTGAACAAACCCAACATGTTACCAGGCACTGACAAACTGCACAATGCACACACTCCACCAGAGTCTGACAGATACAGAATGAAGCCCATTACTCACAGCACCAACGACTGACCAGTACAGAATAAATCACCCACTCACTACAGTAACAGAGACAGACAAATGCAGAATGGATCCCACATCTCACACAGTACAGCTGACCAGTAGATACAGAATACATCTGAGACTGTTTGACATTCAGAAGTTGAGAATGAATCAGACTTTCACCCAGTGCCAAACACTGAGACACAGAGGAATCATAAGCACACGTTCAGAATCAAAGTCTGATAGAGACAGAATGAATCCCACAGTCATTAATGAGAATGAAAATAGCAGAAGATGGTTTCAATCCATCGAGCTCTGGGTTATGGGTCCAGCACGCTTCTGCTGAGCCACTCTGCTAGATGAGGAGGGAGTGCCACAGTGTTATTGTCACTGGACAAGTATTCTAGAGACCCAGGGGACCCAGTTTCGAATCCCACCATGGCAGATTGTGAAATTTGAAATCAAAACTCTGATTGTCGATTATCGTCAAAAACCATGCAAAACCTGCCTCTTTTACATGATCCTACTGGTAACTCCAGACCCCTGACCCGTAGTAACGTGGTTGTCTCTTAAATACCCTCTGAACAAGGGCAATTAGGGATGGACAAAGTTGTGCACAGCATCAGGGATTGAGTGTTACAAAATGTATCGAAAACTCGCACAGATTACCAGAGCCTGACAGACAAAATAAATCCCACTTTCCCATACAGCACCACAGACTAACAGATGCACAATGTGTTTCAAAGATTCCCAGATATTGAGAATGACTCCCACATTCCTGTTCAACACTTGACACTGACAGATCCAGACTGAATTCCACACTCACATTGAGCAGCAGATGTTGGAATGTCCAAAATTAATCCCACCTTCAGACACAGAACCAGGCTCCGACAGTGAATGAGAAGTGCACAATTAGATAGTACCATAGACTGAACGATCTAGAATCGATACCACATTGACTTACAGTGCCAGAGACTGACAAACGCAGGATGAATTTCATTTACAGACATTTACAGGGACTAGCAGGTATGGAATCAATCCAACACTCTCATATTGTGGTCAGAATGACAGATACAGCATTTATCCCAAACTGGTATATCATAGAAACAATGATCAAGAGTAGGCCATTCGGCCCTTTGAGCCTGCTCCACCATTCAATATGATCATGGCTGGTCCTCTATCTCAACGCCATATTCCCTCTTTCTCTCCATACCCCTTGATGCCCCAAGTATCCAAAAATGTACCAATTTCTTTCTTGAATATACTCTGTGACCCGGCCTCCCCAGCCTTCTGTGGTAGAGAATTCCACAGGCTGACCACCCTCTCAGTGAAAACGAGACCATGAAGCCGCACTGAAACATCTTTATGGGGTATGTGGAACATTCCTTGTTCCAGTCCTTCTCAGGCCCCCTCCCGCAACTCTTTCTTCGGAACACCGATGACCATTTCGGTGCTGCTTCATGCTCTCACCTGGACCTGGAAAAAATGATCAATTTGGCTTCCAATTTCCATCCCTTATCACCTTCATGGTCCAACTCTGACACTTCCCTTCCTTGAGCTCTCTGTCTCATTTTCTGGTGATAGACTGTACATCAATATTCAATACAGTCCACTGGTTCTCCCTTATCTTTTCTACTAGTTACACCCTCCAAAAACTTCAGTAGATTAGTTAAGCATGATTTCCCTTCCATAAACCCATACTGACTTTGTCTAATCCTATTAATGCTTTCCAAGTGTTCAGTTACCATGTCTTTTATAATAGACTCTAGAATTTTCCCCACTACTGATGTTAGGCTAACTGGCCTGTAGTTCTGTTTTTTCTCTCCCTCCTTGTTTAAATAGCGGGGTTACAATTGCCACCCTCCAATCTGTAGGAATTGCCCCCGAGTCGAGAGATTTTCAATGATGACCACCAATGCATCCAATATTTCCTGGGGCACTTCCTTTAGTAGTCTGGGATGTAGATCATCAAATCCTGGGGGTTTTTCAGCCTTTAACCCCATTAATTTCTTGACCACAATTTTTAAACTAATACTAGTTTTCTTCAATTCCTCCCTCTTGCTAGACCCTTGGTTCCCTAACATTTCTGGAAAATTATTAGTGTCCTCTTTTGTGAAGACAGAACTAAAATATGTGTTCAATTCTCCTGCCATTTCTTTGTTTCCCATTATAACTTCCCCCAGTTCTGACTATAAGGGACCTACATTTGTCTTTGCTAATCTTTTTCTCTTCACATATTTATAGAAGCCTTTACAGTCAGTTTTTATGTCCCTTGTGAGTTTAATCTCATACTCCATTTTCCCCTCCTTGACGAATCTTTTTGTCCACTTTTGCTGAATCCTAAACTGCTCCAAATCTTCAGGCTTGCTCTCTTTTCTGGCAATTTAATATGTCTCCTCTTTGGATCTAATTCTATCCCTAATTTCTTTTGTAAGCCATGGTTTTGCCACCTTTCCTATTTTATTTTTGTGCCAGACAGGAATGAATAATTGTTGTAATTCATGCATACGTTCCTTAAATATTAGCCATTGCCTATCCACTGGTCAACCTTTTAAGTACGGTTCCCCAGTCCATCATTGCCAACTCGTGCCTCAGACCCTCGTAGCTCCTTTTATTTAGGTTCAGGACCTTCGTTTTGAATTCAACTTCTTCACTATCCATCCTAATGAACAATTCCATCATTTTATGGTCGCTGTTCCCCAAGGGAGTTAATTCTTGCTCATTGCATGGCACCCAGTCTATGATAGCCTGCTCTCTAGTTGGTTTCTCAATATCTTGGTCCATAAAACCATCACATACACACTCCAGGAAATCCTCCTCCACAGCATTATTGCTGTGTGTTTTGTCCAATCTGTATGTAGATTAAAATTACAGTTGTATCCTTATTGCATGCATCTCTAATTTCCTGCTTAATGCCTTCCCTGACATCTCCATTACTGTTTAGAGTCCTATAGACAACCCCCACCAACGTTTTCTGCCCCTTGGTGTTTCTTATCTCCAGCCAAACAGATTCCTCATTATGATTTTCTAAGCCAATATCCTTCCTCACTATTGCATTGATTTCCTCCATTACTAACAATGCCACCCCACCTCCTTTCCCTATTGGTCTGCCCTTCCTAAATATTGAATACCCCTGGATGTTCAGTTTGCATCCTTGATCACCCTGTAGCCATGTCTTCATAATTGCAAATATATCATAACCGTTTATAACTATTTGCACCGTTAATTCATCTACCTTATTGCAAATGTTCCACACATTAAGATATGATGCCTTTCAACTTTTCTTTAACTTTGTAACCACCTTCACTTTATTTTGCACTCTGACCCTATTTGTTTTTCACACTTTTTTTTCTGCCTTTCACTTTTGATTCTTACTTTTCTGCATTTTTTTTCTATCCTCGTTTCCCCCTCCTCTGTCTCCCTACTCTGGTTCCCATTCCCCTGCCATTCTAGTTTAAACCCTCCCCAACCGCACTAGCAAACACATTCCTCCACCACCACCACCACCCCCAACCCCTCCACTCCCATCACCCCCCCACCTCCAACCCCTCCAATCCCACCCCCCCCACCCCCAACCTCTCCACCCCTGAGGACATTGGCTTCAGTTCTGCCCAGATACAACCTGTCCTGTTTGTACTGGTCCCACTTTCCCCAAAAGTGGTCCCAATGTCCCAGGAATCTGAATCCCTCCCTCCAACACTATTTCTTCAGCCATGTATCTATCTGATGTTTCTACTCTCGCTAGCACGTGACACTGGTAATAATCCTGAGATTACTACCTTTGATGTCCTACTTTTTAGTTCACATCCTAACTCCCTATATTCAGCTTGTAGCAGCTCATTGTTTTATTTTTTACCTATGTTGTTGGTACCAATATGCACCATGACCACTGGCTGTTCACACCGCCCCCCCCACCCCCCTTCAGAATTCCCTGCCGCTCTCTGGGACATCCTTGATCCTGGCACCAGGGATGCAACAGACCATCCTGGAGTCTATTTTGTGGGCCACAGCAACGCCTGTCTGTTCCCCTTACTATTGAATCCCCTATCACTATAGCCCGGCCACTCTCCTTCCTCCCCTCTTTTGCAGCAGAGCCACCCGTGATGCCATGGACTTCTGCTGCTTTCCCCTGAGATGTTGCCTCCCCCAGCAGTATCGAAAACGGTATATATGTTAGAGAGGGGGACGGCCACAGGGAACTCCTGTACTACTTGCCTCCCTCTACTCTGCCTGGTGGTCACCCATTCCCTTTCTGCCTGTTCAGTCTTTACCTGCAGTGTGACCGCCTCACTGAATGTGCTGTCCCCGATAATCTCAGCATCACAGATGCTCCAAGGTGAATCCACCCGCAACTCCAGCTCCGAAATGCAGTTAGCCAGTAGCTGCAGCTGGACACACTTCCTGCACACATGCTCACCAGGGTCACTGGAAGTGTCCATGAATTCCCACATAGCACAGGAGGAGCATATCGCGGGTGTGAGCTCTGCTGCCATGAGTTCCCTTTAAATTAAGCTTGTTAGTTACTCCCTTTTAAAGAATACTAAATACACTAGGGTCCTTATTCCACTCCTACTACAAAGTCCTCACATTATTTTGTTTAAACTAATGGACTGCAGCAGTTTAATTAATAGAATAAGTAGAAGTACTTACCTGACCTACTTACTGCGTCATATTTTGAATCGTGATGTTACTTTGAACTCCACCGACTGGAGGCCCTGAGGGTCCGCCTCTCCTCTCCGGACTTGGCGTCCGTCGGAGGGAGAGAATGAAACTCCCACTCACTCACATGCACCGCTAACTGACAGATGCACAATGAGTCTCAAACACTATCACAGTCAGACACAGAACAACATCAACAATCACTTTCAGTCCCAGAGCCTGACAAGCACAGAATAAATCCCAGACTCTCTCACTGTAGCACGGCCTTACAAACAGTGAATGAATCCCAAACTCATTCACAGTATCAGAGTGAGTAAATCCCACACTCGCACACATTATCAGGGGCTCTCTGTTACAGATGGAATCCCCCTTTCCCGTATAGTCTCTCTCTGTGGAGAACGGACCCTCGCAAAACAATCAGGCGACATCCCCCGATGTATAGTAAAACACTGAGGAACTGGGGCTGGAGAGACTCTTTGTAAAATGTATTTCCTGACTAAAGTAAATGGGCTGATGATGGGGTGGGAGGAGGAGTGGGGGCGAGAAATCATAATCTGATTGGCCTGGTTCCATATCCAATCCTGAAATTATATATTTAGAGGCTGGTTTAGCCTTTAAACTGTCCATTCAGAGTCATCTTTTCCCAATCCTTCATTAGCATAGATCTGGGAGACTGTCCATTTAATCGGCGCTCGGAAGGGGTTTGCTATATTTCTGTGTCTGAAACTGAAGATGGTGGATGAGAAGAAACCAGCTCCCAAGAAGGGAGCCAAGAAAGCCTTAAAGAAGCCGTTAGCAAAGGGCGGCAACAAGCGGCGAAATTTGAGGAAGGAGAGTTTCTCCTGACCATTTTCTGAACAGATTCACCAGTCAGAGTTACAAGGACTATTAATACAATCTGCTCGACAGTCCGCCTTTTTAAACTGTGAGGAACCGCCCCGAATAGTAATTGGCTGCAGCCTTACGTCCAGGCAGTTGCGTTCAAAATCGAACCAATGAATTAATCCCTGGCAACTCAGGTCCCCATTGGTCGAGTTGTTTTTAATTGTCCATTTAAAAATTCCGCCTTTTTTTGCAGCCGTTTCCCTTCTCGACAATAGACTTCGTTCTTGCCTTTTTTTGAAAATTATAAATACCATTTTTCACTCTCGCTCACTATTTCCTAACCCCAATGAAATTCCAGTTCATGTAACCTGTTCCTGCAATTTGTAAACCCGGCATCATCCTGGTGAATCTGCTCATTTTTGGACAGAAACACCAGTCTGTTGTTTGAACTGTGTAAAGTCAGTGCTGAATTTCCCAGGCAATAACTGAATTGTTAATATAATAATAATTGAGTATTGCTCCATACAGCACAACCAACCTTTAAAATCGCCGCTCGCTTAGAGGGCTGGAATGGGTAATAAAATAGAAACGGTGCTGGGGGCATCAGACCCCGTCCCATTGCCCTCATTCTGGGCTGTTCATTCCGATAAAGAGCGGGAACGGGAGCGGCTCGAAGCTCCCCCTGTTCCCGGTCTGAGTCTTGACGGACATCCGTGCGAATATTGGGATTAGGAGCAGGAGGAGGCCACTCAGCCCATTGAGCCTGTTCCGCCAATCAGTGAGATCATGGCTGATCTGATTGTAACCTCAACTCCACTGACGGATTAAACGGCTGATATCAGAGGAACCGCCGGATCCTGTCATTACTATCCGACTCATTATTCATCTAGAACAAAACCTTTCGACAATATGAAGCAGTGGAGAGACTTTTCAGTGTCAGTGCAGAATGTGCCATCCGGGTAAATTAACAACGAGCAAACTGAGGTTCTCAGTACATTCCCCGTCAGAACAAACCAGGCACTAACATTCCCGATCACAGCCCATCCCAGCTCCCGTTCCCAGGTCTCTGCTCTCTCTGTGAGGCGGTGGGTGGCTCTGAAAAGAGCCTTTGTTGTGTGTTCGGTCGAAAGGGTCGAATTGTTTAGCCGCCGAATCCATAGAGAGTGCGGCCCTGGCGTTTCAGAGCGTACACCACATCCATGGCAGTGACCGTCTTGCGCTTGGCGTGTTCAGTGTAGGTGACCGCATCCCTGATCACATTCTCCAGGAAAACCTTCAGCACCCCGCGAGTCTCCTCATAGATCAAACCCGAGATCCGCTTGACACCGCCACGGCGAGCCAGGCGGCGGATTGCTGGTTTGGTGATGCCCTGGATATTATCACGAAGCACTTTGCGGTGCCGCTTTGCTCCGCCTTTACCCAGTCCTTTGCCTCCTTTCCCTCTGCCAGACATGATGATTCTTCACTCAGATCGCTGCAGAATATGAGGGACGAGCTGTTTCCGTTCCTCTTTTATATAGCCCGCCCCGACCTGACTGAGAAAGGAGCAGAGAGTGAGAGGCGGGACGGGGAGTAGACTGAGTGACAGACAGAACAGAGGAGTGTCTTTGATAATCCAGCTCCGCCCCCTGCCTGCTCGAAACGACATTTTATTAAAATTATCGACAATGGAAGTTAACACAGCGCTCGGCACAAAACTTATAGATTGGGACTTCATGTTCAACGGTTCTAGAGACCCGCAGCTTTTAAATACAGAGCTTTACAAAGAAAATTTAGTAATATTCCAGCTCAAGCACATACCCTGTAAAATCCGCCTGTTTCCGCTTCACTCCCAGCTTCTGTTCTATCCCCACACACCTCCCCTCCCGGCGGGTTGAGCAGTTTACCGACACCTCACTCCAGCTGAATTAGACAAACTCATGTGTTGGGCTTTGAGTTGTAACGCGGGGTTTCTCCGCCCGGGTTACTGTCTTACACACTCTCACCCTGAATCTGTGAAAAGGAAACGAGCAGAAACTGACAGAGCAGCTGAACAAATCCCCAGTTACAATGGGGCACGGACACCGCTCTGTTTTATTGCAGAGTGGGGGAGAGGCTGGGTATAGTGCATGTCAGTGAGATACCGGGAATTTTCAACTTAACATAAATCATTTCAGTGTGAAACCTGCTCCCAGAGCCGGGACAGGGACATTTGATTCGGGGATCAGCTCTTTCCTGAGAGACATGGGCGGCTCTGAGAAGAGCCTTTGGGTTCAGAGGTTTACAATTTGCTCGGCTGGTTTCATTTCTTTCCTGGCGCTGCTTTCTTTCACTTTGGGCTTGGCCTTCGATTTATCCACTTTTTTTAAAGCCTTTCCGCCCGTGACCTTCTTGGCGGGAGATTTTTTCTTCAGCGCTGCTTTCTTCACCGCCTTTTTTGGAGTTGCCGCCTTCTTGCTGCTTGTTTTCTTGACTGTTGCTTTCTTCGCTGGGGATTTCTTGGCTGCTACTTTCCTGGCTGGAGATTTCTTAGCTGCTGGTTTCTTTGTTTTCACCTTCTTGGCCGCTGGTTTCTTCACTAAAGATTTCTTGGCTGTTGGTTTCTTCTCCTTCTTTCCCACTTTCCCCTGGGATTCCTTCTTAGGGATTTTGAAGGAGCCGGAGGCGCCCTGTCCCTTTACCTGCACCAGGGAGCCGCTCTCCACCTTCCTCCTGATACTGAGCCTGATCTGGGAGCCGAGCTTCCCCACATCGACACCGTTGCCAGACAAAGCTTTCTTTATCGCGGCCAGGGACATCCCCTTGCGATCGCTGCAACCCGCCACAATCTTGAGGATCTGTTCGCCTAACTTGGGACCGGCTGCCTTCGATCGGGAAGCCGCCTTCTTCTTCTTGGGAGGTTTGACTTGAGCGGCAGCGGCTGGAGGAGCCGTTTCGGCGGCTGCAGTATCAGTCATATTCTAGACTGTGTGGAAAATCTCTCTGACAGTCAGAACTGGATCAGAAATGAAAGCAGTGGTGGCGGCTCAGAGCAACTTAAAGACAGAGAGCGGACGGGGCAGAGACAACCTGCTGTCAGCTCCCGGCTCCTCCAGCCTCTCTGTGTTTCTCTCTCCTCATAAACTCCCCAATTCCACTTCAAATTGGACATTTCAGATTCCCACACTCGCTTCCTTCTGTTAACAAAATCCGAATGCTTGTTTTCGAGAAAGTTCCATCCGAATTAAAGGCAGCAATTTCGATTTAAACCCGTTTCTTTGCTGCTTTGATCGCCCCCTCTCAGCCGAGCGCTGACTTCTTCTCTGTGTTTCCACTGAAATCTTGAAATTAACGAAATATTTCCCTTAAATTCTCTCTTCAGGGCTGAGCAGGGGAGCAGCGCGATCCAATTACAGGGATATCTTGTGATTTTATACAAATATGACTCGGAAACCTGGCGCTGAGGCCGGACACACAAACACAGTGACATTAGTCTAACCCGCCCGCCCCTTTAACGCACTCTCGCTGATAAAATGTTCACATCTGCAGATTGACAGGACAAACTGTGTCTTGATCCACAATCTTTTAATTCACCTTGGACATGGGAGTGAAGCCAGTGAACTGCAGGTTGCTAATGTTACATCTGTGTTTATAATGTATAGGGATAAACCCAGTAACTATAGACCAGTTAATCTAATGGTCGAGGTGGGGAAATGTTGAGAGGCAATAATCTGGGATAAGATTCATTGTCACTTGGTAGAACATGAGTTGATAAATTAAAACCAGCACAGATTGGTTAACAGAATATCAGAACTGAAAAGAACCACAGGAAAGGTACAGCATAGAAAGAGGCCATTCAGCCCAATGTGTCTGTGCTGACCAAAAAAAGAAAAGAAAATTAAAAACCTGCTCATTAAAATCCCACCTTCCAGCACCCGGTCCATATCCTTGCAGGTTACAGTGCTTTAGGTGCAGATCCAGGTGCCTTTAAAATGAGTTGAGAGTTTCTGCCTCCACCACCAAACGAGGCATCGACTTCCAAACACCCACCACCCTGTGGGTAAAGATGTTTTGCCTCATGTCCACTTCTACCAATCACCTTAAACCTGTGCCCTCTGGTAATTGACCACTGTGCTCAGGGGAAAAGGACATCCCTGCCTACTCTATCTCGGCCCCTCATAGTCTTGTACACTTCAATCGGGTCACCATCAGCCTCCTCAGTTCTAAGAAAAACAACCCCAGGCTATCCTATCTTACCCCATAGATGCAATTTTCAAGTCCTGGCAATATTCTTGTAAATCTCCTCTGTACTCTTCCCAGCGCAATAATGTCCTCCCTGTAATGTGGTGACGAGACCTGTGCACAAAATTCCAGCTGTGGCTGAAACAGTGTTTTATACAGTTCCATCATTACATCCCTGTTTTTGTGTTCTAAACCTTGTCCAATAAAGGAAAGCATTCCATATGCTTTCTTTACCACCTCATCCACCTGTCCTGCCACCTTCAGGAACCTGTGGATATGCACAAGGTATCTAACTTCCTCTACCCCTCCCAATAACCTATTTATTGTGTAGTTCCCTAGCTTTGTTTGCCTTCCCCAAATGCATTACTTCACACTTCTCTGGATTGAATTCCATCTGCCATTTTTCCGTCCACTCAACCAAACCATTGATATAATTCTGGAGACAAAAGCTTTCCTTTTCACTATCAACTACAGGGCCAATTTTTGTGTCAAACTCCCCAAAGCCATCTACAAGGCACAAGTCAGGAGTGTGAAGGAATATTCTGCACTTGCCTGGATGAGTGCAGCTCCAACAACTCTCAAGAAACTTGGCACCATCCAGTATAAAGCAGCCCGCTTGATTGGCACTCATTCCACAAACATTCATTCCCTCCACCACTGATGAACAGTGGCAGCAGTATGTACCATCTACAAGGTGCACTGCAGAAATTCACCAAGGCTCCTTAGGCAGCACCTTTCAACCCATAACCACTAACATCTAGAAGGACAAGGGCAGTAGGTGCATGGGACGCCATCAACTGGATGTTCCCCTCCAGGCCTCTCACCATCCTGACTTGAAAATATATCGCTGTTCCTTCAATGTCGCTAGGTCAAAATCCTGAAACTCACTCCCTAACAGCACTTTGGGTGTACCTACACCAGAGGGACTGCAGTGGTTCAAGAAGGCAGATCACCACCACCTTCTCAAGAGCAATTAAGGATAGACAATAAATGCTGCCTTAGCTAGCGACACCCACATCCCAATAATGAATAAAGAAAGGATAATATCCCAAGGTTGCATACTGCCATTGTCACATTGCAACACCGCCTTGTGCTATTCCCCAAATGTTCTGGAATGGCAGCCCAAATCCCCAGACCATTATCCTCCCTTCAGCCAACATTCTGTCCCTTGATTAAGCCCATCCTGAGAAGAGATGCTCGGCATTCCGAGTTCCTCTGCAGACATCCGGTTGCTGCTAATGGACCAAAAGGCCTAAAACCTGAAAGAAGCCCTCTGGCACAGCCCTCTAAGCATATCTCCATTAGACCATGCAGACTGTACCTGCTTCATAGATAACAATGGTGCGAAGTATAAGCAATTTCAGTGTAGGCATTCTGTGGAAATAGAGGATTCAAGATAAAACAGAATTAAAAATACTGAACAGATTCTCAGGGAGCAGGACTCAAGTCAAAGTGGAAAAATCCCATGGATTTTTAGATGAAAGCTTTAATCACTGGACAATGGCAGCTGAAATCACCCCCCTTTTATACAGAGCAAAAATGTTCCTACACTGTTTCATTTTTGTTCAAGTTGTTTATAGTTAAATGAAGAAAAAATAAGCTGTTGGAGGGAATTTCCTTCATTTATGGAAACACCAACAACCGCCAGTTGTCAATTACTCAGCCCCATCAGACTCACCCACACTGATGGGAGCTTCCTGCATCCAGCACTGGCCCTGTCGCACTCACCAGCTGCTCACCCAGACCCCACTCTCACAAACACTGAAGATGGCTACCCAACCCAGACTCGTCCCCTCCACACTGACAGATACAACACGTTCACACTCTGCTTCAGTGAGATGAATGTCGCGAACGGTTTCTTTTGGCTGATTGAGGCACTTTGAAATTCCTGATTATTTGTAATGAATCCGTCACAAACCCCTTGGGATTTTCGTGGAATGATACCTAACATCCCTCATTGTGAAAGGCTATTTAAGATAAATGATAATCTCTTTCGGTGAAGCAGGTTGTGAGGAGAATTCCTTGAAACGTTTACGTGCTGTCACGTTAACAACATGTAAACAATTGACACTTTTATTCACGAATGAAGTTAAACCAAATGTTAGCCCAGATTATTCAGCATTTTAAACGGAGTGGGAAACAGTTTAAACACACATCTTCAGTGAGTTCTTGGAAAACAGGATTTAGCAACTGATTGTTGCAGCGTTCATGCAGTCACCTGTTTTTATGTCTTCCTCTTATGAAGTTTGAATCCTCTCGCTGACCCAGTGATTTTTGTTCTTATTCTGTTGTCTTGTTCTTCCAAAATCTCGATGTCAGTTTCTGAGCTAAAACTATTAAATAGAAAAGCGCCCATCTCTTCCAGTAGAAACGCCCGAGGGAGTTTCTCAGTGTGAGTGGCCAATTTCCACAAATCTCTTCTTTAGTCAAAGAAACGAAACTCTCCTTGCATTGAAAGAATAAAAGATAATCTATTGCACAAGGATGGACAATTTGAACCAGCAATTCGGATGTACACACCCGAACCAAGCCATATTTTGCACAGATCAGCTAAAAAACTTTGAAATTGGAATAAGGCTCTGCTGGGATTTGAACCCATAATCTCCTGTTTACTAGACAGGCGCTTTAACCAACTAAGCCACAGAGCCAAGCTTAATTCATAAATACTTTAATCACGGATCCAAACTTGAGGAGTTCCCGGAAAATAGGATTTAGTAATTGTTTTTTCTAGCGTTCATACAGTCACCTGATTTAATCTCTCTTCCTCTTATTCCCCGGGATGATGTTTGAATTCTATCACTGACCCAGTGATTTTTTCACTTGGTCTTCCAAAATCTCGATGTCAGTGTTCAATTGTGAAATAGAATTGCGCCCATCTCTTCCGGTATCAAGAGTCTCTCAGTGTGAGTGGCCTCTTCCCCCAAATGTCTTCCTCAGTCGCAGAAACAAAACTCTGTTTTTGTGTTAAAATCTTTGCAGCTGTTCAGGGAAAGACTATTTTAAGCTACAATTCTAGAACAAAGATAGATTTCGCCCTGTTATGACGGAAGTGCGTAATCGCACATCAGTTTCAACGAAATAAGGCGCTGCCTGGATGTTTTTTTTTACAGCCAAATGCCCTTCCTGTTGCTCGTTCTCCTCATTTATCTGGGCTGGAGACTGACACCATTATACTCTGTAGCTAGGTTATTTCATGATTAACAAGTCCTGGAGTGGGATTTGAACCTAGGACCTACAGCTTAGAGGTAGGAGAGTTACCCACTGAGCCACTTTCAGCAAGTGCTTAAAAAGGTAGTGTTTGCTCACTGGAGTTTCAGCCTTGATTCTTGTGCTGAAGTCCAAGAGTGGGACTTGAACCTACAACCTCGGAATTCAGAGGCAAGAGTGCTACCAAATGAGTCACAGCTGATACTGGCACAGCCATCTATCGAAATTGCTTTTGAAATTAACCTGTTCGCCAAGATCCCCGCAAAATGATTACTGATATACAAGCCCGCTTTTATATCTGTAATCATTTTGCCACTTGAGCAGTAAATCTTTTTGAGCCTGACGTGATTTGAACACGCAACTTTCTGATCTGGAGTCAGACGCGCTACCGTTGCGCCACAAGCCCATCTGTTGAACATGGTATCGTACTGCTCCTAGATTCGCTTCTTTACACCTTGATTATACTCCGGGGATTGGAATTTTGCTTAATCCCCATTTTCCCTCCGTTCTGTCAGGTCAGTGATTAATTTAAACTGTTTTCTAGGCTGTCTGCTGTTTAAGTATTTCCCAGACATTACTTATACTTTTCGCTTCTAACTTCTGTTTGATACAAAATGTCCCGGAATATATTAAGGACAAATGCAGAACTCCGCCAACTCCGAGTGACCTCGAAACAGCAACCTTGAATTTAATCGCTGAATCCACAAACCAATACCGACGCTCACACTGCTGCTGCACTGAGCTTGTGTCAGAAACCCTGAACTCGGGTGTCACTGAGTGACGGCGGCGTTTGCGGCCAACGCCGCGCACGCGCATGGATGCGCGTCCGCCATCTTTATTGGGGGCAATATGCAAAAAGGCGCATGCGCAGTCATCGCTGACCCTGGATTACAAAATTCACGCTTTTCACAACCACTCCATCCGCAGCTCAGCACAAACCTCACAGACAGGGCTAGAAAGAGCAAATGGGACCCACTCTGTTCCCCCATTCTCACCCCACCACCCAATTAAAATGACATGGTGGCGCCTTTTTAAAAAATATATCAAAGGATGAAATGTCGAAAGTAATTTCTGGCGGGGGAGAGAAAGTGGGAGAGTCAGGGAAATGACCGCGGCCCCAGTGCCGGCCCGCCGCGAGGCTCAGGAAGCGCGGAATTGTTTGAAATTTCTGGCCAGCCATTCCATTAGTTCAGAAAGATGTGAAAGATATTTTCCGAGTGAAATATTTCCAGACCATGTCCCATATGATTCTCGTCAGCATGAAAATTCATCGCGGAAATAGCGAAAGATACACACATTTGATCAGGTCATGATTTACATCACTCACACCTTAAACATGAGGTCCCTGATGAAATCACGATGACTTGGAATTTCTCCGAAAATGTCAGCTGACCTCAGGGACTGGCAGAATTGCATTACCCACGTGATTGGCGAGGCGCAACCACAGGCCCAGCTGGCGAGTGGCGCAAACTGATATCACTCCTTCTGATCTTCACCAGAACAGAGTTAGATGTAACATTGTTTAGCAAACACATCGAGAGATGAAACAAACTTATTTATTCCAAAATTCATTCAATTCCGCTTTAATACAGGGTGGCTTTAATTCTTATTCCACATTCCATTCTGGGAATTGCAACGCTCTTTATTAAAATATGCTTTTTATGTCATTTCATGTGTTAATTCCTAAGAGCCCTTTAATGTTTGGAAGAACAATCAGAACCTTCAGCTGCCAAGTAAGAACGTGGTTTTCAGGGAGTTCCACCAGATTTCCGTTTAAAAGGATCACAAAAGACTCAAGCCTGCAATCTTCTGAGACCTTAATCAACACCGAAGTCAGATATAGTCATACTCATGGAATGATGCCTGACAGATCATGTCGCGGAGGTGGCGGCACAGTGTCAATGTCCATCACCAAAATTGGCTCGGAACGACCAGCACAGGGCGAGCTGGCCGAGTCCTAAAGGGCATTCATGTTGACACTCACAATACAAGTATAGTATATCTACAGGCCCCCATTTATCCACTCAACACGTTGCCCCTTAAAGTAACTCTAATAAATGGGTTGTAGGTTGATTCCCCTGGCTGGTGGGTCCAGAACCAGAGGGAACAGTGTCAGAATAAAGGCCAGGCAATTTTAGACTGAGGTGAGGCGCAATTTCTTCACTCAGAGGGAGGTGAATCTTTGAAATTCTCTACCCAGGAGGTCTGAAAGCCCGGATCTGTCACCTGGAGTTAATGCCTGTGCTCTGACAGATAAATTATACAATGTCGAGTTTCCTAGTATTTTCTGGCCACATTTTCTGCTGAAAGGTGACACTTTATTTGCTGGGCAGTTTAAGGACCCTCAATGAAACTCACTCATAAACATTCAAATGTGACAGTGTTTATTGCATGGGGCTTCCATTTATTCAGACACAGATCTGTGATAACAGTAGCTTGGGCTGGGATGTGATTCAGACCCACAGCTTTCTGATCTGAAGTTCGATGTATTCCTGTGTGACAAAAGAATTTGCTAACTTTTTCTGTGGAGTGTTGTTCAATGGCATCAAGGGCGGAGATGTGACACCGATCCCTCGGCCACAGTTTTGTTTTTTGCAGTGTCTAGTAAGGGAGAACCAGTTGCAGACATGGGCGTCAAAATATGTGAATATCTTTACCTTGTTTTCGGAGAAGGCACTAAAACATTCACCACCATCAGCAGCGCAGGATTTTACCAAATTCTGGATAAAATTGACTGTCCATCAAAGCTCCTCCGTCCTTTCATTACAACATGCACTGTACTGTATGGTTTGACCGCACCACTTCCAAAACCTTCAGGGTTAAGAATGGAGTGAAATGAAGAATGTGTTGTTTCCTTGCCCCACTTTGTTTAGTATTTAATTTTCTCATGATCCTGCCCTTTGCCTTCCCTGCAGATTTCCTGCATAACAGGTCAGATAGCAAACGGTTAAATTGTCACAGTTGAAAGTAAAGGCAAAGATACAGCAGGTCTTGATCAGAGAACTCCTCTATCTGATGATACCACACTCATCGCCAACAGGGATTCTCAGCTACAGAGATTCATGGATTGTCCTTCCCATGCCTGTAACTTGTTCTCCCCAGAATACTTACAGTAGAATGTATAATGTGAGGAATAAGTGTCCCGTGGTGCAGCACAGGAGTGTCACTGCTTCTCTGGGTTCGAGTCCCACTCTAGGACTTGATGGCCAAACAGGTTAATCATCAATCTGTAAATCATTCCAATACACCTATGGCTGGCAGGAAGAGAAGGAGAGTCTCCTGGTTGGCAAGGCTTGGTGCAGAGTTGTGCACCTCAGGTTCTTGCCACGAGCGCCCTGTTTCAGGGGGAAAACAAGCTAGCCATAGAAACAGATGTAAGCACTTGTTTTGTCTTCCTCAGACGCCACTGGACATGGTAAGAGAAACGAAGGAAGAACAAGTATAAAATGGGGATATCAAGTCAGATAATAATGCAGCATCAGGCCAATGGTTTCCGATGAAACAATTCATACATTACTTTCGGATGGCAGCTGTTCATCCATCTGCCATTCACACCATCATCAGACAAATCTTTCATTTCTTTACTTGTCTCTTTACCACTCCCTTTAGCCTTGCACCAGCAACTCACTTATAATTTAAACTTTCCTGCCCTCCCCGCTACTTTAGAAAGGATAAGACAGCAGGTTTTACCGGTTATTGTAATGAATGACGACCCACAATAAATTAATAATATGACAATGAATGAACAGCTAGCAATAAGTGACCACAAAATGTTAGTGGTAGACATTCAGTTCGAGTCTAAAGGTCACACACATATCACAGTTTTCACCTTAAGTAAGGCCGATAAGGACGGAATGAGTGGAAAACTGAACACGTTAAATCACAATCAGCTTGCTAAACAAGACAGGGAATAATTGAAGGCTCTCAAAGAAGTATTTAGTGCAATATGTAGCTAATACAAGCCCGAAACAAACGAATACAAATGAACCTTCACTTTAATAGTTCATGGTGATTTTTGGGGAAGGGATTCCATGTTTTTAACCAGGGATTAAGAAATCATGGTGATGTCTGTCCAAATAATTATTAACTGCGTCTTTGTGAAAATGTTGTCCCGTTTTGCTGACGTTCTTGTATTTCTGAATGGTACTTGTCATAGGGTGGATGCTGCTGTTCAAATAAACATGGTGACTTACTGTCAGATCGTATAGATCTAACATTATCTGACAAATATGTATAAACTGCACTATACTGTTTCCATCTAAGGGAATAACTTTTGCTTTTCAGATAATCCTCGAGTGCAGGAGAACAAAAGAAGGGCAGCTGCCTATGTCAGGTCTTTTGAAGAAAACGGTTGAGAGAAAGTTGAAAGCCTGAGCTGGTGTGTGTTTGCAGCATTTACAGTTTGTGTCCTTGCGTAAATAAAAACAATTTGAGATTGCAGATTGAAGTGTTGACCGGGTGTAATAAACTGATACAAATATTCTGTAAATAAAAGTGATTGAGTGTTGCATAAAATGCTACCTTTGGTGTTAATGGGAATACAAATAGTGGAGAATGGTTTTGATCTAGTGATCTCTGGGCTATAGGCCGATCACGACTCAGCTGCACCATTCTGCGAGATAAGGGCTCCAGCGTACATCCCACGAGTGTTTAGTAGTAGCTGGGCAATTTTTTTTAAGACAGTGAGTTGTGATGATTCAGAATGCGCTGTCTGATAGCCTAGAACTGAATGTCGGCCACTAAAACTTTGTGGTCACTTATTGCTAGATGTTCATTCATTGTCATATTATTAATAGATTTTGGGTCGTTATTCATTACAATATCTGGTATAACCTGCTGTCTTGTTGTTTTGAAAGTAGTGTAGAGGGCAGGAAAGTTTAAATGACAAGCGAGTTGGTGATTCAATGGTACATTTAAAAGGGAATTGGAATACAGAAATGACAATATTTTCAGTTGGATCTGAAACGATCAGAGGAATGGGACAGGGCCCACACTCTGAGTCGAGTGACCTCTGGGTGAGTTGTTGTTGAATGAAATGGCGGACAGAAATAACCAGAATGCTCAGCGGCTCGGAAAGCGGCCTCTCGCCACCAGAAAGGCCACACAGCGCAGGCGCAGGAAATTCCGCCCCCGGAGGTTTCTGTTTGCGTAGAGCATGCGCAGTGTGGCTCCTGGAAGCTGAGCCGGGGGTGACCGAGGGTCAGCGGCTCTCAGAGCCCGAATAGGAGCCGCCAGGATCGGCAGACGTGCGGCGAGGGACCTGGGCTGGCGGCGGGACCATGAAGCCGATGGTTGTTGCAGACTGAAGGTCAGTGAGATGAAACATTGAGCTCAACAATTTCAGACCGTAAACTCCGTTCTTCATTTTGTTTCCTTTGCTTGTTTCGTTTTATTTTTTCAGTTCGCAGCTCAGCTGCTCCAGGCACAGGTTTTGTTTCTTTGCTTCTTTTCTTGCCCCATCTCCATTCCCTTTGGCCCTGGAGACTAACTTTTCTGTCACTCAACCTCTCCTGTCTTCCACCCGGTCACAAACCTTCCTTGTGTCCTTGTCCCACACACCCCTGGTTTCGAACCTATTCCATCTCTCACTTTTCCCAGTCCTGGTGAAAGGTCACAGCTGAAACACTAACTCTGTTTTTCTCAGGACACAGATGCTGCCTAATCTGCTGAGTTTTCTTTTCCAACATTTTCTGTTTTAATTTAAGATTTCCATCACCTCTTCCGTATTCTGCTTTTTGATGAGCACAGAGCTGAACCCAGTCAGAGTCAACACCTTCAGAAGAGAGAGTGGAGAGATGGTGCCGGAGGGAGGGCTTTGGATTCCTGGGGCATTGGTACAGGTTCTGGGGAAGGTGGGATCTGTACAAACCAGACAGTCTACACCTGAATAGGACTAGGACGAGTGTCCTTTAAGGGAGATTTGCTAGTGTTGTTGGGGAGGGTTTTAACTAGGTTGGCGGAAGGATGGGAACCTGAAGGCAGATTCAGGTCGGACAAATTCAGAGCAGAAAGCGGGAGACAGCAAATTAGCGAGTGACTCTGAAAGACAGAAGAAGCAAAGGTTAAATGCAACGGATTTGGCAAAGTTAAAAGGTATTTATTTAAATGCAAGGAATTTAGCAAAAAAGCAAATGAGCTGAGGGAAAAGATAGTCACGTGGCAGCATGATATCATTGCTATAATGGAGACTTGACTTAAAGAGGGCCAAAAATGTCAGCTCAACATCCCTGGACATAGAGTTTTCAGGCAGGGTAGAGAGGGGCCTAAAAGAATGTGGTGGGGTAGCATTACTGATTAAATAATCAATTACTTCTGTGTGGAGGGATGAAATATAAAATGATTTATCAAATCGTGCTTGCACACGAGCAGGGGAGAGACCTCATCCTGAGTGAGGCACAGCCAGAGTGAGTGTGGGTATTGGCAATTTGGTGCACAGTGGGAATTCGGTGCAGAGGGGAAGAGGTGTTCTTGCATTTTTTCTTTGCTATCCAACTTCTTAAATCTTCAGAGAGTGGTCTTGCTCTGCTGCAGCAGTAGAGGCTACAAGGGAGAGAAATGACTGGTAAGTAGTGGGTAAGGTCGGGTAAGTATTTACTACTTTTATCGCTTATAGTTTAAGGTCTTTTTGTGGATTATAGTTTGTATATTCTGTAGTAACGAGGATCAGGAAAGAAGGGCCCTAGAGTAATTGATTTAAAAGGCTTAATTTAAAGGGATGGCAGGAGATCTCAAAGTCATGGTGTGCTCCTCGTGCTCCCTGTGGGAAGCCGGGAACGTTTCTAGTACCCGGGACCAGCATGTGTGCAGGAAGTGCATCCAACTGCAGCTCCTGGAAGCTCGGGTTTCAGAGCTGGAATGGTGGTTGGGGACACTGTGGAGCATCTGCGAGTCTGAGAGCATCGTGGATAGCACGTTTAGAGAGGGGGTCACACCGCAGCTGAAGGGACTTGAGGAAGGAAGGAAATGGTTGACCACCAGACAGTCCAAGAGAAACAGGTAGTTCAGGAGTCCCCTGGGGTCTCGATTGCAAATTGGTTGGAAGCTGATGAGGGCACTGGTTCCTCCAGGGAGTGCAGACAGAGCTAAGTTTCTGGCACCACAAGCAGCCTGCCTGTAGAGGAGGGGAGGAAGAACAAAAGTAACAGGGGATACTATTGTCAAGGGAACAGATAGGCACTACCGTGGCCGTCAACGTGACTCCAGGATGGTGTGTTGCCTCCCTGGTGCCAGGATCCGGGATGTCACTGAATGGCTGCAGGGTGTCCTGAAGGGGGAGGGTGATAAGGCAGAGGTCATGGTACATGTTGGTACCAGTGACATAGATAGAACGAGGGATATGAGGGCTTACATCAAGAATTCAGAGAGTTAGGCAGTAGACTGAAAAGCAGGACCTTTCGGGTTGTAATCTCTGGATTACTTCCAGTGCCACGTGCTAGCAAGCACAGAAATAGGAGAATAACGCAGATGAATATGTGGCTTAAGAGTTAGTGCAGGAGGGAGGGTTTTAGAATCCTGGATCATTGGGACTGTTTCTGGGGAAGGTGGGACCTGTACAAGTGGGATAGTCTACATCTGAACCTGAGCAGGACTAACATCCTTGTGGGCGGGTTTGCTAGTGCTGTTGGGAGGAGCTTGAACTAATTCGGCAGGGGGAGGGGACACAGAACGTTAGCAGAATAGGGACACATCATAATACAGTAAAACAATCAAGTCAGAGGGAATACAGCTGCATTAAGTTTCAGTGGAGTAAGGCAAGGCTGGATGGCCTATACTTTAATGCCAGGAGTGTTATATGTGAAACGGATGAGTTAAGGGTGAGGATTGACACATGGAATGGTGATATAACAGCCATCACGGAGACGTGGTTGAGAGAGGGGCAGGATTTGCAGCTCAACATTTCGGGATATCGAATCTTCAGGCAAGACAGGGAGGGGGTAAAAGAGGGGGAGGCATTGCATTATTAGTTAAGGAGTCAGTTAATGCAGTAAGGAGAGAGGATAACTTGGAGGGGACATCAAATGAAGCTTTATGGGCAGAGCTTAGGAATAAAAAAGGGGCAGCCACATTGTTAGGTGTGTATTATAAACCCCCAGATAGTCAGCGGGAAATTGAGGAGCAAATATGTGCACAATTTGCAGAGATGTGTAAAAACAATAACAATAGGATATTTATATTAGGTGATTTCAACTTTCCCAACATTAATTGGGATAGACATAGTGTTAAGTGGAGGGATTTCTTGAAATGTGCACAGGAGAACTTTTTAGGTCAATTTGTAGAGGGTCCAACAAGGGACGGTGCATTGCTGGACCAAATTCTGGGGAATGAAGCCGGACAGGTGGCTGAGGTGGTAGTTGGGGAGCATTTTAGTGATAACGATCACAACATGGTACAATTTAAGCTTGTTATGGACAAAAAAATAGACAAGTTGCAAAAACAAAATGTTTTGGATTGGGGTAGACTGCATTTTAGTAAAATAAGGTGGGTCTGACCAAGGTAGACTGGAACTTGTGGGGAAATCTACAGCGGAACAGTGGGGGGCGTTGAAAAAGGAAATTGGGAGGTTACAGGCTCAACATGTTCCCTCTAGGGTGACAGGAAGGAGTAACAAGCCCAGAGAACCATGGATGACCAGAGATATTCAGGATACGATGAGAAGGAAAAGAGAGGCTTTTAGCAGGTACAAGGGGAGCAAATCAGCAGAGGCATTAGTGGAGTACATAAAGTGCAGGGTGGAGCTTAAGAAAGCAATTAGCACAGCAAAGGGGGATATGAGAACGCTCTGGCTAGTTAAAGTAGGGAAAATCCCAAGATATTCTATAAGTATATCAATGGGAAGAGGATAACCAGGGAAAGAGTAGGGCCTATTAGGGACCAAGGGGGAAATCTATGGATGGAGCCAGAGAAGATCGGTAGAGTGTTGAACGAATTCTTGACATCCGTCTTCACCCAAGAGAATGAGGATGAAGGTATGGAACTCAGGGAGAGGGACTGCGAGGTTCTTGAGCAAGTTGATATAGGGAGTGACAAGGTATTGGAGGTGTCGGCAGGCTTAAAAGTGGACAAATTTCCAGGTCTGGATGATTTGTGTCCCAAACTGCTGAGGGAGGCAAGGGAGGAGATCGCAGGGACTCTGACCCAAATTTTCAATTCCACTCTGGCCACAGGGGAGGTGCCAGAGGACTGGAGAACAGCTAATCTGGTTCCGCTACTTAAGAAGGGTTGTAGAGATAAGCCAGGGAACTGCAGGCCAGTGAGTCTCACGTCAGTAGTAGGGAAAATATTGGACAAAATTCTGAAGGAGAGAATCTATCTCCACTTGGAGAGGCAAGGTTTGATCAGGGATAGTCAGCATGGCTTTGTCAGAGGGAGGTCATGCCTAACAAATTTGATTGAATTTTTTGAGGAGGTGACCAGGTGTGTAGATGAGGGTAGTGCAGGTGATGTAGTTTATATGGATTTCAGCAAAGCCTTTGACAAGGTCCCACATGGGAGACTTATAAAGAAGGCAAATGCACATGGGATACAGGGTAATTTGATGAGGTGGGTTCAAAATTGGCTTAGTTGTAGGAGGCAGAGGGTGATGACAGAAGGCTGCTTTAGTGACTGGAAGCCAGTGTTCAGTGGCGTACCACAGTGATCTGTGCTGGGTCCCCTATTATTCATCATTTATATAAACGATATAGATGACAATGTGGGGGATAGGATTAGTAAGTTTGTGGATGACACAAAGATTGGCCGGATGGTTAACAGTGAGGTTGAGTGTCTTGGGCTAGAGGAAGATATGGACGGGATGGTCAAATAGGCAGATAAGTGGCAGATGGAATTTCACCCTGAAAAGTGTGAGGTGATACACTTTGGAAGGAGTAATTTGACAAGGAAGCATTCAATGAATGGCATGACACGAGGATGTTCTGAGGAACAAAGGGACCATGGCGTGTGTGTCCATAGATCTCTGAAGGCGGAGGGGTATGTTAATGGGGTGGTGAAAAAGGCATTTGGGACACTTGCCTTTATCAATCGAGGCATAGATTACAAAAGTAGGGAGGTCATGTTGGAGTTGTATACAACCTTGGTGAGGCCACAGCTGGAATACTGTGTGCAGTTCTGGTCACCACATTATAGGAAGGATGTGATTGCATTGGAGGGGGAGCAGAGGAAATTCACCAGGATGTTGCCTGGGATGAAACATTTAAGTTATGAAGAGAGGTAGGATAGAGTTGGGTTGTTTTCGTTGGAGCAGAGAAGACTGAGGGGCGACCTGATCGAGGTGTGCAAGTTTATGAGGGGCATGGACAGGGTGGATCGGGAGCAGCTGCTCCCCTTTGTTGAGGGATCAGTCATGAGGGGACACAAGTTCAAGGTGAGGGGCAGGAGTTTAGGGGCGATGTGAGGATTAACTTTTTTACCCAGAGGGTGGTGACGGTTTGGAATGCATTGACTGGGAGGGTGGTGGAGGCGGGTTGCCTCTCATCCTTTAAAAAGTACCTGGATGAGCAGTTGGCACATCATAACATTCAAGGCTATGGGGCAGGTGCTGGTAAATGGGATTAGGTAGGTAGGTCAGGTGTTTCTCACATGTCGGTGCAGACTCGATTGGATGAAGGGCCTCTTCTGCACTGTGTGATTCTGTGAAATCATGCTATATGTATTAAGCTCAGAAATATGAAAGGGGGCAGCCACACTACGGGGAATGTACTATAGATCCCCAAATAGTGAGATGGAGCTAGAAGAGCAAATATGTAGGAAAATTTCTGAGTGCAAAAACAGGAAGGTAATAATAGTTGGGGACTTCAACTACCCGAATATCAATTAGGATACAAACAGTGTAATAGGCACAGAGGACATAAAATTCTTCAACTGCATTGAATAGAACATTTTTAGTCGGCATGTAACAAGACCAGTGAAAGGGAGTGAAATTCTAGATTTAGCCAGAGGAAATGAAGCTCGGCAAGTGGATGAAGTCGCAGTGATTGACCATTTTGGCCATAGTGACCATATTACAGTTAGATTTAGCATAATTATGGAAAAGGATGAAGATAGCACAGGAGTAAAAGTTCTAAATTGGGGAAAGACACATTTTATGAAGCTGAGAGGTGTTCTGGAGAGTGTGGACTAGTTACAGATCTTAATGAGCAAGAGAATAACTAAGGAAAGGGTAGGGCCTATCAGAGATGTATACGGTAACTTGTGCGTTGATGCTGAAGATGTAGGCTGGATTCTTAATGAGTACTTTGTCTCTGTCCTCACTAAGGAGAGGGATGTTCTGGAGGGTTTGACATCCTTGAAGTTCGATAAATAACCAGGGCCAGATGGGTTGTATCCCAGGCTGTTAAAGGAAGCCAGGACGGAAATAGCGAATGCTCTGAGGACAGTTTTCCATTTCTCCCAAGATATATTCGAGGTACCAGAGGATTGGAGGTCTGTGAACATTGCACTGTTATTTAAAAAGGGCGCAAGGGATAGTCCAAATGATTATAGGCCAGTCAGCCTGACTTCAGTGGTGGGAAAATTATTAGAATCAATCCTGAGAGACAGGATAAACCCTCGCTTAGAAAGGAATGGATTAATCAGAGAGGGTCAGCATGCTTTTGTTAGGAGAAGGTCGTGTCTTACTAACTTAATCAATGCTTTTGAGGAAGTAACAAGGAAGACTGTGGGTAAAGGAAGCATATCGAATGCTTTCTTTTATTGGATGAGGCATTGAATATAAAAGCAGGCATGTAATGCTGGAATTGTATAAAATACTGGTTAGGCCACAGCTGGCATTTTGTGTACAATTCTGGTCACCACATTACAGGAAGTATACAATTCCTCCAGAGAGCGCACAGAGGAGACACAAGAATATTGCCAGGACTTGAGAATTGCAGCTATGAGGAAAGATTGGATAGACTGGGGTTGTTTTCCTGAGGAGGCTGAGGATGACCTGATTGAGGTGTACAAGATTGAGGAGTTTTTTGTATATTAATTCATGGGATATGAGGTTTGCTGGCTGGGCCAGCATTTGTTGCCCATCCTCATTTGCCCTTGAGAAGGTGGTGGTGAGCTGCCTTCTTGAACCACTGCCATCCATGTGGTGTATGTAGGCCCACAGTGCTGTTAGGAAGGGAGTTCCAGGATTTTGACCCAGCGACAGTGAAGGAGTCTAGACAGAGTAGACAGGGATGCTCGGTTTCCCCAAGCAGAGAGGCTAATTACAAGGGGACACAGATTTAAGGTGATTGGTTGAAGGATTGGAGGGGACATGAGGAAAGATTTCTTCACCCAGAGGGTGGTGGATGTTTGGAATTTGCTGCCTGGTTTGGTGGTGGAGGCAGAAGCCCTCAGCTCATTTTAAAGGTGCCTGGATCTGCGCCTAAAGTGCTGTAACCTGCAAGGATACAGGCCGGGTGCTGGAAGGTGGGATTAGAATGGGCAGCGAGTTTTTCTTTTTTTTCTTTTCGCCCAGCCCAGGCACTAAAGGCTGAGTGGCTTCTTTCTGTGGTGTAACTTTCCTATGGTTCTATTGTTCTATGGAGTCAATACCTTCAGGAGAGGATAGTGGAACCAGTGAGTGTAGAACTGAACCCAGCCAGAGTCAGCACCTTCAGGGGAGGAGAGAAAAGTCGATGAAAAGGAAAATAGCTGGAGTTGGTGCGATGGGTTTGGATTTCTGCGCTGGGAGGAGGAAGTGTGTGTGGGACATGGTTTTACAGCTTTGGGGGAACAAGAGAGGAAAGAATGTTGCAGAGAAATTAAATTGTTCTGAATTTCTATCCTGTACTTAATGATTTTTAAACTCCTTTTACAGGGTAGAAAGGGAGCATCTGCAGACAGAACACTCATTCCTCGGAACCTGAATATGATAGGTCTTTGAATGTGGAATGAGAAATATTTGTCTGTTCTCTCTGTGGGAAAAGATTTCATACATCAGTGAGACTGGAAAAGCACCGAGACACACACACCCCCCCCGAGTGAGAGTGTTCCAGTGCACTGACTGTGGAAGGAGCTTTAACCAGTTATACAACTTGAAAAAGGATCTCACAATTCACAGTGGGGAGAAACCATACACACGTGTGCATGGACAAGGCTTCATTTGAATGTCCGACCTGGAGAGACACAAGGGCTCCTGCACTGCGGAGAAACCGTGGAAATGTGGGGACTGTGGGAAGGGATTCAGATCTCCATCCCTACTGGAAACTCATCGACGCATTCACACTGGGGAGAGACCGTTCATCTGCTCCGAGTGTGGGAAGGGATTCACTCACTCATCTGCCCTGCTGAAACACCAGCGAAGTCACACTCTGGAACGGCCTTACACCTGTTTCCTGTGTCAGAAAGGATTCACAACGACATCCAATCTGTCCGCACACCAGCGAGTTCACACTGGGGAGAGGCCGTTCACCTGCTCAGTGTGTCAGAAAGGTTTCAAAACTACATCCAACCTATTGACACACCAGCGAGTTCACACTGGGGAGAGGCCGTTCACATGCTCCAGGTGTGGGAAGGGATTCACTCAGTCATCCCAGCTCACTAAACATCAACTTGTCCACACTGACCAGAGACCGTTTCAGTGCCCTGTGTGTGAGAAGAGCTTTAAAAGCACAAAGCAGCTGCTGGAACACCAACACACTCACAGTGGGGAGAGGCCATTCCCCTGCTCCGTGTGTGGGAAAGCATTTCCTCGGTTATTCCATCTGCAGCAACACCAAGTAGTTCACACTGAGCAGAGGCCTTTTCAATTCCCTGACTGTTAGAAGAGCTTTAAAAGCAGCAATAATCTGCGGAAGCACCAACGCACTCACTCAGGTGAGAGGCCGTTCACCTGCTCTGTGTGTGAGAAGACATTTAATTGTTCATCCAACCTATTGACACACCAGCGAATTCACACTGGGGAGAGGCCATTCATCTGCTCTGTGTGTGGGAAAGGATTCACTCGGCCATCGAACCTCACTGAACATCAACTAGTTCACACTGAGCAGAGACCTTTTCAATGTCCGGACTGTGAGAAGAGCTTTAAAAGCAGCAATGATCTGCGGAAGCACCAACGCACTCACTCTGGGCAGAGGCCGTTCCCCTGCTCTGTGTGTGGGAAGGGATTCACTCGGTCATCCAATCTGCTGCAACATCAGCGAGTTCACATGTGACTGCAGGGGTTGGATTCTGCTGTCAATGCTGCTGTTAATCACATCCATAACTGAACCATGTTCATTCTGACAGTCAGATATTTTGAGATTGATTCAATAATTAATCTAGTTTTAAATACATTATGTTGAGTCCTTAATTTCTCCAAGTTCATGGAGACTAATTGATGTCCCGTTAATGACTGTTCTATATTTGGGTCTTTTCCCCTTTACAACTTGATTATTTCAGTTATCATCCTTTCAATTACTCTCAGGGACAAGTCTCAGCTCCCCGTACCTTCCAGAGTGCCTGTCCTAGCCTTGGTATTCAGGAAAGGTATCAGTAACATTCCCGGGAGCACTAAACACAAAATCCAGTCTGTTAATCACTTTCAGCTACTGGACATAGTGTGTGTCCTACTGCATCTCTCTCACCTTCGATGTGTGAATAAAGCATCACACCTATAAACCTGGTTTCAATTTAATTTAATTCAATTTAATTCAAGCTACTGCCATTATAAATCTGTAGCAATTTATTTCAATCATTTCATGTTTAATATTGATTTGGGATTTATTTTGTGGCAATCCTTAGATGTCTGGATCAATCAGTATTTCTGTTGCAAACGATTCAGCGTTTTCCGAACACTTGGAATAAGGTGATGGTGATATCACAAAAAGAGATCAGAGGAGCTTGAAGTCAGCACCTGACTCACACCAGGTTGAGTCTGATTTCCTTCCACTCTGATTAATGTTGTTCTTAATTGCCATCAGCTTCACGGACCCAGATTGGAAATGACTGGAGGCATTACAAACATAGCAGCTTATAAATTAGGAGCAGGAATCGGCCATTCGGCCCCTCCAGCCTGCTTCCCCCATTCAATAAGATCATGGCAGATGTTCTTCTGGCCTCAACTCCCACTTTCCTCCCTGCCTCCTATACCCTTTAACTCCTTTTTCAATCAAGAATCTATCTAACTTTGCCTTAAAATGTTCAATGGCTCTGCCTCCAGCTTAACTCCAGGGAGAGACAGAGAAAGGCATCTAAAAACAGGACAGGTCTGCTGTAAAATAACCAGGCATTTAAAAGTGCTGTGCCTTCAGAACAGAAGAACCTTCTCTGATCCCTGTAAACCTGATTCCAGCTACTAAGCTCACATGTTTATGTAACCTCCGGCAATTCCACTGTGGAAGCCATTGCAGCTGCCAAGACAATTCTATAACTTAAAAACCTTCATTTCAGACAGCACAACATCTTGACTTCAAAATATATCAGGCCTGCACTGAGTATGGACTAAAATGATCCAATTTTATAAGTACTGTTCTATCTTCATTTGTATCTCATCCACATGTGTATGTGTTAGCAACTTTATCTATTCTTCAGTAAATTCCAGAGCAATAGAGTAAAATAAACTAATCATTTATTTTTTTAAGGAAAAAGGCTTTTTCGCTGGCTTATTTACAGTTGAATTTCTCACTCCATGGGTAAGGAAATATACACAACATACAAATATATTGTTCATGGGCAACTTCAGGGAAACACCTTTAAAGCATCCGTGACATTATTAATAAAATCCATAGACATTCCACTGTCAACTACTTTAGTAACCTCTCCCAAAAATCAATCCTATTCATCAGGAATGACCTCCCCTTTACAAATCCATGTTGGCTTTCTCTGAACAGCTGAAAAACTTCGAGGCGTTCAGACTCCCTATTCTTCATAGTGACTTCTCGGAATTTCCTGACAACAGGGCTTAGTCGAACTGGCCGACAATTCCCTGGTTTCCCTCTGACACCTTTCTTAAATGATGGAATGACAGGCAATATTTTCCAATCTGAGGGAATGGTCCCCAAGTGGAGAGAAGTTTGAACACTTCTGTTCTCAACTCCTTCCTTTAATTCCCTGCAATGAAACAATCTCCTCTTGGAGTTTTGTCACTCGTTAGTGCCATTAGTTTCTTCTTTACTATTATCTTGCTTATGTGAACTTTGTTGAGTCCTTCTTCCTGATTCAGTAATAGATTCCTTGGAATACCTGAAATGCTGACCTCTTCCTCTATTGCAAATACTGAAACAATGTCTGAAACTTCCTTATTTTCATTGACAACAGCACCGCTAACAGTTTTCAATTGGCCCACATGCTCTGATCATTCTCCTTCTCCTAATATAATTGTAAAAGTTTGTGTTGATTTTGAAATCTATTACATTTTTATTGTACTGCGTTTTAGGAGTTTGTTATCTGCTTTGTTCCCATTTCCTGCTCTTTGTATCTTTCCAATTCACCAGGATCTCTCCTTTCTTTGTAGTTAGGTATGCAGAGTTTCATGTTGTTTCTTGCCTCCTTCCTTGTCCATTAGGCAAATAGATCTCTCAAAGGTTAATGGTAGAAGCTGGCTCTGCACCATGTTAAACTATTTGAGAACAGTTCCTCCTCACCATTTGTCTTTTTCCTCATGAACAAATTTGCCCAGTTTACTGTGGACAATCTCTGTCTCATTCCCATTGAATTCAGCCTCACTGAAAATGAGAAACTTTCTAGCTGTTTCATGCTTCTTCCTTTCAAGCATTGAGTTGAACTCAATCATATTATCACCACTGGCTAAGTGCTCATGCACTCTCATGGTGAGGTGGTGGAATAGTGGTAATGTCACTGGGCTAGTAATCCAGAGACCCAGTCTAATTCCCTGGGGGCATGGGTTCATATCCCCCATGGCAGCTGGTGGAATTTAAATTCATTTAATTAAATCGGGATTTTTAATAAGTAGAGTGACCATGAATCGATTGTTGTAAAAACCCATCTGGTTCACTCATACCCATTAGGGAAGGAAATTTGCCGGGCCTGGCCTGGCCTACACCTGACTGCAGACCAACAGCGATGTTGTTGACTCCCAGCAAGCCACTCAGTTGATCAAACTGTTAAAAAGCAGAAAAAGGAATGAAACTGGATGGACCACCCGGCATCGAACCTAAGTACCGGAAATTATACCCAGCCTAAACCCTCCAAAGGCCTCCTTACTAACGTCTGGGGGCTTGTGCCAAAGTTGGGAGAGATGTCCCACAGACTAGTCAAGGCACAGCCTGATATTGTCATGCTCATGGAATTATACATTACAGACAATGTCCCAGACACCGTCATCACCATCCCTGGGTATGTCCTGTCACCAGTGGTGGTGCCTCTGTGCTATACAGGTGGTAGGGAGTTGCCCTGGGAGTCCTTAACTTTGACTCGGGAGCCCATGAAGTCTCTTGGCATCAGGCAAAACATGGGCAAGCAAACCATCTGATGGTTACCACTTGTGGAACCTGGCACCCTCACCACCACTCCACAACAACCCCATCCCCTCAGCTGATGACTCAGTACTCCTCCATGTTGAACACCATTTGGAGGAAGAATGCAACTGTGCTAAATGGGCTAGATTTTGAACAGATATAGCACCTCAAAACTGGGCTGAGGGGTAGTGGGCGATTAGTAGCAGCAGTATTGTACTCAACCACAAACCATCACCTCATGGCTTGGCACAGCCTCCACCATACCATTATCATCAAGTTAGGGGATCAATGCTGGAACAATGAAGAGTGCAGGGGGGCCATGCCCAGAGCAGCGTCAGGCATACCTAAAAATGACGTGTTAATCTGGTGAAGCTGTAATACAGGACTACTTGCATGCCCAGCAGCATTAGCAGCAAGTGAGAGAGCTAAGCGATCCCACAACCAATGGATCAGCTGTAAGCTCTGCAGTCCTGACACGTCGATGCATGAATGCTGGCTGGCAAATAAAAAACTCTCAGGAGGAGCCGGTTCCACAAATATCCCCATCGCCAATGATGGGGGAACCCAGCACGAGTGCGAAAATAAAGCTGAAGCATTTGCAACAGCCAGAAGTTCCTGGTGGATGATTTATCTCAGCCTCCTCCTATGATCCTCAGCATCGCAGAAGCCAATCTTCAGCCAATCTGATTCACTCCAGGTGATATCAATAAACAGCTGAAGGCACTAGATACTGCAAAGTCTATTGGCCCTGACAACACACCGGCAATAGCACTGAAGGCTTGTGCTCCAGAATTGGCTGCACCCTTAGCCAAACTGTTCCAGTAATAACAAGGCTTTGTCTCCCAGTGTGATGTCCGGTCGAGGCAAAAGCGGTAAAGGTCTTGGCAAAGGTGGTGCTAAAAGGCACTGGAAAGTCCTCCGAGATAATATCCAGGGAATCACTAAACCCACCATTCATCACCTCACTCAATGTGAAGGTGTTGAACACATCTCCAGCCTCATATATGAGAAAACTCACAGGGTTGTCAAGGTCTCCTTGGAAAATATCATCTGGGACTTGGGCACCTACAAAGAACATGCTAAACACAAGACACTTCCAACTACATCACTGGCATCTACCCAGCTGTGTAGAAAATTGCCCAGGTTATGTCCTGGTCCAGAAAAAGCAGGAAAAATCCAATCCGGCCAATTATCACCCCCTCAGTCTATTCTCGATCATCAGTAAAGAGATGGAAGGGGTCATGGGCAGTGCTATCAAGTGGCACTTGCACGGCATTAATCTGTTCAGTTTGGGTTCTGCTAGGGTGTCTCAGCTCCTGACCTCATTACAACATTGGTCCAAACATGGACAAAGAGCTGAACGCCAGGGGTGAGGTGACAGTGACTGCACTTGACACCAAGGCTACAGTTGATCGAATGTGACATCAAGGAGCCCTATCACAACTGATGCCAATGGGAATCAAGGTAAAAAAACTGTCCACTGTTTGATCCCATACCCAGCATAAAAGAAGATGGTTGTGGTTGTCGGAGAACATCTCATCCCCAGGACATTGTTGCTGCAGTTCCACAGGATAGTGTTCTAGGCCCAACCATCTTCAGCTGCTTCATCAACGACAAATGACCTTCCCTCTATGATAAGGTCAGAAGTGGGATATTCGCTGCTGATTTCACAATGTTCAGCACCATTCCTGACTCCTCAGACACCTAAACAGTCCATGTCCACACGCAGCAAGGCTTGGGCAAGATTCAGGCTTGGGCTGACAAGTGGCAAGTGACATTCACACCACACAAGTGCCAGACAATGGCCATCTCCAACAAGAGAGAATCTAACCATCTCCCCATGACAGTCAATGACATTACGCTTGCTGAATTGCTGACTATCAACATCCTGGGGGGGTTATCATTGACTAGAAACTGAATTGGACGAGCCACATAAATAATATGGTGACAAGTGCAAGTCAAAGACTTGGAATTCTGTGGCGGGTAACTCACCTCCTGACTCCCCAAAGCCTGTCCACCATCGACAAGGCACAAGTCAGCTGTGTGATGAAATACTCTCCACTTTCCTGGATGAGTGCAGCTGCATCAACATTCAAAAAGCTCGACATAATCCAAAACAAAGCCCACTTGATTGGCACTCCATCCACCGCTTTCAACATTCACTTTCTCCGCCACCATCCCCAGTGGCAGCAGTGTACCATCTACAAGATTCTCCGCAGAAACACCCAAAAGGCTCTTTCACCAGCAACTTAAAAACCCACCAACTCTACCACCGAGAAGGACAGGAGCAGCAAGTTCATGGTAACACCACAACCTGCAAGTTCCCCTCCAAACCACACACCATCTTCACTTGGAATTATATCACTGTTCCTTCACCGTCGCTGGGTCAAAATCCATATACTCCCTTCCTAGGAGCACTGTGCGTGTACCTACACCATATAGGCTGCAGCAGTTCATGAAGGTAGCACACCATCACCTTCTCAAGGGCAATTAGATAGGGACAACAAATGATGGTCTAGCCGGCGATACCCACATCCTATGAATGTGGGTATCGAAGAAGCCCTTTAGGCTGTTGCCTAAGTCTGGTCCATTCATCATTGTTAGATCTAATATAATCACCCACTCTTGCTGTTTCTCTGACAGGAATCTATCCCAGACACACTACAGGAACTCCCTACATTTCTGACAAGTGTTGTTATTCTTATCCCAATATACATGGAAGTTAAAATCCCCCAATGAAACCATTCTTCCTTTGCTACATGCTTGTCTAATCTCAGCATGTATACAAACTGCCACTTCCAGGCTACTACCAGGAGACATATACACAACTTCAACTGAAGTGTTAAAAATGTTCCATTTCTTAATTCAATCCATAAAGCTTCCACTCCTTGCTGATCTCAGCACATATCCTCTCTTATGGTGGAACTAATTTCATCCGTAACAGTTAAGGTTACTCTTTTCCCTCTACCATTTTCCCTATCTCCCTGTAGACCTAATTATCTGGCATATTTAGTTCCCAGTCCTGATGGTCATGGAACCTGGTCTCTATAGAGGCAACCACATCATATCCTTCAAGTTGTATCTGTGTCTGCAATTCATTCAGTTTGTTCCTCAGACTCTGTGCGTTTGTATAAAGAATGTTTGTTTGAGCCATTAGCCCCATCCTGTCCTTCTGCTCGAACGTTTTATCGACACATTTCCTATCCAACTTCGTGTGATATATCTGCCCGCTAAAGCTGGCTGGTGAGTCCAAAACTAGGACACACACTCACACAATAAGTTTCAGACACTTTGGACATTTTTTTCACTCCAAGTATTTTGGATCTTTGGAATTGTCTACCCCAGAGAGCTAGGGGTGCTCAGCTACTGTCTGTGTTCAAACTGAAATCAATAAGATGTTTCGATAATAAGAGACCTGGAGATAGAGTGGGGAGGTGCACTTCATTGAGTTAAGGTAATGGATCCACTGTACTGTATTCAATGGGGGAACAGCAGGGAAGGGCTGAGTGGCTGACCGCTGCTCCGATTTCCAATGTTTTTATGCTCATCTCTCTGCAATGTGCTTTGTTCTGGGCATTTCGAAAACTTGTTTTCCTTTTCTTTGACAACCGTCTCTGTAACTGAAGCTGTTTGGTCAACTTGCAAATTGACCTTAAATATTTGAATAATTGGCAAGCCATTGCTGCTGATGTGCTGGGTGTATTTCCATATAGCTCACAAACCACTCAGGGGAGGCCTAATCACAGCCTTGTTAAAGAACATGAAAAAGGCCATTTAGCAAATTAATGGAAGGGCATTAGAGGAAAATAGCTAAACAAAGTTATGAAATGAATAAAATTTATAGGTGATTAATCATGTGAGATTGAAACTACAGAAAATAATCTGGGAGGAAAGGGGAAAAGGGAATGGAATATTTACAGTGTGTTCAGGACTTACCCAGTAGATAGGAAGTCCAGCAAGGCAGTGGTGATGGGTCTGGTCATTGAGGAATAAACCAGAGCAGATATGAGAATTCAGCTCAGTTCAAATCAATCATCGAACAGAACAACCAGGTTTGAGTAAACGATTGAGAAAAATGTAAAGAAGAAAAGCCAAAAATAGTAAATTACAATAAAATAGTTCCGGAGGGTTGGGAATATAACTTATGAAGATAAACCTGAACAGAATATTGATGAACAAAGAGATAGAACAGCAGTGATCAAACAACAACAGGAGAAATACATTCTGCTAGAACAGGAACCCAGTGAAATTCCCTGGATAAATAAAGGGATCAGGGCAAAACTGAAATTAAAGTAAAAGGCCTGTGCTGAAGGACGTTGAGAATAAAGGAGAGGATGATAAATGGACAAATCAAGAGGCTAGACAGCTGGTCAAAGAGATGTTCCAGGATTAAGTTATGAAGGAATATAAAAGCAAATAGGAAAATATCCGATGGACACAGAAACAACGAAGGGCAAATGAGAATATGGAAAGAGTCTCAGAAGGATGCACAAGAAAAAAGCTCAGGTAATGACAGAGTTTAGGGAGAAATATTGGATTGCTACTTGGCCTCAGTTTTTAACCAGGTAAACTGACCACGTGGATTAATGTCATTCCAAGTAGATTTCAAGACATCTAACAAAGAAAGGAGGGGAGAGCAGTGAAACATGGAAATGGTAAATCGTTGGAACTGGATGAATTACATCCATGTATGCTAAAACACAGAAGGAAGATCCCCCGGGAGTGATGCATTCAGATCTGGACCCCACACCTCAAGGTGCTTAGGATGGGGTGCAGGACACACTTTCTCCAGACTAATACTGAAGCTCAAAGGATTAAACAATGAGAATTGATTGTGTAGATTAGTCTTGTACTCACTTTAACTAGAACAGATTAAGAGATGATATTTGGAAATGTTTGAGCTGATTATAGGATTAAATAGGATAGAGAGAAACTAATTCTTCAGGTGGGTGAATCCTGAAGACTGTATTCCCCAAACATTAGAGCGAGGCCCCTCATCTCTACTGCTGCTGTATCTCCCTTTCTGATTGTTTCAGTCCCAATTTATTCTATCACTATTTCTGCACCTCTCGCTCTCCCCTTTCTCTATAGCCATCTCACTTCCTCGGTCTCTCCCCCTTCTCTCTGCTTCGATTATCATTTTCTCCTCTCTTCCACGTTCTCCATCTTATGCCTTCTCTGCCACTATCTCCTTTCTCCCTCCTGTCTTTCCATACCTCATTCACTGTGTCTCATTCTATCTTCTCTTGCTAAGAATCTATCTTCCTCTCTCTCAGTTACATTTATTTTCTCCTTCACACTCTGTAATCCTCTGTCTTCGCTCTGTCATGTTTTATTTCACTCTGTTCCTTCCCCCACCCCCTCTCTCTGTCACTCTCTCTCTCTTCCCATATCTACCTTATAAATTGTCAAAATTGCTCATGCATCTGGTCAGTTTCCACATGAACCCACCCTGTGCTCCAAGCACATTATATGTGATGAGCTCAGCTTCTCCATTCCCTGTTTTTAATGAGTTGGCCTGGATGTTCCAGGCTCCGTCAGTGGCTTCAAGAACTGCAACATTTTGCTAAAATCCAGAGGAACATTTGCTTTTGATTCCAATGTTTGCTGCACCTTCTGCCTCCCCATCTCCTAGGTTGAATTCATGACATCATCACTAGGCGATATAGCCACCAGCTGATGTACATGTGCTGCCTGGGGAATGTAAAACCGCAGGACACAGTCTTATATTGTTGGTCAGCCATTATGGACTAAGATTAAGATAAATTTCTTCACTGAAAAGGTTGTGAATCTTTGACATTTCATATCCCAGGAATTGAGTATATTCAAGAGATAATTTGACAGATGTTTGGATACCAAGGTGATAAAGGGATATGGGGGTAGGTCAGGTAGGTGGAGATAAGGTAAAATGTTGGCCATTATCATACTGAGTGGCAGCACCAACTCTGGAGTAGCCTACTCCTGCTCTGATTTCTGATGTTTTCTTCATGTCCACATGCCTGTGATGTGTTCTGCTTGGTATGTCTGATTAACCTTGTTTTTTTTTTCCCTTTATTTTTGTCTGGCTATCTCTATAACTGAATTAGTTCATTCAGTTTACAAACTCATCTGAAACATTTGACTAGCTGGCAGGGAGTTGATCCTGATCTGTGGAGCTTATCTCCATACAGTACACAGGGTGAAGCACAAGGAAGAGTGAAGACCATCCAGGTTCAATAGCACAAAAAATACCATTCTACAGGATAGATAATATTGGAAAGGCATTGGAGGGAAATATTTAAACAAAGCTATGGAATGAGTAAAATTCAGAGCATAAAAATCATGGGAGATTTCAAAGCAAGTGTTTTGTCAGGAAGATGTCGGGAAAGTTGAAAACTGGAATTGGGTAGTTACCCTGCGTTCAGGCTGCATTTCTTCCCCAGAACCTCGGAAGCTCAACAAGAGATGAATCACTGCTGCATCTAGGAGTTTAACATGAAGCAGAACAGATAAGAACATTAAAGTTTCAGTGAAAATCGAGGCAATAATACTCACAGCCAAATAAAATTTATACAATAATTGAAGAAGATTCTAGTAAGGAAAGGCAGAAATGTAATATATAGAAAAAGCTTAATATTAGCAGATGGGAATACAACTTGGAAAGATAAACTGGAAAGAATATTACTGGACAAAGAGATAGAACAGCAGTGGGAATTATTTCAAATGGAGATCAGTGGACTTCAGGAGAAATAAATTGCATGAAAAAGATACAGTGCAGCCAATGCTTCTTCTTGAGCTCTCTGCCCACAGGCAGACTGACCCACAACATCATAATCTCCATTATGGGAAAGGTAAAGAGGCAGGTCCTGAATCCACCCCAGCTGGAGCGGGGATTGAATCCTGTGTTGTTGACAACAATCTGTTTCACACCAGCTTTCCAGCCAACTGAGCTCCCATGGAGTACTAGTTGCTGTGGCTGCTGCATTTTTACATGTATTATGGCCCAGTGATGGTAAATGCTGAGCTGCTCAAATCTCAGAAACTTGAAACCCTGCCACAGCTGTTCTTGCAATTTGTATTTTTATTTCGAGATGCGGGCCTTGAATTCAGTAGTAATAAGACAACTGAGTCTTAGAGGGTTTTTACCAACCTAACTTAAACATTTATTAATAAAATAAACAATTTTAAGCACATACATAGGACTAAAAATTACGACTATAATAACTCCTCAAATCCCTAATTAATCTAGCTCACAGTTACACCTCCGGTAAGGCAACAGTAAAACAACATAGATTTCAACAGACCCAGGCAAAGCAGACAATACCCTGGACAGCAATATTTAAAATGGATTCTCTTAGCTTCAGTTCCTGGAGACAGCACCTTGGTGCATAGAGGCTGGAGGCTTTTCACACTTGTTAGACCTTAGAAGCCTTCTTCTTACATATAACCTCATCTCTTTTATACAGGTTTCTCGCATTTTAACGTAAATTCCATTTTTCCAATATGTCTTTGCAACTTTTTCCATAATATAAATCTTCCATAGTACTCCCATTATCAGTAGTCTTTGGGAAATATGAACACACTGTTTGGCTTAACCTCTGTTGGCTCAGTGTAGCATCTTACAATCTCTTTGAAATTCACGACTTTGGTTTCTCTAAAAATGCAAATGTTCTTCACACCTCACATTCTAAAACTTCAGACATATTTATGTACTTAGCATTTCAAACCTAGTTTCCCTTCGGATACATCAGAGCACCCAGACCAGCTGTCTGTAATTCAATTCAGCGGCATCTGTAACAGCTGTTTCCATGATACAGATCACTGCCTCCTCCAGAGGGCTCAGGTGATGCAGGCGTGCATGTCCTCCTCTGATTCTGCTCCGCTCCCTGTGATTATGGATCACATTGTCCTGTGAAAGACCAAATAGAGAATGTCAGTGAGTGTGCTGAGTGTTTGAGTGATTTGTGTTTGAGTGATGTGGGTATCACAGTTGGAGGAGGTGGAGTTGTGTGAAGTCTGTGAGAGCTGTGTGCGAGGTTGGCAGCATTTCTGAGTATTTGAGGCGGAGCATCTGAATGTTAGACCCAAGTCCTGAATGCCCGGGATTGCAAATGGGTGAGTGATGGGAATGTGGTGTATGAAGCAGTGTGAGAGGTGGCTGCTGTGGTGTGTAGGGAATGTCACATGAAGATGTGGCAAACAGTCAGGATGATACCAATTGACTACAACAGGACAGAGATAGACTAGTAGAATGGGCAGGCAAGTGGGAGATGGAATTTAATACAGAGAAGTTTGAGGTGATGCAGTTTGGAAGAAGGAATGGAGGAGGAAATCAGTGCAAAATAGTATGCAAGGTCATAGGGATGTGGGGGTTTATGTACATGGGTCTTTGAAGGTGGCAGGAGATTTTGAGAATAATTAGCAAAACATTTGGAATTTTGGGCTTCATAAATAGAGGTATTGAGTACAAAAACAGGGAAGTTATGATGAACATTTATAAAGCCCTGGTTAGGCCACAATTAGACTATTGCTTCCAGTTTTGGTCACCATGCTTTAGGAATGAAGTGAGGGTCCCCGAGAGGGTTCAGAGGAGATTTCCCGGAATGGTTCGAGGGATAAGGGATTTCAGCTGGAAGGTTAGGTTGGAAAAGCTGGAGGTTGGAGCTGGGGTTGTTCTCCTTGCTGAAAGGGAGATCGAGAGTAGGTTTGATAGAAGTGGACAAGATTATGACAGTGTCAGATAAGGTAGACAAGAAAACCTGTTCCCATCCGCAAATCATGCAAGAACTCAGGTACACAGATTTACAGATTATGTCAAGAGACATTGAGGACGGGGGTGGGGAGGGGGGGTGGGTTGCAGAGTTTGGGGGAGGGAGAAATGAAGCACATTTTATTTTTGACTCAGCAAGTGGTGATGACCTGGAAGTCACTGCCTTCGAGGTTAGTAAAAGCAGAGATAAACAATGGTTTCAAAAGGAACTTGTTTGAACACTTGGGGGAATTAAACATGCAGGGATATGGTCATCGAGCAGGTCAATGGGACTGGCTGGATTGCCCTACACAGAGCTGGCTTGGACTCTTCTGTGCTCTATGACATCAGCATTCCTGACCAAAGTGAGGGAATTGAGCTTCAGGTGACCCTGCTGTCAGCTCATTGGGGCTAGACTCTGGGAACTGACCACCATAATTGCCGTCTGATGGTGTTGCTTTAGGGCCTCTGGCACAGAACACCCCCACCCCACACTTCCCCATACACTGCAGAGAAGTGGGCTCTCTCTTCCATCCAAACCCTGGACTGTTGCCTTTAGAGCTGCATCCAAGAACCAGGGATCCCTTTCTCTTCCGTGTCGTTCCATTTCGAGTGCTTTGTTTTACAGGCAATTTTTGCAAATTGGCAGCAGCTTCCTTACAATTAGTGCAGTTCCCCTTTAAGAGGGGCAGGCTCGCTGGAACAGTAGCCATGCAAAACTGCTTTTCCATCCCTTTCAGGTATTCAGCAAGCTAACCTCACAGTGAGCTCTTGCCTGAAGCTACACTCATGAAAATGAATATAGAGGAAGAAGGGCAACACCTTTTCCCCATAAATTCAGTGAGTGACTCACTCTGTGAGTGTGTGTGTGTGTGTGTGTGTGTGTGATTATACAAACAGCAAACTCTCCGAGATTAGATACAGAACATTTCTACTCCAGCATCCTGATACTGACTGTGAGGAACTCCATGGAAGATAATGAAAACTCTCTTCCTGCTGATTCAATTTCTGCTCCTGACTCAGCCAAGTCCGACTGCAGGGAATGGGTTTCTCCATCCTGATAGTAAACACCGGCACATTTCCCCAATCCCTTCACAGCCAGTGTTCAGAGAGGATTCTTTTCAAACTACATTATTCTCTTTGAATTTCACAGTTTAATTGTTTGAACATCACAATATAATTGGTTGAATTGTTATTTATGAAAGACTGAAGAATTTAATGTAAACCAGTTGCACAGGTAAATTCCCTGAATGATTAGTCACTATCTGAGCGGCTGGAGGGGATGGTGGGTGTTGAGGGCTGATCCAAACAGACCGGCAAGAAAAGGGCAGTGCCGAGTTGGTGGATCACAGCCGGATGAGTTACTCGGTTGGGAGACTCTGTAATTGGCCTCAGTACCCAGGAACCACAGAGGAGTAACTCCCAGTTGCTGCTCCCCATCGCTGCTACCTGCTGCAGTGTGAGAGTGCAGATTGTGTGTGAGGACAGAGTCGGCAGTTCCCTCAGTCCCTTTCCTCCACACACACTGTCCAGTCTAACAGGTGAAGAATGAGGAATTCGGAGCGATACTGGAGGTGTCTGTGGGATCAATCCCCAGGCATGAGTCAGCTTTTCATAATGAGGGCAAGGAGTGAGAGTAAGAGGGTTTAAGACAGGTTTATTTAAATTGATTAATACTGCAGCTTTCACACAGATTGGGGTGTGAGAACACAGATTGTGTCGATAAGAGAAGTGGTTAATTTATCCATTGTCACTCTGCCTCAGTTGGGAGTTGAGTGAACAAATTGTGGGTTGATGTCCCACTCCAGTAGATCCAGACCAGCACTGGGGGAGTGCTGCACTGTTGGAGGTGTCATGTTTTGGATGAAAAGTTAAACTGAGACCCTGTCTACTTGTTAATGCCAAAGGTTATATCTGGTACATTATTTGAAGAGCTGGCAGTTCTCCCTGTGTCTTGGAACATCACTACTCTCTCAACCAACATGACCAGAAACTCCTCACCCCGTCAAATCTCATTCACTCTTTGTGAGAATTTGCTGAAAGCTGATTGGCTGCAATGTTTCCTATAAAACAGTGTCAATACTTCGAAAGCAATCGCCAGTCTGTGAAACTCTTTGGACTCTTCTCATGACAGGAAAGGTTTGATATAAATGTCCGATCTTTCATTTCACTCTCTCTGGTCTGAGATTGTGGATCTGGTGGGGTCCAATCTGAGAAAAATCCCTTGGACTGCCCTTCAGGACAGAGAGTGAGTCTTGTACAGGTCGAGGGGAGGGAGGGATGTGTGGGTTTTAATTGAAAATAAAAGAGGTGAGGTTGATGTGTGATCCAGAGTCATTCCAGTAACACTGATAGAGTCAGCTTCATGTTTTCACATTGATCTCCCTCCCTCTGTGTACAGAACAATCACTCAATTCATTCTTCATTTTGGATTTTAGTGTACAGGCAGGCTTACTTTGTGAATGGAGGAGAAACTCGTCAAAAGGCCTGTGAGGAAACTGGGGAGTTTCTCTTTAGAGAACCTGACCAGTCAATATGTTGTGTTCGAATACAGTGAAAGATCTGGTGATGGATTCCAAGCAGCCCGAGCTCTCCAAGTTCTTACTGCATGAAATCTTCGTTCCTGGGAAACAGGCTGTTTGATTGTTTCAGTCCAGTGAGCCCTGACCCTGTGTTACTGCTGTCTGAATAATGGGCTGTGCTCTGAAATAAAACTTACTGCTTTGATCACAGCTTCATATCCATGTCTTGTTTCTCTTTAGGATCAGTGTGTCCCAGGACAAGGTGTTTAGGGATGAATGAGGCTGGGAGAAGATGTGGGAATTGCAAGGAATGGGAAGTGGGGATCACTGCAGAGAATCTCTGAAAGTTCAGAATAACCCAATAAAGAAGGGACTGAGAGAAGATAGGGGTCTTAGGGTGTCAGCACTCTGACCATCCACAGAGCAAGCTACCTCACAAATATCAGAGGTGGGAGAAGGAGTGAAGGCTATGGAAGGGGTTTAAGGGGACGAGGAAAGTGGGTCGGGAATTGGTTCATGGGACGGGGAAGGGTTTCAAAGGGAGGATTGGTGGCTAAGGGGGCAGAGAAGGGGTTGGGAAGAGGAATGTTTTCGAACGTACGAACATATGAAGATAGGAATTCGGAGCAGGAGTCGGTCAATCAGGCCCTCGAGCCTGCTCTGCCATTTGATAAGATGATGATCGATCTGATCACGGCCTCAACTCCACATTCCGCCTGTCCCCATAACATTTCACTCCCTTGTTAGTCAGGAAAAAAATCACCCTGTCTGCTGAAATTTCAATAAGATGGACATTGTTGCAGATTGAAGGAGCATCTCCTTCACTCCCATTGAGGGAGCAGGAGAATTCAGCGGGAATTGCTCACTTTTCATGGCTTCCTGGGAATTGACCAAGTTTCGCTGGAAGCAGCAGCGAGACAGGGACTGGAATCCTCGGCCCTCAGATTACAAAGATGATCCTTTCCCAGTGGGTCAGAGGCTGGGGAAAGGGTTTTACCTGGTGGGGAAGAGTTTCAGTGGGTGGGGAAGGAGATCAGGAGGAGGAGACGAGGGTGCAGTGTTGATGGGAGGGGGGTTGGGGCTCGTTCAGTGGTGCAGGGCTGTAGACGGGTTTCAGAGGGTGCGGCCATCACATACAAAATGGGCTGAGTGGCCTCTTCAGTGTTTTCTGTGACTCCTTTCTATGTTTCTATGAAAAATGCAAAATATTGCATGTATGTATTTTCCTTCACAAACTCAGAACATCCCAAAGAGCTTTAGAGACAATGAATTCCTTTTAAAGCGTAGTCACTGCTGTGGGAAATACAGAAACTACATTTCACTGATGTCAATTAAAACAGCAACTGGACTGCGTAAAGCCAGAGGGTGAGAGAGGAGGAACCCGGGGGAGAGGAAGGGGGAAACAAATGGAGGGAATGGGATCCAGGTAGGGGAAGGAGGAAAGCAAGATACAGGCAGAGGGGTTTCGGGAGGGAATTCCAGATCTTTGGGCCCAGGAGCTGAAGGCACAGCCACCAATGATGGAGTGATTAAAATCAGGGATGTCCTGAAATTAGTGGAGCTCAGGTTTCTCAGAGCATTGTCGGGCTGGAGGAGATTCCAGAGATAGGGAGAGGTGAGGTCATGAAGGGATTTGAAAACAAGGGTGAGAATTTTATAATTGAGACCAGGAGTCGGTATAGGTTAACGTGCACAGGGGTGATGGGTGACCGCCATTTGGAGTGAACTCAGATCTAGGAAGCAGAGTTTTGGATGAGCTTCACTCTCTGGAGGGTGAAAAATGGGAGGTTGGCCGGGAGTGTGTTTGAATGGTCAAATCTAGAGGTAACAAAAGCATGGATGAGGGTTTGAGCAGTGGATGAAGGTTTCAGGTACAGGTGAGTTGAGGCATGGAGACATGGGAAGGTTGTGGCATAGTGGTGTTGGTAATTATTGGTAATTAACCAAATTGGTAATCCAGCGACCCAGGGTAATGTCCTGGGGATGCTGGGTTCGAATCCCACCACAGCAGATGGTGGATATTGAATTCAATTTTTAAAAAAGTCTAATGATGACCATGAAACCATTTTCAATTATTGTAAAAACACATCTGGTTCACTAATTCCCTTTAGGGAAGGAAATCTGCCGTCCTTACCTGGTCTGGCCTACATGTGAGCCTCAAGGGCAATTAGGGATGGACAATAAATGCTGGCCTAGCCAGCAACACTCACATTAAAATAAAATGTGCAATGTTACAGGCGGGAAATAGGTGATCTTGGTGAAGGAACTGGTATGTGGTCAGAAGCTCATTTCAGGGTGAAGTGAGGTGCCGAGTTTATGAGAGTTTGTTTCAGTCTCAGACAGTGACCAGGGAGACGGATAGAGTCAGTGACCGGGAATGGAATTTGTAGTGTGGTCTTTGGTCTTCTGAATATTTAGTTGGGGGAATTTTCTGCTTATCCAGTACTGGATGTCAGATAAGATGTCTGATCATTTAATGACAGTGGAGGGGTTGTGAGAGCTGATGGTGAAGTGGAGCTGGGTGTTATCAGCATACATGTGATAACTAACACTGTGTTTTCAGATAATGTCACCAAGGGGCAGCATATTGATGAGAAATAGGAGGAGCCAAGGATAGATCCCTGGGGGATTCCAGAGGTAACAAGAGCAGGAGTGGGAAGAGAAGCCATTGCAGGTGATACTCTGGAAAGATTAGAATGGGAGCAGGCAAGTGCAGCCTGACCCAGCTGATCAATCCCTCCTCATCCTTCTCAATCTTTGACACTGTTGACTTCACCATTCTCCTCCAATGCCTTTCCACTGTCAGGTCAGTGTTCATAGCAGGTGAAGATGATAATGTACCTGATATTCGAGGGGAACCAATGATGATTCAAGGACTAGGGATCAGTAAAGTTAACGAGTGTAGCGAAGACGTGAATTCTTGATCACCTGTATCTCGGGAGGCAGCACATCCACCTCAATATGTGCCGTGAGTGTGACAGGATAGGGGCATTCTGCTCTGTCAGGAACACCCAGACTAACTGTAAGAGAGAAGCTGTAACTCAAACCAAAGAATGAGGGATATCCACTCAGAGTAAACTGAGCCTGAGAGAGCGCACAGGGAAATCACAGCCCTGTATGTGCTGAATGAGCTACTTTCACCAGGTGTGGTGCAGAGACACATAGGCACACAGTCTCTATTCCCAGCCTGCGCTCAGTGAGGTGCTCTCACCCAGGCACTGAAACCCACATATGGGACACAGGAAGATCCCAGTCTCTGTACTGAGTGGTCTGACTCCAGGGGTTTGATGAATTACAGCAACACCTCCACTGGTGAGGCTGGTGAACTGCAGCATGACATGTTTACATAGGAAGCTACCATTGGAAACCCTGAGCAGAGAATTCCAAAGATTCACAGTGATGAAATTTCCCCTCATCTCAGTCCTAAATGATCATTATCTGAGACAGTGCTCGTGTTTTAGATTCCCCAATCAGCAGAAACAATCTCCCAGTTTTTACCGCATCAAGCCCCATTCAGAATCTTGTAAGTTTCAATGAGATCGCCTCTCATTCTTCCAAACACTAGAGAGATAAAAAAGCCCAATTTGATCAGCATCTCATCGTAGGACAATCACCACATCCCAGGGACCACTTTAGTGAAACTTTGCTTCGGTTTTAAAATTCACTCCCAATTCAGTTTCATAGTTTTACATAGAAGGAACAATCTGTCATGGGCAGGTAGGAAGACCCATTCACAACATTCTGTAACGGGACCCAGTCCAATTCAATCATTGTAAAGATAACACATCACAGATTAGAGATTGATGCCTGGTGACAGGAGCAGCCGAGGGAATGAATCCAGAGTCCAGGCTTCTGGTGTAAGAAGTTAGAAAGTGACATTAAAGTTTCTGCACTCCAGCGGTTTAAAGTTAATGAATTAACATTTCCCAATAAGTAAACACATTGGAAAAGGAGAAGGCTGACACATTCCCTTTAAATCCACTCTAACTGAGAGGGAGGAGGTGGAACATTAACAGGTGAGGCCAAGAAATTGGACAAAGGGTCAGGGACCAATGTTTAGTTTACATCACAAACACTGAATAGAGAAACAGACATTCCGCTGGGAGAGAAACTGCATTTTGGAGAAACATGTGATCGGATTGGAAAACATTGGAAAATTGACCTACAATCCTCCAGCAAGATATTTATCATTAACTCAATATGGGAAAAGATGGTGCAGCTTTTTCAGGGAGATTGTGGGTGGCTCTTAAAAGAGCCGTTGTGTTTTGAATGTTTTTCAGTCCATTGCGGGGCTTTACTTGGAGCTGGTGTACTTGGTCACCGCCTTTGTCCCTTCTGACACGGCGTGCTTGGCCAGTTCCCCGGGCAGCAGCAGGCGCACGGCGGTCTGGATCTCCCGGGAGCTGATGGTGCTGCGCTTGTTGTAATGGGCCAGGCGGGAAGCCTCACCCGCGATGCGCCCGAAAATATCGCTCACGAACAAGTTCATGATGCTCATGGTCTTGGAGGAGATGCCGGTGTCGGGGTGAACCTGCTTCATCACTTTGTAGATGTAGATGGCGTAACTCTCCTTCCCCAAATTTTCCTGAATATTCCTGCCCTTTACTCAGAGGTTTCTTTCACCCTTTCTTGGCAACTGTTTCCTTGTTCTCTTCTTTTTTTGCCTCCAGAAATATACTTTATTCATAAAATTTGTAGGAGTACGTTGAAAACCATTTCAACTTGAAAATCACCGCAAGTGCAACAAAGTTCAACTTGTCCCCATCCCTAGGTGCCTGTCCACAGTTGTAGTTCCCCTGATGTTTATAATATATGTTCCATGTCAGGAATACAGCCCAAGGGCAATTGTTTTCAAACTGAAACATTACAGAAACTGCAACAGAATTCAACTTGCCTTCATGCAGCAAGTTCCTCTCTGAGGTGCTTCAATCCAATTTCTGTTGCTCTTGATATTCAGAAAGTACAATCAATGTCAGGCATACAGCCCCAGAGGTGCTATAAAATTCTTCAGGCCCTCAGTGCACTATGGGTGAAAGGCATTCAGCAGTGACCTTTCCCCATTGAACCTCTGTGGTGGCTGTTCTAAGCTTTAATGTGTTCCTCAGCACATAGTCTTTGATCTTGGAATGTGCCAGTCTATATCACTCAAAAGATAGGCAAGTTTCGGGCAGACCAAAGAGCCGATGATCCTCCAGCTGCAGTTGATGTTTATCTTGGTGTGTGTCCCTGGGAACAGGCCATAGAGCACTGAGTCCTACATCACAGAGCTGCTCAGGATGAACCTCGACAAACACCACTGCATCTCTAGCCAGACCTTCTTGGAAAAGGTACATCCTAGAAGGTGCAGAACAATGGTCTCTTCTCCACTACAGCCACCGAGTGTGATGAGCAGAAGGGGAGAGACTTTGGGCTTGTAGGAAGGACATGATGGGGAGGACCTTTCTCACCACCAGCCAAGTTACATCCTCGGGGTTGTTTGAAAGTTCTGGTGATGATGTTTTCTGCCAAAAGACTTTGATAGTTCACTGAGCAGGCTATCTGACAGAATCTACCATCGCCTTATCCTGCTGTACCTGTAGATCATTACGTGGGTACCACTGCTGGATGGAGTTGTCCTCAAAGATATTTCTCTGCATAAAATTTTCCACAAGTGACCCATCCTCATGACACCGGGTCAGGTAGAACCTCAGCACATATTGACACTTGCTGTTTGCTTCCCGAGGGTCTATGCACAGCCTGATGCAGCCACACACAACAGGGCCATTAGGATGAGGGTGATGTTGGTCACTTTTTGTCCCCATTTATCTAGAGGTTTGTATGCCATGTCCCTGTGAACATGGTCCATTTTCAACCTCCAGATAAAACAGATAGTTTGGGTGATCACCACAGTGTAGGAGTGATGAAAGGGCCAAACCTGCACCATGTACAACACCAAGAGTGTTTCATACCTGATGAACAGTTTCTTAGCAGTGATGGAGAGGGAGCGTCGCTCCCGCATGCCCAGTTTTTCTTTGCCCATAGCTACTTGCTCCTTTCAGTCTCCAGTGCATGCCCAGGACCATATCCCCAGCACTTTCAGGCAGCCTGACCTGACAGTGAAGGGGACAAAGGAATGGTCAGCCTAGATCCCCAAAGAACATGACGTCACTCTTGCCACAATTTAGCTTGCCTCCCAAAGCCAGTTTGAACCAATCACCGGTCTGTACACTATCAGTGGATCCAAGCAGAAGACGATAACGTTGTCCATGTACAGGGAGGCTTTGACCTGAGTGCCTCCGCTGCCTGGGATTGTCACCCTTCTTATACCCGAATCCTTCCTGATGGACTCAGCAAAAGGTTCTATGCAAAATATGAACAGGAGAGGGGAGAGAGTGCTTCAGATTTATCAGAAAGATTTCCAATTCTCACCCATTGGCTGAAACTGCACTACTGAGGTTTATGTAGAGCAGCTGGACCCAACTGCAGATTCCCTCTCCAAACTCCATTTTGGAGGGCTGATCCATCAAGTAGGCGTGTGATATTCTACCATAGGCCTTCTCCTGGCCCAAGCTGATGAGGTAGGTCTCCAGTCGCCCCCATCTTGCAATTATTTCCCTGAGTAGTGAGAGGCTATCAGATATCTTCTTGCCATGTACAGCACAGGTCTAGTCAGGGTGGATCACCAGCCCCAGAGCCCATTGGAAATGGCCTTGGACAGAATTTTGTAGTCCACATTCAGCAGTGAAATGGATCACACATTTCTAATTGCTTCCCTTTCCCACTGTTCAGCAATTGGATTTCTATTCTGTCTCTTCAGATATTTGTTCTCTGTAGCTATGTGAATGTGGCCTGTCAGTAACTGATATTTGGATAAAACTTTTAATCTATGTGGCAGTTGATTACAACAATTAATTCATAACATTTAATCTCCAATTTATGTTTTTTTAAATCTCCATACCATGCAGCTTCAAAGGAAGTGTTTTCCTATGTTCCTGTCAGTCTCTCCTATGTCAGTCTGTATTTTAATCTGCACCTGTCAGTCTCTGCTACATGAGTGTGGGTTTGACTGTGTCTCTTTCAATCTCCCAAATGTGGATGTGGCTTTTCATCTGCTATTGTCAGTTTCTGATAGGTGACGATCTGTTTTTGTTTGTATTTGCCAATCTCCGTTCAGTGAATGCAGGTTTTGTTTCCATCAATCACTGATGTGTGTGTGTGGGTTTTACTCCTTGTCTGTCAGTAGGTAATTTTGTATTTTATTCTGTACTGTTGCTATTTGGTATGGAAAGTGTTTTTTTTACTCCATATTTCTCGGTCTGTGGTATGATGTGCAATTTGTCTGTACATGCTCATTTCTGATATGTGAAGGTTTTTTTTACCCTGTGCATATCAATATTTGGCATAATTGGGTGTTTTTTTTTTGCAGCTTCTAGTTTCTTATTTTGAGTGTGACTTTACTGTGTTTCTGGCAGTGTCAGGTATGTGTGAATGAGTGTTTTTTTAAAACTCCCTGTGTCTATAAGTTTCTCATATGTGAATGTGACTTTGACAATCTACCTGTCAGGTTTCGTAGGTGTGAGTGTTTTGCACAATGCAGCTGTCAGTTTGTGTTGAGCCAGTGATGGTCTTACATCATCCCTGTTAATTTCTAGCATATGTGTAAGTGTTTTATTTTGGACAAGTTGGTTGCTTGCCAGTGAGTTTAGTTTCACATTGTGTCTTTCTGTAGTTTGAGAGTGTGGGCTTTATTCTGTATCTCTTGTTTTGTTTTGAGATGAGTGGGCATTTTATGGTATTATAATATCCATTTCTGGAATGTCAATGTGCCTTTTATACTGAATTGGTCAGTGGCTGATGTGTGAGCATGCCCTTTACCTGCCATTTTCTGTTATGAGTGTGGGTTTTAGTCTGCCTATCATTTTCTGTCATGTAATTGTGGGATATACACTATTCTTATTAACTTCTCTCATGCAATTGTCACATTTAATCTTATTTTTTAAGAACATAATAAATAGGACCAGGAGTAGGTCATTCGGCCCCTGGAATATGCTCCACTATTCAATAAGACCATGGCTGATATAACTGTGGCCTTTGCTGCCTGGCCCCCAAAGCCTCAACTCCCTCGTCGATCAGAAATCAGTCCAACACAGCTTTGAATTTATTCAAAGGCCCAGCCTCCACTGCTCTCCGGGGATGAGAATTCCAAAGTCTAACCATCCTTTGGGAGAAAAAATCCTTCTCATTGCAGTCTAAAATGGGAGACACTTTATTTTTAAGCTGTGGACCATAGTTCTAGACTCCTCATGAGGGGGAACGTCCTCCCAGAATCTTCCCCGTCAAGTCCCCTCAGAAACTTATATTTCTAAATAAGATCACCTCCCATTCTTCTCAACTCCGCTGAGTATTGGCCTAAATCGAGCAACCTTTCCTCATTCGACCAATTTGTTTCATCTATGTCAATGTTGGTTTTACTCTGATTCCCTCACTATCCGATATGTGATTGTGGGCTTTGTCCTGTAACTTTTGGTTCCTGCTAAGTGTATGGATTTTAATCTCTATCTGTTAGACTCTGCTATGGTCGTATGCATTTCCTGATTTATTATATATAACTCTATAACCGTCAGTAAGTGGTATGTCTGTGTGGATTTATATTGAATATGTGATTTCCTGCCATGTTAGTGTTGTTTTCACTCTGTACAAGTCAGTATTTTGGAAGACTGGGTTATATACTGCACCTGTCAAACTTTTAAGTGGGGCAATGTGCTTTAGTCTGTTTCTGTCAATCTCTTTTATGCAAGTACCTTATTTTATATCCACCTGTCCGTTTCTGAAAAATGGGTGTAATCTGTATTCTGTCCTGCCCAGTTTCTGGTTCAGTGAGAATTAGTTTGCTCTATCTCCATCTGTTTCTGCTATGAGAATCTGGGCTTTATTGTGCAAGTCACTTACTGATGTGTGATTGTGGATTTTAACTGTTTCAGTTTTGGACATGTGAACTTAATTATTTGTGCCTATTTTTGTTACATGAGTGTGTATTTTATTTTGTTCCTGTCGTTTTTTGCTGTAGTGAATGCTGGTTTTGCTTTGGGTCTGTCAATTTCTTAAACATGTATCTGGGTTTTCCTTTGTACTTGGACATTTCCAGTGTGGAAGAAAAGGCCTTACTCTTTATATGTAAATTTCTGACAAGTGAATATAGGATTGCTGTGAACCTCAGTGTCTAATTTGTTATTTTTGGCTTTAATCTTTACCTGGCAGTTTCCAGTCTGTGAATCAGGATCTTCTTCAGCACCTGTCAGTTACAGCTACGTGAGTGTCTATTTTTCTCTGTACAAGTTAGTCTCTGGTATGGAAGAAAGGTTTTTCTCCTGTACCTTTTAAATTCTGGCAAGTGAATGTGTGGTCACTCTGTGCCTATCAATTTGTTAGATGTTATTTTAGATTTAACTCTGCAATTGTGTGTGTCTGATATGAGAATGTTGATCTAATTCTGTACCTGTCAGTTACTGTAACAGAATATGTTTTTATTCAGTACCTCTTCATTTTGTTTAATGAGATGTAGGTTTTACTGTGAATCTTTTAACCTGTAGAATGTAGATGTTGCTATGATTCGGTGTCTGTGTCTGATTGGTGAACATTTGTATTCATTTCCCTGTCTGTTCAAACCTGTGAACGTTGATTTTATTATGGACTTCTTTATAATTGAAATGTGACTGTGGGTTTTGTGCTTTGCCTGCACGTCTATGATAAGCGAGTGTCGCTTTTTCCCTGCAATGGGATATCTCACTCGAGTGTGACCATCTTTTTTTTGTGCTTGTTAGTTTATGGTAAATGATTGAAAGGTTTAATCTTACTCTGCAAAACAACTACTACAGCTTGAGGAACAGGTCAAAGCAGGTCCACAGTGAGTAACTGACCTTTGCACTCCTTAAAGCCTATTCTGCAACTTATAACCTACTAGTCAGAAGTGTGATTAAATACTTTCCACTACTGAGTGCACTCCCAACAACACTCATGCAGATCAATAATATTCTGGATAAAGTATCTGAGTGACACACAATTCATGAGTCTATTCCCTCCCCCACTCTCACACAGTTTTAACCACCTATGAGATCTGCTGCAGCAACTCAAAAAGACTACTTCAACAGCATCCTTCTAACCCGCAACCTGTTATACCTAGAAGAACATGGACAGAAGGTGCCTGGAACCACACCACCTGCAAAGTCACCCCCAATTCAAACACCATCCTGACTTGACATTATGTCACCATTCAGTCATCATCACTGGGTCAAAATCCTGGAACTTGCTACCTAACAACAAATTTGCCACACCTATGGATGACAGACAGAAGGCAGTCCACCACCGCCTTCAAAATGACAATTAGGGAGGGTCAAAACTCCTGGACTTTCTAGTGAAACAAACATCCAAAGAAGAAATCAAATAATATTAGTAATTGCTCTATGTGTGAAATACATTTGTTCAGTATCTGCTCATCACTGGTTCAGTCTGTGAGTATGTAAATCATTTTGTATCTGCCAGTCACTGCAAGTGAATGGTTGTGGGATTCATTATGTATTCATCATTCTCTGCTTCACTATGAGAGTTTTAGACTAATTCATTAGCTGATAATTGTCTGTCTTTATCATATTCTGGTAATGAACGTGCTTGTTGGAATAATTCTATATCTGACTGTTTCTGGTCCTAAATGCAATTCTGGGATTCATGCTGTAACTTCCAGTTCTGTGAACTGTACACGAGTGAGATTTGTTCAATATCTGTCACTGTTTTTTTGTGAGATGGTGGAATTCATTCTCTATCTGCAAATCTAGTAGCATGTGAGAGCATAGGGTTCACTCTGCATCTGTCAATCTCTGGACTGAGTGTGTGTGAGAGATTTATTGTGTGTCTGTCAGTCTCTGCTTACATATGCAAGTGCTGATGTCAATCTGTACCTCCCAGTCTCTGCTCTGCTCTGTGAGTGTGGTCACATTCACTGTCTGCCACTGTTCTGTGTGACGATGGGATTCATTCTGTGATCATAAGCCCTTGGGACTCAGCAAGTGTGAGAGTTAATCTGCATCTCTCCATTTCTCATCCATTATTAGGTTAATTCTGTAATTGTCATCCATTGGGGCTGTGTCATTATGGCCTTAATTCTCCATCTGTTAGTCTCTGATTTGGGATGAGAGTGTGGGATATATTCTGTATCTGACAGACTCTGGTCATGTGTGTCAGTGTGGGATATTTTCTCTTTCTGCCATTCTCTGGTACTGAATGGGACAGTTAATTTAGTTCTGCATCTGTCAGTCTTGTGTGCTTTTTGCGAAAGAGTTTTTAATAATGTATCTGTCTATGCTACTGTGTGTGAACATGGGATGAATTATGTACCCATCAGTCTGTGGAACTGAATGTGATTTTGTGATCCATTCCATCTGTCAGTCCCCAGATTTACAACTGAATGTGGAGCTCATTCTGAAGCTGCCAGTATCTGGAAGGGAGTGAGAGTTTGATGTTAGTTCTGCTGCCATCAGTCTTTGAATAATTATATGTGTACCTGATTCATTGTGTATGTATCAATCTCTGGTATTGTATTCAAATGCTGTTTTCTGCCTGTATCTGTCAGTTGTGGTACTTTGTACGAGTGCAGGATGAGCTACATAAATGCAATTCTTTGATCCTGTGATTGCTCTATTCAGTTTGCTTCACGTTTTCTGCTGTGAAATGAAAACTGTGTTTTATTCTTTGCTTTCTTTCCGTTTCCTGTGGAGTGTAATACTGTTGCATTCAACCTGCTTCTGTCAGTCTTTTGTGTTGCATGTGAATGCCTTATTCCTTCTGTATCAGTCATCTCCTACAGAACTCCAGAAGCTTGACATAACCCAGGACAAAGCAGCCTGCTTGATTGGTGCCACATCCACAAACATTAACTCCCTCCACCACCGACACACAGTAGTAGCAGTGTATATCATCTACAAGATGAGCTGTAGGAACTCACCAAGCCTCCTTAGACAGCACCTTCCAAACCTGTATTCTATATTTTTCAATCTTAACTGCTCAATGTGAATTAGTTATTGTTGGCCATCGGTCTCAGGTACAATAAGTGAGTCTGGACTTTGTGATACCTTTGTCAGTTCCTGGTACTGTATATGACAGTGGACTATATTCAGCTTCTTTCTGTCGGTGACAGTGTATATGAAAGTAGCTTTAATTTTGTATTTGTCAATCTGCAGATTGGATGTGTGCTTGGAATTATTGTTTAAATGTCTGTTTCTAGGTGGGTGAGTGAGTTTTGGATTTATTCTCTATCTATGCATCTCTGGTGTTGAATGTAACTGGGATTTCATAAATTATGGTATCAATATTTGTTTACCATTTGATTTCTTGTAAAATATTTAGTCAATGTTTTCTTTCACAGCCATAGGTTACATTCAGTAGTTTTGTGTGGGATATGTAGTGCTGTTCAATTTGTATCTCTGTGAAAACAAATTGAAATGATAACATATACATCGATCTGATACATGGCCTGGTGTGTAATTCGTGCAGTTTTTAAAAGGAAATTGATACTTTTACTTGATGTTCTCATCTAACACTTCGTGAGATTTTGGAACTGGTATTTAATCTGTAGCCCAGTCTATACTCTGGGATACTTAACAGCAATCCATTCTGTATCTCACAAAAGGGTAAATGTTGACTGATGGAGTTAATAATTGGCATTTAATTTGTGGACAAGGTGACACTGTGTACTTAAAAATAATATTGGGTTTGCTTTTGCCCTGGGATTGATGTATCTAGTTCTCAGTTGTACTAGGTTGGAGTGCAATGGAAACAACTTCTCCCACTAATGCTCTGTTTGAATGTTTTATTGAAAGGGCACCTCTCAACCTTTGGACCTATGTGGGTCTCTATACTGTTTCATTTTGGCCTAAAGGCCTGGCAGTATCTCTGTGCTTTGTGAGTGATATTGTACTTACTGTGAGTTGGAACCATCAGGCTGCACTTTTCCTTGTTTCGAGGAATCATCTGGTTCCTTCAATTCTTTCCGTGCACACAGGAAATATAACTCCTTCACCTGAAGAATAGGTGAAGTAGAAGGTACAAAAGTGATCAATGTATTTTTTTCAAGTAATAATTATTATGAAGAATCAACAGAGCAAAACCAGCAGCACACACAGTACTGGAACAATCAGTTTCTACTCATCTGTTATTTTAAGTAGATTTGTAACAAGTTTTTGACCTGCAGAGACAACCTGTCCTGTGCACTGCTCCTTGAATTAGGCTATCTGATGGAGAAATGACCTTTGCAAGGGTCAAATTTCTCTTTACATCTCCCTTTGAACTAACTGTACATCCGGAAACAAGCAGGTACAGTTTAAAATGTCTCTTTCACACTTCTCACCTGGTGCCTGAAATTGATCTTCTTTGTGTAACTGGAAACATTGTTACTGTGCGGCTATTTCCCCGCCATTCTCTGTCCAATAACAAGGGACAGTGGGAGCCGGAACTAAGCCAGGAAGCTTCACTCGGGTTTGGGGAGAGAAAGCAGCAATGATCTTCAATGGCGAGTTCTTCTCACTCTGTCCAGACACTGCTCGAGAATGGCCTCTCCCTTCCCCCCGCTCACTCCATGTTCCGGGAGCAGCTCGTGTTCCAGGGAGCCCATTAAAAACAGCCGCCGCCGCCGCCTCAGCTGCCCGGACACTCAATGCCAATCTCTGAGCATATCTGCGGACGCGGCTCCAAACCGATGCGCTGCTTTAAGCAGATGCTGTTTGTTCACTTCCCTCTGGGGCGGTGATGTCTCCGATCGCTGCTGAATTAAACCCTATTCCGCTCACTGAGTGAATGACGCTCTCGGCCACTGTTGGTGGAGTAGTTGCGCATGCGCTGTTATCCTCAATTTGACGACACTGGGGACGGGGTTAAACAGCGCATGCGCAGATCTCCGCAGCAATTCAGCCGCTAAAATCAGTGGGAATTGTCCCCATTTCACTCTCATCACAGAGAGAACAAAATCCCCGAACCTGTGTCGGCGCGGGGGGCAAGGGGCGTTGGGCGCGAGTGGACGTGTAGCAGAAGCGGGGACCATTCGCGTTTGAAGCTCTGTTTGTCCCATTTCGATATTCAATTTGCGTCCATCCCCTGCAGATTGTTTGTTATGAAACTGTCTCTCGTCCCGTTAAATTTAGACTTTCTACAATCTCGGATATTAGTATTTCTTTAGTTTTCACATTTTTGAAAGTTGTAATTGAATTGTATTCCATTATGCTCGCTCGTAATAAAGTCATTGATCATAGAGTCAATTACTCAATACTAACTGTGTTATGGCCGTCTCTCCCTACCTCCCTCTGGACCATGACCCCACCACCGAACATCAAGCCATTGTTTCCAGGACTGTCACTGACCTCACCTCCTCTGGAGATCTTCCCTCCACAGCTTCTAACCTCAGTCTCCCAACCTCGGACGGCCCGCTTCTACCTCCTACCCAAAATCCACAAACAGGACTGTCCCGGTAGACCGATCTCGTCAGCATGTTCTTGCCCCACGGAACTCATTTCTTCTTATCTTGACTCCGTTCTCCCTCCCCTTGTACAGTCTCTTCCCACCTACATCCACGATTCATCTGGTGCCCTATATCAAATCAACAATTTGTAGTTCCCTGGCCCCAACTGCATCCTCTTCACCATGGATGTCCAATCCCTATCAACCTCCATCCCCCACCAGGATGGTTTAAGGGCTCTCCGCTTCTTCCTTGAACAGGGGCCTGAACAATCCCCAACCACCACCACCCACCTCCGACTGGCTGAACTTGTTCTCTCACTGGACAATTCTTCCTTGAACTTGACTCACTTCCTCTAAATAAAAGGTGTGGTTATGGGTACCCGCATGGGCCCCAGTTATGCCTGTCTCTTTATGAGGTATATGAAACATTCCTTGTTCCAGTCCTACTCAGGCCCCCTCCCACAACTCTTTCTCTGGTACATCGATGACTGTGTCGGTGTCACTTCATGCTCTCGTCTGGACTTGGAAAAATTTATTAATTTTGCTTTCAATTTCCACCCCTCCATCACTTTCACATGGTCCATCACTGACACTTCCCTTCCCATCCTTGACCTCTCTGTTTCAATTTTTGGTGATAGTCCATCAAAATTCAATACAAGCCCGCCGACTCCCACAGCTACCTCGACTACAACTTCTCACACCCTGCTTCCTTTAAGGACTCCATCCCATTTTCTTAGTTCCTTTGTCTCCGCAGCATCTGTTCTGATGATGCCACTTTCCAAAAGAGTGATTTTAACATGTCTACCTGGTTCCTTAACTGAGGTTTCCTGCCCACGGTGGATGACAGAGCCCTCAGCCATGTCCAACCCATTTCCCGCACCTCTGCCCTCACATTGTCCTCTCCCTCCCTGAACCATGATAGGGTCCCCCTTGTCCTCACTTTTCACCCCATCAGCATTCAAAGGATCATCCTCCGCCATTTCCGCCAACTCCAGGATGATGCCACCACCAAACATTTCCTCTCTTCACCTTGCCTGGCGGCATTCCATAGGGGCCGCTCCCCTAGGACACCCTGGTCCGCTCCCCCATCATCCCCTACACCTCAACCCCCTACCACGGCACCTTCCCATGTGACAACAGAAGGTGCAACACCTGCCTCTTTACCTCCCCTCCTCAAATACAAGGACCCAAACACTCCTTTAGCAGTGCTTCACTTGCATTTTGCTCAATTTAGCCGACTGCATTCGCTTCTCCCAATACAGTCTCCTCTACATTGGAGACACCAAACGTAGACTGGGTGACTGCTTTGCGGAACACCTTCCGTCTGTTCGCAATCATGACCCGGACCTCCCTGTCGCTTGCCATTTCAACACCTATCCTACTCTCATGCCCACATGTCTGTCCTTGGCCTGCTGCAATGTTCCAGTGAAACTCAACGCAAACTGGAGGAACAGCACCTCATCTTTCTACCAGGCACTTTACAGCCTTCTGGACTTAACACTGAGTTCAACAACTTCAGATCATGAACTCTCCCCTCCATCCCCACCCCCTTTCCGATCCCCCTTTTTCCAATAATTTATATTTTTTTTAATGTATTTTTCTTTTCCCATCTATTTCCACTATTTTTAAATGTATTTCCATCCATTGTTTCATCTCCACCTTTTAGCCTATTTTGATCCCTTCCCCCCACCCCACCCCACCCCACCCCACCCCCACTAGCACCATCTGTCACTTGCTCGTCCTGCTTTCTACCCTTAATGTCACCATTACCACATTCCTTAGATAATATCACCACCGTCAACACCCCTTTGTCCTTTTGTCTTTGACATCTTTTTCTATCTCCCTTTTGCCTCCACCTATCACTGGCCCTCTATCCAGCTCTACCTGTCACACACCCCTCAGACAGCTTATATTTCACCACACTTCTATATTCTCTCAGTTCTGATGAAGAGACATACGGACTCGAAACGTTAACTGTGTTCCTCTCCACAGATGCTGTTAGACCTGCTGAGTTTTTCCAGCTACTTTTATTTTTGTTTTGGTGCACTATGGCAGAAAGGTCTTAGACAGCGACCTTTCCCCATTGCGCCTTTGCGGCAGCTGCCCCAAGCTTTAGTGCTTCCCTCAGCACGTAGCCCTGGACCTTGGCATGTGCCAGTCTGCAACAGTCAGCCGGGGAAGACCAGCAAGTTTCAGGCAGACCAAAGGGTGTCTTTCACCGAGTTGATGATCCTCCAGCTGCAGTTGATGTTTGTCTCAGTGCGTGTCCCTGGGAACAGCCCGTAGAGCAGAGTCCTGCTTACAGAGATTTTCACAATCTCACACTTTCACAAAGAATGAGGAAATCCTCTCTCATTCGCTTCTCTTACATCTTCGGGAGGAATGGTGCTGCGGGCATTGCTGATTGGTCACATTGTGCTGCCTCTCAATGTTCATATCACCAATCAGATATCTACTGAACTCACCAATCCGGAGACTCCACGGAGTGAGGGCGGAAAATACCAGCGCCAAATTATCAGATTCCAACCGATTTTTTTCAAATTTTAAAAGCCCGCCAAACTTCTCAAAAAACAGGACATAATATAGTACTAATTGTAAAGAGCTAATTCAGTATACGAATGTTAGATTTACTTAATCTCGCTCTCTCCTTCCCTAGTCTACAGTTTATCTCTGTCCGTTTCTGATTTTCATTCTGGGTTAATCTGTATCTAAAAACAAGCCGAAAATATCGGCGCCAAGTTTAAGGAATCCAAACTTTCTTTTTATTCGACATCGAAGACGGACGATATATTTATAAAACAAAAAATAGTGTTCAGATAGAAATTCCCATTAATGGTTAACATTTTATCCCAAGTTCCAGATTTGCTTTTAGAATCCGGAATCCATTCGGGGTTAATTTCGATCCTTTATGAAACCCCTTAACCAGCCGGCAGAAAGTCTCATTTACACAGTTCTGCAAACGGACGGTTTATTGTAGATATTCGACAGTCAATGGTTAACATTTTTGGTGTAAATTTGCCAGCGTTGAGACTGAAGTTTCCGACACAACCGGGGGTGATAGGAAATGAACTGATCGATTATTGAGACCAAACTTGACCAGAACTGGAAACTGTCGCATTTGCTTCTATTCTCTCTCTCTCCAAAGCCAGGGAAAGGGGCCGAATATGAACACGTCTGAGTACAAATTACAGAGGGTCAGCGGACAATCATTAATTTATGGGCCATTATTAACAACAGCGAATGTTTGAACAGAGTGATAAATCTACATTAGACTGAAAGTAGGAAACAAAACTAACAGAAAACATCATTCGAATATGTTCAAATTAGAAACACGACAAATTAAACATTGAGATGATATAGCTTTCTCGGAGAGATTGTGGGTGGCTCTTAAAAGAGCTCTTGTGTTTCGGGTGTTGTTCAGTCCATTGTGGGGTTTTACTTGGAGCTGGTGTACTTGGTCACCGCCTTTGTCCCTTCCGACACGGCGTGCTTGGCCAGTTCCCCGGGCAGCAGCAGGCGCACGGCGGTCTGGATCTCCCGGGAGCTGATGGTGCTGCGCTTGTTGTAATGGGCCAGGCGGGAAGCCTCACCCGCGATGCGCTCGAAAATATCGTTCACGAACGAGTTCATGATGCTCATGGCCTTGGAGGAGATGCCGGTGTCGGGGTGAACCTGCTTCATGACTTTGTAGATGTAGATGGAGTAACTCTCCTTCCTCGACTTTCGCCGCTTCTTGCCGCCCTTTCCTGCCGGTTTACTCACCGCTTTCTTGGCGCCCTTCTTAGCAACTGGTTTCTTCTTTTTTTTTGTAAAAATATACTTTATTCATAAAATATCTTCAATCACATTCCGAACCATTTCAAAAACAACATTACAAGGGTACAATCCAGGTTAAACTTTTACAAAATGTATCACCAGGTGCATCAGTACAAACAATATTACAATCATTTACAGCCTTTCATTTTGATCTGTACAGCCCGAGTGGCTCTAAACAGTTCCCAGTCTCTCGGTGCGCTGTGGTAGAAAGGTCTTGACAGCGACCCTTCCCCATTGCGCCTTTGCGGCAGCTGCCCCAAGCTTTAGTGCGTCCCTCAGCACGTAGTCCTGGACTTTGGATTGTGCCAGTCCGCAACAATCGGTCGGGGACAACTCTTTGTGCTGCAAGACCAACAAGTTTCGGGCAGACCAAAGCGCGTCTTCTTCTCTTCAACCATCTTCAATCTCAATTTCAGACACAGAAATAAACCAAACCCCTTCCGTCCGCTCATTAAATAGACAGTCTGACAGATATATGCTAATGAGGAATGGGGGAACAATGAATCTGATTGGACATTTTAAAATCAAAACGGGACTTATTTTGTGTTTTCTTTTGATTGGATAGCTAAACCGACCAATCACATTTAGGTTTCTCCACCAATCATAAGCCTCCTTACTACAATCAGGAAATACATTTTCCAAAGCCCCTCTCCAGCCGGAGTTTGTCAGTGTGTAAAGATACACCGGGAAATGTCGCCTGGCTGTCGGTGCGAGGGGTTGTCCGGGAATGTGGGTTCATTCAGGAACTGTGAGTGTCTGGTCTTCTTCTTATCGTGTCCACGGACAGTCTATACATGACAAAACAAAAACAGAATTACCTGGATAAAACTCAGCAAGTCTGGCAGCATCGGCGGAGAAGAAATCAGTCAACGTTTCGAGCCTCCATGGCCCTTCGGCAGAACTGCAGCATAGTTTCAACAAGGGAGAAATATAAATTGGTTTAAGGTGGGTGGGGGGCGGGGGGGAAGAGACACATTGAGGGTGTGGTGTGAGCAGATAATAATCAAAAGATGTCAGAGACAAAAGGGTCAAAGAGGTGTTGAAGGTGGTGGTCTTTGTCTGAGAAAAGTGCTAATTAAGAATGGAAAACAGGATATTCAAAGTACAGCTCTAGTGGGGGTGGGGTGGAAAGACTAAAGGTTTTAGTTTTAGATTTAAAAATAATGGAAATAGGTGGGGAAAGAAGAATCTATATAAATTATTGAAAAAAAAGCGGGTGGGGGGGGAAAGAAACGGGGTGGGGATGGGGGGGAGGGGGAGTTTAAGATCTAAAGTTGTTGAATTCAATATTCAGCCCAGAAGGCTGTAAAGTGCCTAGTCGGAAGATGAGGTGCTGTTCCTCCAGTTTGCGTTGGGCTTCACTGGAACAATGCAGCAAGCCAAGGACAGACATGTTGGCAAGAGAACAGGGTGGAGTGTTAAAATGGCAAGCGACTGGGAGGTTTGGGTCTTTCTTGCGGACAGACCGCAGGTGTTCCGCAAAACGGTCGCCCAGTTTGCGTTTGGTCTCTCCAATGTAGAGGAGACCGCATTGGGAGCAACGAATGCAGTAGACTAAGTTAGGGGAAATGCAAGTGAAATGCTGCTTCACTTGAAAGGAGTGTTTGGGCCCTTGGACGGTGAGGAGAGAGGAAGTGAAGGGGCAGGTGTTGCATCTTCTGCGTGGGCATGGGGAGGTGCCATAAGTGGGGGTTGAGGAGTAGGGGGTGATGGAGGTGTGGACCAGGGTGTCCCGGAGGGAACGATCCCTACGGAATGCCGTCAAGGGGGGTGAAGGGAAGATGTGTTTGGTGGTGGCATCATGCTGGAGTTGGCGGAAATGGCGGAGGATGATCCTTTGAATGCGGAGGCTGGTGGGGTGATAAGTGAGGACAAGGGGGACCCTATCATGTTTCTGGGAAGGAGGAGAAGGCGTGAGGGAGGATGCGCGGGATATGGGCCGGACACGGTTGAGGGCCCTGTCAACGACCGTGGATGGAAAACCTCGGTTAAGGAAGAAGGAGGACATGTCAGAGGAGCTGTTTTTGAAGGTAGCGTCATCAGAACAGATGCGACGGAGGCGAAGGAACTGAGAGAATGGCATGGAGTCTTTACAGGAAGCGGAGTGTGAGGAGCTGTAGTCGAGGTAGCTGTGGGAGTCGGTAGGCTTGTAATGGATATTGGTGGACAGTCTATCATCAGAAATTGAGACAGAGAGGTCAAGGAAGGGAAGAGAAGTGTCAGAGATGGACCATGTGAAGATGATGGAGGGGTGGAGATTGGAAGCAAAATTTATAAATTTTTCCAGGTCCCGACGAGAGCATGAAGCAGCACCGAAGTAATCATCGATGTACCGGAGAAAGAGTTGTGGGAGGGGGCCGGAGTAGGACTGGAACAAGGAATGTTCCACATACCCCATAAAGAGACAGGCATAGCTGGGGCCCATGCGGGTACCCATAGCCACACCTTTTATTTGGAGGAAGTGAGAGCAGTTAAAGGAGAAATTGTTCAGTGTGAGAACAAGTTCAGCCAGACGGAGGAGAGTAGTGGTGGATGGGGATTGTTGGGGCCTCTGTTCAAGGAAGAAGCTAAGGGCCCTCAGACCATCCTGGTGGGGGATGGAGGTGTAGAGGGATTGGACATCCATGGTGAAGAGGAAGCGGTTGGGGCCAGGGAACTGGAAATTGTTGATGTGACGTAAGGTGTCAGAGGAATCACGGATGTAGGTGGGAAGGGACTGGACAAGGGGAGAGAGAAGGGAGTCAAGATAACGAGAAATGAGTTCCGTGGGGCAGGAACAGGCTGACACGATCGGTCTGCCAGGACAGTTCTGTTTGTGGATTTTGGGTAGGAGGTAGAAGCGGGCCGTCCGAGGTTGGGCGACTATCAAGTTGGAAGCTGTGGGAGGAAGATCTCCAGAGGAGATGAGGTCAGTGACAGTCCTGGAAACAATGGCTTGATGTTCTGTGGTGGGGTCATGGTCCAGGGAGAGGTAGGAGGAAACATCTGCGAGTTGACGCTCAGCCTCCGCGAGGTAGAGGTCAATGCGCCAGACAACAACAGTACCACCCTTGTCAGCGGGTTTGATGACAATGTTGGGGTTGGACCTGAGAGAACGGAGTGCAGTGAGTTCAGAGAGAGACAGATTAGAATGGGTGAGAGGAGCAGAGAAATTGAGACGGCTAATGTCACGCTGACAGTTCTCAATGAAAAGATCAAGAGAAGGTAAGAATCCAGAGGGAGGGGTCCAAGTGGAGGGAGAATATTGGAGGTGGGTAAAAGGATCCGTTGAACGGGGAGAGGACTCCTGCCCAAAGAAGTGAGCACGGAGACGAAGACGGCGGAAGAAGAGTTCAGCATCATGCCGAGCCCGAAATTCATTGAGATGAGGGCGTAAGGGTATGAAACTAAGTCCTTTGCTGAGCACTGAACGTTCAGCAAGGAGAGGGGAAGGTCAGGGGGTATAGTGAATACGCGGCTGGGGCTGGGATTGGAAGATGGGGTGAGGACGGAGGGACAAGCAGGGGTGGAGGGTCCCAGATGGGTGTTGGAGTCGATGAGTTGTTGGAGCTTGCGTTCCTTAGCACTTGAGAGAAAGAGAAAAAGTTTCTTGTTGAGGCGACGGATGAGGCGAAGAATAAAATGAAACTGGGGGCACGCGCAGCTTTGAAAAAGGGTGCGGCGGTGCTGCTGGAGGGAGAGGTCGAGTGTGTTCATATGGCGGCGCATGGCGCTGATTGTGGATCTCAGAATGCGACGGCCCAGCCAGAACCGGACACATTGTTGCGCCTTGTTGTTGAATTCGGCAAGATCTGCAACAGTGCAGGGTTCCTCTAGCGATAGGCATTGCAGGAGATGTTGCATTGTCTGTGGCTCAGTTCCACATTCACAAGTTGTCGGGCTGGTTGTATATCCCCATTTGCTCAGTGACACCTTTGAACGACCTACACCAGTCCTAAGTCTGTTAAGGCACTTGCAGGTTGCCCAGTTGCAATTAGCTCCTGGGGGAAGGCTTTCATCCGGTAGAATTTCCATCGCTGGGGGTTGTTTGAGACTGGCGAGCCAGTCTTTCCACAAGGCGATGCGGGCTTCAGATGGGGTGGATTGTAATGGAACAACACTGTTCATGAAGCTCTTCCTTGACTTTAGGTGGCTGGGTGTAGGTGTATGACCATGTAGAGGGTGCCTCTCATTTGATGTTTGACGGAGTCGCTCTTTCTTGCTGGCTATCGTTCTTCTTATATCAGGGGGAGCGATACCCGCCTGGATATATAGGCTGTTGGTGTTTGTTGGTTTTAAGCAACCTGTGATAAGTCAGCAGCTTGCATTCAGATCGACATCCATCTTCTTAGCATGAGTAGATCTTTCCCATGCAGGGCAGGCGTATGCGGCAGTGGAATAGCAAAGAGCAAGTGCACTGGTTCGCAATGTTTTCGGGCTTGCTCCCCATTTTGTGTTAGTGAGCTTATTCAGGATGTTGTTTCGTGCGCTCACTTTTGCCTTTGTCTTTTTGATGTGGTTCTTGAAGGTGAGGCATCTGTCAAGGGTTACTCCTAAGTAGATAGGGTGCTCGCAATGTGTCAGTGTTGCTCCACACCATGTTACTTTAAGCTGGCGTTTGGCTTCACGCTTTCTGAGGTGGAATGCACGAACTTGCGTCTTTGATGGGTTTGTGCGAAGGTGGTTTTCTTCATAGTAGGATTTTAGTCCCTCCAAGGCCTCAGAAAGTGTTTTCTCCACGGTGTTAAAATCAGTGCTTTGGGCAGTGGCACATAAGTCATCAGCATATATAAAACATGTCTGGTAATGTGATTGATTTACTCACTCTCTGATTCTGTGTGTGTTTGGAAGGCCGTGGTGCAGTGTGCGAGTGTTGGGTTTATTCTGTATCAGTGACTTGATGGGACCATGGCTTAGTGTTGGGCTCACTTGGCATCCTGAAACTCATTGTGCATCTGTCCATTATTGGTGCCACTACCTACCCCAGGGCAATTAGGAACGGGCCTATATCCCATGAATGAATAAAAAAGCAAAAATCTCCTACAATAACCAGTGATTACTAACACTTGAGACGTTTGTCAGAATTCAGTCTCCCTGAAAATTGTTCCAATTTAGAGTTAGGTTCACATTTTCATTTCCCATTGACAATCAGTTTTTCTTTAATTTTGCAGCCTTATCAAGTGGTTTTTATACTCATAAATGTTTAAAAGTGTCAGGCTTATCAACTGCTCTTTAGACCTGTAATTACCTGACCTTGTGTAGTGAGTGAGGAGATTCCCCACTGGGTCATGCAAAACAGGAATCTGGATGGAAATTAATTCCAATGCCTGGAAACCAGGTAGAATACAAGTCTGAATTTCTAATTTACATCCTTAGTCGATCAGGCTTCTTGCTAGGAGCGTGAACTTGCAAAGTGGTGTTTGAAACCAAACAAACCACACTAGATCCCTCTTTATTTGTGAAGGTAATTCCAAGGAAAGCAGTTATATTTCAGATGGAGAATTGAGATGGGTACCAGACACAGCTCAGGACAACTAAACCTGCTCTCAGAGAGTGTAAGGGATAATGGGGAAGAGGATGGCAGATAAATGAATCCCAATATGGAGTTATTCATATTACAGTTGAAACCTCATCAGTAATCAGCACTGGATTAGAATAGCCCGGACTATTAACCTCGGGAAAGGATGGATGTTGAATGGATATGATCAATGTTAATAAAGAGAATCAATTTTTCCCACGTGGAAAGATAATTTGATCTCGTTGGACAAGAGAGAAATAGAAAAAAGAACAATAGGAAAATTAAATAGGCCGGTGGGGAAGAATATGCCAGTGGGAGCAGCTCAGCTGCTCTTGCAGAGAGCTGGCACAGATACTATGGGCCGAATGGCCTCCCTCTGCTGTAACAATTGTGAGATTCTGTTCTATATATTATGAGTGTAAGCCTGACTTATGTTTCATATAAAATGTGTTTCAACTGGAGTTAATAGCTGTGGGTATTAATCAGATATTATGTCAGAGTTTTGGATTAGAATTCCATCTTTGCGAACATAATCCTGAATGTCCGTATATCATACATCCTGGGAAATGTATTAGATTGTAAGATCAGCTTCATGCAGATTGTAGATACTCTGAGGTTTGGGGAGTGGTATGTAATGCATTGTTCAGTCTGCAGTCTGGGTACAATGTTGGGATTCATGCAATATCTTACAACCAGGCACTGTTTGTCTGCCCTCTTTGTTATTTAATCTGTATTTGAGGTTCTACTTTTGATTCAGTGACACAGGGCCTTGCAATCTGAGGGGTGTGTACTTTTGCTCTGCGATTTAATAAGGGCCCACACAGGAGCTTATTACACAAAATTAATACTCGTGATTGAGGATCATATAGTAGCATTGATCAAGGATTATTTAATGGACAGAAACAGTGTCGGAATAAACAGGACACTTTTGGATCGGTAAGTTCGAACTTACTCTTGATAATACATGGTCATCTGTTATTTACAACCTATACTGGTGACTTAGATGGGGACTGAATGAAACACAATCAAGTTTGTTGATGATAGGAAATTAGGTGGAAAATTAATCTGTGAGGAGGACACAAATAAAGCTGCTAAGGCAGATAGACAGGTTGTCTGAGTTGGCAAGAACATGGCAGATAGAATACAATATGGTGATGTGAGTGTGCCCAGTTTGTAGGGGGAAAAAAGAACATTTGTGAATGTGAGGGACTGGACATCTTTGCACTCAGAGGGAGCTGGGTGTCCGTGTACATGAATTACAGAAAGTTAATCTGCAGGTACAGCAAGCAGATAGGAAGGGAAGTGCTGTGTTCACATTTGTTCCAAAGGGTTGGAATATAAGAGTAAAGCAGTCTTAAAATTATACAGGGCACTAGTGAGGCGACATCTGTAGTACTTTGTTTCCTTTCATAAGGAAGGACATACTTGCTCTAGAGGGAGAGCAATAATTGTTCATTAGATTGGTTCCTGGAGCAAGTGGTTTTCTTATGAGGAGAGATTGAGTAGACTCGGTGTGTATTCCCTGGAGTTTAGAAGAATGAGAGATGATCGAATCGAAACATATAAAACTCTTAAGCGGCTTGTTAGGGTAGATGCTGAGAATATAGTTCTCCTGGCTCCGGAATCTAGAACATGTGGTCACCATCTCAGATCACAGCATTGGCCATTTTGGAATGATATGAGGAGAAATGTCTTCACTGAAAGTTTTTGGGAATCTTTGGAATTCTCCACCCCAGAGAGATTTGGAAGCTCAGCCATTGAGTATGTTCATGACAGAGGTCAATAGATTTTGGATACTAGGGATATAAAGAGAGTGCGGCAAGGTGGAGCTAAGGCAGAAGATCAGTCTTAATTTTTTAAAATTTTTTATCAGTCTTAATGAATGACGGAGCAGTTAAATGGCCAAATAGCCAATTCCAGCTTCTATTTCTGAAGATCCATCGATTCTGCTCGATGTAAGATTCAGTTTCATTCTGCACCAGTCAGTTTCTGGTACTATATGTAAAGATGGGATCAATTGTATGTCTGTCAGCACCTGGCACGGGATGTGTGATTCAATCTGTATCTGTGATTCATGAACCTGAATGTGAGTATGTGATTCATTCTCAATTTGCCTTTCTATTAGTATTATATTTGAATGTGTCATTTGTATCTGTCAGTCTCTGGTACTGTACATGTGAGAGATTCATTCTGTATATGTTGGTCTTTGTAATGTGTGAGTGTGGAATTCACTCCGTATTTACTGCTCCGTGATACTGTGTGTGAGTGTTTTGTCCTTATATAATTGCCAGTCTTTGGTAATTTGTGTCTGTGTGGGTCTGATTATGTAACTGTGAAGCTCTGGTCTGTTGTTAAGGCATTCTTTCTGTATCTATCAGGCTCTGGCACAGAATGAGAGTTTGGGACTCAACCTAAATTGTTCATTGGTACTGGAGGTTCATTTTCTATCTGTCAGTCTCTGGTCGTGTGTCTGTGAGGGGGTGTGTTTGTCTTTGTGTGTGTGTGTGTGTGTGTGTGTGTGTATGTGTTTGTCTATGTGTAATTCATTCTGTATCACTCAGCCTCTGGTACTGACCATACGTGTAGGACACTGGCTGTATCTGTCAGTCACTGGTGGTGCATGTAACTTTGAATGGAGGATCCTTTCTGTAAGTGTCAGCATATGGCACAGGGTGTGAGTGTGGGATTTTAAAAAATATTGTTCAATGGTCCTGAATCTAAATATGTGAATCATTCTGAAACTCCCATTCTTCAATAGTGTGTGTGAGTGTGACTATGTGAGTGTTTGTGTTTGATGTGAGTTTGTCACTATCTTTCACTGTCAGTGGTACTTTACGTCTGTGTCACATAGATGAACTATTATTCAGGCTCAGGGATTTTGACTGATTGTAGTATTTAGTATGTATCTGTCAGTGTCTGGTACTGGACATGTCGTTAATAATCATTCTGAATTAGTCAGTCTCTGTTACTCTGTGATGGTGTGAGATTCATTGCATAGCCTTCAGTTTCTGAGACTGTTTACAAGTCTAGGTTCAGCCCATGTTGAAATTTCAGAACAGAAACAGCCCATTGATGTTGTAGGTTTTAATAAAGTAATTGTGAGTTTGACCTAGTATTAAATCCCTTTCTGTGTGCACACGATTGTGAAAGCTCAGGTATCCTTCGATCTAACACTCCATTGCTGTGTAAGTGTAATTCCCTTTGTAATAATCAAATTGATACATTTTCATTCAGTCTGAGAATTTTACACTTGCCTGTTGTGCTCAGTTTTTTCTGTGAGAATGAATACAGTATCTGCCATTCTGTTACTCTGATGTTTTCGGATGGTATGTGGTCTCTATCTCAGTCTGTACTAATCAAATTGTTATTGTATCCTTGAGGTTAATGGTCTAGCTGAGTTTCAAACCGGAATCTGAGTTTGCAGCTGAGGTTATACTATCTTTCAGTTCTCTCTTGGTATTTAATTTAACTCTTCTAACCTTCTCACCCCATAGGAATTGGTCCTTGTTCTACTACAGAGAAAGGAGTTAGCTGTTTGGTGAGTATCTGGTAAGTGGGTGAGGGCTATTCTGTCCCCAAGGTTTAAAATAGTACACACATTAATGGTAAAGTTAATAAATATGTAAGAATAACTGAATAGTATCATTAAGTATTTATTGAAAACACATTAAGGATGGCATAACAGGTAACGTGCCCAGGCTGCAGCATGTGGGAACTCCAGGATAACATTAAGACCCAGAGCAAATGTCTAAGTGTTCGTGGCTTGATGAACTTTGGCTCAGAGTCATTGAGCTGGAGGCTGAGCTGCAAACTCTGTTAGACATCAGGGAGAGGGGAACTTACCTTGATGTTTTATACCAGGAGGCAGTCACACCATTTAGAGTAGGGTCTTCTGATTCGGTCAGGGACAGGAGGGTCTGACTGCGAATGAGGCAGGTAATGGGACCCAGCGGGCAGGAGTGTGAGCCTCTGCAATGGTCCAATAGGTTTGATGTTCTCCCAGCTTGTTTGGATGAGGGCAGTGGCTGCAGGGTAGATGAGCAAACTGACCAGGGCACCGTGGTATAGGAAGCCATTCAAGTTGGGGGAACAAAAAGGAATGTAGTGGTAGTATGGGGCAGTATATTGAGTGGGAATGGCACTGTTCTCTGTAGCAAAGAGCGAGAGTCCAGACGGCTGTATTGCCTGCCTGGTGCCAGGGTTCGGGACATCTGCTCAGGGCTGGACAGCAACTTGCAGTGGGAGGTAGATGATCCAGTAGTCATAATCCATTTAAGTACCAACAACATAGGCAGGAGGAAGGAAGCTCTGCATAGTCAGTATGAGGAGCTAGGCACAAAATTAAGAAACAGAAGATCAAAGGATTATTACCTGAGCCATGTGCAAATTGGCATTGGACAAATCAGATTAGAGAAATGAATGCGTGGCTCAAAGGCTGGTGTGGGAGAAGTGGTTTCTAGTTCATGGGGCATTGGCACCAGTTTTGAGAACCTGTACCATTGGGATGTTCTACTCCTGAACTGTGCTGGGGCTGGTCGCATACTAGGGAAGTAGCAAGGGTTTCAAACTGAATAGTGGGAGCAAGGGATCATATTTCCAAAGAGTAGAGACAAGGCAAGAAAGAAAGGTATTAATATGGGAAATGGTAAACGGACCGTGACAGGAAGGGACATTCTCACATTCCTATTCAATACCAGAAACTGACAGATACAGTCTGAATTCTACACTCTGATTGCGGATCAGATGTTGGCATGTCCAGCATTAATCTCAAACACAGACCGGGTTCTGGGAGTGAATGCGAATTGCACACTCGGATAGCAGCACAGACTGAAATATATACAATCAATGCCACACTGATTTACAGTGCCAGAAACTGAGAAACTCATGAGTGAATCTCATTTCCAGTTCCATAAACTGAGCAACTCATGAGTGAATCTCATTTCCAGTTCCATAAACTGAGAAACTCATGAGTGAATCTCATTTCCAGTTCCATAAACTGAGAAACTCATGAGCGAATCTCATTTCCAGTTCCATAAACTGACAAGCACAAGATACAGCAGACACACACTGTACCACAGCTTCAAGAACAGAATGCACCCGCTGTACTCTATCCCCCTGCCTCACACAGTATCCGAGTGAGTAAGTCACACGTTAGCAGAGGGTCAGAGAACCAGAAGGAATCCTGCATCCCCGGACGGTCCCTCGCACCGACAGCCAGGCAACATTTCCCAATATATCTTTACACACTGAGAAACTCTGGCTGGAGAGAAGCCTTGTAGAATATGTTGCCTGGTTGCAGCAAATGGGCTAATGATTGGTGGAGAAGTCGAAATCTGATTGGATATTTAAAGACACCAATCAGAAAAATACGAGAGAAGGGGGCTGTCATAGTTTTAAAACAGTGTCCAATCAGAATCACGGTTCTCCAATCCTTCATTAGCATAGACCTAGGAGACTGTCTATTTAATCGGCGCTCGGAAAGGATTTGGTTTATTTCTGTGTCTGAAAGTAACGATGGTTGATGAGAAGAAACCAGTTCCCAAAAAGGGAGCCAAGAAAGCTTTAAAGAAACCGGTAGCGAAGGGCGGCAAGAAGCGGCGAAAGTCGAGGAAGGAGAGTTACGCCATCTACATCTACAAAGTGATGAAGCAGGTTCACCCCGACACCGGCATCTCCTCCAAGGCCATGAGCATCATGAACTCGTTCGTGAGCGATATTTTCGAGCGCATCGCGGGTGAGGCTTCCCGCCTGGCCCATTACAACAAGCGCAGCACCATCAGCTCCCGGGAGATCCAGACCGCCGTGCGCCTGCTGCTGCCCGGGGAACTGGCCAAGCACGCCGTGTCGGAAGGGACAAAGGCGGTGACCAAGTACACCAGCTCCAAGTAAAACCCCACAATGGACTGAACAACTTTCAAAACACAACGGCTCTTTTAAGAGCCACTCACAATCTCTCTGAAAAAGCTATTTCATCTCAATTTTTACTTTGTCATGTTTTAAATTTGAACATTTCGAACTATGTTATTTTCATGTTATTTCCCTCATATTCGGGCTAATGTAGATTTATCACTCGCTCAATTCTTAGGTCCTGATAATAATGCCCCATAAATGAATGTCTGCCCCCTGACCCTCTGCGCTTTGTTCTCAGACGCGTTTATATTCGGCCCCTTTCCCTGGCTTTGGAGAGAGAATAAAACGCAAATGCGTCAGTTTCCAGTTCTGGTCAAGTTTGGTCTCAATAATCGATCAGTTCATTTCCTATCAGCCCCGGTTGTGTCGGAACCTTCAGTCTCAACGCTGGCAAATTTACACCAGACATGTTCGCTTTTGACTCTCTCGAATATCTACAATATACCGTCCGTTTGTAGAACGATGTCAATGAGACTTTGCCGGCTGGTTAAAGGGTTTCATAAAAGATGGAAATTAACCCCGAATAGATCCCGTATCTGGAACTTGGGATAAAATGTGAAATAGTCCCATCAGGGACGGGGAATTTTAAAACTTTGTCTTCAGACCGAGTTCACTTTCTACATAAGACTTTCTACATGAAACGTATTTCTTGTTTTATAAACCTATCGGCCGCCTTTTCGATATCGAAAAGCGTAAATTTGGAGCTGTTATTTTCGGCTGGTTTTCAGGTTCAGATAAACCCAGACTGAAAATCACAAACAGACAAATACAGATCAACCGTAGAATAGAGAAAGGGAGAGCGAGATTAAGTAAATCTAACATTCGTATATTAAATACTGAATTACCTATTTCCAATTAACACTATGTTCTGTCCGTTTTTTACAAATTTGGCGGGCTTTGAAAATTTGAAAAAAAATCGGTTGAAATTTGGCGCCGGTATTTTCCGCCCTCACTCCGTGGAGTCTCCGGATTGGTGAGTTCAGTAGATATCTGATTGGTGATATGAACAAAGACGCCGCACAAAGTGACCAATCAGCAATGCCCGCAGCACCATTCCTCCCGAAGCTATAAGAGAAGCGAATGTGAGAGGATTTCCTCATTCTCTGTGAAAGTGTTTGTGAGATTGTGGAAATGTCTGGAAGAGGAAAGACTGGCGGGAAAGTTCGCTCCAAGGCCAAGTCTCGCTCCTCCCGGGCTGGACTGCAGTTCCCGGTGGGCCGTGTTCACAGGCTCCTGAGAAAGGGCAACTATGCTGAGCGTGTGGGTGCCGGAGCCCCGGTCTATCTGGCTGCTGTGCTCGAGTATCTGACGGCTGAAATCCTCGAGTTGGCCGGTAACGCGGCCCGGGACAACAAGAAGACCCGCATCATCCCCAGACACCTGCAGCTGGCCGTCCGCAACGACGAGGAGCTCAACAAGCTGCTGGGAGGAGTGACCATCGCTCAGGGCGGGGTGCTGCCTAATATCCAGGCCGTGCTGCTGCCCAAGAAAACCAGCGCCGCTGCGGGCTCGAAAACCAAGTGAATCGGCCATTCTTTAATCTAATAACCCAAAGGCTCTTTTCAGAGCCACTCACAGAGTCTGTGAAAGGGCTGCTCACTGTCTGAACTCATTTCATTCTGGTTCTGAAGAAGCGTCATGCCCATTCGAAACGGTAACTCTGTCCCCACACAGATGCTGCCAGACCTGCTGAGTTTTTCAGCATTTTCGTTAAAAATTCTAGCTTCGCTGCAAAAGACAGCCGCACATACCTTACAACCCGCTTTCAATTCCGATTCCTTACCTGATCTGTTTATAACAGGCGGATAGAAAGCTATTGATGGGCGAAATCACCGTGAATACCGACAGTTCCGGGTCTCTCACATAAACATCATGAACTGTATGGGTTTTATTCAGGTCACGGATCAATAGATATTGTAGGGAAAATGGGGTGAGTCATTTTTCCACTAAATTGGGAGTGACAGAGTGGGGTCTGGGTAGTTGTCAAGTGCCTGCTCTCTCACCCAGACAGGCAAAGGGGTCTGTAGGCCTGCCTGGAAATACACCGCTCCACTCCCCATTTCAAACATCAACAACCTTAACATATGAACTAATAACCGAAAGATGACGAAATGATGCTAAAGCTGTGTTAGATTCATCTGTAGATTTCTCTGTCCCGTTCCCAGGTCAGTGCTCTTAATGTGACGTTTTGGGTGGCTCTTAAAAGAGCCTTTGTTGTGTGTTTGGTAGAAAGGGTCGAGTTGTTCAGCCGCCGAATCCATAGAGAGTGCGGCCCTGGCGTTTCAGAGCGTACACCACATCCATGGCAGTGACCGTCTTGCGCTTGGCGTGTTCAGTGTAGGTGACCGCATCCCTGATCACATTCTCCAGGAAAACCTTCAGCACCCCGCGAGTCTCCTCATAGATCAAACCCGAGATCCGCTTGACACCGCCACGGCGAGCCAGGCGGCGGATTGCTGGTTTGGTGATGCCCTGGATATTATCACGAAGCACTTTGCGGTGCCGCTTTGCTCCGCCTTTCCCCAGTCCTTTACCTCCTTTCCCTCTGCCAGACTTTTTTTTTTGTAAAAATATACTTTATTCATAAAATATCTTCAATCACATTCCAAACCATTTCAAAAACAACATTACAAGGGTACAATCCAGGTTAAACTTTTACAAAATGTATCACCAGGTGCATCAGTACAAACAATATTACAATCATTTACAGCCTTTCATTTTGATCTGTACAGCCCGAGGGGCTCTAAACAGTTCCCAGTCTCTCGGTGCGCTGTGGTAGAAAGGTCTTAGACAGCGACCCTTCCCCATTGCGCCTTTGCGGCAGCTGCCCCAAGCTTTAGTGCGTCCCTCAGCACGTAGTCCTGGACTTTGGATTGTGCCAGTCCGCAACAATCGGTCGGGGACAACTCTTTGTGCTGGAAGACCAACAAGTTTCGGGCAGACCAAAGCGCGTCTTTCACCGAGTTGATGATCCTCCAGCTGCAGTTGATGTTTGTCTCGGTGTGTGTCCCTGGGAACAGCCCGTAGAGCACAGAGTCCTGTGTCACAGAACTGCTCGGGATGAACCTCGACAGCAACCACTGCATCTCTCTCCAGACTTTCTTTGCAAAGGCACAATCCACAAGGAGGTGAACAACGGTCTCTTCCCCACCACAGCCACCTCGAGGGCAACGTGCAGAGGGGGTGAGCCTCCTGGCGTGTAGGAAGGATCTGACGGGGAGGGCCTTTCTCACCACCAGCCAAGCTACGTCTTGGTGCTTGTTGGAAAGTTCTGGCGATGAGGCATTCTGCCAAATGACTTTGACAGTCTGCTCGGGGAACCATCCCACAGGGTCCACCCTCTCCTTTTCCCTCAGGGCCTCTAGGACGTTATGTGCTGACCACTGCCTGATGGACTTGTGGTCAAAGGTGTTTTTCTGCATAAATTTTTCCACCAGGGACAGGTGGTACGGCACGGTCCAACTACTTGGAGCGTTCCGTGGCAGCGTGGCCAGACCCATCCTTCGCAACACCGGGGACAGGTAGAACCTCAGCACGTAGTGACACTTGGTGTTTGCTTACTGAGGGTCTACGCACCGCTTGATGCAGCCACACACAAAGGTGGCCATCAGTATGAGGGTGATGTTGGGCACGTTTTTTCCCCCTTTATCTAGAGGCTTGTACATCGCGTCCCTGCGGACACGATCCATTTTCGACCTCCAGATAAAGCGGAAGATGGCTCGAGTGATCGCCGTCGCGCAGGAGTCTGGAATGGGCCAGACCTGCGCCACGTACAGCAACAGCGAGAGTACCTCACACCTGATGACCAGGTTCTTACCCGCAATGGAGAGGGAGCGTCGCTCCCACATGCCCAGTTTCCTTTTCACCATAGCCACTCGCTCCTTCCAGTTTCTAACGCATGCCCCGGTCCCTCCGAACCATATCCCCAGCACCTTCAGGCCGTCAGCCCTGACAGTGAAGGGGACAAAGGATCGGTCAGCCCAGTTCCCAAAGAACATGGCCTCGCTCTTCCCACGATTTACCTTGGCTCCCGAGGCCAGTTCGAACTGGTCGCAGATGTGCATCAGTCTGCGCACCGACAGCGGATCCGAGCAGAAGACGGCGACGTCGTCCATGTACAGGGAGGCTTTTACCTGAGTGCCTCCACTGCCTGGGATCGTCACTCCTCTTATGCCCGGATCCTTCCTGATGGACTCGGCAAAGGGTTCTATGCAACACACGAAAAGGACAGGCGAGAGAGGACAGCCCTGCCTGACTCCAGATTTAATCGGAAAGCTATCTGTTTCCCACCCATTGATTGAGACTGCGCTACTGATGTTAGTGTAGAGCAGTTGGATCCAATTTCGAATTCCCTCCCCAAACCCCATTTTGGAGAGCACATCCCCCATGTAGGTGTGCGATATTCTGTCAAAGGCCTTTCCCTCTGCCAGACATGATGATAGTTCACTCAGATCACTGCAGACTATGAGAGACGAGCTGCTTCACGTTCCTCTTTTAAATAGCCCGCCCCGACCTGACTGAGAACGGGACAGAGTGAGAGGCGGGGCGGGGAGCTGTCAGCAATATCCCCGCCTCATTCCAGTCGCTTCTACAAACAGACAAACAGTCTGCTTCCATTTCTAGGACAGGTTCTATTCCATTAACACACAACTCCCCTCCCAGAAGCATTGAGACTTTTACTAATCCCTCTTCCAGCTGAATTGGAGAATATAATGTGTTTGGGTTTGAGTTGTGACGCGGGGTTTGGCCAAGGTTGAGTTGGAGAGATTTGCAATCTACAAGGCAGTCAAGAGGTATGAGGATCAGGCAGAGAAGGAGAACTAAGGTCACAAACAGACCAGCCTCTAAACCAGTTAGTTTGCAGGTATAACAAATGAATGGGACTAAGAACAAGATAAAATCGCATCACGGGCCTGTAATTTAGTTTATTGAGAGGGAATTCGAAAAGTTTTGCAAAGATTGAACCGGTCAGTGAAAGTGTCTGTCTAAGAACTGGAAATGAATACCGGCTGAAATGTAAACGGTTGGTATTGAATTAGTGACAGCAAATCAATTATTTTAAGGGAAGTGTTGGTGTAGTTATTTCAGACAAAACTTCATCATCCCTTCCAGGATAAGTTGCATTTTTTTATTGTTCGGAACTTTGTGGATATCTACATGGAGCCGTTGTAGTTGGTCACTATCTTTGTCTGTTTCACGGCCCGTTCCCCGGGCAGCAACAGACCTTTTCCTGTCTCGATGTGTCCACAGAAACAGCAGGAGCCAATATATTGTGGACTGGTGCCATCTGCTGGCTGCACGTGAGACGTACAAAGAGGTAACTTCTTTGGGGACCGATTGAAGGATACATTATCTTTCACAATTGTGTTCACAGTGACAGAGATTTAATACTCAGCCAAAGATGACACACATTGTTTGCTTTAAACCTACCATATCAGTGGCCTGATGTTCTGCTGGAAATGTATGTGGAATGAATTCAAACTTATAATTAGTCCCAGAGACTGAAAGTTATATAATGAATCCCACACTCACACAGAATCAGAGAATAATTCTCAGGCACATTTTCAGTGCCAGATGCTGAAAGATACAGGCTGTTCACTGCACTCACTCACAATAGTTGAATCTGAGTGATACTAAAGAAATATAACAAACCAATTGTACCACTGAGAGATTTAGAAAGAGTCCAAGCATCACATAGAGTAACAGATGCTGACGGATACAAATGGAATACCACACACTAACACACACACACAATAAGCTCCACTTTCACATACAATAGCAATGATTGGAAAACTCCAATTGAATCTCACAATGTTTTATAATACCAAAGATTGACAGATGTAAAATTAATCCCACTGTCAGATACAGAATGATTCTCATGCTCACAAACAGAAAGAAGTGATGAAAGAAACATATGATTCCCACACTTACTTTACAATATCACAGATACAGAGTGCCATTGACCGATCTGTATTGAATCTTATGCTCACACACGTTACGAGAGTCTGACATGTATGTACCGGATACAGAGTGGATACTACACTCAAAATCCTGACTTGGAAATATATCACTGTAACTTCACTGTCACTGGGTCAAAATCCTGGAACTCCCTTCCGAATAGTACTGGGGATGTGCCTACACCACATGCACTGCAGAGGTTGAAGAAGGTATCTCACCACCACCTTCTCAAGGGCAAAAAAGGATGGACAATAACTGCTGGCCCAGCCAGCGAAGCTAACACCACATGAATGAATTAAAAAAGGGCACCAAAGACTTCAAATTCAGAATGATTTCCATGTTCACATACAGTAGTACTGACTGATAGGATTAAACACACACACACCATTAAGAAATTCAGAATGAGTCCCAAACTCATTTGCATTACCAGAAAGTTATTGAGAACAAACACTTCCACACCTACAGTTCTACTTTAAAAAGTGTCCCGACGCTCATACAGTACCAGAAAATGCAATGTGCCTTCTGAATATGACACAGGTATAGTGTACCAGAGAATGACAGATACAGAATGACTGCAGCACTCACTTTCAGTAGCAGAAGCTGACTGATAGAGCAAAATTCTTCCACACATACAGTTCCACTGACAGTTTCAGAATGTAACCCACCTCTCTCAGTATCAGAAAATGAAAGATAGGAATGGAATATAACACAAATATAATGTACAAGAGAGTGACTGTTACAGAATAAATCCAAACATACTGGCAGTTCCGCTGACAACGTCTCCACACTCACATACAGTAACCAAAACTGACAGGTTCAGAATGTCTCTCAGTTTCACACAGTACCAGTGAGTGACATAGATAATAAATCCCACGTTCACAAAATGGGCCAGAAAAGGCCAGTGAAGAATGTATCTCACTCTCAAATACAAAACAACGGTCTGACGGTTTCAGCACAACATTATAACTTCTGCTTGGTACAATAAAATATTATGAAATGTCATCTCCACCGTTAGTAATTCCAAATACCTCCCTTCGCTGTCCAATAAAATGTGAACGGTTCTTGTCTGTTCTGTCGCTCTCTGAGTGTGCTGACATCTACTGGCCAGAGCTGAGAAGTGCAACAGAGCGGAACTTTTTTTTATTAATTCAATGGATATGAGATTCGCTGGCTCGGCCAGCATTTATTGTCCATTACTAAGTGAAGGTGGTGGTGAGCTGCCTTCCTGGTCCGCTGCAGTCCCTGTGGTGTGAGGGAGGGAGTTCCAGGATTTTGATACAATGACATTAACTGTGTGTGTTGCAGAAACAGCTCAATATGAGGAATTAGTGATGGGATGTGATAGGGTGGACATAGAGGTGTCAACAATCAATTCAAAGAGAATTCGATATTATCTCGTTATCCCACTGAGTTGGTAGAATTTGGAACTGGCTGTCATATTGAGCAGTCAAGACGATTAGCACAGCTGTATTTCAGGGAAAGTAAGATAAGCATAGGAAAGGGAATAGATTTCATGGAAAAACAGGTAATATTACATAAAGTAAACTGGGTTGAAGATCGTTAGCAATAATGTACCAATGTGTCCAAATGGCCCAATGAAGCATATTCTTGGTAGAATGAATACCGATTTTCAAAGTACCTCAGAGACTCACAGATATATAATGAATCCTGCACTCACACAGTGTACCAGAGACAGAGCAATGCAGAGTGAATCCTACACTCACACACATCCCCAGAGACTGACCAATACATAATGAATCCCACACTCACATAGTGCACCAGAGACAGAGCAATGCAGAGTGAATCCTACACTCACACACATCCCCAGAGACTGACCAATGCATAATGAATCCCGCACTCACATAGTTTTCCAGAGAGAGCAATGCAGAATGAATCACACATCCCCAGAGGCTGACAAATACATCATGAATCAGACACTCAAATCCTTTACCAGGGATTGAGCGATACAGAATGTATCCAGCACTTATACACATCGAATCTTAGAATAATTACACCACAGAGAAAGCCCATTCTGCCCTTTGTGTCTCTGGTGGTTCTCTGCCAGGGAAACTCAACTGGTCCTGATCCCCAGCCCTATCACCACAACGTGGCAACTCTTTTCTCTTCAGGTTTGTATCCAATTCCCCTTTGACAACTCCGAGTTTACCATGTCTCTTCCACACTCTCAAGCAGTGAATTGCAGATCCTAATGACTCACTGTGTAAAAATAGTTTTCCTCATGTCACCATTGGTTGTTTTGCCAAACACTTTAAATCTGTGCCTTCTCCCAACAGGAACAGTTTCTCGCTATCTACTCTGCCTTGGACACCTTGTAACCACAACTCCCCCAATCTACCCATGTAACTAAAGCCCTTCATCCTCACAACCATTTTCATAAAGCTTTTCTGCACAGTCTCTAAAACCTTCCCAAATTTCCAAAAGATTGGTGCCAGGAACTGAATTGATAAAAGTGTCTGTGTCGGATCCACTGCCTACACAGACAATTCGTTTCGAGAGAGATTCTAAATTTAATAATATTTAAATGTTTGTTAGATATTGCCACGTGCAGCGAAAATCCTGCACACATAAGTACAAGGGCCAGGCAGACATATAATTCACTCCACAGTAACATAATGGAAATACAAAAGCTACATTCTGTGAATGCTGGAAATCTGAAATAAGCACAGAAAATGCTGGGAATTCTCAGCAGATCTGGCATCATCTGTGGAGAGAAACAAAGTTAATGTTTCAGGTCGTGGCATTTCACCAGAACTGGGAAAAGTTTGAATTGTAATTACATTGATATAGGTGTAATGGGGGAGGGTGGGAAACAAATAAAAGGGGAAGATAGGGTAGAAGATGGGAGGCATTCAATGGCAAAAATGTTGGTGGGGCGGAACCAAAGAGAGCAGCAATGGGACAAGTAAAGAAATAAAAGATGTGCCTAAAGGAGGTATGAATGGCAGAATAATGAACAGCTGACACCCGAGACTAAAACAAGAAAAACAAGACACATGCAAACAAAACAAAGTCATTGGGGATAAGGGGGTGGACATCATGATCTAAAAGTTCTGAACTCAATGTTGAGTTCAGAGGCTCTAAAGTTCTAACTGAAAAGATGTGTTGTTCCTGGAGCTTGTGTTGAGCTTCTTTGGAACATTTCAGCAGACCGAGGATAGAGATATCAGCAGGAGAGAAAGATGGAGACTTAAGATTGCAGGTCGTTGAAAGTTTGGGATCATGCTTCCGAAATGAAGAGAGGGGAAGTTTCTGTCTTTCTTTTAGTAACATAATGCATCTCACACTCAAGCACCATATCACAGTTTAACATATACAAAGACCACCTCATGCACTCATACAGTACGAAGGCCCAATTCAGGTTGAGTCTCAAACTCACAAAGTATCTCAGAGGTTGATAGATACAAAGTGAATACAACAGGAGCACAGACTGACAGATATCGAATGTATCCCACACTCAAACACAGTAGCAGAGACTTCCAGAACCTGCACTATTTTGTTTTTGTACTGACAGATATAAAATATGTCACACAGTCAAACCAGAGACTGACATTTAAAGAATGAACCCAAAATTCACACACAGCATCAGACTGAGATTTACAGAAAGATACAACACAGTCACACACATACATGAGATGGAACCCACACTCACATGCAATAATATTGATAAAATGCACAGTGAATCTTGTATCCATGTATCGCACCAAGAGACAAAGATCCAGAATTACCACCAAACTCACAAATACTAACAGAAAACAACAGACACAAAATTATTCCCACTCTCAAATAGGTTATCATGAACTGATGAAGAATTAATCCCACACTCTCACACAATATCAGAGACTGACAGTTCTCGAATAAGTCCAACATTCATGTGTGACACCAGAGACTGATAGTTAAAGAATGATTCCACCCATCCCCCACGCACATACACTACCTCTGAGAGATACATTGAATCTCAGATGCACAAGTAGTACAGAGACCATCCGATGAAATAAGAGCTCCCCAATCAATTCCAATTCTGGGGATAGATAAGTGCAGAGTGAATTCTGCCCTCACATAGACCGCCAGAGACTGAAAGATGCTGAATGAATTTGACACTCTCAAAAGGTTCCAGAGACTGAAGGGAAGGAATTTAACCACACACTCACATACGACACCAGAGACAGAGCAGCACAGGATGTTTTCAACGCTGATATAGAGTACCAGAGACTTAGAAATATCAAATGAATACTACTTTGTCGTACAGTGCCAGAGACTGTCCAATATTAAATTATACTATACTCACATAGATTGTGGGAGACAGAGCGACACAGTCTGAATCCTACTATCCTCACAATACCACTGAGTGAAACAGAGTGAATTCTAAATTCACACAAAGTATCAGAGTCTGAGAACTGAATTATTTTGCCAACACTCACAGGGAATACCAGAGACATTCAGATACAGAATTAATCCCATTTTCATTGACAGTAACGGGGACTGAGAGATACAGAATGATTCCCACATTAACATTCAGTAACAATGATTGATGCAGAATTAATCCCTTCACCTGATTGTCACACTAGAACAGGGAACTTCTTAACACAACATAAGACATCTTAACACGATAGACAACATCGTGAGACCAGGAATAAAGCATTTGCTCAACAAAAAACGTCATCACAGAACAGCAGAGAATATCTTCACACAATAGATGATACTTTTGCAGATCAGGGAACATTTTAATAGAACAGAGGATGCTTTTTCACAAGATGAATCATATTTACACAAACGGAAACACATTTGCACGACAGGGAAGCATTTTACACAACAACAAAGAACATTTCTCAACAGCACAGCAGGAAAAATATGTTTAAAAAGGGAAGCACTTCAAACCATCATACAACAGTAGATGTATATGGGCATGGAGCAGAGTGGTGCAGTGGAAGCATGCTGGGCCCATAACCCAGAGGTCAATGGATTGAAACCATCCTCTGCAATTTGCGTTGTCATCAATAGCAAAGAAGCATTTTCTGCTACCCACAATCATGCCTATTATTTACATCAGTGTCTTGCTTCCAGCACTAAAATTCAATCTTCAACAAATCTCTAGTATGGTGTTTATTCATAGACGGACACAAGCTGTAAATCCTGCAAACAAATCCCAGCCAATTGTTGCCGGAGTTCACCGGTAACGGTTATTGGCTTAGTACAAAGAGGAGAAGAGTCAATTCTCTCTTCACTCTAAATTCGCTTTATTCACGTTGTTAGATCTTATTCATATAGCTTATACGTCTGGTTAGATATACACATGCAGTTTGCACCAGGTGCTGCTGTCTTATACTCAAACTAGGATCTAAACGCACACCCACTAGGTTTCTCTGACACTCCCTGAGTGGTTACAGAATATAAAAGCTAATACCCGAAAAGGAGAGCTGTCGCTGGCCAGGCGTTCCGTTCTCTCTCTCTTTCGACACCATCTCTACGTTGCTGACGTAGGTTCTTCCATTTCCGCGATGGTTGTTCTCCGGAGTCTTCGCTGGCACCACGCCCGAGATTCTCCACTCTTATACTGAATCTTATCTCTTCAAGCTGTGCTGTCTCTCTCCCGTTGGTTCAGGCTTGCTTGCCTAGTCTGTGGCATCTTCTCATTGGCTCTGTCCCAAGGACTTAGGTAACATTACCTCATTACTCCTTTTCTAAACAAGGACTTGTGTCTTATCACGTTCTCTTTGTTTTTCAAGAAACTCAGCTAATTCAAACCCGCTCCAGCCAGCTCAGGCCAGTGACTGGACTCAGGTTACTTCAGGTCAAAAGTTGATTTGCCTGTGTCAGCAGTTCGGCTGCAGCCCCTGGACAATACATTGCTTTCCCCGTTCCCTCAGCCCATTGACCCCAAGTAACTAGCACAGGCGCAATGGCCTCAGTGGCCACCTCTTATTCACTATCACCATATGATTATCTGAATAGAAAAAGCTGGAAACAATACATTGAAGGTCATATTTTTTATGTTAAGTCACGGGATGTGGGCTTCGCTGGCTGGGCTGGCATTTATTACCCATCTCGAGTTGCCCTTGAGAAGGTGATGGTGGGCTGACATCTTGAACCGCTGAGGTCCATGTGGTGTAGGTACACCCACACTGCTGTTAGGAAGGAAGTTCCAGGGTTTTGACCCAGTGATAGTGAAGGAACGGCCGATATATTTCAGAGGGGAGCTTAGTTGCAGATTTTCCGATCAAATGGACACCCTGCAGTAATCCACCATGTATATTTGAACAGCAGCGTTCTCCCTGTGACATGAACCACTGAGAAGAACAAAACTCTCAGCATAGCGGAGACAGCAAATAGACAGTTCATCATTATCTGGACAGGAATCGTCATCCACTCTTACTAACTGGCTTAAACAATGGAATTCCATCCTCATTATTAATAATATTAACAATAATAGTGAAGTTTCATTCCTTCGGGCTTGCATTAGGTACAGATTACACCAAATTATTATTTGAGTGTCTCTGATTGTTTCCTGTCTTGTTTTACCAGTTAATAGCTGATGGGAATTTAACATGCTCAGTTTACCACTCATTACGTCCTTATTGGCCTTACTTGAGGTGATAACCAGCATGTATGTGACCTTTCTGCTCGAACTGAATGTCTGTCTTGAACATATTGCGGTCGCTCATTGCCAGATGCTCATTCACTATCATATTGTTAAGTCATTCTAAATTCCAGTGAGTCTAGATCCAACCTGATCAACCCTTCCTCATTAGAAAACCCCCTCAGTTGAGGGAATATCCCAGTCACCTTGCTGGGGAACTATCTTCATTACAAGTATATCCATCCTCCAGTAAGCAGATCAAATCAGCACCTATTATTCTAGGTGTGGTCTCGCCAATGCCCTGTACAGTTGCAGCACAACCTCTCTACTTTTCAATTCCACTCCCCTTGTGAAATAGACCAATATTCCACATGCTTTCCTAGTTATTTCCTGCATCTGCATGCTAATTTTGCAGTCAGCATAAATGGTTTTGAATTCTATTTTCATCTTCATTGCATTTGAAACTCGCTTTGATTTTCCTTTTGTCAGCACCTGTCAGGTTCCTGTATCTGAGTCCCATCCTTCCCCAAGCCGCCGGGGGGTGAGGAGCTTCTCATTGCTGCATTGCTCTGTTTGCTCAAATCAACAAAGACCCAATTCCCACCCGACCTGTTCCTCACACGAAGGTGATGAGAGTGTAAGATCTGAGCGACGTGAAGTATCCAATTGGAGAGTTACATCCTGGCGACAGGAATCTCTCTCCACAGCTGCTTTTGGACCTGCTGAATATTCCCCGCATTTCCTGTTTCTGATTTGTGCTTCGTTACAGGAGTTATTTATTTATACTGACAAGTCGGCTTTTCTGTGATCTTCTCACAGGCGAGTTCGCAATTCACATGCTTTAAATCCGTCCATTTTCACACACATCATCCTCCGAAATGTCTTTCAAACCCTCCCTCCCCCGCATCACCAACCCACACACCACGACCCCCACCCCTGTCCCCCGCCGCCCACTAACACCTCAGGTAGTCTCAGCGTTTCTTAGGAGTTCGCCAGGACAAGGGGATCACAGAGTCTGACAGAGAATATAAGCGTTTAATCCACACCCACACACAGTAGCACTCAGTGATAATGAGTAGATTACACAGTCACAGACTCACACATACACTCGCATACACAGATATGTACAGAAACACAAACACAGAGCCATTGGGAGATTCAGAATGAGGAGATTCAGGAACTCGCTTACAATACCAAACGCAGAATAAATGCCGCACTCATTTACAGTACCGGGAGCTGACTGTCGGAACAGAATCAATTGTGCACGGACAGTTCCACTGATAGACTCAACAAGTGACCCAAACCTCATAGAGTATCAGAAAATGCGAGATACAAACGGAATATGATGATGATATATTGTATCAGAGAATGACCGATACAGAAATCTGGTCCTGTTACTGGACTAGTTATCCAGAGGCCCCGTTAATGCTCTAAGTCCATGGGTTCAAATCCCACCACAGCGACTGGGGGAATTTGAATGTAGTTAATAAATCTGGAATATAAAGAGTGTCTTATTGATAGTGGCCATGAAACTATCACTGATGGTCACAAAAAGCCACCTGGTTCACTAATGCCCTTTAGGGAAGGAAAGCTGCCAACCTTACCCGGTCTGGCTACGCAGGAATCTAGGCCAACAGCAAAGTGGTTGACTCTTATCTGCCCTCTGACAGCACAGTGGGTGTACGTACATCACAAGGGCTGCAGCGGTTCAAGAATTCAGCTCAGCACTACGTTCTGAATGGCATTGAGCGATGGGCAATAACTGCTGGCCTAGCCTGCGGTGACCACATCCCGTGAATGAATAAAAAAAACCCTACGAATCAGACATAGACCGTTTATGCAAACTCTCTGTTTTCTGACAGCCAGCCAATCTTCTATCCATGCTTATATGTTACCCCCAACACCGTGACCGCTTTTTTCCATCCGCAATAGCATTTGATGAGGCACCCTGTCAAATACCTTCTGGAAATACAGGTTCAGTACGCCGACAAGCTCCCATTCATCTACAGCACATGTTGTTCACTCAAAGGACTTTTCATTAATTGGTTAAACATGATTCCCTTTTTAAAAAACCATGCTGAAACTTCATGATTAACTAGACAATGCGTATTTGATGCCTGGGTCCATGACACTATGGGTAGGACTGAGCAACCTGCAGTACTTGTGGAGACAAGGTCACATCTTCACATCGTGTTATGTGGCACTAACACTGTGCTAAATGGGATCAATATTGAACGGATCTAGGAAATCAAAACTGGTCATCCATGAGGTGCTGAGGCCCATCATTGTATTCGACCATAACTGGTAAACTCATGGTCTGGCATATCATCACCCCAACATTCCCATCAAGCAGGGGAATCAACCTCTATACCGAGGGTATGCCTAAGAATAAGAATTTACCACAGATATTCAGATACCGAATTAATCCCACTTTTCCCAATAGTAATGGGGCCTGATAGGCACAGAGTGATTCCCACATTGACGTTCAGTACCACTGACTGACACAGAATTAATCCCACCCTCACATACAGTACCAGACACTGACCCATAAAGAAGGAATCCTGCTCTCACAAACTGTTCCAGAGTCTGAAATGCAGAATGAATCCTACACTCACAAACACTACCTGTGACTGACAGATACAGAACAAATCTCATTCAGGTACAGTAGCAGAGTTTGATAGATACGTCATGTATCCCACAATCACATTTACTGCCAGAGATTAAGTGGTGATGATGACAGTAATCCCATTGTGGTTTAACCAGAGTTTTACACAAGAACCTGAACATCTGGGTTTTTTTTTTCTTTCACGAGACGTGGGCGTCTCTGGCGAGGCAGCAGGTGTGTCCTGTTCACAAAAACAAGAGGGCAAATCTAACCCGGCCAATTACCGCCACATTAGTCTACTCCCGATAAAAACAGTGATGAAAGGAGTCTTCGGCAGGGTCATCAAACAACTCTAACTCAACAATAACCTGTTCTTTGATGCTTAGTTTGGGATCCACCAGGGCCATTCAGCCCCTGACTGCACTGCGGCCTTGGCCCAAACATGGACAAAAGAGCTGAACTCAACGGGCGAGATGACAGCGACTGCCCTTGACATCAAAGCAGCATCTGACAGGGAACATCATGACTCCAGGAAGGAAATATTTTCCCACAGAAAACATCCTCACAGCACAACAGAGAACAGAAAACATCTTTACACAACAAGACAGACCTTTACAGAACAGAGAAAACTTTTGCACAAGACGGATCATATTTACACAGGTGGGGTCACATTTGCACAACAGGGATACATTTTACACAAACACAGTGAAGATCTGTCAGCGGCAGAGTCACAGTTCCACGACAGAAAGAACAGTTGTACAGCAGAGAGCACAGTTACACAACAGGAAATACAATGAAAAACAGGGCCTATCTTTATGCAGCACACAATACCTGCAAAGAAATTCTGACTTGCAGCTCCATGCTGGTTGTGAATTCCCCCTGAACAAAATTGTTGAACCACATAAAGGCCCATTTTCTCCTCAGTGAAACTCCTAGAATACAGTTTAAATGCAGTCAAATAAAAACCAAGCTGTGGGGTTACCAGCTCTGTCAGTTCTTTCAGACAATATTACAACAGAATTCACCAGCCAGCAACCTGAACCCACCAGCATGGGGTTACCTGAATTGCTGCTTTGGGATAATTTCAGAGTCAGATTACATAGGCAAACATGTGGAAGGTCTGTATTTATTTTCCCCATTTGTGCAGCGTGAATCAATTCTGAATAGTAACGACCCGGATTCTCAAACCTGCTCCCGATTTCAGTAAATCGCACCTTCCAGAGCACAGCTCTTCATTGTTTTCCTTATGCAGCCCACATATTGGACCAAAAGCCACAAACGATGATGTTTGGCTGGGGATTGAACCCCCCACTTGTCGCAAACCAATTCAACAAAAATCCCTAATTAAGGATCACACTCCTAGACCAAAGAGCGAGCGGAGATGACCCACTTAAATGAATATAGATGTTGATTGCCATCAAAGTGTTTCTGTCACCCTTTTACATTGCTATAGTGAAAAGAGAACAATGAACAATTCCAACTCAGCTCCGGCCGTAATACGGGGAGTGAAACAGATTTCATGTTTCAGGTCAATGGCCTTTCATCAACACTGGGGAAAGTGAGAATTGTAATACGTTTTAGGCCAGTGAAAGGAAGGAGAACAGCAAAACGGATAGCGGGTGATCTTTTGAAAGGCAGGAGAGTTAAAATGAGAATAGGGTTTGTGCTGCATGTCCAGAGAGAGATAAATATAAGCTTCTCGTGCAGTAACAGCGCAGGATGAGGTCATTCCGTCCGTCGCGCCCTTGAAAACTCTCTGGTCAATCTGGACCTCTGGAAAGTGCCCAATTGAAAGATGCGGTGCTGTTCCTCGAGAGTGTCCTGAGCTTCATTGGCACATTGCTGGAGGCCGAGGACTGAGTGATCTGCGTAAGAGCCAGGTCGCCAGTCATTTTATTTCACCACCTTGACTCTATGAATGTGTTGGTTAGAGTTCCTGCTAATTTTTGGACGACTTTGGTATCAATTCTGTCACCAGAAAATGCCGCTATGGAACATCTGTTCAAAGTTACTGCAACTCCTACACTTACTGCTCTAAGAAACTGCCACTGAGACACTTTGCTGCCTGGTTTGGTGATGGAGGCAGAAACACTCAGCTCATTTCAAAGTTACCTGGATCTGCACCTAAAGTGTTGCAACCTGCAAAGCTCCGTGTTGTAAGGTGGGATTGGAATGGGCGGCTAGATTTTATGTGTTTTTTTCCAGCCGGGGCAGACACAATGGGCGGAATGGCCCCCGGTCTATGCCCTAAATTTCTTATTATTCTATGAGACCAGGAAGAAAATATTTTCCACAGAACTCATCTTCACAGGCCAGCAGAGATCATCTTCACACAAGAGTAAACACTTTTACAAAACATGTGGCGCTTTTACACAGCCGGGAACATATTTGCAAAACAGGGAAGCATTTTACACAGCCACAGTGAAGGTCTGTCACAGTTCCACGACAGAGAGAACAGTTGTACAGCAGAAAGCACAGTTACACAACAGGAAATCTATTTTAAAAAGGGCCGATCTTCATGCAACTGCAAAGACCTTTTCTCATAAATGATCAGTTTCTCCATTTCAGTTTCTTCCTGGTTTGACAGGCACTTTTTTGTGCCTGTCTTTGTGTGCCCTGGTCGTGTCTTACTGTTTCTCTGTGTGTCTTCCGCTCTGTGCTCTGTTCCCGGTGGTGTGAAGTGGGGTTGTGCAGCCAGGCTGAGCTCACCAACAGATGTCCTTTAAAAATAAATGAACAAGTGAATGGTTGCTTGGCTCCCAGGCAGCATTAATATTAATTTGAAGCTCCTGCTTCAAAGCAGAGTGGCGCAGCGGAAGCGTGCTAGGCTCATAACCCACAAGTCGATGGATCGAAACCCTCCTCTGCTGTTCAGGTTGCCATACGGACGGAAAAGAAGGATTTGAACTTCGATACAAAAACTCGGAGCCTTCATTACAGGAAATTTATATCAGCTTTATACTTCCAGTAAGCATTTCAATCTGCAACCAAACACTCAAGTTGCTTCCATTCGCACATGGACACAAGCAATAATTGTTGCAAAAATACACCAGCCCTGGGGGATCTCTCCTTTCTCTCAGCCCATTGTCCGAATGGACTTCCCCCGTTCTCTGTTGCTACATGATTATCTGAAAGAGGAAAAAAAGCCCGTGAATTAAAGAACTGATGGTTGGTGCAAGGATCGCAGTAAATACAGCAACTCGCGGGCAGCCTCGGAATGTGTGGGTTCTTCAGTGCAGTCAGGACCATTTACAGCCCAAGCACCCAAGGACATACCCCACTGAGAGCTAAGAATGGAGTGGCGCTTATCAAGGACAGAGATGCAATCCCGCTCATTGGAAAGGGGACCTTCTCCGATTTCCTCAACCGAGACTCAGTCCTCGACATGAGTGCCCTCGACCACATTCCACAGCATGTTACCCTCCACCAGCTCAGCACAATCCCAGCCCGACATGAGGTTGGAAAGGCCATCCGACAGCTAAGAACCACCAAGGCCGCCGGCAAAGGTGGAATCCCTGCCGAAACACTAAAATAGGGTGGAGAACTATTCTTAAAGAAAATACAGGACCTCATCTCCATCATCTGGAAGGAGAGCATACCAGGGTATCTCTGAGATGCCTAATTATGACTATCTTCAGAAAAGGAGACCAGACTGACTGCGGTAACTATAGAGGGGAATCTCTGCTGTCCACCACAGGGAAAGTCGTTACAAGAGTCCTCCTCAATTACCTTCTCTCCATGGCTGAAGAACTCCTGCCAGAGTCACAATGCGGATTCTGTCCATCAAACAGAACATTGAAAATGATCTTCACAGGAAGACAAGCCTAAGAAAATGCAGCGAGCAGCAGCAACCTCTTTTCATGGTCTTCTTTGACCCCACAAAGGCCTTCAACTCTATCAACTGGGAGGGACTGTGGAGCATCCTCCTGGAATTTTTCTGCCCCCAGAAAAAAGTCACCCCCCCTCCGCCTGCTGCAGGATGACATGCAAACCGTGATCCTTACCAAGGGATCTGCTGCAGACCCACACTAGTGCAAACTGGGGTCAAGCAAGTCTGTGTCATCACACCAAATCTCTTTTCCACCTCCATCACTGCAACACCCCACCCCATCTCCATGAAGCTCCTCGTCGGGGTGGAGCTACTCTACAGGACGAGCAGGAAACAGCTCAACCTACGTCACCTCCATTCCAGAACCGAGATCACCCCAGCCTGTCATCGAACTGCAGCGCGCTGACGACACTTGTGTCTGCGCAAACTCAGAGACAGAGCTCCAAACTATCATTGACACATTCACGGAGCCGTGTGATAGGAAGGGCTTTAGGCTACAAATGTGTTATTTGGAGAGGTGTTACAGAGAATGAGATATAAACACACACAGTTGAAAGTGATGGACATTTTAAGCAGGGCAGGAAGAGAGTGTTGTAGGAATTTCGATACGAGCTTCGAAATCAGAAAACGTTCCCTTTGTTTTAAAGAGCCGAGAGACTGAGGGTTCCAAATGCAGAAATCACCAAATTGAGTGAACAGGCTACTTTTTTTCAAGGTGAAATCAATCTGAATAAGTCATTTATACTTTACATCGACAGCAATCTGCCTGTTAATTCATGTGTAATTGAAGTTGATTTTGGTTTGTTTGTTAAAACAAAGTAAGAAGTAAAAACATAAGAAGCGAAATCTTGTCTTTTGGTTTTCTCATTGAGGTCATTGCGTAAATTTGATTCTATAGGTTCCCACGGAGACCTGAACAAAAGGCACGCTGGTTCCTGGGCTTTATAAATAGAAGTATCGAGCAGAAAAACAAAACAGCAATGGAGAATCGTTATAAACACTGAAATCAAAAGAGAAAATGTTAGAAAAACTCAGCAGGTCAGGCAGCATCTGTGGAGAGAGAAACAGAGTTATCGTTTCGAGTCTAATATGACTCTTTTCCGGATACTCTCTTTCCCTCTCCACAGATGCTGCCAGACTGGCTGAGTGTTTCCATTCCCTGTTTTCATTTCAGGTTTCTAGCATCCGAGCTACGTCCTTTTAATCCATTCATGGATGTGGGCGTCGCTGGCTAGGCCTGCATTTATTGCCCATCCCTAATTGCCCTTGAGATGGAGATTGTGAGTTGTCTTCTTGAACCGCTGCAGCTTTATAAAATAATGGTTGGGCCAGGAGCAGGGCATTGTGTCCAACAATGATCATCACACTTTAGAAAGATGTGGCGACATTAGAGAGTGCGCAGGAAACATTGGGAAGAAATTATTTCTCTGAGAAACTTCAGTTACCCATGATCACTGCCGTATGCTCGAAACATTTATCTCTAAATCCCTGTTTAATGCCGTCCCCTACTTTATCAATACTGCTTGGAGTCATATATACATTTCCCACTAATGTTTTCCGCCCTTCGTTGCTTCTTAGCTCTACACAGATTGATTCTACATCTAGATTTTATGAACCAATATCCTCTCTCAATATTGCACTGATTTCATTGTTAAAGAAAAATGCCACACCACCTCCTTTTCCTTTTTGCCTGTCTTCCCTAAATATTGAAAACCATTGGATATTCAGTACCCAGAATTGGTCACCCTACATCCACGTCTCTATTCTCGTAATCATGTTGTGCCCGTTTACATCTATTTGCAATGTCAATTCATCCACCTTATTCCCAATGCTCCGTGCATTCAGATACAGTGCATTTAGACTTCTCTTTTTACAAATATTTCTTTGTATTATGGCCTTATTTTGATGGACAGCACCTCCAATACAGCAGCGCTCCCTCAGTAATATACTGGAGTGTCAGTCTTACTTGTTACACACAAATTCTGGTGTGGGATTTGAAGACATATCCTTGTGTTTCAAAGCCGAGTGTGATCAAGTCAGCCCCAGTCAAAGTGTTTAAGAAATCGTCCAATCCACAGCTACATGACTAGGACAACTATGATGTCATCCTCTGGCAGGTCACATGACAGCTGGAGCCACAAGGCATCAGATTTGTGACTGGATTCAAACCCAAAATCCTGTCTCAATGATTTTTCAAATAAAGCTGTCAGCTGCTTGAAAATGCAGCAGTGAAACTTCCTTCTTGACCATGAGGAGAGCTAGGAAGACAGGAGAAAAACTAAATCCTTTAATACAACAGTTCAAAAACCATCAAGATTGAAATCCTGAGAGGAAAAGTCAAGTTATTATTGAGAACTCTGCTGAGAGAACTTCTCTGGACAGCAGAGGAATCAGGTGAAGAACAGAGTAAATCGACACCAGTGAACAAGTCAACATCAAAATGGATCAACTCTTGTCAAGATCAATGAGTAAAAGCTGAGAGCTCCGTGCATCATCAGTTCATCAAGTGGAGATATTGTCTGGATAAAGCATTCTCTTTAGAACAAGATTTATTGAATTTAGTGGAATAGATGCATCATTGCAGAACATGCAAGTTACACTGTGATAAAGAAAGTGGGAAAATTAAATTGCAAACGAGAAATTGAGTGACCTCTGAGCTCAAACACAGAGAGAGTGAATTGTAGAGTGAAGACTTTAAAACATGGATTTGTTGACAGCGGGGATTAGGTGCATCGTATGCTCTGTTGGACCTCCAAAGCAGGCTGATGGTAAATGTCAGATTCATAAAACATTAGAGAAACAAGCGCGATAAATAAAGTACAGCAGAGAACCGATAAAAAAGGAAATTAGAGCAGCAGACAGTGAGTGCATGAGGAAGGATTAGAAGGTAACACAAGAGAAAACAACGCGGACCTTTAACAAAAAACGGAGAGTCACTGAAAGGGTCGGCTGGTTAGGAGATCATGTGGAGGCAGAGGGCTGGGGTGCTCAATGAGAACATTACATCTGTCAGCACGAAACAGAGGATGCTGCTAATGCCACAGTAAAGGAGGAGCTGGTGGAGAAACTGGATAGGATGAAAATAGATAAAGAAGAGGCAGTTAAAAGGTTGGCAGCGCTCACAGCAGAAAAGTCACCTGATCCGGATGCCATACATCCTGGATTACTGAGGGAAGGGTGGAAATAGTGGAGACTTAAGCCACAATCTTTTCATCTTTCCTTGGATATGGGAGTGATGCCAGAGAACTGAAGGTTGTTAATGTTACATCTGTGTTTAAAATAGAGAGAGATAAACCCAGTACCAGTTAGTCAAATGGTAGTGATGGGGACACGTTTAGAGACAATAATCCAGTATAAAATTCATTGTCACTTCGTAGAACATGGGTTGATAAATGTCAACCAGTACAGATTGATGAACAGAAAATCATGACTGAAATACTTAATGGTGTTTGATGAAGTTTCAGAGAACATTGACCAGGGGAGTGAGTTTGATGATGTGAGCCTGGACTTCCAAAGGTGTTTGAAAAAGTTCCATATAATAGACTTGTTAGTAAAATTCAAGCAGGTGGGATTAAATGGGCAGTGGCAGCATGGTTATAAAATTGAATAAGGGGCAGAAAGGATAATGTAGAGGTGAGCGGTTGTTTTCAGAGTGGAGGGATTTAGGCAGAACCAATGCTCTCTCACGTCAGGCAGCTGTTCTATTCCCATTCTCAGAGCTCTTTTAAATTTTAATACATTCCAGACAATATCTAAGTTTGCTGATGGCACTAGGTTAGGTGACATGGTTAGTAGTGTAGGTGGGAGCAGCAAGTTTCAAAGGATCATTGACAGATTCAGTGAGTGAACAAAAACTGTGGCCGATGGTGTTCAATATGGGGAAGTGTGAGGTCATCCATCTTGGAGCAAAGAAAGATCAGAGAATTTCCTAAACAGTCAGAAACTTGGGACTGTGGAGGAGTTGAGAGTGAGAGTGAGAGCTGAATGGGGCTGGAGGGTGGATAAAGAGCAGCGGCAGAGCAGCCCGAGAGCAGCAGTGAGAGAGAGAAGGAGAGAAGAATGAGAGCGGTGGGGGGGATAAAGAGCTGTGAGGGAGGGTTTGGAGCAAACCGGCCATGTTTATAATAAATAGTCAAAGCATGATATCAGGGGAAAGAAGGGAGCTGGTTGGTTTCTGCAGATTTCTCTAAATTGGACTTTGATTTAAACTAGGAGCTGGAAAATTAAACATTTCAATCAGGGTAAGTGTGACAGTCAGTGTAAGTGTAATAAGAGTATTAGTGCAGAGCAGGTCAAGAGATATTAAATACAATTTAGAGTTTAAACAAGGTACTCATTCGATTCTATAAGAAGGAATAGAGGTTTGTTTTCGATCACGGATGGGCAGCTGAGACCTGTTGCTTGCAGTTCCTGACCCATTTGGGAACCTCAGGCCTTGGGGGCCACATGTGTAGGAAGTCCCTGCAGCTGCTCGAGTTCGAGCTCAGGATTTCCGAAGTTGAGGGGCAGCTGGAGTCACTGCGGAGCATCGGGGAGGATGAGAGTTTCCTGGATCATACGTTCCAGGTGGTGAACACCCCAAAGGGAGTGTGTTCAGGGTAGTAGATGGGTGGCCATCACAAGAGTAGGAAGAGGCAGGAAATGCAGGAGACTTTGGGGTCTGTGCCACTCATTGACTCAGAGACGTTTACAGCACAGAAGGATGCCAGTCGGCCCATCGTGTAAGCGCGGGTCAACAAAGATCTGACGACACTAATTTCATTTTCTAGCGCTTGGCCCATAGCCCTGGAGGCTATGGCAACGCAAGTGAATATCCAAATACTTCTTAAATTTATGAGAGTTTCTGACTGAACCACCTTTCAGGCAGTGAGTTCCGGACTCCCACCACCCACTGAGTGAAAAATATTCTCCTCAACTCCCCTCTTAACCTTCTACCTCTTCCATTAAATCTATGTCACCTGGTTATTGACCCCTCTATTAATGGAAAAAGTGCCTTCCAATCCACCCTATCTATGCCCCTCACAATCTTATTTACCTCTATCAGGTCCCCTCTCAATCTTTGCTGCTCCAAAGAAAACAGCCTCAGCCTATCCAATCTTTACTCATAGCTCAGAACATCCAGCCCAGGCAGCATCCTGGTAAATCTCCTCTGACCCTCTCCAGTACAATCACATCCTTCCTATAATGTGGTGACCCGAACTGCACTCAGTACTCCAGTTGTGGCTGACACAGTGTTTTATACAGTTCCAGCATAACCTCCCCGCTCTTGTATTCTATGCCTCAGCTAATAAAGGCAAGTCGGCAGTGGCGCAGTGGTAATGTTTTGGGGACCCGGGTTCGAATCCCATCAGGACAAGTCTAATGATGATCATGAAACCATTGTCGATCGTCGTAAAAACCCATCTGGTTCACTAATGCCCTTTAGGGAAGGAAACCTGCCATCCTTACCTGTTCCAGACTCACAGCAATGTGGGTGACTCTGAAATGCCTCCTGAACAAGGGAAATTAGGAATGGGCAACAAATGCCCTGCCCTGCGGCCTTCAGGGATCTGTGGACATGCACACTAAGGTCCCTCTGATCTTCAGTACTTTCCAAGGTCCTACAATTCAGTGTAATCCCTTACCTTGTTAGCCTTCCCCAAGTGCATTACCTCACACTTATCCAGGTTGAATTCCATTTGCCACTGCTCTGTCCACCTGACCAGTCCATTGATATCCTCCTGCAGATTACGGCTATCCTCCTCACTATTTACCACCAGGCCAATTCTCGTGTCATCCGCACACTTCTTGATCATACCCCCTACATTTAAGTCCAAATCATTAAGTACACCACAAACAGCAAGGGCCCCAGCACTGAGCCCTGTGGAACCCCACTGGAAACAAACTTCCTGCCACAGAAACATCCCTCTACCATCACCCTCTGCTTCCTGCCTCTCAGCCAATTTTGGATCCAATGTGCCACTCTGCCGTGGATCACTTGTGCACTCACTTTCTTGACCAGTCTGCCATGGGGGACCTTAAAAAAAAAGCCTAACTAAAGCCCATGTAGACCACATCAAATGTATAATCATCATCAACACTCCTGGTTAACTCCTCAAAAAATTTGATCAAATTTGTCAAACACGATCTTCCCTTAACAAATCCATGCTGACTATCCCTGATTAATCCGAGTCTCTCTAAGTGCAGATATATTCTGTCCCTCAGAGTTCTTTCTCAGGACTTCCCCACCACTGAGGTTAGACTGACAGGCCTGTAATTTCCTGATCTATCCCTTCCTCCCTTTTTTAATAATGGGACATTAGCTGTCTCCCAGTCCTCTGGTACCTCCCCTGTGGCCAGAGCAGATTTGAAAATTCCTGCCAAATCCCCTGATATCGCTTCCCTCGCCTCCCTCGCCTCCCTCAACAGGCTGGTATACATCTCATCCAGGCCTGCTGATTATCTACTTTTAGGGCCACTAAACTCTCTAGTACCTCCTCTCTCTCTATGTTAATTTCATCTAATATTTCACAGTCCTTCACCCTGATGTCTTTATCTGCGTTGTCCTTTTCCATTCTGAAGGCCAATGCAATGTATTCTTTGAGGACTTTACCCACGTCTTATGGGTCCACATACAGGTCACCTCTATGGTCCCTAATTGGGCCTACTCTTTCCCTAGTTGTTCTCTTGCTGTTTATATATTTTCAAAAAACCCTTTAGGTTTTCCTTCATTCTACCCACCAATTTTTCTCATGCATTTTCTTAGCTTCCCTAGTTTCCTTATTAAGTTCCCCTTGCACTTTTTATACTCCTCTAGCACTCAGCCTTATTGAGCCCTCGGTATCTGTCATAACCTCTTTTTTCCTTAATCCTAACCTTCATGTCCCTTGACATCCAGGGTTCTCTGGACTTGGTCCTCCTCTTTGTCTTTACAGGAACATACTTGCCCTGTACTCTCGCTATTTCCTCCTTGAATGCCTCCCACTGCTCTGACACAGTTTTATCTGCAAGGAGCTGCTCCCAGTCCACTTGGGCCAAATCGTACCTCATCTTCGTAAAATTAGCCCTTCCCCAGTTTAGAACTTTTATTCTTGGCCCAACCTTATCCTTTTCTATAACTCTACTGAATCAAACTGAGTTAGGGTCACAATCTCCAAAATGCTCCCCTACTGATCTGCCTTCCACCAGCCTGGGCTCATTTCCCAATATTAGGTCCAGAACTGCCTGCTCCCTTGTTGGGCTTTCTACGCACTGGCTAAAAATGTTCTCCTGGTTGCAACTTAAGAATTTTGCTCCCTCCCTACCTTGCACACTGAAACTATCCCAGTTATGTTTGGGTAGTTAAAATCCCCGACTATTACTGCCTTATTATTCTTCCACATCTCTGAAATTTAATTACATATTTCATCCTCTATCTCCCTCTCTCTCACCCAACAGCATGTTTGCCCCTTCTGTGTTTTTTAATTCTACTCATATGGCCTCATTTGATGACCCTTCCATGATATCATCCCTCCTCACTGCTATAATTGATTCCTTGATCAATACCCCCTTCCTCTTCTATCCACCTACACCCCCGTCTCCCCCTATCATGTCTGAATACATTATAACCAGGAATGTTGAGCTGCCCTTCTTTCAGCCAGGTCTCGGTCATAGCTATGATATCATTCTCCCACATGCCAATTTGTGCCCTCAGATCATCTGTCTTATTCCTCAGGCTCCTTGCATGAAAATACATTCCACTTAGCCTTGCTAAACTCACTTCTTTCAGAAGTGGCCTATGTTTCCTCTGCCTTTCAGACTCACTTACTAGTGTTTTAACTTCTCATTCCATCTCAGCTTCTCTCCCCTCTGAACAACTTTTCAGGATCCCATCCCCCTAACAATTTAGTTTAAATCCACCCCAACAGCATTAGCAAACCTCCCCGTGAGGATGCTGCTCCCGTTCCTGTTCAGATGGAACCTGTCCAACTTGTACAGGTCCCAACTACCCCAGAAACGGTCCCAATGTCCCAGGAATCTAAAGCCCTCCCACCTGCACCATCTCTCCAGCCACGCATTCATCTGCTCTATCCTTATGCTCCTATACCCACTCCTGTGTGGCACCCGGGGTAATCCGGAGATTACCACCTTTGAAGTCTTGCTTTTCAATTTCCCACCTAATTCCCTAAAGTCTGCTTGCAGGCCCTCATTTCTCTTTCTTCCTATGTTATTGGTCCCAACATGAACCATGGCCTCTGACCGATCACCCTCCCCCCTTCAGAATGCCCTGCAGCTGTTCCGTGACATCCTTAACCCTGTACCTGGGATGCAACATACCAACCAGGAGTTACGCCTATTGCCACAGAAGCGCCTGTTTACTCCCCTCACTAATGTATCCCTTCCCACTATTGCCACTGTCCTCCCCCACTGAGCAGCTGGACCACCCACAGTGCCATGGCCTTGGCTCTGGTTGGCCTCCTCAGAGGAACCGTCACTCTCACCGTTTTCCATGACCGAAAAACAGTTTTCAAGTGTGGTGCACTCGGGGATTCCCTTACTACCTGCCTGGTGCCCTTCTTCAGTCTGGTGGTCACCCATTCCCTCTCTGCCTGCACCTCCTTCAGCTGCAGGGTGACCACGTCCTGAAACGTGCTATTCATGAGCCTCTGAGCCTCATGGATGCACCGTAGTGCCCCCATCTGCCGCTCAAGCTGCTAAACCAGGAGCTCGAGTTCCTCCAGTCGGAGGCACCTCCTGCACACATGGTCATCCAGACCGCCGGGAGAGTCTAGGATTTCCCACATAGCGCAGGATGTGCAAATCACAGCACTGAGCTCCCCAGGCATAACTTAACTAAATCGAATATGGACTCTTGCTTTTATTTTACCCTTACTCCTACTTGAGTCTCGCTGCTTTAACCTTTCTCTCCCGAAGTCTTGCTTGTTTAACCTCTCCCTCCGGAAGGGTCTGTGTTTTAACCTCTGTCCCAAAGTCTCTGTTTTAACCTCTCTCCCGAAGTCTCTGTTTTAACCTCTCTCTCCCGAAGTCTCTGTTTTAACCTCTCTCCCGAAGTCTCTGCTTTAACCTCTCTCCCGAAGTCTCGCTGTTTCAACCTCTCTCCTGAAGTCTCTGTTTTAACCTCTCTCTCCCGAAGTCTCTGTTTTAACCTCTCTCCCGAAGTCTCTGTTTTAACCTCTCTCTCCCGAAGTCTCTGTTTTAACCTCTCTCCCGAAGTCTCTGTTTTAACCTCTCTCTCCCGAAGTCTCTGTTTTAACCTCTCTCTCCCGAAGTCTCTGTTTTAACCTCTCTCCTGAAGTCTCTGTTTTAACCTCTCTCCCGAAGTCTCTGTTTTAACCTCTCTCTCCCGAAGTCTCTGTTTTAACCTCTCTCTCCCGAAGTCTCTGTTTTAACCTCTCTCCCGAAGTCTCTGTTTTAACCTCTCGCTCCCGAAGTCTCTGTTTTAACCTCTCTCTCCCGAAGTCTCTGTTTTAACCTCTCTCTCCCGAAGTCTCGCTGTTTTAACCTCTCTCTCCCGAAGTCTCTGTTTTAACCTCTCTCTCCCGAAGTCTCTGTTTTAACCTCTCTCCCGAAGTCTCTGTTTTAACCTCTCTCTCCCGAAGTCTCTGTTTTAACCTGTCTCTCCCGAAGTCTCTGTTTTAACCTCTCTCCCGAAGTCTCTGTTTTAACCTCTCTCTCCCGAAGTCTCGCTGTTTTAACCTCTCTCCCGAAGTCTCCCTGTTTTAACCTCCCACCCGAAGTCTGTTTTAACCTTTCTCTCTCCCGAAGTCTGTCTGTGTTAAGCTCTCTCTCCCGAAGTCTTGCTGTTTTAACCTTTCTCTCCCGAAGTCTCTGTTTTAAATTTTCTCTCCCGAACTCTCTGTTTTAACCTTTCTCTCTCCCGAAATCTGTTTTAACCTCTCTCTCTATCCTGAAGTCTCTATTTTAGCCTCACTCTCCCAAAGTCTCACTGTTTTAACCTCTCTGCTCCCGAACTCTTGCTGTTTTAGCCTCTTCCTCCCGAAGTCCCTCTATTTTAACCTCTATCTCCCACAGTCACTGTTCTCACTGTCAAACTGGTACTCAGAATTGCAGACTGCTGGGAATGGTGACACCCTGAAGGAGTGCAGTCCAGACCATGGCATCAATGGGCAAGAAACTGCACAGGTTGGAACAGCAAAGAGTAGAAACGCAGTCATTATTGGAGATTTCATAGTCAGGCGGACAGACAGGCTTTTCTGTTCCACATGGTGTGTTGTCTCCTTGGGGCCAGGGTAAAGGACATCATGGGGAGGGTGCAGATTATTCCGCAGGGGGAAGGGAGTGAGCCAGAGTATCAATGACACAGCGGGGACAGGTATTGAGGTCACTCGGTCAGAATTTCAGCAGCTCAGGAGGTCGTTAAAATGTAGGATGTCGAAGGGAGTAATCTCTGGATTACTGCCAGTGCCACGTGATAGTGAGAGTAGAAATGTAGGAAGAAATAGGGAGCATCAATACATGGCTTGAGGCCAGTGCAGGAGGTGGGAGAGCCTTTAGATTCTTGGGACATTGGGGCCAGTTCTGTGACAGGAAACACCTATTCGAAAGGAACAGGTTGTACCTTAACAAGACTGGGACCAATGCCCTCATGGGGAGGGTCATTCATATGGTTGGGGGGGATTTGTACTGAACTGGCAGGGGGTGAGCCCCAGTATATAGAAGTAGAAAAGAGGAATAACTAGAAAAGGAAGTAGAACCATATAAGATAGGAGTAGATGAAGAAGGAATCTAAGAGGAATACAAGGACAGGTTTACAATGTATGTGCGTAATCGCACAAAGAGCGGTGAATAAAGCTGGTGAGCTAGAAGCACAAAGAGCCATGTGGGAAAATGATGTGGGGGCAATGATGGAAACGTGGTTTAAAAATGGTGAGGATCGGGTTCATATTCAAGGCTACAAAGTGCTCAGAAAAGAGAGAGAGGGAAAAAAATGGAGTTGTGGTGAGAGAGATAGAGGAACAAATACGCAGGGAAATCACAGAGATGTATAAGAACTATAAAGCGGTGATATCTGGGGATTTTGGAAATGTGTTTAGGAGAACTTCTTCGACCAGGATGTTCTCAGTCCAGTTAGGAAGGAGGCATTGCTGGATCTGGTGCTGGGGAAGGAGGTGGGCCAAGGTTGGCCACGTGAACCAAGTGTCTGTGGGTGAACCCTTGGGTAAGAGTGATTGGAAGGGAGCGAACTTCAATGGGAGGAGAGGGGATTTAGCCAGGGTAAAATGGAACTAGAGACTGACAGGAAAAACTGTAACAGAACAATGGGTGATCTTTCAGGAGGAGATGTGTCAGGTACAGACTAGGTACTTTCCAATAAGGGGGAAAGGGAGGGGAACCAAAGCCAGGGCTCCTTGGATGATGAGGAAGATAGGAAATATGATGAAACAATGAAGCATATGATGTATGTCAGATGAATTCTTCAAGTGAGAACCAGGTCACTGCTATTGTATGAGAGTGTGGAATTAACTCTCTCTCTGCCCATCTCTGTTACTGCATGTGAATGTGGAATTAATTAATCCCCAATATCAGTCAATCTGCACAATTAACTCCCTATCCGTCATCTCTGTTGCTATGTTTCAGGGCAGAATTATGATAACTTTCTACCTATCATTAAACATTAGTCTGTCTGAGTGTGAAATTAATTCAGTATCTGTCAGCCTCTATTGCTGTATGTCAATGTGGAATTAAATCTCCCTCATCTCCATTACTGTGTGTGAGTGCACAATGAACTCTCATCTGTCAGTATTTGCTTCTGAGTTTCAGTGTGGAATTATCTCTCTGTCCATCTTTGTTAGTGTGAGAGGGCAGAATTAATTCTGTATCTGGTATTCTATATTACTGTATGTAAGTGGGGCATTAATTCTCTGTTCATCTCTGTTATTGCATGTGAGAGTGGAATTAACTGTCAGCCTTTGGTACTGTATATGAGTGCAGCATTTCTTTCTCTCGATGAGTGTAATTGAATATGGAATTAACTCTCTCTTTGACAGTCTCTGTTACTTTATGTGAGTGTGAATGAATTCTCTATCCTTTAGTCTCCAATAGTTTACTTTAGTGTGGCATTAACACACTGTGAATCTCTGTTACTGTCTGAGTGTGGAATTCACTCTCTGTCCATCTATAATAATGTGATTGTCATTAATTCTCCATCCGTCAGTCTCTGTTACTCTATGGAAGTGGGTCACTTTCAAGTTAGCAAACTGCAACCAGTAGAGAGTCACAGGGATCAGTGCCGGGTTCTCAGCTATTTACATTCTATATTAATGACTCAGATGAATGGAGAGAGCATCACCAAATTTTCAGACAATACATAGATAGGTGGGAAAGCAGGCTGTGAGGGGACACAAAGAGTCTGCAAGAGGATATAGAAAGGTTAAGTCAGTGGGCAAACATTTGTCAGATGGAATACAATGTGGGGAACATTGATGGGAAGAATAGAAAAACAAAACATTATTCAAATGATATATATACTAATGGACTAGACTGTGGTGTGCAGCGAGATGAGAAATCTCAAAATTTGCAGATGATCCGAAGATTGGAAACATTGTCAACTGTGATTGGGATAGTCTTGAACTCCAAAAGGACAAAGACATGTTGGTGGATTGGGCAGGCAAGTAGCAGCTGAAGTTCAATGCATAGAAGTGTCAGGTGATTCATTTTGGTAGGAAAAATATAGTGAGACAGTATTAAATAAAGGGACAGCCTTTAAAGGAGGTGCAGGAACAGAGGCACTTCATTGTATATGTACATCAATCACTGAAGATTGTGGGGCATGTTGAGGGAGAAGTTAATAAAGCATATAGAATCTCAGGCTTTATTAATAGGGGCACTGAGTACAAGATTCTGTGATTCTGTGAAGAGTAAGGAGGTCATGTTGAACTTGTATAAGTCACTTTTTAGGCTTCATCTGGAGTACTGTGTCCAGTTCTGGGTGTCATTCTTAAGGAAGGATGTGAAGGCATTGGAGACAGTACAGAGGAGATTCACAAGAATGATTCCAAGATAAATGACTTGGATATAAATGTAGGGGGAATGATCAAGAAGTTTGCAGACAATACAAAAATTGGCCGAGCAGTTGATAGCGAGGAGGATTTCTGTAGACTGCAGGAAGATATCAATGAACTGATCAGGTGGGCAGAAAAGTGGCAAATGGAATTCAACCCAGAGAAGTGTGAGGTGATGTATTTTTTTTATTCATTCATGGGATGTGGGTGTCACTGGCTAGGCTAGCATTTATAAACCATCCCTAAGAGGGCATTTAAGTATCAACCACATTGCTGTGGGTCTGGAGTCTCATGCAAGGCCACAATACATGGGAGGATACTGAGAGGTGTTAAGGAAGTGAGGGACCTTGAAGTGAGTTTCCACAGATCCCTGAAGGTAGCAGGACAGGTTCATAAGGTGGTTAAGATGGCATATGGAATCCTTTCACTTATTAGCTGAGGCATAGAATATGAAAGCAGGGAGGTTATGCTGAAACTACGTCAAACATTAGTTAGGCCACAACTTGAGTAGTGTGCAGTTCCGGTCAACTCATTGCGGAAAGGATCCAATTGTAGTAGAGAGAGTCCAGAGATTTATGAGGGTGTTGCCAGGACTGGAAAATCGCAGCTATGAGGAAAGATTGGATGGATTGGGGTTGTTCTCCTTGGAACACAGGAAGCAAAGGGGAGATTTGATTGAGATGCACAAAATTGTGAGGGGCCTGGATAGAGTGGATGGGAAGGGCCTATTTACTTTAGCAGAGATGTCAGTGACTAGGCGGCATAAGCTTAAAGTGATTGGAAAGAATCGAGGGGAGATGAAGAAAATGTTTTTCGCCCAGGGGGCTGTGGGGCTCTGGAACTCACTGCCTGAAAGGGTAGAAGAGGCAGAAACCCTCAGCTCATTTAAAAGGTGTCTGGATCTGCACCTGAAGTGCTGTAACCTGCAAGCCTTCGGACTAAATGCTGGAAAGTGGGATTAGGCTGCGTAGCTTATTTTTTGGCTGGTGTAGATACGATGGGCCAAAAGGCCTCTTTCTGTGCCATAATGTTTCTATAATTCTATAAAGAATTGTAGCTATGGGGATACATGGGAGAGGTTGGGATTGTTTTCCCTGCAGAAAAGGCGGCTGAAAGGAGACTTGATAGATGTATTCAAGATCCAGAGGGGTATGGACAGGGTAAATAATGAGAAATTGTTCCCACTCAATAGAACACTAAGAACTAGAAGGCACAGACTCAAAATAATTGGCAAAAGGATTAAATGTGATATGAGAGAGACTCAAAACGTTTAATTTAAAATTTAATTTTTTTTTCACCCAGAGGGTGGTTGGAGTCTGGAACGAATGTCCTCAAAGGGTGGTGGAGGCAGATTTGCTTGAGATATTCAAAAGGGAATTCAATTGCTACCTGAAAGGAAAGAACGTGCAAGGTTACGGGGACAAGGGAGGAGAGTGGGACTGGGTAGAAAGCTCTTTCAGAGAGCCAGTGCAGACTTGATAGGCCGAATGGCCTCCTTCGATACTGTGGAGAGAGACTGCAGAATGTTGCAGTACAGAGGGATCAAGATCTCCTTGTACATGAATCACAAGAAGTTAATGTGAAGCTGCAGCAAGTAAATAGGAAGGTAAATGGAATGTTGGCCTTTATTCCGGGGTGGGGGGGTCTGAAAGTAGGGAAGTCTTGCTACAGCTACACAGCATTGGTGAGACTACACCGGGAGTACTGTGTTTTGTTGGAGTCTCCTTATTTAAAGAGGGATATAACTGCATAGGGGCACTTCAGAGAAGTTTGATTAGACTGACTCCTGAGATGAAGGAGTTGTCTCATGAGGAATGTTCAAGCAGGTTGGGCTGATTTGCATAGGAGATTCGAAGAATGAGAGGTGATCTCATTGAAACAACTAAGATTCTGAGGGGGTTTGACAGGGTAGATGTTGAGAGGGATGTTTCCATTTGTGGGGAAAATAGAACCAAAGGGCACAGTTTAAAAATAAACATCTCCCATTTAAGACAAAAATGGGAAGGAATTTTTTCTCTCAGAGCGTCCTTAATCTTTGTAATTCTCCACCTCAGAGAGCAGTGGAGGCTGGGTCATTGCATATATTCATGCTGAGTTAGACAGATTTTTCATCGGCAGGAGAGTCAAGGGTTATAGGGCAGGTGGGAGAGTGGGTTTGAGGCCACAATCAGATCAGCCATGGTCTTATTGAATGGTGAAGCTGGCCCGATGGGCTGAATGGCCTCCTCCTGCTTCTCTTTCTTATATTTTTAATTTGTCAGTGTGGGATTGACCCTCTGTCTGTTAGTCTCTTTTGCTGTATTTCAGCGTGAAATTAACTCAGCCTTATCTGCATGTGAGTGTGGAATTGATTCTCTGTCCATCACTTACTGAATGTGAGTGTGTAATTTACATCTCTGTCAGTCTCTGTTACGGTTGAGAGTGGAACTATCTCTCGAGCAGCCGATGATACTGTATATGAGTGCGGAATTCACTCTTTGTCAGCCTCTAGGTGTATTAGAATATGGAATTAACTCATGTCAGTCTCTGTTACGGTATGTGAGTGTGGAATTATCTCTATCGCTCAGTCTTGGTTGCTGTGAGTGTGGAATTCTCTTTTCCAGTCTTTGTTCTGACATCTGAGAGTGGAGTTAAGACCTCTCAATTTCCATTAATATTTCAGTGAGGAATTAACTTACAACAACAGAGGCTGAGAGAAATTAAGAGAGTTAGTTCCACACTCTCATATTTGTCTGTCTGTGTTACTGTGTGTGAGTGAGGAATAAACAAACAATTTGTCAGGCTCTGTTACTGAGTGTGTGGAATTAACTCTCTATCAGTCAGTCTCTGTTATTGTGCCTGAGAATGTAGTAGAGGCAGGTTCAATTAAGGAATTCAAGAGAAAATTGGATTATTATCCAAAAAGGAAAAATGTGCAGGGCTATGTGGAAAAGGCGGTGAAGTGGCAAGAGGTGATTTGCTCCTTCAGAAGGCCAGCATAGAATATAATGGGCAGAATGGCCTCTGTCTGTGCTGTAATCATTCTATGATTCGATGAATTAACTTTCCGTCAATCTCTCTTACAATATATGAGTGTGGGTGGAATTAACACCATCTGTCAATCTCTGCTGTTACATGTGAATGTGAAATTTACTTCCTGTCAGTCTCTGTTACTATACAAGAAACAGTAAATGACCTTATATCAGAAATGCTTGGGCCCTACTGTTCTCAAAAGTGCTCGCAGTTAAACCCACCACCTTCTCCTCTCTCTACTCTCCAGTTCTAAAACAGCCAACAAGAACATACCTTCAAAGTAAGCGAGGATCGACTTCCATGTCCAACATCCATTCTGATTCAAAAGTGTTCAATTGTCAGTTTGAGTTTCTGACCTTGGTTTTGTGAGCAACACCTGCAACAATTCACTGACAACATCATGTGGATAGTGGCAATCTGAAATAAAGAGAGAAAATGCTGGAAATACACAGCACATCAGACAGCAAATGTGCAGAAAGAAACGTTCACATTTCAAGTTACTGACAATCAACCTGCAATAAAACACTTACTAACATCTGCCCATGGTGACTGCAGTTCCCACAATTCCCTGCATCCCAGAAACGGCTCTATCAAATGCACTGACTTCCCCAGCATTGAGAGTGCGCATGCTCCCCAGGGCCGGCCCCGGGTCATTCTGAGGTCGAACTTATCGGCCCATTTCACCAATATGCTTGTGTCCTTTTGAAGTTTAACACTCTCCTCCTCACAGTTCACAATACCTCCAAGTTTCATGTCATCCGCAAATTTTGAAATGGTGTCCCATACACCAAGCAGTCGGTCAACAATATATATCAGAAAGACCAGGGGATCTAATGCCGTCCCCCGGGTCCCCCGCCGCACGTCCGACGGGCCCGGCGGCTTTCATTCGGGCTCTGAGAACCGCTGAGACTCGGTGTTACTGAGGCTGCGCTCGATCAAGCTCCTTGCGCATGCGCGGCTAGACAGGATTTCCTTTACGATTTGGTGCGCTTGCGCAGTGCGGCCATTCTGATCGAGAATGGCCGTTTGAAATCACCCAGAGCATTCTGGGAATTCTGTCTGCCATTTTAGCATAAACTGTAACGCGGGAGGAAGCGCCTAATAAATATCAACTTCACTCTATTTTCCATCCCAGAATTTCATACTCAGGTAATGATGGAGTGATAGTGAACGAGAGAAGAACATTCAGACTGTGCCCGCTCTTTGTGAGAAATGGGCTGGTCTCCACTGGTGTGTGTTTGCAGCAATTGCAGCTCGTGTTCTTGTGTGAACAAATGCAATTTGAGATGTTTGTTGCCGATTGAAGTGTTTACAGGAAGCGAGATTCCAATGTTAATGCCTGCAAACTGAAATGATAAATCAGATAAGTTTGTGAGTGGCAGCAAATATTTCTCTTAGTTGGGAAAGTAATTAACAGAGGATGGTTACTAATCCTACCGCCCACATAGTCATCTATGTTGTTTACATAAATGATGAATAATAGGGGACCCAGCACAGATCCCTGTGGTATGCTACTGGACACTGACTTGCAATCACTAATGCAGCCTTCTGTCATCACCCTGTCTCCTACAACGAAGCCAATTTTGAATCCACCTTATCAAATAACCCTGTGTCCCATGTGTATTTGCCTTCTTTATAAGTCTCCCATGTGGTACCTTGTCAAAGGCTTTGCTGAAATCCATAAAAACTATATCAACTGCACTTCCCTCATCTACACACCTGGTCACCTCCTCAAAATTTCAAACAAATTTGTTAGGCATGACCTCCCTCTGACAAAGCCATGCTGAATATCCCTGATCAAAACTTTCCTCTCCAAGTGGAGATAGATTTTCTCCTTCAGAATTTTCTCCAATAGTTTCCCTAACCATGACGTGAGACATACTGGCCTGCAGTTCCCTGGCTTATTTCTACAACCCTTCTTAAATAGAGGAACCACATTAGCTGTTCTCCAGTCATCTGGCACCTCCCCCGTGGCCAGGGAAGAATGGGAACAGGTTTCCTTTGTCTACCTGATCTAAACCTGTAATAATCTTGTACACCTCACTCAGACCAACCCTCAATCTCGGTTGCTTCAAGGAGAGCTGCTCCAGATTCCGCAAACAAACCTTGCAACTGTAATCCCTCATGCCTGGAACTATTCTAGTAAATCTTCTTTGCACCCTCTCAAAGACTCTCACATCCTTCCAAAAGTGTGGTGACCAGAAATGGATGCAATATTGTAGTTGCAGTCCAACCAGAGCTTTAGAAAGGTTAAACATAATGTTCCTGTTTTTATGCTCAGTACCTCTGTTGATTAAAGCAAAGATCCCATCTGCTTTCCAAACTACACCCTCAAAATCTCCTGTCTCCTTCAATGATCTAAAGACTCTCAGTCCCTCTGACCTTGCACAATTTTTAGAACTGGACTATCATGTTTATACTGCCTCTTTTCTGTCAAAATGCAGAACTGTTCCTGCGTGTGGGATTAATAATATGTCTCTGTTACAATATCATTAAGATCTGAGAATGCAGCTTCTGCCTCTTCATGAGAATCTTTCTGGGTAAAACCAGAGTTTACTCGGATTTTTGCAACTGTTGCATTACCTGAGTCTCACCGCCCTCACTCACTCTGTCTCTGTCAATCCCTCCACCCCCTCTCTCTTGAACTCCACATGAAGGCGGGATACTGTTGTTTCGTGGCTGAGTGCACACAATCTGTATCTTTAAATGATCAAAAATAATTCTGCTTGTGAACAAGATAATAATTTAAACCAGTTACAGTTTAACCCAGGCATAGCTGTGATTGGCTGCAGTCCCCTGAACCTGGGGAACAGACACTGTGAGCAGCTCCGGTCTCAGAGGGTTTAACAGTTACTGAGCTGGGAACCTACAATGAATTCCCGAGAATCCACAGCTCAGGCCGAGAGAAGAGGAAATCCTGTCCTGGGAGCTGTAATTCTGAGACACAGTTTGTCTTGTCAGTGTGTAGATGTGAACATTGTATCAGCGAGAGTGTGTTAAAGGGGCGAGCGGGTTAGACTAATGTCACTGTGTTTGTGTGTCCGGCCTCAGCGCCAGATTTCCGAGTCATTCTTGTGTAAAATCACAAGATTTCCCTGTCATAGGATCGCGCTGCTCCCCTGCTTAGCCCTGAAGAGAGAATTTAAGGCAATTTTTTCGCTTATTTCATGATTTTACTGGAAACACAGAGAAGAAGTCAGCGCTCGACTGAGAGGGCGCGATCAAAGCAGCAAAGAAACGAGTTTACATCGAAATTGCAGGGATGCGGTCACGTACACTGAACACGCCAAGCGCCAAACGGTCACTGCCATGGATGTGGTGTACGCTCTGAAACGCCAGGGCCGCACTCTCTATGGATTCGGCGGCTGAACAACTTTACCCTTTCTACCAAACACACAACAAAGGCTCTTTTAAGAGCCACCCACCGTCTCACAGAGAGAGCAGAGACCTCGGAACGCGAGGTGGGATGTGCGTGTGTTTGATTGGAACTCTCAATTTGGGCTCCAGCCAATTACTGTTCGGGGCGGTTCCTCACACAGTTTAAAAATGCGGATTGTAGGCCAGACTGTAATCGGTTCAGAAAATGGTCAGGACCAAGCAAACACCGCGCAAATCGACTGGAGGGAAAGCTCCCCGCAAACAGCTGGCTACCAAAGCGGCCCGGAAGAGCGCTCGAGCCACGGGCGGAGTGAAGAAGCCTCATCGCTACGAACCCGGCACTGTGGCTCTGAGGGAGATCCGCCGCTACCAGAGGTCCGAGCTGCTAATTCGCAAATTGGCTTTCCAGCGCCTGGTGCGAGAGATCGCTCAGGACTTTAGCGTCTTGCTCGCCCAGGGCTCGGCCGTCATGGCCCTGCAGGAGGCCAGCGAGGCTTACCTGGTGGGGCTCTTTGAGGAAGCCAAACTGTGCGCCATCCACGCCAAGCGAGTTACCATCATGCCCGAAGACATCCAGCTGGCCCGCCGCATCCGCGGGGAACGCGCCTAAAACCCGGCTTAAGCACCAAACACAACAACGGCTCTTTTAAGAGCCACTAAATCAAATAATGAAAGAGCTGTGACCGGCGTTTAGAACAGAAATTAATTCGGCCGCTCAGACTCGAATCTCGTAAGTAATCGGCATAGAATTTAAACCGTCCCACCCCCATGGGAAGTAAAGAAAATGCTGCCTATATGAGCAATTGAGATCGGAGACAGCCCTTTTCACAGACTGCGTGCGGGCAGATGCAATTGAATCAGATCCTGTCCGGGCGCAACACTCGCTGTGAAACCCGCTTGTGAATTTCCTCATGTCGCTCTCGTAATTGCATCGAATAGATTCGGTATTTTTGACATTGATGGATTTACAGAATGATTGTTTCTGATATCCTGTCCATAAATAGTTCACTAACAAAAGCGGGAGATGTGTGAGCAGAGAAACAGCGCTATCCAGAGCGGGAACTGAAAACACAAGATAACAAATCAGAAACAGATAAATCCACCGTTACAATAACTCCATCTCTGACCCTCCTGACAGTGAGCAGCCCTTTCCCGTGAGTGGCTCTGGAAAGAGCCTTTGGGTTATTAGATCACATTGTGGCCGCTTCACTTCCTCTGGGAGCGCTCAGCGCTGGTTTTCATGGGCAGCAGCACGGCCTGGATATTAGGCAGCACCCCGCCCTGAGCGATGGTCACCCCTCCCAGCAGCTTGTTGAGCTCCTCGTCGTTGCGGACGGCCAGCTGCAGGTGTCTGGGGATGATGAGTGTCTTCTTGTTGTCCCGGGCCGCGTTACCGGCCAGCTCGAGGATTTCAGCCGTCAGATACTCGAGCACAGCAGCCAGATAGACCGGGGCTCCGGCACCCACACGCTCAGCATAGTTGCCCTTTCTCAGGTGCCTGTGAACACGGCCCACCGGGAACCGCAGTCCAGCCCGGGAGGAGCGAGACTTGGCCTTGGACTGAGCTTTACCGCCGGTCTTTCCTCTTCCAGACATTTCCACAATCTCACAAACACTTTCACAGAGAATGAGGAAATCCTCTAACATTCGCTTCTCTTATATCTTCGGGATGAATGGTGCTGCGGGCATTGCTGATTGGTCACTTTGTGCTGCGTCTCATAATGTTGTTCATATCACCAACCTGATATCTACTGAACTCACCTATCCGGAGACTCCACGGAGTGAGGGCGGAAAATAACGGCGCCAAATTATCAGATTCCAACCTTTTTTATTTCAAATGCTGAAAGCCCGCCAAAATGTTATGCAACGAATAAAGGACACAATACCGTACTAATTGGAAATAGGCATTTAGTATGGGAATGTTGGATGCACTTAATCTCGCTCTCTCTTTCCCTTGTCTACAGTTTGTCTGTATCTGTCCGTTTCTGATTTTCGTCCTGGCTTTATCTGTATCTAAAACAAGCCGAAAATAACGGCGCCAAATTTACAGAATCCAAACTTTTCTTTTTATTCGATATGGAAAAAACCGCCGATATATTTATAAAACAATAAATAGATTTCATATAGAAAATCCCATTAATATTTAACTCTATCTGACGAAAAAATTTTGCCAATATCGGTCCGAGATGGGACTATTTCACATTTTATACCAAGTTCCAGATTCGCTTTTAGAATCCGGGATCCATTTCGGTTAATTTCAGTCCTTTTTGAAACCCTCTAACCAGCCGGCAGAAAGTCTCATTTTCACCTCTCTAAAAACGGAAGGTATATTGTAGATATTCGTGGGAATCAAAAGTGAACATTTTTGGTGTAAATTTGCCAGCGTTGTGACTGAAGGTTCCTGCACAACCGGGGCTGATAGGAAATGAACTGATCGATTATTGAGGCCAAACTTGACCAGAACTGGAAACTGACGCATTTACGCTCTATTATCTCTCTCTCCAAAGCCAGGGAAAGGGGCCGAATATAAACGCGTCTGAGAACAAAGCGCAGTCATTAATTTATGGGGTATTATTAATGAGACCAACAATTGAACGAGGGTTAAATCTACATTACCGAGAATCGCTGTGATTGAGACGTGATCAAAATAACAATTAGACCATTCGGAAAGCTTCATAGTAAAATCATAAATATCATTAACACAACTACCGGCAGCGACACCGAACACAGCCAAGCATCAATGGAAACATCGATAAGGACAGGATTCGAACGAGAGCGTGTAAAACACAGTTCACCAACAGTCCATCGCCTTACCCTCTCGGCAACACCACAGAAGCCATGACACTCTGGAAACATTACGATGCAGAAAGAGGCCATTCAGCCTGTCATGTCTGTGCCACCAAAAAAAAGAGCGAGCCGCTGATTTTAATCGGACTTTCCTGTACCTGGTCCGTAGCTTTGCAGGTGACAGCGCTTCAGGCGCAGATTCAAGTGCCTTTCCAATGAGTTGGTCGTTTCAGCCTCAACCACCGATTTAGGCAGTGAATTCCAGACACCCGCCACCCTCTGCGTGAAAAAGATATTCCTCGTGTCCCCTCTAATCCTTCTGCCAATCACCTCAAATCTATGCCCCCCAGGTAATTGACCCCTGAGCTAGGGAAGACAAGTCTTTATTGTTTACCATATCTAGGTCCCTCATAATCTTTTTGCACCTCAATTAGGTCACCCCCTCAACCTCCACTGTTCTAAGAAAACAACCCTAGAATATCCAATCTTTCCTCACAGCTGCAATTTTCAAGCCCTCGTAGCATTCTTTTAAATATTCTCTGCACTCCCTCCAGAGCATTTGTGTCCTTCCTGTAATGTGATGACCAGAACTGTGCACAAAATTCCAGCTGTGGCCTAACCAGCGTTTTATAGTTTTCCAGCATTATATCCCTGTTTTTGTATTCAATATTTCGTTCAATAAAGGAAAATGTTCCGTTACCACCTTGTCCCCCTGTCTTGCCACCTTCAGGGAAATGTGGACATGCACTCCAAAGTGTCTCCCTTCCGCAACCTGTCTCAATATTCTCCCGTTTATTGAGTGTACCCTTTCTTTGTCTGCCCTCCCCAAATGCATTACCCCAAACTTTCTGGGATTGAATTCCATTTGCCAATTTTCTGACCACTCAACCAAACCATGTATGGCATCTTTCAAATCACATTCTGCCCTCTTTGCAGCCTTGGTCCAAACATGGAGAAACAGCTGAACGCAAGCCGTGAGGTTCAAGTGTTGACTTATGTTCAGGGAAGCATTTGACCTAGTGCGGGCATCAAGGAACCCCAGCAAAACTGAAAGTTCATGGAAATAAGGCGGGAAACTCTGCACTGTTTGGAGTCGTCCCCGGGGTTTCTAATACATTCCAAAAGAATTCCAGCAGGAACAGTAATTCGCTTTTGTTTCATACACTATGGGTGACAATGAAACGATCCCTTGACTGCACTTTGTAGCACAGGTGGCTTGTTGATCTCCGGCCATGATTCACGCCTTGGGATTTTCATTTTATTAATGTGCGAGAGGTCCCGGGTTCAATTCCCGGACGAGCCCATCGGGCACCTTAATGCAGTAATTTTTTTCGCGCTCGAGGTGGTGGCAGTTCCGGAAATCAGGACCAGGTTTGAACACCCGGGAAGTCATTGCAGGGAATGCATCACTTCAACACGCGTGATGAAAATGAATGTCAAGTTTAAAGAACGTTTCTCCGTGCCATGAGACTCTGAATTTATCCCTATGCGTCAAATAAGGCAACTCCCTCCGTGTGGATTCAGGTAGGAGGCTGATTGCACTCAGTTACAATCTTGACTGAAAGGGCAAGCAGAGCTGGGAACCCCAAAGTTTCATTTCAATTTACCACATTTTAACTGTGTTCTGATGCTTGCAGTGAGCTGGGAGGGGTTTCTTTTGCAACCAAATGCTTGTAAGTTCCGTTCTTTCAGCGCTGGATTTTCACACTGTGTAGATGTTTGATATCAGGTTGAAGTGATTCACATCAGTCGGTTTACAACAGTCCCTGATCTGATGTGATTGGCATTTATGTTAATGGCAGAAACTACATTTCCACCTTTACACATCTGGCCGAATATTCAGGGCCTGTACCAAAGAGGATCATTTATTTCAACAGTTCATGAATGCAAAAAGTATAGAAGGGGGTTTAATTTGTGCCGAGCTGGCCGAGAGGTTAAGGTGATGGAATAAAAATCCATTGTTTTTTGCACGTTAAGGTTCGAATCCCACCTGGGTCGTTGTTTCATCAACTGTTTCTTCCTTGGAGGGGTGATTTTGCAGAAGGTCTGCCTGGAATCACTGATCTGATCCTCCAACCCAAGTTCTGAGGCCAGATTGCATAGAGTTTTCTTCTAAGATCTCCGTTGCGATTTTATTGTTAACAATAACTTGGGGATTCGATTTAGAGTCCATTCGACTTAATATTTCGATCTCTCTCTAAGGGGAGTTAGTGGAGCAGAAATATTCCGGGGATTTGGGTTCATTTCCCATCATGGCTCCTGGTGGAAATTAAACTCAATAATTAAAACTAGCAATTAAACGCTAATCTCAGTGATGGTTCATTGATGTCTTCCCTGGCCGGACCTACATATGAGTTTGATTCCTAACTGCCCGCTGAGAAATCCACGGAGTTCAAGTACAATTTGGGATGTGTAACAAAGACTGGCCTTGCGAGCGACGCTCACATCCCATGAAATATTGTTTTCACTTTTTGAAATACAAGCGTTAGGCCACCCCTCAGCCTTGTTATTACAAGAGAATAAAGATCCAAACTGTCAATCCTTTCGTCCTTGTATACCACGCATTGCATTTTTTTGTTATTTATTCTTCCTCTGTGGGCTGCGGGCGTCAATTGCACGGCCAGAACTTCCTGCCCTTCCCTAATCTCCCTCGAACTGGATAGCTTGCTCAGTAATTTCCGAGGGCAGATAAGAGTCAACCATATCCCCATGTGCATGGAGTCACATGTAAGCCAGACCAGGTCAGGACGGCAGACTGTTTCCTCTTAAGTGCATTGGTGAACCAGATGGTTTTTTACAACAATCGACGATAGTTTCATGGCCGTCATTACAGAGACCAGCTTTCAATTCAAGAATCATGAAATAATTGAATTTCAATTCCACGAGCTGCCACGGTGGGATTTGAACACTTGCCCCCAGAGATGAGCCTGGGCCTCTGGATTCCGAGACCAGTGACATCATCTTTCATCCCTGGAAACAACAACTGAACATTCAGCGAATCATTCAGCCGCTTGATGAGGAAATTGGAATTCCCTCCGCAGCATTTTATTAAACTGATTAATGCAAAACCTTTTGTTCAATTGGAAATATCATTATTTTCTCGACATTAGTCAGATATTGTGGATTTCTTAGTAACGGAACAAAATCCAAAGATGTGTGAGGGATGAATGCACCAGGTAACAAGGAAATACATTCTGAGAAAGAGCTCCGCATTGTTTGGAAGAAAAAGCAGAACTTGCACTGACGAGTGGGAACCCGGTTTACTGGACGTTCCACCAGATTTCTGTATGAAGCAACGGGACAGGACACGAAACTGCTATCTTCTGATTACACCATAATGTACATTGAAGTCAGACGCCTGATCCATTCGGACCAGGCTACCATTCCTTCCAGCCGGATAATGCCTTGTCCATAAAAACGGTGCTGCATTTATGTCTCTTGAATTTTTGAATGATCCACTGATTCCCAGAACCTTGGCCTCGGGATCTCAGATTGATTTTGGATCATGAAGTCAGTTCCTATTGTCCGCACCTCTCCTCAAAATGTCGCTGCATTTTTTTTGTCCTCTCTACATCTTTGCTCCTTGACCTTCGCTCAATCGCTGGTAAATTCCTGAAATAAAAACACAGAACATCCCCTTCATCCAAACCACTTCGAAAGGAATTCCTTCTTCCCTGTTTAACAAGAAATTCCACCGAAGGTTCGGAGATGTTGAGGCGATCGTGTCAGAGTGAGGAACTGTTTCCAATGATTGGCAATCCAGGTACTGGAGCGGGAGGTGAGGCGGGGTGGAGGTGGAGATTGGTGTGTGCGAGAGGTGGGGGGTAGGAGTTAGAGGATGGGAGAGGTTGGGTGGGGGGTAGGAGCTGGCGGCACTGGGGGCAGAAAAACATTCAGAGCTTTCCGGAGGTGAAATTCGAAACCATCTCTATCGACAAACGGGGATGAGAATTTCAGAGCTCCCTTCCGGAAACAGCACTTCAATTTTAAATCTCACTTTGATAGATTTCTATTCACCAAATATATTAGACAAAAGGGAGAAAGGTGGGTATTTCTATACATCGGGAACTTGCTGTTTGAAATATTACTGAAGACGCTGAGTTATGCATTCACTGTAATCGAACTCAGTTTTCTTTGATGACAAATAAGAACCGAATCAGCAATCCTCCCATCATGCTGAAATCAATTTATTTCTGCAGCTACAAGATGACTGCAAACTGAAAATAATGTCACTCCGACACTTTCTGTTCATGGTAACAGGCGCTGCAACAATTCCTGTCCCAATGATACAGACACTTAGACACTTGCTGCCCATCAATTGATTTCAGTCCTGTGAAAGCGTTTGTGAAATTGTGAAATGTCTGGAAAAGGAAAGACCGGCGGTAAAGCTCGCTCCAAGGCCAAGTCTCGCTCCTCCCGGGCTGGACTGCAGTTCCCGGTGGGCCGTGTTCACAGGCTCCTGAGAAAGGGCGACTATGCTGTGTGTCTGGGTGCCGGAGCCCCGGTCTATCTGGCTGCTTTGCTCGAGTATCTGATGGCTGAAATCCTCGAGCTGGCCGGTAACGCGGCCCGGGACAACAAGAAGACCCGCATCGTCCCCAGACACCTGCAGCTGGCCGTCCGCAACGACGAGGAGCTCAACAAGCTGCTGGGAGGGGTGACCATCGCTCAGGGCGGGGTGCTGCCTAATATCCAGGCCGTGCTGCTGCCCAAGAAACCCAGCGCCGCTGCGGGCTCGAAGACCAAGTGAAGAGGCCATTCTTTAATCTAATAACCCAAAGGCTCTTTTCGGAGCCTCTCACAGAGTCTGTGAAAGGACTGCTCACTGTGTGAACTCATTTCATTCTGGCTCTGAAGAAGCGTCATGCCCATTAGAAGAGATAATTCCCTCTCTCCACACAGATGCTGCCAGAACTGATGAAATTTTCCAGCATTTTCATTAAAAATACTAGCTTCGCTGCAAACGACACCAGTATAAAACCTGAGAAAAGTCTCATTTTGGCTCTACATGCCTTTCAACCCGGTTTCAATTCGGAATCTTTACCTGATCTGTTTATAACAGGCGGGTAGAAAGCTCCTACTGATGGGCGAAATCACCATGACTACCGACAGTTCCGGGTCTCCCACATAAACACCATGAACTGTATGGGTTTTATTCATGTCACGGTTTAATAGATATTGAAGCGAAAATGGGGTGAGTCGTTCTTCCACTATATTGGAGTGGGAGAGTGCGGTCTGGGGAGATAATACACCGCTGCACTCCCCACTTAAAACATCAACATCCTTAATTAATGAACTAGTGACAGAAAGAGAATGAAATGATGCTAAAGCTGCTTTTCATTCAGTTACAGTTTGGGATTTCTCGCTCCCGTTCCCAGGTCAGTGCTCTTAATATGACGTTTTGGGTGGCTCTGAAAAGAGCCTTTGTTGTGTGTTTGGTAGAAAGGGTCGAGTTGTTCAGCCGCCGAAACCATAGAGAATGCGGCCCTGGCGTTTCAGAGCGTACACCACGTCCATGGTAGTGACCGTTTTGCGCTTGGCGTGTTCAGTGTAGGTGACCGCATCCCTGATCACATTCTCCAGGAAAACCTTCAGCGCCCCGCGAGTCTCCTCATAGATCAAACCCGAGAGCCGCTTGACATCGCCTCGGCGAGCCAGGCGGCGGATTGCTGGTTTGGTGATGCCCTGGATATTATCACGAAGCACTTTGCGGTGCCGCTTTGCTCCGCCTTTCCCCAGTCCTTTGCCTCCTTTCCCTCTGCCAGACATGATGAACCTTCACTCAGATCACTGCAGAATATGAGAGACGAGCTGCTTCAAGTTCCTCTTTTAAATAACCCGCCCCGACCTGACTGAGAACGGGACAGAGAGTGAGAGGCGGGGCGGGGAGGAGACTGAGTGACAGACAGAACAGAGTCTGTGATCATCCAGCTCCGCCTCCTGCCTGTTCGAACTGATTTGTTTTCGAATTCTGGGCACCATTAATGGAACATCTTGTTTATCTATCGTTTGAAACCCGGATCTTTTAAATCCAGACCAGTCAGCAATGGTATTGAATTAGTGACAGCAAATCAATTATTTTAAGGGAGGTGTTGGTGTAGTTATTTCAGAGAGAACTTCATCATCCCTTCCAGGATAAGTTGCATTTTTTTATTGTTCGGAACTTTGTGGATATCTACATGGAGCCGTTGTAGTTGGTCACTATCTTTGTCTGTTTCACGGCCCGTTCCCCGGGCAGCAACAGACCTTTTCCTGTCTCGATGTGTCCACAGAAACAGCAGGAGCCAATATATTGTGGACTGGTGCCATCTGCTGGCTGCACGTGAGACGTGCAAAGAGGTAACTTCTTTGGGGAAATTTTAAATGTGTGTAAAACAACATAAACATGGTGAGAATTATTGCAAAACAGTTTATCAATCAGACACAAGATGCCAAAGATATAGTGTGTTTTGCGGTACTATAAATGGTGACTGTAATTTGAAGAAGTGTGCGATGGTGGTATAGTGGTGAGCATAGCTGCCTTCCAAGCAGTTGACCCGGGTCGATTCCTGGCCATCGCAGGAGTGATTTATTTTCAGCCTTATCCGTGGTCAGACCACAATTCTCTACACTGGTTAAAATACGCGTTGGGGTTCTTACAGTCCCACGCTCTGTAAGATTAGTCTTATCGGCAACTTTGTGAATCGGGTCCGAGCCATTTGTTCACCGTGCAAGCTTGATGCTGAAATCGGGCTCATCAAAGGCATCCTGCAGGGTAATGGCTACCCTGATCAGATCATTTCGCGCTGTGTATCACACAAGCTCATGACCGGGCCTGAGACCGTCACTTTCCACCCTGAAGTATATTCTCTATCAGTATAAATTGTTGTCTTCCCCTTACATTGGTTTTCTTGCGAGTGTCCTGTTTGATTGCAGAAGGAAAAGCTTTGACATGTCTCTTTTTTCAGCCACACTCAAATACATTGGCGCTAATGTTCAATTTGTAAAACCGTTTCAGCTCTGCCAGGTTGGCTCAATCTACGGTCCATTTTCTTTTTGTTCTTGGAAAAACTCAGCAGGTCTGACAGCATCTGCGGAGGGGAATACAGTTGACGCTTCGAGTCCGTATGACTCTTCATCAGATCGCTCTGTATTCCCCTCCGCAGATGCTGTCAGACCTGCTGAGTTTATACAGGTATTTTTATTTTTGGCTAGATTTCCAGCATCCGCGGTATTTTGTTTTTTTTCTTTTTGATGTTTTTTGGTTGGTGAAATAAGCTGCTCTCTGATTTGTTACAAAAGCCACCCAATGAGATTCCGAACACCTTGACCATTCAGAAGTCGGCCGACTGCATTCCCCAGAAGTTTGAGGAAGGGTGTGTGCGGGAGGAATTCTTCATTCGTGGTGTAAGTGTGTGTAAGATTGTAGAAAGACCGGCGGTAGAGCCCAGGACAAAGCCAAAGCCAAGTATCGCTCCTTTCGCGCTGGACTGCAGTTCCCGGTGGGCCGTGTTCACAGGCTCCTGAGAAAGGGCGACTATGTTGTGCGTGTGGGTGCCGGAACCCCGGTCTATCTGGCTGCTGTACTCGAGTATCTGACGGCTGAAATCCTCGAGCTGGCCGGTAACGCGGCCCGGGACAACAAGAAGACTCGCATCATCCCCAGACACCTGCAGCTGGCCGTCCGCAACGACGAGGAGCTCAACAAGCTGCTGGAAGGGCTGACCATCGCTCAGGGCGGGGTGCTGCCTAATATCCAGGCCGTGCTGCTGCCCAAGAAAACCAGCGCCGCTGCGGGCTCGAAGACCAAGTGAAGAGGCCATTCTTTAATCTAATAACCCAAAGGCTCTTTTCAGAGCCACGCACAGAGTCTGTGAAAGGGCTGCTCACTGTTTGAACTCATTTCATTCTGGCTCTGAAGAAGCGTCATGCCCATTCGAAGAGATAATTCCCTCTCTCCACACAGGTGCTGCCAGACCTGATGAAATTTTCCACCATTTTCATTAAAAATTCTAGTTTCGCTGCAAAAGACATTAGTATAAAACCTGAGAAAAGTCTCATTTAGGCTCTACATGCCTTTCAACCCGGTTTCAATTCGGAATCTTTACCTGATCTGTTTATAACAGGCGGGTAGAAAGCTCCTACTGATGGGCGAAATCACCATGACTACCGACAGTTCCGGGTCTCCCACATAAACATCATGAACTGTACGGGTTTTATTCATGTCACGGTTTAATAGATATTGAAGAGAAAATGGAGTGAGTCGTTCTTCCAATATATTGGAGTGGGAGAGTGGGGTCTGGGGAGGTACTACACCGCTCCAATCCCCACTTAAAACATCAACATCCTTAATAAATGAACTAGTGACAGAAAGAGAATGAAATGATGCTAAAGTTGCTTTTCATTCAGTTACAGTTTGAGATTTCTCGCTCCCGTTCCCAGGTCAGTGCTCTTAATGTGACGTTTTGGGTGGCTCTGAAAAGAGCCTTTGTTGTGTGTTTGGTAGAAAGGGTCGAGTTGTTCAGCCGCCGAAACCATAGAGAATGCGACCCTGGCGTTTCAGAGCGTACAGCACATCCATGGTAGTGACCGTCTTGCGCTTGGCGTGTTCAGTGTAGGTGACCGCATCCCTGAACACATTCTCCAGGAAAACCTTCAGCGCCCCGCGAGTCTCCTCATAGATCAAACTCGAGAGCCGCTTGACACCGCCACGGCGAGCCAGGCGGCGGATTGCTGGTTTGGTGATGCCCTGGATATTATCACGAAGCACTTTGCGGTGCCGCTTTGCTCCGCCTTTCCCCAGTCCTTTGCCTCCTTTCCCTCTGCCAGACATGATGATTCTTCACTCAGATCACTGCAGAATATGAGAGACGAGCTGCTTCACGTTCCTCTTTTAAATAGCCCGCCCGGACCTGACTGAGAACGGGAGGGGAGGAGACTGAGTGACAGAAAGAACAGAGTCTGTGATCATCTAGCTCCGCCTCCTGCCTGTTCGAACTGATTTGTTTTCGAATTCTGGGCACCATTAGTGAACAGGGCGCTCGAAACAAATCTTACTCAATGGAACATCTTGATTATCTATAGTTAGAAACCGGGATCTTTTAAATCCAGACCTGTCAGCAATATCCCCGCCTCATTCCAGTCGCTTCTACAAACAGACAAACAGTCTGCTTCCATTTCTAGGACATCTTCTATTCCATTAACACACAACTCCCCTCCCAGAAGCATTGAGACTTTTGCTAACACCTCTTCCAGCTGAATTGGAGAATATAACGTGTTTGGGTTTGAGTTGTGACGCGGGGTTTGGCCAAGGTTGAGTTGGAGAGATTTGTAATCTACAAGGCAGTCAGGAGGTATGAGGATCAGGCAGAGAAGGAGAACGAAGGTCACAAACACATCAGCCTCTAAACCAGTTAGTCTGCAGGTATCACAAATTAATGGGACTAAGAACAAGATAAAATCGGATCACGGGCCTGTAATTTAGTTTATTGAGAGGGAATTCGAAATGTTTTGCAAAGATTGAACCGGTCAGTGAAAGTGTCTGTCTAAGAACTGGAAATGAATACCGGCTGAAATTTAAACGGTTGGTATTGAATTAGTGACAGCAAATCAATTATTTTAAGGGAAGTGTTGGTGTAGTTATTTCAGAGAGAACTTCATCATCCCTTCCAGGATAAGTTGCATTTTTTTTATTGTTCGGAACTTTGTGGATATCTACATGGAGCCGTTGTAGTTGGTCACTATCTTTGTCTGTTTCACGGCCCGTTCCCCGGGCAGCAACAGACCTTTTCCTGTCTCGATGTGTCCACAGAAACAGCAGGAGAGAATTTATTGTGGACTGGTGCCCTCTGCTGGCTGCACGTGAGACGTGCAAAGAGGTAACTTCTTTGGGGAAATTTTAAATGTGTGTGAAACAACATAAACATGGTGAGAATTATTGCAAAACAGTTTATCAATCAGACACAAGATGGCAAGTATATAGTGTGTTTCGCGGTACTCTAAATGCTGACTGTAATTTGAAGAAGTGTGCGATGGTGGTATAGTGGTGAGCATAGCTGCCTTCCATGCAGTTGACCCGGGTCGATTACCGGCCATCGCAGTAGTGATTTATTTTCAGCCTTATCCGTGGTCAGACCACAATTCTCTACATTAGTTAAAATACGCGTTGGGATTCTTACAGTTCCACGCTCTGTAAGATTGGTCTTATCAGCAACTTTGTGAATCGGGCCGGAGCCATTTGTTCACCGTGCAAGCTTGATGCTGAAATCGGGCTCATCAAAGGCATCCTGCAGGGTAATGGCTACCCTGACCAGATCATTTCGCGCTGTGTATCACACAAGCTCATGACCGGGCTTTCAGAAGTGGCCGACTACATTCCCCAGAAGATAGGGAAAGCGTGAGTGCGAGAGGAATTCTTCATTCGTGGTGTAAGTGTGTGTAAGATTGTAGAAAGATCGGCGGTATAGCCCAGGACAAAGCAAAAGCCAAGTCTCGCTCCTCCCGGGCTGGACTGCAGCTCCCGGTGGGCCGTGTTCACAGGCTCCTGAGAAACAGCAACTATGCTGTGCGTGTGGGTGCCGGAGCCCCGGTCTATCTGGCTGCTGTGCTCGAGTATCTGATGGCTGAAATCCTCGAGCTGGTCGCTAACGCGGCCCGGGACAACAAGAAGACCCGCATCATCCCCAGACACCTGCAGCTGGCCGTCCGCAACGACGAGGAGCTCAACAGGCTGTTGGGAGGGGTGACCATCGCTCAGGGCGGGGTGCTGCCTAATATCCAGGCCGTGCTGCTGCCCAAGAAAACCAGCGCCGCTGCGGGCTCGAAGACCAAGTGAATCGGCCATTCTTTAATCTAATAACCCAAAGGCTCTTTTCAGAGCCTCTCACAGAGTCTGTGAAAGGGCTGCTCACTGTCTGAACTCATTTCATTCTGGCACTGAAGAAGTGTCATGCCCACTCGAAGAGATAATTCCCTCTCTCCGCAAAGGTGCTGCCAGACCTGGTGAAATTTTCCAGCATTTTCATTAAAAAATAACAGCTTCGCTGCAAAAGACACCAGTATAAAACCTGAGAAAAGTCTCATTTTGGCTCTACATGCCTTTCAACCCGGTTTCAATTCGGAATCTTTACCTGATCTGTTTATAACAGGCGGGTAGAAAGCTCCTACTGATGGGCGAAATCACCATGACTACCGACAGTTCCGGGTCTCCCACATAAACATCATGAACTGTATGGGTTTTATTCATGTCACGGTTTAATAGATATTGAAGAGAAAATGGAGTGAGTCGTTCTTCCACTATATTGGAGTGGGAGAGTGGGGTCTGGGGAGGTAATAGACCGCTGCACTCCCCACTTAAAACATCAACATCCTTAATAAATGAACTAGTGACAGAAAGAGAATGAAATGATGCTAAAGTTGCTTTTCATTCAGTTACAGTTTGAGATTTCTCGCTCCCGTTCCCAGGTCAGTGCTCTTAATGTGACGTTTTGGGTGGCTCTGAAAAGAGCCTTTGTTGTTTGTTCGGTAGAAAGGGTCGAGTTGTTCAGCCGCCGAAACCATAGAGAGTGCGGCCCTGGCGTTTCAGAGCGTACACCATATCCATGGCAGTGACCGTCTTGCGCTTGGCGTGTTCAGTGTAGGTGACCGCATCCCTGATCACATTCTCCAGGAAAACCTTCAGCGCCCCGCGAGTCTCCTCATAGATCAAACTCGAGAGCCGCTTGACACCGCCACGGCGAGCCAGGCGGCGGATTGCTGGTTTGGTGATGCCCTGGATATTATCACGAAGCACTTTGCGGTGCCGCTTTGCTCCGCCTTTCCCCAGTCCTTTGCCTCCTTTCCCTCTGCCAGACATGATGATTCTTCACTCCGATCGCTGCAGACTATGAGAGACGAGCTGCTTCACGTTCCTCTTTTAAATAGCCCGCCCCGACCTGACTGAGAACGGGAGGGGAGGAGACTGAGTGACAGAAAGAACAGAGTCTGTGATCATCTAGCTCCGCCTCCTGCCTGTTCGAACTGATTTGTTTTCGAATTCTGGGCACCATTAGTGAACAGGGCGCTCGAAACAAATCTTACTCAATGGAACATCTTGATTATCTATAGTTAGAAACCGGGATCTTTTAAATCCAGACCTGTCAGCAATATCCCCGCCTCATTCCAGTCGCTTCTACAAACAGACAAACAGTCTGCTTCCATTTCTAGGACATCTTCTATTCCATTAACACACAACTCCCCTCCCAGAAGCATTGAGACTTTTACTAACCCCTCTTCCAGCTGAATTGGAGAATATAATATGTTTGGGTTTGAGTTGTGACGCGGGGTTTGGCCAAGGTTGAGTTGGGGAGATTTGTAATCTACAAGGCAGTCAAGAGGTGTGAGGATCAGGCAGAGAAGGAGAACGAAGGTCACAAACACATCAGCCTCTAAACCAGTTAGTCTGCAGGTATCACAAATTAATGCGACTAAGAACAAGATAAAATCGGATCACGGGCCTGTAATTTAGTTTATTGAGAGGGAATTCGAAATGTTTTGCAAAGATTGAACCGGTCAGTGAAAGTGTCTGTCTAAGAACTGGAAATGAATACCGGCTGAAATTTAAACGGTTGGTATTGAATTAGTGACAGCAAATCAATTATTTTAAGGGCAGTGTTGGTGTAGTTATTTCAGAGAGAACTTCATCATCCCTTCCAGGATAAGTTGCATTTTTTTATTGTTCTGAACTTTGTGGATATCTACATGGGGCCGTTGTAGTTGGTCACTATCTTTGTCTGTTTCACGGCCCGTTCCCCGGGCAGCAACAGACATTTTCCTGTCTCGATGTGTCCACAGTAACAGCAGGAGAGAATTTATTGTGGACTGGTGCCCTCTGCTGGCTGCACGTGAGACGTGCAAAGAGGTAACTTCTTTGGGGTCATTTTAAATGCGTGTGAAACAACATAAACATGGTGAGAATTATTTCAAATCAGTTTATCAATCAGACACAAGATGCCAAAGATATAGTGTGTTTCGCGGTACTATAAATGCTGATTGTAATTTGAAAAAACGGGCGATGGTGGTATAGTGGTGAGCATAGCTGCCTTCCAAGCAGTTTTACCCGGGTTCGATTCCCGGCCATCGCATTCGTGATTTATTTTCAGCCTAATCCGTAGTCAGACCAAAATTCTCTAAATTAGTTAAAATACGCGTTGGGATTCTTACAGTTCCACGCTCTGTAAGATTGGTCTTATCAGCAACTTTGTGATTCGGGCCCGAGCCATTTGTTCACCGTTCAAGCTTGATGCTGAAATCGGGCTCATCAAAGGCATCCTGCAGGGTAATGGTTACCCTGATCAGATCATTTCGCGCTGTGTATCACACAAGCTCATGACCGGGCTTTCAGAAGTGGCCGTCTACATTCCCCAGAAGATAGGGAAAGGGTGTGTGCGAGAGGAATTCTTCATTCGTGGTGTCAGTGTGTGTAAGATTGTAGAAAGACCGGCGGTGGAGCCCAGGACAAAGCCAAAGCCAAGTCTCGCTCCTCCCGGGCTGGACTGCAGCTCCCCGCGGGCCGTGTTCACAGGCTCATGAGAAAGAGCAGCTATGCTGAGCGTGTGGCTGCTGGAGCGCTCCGCTCTTCCGATTGTAACATTCCCGGCCGCTTTCCGGGGACAGGATCAGAAATCAGCCGTTTCTCTCTGTTCCGATGAAACCTGTATGAAGGAGTCGGTTGGTAACCTATGTTATTGCGTTTCCAGTGAGCTGAGATTGGCTCTGTTTTAAATCGCTGCTTTGTTACCGCCGGTTACAGATAAGAGATTGACACATTTAATCTGTTCCTAAAATAGCGCCAGGATTCTGTGACGCAGAATGGAATATTACAGCTCCTAAAGCGTGAGATTAAAATTGTTGCCTTGAAATTAAGCCGTTCGGCTATTATCTTTTTTCCCCCCTCAAATTGGCGGGCTTTTCGAATTTGAAAATATAAGCCAATCGGCACTTCCAATTCCTGTTACTTGGCTCTCCGATTGGTTGAAGATTAGGATTGAGAATGGACTGACCAATCAGAGCTAGAGCCTGTCTAAAGTCTCTCAAACTTTTCACAATTATTATTTATAGAGGTTAAATTGATGGAATCTGTATCTTCCACTCCACCTGTACTTGAGTCCTAAAATATACTTTTTTCCAACAGGCAAATAATTGACGAAATCAGAATAAACGTAGTGTTTCCTCCAGAGATTTAATACTCAGCCAAAGCTTACACACATTGTTTGCTTTAAACCTACCATATCAGTGGCTTGTTGTTCTGCTGGAAATGTATGTGGAATGAATCCAAACTTATAATTAGTCCCAGAGACTGAAGGTAATATAATGAATCCCACACTCACACAGAAGCAGAGAATAATTCTCAAGCACATTTTCAGTGCCAGATGCTGAAAGATACAGGCTGGTCACTGCACTCACTCACAATAGCTGAATCTGAGAGATACTAAAGAAATATGACACACCAATTGTACCACTGAGAGATTTAGAAAGATTCCAAGCATCACATAGAGTAACAGATGCTGATGGATACAAATGGAAGACCACACACTAACACACACACACTGTAACTTCTACTTTCACATACAATACCGATGATTGGGAAAACTGCAATTGAATCTCACAATGATTTATAATAACAAAGATTGACAGATGTAAAATTAATCCCACTGACAGATACAGAATGAATCTCATGCACACAAACAGAACCAAGTGATGAAAGAAACATATGATTCCCATACTTACTTTACAATATCACAGGTACAGAGTGCCATTGACAGATCTGCATTGAACCAAATAACCCTTCGCCGTCCAATAAAATGTGAACGCTTCTTGTCTGTTCTGTCGCTCTCTGAGTGTGCTGACATCTACTGGCCAGAGCTGAGAACTGCAACAGAGCGGAACTTTTTTTTATTAATTCAATGGATATGAGATTCGCTGGCTCGGCCAGCATTTATTGTGCATTCCTAAGTGACCTTGAGAAGGTGGTGGTGAGCTGCCTTCCTGGACCGCTGCAGTCCCTGTGGTGTAGGTAGACCCACAGTGCTGTGAGGGAGGGAGTTCCAGGATTTTGATACAATGACATTAACTGTGTGTGTTGCAGAAACAGCTCAATATGAGGAATTAGTGACGGGATGTGATAGGGTGGACATAGAGGTGTCAACAATCAATTCAAAGAGAATTCGATACTACCTTGTTTTCCCACTGAGTCGGTAGAATTTGGAACTGGCTGTCATATTGAGCAGTCAAGACGATTAGCACAGCTGTATTTCAGGAAAAGCAAGATAAGCATAGGAGAGGGAATAGATTTCATGGAAAAAAAGGTAATATTACTTAAAGTAAACTGGATTGAAGATGGTTAGCAATAATGTACCAATGTGTCCAAATGGCCCAATGAAGTATATTCTTGGTAGAATGAATACTGATTTTCAAAGTACCTCAGAGACTCACAGATACATAATGAATCCCACACTCACATAGTGCACCAGAGACAGAGCAATGCAGAGTGAATCCTACACGCACACACATCCCCAGAGACTGACCAATACATAATGAATCCCACACTCACATAGTGTACCAGAGGCAGAGCAATGCAGAGTGAATCCCACATGCACAAACATCCCCAGAGACTGACGAACACATAATGAATCCCACACTCACATAGTGCACCAGAGACAGAGCAATGCAGAGTGAATCATACACTCACACACATCCCCAGAGACTGACCAATACATAATGAATCCCGCACTCACATAGTTTTCCAGAGAGAGCAATGCAGAATGAATGACTGATCCCCAGAGGCTGACAAATACATCAGGAGTCAGACACTCAAATCCTTTACCAGGGACAGAGTGATACAGAATGAATCCGGCACTTATACACATGGAATCTTAGAGAAGTTACACCACAGAGAAAGCCCATTCGGCCCTTTGTGTCTCTGGTGTTTCTCTGCCAGAGAAACCCAACTGGTTCTGATCCCCAGCCCTAGGTCGCTCATAATCTTTTTGCACCTCAATTAGGTCACCCCTCAACCTCCTCTGTCCTAAGGAAAACAACCCTAGAATATCCAACCTTTCCTCACAGCTGCAATTTTCAAGCCCTTGTAGCATTCTTTTAAATATTCTCTGCACTCCCTCCAGAGCATTTGTGTCCTTCCTGTAATGTGATGACCAGAACTGTGCACAAAATTCCAACCGTGGCCTAACCAGCGTTTTATAGATTTCCAGCATTATATCCCTGTTTTTGTATTCAATACTTCGTTCAATAAAGGAAAACATTCCGTTACCACCTTGTCCCCCTGTCTTGCCACCTTCAGGGAAATGTGAACATGCACTCCAACGTTTCTCACTTCCGCAACCTTTCTCAATATCCTCCCGTTTATTGAGTGTTCCCTTTCTTTGTTTGCCCTCCCCAAATGCATTACCCCAAACTTTCTGGGATTGAATTCCATTTGCCAATTTTCTGTCCATTCAACCAAACCATGTATGGCATCTTTTAAATCACATTCTGACCTCTTTGCAGCCTTGGTCCAAACATGGAGAAACAGCTGAACTCAAGCCGTGAGGTTCAAGTGTTCTCTTATGTTCAGGGAAGCATTTGACCTAGTGCGGGCATCAAGGAACCCCAGCAAAACTGAAAGTTCATGGAAATGAGGAGGGAATCTCTCCACTGGTTGGAGTCATCCCCGGGGTTTCTAATACATTCCAAAAGAAAACCAGCAGGAACAGTAATTCGCTTTTGTTTGATACACTATGGGTGACAAGAAAAAGATCCTTTGACTGCACTTTGTAGTACAGGTGGCTCGTTGGTCTAGTGGCATGATTCACGCGTTGCGAATTTCATTCTATTAATCTGCGAGAGGACCCGGGTTCAATTCCCAAACGAGCCCATCGGGCATCTTAATGCAGTAATTTTTTTCGCGCTCGAGGTGGTGGCAGTTCCGGAAATCAGGACCAGGTTTGAACACCCGGGAACTCATTGCAGAAAATGCATCACTAAAAACACGCGTGATGAAAATGAATGTCAAGATTAAAGAACGTTTCTCCGTGCCATGAGACTCTAAATTTATCCCTATGCGTCAAATAAGGCAACTCCCTCCGTGTGGATTCAGGTTGGAGGCTGATTGCACTCGGCTACAATCTTGACTGAAAGGACAAGCAGAGCTGGGAACCCCAAAGTTTCATTTTATTTTACGACATTTTAAAGTGTTCCGGTGCTTGTAGTGAGCTGGAAGGGGTTTCATTTTGCAACCAAATGCTTGTAAGTTCCGGTCTTCCAGCGCTGGATTTTCACACTGTGTAGAAACATGTTGGATATCAGGTTGAAGTGTTGAAGTGATTCACATCAGTCGGTTTACAACAGTCCCTGATCTGATGTGGTGGGCATTTATGTTAATGGAAGAAACTACATTTCCACCTTTACACATCTGGCCGAATATTCAGGGCCTGTACCAAAGAGGATCATTTATTTCAACAGTTCATGAATGCAAAAAGTATAGAAGGGCGTTTAATAGGCCCCATTTGGTGCCGAGCTGGCCGAGAGGTTAAGGTGATGGAATAAAAATCCATTGTATTTTGCACGTTAAGGTTCGAATCCCACCTTGGTCGTTGTTTCATCAACTGTGTCTTCCTCGGTGCGGTGATTTTGCAGAAGGTCTGCCTGGAATCACTGATGTGATACTCCAACCCAAGTTCTGAGGCCAGATTGCACAGAGCTTTCTTCTAAGATCTCCGTTGCGATTTTATTGTTAACAATAACTTGGGGATCCGATATAGAGTCCATTCGACTTGATATATCTCTCTAAGAGGAGTTAGTGGAGCAGTGGAAATATCCGGGGGACTTATGTTCATTTCCCACCATGGCTGCTGCTGGAAATTAAACTCAATAATAAAAATCTGCAATTAAACGCTAATGTCAGTGATGGTTCACTGATGTCTTCCCTGGCCAGGACATTTGAGTTTGATTCCTAACTGCCCGCTGAGAAATCCACGGAGTTCAAGTACAATTTGGGATGTGTAACAAAGACTGGCCTTGCGAGCGACGCTCACATCCCATGAAATATTGTTTTCACTATTTGAAATACAAGCGTTAGGCCACCCCTCAGCCTTGTTATTACAAGAGAATAAAGATCCAAACTGTCAATCCTTTCGTCCTTGTATACCACGCATTGCACTTTTTGTTATTTATTCTTCTTTTGTGGGCTGTGTGCGTCAATTGCACGGCCAGAACATCCTGCCCTTCCCTAATCTCCCTCGAACTGGATGGCTTGCTCAGTAATTTCCGAGGGCAGATAAGAGTCAACCATATCCCCATGTGCAAGGAGTGACATGTAAGCCAGACCAGGTCAGGATGGCAGAATGTTTCCTCTTAAGTGCATTGGTGAACCAGATGATTTTTTTTAGTACAATCGACGATATTATCATGGCCGTCATTACAGAGACCAGCTTTCAATTCAAGAATCATGAAATAATTGAAATTAAATTCCACGAGCTGCCACGGTGGGATTTGAACACTTACCCCTAGAGATGAGCCTGGGCCTCTGGATTACGAGACCAGTGACATCATCTTTCATCCCTGGAAACATAAACTGAACATTCAGCGAATCATTCAGCCGCTTGATGAGGAAATTGGAATTCCCTCCGCAGCATTTTATTAAACGGATTAATGCAAAACCTTTTGTTCCATTGGAAATATCAATATTTTCTCGACATTAATCAGATATTGTGGATTTCTTAGTAACGGAACACAATCCAAAGATGAGTGAGGGATGAATGCACAAAGTAACAAGGAAATACATTCTGAGAAAGTGCTCCGCATTGTTTGGAAGAAAAAGCAGAACTTGCAGCTGACGAGTGGGAACCTGGTTTACTGGACGTTCCACCAGATTTCTGTATAAAGCAACGGGACAGGACACGAAACTGCTATCTTCTGATTACACCATAATGTACATTGAAGTCAGACGCCTGATCCATTCGGACCAGGCTACCATTCCTTCCAGCCAGATAATGCCTTGTCCATAAAAACTGTGCTGCATTTATGTCTCTTGAATTTTTGAATGATCCACTGATTCCCAGAACCTTGGCCTCGGGATCTCAGATTGATTTTGGATCATGAAGTCAGTTCCTATTGTCCGCACCTCTCCTCAAAATGTCGCTGCAATTTTTTGTCCTCTCTAAATCTTGGTCCGTTGACCTTCACTCAATCGTTGCTAAATTCCTGAAATGAAAACACAGAACATCCCCTTCATCCAAACCACTTCGAAAGGAATTCCTTCTTCCTTGTTTAACAAGAAATTCCACCGACGGTTCGGAGATGTTGAGGCGAGCGTGTCAGAGTGAGGAACTGTTTCCGATGATTGGCAATCCAGGTACTGGGGCGGGGTGGAGGTGGAGTTTGGTGGGAGGGAGAGGTGGGGGATAGGGGTTAGAGGATGGGAGAGGTTGGGTGGGGGGTAGGAGCTGGCGGCACTGGGGGCAGTAAAACATTCAGAGCTTTCCGGAGGTGAAATTCGAAACCATCTCTATCGACAGACGGGGATGAGAATTTCAGAGCTCCCTTCCGGAAACGACACTTCAATTTTAAATCTCACTTTGATAGATTTCTAATCATCAAATATATTAGACAAAAGGGAGAAAGGTGGGTATTTCTATACATCGGAAACTTGCTGCTTGAAATATTAATGAAGACGCTGAGTTATGCATTCACTGTAATCGAACTCAGTTTTCTTTGATGACAAATAAGAACCGAATCAGCAATCCTCCCATCATGCTGAAATCAATTTATTTCTGCAGCTACAAGATGACTGCAAACTGAAAATAATGTCACTCCGACACTTTCTGTTCATAGTAACAGGCGCTGGAACACTTCCTGTCCCTATGATACAGACACTTAGACACTTGCTGCCCAACAATTGATTTCAGTCCTGTGAAAGCGTTTGTGAAATTGTGAAATGTCTGGAAGAGGAAAGACCGGCGGTAAAGCTCGCTCCAAGACCAAGTCTCGCTCCTCCCGGGCTGGACTGCAGTTCCCGGTGGGCCGTGTTCACAGGCTCCTGAGAAAGGGCAACTATGCTGAGCGTGTGGGTGCCGGAGCCCCGGTCTATCTGGCTGCTGTGCTCGAGTATCTGACGGCTGAAATCCTCGAGCTGGCCGGTAACGCGGCCCGGGACAACAAGAAGTCCCGCATCATCCCCAGACACCTGCAGCTGGCCGTCCACAACGACGAGGAGGTCAACAAGCTGCTGGGAGGGGTGACCATCGCTCAGGGCGGGGTGCTGCCTAATATCCAGGCCGTGCTGCTGCCCAAGAAAACCAGCGCCTCTGCGGGCTCGAAGACCAAGTGAAGAGGCCATTCTTTAATCAAATAACCCAAAGGCTCTTTTCAGAGCCTCTCACAGAGTCTGTGAAAGGGCTGCTCACTGTTTGAACTCATTTCATTCTGGCTCTGAAGAAACGTCATGTCCATTAGAAGAGATAATTCCCTCTCTCCACACAGGTGCTGCCTGACCTGGTGATATTTTCCAGCATTTTCATTAAAAATACTAGCTTCGCAGCAAACGACACCAGTATAAAACCTGAGAAAAGTCTCATTTTGGCTCTACATGCCTTTCAACCCGGTTTCAATTCGGAATCTTTACCTGATCTGTTTATAACAGGCGGGTAGAAAGCTCCTACTGATGGGCGAAATCACCATGACTACCGACAGTTCCGGGTCTCCCACATAAACATCATGAACTGTATGGGTTTTATTCAAATGACGGTTTAATAGATATTGAAGAGAAAACGGAGTGAGTCGTCCTTCCAATATATTGGAGTGGGAGAGTGGGGTCTGGGGAGATAATACACCGCTCCACTCCTCACTTAAAACATCAACAACCTTAATAAATGAACTAGTGACAGAAAGAGAATGAAATGATGCTAAAGTTGCTTTTCATTCAGTTACAGTTTGAGATTTCTCGCTCCCGTTCCCAGGTCAGTGCTCTTAATGTGACGTTTTGGGTGGCTCTGAAAAGAGCCTTTGTTGTGTGTTTGGTAGAAAGGGTCGAGTTGTTCAGCCGCCGAAACCATAGAGAGTGCGGCCCTGGCGTTTCAGAGCGTACATCACATCCATGGCAGTGACCGTCTTGCGCTTGGCGTGTTCAGTGTAGGTGACCGCATCTCTGATCACATTCTCCAGGAAAACCTTCAGCGCCCCGCGAGTCTCCTCATAGATCAAACTCGAGAGCCGCTTGACACTGCCACGGCGAGCCAGGCGGCGGATTGCTGGTTTGGTGATGCCCTGGATATTATCACGAAGCACTTTGCGGTGCTGCTTTGCTCCGCCTTTCCCCAGTCCTTTGCTCCCTCTGCCAGACATGATGATTCTTCACTCAGATCGCTGCAGAATATGAGAGACGAGTTGCTTCACGTTCCTCTTTTAAATAGCCCGCCCCGACCTGACTGAGAACAGGACAGAGAGTGAGAGGCGGGGCGGGGAGGAGACTGAGTGACAGACAGAACAGAGTCTGTGATCATCCAGCTCCGCCTCCTGCCTGTTCGAACTGATTTGTTTTCGAATTCTGGGCACCATTAGTGAACAGGGCGCTCGAAACAAATCTTACTCAATGGAACATCTTGTTTATCTATAGTTAGAAACCGGGATCTTTTAAATCCAGACCTGTCAGCAATATCCCGCCTCTATGATCAAGATAAAATCGGATCACGGGCCTGTAATTTAGTTTATTGAGCGGGAATTCGAAAAGTTTTGCAAAGATTGAACCGGTCAGTGAAAGTGTCTGTCTAAGAACTGGAAATGAATACCGGCTGAAATTTAAACGGTTGGTATTGAAGAGGTGACAACAAATCAATTATTTTAAGGGAGGTGTTGGTGTAGTTATTTCAGAGAGAACTTCATCATCCCTTCCAGGATAAGTTGCATTTTTTTATTGTTCGGAACTTTGTGGATATCTACATGGAGCCGTTGTAGTTGGTCACTATCTTTGTCTGTTTCACGGCCCGTTCCCCGGGCAGCAACAGACCTTTTCCTGTCTCGATGTGTCCACAGAAACAGCCGGAGAGAATTTATTGTGGACTGGTGCCCTCTGCTGGCTGCACGTGAGACGTGCAAAGAGGTAACTTCTTTGGGGAAATTTTAAATGTGTGTGAAACAACATAAACATGGTGAGAATTATTGCAAAACAGTTTATCAATCAGACACAAGATGCCAAAGATATAGTGTGTTTCGCGGTACTATAAATGCTGACTGTAATTTGAAGAAGTGTGCGATGGTGGTATAGTGGTGAGCATAGCTGTCTTCCAAGCAGTTGACCCGGGTCGATTCCCGGCCATCGCAGTAGTGATTTATTTTCAGCCTTCTCCGTGGTCAGACCACAATTCTCTACATTAGTTAAAAAACGCGTTGGGATTCTTACAGTTCCACGCTCTGTAAGATTGGTCTTATCAGCAACTTTGTGAATCGGGTCCGAGCCATTTGCTCAACGTGCAAGCGTGATGCGGAAACTGGGCTCATCAAAGGCATCCTGCAGGGTAATGGTTACACTGATCAGGTCATTTCGCGCTGTGTATCACACAAGCTCATGTCTGGGCTTTCAGAAGTGGCCGACTACATTCCCCAGAAGATAGGGAAAGGGTGAGTGCGAGAGGAATTCTTCATTCGTGGTGTCAGTGTGTGTAAGATTGTAGAAAGACCGGCGGGGGAGCCCAGGACAAAGCCAAAGCCAAGTCTCGCTCCTCCCGGGCTGGACTGCAGCTCCCCGCGGGCCGTGTTCACAGGCTCATGAGAAAGAGCAGCTATGCTGAGCGTGTGGCTGCTGGAGCGCTCCGCTCTTCCGATTGTAACATTGCCGGCCGCTTTCAGGGTACAGGATCAGAAATCAGCCGTTTCTCTCTGTTCCGATGAAACCTGTGTGAAGGAGTCGGTTGGTAACCTATGTTATTGCGTTTCCAGTGAGCTGAGATTGGCTCTTTTTAAATCGCTGCTTTGTTACCGCCGGTTACAGATAAGAGATTGACACATTTAATCTGTTCCTAAAATAGCGCCAGGACTCTGTGACGCAGAATGCAATATTACAGCTCCTAAAGCGTGAGATTAAAATTGCCTGGAAATTAAGCCGTTCGGCTATTATCTTTTTTCCCCCCTCAAATTGGCGGGCTTTTCGAATTTGAAAACATAAGCCAATCGGCACTTCCAATTCCTGTTACCTGGCTCTCCGATTGGTTGAAGATTAGGATTGAGAATGGACTGACCAATCAGAGCTAGAGCCTGTCGAAAATCTCTCAAACCATTCACAATGATTATTTATAGAGGTTAAATTGATGGAATCTGTATCTTCCGCTCCACCTGTACTTGAGTCCTAAAATATACTTTTTTCCAACAGGCAAATAATTGACGAAACCAGAATAAAGGTGGTGTTTCCTCCAGAGATTTAATACTCAGCCAAAGCTTACACACATTGTTTGCTTTAAACCTACCATATCAGTGGCTTGTTGTTCTGCTGGAAATGTATGTGGAATGAATCCAAACTTATAATTAGTCCCAGAGACTGAAGGTAATATAATGAATCCCACACTCACACAGAAGCAGAGAATAATTCTCAAGCACATTTTCAGTGCCAGATGCTGAAAGATACAGGCTGGTCACTGCACTCACTCACAATAGCTGAATCTGAGTGATACTAAAGAAATATGACACACCAATTGTACCACTGAGACATTTAGAAAGAGTACAAGCATCACATAGAGTAACAGATGCTGATGGATACACATGGAAGACCACACACTAACACACACACTGTAAATTCCACTTTCACATACAATACCGATGATTGGGAAAACCGCAATTGAATCTCACAATGTTTTATAATACCAAAGATTAACAGATGTAAAATTAATCCCACTGACAGATACAGAATGAATCTCATGCACACAAACAGAACCAAGTGATGAAAGAAACATATGATTCCCACACTTACTTTACAATATCACAGGTACATCGTGCCATTGACAGATCTGCATTGAACCAAATACCTCCCTTCGCCGTCCAATAAAATATGAACGCTTCTTGTCTGTTCTGTCGCTCTCTGAGTGTGCTGACATCTACTGGCCACAGCTGAGAAGTGCAACAGAGCGGAGCTTTTTTTTATTAATTCAATGGATATGAGATTCGCTGGCTCGGCCAGCATTTATTGTCCATTCCTAAGTGACCTTGAGAAGGTGGTGGTGAGCTGCCTTCTTGGACCGCTGCAATCTCAGTGGCGTAGTTAAACCCACAGTGCTGTGAGGGTGGGAGTTCCAGGATTTTGATACAATGACATTAACTGTGTGTGTTGCAGAAACAGCTCAATATGAGTAATTAGTGATGGGGTGTGATAGGGTGGACATAGAGGTGTCAACAATCAATTCAAAGAGAATTCGATATTACCTTGTTTTCCCACTGAGTCGGTAGAATTTGGAACTGGCTGTCATGTTGAGCAGTCAAGACGATTAGCACAGCTGTATTTCAGGGAAAGCAAGATAAGCATAGGAGAGGGAATAGATTTCATGGATAAACAGGTAATATTACATAAAGTAAACTGTATTGAAGATCGTTAGCATTAATGTACCAATGTATCCAAATGGCCCAATGAAGTATATTCTTGGTAGAATGAATACTGATTTTCAAAGTACCTCAGAGACTCACAGATACATAATGAATCCCACACTCACATAGTGCACCAGAGACAGAGCAATGCAGAGTGAATCCTACACGCACACACATCCCCAGAGACTGACCAATACATAATGAATCCCACACTCACATAGTGCACCAGAGACAGAGCAATGCAGAGTGAATCCTACACTCACACACATCCCCAGGGACTGACCAATACATAGTGAATCCCACACTCACATAGTGTACCAGAGGCAGAGCAATGCAGAGTGAATCCTACACTCACACACATCCCCAGGGACTGACCAATACATAGTGAATCCCACACTCACATAGTGTACCAGAGGCAGAGCAATGCAGAGTGAATCCTACACGCACACACATCCCCAGAGACTGACCAATACATAATGAATCCCACACTCACATAGTGCACCAGAGACAGAGCAATGCAGAGTGAATCATACACTCACACACATCCCCAGAGACTGACCAATACATAATGAATCCCGCACTCACATAGTTTTCCAGAGAGAGCAATGCAGAATGAATGACAGATCCCCAGAGGCTGACAAATACATCAGGAGTCAGACACTCAAATCCTTTACCAGTGACAGAGCGATACAGAATGAATCCGGCACTTATACACATGAAATCTTAGAATAGTTACACCACAGAGAAAGCCCATTCGGCCCTTTGTGTCTCTGGTGTTTCTCTGCCAGAGAAACCCAACTGGTTCTGAATCCCAGCCCTAGGTCGCTCATAATCTTTTTGCACCTCAATTAGGTCACCCCTCAACCTCCTCTGTCCTAAGGAAAACAACCCTAGAATATCCAACCTTCCTCACAGCTGCAATTTTCAAGCCCTTGTAGCATTCTTTTAAATATTCTCTGTACACCCTCCAGAGCATTTGTGTCCTTCCTGTAACGTGATGACCTGAACAGTGCACAAAATTCCAACAATGGCCTAACCAGCGTTTTATAGATTTCCAGCATTATATCCCTGTTTTTGTATTCAATATTTCGTTCAATAAAGGAAAACATTCCGTTACCACCTTGTCCCCCTGTCTTGCCACCTTCAGGGAAATGTGAACATGCACTCCAAAGTGTCTCCCTTCCGCAACCTGTCTCAATATCTTCCCATTTATTGAGTGTTCCCTTTCTTTGTCTGCCCTCCCCAAATGCATTACCCCAAACTTTCTGGGATTGAATTCCATTTGCCAATTTTCTGACCACACAACCAACCCATGTATGGCATCTTTTAAATCACATTCTGACCTCTTTGCAGCCTTGGTCCAAACATGGAGAAACAGCTGAACTCAAGCCATGAGGTTCAAGTGTTCACTTATGTACAGGGAAGCATTTGACCTATTGCGGGCATCAAGGAATCCCAGCAAAACTGAAAGTTCATGGAAATGAGGAGGGAAACTCTCCACTGGTTGGAGTCGTCCCCGGGGTTTCTAAAACATTCCAAAAGATTTCCAGCAGGAACAGTAATTCGCTTTTGTTTGATACACTATGGGTGACAAGGAAAGGATCCTTTGACTGCACTTTGTAGTACTGGTAGCTCGTTGGTCTAGTGGCATGATTCTTGCCTTGCGAATTTTATTTTATTAATGTGCGAGAGTTCCCGGGTTCAATTCCCGGACGAGCCCATCTTAATGCAGTAATTTTGTTTGCCCTCGAGGTGGTGGCAGTTCCGGAAATGAGGACCAGGTTTGAACACCCGGGAACACATTGCAGAAAATGCATCACTAAAAACACGCGTGATGAAAATGAATGTCAAGATTAAAGAACGTTTCTCCGTGCCATGAGACTCTGAATTTATCCCTATGTGCCAAATAAGGCAACTCACTCCGTGTGGATTCAGGTAGGCACTCGGTTACAATCTTGACTGAAAGGACAAGCTGAGCTGGGAACCCCAGTGTTTCATTACAATTTACCACATTTTAATGCGTTCCGGTGCTTGCAGTGAGCTGGGAGGGGTTTCCTTTTGCAACCAAATGCTTGTAAGTTCCGGTCTTTCAGCGCTGGATTTTCACACTGTGTAGAAACATGTTTGATATCAGGTTGAAGTGTTGAAGTGATTCACATCAGTCGGTTTACAACAGTCCCTGATCTGATGTGATGGGCATTTATGTTAATGGCAGAAACTACATTTCCACCTTTACACATCTGGCCGAATATTCAGGGCCTGTACCAAAGAGGATCATTTATTTCAACAGTTCATGAATGCAAAAAGTATATACGGGGTTTTAATTTGTGCCGAGCTGGCCGAGAGGTTAAGGTGATGGAATATAAATCAATTGATTTTTGCACGTTAAGGTTCGAATCCCACCTTGGTCGTTGTTTCATCAACTGTTTCTTCCTTGGTGCGGGGATTTTGCAGAAGGTCTGCCTGGAATCACTGATGTGATCCTCCAACCCAAGTTCTGAGGGCAAATTGCATAGAGTTTTCTTCTAAGATCTCCGTTGCGATTTGATTGTTAACAATAACTTGGGGATCCGATTTAGAGTCCATTCGACTTAATATTTCGATCTCTCTCTAAGGGGAGTTAGTGGAGCAGTGGAAATATCCGGGGGACTGGGGTTCATTTCCCACCATGGCTGCTGCTGGAAGTTAAACTCAATAATTAAAACCTGCAATTAAACGCTAATCTCAGTGGTGGTTCACTGATGTCTTCCCTGGCCGGACCTACATATGAGTTTGATTCCTAACTGCCCGCTGAGAAATCCACGGAGTTCAAGTACAATTTGGGATGTGTAACAAAGACTGGCCTTGCGAGCGACGCTCACATCCCATGAAATATTGTTTTCACTATTTGAAATACAAGCGTTAGGCCACCCCTCAGCCTTGTTATTACAAGAGAATAAAGATCCAAACTGTCAATCCTTTCGTCCTTGTATACCACGCATTGCATTTTTTTGTTATTTATTCTTCTTCTGTGGGCTGTGGGCGTCAACTGCACGGCCAGAACGTCCTGCCCTTCTCTAATCTCCCTCGAATTGGATGGCTTGCTCAGTATTTTCCGAGGGCAGATAAGAGTCAACCATATCCCCATGTGCATGGAGTCACATGTAAACCAGACCAGGTCAGGACGGCAGACTGTTTCCTCTTAAGTGCATTGGTGAACCAGATTTTTTTTTTAGTACAATCGACGATAGTTTCATGGCCATCATTACAGAGACCAGTTTTCAATTCAAGAATCATGAAATGATTGAATTTAAATTCCACGAGCTGCCACGGTGGGATTTGAACACTTGCCCCTAGAGATGAGCCTGGTCCTCTGGATTCCGAGACCAGTGACATCATCTTTCATCCCTGGAAACAACAACTGAACATTCAGCGAATCATTCAGCCGCTTGATGAGGAAATTGGAATTCCCTCCGCAGCATTTTATTAAACTGATTGATTCAAAGCCTTTTGTTCCATTGGAAATATCAATATTCTCTCGACATTAGTCAGACATTGTGGATTTCTTAGTAACGAAACACAATCCAAAGATGAGTGAGGGATTAATGCACAAAGTAACAAGGAAATACATTCTGAGAAAGAGCTCCGCATTGTTTGTAAGAAAAAGCAGAACTTGCAGCTGACGAGTGGGAACCTGGTTTACTGGACGTTCCACCAGATTTCTGTATGAAGCAACGGGACAGGACACGAAACTGCTATCTTCTGATTACATCATAATGTACATTGAAGTCAGACGCCTGATCCATTTGGACCAGGCTACCATTCCTTCCAGCCAAATAATGCCTTGTCCACAAAAACTGTGCTGCATTTATGTCTCTTGGATTTTTGAATGATCCACTGATTCCCAGACCCTTGGCCTCGGGATCTCAGATTGATTTTGGATCATGAAGTCAGTTACTATTGTCCGCACCTCTCCTCAAAATGTCCCTGCAATTTTTTTGTCCTCTCTAAATCTTGGCCCGTTGACCTTCACTCAATCGCTGCTAAATTCCTGAAATAAAAAAATCCCACCTTCTCCAGAACAAAAACATATTCATTCTCTTAAATAAGTCCCATCAGTGACTTAGGGCGATAGTTGATAACACTTGGGGTCTCGTCCGAGATTTGAATACGACACCTCTCGCAGAATATCTCAATAAGAATCGCTAAGCGAGAATCATACCCATCCCAGAGCCTCTTCATCTTCTTCTTCTTAGGCAGTAACTCGTCACTGAGAATGGCTTTTTTTCCACGTTGCGGGTTCTGAGGAGCCTAAAAAGTCCAATGCTGGCTCCGCACACTCTGCCACAGGTTGGGGCAGGTAGTGTTTGAGGAGGCGGGTGGGTGGGATGCTCGGATTTTGCTCCGCTCCTTCCGCTGTTTGCGCTTGGCCTCCACCTGGGCCTGTCGGAGACGTTCCAAATGGTTGGCACCTTCGCGGATGCTTCTTCTCCAGTTTGGGCGTTTCGAGCAAGAGATTCCCACAAATCGGTGGGAATGTTGCATTTTATCAGGGAGGCTTTGAGGACGCCCCTGAAACGTTTCCTCTGCCCTCCTGCTAACCGCTTGCCGTGACGAAGCGGGCATTTAGTTCCATTCACATCCAAAGCCAGTCAACTATCCTTTCACACCGCGAGAGTAACACAGGAAATGTAAGAATTACACATGGGCGGTGAAACAGAGTTCGTGTTGTAGGTAAGTGACTTTTCACCTGAACAGGAGAGGAAAATATTTTGTGATAGGGGTTAAGCCAGTGAAAGGGAAGCGGGAAAAATGCAAAAACGACGCCCTGGAAAATCTTGGAAATCGGGAGAGATAAAATCACAACAGAGTTTGTGCTGCATCGCCAGAGAGAGGGAAACATCAGCTCCAAGAGTTAAACAGCACAGAAGTAGGGCACTCGGCTCCGTATGTGGAGCAATAAAGAGAAAAAAATATGTAACTGGTGGAGGTTTTAAATCGCGGATTGATGAACAACTGCCGAAGCTCAAACCCACATCTGCGAACAGAAGGGAATCAGAATGTTGGCAGTTTTTACAGAGCGATATTGTTGAGCTGAATGTTCACACTGGAAGGCTGTAAAGTTCCTCATTGAAGGATGAGGCGCTGTTCCAATCTTGAGCTTCATCGGAACATTGCAGGAGTCCGAGAACCGAGTGATCAGGGTGAGAGCCAGGTCGCCAGTCTTTTCGTTTCACCAGCTTGACTGTGTGGATGATATGTTTGGACTTTCTGTTAATTTACCGCACATTGTTGGCTATCAGTTTTGTCGCGGGAAAATGCCACGTCAACACTTTCTGTCAAAAGTAACCCCATCCCAACACTTAATGCCCTGAGAAACTGTCACTTAGACATGTGATGACCAGCAATTGAAGTGAGCGCTGCCTAACTTCCCTGACCGTTAATTCCCCCTGAGCTTCTTTGCTAAGTCGAATTAAAGCTGACTTTCTGCAACTCCTATAACACGGCTAAAATATGGTCAAGTAATATGAAGCTGTAACCCTCCCACCTCCCCCCCATCCCCGGCCGCACAGCCACCCTCAGCTCTGCCAGTCTGAATGTTCTTTCAGACAAAACTTCAACTCCATGTGAAAATCAGGCTGTGAACATTTTGACCCAATTGGGCTGTGTACAAAGGGAGGTCACATGGTTTTCATGGTTCTGAATGAAAACATACCTGGAAAACTGTGTTTTCAAAAGTGGGCTTTTTTTTCCTTCGAGAAGAGAAGGTCCAACTGCTTGATGTTGTCTCGGATCAGTGCTGGGGAGCGACTGTGGAACCCTGACCCCATCTCAAGGCCTGCGCACCCTGACCTTTGCCTTGATCCATTGGATTTTAACGTTTGGCAAAATTCCCCCCTTTCTAAAGAAGGGTCATAAGGACTCGAAACATTGACTCTGTATTTATTTCTCCCCACAGATGCTGTTAGTCCAGCTGATAATTTCCAGCATTTTCTGTTTCTGTTTTTGATTTTCAAGATCCTCATCATTTTGCTTTAATTTCCCCTATTTCTCTTTTTAATATCATGGTTTTCTATTATGAGCGCGCGTAAGTAAGTGTGTGTGTGTTTGTGAGAGAGGGAGAGCATGTGTATGTGTGTGTGTGTATGTGTGTGTGTGTGTATGTATATGACTTTTTATCTCGAAAGATTAATTCGCATAATTTCAGATCCATACTCTATGTTCATAAGCTTTACTTTTCTATTCGAAAATACCTTTTCTTATAATAAACAAACAAATTTATTGTTCATCGAAATAATCCACTTTAAAATCTCTTTTATTTTCGGGAACAGAGGTGAAGGTTTATAATTGGCCATTTTGGAAAGTCAATTGAACATTTCAACCAATGTTGCGACCTGTGGAGTGGTGGGACTAGACCAAGGGCACACTCCTCCCACCCCGCTCGTAACAGGGTGTTCACTCCGAAACTTAACTCCAGCTTGCTTCGACTTTTCTTTTAAGATCTTGGATTCGATACTTTTGTTCACAATAATATGGGGATCCGACTTAGAGTTCATTCGACATGATATTTCGATCTCCCTCTAAGGTCAAACATTGGAGCAGTGGAAATATTCCGGGGACGTGGGTTCATTTCCCACCATAGGTTGCTGGTGGAAATTAAACTCAATAATTAAAGCCTGCAATTAAACGCTAAGCTCAGTGGTGGTTCACTGATGTCTTCCCACTGATGTCTGGCCTACATATGAGTTTGATTCCTAACTGCCCGCTGAGAAAGCCATTGATTTCAAGGACAGTTTGAGATGTATTACAGAGACTGGCCTTGCGAACGACGTTCACAACCCCTGAAATAATGTTTTAAAAGGTTGAATGTGCACCTCACTGATTGGATCTTCCATCAGCCCCTGTAATGGTCAGACGTGTTGGATAATAAAGCGCTTTGTGACGTCAGGAGAAAGATCAATTCAGAACATCTCAGTGAAACCGAGGCTCAAACCCACATCTGCGAACAGAAGGGAATCAGAATGTTGGCAGTTTTTACAGAGTGATATTGTTGAGCTGAATGTTCACACTGGAAGGCTGTAAAGTTCCTCGTTGAAGGATGAGCCGCTGCTCCTCGAGCGAACCTTGAGCTTCATCGGAACATTACAGGAGTCCGAGAACCGAGTGATCAGGGTGAAAGCCAGGTCGCCAGTCATTTCGTTTCACCAGCTTGACTGTGTGGATGAGTTGTTGGACTTTCTGTTAATTTACCGCACATTCTTGGCTATCAGTTCTGTCGCAGGAAAATGCCACTTCAACACTTCCTGTCAAAAGTAACCCCATCCCAACTCTTATTGCCCTGAGAAACTGCCACTTAGACATGTGATGACCAGTAATTGAAGTGAGCGCTGCCTAACTTCCCTGACCGTTAATTCCCCCTGAGCTTCTTTACTAAGTCGAATTAAAGCTGACTTTCTGCAACTCCTATAACGCAGCTAAAATATGGTCAAATAATATGAAGCTGTAACCTTCCCGCCTAACCCACCATCATCTGCCCCCACAACACGTCCCTCCCCTCAGTGCACCCCCCCAACTACAACCACCCTCGCCACTCCCCTCCCCTCCACACCAATCCCACTCCCCCTTCCCCCCCGGCCCCACAGCCACCCCCAGCTCTGCCAGACTGAATGTTCTTTCAGACAAGCCTACAACACCATGTTCAAATCAGGCTGTGAACATTTTGATCCAATTGGGCTGTGTACAAAGGGGGTCACATGGATTTCATGGTTCTGAAGGAAAACATGCCCGGGAGACTGTCTTGTAAAAAATGGGCTTTTTTTTCCTTTGAGAAGAGAAGGACCAACTGCTTGATGTTGTCACTGATCAGTGCGGGGGGAGCGACTGTAGAACAATGACCCCATCTCAAGACTGCGCACCCTGACCTTTGCCTTGATCCATTGACGTTTACTGTTTGGCAAAATTACCCCCTTTCTAGAGAAGCGTCATAAGGACTCGAAACGTTGACTCTGTATTTATTTCTCCCCACAGATGCTGTTAGACCAGCTGATTTTTTTCCAGCATTTTCTGTTTTTGTTTCTGATTTCCAACATCCCCATCATTATGCTTTAATTTCCCCTAGTTCTCTTTTTACTATCATGGTTTCCTATTATGCGTGCGTGTGTGTATGTGTGTTTGTGAGAGAGGGAGAGCGTATTTCTGTGTGTATGTGTGTGTTGGTTCCTATGATGGGTGCGTGTGTGTATGTGTGTGTGTGTGTGTTTGTGAGAGAGGGAGAACGTGTGTCTGTGTGTATGTGTGTGTGTGTGTGTTTGTGAGAGAGGGAGAACGTGTGTCTGTGTGACTTCAGATCCATACTGTATGTTCATAAGCTTTACATGTCTATTCGAAAATACCTTTTTTTATAATAAACAAATGAATTTATTGTTCATCGAAATAATCCACTTTGAAACCTCTTTTATTCTCGGGAACACTGGTGAAAGTAAATAATTGGCAATTTTGGTGAGTCAAATGAACATTTGAGCCAATGTTGCGACCTGTGGAGTAGTGGGACTAGACCAACCGCGCACTCCTCCCATCCCACTCGTAACAGTGTGCTCACTCAGAAACTTAGCTCCAGGTCACTGTCGACTCCTTCTGTAAAGCCGATGACATATTGGGCTTCCCACTAAACATGCAGAAAACTAAGGTCCGATTCCAATATTCGTGACTGAGGAAGACCCCCAGAAACGGCTGCACACAAAGAGCTTACTGAAAGGTCAAATTATGTTGTTTCAGTGAGTCATAGAAGTGACCTTGGAGCAGGTTAAGCAGCATTTCCCGTGTTTCAATGAGAAATGCTGATCTGAATTTAAAAGGAAAGAGTAAATATTTGTAATACTCATGAGATCCGTCTGCCGCATGACTGAGGCGAGCTCATTTCTCGACCTAATCACTGAGGGACACAGACACAAAGAAATATTAATAAACGGGAGGGAAACAATGGATTAATTGAATTCCAATTACGGTCCCCTGGTTAATGTTAAAAAAAAGCAGAATTGCAATGCATCAACAGACGGATTTTCAGGAATTTAAAATTCCAATGACTGATCGAGGAACCAGAAGCTGCGAACATATGAGCGTTGCACGGTTGTTAGCATAGTTTATATGGGTGCTGAGTTGACCAGTGCTTTTTCAAGAATGGTCAAACCGAGCTTTATTCCAGTAAGGTGGACCAGCGGGCACAGAGCTGTCCGTGTGCGTTGGAGGAGACCCCTACCCTCAGAAGCGGGACTGGGTCTTCCCAAAAACCGCTGGCGAAATCAGCTAGCGACGCTCAGGCGAAAGGGCTTGCAACATGCTGCCGAAACCCGGGATGGGACCAGGGACCTTTAGATCTTCAGTCTAACGCTCTCCCAACTGAGGTATTTCGGCTGACAGAAGGGCGTTCTTCGAGCCAGAATTAAACCAGAGACCTAAGGATGTTAGTTTTACAGGCACCTGCAGTCCTGCGCTTATATTAAAGAACATGATCATATAATGACAAAGGACAGCCATCACCTCGTTTCAGTTCCCTCCAGTTTTCCAGTTTTTCTTGATGAAGAGGGGGTGCAAAGCCCAACGAAGCATCAGTTCATTGCCATAATCTCTCGGCCAATCGCTACACAGGGACTGTCCTACAAACAACTTTCTTCATCCTTTGAGTGAATTGCTCCCTGACGTCACTATTAAATGGCTTCGCTCTAAGTTTAAGGTTATATACATTTGTTCTGCACTCCCTCGCCAGAGGAAATCGTTTCTCCGCATTAAAACCTACTAATCATCTCAATTACCTCAACCAGATAGCGCCTACACTTTCCCAACTCACGAGTATGTTAGCGTCACAGCGGGAGCACATCTAACTGCAGATCAGAAAAATGTGTGTGTCGCACTTGTCATGGCTAGTTTTACACCAAATCTGTATCTGAATTAATGGAACCCGCTTGTGATAAACACTGTCGCCTTTCACTGGGGCTGATCAGTTTCATAGAGCCACGTATGCGATTTCCTCAGTTCTGCTTTTGTACAAAGCCGGGGAAATGCAACAGAGATGTCAGTCTTCAGCCAGCTCCATTCACTCCAAGTGAAATCGAGAAATGGCTGAAGGCACGGGTAACTGCAAAGGCTTTGGGCCCCGACATCAATCCGGCAGCAGTATTGAAAACCTGTGCTCCAGAAATAGCCTCGCCCCTCGCCAAGTTGTTCCAGTGCAGGAACAGGACTGGCATCTAGCCGGAAATGTGTGAAATTGCTCAGGTCTGTCTTGTCCACAAAAAAACAGGAAAATCCAACCGGAAAAAGCCGCCCCATCAGCCTACTCTAGTTGAATAAGAAGGTGAGGGAAAATGTCTTCGTCAGTGCGATCAAGTGACCCTTACTCCGCACTAATCCGCTCACTGAAGCTCAGTTTGTCTCCAGCCAGGGTCACTCAGCTCCTGACCTCATTGCAGCCTTGGTCCAAACATGAAGAAAACAACTGAACTCAAGACGTGAGGTGCAAGTGACTGCACTTGAGTTCAAAGAAGCATTTGACCTAATGTGGCATCAAGGAACCCCAGCAATACTGAAGTCAAAAGAAGTAAGGCGGGAAACTCACCACTGGTTGGAGTCGTCCCCGGGGTTTCTAAAACATCCGAAAAGATTTCCAGCAGGAACAGTAATTCGCTTATGATTGATGCACTTTGTGTGACAATGAAAGGATTCCTTGATTGGTTTGTGTTATGTCGTTAGCTTGTTTGTCGCTTTGGGCTTTCCTGTGGATTCATATGCGTCAGGTCCCGGGTTCCATTCCCGGACGAGCCCATCTTAATGCAGCATTTCTTTTCGCGCTCGAGGTGGTGGCGGTTCCGGAAATCAGGACCAGGTTTGAACACCCGGGAAGTCATTGCAGGGGATGCATCACTTTAACACACGTGATAAAAATGAATGTCAAGTTTAAAGAACGTTTCTCCGTGCCATGAGACTCTAAATTTATCCTAATACATCAAATAAGGGAGCTGTCCACTTGTGGATTCACGTGGGAGGCTGATTGCACTCAGTTTCAATCTTGACTGAAAGGACAAGCAGAGCTGGGAATCCCAGTATTCCATTTTAATTTACCACATTTTAGCTGTGTTCCGGTGCTCGCAGTGAGCTGGGAGGGGTTTCCTTTTGCTATCAAATGCTTTTATGTTGAAGTCTTTCCGCGGTGGGTTTTCACACTGTATAGAAACATGTTAGGTTAAAGTCTTGAAGCGATTCATATCAGTCGGTTTACAACAGTCCTTGATCTGATGTGATGCACATTTATTTTAATAAGATAAACTATGTTTCCACTTTTACACATCTGGCCGAATATTCAGGGCCTGTACCAAAGAGGATCATTTATTTCAACGGTTCATGGATGCAAAAAGTATAGAAGGGGGTTTAAGAAAGGGCATTTTGCGATGAGGTGGCCGAGAGGTTAAGGCGATGGACTGCTAATCCATTGTGCTTTGCACGCGTGGGTTTGAATCCCACCCTCGTCGTTACTTTATCAACTGTTTCCGTCTTATTCCGGTGATTTTGCAGAAGCTCTGCCTGGAATCACTGATGTGATACTCCAACCCAAGTTATGAGGCCAGCTTGCGTCGACTTTTCTTGTAAGATCTTGGATTCGATACTTCTGTTCACAATAACATGGGGATCCGACTTAGTGTCCTTTCGACATGTTATTTCCATCTCTCTCAGGGGAAACATTGGAGCAGTGGAAATATTCCGGGGACTTGGGTTCATTTCCCAAAATAGTTGCTGATGGAAATTAAACTCAATAATTAAAACCTGCAATTAAACACTAATCTCAGTGGTGGTTCACCGATGTCTTCCCTGGTCTGGCCTAGGGATCAGTTTGATTCCAAACTGCCCGCTGAGAAATCTACTGATTCAAGGACAGTTTGGGATTTGTAACAAAGACTGACCTTGCGAACGACGGTCACATCCCCTGAAATAATGTTTTAAAAGGGTGAATGCGCACCTCACTGATTGGATCTTCCATCAGCCCCTGTAATGGACAGACGTGTTGAATATTAAAGCGCTTTGTGACGTCAAGAAAAATATAAATTTCAGTGAAACCGAGACTCAAACCCACATCTGCGAACAGAAGGGAATCAGAATGTTGGCAGTTTTTACAGAGCGATATTGTTGAGCTGAATGTTCACACTGGAAGGCTGTGAAGTTCCTCATTGAAGGATGAGCCGCTGCTCCTCCAGCGAACCCTGAGCTTCATCGGAACATGGCAGGAGTCCGAGAACCGAGTGATCAGGGTGAGAGCCAGGTCGCCAGTCATTTCGTTTCACCAGCTTGACGGTGTGGATGAGTTGTTGGACTTTCTGTTAATTTACCACACATTCTTGGCTATCAGTTCTGTCGCAGGAAAATGCCACTTCAACACTTTCTGTCAAAAGTAACCCCATCCCAACTCTTACTGCCCTGAGAAACTGCCACTTAGACATGTGATGACCAGTAATTGAAGTGAGCGCTGCCTAACTTCCCTGACCGTTAATTCCTCCTGAGCTTCTTTGCTAAGTCCAATTAAAGCTGACTTTCTGCAACTCCTATAACACAGCTAAAATATGGTCAAGTAACATGAAGCTGTAACCCTTCCGTCCAACCCACCATCATCTGCCCCCACCACACGCCCCTCCTCTCACTGCTTCACCCAATTGCCACCACCCTCGCCCCCCTGCACCCCCAGCACCACCCCCCCACCCCTCCCCCGCCCCCCCCTCCCCCGGACCCGCAGCCACCCCCCAACTCTGCCAAGCTGAATGTTCTTTCAGACAAGCCTACATGTTGAAATCAGGCTGTGAACATTTTGACCCGATAGGGCTCTGTACACTGGGGGTCACATGGATTTCATGGTTCTGAAAGAAATCATACCTGGAAAACTGTGTTTTAAAAAGTGGGCTTTTTTTCCTTTGAGAAGAGAAGGACCAACTGCTTGATGTTGTCACGGATCAGTGCTGGGGGAGTTACTGTCGAACACTGACCCCATCTCAAGGACTGCACACCCTGTCTTTTGCCTTGATCGATTGACTTTTAATTTTTGGCAAAATTGCTCCCTTTCTAAAGAAGGTTCATAAGGGCTCGAAACGTTGACTCTGTATTTACTTCTCCCCACAGATGCTGTTAGAGCAGCTGATTTTTTGCAGCATTTTCTGTTATTGTTTCTGATTTCCAGCATCCCCATCATTTTGCTTTAATTTCCCCTATTTCTCTTTTTACTATCATGGTTTCCTATTATGAATGCGTGTGTGTATGTGTGTTTGTGAGAGAGGGAGAGCGTGTGTGTGTATATGTGTGTGTATATGTGTGTGTGTGTGTGTGTGTGTGTGACTTATGGTATCTCAAAAGATTAATTCGCATAATGTCAGATCCATACTGTACTTTTCTATTCGAAAATACCTTTTTCTATAATAAACAAACATATTTATTGTTCATCGAAATAATCCACTTTAAAACCTCTTTTATTCTCGGGAACAGTGGTGAAGGTAAATAATTGGCAATTTTGGTGAGTAAATTGAACATTTGAGCCAATGTTGTGACCTGTAGAGTACTGGGAATAGACCAAGGGCGCACTCCTCCCATCCCGCTCGTAAAAGGGTGCTCACTCAGAAACTTAGCTCCAGGTCACTGTCGACTCCTTCTATAAAGCCGATGACATATTGGGCTTCCCACTAAACATGCAGAAAACTAAGATCCGATTCCAATATGCGTGACTGAGGAAGACCCCCAGAAACGGCTGCACCCAAAGAGCTTACTGAAAGGTCAAATTATGTTGTTTCAGTGAGTCATAGAAGTGACCTTGGAGCAGGTGAAGCAGCATTTCCTGTGTTTCAATGAGAAATCCTGATCTGAATTTAAAAGGAAAGGGTAAATATTTGTAATACTCATGAGATCCATCCGCCGCATGACTGAGGCGAGCTCATTTCATAGTGACCTAATCACTGAGAGACACAGACACAAAGAAATATTAATAAACGAGAGGGAAACAATGGACTACTTGGATTCCAATTACGGTCCCCTGGTTAAAGTGAAAAAAAGCACCAATGCAATGCATCAACAGACGGATTTTCAGGAAATTAAAATCAGTCAATGACTGATCGAGGAACCAGAAGCTGGGAACATATGACCAGCGCTTTTTCATATGTTTTTTTCAAGAAAGGTTAAACCGAGCTTTATTCAAGTAAGGTGGACCAGCGGTCACAGAGCTCTCCGTGTGCGGTGGATGAGACCCCTACCCTCAGAAGCGGGACTAGGCCTTCCCAAAAACGGTCGGCGCCATCGGCTAGCGACGCTCAGGCGAAAGGATTTGCTATTTGCTGCCGAAACCCGGGATCGAACCAGGGACCTTTAGGTCTTCAGTCTAACGCTCTCCCAACTGAGCTATTTCGGCTGACAGAAATGAGTTCTTCGAGCCAGAATTGAACCAGAGAACTAAGGATGTTAGTTTTACAGGCACCTGCAGTCCTCCGCTTACATTAGAGAACATGATCGCATAATGACAAAGGACAGCCATCGCCTCATTTCAGTTCCCTCCAGTTTTCCAGTTTTTCGTGATAAAGAGGGGGTGCAAAGCCCAACGAAGCATCAGTTCATTGCCATAATCTCTCGGCCAATCGCTACACAGGGATTGTCCGACAAACAGCTTTCTTCATCCTTTGAGTGAATTGCTCCCTGACGTCACTATTAAATGGCTTCGCTCTAAGTTTAAGGTTATATACATTTGTTCTGCACTCCCCCGCCAGAGAAAATCGTTTCTCCGCATTAAAACCTATTAATCATCTCAATTACCTCAACCAGATAACGCCTACAGCTTCTCAACTCACGAGCTGGTGTCAGCTGTGGCTCAGTTCATAGCACCCTCGCCTTTGAATCAGAGGGTTGTGGGTTGTTGTCCCGCTCCCGGAAAACCAAGAACTGTGATTGTACTCGAAAGAAGTTGCAATCTGTGACTGTTGGTAACTTGAAAGAGTTTCCCAACTCACGAGTATGTAAACGTCACAGCGGGAGCACATTTAACTGCATGCAGATCAGAAAAATGCGTGTTTCGCACTTGGTCATGGCTAGTTTTACACCAAATCTGTATCTGAATTAATGGAACCCGCTTGTGATAAACCCTGTCACCTTTCACTGTTTAGCTGATCAGTTTCATAGAGCCACGTATGTGATTTCCTCAGTTCCGCTTTTGTTCAAAGCCGGGGGAATGCATCAGAGATGTCAATTTTAAGCCAGCTCTATTCACTCCAAGTGAAATCAAGAAATGGCTGAAGGCACGGGTAACTGCAAAGGCTTTGGGCCCTGACACCATTCCTGCAGCAGCCCTGAAAACCTGTGCTCCAGAAATAGCCTCGCCCCTCACCAAGTTGTTCCAGTGCAGCTATAGGACTGGCATGTACCCGGCAATGTGGGAAATTGCTCAGATCTGTCTGATCCACAAAAAAACTGGAAAATTCAACCGGAAAAAAACCGCCCCATCAGTCTTCACTCGTTTATCAAGAAAGTGAGGGAAAATGTCTTCTACAGTGCGATCAAGCGGCAATAACCCGCTCACTGAAGCTCAGTTTGTTTTCTGCCAGGGTCACTCAGCTCCTGACCTCATTGGAGCCTTGGTCCAAACATGGAGAAAACAGCTGAACTCAAGACGCGAGGTGCAAGTGGTTGCACTTGAGTTCAAACAAGTATTTGACGTAATGTGGCATCAAGGAACCCCAGCAAAACTGAAGTCAATGGAAATAAGGCGGGAAACTCTCCACTATTTGGAGTCGTCCCCGGGGTTTCTAAAACATTCGAAAATATTTCCAGCCTGAACTGTAATTCGCTTATGATTGATGCACTTTGTGTGACAATGAAATGATTCCTTGAGTGCATCTTGTTAAGAAGGTGGCTTGTTGGTCGCTTTGGGTTTTTCCTTTGAATTAATATGCCTGAGGTCCCGGGTTCAATTCCCGGACGAGCCCATCTTAATGCAGCATTTTCTTTCGCGCTCGAGGTGGTGGCAGTTCCGGAAATCAGGAGCAAGTTTGAACACCCAGGAAGTCATTGCAGGGAATGCATCACCTCAACACACGTGATATAAATGAATGCCAAGTTTAAAGAGCGTTTCTCCGTGCCATGAGACTCTGAATTTATTCTAATGCATCAAATGAGTGAACTGTCTATTTGTGGATTCACGTGGGAGGCTGATTGCACTCAGTTTCAATCTTGACTGAAAGGACAAGCAGAGCTGGGAACCCCAGTGTTTCATTTTAATTTACCACATTTTAGCTGTGTTCCGGTGCTTGCAGTGAGCTGGGAGGGGTTTCCTTTTGCTACCAAATGCTTGTATGTTCCGGTCTTTCCGCGGTGGATTTTCACACTGTGTAGAAACATGTTGGATGTTAGTTTGAAGCGTTGAAGTGATTCAAATCAGTCGGTTTACAACAGTCCCTGATCTGATGTGATGGGCATTCATTTTAATGACATAAACTACATTTCCATCTTTACACATCTGGCTGAATATTCAGGGCCTGTACCAAAGAGGATCATTTATTTCAACGGTTCATGGATGCAAAAAGTTTAGAAGGGGGTTTAATCGACTGTGTTTTGCAACGAGGTGGCCGAGAGGTTAAGGCGATGGACTGCTAATCCATTGAGTTTTGCACGCGTGGGTTCGAATCCCAGCTTCGTCGTTACTTTATCAACTGTTTTCGCCTTATTGCGGTGATTTTGCAGAAGCTCTGCCTGGAATCACTGATGTGATTCTCCAACCGAAGTTATGAGTCCAGCTTGCTTCGACTTTTCTTGTAAGATCTTGGATTCGATACTTTTGTTCACAATAACATGGGGCTACGACTTAGTGTCCATTTGACTTGATATTTCCGTCTCTCTCTAAGGGGAAACATTGGAGCAGTGGAAATATTCCGGGGACTTGGGTTCATTTCCCACCATAGTTGCTGATGGAAATTAAACTCAATAATTAAAACCTGCAATTAAACGCTAGTCTCAGTGGTGGTTCACTGATGTCTTCCCTGGTGTGGCCTACATATGAGTTTGATTCCTAACTGCCGTTGAGAAAGCCACTGAGTTCAAGGACAATTTGGGATGTGTAACAAAGACTGGCCTTGCGAGCGCCGCTCACACCCCCTGAAATAATGTTTTAAAAGGGTGAATGCGCACCTCACTGATTGGATCTTCCATCAGCCCCTGCAATGGACAGACGTGTTGAATAATAAAGCGCTTTGTGACGTCAAGAAAAAGATCAATTCAGAACATCTCAGTGAAACCGAGGCTCAAACCCACAACAAAAACAGAATTACCTGGAAAAACTCAGCAGGTCTGGCAGCATCGGCGAAGAGTTGACGTTTCGAGTCCTCATGACCCTTCAGCAGAAGGGTCTGTTAGTTCTGCTGAAGGGTCATGAGGACTCGAAACGTCAACTCTTTTCTTCTCCGCCGATGCTGCCAGACCTGCTGAGTTTATCCAGGTAATTCTGTTTTTGTTTTGGATTTCCAGCATCGGCAGTAGTTTTTTGTTTTTAGCTCAAACCCACATCTGCGAACAGAAGGGAATCAGAATGTTGGCAGTTTTTACAGAGTGATATTGTTGAGCTGAATGTTCACACTGGAAGGCTGTAAAGTTCCTCATTGAAGGATGAGCCGCTGCTCCTCGAGCGAACCTTGAGCTTCATCGGAACATTTTGTGACTGGAGTCAAACTCAAAATGCTGTCTCAATGACATCTCAAATAAAGCTGTCGGCTGCTTGAAAACACAGCAGTTAAACTTTCTGCCTGATCATGAGAGCGACTGTGACATTTACAAAACAAAATCATTTGATAAAATAGTTCAAAAACCATCAAGATTGAAATCCTATGAGGAAAAGTCAAGTTATTATGAGAACTCTGCTGAGAAAGCTTCATTGGACAGCACAGAAATCAGGTGAAGAGTCTGAGTAAATCGACACCAGCGAACAAGTCAACATCAAAACTGAATCAACTCTTGTGAAGATCAGTGAGTAAAAGCTGAGTGCTCCGTGCACCATCAGCTCATCAAGTAGATGTATTGTCTGGATAAAGCGTTCTGTTCAGAACAGGATTTATTGACCTGAGTTGAGCAGGCACGTTATTGCAGAACAAATAAGTCACCTCTAGATTTTCCTTTGAAAACATAGAAACTAGGAGCAAACTTCTAGTTTGTTGATATATAGAATTGAAATAAACTGGAATTACAGTGCAAATGAATTGATATTCAAAATCAAACCTTACTTTCAGGTAAATTACGTGGAGCAATTAAATTACAAACAAGAACTCAAGTGACCTGTGAGCTCAAACACAGAGAGAGTAAATTTCAGAGTGAAGACTTAAAAAATTCAATTTTTTGCAAGTGAGGGTTAAGTTCAGAGGGGAAGGAGCTGCTGTGTAATTTTAACCGAGATACTGCAGCAAAAGTACAAGAGGGAAGGAGTGGAACTCTCTAAATAACGAGAAATTTAATTAAATAGACAATTCATTTCAGTGAAATGTTGGGACAGCTGAGAGCTGTTGCCTACACATCCTGTGCTCTGTGGGAATTCCAAATAAGTCTGATGATAATAGTCAGATTCATAATACATTACAGAACCAAGCAGAATACAGAAAGTGCAGAGGAGAGATGGAAAAAGGAAATTAGATCAGAAGAGAGAGCGTTTGAGAAAAGATTTGCAGGTAACAACCGAAAACACAGAAGATTTTTTACCAGCCTAAGGGCAGTCACTGAAAGGGGGGCTGATTTGGAGATCCTGTGCGGGGAGAGGGCGTGGCTGACGTACTAAATGAGAACATACAAACAAACTAATTAGCAGCAGGATTGGGCCACTCAGCCCCTCGAGCCTGCTCCGCCATTCAGTAAGACCCTGCCTGATCTGATTGTAACCTCAACCTCACATTCCTTCCTACCCCCAATAACCTTTCACCGCCCCCCCTACCTTGTTAATCAGGAATCTATCTAACTCTGCCTTTAAAATATTCAAAGACTCTGCTTCCACCAGCTTTTGAGGAAGAGAGCTCCAAAGACGCTCGACCCTCGGATAGAAAAGAAACTCTGTCTGAAATGAGCGACCCCTTATTTGTAAACAGTGACCCCTAGTTCCAGATTCTGCTACAAGAGGAAACGTGCTCTCCATCTCCACCCTGTCAAATCCCTCAGGATCTTAAAGGTTTGAATCTAGTTGCCTCTTACTTTCCTGAACTCCAGGCGATACAAGCCTAACCTGTTCAACCTCACCACATAAGACAACCGGCCCATCCCTGGTATTTGCCTCGTAAACTTTGCAATAAACCTGTCATCACAAAACAAGCGGATGCTGCTAATGTCATTGGTGGGGAAATTGGATAGGATGAAAATAGATAAAGTGGAAGCTATCACAAGGCTGGCACTGCTCACAGCAGAAAAGCTGCTCGATCCGCATCGGATACACCTTGGATTACTGAGGGAATGAAGGGTGGAAATAGCGGAGACTCGAGCCACAATCTTTCAATCCTTCTTGGATATGGGAGTGAAGCCAAACAACTGCAGATTGTTCATGTTACATCCGTGTTTAAAATGGAGAGGGATAAACCCAGTAACTACAGAGCAGTTAGTCTCATGCTGGTGGTGGGGAAACATTTAAAGACAATAATCCAGAACAAAATTCATTGTCACTCGGTAGAACATGAGTTGATAAATGATAACCAGCACAGATTGGTTAACAGAAAATCAGCACTGAAATACTTAATAAAGCTCTTTGATGACGTGTCAGAGAACATTGACCAGGGAAGTGAGGATGATGATTGATGTCTGGACTTCCAAAGGGATTTGAAAAAGTCCCACATAATGAACTTGGTAAAATTCCAGCAGCTGGGATTAAAGGGGCAGCGACAGCATGGATACAAAATAAAATAAGGGACAAAAAGTGTAAAGTAGTGGCGAGCTCTGAAGAAGAGTCATACGGACTCAAACATTAACTCTGTTCCTCTCTGCACAGATGCTGCCAGGGCTGCTGAGTTTTTATAGCATTTTCTGTTTTATTATAAATTTTAATAACTTCCAGCCTATATCTAGTTTGCTGATAACACTAGATTAGGTGACATGGTTATTAGTGTATGTGGGAGCAGCAAGTTTCAAAGGGCCATTGACAGATTCAGTGAGTGAATAAAACTGTGGCCGGTGGTGGTCAACACTGGGAAGAATGAGGTCATCCACCTTGAACAAAAGAAAGATCCGAGAACTTCTTAAACAGTCAGAAACTTGGGACTATGCCAGAGGAGCTGAGAGTTAGAGCTGAGTGAGACCGGAGGGTGGAGAAAGAGTCTGCATAGATATGTAGATGTTCAAGTAAGTGGGGATAAAATGGAAGTACAATGTAGTAAAATGTCAGGTTGCCCACTTCTGCAAGAAGCATAGGAGAGAGGAATATTACTGAGATGCAGAGAGACTGCAGAATCCTGTGGTACAGAGGGATCCTTGTACAAGAATTACAAAAAATGTTTAGATGACATTGCAGAATGCTGCAGTACAGATGGATATGGGTGCCGCTGTATAAGAATCATTGAAAAAAAGTTATCATTTAGGTGCATCAAATACTTAGGAGGGCAGGTGGAATGTTGGTCTTAATTGCAAGGGGACTGGAATAGAAAAGCGGAGAAGCCTTGCTGCAGCTGTACAGGACATTGGCGAGACCACACCTAGAATAATGGGTGCTGATTTGGCCTGATTACTGAAGGATGGATATACTTGCATTGAAGACAGTTCCCGAGAAAGGTGACTGGGATATTCCCTTGGCTGAGGGGGTTTTCTAACGAGGAAGGGTTGATAAGGTTGGATCTAGACTCACCGGAATTTCGAATGACTTAACAATATGATAGTGAATGAGCATCTGGCAATGAGTGATTGCAATATGTTAGAGACAGACATTCAGTTCGAGCAGAAAGGTCGCATACATGCTGGTTATCATCTCAAGTAAGGCCAATAAGGATGGAATGCGCGGTAAACTGAGCACGTTAAATTCCCATCAGCTATTAACAGGTAAAACAAGACAGGAAACAATCAGAGGCACTCAAATAATAATTTAGTGTAATCTGTACCGAAGGAATGAAACTTTTATGATAATTATGGTTAATTATTATGATTAATATTATTAATAACGGGGACGGAATTCCATAAATTAAACCAGTGATTAAGAAGGAATGACAATTTCTGTCCAGATAATGATGAACTGTGTATTTGGTGCGATGCTGTCTCCGCTATGCTGATGGTTTTGTCCTTCTCGGTGGTTCATGTCTCAGGGAGGACGCTGCTGTTCAAATAAAGATGGCGAATTACTGCAGGGTGTCCTATAGATCGGAAAACCTGCGGCTAAGTTCCCCTCCGAGTCACTCATCATCCTGACTTGTAAATATATCGCCGTTCCTTCACTGTCGCTGGGTCAAAATCCTGGAATTTCCTTCCTAACAGCACTGTGGGTGTACCTACGCCACATGGAATGCAGCGGTTCAAGAAATCAGCCACCACCACCTTCTCAAGGGCAACTCGGGATGGGCAAAAAATTCCGGCCCAGTCAGCGAAGCCGACATCCCGTGAATTACCTTTAAAAATTATGACCTTCACGATGTTGTTTCCATCTAAGAGGATAGTTTTTTGTATTCGGATAATCATACAGTGATAGTGAAGAGGAGGTGGCCACTCCGGCCATTTGCGTCTGTGCCAGTTCTTTGGGGTCAATGGGCTGAGGGAATCGGCTCGGATGAGTTCACAGTATTTGCAGCTTGTGTCCCTCTGTGAATAAATGCCATATCAGAGATTTGTTGAAGATTGCATTTTTGCAGGAAGCTGATGTAAATAACGGACATGCTTGTGGGTAACAGGAAGTACTCCCTTTTGACATTAATGAGAATGTAAATAGCAGAGGATGGTTTCAATCCATCGACCTCTGGGTTATGGGCCCAGCACGCTTCCGCTGCGCCACTCTGCTGCTTGGTCTTTTAATGTCTACTGTTCCATTATGGTGTTAAAGTGTTTCACATGTTTAGAATATATTTCCTGCTGTGGAATTATGCTCTCTGGTGTTGAGAAATGTTCTTTGTTGTTGTGTAAAATGCTTCCCTGCAGTACAAACGTGTTCCCGGTTGTACAAATATGATGGCCGAGCCAGCGAATCTCATATCCATTGAATTTAAAAAAAGTTCCGCTCTGTTGCACTTCTCAGCTCTGGCCAGTAGATGTCAGCACACTCAGAGAGCGACAGGACAGACAAGAACCGTTCACATTTTATTGGACGGCGAAGGGAGGTATTTGGAATTACTAACGGTGAAGATGACATTTCATAATATTTTGTTATACCAAGCAGAAGTTATAATGTTGTGCTGAAACCAACAGACCGTTGTTTTGTATTTGAGAGTGAGATACATTCTTCACTGCCCTTTTCTGGCTCATTTTGTGAATGTGGGATTCAATATCTATGTCACTCACTGGTACTGTGTGAAACTGAGAGACATTCTGAAGCTGTTAGTCTTGGTTACTGTATGTGAGTGTGGAGACATTATCAGTGGAACTGCCAATATGTTTGGATTTATTCTGACAGTCACTCTCTTGGACAGTATATTTGTGTTATATTCCATTCCTTTCTGTATCAGTATTTTCTGATACTGAGAGAGGTGGGTTACATTCTGAAACTGTCAGTGGAACTGTATGTGGAAGGATTTTGCTCTATCAGTCAGCTTCTGGAGCTGAAAGTGAGTGTTGGAGTCATTCTATGTCTCTCATTCTCTGGTACAATATATGTGTGTCATATTCAGTCTGCATATTGTATTTTCTGGTATTGTATGAGTGTCTGGACACTTTTTGAGCCTGCCAGTAGAACTGCAGGTGTGCAAGTGTTTTGTTCTCAGTGTGAGATGTGGGATTCATTCTGCATTTGTCTGTCTCTGGTGCTGTCTGTCTATTGGGCAGTTTGTCCGTGCCCGGTAACGTATAGGGTTTGTCCAGTAGTTCACCATGTCCAGTTTTCTGTGTGAATGTGGGGTGTATTTTATTGTTCTCAATCTTTGATGTTGCTTATGACTCTGGGATTAATTCTGGATTTGTACTCAATAGTTATCTCAGGCATGGTGTTGTAAATGATTCCCATCTTAATACCTGTCAGGAAGGAAACCTCTCATCCCAATCCTTACCCAATTTGGCTTATGTGTGATCTTAGAACCAATCACAATAATCAGGTTAACCCTGAGCTGCAGTCTACAATGTGAAATAAATGGCTTTGCCGACCACTCTTGAGATACCTATTAAATACAGATATGGAAGTAAAGTACCCTCACATACAGCTCCCAAGTCACATAGATAGAGTACGAATCCCACTTTCACACACAGTTCCAGTAACCGAGTGATATACAATTAATCCCACAGTAACTCTCTGCCCCAGATGTAGACACATATTAAAATACATTATTCCAAATTCCCATTCAGTACCAGATGCTGACAAATACAGAATGAACCCTGCACACACATACAGACACACACAAAGATAGTGACTGATACAGGATGTGACACAAATTCACATGCAGTACCAGGGAATAACAGTTAAATATTAAATCCCGCCATCAATTCCAGTACCGGAAAATAATGCACACAAAATGAATGTTACTGACATTCATTAACAGAGATTGTAAGATACGGAATGAATCCCATAGCCCTGTTCAGTTCCAGATACTGACAGATGCAGAATTAATTGCAACTACTCGCACTGAAAAACACAGTTAGATCCACATTCACATGGAATATAAAACACTGGCAGATGTTGAATGAATTTTAAGCTGACAGTCAGTACCAGATACTGATGGGAAAAAAAAATCACTCACTCTTATTCAGAGTGGGAGACTAATAGAAAAATAAAAGGATATTCATACTCAGATAGAGTACCAGAGACTGACTTGCAGAACCCGAACCACTCATACATCATACCAAAGAATGAAATACACCAAATAATTCACTCACTAAGGGGCAATATCATAGCAAACAAAATAAGGTCAGAGGCCTGACCTTCTACCTAACTAGATTTTCCTGCCTACACCCCATATCCATTGATTCACTGAATAACCTGTCTGCATCATCCTTAAATATATTCATGGATGAAGCATCCATATTTCACTAGGACAGAGAAGTATTAATATTCACACGCTGAGAGTGCAGAATTTCTCCAAATTTCAGTCCAAAATGATTAACCCCTTATGCTGACATTGTGCCCACATGTTCTAGATTCAGGGGAATCGATAATGGAAAGTAGGGAAATGGTGGGTGAATTAAACAGGTATTTTGCTTCGTTCTTCACTGTAGAGGACACAAGTAACATCCCAGAAATAGCTGTAAATCAGGAAATGGAAGGGAGGGAGGAACTTGGGGAAAATTACAATCACCAGGGAAGTGGTATTGAGCAAATAGTTGGGGCTGCGGGCTGACAAATCCCCAGGTCCTGATGTGCTTCACCCGAAGGTCTAGAAAGAAGTGGTTAGTGAGATTGTTTATGCACTGGTTTTAATTTCCCAAACTTCCTTAGATTCAGGGAAGGTTCCATTAGATTTGAAAATAGCAAACATAACTCCTTCATTCAAAAAGGGAGGGACACAGAAAGCTGAAAACTATAGGCCAGTTAGCCTAACATCTGTCACAGGGAACATTTTAGAAGCTATTAAGGAAGTTATAGCAGGGCACTTAGAAAAATTCAAGGGTCAACATGGCTTTGTGAAAGGGACATCATGTCTAACCATTTTAATTGAGTTCTTTGAAGGAGTCACATGTGCTGTGGATGAAGGGGAACCAGTCCATGAACTGTACCTAGATTTCAAGAAGGTATTTGATGAAGTGCCACATCAAAGGTTATTGCATTAAATAAAAGCTCATGGTGAAGGGGGTAACATATTGGCATGGATAGAAGATTGGCTGGCTAACGGTGCAGAGAGTTGGCATAAATGGGTCTTTTTATGGTTGGCAGGATATGATGAGTGGTGTGCCACAGGGATCAGTGCTGGGACCCCAGCTTTTTACAATTTATATAAATGACCTGGATGAAGGGACCGGAGGAATGTTTGCTAAATTTGCTGATGAGACAAAGTTGGTAGAAAAGTAAATTGTGAAGAGGACACAAGGAGGCTACAAAGTGACATAGATAGATTTCGTGAGTGGGCAAAGATCTGGCAAATGGAGTGTAAGGTCAGCAAATGTGAAATCTTTCCTTTTGGCCAGGAAGAATAAAAAATAAGCTTATTATCTAAATGGTGCGAGATTGCAGAGCTCTGAGATTCAGAGGGGTCTGGGTGTCCTGGTGCATGAATCACAAAAGGTGAGTATGCAGGTAGAGCAGGTAATTAGGAAAGCTAATACAATGTTATCATTTATTGTGAGGGAAATTGATTACAAAAGTAGGGAGGCTGTGCTTGAGTTGTACACGGCATTGCTGAGACCTCTTCAGAAGTATTGTATACAGTACTGGTCTCCTTATTTAAAGGGAAATGTACATATGTTAGAAGTAGTTCAGAGAGGGTTTACTAGACTAATACCAGGAAAGGGAGGGGTTGTCCTATGAGGAAAGGCAGGACAGGTTAGGCTTGTATCAACTGGAATTTAGAATAGTAAGAGGTGATTCAATTGAAACCTTTAAGGTCCTGAGGGGTATTGACAGGGTGGATGTGGAGAGGATGTTTCCTCTTGTGGGAAAATCTAGAACTACGGGTCACTGTTTAAAAATAAGGGGTCACTCATTTAAGAGAGATATGAGGAGAATGTTTTCTCTCAGAGGGTTGAGAAGCTTTGGAACTGTCTTCCTCAAACGGCAGTGAAAGCAGGGTCTTTGAATATTTTTAAGACAGAGCTAGATAGTTTCTTGATTAACAAGGGGGTGAATGGTTATCGGGGAAGGCAGGAATGTGGGGTTGAGGTTACATTCAGATCAGCCATGAGCTTACTGAATGGCGGAGCAGGCTCGAGGGGCCGGGTGGCCGACTCCTGCTCCGAATTCATATGTATGTCCGTATTCCATAGCCAAGACAAACAACCTCTCAGTGTCTAACCTGTCAAGCTCCATTGTAATCCTGCACGCGTGGATGAGATCACTTCTACTTCCAATAACCAGAGAATATGAAAACAATTTACACTGCTTCTCATCATTGGACAAACGTCTCATCACAGCGACCAATTATTTTATGGCCTCCAATGTAAATATATCCTTCCTTAGATATGGAGACAAAAAACAGTGCCAAATCCTGCATGTGTGGTCTCAGCAAAGCCGTATGGAAGTGTAGTAAGTCTTCCTTACTGTTGTACTCCAATCCCCTTGTCATAAAGTCTAACATGCTAGCTGCCTTCCACATTGATTTCTGGATGCTATCTTCCCATGATCCATATACAAGTTCACTCAAATCTCTCTGAACATCAGGATTTACAATTTCACCTGGAGAACAACAGACTGTCAGACACAAAAATAATACAATGCTCACAGGCAGTAATGGAGACTGACAGGTTGAGAGTGTTTTTCATATTGACAGTGTCACAGATTGGCAGATACAAAATGTATGAAATATTATCAAAGAGTGCCAAGGACTAACAGTCGGAAAATGACTGCCAGACTCACAAAGATCACGTTTCAGAGTGAAACAAATTCAATGACATGCTGACATAGGCCAGGAGAGACGAGAAACTGATGTACAGAATTAATGTAATCCTGACACAGGACTGGCGAGTGATAATTAAATAACCAATCACACACTCAGGTAAAGCACCAGAGATGGACAAACCCAGTAAAGCCAGAGGGATAAACCCAGTAACTACAGAGCAGTTAGTCTAATGCTGGTGGTGGGGAAAGGTTTAGAGTCAATAATCCAGGAGAAAATTCATTGTCACTTGGTGGAACATGGGTTGATAAATGACAGCCAGCACAGATTGGTTAACAGAAAATCATGACTGAAATACATAATGAAGTTATTTGATGAAGTTTCAGACAACATTGACCAGGGGAGTGAATTTGATGATGTGTGTCCAGACTTGCAAAAGGGTTTGCAAAAATCCCACATCATAGATTTGTTAGTAAAATTCAAGCAGATGGGAAACAGGGGCAGTGGCAGCATGGTTACAGAATTGAATAAGGGGAAGAAAGGATAAAGTGGTGGTGAGTGGTGTGTTTTTCAGGGTGGAGGGATACATACACAACTGATTCTCTGTCACGTCAGGCGGCTGTTCTATTCCCATTCCCAGAGCTCTTTTACATTTTAATAACTTCCAGACTATATCCAAGTTTGCTGATGACACTAGGTTAGGTGACATGGTTAGAAGTGGAGGTGGGAGCAGCAAGTTTCAAAGCATCACTGACAGATTCAGTGAGTGAAAAAAACCGTGGCCGATGGTGGTCAACATGAGATCATCCTTCTTGGAGCAAAGGTCAGAGAATTTCCTAAACAGTCAGAAACGTGGGACTGTGGAGGAGCCGAGAGTGAGGGTGAGAGCTGAGTGAGGCTGGAGGGTGGATAAAGAGCAGCGGCAGAGCAGCCCGAGAGCAGCAGTGAGAGAGAGAAGGAGGGAAGAGTGACGGGGGGGTGGAATAAAGAGCTGTGAGGGAGGGGTTGGAGCAAACCGGCCATGGTTAAAATAAATAGTCAGAGCATGATAAATAGGAGCTGGAAAATTAAACATTACAATCAGGGTAAGTATAACAGTAAGTGTAAGTATAATAAGAGTATTAGTGCAGAGCAGGTCGGCATTTAATAAAATTAATAATTTAAACAAGGTACTAATTAGATTCTAAAAGAGGGAATAGAGGTTTATTTTCAGTCATGGGTGGGCAGCTGTGACCTGTTGTTTTCAGTTCCTGCCCCATGTGGGAACCTCAGGACACTTCATGTGTCTTGAGGGCCACATGTGCAGAAAGTGTCTCCAGCTGCTTGAGCTCGAGCTCAGGATTTCCGAGCTTGAGGGGCAGCTGGAGTCACTGTGGAGAATCAGGGAGGATGAGAGTTTCCTGGATCGTACGTTCCAGGAGGTGAACACTCCAAACGGAAAGAGAGGGTTCAGGATAGTAGATGGGTGGCCATCGAAAGAGTAGGAAGAGGCAGAAAGAGCAGGAGTCTTCAGGTATGTGCCACTGTCAAACCGGTATTCAGCATTGGAGACTGCTGGGAATGGTGACACCCTGAAGGAGTGCAGTCCAGACCATGGCATCAATGGGCAAGAAACTGCACAGGAGGGAACAGCAAAGAGTAGAAACGCAGTCATTATTGGAGATTTCATAGTCAGGGGGACAGACAGGCATTTCTGTCACCGTCATTGAGAGTCCCACATGATGTGTAGTCTCCTTGGTGCCAGGGTAAAGGACATCACGGGGAGGGTACAGAATATTCTGCAGGTGGAAGGGAGTGAGCCAGAGGTTGTGGTACACGTCAGTATCAATGGCACAGGGAGGACAGGTATTGAGGTCCCTCAGTCAGAATTCCAGCAGCTAAGGAGGTAGTTAAAAAGTAGGACCTCAAAGGGAGTAATCTCTGGATTACTGCCAGTGCCACGTGCTAGTGAGAGTAGAAATGTGAAGATAGGGAACATCAATATGTGGCTTGAGGCTGGTGCAGGAGGGAGTGATTCAGGTTCTTGGGACATTGGGACAAGTTCTGGGGCAGGAAACACCTAATCAAAAGGAACAGGTTGCACCTTAACAAGACTGGGACCAATGTCTTCATGGATAGGCTCACTCGAGTGGTTGGGGAGGGTTTGAATTAAATTGGCAGGGGGGGTGGGCATCAGTATATCGAAGTAGAAAAGAAAAATAACTAGAGAAGGAAATAGGACCATATAAAATAGGAGTAGATGAAGAAGGATTCTAAGAGAAATACAAGGACAGGTTTAGAATGCATGTCTGTAATCGCACAAAGTGTGGTGAATAATGTCGCTGAGCTAGAAGCACAAAGAGCCATGTGGGAAAATGATGTAGAGACAATGACAAAAACATGGTTTAAAAATGGTGAGGACTGATGCTTAATATTCACTGATACAAACTGTTCAGAAAATATAGAGAAGGGAAAAAAGGAAGTGGGTTAGCGGGACTGATTAAGGGAATCACTGTAATATTGGGAAGAGACAATGTCCTTGACCGGAAATGGGCAGAATTCATTTGTTAGAGCTGAGAAATAATCAGGGAATGATCAGACTCATGGGGATATTAAATCGGTCTCCAAATAGTGAGAGAGAGATAGAGGAGCAAATCTGCAGGGAAATCACAGAGGTGTCTAAGAACATAGGAAGATATGAATTAGGAGCAGGAGGAGGCCACTCGGCCCCACGAGCCTGCTCCACTATTCAATGAGATTATGGCTGATCTGACTGTAACCTCAACTCCACATTCGTGCCTGCCCGTGATAAGACTTCACCTCCCCCCCACACCCTTGCCTATCGAGAACCTATCAACCTCTGCCTTAAAAATATTCGATGACTCTGCTTCCAGCACCATTGAGGACGAGAGTCCAAAAGACTCAAGACCCTGTCAGAGAAAAAAAATTCTCATCTGTCTTAAATGGGCAACCCCTTATTTTTAAACAGCGACAAGAGCTGTAGAGTGGTGATATCCAGGGGTCTCTGAAATGTGTTCAATAGACCTTCCTCGACCAGAATGTTCTCAGTCCAGTTAGGAAGGAGGCATTGCTGGATCTGGTACTGGGGAATGAGGTGGGCCAAGGTTGGCCAAGTGAACCAAGTGTCTGTGGGTGAACCCTTGGGTAAGAGTGATCATCGTATCATAAGCTTGAGGTGAGCAAGGAGCAATCAAAAGTAGAACTTCTAAATTGGAAAAGGACTAACTTCAATGTGAGGAGAGGGGGTTTAGCCAAAGTAAAATGGAACCAAAGACTGACAGGGACACCTGTAACAGAGCAATGAGTGATCTTTCAGGAGGAGATGTTTCAAGTACAGACTAGGTACATTCCAATGAGGGGGGAAAGGGAGGGTAACCTAAGCCAGAGCTCCTTTGATGAAGAAGAAAATAGTAAATATAATGAAACAATGAAAAGACTGTATGATGCATGTCAGGTGAATTCTTCAAGCGAGAACCTGGTAACTTTTATTGTACAAGAGTGTGGAATTAACTCTCTACCTGTCTATCTCTGTTATTGTATGTGAATCGAGAATTAACTAATTTCAAGTATCTGTCAATCTGTACATGAGTGCACAATTACCTCTCTATCCGTCAGTCTCTGTTACTGCATTTCTGGGTGGAATTACTTCTCTGTCCATCTTGTTAGTGTATGTGAGGGGGAATTAATTCTGTCTCTGTTATTCTTTATGACTGTTTCTGAGTGGGGCAGTAATTCCCTGTTTCTCTCTATTATTGCATGTGAGAGTGGAATTAACTGTCAGTCTTTGTTACTGTATATGAGGGCAGCATTATCTCTTTCTCAGTCTCTATTGCCGTAATTGAATATGGAATTAACTCTCTCTCAGTTTCTGTGACTGTACATGAGTGCACAACTAACTCTACATTAGTCTCCGTTACTTTATGTGTGTGTGGAATTATTTCTCTATCTGTTGGTCTCTGTTACTGTATGACAGCCTGGAATTAACTCTCAATCGTTTTGTCTCCATTACTGTGTGTCAATGTGGCACAAACATTGTCAATCTGTTACTGTGTGTGAGTGCAGAATTAATACTCTATCAATCAATGTTACACTACGTGTGTGTCGAAATCACTCTCTGTCAATCTATAATAATGTGTGTGTAATTAACTCTCTGTCTGTCAGTCTCTGTTACTCTATGGCAGTGAGTCAATTTCAGGGTAGCAAACTGTAACCAGTAGAGCGTCACAAGGATCAGTGCTGGGTTCTCAGCTATTTACAATCTATATTAATGACATAGATGAGTGGGGAGAGCATCACCAAATTTTCAGACAATACATAAATAGGTGGGAAAGCAGATTGTGAGGGGGACACAAAGTGTCTGCAAGAGGATATAGAAAGGTTAAATCAGTGGGCAAACATTTGGCAGATGAAATACAAAGTGGGAAAATTTGATGGGAAGAATAGAAAAACAACACATTATTCAAATGATATATATATTAATGGCCTAGATTGTGGTGTGCAAGGCATGATTTCAAAATTTGCAGATGATACGAAGATTGGAAACATTGTCAACTGTGATTGGGATAGTCTTGAACTTCAAAAGGACATAGGCATGTTGGTGGATTGGCCAGGCAAGTGGCAGCTGAAGTTCAATGCAGAGAAGTGCCAGGTGATTCATTTTGGTAGGAAAAATATAGTGAGACAGTATTAAATAAAGGGAGACCCTCTAAAGGAGGTGCAGGAACAGAGGGACTGCATTGTATATGTACATATGTCATTGAAGATGGCCGGGCATGTTGAGGGAGCAGGTAATAAAGCATATAGTAACTTAGGCTTTATTAATAGGGGCACTGAGTACAAGATTCTGTGATTCTGTGAAGAGTAAGGAGGTCATGTTGAACTTTTATAAGTCTCTTTTTAGGCTTCATCTGGAGTACTGTGTGCGGTTCTGGGTGTCATACTTAAGGGAGGATGTTAAGGCATTGCAGAGAGTACACAGAAGATTCACAAGAATGATTCCAAGATAAAGAACTGTCGCCATGGGGATAGATTGGAGAGGTTGGGGCTGTTTTCCCTGGAGAAAAGGTGGCTTAAAGGAGACTTGAGGGATGCATTCAAGATCCTGAGGGGAATGGACAGAGTAAATAAATGACAAATTGTTCCCACTCAATAGAACATCAAGAACCAGAAGGCACAGACTCAAAATAATTGGCAAAAGGAGTAAATGTGATGTGAGATAGACTCAAAGTTTCATTTAAAATTTAATTTTTTTTTCACCCAGAAGGTGGTTGGAGTCTGGATCAAACTTCCTCAAAGGGTGGTGGAGGCAGGTTTGCTTGAGATATTCAAAAGGGAATTGAATTGCTACCTGAAAGGAAAGAACGTGCAAGGTTATGGGGACAAGGGAGGAGAATGGTACTAGGTAGAATGCTCTTTCAGAGAGCCAATGCAGACTTGATAAGCCGAATGGCCTCCTTCGATGCAGTGATACTGTGGAGAGAGACTGCAGAATGTTGCAGTACAGAGGGATCAAGATCTCCTTGTACATGAATCACAAGAAGTTAATGTGCAGCTGCAGCGAGTAATTAGGAAGGCAAATGGAATGTTGGCCTTTATTCCCGGAGGGGGGGGGGGGGGGAGTATAAAAGTAGGAAAGTCTTGCTACAACTACACAGCATTGGTGAGACTACACCGAGAGTACTGTGTTATGTTGGAGTCTCCTTATTTAAAGGGGGATATAATTGCATAGGGGGCAATTCACAGAGGTGCTAGACTGACTCCTGAGATGAAGGAGTTGTCTCCTGAGGAATGTTTAAGCAGGTTGGGCTGATCCACATAGGAGATTCGAAGAATGAGAGGTGATCTCATTGAAACAAATAAGATTCTGAGGGGGTTTGACCGGGTAGATGTTGAGAGGAATGTTTCCATTTGCGGGGAATATAGAACCAGGGGACACAGTTTAAAAATAAACATCTCCAATTTAAGAAGAAGGGGAGAAGGAATTTCTTCTCTCAGAGCATCCTGAATCTTTGTAATTCTCCACCTCAGAGAGCAGTGGAGGCTGGCTCATTGCATATATTCACGCTGAGTTAGACAGATTTTTCATCGGTAGGAGAGTCAAGGGTTATGGGGCAGGTGGGAAAATGGGTTTGAGGCCACAATCAGATCAGCCATGGTCTTATTGAATGGCGAAGCTGGCCCGATGGGCTGAATGGCCTCCTCCTGCTTCTCTTTCTTATATTTTTAATTTGTCAGTGTGGAATTGAATCTCTGTCTGTTAGTCTCTTTTACTGTATTTCAGTGTGGAATTAATTCAGTCTGATCTGCATGTAAGTGTGGAATTGATTCTCTGTCCATCACTCACTGAATGCGAGTGTGTAATTTAAATCTCTGTCAGTCTCTTTTACGGTTATGAGAGTGGAACTAACTCTCGAACACTGTCCTGCTGAGTTTTTCCAGGTAATTCTGTTTTTGTTTTGGATTTCCAGCATCCGCAGGAGTTTTTTGTTTTTATCTCGAACACTGTATATGAGTGCGGAATTCACTCTTTGTCACCCTCGTGCTGTATGAAAATATGGAATTAACTCCTTATGTCAGTCTCTGTTACTGTATGTGAGTGTGGAATTAACTCTCTATCAGTCAGTCTCTGTTAATGTGAGTGTGAATTCACAGAATCACAGAATTGTTACGCTATAGAGGGAGGCCATTTGGCCCATCGTGTCTGCATCGGCTCTCTGAGCATTTTAACGTAGTGCCAATCTCCTGCCTTTTCCCCATAACCCTGCACATTGTTTCTATTCAAATAATCGTCCAATGCCCTCTTGAATGACTCAGTTGAACCTGCCTCCACCACACTTCCAGGCAGTGCATTCCAAAACCTAACTACTCGTTGTGTGAAAAAGTTTTTTCTCACTTCGCATTTGCTTCTTTTCCAAAACACTTTAAAACCATGTCCTCTGGTTCTCGATCCGTTTACAAGTGGGAAGTTTCTCTCTATCTACTCTATCCACACACCTCATGATTTTGAAAACTTCTATCAAATCTCCTCTTAGCTTTCACCTCTCCAAGGAAAACAGTCCCAACTTCTCCAATCTTTCCTCATAACTGAAGTGCCTGATACCTGGAATCATTCTCATAAACCTCTTCTGCACTCTCTCCAACACATTCAGATCCTTCCTATTGTGTTAAGCTTAACTTTCAATCTCTGTCGCATATGCAAGCGCAGATTTAGCTTTCCATCCAATCATGTTGGTTACTGTACGTGAGTGTGAAATTAACTCTGTATGATAATCTGTTACTGTAGGTAAATATAGAATTAACTCTGTCAGTTTCTGTCACTGTATCAGAACGTGGAATTCATTCTGTATCTGTCAGTCTCGGTTACTGTATCAGGCCATGGAAATAACTCCTTTTCAGGCTCTGCAACTTCAAGAAAGTTAATTCCACACTCATCATCTGCCAATGTGTTACTGTATATGAGTGAGATATTAACTCTCAGTCTCTGTTATGTGAGTGAAGAATTAAATCTCTATCATTAAGTCTCTGCTATTGACTGTGGGTGTGGAATTCATACCTTACATGTCAACCTCTTTGCTGTACAGGAATGCAGAATTAATTCAGTACCTGTCAGTATCAATTATGCTGTGAGTGTGGTATTCACTCTCTGCTAGTCTCAGTTACTGTGAGTAAGTGTGAAATTAAATTTCTGACAGTCTTGGTTGCTGTACGTGATTGTAGAATTGTCTTCCTGTCAATGTCTGTTACTGGATCTGAGTGTGAAATTAACTCTCTGTTAGAGTCTGTTACTGTATGTGAGTTTGAATAAAAAGTCTAATAATTTGCATTACTGAATGTATGTGGAATTAATTTTCTGTCTGTCTCTGTTACTGCGAGTGTGGCAGAGCAAACAGGAAGACTTTTTATCCCATTTGTGGAAAGGTAGAGGGACAACGGGCACAGATTTAAGCTAAGTGGCAAAATAAGCAATGGCAACATGAGGAAAAACCTTGTCATGCATTGACCGGATAGGAGAAGTGCCTGAAAATGTAGTAGAGGCAGGTTGAATCAAGGAATTCAAGAGAGAATTGGATCATTATCCAAAAAGGAAAAATGTGCAGGGCTATGTGGAAAAGGCGGTGAAGTGGAAGAGGTGATTTGTTCCTTCAGAAGGCTAGCATAGACATCAAGGGCAGAATGGCCTCCGTCATTGCTGTAATCATTCTATGATTCTTTGAATTAACTCTCCGTCAATCTCTCTTACAGTATATGAATATGGGTGGAATTAACACCGTCTGTCACTCTCTGCTGTTACATAAAAATTTGAAATATACTTCCTGTCAGTCTCTGTTACTGTACAGGAAACAGTAAATGACCTGATATCAGAAATGCTTGGGCCCTACTGTTCTCAAAATTGCTCGCGGTTAAACCCACCACCTTATCCTCTCTCTACTCTCCAGTTCTAAATCAGCCAAAAGAACATACCTTCAAAGTAAGCGACGAACGGCTTCCACGTCCAACATCCATTCTGATTCAAAAGTGTTCTTCATTTGTCAGTTTGAGTTTCTGACTTTGGTTTTGTGAGCAACACCTGCAATAGTTCACTGACAACATCATGTGTATAGTGGCAATCTGGAATAAAGAGAGAAAATGCTGGAAATACACCACACATCAGACAGCATCTGTGGAGAAAGTAAAGTTCATATTTCGGATTACTGACAATCAACCTGCAATAAAACACTTACTAACATCTGCCCATGGTGACTGCAGTTCCCACAATTCCCTGCATCCCAGAAACGGCTCTATCAAATGCACTGTCTTCCCCGGCATTGAGAGTGTGCATGCTCCCCAGGGCCGGCCCCGGGTCATTCTGAGGTCGAACTTATCGGCCCATTTCACCAATATGCTTATGACCTCTTGAAGTTTAATACTATCCTCCTCACAGTTCACAATACCTCCAAGTTTCATGTCATCTGCAAATTTTGAAATGGTGCCCCATACACCAAGCAGTGGGTCAACAATATATATCAGGAAGAGCAGGGTCCTCACACCGACCCCTGGGGAACTCCACTATAAACTTTCCTCCAGTCTGAAAAACAACCATTCACCACTACCCTCTGTTTCCTGTCACTCAGCCAATCCCATATCCATGTTGCTCTGTCCCTTTTATTCCATGAGCTGTAACTTTGTTGACAAGTCTGTTGTGTGAGACTTTATCAAATGCCTTTTGGAAATCCATGTAAACCACATGAACAGCATCACCCTCCCCAACCCTCTCTGTTACCGCATCAAAGACTCGGTGCAAACGGGAGATGAAACCGGGAAGCGGCGTCTGGGATGGTGCACATCGGCTTCATGGTGCCGTTGCCCGGGTTCCTCGCCGCACGTCATCGGACCCGGAGCCTCTGATTCGGACTTTGAGAATCGGGCTCCTGAGGCTGCACTCGACCACGCTCAGCTTCCGGGAGATGTACCGCGCATGCTCGGCGCAGAAAGGATTTCCGGTGGACATAGGTGCGCCTGCGCAGTGCGGCCCTTCCGCTCGAGATAGGCCGTTTTATATCCCCCAGAGCATTCTGGGAAGTGTTTACCGCCATTTCATTCTAAACAGCGAAACGGGAGGAAACGTTTGTGTTAATCGTTTCTGTGCAAGCTCTATAGAAGCAAATCAGTGCCACTCCCCTTCCCCTTTACAATAGCCTTAAAATATTTTCCCTTCGGTATTTACTCGTTTCACTTTTGAAAGTTTATTTTGATTCGGCTTTCACCACCAATTACGGCAGAGGGTTTAAGACCGCAACAACTCTCTGCCTTACAAAGAAATGACAAGGGATGATCCATTAAATGTGAAAGATGGTGGGGAGGATGGTGAGGACAAGGGAAGCCTATCGGTGTACGGGGAGCGAGGGAAGTGATGAGAGCCGAGTTCGCGAAATGGAACAGAAGTTCTTGAGGGCCCTGTCAATCACAGAGAGGAGAGATAACCAGTTGAGAAAAAAAGAAGGTAAATTAGCAGTGTTGGTATGGAATATTACCTGTCCTCACCTAAATACTCATTCCAGCTGAAACAGTGATTTATGTGTACTTTCTTCAATTTAGCACCCCGTATTCACTGCTCACAATGGTGGTCTGATCTATGTTAGGCAGTTTCAGTGTTTGCTTTGATAAACATCTGCTCTGTCAGCAAGTACGACTCTGAGTTTCCAATCTCCTGTGATTTTAATTTTCCATCTTGTCCTCACGCTGACCTTTCTGTCCTGGACATCCTGCAGTGTTCTAATGAATCTCAATGTAAGCTTGAGGAACCGTGTCTCATCTTTAAATTGAGCACTTTACAACCATCCAGACTCAACACTGAGTACAACAATTTGAGAATGTAATCTCAATCCCCATTATGTATCTTTTCAATTGGATATTTTGGTTGAATTCACATTTTTCTCTTGTTTTTGCTTTTGAATGGCAGACGTTCATCATCCCATCATTCACATCTCCTTCAGACACATCTTTGGATTTGTTACTTGCCCATTTACCTTAACCTTGCACCAAAAACTCTTTTGTCATTTAACCTCTCCTGCCCTCCACCCTGATTTGGAAACCACAAGAGAAAAATGTTAGATTTAGTAATAAGTAACGAGAGATAATTAATTCATATTCTGGCAGTATATGAGCATCTAGCAATGAGTGACCACAATATGTTAGAGGCAGAGAAAGGTCACAGAAATGTTACAATTTTCACCTTAAGTAAGGTCGGTAAGGGCCGAATGAGCAGGAAGCTGAACACATTAAATTCCGAACAGCTACTAGCAGGATAAAGGAAACAATCAGAGGCTCTCAAAGGTCCAAGGAAGGAAACTTCACTATCCCAGTTTTAAACCAGTAATTAAGCAGGAACGCTGATATCTACCCAAATATTGATTAACTGCCTTTGACATGATGCTGTCTTCATTATGATGATCCTCTCTTCCTCGATGGTACATGTCGCAGTTTAGGAAGCTGTTGTCCAAATTAGAATGGTGAATTACTGCTGCTTGTCATATAGGTCGGACAGACTGCATGCAATGAATATCAATTTCACTATATATTCCCATCTCAGGAATTTCCTATTCAGGTAATGATGGGGTGAGAGTGAACGAGAGAAGAACATTCAGACTGTGCCAGCTCTTTGCGAGAAATGGGCTGGTCTCAGCTGATGTGCGTTTGCAATTTCAGCTAGTATCCTTGTGTGAATGAAAGCAATTTGAGATATTTGTTGCAGACTGAAGTGTTTACAGGAAGCGAGATGCCAATGCTAATACCTACAAATGAGATAAGTTTGTGGGTAGCAGCAAAATGTTTATTTTAGTGAGTATATAAATAGCAGAGGATGGTTTCGATCCATCGACCTCTGGGTTATGGGCCCAGCACGCTTCCGCTGCGCCACTCTGCTGCACATTGTCACTAGTTGATGAATGTTAGTTTTGTGTATTAGGGAACTAAATAGTCACTTGCTTTGTGCTTTTGAGCAAGAGAAGATGTGTTGGGTGGATCATCTTGGCTGCACAATTCCACTGCGTAACACCAGAAACAGACAGAAAAACACACACAGAAAGGCAGCAAGAGACTGTCAGGATACACAAGATAACAGAGAAAGACGCCGAGAAAATTAGCAAGACACTGAGGTGGAGAAACTAATCATTTCTGTAAACTGTTCCCAGCTACACAGAGATGTCCCCTGTTTGTAACAATGACTCTTATTGTGTAACTGTGCATCGTGTAATGTAATTGTGCATCCTGTTGTGTAACTGTGCACCCTGTTGTGTAACTGTGCACTCTGTTTTGTGCATGTGCACCCTGTTGTATAAAAGTGCTCTCTATTGTGTAACTGTGCTCTTTGTTGCGGGACTCTGTTCTCTGTTGTTCAACTGTGCTCTCTGTTGTTTCACTGTTCCCTCTGTTGTTTAACTGTGCTCGATGTTGTTTAACTGTACCCTCTGTTGTCTAACTTTGCCTTCTGTTGTATAACTGTGCTCTCTGTTGTGTAACTGTGCTCTCGTTGTGTAACTGCTCTCATATAACTGTGCTCTCTGTTGTGTTACTCTGCCCTCTATTGTGTAACTGTGTCCTATGTTGTTTCACTGCGCTCTCTGTTGTGTAATTGTGTTATCTGTCGTGTAAATATGCTCTCTGCTGTGTTACTGTGCTTTCTGTTGTGTAGCTGTGCCATGTGTTTAATTGAGCCCCCTGTCGTCGAACTGAGCCCTTTGTTGTTTAACTGTGCTCTCTGTTGTGGAACTGTGCCCTCTGATGTGTAACTGTATTCACGAAAATGTAATTGTGTACTCTGTTGTATAACTGTGCCCTTTGTTGTCTAACTCGGTTCCCTGTTGTGTAACAATGCTCTCCGTTGTGTAACAATGCTCTCTATTATGTAAATGTGCTCTCTGTTGTGTGACTGTGCCCTCTGTTGTGTGACTGTGCTCTCTATTGTGTAACTGTGCTTTCTGCTGTTGAGAGATCTTCACCGTTGTGTAACCCGCTTCCCTGTCGTGCAAACGTTTTCCCAGCTGCATTAAAATGTTCTCTGTTGTTTCAAAGTGCTCCCTGTTCTGCAAAGATGGTCTCTGTTGCTCAGTGAGGGTGTTTTCTATTGCACAATTATTTTCTTTCAGGGGCCTTAATTTTCCCTGTCATGTTAATGTGTTCCATCTTGTGTTCAGATGTTCCCTCTTCTTGAGTGAAAATCTGGTTAATTCGCAACTGGACTACAATCGTCAATTCTCAGTTGTGTCTGTTACCTTCTAGTGATGAATGTGATTGTGTGATACATCCCGAGAACTCTGTTTTTGGACTTGAGCGAGATTTGTTCTGTATGTGTCCATCACAGATAGTGTTTGTGAGTGTAGGATTCATTCTGCATCTCAGTCTCTGGAACAATTTGTGAGAGCAGGGTTCCTTCTTTATGGGTCAATGCCTGGTACTATATGTGAGGATGAGGGTCTGTATCAGGCAGTGGTACAGAATGTGAATGTGGGAATCAATCTGTGTCTATCAGACCCCATTACTGACAGGGGAAGTGGGATTAATTCTGTATCTGAATGTCTCTGTTATTCTTACTATTATTCAGACATTCGGGTTAGAGGATGATTTGCTTCCACTCTCTCTCTCTCTCTCTCTCTCTGAACAGAGTCAGTGTCTGATTGCACGACAGTGCTGCAGCACCCAGCTACTGCAGAGCAAGGACTTGGAACATTTTACAACAATTTCCTGCCATCCAGAAACAATTCACTGCTCCATGAATGGGACTGAGTGACAGAGCAGGGAGTTCTGTACAGTTCGAATTACTACCCACACTCGGGATCCACTTTTGTTTTTATTTGTTCACGGGCTGTAGGAGTCGCTGACAAGACCAGAATATGTTGCCTTGCTCTAATTACCCTTCAGATCAGGCCCTGCTTCAGTTGCTGCTTTTAATTTTCTGTTTTTTCGTAATGACAATTAATTGAAACAAATGCGTTGGTCTATTTTGTATTTGCAACCTCACCTCTCTTTGAATTATTATAAATACCTTTTTCTTCCTACAGGCAAAAGTTTGATAGCAGCTGAATCAAAATAGTGATTCGGTGACAAAAGGAGAAGTGCAGCCAGCTCCTTCTCACACAGTAAGTACAGTATCACTCACAGAGAGCAGAGACACCAGTTCCACAAGCACCAACAACACAGTAAGATAAGAGCAAAATAGTGCAGATGCTGGAAATCTGAAAGAAAAATAGAAAATGCTGGAAAAACTCAGCAGGTCTAACCGCATCTATGGAGAGAAAGACAGAGTTAACGTTTAAGAGTCATACAGACATGAAAGGTAAACTCTGTCTTTCTCTCCACAGATGCTGTTCGACCTCCTGAGTTTTCCAGAATGTTCCGTTTTTGTTAGCACTATGGTAGACTGGCAGTGAGCCCAAGTCTCAGGAATGTATATTCGTTCAAACAGAGCAGGAGAGTGCGTGAACCAGATGGGTTTTTTATCAACATGACTTTCAAGGTTTTTTTGAATTATATGTCACTAGTAGCTGTGGTGGGATTTGATCCCTCGCCTCCATAACATTATCCTGAGGGGGCCCTGATGTTTCTTGACACGATAGGTGTGGAGAGGATGGTTCCTCTTGGAGGAGAATCTAGAACTCGTGGTCACTGTTTAAAAATAAAGGGTCGTCCATTTAAGACAGAGATGAGGAGATTTTTTTCTCGCTGAGGGTCTTGAGTCTTTGGAACTCTCTTCCTCAAAAGAGGGTGGAAGTGGATTCTCTGAATACTTTTAAAGCAGGGGTAGACTCATGAAAGCAAGTGGGTGAGAGGTTATCGAGGGTAGACAGGAATGTGGAGTTGAGGTTACAATCAGATCAACCATGACCTTATTGAATGGTGGAGCAAACTCGAGGAGCCGAGTGGCCTATTCCTGCTCTTTGTTCCTTCTGTTCTTATGTTCATTAACCTGGAACTCTAGATTCCCGCTACGCCACCATCTCCACTATTAAAACTGCCACCGAAACCAAACTGCCGCTGTTTAAAAAGTGCCCGTCCTATTTCTCATCTGGTGCCTGCAATAGCTGCTCCTTGTCTGACTCCCCACGTCCCGACTGTCCGGCTCTGTTCAAACTCTTCACTGTCCAATATCAACAAACCTGGGGAGTGGGAACTCAACCAAGAATATTCACTGCTGCTTTGTGGGGAGAAAGCAGCAATTATTTTCAATAACAGCTTCTTGCCATTTTGTCTCCCTCCTCCCAGGAGGCTGCTGTTTGTTCCATTCCCCCAGGACTGAGGTCACTCCATTGGCGGCTCTTCCTGTCCCAGGTGGAGCTGGGGGAGAGCAGCGCCCATGCGCTCTTCCGCTCCCACCCATTGAGCTCTGGTGGGTCAGAATGACGCAGAATTCTACAACATTCCGTGAAACAATTTTGTTTTGAAACGTTCTCCAATTCATTTATATCCGAGATCAGCAAAAGATGTGGAGCTCCTGAGAAAGGGAACGATGAAATAAGAATTTCTGCTTGAGATCTTTCTGTGCAGCCTGTTTGCTGTTCAGGGGCCCGTCATCACAAAGCAATCCTGCAGAATCACTGGAGGAAGCCGGTAGTCGTGGTGTTTGCTAGGACCGTGCAGGAGTTAATATCTGTCATGAACTCTCCCAGATTCATTCAATCCGAGTGAAACACTCACTGAGAGTGATACCCAATGGCCCTGAGCTGCAGGGAGTACAAAAAGGAACCGAGGGTTAAACATGGGCCACTGTTTCTCACTCACTGACACTGTCATAGAGACAGAGAGACATAGAGTCATGGAGACATTGCTGCTCAGAAGGAGGCCATACGGCCCATCCAGTCTGACTGTCTGTAGAATAATCCAGTCAGGCCCATTCTCCTGCTCCATTCCTGCAACTTTATTTCCCAATTTCCATTTGTAATCACCATCTCCGTTTCCACAATGCCCAGAGGGATCAAGATCCAGGTCATTACCTAGAATGTAACAAATTTCTTGCACACATCCCCCCTGTACATCTTGTCTTATATTTTAAATCCGTGCTGCCTATTCCTTCTGCTCTCACCTAATGGGAACAGCTTTCCTTTGTCTACCTGATCTAAACCTGTTATAATCCTGTACACCTCTCTCAGACCTCCCGTCAATCTCGGTTGCTTCAAGGAGAGCAGCTCCGGATTCCGCAAACAAACCTTGCAGCTATCATCCCTCATGCCTAGAACTATTCTAGGAAATCTCCTTTACACTCTCTCAAAGACTCTCACATCCTTCCAAAAACGTGGTGACCAGACATGTAGGCAATACTCTAGTTGCAGCCTAACCAGAGCTTTATAAATGTTAAATATAACGTTCCTGCTTCTATGCTCAGTACCTCTGTTGTTGAAACCAAAGATCCCATTTGCTTTCTGAAATACACCCTCAAAATCTCCTGTCACCTTCAAAGATATAAAGATTCTTGGTCCCTCTGACCTTGCACAATTTTTAGAACTGGACCATTGTGTTCATACTGCCTCATTTCTGTTAAAATACAGCATTATTCCTGTGTGTGGGATTAATGATGTGTCTGTGCTACAATATCATTAAGATCTGAGACTGCAGCTTCTGCCTCTTCATGAGAATCTTTCTGGATAACACCAGAATTTACAAGGATTTCTGCAACTGATGCATTGTCTGTGTCTCACCGCCCTCACTCACTCTGTCTCTGTCTATCCCTCCACCCCCTCTCTCTTGAACTCCACATGAAGGTGCGATACTGTTGTTTAGTGACTGAGTGCACACAGTCTATCTTCAAATCACAGAATCACAGAATCACAGTGCAGAAGAAGCCCTTTGGCCCATCGAGTCTGCACCGACACGTGAGAAACACCTGACCTACCTACCTAATCCCATTTACCAGCACTTGGCCCATAGCCTTGTATGTTATGACGTGCCAAGTGCTCACCCAGGTACTTTTTAACGGAAGTGAGGCAACCCGCCTCCACCACCCTCCCAGGCAGTGCATTGCAGACCATCACCACACTCTGGGTAAAAATGTTTTTCCTCACATCCCCCCTAAACCTCCTGCCCCTCACCTTGTACTTATGCCCCCTTGTGACTGACCCTTCCTCAAAGGGGAAAAGCTGCTCCCTGTCTATGCCCCTCATAATCTTGTACACCTTGATCAGGTCGCCCTGCAGTCTTCTCTGCTCCAACGAAAACAACCCAAGTCTATCCTACCTCCCTTCATAACTTAAAAGTTTCATCCCAGGCACCATCATGGTGAATCTCCTCTGCACCCCCTCCAGTGTAATCACATCGTTCCTATAATGTGGCGACAAGAAATGCATAGTGGCCTCACCAAGGTTCTATGCAACTCCAACATGACCTCCCTACTTTTGTAATCTATGCCTCGATTGATAAAGGCAAGTGACCCATATGCCTTTTTCACCAACCCACTAACATGCCCCTCCGCCTTCAGAGATCTATGGACACACACGCCAAGGGCACTTTGTTCCTCAGAACTTCCTAGTGCCATGCTACTCATTGAATATTTTGTTGTAAAATTACTCCATCCAAAGTTTATCACCTCACACTTTTCAGGTTTAAATTCCAACTGCCACTTATCTGCCCATTTGACCATCCCATCTATATCTTCCTGTAGCCCAAGACACTCAACCTCACTGTTAACCACCCGGCCAATCTTTGTGTCATCCGCAAACTTAATAATCCTACCCCCCACATAGTCATCTATGTCGTTTATATAAATGACAAACAATAGGGGACAGAGCACAGATCGTTGTGGTACGCCACTGGACACTGGCTTCCAGTCACTAAAGCATTCTTCTGTCATCACCCTCTGCCTCCTTCAACTAAGCCAATTTTGAATCCACCTTATCAAGTTACCCTGTTTCCCATGTGCCTTTGCCTTCTTTATAAGTCACCCATGTGGGACCTTGTCAAAGGCTTTGCTGAAATCCATATGAACTACATCAACTGCACTACCCTCATCTACACACCTGGTCACCTCCTCAAATAATTCAATCAAATTTGTTAGGCATGACCTCCCTCTGACAAAGCCATGCTGACTATCGCTGATCAAAACTTGCCTCTGCAAGTGGAGGCAGATACTCTCCTTCAGAAATTTCTCCAATAGTTTCCCTACCACTGACGCGATACTCACTGGCCTGTTGTTCCCTGGTGTATCTCTACAACCCTTCTTAAATAGCAGAACCGCATTAGCTGTTCTCCAGTCCTCTGGCACCTTCCCCGTGGCCAGAGAGGAATTAAAATTTGGGTCCGAGCCCTGTGATCTCCTCCCTTGCCACCCTCAGCAGTCTGGGACACAAATCATCCGAACCTGGAGATTGATCCACTTTTGAACCTGCCAACACCACCAATACCTTGTCAATCGCTATATCAATTTGGTTAAGTACCTCGCAGTCTTTCTTCCCGAGTTCGATACATTCATCCTCATTCTCTTGGGTGAAGACGGACGTGAAGTATACATTCAAAACTCTAGTGATGTCCTCTGGCTCCACCCATGTAATGCCCACTTGATCCCATATACTATTTCCCTGGTTATCCTCTTCCCATTGAAATACTTATTGAATATCTTGGGATTTTCCCTTCTTTTACCAGCCAGAGCTCTCTCATATCCCCTCTTTGCTCTCCTAATTGCTTTCTTAAGGTCCACACTGCACTGTCTGTACTCCACTAATGCCTCTGCTGATTTGCATCCCTTGTACCTGCTAAAAGCCTCTATTTTCTATCTCATCTTAACCTGAATATCTCTGGTCATCTATGGTTCTCTGGGTTTGTTACTACTTCCTATCACCCTAAAGGGAACATATTGAACCTGTACCCTCCCCGTTTCCTTTATGAACACCCCCCACTGTTCCTCTGCAGATTTTCCCACAAGTGACTGTTCCCAGTCTATCTTGGCCAGATCTTGCCTTATTTTACTAAAATCCACTCTCCCCCAATCCAAAACATTTTTTTGCAACTTTTCGATTTCTTTGTCCATAACAAACTTAAACTGTACCATGTTGTGGTCGCTATCACTAAAATGCTCGCCCACCACTACCTCAGCCACCTGTCCAGCTTCATTCCCCAGAATTAGGTCCAGCAATGCACCGTCCCTTATTGGACCCACTACATATTGACCTAAAACGTTCTCTTGTACACATTTCAAGAAATGCACTCCATCCAAGTCCTTAACACTCTGTCTATCCCAATTAATGTTGGGAAAGTTGAAATCACCTAATATAATCACCCTATTGTCATTGTTTTTACCCACCTCCAAAAATTGTGCACATATTTGCTCCTCAATTTCCCGCTGACTATTTGGGGGTCTATAATAAACACCTAATAATGTGGTTGCCCCTTTTTTATTCCTAAACTCTACCCACAAAGTTTTATTCGATGCCCCCTCCAATGATCAAAAGTAAATTTTCCTGTGAACAAGAGAATAATTTAAACCAGTTATGGGTTAACACAGGCACAGCTGTGATTGGCTGCAACCTCCTGAATCTGGGGAACAGACACTGTGAGCAGCTCCGGTCTCAGAAGGTTTAACAGTTACTGAGCTGGGAAACAACAACTAGTTCCAAATAATCCACAGCACAGGCCGAGAGGAGAGGAAAGCCTGTCCTGGGAGCTGTAAATCTGAGACACAGTTTGTCCTGTCAACGTGTAGATATGAACAAAAATAAAAATACCTGGAAAAACTCAGCAGGTCTGGCAGCATCTGCAGAGATGAACACAGTTAACGTTTCGAGTCCGTATGACTCTTCAACTAAGAACTAAGTAAAAACAGAAAAGAGGTGAAATATAAGCTGGTTTAAGGGAGAGGGGATGTGGGACAGGTAGAGCTGGATAGAGGGCCATTGATAGGTGGAGATAGCCAAAAAATGTCATAGACAAAAGGTCAAAGAGGTGTTGAAGGTGGTGATATTATGTAAGGAATGTGCTAATTAAGGATAGAAAGCAGGACAAGCAAGGTACAGATAGCCCTCGTGCGGGTGGGGTGAAGGGAAGGGATCGAAATAGGTTAAAAGGTAGAGATAAAACAATGGACGGAAATACATTTAAAAATAATGGAAATATGTGGGAAAAGAAAAATCTATATAAATTATTGGGGAATAAAAACAGGGATCGGAAAGGGGTTGGGGATGGAGGAGAGAGTTCATGATCTAAAATTGATGAACTCAATATTCATTCCAGAAGACTGTAAAGTGCCCAATCCGAAGATGAGGTGATATTGCTCCAGTTTGCGTTGAGTTTCACTGGAACAATGCAGCAGGCCAAGGACGGACATGTAGGCATGAGAGCAGGGTGGAGTGTTGAAATGGCAAGCGACAGGGAGGTCTGGCTCATGCTCGCGGACAGACCGAAGGTATTCTGCAAAGTGGTCACCCAGTCTGCGTTTGGTCTCTCCAATGTAGAGGAAACCGCATTGGGAGCAACGAATGCAGTAAACTAAATTGAGGGAAGTGCAAGGGAAATGCTGCTTCATTTGAAAGGAATGTTTGGGCCCTTGGATGGTGAGGAGAGGATAAGTAAAGGCGCACGTGTTGCACCTTCTGCAGTTGCATGGGAAGGCGTCGTGGGAGGGGGTTGATGGAGGAGTGGACCAGGGTGTCCCGGATGGAACGATCCCTGTGGAATGCCACCAGCGGGGGGGTGAATGGAAGATGTGTTTGGTGGTGGCATCATGCTGGAGTTGGCGAAAATGGCGGAGGCTGATCCTTTGAATGCGCAGGCTGGGGGGGTAATAAGTGAGGACAAGTGGGACCCTATCATGGTTCTGGCCGGGAGAGGAAGGTGTGAGGGTGGATGCGCGGGAGATGGGCCGGACACAGTTGAGGGCCCTGTCCACCACCGTGGGTGGAAAACCTTGGTTAAGGAAGAAGGAAGACATGTCAGAGGAACTGTTTTTGAAAGTGGCATCAGAACAGATGCGACGGAGGCGAAGGAACTGAGAGAATGGGATGGAGTCTTTACAGGAAGCGGGGTGTGAGGAGCTGTAGTCGAGGTATCTGTGGGAGTCGATAGGCTTGTGATGAATATTGGTGGACAATCTATCACCAGAAATTGAGACAGAGAGGTTAAGGAAGGGAAGGGAAGTGTCAGAGATGGACCATGTGAAAATGATGGCGGGGTGGAAATTGGAAGCAAAATTAATAAATTTTTCCAAGTCCAGAGGAGAGCATGAAGCAGCAACGAAGGAATCATCGATGTACCATAGAAAAAGTTGTGGGAGGGGACCGGAGTAGGACTGGAACAAGGAATGTTCCACATACCCCATAAAGAGACAGGCATAGCTGGGCCCCACGCGGGAACCCATAGCCAAACCTTTTATTCGGAGGAAGTGAGAGGAGTTTAAGGAGAAATTGTTCAGTGTGAGAACAAGTTCAGCCAGACGGAGGAGAGTAGTGGTGGATGGGGATTGTTCGGGCCACTGTTCGAGGAAGAAGCGGAGAGCTATCAGAACATCCTGGTTGGGGGATGGAGGTGTAGAGGGATTGGGCGTCCATGGTGAAGAGGAGGCGTTTGGGGTCAGGGAACTGGAAATTGTTGATATGATGTAGGGTGTCAGAGGAATCACGGATGTCGGTGGGAAGGGACTGGACAAGGGGAGAGAGAATGGAGTCAAGATAGCAAGAAATGAGTTCCGTGGGGCAGGAACAGGCTGACAGTGACATTGTATCAGCGAGAGTGTGTTGAAGGGGCGGGCGGGTTAGACTAATGTCACTGTGTTTGTGTGTCCGGCCTCAGCGCCAGGTTTCCGAGTCATTCTTGTGTAAAATCACAAGATTTCCCTGCAATTGGATCGCGATGCTCCCCTGCTCAGCCCTGAAGAGAGAATTTAAGGCAAAGTTTTCATTTATTTCAAGATTTCAGTGGAAACACAGAGAAGAAGTCAGCGCTCGGCTGAGAGGGCGCGATCAAAGCAGCAAAGAAACGGGTTTAAATCGAAATTGCTGCATTTAATTCGGATGGAACATTCTCGACAACAAAGATTCGGATTTTGTTAACAGAAGGAAGCGAGTGTGGGAATCTGAAATGTCTAATTTGAAGTGGAATTGGGGAGTTTATGAGGAGAGAGAAACACAGAGAGGCTGAGGAGCCGGGAGCAGACAGCAGGTTGTCTCTGCCCCGTCCGCTCTCTGTGTTTAAGTTGCTCTGAGCCGCCACCACTGGTTTCATTTCTGATCCAGTTCTGACTGTCAGAGAGATTTTCCACACAGTCTCGGATATGACTGATACTGCAGCCGCCGAAACGGCTCCTCCAGCCGCCACCGCTCAAGTCAAACCTCCCAAGAAGAAGAAGGCGGCTTCCCGATCGAAGGCAGCCGGTCCCAAGTTAGGCGAACAGATCCTCAAGATTGTGGCGGGGTGCAGCGATCGCAAGGGGATGTCCCTGGCCGCGATAAAGAAAGCTTTGTCTGGCAGCGGTGTCGATGTGGGGAAGCTCGGCTCCCAGATCAGGCTCAGTATCAGGAGGAAGGTGGAGAGCGGCTCCCTGGTGCAGGTAAAGGGACAGGGCGCCTCCGGCTCCTTCAAAATCCCTAAGAAGGAATCCCAGGGGAAAGTGGGAAAGAAGGAGAAGAAACCAACAGCCAAGAAATCTTTAGTAAAGAAACCAGCGGCCAAGAAGGTGAAAACAAAGAAACCAGCAGCTAAGAAATCTCCAGCCAGGAAAGTAGCAGCCAAGAAATCCCCAGCGAAGAAAGCAACAGTCAAGAAAACAAGCAGCAAGAAGGCGGCAACTCCAAAAAAGGCGGTGAAGAAAGCAGCGCTGAAGAAAAAATCTCCCGTCAAGAAGGTCACGGGCGGAAAGGCTTTAAAAAAAGTGGATAAATCGAAGGCCAAACCCAAAGTGAAAGCAGCAAAGGCTAAGAAAGCAGCGCCAGGAAAGAAGTGAAACCAGCCGAGCAAATTGTAAACCTCTGAACACAAAGGCTCTTCTCAGAGCCGCCCACGTCTCTCAGGAAAGAGCTGATCCCCGAATCAAATGTTCCTCTCCCGGCGCTGGGAGCAGGTTTCACACTGAAATGATTTATATTAAATTGAAAATTCCCGGTATCTCACTGACATGCACTATACCCATCCCCTCCCCCACTCTGCAATAAAACAGAGCGGTGTCCGTGCCCCATTGTAACTGGGGATTTGTTCAGCTGCTCTGTCAGTTTCTGCTCCTTCCCTTTTCACAGATTCAGGGTGTGTGTAAGACAGTTACCCGGGCGGAGAAACCCCGCGTTACAACTCAAAGCCCAACACATGAGTTTGTCTAATTCAGCTGGAGTGAGGTGTCGGTAAACTGCTCAACCCGCCTGGAGGGGAGGTGTGTGGGGATAGAACAGAAGCTGGGAGTGAAGTGGAAATAGGCGGATTTGACAGCATATAGTGTATGTACTTGGGCGGGAATATTACTGAATTTTAATTGTAAAGCTCTTTATTTAAAAGCTGCGGGTTTTTAGAACCGTTTAATTTGAAGCTCCAATCTATAAGCTTTGTGCCGAGCGCTGTGTTAACTTCCATTGTCGATAATTTAAAAACAAAGTCGTTTCTAGCAGGGAGGAGGCGGAGTTGGATTATCATAGACATTCCTCTGTTCTGTCTGTCACTCAGTCTCCTCCCCACCCCGCCTCTCACTCTCTGCCCCTTTCTCAGTCAGGTCGGGGCGGGCTGTATAAAAGAAGAACCGAAACAGCTGATTTCTCATATTCTGCAGCGCTCTGAGTGTAGAATCATCATGTCTGGCAGAGGGAAAGGAGGCAAAGGACTGGGGAAAGGCGGAGCAAAGCGGCACCGCAAAGTGCTTCGTGATAATATCCAGGGCATTACCAAACCAGCAATCCGCCGCCTGGCTCGCCGTGGCGGTGTCAAGCGGATCTCGGGTTTGATCTATGAGGAGACTCGCGGGGTGCTGAAGGTTTTCCTGGAGAATGTGATCAGGGATGCGGTCACCTACACTGAACACGCCAAGCGCAAGACGGTCACTGCCATGGATGTGGTGTAAGCTCTGAAACGCCAGGGCCGCACTCTCTATGGTTTCGGCGGCTAAACCATTCGACCCTTTTTACCGAACACACAACAAAGGCTCTTTTAAGAGCCACCCACCGCCTCACAGAGAGAGCAGAGACCTGGGAGCGGGAGCTGGGATGGGCTGTGATCGGGAATGTTAGTGTCTGATTTGTTCTGGCGGGGAATGTACTGAGAATCTCAGTTTGCTCGTTGTTTATTTACCCGGATGCCACATTCTGTACTGACACTGAAAAGTCTCTCCACTGCTTCACATTTCCGAAAGGTTTTGTTCTAGATGAATAATGGGTCGGATAATAATGACAGGATCCGGCGGTTCCTCTGACATCAGCCGTTCAATCCGTCAGTGGAGTTGAGGTTACAATCAGATCAACCATAATCTCACTGAATGGCGGAACAGGCTCGATGGACTGAGTGGCCTCCTCCTCCTATTCCCAATATTCGCACGGATGTCCGTCAAGACTCAGACCGGAAACAGGGGGAGCTTCGAGCCGCTCCCGTTCCCGCTCTTTATCGGAATGAACAGCCCAGAATGAGGGCAATGGGAAGGGGTCTGATGCCCCCAGCACCGTTTCTATTTTATTACCCATTCCAGCCCTCTAAGCGAGCGGCGATTTTAAAGGTTGGTTGTGCTGTATGGAGCAATGTTCAATTATTATTATATTAACAATTCAGTTATTGCCTGGGAAACTCAGCACTGACTTTACACAGTTCAAACAACAGACTGGTGTTTCTGTCCAAAAATGAGCAGATTCACCAGGATGATGCGGGGTTTACAAATTGCCGGGTCAGGTTACATGAACTGGAATTTCATTGGGGTTAGGAAATAGTGAGTGAGTGTGAAAAATGGTATTTATAATTTTCAAAAAAGGGAAGAACGAAGTCTATTGTCGAGACGGGAAACGGCTGTAAAAAAAGGCGGAATTTTTAAATGGACAATTAAAAACAACTCGACCAATGAGGACCTGAGCTGCCAGGGATTAATTCATTGGTTCGATTTTGGACGCAACTGCCTGGGCGTAAGGCTGCAGCCAATTACTGTTCGGGGCGGTTCCTCACAGAGTCTAAAAAGGCGGATTGTCGAGCAGATTGTATTAATAGTCCTTGTAACTCTGACTGGTGAATCTGTTCAGAAAATGGTCAGGAGTAACTCTCCTTCCTCGACTTTCGCCGCTTCTTGCCGCCCTTTGCTACCGGTTTCTTTAAGGCTTTCTTGGCTCCCTTCTTGGGAGCTGGTTTCTTCTCATCAACCATCTTCAGTTTCAGACACAGAAATAAACCAAACCCCTTCCGAGCGCCGATTAAATAGACAGTCTCCCAGATCTATGTTAATGAAGGATTGGGAAAAGATGACTCTGAATGGACAGTTTAAAGGCGGAACCAGCCTCTAAGTATATAATTTCAGGATTGGAAATGGAAACAGGCCAATCAGATTGTGATTTCTCGCCCCCACTCCTCCTCCCGACCCGTCATCAGCCCATTTACTTTGGTCAGGAAATACATTTTACAAAGACTCTCTCCAGCCCCAGTTCCACAGTGTTTTACTATACATCGGGGAATGTCGCCTGATTGTTTTGCGAGGGTCCGTTCTCCACAGAGAGAGACTATACGGGAAAGCGGGATTCCATCTGTAACAGAGAGCCCCTGATAATGTGTGCGAGTGTGGGATTTACTCACTCTGATACTGTGAATGAGTTTGGGATTTATTCACTGTTTGTAAGGCCGTGCTACAGTGAGAGAGTCTGGGATTCATTCTGTGCTTGTCAGTCTCTGGGACTGAAAGTGATTGTTGCTGTCGTTCTGTGTCTGACTGTGATAGTGTTTGAGACTCATTGTGCATCTGTCAGTTAGCGGTGCCTGTGAGTGAGTGGGGCTTTCATTCAGCACCTCATCTTCCGACCAGGCACTTTACAGCCTTCCGAACTGAATATTGAGTTCAACAATTTTAGATCATGAACTCTCTCCTCCATCCCCACCCCCTGTCCGATCCCCCCCCCACCTTTTTCCCCAATAATTTATATAGATTTTTCTTTTCCCACCTATTTCCATTATTTTGAAATATATTTCCATCCATTGTTTTATCTCTACCTTTTAGCCTTTTTCGATTCCTTCACCCCACCCCCACTAGGGCTATCTGTGCCTCGCTTGTCCTGCTTTCTACCCTTAATTAGCACATTCCTTAGATAATATCACCACCTTCAACAACTCTTTGCCGTTTTGTCTGAGATATCTTTTTGTTATCTCCACCTATCACTGGCTCTACTTGTCCTACCCACGCCCCTTAAACCAGCTTATATTTCATCTCTCTTCTATTTTTACTTAGTTCTGTTGAAGGGTCATTCAGACTCGAAACGTTAACTGTGCTCCTCTCCGCAGATGCTGCCAGACTTGCTGAGTTTTTCCAGGTATTTGTTTTGGATTTCCAGCATCCGCAGTTTTTTGCTTTTATCTTAGAGTTTAATTGACTGCCACTTCTCTTCAAGGAATGCCTACCTTGAAGAAGTTGTGCTCTTCTCTCCGACAGGATTTTCGTATCTCTCTCTTGCCTTGTTCACCTTCATTGCTTTCCATTTCTCTCCTGGTGTTTGACAAGGTGTTTACCAAAACTCGCTTCCACAGCCATATTTCCTTCCTCATTGACTGTCTCCGTCTCCGACTTACCCCATGTGGATTTCAACTTAAGTTCCATCCCTTATGTTTCAAACCCACCCAGGATTAAAGGTATCTCCGGGACATACAACGCTCCTCGGACTGCTGTTCTCGTCGCATTCTGAGATCTACACTCAGTGCCATGTGCCGCCATATGAACACACTTGACCTCTTCCTCCAGCAGCACCGCCGCACTCTTTTTCTAAGCTGCGCATATCCCCAGTTTCATTTTATTCTTCGTCTCATCCGACGCTTCAACAAGAAACTTTGTCTTTTTCTTTCAGGCGCATAGGAACGCAAGCTCCAACAACTCATTGACACCAACACCCATCCAGGACCCTCAACCGTTGCCTGTCCCTCTGTCCCTATCCCGTCTTCCAATGGCAGCCCCGGCCGTGTATTCACCATACCCCTGACCTTCCCCTCTCCGTCGCTGAACGTTCAGTGCTCAGCAAAGGACTTAATTTCAGACCCTTACGCCCTCATCTCAATGAATCTCAGGCTCGGCACGATGCTGAACTCTTCTACCGCTGCCTTTGTCTCCGTGCTCACTTCTTTGGGCAGGGGTCCTCTCCCCATTTAATGGATCCTTTTACCTGCCTCCAATATTCTCCCTCCACCTGGATGCCTCCCTCTGGATTCTTAGCTTCTCTTGATCTTTTGATTGAGAACTGTTGGCGTAACATTAGTCGTCTCAATTTCTCTGCCCCTCTCACCCACTCTAACCTATCTCTCTCTGAACTTTCTGCACTTCGTTCTCTCAGGTCCAACTCTGACATTGTCATCAAACCCACTGACAAGGGTGGTGCTGTTGTTGTCTGGCGCACTGACCTCTACCTCACAGAGGCTGAGCATCAACTCAAAGACACTTCCTCCTACCACACTTGGACTATGACCCTACCACTGAACATCAAGCCAGTGTTTCCAGGACTGTTACTGACCTCATCTCCTCTGGAGATCTTCCTTCCACAGCTTCCAACCTGATAGTCTCCCAAACTCAGATGGCCCGCTTCTACCTCCTACCCAAAATCCACAAACAGGACTGTCCCGGCACACCGATCATGTCAGCCTGTTCCTGCCCCACGGAACTCATTTCGTGCTTTCTTGGCTCCATTCTCTCTCCCCTTTTCCAGTCCATTCCCACCTACACCCGTCATTCCTCTGACACCCTACCTCATATCAACAATTTCCAGTTCCCTGGCCCCAACCGCCTCCTCTTCACCATGGACGTCCAATCCCTCTACACCTCCATCTCCCACCAGGATGGTCTGATGGCTCTCAACTTCTTCCTCAAACAGAGGCCTGAACAATCCCCATCCACCACTGCTCTCCTCCGTCTGGCTGAACTTGTTCTCACACTGAACAATTTCTCCTTAAACTCCTCTCACATCCTCCAAATAAAAGGTGTGGCTACGGTTACCCGCGTGGGCCCCAGCTATGCCTGTCTCTTTATGGGGTATGTGGAACATTCTTTGTTCCAGTCCTACTCCGGCCCCCTCCCACAAGTCTTTCTCCGGCACATCGATGATCAGTTCGGTGCTGCTTCATGCTCTCATCTGGACCTGGAAAATTTATTAATTTTGCTTCCAATTTCCACCCCTCCATCATTTTCACATGGTCCATCTCTAACACTTCCCTTCCCTTCCTTGACCTCTCTGTCTCAATTTCTGGTGATAGACTGTCCACCAATATTCATTAGAAGCCTACCAACTCCCACAGCTACCTCGCCTACAGCTCCTCACACCCCGCTTCCTGTAAGGACTCCATCCTATTCTCTCAGTTCCTTCGCCACTGTCGCATCTGTTCTGATGATGCCACTTTCAAAAACAGTTCCTCTGACATGTCTTCCTTCTTCCTTAACCAAGGTTTTCCACCCACGGTGGTTGACAGGGCCCTCAGCCGTGTCCGGCCCATCTCCCGCGCATCCGCCCTCACACCTTCCTCTCCCTCCCAGAACGATGATAGGGTCCCCCTTGTCCTCACTTATCACCCCACCAGCCTCTGCATTCAAAGGATCATCCTCTGCCATTTCCGCCAACTCCAGCATGATGCCACCACCAAACACATCTTCCCTTCACCCCCCCTGGCGGTATTCCGCAGGGATCGTTCCCTCTGGGGCACCCTGGTCCACTCCTCCATCACCCCCTACGCTTCAACCCCAACCTATGGCACCTTCCCATGCAACCGCAGAAGGTGCAATACCTGCCCCTTCACTTCCCCTCTCCTCACTGTCCAAGGGCCCAAACACTCCTTTCAAGTGAAGCAGCATTTCACTTGCACTTCCCTCAATTTAGTCTACTGCATTCGTTGCTCCCAATGCGGTTTCCTCAACATTGGAGAGACCAAACGCAGACTGGGTGAGCGCATTGCAGAACACCTTTGGTCTGTCCGCAAGCATTACCCAGACCTCCCTGTCGCTTGCCATTTCAACATTCCACCCGGCTTTCATGCCCACATGTCCGTCCTTGGCCTGCTGCATTGTTCCAGTGAAGCTCAACACAAACTGGAGGAACAGCACCTCATTTTCTGACTAGGCACTTTACAGCCTTCCGGACTGAATATTGAGTTCAACTATTTTAGATCATGAACTCTCTCCTCCATCCCCACTCCCTTTCCGATCCCCCCCCTTTTTTCCCCAATAATTTATATAGACTTTTCATTTCCCACCTATTTCCATTATTTTTAAATATATTTCCATCCATTGTTTTATCTCTACATTTTAGCCTTTTTCGATTCCTTCCCCCCACCCCCACTAGGGCTATCTGTACCTTGCTTGTCCTGCTTTCTACCCTTAATTAGCACATTCCTTAGATAATATCACCACCTTCAACACCTCTTTGTCCTTTTGTCTGTGACATCTTTCGGTTATCTCCACCTATCACTGGCTCTACTTGTGTCCCCCCCCCGCCCCCCGCCCCACCCTTAAACCAGCTTATATTTCACCTCTCTTCTATTTTTACTTAGTTCTGTTGAAGGGTCATTCGGACTCGAAACGCTAACTGTGTTCCTCTCCGCAGATGCTGCCAGACTTGCTGAGTTTTTCCAGGTATTTTTGTTTTTGTTTCATTCTCTCCCTCTGACAGACGCCAAGTCCGGAGAGGAGAGGTGGACCCTCAGGGCCTCCAGGCGGTGGAGTTCAAAGTGACATCACGATTCAAAATATGACGCAGTAAGTAGGTCAGGTAAGTACTTCTACTTATTCTATTAATTAAACTGCTGCAGTCCATCAGTTTAAACAAAATAATGTGAGGACTTTGGACTGTAGTTGGAGTGGAATAAGGACCCTAGTGTAATTAGTATTCTTTAAAAGGGAGTAACTAACAAGCTTAAATTAAAGGGAACAGAAGGCAGCAGCGCTCACACCCGCGATATGCTCCTCCTGTGCTATGTGGGAATTCATGGACACTTCCAGTGACCCTGGTGAGCATGTGTGCAGGAAGTGTGTCCAGCTGCAGCTACTGGCTAACTGCATTTCGGACCTGGAGCTGCGGTTGGATTCACCTTGGAGCATCTGTGATGCTGAGATTATCGGGGACAGCACATTCAGTGAGGCGGTCACACTGCAGGTTAAGACTGAACAGGCAGAAAGGGAATGGGTGACCACCAGGCAGAGTAGAGGGAGGCAAGTAGTATAGGAGTCCCCTGTGGCCGTCCCCCTCTCTAACATATATACCGTTTTGGATACTGCTGGGGGAGGCAACGTCTCAGGGGAAAGCAGCAGAAGTCCATGGCATCACGGGTGGCTCTGCTGCAAAAGAGGGGAGGAAGAAGAGTGGCCGGGCTATAGTGAAAGGGGATTCAATAGTAAGGGGAACAGACAGGCGTTTCTGTGGCCCACAAAATAGACTCCAGGATGGTCTGTTGCCTCCCTGGTGCCACGGTCAAGGATGTCCCAGAGAGCGGCAGGGAATTCTGAAGGGGGGTGGGGGGGGGGGTGGTGTGAACAGCCAGTGGTCATGGTGCATATTGGTACCAACAACATAGGTAAAAAATAAAATAATGAGCTCCGACAAGCTGAATATAGAGAGTTAGGATGTGAACTAAAAAGTAGGACATCAAAGGTAGTAATCTCAGGATTATTACCAGTGTCACGTGCTAGCGAGAGTAGAAATAACAGGATATATCAGATAAATACATGGCTGAAGAAATGGTGTTGGGAGGGGGGATTCAGATTCCTGGGACATTGGGACCGCTTATGGGGAAAGTGGGACCAGTACAAACAGGACAGGTTGCATCTGGGTAGGACCGAAGCCAATGTCCTCAGGGGTGCAGAGGTTGGGGGTGAGGGGGTGGTGGGAGTGGAGGGGTTGGAGGTGGGGGGGTGGTGGGAGTGGAGGGGTTGGGGGTGGGGTGGTGGTGGTGGTGGTGGAGGAAAGTGTTTGCTAGTGCGGTTGGGGAGGGTTTAAACTAGAATGGCAGGGGGATGGGAACCTGAGTAGGGAGACAGAGGAGGGGGAAACGAGGATAGAAACAAAAGACAGAAAAGTAAGAAGCAAAAGTGAATGACAGAAAAAAAGGCGTGAAAAACAAATGGGGTCAGAGTGCAAAATAAAGCGAAGATGGTTACAAAGTTAAAGAAAAGTTGAAAGGCATCATATCTTAATGTGTGGAACATTTGCAATAAGGTAGATGAATTAACGGTGCAAATAGATATAAATGGTTATGATATAGTTGCAATTATGAAGACATGGCTACAGGGTGATCAAGGATGCAAACTGAACATCCAGGGGTATTGAATATTTAGGAAGGGCAGACCAATAGGGAAAGGGGGTGGGGTGGCATTGTCAGTAATGGAGGAAATCAATGCAATAGTGACGAAGGATATTGGCTTGGAAAATCATGATGTGGAATCTTTTGGCTGGAGATAAGAAACACCAAGGGGCAGAAAATGTTGGTGGGGGTTGTCTATAGGCCTCCAAACAGTAATGGAGATGTAAGGGAAGGCATTAAGCAGGAAATTAGAGATGCATACAATAAGGATACAACTGTAATTGTGGGTGACCTTAATCTACATACAGATTGGACAAAACACACAGCAATAATGCTGTGGAGGAGGATTTCCTGGAGTGTGTACGTGATGGTTTTATGGACCAAGACATTGAGGAACCAACTAGAGAGCAGGCTATCATAGACTGGGTGCCATGCAATGAGAAAGAATTAATTCCCTTGGGAAAGAGCGACCATAAAATGATGGAATTGTTCATTAGGATGGATAGTGAAGAAGTTGAATTCAAAATGAAGGTCCTGAACCTAAATAAAAGGAGCTACGAAGGTGTGAGGCACGAGTTGGCAATGATGGACTGGGGAACCGTACTTAAAAGGTTGACCAGTGGATAGGCAATGGCTAATATTTAAGTATGCATGAATTACAACAATTATTCATTCCTGTCTGGCACAAAAATAAAATAGGAAAGGTGGCCCAACCATGGCTTACAAAAGAAATTAGGGATAGTATTAGATCCAAAGAGGAGACATATTAACCTGCCAGAAAAGAGAGCAAGCCTGAAGATTTGGAGCAGTTTTGGATTCAGCAAAAGTGGACAAAAAGATTTGTCAAGAAGGGGAAAATGGAGTATGAGATTAAACTTACAAGGGACATAAAAACTGACTGTAAAGGCTTCTATCAATATGTGAAGAGAAAAAGATTAGCAAAGATAAATGTAGGTTCCTTACAGTCAGAAATGGGGGAAATTATAATGGGGAATAAAGAAATGGCAGGAGAATTGAACACATATTTTAGTTCTGTCTTCACAAAAGAGGACACAAATAATTTACCAGAAATGTTAGGGAACCAAGGGTCTAGCAAGAGGGAGGAATTGAAGAAATCTAGTATTAGTTAAAGAAATTGTGGTCAAGAAATTAAGGGGGTTAAAGGCTGAAAAATCCCCAGGACTTGATGATCTACATCCCAGGCTACTAAAGGAAGTGGCCCTGGAAATATTGGATGCGTTGGTGATCATCATCGAAAATCTCTCGACTCGGGAGCAATTCCTACAGATTGGAGGGTGGCAATTGTAACCCAGCTATTTAAACAAGGAGGGAGAGAAAAAACAGAACTACAGACCAGTTAGCCTAACATCAGTAGTGGGGCAAATTCTAGAGTCTATTATAAAAGACATGGTAACTGAACACTTGGAAAGCATTAATAGGATTAGACAAAGTCAGCATGGGTTTATGGAAGGGAAATCATGCTTAACTAATCAACTGAAGTTTTTGGAGAAAAGATAAGGGAGAACCAGTGGATTGTATCAAATATTGATGTACAGTCTATTGCCAGAAAATGAGACAGAGGGGTCAAGGAAGGGAAGTGTCAGAGATGGACCATGAAGGTGATGGAGGGATGGAAATTGGAAGCAAAATTGTATCATTTTTTCCAGGTCCAGGTGAGGGCATGAAGCAGCACTGAAATGGTCATCGGTTTTCCGAAGAAAGAATTGCGGAAGGGGGCCTGAGCAGGACTGGAACAAGGAATGTTCCACATACCCCATAAAGTGCTGCTTCATGGTTTTGTCTTCACTGAGAGGGTGGTCAGCCTGTGGAATTCTCTACCACAGAAAGTTGGGGAGGCCGGGTCACAGAGTATATTCAAGAAAGAAATTGGTACATTTTTGGATATTTGGGGCATCAAGGGGTATGGACAGAAAGAGGGAATATGGTGTTGAGATAGAGGATCAGCCATGATCATATTGAATGGTGGAGCAGGCTCAAAGGGCCGAATGGCCTACACTTGATCCTTGTTTCAATGATATACCAGTTTGGGATAAATGCTGTATCTGTCATTCTCGACAGCAATATGAGAGTGTTGGATTGATTCTATACCCGTTAGTCCCTGTAACTGTCTGTAAATGAGATTCATCCTGTGTTTGTCAGTCTCTGGCACTGTAAGTCAATGTGGTATCGATTCTAGATCGTTCAGTCTGTGGTACTATCTGATTGTGCACTTCTCATTCACTGTCAGAGCCTGGTTCTGTGTCTGAAGGTGGGATTAATTTTGGACATTCCAACATCTGCTGCTCAATGTGAGTGTGGAATTCAGTCTGTATCTGTCAGTGTCGAGTGTTGAACAGGAATGTGGGAGTCATTCTCAATATCTGGGAGTCTTTGAAACATATTTTGCATCTGTTAGTCTGTGATGCTGTATGTGAGAGTGGGATTCATTTTGTCTGTCAGGCTCTGGTAATCTGCGCGAGTGTTAGATACATTTTGTAACACTCAATCCCTGATGCTGTGCACAACTTTGTCCATCCCTAATTGCCCTTGTTCAGAGGGTATTTAAGAGACAACCACGTTACTGTGGGTCAGGGGCCTGGAGTTACCAGTCGGATCATGTAAAAGAGGCAGGTTTTGCATGGTTTTTGACGACAATCGACAATCAGAATTTTGATTTCAAATTTCACAATCTGCCATGGTGGGATTCGAAACTGGGTCCCCTGGGTCTCTAGCATACTCGTCCAGTGACAATAACACTGTGGCACTACCTCCCCATCTAGCAGAGTGGCTCAGCGGAAGCGTGCTGGGCCCATAACCAACAGCTCGATGGATTGAAACCATCTTCTGCTATTTTCATTTTCATTAATGACTGTGGGATTCATTCTGTCTCTATCAGATTTTGATTCTGAACGTGTGCTTATGATTCCTCTGTGTCTCTGTGTTTGGCACTGTGTGAAAGTCTGATTCATTCTCAACTTCTGAATGTCAAACGGTCTCAGATGTATTCTGTATCTACTGGTCAGCAGTACTGTGTGTGATGTGGGATTCATTCTGCATTTGTCTGTCTCCGTTACTGTAGCGAGTGGGTGATTTATTCTGTACTGGTCAGTCGCTGGTGCTGGGAGTAATGGGATTCATTCTGTATCTGTCAGGCTCTGGTGCTGTGTGTGTATTGTGCAGTTTGTCAGTGCCTGGTAACATGTTGGATTTGTTCAGTAGTTCACCCTGTCCGATTTTCTGTGTGAATGTGAGGTTTATTTTATCGTTCTCAATCTTTGATGTGGGTTATGATTCTAGGGTTAACTCTGGATCTGTGCTCAATAGTTATTGGAGAGAACTGAAACGAGGTGCAGCCCTGTCCAAATTTGTTGATGCCATTATTCTCTCAATATTGAAAATCTCCAGCTCAGAACTAGAATCCTACACACAGCGCAGCTCCCAGTCAATGTTGCAGTATCCTTTCCAAGCTGCATTTCCCAGATTTTACCAGCTGTGAATCCTTTGATCAGTATTTGGGTATTTTAATGCAGGAACATCTGCCTGTTGACCCAATTCTATGGTGTTTTTGGGAATAGTAGCCATAGGAGTGGAATTAAAATCCAGTTGTTTCCCTCTCTCTAATATTATCTCAATGAAATCGGTACTTAATCCAGAAAGCATTAGTCCATCACACACTCTGATCAATTAAACCCTCTACCCTTTATTACTAATGCATTGGTTGTGATTTTGAGTCCCACCTAAGTTGAGTTTTCAGTCAAATTTCATGTGTTATTTGTCAAAAACCGAAACTCATCCAGGGAAAAGGAACAGACACTTTCTGTCAGAAAGAGGCAGCTAATTTGCACATAGGAAACCTCCAAAAGCGCCAATGTGACCATGTTTTGGGCTGTTGATTGAGACATAAATATCAGCGACTGCGCAGGCGGGGCGGGGGGAGGAGAATAACGCCACTGCTCGTGTCTTTGGCAGAGCACCATGGAATCACTTACAACAAAATGAGAGGCTGGAGGGAGCTTCGTTTTAATGCGTCCTCTGAAGGATAGCACCTCGAATAGTGGAGCCCTCCCTCAGTGCTGTACTAGAGTATCAGTCTTCTTTGTTACACACAAATTCCGGTGTGGGATTTGAAAAAAACACCTTTGTGAACAAGTCAGTCCCAGTGAAAGTGTTTAAGAAATCGACCAATCAACAGCTACCTGACTGGGGCAATTATGATGTCATCCCCTGGCAGGCCACATGACAGCTGGAGCCACAAGGCATCACAACCAGATTTGTGACTGGATTCAAACCCAAAATCTTGTCTCAATGATTTTTCAAATTAAGCTGTCAGCTGCTTGAAAATGCAGCAGTTAAACTTCCTGTCTGATCATGAGGAGAGCTAGGGAGCTAGAGCTAGTTACAAAACTAAATCCTTTAATAAAACAGTTCAAAAACCATCAAGATTGAAATCCTGTGAGGAAAAATCAAATTATTATTGCGAACTCTGCTGGGAGAACTTCATTGGACAGCAGAGAAATCAGGTGAAGAATCCAAGTAAATCAACACCAGCGAACAAGTTAAAATCAAAAGCAGAATAACTCCTGTCAAAAGCTGAGAGTTCTGTGCATCATCAGTTCATCAGGTCAAGATATTATCTGGATTAAGCTTTCTGTTTAGAACAGGTTTTAATGAACTAAGTGGAATAGACACGTCATTGCAGAACAAGTAAGTCATCTCTAGATTTTCTTGAGTTCCAATTTATTGAAACATTGAATTCCGATGAACTAGAATTACAGTGCAAATGAATTGATAATTCAAAAACAAACTGTTTTCGAATAAATAAAGTAGAACAATTATTTTACAAAAAGTACCAGAGTGACCAGCAAGCTCAAACACAGAGAGAGTGAATTGCAGAGTGAAGGGTTTAAAATGTGGATTTTGTGGAGAGTGGGGATTAGGTGCAGACAGGGAAGGAGCTGATGTGTAATTGAAACCGAGAGACAACAGCAAAAGTAGAAGAGAGAAAGAGAGGAACATTCTAAATAACAAGAACTTTAATTAAATGGTTCATTTCAGTGAAGTATTGAGACAGCTGAGAGCTGTTGCCTACACATCCTGTGCTCTGTGGGAACTGCAAAGAAGCATGATGATAATTATCAGATTCATAATACATATCGAGAACCAAGCAGAGAGGAGAGCTGGAAAAGGAAATTAGGTCAGCCAAGAGAGTGTATGAGAAAAGATTAGAAGGTAACCTAACCAAAAACTGAAGTCTTTTACCAATGTATAGACAGTTACTGAAAAGGTCAGCTGATTAGGAGATCCTGTGGAGGCAGAGGGCTGAGGTACTAAATGAGAACAGTTCATCTGTCATCACGAAACAAGCAGATGCTGCTAATCTCACAGTAAAGGAGGAGCTGGTGGAGAAATTGGAAGGATGAAAATAGATAAAGAGGAGGCCATCACAAGGTTGGCAGCGTTCACAGTAGAAACACCACACAACCTGGATGGGATACATCCTGGATTCCTGAGGGAAGGAAGGGGGAAAATAGAGGAAGCTCGAGCCACAATCTTTCAAACCTCCTTGGATATGGGAGTGAAGCTGGAGAACTGCAGGTTGTTAATGTTACATCCATGTTTATAATGGAGAGGGATAAAGCTAGGAACAACAGACCAGTTAGTCTAATGCTGGTGGTGGGGAAACATTGAGACACAATAATCCAGGACAAAATTCATTGTCACTTGGTAGAACATGGGTTGATCAATGACAACCAGCACAGATTGGTTAACAGAAAACCATGGCAAATACTTAATGAAGTTCTTTGATGAAGTTTCAAAGAACATTGCCCAGGGTAGTGAGGTTGATGGTGTTTGTCAGGATTTCCAAAGGGGTTTGCAAAAGACTTGTTAGTAAAATTCAAGCAGATGGGACTAAAGGGGCAGGTGCAACATGGATGCAAAATTGAATAAGGGACAGAAAGGAGAAAGTAGTGGTGAATGGCTGTTTTTCAGCGTGGAGAGATTTATACAGAACTGATTCTTTGTCACGTCAGCTGGCTGTTGTGTTTGCATTCCCAGAGCTCTTACATTTCAAATACTTCCAGCCTATATCCAAGTTTGCTGATGGCACTAGGTTAGGTGACATGGTAAGTAGTGTAGGCAGGAGCAGCAAGTTTCAAAGGATCATTGACAGATTCAGTGACTGAACAAAACTGTGGCCGATGGTGGTCAACATGGGGATGTGTGAGGTCACCCATCTTGGAGCAAAGAAAGATCAGAGAATTTCCTAAACAGTCAGAAACTTGGGACTGTGGAGGAGCCGAGAGTGAGTGAGAGTGAGAGCTGAGTGAGGCTGGAGGGTGGATAAAGAGCAGCGGCAGAGCAGCCCGAGAGCAGCAGTGAGAGAGAGAAGGAGAGAAGAGTGAGAGCGGTGGGGGGGATAAAGAGCTGTGAGGGAGGGGTTGGAGCAAACCGGCCATGGTTATAATAAATAGTCAAAGCATGATATCAGGGGAAAGAAGGGAGCTGGTTGGTTTGTGCAGATTTCTCTAAATGAGGCATTGATTAAACGAGGAGCTGGAAAATTAAACATTTCAATCAGGGCAACTATAAGAGTATTAGTGCAGAACAGGTCTTGAGGTGTTTAATATAATTAATAGTTTAATCAAGGTACAAACTGGATTCTAGAAGAGGGAATAGAGGTTTGTTTTCGATCATGGATGGGCAGCTGTGACCTGTTGTTTGCAGTTCCTGCCCCATGTAGGAGCCACAGGGCACTTCATGTGTCTTGGGGGCCACATGTGCAGGAAGTGTCTCCAGCTGCTTGAGCTCGAGCTCAGGATTTCCGAGCTTGAGGGGCAGCTGGAGTCACTGTGGAGTATCAGGGAGGATGAGAGATTGCTGGATCGTACATTCCAGGAGCTGAACACCTCAAAGGGAGAGAGAGAGAGCTCAGGATAGTAGAAGTAGGAAGAGGCAGGAAATGCAGGAGTCTTCAGGTATGTGCCACTGTCAAACCGGTATTCAGCATTGGAGACTGCTGGGAATGGTGACACCCTGAAGGAGTGCAGTCCAGACCATGGCATCAATGGGCAAGAAACTGCATAGGAGGGAACAGCAAAGAGTAGAAATGCAGTCATTACTGGAGATTTCATAGTCAGGGGGGACAGACAGGCATTTCTGTCACTGTCATTGACAGTCCCACATGGTGTGTTGTCTCCTTGGTGCCAGGGTAAAGGACATCACGGGGAGGGAACAGAATATTCTGCAGGGGGAAGGGAATGAGCCAGAGGTTGTGGTACACGTCAGTATCAATGACACAGGGAGGACAGGTATTGAGGTCCCTCAGTCAGAATTCCAGCAGCTAGGGAGGTAGTTAAAAAGTGGGACCTCGAAGGGAGTAATCTCGGGATTACTGCCAGTGCCACGTGCTAGTGAGAGTAGAAATGTGAAGATGGAGAGAATCAATATGTGGTTTGAGGCTGGTGCAGGAGGGAGGGTTTCAGATTCTTGGGACATTGGAACCAGTTCTGGGGCAGGAAACACCTAATCAAAAGGAACAGGTTGCACCTTAATAGGACTGGGACCAATTTCCTCATGGGGAGGGTCACTTGTGTGATTCGGGAGGGTTTGAACTAAATAGGCACGGGGTGGGTATCAGTATATAGAAGCAGAACTGAGGAATAACTGTGGAAGAAGTGGGAACATACAAGATAGGAGTAGATGAAGAAGGAATCTAAGAGAGATACAAGGACATGTGTGTTACGGTATAAAGTGTGGTGAATAATGTTGATGAGCTAGAAGCCCAAATAGCCGTGAGGGAATATGATGTCGATGCAATGACGAAAACGTGGTTTAAAAATGGTGAGGACTGGGTGCTTAATTTTCACTGATGCAAAGTGTTCAGAAAAGATAGAGAAGGGAAAAGGGAGGTGGGATGGCAGTACTAATTAAGGAAGTCACTGTAATGTTGGTAAGAGACAATATCCTCAAAAGGACAAGGGCAGAATTCATTTATTGGAGCTGAGGAATAATAACAGGATGATCGCACTCACGGGGATATTCAATTGGCCTCCAAAAAGGAGAGAGAGGGGGAGATGGAGGAGCATATCTGCAGGGAAATCACAGATGTATAAGAACATAGGAAGATATAAATTAGGAGGAGTAGGGCCACTCCTCCCCTCGAGCCTGCTCCACCATTCAATAAGGTCATGGCTGATCTGATTGTAACCTCAACTCCACATCCGTGCCTATCCCTGATAAGCTTTGACCCCCTTGATTATCAAGAATCTATCTCTGCCTGAAAAATATTCAAAGTCTCTGCTTCGAGCATCTTTTGAGGAAGAGAGTTTCAAAGACACAAAAGCTTCCGATTGGAAAAAAAAAAAATCCTCATCTCTGTCTTAAATGGGCGACCCCATATTTTTAAAAGTGATAAGAACTATAGAGTGGTGATGTCTGGAGATTGATGAAATGTGTTTAGGAGAACCTCCTAGACCAGAATGTTCTCAGTCCAGTTAGGAAGGAGGCATTGCTGGATCTGGTGCTGGGGAATGAGGTGGGCCAAGGTTGGCCACGTGAACCAAGTGTCTGTGGGTGGACCCTTGGGTAAGAGTGATTGGAAGGGAGCGAACTTCAATGGGGGTAGAGGGGATTTAGCCAGGGTAAAATGGAACCAGAGACTGAAAGGAAAAACTGTAACAGAACAATGGGTGATCTTTCAGGAGGAGATTTTTCAGGTACAGAGTAGGTACATTCCAATAAGGGGGAAATGGAGAGGAACCAAGACCAGGGCTCCTTGGATGATGAGGAAGATGGAAAATATCATGAAACAATGAAGAGGCCGTATGACGCACGTCAGATGAATTCTTCAAGTGTGACCCAGGTAACTGTTATTGTACGAGTGGGTGGAATTAACTTTATATCTATCCATCTCTACTACTGTATGCGAATGTGGAATTAACTAATCTCCAGTATCTGTCATCTGTACATGAGTGCATGATTAACTCTCTATCCGTCAATCTCTGTTACTGTGTTTCAGGGCGGAAATACAGTAACTTTCAACCTGTCATTGACCATTAGTCTGTCTGAGTGTGGAATTAATTCTGTATGTGTCAGCCTCTATTAGTGCATGCGAGTGTGGAATTAACTCTCCCTCCATCTCTGTTACTGTATGTGAGTGCACAATTAACTCCCCATCAGTCTCCGTTACTTTATGTGTGTGTGGAATTATTTCTGTATCTGTTGGTCTCTGTTACTGTGTGAGAGTGTGGAATTAACTCGAGATCTTTTTGTCTCTGTTACTATGTGTCAGTGTGGCATGAACATTCTGTCAATCTCTGTAACTGTGTGTGAGTGCAGAATTAATACTCTGTCAATCACAGTTATTCTGAGTGTGTGGAATTCACTCTCTGTCAATCTATCATAACGTGTGTGTAATTAACTCTCTGTCTGTCAGTCTCTGTTACTCTATGGAAGTGGGTCACTTTCAGGTTAACAAACTGCAACTAGCAGAGTGTCACAGGGATCAGTGCTGGGTTCTCAGCTATTTACAATCTATATTAATGACTGAGATGAAAGGACAGACTAGACAAAGTTGCTGACAATACATGGATAGGTGGGAAAGGAAGTTGTGAGGAGGACACAGAATCTACAAAACAATATAGATATGTTAAGTCAGTGGGAAAAATGTGGCATGTGGACTATACTGTCGGAAAATGTGAGGATTTCCACTTTGGTGGGAAAAATAGAAAAGCAGATTATTATATAAATGTGAAGAGATTGCAAAATACTGTGGTTCAGACAGATCCTGGACATGAATCACAAAAAGTTAACATGTAGCTCGAGCAAGTAATTAGGAATGCAAATGGATTGTTGGTCTTTATTGCAAAGACAATGGAGAATGAAAGCAGAGATGCCTTGCTGCAACTGTACAGGGCATTGGTGAGACTACAGCTCAAACACTGTGTACAGTTTTCGTCATCTTGTTGGAGGAGGGACATAAGCCCAACATCACCCTCATTCTGATGGCCACCTTTGTGTGTGGCTGCATCAAACTGTGCATAGACCCCCGGTTCACAACCACCAAGTGTCACTACGTGCTGAGGTTCTACCTGTCCCCGGTGTTGCGAAGGATGGGTCTGGCCACGCTGCCGCAGAACACTCCAAGTAGTTGGACCGTGCGGTACCACCTGCCCCTTGTGGAAGAATTTATGCAGAGAAATACTTTTGACCACAAGTCCTTCAGACAGTGGTCGGCACGTAATGTCCTAGAGGCCCTGTGGGAAAAGGAGATGCTGGATCCTGTGAGATGGTTCCCCGAGCAGACTGTCAAAGTCATTTGGCAGAATGCTTCATCACCAGAAGTTTCCAACAAGCACCAAGACGCAGTTTGACTGGTGGTGAGAAAGGCTCTCCCTATCAGATCCTTCCTACACACCAGGAGTCTCACCCCCTCCGCACGCTGCCCTTGAGGTGGCTGTAGTGGGGAAGAGACTATTGTTCACCTCCTTGTGAAATGTGCCTTTGTGGAAAGTGTGGGGAGAGATGCAGCGATTTTTGTCGAGGTTCATCCCGAGCAGTTCTGTGACACAGGACTCTGTGCTCTATGGGCTGTTCCCAGGGACACACACCGAGACAAACATCAACTGCAGCTGGAGGATCATCAACTCGGTGAAATATGCCCTTTGGTCTGCCCGAAACTTGTTGGTCTTCCAGGGCAAAGAGTTGTACCCGACCGAGTGTTGCAGACTGGCACATTCCAAGGTCCAGGACTACGTGCTGAGGGACGCACTAAAGCTTGAAGCAGCCGCCACAAAGGCGCAATGGGGAAAGGTCACTGTCTAAGACCTTTCTGCCATAGTGCACCGAAGGGCTGGGAATTGTATGGACCCCTCGGCTGTATGACTCACAAGGAATGTATATAGTGAAAGCTACATGTGTCTCAATTATATTGAAGCACTTCAGAGTGCAACATGTTGTATATCGATAACTGCAATACCATTGCACTGTCTGACTGTCTGTGATGACCATATTGAAAATACTGTAATGTTCATTGCTGGTATTAATTGCTCCTCGTGATCCATGTGGAAAAGTTGAATATGATTGCACTTTTTGTGATGGCCATTTGGAAATGTTTTGTAATGTTCTTTCAGATATTTTATGAATAAAGTATATTTTTCCAAAACAAAAGTAGATCAGAGAAGGTTCACTCGGCTTATTCCTGGGATGAGGGGTTGTCCCTTGAGGAAACATTAAGCAGTTTGGGCCAATAGTCATTTAAGTTTAGAAGAATAAGAAGTGATCTTATATAATCCTAAAATGTTCTGAGGGGGAAAGATGCTGAGAGGATGTTTCCCCTCATGGGGGAATCTAGAACAAGGGGGGGCACAGTTTCAAAATGATGGGTCTCCTTCTAAAGACAAAGATGAGGAGGAATTTCTTCTCTCAAAGGATCTTTATTCTTTGAAATTCTCTACCTCAGACAGCAGTGGATGCAGGGTCATTGAATATATTCAAAGCTGAATTAGACAGATTTTTGAATGACAAAAGCCTTGTTGTTAGTTAAACAGGTGGTGGGCATTGATTATCCCACCTAAACAGAATAAAAAGATACAGCTGAAACACTTTGTGGGGAAGCTACTTGGAAGTCTGTAGCACTGAGGAGCTGTCTTGAAAATAAACCAGCTTGAACAAAAAGACCAGCCTGGATTAATTCTTCCACCACAACCTCTTGTTGTGAATAACAAAGGCCACAATCAGATCATCCATGATCTTATTGAATGGCATCGAAGGCTAGGGTGGACAAATGGCTAACTCTTGCTTCTATTTCTTACGTTCTTATGAAGTGTGATGGAGGCAGGTTCAAACAATGTCTTCAAAAGAGATTTGGATTAACTGAAAAGGAAAAATGTGCAGAGCTACAGGAAAAAGGTGGTGAAGCGGCACAAGATGAATATAACCAGCACAGACACGACAGGCTGAATGGCGACCTCCTGGATTGTGACCATTCTATAATTCTGTGAATGAACTACCTGTCAATCTCTCTTACAGTATATGAGTCTGAGTGGACTTAAATCAGTCTGTCACTCTCTGTCACCGAATCAGTGTGTGGAATTTACTTTCTGTCAGTCTCTTACAGTACAGGAAACAGCTAATGATTTTTGCTTGTGTCCTTTTATCAGAAATAGATAGGCTCTACTGGTCTCAAAAGTACTCAAGGTTAAAACACATCAAGTACTCCTCCATCTACACTCCAGTTGAAAGTCAGCCAACAAGAACATACCTTCACAGAAAGCGAGAGACCAACTTCCATGACCAACATCCACCCTGATGCAAAAGGACGCCTCATTTGTCAGTTTGTGTTTCTGGCCTTGGTTTTGTGAGAAACACCTGCAATAATTCACCGTCAAAATCATGTGGCTGCTGGGAGTCTTAAATAAAGACAGAAAATTCTGCAAATATGCAGCAGGTAGGCAGCATCTGTGGAGAGAGAAACAGAGTTAACATTTCAGGTCACTGACAATCAGCCTGTAATAAAACACTTACTGACATCTGCTAATGGTGGCTGCAACTCCCACAATTCTGTGCCCGAGAAACCGCTGTATCCAATGCACTGATTTTCCCAGGCACAGAGTGGGCATGTTCCCCAGGGCCGGTCCCAAGGCATTCTGATCCCAAACTTTTGCCACTGCCACTTGTCTACCCATTCCACCAACCTGCCTATATCCTGTCTATATCTTTCGCTCTGAAGAAGGGTCATATAGAATTGAAAAGTTAACTCTGTTTCTTACTCCACAGATTATGATATCAGAACAGAGTTTTTCCAGCATTTTCTGTTTTTACGCTTATATCCAGTTGAAGTTTAATACTATCTTAGAACCATAGAACACTACAGCACAGAAAACAGGCCATTTGGCCCTTGTAGTCTGTGCCAAAATATTATTCTGCCAAAATATTATTCCGCTAGTCTCATTGACCTGCACCTAGTCCATAACCCTCCAGACCTCTCCCATCCATGTATCTATCCAATTTATTCTTAAAACTTAAGAGTGAGCCTGCATTTACCACGTCAGATGGTAGTTCGTTCCACACTCTCACCAGTCTCTGAGTGAAGAAGTTCCCCCTAAACCTTCCCCTTTCACCCTAAAGCCATGTCCTCTCGTGTTTATCTCTCCTAATCTAAGTGGAAAGAGCCTACTCGCATTTACTCTGTCTACACCCCTCATAATTTTGTAAACTTCTATCAAATCTCCCCTCATTCTTCTTTGCTCCAAGGAATAAAGTCCTAACCTGTTTAATCTTTCCCTGTAACTCAACTCCTTAAGACCCGGCAACATCCTAGTAAATCTTCTCTGCACTATCTCAATCTTACTGATATCCTTCCTGTAGTTAGGTGACAAGAACTGCACACAATACTCCAAAGTTGGCCTCACCAATGTCTTATACAACCTCTCCATAACATCCCAACTCCTATAGTCAATACTTTGATTTATGAAGACCAGTATGCCAAAAGCTTTCTTTACAACCTTGTCTACCTGTGACACCACTTTCTGGGAATTATGTATCTGAACTCCCAGATCCCTTTGTTCATCCGCACTCCTCAGTGTCCTACCATTTACTGTGTATGTCCTACCTTGGTTTGACCTTCCAAAATGTAACACCTCACACTTTTCCGCATTAAATTCCATCTGCCATTTTCTGGCCCATTTTTCCAGTTGGTCCAGATCACTCTGCAAGCTTTGAAAGCCTTCCTCACTGTTCACAATACCTCTAACTTTCATGAAGTCAATTTTGAAATGATGCTCTTTACACCAAGGTCTCGCCATTCACTTATATCAGGAAGAGCAGGGTCCTCACACCGACCCCTGCGAATTCCGCTTTAAACCTTCCTCCAGTCTGAAAAACAACCATTCACCGCTACCCTCTGTTTCCTGTCACTCAGCCAATCCCATATCCATGTTGCTCTGTCCCTTTTATTCCATGAGCTGTAACTTTGTTGACAAGTCTGTTGTGTGAGACTTTATCAAATGCCTTTTGGAAATCCATGTAAACCACATGAACAGCATCACCCTCCCCAACCCTCTCTGTTACCGCATTAAAGACTCGGTACAAACGGGAGAATCCGGGAAGCGGCGGTGAGGATGGGGGAGGCGCTGCACCATCGGCTTCACGGCGCCGACCCGCTCCCCGTCCCCGCGGCGGCGGCGCTGAGAGTCGGTGTTAATGAGACGAAGATGACCCACATTCAGCTTCCTGGTGCCGCACTGCGCATGCTCCGCGCGGCAGGCGTTTTCCGCTGGCTGGGCCTTCCCGCAGCTGCGCAGTGAGACCCTTCTGATGGAGATAGGGCGTATTCCCAGACGCGTGGAATCCTGGGTTATATTGTTCACCATTTCAAGAATAATATTAGCGAAGTCGGTGATATTTGGACTCATAGCATCTGTGCGACCTCTTTCGGAGCGAATCAGTCCAACTCCTCTGCTTACACTGAAAATATCTTAATTTCTGTATTTGTCCAATTCCCTTTTAACATTTACTTTTGAATCTGATTGAACCAGTCTTTCAGGCAACACATTCCGGATCACAGCAATTTGCTGCTGAGAGAAAAAAAATACGTTCACACACAGCATCTTTACTTTTTTTAATATCATGATTCTCCCACTTTCCAGCACTTGGTCCATAGTCTTGCAGGTTATGGCACTTGAGGAGCATATGCAGGCACCTTTTCAATCAGTTGAGAGTTTCTGCTCCTGATACAAGTTCAGACAGTGAGTTCCAGACCCTGGCTAACCTCTGAGTGAAAAAGACATCCTCAGCTCCTCTCCAATCTTTCTACGAATCACTTTAAATCTGTACACCCTGGTCACTGACCTGTTTGTGAAGGTAAATAGGCCCTGCCCATTTGCTAGATTCAGGCACCTCACAATAATGTACATCTCAATCAAATCACCTTTCAGCCTCCACTGTTCCAAGGAGAACCAATGCAGCCTACCTGACATATCCTCATTGTTGCAGTTTTCCAGTGCTGGCAACATCCCAATAAATCTCCTCTGTATTCTCTCCAGAGCATTTACATCATTTCTGTAATAAGATGACCAGAAGTCACACGGTACTCAAGTTGTGGCCTAATGATTTACACAGTTCCAGCATTACCCGCCCTCCCCCCGCTCTTATATTCTAAAGTCAGCTAATAAAGGAAATGATTCCACATGCCCTCTGAACCACCTTATCGACCTCTACTGGTACCTTCAAGGATCTGTGGACATTCACTTTACCTCCATCACTTCCTCGACAACTCTGAGTATTCTCCTATTAACAGTGTAGTTTATTTTTATTTGCCTTCTTTGTCTTCCCTAAGTGCATCACCTCACACATCCCCAGGTAGAATTCCAGTTGCCACTTTTCTGCGCACCTGACCAGACCATTGATATGGGGGACTGAGCAACACAGAATGATTCATACTTTCCACACAATACCACTCACTGAAAAGGAATTAATTCCAAACTCCCACAAAGCATGAGAAACTGAGTGCTGAATAATGCTGCCAAAGCTCACATGGAATACTAGAGACATTCAGATACAGAATTAATCCCATTTTCCCTAACAGTAATGAGAATTTATAAATACAGAATGATTCCCACAGTGACGTTTTGTACCACTGACTGATACAGAATTAATCCCACCCTCACATACAGTACCAGACATTGACCCATAAAGAAGGAATCCCACTCTCACAAACTGTCCAAAAACAACCAAAAAAATGACTCAGTAGGCTAGACAGCATCTGTGGAGAGAAATACAGAGTTAACATTATGAGTCAGTCTGACTCTTCTTCAGCTCTGAAGAACAGTCATACGGACTCGAAACGTTAATCCTGTCTTTCTCTCCGCAAATGCAGTCAGACCAGCATTTTTTGTTTTTGTTTCAGATTTCTCGCATCCGCAGTATTTTGCCTTTATCTCACAAACTGTTCCACAGACTGAGATACAGAATGAATCCTACACTCAGAGACACTACCTGTGACTGACAGATACAGAACAAATCTCGCTCACATACAGTAACAGAGTCTGATGGATATGATATGTATCCCACAATCACATTCACGACCAGAGGCTAATTAATACAATTTAGATTTGACAACTGTCCAGTTGTGGCATATCACGATTTTCACATAGGAAATGGGAAATTCTAAACATAACACGAGGCATCATAACACGAATGGGGGACATTATGATACCAGGAAGAAAATATTTACCCACAGAAAACGTCTTCAAAGATCAACAGGTAATATCTTCGGACAACAGGGGATGCCTTCTGATCAGGTCACATTTTACAGAATGGAGAAGAAAAAAAGTACAAGAGGGATCGTATTTATACAGCCTGGAACAGATTTGCATGACAGGAAAGTATTTTACACAACAGAGAATATCTCTCAACAGTTCCACAGCAGAGAGCACAGTTCCACATCAGACAGGACAGAACTGCAGCAGAGAGCACAGTTCGACAGCAGACAGGACAGAACTGCAGCAGAGAGCACAGTTCTACAGCAGACAGGACAGAACTGCAGCAGAGAGCACAGTCCTACAGCAGACAGGACAGAACTGCAGCAGAGAGTACAGTTCTACAGCAGAGAGCAGAGTTCTTTTCTTCTATTTGTCCATGGGTTGTGGACATCGCTGGCTCGGCCAGTATTTATTGCCCACCCTTAATTGCCCTTGTTCCGAAGGCATTTAAGAGTCAAACACATTGCTGTGGGTCTGGAGTCAAATGTAGGCCAGATAAGTTAAGGGCGGCAGATTTCCTTCCCTGGAGGACATTAATGAACCAGATGGATACTTACGACAATCGAAAATGGTTTCACGGTCATCATTAGAATTTTAATTCCAGATGTTTTATTGAATTCAGCTTCTACCATCTGCCGTGGTGGGATTCAAACTCTGCAGTGAACACAGTTCCAAGCAGACAGCAAAGTTGTACAGCAGGGAAGATATTTTTTAAAAAATGGGAAAGCACTTTAAACACCGGAACACCTTTCAACAAGAGTACACATGCACAGGGAGCTAATTTAGGCAACAGCAAATTCGTTTCGAATGTGGGGTATATTTATGCAAGAGAGAACGCCTTTACATAAATGGTGATTCACTCCATGCTCCTTTGCCTTCCTATCGTCGTGTGTGCGGACAGTCTCTTACTGCTCTTATGTGTCATGCTTTGTCTGTTACATTCTTGGGAGTGTTACAAAGTGGAATCGAGTCGCCAGGGGGAACCGCCGAATACATGTGCTCTGGTTGAACAACAAAACGAGAATGAACGTTGCTCAAACACAACAAGACGTAGCAGGGAAAAATAACAAGGAGCAGAGTTGCGCAGCGGAAGCGTGCTGGGCCCATAACCCAGAGGTCAATGGATCGAAACCATTCTCTGCTATTTACGTTTTCATTAAAAGCAGAAAGAAACATTTGGCCTCTCCCCACAAATATATTTGATATTTCTTTACCGTACACAGGAATTTTAATGGGCTCCTCGCTTCCAGTAACCACTTAAGTCTGTAACAAATCCCTGTCATGTTTTTTATTCACACAAGAACACAAGCTGTAAATGCGGCAAACACACACAAGCCTAGATTTTCTCTCATCGCCAAAGAGCTGACACAGGCATGATGGTCCGAGTGGCCTTCTCTTGTTCTCTAACACGCTATGATTGCCTGAAGAGCAAAAGCTATTCTCTTAAATGGAAAAATGTATATAATGAAGTTTATACGTATAAGCTGCAGTATGTCCGATCTACCGGACACCCTGCAGTAATTCACCATGCTAATTTGGACAACAGTGTCCTCCCTTCGACATGTCCCATCGAGAGTATCAGCATTGCGGAGACAGCATCACGTCAAAGACGCAGTTAATCAATATTTGGGCAGGTTCCTTCTTAATCGCTGACTCAAACCATGGAATTCTGTCCCCCAAATCATCATGAACCAAGAACGTGAAGTTTCATTCCCTAGGGCTTGCATTCTACATATTATGCTAAATAATTCTTTGAGTGTCTGATTGTTTCCTGTCTTCTTTTATCTGTTAATCACCGATCGAATGTTAACGAGTTCAGTTTATCGCTCATTCCCTCCTTATCGGACTTGCTTAAGGTGAAAACTGTAACATGTGTGTGACCATTCACCTCGAACTGAATGTCTGCCTCTAACATATTGTGAGATTTTTAGATGCCCATTTACTGTCAGATTATTTATTAATTCTCCTTTGCTACTCCTTAGTGAATTTAGTAAAACCTTTTGTCTTGTGGTTCAGTCTGCAGGGTAGAGGGCAGGAGAGATTCAATGGCAAAAGAATTGGTGCTGCAAGGCTACAGGGAATGGTAAAGGAACAAGTAACAAAAATCAGAGATGAGTCTAAAGGAGTGTGAATGGAGGAATGATGAACAGCTGCCATCCGAAAGCAAAAACAAGAGAAAAATTAGATTAAAATCAAACGCGCAAAGAAAAAGGAACCAGAATTGGGAAGAGCTTACAGGCATAAGAACATTAGAGATAGGAGCAAGAGGAGGCCTTTTAGCCCCTCGAGTCTACTCTGCCATTAAATAAGACCATGGCTGATCTGATTATGGCCTAAACTCCACTTACCAGCCTGTCTCCCTCATTCCTTGATTTCCTTGTAAAATCTGTCTATTTCAGTCTGGAATATATTCAATGATCCAGCCTCCGCTGCTCTCAGGGAAAGGGAATTCCAAAGACTAACAATCATCTGAGTGAAGAAATTCCTCCTCATCTGCATCTTGAATGGGAGATGCCTTATTTTTAAAACTCTGTCCTTCTAGCTCACACTGCAAGTGTAATTCTCAGCTCAATCAGGATTGCTTAGTAAGGATCATTCTCTGCCATTTCTGCTGACTCCAGCATGATGCCACAACCAAACACATCTTCCCCTCACCCCCACTGTCAGAATTCTGTGGGGACCTTTCTCTCTGGGACAACCTGGTCCATTCCTCCTTCACCCCCAACACCTCAGCCTCCTCCCACGGCACCTTCCCATGCAAGCGCAGAAGGTGCAACACCTGTCCCTTTACCTCCTCCCTCCTCACCAACCAAGGGCCCAAACACTCCTTTCAGATGAAGCAGGGCTTCACTTGCACTTCCTTCAATTTGGTCTACTGCGTTCGCTGCTCCCAATACAGTTTCCTCTACATTGGAGAAACCAAACGTAGGCTGGGTAACTGCTTTGCGGAACACCTTCAGTCTGTCCACAAGCATGACCCAGACCTTCCTGTGGCTTGCCATTTTAACATCCCATCCTGCTATCATGCTCACATATCCATCCTTGGCCTGCTGCAATGTTCCAGTGAAACCCAACACAAACTGGAGGAACAGCACCTCATCTTCCAATTAGACACTTTACAGCCTTCCAGACTTAACATTGAGTTCAGCAACTTCAGACCATGAACTCTCTCCTGCAAGGGATTTGTCCTATCAGTCACCTTCTGGGATTGTAAGTGAATTTGCGACTCGTTCTGAAAATCTTAAAAGTGATGTGTGTGAACACACAAATTGGGAGCATGAAGAGACCACTCAGTCCCTCAAAACTGCTGGATATTCAAGAAGATAATGGCTGACCTGATTTTAGCCTCAACTCCAAATTCCAGTCTATCCCTGATAACCTTTCACCCCTTTGCTTATCAAGCATCTATCTACCTCTGCCTTAAAAATATTTAACTACCCCATGTTAGTTTGAATGTGTGTTTGACTCTTTATCAGCCAATGCTATTGCATGTGAATGTGGAAATCATTCTGAATCTGAAATCTCTGATATTGCATGAGAGTGCAGCAATCAGTCTGCATCTGTTATTCTCTGGAGCTGTGTATGAGTTTGGCAGGCATTTGGATCTGTCACTAGGATTTATATATAAAGCTCTCATACTGGGAGTGAATTGATATTCACTCTAGTTCAGTCAACTGCATTCTATGTCTGGGATGCTATGTCAGTGTGGGAATCAAATGTGTCTTTCAGTTCCTCGTGCTTTTTGTGAGTATGGGATTAATTCTCTATCTGTCAGTGGGATTAATTCTGTATCTATAATTCTCTAGTACTGTATGAAATTGTGGGATTCATTTATTGCTTTTCAGTCAGTGTGTGTGTGTCTGTGTGTGTGGTATTCTATTTGCATCTGTCAGCAGCTGTTAGCATATGTGAGTCTTGGACTCTGTCTAACTCTATCAGTGGTACAATTGGCGTGTCATCGGCAGTGCTGGCGTGGTATTGCTGCTGATCCAGAGTAATATTCCAGGGTTTCGAATCCCACCACGAGAAATGGTGAAACCTGTTCTGGTACCTAAACTCCATTGTGTTGTGTGGCACTGCCACTGTGCTAAATGGGATAGATTTCAAACAGATCAATAACAATGTGCTTGATTTTAAAATGGCATCAATCCACTCAGTTTCATTAAAGGAATAAAACCGAATAGGCCACTTAGCATCAACTGGAATCCCTGTCAATCCTTACTAACGTTTTGGCACTAGTCAAGCAACAGCCTCACATAGTCATACTCATGGGAACATTCCTGACAATCTCCCAGATACCACCACCACTGAAAGGACAGACCACCAGCCGACATAACAGCTGCCCTGGGAGTCCTCAAAATCGATTCCAGTCTCATGGCATCAGGTCAACCTTGTTCAAGGGAACCCCCTACAGACTAATACGTGCTGACGTCCACTATCCACTCTTCAGCTCATGAAGCAATACTCCTCCACCTTGAACACCACTTGGAGGACGCACTGAGGATGGCAAGGGCACAGAATGCAAGCTGGGTGTGTCCATCACCAAAAATATCCTTGTAGCACCACCGCAGACCGTGTCTGCAGCAGATGGTGAGGAGAAAATCATTTTTGAACTCATCCTCAACAACCTGCCTGTGGCAGATGTATCTATCCATGGCAGGAGCGGTAGGAGTGAACACCGAACAGTGCCTATGGTGATGAAGACACATCTTTACATCGAGGATACACTCCATTGTGTTGTGTGGAACTACCACCGTGCTAAATGGCATATATTTCAAACAGATCGAACACCTCTAGTCTTGTCATCCATGAGGTGCTGTGGGTCATCAGCTGCAGAATTGTACTTAGCCACAATCTGTAACCTCATGGCCTGGCATATTCTCCACTCTACTATTACCATCAAGTCAGGGGATCAACCCTGGTTTAATGAAGAGAGCAGGAGGGCATTCCAGGAAGAGCATCAGGCATAACTAAAACTGAGGTGTCAACCTGCTGAAGACACAAAACAAGACTAATTTCGTGCCAAACAACATAAGCAGCAAATGATAGTCCGAGTTGAGCAATTCCATAACCAACGGGTCAGATCTAACTGTGCAGTCCTGCCACATCCAGTCATGAATGGAGGTTTCACAAATAGCCCCATCGTCAAAGTTTGAGGAGCCCAGCACATCAGTGCAAAAGATAAGGCTGAAGCATTCGCAACAACCTTCATGCAGATGTGCTGAGCGGCTGATCCATGTCGGCCTCGTTCGGAGGCCCCCAGCATCACAGATGCCAATCTTCAGTCCATTCGATTCACTCCACGTGATACGGAGAAACGGCTGAAGGCACGGAGTACTGCAAAGGTTATGGGCCCTGACAATGTTCCAGCAATAGCACTGTAGGCATTTGATCCAGAACTTGCTGCGCCCCTGGTCAAGCTGTTCCAGTATGGCTACTACACTAGTATCTATCCAGCGATGTTGATATTTGCCCAGGCATGTCCTCTATAAAAAAAGCAAGACAGATCCAACCTGGCCAATTACTGCCCCATCAGTCTACTCTCAATCATTAGTAAGGTGATAGAAGGGGCCTTCAACAGTGCGAACAAGTGGCAATAACCTACACACTGGTGCTCAAATTGGATTCCACCGGGGCCACTCAGCTCCTGACCTCATTGCAGCCTTGGTTCAAACATGAACAGAAGAGCTGAGCTCCAAAGGGGAGGCGAGAGGGACTGCCCTTGACTTCAAGGCAGCATTTGACAGAGTGTGGCATCAAGGAACCTTAGCAACACTGGAGTCAATGGGAATCAGGGGGAAAGCTCTCCGCTGGCTGGAGTCATTTCTAGCGCAAAGGAAGGTGGTTGTGATCATTGCAGATCAATCATCTGAGTCCCAGGATGTCACTGCAGTAGTTATCCAGAGGATGTAGCCAAGGCCCAATCAACTTCATTTGCTTTAGCAATGACTTTTTTCCATCCACTGTGGGACATGGGCATGTTTGCTGATGATTGCACAATGGTCAGCACCATTCTCAACTCCTCAGGTACTGATGCAGTCCATGTCCAAATACAGCAAGACCTGGACATTAATCAAACTTGGCCTGACAAGTGGAAATTATCATTCACACCACAGAAGAGCCAGGCAACGACCATCTCCAACAAGAAAGAAACTAATCATCGCTCTTTGACATTCAATGGCATTGCCATTGCTGAATTCCCATCAACATCCTGGTGGTTACCATTGACCAGAAGCTGAACTGGACTAGGCATATTGATACAGTGGCTACAAGCACAGGTTAGGGGCTAGGAAAAATGCGGCAAGTAACAAACTTCCTGGCTCTCCAAAGCCTACCCACCATCTGTAAGGCACATGTCAAGACTGTGATGGAATACTGTCCATTTGCCTGGATGAGTGCAGCTCCAAACACACTCAAGCAGCTAGACATAACCCAAAACAAAGCAGCCTACTTAATTGGCAACCCATTCAAAAACATTCACTCCCTCCACCACCGATGCACAGTCGCAGCAGTGTGTACTATCTGCAAGATGCACTTCAGAAACTCACCATTCCTCCTGAAACAGCACCGTCCAAACCCATGACCACCAGTTTTTAGAAGGACAAGGGCAGCAGTCACATAGGAACACCACCACCTGGAAATTTCCCTTGAAGCCACTCACCATCCTGACTTGGAAATATACCACCATTCCTTCACAGTTGCTGGGTCAAAATCCTGAAATTCGTTCCCTTAACAGCGCTGTGGGTGTACCTACACCACATGGACTGCACCGGTTCAAGAAAGCAGCTCACCACCACCTACTCAAGGGAAACTAGGAATGGCCAATAAATGCTGGCCTAGCTAGCGATGCCCACATCCCATGAATTAATAAAGGGAGAAAAAAAAAACAGCTGCCCCTTTCAGCATCTGGCACTGAACGTGTGTTGAGAATTATTGTCTATCTGTCAGTCTCTGTCATTCAGTATATGTGACTGAGTATGGGATTCATTATATAACATTCAGTCTCTGGGATTGTTTACGTTTTGATTCATTCGGTGCAAATTTTCAGCTCAGTTACAGGCCACTGATGTGGTAGCTATTAAGCAAGCAATGTTTGTAAGTTATGGCCCATGTTAAATGTCTGTCACTGTGAACACATTTGTGAAAGATAATGTATCTTTCAACCTGCTACTCGCTTGGGATGCGGGCGTAACTCAGGTTATACTGATCGATTTGATCTGTGACACTCAGTCTGATTCTGAGTAAGAATTTTGATATGGATGTAAAATGGAGATCAGTCTGGAACTGGCACAGTATTCTCAATCTGACATTGAACATTTAGGATTAGTATGAAAGTTACAGCTCAGTTCATACTCATCGAATTGATATTGTATCTTTTTGTTTCATAAAACTGGAATTAAGGTTTGTATCTCAGGTTATACTTGCTTTCAGAATATCTCGCTCTGATAATGTACTTGAGTTTTGGATTTGCATCTAATGTATATGTCAGGACAGAGAATGGGAATTGACACTGCAATTTATAAACCCGTGATGTGTGCAAATATTGGACTGGTACTTCACATGAATCTCAGAGTATATTATTCAGGTTAATTCTGTAAACTTGAAACTGACACCGTTGTCTCCGTTTTATCTGATATTTAAATGTTGATATGGAAACAGCGTCTGTCTCTCCTGCGCTGTTTGATTGATGGATTGAAAATATCACTCTGGAACTGATGACCTGCCTGTGTCTCTGTGCTTTGTCAGTTATAAAGTACGTACTGTGTGAGAGGAGCTGGCGGGAATCTTCATTCTAACTTGGCTGGTGGAAACATCACAATTATTCCGGTGCCTTCATTTATTTGCCTGTATATTTTAGAATATAGAGTATATTTTTGAACTCAAGTGCAACTGAGGTTGAAGACACCGATTCCTTTAGATTAATCTGTCTATTAATAATCATTATGAACGGGTTGAGAGGCTGTAGCTCTAATTGGATACTCTGTTCTCAATCAAATTCCTAACCAATCGGACAGCCAGGGGGAAGAAATTGGAAGTTTGGATTGGCTTACATTTTCAAATTCGAAATGCCCGCCAATTTCAGTACAGGAAAAATACAAAATAACTGAACGCCAGTTTGAATGTGTTAGTCTCTTATCTGTAACCGGCGGTAATAAGACCCCGTTCAGCAATTTAAATCAGCTCAAATCAGTGGAAAAGCAAAAACGTATAGATTACCAAACAACTCCTTCACACAGACTTCACGGGGATTGAGAAATGCGGCTGATTTCTGATCCTCTCCATTAAAAGCGGCCGGGAATGTTACAGCAGGGAGTGCGGAGAGAATCCCCGACACCAAACCGCCTGGGACAGGCAGCTTTGTGTCCGGAGAATAGGGAGACCGGGGGGGAGGGGGGCGGGTGCAGATCTGAAACCGCAGAAATGGACTCAGGTTCTGTGAGTGCTCAACTCTCACTGATTCCGGCCTCTGGGAAAACTGCGGAATAAACAGATCAGCCCGAACATGTCCGCTCCGTTTCCGAGTTTACTCTGTTCCTGGAGCGGCGCTCAGATCACCCGAGAGTAAAAACAAAGCATTTAATGCACCAGTCGTGACATTTTTCATAGTTTTCTTGAATGTACCGGGACAAACTCGATATTTATGACTATTAAATATTTATGAAAATGTCGACTTTGACTCTGTCTTTCAATACTTCAGTTCATTAAAGCGGAAGATGTGGGAGCAGAGAAACAGCGCAATGCAGAGAGGGGACTGAAAACACAAGTAAACAAATCAGAAACAGATAAATCCACCGTTACAATAACTCCATCTCCTGACAGTGAGCAGCCCTTTCAATGATCCTGTGAGTGGCTCTGAAAAGAGCCTTTGGGTTATTAGATTAAAGAATGGCCGCTTCACTTGGTCTTCGAGCCCGCAGCGGCGCTGCTTTTCTTGGGCAGCAGCACGGCCTGGATATTAGGCAGCACCCCGCCCTGAGCGATGGTCACCCCTCCCAGCAACTTGTTGAGCTCCTCGTCGTTGCGGACGGCCAGCTGCAGGTGTCTGGGGATGATGCGGGACTTCTTGTTGTCCCGGGCCGCGTTACCAGCCAGCTCGAGGATTTCAGCCGTCAGATACTCGAGCACAGCAGCCAGATAGACCGGGGCTCCGGCACCCACACGCTCAGCATAGTTGCCCTTTCTCAGGTGCCTGTGAACACGGCCCACCGGGAACTGCAGTCCAGCCCGGGAGGAGCGAGACTTGGCCTTGGAGCGAACTTTACCACCGGTCTTTCCTCTTCCAGACATTTCACAATCTCACTAACACTTTCACAGAGAATGAGGAAATCCCCTCAGATTCTCTTCTCTTATAGCTTCGGGAGGAATGGTGCTGCGGGCATTGCTGATTGGTCACTTTGTGCTGCGTCTCATTATGTTGTTCATATCACCAATCAGCTATCTACTGAACTCACCAATCCGGAGACTCCACGGAGTGAGGGCGGAAAATAACGGCGCCAAATTTTGATATTTCAACCGATCTTTTTTCAAATTTTAAAAGCCCGCTAAATTTTTAAAAAGAAATGAAAAAGAACGGACTTCTTAGAACATAGTACGAATTGGAAGTTTTAAAAATACGCGTCCCTGATGGGACTATTTCACATTTTATCCCATGTTCCAAATCGCTTTTACAATCCGTGATCCGGGGGTCAATCTCGATCCTTTGTGAAACCCTGTCAGCAGCCGCAGAAAGTCCCATTTACATCGTTCTGCAAACGGACGGTATATTGTAGATATTTATGACAGACAAAACTGACCATTTTTGCCAGCGTTGAGACTGAAGGTTGCTGCACAACCGGGGCTGATAGGAAATGAACTGATCAATTATTGAGACCAAACTCGACTAGAACTGGAAACTGACGCATTTGCTTCTATTCTCTCTCTCTCCAAAACCAGGGAAAGGGGCCAAATATTAACGCGTCTTAAAAGAAAGCGCCGAGGGTGATCGGCAAGTCATTAATTGATGAGGCATTATTAACCAGACTCAATAATTGAACGAGGGTTAAATCTACATCACCGAGAATCGCTGTGATTGAAACAAAAAGAAAATAACAATTTGATAATTCAAAATTCTTCACAGTAAAAATCATAACTTTAGAAGTGGAGCAATCGTATAGCTTTTTCAGAGAGATTGTGGGTGGCTCTTAAAAGAGCCGTTGTGTTTCTGGTGTTTTTCAGTCCATTGTGGGGTTTTACTTGGAGCTGGTGTACTTGGTCACCGCCTTTGTCCCTTCCGACACGGCGTGCTTGGCCAGTTCCCCGGGCAGCAGCAGGCGCACGGCGGTCTGGATCTCCCGGGAGCTGATGGTGCTGCGCTTGTTGTAATGGGCCAGGCGGGAAGCCTCACCCGCGATGCGCTCGAAAATATCGCTCACGAACGAGTTCATGATGCTCATGGCCTTGGAGGAGATGCCGGTGTCGGGGTGAACCTGCTTCATCACTTTGTAGATGTAGATGGAGTAACTCTCCTTCCTCGACTTTCGCCGCTTCTTGCCGCCCTTTCCTGCCGGTTTACTCACCGCTTTCTTGGCGCCCTTCTTAGCAACTGGTTTCTTCTTCTCTTCAACCATCTTCAATCTCAATTTCAGACACAGAAATAAACCAAATCCCTTCCGTCCGCTCATTATATAGACAGTATGACAGATATATGCTAATGAGGAATGGGGGAGACAATGATTCTGATTGGACATTTTTAAAACTAAACACGTCATCTATTTTTGTGATTTTCCGTATGGATTGTACAATAGACCAATTATATTTAGCTTTCTCCACCAATCATAAGCATCCTTACTACAATCAGGAAATACATTTTACAAAGCCCCTCTCCAGCCGGAGTTTCTCAGTGTGCAAAGATACACCGGGAAATGGCGCCTGGCTGTCGCTGCGAGGGACTGTATAGGAATGTGGGATTCCTTCAGGAAATGTGAGACTCTGGTAATGTGCGTGATTTACTCACTGTCTGATGCTGTGTGTGAGTGTGGGGTTCCTTCACTGTTTGGAAGGCCGTGGTACAGTGTGCGAGGCCTGGATTTATTCTGTATCTGTGACTTGATGGGACCATGTCTCAATGTTGGATTCATTTGATATCCTGAGGCTCATTGTGCATCTGTCCGTTATTGGTGCATGTAAGTGAAATAATTCGCTTCTTGGGACTACACGCCAGTGCGAAATTAAATCAGTATGTGTTTCTCTCCGCCACGAAAATTATTGGATTTATTCTGTACCTGTCAGTCTCTGTAACTGTATGTTAATGATTTTTTTTATTTGTCAGTCTCTGGCATTGTAGGTCAGAGTTGTATTGATTCGATGTCTTTCAGTCTGTGGTACTATCTCTGAGTCTGAACTTCTCATTCACTGTCAATGTCTGATAATGTGTGTGAATGTGAGATAAACTCTGTACCTGTCAACATCCGTTGCTGAATAGGAGTGTGAAATTCAGTCTGTATCGGTCAGTCTCTGGTACTGATTCAGAGAGTGTGATTCATTCTCAACAGCCCCATCTGTTGCAATTTTTGACAGAAGTAATCCCACTGTCACTTACAGCACCAAAGAGTGTTAAATGTTGAATTTGCCTCAATGGATAGTATTGGATATGAGTGAGATCAATTCTCTCTCAATCAGTGGCACTGTATGGGAGCTTGCAATTAATTTTGTTTCTGTTGGACTCTGGTACCCTGTGTAAGCGTTGATGCCTTTTTGTAACTCAGTGCCTGATGTCTTCAGAAATCAAGGATTCATTTTGTCTCTATCAGTCCTTGGCTCTGAGATTCCTCTGTGTTTCTTAGTCTGTGGCATTGTGTGAATGTCAGATACATCCTGAATCTCTACATCTCTGGGATAATTTGAGAATCACCCCGTATCTATCAGTCAATGTGCTTTGTGTGATGTGGGATTCATTCTGTCTCTGTCACTCTCTGGCACTGTGGTGAATGTGGGATTTTTTTTTAATGTATATCTTTCAATCTCCAGTACATTGTGACTGTGGAATTCATTCTGTTTCTGATAGTCTCTGGCATGGTGTGCATACTGGGATTCATTCTGTGTTAGTCTCTTTTTTATTGTGCATGTATTGGTCTTCATACTGTATGTCTCAGTGTCTGGTGTTGTGTAAGATTTGCTGAGTAGTCTCTGGTGCTGTATTTTTTTTTATTCATGTGATCTGGGCTTTGGTGGCTGGACCGGCATTTATTGCCCATCCCTTGTTGCCCTTGAGAAGGTGGTGGTGAGCTGCCTTCTTGAACCGTTGCAGTACATGTGTTGTGGGTGCACCCACAGTGCTGTTAGGAAGGGAGTTCCAGGATTCTGACCCAGCAACAGTGAAGGAAGAGTGATATAATTCCAATTCAGGATGGTGAGTGACTTGACTGTATGTGAAAGAGACAGTTATTGTTTAGTTCTCAGTCTTTGATGCTGCATGTGACTCTGGGATTGATTGTGTATCTGTATGTCATATTTATCTCAGAAATAGTGTTCAAAATGCTAAGTTTAACACCTTCAAATATTTAGGAAAGTAGATTTATCATCCCCATCCTTACCTGGTCTGGCTTATATTGGATCCTAGGACCAAGAACAGCAATGAAGTTGACTCTGAACTGCCATCTACAATTGCCGAGTAAACCACTCAGTTGTATTCAAAAAGGCAGCGCACCAACATGTGAGTTTGTGTTTGATGTGAGTTTGTGACCATCTTTCATTGTCAGTGGTAATTTATGTCTGTGTCAGATAAATGGAATATTATTCAGACTCAGGAATTTTGAGTGTAGTATTTAGTATGTATCTGTCAGTTTCTGGTACTGGACATGTCGTTGAGAATCATTCTGAATCTGTCAGTCTCTGCTACTCTGACAGTGTGGGATTCATTGCATAACCTTCAGTTTCTGAGACTGTTTACAAGTCTAGGTTCAGTCCATGTTGAAATTTCAGAACAAAAACAGGCCATTGATGCTGTAGGTTTTAATAAAGTAATTGAGTTTGACCTAGTATTAAATCCCTTTGTGTGTTAACACAGTTATGAAAGCTCAGGTATCTTTGGATCTAATACTCCATTGCTGTGTAAGTGTAATTCACTTTGTAATAATCAAATTGATACATTTTTATTTAAGCAGACTGTGAGAATTTTAAACTTGCCTGTTGTGCTCAGTTTGCTCTGTGAGACTGAATACAGTATCTGCCATTCTGATACTCTGAGCTTTTCAGACTGATATGTGTTCTCTATCTCAGTCTGTACTAATCAAATTGTTATTGTATCCTTGAGGTTAATGGTCTAGGTGAGTTTCAAACTGGAATCTGAGTTTGCAGCTGAGGTTATACTATATTTCAATGGCATTTCAACACTCCACCCTGCTCTCATGCCCACATGTCCATCCTTGGCCTGTTGCATTGTTCCAGTGAAGCTCAACACAAACTGGAGGAACAGCACCTCATCTTCCAACTAGGCACTTTACAGCCTTCCGGACTGAACATGGAGTTCAACAATTTTAGATCATGAACTCTCTCCTCCATTCCCACCCCCTTTCCGATTCCCCTTTTTTCCAATAATTTATATAGATTTTTCTTTTCCCAACTATTTCCATTATTTTTAAAAGTATTTCCATCCATTGTTTTATCTCTACCTGTTAGCCTATTTCGATCCCTTCACCACCACCCCACCGCACTAGGGCGATCTGTACCTTGCTCGCCCTGCTTTCTACCCTTAATGTCACCTATTAGCACATTTCTTAGACAATATCAACGCCTTCAACACCTCTTTGTCCTTTTGTCTATGACATCTTTTGGCTATCTCCTCCTATCACTGACCCTCTAACCAGCTCTACTTGTCCCACCCCCCTCAACCAGCTTCTCTTTCACCTCTTTTCTATTTTTCCTTAGTTCTGTTGAAGAGTCGTACGGACTCGAAACGTTAAGTGTGTTCCTCTCCAAAGATGCTGTCAGACCTGCTGAGTTTTTCCAGGTATTTTTATTTTTGTTCTGGATTTCCAGCATCCGCAGTTTTTTGCTTTTATCCAAGGCCTTTCTGTTGTTTGCCGGCCCTTAAGGCTGTGCAAGGTTCATCTGGTAACCTTTAACTGCCAATGTGCTTGGAGATTTTAAGTAATTCATTCCCTTTCAATAAGTTCTTACTGTACCCCTAGATTCCCCCTAATAATTATTGTAACCCTTTATTTCCCCCTAACATCCCAGTTAACACATCCTTTAGATAATATCACTACCGCCAACACCCCATTGTCCTTTTGTCTATGACATCTTTGGCAATCTCTTCTTGGCCTCCACCTATCACTGGCCCCCTATCGAGCTCTACCCTGTCCCACCCCCTCAACCAGCTTATATTTCATCTCATTTCTCTATTTTTTAGTTCTGATGAAGGGTCATACGGACTCGAAACGTCAACTGTATCCCTCTCCGCAGATGCTGTCAGACCTGCTGAGTTTTTCCAGGTATTTTTGTTTTTGTTCTAGATTTCCAGCATCCGCAGTATTTTGCTTTTATCAGAAATGTTCATTGTTGCTTTGTGGAGAGAAAGCAGCAATGATTTTCAATAACAGCTTCTTGCCATTCTGTCTCCCTCCTCCCAGGAGGCTGCTGTTTGTTCCCTTCCCCCGGGAGCGGGATCTCTCCATTGGCGGCTGTTTGAAACCATCTTCTTCCAGTCCCAGGCAGAGCTGGGGGAGAGCAGCGCATCACTGCCTTTAACAAACACTTGGATCGGCACTGAGCTGCTGGGACCTACAGGACTCACGGAGCAAGAGCTGGAAAGTGACGTGAGGCTGGATCAAACTATTTTGGGGCTGGTGCAGACACGATGGGCCGAATGTCCTCGTTCTGTGCTGGATATGTTCAATATTTGTGTTTACGGAACTTGTGCAGCATTCTGCGCATGCGCGCTGCCTTCCCCAGCACTGCCTGTGAGTGGAACAAGATGGTTTAAAACAGCCGCTAATGCAGAGACACATTTTAAACGGCGGCTGTTTGCTTTCACTTGAACGGTTAGTCCATGGGAGCGGCAATTAGAAATCTGACCTACACAATAGTCCCTGCTCCGTCACTCAGTCCCACTCCTGGAGCAGTGGATTGTTTCTGGATGGCAGGAAATTGTTGTAACAGGAACAAAGTCCCTGGTCTTTAGCAGCTGAGTGCTGCAGGACTGCAGTGGATTCAGACACTGACTCTGTTCGTCTTACCTTTTTTATTCATTCACGGGATGTGGGCTTCACTGGCTGGGCCAGCATTTATTGCCCATCCCGAGTTGCCCTTGGGAAGGTGGTGGTGAGCTGCCTTCTTGAACCACTGACTTTGCGGTTGTTCGGAATGATTATTAATTTAATAATTGTTTTGGTTTCTTTGTATCTTCGACCTCACCTCTTCTTAAATTATAATAAACATTTTTTCTTTCGATAGGCAAATAGTTGAAAGCAGCAGAATAAATGTCGTGATTCGACAACACAAGGGGAAGTGCAGTCAGCTCCTCACACACAGTAAGTACAGTGTCACTCACAGGGAGCCGAGGTGGCCAAGAGGTTAACTTGGTGGAGTTCTGATCCATTGTACTCTGCAATCAGAGGCACCAGATCCAATTTTAGTTTATGGTTCACTAGGCTGGTTGGTGAAGATTTAATTTAAATTGGCAGGGGGTTGGTCATCAACTTACAGCAGAACCAGAAAGTAATAAGGACAGAAAGGAGGGAGAGTGATGGATAATACTGGAGAAGGGAGCAATGCCATATTCGACAGGGGCAGTTTAAGAAGCCCTATGAGGAATGCAAAGACCAGTTTACAATGCATCTATGTAAACACACAGTGTGATAAATGAGACTGATGAGCTTGAAGGACAAACGGCAATGTGGGAATATGATGTAGTGGCAATGAACGAAATGGGGTTTAAAAAGAGGAAGGACTGGGTGCTGAGTATTTAGAAATATGGATTCAGAAAAAGATCGAGAAGCAAAAAGTGGAGGTGATGGTGGCAGCATTGATCAGGGAATCAGTCTTAGCTGCAATTATATTATTACCAGATAAAACTGAAAAATACAAACTCAGATTCTAGTTTGAAACTCACCCACATTATTAAACTAAGGGATACTGTATTAAAATGATTAATACAGATTGAGATACAAATCACAGAGCAATCCGAAAAACCCAGTGTCAGACTGATAGATGTTGTATTAATTCTATCACTGCAAACTGAGCTCAACAGCCAAGTTTAAAATTCTCACTCAGAAACAGATTGAATGACACAGCGTTAATTTGATTAGTAGAAACTGAGTTACACTGGCATAACAATGGAGTTTCACATTAAAAAAATTACACAAAACGGGATTTCATATAAGGCCAAACTTGCAATTATTCCATTAAACCAAGAATATCAATTGCTTATTCCTGTACTGAAATTTCAACATGAAATGAATCTAGACTGGTAAACAATCCAAAAGATTGCAGGTGATGTAATGAATCCCACACTGTCACAGGGTAGCAGAGACTGACAGATTCAGAATCATTATTGAGCAGATGTCCATTACCAGACACTGACAGATGCAGACTGTTACTACACTCACCCACAATACCTGAGCCCACATGACACTAATCAATCTGACACACACATACAGTATCAGTGAAAGTCAGAAATTATCACAAATACACATGGAATGACACAGACACAGAGACGATTAAAGAACGCTACTTACAGTCTGATTTTCAGATTTGCACACAAGACGACTGAACTGTCTTAACATAATCTAGATAATCCCACGTTCAGACCCAGTAGCACTCCTGACAGAAACATAAATTCCACATTCATATGCAGCACCAGAGTTTGACAGAAGAATAATCAAGCGCACCTAAACTTGCACGCACATGCACATTCGCACAGTATTACTGTCATAGCACACAATGAGGTTCAGCCCTTTGAGTCTACATCAGGCCTTCAAATGAGTAAAACATCTAGTGTCATTTCCAACAACCCGGCACATTCTTCCTTTTCAGATAATAATCCAATTCTCTCCTGACTACCTTGATTGCATCTGCCTCTAGCAGTGTCAGGACCCATATGTGAGATTTTAACCACTCGCTGCATGAAAACGTTTCTCCAAAAAGTATCCATTGCTTTTGTCAATTACCTTAAATCTGTGCTCTCTGGTCTTTGTCCCATCCAGTAGTTGGAACAGTTTTTCTCAATCTGGTGTGTCCAGACTCATCATAATTTTGAATACCTCTATCCTGTCCTCTCAATCTTCACTCCTCTGAGGAAAATGGCCACTACTTCATCAACTAAGTAACTGAAGTTCCTTATTCTTCACAATGTGGCTCACTTACACATGCTAGAGGCTACATATATTCACGTGCAGGGCCCTGTTATCTGCAGGCAAAAGGAACACGTCCATTGTGCCTACCTTGAATTAAACAACAACATTCAGGACAATAGTTTCCCAGTGAATTCTTCATGGCAACACCTCGAACAATTGGAATCAACTTGACAACCAGTCAGCACCCCTTTTCTCATGCAGTAAAACTTCTTCCTCCTTTGACTTATTTTAACTCTCATTTTTTTGTTTATTTCTCTTTTTTTCTATGTCCCTCCTAGAAACATAGAAAATAGAAGCAGGAGTAGACCATTCGGCCCTTCGAGTCTGCTCCACCATTCATCATGATCATGGCTGATCATCGAGCTCAATAGCCTGCTCCCGTTTTCTCCCCATATCCTTTCATCCCTTTCACCCCAAGAGCTATATCTAACTCCTTCTTGAAAACATACATCTCCTGCCTATCCCACTCAAATAATCTATCCACATTGTACAGGATTGGTTGCCTTCACAGACATCAATCATTTCCACTGAAAATGAATGCTTCCCAGGGTTAATTGTCTCAGCCAATGCTGATTACTAATGGGGTTTCAGCCACAATAGGGATAACACAGCATCAGCTTCAGTCTGCAAAACTGTTACAAAGCAGCTTTATAAACCGTCAGTTTTATCATGGGATCCACCCCACTGCAGTCAGCTCCCATTCTCTTCTCTTTTACCCTTTACATTCTATGATAGCAAATATGGTTGCCCTCAGCTGTGTCTGTTCCCTATTCCAATCCTCCTACTGAAGTATACCTGCTTTTATTTGATTACTCTTCTGAAATGAGTAATTAACTAGTTTGGTTCCAGTTTAATATGTTTCCTTCTTTTAAATCTAGGGAGCTACTGTTGTTTGCTTGGTTTAAAACATCATTTTTCAAATTCACACTTCCAGTGAGAAGCCTGATCTGTCCAGGATGTAAATGACACACACGCTCTACCTGATTTCCAACCATTGAATTCAATTTGCATCCAGACTTCCATTTTGCACTATTCATTAGTGAGACTCCTCATTCACATCATGAGGTCAGATGAAAAGTTTAAAGTTCAGTTGATAAGTCTGACATGTTTAAACATTTTTATGTATCAATGCCGCTTGATAAGACTGACAATCTTTTGTTGTATTGTTGAAAAGAAGGAAAGGAACATGAATATTTGAATTTAAAACTGGAGTGGTGAAATTTTCAGACTGGTGGCTGTCGTAGATGTGAGCTTTCTTGTATTAAATCACCGGATGTGGTCCCATTCCTAATTGCCCTGGAGAAAGTATTAGTGAGCGGCCTTCTTGAATAGAACAGAATGGTTTGCTTGGACATTGTAGATGGCAGTTCAGGGATAAGCTGATAACTGAGGATTGTTCTGAGATCACATATAAACCAGACTGGGTAAGGATTTGGATGGTAGTTTTACTTCCTAAAAGGTTTAAGATGTTAACTCATTTCCAACACCATGCCTGAGATAACTATTGAGTATAGATACACAATTAATACCAGAGTCACAAGTAACATCAAAGATTGAGAGCGACTGAATAAACTCCACATCCACAAAGAACTGGACACTGTGAAGTACCCAACAAATCCAACACATTTCCAGGCACTGACACATACAGAATGAAGTCCAAGGCACTCACAGCACCAGAGATACACAGAAACAGAATAAATCACACACTCACCGACAGTGCCAGAGATAGACAACTGCAGAATGAATCCCATGTCTCACACAGTGGAACTGACTGATAGGTACAGAATGAACCTCAAACAGTCCCAGAGATGTAATCTGAAAGAATCTGAAATTCACACGGTACCACAAACTTACACACACACAAAACATTCATGAACACACGTTCAGAACTGAGGTTTGATAGAGACGAATGAATCCCACAATTGTGCACAGCATCAGGAATTGAGAGTTACAGAATGAATCTAACACTCAGACAGAGTCCAGGGGCCTGACAGAGCCAAAATCAATCTTATTCTCACATACAGTATAGCCACATGGCAGAATTAATCCAACTTTCACAAACATACTACCGATTTACAGAATGAACCACTGACAGAATTAACCCCACGTTCACATGTGGTATCAAAGACTGACAGAATGAATCATGCTTTCACATACAATACCACCGCTGGACAGAATTAATCCCACTCTCATCTGCCGTACCACAGATGGGCAGAACTAATCCCATTCATACATACAGTACCAAACAGAGTGCAGCTGATCTAGCTGGCTAAAGAATTGAGTTTGGTGAGGGGGGAGATGTAAGTGTTAATTTCGTTCTTAAATTTTGCTCTTAAAATCTAATCTATTCTGTAATTAGCAGTAACTGGAAAGTACTGTGTAAACGGGCAAAATTCTTTCTTTCAGTTTAGACAGAGCAAGCTCACTCTCAGCTGTCGGAGTTGAGTAGTTAATTAGCTAACTGGTTCAATCTGGTAAACGTTAACTGTGTTCCTCTCCACAGATGCTATCAGACCTGCTGAGTTATTATACCTGCCAGGTATTTTTGTTTGTTTTTGTTTTCAATCTGGTTACTGTTGACCCAGTTGAGTTTACTATAAATTCAGGGTTCTTTAGTGCAGCCAAGGTAAACTGAGTGCAGCTGAGCTAACTGAGTGAAGACTTGGAGTTTGGTGGGATGGGAGTTCGGTGAAGGGTGGGGGGGAGCAAAGCAGGTAATTGTTCCCTTCTTCTATCCTTCTCACCCCATAGGAATTGGTTCTTGCTATAATACAGGGAAAAGAGCTAGCTGTTTGATGAATATCCGGTACGTGTGTAAGGTCGATTCTATCCCTAAGGTTGAAAATAGTACACAAACTTGTGGTAAAGTAAATAAAATATATAAGAAAGTAACATAAATAACTGAATAACATAAATAACTGAATTACATAATTAAGTAATTATTTAAAACACATTAAGGATGGCATGATAGGTGACGTGTCCAAGCTGCAGCATGTGAAAACTCCTGGATAACATTCCGATCCAGACGAAATGTCTACAGTAAATGTTCGCGGCTGGAGGAAATTCAGCTCAGATTCATTGAGCTGCAGACTCTGTGACACATCAGCGAGAGAGGAAGTTTCCTTGATGCTTTATACCAGGAGGCAGTCACACATCTTAGAGTAGGGCCTTCTGATTTGGTCAGGGACAGGAGGGTGTGACTGCGAATGAGGCAGGACCCAGAGGGCAGGAGTGTGAGCCTCTGCAATGGTCCAATAGGTTTGATGTTCTCCCAGCTTGTTTGGATGAGGGCAGTGGCTGCAGGGTAGATGAGCAAACTGACCATGGCACCATGGTTTAGGAAGCCATTCAAGTTGGGAGAACAAAAAGGAATGTAGTGGTAGTATGGGGCAGTATATTGAGTGGGATTGGCACTGTTCTCTGTAGCAAAGAGCGAGAGTTCAGACGGCTCTGTTGCCTGCCTGGTGCCAGGGTTTGGGACATCTGTTCAGGGCTGGAAAGCAACTTTCAGTGGGAGGCAGAGGATCCAGTGATCATGGTCCATGTAGGTATCAACAACATGGGCAGGATGAGGAAGGAAGCTCTGCATAGTCAGTATGAGGAGCTAGGCACAAAATTAAGCAGCAGAACCTCAAAGGATTATTACCTGAGCCATGTTCAAACTGGCATATGACAAATAAGATTAGAGAAATGAATGCAAGACTCAAGGACTGGTTTGGGAGAAGTGGGTTCCAGTTTATGGGCCACTGGCACCAGTTTTGGGTGTTCTTTCAGATTTTTCTGTACCGTTGGGATGGTCTACACCTGAACTGTGCTGGGGCTGGTGTCCTCACAAGCTGCATAACTAGGGAAGTAGAGAGGGTTTTAAACTGAATAGTGGAAAGGATCACATTTTCAAAGAGTAGAGACAAGGCAAGAAAGAAAGGTATTAATATGGGAAATGATAAACAGACCATGACAGGAAGGGAGAAATAGCAAAAATCTAAGAGTAAATCAGCAGATAAGCCTCGTAGCTACAGAATAAAAGGACAAAACTAAAGGCTCTGTATCTAAACACATGTAGCATTTGAAACGTAACAAATTAACTGATAATATATATAAATAAGAATGATCTGATAGCCATCAGAGAGGCATGGCTACAGGGTGACATAGTTTGGGACCTGAATATTGAAGGGTACGTGATATTTAGGAATGAAATATGTCAGGAAAATGTGTAGGGGTGGCTCTGTTAATTAATGATGGTATTAGCACATTAGAGAGGGATGACCTAAATTCAGAAAACCAGGATGATTCAGGTTTGGGTTGCGACGTGAAATGACAAAGGCAAGAAGTCACTTGTGGGCCAGGTGACTATTTAACTGCACGGTGGAACAGAGCATAAAAGAGGAGATCATGGGAGCTTGACAGACAGGTACAGCAATAATGATGGGGGATTTCAATCTACATATCGACTGGGAAAATCAGATGGACAAACGTAACATAGAGTGTTTTTGGGATACTTTCTTAAAATAGCACATTCTGGAGCCAAGCAGAGAGCAGGATATTCGAGACCTGGTATTGAGCTACAAGACAGGATTAATTGAGAGCCTCATAGTGAAGGTACCTCTAGGTAACAGCGTTCATAATATGATTGAATTTTACACTCATTTTGGATGGAGAAATGAGTGCACCCATGATGAGTATTTTCAACTTAAATGAGGGCATGAAAGCAGAGCTAGCTAAAGTGAACCTCACCCCCACATTCCCGTCTGCCCCCGATAGCCTTTCACCCCCTTGCTAATCGACAATCCATGCAGCTCTACCATTAAAATATTCAAAGACTCTGCGTCCACTGCCTTTTGAGGAAGAGAGTTCCAAGACTCACTGCGCTCAGAGAAATAAATTCTCCTCATCAATGTCTTAAATGAGTGACCCCTTATTTTTAAATAATGACCCCCTAGTTCTAGCTTCTCCCACAAGAGGAAACATCATCTCCACATCCATCCTGTTAAGACTCCTCAGGGTCTTAAAGGTTTCAATCTAATCCCCTCTTACTCTTCTAAATTCCAGTCACAAAGATAGGCTAACCGGTCCAATCTTTCTTCATACGACAACCGACCCATTCCTGGTATTAGACTAATAAATATTCCCTGAACTGCTTCAAACACATTTAAATCAAAAACAGAATTACCTGGAAAAACTCAGCAGGTCTGGCGGCATCGGCGGAGAAGAAAAGAGTTGATGTTTCGAGTCCTCATGACCCTTCAGCAGAACTGAGTATAGTTAGGAGAGGGGTGAAATATAAGCTGGTTTAAGTTTGGGGGTGGGGGGGTGGTGGTGGAAAGAGAAGTTGAGGGGGGGTGATGGTGGTTGTAGGGACAAGCAAGCAGTGATGGGAGCAGATAATCAAAAGATGTCACAGACAAAAGGATCAAAGAGGTGTTGAAGTTGGTGATATTATCTAAGAAAATGTGCTAATTAAGAATGGATGGCAGGACACTCAAGGTACAACTCTAGTGGGGGTGGAATGGAAAGACTGACAAGGTATTAGTTGTAGAAAGGCCTTTAGCTTTCTAATTTCTGTCTCCCTCCCTTTTTGAATGAAAGAGTTACGTTCGCTATTTTCCAATCTAATTGAACCTTCCCCATATCTGGGGAATTTTGAAAATTAAAACAAATGCACCAACAATCTCACCGGCCACTTCTTTTAAGAATTTGGGGTGAAATCCATCCAGACCTGGGGATTTCACAGCCTGATGCCCCAACAATTTTCTTAATACCACTTCCCTGGTGATTGTAATTTTCCACGAGTTCCTCCCTCCCTTCCATTTCCTGATTTACAGCTTTTTCCAAGGTATTACTTGTGTCGTCTATGGTGAAGACTGAAGCACGATACCTGTTTAGTTCATCCGCCATCTCCCTATTTTGCATTTTCAATTCCCAAAATGCTCTTTCTATAGGACTAATTCATTTCTTATTTAAACATCTACATAACCTCCCTTTGGAATTGTTGGTTCTGATTGGAATGCATGCGTTTTGTGTATTCTGAAATATCCCTTTAAATATCTGCCACTGCCTATCCCTCGGCCATGATCTTATTGAATGGAGGAACAGGCTCGAGCTGCTGAGGGGCCTACTCCTGCTCCTGGTCCGTATGTTCATATCTATTTTAGTACCACCGACTGAAAGAATTAATCCCACTCTCACACACAGCACCACTGAATGACTGAATTAATCTCACTCTCACACACAGCACCACCGAATGACTGAATTAATCTCACTCTCACACACAGCACCACCGAATGACTGAATTAATCCCACTCTCACACACAGCACCACCGAATAACTGAAATAATCCCACTCTCACAGACAGTATCACTGATAGAATTAATCCCACAGTCACATACAGTATCACTGACTGACTGAAGTAATCTCACATTCAGCACTGAAGACAAACAGATGCAGAATATGTTCAAAAGATTCCCAGATATTGACAATGACTCACATTCCCATTCAATACCAGAAACTGACAGATACAGACTGAATTCCACACTCACATTGCGGATCAGATGTTGGCATGTCCAGCATGAATCTCACACTCATACTCAGTCCCAGCCTCTGAGAGTGAATGAGAAATGCACAGTCGGATAGTAACAGAGGTTGAAAGATATACAATCAATGCCACACTGATCTACAGTGTCAGAGACTGAGAAACACGGTGTGAATCTCATTTGTAGTTCAATAAACTGACAGGTAGAGAATAAATCCTGCACTCACATATTTAAGCCGCAGGTGACAGATACGGAGTTCAGCCAAAATAGCATATATTCCCAAATTGAGAATGGATCACCCGCTCACTCACATGCATCCTGAAGTGACAAACGCACAATGAGTCTTAAACACTCCCAAAGACAGATACAGAATAAATTCTACACTCACATGGCGTACCAGAGCCTCAACCCCCTACCACTCACACACACACATACTCACACAATATCCCAGTGAGTAATTCGCACACGTTACAAGAGTTCCAGGAGGAATCCCGCATTTCCGTTCAGTCCCTCTGTGGAGAAGGGCCCCTCGCACGGACAACCAGACGACAATTTCCGGTGTATCTTCACAAACTGGGACTGGAGAGAATCCTGATAAAATTTCTTTCCTGATTATAGTAAAAGGGCTAATGAGGGTGGAGAAGTCGAAATTTGATTGATGTCTTTAAATATGCAATCAGAGAAAAGTATAAAATAAGTGGCTGTTGTACTTTTTTAAATGTCCAATCAGAATCATTGTTTCCCCATTCCTCATTAGCATAGGTCTGTCAGACTGTCTATTTAATCGGCGCTCGGAAGGGATTTGCTTTATTCTGTGCCTGAAACTGAAGATGGTTGATGAGAAGAAACCAGCTCCTAAGAAGGGAGGCAAGAAAGCCTTAAAGAAACCGGTAGCGAAGGGCGGCAAGAAGCGGCGAAAGTCGAGGAAGGAGAGTTACGCCATCTACATCTACAAAGTGATGAAGCAGGTTCACCCCGACACCGGCATCTCCTCCAAGGCCATGAGCATCATGAACTCGTTCGTGAGCGATATTTTCGAGCGCATCGCGGGTGAGGCTTCCCGCCTGGCCCATTACAACAAGCGCAGCACCATCAGCTCCCGGGAGATCCAGACCGCCGTGCGCCTGCTGTTGCCCGGGGAACTGGCCAAGCACGCCGTGTCGGAAGGGACAAAGGCGGTGACCAAGTACACCAGCTCCAAGTAAAACCCCAGAACTGACTGAAAAACACATTCACAACACAACGGCTCTTTTAAGAGCCACCCACAATCTCTCTGAAAAAGCTATATGATTTCATTACTTCTAATTTATGATTTTACTATGAAGCATTTAGAATTGTGAAATTTTTATTTTGATCACGTTTCAGTCACAGGTTCTCGGCAATGTAAATTTAACACTCGTTCAATTGTTGGGCCTCGTTAATGATGCCCCATAAATTAATGTCTTGCCGCTCACCCTCTGCGCTTTGCTTTAAGACGCGTCATATTCGACCCCTTTCCCTGGTTTTGGAGTGCGCGCGAATAGAGCGCAAATTCTTCTGGTTCCAATTCGGTTCAAGTTTGGCCTCAATAATCGATCAGTTCATTTCCTATAAGCACCGGTTGTGTAGCAACCTTCAGTCTCAACGCTAGCAAATTTACTCCAAGTATGTTTAATTTTGGCTGTCACAAATATCTACAATATACCGTCTATCAGCAGAACGATGTAAATGGCACTTTCAGCCGGCTGCTAAGAAGGTTTCATGACGGATCGAGATTACCTCGAATTGCTGCCGGATTCTTAAAGCGAATCTGAAATTTAAAATGGATAAAATGTGAAATAGTCCCATCAGGGAAGGACATTTGTAAAACTTTGTCGTCAGACCGTGTTCACTATTAACTGGTTTTCTATATGAAATGTATTTCTTGTTTTATAAATATATCGGCGGTAATTTCGACGTCGAATAAAAAAATAGATTGCGTAAATTTGCGCCGTTATTTTCGACTTGTTTTCAGATACACATAAACCCAGACAGAAAATCAGAAACTGAAATATACAAAAAACTGCAGTCCGGGGAAAGAGAGAGAGAGATGAAGAGAATGTAACATTCGAATACTAAATACTGAATAACCATTTCCAATTAGTACTCGAAACGTCAACTTTCTTCCTCTCCGATGAGCTTTTCCAGGTATTTTTGTTTTAGTTTCAGATTTCCAGCATCAGCAGTATTTTGCTTTTATCGAATTAGTACTATGTTCGATCAGTTCTTTTTTGGCTTTTTTTTTTACAAATTTGGCGGGCTTTTAAAATTTGAAAAAAAAGCACGGTTGGAATCTCAACATTTGGCGCTGGATTTTCCGCCCTCCCTCCGTGGAGTCTCCGGGTTGGTGAGTTCAGTAGATATCTGATTGGTGATATGAACAACATTATGTGACGCTGCACAAAATGACCTATCAGCAATGCCCGCAGCACCATTCCTCCCGAAGCTATAAGAGAAGCGAATGCGAGCGCATTTCCTCATTCACTGTGAAAGTGTTTTTGAGATTGTGAAATGTCTGGAAGAGGAAAGACCGGCGGTAAAGCTCGATCCAAGGCCAGATCTCGCTCCTCACGGGCTGGACTGCAGTTCCCGGTGGGCCGTGTTCACAGGCTCCTGAGAAAGGGCAACTATGCTGAGCGTGTGGGTGCCGGAGCCCCGGTCTATCTGGCTGCTGTGCTCGAGTATCTGACGGCTGAAATCCTCGAGCTGGCCGGTAACGCGGCCCGGGACAACAAGAAAACCCGCATCATCCCCAGACACCTGCAGCTGGCCGTTCGCAACGACGAGGAGCTCAACAAGCTGCTGGGAGGGGTGACCATCGCTCAGGGCGGGGTGCTGCCTAATATCCAGGCCGTGCTGCTGCCCAAGAAAACCAGCGCCTCTGCGGCCTCGAAGACCAAGTGAAGCGGCCATTCTTTAATCTAATACCCCAAAGGCTCTTTTCAGAGCCACCCACAGAGTCTGTGAAAGGGTCAACTATTGACTACCGCTACGTGCCGAATTTCAGTAATGGTGAAGCGTTTCTAATGATCCGCAACGACAACCAACTCGTATCAAAAGAGAAATTACATTTCCACCCGAGTGGTTCGGGACTGGAATGCACTCCCTGGAAGTAGTGGAAGCAGGTTCAATAGAGGCAGTCAAGAGGGTATTAGCTGATTATTTGAATATAAACAACGTGCAGGGATGGGGCGGGGTGAAAGCTTTCGGTCATAACACTCTTTTGGAGAGCAGATGCAGGCACCGAAGGGCCGAATGGCCTCCCGTGCTGTGCAAATTGGTTGATTCTATGATAAATCTGTGCACCGGAGGGATACACGTTTGTTGCTCAGGGCGTTGCCTTTATTGACTTCATGAGCACTGACTTGTAACCCGCAGATCACTCTTTGCCCGGGATTGATGTCTGCTCGCAGTATTTAATACATTATCAGCGCCGCATTTATTGGAAGTATCCTAGAGCACTAAGGTGACCACATTCCCAATTTTATGCTTAAATTAAGACACCATTTGCGCTACAACTTACAACTGCATTGTCTGTGATTATCAACCCCAAAAGAGGTTTGTAGACAAGAAAAAATAAACTGATGGAAAGAGGTAAATGGTAACTTCGCGATGTCTAAGTGCTGGAGTGGTCAACAGGAGATCACAGCTTTCATTTGCCGATTTAGTGGCTCTTAAAAGAGCCTTTGTTGCACTTGGTGCTGAAGCCTGGTTTTAGGCGCGTTCCCCGCGGATGCGGCGGGCCAGCTGGATGTCTTTGGGCATGATGGTGACTCGCTTGGCGTGGATGGCGCACAGGTTGGTGTCCTCAAAGAGCCCCACCAGGTAAGCCTCGCTGGCCTCCTGCAGAGCCATGACGGCCGAGCTCTGGAAGCGCAGGTCTGTCTTGAAGTCCTGAGCGATCTCTCGCACCAGGCGCTGGAAGGGCAGTTTGCGGATGAGCAGCTCGGTGGATTTCTGGTAGCGGCGGATCTCCCTCAGAGCCACAGTGCCGGGTCTGTAGCGATGAGGCTTCTTCACGCCGCCTGTTGCTGGAGCGCTCTTCCGGGCCGCTTTGGTAGCCAGCTGTTTGCGGGGAGCTTTCCCTCCGGTCGATTTGCGCGCTGTCTGCTTGGTCCTGGCCATTTTCTGAACAAATTCACCACAATGTCAGCTGCAAGAACTATTAAGACAAACTGCACTGCAACTCGCCTTTTTAAACTCTGTGAGGAACCGCCCCGAACAGTAATTGGCTGCAGCCTTCCGCCCAGGCAGTTTTATCCAAAATCTAACCAATGAACTAATCCCTGGCTGAGTTGCCAGGTCTCCATTGGTCGAGTAGTTTTTAATCGCTCATTTCAAAAATTCCGCCTTTATTTCCAGCCGTTTACCGCCTCGACATCAGAAGACTTTGTTCCTTCATTTCTTAAAATTAAAAATACCATTTTTACTGCAAATCATTATTCCCTAACCCGAATGAAATTCCTGTTCATTAAACCTATTCCGACAATTTTTAAACCCGGCATCATCCTGGTGAACCTGCACATTTTTGGACAGAAACACCAGTCTGTTGTTTGAACTGTGTAAAGTCAGTGCAGGATTTCGCGGGCAAAAATTGAAGGACTGTCCATTGCTCCCTACAGCACAACCAACCCTTAAAATCGCCGCTCGCTTAGAGGTCTGGAGTGGGTAATAAAATGGAACCGGTGCTGGGGGCTTCACACCCCTTCCCATTGCCCTCATTCTGGGCAGTTCATGACTATAAAGAGCGGGGAAAGGGATAATAAACAACGATTAAATCGAGTTACTTAGTACATCCTCCAGAACCCCGGAACAAATCAGGCACTAATATAAATGAAAAATACTGCACATGCTGGAAATCTGAATTAAAAACAGAAAATGCTGGAAACCTCCGTAGGTCTCACAGAATCTGTGGATAGAAAAGAGTTAGCGTTTCTAGTCCGTTTCACTCATCGTTAGAGCTCTCTTTTCTGTTTCAGACACTAACATTCCCGATCACAGCCAATCCTAATTCCCGTTCCCAGGTCTCTGCTCTCTCTGTGAGGTGGTGGGTGGCTCTGAGAAGAGCCTTTGTTGTGTGTTCGGTAGAAAGGGTCGAGTTGTTTAGCCGCCGAATCCATAGAGAGTGCGGCCCTGGCGTTTCAGAGCGTACACCACATCCATGGCAGTGACCGTCTTGCGCTTGGCGTGTTCAGTGTAGGTGACCGCATCCCTGATCACATTCTCCAGGAAAACCTTCAGCACCCCGCGAGTCTCCTCATAGATCAAACCCGAGATCCGCTTGACACCGCCACGGCGAGCCAGGCGGCGGATTGCTGGTTTGGTGATGCCCTGGATATTATCACGAAGCACTTTGCGGTGCCGCTTTGCTCCGCCTTTCCCCAGTCCTTTACCTCCTTTCCCTCTGCCAGACATGATGATTCTTCACTCAGATCACTGCAGAATATGAGACACGAGCTGCTTCACGTTCCTCTTTTATACAGCTCGCCCGGACCTGACTGAAAAACGCGGTTTGATGGCAGAGAGGGGAGGAGACAGAGTGAAGATTAAACAGAGATCGGGAGGGAGGAGAGAGCCGGAGTGATAGACAGAAAGAGAAAAGCCCCTGATCTTTCAGCTCCTCCTCCAGTTTCTGCATCCGCCAATTTCAACCCGTTTATTACCAATGGAACCGAGACACAAACCCGGACAGACCCGGGCTTCACAGTCAGGAGTTTCCGCAAACCCGGAGCTTTGAAATATGCGCTTTGAAATATGCTCTCGTTATAATTAACAGTCAGTAATATTCCGACCTAAACACAGTCTATTCTAAAACAGGAATCATCCTCAGTAACATCACCATCCTCATACACACACGGTTCCAGCATTTTACAATCTGTTTGGGGGAATCTCCTGTGTTAAAATTGATGTTGTAAAGCGGCCTTTACCCACCAGTGTACCCCCGCCACACGTCCACTCGCACCCAACGCCCCTTGCCCCCCGCGCCGACACAGGTTCGGAGATTTTGTTTTTTCTGTGATGAGAGTGAAATGGGGAAAATTCCCATTGATTTTAGTGGCTGAATTGCTGCGGAGATCTACGCATGCGCTGTTTAACCCCGTCCCCGGTGTCGTCGCAATGAGGATAACAGCGCATGCGCAACCGCTCCCCCAACAATGGCCGAGAGCGTCATTCACTCAGTGAGCGGAATAGGGTTTAATTCAGCAGCGATCGGAGACATCACCGCCCCAGAGGGAAGTGAACAAACAGCATCTGCTTAAAGCAGCGCATCGGTTTGGAGCCGCGTCCGCAGATATGCTCAGAGATTGGCATTGAGTGTCCGGGCAGCTGAGGCGGAGGCGGCGGCTGTTTTTAATGGGCTCCCTGGAACACGAGCTGCTCCCGGAACATGGAGTGAGCGGGGGGAAGGGAGAGGCCATTCTCGAGCAGTGTCTGGACAGAGTGAGAAGAACTCGCCATTGAAGATCATTGCTGCTTTCTCTCCCCAAACCCGAGTGAAGCTTCCTGGCTTAGTCCCGGCTCCCACTGTCCCTTGTTATTGGACAGAGAATGGCGGGGAAAATAGCCGCACAGTAACAATGTTTCCAGTTACACAAAGAAGATCAATTTCAGGCACCAGGTGAGAAGTGTGAAAGAGACATTTTAAACAGTACCTGCTTGTTTCCAGGTGTACAGTTAGTTGAAAGGGAGCTGCAAATATAAATCTGACCCTTGCCAAAGCCACTCCTCCATCGGATAGTCTAATTCAAGGAGCAGTGCACAGGACGGGTTGTTTCTGGACGTCATAAAATTGTTGTAAAACCGCTCAAAATAGCAGATAAGCAGAAACAGATTGCTCCAGTACCGTGGTGGGGTCAGACACTGATATGATGCTAGTTTTGCTTTGTTGATTGTTCATTATAATAACACTTATTTTAAAAATACATTGATCTATTTTGTATTTTCTACTTCACCTATTCTCTAGGTAAAGGAGTTATGTTTTCTGTATGCACAGAAAGAATTGAAGGACCAGATGGTTCTTCGAAACAAGGAAAAGTGCAGCCTGATGGTTCCAACTCACAGTAAGTACAATATCACTCACAAAGCACAGAGATACTGCCAGGTCTTTAGGCCAAAATGAAACAGATAAAGACCGACATAGATCCCAAGATTGAGAGGCGCCCTTTCAATATAAGAGTCAAACAGAATATTGCTGGGAGAAGTTGTTTACATTAAACCAGTACACCTGAGGACTAGATTGATCAATCCCAGGGCAAAAGCACAGCCACTATTCGAGTTAAATACATAATGTCATCTCAGCCACAAATTAATTACTAATTATTAACTATGTCAGACAACATTTACCCTATTGTAATATGCAGGATGAATTGCGACTCAGTGCCTCAGAATGTAGAGTGAGCTACACATTAAATATCAGTTCCATAATCTCACTAAGTGTTAGACTAGAATATTAAAGTATGAATTCTGTTCTTTTCAAACTGCAGGAATTAAATAATGAACCAGGTTTGAGATTGATGCATATGTTATCACTCGAATTTGTTCTCACAGAGATAAAAATTAAATACCACTACACAACTCGCACAGAACTACTGAATGTATCCTTAGATCATGCCTGAGATGCAGGTGAAGGACCAATACAGAAAACCCGCACAGTTGCATTCAATGGCAGAGACACATAGATCGAGAATGAACCCCAGACTCACATGAAAATCTAGAGACAGACATAAGAACAACAAATTCCAAATACCACATTCAATCCAGGGATTGTCAAATTCAGAATTAAAGCTACTTTCATTTGCATTGCCATTGAGTGAAAGATGTAGAATGTAGCCCAGTGTCACATACCCTACCAGAGACTGGCAAAGGTATAATAAATTCCAGAGTCTCTTATTGTACCTGAGACTGACGGCCAAAAATAAACACATTCACATTGAGCAGTAGAGATTGAAAAATACAGAATGAAGCTCATAATCCCATTCGGTATTGCACAGTGACAGGTACAAATAAACCCCCCTACTCACACCCTTTACGAGGTAATGACACAGAATGAGCAGCACATTCACATACAATACCAGAAACTGACAGATATTGAATGATTCCCACCCTACAGAAAACTGAATTAATGCACACTCACATTCAGATTGAGAGACTGACTAACACAGAAGTATGTCCACACTCATCAAAAACTGACATACACTGCATTAATCCCACTTTATACAGGGGACCAAACCCTGAAATCCAGAAAATAAAATCCACAGGCCTACACACAGAAAAAGACAATAAGGCATAGACCAAAAGCATTCATTTAAAGTGCCACCGACTGACAGGCGTAAGACAAATCTCATTCACAGAGAGCAATGGATGAAAATAAAAGTAAAATCAACTTCACTGACACAATTATTTCCAGATATGGACAGCTAAAGACTGAATGCCACAGTCACATATATTAGAGTTAGAATTAATCTCATTCTCATGTAAATTATCTGGGACCGACTGATACAGAAAAAATAACATATCCATGTGCAAGACAAGAGATGGACACATACAGATTGAATGCAACAATATTGCACTTCACAGGTAACTGAAAGGAAGCGCTTGTTTTTAATATTTCACAAGTGATATATTGAAGCAGATCGAATCCCACTGATATAGTATCAGAGAATGACATTCATATAGTTCATCCTGCACTCATACGCAGTCCCACAACTGACAGATACAAACAAAAATCAACATTTGGATACAGGACCAGAGACTGATACTTGCAGAATGAATAAATTACACACGTAGTCAAAGACAGATGACTGCAGAACTAAAGTCAAACTCACACTCACTTCCAGATACTGTCAGCTTCAGAATGAGCCCCACATTCACTTGTAATTCTGGGGACTGACAGATGGAATGGATTACAAAATCGCATTCAGTTCCATGACTGACAGGTACATAATTCATTTCATGCTCACATACAGTACCATAGACAGACAAATAACCAATTACAAATTATTTTGCTTAAAGACTGACAGATACAAAGTTAAATTGATTGTCACATTCAGTACCAGAGCCTGTCAGATACAGAATATGTCCCAAATCCACATCCCAATCCAGAGACTAACAGATGCAGAATTAAGGCCATAACAACACAGCTCCAATGAATGTCAGTTACAGAATTAACCTGACAATGGATGAGAAATGGAGAGATGCAGAGTGACTCTCTCACTTGCTGAGTCCCAAGGGCTGATGATCACAGAAAGAATCCCACAGTCACATAGAACAATGACAGACAGTGAATGTGACCACACTCACAGAGCAAAGCAGAGACTGTGCAGTACAGATTGATATCAGCACTTGCATATAGAAGCAGATACTGACAGACACATAATAAATCTCTCACACACATGCAGTTCAGCAAGTGACAGATGCAGAGAGAATCCTACACTCTCACATGGTACAAGATTAGCAGATAGAGAATGAATTCCACCATCACAAAAAGAAAAATGGAGATTAACAGATACAGAACAAACCCCTCTCATGTACAAGTCACAGAATTAGAAGGTACAGCATGAATCCCCAAGTTGCATTCAGTACCAGAAATTGCTGGAAATAGAATTATTCCCACATGATCTGAAATTGGCAGGCTTTTCAAATATGAAAATATAAGCCGGTCAGAACTTACAGTTTCTTCTACCTGGCTCTCTGATTAGTTGAGAATTGGATTGAGAAGGGTCTGTCCAATAGAAGCTAGAATCTGGCTACAGCTCACCAGCCATTCATAAGAACTAGGAGCAGGAGTAGGCAATTCAGCCCCTCGAGCCTGCCCCGCTATTCAATACGATCATAGCTGATCTCATTTCGGCCTCAACTCCAATTTCCCGCCCTCTCCCCATAACCTTTCAACCCGTTACTAATTTAAAAATCTGTCTATCTCCTCCTTAAACTTATTCAGCATCCCGGCATGCACTGCACTCTGAGGTAGTGAATTCCACAGATTCACGACCCATTGAGCAAAGTAATTCCTCCTCATCCCTGATTTAAATCTACCACCCCTTAGCTTAAAATTATAGCCTCTTGTTCTAGAATCCGCCACAAGGGGAAACATCCACGCCACATCTACTTTTTCTATCCCCTTTAGCATCTTATATACCTCAATTAGATATCCTCTCATCCTTCTAAACTCTTGTGAGTTTAGGCCTAAACTGCTCAATCTCTTCTCATAAGACAAGCCCTGCATCTCTGGAATCAATCTAGTGAACCCCCTCTGAACTACCTCCAATGCAACTACATCCTTTCTCAAGTAAGGGGACCAAAACTGTGCACAGCGCTCCAGGTGCAACCTCACCAATGCCTTGTACAGTTGCAACAACACTTCCCTATTTTAACACCCTATTCCTTTAGCAAAAAATACCAAAATTACATTCTCCTTCCTTATTACCTGTTGTACCTGTATACTAGCTTTCAGCGATTCATGCACGAGGACACCCAGGTCCCTCTGCACTGAATCATTCTGAAGTTTCTCTCCCTTTAAATAATAATTTGCCTTTTTTTTTCAAACCAAAATGGATAACCTCACACTTATCCACGTTAAACTCCATCTGCCAAATGTTGGCCCATTCACCTAACCTGTCCATATCCATTTGTAAATTTCTTATTTCTTCATTACAACTTACTTTCCCACCTATTTTGGTGTCATCTGCAAATTTAGCTATAGTACCTTCTATCCCTGAATCCAAGTCACTAATATCGATTGCAAAGAGTTGGGGTCCAAGGACCGAACACTGTGGCACCCCACTAGTTACAGCTTGCCATCCAGAAAAAGACCCATTTATCCCAACTCCTTACTACTCCCATCCAATCACCATATCATTTAGTGCCCAAAAAACTTTCCAAGGGGCACAGTGATTTACTTGTACTTCTTGCTATTCAGTATTGTCTTACGACTCCAAACTACTATACTACCCCTAACTCCGTGTGATCTTATTTTGTGTATTAATCTTTTGTGCGGCACCTTATCAAAGATCTTGTGGAAGTCCAGATATACTACATCTACACAATCCCCATTATCCATTTTGCTTGTCACATCTTCAAAGAACTCTAGCAAATTAGTCAAACATGACTTAATCTTCAGAAAACTATGCTGGCTCTGATAGATTGCATTTTGTCTTTCCAAATGCCCCATTACTACTTCCTTAATAATGGATTCCAACAATTTCCCAGTGACAGAAGTTAAACTGGTCTATAGCTTTCTACTTTCTGTCTCCCCCACTTTTTGAATAAGGGTATTATATTAGCATTTTCCCAATCCACTGGAACCTTTCCAGAATCCAGGGAATTTTGGAATATTATTACCAATGCATCCATTATCTCTGCTGCCACTTCCTTTAAGACCCTGGGATGTCGGCCATCAGGTCCTGGGGACTTGTCACTCTTTAGTCCCAATATTTTGCTCAGTACTTTTTCTCCAGTGATGGTGATAGTTTGAAGTTCCTCCTTCTCTATACCCTCTGCTCTACCTATCACTATTGGGGTGGTACTAGTGTCCTCTACCGTGAAAACTGAGGGAAAATATTGATTAAGTGTCTCTGCCATTTCTGCGTTCCCCACTATTAACTCCCCAGTCTCATCCTCCAAGGGACCAAGATTCACTTTAGCTACTCTCTTTCATTTTATATACTCGCAGAAACTTTTGCTATCAGTTTTTACATTTTGCGCTAGTTTTCTTTCATAATTTACCTTTGCTCTTTTTATTATTTTTTTAGTAACCCTTTGTTGATCTTTAAAAGTTTCCCAATCATCCAGCCTGCCTCTGCCCTTTGCAATTTGGTATGCCTTAGTTTTTGCCTTTATGTTATCTTTAACTTCCTTGCTTAACCATGGATGCTTTTTCCCCCTCTTACAATCTTTCCTCCTCTTTGGAATATATTTTACTTCAGAGGAATTGAATATCTCCTTAAATATCTGCCACTCTTCATTAACTGCCCTACATTGTAGTCTTCCTGCCCAGTCCACTAGGGTCAAATCTGCCCTCATGCCTATGTAGTTACCTTTGTTTAACTCCAGAACACTAGTGTGGGACTCAAGTTTCTCGCTTTCAAACTGAACTTGAAATTCTAGCATGCTATGATCACTCTTCTGGAGTGGATCCTTTATTCTGAGAACATTAATCTCATTACACAAAACCAAATCGAGAATAGCCTGCTCCCTGGTTGGTTCCACAACGCATTGCTTCAAGAAACAATCTTTAATACACCCTATGAACTCTCCCTCGAGGCTACCCTTGCCAATTTGATTAGCCCAGTCAATATGCATATTAAAATCACCCATGATTATTGCCGTGCCTTTCTTACATGCTCCCAGTATTTCATGGTTTATTGTGTGCCTTACTGCTGAACTACTGTTTGGGGACCTATTGATTACTCCCACCAGGGACTTCTTTCCATTGCTATTTCTTATTTCTACCCAGACTGACTCTACGACTTGCTCTCCAGTGCCTACATCATTCCTCACTATAGCACTGATCTCTTCCTTTACTAACAAAGCTACACCACCTCCTTTTCCTTCCTGCCTATCCTTCCAAAACACTGAGTACCCTTGGATATTTAACTCCCAAACCTGTTCTCCCTATAACCACATCTCAGTAATCACCACCAAATCATACCTATTTATCCCTATTTGCGCTTTTAACTCATTATTTTTATTCCGAATGCTACACACATTCAGATACAAAACCTTTAAGTTTGCCCTGTTGTCAATTTTCCCTACTCTTATTTGATTCTTTGGTGCAATATGGTGTTCACACACTCTGTCCCTTCCTTTCACTTTTTGGGAACAATCAGCCTCGTCACTAACCTGCACTCCTACCCTCTCCTTAAACTTTGATTTTTTTATATTTCCATGCAACTGAGCTCCCCCACTGTTTAGTTTAAAGCCCCATCTACAAACCTAGTTATGAGATTCGCCAGGACACTGGTCCCAGCCTGATTAAAGTGGAGCCGATCCGAATGGAATAGATCCCTCTTTCCCCAGTATTAGTGCCAATGTCCCATGAATTCGAACCCATTTCTCCCATACCAAACTTTGAGCCACACATTCAGCTCTTTAATCTTATTGACCCGATACCAATTAGCTCGTGGCTCAGGTAGGAATCCGGAGATTATTACCTTTTTGGTTCTACTTTTTAATTTAGCCCCAGCTGCTTGTATTCCCTCAGCAGAACCTCTTTCCTTGTTCTACCTATATTGTTGGTACCTACGTGGACCACGACAACTGGATCTTTCCCCTCCCACTCCATGTTCCTCTGCAGATATCCTTAACCCTGGCACCAGGTAGGCAACACAGCCTTCGGGACTCTCGATCCTGGCTACAGAGAACAGTATCTATTCCCCTAACTATACTATCCCCGATTGCAACTACATTTCTCTTTTCTCCCCCCACTTGAATGTCTCCCTGTGCCATGGTGCTATGGTCAGTTTGCTCATCCTCTCTACAGTCCCCGCCCTCATCCACACAAGGAGCAAGAATCTCGAACCTTTTGGATAAGGGCAAGGGCTGAGGCTCCTGCAGTGCTACTTCCTGGACCCCTCTACCTGCCTCACTCATAGTCACACCCTCCTGTCCCTGACCACTGGCCGAATTTATGGTAGTTAATCTAAGGGGTGTTACTGTATCCTGAAACAGAGCGTCCAGGTAACTCTCCCCCTCCCTGATGTGTCGCAGTGTCTGAAGCCCAGACTTTAGCTCATCAACTCTGAGCCAGAGTTTCTCGAGCAACCAACACTTGCTACAGATGTGGTCATGAGGAACCACAATGGGGTCCAACAGCAACCATACCACACAGCTACAACACATCGCCTGGCACTGCATCTCTATTTTATTTAATTAGTTTTTCAATTTGTTGTTACATTTCCTACTGGTCTTTAATTTATCAATCTGTAAAATATTTCTCCTATTTACCTTTAAGCTGAAAGCAAGTTAGAATAGAGAATCAAAATACACTTTTTAAAATCAACTGGAACTCGCTCTCTCTGCTGAGTTGAAGCTGATGTGTTAGAACTCCGATCCTGGGCCCCAGTAGTCACCTTTAATCTGAAATCAATTTAGAATAGGTAGTTCAGACTAGCAGTTACTCACCAACCAATGAACATACGGTTTTCCTGTGATGTCACTCTGTATTTTTTTCACTCGACGACGGTGACTGCAGAGGACACTCTTCCCAGACTGCTTCCCGGCGACGGTGACTGCAGAGGACGCTCTTCCCAGACTGCTTCCCGGTGACGGTGACTGCAGAGGGCACTCTTCCCAGACTGCTTCCTGGCAACGGTGACTGCAGAGGATGCTCTTCCCAGACTGCTTCCTGGTGACTGCAGAGGACACTCTTCCTAGACTGCTTCCCAGCGACGGTGACTGCAGAGGACACTCTTCCCAGACTGCTTCCCGGCGACGGTGACTGCAGAGGGCACTCTTCCCAGACTGCTTCCCGGTGACTGCAGAGGGCACTCTTCCCAGACTGCTTCCCGGTGACGGTGACTGCAGAGGACACTCTTCGCAGACTTCTTCCCGGTGACGGTGACTGCAGAGGGCACTCTTCCCAGACTGCTTCCCGGTGACGGTGATTGCAGAGGGCACTCTTCCCAGACTGCTTCCCGGTGATGGTGACTGCAGAGGATGCTCTTCCCAGACTGATTCCCGACGACGGTGACTGCAGAGAGCACTCTTCCCAGACTTCCCAGATCATTCAGAATGATTATTAATAGAGAGATTAAACTAATAGAATCAGTATCTTCTACCTCACCTGTACATGAATTCTAAAATATACTTTTTACCAACAGGCAAATAATTGAAGGAACCAGAATAAATGTGATGTTTCCTCCAGCCAAATTAAAATGAAGATTCCCACCAGCTCCTTCTCACACACAGTATGTACATTATCACTGACAGAGCACAGAGACACAGACAGGTCATCAATTTCACAGTCTCAGACAGCAGAAATAGTTCCAAAGCAATTTTCCATCCATGAATCAAACAGAGCAGGAGAGATAGACATTGTATCCATGTCATCCAAACTCAGTCCTGCAGATGCGAGTGTCCATAAATCCCAGTCCAAATTCTCACCCGCTATTAAATTCTCACTGGGTCAATCCCACAGTCGTGCTGCCTTCACTACAAATTAAACATCTGATAAAACTGACATGTTTCCAGTTACAAGTTTACAGGCTTAACCTTAATGATGTACACTGAGATTCATGTTAATTGCCAGCCCAATATTCACACACATCATGGACTTATAAATTGCACTATTAATTCCCTAGTGTGTCCTGACATATACCTGAGATACAAGTTCAAATCTCAAGTACATTATCAGTTTGAGATATTCTGAAAGCTAGTATAACCTGAGACAGAAGTTCAGATTCTAGTTTAAAACTCACCCTTATTATGAAACTGAAAGATACAATATTAACTTGATGAATATGAACTGAGCTATAGATTACATACTAATCCTCCATCCTCACACAGTGTCAAATGGAAATACGGTAACAATTCCAGACTGAGCTCCATTTTACATCCATGTCAAAGTTCTTACTCAGAATCAGACTGAATGTCACAGATCAAATCGATTAGTACAACTTGAGTTACACTTGCACACCCATCCAGTATCAGATTAAAGGATTCATTATCTTTCCCAATTATGTTCAAAGTGACAGATTTAATATTGGGCCAAAACTGCCACATATCGTTTGCTTAAGCCGACCACATTAGTGGCCTGTGGCTGTGCTGGAAATTTATTTACAATTAACCCAATCTTACAAACAGTCCCAGACACTGAAGGTTACACAATGAATCCTCTACTCACCCAGAGTACCAGTGAGCAATTATTAAACACATGTTCAGTGCCGGATGTTGAGAGACACAGACTGTTTACTGCACTCACTCACAATAATTCAGTGTGCGTGATACCAAATTATTCTGACACACCAATTATACCACTGAGAGATTGTAGAAAGGGTCCAAGAGCCACAGAGAATAACAGGTGCTGACAGAAACAAATGGAAGTCTACATGCACATACACAGACACACACACACATGCACATTGTTATGTAAGTTCGGAATCATATGTATATTTCAGTCCCTCATGCTATTTGTGAGCATAAGATTCATTCTGTATCTGCCAGTGGGATTAATTCTGTATCTGAGTGTGACTGCTACTGTATGAAATTGTGGGATTCAATTGGTATATTTCATTCACTTCCACATACAATACCAGTGAATGAAATATACCAATTGAATCCCACAATTTCATACAGTAGCAGACACTGACAGATACAGAATTAATCCCACTGACAGATACAGAATGAATCTCATGCTCACAAACAGCATGAGGGACTGAAAGATTCATGTGATTTCCAACCTACATAACAATACAACAGGCATAGAATGCCATCGACAGACCCAGAATTAAACCCAGGCTCACACATTAGGAGAGCCTGACAGATATATATGATTGCCATACTCATATACAACACCAGGGACATTCAGATATAAAATCAGCCCCAATTTCTTTATAGTGCCAGAGAATGAAATGTGCAATATGAACCGTACACTCACCTATTCCCCTAGTGACAGACCAGAATGCCTGCCAAACTCATACACAGCTCCAGAGAATAACAAATGCAGACTGAAACTACACTCCCAAGGAATGCAAGAGACTTCAGATTCAGAATGGTTTCCACATTCACATACAGTAGCACTGACTGGCAAAGAGTGAAACACATGCACACTCACAAACCACCATCACCATTAAGAAATTCAGATTGAGTCCCGTTCAATGCCAGAAAGTGACTGATCGAACACATCCGTTGCATATGTCCCATTCCACTGTCAGGCTCATGGCGTGACCCAACACTCATGCAGTCCCTGGAAATGCAAGATACAGGCTGACTATGACACAGATATATTGTACCAGGTATCGACAAATGCAGAATGAATGCAACATTCACCTACAGTTTCACGGAGAATGTATCCACACTCACATACAGTAACCAAGACTGACAGGTCCAGCGTGCCTTTCACACAGCACCAGTGAGTAACAGACACAGAATGAATCCCACATTCACAAGTTGGATCAGAGAAGGGCTGATAAGAATGTATCTCACATTCACACACAACATGTTGACGGCTTTAGCACAACATTATAATTACTGCTTGTATAGCAAAATAGAATAAAAGTCATATCCACCGTTAGTAATTCTAAGACCTTCCCTTCCCCTCTTAATATAATGTGACCAATTCTTGCCTGTTGTGTCCATCTCTGATCTGTAAACTTCGACCTAGCAGAGTGTGCTGACTTCTACTGGCCAGAGCCGTGAACTGCAAAAGAGCGGAGGGAATTAACATGAACTGTTGGTGTTGCAGATTCAGGTCAATGTGAGGAAGTAGTGAGGGGATGTGACAGGGTCGGAATAGAGTTGTAAATATTAAATCCAATAAAAAAATCAATATAACTTATTTCTAATGGAATCTGTAGAATGTGGGACTTGTTGTCGTCTTGCGCAGTTAAATAAATTAGCACAGCTGTATTTAAGGGAAAGCTAGGTAAGTACAGAAGGGAGAATGGATTTCATGGACCAGCAGATAATGGTACATGAAGTATTCTGGGTGGAGAATCTTGTGGAATAATGTACCAATTAGACCAGATGGCCCAATGAAGTATATTCTGGGTGGAATGAATACCGATTTCCAAAGTGTCTCAGAGACTGACAGATACTTAATGAATCTCACACTCATAGTGCACCACAGACAGCAACACAGAGTGAATCATACACTCACACACATCCCTAGAGACTGACAGATACATAATGAATCAGACACTCAAATTCTTTGCCAGAGGTATAGTGAGACAGAATGAATCCTACACTTAAATACATACAAGCTTAGAATAGTTACAGCACAGCAAGAGGCCATTTGGCCCTTCGTGTCTGTTGTTCTCCACCAGAGCCACTCAGCTACTTCTGATCCCCAGCCCTCTCACCACGGCCTGGCAAACCTTTTCCCTTCAGGTGCTTATGCAATTCCCTTTTGACAACCCCAAATTCTCCTGTCTTTAGCATACTCTCAGGCAGTGAATTGCAGATCCTAATGGTTTCCTGCATTAAAAAAAAATCCTGATGCCTCCATTAGTACTTTTGCCAACCACCATAAATCGATGCCCACTGCCCACAGGATAATTTTATCATTATCTACACTGTCTAGAACACTTACTATTTTGAACACTTCTACCAAATCTCCTCACAGCTTTCTCTTTTCGAAGGAGAGTAACCACAACTTCTTCAATCTATCCATGTAACTAAAGCCCCTCATCCTTACAAACATTCTTGTAAACCCTTTCTGCACTCTTCATAAAACCTTCACGTATTTCCAAAGGTTTGGTGCCGAAAATTAGACTAATGCTAGTGTCTGTGTGACATCTTTCTGTATCTGTGCAAGGGGGCCTGTATCTGTCTGATCTCACTTGGTGTGGGAGGAGTTGTAAGGATCAGGGTAGGAACTGTCTGCACAGGCAGTCCTTTTCCATAGGCACACATGTTTGTTAGAGACCAACATGTACACCTCATATCCGACAGACACAGTGCAAGAGCCAGGCAGATATAAAATTTATCCCACAGTAACAACCAATAATACAATGGAAATATAAAAGCAAAATATTCTGGATGCTGGGAATCTGAAATAAACACAGGAAATGCTGGAAATACACAGCAGATCTGGAAGTACCAGTGGCTTCAGGTCATGACATTTTGTTGGAACTGGGAATGGTTAATCTTCAATTGGTTATTAGGAACTATGTACAATTTTTAATGAGTGTGTGTGTGTATATATATATTCATATAATGTGTATAGATAGATACATGTGTGTGCATTTTTTGTGTCAGAAATGTAGAGTCGTTCCAGTTTCATAAGTTTTTTTATAAATTAGCCTTGGGACTTAGAAGCCTGGGTGGATCCCTGACTGACAGGTCAGTAAAGGGGTTAGATGTTTAGTGATTTTGGGGAAAAAAGAAACACACAATAGAAAATAAAACTGGGCTGCTGCCTACCGACAGTGTTCAAGTGACACAGAGACAGAGAAAGAGAGGGACGAGTTCAATGTGCATCAAAGAGTTAAGCAGGGATTTTTTAGGCTCTTGAGAAGAGAAAAGTACAAGGCTACTGGGACAATAGTTAACTGCAGGGTCAGTTATAGGACTCATTGTCGTGATCAGTTCGGTGGTGTTGCTACTGAAACAGTGAGTATAAAGTGCAGTTATTTTGGGTGAGACAAGTCTTGGTTGAGAAGGATCAAGTGAATGCTCAAGAATTCACCAAAAGAAAACATTTGCACGTGTACCAGCCCCAAGAAAGAAGCCTTTGTGACAAGCGCGTGGTAACTCTTCACTGGTTTATCCATCTGTAAAGATATTGCTGAGCAAAGGAATATTGGGAAATTGAATCACCTTCTTTTGTTTGTATTGAGATCTTTCTGACTGTTTTGTCTGGTTAAGGTAGTTTGTTTTTCTTGTTTTGATCAATATTTTATTCTTTGTGTTCAAAGTTCATGAGCAAACACCTGTGAATTTCTTCAGAATCTTTTCTCACATCCTACACATGTTGGGTTCTATCAAGCCAGGTTTCACTCCGGGAGCTGACTTATCCGCTTTTACCATCAGCCGGGATTGTAACAGATGTTCGTGTAATTCTTAGCACAATTGGGATTGGTCAGTAAGTATTGTCCTTCTGTGAAATCACATCCAATGTTGGACACTATGTTCTGAGCTTTTCAAGCAGGATCTTGGTGAGTATGCTCAGTACTTTGCCTGTTGTGAACAGCTGAAGGCCTAAGCTGTTTGGTACGATCCAACATTCATTGGGGCAAATGTCCATAGACCTCACATCACACTGACACTGAAATTCATATAGAACATTAGTTATTTGTGTTGTTGGCAGAACGTATTTTTAGTCTTGACAGCAGCATCCTGTTAGTGGAGAATGCCACTCGTGTTGCTACTGCATAGTAGCATTGTGAAACGGGCAGCTTTATTAGTTGTTCACGTTTTTGAGATACCTGAACCATTCCAGGGTTATGTCAGGTAGACTGGCCACTCTTCAGAACAGACTTTTCAGAACGGGCTTAGGCCCATTGATGAGTTTGTGTGATAGGCAGTGAGCAATTATTTGATCGATGGAGCCATTATTCTGCAGGATAGCTTTGAAGTGCCAGATTTTGGCATCATGATGCATGATTAGCAAATGGCCTGGTCCCTACCTATCAGTTTGCCGACAAGACTTATCTTATACCGCATGGAACTGTGGGAATCCCAACAGTGGCGGTGGGCTAGCTGTAGACAGTAGTAGAGAACGCATTGGCCGATTTCTCAAGTAGTACATTGAGGAAAGAGGGCTCGTTTGACTGGTCAATTTCAATGAGAATGGAGCAGGTTAGAGCCTATTAAGGTGTCACAGGAATGTTTTACATGTAGCTGCAGATGCAGAAATAGAAAACACGTAATTTGTGTACCAGAAAAAGGAAAGGGATAGGATTTTAGGGGTCATTTCATTGAAGATACGTTTCTCGTGGAAATGGGCAAAGATGTTTACAAGAGCCGGGCCTAGAGGGTGTCCCATGGCAACATCATTTCTTTGGGCATACACAGTGTCATTAAAACTGAAATAAACTGCATGAGTTATTGAGTTCATATGTTCATTGAATACAGTTTCAGACAATGGCAGTGTGACTTGATCATCATGAAATAATGACATGGTGCATATGTGAATGGCTTCCTTGAGTGGCACATTAATCAAGAGGATAGCAAAGTCAAACAGGCAACAAGCACATGCACACGCCATTGCTATCAATATGCATGTCCTGTATGGACTTCACAAAGGAGAAGAATCCCTTCACTGTGTATGTGGAAAACTCGCTCAGAACTGTTTGTAGCAACTCACTCAGCCATTTGGCCAACTCATGTTGTGAAGAATCAGTCAGAGATGAGATAGGATGTAAAGGAACATCACTTTTCTGTGTCTTTGACAACCCATGTATACGTGCGCACAGTGAACCATGAGGGAAAATCCTACCATATACTCCACCAGGCAGTTCATTACTGCACACTCTAATTCCGCGATTGGACAACATTTAGTAAACAAACCCAATTGTGCTAAGGATTACACTTGCAGTGTGAACTAGGGAACACAGTTTATAAAATAATGGGTCCCCTATTTACAATGGAGATGAGGAGTAATTTATTTTCAGTAGATCATTGGCCTTTGAATTATCTTCCCCAGAGAGCAGTTCAGGCTCGATAATTGAACATATTCAAGGCTGAGTTGCGCAGATTCTATGAGGGAGTCAAGGGTTGCGGGAGACAGGCAGGAAAGTGGGGTTGAGGGCACAATCAGATCAGCCATGATCGTGTTTAATGGCAGAATAGGCTCGAAGGGCTGAATGACCTGCAGCTGCTCAAATCTCTAATGTTCTTCAAACTGTAACTTCTGTCCCCATTTTGACTCCTTTTTTTCACATTTGGTTTTAACCTCATTTTTCTGTTGTGTTTGCTTTCGGGTGGCAGCTGCTCCTCATTTTTCCATTCGCACCTCTTTTCGACACATCTCAGTTTTTTGTTACTTGTTCGTTTACCTCTCCCTTTTGCCTTGCAGCACCAATTCTTTGGTCATTTAATCTCTCCTGCCATGTAGAGCTTCAGCCATCCCCTCTGCCTCCACAGCCTCCCTTTCAGTGACTGGCCATTTGTTGTTAATGGCCTTCAGTGTTACCTTGTGTTACCTGCTAATCTTTTCTCATATACTCTCTCTGCTGTTCAAGTTTACTTTTTGAGTTCTCCTCTGTACTTCCTGTATTCTGCTTGGTTCCCTAATTTATTATGAATCTGACGTCTATCATCAGCCTGTTTTTGGATTTCTAACAGAGCACAGGATGTGTAGTCAACAGCTCTCAGCTGTCCCGATATTACACTGAAATGAGCTGCCTGTTTAATTAAAGTTTTCGTTATTTAGAATGTTCTGCTCCTTCCTGCTTGTATCTTTGCTGTTGTCTCTCGGTTTAATTTACACAGCAACTCATTCCCCGTCTACACCTAATCTCCACTTTCAACAAATCCACATTATAAACTCTTCATTCTGCAATTAACTTTTTCTGTGTTTGAGCTCCCAGGTCAATTGAGTTCTTGGTTGTAATTTCATTGTCCCACTTAATTTACCTGAAAGCAACGTTTGTGTTTGAATTATCAACTCATTTGTACTGTAATTATAATTTATATGAATTCCATCTTGCAACAAACTGGAAGCTTTCAAATTAAAATCTAGAGATGACTGACTTGTCGTGCAAAGACCCATCTATTCGACTCAGTTCAATAAATCCTGTCCTGAACAGAATGCTTTACCCAGGCAATATCTCTACTTGATGAACGGATGGTGCACGGAGCTCTCAGCTTTTACTCATTGATCTTCACGGGAGTTGATCCAGTTTTGATGTCAACTTGTTTGCTGGTGTCGATTTACTCGGATTCTTCACCTGATTTCTCTCCTGTCCAAGGAAGCTCTCTGAGCGGAGTTCTCAATAATAACTTGACTTTTCCTCACAGGATTTCAGCCTAAATGAGTTTTGAACTATTTTATTAAAGGATTTAGTTTTGTACATGCCTCCCTAGCTCTCCTCATGGTTAGACAGAAAGTGTTACTGCTGTGTTGGCAAGTAAACGACAGATTTATTTGAAAAGTCATTGGGACAGGATTTTGGGTTTGACTCAAGTCACAAACCTGGTGGTGATGCATTGTGGCCCCATCTGTCACGTGACCTGCCAGGGGATGACCTCATAATCGCCCCAGTCCTGTAGCTGTGGATTGGGCGATTTGTTACAAACTTTCAGTGGAGCTGATTTGGTCGCATTTGGCCTTGAATGATAAGTGTATGTCCCCAAAACCCGTGCCAGGATTTGTGTGTGACAAAGAAGGTTGACACTCCAGTACAGTATTGAGGGAGGGCTGCGCTATTGTAGGTGCTGTCTTTAAATAATGATGATAAACCAAGGCCCTGCCCAACCTCTTATTTTATCCAAAGTGACCCCATTGTGCTGTGCCGAAGACACACGAGCAATGGAGTTATGCCCCCGAGCACTCAATCATCATCCCAAAGCATGTTCACATTGTTGTTTGTGAGTGTTTCCTGTGCAGAAATTAGCTGCCCCTTTCTGACAGAAAGTGTCTGTTCTTTTTTCCTGAATCAGTTTCAGTTTTGCTCCAGAAAACATGAAATCTGACTTCTAACTCAACTCAGGTGGGACTCAAAATGACAAGAAATCCATCAGCAATAAAGGGCACAGGCGTTAATTGATCAGAATGTGTGAAGGACTGTTATGACGTTGCAGAAGATATGGACCAAATCCAAGAGGGATAGTTGGTCGTGTTGTCACAACGGTTTTGCAATTTATATTTATTATGAGATGTGTGCACCGAATTCAGAAGCAACATGCCTGCCAGGATATTTAGAAATTTTAAAAATAATTAATATCTTATTAAAAATAAAAGATGTCAAGCACATACATAAGACTACAAATAGCGCTATAATAACTCCTCAAGTTACTAATTAACCTGACCCCCTCAGTTACACACCCTTTAAGGTCCGAAATAGAGTTTAGAATTAAAGCAGACTCAGCAAGTTAACACAGTATCCTGGACAATGGAATGCCGTATGGCTTTTCTTCAACTCCCGTTTAGTTAGACAGCAGACTTACGCAAAAATGCTGGAGGCTTCATTGAGGCCATTTATCACACTCCTGTTAGATCTTACATGGCCTTTTTCAACATAACCTTTCATTCTCCTTTACATATGTTTCTCCCTTCTTAATGTATAAATTCTATAGACCCGGATGTCGATGAAATTGTATCTTCTTCACAATATAAAAAAACTCCCATGTCTCCACTATTTCCAGTAACCTTTGGGAAAAATAAACATGTTCCTTAGCCTTGCTTATCTGGCTAGTTGAAAACAGACTGAGATACCGTTGAAATCCAAACATCCCTTCATTTATCTAAAAATGCAAATTCCCTTCACACCTTACATGCTAATCTAGGTTCCATGTTTACTCATTAGCATGTCAAGCACCCAGCTTCTTTTGATGATTTAAACTTGAGTCCAAATGTAATTACATTACACACAGACAGACCCAACTATACTTACCCTATAAAATTACTTCGCAATAAACCAGAAAAATATTATGAAACTGTTATACTTGCTTGACAGGAACGAATTCTTTCTGTGAAAAGCATTGATTTCAATAAGTGAATATCCTCGGTGTACCACTCCTGGCTAATCCTGAGCAATAACTTGTGGCAGGTTTTTAAAGCGATGAAAGATTTCCCAGCGCTATTAAAGAAGCTCAGTCATTTCTCTTGCTGCCCTGACCAACATCCCTGACTCAATAACACCACCAAAAACAGCTGCACATAAAGAACTAACGGAAAGGTCAAAGTTTAATATAGAAAACCATACCCATTCCAGATTTCCAAAAGGACACATTGATCTTCAGAAAACATTCTTCATCAACTCCAATATCTGATCATTGAGAAACAGGTGTCTCCTCCGGCTTGGCTTCATTATGTGCAGAAATTGGAATTGTTTTGTTTCACAAGCTCATGAAAGTACCTGGGAGCAGTTTACTGTGTTTCAATGAAAAATTGTCATCTGATATTTAAAAAATTAACACAGAAAATGCTTGTAACATGGAGCAGGTTTGTTCATCACAGGATTAAAACAAGCTCAATTCTCCTTCCAATGAATGAGGCATGTCGACATTGAGAGAATATTAACAGAGAGGAAAACAATTGCTTTCTAATTCTGCTCCCCTGCTATTCCCAAAATCACCATGGAAGTGGGGCAATAGACCGATTTCAATTTCCAAATGCTGATCAAAGGATTGGCAGCTGGTAAAATGTGGGAAATGCAGGTTGGAGAGGATAATTTTCTTCCTGCAGGGTTTCCTGGGAGACGAGTTGTGTGTGCAATTGTAGCTCAGCACTAGAGATTGTCAATGTTGAGAGAATAATAGGACCAACAAGTGATAACACCTCATTTCAGTTCCTTCCAGATTTAGTTTTTCTTTATGAATTCGGGGTGGAGGAACAAAAGTAAAGTAATCTTCCCCCAAGTTTGTCCTACCATTTAATGAACTCATGACTGGTCTGTCTTTTTGCTCCATTTATCCCTCTTTGTTTCGTAATCCTTAAAACACTTAACAAACAAGTGCTATCGATTTCAGTTTGGAACTTTTCGTTTGACCCCCAGCGTTTACAATTGTTTGGGGGTGGGAGTTTTTACCATCCTTTGTGTGAAGACGTACTTCCTGAAATTACCTTTGAAAGGCTTCATTCTAATTTAAAGGTTAAGCCCCCTTGTTGAGGGCACCACACCCAACCCCGGCGCCCATCTCCCGTCGCACCAGTTGTAACAGTTTCTCTCTATCTACCCTGTCAAATCATTCAAGCACCGTAACCATCTCAGTTGGATCACCCCTTAGTCTCTGATATTCACGGTACTACAATACTAGTATTTACAATCTGTCCTCGTCATTTGAATCTGGTATCACTCTGATGAAATTCTGCTGCCCCCACTCCAAGGCCAATCTAACATCCCTCAGGTCTGTTGTCAGGAACAGAACGCATTGATCTAAACAGGGTTTTATACACCTGTAATATGATTCCCAATACTTCGTATTCTATTACTCTTAGATATTATTTTTTATCTTCCTGTCCACGAGCTTTTAGTGATGTCTGTACATCTCTCTCGGCTCCTGCACAGTTTCGAGAATCTCACCACAAAAATAAACAACCTTTTCTATATATTATAGGTTTAATCAGATGGCCCTTCACTTTAAAGCTCATTTGCTAAAACTTGCTCACTCACTGAACTTATCAAGAAAATGTCAAACTAAATGTGTTCCGCAAGGACAGTGTTATTTTTTTCTGCTCCATCACCATTAACTTATCCAGCTGCTCTTTCAGCCACTGTAAATCCGGAGAATGAAAGGGAAGGAAAAGTCCTGCTCCCTTTCCTGAATCCTATTTGTTCATCATTCCAATAAAACCTGGGGAAAGGACTGTAATAGCTCAGTATCAATTTTGATTAAGTCAGAAATATTCCATTTAAAAAAATCATTCTAGGTATTTGGCCTTCGCTGGTTTGGACAGCAATTATTGTCCATCCCTAATTGCCCTTGAGAATACGTTGGTGACCTGCATTCTTGAACCTCTGCAGTCCATGTGGTGTCGGTACGTCCCCAGTGCTGTCAGGAAGGGAGTTCTAGAATTTCTACCAGCGATATTGAAGGAACAGCAATATATTTCCAATTCATGGCTTGAAGGTGAATTTCCAGGTGGTGGTGTTCCCATCTATCTGCTGACCATGCCCTTCTACACGGTAGTGGTCCAAGGTCTAGATGGTGCTGTCGAAGGAGTCTTGCTGAGTTCCTGCAGTGCACCTTGAACATGGTACACACTGCTGCTACTGTGCGTCGGTGGTGGAGGGAATGAATGTTTTTGGATGTGGTCTCCATCATGCGAGTTGCTTTGTCTTAGACGGTGTAAAGCTTCTTGGGTAGTGTGGGAGCTGCACTCATCCAGGCAAGTGGGGAGCATTCCATCACACTCCTGACTTGTGCCTTGTAGATGGTGGACAGGCTTTGGGGAGCCTGGACGTGAGTTACTTGTTGCACAATCCCTACCCTCTGACCTGCTATTGACGCCATAATATTTATATGGCTATTCCAGTTCAGTTTCTGGTCAATGGTAACTCCCAGGATGTTGATAGTGGGGGATTCAGTCATGGTAATGCCATTGAACATCAAGGTAATAGTTGGATTCTTACTTCTTGGAGATGATTATTGCCTGACACTTGTGTGGCGCAAATGTTACTTGTCACTTGTCATCTCCAGTGAGACATTGACAACCATCCGATTCCAGGCCTTTTTTATGTGAAACCTACTCAAACAGGAAGAAACAATAACTAAAAATATCCAATAACTTGATTCGAACCCACGTGTGAAAAGCACAATGGTTTCACAATCCCTCATCTTAACATCCCCTCAGAGCCGATCCGAGCTTTAAGTCATAGTCTCGAATCCTTTTTTCCAGCCGTGAAGAGTTGGCAAGAAGGTTCTGAAAGTGCAGCCAGGTGTGCAATGTTGGAAATGCGGCTCCAGTAAGCAGAAAAAAATGTATCACGTCAAGTCAGGAACTGTTTGGAATGGAGCAGTGTGAAACATTTCCCCACGATTTATTTTTTATCTAATCATTGGTTTTCAAACATTCCATCAATGGGAAAAATATTGCTTAATGTGTATAAGAAATGAATACTTGGGCTGCTTTTAAATACATCGGCTAATCTTAAATATCTGTACCTTAAATATCTCCCCTTAACATTCTCTCTGATAACAGCATCTCCAGTTTGTATTTTTCAGTCCATCCACATATGGAATCCCTCACCACTGATCCCATTCCAGAAAATTGACACTGCACGCTCTCCAAGGACTTGATGTTCTTCATAAAGCCCTCACCAAGATCTTATATTCCACATTACAACGTGATACCCCTCCAATTCTTTGAATCCTATCTATCCGAGTTATTTTTACAAACTTAGCTGATGATTCCTTATAGATGAAGACAGGCTTCCTTCAACATTAATCTTCTTAAAGATTTGGAAAGAATGACCTTCCAATCTCCAATCAATAAATCCTAATGAAATTCTCCAGTCAGCCCATGAACAGCCCGCCCCCTTCATTCCACTTATTGTTCCTTTTATTTTCACTGATCCCACTTCTTCAGCACAAATGCTTCGCTCCTCTCCTTTAAACCCTCTTCAATAAGAGGGCACAAATCCTCCGTCGGCAATTTACAAATTACTTCTTTAACATATAACTCGTGTTAAAGAAGAGATACGAGAAGGTCTGGCTGTGCTAAATGTTGATAAGTCAGTGGGACCAGATGGAATGCATCTGAAAACGCTGAGGGCTGTAATAGTGGAAACTGTGGAGGTATTGGACTGAATCTACTGAATATTATTTACTTTTTTACAGTTACAAACCACTTTGTTACTCTAGAATGCAGAAATTAATAAAAGTGAATCAGTGTTGAACAGATTCTGACATCCCTCATCTCCATTTTATTTTACATGGAGCAACTTGTCCTCAGTGTAAGTGTGTTGCTCTAAGAATGAGATCACCACGTCCTGGGAATATAGCAGCAATCCCGCCAAGGTCTGATCTGCAACCTTGAAACTCAGTGAAAGTTTGTCACCATACTCTCCGAATCTGATCGCCACTTCAAGCCCAACATTCAGCTTGGGTGGGCAAACAAAACAACCTGATTCCCCTCGTCCTCCAACGCAAACTGAACTCCAAAGGTGAGGTGAGAGTGACTGCCCTTGACATCAAGGCAGCATTTGACTGTGTGGCATTATGGATCCCCAGCAAAACTGAAGACAATGGGAATCGGGGGCGGGGGGCAGAGGGTGGGGAGCTCTCTGCTGGTTGGAGTCATACCCAGCACAAAAAAGATGATTGTGTTGTGGAGATCAATCATCCCAGTTCCAGGACGTCACTGCGAGAGTTCCTCGGTGTGGTGTCCTAGGCCCAACCATCTTCAGCTGCTTCACCATTGACCTTCCTTCCAGCAGAATTGGGAATGTTCGCTGATGATTGCTCAATGTTCAGCACCATTTTCAACACCTCCGATACTGAAGCAGCCCATGTCCAAATCATCACCCACCCTCTGTCCAGAAGACTCGGGACTGCAAAGAACTCTAAGAAATCTCCTCTCAAATTCCTCGTCTCCAAGGTAAATATCCCCTACCGCTAAAATGTATCGAGGTAATTTAAGTTCCTCGCTGCGAAATATTCTCGTTAAACTTTATTGCTTCCTCTCCAATGCATTCACATCTTTCCTAAAGTGTGATACCCGGAACTGGGCGCAATACTCCAGCTGTGGCCGAAATACTGTCTTTCCCAAGTTCAAAACAACCGCTTTGCTCTTGTAATCTACGCTCCCATTCATAAAGCCGAGGATATGGTATGCTTCATGAACTATTCTTTCAACCTGCACTGCCTCCTTCAATGATTTATGCAGATGTCCATCATTTCCCGCTGTTCAGGCACCGTCTTTGGAATTGTAAACTTTATTTTGTCTTTTCTCCCCGTGTTCTTCCGACCAAAATGTATCACTTCATCCTTCTCTGCAAAACAATTCAGTCGCCCTATTTTCCAACCTGAATATGACCTTTTGAAGGAAATTGCTCTTTCACTCGAATTTCTATCGCTCTTTTCACAACCACAGGACGTTCAAAACACTTCACAGGCAATGAGTGCTCTTGAAAGTCGTCATTGTTCAAATGGAGGAAATTGCTGACCGTTTGAACGTTTTGTTCTACAATGTCAGAAATTCCCTTATGTGGAATAGGGAATGGGCACATCATGTCCTGGGCTCTGTGGCGCAACGGATAGCGTGTTGGACTTCTAATTGCTGTTGTATAAGAGATTCAAAGGTCGTGGGTTCGAATCCCACTAGAGTCGATTTTTGGATAAAAGCAAATCAGCAACTGGTTCATCGGAGAAGGGAAACTGCCGTCACCAACCCCTTTCTGTACAGGTGAATCCAGTCACGCCCCACTTTCCAATCTGAACCACATCACAGAAGAAAACTCGCCACCGAATAGTGAAACAGGTGGCAACAGGAGGAGAGCCGCTTCGCCGCTACAAGGATACACAATTGGCTGAATGGCAGGAAACAGAGGTTGGTGGTAAATGGATTTTTTTTCGGCCTGGCGAAAGGGTTGGGACCTTTGCTGTTGACCTTTGCTGTTCCTGATAATTATCAATGACCTTTGTGCCCAGGACAAAATTTCAACGTTTGCGGAGGATACAAAGCTTGGAATCATTGTGGAGAGTGTGGAGAGTATAGAACTTCAAATGGACTTGGACCAGTTGGTGGAAATGGGGAGACAGGTGGCAGATGAAGTTCAATGGAGAGAGGTTTGATAGGAAGAACTTGGAAAAACAATATAAAATGAAGGGTACAACTCTAAGGGAGGTGGAGAAGCAGTGGGACTTCGGTGTTTATGTACGTAAATCATTGAAGGTGGTAGGACATCTAAACCCAGCGGCAGAGTCATGGAACGAAAGTACATGGCCCCTTTTTACAACATTAACTGCCATATTCTGGTAGTTTAAATATCGAGTCATTGACTGTGCGTGAGCGAATAGATGACTGACTGGGTGAGCTAGTGACTGAATGAATGGTTAGGTGAGTGACGTGTGTAGGTAGATAGCTGGCTGAGTGAATGAGTTTGGTGGGTGAGTGCGTAGGTGGGTCTGATGGTTTAAGTGCGTGACCGCGTCAACATACAGGTTGGGAGCCAGCCAGGAGATCCGCGGAGAGGTCAGCTGGTCGGATCGGGGCGACTGAGTATTCGGTTGCGCAGTAACCCAGGTGATAGACAAGAAGTTAAACTGTTTACCCTTTCCTGGGCATCTAGCAAGCTAATTGTTTGGGATTTGTCCCAAGTTTCTGACTCTAGTTCCGGGTCGGAGGCATTCGAGGAGAGTCCACGGCAGGAGGGGTGAATGTAAACTTCCGGGGATGTTCTCACGTTGGTCCACATGGGAAAGACCTTTTGGCTGAGTTTGTTGACACCGGAACAGCAGAGAGCACGCGCTCCACACGTGGAGTTTCAGTGTCTGTGACGTCAAAGCCAGTGACGTTCCAGGTCACTTTCAGCAGCGGAGATGGTGCAGATCAAACTCAGCCCGAAATGAACACTGTTTTTGCTGTGTTCCGCTCGCTGGCCCACTCCCGAGTCGGAATTCAGTCTATAAATGTTTAAAAATATTTCTTTAAGTGCATGTTGGTCCCACAAATGGTGAGACTGGAGAATTAATAATGGAAAACGAGGAACTGGCAGAACTGTTGAACGGGTATTTTGTTTCTGCCTTCACTGTAGAAGAAGGACATATAGAGTGTACAGAGCGATAGAAATTGGTTGGGTGATTCGCAGATGCAGAATAACTTGGGAAAATGTGAACTTGTCCACTTTGGCAGGAAGAATTTAAAAGCAGTACATCATGTGACAGGAAAAATGCTGCATAACTCTACAGTGCAGAGGGTTCTGGGGGTCCTGGTTCATGAGCCTCAAGAAGTTAGTATAGAAATGCAGCAAGTGATTAAGAAGGCGAATAGAACTTTGGCTTTTATTACAGAAGGAATCGAATATAAAATTCTGGAAGTTTCCCCACAGTCATACACAGTTGGTGAGACAGCATCTGGTGGACTGTGGACAGTCTTGGCCTCCTTAGTTAAGAAAGGATATAATTGCATTACTGCAGGTCAGAGCAGATTCAGTCGACTGGTCCCTGGAATGCAAGGGTTTTCATTTGAGGAAAAGTTGAGGAGGTTGGGCCTATACCCATTGGAGTTTGAAGAATGGGAGGTTGTCTTATTGAAAGATATAAAATCCTGAGGGGACTTGACAGGGTGGCTGCTGAGGCTATGTTTCCTTTTGTGGGGGACTCTACAATCAGGTCACTCAGTTTAAAAATTTCGGGCTCTCCCATTTCAGACTGACAGAAGGTAATTTGTTTTTTTCTCTCTCTCAGTGGGACATTAATCTGTGGATTTCTCTTCCCCAGAGAGCAGTGGAGGCTGGGTCATTGAAAATGTTCAAGGCTGAGTTGGAGAGACTTTTGACAAAGGAATGAGTAAAGAATTATGGGGGGCAGACAGGAAAGTGGAGTTGCGGCCACATTCAGATCAGCCATGCTGGAGCTGCTTCGAGGGGCTGAATGGCCTGTTACTGCTCCTGATTTTCGTGTTATTGTTCTTGTGTGCCTCTCTCGGCACTGCTGTCCCTGGCCTGCTCACGGTCTCGCTTGCCGGACTGCTCGGCGCCTCAGTAACCTCCCGCTCTCCGGCCTGCTCCCTACCACTCACCGCCTCACTTGTTGTTCTGCTTGTCACCATCTCCTCAGTTCTTGTGGTGAGATGGGCGGCGACAGGTGTCAGGAGGAAGGTGCCGAGTGGGAGGTGAGGGGCTTGGTAGTCGGGTAGCGAGCGGTGCGGCATAAGGGTTGGAGTGTAGCGCAGCGAGCGAGGCGGCGAGGGTCTGGGGTCTGTGCACCTGGCATTCGGGAGCAGGGGAGTGAGTGGGAGGCAGCAAGTGGGCGACCGTCAACGGCTGAACAACGAGGACGTCAGCGGTGGGAGGAAGGGCGCACGCACCGGCAGACTGAGTGGGTGCCGAGTTCCTGTTCCAGCTCGGTGTCAGGAGTTACAGTGTAAAACTGATCACAATTCTAGCATTGCTGAGTTCTGATGAAATGTCATCGACCTGAAACGTGAACACTCTTTCACTGTGCACGCTGCTGCCTGCCATGAGGTGCAATTCTTAATTGTTTTCTGGTGTTACGACAGAAACCCGAAAGGAGGATTGACGCACTCTGGAGGACAATGAATGCACATAGCGATTATCTCGCTTACCTGTAGAAGGCTCGTTGGTCTAGAGGTATGATTCTCGCTTCGGGATTTTCGTTAACTGATCGTGCGAGAGGTCCCGGGTTCAAATCCCGGACGAGCCCTCGTGTGTTGCTACTTGTGATGTATGTTTTTTTACGAGCGAAAAGGCGGGTTTTACTTAAACCCGGGCGAGTTTTTAGAACCTGAGAAGTCATTATAACCAAATTATCACTGCAAAACACGTGGAGTAAATGAAGAAACTGTTGCTCATGTAATCGGACGGTTAATTTATCCTAATAAGAGAATGAGTGTAACTGAAACTTGAGTTTTCTTGCCGGCTCCATGGATACTGCCTGGCCTAGACACTGCCTGGTGTATTTCTTCAATGTTCTCTTTTACCTAGAGCGCTCTGAAAGAATGACTGGTATCTTTTGGGTGCCAATGAATGTCTATATTGTCTGAGTTATAGACATACAGTTATATTATTGGTCTCGCCGTGTGATTCTCGCTATGGGACGTTTCATAAGTGAGAATGTGAGCGGTCTATGTTTCAAATCACAGGCGAGCTCTCACGTGTTGTTATTTGTCGTGTAAGTCGCCCAGTGCATTGTCTAAAACTCATTGCGGTCTATCTAGGGCGGTTTACTTATCTCAGGGGTCAGTTTGAGAACTGAACCCACCATTGCAGAGAACTCATCGATGAAACACACATGAAGGAAATGAAGGCAATTTGAAAAAAAAACAATTGCCCACTTAATCACACTGTAATGTTACCCGAACACACTAATTAGACAATCCCATTTTCTGGATGAATGCATTCGGCTGTTGTATTCTCTGAGAGAATTGTAAACTTTTCTGATACGGCCAGGTCTGGGAGCCCCATAGTGAGAATTTGATTTGATTATATTTTGTTTGTGTTCTAGGAATTGTACTGAGCAGAAAGTGAGCCGTTTCACCTCGATCGATATTTTAGTGTAAAGATAATAAACAATTTCAGGAGAAGGTATTTGATTGGCTGTGTGTGCTTAAAGTTGATTAGGACCAGACGCAGACGTGGTGCATCCAGAATACTGAGGCAGGAGAGCAGGAATTGCAGGGCCGCTGGCCAGAATTTTCCAATATTCCTTAGACTCGCGGTGGTGACAGCGGAGTGGAGAATTGCTATTGTAACATCCTTGTTCAAAAAAATGTGTAAGGATAAGCCCAGAAACTACAGGGCAGTCAGTTTAACCTGGGTGGTGAGCTACCTTTCAGAAAGGAAAATTCCCGACAACATGAAAATTACCTCGGGAAAATTCACATTAATAAGTAAAACCAGCATGGATTATGTTATAGTCCCAGCTGAGATTACCCCTGGACAATCCTAAACCCAGAGTGGAACCCAGCTTGATAGATCCTAACTTTTATTTGTTTGGTTAAATACGTGGAAAGTAGCTTCTGAACAGAGTCACAGGAGTCAGCTGATCAACTTTTAGCAAAAAATAATTAAAACATTCATTCAACGAGAAAAGATGAATCATGTTACAATACTCTTTCACCCACAACTACAACTTTACAGGTGGAGACAGGTTTGTAAGGACAACGCAAGTTGCAAAATCTATTTTATTCTTTAATTTCCACAGTAATTACACAAGCCATGTATCAATAGGCACCCTGTGGTAAGGCACACCAGACCCTGAAACCAAGTGACAGATGCCACCTTAACCAGATGCTATGGATCTCTCCTCAACTCCCCCCAGAAGCTTGTCAAGCCGTGAGTCAACCAGGTTCACTGCACTCTGCCTTTCACACGAGTATTTCCAATCTCTGCTCTCTACACTTCGCCTTGGCATCTTCTCCCAAACCAATGCTTTCACTCCGATGCCTTCCACAAAAGTTCAGCTCCAGGGTTTCGAACTATCCTTGCAATGTTCCTCTCCCATGGGTCACCACATGCATACAAGCTATCTTCGATGCACTCTCTCTCATCGACTCAGCTGTCAACAGTACGCTACTGCTTCACATGCCCATGGCAAAGATTTAAAGACCTTCAGTTGTCTCTTTGGCCCTTTTTGCCCCTTGCCAGCTGTTCTCCCTTAAAATCTGTTTTCTGCAGCTTTTGTGCCTTTCACCCTGAAGCTTGAAGCCATTCCCTCTGCCCCTCACTCTTAAATTCATTAACAGGACCTGTTTGAGGTTCCCATCCTTCCTTTGACCAGAAGGTCTGTTTTGGACTTTCCCCTCTTCCACTCCCCTGGAATTTGGGATTTTTCTTTCGCTTGGGACTAACTATCTGCCCCGTTTTCCAGTCTCTCTTGGCAGCAACTTGCAAAAACCAACCGAGGTCCGAAGCTTCCAAATCAAAACTGTAGTTTCTCTCCTTCTGTGTGTGTGTCTGTGGGAGGGACCTGCCTCTCTGCCTCCCTCTTGCTAGGCAACAGCCCAATTCTTCTACTGATGTGTTTGCTTCACTTCTTAAGTCATAAGCCTGATTGGCGATGCAAGCACCTTTTAAAAACGAAACTAAAACTCCATTTGACCTTTCTTAACACACATACAGAAATACAAATCAAACTTAAACTTTACAGCTAAAACTCATTCCTAACAATTGCAAATACCAGTCTAACTTACTTAAAACTCTCTACTTCCTAACTATTTGGTAAGAACAAATCGTGTTATTTAACTTCAATTAGTTTTTTTTTGATGCAACAGCAAAGCATTTTGAAGAGGGTGAAGCCCTTGATGTGATTTAAATGGACTTGCAAAAGGCATTTGATAAAGTGATGGACAAAAGACTTCTGAGGAAAGTTAGAGCTCATTGAATAGAAGGGACAATAGCAGCACAGATACGAAATGAGCTGAGTGACGGGAACCAAAGATTTGTGGTGAACTGTTGCATTTTGGACTGGAGAAAGTTATCTTGTGGAACTCTCCAGGTCTCTCGGGGACTTGCGGGGTATCGGGAACTGGTGGAAAAATAGAGTTGAGACCCAAGGTCAACCATGATATCATCGAATGGCAGGGTAGGCGCGATGGGCCATGTGATCTACTGCTTCTCCTATTTCTTGTGTCCAGTGTCAGGGCCCCTGCTCTTCCTGCAATTCATCAGCCAGATCTTGTTGCAAGCTCACAATTCCAACATTTGCCGATGATACAAAATTTAGAAGCACTGTGAACTGTGAGGAGGATAGTGTAGAACTCCAAAGGGATCTAGAAATGTGGATTGAATGGGCGGACAGTTGGCAGGTGAAATTTATTGCAGACTAACCCGGTGTCATTCGTTTTTGTAGGAAGAACAGGGAGAGGCAACACGACATGAAGGTTACAATTCTAAAGGGATTGCGGGAACAGAGGGATGTGGGTGTATATGTGCATAAATCATTTATCGTCACGGGACAGGTTGAGAGAATGACCAGTAAAACAGACAACGTCGTGGGCTTCATCAATACAGCATGTAGCAAAAAAACAATGAAGTTATGTGAAGCCTGTAGAAAACATTGCTTCGGCCTCAACTGGAGTATCATATCGAATCCTGTGCATCACAATTTAGCAAGGATGTGAAAGCATTAGTGAGATTGCAGAAAAAAATCACAAGACAGATTCCAGGCATGAGGAATTTAACTCACATTGAATGATTGGAGTTGGGAATGTGTTTCTTGAAGAGATGGAGTTTGAGAGGAGATTTGATAGAGGTATTCAAAATCACGAGATGTGTGGACAGGGTAAATATGGTTTAATCGTTCCATTGATGGAATGATCCAGAACAAGAGGACACAGATTTAAATTAATTTACAAAAAAAGCAATTACCACATAACAATTTTTTTTTCTCTTGTAGCCTGTGTTTAGGATGTTGAATGCAGTGTCTGAGAGTGTGCTGGAGGCAGGGACAATTGAGGTTTTCAAAAGGGAATTTGCTCCTGATCTGAAAAGAAAAATGAGCAGTGTTACTGGGAAAAGGGTGTGGAGTGGCAGCAGGTACGCAGCTCGTTCAGAGGGACAGCCGAGTCCAGACGGGCCGAATGTTCTCATTATGTTCTGTGATTCAATGATCCCATATAGAATCAGGGACGTTAGTGAAGACTATGATCAACTGGTGAGCAGCAAGTGTCTAAGTGAAGTTCTCACGGCAGTAAGTGTTGCAATTTCCTGGGACAGGATGTGACTAAGTGGCAGTTTCCTGGAACAAAACATTCATAGAAATAGAACCATAGAAAAGTTACAGCACAGAAGGAGGCCATTAGGCCCATCTTGTTCATACCAGCCCGAGGACACTCAGGTGCCCTTTCTAATCCCACCTTCCTATGGCAATTCGCTATCAGACAAGTGCACTCAACAACCTTCAATCTTCTGTCAATAGTATAAGACAGGCACCAGAATCACTTGATAGAGAACTTGGGAGACATGGATTCATTGGTTGATCTATGCAAGTTGCTGATGTTGAGATTGATTCATGGTAATTTCACATAGAAATCAGTTTCAACCCAATGAAATCAAACCACGTTCCCACTCATTCAGTGAAAGTGCTGTTTTCTTTGCAAACATTGCAGAGTTATTTATTGAAATGCTTCATCTTGCTGTTTTGAACATTTGTTCTCAGTCATCTTTCTATTTTTAGTTCCTAACAAATCAACAACAGCTATTCACCGTGATAAATTACTTCTACACAGGGTGTCTCGGTTGGTGACATTCACACCTCTGAGCCGCAAGTTTATAGAGTCAAATATAAATCCAGGGCTTGAGGACCAAAGTCAATGTCAACACTCCCAGCAGTGGCTCAAGAAGGCAGCTCACCACCGCCTTCTCAGGGCAAATCTGAACTCTATCCAATGTAAGTATATTCCCCCTTAAAGAAGGAGACCTAAACAGGACTCAATGCCGAACACACTTGAGAAATTCTCCAGTAGTTGTCACGCGTCGTTGTGAAATCTTGTGGTTGTCAAAACAGCTGAAGAAAAGCAAACCTTTGTTTTCTTTCAGAGAAAACCGATCCAACGCAGGGTGTTCCCTCCTTCTCGCTCTTCCTCATTCCCTGCACACGTTAGAGTCTGATCTCGCAGGCTTAATAGACGCAATCTCGGCTGTCTGTCAAAGGGCTGATCAGAACCTGTTTCCTTATCCAGGTAAACACCTACACAGAAATAACAACAACAACAAAAATATTGTAGGGGCTGATTTATTTATTTATGGGTTGTGGGCGTCGCTGGCTAGGCCAGCGTTTATTGCCCATCCACAATTGCCCTTCAGAAACTGGAGGTGAGCTGCTATCTTGAACCGCTGCAGCCCCTGTGGTGTAAATCCACCCACTGTGCTGTTGGAGAGGGAGTTCCAGGATTTTGAACCAGTGACAGTGAAGGAATGGCGATCTATTTCAAAGTCGGGATAATGTGCGGCTTGGAGGGGAACCTCCACGTGTTGGTGTTCCCATGTGTCTGCTGCCTTTGCACTTCCAGATGATAGCAGTCATGGGTTTGCCTGCCGATTAGGCAGACAATCCAAATGCTAAGAATTTATTACGAGAAAATCTTTTCCACACGTTATCTTTGGTTCCTTTTCGAATGAATTAAAATCTGCCCTGGTTGGTCACTGACCCTTGAGCCAGTGGGAACAATTCATCTTTATTAACTTTCTCTAAACCCTCTTGACAGTTCTGTCTGTGGAGTGATTAAAAATACCGAATTCCAGACGTGGGATTTGAGCAATGAGGGACTGTAGATCAATGATAAGGGAAGTGATACTTTGATAATCAGATTAGGAAATAGTTTAAAAGTTATGAAATCCGTCCAAACCTGTGCATTGCTGGTTCAGGAGCACAATGCGTCTCTAGGGCGTGGGAAGCTCGGATTAGATTCCCGAAGTTGCCGATTCTGTAACAGCATCACAGTCCCTAAATTATTTTCTTTTCTTCAGGTGACTTTCAGTTTGCTTTCTGTTTTAGTGCAGTGATCTTGTAGTTAGGGAAATAAATTGATTTCAGCATGATGGGCGGATTGGTGATTCAGGGGTAGAATTCTTATTTTCCATCAAAGAAACCTGGGTTCGATTACAGTGAATGCATAACTCAATGTCTTCAATAATGTTTCAAGGATCAAAGTTCCGGGACAGATAAATACCCAGTTTCTCGCTTATCCATCATATATTTGATGAATACAAGTCTATAAAACTGAGATTTAAAATTAAAGTGCTGTTTCCCGATGGGATCTCTGAAATTCCAGGACCCTTTGCTGAGAGAGATGTTTCCTAATTTCACTCCGGAAACGACTTGTTTTTTGACTGAGCCCCAAAGCCCCCAGACCCTTCCCCCTCCCCCAATTCCAAAATTCCCGCCATCGCTGAAGTTTCTCTCTCTGACACTGTCGCCTTAACATGTCGGAAACCGCGATCAAATTGTTCATTAATTCGGGAAGAACGGCTTCCTTTGTTCGTGGTTTATATGAAGGGGCTGTTCTGTGGTTTATTTTCTGGAATTTAGCAGCGGTTGAGGGGAGGCCACGAGGCAGAGAGTGAGAGAGATTCAAAACACTACAGGAGAATGATGAGGAGAGGGTTCTGACAATAGGAACTGAGTTCCCGATCTCCCAATCCTTATTTTCCAACGAAGGACACAGAGTCGAACTCAGACCCTGAGGCCATGGATCTGGGATTCAGCGGATCATCCAAAAATCGAACTGAAAAATATACAGCCACGATATTTATTTACATGGCACTAACATCAGTTCCAGTATTACATTACTTGACCGCGTGGCCTAATGGATAAGGCGTCTGACTTCGATGGTATTTGGTGAGGTTATCAGAAGATTGCAGGTTCGAGTCCTGCCGTGGTCGTTTTATGTAGAAATCTGTTTAACTTCCTGAAAACCGCGGTCTCACTCGTCAGCTGAAGGTTCTGCGTTTCCTTCCTAACATGGCAGGGCTCTTTCTCAAAATGTCTGCTCTTGTTAATTTATGCATTAATTTCTAACTCATTTTGTTTATCTGATCACGTTCGTTAAATTATTGATGTGTCCAACTGGAACAAAAGCTATGCGTCAATCGGTTTAATAAAATGCTTTGGGAGAATTCCAATCTTCTCATGAAGCGGCTCGATCATTAGCTGAATCTGCTGTCACTGGACTAACAATACAGAGGTGCCAGGCTAATCTCCGCGGGCACGGGTTTAAATCCCAACAGAGCAGATTTAAATTAAAACATTTCCTAAATTTGGAATTAAAATCTCGGCTCAGTAATGGTGGCTATGAAACTATCATCGATTGTAGCAAAAACCCAACCGGTTCACGAATGCCCTTTACGGAAAGAAATCATCCGCCCTTCCCTTGTCTCTCCTACATGTGACTCCAGACACACAGTAATTTGCTTCACTCGTAACTTCAAGGATAATGTGAGATGATCAACAAATGCTGGGCTTGCAAAAGACGCCCATAGACTATGAAAAAATAAACAAGTGGGAAACAGACACGACATGATTTTCAGGATGTCTACCTTTTCCCTTGAAGAATGAAGACTGAATGCTGGTCTCATACAGGTCTTTAAAATTATGAAAGATTCTGGGAGGCTGAATTTAGGGAAAATGGAGCAGAGAAGAGTAGATAAGTATGTGTCTCGCTCTCACAAACAAGACATAGGCTGACGGGTCGCATACAACGTTATACTAATTAACTGCGCATCGGCAACTCATAAGAGCGGTAGATAAATTCCATCCGCAATGTCTCCGCGGCACCCTCCAGATTCCGTGGGAACACTGCCGAACAAACTGTAGTGTCGTTCTTGAAGGCAGCTCCACCAGCATTCAGGCCAAACTCCTGAAAAATTAAGATAAAAGCAAAATACTGCGGATGCTGGAAATCTAGAACAAAAACAAAACTACCTGGAATAACTCAGCAGGTCTGACAGCATCTGCGGAGAGGAATACAGTTAACGTTTCGAGTCCGTATGACTGTTCAACTGATAAAGAGTCATTCGGACTCGAAACGTTAACTGTATTCCCCTCCGCAGATGCTGTCAGACCTGCTGAGCTTTTTCAGGTACTTATGTTTTTGTTTCTGAAAAATTAACTTGGATGGACTGCGCACTGTGACCGGATAATCGAAAAGCGTCGCATCCGCCAAGTCCTGTTTCCTCAACTCTCAAATGGACAACATTCCAGGGGAGGACAAAAAAATGCTCCAAAGACACTCTGAAACGTTAATTCAAACGCTGCAGCATTCATATTAATGACTGCGAGGAACTTGCTTCTCACCATTCAAAATGACCAAAACCTGCCCCCCAAGCTGCAGCGCGCTGTGAGTCCCCAGGTCTTCATGATGAGGCAGAAAGGCGGCTAAGAAGAAGTAACAGGAAGCAAATCCTGCACTCTGGATCTCACTACCTCGTGGGACATCCTGTCCCCATGTGTCCAAAGGTCTGTGGGCCGAGAATTGACCTGTTCACTCTCATGAAGACCCATGGCAGAAACTCACGGCCCTGAGTGGATGTCATCCTCGTATCGAGGGCCAGACGATAACCACTGCTTGTTACATAATACATATAAGAAATGGTCATCTCCATCCATAGTATTTCTACAACTGCCCCTTGCCGAATAACATGAACAAGTCTCCTCTGTTGTCAACTTCACTATATCAGAATGTGCTGCCATCTACTGGCCGCAACAGAGCGGTAGAAACTCACATTGTCGGTGTCGCGGAAACAGGTCAATGTGAGGAATTTGTGATGTGATGTGATGGGGCAGACATAGAAATGCAAATATGAAATACAATTTAGGAAACACGATTAATTAATTTATTCCCATTGAATCGGCTGCAGTTACAGGCCAACTATCGCCTGGAACAACTGAGACGATTAGATAAACTGCATTTAAGGGAAGTCTAGATCAGTAAAGGAGGGAGAATTAATTTCAGGGATAAACAGAGAATGTTACATGAAGTATTCTAGGTGGAGGATCTTGTCGGGCAGTTTACCTGTTAGAACAAATGGCCCAGTTTCAATGAGGGATATTCTGTGTTGAATGAATCCAGATTTGCAAAGTGTCTCAGGGACTGACAGACACGTAATGAGTCCCACACTCAAACTGTGAACAAAAGACAGAGGGATCCAGAATGAATCATTAACTCAGGCATGACTGACTGATACACATTGAATCGCATACTCTCACAGTATTCAATGGACAGAATGATACAGAATGAATCATACCCACAGGCACATCATCAGAAACTGACAGATCCACGATTAATCCCGAAAACAAATCCTCTCCCAGGGACAAAGCGATAAAGAATGAATCTACAGAGACCGACAGATGGATAATGAATTCCACACTCAAACCCTGTTCCAGAGACAACATGGTCCTGAATGAACCCCACACACATACACATAGAACAGCTACAACAGAGAAGGGGACTATTCGGCTCTCTGTCTCTCCTGAGATGCTTCAGCAGAAACTCAGCTATCCCAGTCCCCAGCCCTGTCTCCATAGCCATGTAAACTTTTATCTTCAGGTGGCTGTCCAGTTCCACTATGAACGCCCCGATTTTATTTTGCCTCTACCACATATTTCAGACAGTGCATTCCAGATCCTCACCACTCACCAGGGAAGATGAATCCTCATGTCCACATTGGTTCGTTTAAAACCGGTGCTTTGCACCAATAGAAACTGTTTCTCACTGTCTAATCTGTCTCAATCTGTCGCTGCCTCGTTGTCCTGTATTCTCGATCGTCAAGCATTGTTTCTCAGTCTGACCCCATCCCTGCAACTTCGGAAAACCTCTTGGCCAACCCCTGCTCTTTGTTCGTATGTTCCATCAAATTACTCGATAAATCGGGATGAAGAACTTCCTTAAAGACGCAGTCATTGGTTTAAATGAAGGGACCGATCTGTGATTTAATTTCTGGAACCAAGTAGGTCCTGGAGGGAGCCCAAGGGCCAACGAGAGTTATAGAGAGCAGAAAAATTCCGGGGAATGGTGAGAAGAGAGAGAGCGAGCAATTGGGGCTGAGCTTCCGATCTCCATTTCTACAAGACAAGAGGGCCTAACCAAAAATTTGAACTAACCGATCAAGGGTGATATGAGGAAGGTTTCTTCACACAAAGGACCGTACAAATCTGCACCCCTATCCCGCAAAGTGGTTTAGAACCTGGGGGTCAATTCGAACATTTAGGAACTGCATCTGATAGTTTTTGATTGTTTGTTTGTTTCGCAATTATTTTAAGGATTATAAAAACACGATGGATGGATGAAGTTCAAATACAGACCAGTCATGAGCTGAACAGGATTGAGTGGAGAACAGTCTCCGTCCGTTCCTCTATTCACATCTTCCTAATCCTGGACCAAACAAATCATCACCCACTCTATTTTTTCTTAACAGTCAAAGTTAATTTCTCCTCCCCATCTTCATAACGAAAAACGAAATCTGGAGGGAACTGAAACGAGGCTCATTCCTTTGTTGAGAACATTTTCCTCTCACGATGAACGATTTCCTGTTGAATACTAGAACCCCATCCACCGGTCAGTTACCAGTAACTGCTGCTGACACATAGAGAATCCTGTCACCCCTGCATTCTCTATATTTCCACAGCTGCAAATTCTTCCATCAGTTTTGGGGAATATTAATCCTGAAAAATCACTCCGATTATGATTTTGTTAACAATAACCAAATCCAATCAACCGGGCTTTTCCCTCTCTGTTAAACCTCTTTCTCGGTGGTTGCATATGTTACTGATTGGACACAGGAGTTGATCAGTGGCGGACGGACCAACTGAATATTAGAGCAGTTTCCGATGTGGTTAAATTTCAAATGAAGTTCATTTATCATTTTGCCAATATATCAAGAGATTCAAACTAGTCCTGTTAAAGCAGAATGACAGTGAGTTCAGTAAGAAATATTTACAAAGTACAGCAATTTCTTTCTGCTCACTGTACACACATATAGCGAATTGTTTCAAACAGCAGGAGCGGAACCCGCAGCCCGCAGTCTTCATGTTAGCATTGAGCTGAATTTCAGTTTTGTGGGTAGAGGGGTACAGGGAGCGCGGATGTTATTGTGGGAAATGAAGTCACTTTTCCTGTGAATGGAGCCGGTTAAAGAGCTCGGGCCAGCCTGAGAGTCCCAGAGGCCGGGGTCAGTGGGTAGCCTGGGGATAAAACAGGCCCCAGAGACAGGAAATAAGATTTTAAAGAGAGAGGAGTTGCGGGCGGGGCGGGACGGGGTGATGCGGGGAGGGAGAGGGAGAGCCGGGGAGGGAGATAGGGAGGGAGACAGCCAGGGAGAGAGGGAGGGAGTTAGAGAAGGGCGGAGCTGGAGGAAGAGAGGCAGCGGGCGGGAGGGAGGGAGGAACTTGAATTTTTCCACCACATTTTGCAACCTCAAGAAGACCTAAAGCCTGACGGCCAATGGTGCGGGGGCGGAGATGTGTCTTGGTAAGTGAGATTGCTGCTTGAATGTGCACAGCAACATCCCACCGCGGCAACCTGATCAATGACTATATAATCTGTTTCAGAGATCCTGTTTGAGGGATTAATATTGATCCCAGGACTCCGGGTAAAACTCCGCTTCTCTTGTTGTAAATAGTCTGGTCGGATTGTTCGCATCCGTCCGACAGGGAAATGGGGTTTCAGTCTAAATTGTGGTTTATGAGTGAAATAGTCATGTATCTTTATTGCCCCTCTGTGGGGCAATACACAATTTGTGAAACATATTTGCCTCTTCTAGAATTTCAAGCAGTTGGAAGCACTGAAGAAGTCTTGGTTCTATCTTTACTAATTCACGTGAACTGTGATAATGAAATATAACATCTTCCAGGCAGTGGAGATATAATATAGACACCAAAAATACTCACATACCACCGCGGATGTTGCCTTTTTTCCCTCAGGGAGACTCGGTTGAAGAGTTTCCCTTTTTTGTTACTCTGAGCTTCTCAATGTTGTAATGCTGTCTGCTTCATTCCTTCGTTCAACTGTGGGTGTCTATCTCTCATTGTCTGTGACACCTCTTCAATTAACAATCTACTTCTGCTTCTCCTTACAGAGTGCAATCTCTTCTGTCTTTTTTCCCTATGCAGTGTACTATGATTCAGTCAGCTGCTCCCTTGCTTTTTACAATGAGGAGGTTGTGAGTTCAAAACTCATTCCCGAATCCTGACCACAAATTCAGGCTCACAGTCTAGTGAATTCTTTGCTGTTACTGGTGCCAGCTTTTAGACGATATGTTGAACTGAGCTGCCATCTGCCTTCTCACGTAAAATATACCAAGGCACAATTTCGGAGAGGGGCGGGGGAGTTATTCCATGATGTCGGAGACATTCAAAACAGATCATATTGCCTTCAACACATTGCTGTTCCTGGAAGCTGACTGTGTGCAAATCCTTTGAAATTTTTTTCAAAAACATGATGAATGATTTCCTGTTAGGAAAAGTCAAGTTATTATTGAAAACTCTGCTGAGTGAGCTTCATTGGACAGCAGAGAAATCAGGTGAAGAATTCGAGTAAATCGACATCAGAGAACAAGTCACCGTCAAAACTGGATCAACTCTTGCGAAGATCAATGAATAAAAGCTGAAAGCTCCGCGCATCATCAGTTCATTAACCAGAGACACTCACAGGGTGTTTTGTACAATGTGTCTCTAATGCAAACCTGAAGGAACGAAGCCTTACCAGTTCATGGTGATATTGGGGATGGAACTCCATATATTTAATAAGTAAGTCAGAATGAATAAACATAGGACTCCAAATAATGATTATCTGTGTCTTTGACGTGATTCTCTTCCCGTTATGCTGATACGCTTGTCCTTCTCGATGGTACATGTATCAGGGAGGACGCTGCTGTCCAAATACGCATAGGAATTAATGCAGGTGTCCTGTAGATCGGACATACTGCAGCTAATATGTATTGAAGTGTTTACTGGAAGTAAGAAGCTGACACAAATTCACTGTACAGAAAAAGCCAGGTATGTTTTTCGGTTGCGGGCCACTGGATATTTTTGGTGTGAATAAGAACAAAAATAGCAGAAGTTGGTTTGGATTCATCGGCCTCTGTGCTGTGGGCTTCGCTGCACCGCCCTGCGACGGAGCCGTAATTCCTTCCTGCCGCTGAATACTTTACGGTAGCCAAACAAATATTCACTTCTTACTTATTTTTAATCAAGAGCACACGTGTTGGGAAGCTCACCCTGGCTGCGCAATTGCACTTCACAACACTCCGAATGCAACAGACAAAGACACAGAAAAGCAGTAGAGACGATCAGGACACACACAGTGACAGACAGGAAAAGGTGCTCAAACCAGCAAGATACCGCCCCCACCCCACAAACTCAACCCCCCGCCCCCTCACAGCTGGATGAGGGAAAACAAGCCCAAGAGAGACAGGGGGACCACCCGCTTTCTCGGCCACTCACTTTAGCCATCACCATCCCAGCGGGACCAACGGGGAGGCGCCACTCCCTGTGGGATAGAAATGGCAGAAATTCCCACAGCTCCAGTAACTAGACCTCCTAGTGGATCTGGAAGGGACACCAACTTCCGTCCATCTTGAGAGAGTCACAGTTCCCTGTATGTGAATGTGGATTAACCCCTTATATTCCCTCACAGACTCTGTGATCCCCGGGCCCTTGCGAATTCCAGAAAAAAAGACGCTAACACGACCTGAGAGCTGAGCAGGCGGGAGAGGGGATGGGAGTGGGGCACGGGACTGGGGACAGAGACGGAGGTGCGGGGGGTGGGGGGGTGGGGGGGTGGAGATGTGGTGGTGGGGGTTGAAAGCCATGGCGCAGAGTGATGAATGTGATAACAGGCGACTTTAAAGGTCACAGGAAAGCGGTGCCTGGAGCTGCCCCGAGAGACAAGCTTTGGGTTGTCAGTAAAAATATCTCCTGTAATGAAGGCACAAAATCAGAAACAGGAAATGCTGGAAATATTCAGCAGGTCTGAAAGCAGCTGCGGAGAGATATTCCCGTCGCCAGGATGTAACTCTCCAATTGGACACTTCACGTCATTCAGATCTTACACTCTCAACACCTTCGTGTGAGGAACAGGTCGGGCGGGAATTGGGTCTTTGTTGATTTGAGCAAACAGCAATGCAGCAATGAGAAGCTCCTCACCCCCCGGCGGCTTGGGGAAGGATGGGACTCAGATACAGGAACCTGACAGGTGGTGGAAAATAGGAAAATCACATCGAGCTTTTGAAAGCAGTAACGATGAATATGGAATTTAAAACCATTTATGCAGAAAGGAGCAACTGAGTCAGGATGGCCGAGCGGTCTAAGGCGCTGCGTTCAGGTCGCAGTCTCCTTTGGAGGCGTGGGTTCGAATCCCACTCCTGACATTATTTTTTCCTTCCAAGCCCGAGATCTCCACCACCCGGGAGGAAAAAGGCAGCAGATGCATGAGAACAGCAGCAAGCTCCCCTCCGAGCGACACACCATCCTGACTTGGAACTGTATCGCCCTCTCAAATCCTGGAACTCCCTAACAGCGCTGTGGACCTACTTACATCATATGGGCTGCAGCAGTTCAAGAAGGCAGCTCGCTGCCAGCTTCTCAAGGGGAATTTCCGTCGGCCGAGCCAGACTCGAGGCAACCGGATCCCCTGAAAACAGCTCATAAAGTAAACTGGATACAAAAGCAACATACTGCGAATGCTGCAAATTAGAAATAGTAACAATCAGAAAGTGCTGGAAATACACAACAATTATACAGCATCTGTGGAGAGAAATTTAGAACTAGCATCTCAGGCAGTGAGATCATCATTTCCTTCTCTCTCAGTGTGAAATCCTTGACTCAGTCAATATCCCCTCCTCTTTTAATGACGCCTTTCTATCCAAGGCCTCAAATACTCCTTCCAAGTGAAACAGTGATGCACTTGTTCTTCTTTCAGTTTAATGTGCTCCATTTGCTGCCGCAATATGTTCTCATCTGCTTCAGGTGGGTGAGGGCTTTGAGGAATCTCCGTTCAATCCGCAAGCCTGACTCTGAGCTTCCTGTCACTTGTCATTTCAATTCTCCACCTTGCTCCCACTCTGACCTTTCTGTCCTTGGTCTGCTGCAGTGTTCCAGTGAAGAATAACATAAGCTCGAGGAAGAACACCTCACCCTGCACATTTCTGGCCTCAACGTCGAGTTCAATATTTTTAAATTATAAACTCAGCCTCTCTCTTGTTTCATGTGTTTCTTTCAGGATTATCATTTTATTTTCTGTTTCTTATTTAATTCCTTCACTTTGCAATTGGGCGGCTGATCTTTAGCCATTCTCACCTCATCTGGACCCACATTTTGTTTTTTGCCTGTTCTAGTCCTTTGGCTTTGGCGCGGTGTAACCTTTTGTAATTGAATCTCTCCGGGCCCCCAAACCATTACAAACCTGTGCTTTTGTTCAACCTCTTCCCAAAGCCTGGACCGGTCCCTTGCTCCAAGTCTATTACATTCCTATATTCCCTCAGTTCAGATGAAGGGCCACCAACCTGAAACATTAATTCCTTTTCTCTCCACAGTTGCTGCTATTAACAGCATTTTCCGTTTTTATATTATAGTCTGTTCATTGACTTATAACACATGCCTTTTAAGAAAAGCGTCAATTATCTGGAATTGGTAACAAGCCACTTTTAATCAGACAGAGCCATATTTACACAGTTTCGATTCCCTGACAAAACACAGAATTTTACCGATTCCATTCTGTGCCCACGGGATCAATTCCCATGCCGGCTTCTCACACCCTTCCTGCTGTTCAGAATGTAGGACTGATTTTTATCCATAAATCATAGAATGATAAAGGACAGAAGGAGCTCATTCCGCCTGCGTTGGTTCTTTGGTTGAGCGATATAATTACTCCTAGATCCGTGATCTGTTCCCATTTTCCTGTATTCCCTTCCTTCAAGTTTGTTTTCTCTCCAACTCTCTTTTGAAAGTTAATAATTAATCTGCTTCCATCACCCTCCCAGGTAGCTTCCATTTCACAATGAGCTCACTGTGTAAAATACATTCTCCTCATCCCGTTCCTCGTTCTTTTCTCAATCAGCTTCAAACTGTGTCCTCTGGTTAGCGACCCTCCTGTCAGTGGAAACAGTTTCTCCTTATTTACTCTAGTAAACTGGTCATCATTTTGAACACCTCATAGGAGATGTTTTTTCGATGCAAAGCAAGTGGAGGGAATAAAGGGGAATCTTTAAGAAGATTGAAGCTGTTTGTGAATTTATCCAAATTCGAGCCATTTCAGCAGCAGCGCCGTGATTTAACAAAACTCCCCAAAGCGCTTCAAAGGAGCTTGATCAAGCAACATTCGACATCCAGTCAGATATTTGGCCAGATGAACAAAACCTTAGTAAAGCTGATAGATTTTAGGAGGGTATTAAGGGGGAGAGTGAAGTGGGGATGTTTCTAGATGGAATTGCAGCGCTAAAGGCTCAGACAGCTGAAAACGTGGCCGCCAATGATGAAACAATGCAAAGTGTAAATGAGCAAGAGAACAGAGATGGATTCAGAAAGAGAAATGTCTTGGAATGGAACTGGAACTGCAGTCTGGCCAGTGAGAAATCTCCCCCTGAACCACTAATGTTCACACAGCCGCTCATTCCATGTATCCAGTTGAAAACCTGTCTGAAGGAACATACAGTCTGACAGAGCACGTGTGATAATCCTCCACTATCTGATCTAAAGCTGCAACAGGAGCTGTTCATTACAGCTGTGATAACCGTGTTGGTCTTGATATTCAGTGGTGCAGATTCACATCATCCTTGTTTCGAGTTGTCTGTCATAAACAGTCTGGAAAGATGACTGAGCAGTAATGGGAAGCAGTTTCCGCGGTGGCTGTAAATGTCCAATTTTAAATCATTCTGAGGACTGAGCAGACTGACTCTGGTCAGCATCTTTCAAATGTTTTTGTTTTGTCCTGAGACGGTGATGAGATTTCGGCTCAAAAACAGAATTACCTGGAAAAACTCAGCAGGTCTGGCAGCATCGGTGGAGAAGAAATCAGTTAACGTTTCGAGTCTTCATGACCCTTCGGCAGAACTGAGTATAGTTAGGAGAAAGGTGAAATATAGGTGAAATATGAGATTTCGGCTGTTCAGTGGTTCAGATGGGAAAGTGGGGAGTGACCTGTATAGAAGGAAGTTCGGGACGGCAGTTTCCCTTTTCTGAGTATATTGATAAACCTCTTGCTGACTTTCTTCAATGCTTATCTAAAGCATTCCAACCCACAACCTTTAAATGTCTCTGTTTATACCGACTGCAAGTCCAAAGCGCTATCGGTTGCGCCACAGATCTACACCAATGACACTTGTTTCCCATCCCAATATGGGAATTTCTGACATTGACGGACAGACAGTTCAAAATTTCAGCAATTTGAACAGTGACTATATTTCAAAAGTGCTCATCGTCCGTAAAATGTTTTTGGACGTCCTGTGGTTGCGTAAAGAGCTATAAAAATTCAGTAGAACTTCAAAACGACATGGGCAGGTTGGTGCAATGGGCGGTTAAGCGGCAGAGAGAACCACATAACCCTACAAAAGTGACGGCGCAGAAAGAGGTGATTCAGCCCATCATGTCTGTGCTGGATTGAAAAAAGATGAAGAAGAAACTAGCCGCTCATTTTAAACCCTCTTCACAGCACGTGATCCGTAGCCTTGCAGGTTACAGCGCTCCAGAAGCAGATCTAAGTACATTTTAAATGAGTTGAGCGTTTCAGCCTCAACCACCGGTTCAGGCAGTGAAACCCAAATGCTCGCCACCCGTTGCATGAAAAAGCTTTTCCTCGTCTCCCCTCTAATCCTTCCAAAAATGTCCTTAAATCTCCGCTCCCTGACAATTAACCCCTCAGTGAGGGGAAAGAAGAATTTACTGTCCACCCTATCTAGGCCGCTCATCATTTTGTACATCTCAATTAGGTCACCCCTCAGCCTCCTCTGTTCTCAGGAAAACAACCTTAACCTATCCAATCTTCCCTCGTAGCTGCAATTTTCAAGCTTTGGCAGTATTCTTGTAAATCCTCTCTGTGCTCTGTACAGTGCAATTATGTCCTTCCTGTAAAGTGGCGACTAGAACTGCACATAAAATTCCAGCTGTGGACTAACCAGCGCTTTTGCAGTTGATTTCCTTTTCCAGGGAAATGTGAAAAGATTAATTGTGGTCGGAAGAAAGCAAAGAGGTAACATAAAATAAAGCGTGTGCACCCAAAGGGCGTGCAAGAGCAGGGGGAAATTGTGGGCATCTTCATAAATGATTGAAGGTGTCAGGAAAACTTTTATTCATTCACGGGAAGTGCACTTCACTGGCTAGGCTGGCATTTATTGCCCAACCCTAGTTGCCTTTGAGAAGGTGGTGATCAGCTGGTGAGCTGCTGCAGTCCATGTGGTGTAGGTACACCCACAGTGCTGCTGGGAAGGGAGTGCCAGGATTTTGACTGAGCGACAGTGAAGGAAATGCTATATATTTCGAAGTCAAGATGGCGTGTGACTTGGAGGGCAACTGTCAGGTGGTAATGTTCCCAGGTAGCTGCTTGCCTTGCTGTTCTCGACCGTAGGGGTCGTGGGTTTGGAAAGTGTTGTTTAAGGAGGTTTGTTGAATTCCTGTATGCATTTTGTAGATGCCACGCACTCCTCGACTGTGCGTCGGTGGTGGAGGGAGTGAATGTTTATGTTTGTGGTGCAGTTCAAGCTTTTTCCTGGATGATGCCAAGTTTCCTGAGTGTTGTGGGTGCTGCACTCCACATGGCAATTAGCGACTATTCCATCACACTCCTGACTTGTGCCTTATAGATTCTGGACAAGCTTTGGAGAATCAGTAGGTGAGTTACTCGTCGCACAATCCCTCGCCTCTGACCTGCCCTTGTAACCACACTATTTATATGGCTAGTCCAGTTCAGCTTTTGGTCATCAGTGACCCTCAGGATGTTGAGAGTGAGCGATTCAGTGGTGGTAACGCCATTAAACGTCAAGGGCCAGTGGTTAGATTCTTTCTTGTTGGAGATGGCCATTGCCTGGCACTCATGTGGTGCAAATGTCATTTTTCATCCCAAGTTTGGATATTGTCCAGGCCTTACTGCATTTGGATATGGACTGCTTCAGTATCTGAGGACCCACGAATGGTGCTGAACATTGTGAAATTATAAGCGAACATCGCCACCTCTGACCTTATGATGGAAGAAAGGTCGTTGATGAAGCAGTGGAAGATGGCTGGGCCGAGCACATTACCCTGAGGAGCTCCTGCAGAGATATCCTCGAGATGAGATGACTGAACGCCTTAAGCATTACTCCAAACTAATGGAGTTTTCCACCTGATTCCCATTGACTCCAGTTTTCCTAGCGCTCCTTGATGCCACACTCAGGCAAATCCGGCTTTGATGTTAAGGGCAGGCACTCTCACCTCTCCTCGGGAGTTGAGCTCTTTTGCCTATATTTGAATCAAGGCTGTAAGGAGGTCAGGAGCTGAGTGGCCCTAGCGGAGCCCAAACTGTGCGTCAGTGAGCAGGTTATTGTTAAGCAAGTGCCGCTTGATAGCACTACTGATGACCCCTTCCATTACATTACTGCTGATCGAGAGTAGACTGATTGGGAAGTAATTGGCCAGGTTGGATTTAGCCTGCTTTCTGTGTACAGGAAATACCTGGGCAATTTTCCACATAGCTGGGTAGATGCCAGTGTTGTAGCTGTACTGGAAAAGCTTGGCTCGGGGCGTGACATGTTCTGGGGCACAAATCTTCAGTACTATTCCCAGAATATTGCCAGGGCCCATAGCCTTTGCACTACCCAGTGCCTTCAGCTGTTTCTTGATATCACGTGGAGTGAATTGAATTGGCTGAAGACTGGCATCTGTGATGCTGGGGACCTCTGGAGGAGGCTGAGATGGATCATCCACTCGGCACTTCTTGTAGCAAATGCTTATCATTTGTGCTGATGTGCTGAGGTCCTCCATTATTGTGGATGGGGATATTTGTGGCGTCTCTACCTCCAGTCAATTATTTAATTGTCCATCACCATTCCCAACTGGATGTAGCAGGACTGCAGATTTTAGGTCTGTCTGTTAGTTCTGCGATCGCTTAGCTCTGTCGATCACTTGCTGCAGATGATGGTTGGAATGCAAGTAGTCCTGTGTCATAGCTTCACCAGGTTGACAACTCATTATCAGGTCAGGCTGGTGCAGCTCCTGGAATGTCCTCTTCACTCTTCATTGAACCAGGGTTGATCACCTGGCTTGATGGTAATGATATAGTGGGGAATATGCCAGCCCATGAGTTTATAGATTGTGTTTAAGTACAGTTCTGCTCCTGCTGATGGCCCACAGGGCTTCATGGATGCCCGGTCTTGTGTTGCTAAATGTGTTCGAAATCTATCCCATGTAGCACGGTGGTAGTGCTACACAACACGATGGCAACTATCCTCAGTGTGAAGGCGGGACTTCGTCTCCAAAACTTCTGTGCGATAGCCATTTCTACCGATAGTGTCGTGGACAGATGCATCTGCGGCAAGCAGATTGGTGAGGATGAGCTCAAGTATGATTTTCCCTCTTGTTGGTTCACTCAGCACCTGCCACAGACCCAGTCTCGCAGCGATGTCATTTAGGACTCGTCCAGCTGGGTCAGTAGTGGTGCTACCGAGCCACTTTTGGTGATGCACATTGAATCCCTCCACCCAGATGACATTTTGTGCCCTTGCCACCCTCAGTGCTTCCTCCAAGTGGTGTTCAACATGCAGGAGCACTGCTTCATCAGCTGAGGGAGGGCGGTACGTGTTAATCAGCAGGTTTCCTTGCCCATGTTTGATCTGATGTCATGAAACTTTATCGGGTCTGGAGGTGATGTTGAGGAATCCCCGGGCTACTGCCTCCCGACTGTATACCACTGTGCCGCCACCTCTGCTGGGCCTGTCCTACCGGTGGGACAGGGCATATCCAGGGATAGTGATGGTGGAGTCTGGGACATCATCTGTGAGGATTACTATGTCAGGCTGTTGCTTGCCTAGTCTGTGAGGCAGCCCTCCCAATTTCGGCACCAGCCCCCTGATGTTTGTAAGGGGGACTTTGCAGGGTGGACAGGGCTGAGATTGATGGTGCCGAGATCGATGTCGAGTGGTCCGTCCAGTTCCATTCCCTTTTTTGTGGCTTTGTCGTGGTTTGTTACAACTGAGAGGCTTGGTAGGCCACTTCAGAGGGCGGTTAAGAGTCAACCACATTGCTGTCTTCGACAGAGCGATCAAGTGGCTCTAACTCACCAATCACCTGCTCACTGAAGCTCAGATTGGTTTCCGCCAGGGCCACTCAGCTCCCGACCTCATTGCAGCCTTGATTAAAATATGGACAAAAGAGCTGAACTCAAGGCGTGAGTTGCAAATTACTACAGTTGACTATACAGAAGCATTTTGCGGAGTGTGGCATTGAGAAACCCAACAAAACTGAAGTCAAGTTATACAAGGAGGGAAACTCTCCACTAGTTGGAGTCGGCCCCCGGGATTTCTAATACATTCCAACAGATTTCCAGCATCCACAGTATTTCGCATGTAGTTAATTTCCTGTGGGTGGCAATGAAAGGATATGTTGAATACTTCTTCTGTGGCAGCTGGCTCGTTGGACTAGGGGTATGATTCTCGTTTTGGGATTTATGGTGAATTAATATGCCAGAGGTCCCGGGTTCAATTCCCGGACGACCCCCGCCACCCCCCCCCCCCAGCATTTTAATACATTAATTCGTGTGCTCGAGGTGGTGCCAGTTGGGGAAATCAGGTCCAGGTTTGAACATCCGGGAAATCATTGCGGAGAATGAATCACAACACAGAAAACCAACGCAAAGTTTCTCCGAATGCATCGAATATGGCAACTCTCTCCATGTGGGTTCAGTCGGAGGCTGATTGCAGTCAGTTACAGTCATGAGTGAAAAACCACATTTCAGTTGTGTTCCGGTACTTGCAGTGAGCCGGAAGGAGTTTCTTTATTCTTCCAGATGAATGTATGTTTCGGTCTTTCCGCGGTGGGTTTTCACACTGTCTAGAAACATGTTGGATATCGTGTTGAAGTGTTGAAGTGATTCACATCAGTCGATTTACAACAGTTCCTACCTGATGTGATGGAAATGTATTTTATTGACAAACTACATGAGAGACCTGGATGGTTATTCAGGACCTGAAACAGGCAGGATCATTTAGTTCAACAGTTCATGGATGTAAAACAGTACAGGAGGAGGTTTAATTAGGTGACTGCACGTGACGAGGTGGCCGAGAGGTTAAGGTGATGGACTGCTAATCCATTGTCTTTTGCACGCGTGGGTTCAAATCCCACCTTCGTCGTCAGTTTATTAACTGGTTCTTCGTGAATGCGGTGCTTTTTTCTGAAGGCATGTCTGAAATCACTGATGTAATCTTCCGAGACTAGGTTTCCAGAGGAGGTGGCGTTGGGATAATGTCGCTAATCACTCCATGATTATCTGAATTGAAGGCTGCTCATCCACTGTGCTTCCCACGCGTGAGTTTAAATCCTGTTTTTGTATGGGACGGCGTTATGCAGAAAGGAAATCGGAAATTACCATCAGACCCAAGTTATGACGTTTCCTGTAATACCGTGAATATCAATGTTTCAGGGACGATCTGATTGAAAATGTTACGATGATTAAATAACATTCTAGCTTCGTTTTTTAGTCTAGCGGGCAGTGTGCCAACCATTTAGCTTGTACTGGGGTGTTAACAAGAAGCATTGGGAATCGAAATTCCTGCAACAATCTCTCTCCCTGCCGTGAGAAAAAGTCGGTCTCTTTCAACTGTGGGTGTTTATCTCTCATTGTCTGTGACATTTCTTCAATTAACAATCTACTTCTGCCTCTCCTTGGAGTGAAATGTCTTCTGTCGTCTTTCCTTTGCTGTGAATGATGATTCAGTCAGTTGTTCTCTTGCTCTTTACAGTCAGGAGTTTGTGAGTTCTATACTCACTCCAGAGTCCCGAGCACAAATCCAGGCTGACGCTTTAGTGCAGTAATCAGTGAATGCTTCACTGTTAGTGGTGCCATCTTTTAGATGATATGGTAAATTGAGGTGCCCTCTGCCTTCTCAGCTGCAGTTTACCAAGCAGCATTTCGGAGAGGGGCGGGGGAGTTATCCCATGGTGTCGGAGCCCACATTCATTCCTCAATTAAAATCACTTAATAACAGATTTATTGTCTTTATCACGTTGCTGCTCCTGGAAGCCGGCTGTGAGCATATTTTTAAACAAATTGTTCCAAAACATGGTGATCGAAATCCTGTCAGGAAAATTCAAATTCCTATTGAAAACTCTGCTGAGTGAACTTCATTGGACAGCAGAGAAATCCGGTGAGGAATTCGAGTAAATCGACACCAGAGGAAAAGTCAACGTCAAAACTGGATCACCTCTTGCGAAGATCAATGAGTAAAAGCTGAGAACTCCGCGCATCATCATTTCATTGACCAGAGACACTCGCGGAAGTGTTTTGTAAAATGTGTCTCTAATGCAAACCTGAAGGAACGAAACCTTCCCAGTTCATGGTGATATTGGGGATGGAATTCCATTTTTTAAATAAGTGATTAAGAATGAACGATCATGTCTGTCAAAATAATGATTATCTGTGTCTTTGACGTGATGATGTCTCCGCTATGCTGATAATCTTGTCCTTCTCATGGTCTATGTCTCAGGGAGAACGCTGCTGTCCAAATAAGCATGGGAATTATGGCAGGGTGTCCTGTATATCCGACATAATGAAGCTTATATGTATAAACTTCACTATATCGGGTGCAGATAAGATATTGGTTTTCGTTTTTGTTACTCAGATAATCATAGAGTGATAGAGAGCAAGGGAAGGTCGTTCAGACCATGGCCTGAAATGGGCTGAGAGAAAGGAGAAATCCTCGGCTGGTGTATTTTTGCAGCACTTCTGCTGCGTCCGTGTTTGAAATAAAACGATTTGAGAGATTGGTTACAGATTGAAGTGTTTACTGGAAGCAAGAAGCTGATGTAAATTTACTATGAAGCAAATTCAGAGGTGATTTTGTGTCGCAGACAAATGTTATTTTATAGTGTTAATGAGAATTTAAATAAACTGAGTATGGTTTCAATCCATCGATCGCTGGGTTAGGAGGCCAGCACGCTTCTGCAACGCCAGTCTCCTCCAAAGCAACATTTTTCGACTGCCTATTACCGTTGTTTGGTAGCTAAACACATATTCACTTCCTCATTACTTTTTAAACAGGAGCACAACTATTGGGAAGCTCACCCAAACTCCACAAATCCACTTACGCTACCACGAATGTACCAGACAGGGAAAGTCACACAAGAAAGTAGCAAGAGACTATCAGGATAAACACAATCGCTGACACTAAATGGTGCCGAGCAAACCAGCAAGATATTACAATGGAGAAACTGATCATTTATGAAAAGGTATTTCCTGCTGCATAAAGATAGGGCCTGTTTTAAATGTAATTCCTATTGTGTAACTGCGCTCTCTGCTGTACAACTGATCCCTCTGTGGTGAAACTGTGATTCTGCCGTTGAAACATCCTCACCGTGGTTGTGTAAAATGCTTCCCTGTTGTGCAAATGTGCTCCCGGCTGTGTAAATATGATCCATTGTGTGCAAAACTTTTCTCTGTTCGATAAAGATATTTCCTCTAGTGTAACGATGTTCTCTGTTCTGTGAGGAGGTTTTCTTTGGGAAAATATGTTCTTCCTGGTTTCATGGTCTTCCTTGTCAAATGCTGCCTTGATATCAAGGGCAGTTGCTGTCACCTCGCCCATTGAGTTCAGCAGTTTTGCCCATATTTGGGCCAAGGCTGCAGTGCAGTCGGGGCTGAATGGTCCTGGTGGATCCCAAACTAAGCGTCAATGAACAGGCTATTGCTGAGTAACTGCTGCTGGATACCACTGTGGAATACCCCATCAATCATTTCCTTATTTTGATAGGGGGAACAGTAATGGGGTGGTACCTCGCCGGGTTGGATTTGTCCTACTTATTTTTTGTGGACATGACATACCTGTTGGCATAGCCAGCGACTTCCACATCTCGTTTGGGGGCGGGGGGGGGGTGGGGGGATTGTTCCGGGTCTTTTGTAAAGCTCTCGTTAAACCAGAATGGGATGACTGTGGCTGTTAAACCCTGGGAGAAAATGTGATTGTGGGATACATGAAGCATCTAATAAACTCTGCTACTGTACCTGAATGAGATGTGTTCTGTATCTGTCAATCACAGGTAGTGCTTGCGAGTGTAAGATTTATTCTGTATCTCAGTCTGTCGAATGGTTTGTGAGATGGGATTCCTTCTTTATCGGTCAATGTCTAGTACTGCATGTGAGGGCGGGGTTAATTCTGGCTTTCCCCTTGTCTTCATCCTTCTCCCCACCATCCTCCACATTGAATGGATCATCACTTGTCATTTCTTTACAAGGCAGGGAGTTGTTGTGAACTGAATATTCTGCCGGAAAATGTGGTGGAAGCAGATTCGATATAAACTTACAAAAGTGAAATGAAAAATATGGTATGGAAAAATATTTTAGGGCTATTGGAAACGACAGAGGAATGGGGCTGATTTGCTACAAAAGAGCTTGCTCAGAAATGGTTAATACAAACGCATCCTCTTGTATTGCAATTTATAATGAAATGGCGGACAGCTCTTCCCAGAATGCTCGGGGTGATGTATAACGGTCTATCTCCAACAGATAGGCACTGCGCAGGTGCAATAGGTCGTCCACGGGAAATCCTGCCTACGACGAGCATGCGCGCCACAGCTTCCGGAACCTGAGCGTGGCCGAGTGCAGTTTCAGTAAGGCCGAGTTTCAGCAGCTCTCAGAGCCCGAAGCAGAGCCTCCGGGTTCGGGGGACGTGCGGAGAGGGACCCGGGGGGACGGCACCATGAAGCCGATGGTGCAGCGCCTCCCCCATCCCAGCCGCCGCTTCCCGGTTTCTTCTCCCGTTTGCACCGAGTCTTTGATGCGGTAACAGAGAGGGTTGGGGAGGGTGATGCTGTTCATGTGCTTTACATGGATTTCCAAAAGGCATTTGATAAAGTCTCACACAACAGACTTGTGAACAAAGTTACAGCTCATGGAATAAAAGGGACAGAGCAACATGGATATGGGATTGGCTGAGTGACAGGAAACAAAGGGTAGCGGTGAATGGTTGTTTTTCAGACTGGAGGAATGTTTATAATGGGAGGAATGTTGATAGTGGAGTTCCCCAGGGGTCGGTGTTAGGACCCCTGCTCTTCCTGATATACGTTAATGTTGGTGCACGGGGCACCATTTCAAAATTTGCGGATGACGTTAAACTTGGTGATATTGTGAACTGTGAGGAGGAAAGTGTTAAAACTTCGAAAGGACAAAGGCAAGTTGGTGGGATTGGCTTACAAGTGGGAGTGGTAAAAGGTCTACCTCGGAATTTCACAGGACCGGCTCTGGGGAGCATGCACACTCAATGTCTTGGGAAGTCAGTACATTGAATAGAGCGGTTTCTGAGATGCAGGGAATTGTGGGAAGTGCAACCACCATGAGCAGATGTTAGTAAGTGTTTTTTTCCAGGCTGACTGTCAGTGACCTGAAATGTGATCTCTGCTTCTCTCTCCACAGATGCTGCCTGACGTGCCATGTATTTTGAGCATTTTCTCTCCTCATTTCAGATTCCTAGTATCCACCTGATTTTGCACGTGAATTATTGCTGGTCTTGCTCACAAAACCGAGGCCAGAAACACAAACTGACAAATGCAGATCCCTTTTGCTTCAGGGTGGATGTTGGACGTGGAAATCGTTCCTCACTTTCTTTGAAGGGATGTTCCTGTTGGCTGACTTTGAATTGCGGAGCAGAGAGAGGAGACATTGATGGGTTTAACCACGAGCTCTTTTAAGAACAGTAGGGCCCAACCATTTCTGATAAAAGGTCATTAACCGTTTCTTGTACAGTAACAGAGACTGACAGGAAATGAATTTCACATTTACATACATGAACAAAGAGTGACAGAGTTAGTTCCACCCACACTGAATGTAAAAGAGATTGATAGAGAGTTAATTCATTGAATCATACATTGATTATGGCACAGTGGAAGGCCATTCAGCCCATTATGACTATGCTGGCCATCTGAAGGAGCAATTCACCTCATGCCACTTCACTGTCTGTTCCCCATAGACCTGCACTTTGTTCCTTTTTGGATAATAATCCAATTCTCTCTCGAATGCTTCGATTGAACCTGCCTCCCCCACATACTCAGTCATATTCCCCAGCTACTCGCTGCATGACAAGGTTTTTCCTCATGTTACCATTGCTTATTTTGCCAATTACCTTCAATCTGTGCCCTCTGGTCCTATTTCTTTCTAACAATGTGAGGAAAAAAGTCTTCCTGTCTACTCCGTCACACTCACAGTAACAGAAACTGACAGAAAATTAATTCCACATACATAGAGTAATGCAGCTTATTAGAGTTTTGATTCGAACTCATGTACGGTAATGGAGTCAGACAAAGAGTTATTTTCACATCACATCCAATACCAGACTTTGGCTGGAAGGTAGAACCTTAGAACCATAGAAAAGTTACAGCACAGCAGGAGGCCATTCGGCCCATCTTGTCCATGCCAGCCCTAGGATACCCGGGTGCCATTTATAATCCCACCTTCCTGCACCCGGCCCATAGCCCTGTAGCTTACAGCAATTTAGGTTCAGATCCAGGCACTTTATAAAAGAGTTTAAAGTTTCTGCCTCTACCACCAACTTGGGCCGCGAATTCCAGACACCCACTACCCTCTGCGTAAAAAAGTTTTTCCTCATGTCCCCCCTACACCTTCTGCCACTTATCTTGAATCTGTGTGCCCTTGTTCTAGAATTCTCCACCAAGGGAAACAATTTTATCCTGTCCACTCCATCTATTCCCCTCATAATGTTGTACACCTCAATCAAGTCACCTCTCAGCCTTCTTTGTTCGAAGGAAAATTACCCCTACCTATCCAATCTCTCCTCGTAGCTACACTTTTCTAACCCTGGCAACATTTTTCTAAACCTCCCCTGCATTCTCTCCAGAGCTATTACGTCCTTCCTGTAATGTGGTGACCAGAACTGCACACAATACTCCAGTTGTGGCCTCACCAGGTAATTCCACAATCACACATAACAACCAAGTTTGACTGAAATTTAATTTCACACTCACTCACAGTAACTGAGACTGACACAGAGTGAAGAGCACACTCACTGCATGACTAAGACTGACAGACATGGAATTAATTCCACATCTATGTACAGTAACAGAGCTTGACATGTAAGGTATGAATTCCACACCCATAGACAGTACCAGAGACTAAGCAAAAGAGAGTTGATTCCTCACTCACATACAACAGAGACAGAGAGTTACTTTCACACTCATATACAGTAACACAGGTTGACAGATGATTAATGTGGAATTAACTTTTTTGAAGTAACTGAGCCTGAAAGAGAGTTACTTCCATAGGCCTATACAGTAACAGAGACTGACAGACACAGAATTAATTCCACACTCCAATACAGTAACTGACAAACTTAATTTTATTCACCGAAAGTAACAGGTTATCATGCAAAGAGTTAATTTCACACTATTGTACAGCAACCAACATGGTCGGGATAGAAAGCTAAATCAGCACTTGCACACATAACAGAGATTCACACTCATATGCAATAAGAGAGATTTGCAGAGAATTAATTGCACACTCTAAGTAACGGAGGCTGACAAGTTGTTTGTTTATTCCTCACTCACATAGAGTAACATAGACTAATATGAGAGTGTGGAATAACTGTCTTAATTACTCTCAGTCTCTGTTATTGTAGGTTAATTCCTCACTAAAACATTAGTGGAAATTGACAGGTCCTTAATTCCACTCACAGATATCCTAACAAAGACTGTGAAAGAGAATTCCACACTTACAGTAACTAAGACCGACCGATAGAGAGTTAATTCCACACTTACATACAGTAACTGAGACTGAGCAATGGAGACTTTGATCCACACTCACCTACACTAACAGAGACTGACTGATTGTAGTTAATTCCACACTCACATTCAGTAACAGAGACTGACCAATAGACAGTTAATCCCGCATTCACACACATTAACAGGGACTGATATAAAGATTTAATTCCACATTCTCATACAGTAACAGAGACAGACCGACAGAGAGTTAATCCCTCATTCACAAACATTAACAGGGACTGATACAAAGATTTATTTCCACATTCTCACACTGTAACAGAGACTGACTGAGATTTAAATTTCACACTCACATTCAGTAAGTGATGGACAGAGACTGAATTCCACATTCACATGTAGATCAGACTGAGGTAGTTCCACACTGAAATAGAGCAAAAGAGATGAACAGAAAGGTCAATCCCACAATGACAAATTAAAAATACAAGAAAGAGAAGCAGGAGAAGGCCATTCAGCCCATCGGGCCAGCTTCGCCATTCAATACGACCATGGCTGATCTGATTGTGGCCTCAACTCCACTTTCCCGTCCATCCTATAACCCTTGACTCTCCTGTAGATCAAAAATATGTCCACTCCACTTGAATATATTCAATGACCTGACCCACCCTCCACTGCGCTCTAGGGTTCTGAATTACAAAGAAAATAAATTCCTTCTCATCCCCACCTTCAATGGGAGATGTTCATTTTTAAACTGTGCCCTCTGGTTCTAGTTTCCCCATAAATGGAAACATTCCCCTCAACATCTACCCTCAGAATGTTATATATTTCAACGAGATCACCTCTCCTTCTTCGAAACTCCAGTGGTGATTGGCCCAACCTGCTTAAACATTCCTCATAAGACAACTTCTTCATGTCAGGAATCAGTCTAGTCAAACTTCTCTGAACTGTCCTCAATGCAAGTATATCCCTCCTTAAATAAGGAGACCAAAACTTTACACAGCGCTCCACATGTCGTCTCACCAATGACCTGTTGTCATAGCAAGACTTCCCTACTTTTATATTCCACCCCGCCTTAGAATAAAGGCCAACATTCCATTTACCTTCCTAATTACTTGCTGCAGCTGCACTTTAACATCTTGTGATTCATGTACAAAGACACCCATATCCCCCTGTACTGCAACATTGTGTAGTCTGTCTCCACAGTATCACAGTATTTTTACAGTGCAGAAGAAAACCATTCGGCTCCTCAAGTCTGCACTGGGTCTCTGAAAGAGCATTCCATCTAGTCCCACTTCCCTGCCTTATCCCCGTAACCTTGCACATTTTTTCTTTTCAAGCAGCAGTCCAATTCGCTTTAGAATACCGCGATCAAACCTGCCTCCACCACACTTTCAGGAAGTTTGTTCCAGTCTCCAACCACCCTCTGGGTGAAACAAAAATCTTCTCATCACATTTTCTCCTTTTGCCAATTATTTTGAATCTGTGCCCTCTAGTTCCTGATGTTCTCTTGAGTGGTAACAATTTATCTCTATTTGCCCCGTCCATACCCCTCAGGATCTTGAACACCTCTCAGCCTTCTTTTCTCCAGGGCAAAGAGTCCCAACCTCTCCAATCTGTCCTCATAGCTACAGTTCTTTACTGCTTTAATCATTCTTGTGAATCGCCTCTGTACTTTCTCCAATACCTTCACATCCTTCCTCAAGTGTGGTGCCCAGAACTGGAGTCAGTGCTCCAGATGAGGCCTAACAAGTGTTTTATACAATTTCAACATAACCTCCTTACTCTTATACTCAATGACCCTGTAATTAAAGCCTATGATACTATATGCTTTATTAACTGCTCTTCAACATGCCCTGCCATGTTCAATGACCTATGTACGTATGCACAGAGGTCTTTCTGTTCCTGCACCTCCTTTAGAGGTTCTCCCTTTATTTTATACTATCTCAGCAGATTGTTCCTGCCAAAATGAATCACCTCACACTTTTCTGCATTGAAATTCATCTGCCACTTGTCTGCCCATTCCCCCAACATGTCTATGTCCTTTTTAAGTTCACAGTTGACAATATTTCTAATCTTTGTATCGTATGCAAATTTTGAAATCATACCCAGCACACTCACAGTCTCGGTCATTAATATATATCTTTTAAACAATGTTTTGTTTTTCTATTCTTCCCATCAAAGTGGAAAACTCACATTTTCCCCACATTGTATTCCAAATGTTTGCCACTCACTTAACCTATCTATATCCTCTTGCAGACACTTTGTGTCCTCCTCACCACCTGCTTTTCCACCTATCTGTGTGTTGTCTGAAAATTTGTTGATGGTCTGTACCTTCATCTGAGTCATTAATATAGATTGTAAAAAGCTGAGAACCCAGCACTGATCCCTGTGGCACTCTACTATTTGCAGTCTGCTTACCTGAAAGTGGCCCACTTGCAAACAAGAACAGAGACTGATGGACAGAGTGTTAATTACACATTATTATAGATTGACAGAGAGTGAATTCTGCACTCATACAGTAACAGAGACTAACAGTGTGTTTTTGCCATACTGAAATACATGATTGGAGACTGCAGGATATAGAATTAATTCACACTCACAAAGTAACGGAGTCGATGGAGAGAGAATTAATTCTACTTTCAGTTACACAATAGAGAAGGAGAATGATTAATGCTGCCCTCATATGCAGTAACAAAGACTCAGTTGATTACACTCTCACATGCAATAACAGCGATGAACAAAGGATTAATGCCCCACTCACATACACTAATAGAGAACACCAGATACAGAATTAATCCCGCCCTCTCTCACACTAACGAAGATGGATAGAGATGTAATTCTGCACTGAAACACAGGAGCACAGATCGACTAACAAAGAGTTAGCTGTGCTCTCAACCACAGTAACAGAGATTGAGGGAGAGTTAATTCCACATTCACATGCATTAATAAAGGCTGGCAGATACAAAATTAATTCCATTCTCAAATAGACTAATGGAGACAGATAGGTAGAAAGTTACCATGATTCTGCCCTGAAACACAGTAACAGAGACTGCCAGATAGAGAGTTAATCATGCACTCACGTACAGATTGACAGATACCAGGGATTAGTTAATTCTACATCCCCATACAGTAACAGAGATGGACAGGGAGAGAGTAAATTCCACACTCTCGTACAATAACAGTGACCTGGTTCGCACTTGAATAATTCATCTGACGTGTGTCACACGGCCTCTTTATTGTTTCATCATATTTTCTATCTTCCTCATCATCCAAGGAGCCCAGGCTTTGGTTTCCCTCCCTTCTCCCTTATTGGAATGTACCTAGTCTGTACCTGAAAAATCTCCTCCTGAAAGATCATCCATTGCTCTGTTACAGTTTTTCCTTTCACTCTCTGCTTCTATTTCACCCTGGCTAAATCCCCTCTCTTCCCATTGAAGTTAACGCTCTACCAATCACTCTTACCCAAGGGTGCACCCACAGACACTTCGTTCACGTGGCCAACCTTGGCCCACCTCCTTCCCCAGCACCAGATCCAGCAATGCCTCCTTCCTAACTGGACTGAGAACATTCTGGTCCAGGAAGTGCCTCTGAACACATTTCAGAAATCCCCAGATATCACCACTCTATAGTTCTTATACATCTGTGATTTCTCTGCAGATTTGCTTCTCTATCCCTCTCACTACACCTCCCTTTTTTCCTTATCTCTCTTTCCTGAACACTTTGTACACTTGAATATGAACCCGACCCTCACCATTTTTAAACCATGTTTTAATCATTGCCACTACATCATTTTCCCACATGGCTATTTGTGCTTTGAGATCACCAACGTTATTCACCACGCATTATGCGATTACAAACATCCAATCTAAACAGTCCCTTGTATCCCTCTTAGATTCTTCTTCATCTACTCCTATCTTATATGCTCCGACTTCCTTCTCTAGTTATTCCTCTTTTCTACTTCTATATACAGATTCCCAGCCCCTGTGACCTTAGTTCAAACCCTCCCAACCACACGAGTGACGCTCCCCAAATGGACATTGGTCCCAGTCTTGTTAAGGTGCAACCTGTTCCTTTCAAATAGGTGTTTCCTGTTCCAGAACTGGCCCTAATGTCCACGAATCTTAAGCCCTCCCACCTCCTGCACTGGCCTCAAGCCACATATTGACATTTACATTTACATATTTACATTTCTACTCCCACTAGCACATGCCACAGTAATAGTAATCCAGAGATTGCTGCCTTTTAGGTCCTACTTTTTAACTACCTCCCTAGCTGCTGAAATTCTGACTGAGGGACCACAATACCTGTCCTCCCTGTGTCATTGATACTGACGTGTACCACAACCTCTGGCTCACTCTCTTCCCCCTGCAGAATATTCTGCACCTTCTCCGTGATGTCCTTTACCCTGGCACCAAGGAGACAGCACACCATGTGGGACTCACAATGACGGATACAGAAATGCCTGTCTGTCCCCCTGACTATGGGATCTGCTCTAACAACTGCATTTCTACTCTTCACTTTTCCCTCCTGTGCAGATTCTTGCCCATTGACTGCAGTTCTTCAGGGTGTCACCATTCCCAGCAGTCTCCAGTGCTGAGTACCGGTTTGACAGTGGCACACACCCCGCAGACTACTGCATTTCCTGCCTGTTCCTACTCTTCTGGATGGCCACCCAACTTCAATCCTGAACACCCTCTTTCCCTTTGGGGTGTTCACCACCTGGAATGTACGATCCAGGAAAGTCTCATCCTCCCTGATTCTCTGCAGTGATTCCAGCTGCCCCTCAAGGTCAGAAATCCTGAGCTCGAACTCAAGCAGCTGGAGACACTTGTATACAATTGGCCCCAAGACACATGAAGTGTCCTGAGGTTCCCACATGGGGCAGGAACTGTAAACAACAGGTCACAGCTGCCCATCCATGATCTAAAACAAACCTCTATTCCCTCTTTTAGAATCCAGTTTGTACCTTGTTTAAATTATTAATTTTATTTAATGCCTCTCGACCTGCTCTGCATTAATAGTCTTATTACGCTTATACTTACTGTTGTTCTTACCCTGATTGAAACGTTTAATTTTCCAGCTCCTAGTTTAAATCAGTGCCCTAATTTAGAGAAATCGGCACAAACCAACCAGTTCCCTTCTTTCCCCTGATATCATGCTTTGACTATTTATTATAACCATGGCCGGTTTGCTCCAACCCCTCCCTCACAGCTCTTTATCCCCCCCACCGCTCTCACTCTTCTCTCCTTCTCTCTCTCATTGCTGCTCTCGGGCTGCTCTGCCGCTGCTCTTTATCCACCCTCCAGCCTAACTCAACTTTCACTCTCACTCACCCTCAGCTCCTACACAGTCCCAAGTTATTGACTGTTTAGGAAATTCTCGGATCTTTGCTCCAAGATGGATGATCTCACACTTCCACATGTTGAACATCTTCAGCCAGTTTTGTTCACTCACGGAATCTGTCAATGACCCTTTGAAACTTGCTGCTCCCACCTACACTACTAACCATGTCACCTAACCTAGTGTCATCAGCAATCTTGGATATCGGCACCTCCTCGGCACCATCTCCAGTGCAATCACTTCCTTCCTATAGTGTGATAACCAGAACTGCACACAGGACTCCAATTGTTGCCTAACTAGTATTTTATACAGCTGCAACCTTCCTGCTCTTATATTCTATGCCTCGGCTAATAAAGGCAAGTATCCTATATGCCTTCTTACCTACCGGTGCTGCTCCCTTCAGGGATCGATGGACATTTAAACCAAGGTCCCTCTGATCCTCTATGAAATTCTGTGATCAGCCCATAACGACCTGCCCCCATCATTCCACTTATTGCTACTTTTATTTCAGCTAACCCTACTTCTTTATCACAAAGGGTTGCCTCTTCCCCTTTAACCCCTCTTCAATAAAAGTGCTCACTTTCTCCACCGACAATTTGCAAATGTGTTCTTTTGCATATAACCCTTGTTAAAGAAGAGGTACCAGAAGGACAGCCTGTGCTTAATGTTGCTAAGGCTGTAGGACTTTATGAGATGTAGCTGAAGATTCTGCGGGATGTAATAGTGGAAATTGTGAGGGTACTGGCCAGAATCTTCTGAATTCTATTTCTTTCTGTAATGGACAGCTACAAACCACTTGTTTATTCCAGGACACTAAAAAAATTAATGTGAATCAGAGCTGAGCAGATTCTAACGTCGCACGTCTCCAGTTTTGTTTTTTTTACTGAGAAACCAGTCCTCCATGTAAGCTTTTTGCTCAAAGAATGAGACCCCCGCTTCCTGGGAACACAGCAGCGATACCTCCAAGATCTGATTTACAACCTTCAAACTCAGTGAAAGGCTTTCACCCTCCCCTCGGGGTCTGACCGTCACTTCACAACCAACATTCGGCTGGGATGGGCAGACAAAACAACTTCCTTCCCCGCAGTCCCCCAGCACGGACTGGATAATCTCCCAAGCTCGTATTCCACGAATGTTACATTGCTCCACCGATTTGTGTTATTCCCACAAGCTCCGGCAATCTCAGCCCAAATGCCCAGGCCTTTTATTCTCTCGTTAACTAACATTTTGCCTCCTTATTAAGTCCATCCTGAGAAGAGGGTCTCGGTATTCCGACTTCCTCTGCAGACATCCGGTTGCTGCTAATGGACCAAAAGAGGCCTAAAACCTGAAAGAAACCCTCTGGCACAGCCCTCTGAACATGTCTCCATTAGACCGTGCAGACAACACCTGCTTCATAGAGAACAATGGTGAGAATATGAGCAATTTCAGTGCCAGTATTCCATGGGAATAGAGGATACATGATAAAACAGAATTTACAATACTGAATGGATCCTCTGGGAGCAGGACCGTAGAGGATGAATTCCTGGAGTGTATACGGGATGTTTTTCTGGACCAATACATTGAGGAACCAACGAGAGCACAGGCCATCCTCGAATGGGTATTGTTTAATGGGAAAGAAAAATATTGGCAATCTAGTTGTGTCCCCCCTTTGGGGATGAGCAATCATAACTTGTTAGAATTCTTCATCAAGATGGAGAGTGACGCAGTTGATTCTGAGACTTGGGTCCTGAATCTTAATAAAGGAAATTACGATGGTATGAGGTGCGAGTTGCGCTATGATGGATTGGGAAACATTATTTAAAGGGATGATGGTGGGTAGGCGACGGCAATCATTCAAAGAACGCATGGGTGAACTGCAACAATTGTTTATTCCTGTCTGGAGCAAAAGTAAAACAGGAAAGATGGCCAAACCATGGCTTACAAGGGAAATTAGAGATAGTATTAGATCCAAGGAAGAGGCATACAATTGGCCAGAAAAAACAACAAACCTGAGGATTTGGAGCAGTTTAAAATTCAGCAATAGAGGACCAAGGGATTGATTAAGAAGATGAAAACAGAGCACGAGTGTAAGCTTGCAGGGAACATAGAAAACGACTGTAAACGTTTCTATAGGTGTGTGAAGAGAAAAAGATTTGTGAAGACAAGTGTGGGTCACTTACAGTCAGAAACAGGGGAATTTATAATGGGGAACAAAGAAATGGCTGACCAACTAAATAAATACTTTTGTTCTGTCTTCACAAAGGAGGACACTAATAACATACCAGAAATGTTGGGGAACACTGGGTTAATGAGAGGGAGGAACTGAAAGAAATCAGTATTAGTTGGGAAATGATGTTTGGGAAATTGATGGGATTGAAGGCCGATAAATCCCCACGGACTGATCATCTACATTCCAGAGTACTTAAGGAAGTGGCCCTCGAAATAGTGGATGCATTGGTGGTCATCTTCCGAGATTCAATAGACTCTAGAACAGTTCTTACAGATTGGAGGGTAGCTAATTTAACCCCACTATTTAAAAAGAGAGGCAGAGAGAAAACAGGGAATTATAGACCAGTCAGCCTGATGTCGGTAGTGGGGAAAATTCTAGAGTCCATTATAAAAGATTTAATAGCTGAGCACGTGGAAATCAGTGGCAGAATCGGACAGAGTCAGCATGGAATTATGAAAGTGAAAACATGCTTGACAAATCTAGTGGAATCTTTCGAGGATGTAACCAGTAGAGGTGATGAGTGGGAGCCAGTGGATGTGGTTTATTTGGACTTTCAGAAGGCTTTCCACAAAGTCCCACGTGAGAGGTTGGTGTATAAAATTAAAGCGCATGGGATTGGGGGCAGTGTATTGAGAAGGATAGAAAACAGTTTGGCAGACAGGAAACAAAGAGTAGGAATAAATGAGTCTTTTTCCGAATAGCAGGCAGTGACTTCTGGGATACCGCAGGGATCATTGCTGGGATCCCAGTTATTCACAATATATATTAATGATTTAGATGAGGGAATTAAACGTAATATCTCCAAATTTGCAGATGACACAAAGCTGGGTGGGAGGGTGAGCTATGAGGAGGATGCAGAGATGCTTCAGTGTGATTTGGACAAGCTGACTGAGTGGGCAAATGCATGGCAGATGCAGTATAATGTGGATAAATGTGAGGTTATCCATTTTGGTAGCAAAAACAAGAAGACAGATTATTATCTGAATGTTTTAAATTGAGAGAGGGGAATGTGCAGCGAGACCTGGGTGTCCTTATACACCAGTCGCTGAAGGTAACCATGCAGGTGCAGCAGGTGGTAAAGAAGGCAAATGGTATGTTGGCCTTCATAGCCAGAGGATTCGAGTACAGGGACAGGGATATCTTGCTGCAATTATACAGGACCTTGGTGAGACCACATCTGGAATATTGTGTGCAGTTTTGGTCTCCTTATCTGAGGAAGGATGAACTTACTATAGAGGGAGTGCAACGAAGGTTTACCTGACTGATTCCTGGGATGGCGGGACTGACATATGAGGAGACTGAGATGAGGAGAAATTCCTTCACCCAGAGAGTGGTGATCCTGTGGAATTCGTTACCACAGAAAGCAGTTGAGACCAAAACATTGTATGCTTTCAAGAAGGAGTTAGAGAGAGCTCTTGGGGCGAAAGGGATCAAAGGATATGGGGAGAAAGCAGGAGCTGGCTATTGAGTTGGATGATCAGCCATGATCATAATGAATGGCGGAGCAGGCTCGAAAGGCCGAATGGCCTTCTCCTGCTCCCAGTTTCTATGTTTCTATGACTCAAGACAAAGTCGAAAAACCCAGTGGATTGTTAGAGGAAAATTTAACCACTGGACAATGGCAGCTGAAATACAGACCAAAAAAAAGTTCCTGACCTTATTCCCTTTATTTCAAGTTGTTTACAATCAAATGAAGAAATAAAAACTGTTGGAGGGAATTTCCATGATTTATGGAAACACCAACACCCGCCAGTTGTCAATCACTCAGCCCCATCAGACCCACCCACACTGACGGGAGCTTCCTGCATCCAGCACTGGCCCTGTCGCACTCACCAGCTGCTCACCCAGACCCCACTCTCACAAACACTGAACATTTGCATCCAGGACCTTCAAATTATTTTTAACAATGAGAAAAAACATATTCACATTTCATGGCAGTTTGGTTGAACGGAACAAATGTTCAACTTTTCACCGTCACTCGGGAACCACGTTCGACATTCCTTCAATCAGTTGTATAAATTATCGGCTGTAAAGATTTATTTCACTGGGTTAAATAATTTCCATGTGAGGAATGTTCCAGCGTGAGAATGGAGGGGGACGGGCTGACTGAGCTGTGTCTTCACCGCTTCTGGGCAGTGGGAATGTTCACCCTTCATTCTGCCCCCATTCACTTTCCCAAGGGGAATCTGCAGATTCTCCAATCTGGGCCCTGAGATTTATTCTTTGGTTCCTTTTGATTTGTCCCTTTTCCTGACTGACAATATTTTCCAAAGCTCGGGATAAACATCCCGCTTGCATCGTGCCTGTGTTCGGCTGGAAGCGGCCGATAGTGACCCCGAACTGGTCACCTCCACACCGACAGATACAACACGGTCACACTCTGCTTCACTGAGATTAATGCCGAGAGCGGATTCTAGGTCCAATGCAACAGCGAACACTTTTCATTTGAAGGAATTGTGGGTTATTAAGGTGTTTTGAAGGTCCTGATTTTTTGTAGTGCATCCATCCCAAACGCTTTGGGTTTTTCCTGGAGTGATACCTAATATCCCTCTTTGGGAAAGATTAAAGTTAATTGGAACGTGTTGACCAGGTCATGAGGATAACTCCTTGAAATTGTTACGTGCTGCCAGCTTAACAACACCTAAACACTTGATACTTTTGTTCACAAATGAATTAAAACCAAATTTCCGCCCCGCTGTAAATGCAGAATATTCAGTATTTTAACCGGAGTCAGAAACAGGTCAGTCACAGATATTCAGTGAGTTCCCGGAAAACAGGATATAGAAACTGCTTGTTCCAGCGTTCATACAGTAATCTGCTTTGATCTCTCTTCCTCTTATTTCCCAGGATGATGTTTGAATTCTGACCCAGTGACGTTCCCCTTGTCTATTCAAAATCTCGATGTTCGTGTTCCGGGCGTCAATTGTTAAATAGAATAGAGCCCAGCTCTTCCAGTAGCGGCACACTGGGGAGAGTTTCTCATTGTGTGTGGTAACTTCCACTAGGTCTCTTCTTCGACGGTTACAGAAAGGAAACCCTGTCATTGTTAAAGCCTTTGCAGAGAGTCCACTGTAAAAGGAGAGACCATTTTAACCTTAAATTCCAGATTTGGCCCTGTTATAAAGCAAGCGCCCAACTGCCCAGATGAAATCCAACGAAGTCAGGTTCTGCTGGGATTTGGACCCAGGGTCTCCTGTTTACTCGGCAGGTGTTTTAACCAATTAAACCACAGAACCTAACGATGCTCAATTACCCGCAAGGAATTGCTAGAAACCCTTCGCAGATCTGGTAGTATTTGTGAAGAGTGAAACAGTTTAAATTTCAGGGCGCGAACTTGCACCAAAAAGACCTGAAACGTGAATCTGTTTCACTCTCCACAGATGCTGCCAGATGTGCTGAGCAATTGCAGCATTTTCTGGCGATGTTTCAGATATCCAGCATCCGCAGTATTTTGCTTTTGTACCAAAGGACAATGAGCTGCCTTTCCTGCCCTGTGGGTTATTGCAGGACAAAACAAAAACCTTTAAAGATGCTGACCAGAGTCAGTCTGCTGAGCTTTCAGAAAGATTTCAAATGATGATGTGAATCTGCACCACTGAATATCAAGGCCATCACGGTTTAGACAGCTGTAATGAACAGCTCCTGTTACAGCTTTAGATCAGACAGTGGAGGATTATCACAGGCGCTCTGTCAGACTGCATGTTCCTTCAGACAGGTTTCCAACTGGACACATGGAATGAGCGGCTCTGAACATTAGTGGTTGAGGTGGAGATTTCTCATAGGCTGAACTGGAGTTCCAGTTCCATTCCCAGACATTTCCCTTTCTCTTTCTGAATCTATCTCTGTCCTCTTGCTCATTTACACTTTTCATTGTTTCATCATTAGCGGCCACGTCTTCAGCTGTCTGAGCCTTTAGCTCAGCAATTCCTTCTAGAAACATCCCCAGTTCACTCTCCCCTTTAAAATCTATCAGTTTTACGAAGGTTTTGTTCAGTTGTCCAAATATGTGGCTCGATGTCGAATGTTGCTTGATAGAACTCCTTTGAAGCGCTTTGCGGAGTTGTATTAAATCTCGGAGCTGTTGCTGAAATCGATCAGTGAAATGAGCTGTGTTCCGGTGACCAAGAGCTTTTGTTTTATTCTTTCACGGGATGTGGGCGTCGATGGCTCGTCCAGCATTTATTACCCAACCGAAATTGTCCTTGAGAAGCTGCCATCTTGAACCGCTACAGTCCATGTGGTGTAGGTGCACCCACTGTGCTGTTAGGGAGGAGGTTGCAGGGTTTTGCCCCAGCGACAGTGAAGGGGCGGCGATCCAGTTCCAAGTCAGGATGGTTTGTGGTTCGGAGGGCAGCTTGCTGCTGGTGGTGTTCTCATGCATCTGCTGCCCTTTTCCTTCCAAGTGCTGGAGGTCTCGGGTTTGGAAGTTGCTGAAGGAAAATTAGTGTTAGGAGTGGGATTTGAACCCACGCCTCCAGAGGAGACTGCGACCTGAACGCAGCGCCTTAGACCGCTCGGCCATCCTGACGTTTCTGTAGCATGCTCGGCCACTAAATCCATTGCATTTTGTACAAATGGTTCTGAGTTCCACATTCATCGTCACTGCTTTAAAACACTCGATGTGATTTTCCTTTTTTCAGCACCTGTTCCTGTATCTGAGTCTTATCCTTCCCCAAGCCGCAGGGGGGTGAGGAGCTCCTCTCTTCTGCCCTGCTCACCTTCATTGCTTTCCATTTCTCTCCTGGTGTTTGACAAGGTGTTTACTAAAACCCGCTTTCACAGCCATATTTCCACCGATGCTGCCAGACCTGCTGAGTTTTTCCAGGTAATTCTGTTTTTGTCATTGCTGCATTGCTCTGTTTTCTCAAATCAACAAAGACCCAATTCCCGCCCGACCTGTTCCTCACACGAAGGTATTCAGAGTGTAAGGTCTGAGCGACGTGAAGTGTCCAATTTGAGAGTTACATCCTGGATTAGTAAATTTGCGGATGACACAAAGATTGGCCGAGTGGTTAACAGTGAGGTTGAGTGGCTTGGGCTACAGGAAGATATAAACGGGATGGTCAAATGGGCACATAAGTGGCAGATGGGATTTAACCCTGAAAAGTGTGAGGTGATACACTTTGGAAGGAGTAATTTGACAAGGAAGTATTGAATGCATGGCAAGACATTGTGAGGCTCTGAGGAACAAAGGGACCTTGGCCTGTGTTTCCATAGATCTCTGAAGGCAGAGGGGCAGGTTGGGACTCTTGCCTTTATCAATCGAGGCATAGATTACAAAAGAAGGGAGGTCATGTTTAAGTTGTATAGAACCTTATTGAGGCAACAGCTGGAGTACTGTGTGCAGTTCTGGTCGCCACATTATAGGAAGGATGTGGTTGCACTGGAGGGGGTGCAGAGGAGATTCACCAGGATGTTGCCTGGGATGAAACATTTAAGTAATGATAAGAGGTTATATAGACTTGGGTTGTTTTCCAAGGAGCAGAGAAGACAGAGGGGCGACCTGATGGGCAGAGTGGATAGGGAGCAGCAGTTCCCCTTAGTTGAAGAGCTAGTCACAAGGGGGCATAATTTCAAGGTTAGGGGCAGGAGGTTTAGGGGGATGTGAGGAGAAACGTTTTTACCCAGAGGGAATGCACTGTCTGGGAGGGCGGTGGAGGCGGATTGCCTCGCATCCTTTAAAAAGTACCTGGATGAGCACTTGGCACGTTGCAACATTCAAGGCTATGGGGCCAAGTGCTGCTAAATGGGATGAGGTAGGTAGGTCAGGTGTTTCTCACGTGTCGGTGCAGACGCGATGGGCTGAAGGTCCTCTTCTGCACTGTGATTCTGTGGGATTCTGTGACTGAGGAAAATCACCAGAAACTGCTGCACACAAAGAGCTTACTGGAAGGTCAAATTATATCGTTTCAGTGAGTCATTAAAGCCTCCTTCGAGCAGATTAAGCAGCATTTCCTGTGTTTCAGTGATACATTCTGATCTGAATTTAAAAGGAAAGGGTAAATATTTGTCATACTCAAAAGATCCATCCGCCGCATGACTGAGGCGAGCTCACTTCTTGATCTCATCACTGACAGATACAAACACGAATAAAGCATAATAAACGAGAGGGAAGTGATAGATTACAATTCCGCTCCCCCCAATTAATGTTAACCAAAGCATGAATGAAATGGATTAATCGGCGGATTTTTCAGGATTTACATTTCCAATGGTAGATCGAGGAACTAGCAGCTGGGGCCAGAAATAACCATAAGACCATAAGACATAGGAGCAGAAATTAGGCCATTCGGCCCATCGAATCTGTTCCAACATTCAATCATGGCTGATAAGTTTCTCAACCCCATTCTCCCGCCTTCTCCCCGTAACATTTGATCCCCTTACCAATCAAGAACCTATCTATGCCGGTCTTAAATACACACAATGACCTGGCCTCCACAGCCATCTGTGGCAATGAATTCCATAGATTCACCACTCTCTGGTTAAAGACGTTTCTCCTCATCTTTGTTTTAAAAGGTCTTCCCTTTACTCTGAGGCTGTGACCTCGGGTCCTAGTCTCTCCCACTAATGGAAACATCTTAACCACGTCCACTCTATCCAGGCCTTCCAGTATTCTGTTAGTTTCAATCAGATCCCCCCTCATCCTTATAACCTCCATCGAGTACAGACCCAGAGTTCTCAAACGTTTCTCATATGTTAAACATTTCATTCGTGGGATCGTTCTCGTGAACCTCCTCTGGACCCTCTCCAGGGCCAGTACATCCTTCCTGAGATACGGGTCCCAAAATTGCTCACAATATTCTAAATGTGGTCTGACCAGAGCCTTATAAAGCCTCAGCAGCACATTCCTGCTTTTATAATCTAGTCCTATCGAAATAAATGCCAACATTGCATTTGCCTTCCTAACTACCGACTCAACCTGAAAGTTAAGCTTAAGAGAATCCTTGAATCGGACTCCCAAGTCCCTTTGCACTCCAGATTTCTGAATTCTCTCCCCATTTAGAAAATAGGCTATGCCTCTATTCTTCCTACCAAAGTGCATGACCTCACACTTCCCCACATTGTATTCTATCTGCCACTTCTTTGCCCATTCTCCTAACCTGTCTAAATCATTCTGCAGCCTCCCCGCCTCCTCAATGCGACCTGTCCGTCCATCTATCTTTGTATCATCTGCAAACTTTGCCAAAATGTCCTCAGTTCCATCATCTAGATCATTAGCGTATAAAGTGAAAAGTTGTGGTCCCAACACTGACCCCTACGGAACTCCACTCATCACTGGCTACCATCCTGAGAAGGACCCCCTTATCCCATCTCTCTGCCTCCTGCCAGACAGCCAACCTTCTATCCATGCTAGTACCTTTCCTCTAACACCATGAGCTCTAATCTTACTGAGCAGCCTCCTGTGCGGCACCTTTTCAAAGGCCTTCTGGAAGTCCAAGTAGATAACATCCATTGGCTCTCCTTTGTCTAACCTACTCGTTACCTCCTCAAAGAATTCTAACAGATTTGTCAGGCATGACCTCCCCTTGATGAAACCATACTAACTTTGCCCTAATTTACCATGTACTTCCAAGTATTCTGAAATCTCATCCTTAATAACGGACTCTAAAATCTTACCAACAACCGAGGTCAGGCTCATCGGCCTGTAATTTCCAGTCTTTTGTCTCACTCCCTTCTTAAACAGGGGATTACAATAGCGATTTTCCAGTCCTCTGGGACCCTCCCTTTCTCCAGTGATTCCTGAAAGATCACCACTGACGCCTCCACTTTCTCTTCAGCTATCTCCTTCAGAACTCTGGGGTGTAATCCATTTGGTCCAGGTGATTTATCCACCTTCAGACCTTTCAGTTTTCCCAGCACCTTCTCCTTGGAAATGGCCACCATACTCACCTCTGCCCCCCGACTCTCTTGAACTTTGGGGATGTTACTTGTGTCTTCCACCGTCAAGACTGACGCAAAGTACCTATTCAGTTCCTCCGCCATTTCTTTGTTCCCCACTACTACTTCTCCAGTGCCATTTTCCAGCGGCCCAATGTCCACTTTTGCCTCTCTCTTACCCTTCATATATCTAAAAACACCCGTTCAATCTTCTATTATATTACTGGCTAGTTTACCCTAATATTTAATCTTCTCCCTCCTTATTTCTTTTTTAGTTGTCCTCTGTTGGTCTTTGTAGGCTTCCCAATCCCTTGGCTTCCCATTGCTCTTCGCCGCATTGTATGCTTTCTCTTTAGCTCATATGCTGTCCCTGACTTCCCTTGTCAGCCATGGTTGCCTCATCCTTCCTTTCGTATGCTTCTTCTTCCTAGGGACTAATTTTTGCTGTGCCAATATAAATGGCAGAGGATGGGTTCGATCTATCGACCTCTGCGCCACCTGAGAGTTGCAGGTTGGTTATGATAGTTTATTGGGGGATGAGTTTCCCAGCGCTTTTTCATATTTTTTTAAAAGTTAAACCGATCTTTATTTCAGTAACGTGGACCAGCGGGCACAGAGAGGGGAGGGCAAGTATCCGCTGCCCTCAGAAATGGGACTGCGTCTCCCCAAAAGAGACAGACACCCTCATTCAGCAACCGGGAAACACGAAACCGGAGATGCTCAGGCGTCTCGACTGGCAACTCTTTGCCGAACATAGTATTGAACAAGTGACCTTTAGATCATTAGTTTAACGCTCTCCCAACTGAACTATTTCAGCTGACGGAAATGATGCTTCGAGCCAGAATTGAAACAGCGACCAGGATACCAGTTTTACAGTCACCGACTGTCCTCCACTTACATTAGAGAACATGATCCCATAATGACAAAGGACAGCCATCACATCTTTTCAGTTCCCTCCAGATTTCGATTTTTTTCTTGACAAAGAAGGGGTCCAAAGCCCAACTAAGCATCAGTTCATTGTCATAAGCTCTCGGCCAATCGCTACACTGGAATTGTCCGACAAACAGCCTTCTTCATCCTTTGAGTGAATTGTTTGCTGACGTCACCGTTAAATGTCTTAACTCTAAGTTTAGGGTTACATACATTTGTTCTGTATTCCCCCAAAAGAGGAAATTGTATCTCCACATTAAAACCTATTAATCATCTCAATTACCTCAACCAGATAGCGCCTCCAGCTTCTCAACTGACGGGTATGCAAGCGTCACAGCGGGTGCAGATCTAACTGTAGATCAGAAAACCGTGTGTGTATCGCACATGGTCATGGTTACTTTTGCAGCAAACCTTTATCTGAATTAATGGGACCCGCTTGTGATAAATAATGTCACCTTTCACTGCTTAGCTGGTGAGTTTCATAGAGCCACAAATGTGATTCCCTCAGTTCCGCTTTTGCACAAAGTTGGGGAATTGTACCACAGATGTCAGTCTTCAGCCAACTCCATTCACTCCAAGTGAAGTCAAGATATGGCTGAAGGCACGGGTAACTGCAAAGGCTTTGGGCCCTGACACCATTCGTGCAGCAGCACTGAAAACCTGTGCTCCAGAAATAGCCTCGCTGCTCGCCAAACTGTTCCAGTACTGGCATCTACCAGACAATGAGAAAAATTGCTTAGGTCTGTCTTGTCCACAAAAAACAGGAAAACCCAACCGGCGAAAACCGCCCGATCAGTCTCCTCTCGTTCATCAAGAAAGTGGGTGGAAATTTCTTCGACAGTACGATCAAGTGGCACTTACTCAGCAATAACCTGCTCACTGAAGCTCAGTTTGGTATCTGCCAGGGTTACTCAGCTCCTGACCTCATTGCAGCCTTGGTCCAAACATGGAGGAAGCAGCTGAACTTAATACCTGAGGTGCAAGTGACTGCGCTTGAGTCCAAAGAAGCTTTTGACCGAGTGTGGCATCAAGGAACACTCGCAAAACTGAAGTCAATAGAAATGAGGCGGGAAACTCTCCACTGGTTGGAGTCGTCCCCGGGGGTTCCAATACATTCTAAAAGATTTCCAGCATTAACAGGAATTCGCTTTTGGTTGATACACTGTGGGTGGCAATGGAAGGATCCATTGAGAGCAGTTTATCGTGCAGGTGGCTCGTTGTTCTTGGGCTTCGATTCTCCCTTTGGGCTTTTCAATGAGTTCGAATGCAAGAGGTCCCGCTTTCATCTCCAGGACGAGCCCAGCAAGCATTTTAATGCCGTATTTTTTCGCGCTCGTGGTGGTGGCCGTTCCGGAAAACAGGACCAAGTTTGAACACCCGGGAAGTCATTGCAGAGAATCCATCACCTCAACACACGTGAAGAAAATGAACACAGGGTTTAAAGAACGTTTCTCAGTGTTATGGGACTCTGAAATTATCCGAATGCATCAAATAAGGGAACTGTCTACTTCTGGATTCAGGTGGGAGGCTGATTGAACTCAGTGAAAATCTTGACTGAAAGGCCAAGCAGAGCTGGGATCTCCAAAGATTTATTTTCATTTCCCACACTTTAGCTGTGATCGGGCACTGACAGTGAGCTGGGAAGGGTTTCTTCTTGCTGCCAAATGCTTGTATGTTCCGGTCTTTCCGCGGTGGGTTTTCACACTGTGCAGAAACATGTTGGATATCAGGTTGAAGTGTTGAAACGATTCACATCAGTCCATTTACAACAGCATCTGATCTGATGTGGTGGAAATGCATTTTATTGACAGAAAATACATTTCCATCTTTAGACACCTGGCCGAATATTCAGGACCTGTACGAAAGAGAATCATTTATTCCAACAGATCATGAATGCAAAAAGCATAGAAGGAGGTTTAATAGATCGAAGCCGCGTGACGAGGTGGCCGAGAGGTTAAGGCGATGGACTGCTAATCCATTGTGCTTTGCACGCGTGGGTTCGAATCCCACCTTCGTTGTCGCTTTTATCAACCACTTCGTGTGCAATTAAGAGGTCTGTGTGCAAAATTTAAGCACATGGGATTGGGGTAATATATTGGTGTGGATTGAGAATTGGTTGGCAGACAGGAAACAGAGAGTAGGAACAAATGGGTATTTTTCGGACTGGCAGACAGTGACAAGTAGGGTACCACATGGATCAGTGCTTGGGTCCCACTTTTTCACAACTTATTTCATTGACTTGGATGAGGGAATCAAATGTAATATTTCCATGTTATCTGACAATGAACTTCGTCGAAATGTAAGTGGTGAGGAGGATGTTAAGAGACTTTAAGGCGATTTATGGAAGTTGAGTAAGTGACAAAATACATGGTAGATGCAGTATAAGGTGGAAAAGTGTTGAAGTTATCCACTTTGGTAGGATAAACACAATGGCAGAGTTTTATTTCAATGTTGATACATTGGCAAATGTTGATGTTCAAATGGACCTGGGTGGCCTTGTACACCAAACACTGAAAACAAGCACGCAGATCCAGCAAGCAATTAAGAAAGCACATGGTATATTGGCCTTCATTGCAAAGTCTCTTGAGCACAGTAGAAAGGGTGTCTTGCTGCAGCAGTCCAGGGCCTTGGTGAGGCCACTCCTGGAGTATTGTGTGCAGTTTTGGTCTCCTTACCGAAGAAAGGATGTACTTGCCATAGCGGGAGTGCACCGAAAGTTCACCAGACTGATTCTGGGGATGGCAGGATTGTCATATGATGAAAAATTGGGCCGACTAGCCCTGTATTCACTGGAGTTTAGAAGAATAAGGGAGGATCTCATTGAAACAGAAACATTTCTGACAGGGCTGGACAGACTGGATGTATAGTTGATATTTCTCCTTGCTAGGAGGTCCAGAACAAGGGGTAAGAATCTCATGATATGGGGTAGGCCATTTAGGACTGAGATGAGGAGAAACGTCTTCACTCAGATGGTGGTAAAGCTGTGGAATTCTCTACCACAGAGGCCACGTCAGTGAATATGTTTATGAAAGAAATGGATTTCTAAACTCGAAAGGCATCAAGGGGCATGGGGACAGAGTGAGAGTGCGGCGTTGAGATAGAGAATCAGCCATGACGATATTGAATGGCGGAGCTGGTTCGAAAGGCCGAATGGCCTACTCCTTCCTCTATGTTTCTAAAAGGCTAAAAGAATTGGGGTAGGTTGGAATCGTAGCATCATAGAATGGTTATAGTACAGGAGGAGGCCATTCATCCAGCTGTGTCCATGTCAGTCGCCTCCAGTCTCTTTCTACTTCAATGTTTATAAAGATTCTCCATTGATGGCTTGCTTTTGTACTCGACGCTTCTATTTATAAAACCCAGGTTCCTGCCTTTGTTTTGTTCAGGTTGTCGAATTGAGGCATGTGAGGTGATTAAGGGACTTGATAGCTTAGATACAGAAAACATTTTTCCCTGTTTTGGGGAATCCAAAACAAGAGGACATAACATTCAATTTCAGCTAAGCCGTTCAAGGGTAACGTCAGGAAACACTTCTTCACACAAAATTTCGTAAAAATGTGGAACCTTCTGAAAATTGCTACTGAAGCTTAGGATCAGCTGAAAGTTTTCGATACTGAAACTGGGTACAAGTTTTTTTTATTATTATTATTAAGATGTAAGATATTAAAGTGTTGTGAAACCACAGTGGATAGATGAAGTGAAAATAGGGACCAGTCATGAGTTGAACACGATTGATGGAAGAACAGTATACTTATCTTCCTATGTTCCCAAATTCCTCATCTAGCAGCAAACAGGCTTTCAGATGATCACCGCTCAGTACATTCCTCTCAGCATCCCCTTCTCTAAGGGGAACAGACCCAGACACAAAAATAATCTGATGCATCTTCTTTAGGCCTTAAGTGAACAATTTCACATTTCCTACATGGAAACCTATTTGATCGCAGCTGCATTATCTACAGCTTCGCCCAACTTGATGCCGCCAGTTTACTTCCGCAAGAACCAGGAGGCTCCTGCCCTCATTACAGCTTTGGTCCAAACACGGAGTGGCTGATTACAGAGAGCGGCACCGGGGAAGTATTCCGAATGTTGCTATTAAACAGAAGAGGGTGAAAAAACATCAAATTGCATCTTCTCACTTTCGGACAATTGGCTTTTCATCCGTTGTCACAATAGAACAGCCAGTACACGTTGGTCACCCTGAACACTGAGGTGCATTTCATTGCAGCGAATCAATATGAAGACATTCAGCTCCTCCAATCAGTTCCACCTTTCATTTAGATCATGACTGATTTCTACATCAAATCGATCTGCCAGCTCTAGTCTCTTAACCTTTAATGCTCACGCCCAACAATAATCTACCAGCAATTGTAGCAATCTTTAGGTTCCAACCAGCTGTAATCGCCGATCTAGACAGGAAAAGCTTTCTACTGTCAGCCACCAAATAGATGGCTGAGCTACATTTCAGATCTTTAGCCTGGAGGATTTCATGATTCCTGCGTTTAAAAGAGATGAAATGATCAAATGGTCTTCACTGTGGGTCATTTTTCTCCTCAGTGAAGTAAAATAAACTTCAGTTAAGAATAGGGGAGCAGCCACTGCAACCCTTTCGACAGGGGGATGAGGTCGCCCACAGCATGCTCACCCTTAACAGGGTGAAGCAGAACATTTCCATCCGTTAGATAACCGTTTGACAATGACATCCTCTGTCAAGTTACTGACGGCTGAGTGGATCTGTCCTGTCAACTACATTAGTGTTGATTGTGAAACTGTCTGTTCACTTTAAACGGTATCACTTCTGCCCGTACGATAAGCTCTCAAAACTTCCCCTCCGCTGCCTCTTACAAAAAATGTCACTGACCCAGCAGTAACCCAACGTGCTCTCTTCTACACCCACACATTGAGGATGCCGAGGCTCCTACTATCACTGCACAGAACACAGTTTCTCTCTCCACAGACGTTGCTTGAGTTGCTGACTATTTCCACAATCTTACATTCTTGTATTAGGGTGAGGGATGCAGGATCAGTTACTCTCTCCTTCCGAACTTCCCAGTACTTTTGATAGACTAATGCTCACCATCACTTTACGTGAAAATATCCCTCGCTTCATTCCTGGCGTTAGAGAGACACAAAATGATGGCAGCATAGAGGGTGAGCACTTGGCCCTTGTTCCCTGTTCTGGTTCTCTGCAGGGAAACTCAGTTATTCAATGCCTCCGTAGCCTCTAAATTATCTCTTCAGAAAATTATGGAATCCCCTCTGAAAGCCATTGTCGAATCTGTCTCTCAGGTAGAGCATTCCAGATCCTAACCACACGCTGTCTTAAACGAAGTTCTTCCCCAGGTCCAATTGTGTATATCTTGCCAATCATCTTAAATCGGTGTGCTCTGATTCTCGGCCTCCCGACAATGGAAACAGTTTCTCTCTATTACTCTGTCCAGACCTCTTATGATTTTGAAAATCCCCATCTAATCTCCTCTCAACATTCTCTTCTCTGAGAACAGCCACATTTTTTTTTCCAATCTATTCATCTCATTCAAGTTCCTCAGCAATGAATTCATTCTTGTAAATGTTTCCAATGTCGCTACAATCTTTTTAATTTTGATAATCATTGTTGGGCACAATATTCCAATTGAGACCGAACCAATGTTTTTTTTAAAGATTCTGCACAGCTGCCTTGCTTTGTACTTGATGCTTCTACTGAAAAAAAAACAGGATCCCGGATGCCGTTTATTCAACTTAACATGAATTGACGTGCAAATTGCAGTCGATGTAAAGTATAAATTACTTCTTGTTACTGAAATAGGCTTTAGAAAACGTGGTAATTGTTCATTGTGCTTGGTGATTTCTGTATTTGGAACCTCAGCCTCTCAGTTCCTCCAGGGTCACCAGCTTCTCACCAGATACACAATCGTCTGATACATCTTTCCGAGGTCTTAAGTTGATGAGCTCACACTTCCGACATGCAAATCTCTCTGATTTCATCTATATTATTTATTGTGTTGCCCAACCTGATGGCGCCAGTTTACTTTCATCGGAACCAGAAGGCTCCTGACCTCTTTACAGTTTGGGACCAAACATGGAGCGGGGGATTCCAGAGAGCGGGACCGAGAATGTATTCCGGATGTTGATGCCCAAACAGGGAATTGTTGATGTGTGACATCGAATTGTTATTTACCGAATACAAAAGTTCTGATAAGTTCACAAACTTGAAACATTAACATTTTAAAAAATCTCTCTCCACAGTTAATGCCTGATGGGCTGAGTGTTTCCAGCATTTTCATTTTTTCTTTGAAGTGAACAACCGAGTCCGTGCTGGATAATTCTTTAATGATCTTTCAAAAATCTGTGCTGGGTCCCCTATTATTCGTCATGTATATGAACGTCATAGATGACTATGTGGGGGGTAGGATTAGTAAGTTTACGGACGACACATCGATTGGCCGGGTGGTTAACAGTGAGGTTCAGTGTCTTAGGCTACAGGAAGATATATGCGGGATGATCAAATGGGCAGATAAGTGGCAGATGGAATTTAACGCTGAAAAGTGTGAGGTGTTACATTTTGGTAGGAGTCATTTGACAAGGAAGTATTCAATGAACGGCATGACAATAGGAAGCCCTGAGGTACAAAGGGGCCTTGGAGTGTGTGTCTATAAATCTTTGAAGGCGGAGGGGCATGTTAGTGGGGTGGTGAAAAAGGCATATGGGATACTTGCTTTTATCAATCGAAGCATAGATTAAAAAAGTAGGGAGGTCATGTTGGAGTTGTATAGAACCTTGGTGAGGCCACAGCTGGAGTACTGTGAGCAGTTCTGGTCGCCACATTATAGGAAGGATGTGATTGCACTGGAGGGGGTGCAGAGGAGATTCACCAGGATGTTGACTGGGATGAAACCTTTTAGTTAAGAAGAGAGGTTGGATAGACTTAGGTTGTTTTCGTTGGGGCAGAGAAGACTGAGGGGCGACCTGATCGAGGTGTACAAGATTTTGAGGGGCATGGATAGGGTGGATAGGTAGCAGTTGTTCCCCTCAGTTGAAGGGTGAGTCACGAGGGGGCAATGAGTTGAAGGTGAGGGGCAGGAAGTTTTGGGGGCATTTGAGGAAAAACCTTTTTACCCAAAGGGTGGTGACGGTCTGGAATGCGCTGCCTGGGAGGGTGGTGGAGGCGGGTTGCCTCACATCCTTTAAAAAGTACCAGGATGAGCACTTGGCACGTCATAACGTTCACGTCTGTGGGCCAAGTGCAGGTAAATGGGATTAGGTAGGTAGGTAGGTCATGTGTTTCTCACGTGTCGGTGTAGACACGATGTGCTGAAGGGTCTCTTCTGCACTGTGTGATGATGTGATTCCTTGAAATCCTGCATCGTTATTTCTTTCTACCTGTCCGCTAACTTTCAGTTGTATAATTTGGGCCTCTGCTCCTCCGTAGTTGGCAACATCTCACCAATTAAAAACAAAACGAAACGAAACTCGTGCATTCGTGGCCTCAGTCAGATTATGGTTCATTGTGAATCCAACTGCCAAAGTATTTCTCACTCATTTAAACTATTTATGAAATTTGAAAATAAACTTCTCCCACGGCTTATTGTTGTGCGTTTGCTCTCACGTTCTTTGCATTTCTTGCTACTCGTCCTTGTGATGTAAATCCACAGAAAGCAAAGAAGGCCACGAGGAAGGGAGGGGAAATCATGTTCCCTTTAATGATCCCTGTTTGATTTTCAATGCACTGAATATGATCAAGGTCTAAGGAAGTGAATCTAGGACAAGCAACAGCTGTCTTTTTGCAGCTGGGCTTGTGGCGCAACGGTAGCGCGTCTGACTCCAGATCAGAAGGTTGCGTGTTCAAATCACGTCAGGCTCATGGCTCTTCACTGTACTTGAAGCTTTTGTCTGGGCACAAAGTTCATTGTGTCTGGATTCCACCGAAATGTTGAATTTCAAAACCATGATGAAAGTCATCTCTTCCGATTTTCCGGTTCAGTTTTCATTTTACATTGGAACAATGTTTCAGCGATGTGGGGTATCTACTGTTTTTGCAATTGTTCCATTACCCAGTATGAGAAGTAAAACACAAAGTGTCCATCATGGGGTTTAAATCCGCAGCCGCTTCCGTCCATATAGCTGCTTAGTTCCGTTAGCTGGAGTTGGTTGTGTAAACTATAATCGCCCGACTTTATTTTATCCATAAGTCAGGAGATTCAAACTCGTCCTTTTAAAGCAGAGCGACAGTGAGTTCAGTTAAAACAAATGTCTAAAAACAGCAGCAATTTCTTTCTGCTCACGGCATCCAGTTATAGCGACCTGCATTAAACAGCAGGAGCGGAAACCGCAGCCGGACACCCGCCTCTTCACATTAACGGGCAGCCTGAATTTCAGTTTTGGGATTTGAGAGAGAGCGGATGTTTTTGTGGAAACTGAAGTCACTTTTCCTGTGAATGCAGCCGGTTAAAGAGCCCGGACCGGCCTGAGAGTCCCCGAGCCCGGGGTCAGTGGGAGCCTGAGGAGAGGACAGATCCCAGGGAAAGGGAATAAGATTAGAGAGAAGGAAGGTTATTGCGGGGTTGAGGGGACTGAAGGGTTGGCGACTGGAGGAATAGAAACGGGAGAGAAAATGGAAGGGGTTGTGGGGGACAGCATCTGTCAGAACGAGGAAGAGAGCGACGGAGGAAAAGAGGGAGGGAGCTAGAGGGAGGGCGGGAATCAGGGGGAACTTGCATTTCGCCAGCACATTTTGCAACCGCAGAAAGATCCAAAACCTCACAGCCAATGGGTGGGTATTTTGGGCAAGGGGGCTGATGGGGCGTCTTGGTAATTGAGATTCGTGCTTGAATGTGCACAGCAGGATCCCACAGGCAGGAACCTGATCAATATTTGGATAACCTGTTTCAGTGATTCTGGATGAGGGATTATTATTGATCCCAGGACTCTGGGTAAAACTCCTATTCTCTTGCTGTAAATAGCCTGGTTAGATTGTTCACATCCCTCCGAGTGGGGAAGATGGGATCTCGGTTTTAAATGTGGTTTATTACTGGATAGTGTCATATATCATTGTTACCCCTCTGTGGGTATTACAGTACATCGTGGTAAACAATTTAACTCTTCGAGAAGGTCAAGGAGTTGGAAACACTGAGAAACTGCTCGTTCTGGCATTACTAACTCACGTGGCCTGTGATGATAAAATATAACCTCTTCCAGTCGGTGGAGATGTGATGTCGGCATACCTCAGAATAAAGCTCACACACCACAGCAGATGTTGCCCATTGTCTTCAAAGACAGTCGATTGAAGAGTTTCCCTCCTTGTTTCGTTGAACTTCTCAATGTTGTAATGGTGTCTGCTCCATTCCCGGGACAAATGTGGGAATCAGAAATCATCACTGCCTCCCTATGTGGATCCGACTGATAAGAGTTGTTATCATTAATTTCTCTCAGCCTCTGACGCCTTATCACATCCAATCTTTAAAACAAAGCTAACGTTTTCTGATATCAACACTCGAATCGAAATTACTGCAACCTCTCTCTCCCTGCCCTGCTAAAAAGTCCACCTCTTTCAACTGTGAGTGTTAATCTCTCATTCTCTGTAACACCTCTCCAAATAACAATCTAGTGCTGCTTCTGCTCTCAGAGTACAATGTCCCCTGTCTTTGCACTATTCTGTGAACTATGATTCAGTCAGTTGTTCTCAAGTTTTTACAGGCAGAGGGTTGTGAGTTCAAAATCTCTCCAGAATTCTGAGCAGAAAGTCTGGCTGACACTTCAGTGCCGCGCTGAGCCAAAGTTTCACTGTTACAGTTGCCAGTTTTGAGATGCTAAGGCAAACTGAGGTGCCATCTGCCTTCACATGTAAACTTCCCATGGCACAATTTCGGACAGTGGCACGGGAGTTATTCCATCGTGTCGGAGCCAACATTTGCCCCTCAATTAACACCACTTCAAAACAGATTATCCTGCCTTCATCACATTGCTGTTCCTGGAAGCTGGCTGCTGCAAGCCTTTAATAATATAGTTCAAAAAACATCGTGATTGAAACGCTGCGAGGAAAAGACAAGGCGTTAATGAGAACTCTGCTGAGAGAGCTCCATTGGACAGAAAATCGGGCGAAGAATACGAGGCATCGACACCAGAGAACCAATCAACGTCAAAACTGAATAACTCCTGTGAAATAAATGAGTAAAAGCTGAGAGCTCCGAGCACCATCAGTTCATCACCCAGAGACACTCACAAAAGAATTTAGTCTCCTGTCTTAGACGGTACCTCGTGGCTGAGAATGACTTCCTTCCACTCCGGGGCTGTGGGTTCTGAGGTGACTCCACACACTCTGCCATAGTTCCCGAGGGGAGTGTGAAAGCCTTTCACTGAGTTTCAAGGTTGCAAATCTGATCTTGGAGGTATCGGTGCTGTGTTCCCTGGAGGCGGGGTTCTCATTCTTAATGCAAAAATCTGACATCAAGGATGGGTTGTTCATTACCAAATAAAAAATCTGGAGATGTAGGACGTTAGAATCCGCTCATCTCTGATGCACTTTTATTCATTTTTGTTTCCTGTAATAAACAAGTGGTGTGTAGCTGTCCATTAAAAATAACAAACAGTGTTCGGAAGATTCTGGCCAGTACCTTCAGGATTTCCGCTGTTGCATCCGACAGCATCGTCAGCTGCATCACATCTGGACCTCGTGACTTATTAACATTCATTGCAGCCAATCCTGCTCGGGCCTCTTCTTTCACAAGATTTATGGGAACAACAAAAACATTTGCAAATTGTCGATGGAAAAATAGAGAACCTTTCTTGAAGATGGTTTCAAGAGGCCTTTGTGGTAAAGATGTAGAGTTAGCGGAAACAAAAGTAGCAATAAGTGGAATGGAGGGTTGTCCGTGAATTGATTGCAGATTTTCACGAAGGTTTATTTCGAGAGATTTTAAGTCTATTTCCTCTACATCTTTTAGGAAATTAACATTGAAAAAGCTCAATCGTGATCGAAAATGTATTGTAATCTTAGTTTATCTAAATAATGCAGATAGACGTAATTCAAAGAATTGGAGGCATATCAGATTATAATGTGGATTATAAAATCCTGGTGAGGGCTAGGGACAAGTTTTAGGAAAGACGGCAAGGCCTTGCAGAGTGTACAGTGGGGATTTACTGGAATGGTATCAGCGGTGAGGGATTCCGGATGTGGATGGACAAAGAAACAACAACTAGGGATGTTCTTCTTACAACAGAGAGTGTTAAGGGGAGATTTAGTGCAGGTATTTAAATTGATCCCAGGCATATGTTTTTCTTATACACATTATTCCATATTTTTCCATTGCCTGAATGTTAGGTAACCAATGAACAAATTCAACATAATCAGCAGAGTTTTGCTTTTGTCCGAAATAAATTTGTCAGGAAATGTTTCACGTTTGTAAATTAAAACCAATCCTTGACCTGATGTGATGGAAGGTTATTTTGCTCACAGAAGCTGAATGTCCAACATTGCACACCTGCCTGCCTATTCAGAACCTTCTTGTCAACGTTCCTGGATGGAAAAAGAGTATAAGACTGTGTTCTGAAACTCAGACAGGTGACGAGGTGATAGAGAGTTTAAGGTGAAGGACCGATGATCCATTCTGATTTGGATCCTTGTTGCTAGTTTGTGGATATTATCAATTAATTGATTCTTCCTGTTTGCTAACATTTTGAATCAAATAGGCCTGGAATCCTATCCTTGTTAATATCTCACTGGAGATTCCGGGTCTGTTCAGGCCATAAAAACACTGAGATTGAGAGTTACAGTTTTGCACTCAAATTTTACTGAAATGATGATAAAATAGGATTCATGAAAGGCAGCAAGATATTTTCCTCCCTCCCTTCCATTCTCTGGATTTACACCAGCTGAAAGCAACAGAAGGAAATAATGGTGATGGAGCAGAAAAACAAGATTATCATTAGGGAACACATTTAATTTAGTATTTACTTGATAAGTTAAGTGAGTGAGCAAGTTTTAGCAAAATAAGATTAAATTTAGGGCCCTTTGAAATAAACATATGATACTTAGAGCAGGGTGTTATTTTTGTGGTGAGATGGTAACATCTGTGGAAGAACAGGGAGCCATGTACAGACATCATTACAAGCTATTGGACAGGAAGGTGAAAAAAAACATGGCTAATAGAATACAACTGATTAAACTCATTCTACAGTTATGTAAGATACTGTTTAGACCCCATTCAGATCATTGCGATGAATTCTGGACAACAAAACTTGAGGAAGAGTGAGAGGTGGGTGCAGCTGTGTTGCCACACTCAAATGGTGAGGACAGATTGCAAAACCTAGTCTTGTAATGCCTTGAAATTCGAAGATTAAGGGGTAATCTGCCTGAAATGTTTATGATGATTCAATGATTTGACAGGGTAGATAAGTAGAGAACATGACGTCTGTTGGGGGGAAGCCAGGCCAAAGGTACACAACATTAAAATTAGAACGAGAGAGATAGATTGAGCTAAAATACAGGCCAGTCGTGAGTTCATTAAAAGGCAGGGCAGGCATGAGGGAAGAATAGTTTACTTCTGTTCCTATGTTTCAATTTTCATAATCTTGGACTGAACAGGTTTTCAAATTATCACCCAGTCTGTACACGTTGCTTCTTAAAGTTAATTATTCCACCCCCTTTTCAGAAAGTAAAACTTAATCTGGAGGGAACTGAAACCTGTGATGAACCCAAAAAGGACCAAGCTAAAATTTATCTTTCAAAATGGAGATCGAGCCCTCGGAGACTGAGAACTACAGTTCCCAGGGGGTCGCATAGTCTAGTTCTGAAATGGTCACACATGCGCAGGTTGTTCTTTTAGCGACGTTGTAGGCATTGCGCATGTGCTGGTCGGCTCATTTTCTCGACTTCAGGCCGAGACACGGCCTTGCACACATGCGCAATTCGTTTCCTTTTTTCCAGGTTGGAAGTTACTTCTACGCCTGCGCAGAAGTAAAAGAAGGTCCAAAAGCAAAACAGCGTGAAAAGGGGCGCAGGTGACTGAGAAGAGAGTTCCATTCTGATAAAAAAAGTGCCAGAAAAAGCTGGACAGAGAGGAGGTACATGGAGTAGGTCCCAAAACAAAGGAGCAGTCCCAAACCAGGGACTGGTACAGAAAGAGGTCTCAGGAAGTTGAAGGATGAGGACAGGAATCTGAAACAGATCCTGTTCAGTGAAGATTGAGGAGCAGAGTCAGAGCCGCGCGGAGCAGACTTAGAACGAGCTGGGACTTGCAAGAAGCCAGAAAATCTGCGTAGACAGCCAAAGGTTGACCCTTATTATGGACCTTTGCAGCAATGTTGTTCTGTTTGGCGGGGCCTAATACCGGATAGTGTCCGTGTGGAAGGTGAAGTTTGAATGTGCGGATAGATCCAGGAGAAAAGAACCTTGGAAAGAGAGGCTGAAACCCTGGAGGTGGATCCTTCTTGAAGGTATCTGAGAGAAAGCGTCGTTTGGGAAAGAATACCAAAGCGAGATCTTCGAATGTGAAGATTGGAAACCCTTGTCAGAAAGACAGAGTTTCATTGAGACCAGTTGCCTCACAGTCCGATGAGCAACTGGGGGATTAATGAGAAATCCCTCGAAACTTGGTTTCGGAGTGTGGTATGTCCGACTGCAGCTCACTCATTCAGCTACATGGACTGTACACTTGCCGCGAACGTTAGAGCATAAGATATTTTTGTAGTTTCTGTTATCTTTATGAATTTGTGTATATCAGTTAAGGTATAGTTTGGATGAAGGATCGGTGTAACGTACTTTGCCTTTCCTTCCTTAATAAATGTTTTATTATTGTGTTATAATTTCATCAGCAGACTCCTGTGATTCTGTTCAGTAACGATCCTTCACGTTTCTTAGCAAAAAACGTATACGATCTATCATATAAGGTTCCACCCTGGATCTGACTTACCCAGCAGTAACATCAGCTGGGATCGTAACGTTTGTCGTGATAAGAGAAAAAAGACCCAACCTGTCACTCCTTCCGTCTCTGTCCACCAGGAATTTCTTTATTTCTTAATTATACTTCTTTGCATGAGATGTGGGCGTCGCCTGCAGGGCCAGCATTTTTTTGCTTTTCCCTATTTGCCCTTGAACTGTGTGGCTTCCTCGGCTAATTCAGAGAGCAGTTAAGGGAATAATATTGCTGTGGGTGGGGAGTTACATGCGGGCCAGACACCGACAGGGCGGCAGACTTCTGTATCTCAAGCGCTTTGATGAAATAGATTTGTTTTGAGAACAATTGACTATAGTTTTATGGTCGCCATTACTAATATGAGATCACAATTCCATATTTACTACCTAATTGAGTTTGAATTCCATCAGCTACCATCACGGGATTTAAACACGTGTCCACTGAGATTAGAAACAAAAATAAAAATAGCTGGAAAAACTCAGCAACTCTGACAGCATCTGCTGAGAGGAACACAATTAACGCCTCGAGTCCGAATGACTCTTCAGCAGAACTAAAGAAATATAGAAATGTGGTGAAACATAAGCTGGTTGACGGGGGGTGGGACAGGTGGAGCTGGATAGAGGGCCAGTGATAGGTGGAGGCAAAGAAGAGATTGCCAAAGATGTCATAGACAAAAGGACAAAGTGGTGTTAACGGTGCTGATATTATCTAAGGAGTGTGCTAATGGTGACATTAAGGGTAGAAAGCAGGATAAACAAGCGGCAGATAGCCCCAGCGGGGGTGTGGTGGTGCTAAGGTATCCAAATGGGCTAAAAGGTGGAGATAAAACGATTGATCGAAATAAATTTAAAACTAGGTGGGAAAATAAAAATATATTTTAAAAATATAAATTTGGAAAAAGGAGGATCGGAAAGGGGGTGAGGATAGAGGAGAGAGTTCATGATCTGAATTTGTTGAACGCAACATTAAGTCTGGAAGGTTGTAGAGTGCCTAATCGGAAGATGAGGTGCTGTTCCTCCAGTTTGCGTTGAGCTTCACTGGAACATTGCAGCAGGCCAAGGACCGACATGTGGGCTTGAGAGCAGGGTGGTGTGTTGAAATAGCAAGCGGCAGGGAGGTCTGGGTCATGCTTGCGGACATACCGAAGGTTTCAGATTTCCAGCATCCGCAGTATTTTGCTTTTGTCCATGGAGATTAATCTGGGCTTCAAGATGAGGAACAGAGTGACATTGTGGTCCATCCCTGTTGTACACCAAAGCAGCGCGTTTAGCTTATGTTTGAGCCGCTTCACGGAGAGATTGGAATTTTTTCCAAAGCATTTTATTAAACCCATGAAATGGGTTGAGGCAAAGCCTTTTGTTCCAGTTGGAAACAAAATACAAAGATTGTACAAAATAACAAGACACTGCATTCTGAGAAAGAGCTCTGAAATGTTTGGGAAAAGAAGCAGAATCTTCAACTAACGAGGAAGACCACGGTTTTCAGAAAGTTCCAATCGATTTCTGTATAAAGCGACCGCAGGAGGACTCGAACCTGTAATCTTCTGATAGCATTACGCACACCGAAGTCAAAAGACTTAACCATTAGGCCACGCGGTCATTACACGGCCTAGTAAAACCGATACTGGTCCCATATGAATAAATATGTGATTGTATTTATTCCATAAATTCCAGAAATTAATCCACAGAACATTTAAACCACTCATTGAAGAAAGTCCTTTTTTCCATTTAACGAGTAATTTGATCGAATTTTCCGTCATGTTAAGGCGATAGCATCAGAGAGCGAAACTATTTCCGATGGCTGGGAATCCAGGAATCGTGCACGACAATGAAACTAAAATGCTGTAGGTGCTGGAAACTTGAAATAAAAACTTCTTCAAAAGCTCAGCAGGCCAGGCAGCATCTGTGGAGAGAGAAAAGTTTCGGCTCCGTTTGACTCTTCTTCAGAGCTGAAGAGAGGTAGAAATGTGATGGATTTTATACTGTGGAAGAGAGCGGGTGGAGCAATGGTGCAAAACAGAAGGTGAGGGATAGTGGGGACCTCAGCAGAGACTTGACAAGGATATCATGGTCACAAGACAAGGGGAGTGTTAAAGGAAGTGTTAAAGACTATAGTAAATGCTAATATGGGGCATAAAGGTAAGATTACAGAACGTGTTAACAGCAGAACAAGGGTCAGCGCTCTCCGAAGGCAAATATGAGAACAGGTAACAGATGACCATGTAGGGGGAGGTGGTTAGAATTCATGGTCTTTGAACTCAATGTTAAGTCCTGAAGGCTGTAAATTGCCTTGCCAGTAGATGAGATGCTGTTCCTCCCATTTGCGTTGGGCTTCACTGGAGCATTGCAGCAGGCCACAGCGGAAATGTGAGCCTGAGAGCAAGATGGTAATTTGAAATGGCAAGTGACCGGAAGGCGGGGTCATGCTTGCGGACTGAGCAACAATGTTCCGTAAAATGGTCACCCAGTCTGCGATTAGTCTCCACAATGCCGATGACCCAAATGCCATCTGAAAATCTAAATATAGTACATCCAATATTTCCCTTTATTCACAGTAAAGAAATTTAACAAACTGGTTAAAAATGATTCCTCTTTTCCCAAAACCATGTTGATCCTGCTGATTGCCTTGAATTCATCTAAGTGCCTTGTTATAACGTTTTTAATATTAGCTTCTAAAAATTTCACTACGATGGATGTTAAGCGAACTGGCAAATTGTTTCCTGCTTTCTGCCTCCCGGCCTTTTTGAATACAGGTGTTAAATGAACTATTTTACAACTTAATGTAGCCTTCCCCGAATCTAGAGAATTTTGGAAAATTAAAACCAACTCTTCAACTACATTACCAGGTATTTGTTGAAAATGTTGTTTCTGTCGGTAAATTACATTTCCATCACATCAGGTCACGGATTTTAATGAATGGGCTGATGTGAAACACTGCAAGTCCATGTGCAACATGTTTCGTCACATTGTAAATAAAACATCGCGGAATAACCGGAAGATCCAATCATTGGATCGCATCAACATGACCATCACACAGACGCCTTAAACATTAAGCCATTTTCGAAGTAATGCGTCTTTTAATATGTTTTAAAATGCCAACTGACAGTACGAATTGATTTAATTCCACATGATTGGCGAGGTGCAGCCTCAAGCCGACGAGGCGGATGGTGCTGCTGATCTTCACCAGAACAGACAGTTAGACGGAACATTCATCATCAACCAGACCGTGAGAGAATTCAACAAAATAAAACGTGCGGAAAAACAATGAGAAATAACAAATCAATTCGATTGGAATGTAAAATATCGTTTAGAAATGAGGAACCATCGATGGAAAAGGAAAGTAAATTGGAATTCCCGTTATTTTATAGACCCGGGAGAGAAAAGAGGAACGGAGGGAAAAAATGTCGAAAGGAAGAAAAGAAATGATGGAGCTGCTCCCTTGTTTTCTGTTTGTCCGGTCGCCAATCAATACTGAATTAAAACATGTAAAAAAAACTGGGTGAATTTAACGGAAAGTGATTTTAATCGCTGCCCGATTGCGCCTGGACTCTCCAATTGGATTTGTTGGACATCGCTGGACTTGAGCTCCAGAACTCGCTGCCCCCGCATCCCGCCCGTCCCCCCCCTCCCCCTACAGCCTTGCTGCTTCAGTAAAGAGACAGAAGAAGCATCTACACGTCAATGTGCACACAAATTCCGAGGCATGTTCTGTCCAGAAGAAGCAGGACAAATCCAACCCAGCCTAATACTGCTCCATTAGTTTATTCTTCATCATGAACAAAGTGATGAAAAGTGTCGTTGACCGTGCTATCACCACTTACTGCACTTACCCAGCAAAACCTGCTCACTGACTCCCAGTTTGGGTTCCGTCTGGGCCACTCAGCTACTGAAATCATTGCAGCCTTTGTCCACACATGGACACAAGAGCTGAACTCAAGAGGTGAGGTGAGAGTGACTGCCGTTGACATCAACGCAGCATTTGACCCAGTGTGGCAACAAGGAGCCCTAGCGAAACTGAAATCAATGGGAATCAGCTGGACAACTCCCCATGACGTGGAGTCAGGCCTAAAAGAAAGGAAGGTGGTTGTGGCTGTTGTAGGACACTCAGCTCAGTTGCAGGACATCACTGAGGGAGTTCTTCAGAGGAATGCCATTGGCCCAACAATCTTCAGTTGCTTCATCAATGAACTTCCCTCCATCATAAGGTTAGAAGTGGGGATGTTGGTGGATGTTGTGCAAAGTTCAGCACCATTCATTCATCAGATAGTGAAGCAGTCCGGACATATACAGCAATACCTAGACAATATTCAGGCTTGGGCTGATAAGTGGAAGATAACATTCGTGCTATTAATTTTAGGAAATGACCATCCACGACAAGAAGTAATCTAATCATCAGTTCTTGACATTCAATGGCAGTTCTGCCTCAGAATCTCCCACTATCAACACACTGGGGGCTACCATTGACCAGGAATCGAACGGCACCATCCATTTGAATACTGTGGCTGCAAGATCAGAGGTCAGAGGCTGCGAATTCTGTTGAGTAACTCACCTCCTAACTCCCCAAAGCTGCTCCACCATCTTGAAGGCACAAGTCGGGAGTGTGACGGAATGCTCTCAACTTGCCTGGATGAGTGCAGCTCCAACAGCACTCAAGAAGCTAGATACCACCCAGGGCAAAGCCACCCGCTTGACTGGCACCTCATTCACCACAATAAACAAGCATTTTTCCCACCACTGACGTACAGTGGCAGCAATGTGTACAAGAGGCACTACAGCAACTCACCAAGGCTTCTTCAACAGCACCTTCCAAACGCGCAGCTCGACCACCACGAAGGACAAGGGCAGCAAAATCATAGGAAGGCCAGCATCTGAAATTTCACCTCCAAGCCACACATTATCCTGAGATAGCACTTTTCCGTGGTTCCTTCACTGTTGCTGGGTCAAAATCCTGGAATTCCCTCCCAAGCAGCACTGTGGATGTAACTACAACACACTGACTGTAGCTATCACAACAGTATAATAATTCTCATAATGTTAAGCTTGGAAAAGCCACTTTGAATTCTACTGTTCAGGGTATTATGTTTGACTTGGCTGGATCAGTTTAAATCTATTTTTTAACGCTGCCTTAATGGGGGTATAACTGGAAGCCAGGTTAATTAGCGGATTTACAAGTTATTGTAGCAGTAATTTGTAGACCTATGTATGTACTTGAAATATTTTATTTTGCTAATAAATGTTTAATTTAGTTTCGAAAACACCTTTAGAGTCTTGGTAGATATAATACTACTGAATTCAGGGCACGCACCTTGAAATAAAATACAAATTGCCAAATCGTTGTGACCGAGTGATCAAGTTTCCTTTGTGGATTTGATCCGCTTGGCTCACACCATCTGCCGCGTCACAACAGTAGCGGATTAAGAAGGCAGCACACCCCCATCTTCTCAAGGGCAATTCAGGATGGGCAAAAAATGCTGGCCTATCCAGCGATGTCAACATCCTATGAACGAATACAAAAAAGTAGACGGCGGAGCTGTGAAATATTTAAAGGGAAAATTTATTCACAGATCTTCCTGCTTCCCTCCCTCTCAACCACACAGAACAGCAAACTCACGGAATCGTAACATACCCAGAGACGGAAAATTCAGAGCTAAACACATCAAATACACCTCCAAGGCCCCTCAGATCAAGTCATCAAGCTCCTCTGCTCTGATTCCATGAGAATTTAGTTAAAATATCCTCCTAACAAACGCGCTGTGGTTAAATCCCTGTCGAAGAAACTAACATTTGGATTAATTTGTGAAGTTGAGCAAAACGGGGCCGAATCATTTTATTTTCAGAAAGGTTTTCAGAATGGCTGTTTGAAATTGTCCCTTCTCATAAAGTAATTCGCTGCACAAATTTACAATTCAAAGTTGCCGCAATCCCCCACAACTTCAATCAACGATTCTTTTTGCGATTGCATTGGACCTGGAAACCGCTCTCTGCATTAATCTCACTGAACCAGAGCGTGACCACCTTGTATCTGTCAGCGTGGAGGTGACGGAGTTAGGGTCGCATTGGGCCACTTAAAACGAGAGTGGGGCACGACGCAAGGGGGAAGGGCGAGTGTTCACCGAGGTTTCTCATACATTCCAAAAGCGAAATAATGAAGATGCTGCAAATCTGAAGAAAACACAGAAAAAGCTGGAAACACACAGCAGAACTGGGAGCGTTTGTGGCGGGACAAACAGAGTGAACGTTTCAGGTCGGGATCCGTTTGGTTAAATTCATCCAGTTATTTCCATTCTGTTTTATCCGGTATTGAAGGGTGAGTGAAGAAACAGATAATAAGGCAGCAGTTTTACTTTTCATTTCTTGATTTTTTTTTTCTTCAGTTTTCATCAGTTTCTCTTTTCTCTTCCGGATCTATAAAACGACGAAGATCCAATTCAATTGGCTGTTTCCGATATATCAATCGAAATTCAACATTTCAATCCAATAGATTTGTTGTTTCAGGTTATTTATCGCTCTCTGTGTTTTATTGTGATTTAATCTCTCGCGGTTTGTATGATGATTAATGTTACATCTTACTGCCTGTTCTGGTGAAGATCAAAAACAGAAACGACATTTCCAACATTGCACATCTGGCTGCACAGTCGGAACCGTTTTCACGGACAGGACGGGCCTCATTCTGCGCTGTTGTAAATCTAAGAGTTTATGTTTCCCTCTCTCTGGCCAAACTGCACAAACTTTATTCTCCTTTTATCTTTACTGATTTCCAATACACCATAGGCTACCGCTTTTGCTTTTTTCCTGCGTTTCACTGGATTAAAACGAATGACAACAGTAACTTTTTCCATTGTTGATCAAAAGTAATCGATGTGAAACGTGAACATCGGTTTCACTGTCCGTGTTACTGCCTGAGATGCGGAGTAATTGCCAAAATGTCTGATTTCCCAATCACGATGTCCAAAGATGTTTGGTCGACTCTAGGTGGCATTGAAACGATTCCTTAGTTGCACAGGGGGGCGGTTACCGGCTGGCTCGTTGGTCTAGGGGTATGATTCTCGCTTAGGGATCTTCATTGTGTGAACTTGCGAGAGGTCCCGGGTTCAAATCCCGGACGAGCCCTGCTTTTTTCAAATTCTAATTGCGGAAATCAGATCGACATTTAAACACCCTGGAAGTTCATTGCAGAGAATACTTCACTTCACCGGACGGGAAGAAAATGAACGCAAAGCCTCCTCGTGTCATGGGACTCTGAATTCATCCCACTGTACCAAATGCAGCAACTCCCTTCTTGCGGAGGCAGGCACGATGCCCAATGCAGTCACTTGCAATTTTGCCTGAACGAACACACAGAATGGCATAATTTGATTTTTTTTTCTCGATATTTGAGCTGTTTTCTAGTATTTGTGTTTCAGCAATCCGGTTCAGGGGGAATTAACAATCAGGACATCTGGGCAGGACTAAAATTGTGGAGCAGCAAAGTGTTTCACTCCCCGTATTACAGCCGGAGCTGAGCTGGAATTGTTCATTGCTGTCTTTTCACTATAACAATGTAAAAGGGTGACTGAAGCACTTTGATGGCAATCAACATCTGTATTCATTGAAGCGGGTCATCTCCGCTGGCTCTTTGGTCTAGAAGTGCGATCCTTAATTAGGGATTTTTGTTGAATTGGTTTGCGAGAAGTGAAGGGTTCAACCCCCAGCCAAACATCATTGTTTGTGGCTTTTGGTCCAATATGTGGGCTGTGTAAGGAAAACAATGAAGAGCTGTGCTCTAGAAGGTGGGATTTACTGAAATCGGGAGCAGGTTTGAGAATCCCGGTCGTTATTGCTTAGAGTTTATCCACGCTGCACATGTGGGGAAAATAAACACAGGCCTTATAAATGTTTGCCTATGTAATCTGACTCTGAAATTATCCCAAAACAGCAATTCAGGCAACCCCATGCTTGTGGGTTCAGGTTGCAGGCTGATGAGTTCTGTTGTAATATTATCTGAAATAACTGACAGAGCTGGTAACCCCGCAGCTTGGTTTTTATTTGACCGCATTTACACTGTATTCCAGGAGTTTCACTGAGGAGAAAATGGGCCTTTATGTGGTTCCGCAATCTCGTTCAGAGGGAATTAACAACCAACATGTAGCTGTAAGTAAGAATTTCCTTGCAGACATTAACGTGTTCCATCCCGCGCTCATATTCACATTTGAAAATGATCAGTGTAACCAGCTCCCTTTCCTCGATGTGCTATTTGAGAAATCCGCTAAATGAGTTCCCTGCTACTGTCTATCTCAAGCCGATCATCACTGTTCAGATTAGTGTGAGTAGAAAATTGGCAGCTGGCAGAAAACAAAGAGTAGACATAAATGGGTCATTTTTTTCTGTTTCGCAGGATGTGACGAGTGGAGTCACGCAGGGGTTTGTGCTGGGGTCTCAACTTTTTACACTTTATATCAATGACTTAGATGAGGGTAGGCAAGGCATAGTAGTTAAAATTGCAGAAGAAACAAACATAGCTAAGTTGCGAAGAGGACATAAGAAGATTGTAGACGGATATAGATAGGTTGAATGAATGGGCAAACATTTGGCAGATGGTGAAGTTTTTCGGTTTGGCACAAAGATTTAAAAAAGCGGAGTATTATTTAACGGGGTACGCCTGCAGAATTCCGATGTGCCGAAGGATCTAGGTGTTCTAGTTATCGATTCACAGAAAGTTAATGCAGGTACAGCAAATAATTGTGAAGGCTCGTGGAATGCTACCCTTTGTTACGAGAGGAATTGAACATAAAAGTAACAATGTTATGCTTCAGTTATAAATGGTATTGATGAGAGCACATCTCGAACACTGTGTGCAGTTTTAGTCTTATTTAAGGAAGCAGGTAAATGGGTTGGAGGTGGTACAGAGGAGGTTGACTGGATTGATAACTGCAATGAGCGGGCTGCCTTATGAGGAAATGCTGTACAGACTGGGCTTGTTTCCACTGGAGTTAAGGAGATTGAGGGGTGACTTGGTTGAAGCATATAAGACCCTGGATGGTCTTGACAAGGTGGACGTGGAAATGATATTCACTCTTGTGGGTGAGTCCAGAACTAGGAGGCACTGTTTTAAAATTAGTGCTCGCCATTTTAGGACAGAGATTAGGAGAATTTGTTTTCTCTAAGACGGTTGTGTGACTTTGGAATTCCCTGTCTCAGAAAGCGGTAGAGGCGGGATCACTGAAATTTTTTAAGGCAAAGGTACAAATTTTCATGTTAGGTAAGAGAATCAAAGGTTATCGGAGGTAGATGGGAATGTGAAAATCGAAACACAAGCAGAACAGCCATGATCTTATTGAATGACGGAGCAGGTTTCAGGGGCTGAATGGCCGACTTCTGCTCCTATTTCGTAAGCTCGCATGTTGATATGTTTGACCAATCAGAGTTAACTTGCCTTTTTTTGGAATTAAAACAAAAGCTTTGGATTAACTGTTTCTTGGTGCATTGTCTATGGCAACGCCTTAACCATTCAGATTCCACATGCCAGCCAATCAGCACCCTGTTTATCACATAGTTTTCAATGTTGTTCCCTTTGAAATTTGGCGTTCGTGTGTCTGTCCTGATAAGTGCAAGATAAAAAACTTCGACAGCATGTCTCCTGTTTTTTATCAGAAACATTCAAGTTCTGTGCCACCAAGTGGCTATTTACCTTAAAACTGGGTCCTGTGGTTACTGACCCTTCTGTCACTGGGTTAAGAAAAAAGTTCTCCTTATTTAGTCTATCAAAATCATTCATCATTTTGTGCAACTCATTACTGTTCTGTCGACATAGGCGACATGAGGAAAATGCAGGGGACACTTTAAGATTGAAGCAGAATGTGTGTTTATCCACATTCAGGCTATTTCAACACTGTGCAGTCGTAAACCCGACCAAGGAGCTTTCCAGGAGATGAAACAAGCAGCATTTGATACCGAGCCATATATTAGACCAGGTGGCCAAACACTTCATCAAAGAGGTAGATTTTAAAGAGATCGTTAAAGGAGAAAGGAGGGCAGGGAGGTTTAGGGAAAGAATTGAAGAGCTGATGGTTCTGACAGCTGAAGGCCCGGCCTCCAATAGTGGAACAAGGAAAAGTGCGAATCATCAAGAGACCGGAATTAGATTCAGACCGAGTAAGGGGATTGTCTGGAATTGGACGCGAAACTCCAGCCTGACAAGTGAGAAATCTACCCCTGACCCTCCAATATTCTCACTGTCGCTCACCCCATGTGTCCAATTGGAAAACATTCTGAAGCAGCATGTAACCTGACAGGGAACCCGGGATAAGCCTCCACTGTCTGATCGAAAACTGCAACAGGAGCTGATCATTACAACTGTGAGAGCCGCGTGGTGATGGTGTTGGTCTTGACATCCAGTGGTGTAGGTTCACATCGGCCTCATCATGTTATTGTTTAAAGGTGTCTCCCAGAAACAGTCTGGAGAGGTGACAGGGCAGTTCTGAGAGGCAGTGTCATGCTGCATGTCACTATTACCAACTGGCTGCTTATGAACAGGTTGGAGTCTGCCTGAGGGCTGAGCAAACTGACTGCGTTCGAACAATTCTCAATGTGTTTTGGAGGAGTTGCCCTGGGAATCTGATGATTCTGCTCAGTGGTTCGGAGAGAAATCGAACAGGGACTTGAGTTACCATCGCCAACAGGCATTAACGAACCAGTTTCTCATTTAAACCACAGTCATGGAGTTATAGAGTTTAACAGCACGGAAAGATGCCCTTCGGCCCATCGTGTCCGTGTCGGTCATCAATCCCCTATCTACTACAATCCCATTCTCCAGCACTTGCCCTTTCTCCGGTACATCGATGACTGCTTCGGTGCCGCTTCATGACCTCGTCTGGACCTGGAAAAATGTTTTAATTTTGCTTCCAATTTCCACCCCTCCAACATTTTCACATGGTCCATCACTGACACTTTCCTTCCCTTTCTTGACCCCTCAGTTTCAATTTCTGGTGATAGACTGTCCACCAATATTCATTACAAGCCTACCGACTCCCACAGCTACCTCGACTACAGCTCCTCACACCCCGCTTACTGTAAGGACTCCATCCCATTCTCTCAGTTCCTTCGGCTCGGTCGCATCTGTTCTGATGATGCCACTTTCAAAAACAGTTCCTCTAACATGTCTTTCTTCTTCGTTAACCGAGGTTTTCCACCCATGGTGGTTGACGGGGTCCTCAACCCTCTCCGGCCTATCTCCTACACATCCGCCCTTGCACATTCCTCTCCCTCCCAGAACCATGATAGGGTCCCCCTTGTCCACACTTATCACCCCACCAGCCTCCGCCTTCAAAGGATCATCCTCCGTCATTTACCCCAACTCCAGCATGATGCCACCACCAAACACATCTTCCCTTCAACCCCCCTGGCGGCATTCCGTAGGAATTGTTCCCTCCGGGACACCCTGGTCCTCTCCTCCATTACCCCCGACATCTCGACCCTCACATCACGGCACCTTCCCATGCAACCACAGAAGGTGCAACATCTGCCTCTTTAATTCCCCCCTCCTCACCGTCTAAGGGCCCAAACACTCCTTTCAAGTGAAGCAGCGCTTCACTTTAACTTCCCTCAATTTAGTCTACTGCATTCGCTGCTCCTAATACAGTCTCCTGTATATTGGAGTGACCAAACGCAGACTGGGCCACCGCTTTGCAGAACACCTTCGTTCTGCCGGCAAGCATGACCCAGACCTCCCTGTCGCTTGCCATTTCAACACTCCACCCTGTTCTCATGCCCACATGTCCGTCCTTGGACTGCCACAGTGAAGCTCAACGCAAGCTGGAGGAACAGCACCTCATCTTCCGACTAAGCACTTTACAGCTTTCTGGACTGAATATTGATTTCAACAATTTCAGATCATGAACTCTCTCCTCCATCCCCACCCCGTTTCCGATCCCACTTTTACTAATAATTTATAAATCTTTCTTTTTCCACCTATTTTAAAATTTATTTCAATCTTTTGTTTTATCTCCATATTTTAGCCCATTTAGATCCCTTCCCCCACCCCACCCCTACTAGGGCCATCTGCCACTAGCCTGCTTGCTGCCCTTTATGCCCCCATTAGCACATTCCTTAGGTAATATCACCGCCGTCAACACCCCTTTGTCCTTTTGTCTATCGCATCTTTGGCAATCTCTTCTTTGCCTCCACCTATCACTGGCCCCCTATTCAACTCCACCTGTCCCACCCCCCTCAACCAGCTGATATTTCACCTCATTTCTCTATTTACTTAGTTCTGTTGAAGAGTCATTCGGACTCGAAACGTCCACTCTATTCATCTCTGCTGATGCTATCAGACCTGCTGAGTTTTTCCAGGTATTTTTGGTTTCCTTTCGGATTTCCAGCATCCACAGTATTTTGTTTTTGTCCTGTATGCTACGTCGTTTCAAGTGTTCATCTAAGTGCTTCTCAAATGCCGTGAGGGTTCCAGCCTCTACCATCCTTTTAGGCAGTGAGTTCCAGATGCCCTCCACACTCTGGATGAAACAAAAATCCTCAAATCGCCTCTGTACCACTTGTCCCATACCTTAAATATATGCCCCCTGGCTATTGATCTCTCAAAGAAAGGAAGAACTTCCTCCTAACTGCCCAATCTTTGCCCCTCATAACTTTGTGCACCCAAACCAGGTCGCCCCCTCAGCCTCCTCTGCTCTCAGGAAAACAACCCTATCCGATCCACTCTTTCTTCATAGCTGAAATGCTCCAGCCTAAGCAACATCCTGGTGAGTCTCCTCTGCACTCTTTCTGGTGCAATCACATCCTTCCTATATTATGGCGAGCAGAACTGCGCACTGTACTCCAGCTGTGGCTTAACTAGCATTTTATACAGTTCCAACATAACCTCTCTGCTCGTATCGTCAATGCCTCGACTAATAAAGGCAAGTAACCCATCTGCCTTCTTAACCACCTCATCGACCTGTCCTACTGCCTTCAAAGATCATTGGAAATGCACAACAATGTCCCTCTGATCCTTTGTGCTTCATAAAGTCCTGTCAAACATCGTGTGATCCCTTGCCTTGTTAGTCCTCAAAAAATGCTTCACATCACACTTTTCAGGATTAGGTTCCACTTACCAGTGTTCTGCCCATCTGGCCAGTCCGCCTGTGTTATCCTGTGGTCTAAAGCTTCCCTCCGCGCTGTTTACCACCCCACCAATTTGCTTGTCATTTGCAAACTTGCTGATCATACCTGCTGTAAGTCGGTGGAGCAATGTGAGATTAGCGGGATACGAGCTTGGGACATTATCCAGTCTGTGCTGGGGGACTGCGGGGAAGGAAGTTGTTTTGTCTGCTTATCCAAGCGGAATGTTGGGGGTAGAGCGGCGGTCAGAGCCCGAGGGGAGGGTGAAAGCCTTTCACTGAGTTTCAAGGTTGTAAATCAGATCCTGGAAGTATTGCTGCTGTGTTCCCAGGAGGTGGGGTCTCATTTTTAGAGGAAAAAACTTACATCAAAACTGACATGTCGGGCGTTGGAATCTGCTCTGCACCGATTAAATTCATTTCATCTTTGTTTCCCGTAATAAACAAGAGTTGTGAAGCAAAAAGCTTACATCAAGGACCGGTCATTGAAGTAAAAAAGAATTGGAGACGCGGGACGTTAGAACCTGCTCAGCACCGATTCACGTTAACTCAATATTGTGTCCTGGGATAAATAAGTGGTTTGTTGCTGTCCATTACAAAAACAAATAGAATTCTGAAGGGTCTGGCCAGGAACTTCACAGTTTCCACTATTACATCTCTCAGCATCGTCAGCTGCATCCCATTAAGTCCTTGCGACTTACCAACATAAAGTTCAGCCAGTCCGTCCAGTACCTCTTTTTAAACAAGAGTTAAATATAAAAGAAGGCAGTTGTAAATTGTGGATGGAGAAAATGAGCACTTTTGTTGAAGAGTATTTACAGTAGAAGAGGGAAACCTTTGTGATAAAGAAGTCGGATCATCAGAAATAAAAATAGCAATAAGTGGAATGATGGAAGCGGGGTGTCCATGACTGATTGCTGAATTTCACAATATTCTTTTAATAGAGATTGAAAATCCATTTTTCGACGCCTTTAAGGAAATTAACATTGATGGAAGCCTATCCTCATCTATAATGCATCATATGTTAGTTAACAAGAATTATGTGGGTAGATGTGATTTAAGAATTGGAGGCATATGCCATTATAATAATGATTATAAGATCCTGGTGAGGGCTAGGGAATAGTTTTGGGAAGAACAGCAAGACCTTGGAGAGCGTACAGTGGAGATTTACTGGAATGGTATGAGCGGTGAAGGATACCACATGTGGATGGACTGGGAAAAAACTGCCAGTGTTCTTCTTATCACAGGGAACGTTAAGGGGAGATTTAGTCTAGGTATTTAAAATCATCCCAAATATATTCTTTCTTATACAATACGGTTTACCAATTGACAGAATGTTTGACAACCAATGAAGAGTACATACACTCTGCAAGCTTTTCTATTGTCATAATTTAATTTGTCAGGAAATGTTTCACATTGGTCCATTCCAAACAGTCCCTGACCTGATGTGATAGAAATTCCTTTCACTTACAGTTTCAACTGCATTTCCAACATTGCGCACCAGGCTGCTCATTCAGAACCTTCTTACCAACTTCTCATGGATGGAAAAAGGGTGTGAGACTGTGTTCTAAAACTCAGACAGGTGACCAGGTGACTGAGAGTTTAAGGTGCTGGATTGCTAATCTATTGTGTTTTGCATAAATTTGGTTCCAATCCAATCCTAGTTGTTAGTTTGTGGATATTATTAATTAATTGTTGCTTCCTGTTTTGTTACATTTTGAATGAAATAGAACTGAAATCAGTTGTTTGTCAATATCTCACTGGAGATCACGGATTTGTTCAGACTTCATCAAAACTGAGACTGACAATTACAGTTCCTCACCCAAATTATACTGGAATGATTATCAGACAGGATTCATGAAAGGAGGCAATGGAAAAAGTCAATGACGATGGAGCAGAAACATAACATGATCCATGGGGAACACATTTATGTTGAAATTTGCTTGATGAGTTCAATGAGTGAGCAAGTTTTAGCAAATGAACTTTAAAGTGATGGGCTGTCTAATTAATCCTATGAAGGATAGAGCGGATTGTTTATTTTTGTGGTGAGATGTGGGAAAATGTGGAGGAGCAGGAAGCTATGTACAGACATCATTAAAAGCTAGTGGACAGGAAGGTAAAAATACTGTAAAAATGCTAGTTGAATACAAAGGATTGGAGCTCATGCTACAGCTTTATAAAACTCTGTTTAGATCCCATTTACATCACTGTGTTCAGTTCCGGACAACACACTTTAGGAAGGATAGCCTCCGAGTGGGAGCAGCTGAATTTCACCAGAGTGATACCAGACTCAAATGATGACGGATTTCAAAGACTGGTCTCGTAATGCCTTGAATATCGAAGATTAAGGGGCGACCTAACTGAGATATACATGATGATTAAATGATTTAACAGGGTAGATCGGGAGGAACTATTACCTCTGGTGGGGGAAGACCAGAAGAAGGGGACATAAGCTTCAAATTAGATCGAAGCCTTTCAGGGGTAACTTCTTCACACAAAGGGTGGTGGAAATAATTAATTCTCTCCCTCAATCAAGCGTTAAAGCTGGGAGTCAATCAACAATTTCCAAACTGAAACTGTTGGCTTTTGTTTGGTAAGAACTTTAAGAATTACAAAACAAAGAGGGATAGACGGAGCTAAAATACAGACCAGTCATGAGTTCATTAAATGGCAGAACAGGCATGAGGGAAGAATACTTTACTTCTGTTTGTATATTCCGATTTTCATAATCCTGGACCGAGCAGGTTTTCAAATTATGATCCAGTGTGTACATATTGCCTCATGAAGTTAATTCCTCCACCCCCTCTTCATAAAGAAAAAACTAAATCTGGAGGGAACTGAAACGAGGTGTTAGCCTTTGTTGATGCCATTATTCTCTCAATATTGACAGTCTCCAGTCCTGAACTAGAATTCCGCACACAACTCAACCCCGAGTAAATACTGCAGATAATTAAATTATCCTCTCCAACCTGCATTTCCTAGATTTTACATGCTGCCAATCCTTTGATCAATATTTGGGAATTTAAATCCTGAAACATCTGTCTGTTAACCCAATTCTGTCGTATTTTTTTCAGTGGGGCGGAATTAGAATCCAGTTGTTTCCCTCTCTGTTCATATTCTCTCAGTGTCGACATCCCTCACTGATTGGACGGGAAGTGAGTTTGTATTAATCCTGTGATGGACAAACCTGCTCCATGATACAAGCATTTTCTGTGTCTTTTTAAAAATTTCAGCTAATAATTTCTCATTGAAACACAGGAAATCATGAAAGTTTCCCTGCTCATGCATACTTTTATGAGCTGATGAAACAAAATAAATCCAATTCCTGCACATAATGAATTCAGGCAGGAGGAGGTGCCTGTCTCGCAATGATCAGATATTGGATCTGATGAAGAAAGTTTTTTGAAGGGCGATGTGTTCCTGTGTGAAGCCGGGAAGGGGTTTGGTTTTCCACTTTAAACTTTGATCCATCAGTTAGTTCTTTGTGTGCAGCAGTTTCTGGTGGTGTTATTGAGTCAGGAAAGTTGGTCAAGACAGTGGGAGAATTACCCGCGCTCCATTCAATAGCGCGGGGGAACCTTCATCAACATCAGGGCCCAATTTAATCATCTCTTCAAAAACCTGCTGCCAGTTGTTGCTCAGGGTTACATTGAGCTGGGACACTGAGGTTAGTGACTTAATGAAATCAGTTCTTCATACAGAAAACATTAGCCCCTCACACATTCTGATCAATTAGACCCTCTATCCTTTATTAATAATTCATTTGTTGTGATTTTGAGTGCCACCCGAGTTGAGTTTTAAGTCAGATTTCATGTCTAATTGAGCAAAACCGAAACTGGTTAAGGGAAAAGGAACATACACTTTCTGTCAGAAAGGGGCAGCTAATTTGCACAGAGGAAACTCCCACAAACATCAATGTGATCATACTTGGGGCTGTTGATTGATGGATAGATATCAGCCAGTAATCGGGACGGGGATAACTCCACTGCTCGTGTGTTTGCTGCTGTAGCACCATCCGGTCACTTACAATAAAATGAGAGGATGGACGGTGCTTTGTTTTAACGTCTCTTCTGAAGGACAACTCCTCCCTTAGTACTGGAGTGTCAGCCTTCCTTGTTACAAGAAAATTCCGTTCTGGGATTTGAAGAAAGACCTTTGTTTTTCAAAGGCGAGTGTGACCAAGTCAGTCCCAGTGAAAGAGTTTAAAAAACCGCCCGATCCACAGCTACATTACTGGGGCAATTATGATGTCATCCCCTGGCAGGTCACATGACAGCTGGAGCCACAAGGCATCACAGCCAGATTTGTGACTGGATCCAAACCCAAAATCCTGTCTCCATGACATCTCAAATAAAGCTGTCGGCTGCTTGAAAACACAGCAGTTAAACTTTCTGCCTGATCATGAGAGCGACTGTGACATTTACAAAACTAAATCATTTGATAAATAGTTCAAAAACCATCAAGTTTGAAATCCTATGAGGAAAAGTCAAGTTATTATTGAGAACTCTGCTGAGAAAGCTTCATTGGACAGCACAGAAATCAGGTGAAGAGTCTGAGTAAATCGACACCAGCGAACAAGTCAACATCAAAACTGAATCAACTCTTGTGAAGATCAGTGAGTAAAAGCTGAGAGCTCCGTTCACCATCAGCTCATCAAGTAGATGTATTGTCTGGATAAAGCATTCTGTTTCGAACAGGATTTATTGAACTGAGGCACGTTATTGCAGAACAAATAAGTCACTTCTAGATTTTCCTTTGAAAACATAGAAACTAGGAGCAAACTTCCAGTTTGTTGATATATTGAATTCAATTAAACTGGAATTACAATGCAAATGAATTCATATTCAAAATCAAACCTAAATTTCAGGTAAATTACGTGGAACAATTAAATTACAAACAAGAACTCAAGAGACCTGTGAGCTCAAACACAGAGAGAGTAAATTTCAGAGTGCAGGCTTAAAAATTTCAATTTTTTGCAAGTGAGGGTTAAGTGCAGAGGGGGAAGGAGCTGCTGTGTAATTTTAACCGAGATACTGCAACAAAAATACAAGAGGGAAGGAGTGGAACTCTCTAAATAACCAGAACTTTAATTAAATAGACAACTCATTTCAGTGAAATGTTGGGACAGCTGAGAGCTGTTGCCTACACATCCTGTGCTCTGTGGGTTCTCCAAATAAGATTGATGATAATCGTCAGATTCATAATACATTACAGAACCAAGCAGAATACAGAAAGTGCAGAGGGGAAATGGAAAAAGGAAATTAGATCAGAAGAGAGAGCGAATGAGAAAAGATTTGCAGGTAACAACCGAAAACACAGAAGATTTTTTTACCAGCATAAGGGCAGTCTTTGAAAGTGGGGCTGATTTGGAGATCCTGTGCGGGGAGAGGGCATGGCTGACGTACTAAGTGAGAACATACAAACAAACTAATTAGCAGCAGGAGTAGGCCACTCAGCCCCTCGAACCTGCTCCGCCATTCAATAAGACCCTGCCTGATCTGATTGTAACACCAACCTCACATTCCTGCCTCCCCCCAATAACCGTTCATCCACCCGCCCCCTTGTTAACCAAGAATCTATCTAACTCTGCCTTTGAAATATTCAAAGACTTTGCTTCCACCAGCTTTTGAGGAAGAGAGCTCCAAAGACGCTCGACCCTCGGATAGAAAAGAAATCCTTAACTCTGTCTGAAATGAGCGACCCTTTATTTCTAAACAGTGACCCCTAGTTCCAGATTCTGCTAGAAGAGGAAACATGCTCTCCACCTCCACCCTGTCAAGACCCTCAGGATCTTAAAGGTTTGAATCTAGTTGCCTCTTACTCTCCTGAACTCCAGGTGATACAAGCCTAAACTGTTCAACCTCACCTGAAAGACAACCGGCCCATCCCTGGTATTTGCCTCGTAAACTTTGCACTAAACCTGTCATCACAAAACAAGCGGATGCTGCTAATGTCATTGGTGGGGAAATTGGATAGGATGAAAATAGATGAAGTGGAAGCTATCACAAGGCTGGCACCGCTCACAGTAGAAAAGCTGCTCGATCCACATCGGATACACCTTGGATTACTGAGGGAATGAAGGGTGGAAATAGCGGAAACTCGAGCCACAATCTTTCAATCCTCCTTGGATATGGGAGTGAAGCCAAACAACTGCAGATTGTTCATGTTACATCCGTGTTTAAAATGGAGAGGGATAAACCCAGTAACTACAGAGCAGTTAGTCTCATGCTGGTGGTGGGGAAACGTTTAAAGACAATAATCCAGAACAAAATTAATTGTCACTCGGTAGAACATGAGTTGATAAAGGATAACCAGCACAGATTGGTTAACAGAAAACCAGCACTGAAATACTTAATAAAGCTCTTTGGTGACGTGTCAGAGAAGATTGCCCAGGGAAGCGAGGATGATGATGTGTGTCTGGACTTCCAAAGGGATTAAAAGAGTCCCACATAATGAACCTGTTGGTAAAATTCAAGCAGCTGGGATTAAAGGGGCAGCGACAGCATGGATACAAATTTGAATAAGGGACAAAAAGGGTAAAGTAGTGGCGAGCTCTGAAGAAGAGTCATACGGACTCAAACGTTAACTCTGTTTCTCTCTACACAGATGCTGCCAGGGCTGCTGAGTTTTTACAGCATTTTCTGTTTTATTGTAAATTTTAATAACTTCCAGCCTATATTCAAGTTTGCTGATAACACTAGGTTAGGTGACATGGTTAGTAGCGTATATGGGAGCAGCAAGTTTCAAAGTGTCATTGACAGATTCAGTGAGTGAATAAAACTGTGGCCGGTGGTGGTCAACATTGGGAAGAGTGAGGTCATCTACCTTGAACAAAAAGAAGATCCAGGAATTTCCTAAACAGTGAGAAACTTGGGACTATGCCGGAGGAGCCGAGAGTGAGAGCTGAGTGAGACCGGAGGGTGGAGAAAGAAGAGCAGCAGAGCTGCTCGGGAGCAGCCGCGAGGGAGAGAGATGGAGAAAAGAGTGAGAGTGGCGAGAGATAAAGGGCTGAGAGGAAGGGGCTGTAGCAAACCGGCCAAGTTCAAAATATTCAATGCTTTAACTCACAGGAAAGGAGGTAACTGGTTAGTTTGTGCCGATTTCTCTGTTTTTCTCTTTCTAAATTAGGACATTGATTGAAACTAGGAGATGAGAATTATTTTTAAAAATCAATCAGGGTAAGTATAACAGTAAGTGCGAGTGTAATAACTGGAGTCAATGGGAATCATGGGGAAAACTCTCTGCTGCTTGGAGTCATACCTACGACAGAGGAAGATGTTTGTGGTTGCTGGAGGTCAATCATCTCAGCTCCAGGACATCATTGCAGGAGTTCCTCAGGGGAGTGTCCTCAGGCCAACAATCTTCAGCTGCTTCATCAATGACCATCCTTCCAAAATAAGGTCAGAAACCTGATGATTGCACAAGGTTCGACACCATTCACGACTCCTCGGATACTGAAGCAGTTCATGGCCAAATTCAGAAAGACTTGGACAATAGCCAAGCTGAGGAGACAAGTGGAAGAAACATTCATGCCACACGAATTCCAGACAATACATAATATATTAATTATATATATATATATATATATAAATATATTTATATACATACACACACACACACACACACACATATATATATATATAAAATGGCTTGGATGAGGGAAATTAATGTACTATGGCCAAGTTTGCGGATGACACAAAACTAGGTGGGAAGGCAAATGGTGAGGGTAATTCAAAAAGTCTAAGAAGGGGATATAGACAGGGAAATCTTGTTAGATTATTGTTTTAGAGTTCCTTCAGAATGTAAGCAGCAGGGATAATAACGGGGAGCCAGTTGTATTCCAAAAGACATTCTATAAGGTGCCACATAAAATGTCACTACACAAGAAAAGAGTATATGTTGTTAGGGTTCATATATTAGCATGGATTGAGAACGGGCTAACTAACAGGAAAGAGAGAGTCAGGATAAATGGGTCATTTTCAGGTTGGTAAACTATAACTAGTGGACAGATACAGAGTTCAGTGTTGAGGCCTCTACCATTTATGATCGATGTTAATAATTTGGATGATGGTACCCACTGCATGGTAGCAAAAATTGTTGATGATGCAGAAATAGGAATCAAAGCAAGTTGTAAGGTGGATACAGAGAGTTTGCATAGATATGTAGATGTTCAAGTAAGTGGGGATAAAATGGCAGATGTAGTACAATGTAGTAAAATGTCAGGTTGCCCACTTCTGCAAGAAGCATAGGAGAGAGGAATATTACTGAGATGGAGAGAGACTGCAGAATCCTGTTGTACAGAGGGATCCTTGTACAAGAATTACAAAAAATGTTTAGATGACATTGCAGAATGCTGCAGTACAGATGGAAATGGGTGACGCTGCAAAAGAATCATTGAAAAAAAGTTAGCATGCAGGTGCATCAAATACTTAGGGGGGCATGCGGAATGTTGTTCTTAATTGCAAGGGGACTGGAATAGAAAAGCGGAGAAGCCTTGCTGCAACTGTTCAGGGCATTGGCGAGACCACACCTAGAATAATGGGTGCTGATTTGGTCTGATTACTGAAGGATGGACATACTTGCATTGAAGACATTTCCCGAGAAAGGTGACTGGGATATTCCCTTGACTGAGGGGGTTTTCTAATGAGGAAGGGTTGATCAGGTTGGATCTAGACTCACTGGAATTTAGTATGACTTAACAATATGGTAGTGAATGAGCATCTGGCAATGAGGGACCAAAATATGTTAGAGACAGACATTCAGTTCGAGCAGAAAGGTCACATACATGCTGGTTATCACCTCAAGTAAGGCCAATAAGGACGGAATGAGTGGTAAACTGAGCACGTTAAATTCCAATCAGCTATTAACAGGTAAAACAAGACACGAAACAATCAGAGGCACTCAAATAATAATAATTTAGTGTAATTTGTACCTAATGCAAACCCGAAGGAATGAATTTTTTATGATAATTATGGTTACTTATTATTATGGTTAATGTTATTAATAATGGGGACGGTATTCCATAAATTAAACCAGTGATTAAGAAGGAATGACAATTTCTGTCCAGATAATGATGAACTGTGTATTTGGTGCGATGCTGTCTCCGCTGTGCTGATAGTTTTGTCCTTCTCGGTGGTTCATGTCACAGGGAGGACGCTGCTGTTCAAATAAAGATGACGAATTACTGCAGGGTGTCCTATAGTTCGGAAAACCTGCGGCTAAGTTCCCCTCCGAGTCACTCATCATCCTGACTTGTAAATATATCGCCGTTCCTTCACTGTCGCTGGGTCAAAATCCTGGAACTTCCTTCCTAACAGCACTGTGGGTGTACCTACACCACACGGAACGCAAGATTCAAGAAATCAGCCCACCACCACCTTCTCAAGGGCAACTCGGGATGGGCAAAAAATTCCGGCCCAGCCAGCGAAGCCGACATCCCGTGAATTAACTTTAAAAAATATGACCTTGACGATATTGTTTCCATCCAAGAAGATGTTTTTTTTCTATTCAGGTAATCATACAGAGATAGTGAATAGGAGGTTCTTTGGGAGGGATGGGCTGAGGGAAAGGAGAAAGCATTGGCTGGGATGTGTTTGCAGCATTTACAGCTTGAATCCATTAATTTTTGCACTGGAAAGAAGAAACTGATGAAATAACAGACATGATTGTGGGCAACAGAAAATGTTCCCTTTGGGCATTAATAAGAATGTAAATAGCAGAGGATGGTTTCGATCCATCGACCTCTGGGTTATGGGACAAGCACGCTTCCGCTGCGCCACTCTGCCGCTTTGTTTTTAATGTCAACTGTTCCATTATGGTGTTAAAGTGTTTCACATGTTTAGAATTTATTTCCTGCTGTGGAATTGTGCTCTCTGTTGTTGAGAAATGTTCTTTGTTGTTGTATAAAATGCTTCCCTGCAGTACAAACGTGTTCCCGGTTGTATAAATATGATGGCCGAGCCAGCGAATCTCATATCCATTGAATTTTAAAAAAAGTTCCGCTCTGTTGCACTTCTCAGCTCTGGCCAGTAGATGTCAGCACACTCAGAGAGCGACAGAGCAGACAAGAACCGTTCACATTTTATTGGACGGCGAAGGGAGGTTTTGGAATTACTAACGGTGGAGATGACATTTCATAATATTTTGATTTACCAAGCAGAAGTTATAATGTTGTGCTGAAACCGTCAGACCGCTGTTTTGTATTTGAGAGTGAGATACATTCTTCACTGCCCTTTTCTGGCCCATTTTGTGAACGTGGAATTCAATATCTATGTCACTCACTGGTACTGTGTGAAACTGAGAGACATTCTGAAGCTGTCAGTCTTGGTTACTGTATGTGAGTGTGGAGACATTGTCATTGGAACTACCAATATGTTTGGATTCATTCTGTAACAGTCACTCTCTTGGACAGTATATTTGTGTTATATTCCATTCCTATCTGTATCAGTATTTTCTGATACTGAGAGAGGTGGGTTACATTCTGAAACTGTCAGTGGAACTGTATGTGGAAGGGTTTTGCTCTATCAGTCAGCATCTGGTGCTGAAAGTTAGTGTTGGAGTAATTCTGTGTCTCTCATTCTCTGGTACAATATACCTGTGTCATAGTCAGACTGCATATTGCATTTTCTGAGTATTGTATGAGTGTCTGGACACTTTTTGAGCCTGCCAGTAGAACTGCAGGTGTGCAAGTGTTTTGTTCTCAGTCACTTTCTGGTAATGCAAATGCGTTTGGGACTCATTCTGAATCTCTTAAAGGTGTGTGTGTGTTTGACTCTATCAATCAGTACTTCTGTATGTGAACGTGGAAATTATTCTGAATCTGAAGTCTTTGGTGCCCTTTTTTTATTAATTCGTGGGATGTTGGGTTCGCTGGCTAGGCCAGCAGTTATTGTCCATCCTTAGTTGCCCTTGAGAAGGTGGTGGTGAGCTACCTTCTTGAACCACTGCAGTGCATGTGGTGTAGGTACATCCTCAGTAGTATTCAGAAGGGAGTTCCAGGATTTTGACCCAGTGACAGTGAAGGAACAGCGATATATTTCCAAGTTAGGACTTTGAGTGTAGTATCCACTCTGTATCTGTTACATACATGTCAGACTCTCGTAACGTCTGAGCGTAAGATTCAATACAGATCTGTGAATAACACTCTGCATCTGTGATATTGTAAAGTAAGTGAGGGAAACATATGTTTCTTTCATCACTTGGTTCCGTTAGTGAGCATGAGATTCATTCTGTATCACGTCTGTCAAACTTTGGTATTATAAACAATTGTGTGGTTCAATTGGTGTTTTTCAATCATTGGTAGTGTATGTGAAAGTAGAATTTACGGTGTGTGTGTTAGTGTGTGGTCTTCCATTTGTATCCGTCAGCATCTGTTACTCTATGTGATGCTTGGACTCTTTCTAAATCTCTCAGTGGTACAATTGGTGTGTTATATTTCTTTAGTATCACTCAGATTCAGCTATTGTGAGTGAGTGCAGTGAACAGCCTGTATCTTTCAGCATCTGGCACTGAAAATGTGCCTGAGAATTATTCTCTGCTTCTGTGTGAGTGTGGGATTCATTATATAACTTTCAGTCTCTGGGACTAATTATAAGTTTGGATTCATTCCACATACATTTCCAGCAGAAAAAAAGGCCACTGATATGGTAGGTTTAAAGCAAACAATGTGTGTCAGCTTTGGCTGAGTATTAAATCTTTGTCACTGTGAACACAATTGTGAAAGATAATGTATCCTTCAATCTGATCCTGGAGTGGTCCGCCAGTGTAACTCCAGCTTGTACGAAACGATTCGATATGTGGCAATTGTGTCTGATTCTGAGTCAGAATTTCCACACAAATGCAAAATGGAGCTCAGTCCTGAATTGGTAAAGTATCTTTAATTTGACACTGTGTGAGGATTGAGAATTCGCATGTAGTTTATAGCGCAATCCATACTCATCAAATTAATATTGTATCTCAGTTTCATAATCAGGGTGAGTTTTAAATAGAATCTGAGTTTGGATCTCAGGTTATACTTACTTTCAGAATATCTCAAACTGATAATGCACTTGAGGTTTGGATTTGCATCGAACGTATGTGTCAGGACAACCTGTGGGAATTAATACTGCAATTTATAAACTAATGATGTGTGCAAATATTGGACCGGTGCTTAACATGAATCTCAGTGTACATTATTAAGGTTAAGCCTGTAAGCTTGAAACTGGAAACATGCATCAGTTTTATTGGACATTTAGTTTGTAGCTGAGGATGTAATATTATGGGATTGGCCTGGTGCAAACTGGATCGTGGGTGAGAATGTGGACTACCCGTCTATGGTACTGAGTCGAGGTAACATGGGAACAACGTCTATCTCTCCTGCACTGTTTGATTGATGGATGGAAACTGTGACTCTGGAACTATTTCTGCTGTCTGAGACTGTGAAATTGATGTCCTGTCTGTGTCTCTGCGCTCTGTCAGTGATAATGTACGGACTGTGTGGGAGGAGCTGGCGGGAATCTTCATTCTAGCTTGGCTGGAGGAAACATCACATTTATTCTGGTTCCGTCAATTATTTGCCTGTTGGAAAAAAGTCTATTTTAGGACTCAAGTACAGGTGAGGTGGAAGATACAGATTCCATCAGTTTGACCTCCATAAATAATCATTGTGAATGTTTTGAGAAACTTTAGTCAGGCTCAAGCTCTGATTGGTCAGTCCATTCTTAATCCAAATCTTCTACCAATCGGAGAGCCAGGTAACAGGAATTGGAAGTGCCGATTGGTTTATATTTTATTGGCTGATAAACTCTAAAAACCCGCCAATTTGAGGGGGGAAAAGATAATAGCCGAACGCCTTAATTTCCAGTCAATTTTAATCTCACACTTTCGGAGCTGTAATATTGCATTTTGCGTCACAGAATCCTGGCGGTATTTTAGGAACAGATTAAATTTGTCAATCTCTTATCTGTAACCGGCGGTAACAAAGCAGCGATTTAAAACAGAGCCAATCTCAGCTCACTGGAAACGCAATAACATAGGTTACCAACCGACTCCTTCACACAGGCTTCATCGGGACAGAGAGAAACGGCTGATTTCTGATCCTGTCCCCTGAAAGCGGCCGGGCATGTTACAATCGGAAGAGCGGAGCGCTCCAGCAGCCACACGCTCAGCATAGCTGCTCTTTCTCAGGAGCCTGTGAACTCGGCCCGCGGGGAGCTGCAGTCCAGCCCGGGAGGAGCGAGACTTGACTTTGGCTTTGTCCTGGGCTCTACAGCCGGTCTTTCTACAATCTTACACACACTGACACCACGAATGAAGAATTCCTCCCGCACTCACCCTTCCCCGATCTTCTGGGGAATGCAGTCGGCCACTTCTGAATGGTCAATGTGTTCGGAATCTCATTGGGTGGCTTTTGTAACCAATCAGAGAGCAGCCTATTTCACCAGCTTTCAAATACCAATGAGAAAATGGGCCGGAGATTGACTGAACTAAACTGGCAGAGCTGAAACGGGTTTTCAAATTGAAAACAAGAGCCAATGTATTTATGAATGGCTGAAAAAAGAGACATGTCAAAGCTTTTCCTTCTGCACGCAACAGGACGCTCGCAAGAAAACCAATATAAGGAGAAGATAACAATTTATACTGATAGAGTATATATTTAGGGTGGAAAGTGACGGTCTTAGGCCCGGTCATGAGCTTGTGTGATACACAGCGCCAAATGATCTGAGCAGGGTAGCCATTACCCTGCAGGATGCCTTTGATGAGCCCAGTTTCAGCATCAAGCTTGCACGGTGAGCAAATGGCTCGGGCCCTGTTTACAAGGTTGCCGATAAGACCAATCTTACAGAGCGTGGGACTGTAAGAATCCCAACGCGTATATTGACCAGTGAAGGTCGGCTTGCGGTAAACCTGCTAGAGAATCCTCTGGAAGATTTCTCAACTAGTGTGTCAAGGGAGGGGAGTTATTTTGACTGCTCCATTTCATAGGTGAATTTGAGCGCAGGATGGAGCCCATAAAGACATGTAAGGAAATTGTTACATGCAGCTGCGGATTTAAATATAGCAAACGTATCATCCACATATCGGAAATATACGAGAGGGAGGAGGTGAGGCATCTTTACATCCAAGACTCGAGTTTTACGATCGAAAAACGTGCGTGATGAAAACGTTAGAATTATTTTATTTCGTTAGTCATTGATTTTCTTGTTGGAAATCTCCCCAAACTTTCTATTGCTCTTTTTCTCATTTTGGAAACCACAGAGATTAACTCCACGCGTCCGGAATTGTGGTCTGACCACGGGTAAGGCTAAAAAATACGCCGCTGCTGCGATGGCCGGGAATCGAACCCGGGTCAACTGCTTGGAAGGCAGCTATGTTCACCACTATACCACCATCGCACATTTCTGCAAATTACAGTCAGCATTTATAGCACCGCGAAACACACTATATCTTTGGCATTTTGTGTCTGATTGATAGACTGTTTTGCAATAACTCTCACCATGTTCATCGACACCAACACCCATCTAGGACCCTCCACCCCTGCCTGTCCCTCCGTCCCCACCCCATCTTCCAATCCCAGCCCCGGCCGTGTATTCACTATACCCCCTGACCTTCCCCTCTCCGACGCTGAACGTTCAGTGCTCAGCCAAGGACTTAGTTTCATACCCTTACGCCCTCACCTCAATGAATGTTGGGCTTGGCACGATGCTGAACTCTTCTTCCGCCGTCTTCGTTTCCGTGCTCACTTCTTTGAGTAGGAGTCCTCCCCCCGTTCAACGAATCCTTTCACCCACCTGCAGGATTCTCCCTCCACCTGGACCCCTCCCTCTGGATTCTTACCTTCTCTTGATCTTTTCATTGAGAACTGTCGGCGTGATATTAGTCCTCTCAATTTCTCTGCTCCTCTCACCAATTCTAACCTGTCTCTCTGAACTTACTGCACTCCATTCTCTCAGGTCCAACCCCAACATTGTCATCAAACCCGCTGACAAGGGTGGTGCTGTTGTTGTCTGGCGCACTGACCTCTACCTCGCGGAAGCTGAGCGTCAACTCACAGACACTTCCTCCTACCTCTACCTGGACCATGACCCGACCACTGAACATCAAGCCATTGTTTCCAGGACTGTCACTGACCTCATCTCCTCTGGATATCTTCGTCCCACAGCTTCCAACCTGATAGTCGCCAAACCTCGGACAGCCCGCTTCTACCTCCTACCCAAAATCCACAAACAGAACTGTCCTGGCAGACCGATCATGTCAGCCTGTTCCTGCCCCACGGAACTCATTTCTCGCTATCTTGACTCCCTTCTCTCTCCCCTTGTCCAGTCCCTTCCCACCTACATCCGTGATTCCTCTGACACCTTACGTCACATCATCAATTTCAAGTTCCCTGGCCCCAACCGCTTCCTCTTCACCATGGATGTCCAATCCCTCTACACCTCCATCCCCCACCAGGATGGTCTGAGGGCCCTTAGCTTCTTCCTTGAACAGAGGCCCGAACAATCCCCATCCATCACTACTCTCCTCCATCTGGCTGAACTTGTTCTCACACTGAACAATTTCTCCTTTAACTCCTCTCACTTCCTCCAAATAAAAGGTGTGGCTATGGGTACCCGCATGGGCCCCAGCTATGCCTGTCTCTTTATGGGGTATGTGGAACATTCCTTGTTCCAGTGCTACTCCGGCCCCCTCCCACAACTCTTTCTCCAGTACATCGCTGATTACTTCGGTGCTGCTTCATGATCTCGTTGGGACCTTGAAAAATTTATTAATTTTGCTTCCAATCTCCACCCCTCCATCATTTTCACGTGGTCCATCTCTGATACTTCCCTTCCCTTCCTTGACCTCTCTGTCTCAATTTCTGTTGATAGACTGTCCACCAATATCCATTACAAGCCTACCGACTCCCACAGCTATCTCAACTACAGCTCCCCACACCCCGCTTCCTGTAAGGACTCCATCCCATTCTCTCAGTTCCTTCGCCTCCGTCGCATCTGTTCTGATGATGCTACCTTCAAAAACAGTTCCTCTGACATGTCCTCCTTCTTCCTTAACCGAGGTTTTCCACCCACGGTCGTTGACAGGGCCCTCAAACATGTCCGGCCCATCTCCCACGCATCCGCCCTCATGCCTTCTCCTCCCTCCCAAAAACATGATAGTGTCCCCCTTGTCCTCACTTATCACACCACCAGCTTCCGCATTCAAAGGATCATTCTCCGCCATTTCCGCCAACTCCATCATGATGCCACCACCAAACACATCTTCCCTTCACCCCCCCTGGCGGCATTCCGTAGGGATCGTTCCCTCCGGGACACCCTGGTCCACTCCTCCATCACCCCCTACTCCTCAACCCCCACCTACGGCACCTCCCCATGCCCACGCAGAAGTTGCAACACCTGCCCCTTCACTTCCTCTCTCCTCACCGTCCAATGGCCCAAACACTCCTTTCAAGTGAAGCAGCATTTCACTTGCATTTCCCCTAACTTAGTCTACTGCATTCGTTGCTCCCATTGCGGTCTCCTCTACATTGGAGAGACCAAACGTAAACTGGGCGACCGCTTTGCAGAACTCCTGCGGTCTGTCCGCAAGAAAGACCCAAACCTCCCTGTCGCTTGCCATTTTAACACTCCACCCTGCTCACTTGCCCACATGTCTGTCCTTGGCTTGCTACATTGTTCCAGTGAAGCCCAACGCAAACTGAAGGAACAGCACCTCATCTTCCGACTAGGCACTTTACAGCCTTCCAGACGGAATATTGAATTCAACAACTTTAGATCTTGAACTCCCTCCCCCATCCGCACTCCCTTTCCGTTTCTTACCGCTCCCTTTTGTTTTTTCCATATATAGATTTTTCTTTTCCCACTTATTTCCATTATTTTTAAATATATACTTGTAATGCCCTGTCAGTGTTTCCACCCCACCCCCACTAGAGCTGTACCTTGAGTGTCCTGCCATCCATTCTTAATTAGCACATTCTCTCAGATAATATCACCACCTTTAACATGTCTTTGTTCCTTTGTCTGTGACATCTTTTGATTATCTGCTCCTATCACTGCTTGCGTGTCCCTACTACCACTCCCCGCCCAACTTCTCTCCCCCCCGCACCCACCTTAAACCAGCTTATATTTCACCCCTCCCCTAACTTTACTCAGTTCTGCTGAAGGGTCATGAGGACCCGAAACGTCAACTCTTTTTTTCTCCGCCGATGCTGCCAGACCTGCTGAGTTTTTCCAGGTAATTCTGTATTTGTTTTGGATTTCCAGCATCCGCAGTAGTTTTTTGTTTTTATTCAGAATAATTTCCCGGCCCCGCTCTCTGGAATTAGGTCTGGCAGTATCTCTCGCGAAGAATCAAACATTAACTCTGTCCCTCTCTCCACTGATGCTGCCAGACCTGGAACAGGGCGAACGTTTCGATTCCAATGTGACTTCTTCGCCAGTTCCGGGAGGCTCTGTTTCACTCGCCGCAGATGCTGCCGGAGCTGCCGAGTTATTTTCAACAGCTTCTTTGTTTTTATTTCAGAATGTCAACAAAGCCAGGCCATTCAGGAGAGACTTTAAAAATATTGTTTCACGCAAAGATAGAGGTGTGAAACTGTCTTCCCTAATAAGCAGTAAATGCTGCCTCAATGAATAATTCCAAATCCGTGAGTAATAGTTTTTTGCGAGGCAACAGTATAATAGGATATGGAATCAAGGCAGTTGGATGGAGCTAAGGCACAGATCAGCCATTGTCTAACTGAGTGTTGGAACAGGAAGGAGGGACTGAATGACCTTCTCCTGTCCCTCCACAGAGACCCGGAACTCTGGGCTCAGACAATCTCTTCAGGATCTGTCTCCATGGATTCTCGTCATTCTAGACTCGGGCACTCGCGTCAGGATCACACTTCACAAATAATCACTGACATGATCGGAATCTCCCGCTTTTATTGCTATATTTTCAGCTGCAGTACTTTTAAAACTCCTGTTTTATAATTAGAGTGAATTTTACTGTTTTTATAAAATGAACAACATTGAACTTGCGCCTAACACAGGGATCCAGGCAGGGATGGAAAGTCCAACTTAGAGTGAGTGAAGAAGAGTCTCTGAGGTTGAAAAGTGCACCGATGTCTTCAACATCTCAGGAGGGCTCGTCCGGGAATTGAACCTGACAACTCGAGCAAACTAATTTAAAGAACACCCCTAAATGAGAATAATACCACTAAAGACTGGAACAACGAGGCAGCCAGGGACGCTACATCAACCAAAGATAACTTTCATTGTCTCCCAAATCCTTTTAACCAACCTGTCACATCACAATTGTTAAGTCAGAAAATGTACGAGTTACACCACAGCTCAGGTAGTAACAGAGAATGTGAAACTGGGTCCATGTCTCACATGAATGACCTTTCACCAGAACTGGGAAAAGTTAGTTTTGTAATTAGTTGTAAGCCTGTGTAAGGAAAGAAAAAAAAATCAAAAGCGACAGCCTGTGATATGTTGGAAATCGGTTAAAAAAATGAGAAAATAGTTTATGCTGCATGGCCAGAGAGAGGGAAACATAAGCTCTTAGATTTTCAACAGCACAAAATGAGGCCCGTCGTGACCTTGAAAACTCTCTGTAAGATCAATGGAACAAGTAAAGAAACAAAGGATGTTTCTGGAGGAGGAGTGAATGGCAGATTGATGAACAACTGCCATCCGAAAATAAAAACACGTGGAAAAGGAATCTCGAAATAACCTCTGTAAACAGGAAAAGCGAAGTCAAAATGGGGCGCGGGAGGGAGGGAGAATGGGTGGGTGGGTTGGGGACACTTTTCCAGAGCGATATTGTTGATCTCAATGATCTCACTGGAAAGCTGGAAAGTGTCTAATTGAAAGATGAGGCGCTGTTCTTTGAGCGTACCTGAGCTTCATAGGAACATTGCAGGAGGCCGAGAGCCGAGTGATCTGCGGAAGAGCCAGGCCGCCAGTCATTTTGTTTCACCAGCTTGACTGTGTGGATGAGTTGGATCGAGTTCCTGCTGATTTACCGGCGGAACTTGGGTATCAATTCTGTCACGAGAAACTGACACCCCGACACCTTCTGTCCAAAGATACTCCAACTCCAACATTTACTGTCCTACTGTGCCCCTGAGTCACATTCTGCTGAGTAATTTATTTCATTCCTGTTCAAATCCCTGATTGTTAATTCCCTCTGAACCGGATTGCTCAAACACAAGAAAAGGCTTAAACTCGTCTCAGTGTAAATACCACAATACAGTTAAAGTGTGGATAAAATAAAATTAAACCGCGGGACTCCAGTTCTGTCGGTTTCTATGTTCATTCAGCCACGATTGAAACCGACTGATTTCAGCATCAGGGTCAATCCAGATTCCCATTACATGGACAAACCTTCTTTAACATTTGCATTCATTTTCTTCACGTGTATTGCAGTGATATATTGTCTGTAATGATTTCTCGGGCTCTTAAACATGCTCCTAATTTCAATAAATGTCACCATTTCGAACGCAAAGAAGTTTGAAAAACCTCTTGGACAATGCACCCTGATCCGGCCAAATCAAAATCAATCTGTGGGACTCTCAGGCTATGATTAAACTTAAGAAAGCCTCTAGGACTGAGGTAATGGCAATCAGCACGTAAATGCATTAAATGGGTACATTAATGGTGATAAACTTCCAACAAACTCTGGTGAACTCACTTCGGTGACTCTTCATGCTCTGTCCAGACCTGGAAAAATATATCAAATTTGCTTCTAATTCCCACCCCTCCATCACCTTCACATCGTCCATCTCCAACACTTCTCGTCCCTACCTTGACCTCTCTGTCTCCATTTCTGGTAATAGACTGTCCACCAATATTCAAATCAAGCTCACCGACCCCCACAGCTACCTCGACTACAGCACCTCACACCCCGTTTCCTGTAAGGGCTCCATCCCATTCTCTCAGTTCTTTCACCGCCTTCGCATGTGTCCCGATGAGGCAACTTTCAAAAACGGCGCTTCTGACATGACTTCCTTCTTCCTTAACCCAGGTTTCCCACCCACTGTAGTTGGCAGTGCCTTCAACCATGTCCCGCCCATCTCCCGCGCCTCTAGCCCTCACACCTTCCCCTCCCTCGCAGAACCATGCTAGGGTCCCCCTTGTCCTCACTTTCCACCCCACCAACCTCCATATTCAAAGGATCATCCTCCGCCATTTCGTCTAACTCAATCATGATGCCACCACCTTCCCCTCATCCTCCCCGACTACCACCCCCCCAACCCGTCAGCATCCCAGAGGGGACATCCTGGTTCACTCCTCCATCACTCCCAACACCTCATCGCGATCCCATGGCACCTTCCCATGCAATCGAAGAAGGTGTAGCAACTGGCCCTTTACCTCCTCGCTCCTCACCGTCGAAGGTCCAGAACAGTCCTTTCAGGTGTAGTAGGGCTTCCCTTGCACCTCTTCCAATTTGGTCTACTGCATTCACTGCTCGCAATGCGGCCTCCTCTACACTGGAGACATCAAACCCACACTGTGTGACCGCTTTGCGGAACACATTTGGTCTGTCTGCAAGCATAGCCCAGACATTTCTGTCGCTTGCCATTTCAACACACCATCCTGCTCTCATCCCCACATGTCCCTCCTTGGCCTGCTGCAATTATTCAGTGAAGCCTAACACAAACTGGAGGAAAAGCAACTCATCTTGCAATTAGGCAGTTTACAGTCTTCTGGACTTATCTTGAGTTCAACAGCTTCAGACCAGGAACTCTCTCCTCAATCCGCACCCCCTTTTTAGTCCCCTTTTTTTCTAAATTAATTTTTTACTTTTTATCCACTTAGTTTTATTTTTATTCATTTATCCACAGCTTAATCCGCTTTTTGCCCCCCTTCTATCCCATTTTCTAACTTTTTATTCCTCACCACCGACCCCATCCCCACCCCATTCCCCCAAAGGGTCCCCTGTTACCTGTTGCATGTTGTTCTTTCACACAATGCTACCCGTGTTTTCTATTATCACATTCTGCTTTCTTACCTTTACACCAACAAGACCTTTTATTTTAAGCCCTTATCGCTACCATTAAAATTGTCTTTGTCCTTTAATTCATGGCACCTTTGTCAATCTGACATTTTTTCCCACTATCGCTGGCCTTCTATCCAGCTTCACTTCTTCCACACTCTACACTTTGACTCTTGGGCTCCCTCCAGAAGCTGCATAGTTCCAGAAATTAAATCACCACTCAGTCCCTTCATTTAAACCAATGACTGCTTCTTTAAGGAAGTTCTTCATCCCGATTTATCGAGTACTTTGATGGAACATGCGCACAAGGAGCAGGGGTAGGCCAAGAAGTTTTCCGATGTTGCAGGGATGGGGTCAGACTGAGAAACCATGCCTGACGGTCGAGAATACAGGACGAGGAGGCCGCGACAGATTGAGACAGATTAGACAGTGAGAAACAGCTTCTCTTTGTGCAAGGCACCGGTTTTAAACCAATCAATGGGGACATGAGAATTCATCTTCCATGGTGGGTGGTAAGGATCGGGAATGCCCTGTCTGGGGCAAGTGGAAGAGGCAGGTTAAAATCGGTGCTTTCATAGTGGAACTGGACAACTGCCTGAAGAGAAACGTTTACATGGCTATGGAGAGAGGGCAGGGGACTGAGATAGTTGAGTTCCTGTTGAAGAATCTCAGGACAGACAAAAGGCCGAATGGTCTCCTTCTCAGTTGTAACTTTTCCACTTGTACGGGTGTGAGGTTCTCTCTGCATCACTTTGTCGCTGGAACAGGATTTGAGTGTGGAATTCATTCTCCTTCTGTGGGTCTCTGTGGATTAATTCGTTATCACTTTGTCCGTGGGACGGGATTTGTTTTCGGGATTAATTGAGGATCTGTCAGTTTCTGATGATGTGCTTGTGTGTATGATTCATTCTGTATCCCTCGGTCTCTTGTACACCGTGAGAGTGTGCGATTCAATGTGTATCAGTCAGTCACTGATGCCAGGCCTGAGTTAATGATTCATTCTGGATCTCTCTGTCTTTTACTCACAGTTTGAGTGTGGGATTAATTACGTGTCTGTCAGTCCCTGAGACACTTTGCAAATCTGGATTCATTCAACCCAGAATATACCTCACTGAAAGTGGGTCATTTGTTCTAACAGGTAAACTGCCCGACAAGATCCTGCACCTAGAATACTTCATGTAACATTCTCTGTTTATCCCTGAAATTCATTCTCCCTCCTATACTTATCTAGGCTTCCTTTAAATGCAGTTTATCAAATCGTCTCAGTTGCTCCAGGCAATAGTTGGCCTGTAACTGCTGCCGATTCAATGGGAATAAATTAATTAATCATGTTTTCTAAATTGTATTTCATATTTGTATTTCTATGTCTGCCCCATCACATCACATCACAAATTCCTCACATTGGCCTGTTTCTGCGACACCGACAATGTGAGTTTCTACCGCTCTGTTGCGGCCAGTAGATGGCAGCACATTCCGATATAGTAGAGTTGACAGATCAGAGACAATCGAGAAGACTTGTTCACATTATTTGGAAAGGGACAGTTTTAGAAATACTACGAGAGTGGAGTTGACCTTTTCTTTTATGTATTTTGTAACAAGCAATAGTTATCGTCTGCTCCTCGATACGAGGATGACATCCACTCAGGGCCGTGAGTTTCTGCCATGGGTCTTCATGTGAGTGAACAGGTCAATTCTCGGTCCACAGATCTTTGGACACATGGGACAGGATGTCCCAAGAGGTAGTGAGATCCGGAGTGCAGGATTTGCTTCCTGTCACTTCTCCTCAGCCGCCGTTCTGCCTCATCATTGAGACCTTGTGACTCAGAGTGTGCTGCAGCTTGTGGGATAAGTTTTGGTCATTTTGAATGATGAGAAGCAAACTACACAAAATACAAAGATGAGTTAGAAATTAATGCACAAATTAACAAGAGCAGAGAGTGTGAGAAAGAGCCTTGAAATGTTTGGAAGGTAACGCAGAACATTCACCTGACGAATAAGATTGCGGTTTTCAGGAAGTTAAAACGACCGCGGCAGGACTCGAACCTGCAATCTTCTGATAACCTCAGCCCATACCACCGAAGTCAGACGCCTTATCCATAAAGCCACGCGGCCAGCTCCCACATTCTGCCTCGTGGCCTCCCCTCTACCGTTGCTAAATTCCAGAAAATAAACCACAGAACAGCCCCTTCATATAAACCATTACCAAAGGAAGCCGTTCTTCACGAATTAATGAGCAATTTTATCGATGTTTCCGACATTTTAAGAAGATAGTGTCAGAGAGAGAGAGACTTCTGCGAATTTGGGAATTGGGGGAGGGGGAGGGGGAGGGGGAGGGGTGTGGGGGCATTTGGGCTCAGTCAAAAAAACATGACGTTTCCGGAGTGAAATTAGGAAACATCACTCTCAGCAAAGGGGACTGGAATTTCAGAGATCCCATCGGGAAACAGCTTTTAATTTTAAATCTCAGTTTGATAGATTTGTATTCATCAAATATATGATGGATTAGTGAGAAAATGGCTATTTATCTGTATTGGAAATTTGTTCTTTGAAATATTATTGAAGACATTGAGTTATGCATTCACTGCAATCGAACCCAGGTTTCTGTGATGATAAATAAGAATTCTACTCCTGAATCACCAAACATGCTGAAATCAATTTATTTCCCTAACTACAAGATCACTGCCCTAAAACAGAAAGCAAACTGAAAGTAACCTGACCTCGAAGAAAATAAAATAATTTAGGGACTGTGATGCTCTAACAAAATAGGCAATTTATATGTCGACGTCGAGAATCAAATCCGAGTTTCCCACGCCCTAGTGACGCATTGTGCTCCTGAACCAGCAATGCACAGGTTTGGACGGATTTCATAACTTTCAAACTATTTCTTAATCTGATTATCAAAGTATCACTTCCCTTATCATTGATCTACAGTCCCTCATTGTTCAAATCCCATGTCTGGCTTTCGGTATTTTTAATCACTCCACAGAAAGAACTGTCAAGAGGGTTTAGAGAAAGTAAATAAAGATGAATTGTTCCCACTGGCGCAAGGGTCAGTAACCAAACAGGGCAGATTTTATTTCATTCAAAAAGGATCCAAAGACAACGTGTGGAAAAGATTTTCTCGTATTAAATTGTTAGTATTTGGGTGGACTGCCTAATAGGCAGGCAAACCCACGACTGTTACCATCTAGATGGGCATTAATTCGGGAAGAACGGCTTCCTTTGGTAATGGTTTATACGATGGGGCTGTTCTGTGGTTTATTTTCTGGAATTTAGCTGCGGTAGAGGGGAGGCCACGAGGCAAAGGGTCAGAGAGCTTCAAAACGTTGCAGGAGAATGATGACATGTTAAGACGATAGTGTCAGAGAGAGAAACTTCTGCGAATTTCGGAATTGGGGGAGGGGGAGGGGTGTGGGGGCGTTGGGGCGCCGTCAAAAAACATGACATTTCCGGAGTGAAATTAGGAAACATCTCTCAAAAAAGGGGACTGGAATTTCAGAGATCCCATCGGGAAACAACATTTTAATTTTAAATCTCAGTTTGATAGATTTGTATTCATCAAATATATGATGGATCAGTGAGAAAATGGTTATTTATCTGTATCTGAAATTTTCTCTTTGAAATATTATTGAAGACATTGAGTTATGCATTCTCTGCAATCGAACCCAGGTTTGGGATAAATTAACTTTTACACTTCTCTTATTAGGATAAATTAACCGTCCAATTACATGAGCAACAGTTTCTTCATTTACTCCACGTGTTTTGCAGTGATAATTTCGCGTAATGGCTTCTCCGGTTATGAAACCTCGCCCCGGTTTAAGTAAAATCAGCCTTTTCGCTCGAAAATGAATTTGGATTTTAAGTGACGACACACGAGGACTCGTCCGGGATTTGAACCCGAGAGGAATAATCATTTAATGAAAATCCCGAAGCGCGAATCATACCTCTAGACCAACGAGCCTTCCACAGGTAAGCGAGATAACCGCTATATGCATTCATTGTCCTCCAGAGTGCGTCAACCCTCCTTTTGGGTTTCTGTCGTAACACCAGAAAACAATTAAGAATTACACCTCATGGCAGGCAGCAGCGTGGACAGTGAAAGGGTGTTCACGTTTCAGGTCGATGACGTTCCATCAGAACTCAGCAATGCTAGAATTGTGATCAGTTTTACACTGTAACTCCTGACACCGAGCTGGAACAGGAACTCGGCACCCACTCAGTCTGCCGGTGCGTGCGCCGTTCCTCCCACCGCTGTCATCCTCGTTGTTCAGCCGTTGACCGTCGCCCAGTTGCTGCCTCCCACTCACTCCCCTGCTCCCGAATGCCAGGTGCCCTGACCCCAGGCCCTCGCCGCCTCGTTCGCTGCGCTACACGCCGACCCTTATGCCGCACCGCTCGCTACCCGACTACCAAGCCCCTCACCTCCCACTCGGCACCTCCCTCCTGACCCCTGTCGCCGCCCATCTCACCAGAAGAACTGAGGAGATTGTGACAAGCAGAACAGCAAGTGAGGCGCTGAGGGGTAGGGAGCAGGCTGGAGAGCGGGAGGTTACTGAGGCGCCGAGCAGTCCGGCAAGCGAGACGGTGAGCATGACAGGGACAGCAGTGCCGAGAGGCACACAAGAACAAGAACACGAAAATCAGGAGCAGTAACAGGCCATTCAGCCCCTCGAAGCTGCTCCAGCATGGCTGATCTGAATGTGGCCGCAACTCCACTTTCCTGTCTGCCCCCCATAATTCTTTACTCATTCCTTTGTCAAAAATTTCTCTAACTCCCCTTGAACATTTTCAATGACCCAGCCTCCACTGCTCTCTGGGGAAGAGTAATCCACAGATTAATGTCCCACTGAGAGAGAAAGAAAACAAATTACCTTCTGTCAGTCTGAAATGGAAGAGCCCGATATTTTTAAACTGAGTCACCTGATTGTAGAGTCCCCCACAAAAGGAAACATAGTCTCAGCAGCCACCCTGTCAAGTCCCCTCAGGATTTTATATCTTTCAATGAGATCACGTCCCATTCCTCTAAACTCCAATGAGTAGAGGCCCAACCTCCTCAACCTTTCCTCATAAGAAAACCCTCCCATTCCAGGAATCAGTCGACTGAATCTCCTCTGACCCGCTGTAATGCAATGATATCCTTTCTAAACTAAGGAGACTAAAACTGTACACAGTCCACCAGAAACTGCCTCACCAACTCACCCAGTCAGTCATGTATTCTCTCATCCACAGTCAATGACTCGATATTTAAACTACCAGAATAAGGCAGCTAATGCTGTAAAAAGGGGCCACGTCCTTTCGTCCCATGACTCTGCCGCTGGGTTTAGATGGGGGTGTTAGATGGGAGCGGGGCTGTTCATTTCTCTGACATCAGGACGGCAAGATCCCTGGAGAAATGTGCAGGAACATCGGGGAGGCTAAATCTTTGTGTGAGGTGGTAATTGCTGCTGACCGGGAAATGCGGATTATTGCATCCTGTGTAAACTGAGCGGAGTTGATTCAGTTGCGCTGGTTTTCACCGTCCAGCCCGCCAGTTTCCATATTCAACACATTATACTCCGACATTTCCACCACAGCCAACATGATATGATCACCAAAAACACCCTCCCTTCTCCTCCACAATCACCATTCCAAACGGGCCATTCACTCGGCGACAGCTGGTGCTCCCTCAGTGCACCTTCCCTTTTCTAGGGCACAATCCCATGCAACTGCATGAATTGAATCTCCTCTTTTCCCTCTTCCATTCTCAACATTCAAGGCCCCAAACACTCCTTCCAAGTGTAACAGTGATACACTTGTCCTGCTTTCAATTTAAGATAATGTATTTGGTGTTCACAATATGGCCTCTGCTACTTGATGAGGCCCCACAGACTGAGTGACCGCTTTGCCAACACCTTCTTTCAGTCCGCAAGCCTGACTCCAACTTTCCTGCCACTTGTAATTTCAATTCGCCACCTTGCTCCCACTCTGACCTTTCTGCCTTTGGTCTGCTGCACCGTTCCAATGAAGATTAATTTGAGTCCGAGGAAGAACACGGTCACCTTTCAACTCGGCACCCTACAGATTTCAGGACTCACACTGAGTTCAATATTTTTAGATTATAAACTCTATTTCCAACTTGTTTCATGTGTTTTTTGCTATTTCGTCTTTTCCGTCATTCTCTATTCTTTCTCATTGCAATTGAACGGCTGCTATCCAGCCATTCACACCTCATCTGGGCCAATCGTTTGTTTCTTTGTCTGTTCCCTTTGGCTTTTGGCCCGTGATACTTTTTTTTTGTAATTTCATCTCTCCGGGCGCCTACACCATCACAGACCTGCGCTTTTCTTCAACCTCTTCCCAGCCCCCGACTCTTTCACTTGTTCAAAACCTATTACATTTCTCTCTTTCCTCAGTTCTGCTGGAGTATCATTAACTTGAAACATTAGTCCGTTTTCCAATTACAGTTGTTGCTGAGTGTTTCCAGCATTTCCTGTTTTTATATCATAGTAAGCTCCTTGCCTGATAACACAACCCTTTAAATTTAATAATCTGGAACTGGTAACAAACCACATTTAAACAGACATAGTCATACCTGCAAATCAGTTTCGATTTCTTGAAAGAAGACAATATTTTACCGTTTCCATTCCGCGCCCACGGGATCAATTCTCATGCCAGCTTCTGACGCCCTTCATGCCCCACAGGATGTAGGACTGATTTCTATCCATGAATCATGGAAGGATACAGGACAGACAGAGGTCATTCCGCCTGTGCTGGGTGTTTGGTTGAGCGATATGATTACTCCCACATCCATGCTCCCTCCCCATATTCCTGTATTGTATTTCCTTTCAGGTATTTCTCCAAATGTCTTTTGAAAGTTATTATTGAATCTGCTTCCACCACCCGTCCAGAAAGCTTCCATTTCACAACAACGCTCAGTTTAAAATACATTCTCCTCATCTCTCTCCTGTCTCATTTGCCAATCAGCGTCAAACTGTGCCCTCTGGTTAGCGGCCCTTCCGTTAATGGGAACAGTTTCTCCTGATTTACTCTATCAAACTGGTCATCATGTGACCACCTCATGGCAGAAGTTTCGCAACGTGAAACAATTGGAGAAAATTCGAGGAAAATTTTGACAAAATTGATTCCGAAACTTAATTTATCCAAATTTGAACAATTTCAAAAACAGCACCGCAATTGAATAAAACTTCCCAAAGCTCTTCAAAGGAGCTCAGTCAAGCAACATTCGACACTGAGTCATAAATTTGGGCAGCTGAACAAAACCTTGGTCAAAGGGATGTAATTTAAGAGGGTCTTAAGCTGGGTGGGGTGGGGGTTGGCAATTGGGGGCGTTTCTAGAAGGAATTGCAGAGTGAAAGGCTCAGATAGATAGAAACGTGGCCGCCGATGAAACAATGAAAAGTGGAAATGAATAAGGGACCAAGTTTGGATTCAGAAAGAGAAAGGGAAATGTCTGGGAATGGAACTGAGAATCCAGTCTGGCAAAAGTGAAATCTACCCCTGGTCCATTAATATTCATATAGCCGCTCATTCCAAGTGTCCAATTGGAAACCTGACTGAAGGAACATGCAGTCTGACAGAGCGCCTGTGATAATCTAATGTCTGATCTGAAGCTGCAACAGGAACTGTTCAATCCAGCTGTGATAATCGTGTTGGCCTTGATGTTCAGGGGTGTAGACTCACAACATTCTTGTTCCGAGCTGTCTGTCAGAAACAGTTTGGAAAGATGACGGAGCAGTTATGGGAAGTAATGTTATGTTGCATGTCACTGATGTTCGTTGACTATATGTCACCGAAAAACTGTATTGTTACGGCACAGAAAGAGGACATTTGGCCCATCATTTCTTCACAGGCTCTCCGAATGAACAACTCTTGAACCATTCCCCCTCCTTCTCCCCATTACCCTCCACATTCTTCATTTTCAGATAACATTATAATTCCCTTTTGAATGATTCAGTTGATCCTGCCTCCATCACACTCTTAGACAGTGCATTCCAGGCCCTAATCACTCGCTTCAAAATAATAATTAAAAATAACTTCTGAAAACAGTTCGCTTTTTTTTACTAATCAAATATAATTTTCGATCCTATCACGAGTGAAAAGAATTTCTCCCTATCTACTCTGTCCAGACTTCTAATGATGTTGAACACCTCTATCAAATCTCCTCTTAACCTGATTTTCTGTGAGGGAAACAACCCTATCTTCTCCAACATATCCTCATAACTGAAGCTCCTCGTCCCTGGAACCATTCACGTGAATGTTTCCTGCAATCTCTCCAGCACCTCCACATCCTCCCTAAAGAGTGGCACCCAGAACCGGACACAATACTCTTGTTGAGGCCGAACTCATGAATTATACAAATTCAACATAGCCTCTTACTCTTGCACTCTATCTCTTTATCAGTAAAGCGCAGGATACAGTATGGTTGATGAAAAACTCTCTCAACCTGTCCTGCCACCTTCAATAATTTATGTACATAAACATCCAAGTCCCATTGTTTCTCCACCTCCCTTAGAGTTGTATCCTTCATTTTATATTGTGTCTCCATGTTCTACCAACCAAACCTCTCTCCATTGAACTTCATCTGCCACCTGTCTCTCCATTTCCACCAACAGGTCCAAGTCCATTTGAAGTCCTACACTATCCTCCACACTCTCCACAATGCTTCCAAGCTTTGTATCTTCCGCAAACGCTGAAATTTTGTCCTGGGCACAAAGGTCTCGGTCATTGATATTTATCAGGAACAGCAAAGGTCCCAATCCTTCTGCCAGGCCGAAAAACATTCATTTACCGCCAACCTCTGTTTCCTGCCAGTCAGCCAATTCTGTATCCTTGTAACGATGAAGCGGTTTTACTCCTTTTACCACCCATTTCACTGTTAGGTGGCGAATTTTCTTCTGCAAAGTGGTTCAGATTGGAAAGCGGGGAGTGACTGGATTCACCTGTACAGAAGGAGGTTGGTGACGGCAACTGAGAACATGGATGATCCAGCTGCTGGTTTGCTTCAAACCTTTATCTAAAAATCGACTCTGGTGGGACTCGAACCCACAACCTTTGAATCCCTTAAATGAGAGCAGCTAGAAGTCCAACGCGCTATCCGTTGCGCCACAGAGCCAGACTCAGCAAGGTCGCATTTGCCATTGACACAAGGGAATTTCTGACACTGCAGAACAAAAGCTTCAAAAGGTCAGCAATTTCCCACAATTGAACAATGACGACATTTCAAAGGCACACGTTACCTGTAAAGTGTTTTGGACGTCCTGTGGCTGTGAACAGAGCTATAGAAGTTCGAAAGAAATAACAATTTCCTTCAAAGAGACATCGGTTGGAAAACAGGGCCGACAAGTGGTGGCTGAATTTTTTTGCAGAGAAGTATGAAGTGATTCATTTTGGTCGGAAGAACACAGGGAAAAAAGACAAAATAAAGTTTACAATTCCAAAGACGGTGCCGGAATAGCGGGAAATGGTGTACATCTGCTTAAATCATTGACGGAGGCAGTGCAGGTTGAAAGAATTGTTCATGAAGCATACAATATCCTCGGCTTTATGGCGAGGAACTTAAATTACCTCGATACATTGTAGCGGTAGGGGATATTTACCTTGGAGACGAGGATTCTGAGAGGAGATTTCTTAGAGTTCTTTGCAGTCCTGAGTCTTCTGGATAGAGGGTGGGTGATGATTTGTTTCGGAGGTGTTGAAAATGGTGCTGAACATTGAGCAATCATCAGCGAGCATTCCCAATTCTGCTGGAAGGAAGGTCATTGATGAAGCAGCTAAAGATGGTTGGGCCAAGGACACCACACCGAGGAACTCCCGCAGTGATGTCCTGGAACTGAGATAATTGACCTCCACAACAACAATCATCCTTCTTTGTGCTGGGTATGACTCCAACCATCAGAGAGCTCCCCGCCCCCCGGCCCACCGCCAGCCCCGCCTCCCCCCGGCCCACCACCAGCTCCGCGCCTCCCCCACCCCGCCCCACGATTCCCATTGTCTCCAGTTTTGCTGGGGCCCCATAATGCCACACAGTCAAATGCTGCCTTGATGTCGAGGGCAGTCACTCTCACCTCACCTCAGGTGTTCAGTCTGTGCGAAAAGCCGGCGGGGCAGGAGGTTGTTTTGTTTGCCCACCCACTCTGAATGTTGGGCTTGAGGTGTCGATCAGATTCGGAGGGAGGGTGACAACATTTCACTGAGGTTCAAGGTTGCAGATCAGACCTTGGCGGGATTGCTGCTGTGTTCCCAGGACGTGGTGTTCTCATTCTTAGAGCAACACGCTTACACTGAGGACAAGTTGCTCCATTTAAACTTAAATGGAGTTGAGGGATGTCAGAATCTGTTCACTTTTATTCACTTCTGCATCCTGGAGTAACAAAGTGGTTTGTAACTGTAAAAACAAAATCAAATTCAGAAGGTTTAGTCCAGTACTTTCACAATTTCCACTAATACAACCCTCAACATTATCAGATGCATTCCATTTGGTCCCACTGACTTATCAACATTAAGCACAGCCAGACCTTCTAGTACCTCTTCTTTAACATGGGTTACATGTAAAATAAGTAATTTGCAAATTGTCGATGGAGGAAGTGAGCACTTTTATTGCAGAGGGTTTAAAGGAGAGGAGCAAAGCAATTGTGCTGAGGAAGTATGATTGTGCAAATAAAAATAACAATAAGTGGAATGAAGAGGGCGGGCTGTTCATGGGCTGATTGGAGAATTTCATTAGGGCTTATTCTTTGGAGATTATAAGGCCATTTTTCCACATCCTTATGGAGACTAATGTTGAAGGAAGCCTGTCTTCATCTATAAGGAATCATTGGCTTAGTTTATAAAAATAACGCAGATAGATGGGATTCAAAGAATTGGAGGGGTATCACGTTGTAATGTGGAATATAAGATCTTGGTGAGGGCTCGGGAAAACCTTTAGGAAGAACACAAAGACTCTGGAGACCGTGCAGTGGATATTTACTGGAATGGGATTAGTGGTGAGGGATTCGGTATGTGGGTGGACTGAAAAATAAAAACTGGAGATGCTCTTATCAGAGGGAATGTTAAGGGGAGTTTTAGTACAGGTATTTAAGATCAGTCCAAGTATTTAGGATCAGCCCCGGTCTTTGTTTCTTATACTCATTGAACAATATTTTTTCCCATTGATGGAACGTTTGAAAACAAATGAATAGATAAAAAAAAATAATTCATCACCAAATGTCACTGTTCCATTCCAAACAGTTCCTGACTCGACGTGATAGATTTTTAGTTTTGTTTACAGTAACCGCATTTCCAACATTGCACACCTGGCTGCAATTTCAGAAGCTTCTTGCCAACACTTCACGGCTGGAAAAAAGGATACGAGACCATGACTTAAAGCTAGGATCGGCTCTGAGGGGATGTTAAGATGAGGGATTGTGAAACCATTGTGCTTTTCACACGTCGGTTCGAATCAAGTTATTGGATATTTTTAGTTAATTGCTTCTTCCTGTTTGGGTAGGTTTTGCATAAAAAAGGCCTGGAATCGGATGCTTGTCAATGTCTCACTGGAGATGACAAGTGGCAAGTAACATTCACGCCACACAAGTGTCAGGCAATAATCATCTCCAAAAAGTGGGAATCCAAACATTGTCTTGATGTTCAATGGCATTACCATAACTGAATCCCCCACTATCAACATCCTGGTGGTTACCATTGACCAGAAACTGAACTGGAATAGCCATAATGGCTATAATACAAGGTCAGAGGCTAGGAATCGTGAGGGGAGTAACTCACCTCCTGACTCCCCAAACCCTGTCCACCATTTACAAGGCACAAATCAGGAATGTGATGGAACACTTACCACTTGCCTGGATAAGTGCGGCTCCCACAACACTCAAGAAGCTGGACACTGTCCAAGACAAAGCAGCTCGCATGATAGAGACCAATTCCTCAAATATTCACTCCCTCCGCCGCCAACGCACAGTAGCAGCAGCGTGTACCATCTACAAGGTGCACTGCAGAAACTCACCAAGGCTCCTTCGGCAGCACCTTCCAAACCCTCAACCACTACCATGTAGAAGGGCAAGGTCAGCAGATAGATGGGAACACCGTCACCTGGAAATTCACCTCCAAGCCACACACCACCTTGACTTGGAATTATACCTCCGTTCCTTCATTGTCGATGGTAAAAACCCTGGGACCCCCTTCCTGCTAGTACTGTGGGCGTACCTACACCACAAGGACTGCAGCGGTTCAAGAAGCCAGGTCACCACCACATTCTGAAGGACAGCTAGGGATGGGCAATAAATGTTGTCCAAACCAGCGAAGCTCACATCCCTGGAATGAATTTTTTTTTAATTGGAAATTTTCAGACTTAATCAAAATTGATACTGAGCTATTACAGTCCTTTCCCCAGGTTTTATTGGATTGATGAAGAAATAGGATTCAGGAAAGGGAGCAGGACTTTTCCTTCCCTTTCACTCTCCGGATTTACAGTGGCTGAAAGAGCAACCGGAAAAGTTAATGGTGATGGAGCAGGAAAAAAATAACATTGTCCTTGCGGAAAACATTTAGTTTGACATTTTCTTGATAAGTTCAGTGAGTGAGCAAGTTTTAGTAAATGACGTTTAAAATGACGGGCCATCTAATTAAACCTATGAAAGATAGAAAAGGTTGTTTATTTTTGTGGTGAGATGCTTGAAACTGTGGAGGAGCCGAGAGAGATGTACAGACATCATTAAAAGCTAGTGGACAGGAAGGTAAAAATTATGCCTAAGGCTAATAGAATACGAAGTACTGGGTTTATTAATCCTGTGATGAACAAACCTGCTCCGTGTTACAAGCATTTTCTGTGATTTAAAAAAAAAATCAGGTGACAATTCTTCATTGAAATACAGGAAATGCTGTTCAAACTGTACTTTCATGAGCTGTGAAACAAGAAAATCCCAATTTCCGCACATTTTGAAGCCAAGCGGGAGGAGATACCTGTTTCTCAATGATCTGATATTGGAGTTGATGAAGAAGGTTTTCTGAAGATCAATATGTTCCTTTTTGAAGCGCCGGGAGGGGTTTGGTTTTCTATATTAAACTTTGACCCTTCAGTAAGTTCTATGTGCGCAGCTGTTTCTGGTGGTGTTACTGAGTCAGGAATGTTGGTCAGGGCAGCAGGAGAATTCACTGCGCTTCTACAATAGCGCTAGGCAATTTTTCATCACCTCAAAAACCTGCCACCAGTTATTGGTCAGGATTACACAGAAGTGGTACACCGAGGATATTTACTTACAGAAATCAATACTTTACAAAGAAATAATTACTTCTTGTCATGAAAGTATTATAGTTTTCATAATATTTTTCTGGCTTATTGTGAAGTAATTTTATGGGGTAAGTATAGTTGGGTCTTTCTGTGTGTAATGTAGTTACATTTGGAGTCAAGTAGACTGATAGTTTAAACTCATCCAAAGAAGTTAGGTTGAATATCCTGTCTTCCATTCTTAATTCCCACTAGAGCTGTACTTTGAATATCCTGTCTTCCATTCTTAATTAGCACTTTTCTCAGACAAAACACCTCTTTGACCCTTTTGTCTGTGACATCTTTTGATTATCTGCTCATCTCCACAATCACCACACCCTCGATGTCTCTCTCTCTCCCCCAACCGCCCCCCCCCCACCCCCCCACCCACCTTAAACCAATTTATATTTCTCCCTTCTTCTAATTATGCTTCAGTTCTGCCGAAGGGCCATGAAGGCTCGAAACGTTAACTGATTTCTTCTCCGCCGATGCTGCCAGACCTGCTGAGTTTTTCCAGGTAATTCTGTTTTTGTTTTGGATTTCCAGCATCCGCAGTAGCTTTTAGCTTTTTGTTTTTATAAAGAAGTTAGGTGCTTGACATGCGAATGAGTAAACACGGAAGCTGGGTTAGCATGTAAGGTGTGAAGGGAATTTGCATTTTTGGATAAAGGAAGGGATATTTGCATTTCAAAGGGATCTCAGTCAGTTTACAACTAGCCAGATAAGCAAGGCTAAGGAATATGTTTATTTTTCCCAAAGGTTACTGGAAATATTGGCGACATGGAAGTTTTTTCTATATTGTGAACAAGATACAATTTCAACGACATATGGGACTTTAGAATTTACATATTAAAAAGAGAGAAACATACATAAAGGAGAATGAAAGGTTATGTTGGAAAAGGCCATTTAAAACCTAACAGGAGTGTGTGAAATGGCCTCAATGAAGCCTCCGGCATTTTTACGTAAGTCTGCTGTCGAACTAAATGGGAGTTGGAGAAAAGCCAAAAGGCATTCCACTGTCCAGGGTATTGTGTTAACTTGCTGAGTCTGCTTTAATTCTAAAATCTTTTTCAGACCTTCAAAGGAGTGTAACTAGGGGGTCAGGTTAATGAGTAACTTCAGGAGTTATTATGGTACTATTTGTAGTCTTATGTATGTGCTTGACATCTTTTACTTTTAATAAACATATTAATTTCATTTTTAAAATTTCTAAATGTCCTGTCAGACCTATTGCTCCTGAATTCAGTGCATGCATCTCGTAATGAATACAAATTTCAAAACCTTTGAGATAACACGACCAAGCATCCCTCGTGGATTTGGTCCGCCTGGTACACATCATCTGCCACGTCATAACAGTCCCTCACACACTCCGGTCAATTAACGCCTGTACCCTTTATTGCTGATGGATTTCTTGTCATTTTGAATCCCACCTGAGTTGAGTTTTAAGTCAGATTTCATGTTTTCTGGAAAATAAAACTGATTCAGGGAAAAGGAACAGGCACTTTCTGTCAGAAAGGGGCAGTTAATTTCTGCACAGGAAACACCCACAAACAACAATGTGAACATGCTTTGGGCTGATGATTGAGTGCTCGGGGGCATAACTCCACTGCTCGTGTGTCTTCGGCACAGCGCCATGGGGTCACTTATGATAAAAAAAGAGGTTGGGCAGGACCTTGGTTTATCATCATTATTTGAGGACAGCACCTACAATAGTGCAGCCCTCCCTCAGTACTGTACTGGAGTGTCAAACTTCCTTGTTACACACAAATTCTGGCACGGGTTTTGGGGGCATACACTTATCTTTCAAAGGCAAATGCGACCAAATCAGCCCCACTGAAAGTTTTTAACAAATCGCCCAATCCACAGCTACAGGACTGGGGCAATTCTGAGGTTATCTCCTGGCAGGTCACGTGACATATGAGGCCATAATGCATCACCACCAGGTTTGTGACTTGATTGAAACCCAAAATATTATCACAATAACGTGTCAAATAAATCTGTCATCTGCTTGACAACACAGCAGTAACACCTTCTGCATGACCATGAGGAGAGCTAGGGAGACATGCACAAAACTAAATCCTTTAATAAAACAGTTCAAAAAACCATTTAGACTGAAATCCTGTGAGGAAAAGTGAAGTTATTTTTGAGAACTCCGCTCAGAGAGCTTCATTGGACAGGAGAGAAATCAGGCGAAGAATCCGAGGAAATCGACACCAGCGAACAAGTTGACATCAAAACTGGATCAACTCCCATGAAGATGAATGAGTAAAAGCTGAGACTTCAGTGCAGCATCAGTTGACCAAGTAGAGCTGTTGCCTGGATAAAGTATTCTGACAGGGTTTATTGAACTGAGTGGAATAGACAGATCTTTGCTGATCAACTCAATTATCTCTAGGTTTTTACTTGAAAACTTCCAGTTTGTTGAAAGATGGAATCCATATAAATTATAATTACAGTACAAATGAGTTGATAATTTAAACACAAAGGTTACTTTCAGGTAAGTTAAGTGGCACAAATACATTACATCCAAGAACTCGATTGACCTGCGAGCTCAAACACAGAAAAAGTAAATTGCAGAGTGAAGATTTTATAATGTGGATTTGTTGAAAGTGGGAATTAGGTGCAGAGGGGGAATGAGCTGCTGTGTAAATTAAACCGAGAGACAACAGCAAAGATACAAGCCGGAAGGAGAGGAACATTCTAAATAACGAAAACTTTAATTAAACAGGCAGCTCATTTCAGTGTAATTTTGGGAAAGCTGAGAGCTGTTGCCTACACATCCTGTGCTTTGTGGAAAATCAGAAAACAGGCTAATGATAAATGTCAGATTCATAATAAATTAAAGAACCAAGCAGAATACAGAAAGTACAGAGGAGAGCTCAAAAAGGAAACTCTAACAGCAGAGGGAGTGTACGAAAAAAGATTAGCAGGTGACACTGAAGACTATTACCAAGAAATGGGCAGTCAATGAAAGGGAGGCTGTGGGGGCAGAGGAGATGGCTGAAGCTCTAAGTGGCAGGAGAGATTAAATGACGAAAGAATTGGTGCTGCAAGGCAAAAGGGAGAGGTAAAGGAACATGTAACAAAAGCAGAGATGTGTCGAAAAGTGGTGCAAATGGAAAAATGAGGAGCAGATGCCATCTGAAAGCAAAAAAAAACGACAGAAAAGTGATTTTAAACCAAATGTGAAAAAATAATCAAAATAGGGACAGAGGTTACAGTACAAAGAACGTTAGAGATTGGAGCAGCAGTAGGCCATTCAGCCCTTCGAGCCTATTCTGCCATTAAACACGATCATGGCTGATCTGATTGTGGCCTCAACTCCATTTTCCTGTCTGTCTCCCACAACCCTTGACTCCCTCGTAGAATCTAACTCAGCCTTGAATATATTTAATGATTCAGCCTCCACCGCTCTCTCGGGAAGATAATTCAATGACTAACGATCCTTTGAAAATAAATTACTCCTCATCTCCATCGTAAATAGGGGACCCATTATTTTATAAACTATGCGCCCTAGTTCACACTGCAATTGTAATTCTTAGCACAATTGGGATCGTTTATTAAGTGTTGTCCAATTGTGGAATGAGAGTGTGGAGTAATGAACTGCCTGGTGGAGTATATAGTAGGGTTTGCCCTCATGGTTCACTGTGTCCACGTATACATGGGCTACCAAAGACTCAGAAAAGAGATGTCCCTTTACATCCTATCTCATCTCTGACTGATTCTTCACAAAATGAATTGGCCAAATGGTTGAGTGAGTTGCTACAAACAGTTCTGAGCAAGTTTTCCCCATACATGGAGCAGGGTTCCTTCTCCTTTGTGAAGCCCATACAGGACTTGCATATCAATAGCAATGGTGTGTGCATGTGCGTGTTGCTTGTTTGACATTGCTAGCCTCTTGATTAAGGTGCCGTTCAAGGAAGCCATTCACATTTGAACCACGTCATTAATTCATGATGATCTAGTCTCACTGCCATTGTCTGAATTTGTATTCATTGAACATATGAACTCAACAACTCATGCAGTTGATTTCAGTTTTAATGACACCGTGTATGCCCAAAGAGATGATGTTGCCATGGGATACCGTCTAGGCCCAGCTCTTGTAAATATCTTTGCCCATTTCCACGGGAAACGTGTCTCCAATGAAATGACCCCTAACATCCTATCCCTTTCATGTCTCTGATACATTAGTTACACATTTTCTATATCTGCATCTGCAGCTACATGTAAAAAAAAATCCTGTGATACCTTAATGGGCTCTAACTTGCTCTCTTCTCATTGAAATTGACCAGTCAAATGAGCCCCCTTTCCTCAATGTACTACTTGAGAAATCTGCCAATGCGTTCTCTACTACTGTCTACTGCTAGCCCACCGCCACTGTTGGGATTCCTACAGTTCCATGCGGTATAAGGTAGGTCTTATCGCCAAACTGATAGGTAGGGACCAGGCCATTTGCTAATCATGCAACATGATGCCAAAATCAGGCACTTCAAAGCTATCCTGCCGGATAATGGCTCACTCGATCAAATAATTGCTCACTGTATATAACACAAACTCAACAATGGGCCTAAGCCCGCCACTTTATTTTCTGAATAGTGTCCAGTCTACCTCAGATAACACTGGAATGGTTACGGTATCTCAAAAACGTGAACAACTAATAAAACTACCCGTTTCACAATGCTACTATGTAGTAGCAACACGTGTGGCATTCTCCACTAACAGGATGCTGCTGTCAAGACTAAAACAATGTTCTGCCAACAAGACAAATAACTAATGTTGTATATGAATTTCAGTGTCAGTGTGATGTGAGGTCTGTGGCCATATGACCCAATGACTGTTGGATCATATCAAACAGCTTAGGCCTTCAGCTGTTCACAACAGGCAAAGTACTGAGCATACTCACCAAGATCCTGCTTGAAAAGCTCAGAACATAGTATCCAACATTGGGTGTGATTTCACAGAAGAACAATACTTACTGACCAATCCTGATTGTGCTAAGAATTACACGAACATCGGTTACGATCCCGGCTGATGGTAAAACTGGATAAGTTCCCAGAGTGAAACCTGGCTTGATAGAACCCAACATGTGTAGGATGTGAGAAAAGAGAAGAAATTCACAGGTGTTTGCTCATGAACTTTGAACACAAAGAGTAAAATATTTATTAAAACAAGAAAAACAAACTACATTAACCAGACAAAACAGTCAGAAAGATCTCAATACAAACAAAAGAAGGTGATTCAATTTCCCAACATTCCTTTGCCCAGCAATATCTTTACAGATGGATAAACCAGTGAAGAGTTACCACGGGTTTGTCACAAAGGCTACTTTCTTGGGACTGGCACACGTGCAAACTGTTTTCTTCTGGTGAATTCTTGAGCATTCACTTGATCCTTCTCAACCAAGACTTATCTCACCCAAAATAACTGCACTTGATACTCACTGTTTCAGTAGCAACACCACCAAACTGATCACGACAATGAATCCAATAACTGACTCTGCAGTTAACTATTGTCCCAGTAGCCTAAGAAAAACTTGGTGGACAATCATTCCCTGATTCCTTCCCAGGGAAATGCCTGGAGCAATCAGAGTCGACTTGGCTGTTTGAAATAAGACAAAAGCTTGGCAGTTAACTCTTCCCTGTTGCATTCCCATGCCAATGCCTCTACCAATCAGCAAATATTTGTCAACGAATCAGCACCCCCTTCTCATGCAGTATAAATTTTTGTTCCCTTTGAGATTTGGTATACTTGTATCTGTTCTGAAAGTTAATGTCTTTTCAATGAGTTATTTAAGGTTTGTTAACATAATATGAATTACATTACTTAACTTAGGAAAAGACGGTATTATTTGTCATTGAGCACATATACATAGATGTTAGCTGGGAAATAGGATTGCGAAGCAGCAGAGCTGTGAGACTAAACAAGTAAATAAAATCTCTTGATAAATACAAACTCTGTGTCTTGGCTCAGCTTCACCAACTGGTTTGGATCCCATTAACACTGAAGAGGGAAAGACAAAAATTTTCAACATCATGTCCCTTTTTTCAGGAACACTCACGTTCTGCATTCCTAAGCAACAATTTCTACATAAATCTGTTACATTTCTAACCGTTCCCAGTTCCAATAAAATGTCATGACCTGAAGCCACAGGTTCTTCCAGATCTGCTGTGCATTTCCAGCATTTCCTGTGTTTATTTCAGATTCCCAGCATCCAGAATATTTTGCTTCTATATTTCCATTTTTTTATCGGTTGTTACTGTGGGATAAATTTTATATCTGCCTGGCCCTTGCACTGTGTCTGTGTCGGATATGAGGTGTACATGTCGGTCTCTAACATACATGTGTGCCTATGGAAAAGGACTGCCTGTGCAGACAGTTTCTACCCTGATCCTTACAACTCCTCTCACACCAAGTGAGATCAGACAGATACAGGCTCCCTTGCACGGATACAGAAAGATGTCACACAGACACTAGCATTAGTCTAATTTTGGGCACCAAACCTTTGGAAATACGTGAGGGTTTTAGAAAGAGTGCAGAAAAGCTTTATAAGAATGGTTGTAAGGGTGAGGGGCTTTAGTTACATGGAGAGATTTGAGAAGATGTGGTTACTCTCCTTCAAAAAGAGAAAGCTGTGAGGAGGTTTGGTAGAAATGTTCAAAATAATGAGTGTTCTAGACATAGTAGATAATGATAAAACGGTCTTGTGGGCAGTAGGCATCGATTTATGGTGGTTGGCAAAAGTACTAATGGAGGAATCAGGAAAAATCTTTTTATGCAGGAAGTCATTAGGATCTGCAACTCACTGCCTGAGAATGTGCTAGAGACAGTAGAAAGTGGGTTTGTCAAAAGGGAATTGGATAAGCACCTGAAGGGAAAAGGTTTGCCAGGCTGTGGTGAGAGGGCTGGGGATCAGAAGTAGCTGAGTGGCTCTGGTGGAGAACAACAACAGACACGAAGGGCCGAATGGCCTCTTGCTGTGCTGTAAGTATTCTAAGCGTGTATGTATTTAATTGTAGGATTCATTCTGTCTCACTATCTCTCTGGTAAAGGATTTGAGTGTCTGATTCATTATGTATCTGTCAGTCTCTAGGGATGTGTGTGTATGTTTCACTCTGTATTGCTGTCTCTGGTACACTGTGTGAGTGTGAGGTGAATATACTTCATTGGGCCATCTGGTCGAATTGGTACATTATTCCACAAGATACTCCACCCAGAATACTTTGTGTACCATTATCTGCTGATCCATGAAATCCATTCTCCCTCCTATACTTACCTCGCTTTCCCTTAAATACAGCTGCGCTAATCGACTCAACTGCTCAAGGCGACAACAACTTCCAAATTCTACAGATTCCATAAATTATATTGAATATTTTAATCGGATTTAATACTCATATCTCTGTGTCGACCCTATCACATCCCATCACTTATTCCTCACATTGGCCTGTTTCTGCAACACCAACAGTTCATGTGAATTCCCTCCGCTCTGTTGCAGTTCTCGGTTCTGGCCAGTAGAGGTCAGCACACTCTGCTAGGTCGAAGTTTACAGATCAGAGATGGACACAACAGGCAAGAATTGTTCACATTATATTGGGAGGGGAAGGGATTTATTCTGTATCTGTCACTCACTGGCGCTTTGTGAAAGACACTCTGAACCTGTCAGTCTTGTTTACCGTATGTGAGTGTGGATAAATTCTCTGTGGAACTGTAGGTGAATGTTGAATTCATTCTGCTTCTGTTGATATCTGGTTCAATATATCTGAATCACAGTCAGTCTGTATCTTGCATTTCCAGGTGCTGCATGAGTGTTGGGTCACGTTTTGAGCCTGGCAGTGGAATGGTGCGTGTGCAATGGATGTGTTCTATCAGTCACTTTCTGGTATTGCAAGTGAGCTCGGTACTCACTCTGAATTTCTTAATGGTGGTGGTGGTTTGTGAGTGTGCATGTATTTCTCTCTTTGCCAGTCACTGCTACTGTGTGTGAATGTGGAAACCATTCAGAATCTGATTGTCTCTGGCATTCCTGGGAGTGAAGTTTCTGACTACATTTGTTATTCACTGGAACTGTGTATGAGTTTGGCAGGCATTCTGATCTGTCACTAGGGGAGTAGGTGAGTGTAGGATTCATATTGCAAATTTCATTGTCTGGCAGTCTATAGGAACTGGGCATGATTTTGTACCTGAATGTCTCTGGTGTTGTTTTTGAGCATGACAATCATATATATATCTGTCAGACTCTCCTAATGTGTGGGTTTAATTCTGGATCTGTCAATGGCATTCTATGTCTGTGGTATTGTTATGTAGGTTGGGAATCACATGTGTCATTCATTCCCTCGTGCTGTTTGTGAGCATGAGATTCATTCTATATCTGTCATTCGGATTAATTCTGTATCTGTCAGTGTCTGTTACTGTATGAAATTGTGCGATTCAATTGGTATATTTCATTCACTAGTATTGTATGTGGAAGTGGATTTATTGTGAGTTTGTGCGTGTGTCTGTGTGTGTGTGTGCGTGTGGACTTCCATTTGTTTCTGTCAGCACTTGTTACTCTATGTGACTCTTGGACCCTTTCTACAGTCTCTCAGTGGTATCATTGGTGTGTCAGAAAAATTTTGTATCATGCACACTCAAATATTGTGAGTGAGTGCAGTGAACAGTTTGTGTCTCTCAGCATCTGGCACTGAACATGTGTTTGAGAATTATTCTCTATCTGTCAGTCTCTGGTACTCTGGGTGGGAATGGGATTTATCATGTAACCTTCAGTGTCTGGGATTGTTCGTAAGATTGGGTTAATTGTATATAAATTTCCAGCGCAGCCACAGGCCACTAATGTGGTCAGCTTAAGCAAACTATATGTGGGAGTTTTGGCGCAGTATTAAATCTATGTCACTTTGAACACAATTGGGAAAGATAATGCATCCTTTAATCTGATACTGGATGGGTGTGCAAGTGTAACTCAAGTTGTACTAATCGATTTGATCTGTGACATTCAGTCTGATTCTGAGTAAGAACTTTGACATGAACGTAAAATGGAGCTCAGTCTGGAATTGTTACAGTATTTCCATTTGACACTGTGTGAGGATGGAGGATTAGTATGTAATCTATAGCTCAGTTCAAATTCATCAAATTGATATTGTCTATTTTAGTTTCATAATCAGGGTGAGTTTTAAACTAGAAACTGAATTTCTGTCTCAGGTTATCCTAGCTTTCAGGATATCTCAAACTGATAATGTACTTGAGATTTGAACTTGTATCTCAGATATATGTCACGACACATTATGGGAATTAATAGTGCAATTTATAAACTCATGGCATGTGCGAATACTGGACTGGTAATTAACATGAATCTCAGCGTGCATCATTAAGGTTTAGCCTGTGAGCTTGTAACTGGAAACATGTCAATTTCACCTGATATTTAACTTGTAGCGAAGGCAGCACTATTGTGAGACTGACCCAGTGAGAATTTGATAGTGGGTGAGAATTTAGACTGGGATTTATGGACACTCCAGTCTGCGGGTGAAATGGATACTACGTCTATCTCTCCTGCTCTGTTTGATTCGTGGATGGAAAATGACTCAGGATGTATTTATGCTGCCTGAGACTGTGAAACTGATGACCTGTCTGTGTCTCTGTGCTCTGTCAGTGATAATGTACATACTGTGTGTGAGGAGCTGGCGGGAATCTTCATTCCAATTTGGCTGGACGAAACATCTCATTTATTCTGGTTCCTTCAATTATTTGCCTGCTGGAAAAAAGGATATTTTAGAATTCATCTACAGGTGAGGTATAAGATACTGATTCCATGAGTTTAATCTCTCGATCAATAATCATTATGAATGGTCTGGGAAGTCTGGGAAGAGTGCCCTCTGCAATTACCGTCGCCGTGAAGCAGTCTCGGAAGAGTTTCCTTAAATTTGGCCAGTGGTCAGGGACAGGAGGGTGTGACTATGAGTGGCACAGGTAGAGGAATTCAGGAAGTAGCACTGCAGGAGCCTCAGTCCTTGCCATTAACCAACAGGTTCGAGATTCTTGCTCCCTGTGTGGACAAGAGCGGGGACTCTAGGGAGGATGAGCAAACTGACCATAGTACCATGGCACAGGGAGCCATTCAAGTGGGGGGAGAAAAGAGAAATGTAGCTGTACTCGGGGATAGTATAGTTAGGGGAATGATACTGTTCTCTGTAGCCAGGATTGAGAGTCCCGAAGGCTGTGTTCCCTACCTGGTGCCAGGGTTAGGGATATCTCATCTGGGCTGCAGAGGAACTTGGAGTGGGTGGGGAAAGATCCAGTTGTCGTGGTCCACGGAGGCACCAACGATAGAGGTAGAACAAGGAAAGAGGTTCTGCTGAGGGAATACAAGCAGCTAGGGGCTAAATTAAAAAGCAGAACCAAAAAGGTAATAATCTCCTACCTGAGCCACAAGCTAATTGGTATCGGGTCAATAAGATTAAAGAGGTGAATGTGTGGCTCAAAGTTTGGTGTGGGAGAAATGGGTTCAAATTCATGGGACATTGGCACTAGTACTGGGGAAAGAGGGAGCTATTCCATTTGGATCAGCTCCACTTTAATCAGGCTGGGACCAGTGTCCTGGCGAATTGTATAACTAGGGTTGTAGATAGGGTTTTAAACTAAATAGTGGCGGGGGCTGGGGTTCAGTTGCATGGAAAGAGAAAAATCAATGTTTAAGGAGAGGGTAAGAGTGCAGGTTAGTGACGAGGCTGATTGTTCCCAAGAAGTGAAAGGAAGGGACAGAGTGTGTGAACACCATATTGCACCAAAGAATCATAAAAGCATAGGGACAATTGAGAACAGGGCAAACTTAAAGGCTTTGTATCTGAATGTGTGTAGCATTCAGAATAAAACTAATGAGTTAAAAGCACAAATAGAGATAAATAGGTTTGACTTGGTGGCGATTACTGAGACGTGGTTACAGGGAGAACAGGTATGTGAGCTGAATATCCAAGGGTACTCAGTGTTTCAGAAGGATAGGCAGGAAGGAAAAGGAGGCGATGTAGCATTGTTAGTAAAGGAAGGGAACAGTGCTATAGTGAGGAATCAAATAGGCACTGGAGAGCAAGATGTAGAGTCAGTGTGCGTAGAAATAAGATTTCATGCATGAATTGCTGAAAGCTAGTATACAGGCACAGCAGGTAATAAGAAAGGCAAATGGATTTGTGGCATTTATTGCTAAAGGAATAGGGTATAAGAATAGAAAATTGTTGTGGCGACTTTACAAGGCATTGGTGAGACTGCACCTGGAGTACTGTGCACTGTCTTGGTCCCCTTACTTGATGAAGGATGTATTTGCATTGGGAGAAGTTCAGAGGTGGTTCACTAGATTGATTCCAGAGATGCGGGTCTTGTCATAAGAGGAGAGATTGAGCAGTTTAGGCCTAAACTCGCTGGAGTTTAGAAGTGTGAGAGGAGACCTAATTGAGGTATATAAGATGCTAAAGGGGATAGACAAAGTAGACATGGAGCGCATGTTTCCCCTTGTGGGGCATTCTAGAACGAGAGGCAATAGTTTTAGGCTGAGGGGTGATAGATTTAAATCAGGGATGAGGAAGAATTACTTTTCTCAAAGGGTTGTGAAACAGCTGAATAAATTTAAGGAGGAGATAAACAGATTTTTAATTAGTAACGGGTTGAAAGGTTATGGGGAGAGGGCGGGAAATTGGAGTTGAGGCCGAAATGAGATCAGCCATGATTGTATTGAATGGCGGGGTAGGCTCGAGGGGCTGAATTGCCTACTCCTGCTTCTTGTTCTTATGTTCTTATGAATGGTTTGAGAGGCTGTAGCCAGATTCTAGCTCTGATTGGACAGACCCTTCTCGATCCAATTCTCAACTAATCAGAGAGCCAGGTAGAAGAAACTGTAAGTTCTGACTGGCTTATATTTTCATATTTGAAAAGCCTGCCAATTTCAGATCATGTGTAGATAATTCTATTTCCAGCAATTTCTGGTACTGAATGAAACTTTGGGATTCATGCTGTACCTTCTAATTCTGTGACTTGTACATGAGAGAGGTTTGTTCTGTATCTGTCAATCTCCATTTTTTTTATGTGATGGTGGAATTAATTCTCTATCTGCTAATCTTGTACCATGTGAGACTATAGGATTCTCTCTGTATCTGTCACTTGCTGAACTGCATGTGTGTGAGGGATTTATTATGTATCTGTCAGTCTCTGTTTCTGTATGCAAGTGCTGATATCAACCTGTACTGCCGAGTCTCTGCTCTGCTCTGTGAGTGTGGTCACATTCACTGTCTGTCATTGTTGTGTGTGACTGTGGGATTCATTCTGTGATCATCAGCCCTTGGGACTCAGCCAGTGTGAGAGTCAGTCTGCATCTCTCCATCTCTCATCCATTGTCAGGTTAATTCTGTAACTGACATTCATTGGAGCTGTGTTGTTATGGCCTTAATTCTGCATCTGTTAGCCTCTGGTTTGGGATGTGGATTTGGGACATATTCCATATCTGACAGACTCTGGTGCTGAATGTGACAATCAATTTAACTTTCTATCTGTCAGTCTTAATGCAAAATAATTTGTAATTGTGTATCTGTCTGTCTATGGTACTGTATGTGAGTATGGGATGAATTATGTACCTGTCAGTCATGGAACTGAATGTGATTTTGTGACCCATTCCATCTGTCAGTCCCCAGAATTACAAGTGAATGTGGAGCTCATTCGGAAGCTGCCAATATCTGGAAGTGAGTGTGAGTTTGAGGTCAGTTCTGCAGTCATCTGTTTTTGACTACATGTGTGCTTCATTCATTCTGTATGTAACAGTCTCTGGGCCTGTAACCAAATGTTGATTTCTCTCTGTATCTGTCAGTTGTGGGACTGTGTATGAGTGCAGGATAAATTATATGAATGTCATTCTCTGATACTATGTCAGTGTGGGATTCAATTTGCTTCAATATATCACTTGTGAAATAAAAAAGTGTTCTATTCCGTGCTTCCTTTCAGTTACCTGTAAAGTGCAATATTGTTGCATTCAATCTGTATGTGTCCAAGTCTTGCCTTGCATTTGGATTTATTATTCTTTCTGTATCAGTAGGTCCAGGGTAATTTACATGAGAGGGAGATTAATTGCAACCGTAACATCTGTGAATGTGGCACTCAGGCTTTTGCTGTCCATATCTGGAAATAATTCTGTCACTGATGTTGATTTTACTTTTTTCTTCATCTATTAATGTCTGTGAATGAGATTTGTCTTCTGCCTGTCAGTCGGTGGCACTTTAAATGACTGCTTTTGGTCTGTGCCTTATTGTCTTTATCTGTGTGTAGTCCTGTGGGGTTTCTTTTCTACATTTCAGGGTTTGGTCCTCTGTATAAAGTGGGATTAATGCAGTGTATGTCAGTTTCTGGTGAGTGTGGACATACCTCTGTATTAGTCAATCTCTCAAACTGAATGTGAGTGTGCATTAATTCAGTTTTCATCAGCATCTGGCCCACACTGAGGGTGGGAATCATCCAATATTTGTCAGTTTCTGGTATTGTATGTGAATGTGCTGCTTCATTCTGAGTCATTGCCTTGTAAAGGGTGTGTGTGGGGGGTTTATTTCTACCTGTCACTGTGCAATACCGAATGGGATTATGAGCTTCATTCTGTATTTTTCAATCTCTACTGCTCGATGTGAATGTGTTTATTTTTGGCTGTCAGTCTCAGGTACAATAAGAGACTCTGGAATTTATTATACCTTTGCCAGTCTCTGATAGGGTATGTGACAGTGGGCTACATTCTACATCTTTTACTCAATGGCAATGCAAATGAAAGTAACTTTAATTCTGTATTTGTCAATCCCTGGATTAAATGTGTATTTGGAATTTGTTGTTCTTATGTCTGTTTCTAGACTTTCATGTGTGTGTGGGGTTCATTCTCGATCTATGTGTCTCTGCCATTGAATGCAAGTGTGGGAGTTTTCTGTATTGGTACCTAACCTGCATCTCAGGCATGATCTACAGGCTACATTCAGTAGTTCTGTGTGAGTTGTGTAGTGGTATTAAATTTGTATCTGTGAGAACAAATTGAAGTGATAATATTCGCATCAATCTGATGCATGGTCCATTGTGTAATTCCTGCAGTTTGAAAAAAACGGAATTCATACTTTAATTGTACATTCTAGTCTAACACTTCGTCAGATTTTGGAACTGGTATTTAATGTGTAGCTCACTCTACATTCTGTGGTGCTTAGTAGCAATTCATCCTGCATCTTACACTAAGGTAAATGTTGTCTGATGTAGTTAATAACTGGCCAAGGTGACTCCGTGTATTTAAATCAAATAGTGGCTGTGCTTTTGCCCTGGGATTGATGTACCTAGTCCTCAGGTGTACTGGGTTGGAGGGAAATGGAATCAACTTCCCCAACCAATGATCTTTTTGACTCTTATATTGAAAGGGCGCCTCTGAACCTTGGGGTCTATGTCGGTCTCTATATGATATATTTTGGCCTAAAGACCTGGCAGTATCTCTGGGCTTTGTGAGTGATATTGTACTTACTGTGAGTTGGAATCATCACGCTACACTTTTCCTTGTTTCGAGGAATCATCCGGTTCCTTCAATTCTTTCCGTACACACAGAAAACATAACTCCATTACCCGAAGAATAGGTGAAGTAGAAGATACAAAAGTGATCAATGTATTTGAAAAATAACTTATTATAATGAACAATCAACAAAGCAAAACTAGCAGCATATCAGTGTCTGACCCCATCACGGTACTGGAGCAATCTGTTTCTGCTCATCTGCTATTTTGAGCGGTTTTACAACAATTTAATGACATTAGAAACAACCTGTCCTGTGCACTGCTCCTTGAATTAGACTATCCGATGGAGGAGTGACTTTCGCAAGAGTCAGGTTTCTATTTGCTGCTCCCTTTCAACTAACTGTACACCTGGAAACAAGCAGGCACAGTTTTAAATGTCTCTTTCACACTTCTCACCTGGTGCCTGAAATTGATCTTCTTTGTGTAACTGGAAACATTGTTACTGTGCGGCTATTTTCCCCGCCATTCTCTGTCCAATAACAAGGGACAGTGGGAGCCGGAACTAAGCCAGGAAGCTTCACTCGGGTTTGGGGAGAGAAAGCAGCAATGATCTTCAATGGCGAGTTCTTCTCACTCTGTCCAGACACTGCTCGAGAATGGCCTCTCCCTTCCCCCCGCTCACTCCATGTTCCGGGAGCAGCTCGTGTTCCAGGGAGCCCATTAAAAACAGCCGCCGCCTCCGCCTCAGCTGCCCGGACACTCAATGCCAATCTCTGAGCATATCTGCGGACGCGGCTCCAAACCGATGCGCTGCTTTAAGCAGATGCTGTTTGTTCACTTCCCTCTGTGGCGGTGATGTCTCCGATCGCTGCTGAATTAAACCCTATTCCGCTCACTGAGTGAATGACGCTCTCGGCCATTGTTGGGGGAGGGGTTGCGCATGCGCTCTTATCCTCATTGTGACGACACCGGGGAAGGTTTAAAAAACGCATGCGCAGAACTCCGCGGCGACAATTCAAACGCTAAAATCAATGGGAATTTTCCCCATTTCAATCTCATCACAGAGAGAACAAAATCTCCGAACCTGTGTCGGCGCGGGGGGCAAGGGGTGTTGGGTGCGAGTGGTCGTGTGGCGGGGGTACACTGGTGGGTAAAGGCCGCTTTACAACATCAATTTTAACCCGAGATTCCCCCAGACAGCTTGTAAAATGCTGGAACCGTGTGTGTATGAGGATGGTGATGTTACTGAGGATGATTCCTGTTTTAGAATAGACTGTGTTTAGGTCGGAATATTACTGAGTGTTAATTATAACGAGAGCATATTTCAAAGCCCCGGGTTTGCGGAAACTCCTGACTGTGAAGCCCGGGTCTGTCCGGGTTTGTGTCTCGGTTCCATTGGTAATAAACGGGTTGAAATTGGCGGTTGCAGAAACTGGAGGAGGAGCTGAAAGATCAGGGGCTGTTCTCTCTCTGTCTGTCATTCCGGCTCTCTCCCCCCTCCCGCTCTCTGTTTAATCTTCACTCTGTCTCCTCCCCTCCCTGCTCTCAAACCGCGTTTTTCAGTCAGGTCGGGGCGGGCTCTTTAAAAGAGGAACGTGAAGCAGCTCGTCTCTCATATTCTGCAGTGATCTGAGTGAAGAATCATCATGTCTGGCAGAGGGAAAGGAGGCAAAGGACTCGGGAAAGGCGGAGCAAAGCGGCACCGCAAAGTGCTTCGTGATAATATCCAGGGCATCACCAAACCAGCAATCCGCCGCCTGGCTCGCCGTGGCGGTGTCAAGCGGATCTCGGGTTTGATCTATGAGGAGACTCGCGGGGTGCTGAAGGTTTTCCTGGAGAATGTGATCAGGGATGCGGTCACCTACACTGAACACGCCAAGCGCAAGACGGTCACTGCCATGGATGTGGTGTACGCTCTGAAACGCCAGGGCCGCACTCTCTATGGATTCGGCGGCTAAACAACTCGACCCTTTCTACCAAACACACAACAAAGGCTCTTTTCAGAGCCACCCACCACCTCACAGAGAGAGCAGAGACCTGGGAACGGGAGCTGGGATGGGCTGTGATCGGGAATGTTAGTGAGTGTCTGAAACAGAAAAAAGAGGACTAACGAAGAGTGAAACGGACTACAAACGCTAACTCTTTTCTATCCACAGAAGCTGTGAGACATACGGAGGTTTCCAGCATTTTCTGTTCTTAATTCAGATTTCCGTCATCCGCAGTATTTTTCATTTATTTTAGTGCCTGATTTGTTCCGGGGTTCGGGGGGATGTGCTAAGTAACTCGATTTAATCGTTGTTTATTAACCTGGATGGCACATTCTCCACTGACGCTGAAAAACCTCTCCACTACTTCACATATTCCAAATGTTTTATTCTCGGTGACACCAGCCGTTCAATGCGTCAGTGGAGTTGAGGTTACAATCAGATCATCCATGATTTCACTGAATAGGATCAGTCTCGAAGGGCTGAGTGGCCTCCTCCTGCTCCGAAACTCAATGTTCCCACGTCTGTTCGTGAAGTTACTGACAGGGTTTGGGAAACTGAACAGTTTCAGCTCAGCCACTCGGCGACCTGGAATTCCCGCAGTCTGAGCCGGACTCTAGCTCTGATTGGTCACCGTCTTCTTTGTCTAATTCTTAACCAATCGCAGAGTCATGTGGATGAGGTCGAAAATTATGATTGGTTTATTTTTCTTCGAATTCGAAAAGCCCGCCAATTCCAGTGTTGGAATATACAAGATAACCTTAATTTTCAGGCAACAATTTTTAATCTCTCACTTTATGATCTGTTATATTGCACTCCCTGTCACAAAATCTTGGCGCTATTTTAGGAACAGTCTGAATTTGTCAATCTCCTTTCAGGAAATGGGATCTGTCAGGCCGGGAACAGCGGGAGAATCGAGCCGGTCCCTTTCCCCGCTCATTATCGTCATGATCTGCCCAGAAAGAGGGCAATGGGAAGGGGTCTGAAGCCCCCAGCACCGGTTCCATTTTATTACCCACTCCAGACCTCGAAGCGAGCGGCGATTTTAAGGTTTGGTTGTGCTGGAGGGAGCAATGGACAGTCCTTCAATTTTTGCCTGCGAAATCCAGCACTGACTGTACACAAACAATATTACAATCATTTACAGCCTTTCATTTTGATCTGTACAGCCCGAGGGGCTCTAAACAGTTCCCAGTCTCTCGGTGCGCTGTGGTAGAAAGGTCTTAGACAGCGACCCTTCCCCATTGCGCCTTTGCGGCAGCTGCCCCAAGCTTTAGTGCGTCCCTCAGCACGTAGTCCTGGACTTTGGATTGTGCCAGTCCGCAACAATCGGTCGGGGACAACTCTTTGTGCTGGAAGACCAACAAGTTTCGGGCAGACCAAAGCGCGTCTTTCACCGAGTTGATGATCCTCCAGCTGCAGTCGATGTTTGTCTCGGTGTGTGTCCCTGGGAACAGCCCGTAGAGCACAGAGTCCTGTGTCACAGAACTGCTCGGGATGAACCTCGACAGCAACCACTGCATCTCTCTCCAGACTTTCTTTGCAAAGGCACAATCCACAAGGAGGTGAACAACGGTCTCTTCCCCACCACAGCCACCTCGAGGGCATCGTGCAGAGGGGGTGAGCCTCCTGGCGTGTAGGAAGGATCTGACGGGGAGGGCCTTTCTCACCACCAGCCAAGCTACGTCTTGGTGCTTGTTGGAAAGTTCTGGCGATGAGGCATTCTGCCAAATGACTTTGACAGTCTGCTCGGGGAACCATCCCACAGGGTCCACCCTCTCCTTATCCCTCCGGGCCTCTAGGACGTTACGTGCTGACCACTGCCTGATGGACTTGTGGTCAAAGGTGTTTTTCTGCATAAATTTTTCCACCAGGGACAGGTGGTACGGCACGGTCCAACTACTTGGAGCGTTCCGCGGCAGCGTGGCCAGACCCATCCTTCGCAACACCGGGGACAGGTAGAACCTCAGCACGTAGTGACACTTGGTGTTTGCGTACTGAGGGTCTACGCACCGCTTGATGCAGCCACACACAAAGGTGGCCATCAGTATGAGGGCGATGTTGGGCACGTTTTTTCCCCCTTTATCTAGAGGCTTGTACATCGCGTCCCTGCAGACACGATCCATTTTCGACCTCCAGATAAAGCGGAAGATGGCTCGAGTGATCGCCATCGCGCAGGAGTGTGGAATGGGCCAGACCTGCGCCACGTACAGCAACAGCGAGAGTACCTCACACCTGATGACCAGGTTCTTACCCGCAATGGAGAGGGAGCGTCGCTCCCACATGCCCAGTTTCCTTTTCACCATAGCTACTCGCTCCTTCCAGTTTCTAACGCATGCCCCGGTCCCTCCGAACCATATCCCCAGCACCTTCAGGCCGTCAGCCCTGACAGTGAAGGGGACAAAGGATCGGTCAGCCCAGTTCCCAAAGAACATGGCCTCGCTCTTCCCACGATTTACCTTGGCTCCCGAGGCCAGTTCGAACTGGTCGCAGACGTGCATCAGTCTGTGCACCGACAGCGGATCCGAGCAGAAGACGGCGACGTCGTCCATGTACAGGGAGGCTTTTACCTGAGTGCCTCCACTGCCTGGGATCGTCACTCCTCTTATGCCCGGATCCTTCCTGATGGACTCGGCAAAGGGTTCTATGCAGCACACGAAAAGGACAGGCGAGAGAGGACAGCCCTGCCTGACTCCAGATTTAATCGGAAAGCTATCTGTTTCCCACCCATTGATTGAGACTGCGCTACTGATGTTAGTGTAGAGCAGTTGGATCCAATTTCGAATTCCCTCCCCAAAGCCCATTTTGGAGAGCACATCCCCCATGTAGGTGTGCGATATTCTGTCAAAGGCCTTCTCCTGATCCAAGCTGATGAGGCAGGTATCCACACCCCTGTCCTGTACATAGGCAATCGTATCCCTGAGCAGCGCCAGGCTGTCAGAGATCTTCCTGCCTGGCACAGAGCAGGTCTGGTCAGGGTGAATCACCAATTCCAGAGCGGATTTGACCCGGTTGGCGATGACCTTGGACAGAATCTTATAGTCCACATTCAACAGTGAAATGGGTCGCCAATTTCTAATTTCCTCCCTTTCCCCCTTGTGCTTGTAGATGAGGGTGATGATGCCTTTCCTCATGGATTCTGACATGCTGCCGGCCAGGAGCATACTCTCGTACACTTCTAGCAGGTCTGGGCCGATCAAGTCCCACAGAGCCGAATACAACTCCGCCGGCAGGCCGTCGCTTCCGGGGGTTTTACTCTTCTCGAAGGACTCGAGGGCCTTAGTCAGTTCGTCAGGAGTTAGCGGTTTGTCTAGGCTCTCCCACGTACTGTGGTCTAAGACCTCCGTGATAGAGGACAGGAAGGACTGGGAGGCCGTGCTGTCCGTGGGCTTCACGTCATACAGACCGGCATAAAAGGATTTGCTGATCCTCAGAATGTCGGACCGTGATGACTTTACTGAGCCGTCTTCTTCCTTCAGGCTGCTGATCACAGAGCGCTCTCTGTGTACCTTTTGGAAGAAGAAACGTGAGCACGTCTCATCCTGCTCCACGGAGCGGACTCTGGAACGGAAGATGATCTTGGAGGCCTCCGAGGCAAAGTGCGAGGCTTGCTGGCCCTTCACCTCTTGGAGCTCCTCCTTGACATCGACCCCCATCGACTGCAGCCGGAGCAGATTCTGCATCTTTTCCTGGAGTCGGGACATTTCCCTCTGTTCCTTTCTAGCTTTCTGGGTGCCTTTGCGGATGAAAAACCTCTTGATGCTTCCCTTGATCACTTCCCACCAGTGTGTCAGGGACTCAAAGAGGGGTTTCACGGTTCTCCAACCTTTGTAATCCCTCTTGAGCTCCTCAATGTTCTCTGGGGTCAGCAGTTGCACATTTAGCTTCCATGCCCCCCTGCCCACCCTCAGGTCTTCCTCCAAGTGGCAGTCCGCCAGTAGGAGGCAGTGGTCAGAGAAGAACACCGGCTTGACCTCGGTGGATCTGACTGTGAATGCACGGGACACAAACAGGAAGTCTATCCTGGAACGAATGGACCCGTCTGGCCGCGACCAGGTGTATCTACGCTGCGCTCCGTCTGCAGGGTTGCTGAAGACGTCGTGCAGCTTGGCATCCTTAACTGTTTCCATCAGGGATCTGGACGTAGCGTCCAATCTGCTTCCGGCCCTGCCGGATCGTCCAGCCGCATCGATGATGCAGTTGAAGTCCCCGCCCAGAATGACCGGCCTGGAGGTCGCCAGCAGCAGTGGGAGCTGCTGAAAAACCTCCAGCCGCTCAGCCCCTTGTGCCGGGCCGTACACGTTAATTAACCGGAGTGGAGCGTTCTTGTACATTACGTCTGCTACCAGGAGTCGCCCGCCCACCACCTCCTTGACCTCGGAGACGGTGAAGTTGCCTCCCCGCAGCAGAATACCCAGGCCGGAGGAACGAGAGTCGTTTCCGCCCGACCAGATCGATGGCCCGTGGGACCACCATCGTGACCATTGCCTGTAGGAGCTGAGGTGCGGTATCGCACACTCCTGCAGAAACAACAGGTCAGCTTTGACCTTGGCTAGGTAGTCCAAGGTCGCAACACATCGCGTAGTAGATTTAATGCTACGCACATTTATGGATACAATCTTTAAACCCATATTAAAGCATTTATTCTCCTACCAAACCCACTGTCTCTGAGAGTCCCAGACCTTTAGTCTGCTCCTTCATACCCGTAGTGAGCTCAAATTCCTTCACTTTGGATGGGCTGAGGTAGATCTCCTTGGCCGTGTTCTGCTCCAGTGGCATCTGGAGGTTCACGTAGTGAGCGGATTTTGAGATGACCTTTGCTGGAGAAGCTTCTCCAAAACTCACCCCCTCTGGGGGGTTGCTGTTCCCGGCTTCCTGGAGCTGGGGTGCGATGATTGCCTCACTGCTCCCAGATTCCAGGGGCTGTGGTGCACTGGCCTCCTCAGGTTGCAGGCCAAGTTGGGGTGCGCTGGTCTCCTTGTTGTCTCCAATTTTCTGGAGCTCGGGTGTCTCGTCCTCCAACGCCCTGGAGCTTTGCCGCCTCTTCTGTCGGTGCCGCTCTGGCACTTCCTCATCCGAAGAGCTGCTGCCCTTGTCATCCGTGTCGGATGGGAGACGCCTCTTGCCGCTTCTCTGGGAAACGCCTTTGCTTCTTCTTCGCTCCCTCTTACTTTTCTTGTTCTTCACCGTCCGCCACTCCCCCTGCTGCTTTTCCACTGCTGCCTCCTCCTCCATTGATTCGCTGTCCTGAGGACTGGAAGGTTCAGGGGGTAGTGCTGTTGATTGGCTCTCTGTTGCCTCAATCTCTTTCTCCACCTTGTCTCTCTCTGTGTCCTCCTTTGTCCCGTTGAGCTCCCTGGGGGCCTTGGTGGTTGGAGTGACACGGAACATTTCTTCTGCTTCCCCGTGGTCGGCTTTGGCTGCCTGTGCGTAAGTACGGCAGCGTTTGGGGCAGGTCCTGTAGAGGTGACTTGCCTCGCCACACAGGTTGCAGCACTTGGCCTGTTTGCAGTCTTTTGTCTGGTGCCCTTCCTGTTTGCAGATCTTGCAGAGGGAGGCGCTGCAGTTGGCCGCCACATGACCAGCCTTGCCGCATGAGCGACAATGCTTGGGTTGCCCAGCGTAGACCAGGTAGCCACGGTTTCCCCCGATAGCGAAACTGGAAGGAGGGTGGAAAATGGCTCCCTTACCATCGGTCTTTAGCGTGACCTTAAACAGGCGTTTGCCTGTCCAGATCCCCAAGTCGTCTCGAATCTCAGTGCCGCTCCCCACCTTATCGAAGTACCTGGTGAGGAAGGTGACCACGTCGGCGACAGGGACGAAGGGGTTGTACACATGCACCATCACCTCACGTTCCCGTTGCAACGGCAGAGAAAAGTGCGGCTCCGCCGTCAGGATCTTCATCTCCGGCAGGTCTCTCTTCTCCTCGAACACCCTCAGGAGCCGGACGCAGTCTGCCACTTGCTTGAACGTCACGTCGAAATAACCACCTTTGCGGGAGTCATGCAGGGTGAAGATCTCCGTAGCTTGGAAGCCGCACGCCTTCTACAGGATCCTCCTGGTGAAGAAGCCCCGATCCATAGGTGATCCTCCTTCGCTGTGGTTCACCGTGACTCGGACGGTGATAGGTAACCCACGGTATGAATTCGGATTGCGATTGGTTTTCGCCCTTCCATCCCGACCTTGCCATGGCAGGACCATGGTGTCGCTCCTGCAACACTTGATCTTAGCCAAGAGGCCGAGAAGCGAAACAACAGACTGGTGTTTCTGTCCAAAAATGTGGAGGTTCACCAGGATGATGCCGGGTTTAAAAATTGTCGGAATACGTTAAATGAACAGGAATTTCATTCGGGTTAGGAAATAATGATTTGCAGTGAAAATTTTTAATTTTAAAAATGGAAGAACAAAGCCTTCTGATGTCGAGGCGGTAAACAGCTGGAAATAAAGGCGGAATTTTTGAAATGAGCGATTAAAAACAACTCGACCAATGGAGACCTGAGTTGCCAGGGATTAGTTCATTGGTTAGATTTTGGATAAAACTGCCTGGGTGTAATGCTGCAGCCAATTACTGTTCGGGGCGGTTCCTCACAGAGTTTAAAAAGGCGGGTTGGAGAACAAACTATCTTAATAGTTCTTGCATCTCAGACTGTGGTGAATCTATTCAGAAAAGGCTCCAAAATGGGCTTTGGGGAGGGAATTCGAAATTGGATCCAACTGCTCTACACTAACATCAGTAGCGCAGTCTCAATCAATGGGTGGGAAACAGATAGCTTTCCGATCAAATCTGGAGTCAGGCAGGGCTGTCCTCTCTCGCCTGTCCTTTTCGTGTGCTGCATAGAACCCTTTGCCGAGTCCATCAGGAAGGATCCGGGCATAAGAGGAGTGACGATCCCAGGCAGTGGAGGCACTCAGGTAAAAGCCTCCCTGTACATGGACGACGTCGCCGTTTTCTGCTCGGATCCGCTGTCGGTGCGCAGACTGATGCACGTCTGTGACCAGTTCGAACTGGCCTCGGGAGCCAAGGTAAATCGTGGGAAGAGCGAGGCCATGTTCTTTGGGAACTGGGCTGACCGATCCTTTGCCCCCTTCACTGTCAGGGCTGACGGCCTGAAGGTGCTGGGGATATGGTTCGGAGGGACCGGGGCATGCGTTAGAAACTGGAAGGAGCGAGTGGCTATGGTGAAAAGGAAACTGGGCATGTGGGAGCGACGCTCCCTCTCCATTGCGGGTAAGAACCTGGTCATCAGGTGTGAGGTACTCTCGCTGTTGCTGTACGTGGCGCAGGTCTGGCCCATTCCACACTCCTGCGCGATGGCGATCACTCGAGCCATCTTCCGCTTTGTCTGGAGGTCGAAAATGGATCGTGTCTGCAGGGACGCGATGTACATGCCTCTAGATAAAGGGGGAAAAAACGTGCCCAACATCGCCCTCATACTGATGGCCACCTTTGTGTGTGGCTGCATCAAGCGGTGCGTAGACCCTCAGTACGCAAACACCAAGTGTCACTACGTGCTGAGGTTCTACCTGTCCCCGGTGTTGCGAAGGATGGGTCTGGCCACGCTGCCGCGGAACGCTCCAAGTAGTTGGACCGTGCCGGACCACCTGTCCCTGGTGGAAAAATTTATGCAGAAAAACACCTTTGACCACAAGTCCATCAGGCAGTGGTCAGCACGTAACGTCCTAGAGGCCCTGAGGGAAAAGGAGAGGGTGGACCCTGTGGGATGGTTCCCCGAGCAGACTGTCAAAGTCATTTGGCAGAATGCCTCATCGCCAGAACTTTCCAACAAGCACCAAGACGTAGCTTGGCTGGTGGTGAGAAAGGCCCTCCCCGTCAGATCGTTCCTACACGCCAGGAGTCTCACCCCCTCTGCACGTTGCCCTCGAGGTGGCTGTGGTGGGGAAGAGACCGTTGTTCACCTCCTTGTGGATTGTGCCTTTGCAAAGAAAGTCTGGAGAGAGATGCAGTGGTTGCTGTCGAGGTTCATCCCGAGCAGTTCTGTGACACAGGACTCTGTGCTCTACGGGCTGTTCCCAGGGACACACACCGAGACAAACATCGACTGCAGCTGGAGGATCATCAACTCGGTGAAAGACGCGCTTTGGTCTGCCCGAAACTTGTTGGTCTTCCAGCACAAAGAGTTGTCCCCGACCGATTGTTGCGGACTGGCACAATCCAAAGTCCAGGACTACGTGCTGAGGGACGCACTAAAGCTTGGGGCAGCTGCCGCAAAGGCGCAATGGGAAAGGGTCGCTGTCTAAGACCTTTCTACCACAGCGCACCGAGAGACTGGGAACTGTTTAGAGCCCCTCGGGCTGTACAGATCAAAATGAAAGGCTGTAAATGATTGTAATATTGTTTGTACTGATGCACCTGGTGATACATTTTGTAAAAGTTTAACCTGGATTGTACCCTTGTAATGTTGTTTTTGAAATGGTTTTGAATGTGACTGAAGATTTTTTATGAATAAAGTATATTTTTACAAAAAAAAAAATTCAGAAAATGGCCAGGACCAAGCAGACAGCGCGCAAATCGACCGGAGGAAAAGCTCCCCGCAAACAGCTGGCTACCAAAGCGGCCCGGAAGAGCGCTCCAGCTACGGGCGGAGTGAAGAAGCCTCATCGCTACAGACCCGGCACTGTGGCTCTGAGGGAGATCCGCCGCTACCAGAAATCCACCGAGCTGCTCATCCGCAAACTGCCCTTCCAGCGCCTGGTGCGAGAGATCGCTCAGGACTTCAAGACAGACCTGCGCTTCCAGAGCTCGGCCGTCATGGCCCTGCAGGAGGCCAGCGAGGCTTACCTGGTGGGGCTCTTCGAGGACACCAACCTGTGCGCCATCCACGCCAAGCGAGTCACCATCATGCCCAAAGACATCCAGCTGGCCCGCCGCATCCGCGGGGAACGCGCCTAAAACCCGGCTTCAGCACCAAGTACAACAACGGCTCTTTTAAGAGCCACTAAATCGACAAATGAAAGAGCTGCGATATCCTGTTTACAAATCCAGCACTTAGACATTGCTTAGATACAGTTCACTAAGTTGCAACAGTTTATTTTTTGTTCTCTACAAACCTATTTTGTGGGATTGACAATCACAGACGATGCAGTTGTAAATTGTAGCGCAGATGGTGTCTTAATTTCAACAGAAAATTGGGACTGCGGTCACCTTAGTGCTCTAGGATACTTACAATAAATGGCGGCGCTGATAATGTATTAAATACTGCGAGCAGACATCAATCCCGGGCAAAGGGTGAGCTGCGGGTTACAAGTCAGTGCCCAATAAAGGCAACGCCCTGAGCAACAAACGTGTATCCCTCCGGTGCACAGATATACCATAGAATATAAAAGAATTTGCATAGCACAGGAGGCCATTCATTCCTTTCGTGTCTGCATTTGCTCTCCAAATGAGTGTTATGACCTAAAGCTTCCCCCCGCCCCCAGGTCTGGCAGCATCTGTGTGGGGACAGAGTTACCGTCCCGAATCGGCATTACGCTTCATCAGAGCCAGAATGAAATGAGTTCAGACAGTGAGCAGCCCTTTCAATGATCCAGTGAGTGGCTCTGAAAAGAGCCTTTGGGTTATTAGATTAAAGAATGGCCGCTTCACTTGGTCTTCGAGCCCGCAGCGGCGCTGCTTTTCTTGGGCAGCAGCACGGCCTGGATATTAGGCAGCACCCCGCCCTGAGCGATGGTCACCCCTCCCAGCAGCCTGTTGAGCTCCTCGTCGTTGCGGACGGCCAGCTGCAGGTGTCTGGGGATGATGCGGGTCTTCTTGTTGTCCCGGGCCGCGTTACCGGCCAGCTCGAGGATTTCAGCCGTCAGATACTCGAGCACAGCAGCCAGATAGACCGGGGCTCCGGCACCCACACGCTCAGCATAGTTGCCCTTTCTCAGGAGCCTGTGAACACGGCCCACCGGGAACTGCAGTCCAGCCCGGGAGGAGCGAGATCTGGCCTTGGAGCGAGCTTTACCGCCGGTCTTTCCTCTTCCAGACATTTCACAATCTCACAAATAATTTCACAAAGAATGAGGAAATGCGCTCGCATTCGCTTCTCTTATAGCTTCGGGAGGAATGGTGCTGCGGGCATTGCTGATTGGTCACTTTGTTGCTGCATCTCATAATGTTGTTCACATCACCAATCAGATATCTACTGAACTCACCAATCCGGAGACTCTACGGATGAGGGCGGAAAATTACGGCGCCAAATTTTGAGATTCCAACTGATTTTTCTTTCAAATTTTAAAAGCCCGCCAAATTTGTAAAAAAAAAGCCAAAAAAAAAAACGGACGAACATAGTACTAATTGGATAAAAGCAAAATACTGGTGATGCTGGAAATCTGAAACAAAAATACCTGGAAAAATTCATCTGCGGAGAGGAACAAAGTTGACGTTTCGAGTACTAATTGGAAATGGTTATTCAGTATTTAGTATTCGAATGTTATATTCACTTCATCTCTCTCTCTTTCCCTGGACTACATTTTTTTGTATATTTCAGTTTTTGATTTTCTGTCTGGGTTTATGTGTATCTGAAAACAAGTCGAAAATAACGGCGCAAACTTATGGAATTTTTTTTTTTATTCGACATCGAAATTACCTCCGATATATTTATAAAACAAGAAATACATTTCATATAGAAAATCCAGCTAATAGTGAACACGGTCTGACGACAAAGTTTTACAAATGTCCGTCCCTGATGGGACTATTTCACATTTTATCCTAAATTCCAGATCCGCTTTAAGAATCCGGCATCAATTCGAGATAATCTCGATCCGTCATGAAACCTTCTTAGCAGCCGGCTGAAAGTGCCATTTACATCGTTCTGCTGATAGACGGGAAATTGTAGATATTTGTGACAGCCAAAATTGAACATACTTGGAGTAAATTTGCCAGCGTCGAGACTGAAGGTTGCTACACAACCGGTGCTTACAGGAAATGAACTGATCGATTATTGAGGCCAAACTTGATCCAAATTGGTAACTGAATCATTTACGTTCTATTCGCTCTCTCTCCAAAACCAGGGAAAGGGGTCGAATATGACGCGTCTTAAAACAAAGCGCAGAGGGTGAGCGGCAAGTCATTAATTTATGGGGCATCATTAACGAGACCCAACAATTGAACGAGAATTAAATCTACATTCACGTGAGGGAGAGGTCGAGTGTGTTCAGTTCTGCCGAAGGGTCATAAAGACTCGAAACGTTAACTGATTTCTTCTCCACCGATGCTGACAGACCTGCTGAGTTTTTCTAGGTAATTCTGTTTTTGTTTTAAATCTACATTACCGAGAATCTCTGATTGAAACGTGATCAAAATAACAATTTCACAATTCGAAATGCTTCATAGCTAAAACATAAATTTAGAAGTAATGAAATCATATAGCTTTTTCAGAGAGATTGTGGGTGGCTCTTAAAAGAGCCGTTGTGTTTTGAATCAGTTCTGGGGTTTTACTTGGAGCTGGTGTACTTGGTCACCGCCTTTGTCCCTTCCGACACGGCGTGCTTGGCCAGTTCCCCGGGCAGCAGCAGGCGCACGGCGGTCTGGATCTCCCGGGAGCTGATGGTGCTGCGCTTGTTGTAATGGGCCAGGCGGGAAGCCTCACCCGCGATGCGCTCGAAAATATCGCTCACGAACGAGTTCATGATGCTCATGGCCTTGGAGGAGATGCCGGTGTCGGGGTGAACCTGCTTCATCACTTTGTAGATGTAGATAGCGTAACTCTCCTTCCTCGACTTTCGCCGCTTCTTGCCGCCCTTTGCTACCGGTTTCTTTAAGGCTTTCTTGGCTCCCTTCTTAGGAAGTGGTTTCTTCTCATCAACCATCCTCACTTTCAGACACAGAATAAAACAAACTCCTTCCGAGCGCCGATTAAATAGACAGTCTGACAGACCTATGCTAATGAGGAATGGGGAAACAATGAGTGATTGGTTATTTAAAAGAATACAACAGCCAGTTATTTTGTACTTTTCTCTGATTGCATATTTAAAGACACCAAACAAATTTCGACTTCTCCACCAATCATTAGCCCTTTTACTACAAGCAGGAAATAAATTTTATCAGGATTCTCTCCAGTCCCAGTTTGTGAAGATACACCGGGAATTGTCGTCTGGTTGCTCGTGTGAGGGGCCCTTCTCCACAGAGGGACTGAACGGAAATGCGGGATTCCTCCTGGAACTCTTGTAACGTGTGCGAATTACTCACTGGGATATTGTGTGAGTATGTGTGTGTGAGTGGTTGGGGGTTGAGGCTGTGGTACGCTGTGTGAGTGTAGAATTTATTCTGTACCTGTCTTTGGGGGTGTTTAAGACTCATTGTGCGTCTGTCAGTTCCGGATGAATGTGAGTGAGCGGGGGATCCATTCTCAATTTGGGAATATATGCTATTTTGGATGAACTCCGTATCTGTCACCTGCGGTTTAAATATGTGAGTGCAGGATTTATTCTCTACCTGTCAGTTTATTGAACTACAAATGAGATTCACACCGTGTTTCTCAGTCTCTGACACTGTAGATCAGTGTAGCATTGATTGTATATCTTTCAGCCTGTGCTACTATCCGAGTGTGCACTTTTCATTCACTCTCAGAGCTTGGGACTGTGTTTGAATGTGAGATTAATGCTGGACATGCCAGCATCTGATCCGCAATGTGAGTGTGGAATTCAGTCTGTATCTGTCAGTTTCTGGTATTGAATGGGAATGTGAGTCATTGTCAATATCTGGGAATCTTTTGAACATATCCTGCATCTGTTTGTCTTCAGAACTGAATGTGAGATTACTTCAATCAGTCAGTGATAATGTATGTGACTGTGGGATTAATTCAGTCATTCGGTGGTGCTGCATGTGAGAGTGGGATTAATTCAGTCATTTGGTGGTGCTGTGTGTGAGAGTGGGATTAATTCTTTCAGTCGGTGGTACTAAAATAGATATGAACATACGAACCAGGAGCAGGAGTAGGCCCCTCAGCAGCTTGAGCCTGTTCCGCCATTCAATAAGATCATGGCCAAGGGATAGGCAGTGGCAGATATTTAAAGGGATATTTCAGAATGCACAAAATACATGCATTCCAATCAGAACCAACAATTCCAAAGGGAGGTTATGTAGATGTTTAAATAAGAAATGAGTTAGTCCTATAGAAAGAGCATTTCGGGAATTGAAAATGCAAAATAGGGAGATGGCGGATGAACTAAACAGGTATCGTGCTTCAGTCTTCACCATAGACGACACAAGTAATACCCTGGAAAAAGCTGTAAATCAGGAAATGGAAGGGAGGGAGGAACTCGTGGAAAATTACAATCACCAGGGAAGTGGTATTGAGAAAATTATTGGGGCGTCGGGCTGTGAAATCCCCAGGTCTGGATGGATTTCACCCCAACTTCTTGAAAGAAGTGGCTCGTGAGATTGTTGGTACATTTGTTTTAATTTTCAAAATTCCCCAGATATGGGGAAGGTTCAATTAGATTGGAAAATAGCAAACGTAACTCTTTCATTCAAAAAGGGAGGGAGACAGAAATTAGAAAGCTAAAGGCCAGTTAGCCAAACATCTGTCATAGGGAAAATGTTACAAGCTATTATTATATATATTAGGGCACTTAGAAAAATTCAAGGGAATCTGGCAGAGTTAACATGGCTTTGTGAAATGAAAATCATATTTAACCAATTTATTGGAGTTCTTTCATGGAGTCACATGTGCTGTGGATAAAGGGGAACCGGTGGATGTACTGTATTTAGATTCCCAGAAGGCATTTGATAAAGCTCCACATCAAAGGTAATTGTGGAAAATAAAAAGATCACAGTGTAGGGGCTAACATATTGGCATGGATGGAAGATTGGTGAGCTAATAGGAAGCAGAGAATTGACATAAATGGGTCCTTTTTTGGTTGGCAGGATATGGTGAGCGGTGTGCCAGAGGGATCAGTGTCATAGAGTTAACTAGCACAGAAACAGGCTCTTCAGCCCATCGTGCCCATGCCAGCCATCAAATCATTGCTGGGCCCTCAACTTTTTATAATGTATATAAATGACTCGATGAAGGGACTGAAGGAATGGTTACTAAATTTAATGATGGCACAACGATAGTTAGAAAGTAAATTGTGAAGAGGCTACAAAGTGACATAGAAAGTTTGAGTGGGCAAAGCTCTGGCAAATGGAGTATAACTTGGGGATATGTGAAATTGTCCATTTTGGCAGGAAGAATAAAAACGAAGCTCCTTATCTAAATGGTGAGATATTGTAGAGCTCTGCGATTCAGAGGGATTTGGGTGTGCTAGAGCATAAATCACAAAAGGTTAGAATGCATGTACAGCAGGTAATTAGGAGAACTAACAGAATGTTAACATTTCTTGTGAGGGGAATTGATTTCCAAAAGAGGGAGGCTCTACATCAGTTATACAGGGCACTGGTGAGACCACATCTGGAGCCCTGTGTACAGTATTGGTCTCTTTATTTAAAGGAAACATTTAAATGTGTTCGAAGCAGTTCAGGGAATATTTATTAGACTAATACCAGGAATGGGCCGGTTGTCTTACGAAGAAAGATTGGACGGGTTAGCCTATCTTTGTGACTGGAATTTAGAAGAGTAAGAGGGGATTAGATTGAAACCATTAAGACACTGAGGAGTCTTAACAGGATGGATGTGGAGATGATGTTTCGTCTTGTGGGAGAAGCTAGAACTAGGGGGTCATTGTTTAAAAATAAGGGGTTACACATTTAAGACATTGATGAGGAGAATTTATTTCTCTGAGTGCTGTGAGTCTTGGAACTCTCTTCCTCAAAAGGCAGTGGACGCAGAGTCTTTGAATATTTTAATGGTAGAGCTGCATGGATTGTCGATTAGCAAGGGGGTGAAAGGCTATCAGGGGCAGACAGGAATGTAAGGGTAGAGTTCACTTTAGCTAGCTCTGCTTTCATGCCCTCATTTAAGTTGAAAATACTCGTCATGGATGCGCTCATTTCTCCATCCAAAAAAAGTGTAAAATTCAATCACATTATGAACGCTGTTACCTAGAGGTACCTTCACTATGAGGCTCTCATTTAATCCTGTCTTGTTGCTCAATACCAGGTCTCGAATACCCTGCTCTCTGGTTGGCTCCAGAATGTTTTTTTTAAGAAAGTATCCCAAAAACACTCTATGAACTCCTCATCTACGTTACGTTTGTCCATCTGATTTTCCCAGTCGATATGTAGATTGAAATCCCCCATCATTATTGCTGTACCTGTCTGACAAGCTCCCATGATCTCTTCTTTTATACTCTGTTCTACCGTGCAGATAAATAGTCACCTGACCCACAAGTGACTTCTTGCCTTTATCATTTCACGTCCCAACCCAAACCTGAATCATCTTGGATTTCTGAATTTAGGTCATCCCTCTCTAATGTGCTAATACCATCATTAATTAACAGATCCACCCCTACACCTTTTCCTGACATATTTCATTCCTAAATATCACATACCCTTCAATATTCAGGTCCCAAACTATGTCACCCTGTAGCCATGCCTCTCTGATGGCTATCAGATCATTCTTATTTATTTATATTATCAGTTAATTTGTTACGTTTCAAATGCTACATGTGTTTAGATACAGAGCCTTTAGTTTTGTCCTTTTATTCTGTAGCTACAAGGCTTATCTGCTGATTTACTCTTAGATTTATGCTATTTCTCCCTTCCTGTCATGGTCTGTTTATCACTTCCCATATTAATACCTTTCTTTCTTGCCTTGTCTCTTCTCTTTGAAAATGTGATCCTTTCCACTATTCAGTTTAAAACCCTCTCTACTACCCTAGTTATGCAGCTTGTGAGGACACCAGCCCCAGCACAGTTCAGGTGTAGACCATCCCAACGGTACAGAAAAATCTGAAAGAACACCCAAAACTGGTGCCAGTGGCCCATAAACTGGAACCCACTTCTCCCACACCAGTCCTTGAGCCTTGCATTCATTTCTCTAATCTTATTTGTCCTATGCCAGTTTGAACATGGCTCAGGTAATAATCCTTTGAGGTCCTGCTGCTTAATTTTGTGCCTAGCTCCTCATACTGACTATGCAGAGCCTCCTTCCTCATCCTGCCCATGTTGTTGATCCCTACATGGACCATGATCACTGGATCCTCCGCCTCCCACTGCAAGTTGCTTTCCAGCCCTGAACAGATGTCCCTAACCCGGGAAATGATACAGGCAGGCAACAGAGCCATCTGGACTCTCGCTCTTTGCTACAGAGAACAGTGCCAATCCCACTCAATATACTGCCCCATACTACCACTACATTCCTTTTAATGTTCCCCCAACTTGAATGGCTTCCTGTACCACGGTGCCATGGTAAATTTGCTCATCTACCCTGCAGCCACTGCCCTCATCCAAACAAGCAGGGAGAACATCAAACCTATTGGACCATTGCAGAGGCTCACACTCCTGCCCTCTGGGTCCCATTACCTGCCCGTTCGTAGTCACACCCTCCTGTCCCTGACCATATCAGAAGAACCTACTCTAAGATGTGTGACTGCCCCCTGGTATAAAGCATCAAGGAAACTTCCCCTCTCGCTGATGTGTCACAGAGTCTGCAGCTCAATGAATCTGAGCTGAATTTCCTCCAGCCACGAACATTTACTGTAGACATTTCCTCTGGATCGCAATGTTATCCAGGAGTTCTCACATGCTGCAGCCTGGACACATCACCTATCATGCCATCCTTAATGTATTTTAAATAATTACTTAATTATGTTATTCAGTTATGTATGTTACATTCTTATATATTTTATTTACTTTACCACAAGTTTTTGTACTATTTTCAACCTTAGGGATAGTATCGACCTTATACATGTACCGGATATTCATCAAACAGCTAGCTCCTTTCGCCTGTATTAGAGCAAGAACCAATTCCTATGGGGTGAGAAGGATAGAAGAAGGGAACAATTACCTGCTTTCCTCCCCCACCCTTCACCGAGCTCCTATCCCACCAAACTCCAAGTCTTCACTCAGTTAGCTGAGCTGCACTCGGTTTACCTTGGCTGCACTAAAGAACCCTGAATTTATAGTAAACTGAACTGAGGCAACAGTAACCAGATAGAAAACAAAAACAAAAATACCTGGAAAAACTCAGCAGGTCTGATAGCATCTGCGGAGAGGAACACAGTTAACGTTTACCAGACTGAACCAGTTAGTTAATTAACTACTCAACTCCGACAACTGAGAGTGAGCTTGCGCTGTCTAAACTGAAGAAAGAATTTAGCCTGTTTACACAGTACTTTCCAGTTACTGCTAATTGCAGACTAGATTAGATTTTAAGAGCAAAATTTAAGAACGAAATTAACACTTACATCTCCCCCCTCACCAAACTCAAGTCTTTAGCCAGCTTGATCAGCTGCACTCTGTTTGGCACTGTATGTATGAGTGGGATTAATTCTGTCAATCTGTGGTACGGCATGTGAGAGTGGGATTAATTCTGTCCAGCGGTGGTACTGTATGTGAATGCAGAATTCAGTCTGTCAGTCTTTGATACCACATGTGAATGTGGGGTTAATTCTGTCAGTCTGTGGTACTGTACGTGAGAGTGGAATTCATTCTGTCAATAAGTAGATTGTTTGTGAGAGTGGGATTAATTCTGCCTGGTGGCTATACTGTATGTGAGAATAAGATTGATTTTGTCTCTGTCAGGCTCCTGGCCTCTGTCTGAGTGTTATATTCATTCTGTAACTCTCAATTCCTGATGCTGTGCACGATTGTGGGATTCATTTGTCTCTATCAAACCTTAGTTCTGAACGTGTGTTCATGAATGTTTTGTGTGTGTGTAAGTTTGTGGCACTGTGTGAATTTCAGATTCTTTTTCCATCTCTACATCTCTGAGACTGTTTGAGGTTCATTCTGTACCTATCAGTCAGTTCCACTGTGTGAGACTTGGGATTCATTCTGCAGTTGTCTATCTCTGGCACTGTCGGTGAGTGTGTGATTTATTCTGTTTCTGTGTATGTCTGGTGCTGTGAGTGCCTTGGACTTCATTCTGTATGTGTCAGTCCCTGGAAACATGTTGGATTTGTTGGGTACTTCACAGCGTCCAGTTCTTTGTGGATGTGGAGTTTATTCTGTCACTCTCAATCTTTGATGTTGCTTGTGACTCTGGGATTAATTGTGTATCTATATTCAATAGTTATCTCAGGCATGGTGTTGTAAATGAGTTAACATCTTAAACCTTTTAGGAAGTAAAACAACCATCCAAAGCCTTAGGCAGTCTGGTTTACATGTGATGTCAGAACAAACCTCAGTTATTTGCTTATCCCTGAACTGCCATCTACAATGTCCAAGCAAACCATTCAGTTCTATTCAAGAAGGCCGCTCACCAATACTTTCTCCAGGGCAATTAGGAATGGGCCCACATCCTGTGATTTAATAGAAGAAAGCTCACATCTCCTACAGCCACCAGTCTGAAAATTTCACCACTCCAGTTTTAAATTCAAATATTCACGATCCATTCCTTCTTTTCAACAATACAACAAAAGATTGTCAATCTTATCAAGTGGTATTGATACATATAAATGTTAAAGCCTGTAATTATGTGACCTCATGATGTGAATGATGAGTCTCACTAATGAATAATGCAAAATGGAAGTCTGGATGCAAATTAAATTCAATGGTTGGAAATCAGGTAGAGCGTGTGTGTGAATCTGTCATTTACATCCTGGACAGATCAGGCTTCTTACTGGGATTGTGAACTTGAAAAATGTGAGGCTCTAAACCAAGCAACCCACAGTAGCTCCCTAGAGTTAAAAGAAGGAAGCATATTAAACTGGAACCAAACTAGTTAATTGCTCATTTCAGAAGATTAGTCAAATAATAGCAGGTATACTTCAGTAGGAGGATTGGAATAGGGAACAGACACAGCTGAGGGCAACCATATCTGCTATCAAAGAATGTAAAGGGTACTAGAGAAGAGAATGGGAGCTGACTGCAGTGGGGTGGATCCCATGATAAAACTGAGGGTTTATAAAGCTGCTTTGTAACAGTTTTGCAGACTGAAGCTGATGCCGAATTATCCCTATTGTGGTTGAAACCCCATTAGTAACCAGCATTGGCTGAGACAATTAACCCTGGGAAGCATTCATTTTCAGTGGAAATGATTGATGTCTGTGAAGGCAGCCAATCCTGTACAACGTGGATAGATTATTTGAGTGGGATAGGCAGGAGATGTATGTCTTCAAGAAGGAGTTAGATATAGCTCTTGGGGTGAAAGGGATGAAAGGATATGGGGAGAAAACGGGAGCAGGCTATTGAGCTGGATGATCAGCCATGATCATGATGAATGGTGGAGCAGGCTCGAAGGGCCGAATGGTCTACCCCTGCTTCTGTTTTCTATGTTTCTAGGAGGGACATAGAAAAAAAGAGAAATGAACAAAAAAAAGAGTTAACATAAGTCAAAGGAGGAAGAAGTTTTACTGCATGAGAAAAGGGGTGCTGATTTGTTGGCAAGTTGATTCCAATTGTTCGAGGTGTTGCCATGAAGAATTCACCGGGAAACTATTGCCCTGCATGGTGTTGTTTAATTCAAGGTAGGCACAATGGACATGTTCCTTTTGCCTGCTGATAACAGGGCCCTGCACTTGGATATATGTAGCCTCTAGCATGTGTAAGTGAGCCACATTGTGAAGAATAAGGAACTTCAGGTACTTAGTTGGTGAAGTAGTGACCATTTTCCTCAGAGGAGTGAGGGTTGAGAGGAGAGGGTAGAGGTATTCAAAATTATGATGAGTCTGGACACAACAGACAGAGAAAAACTGTTCCAACTGGATGGGACAAAGACCAGAGAGCACAGATTTAAGGTAATTGACAGAAGCAATGGATACTTTTTGGAGAAACGTTTTCATGCAGCGAATGGTTAAGATTTCAGATGTGGGTCCTGACACTGCTAGAGGCAGATGGAATCAAGGTAGTCAGGAGAGAATTGGATTATTATCTGAAAAGGAAGAATGTGCCGGGTTGTAGGGAATGACACTAGATGTTTTACTCATTTGAAGGCCTGATGTAGACTCAAAGGGCTGAATCTCATTGTGTGCTATGATAGCAATACTGTGTGCATGTGCATGTGTGTGCAAGTTTAGGTGTGCTTGATTATCCTTCTGTCAAACTCTGATGCTGCATGTGAATGTGGAATTTATGTTTCTTTTAGGAGTGCTACTGGGTCTGAATGTGGGATTATCTAGATTATGTTAAGACAGTTCAGTCGTCCTGTGTGCAAATCTGAAAATCAGACTGTTAGTAGCATTCTTTTATAGTGTCTGTGTGTGTGTGTCATTCCAATTGTATTTGTGATAATTTCTGACTTTCATTGGTACCATATGTGTGTGTCAGATTGATTAATGTTATTCAGGCTCAGGTATTGTGAGTGAGTGTAGTAATAGTCTGCATCTGTCAGTGTCTGGTAATGGACCTCTGCTCAATAATGATTCTGAATCTGTCAGTCTCTGCTACTCTGTGACAGTGTGGGATTCATTACATCGCCTTCAGTCTTTTGGATTGTTTACCAGTCTAGATTCATTCCATGTTGAAATTTCAGTACAGGAATAGGCCATCGATATTCTTGGTTTAATGGAATAATTGCGAGTTTGGCCTTATATGAAATCCCGTTCTGTGTAATTTTTTTAATGTGAAACTCCATTGTTATGCCAGTGTAACTCCGTTTATACTAATCAAATTAACGCTGTGTCATTCAATCTGTTTCTGAGTGAGAATTTTAAACTTGGCTGTTGAGCTCAGTTTGCAGTGATAGAATTAATACAACATCTATCAGTCTGATACAGTGTGGGTTTTTCGGATTGCTCTGTGATTTGTATCTCAATCTGTACTAATCATTTTGATACAGTATCCCTTAGTTTAATAATTTGGGTGAGTTTCAAACTAGAATCTGAGTTTGTATCTTTCAGTTTGATCTGGTAATAATGTAATTGCAGCTAAGACTGATTCCCTGATCAATGCTGCCACCATCACCTCCACTTTTTCCTTCTCGATCTTTTTCTGAAAACCGTATTTGTAAATATTCAGCACCCAGTCCTCCCTTTTTTTAACCCACGTTTCTTTCAGTGCCACTACATCATATTCCCACATTGCCATTTGTCCTTCAAGCTCATCAACCTCATTTATCACACTGTGTGTTTACATACTGGACAGAGGACTGGAAAATCGCTAATGTAACCCCCCTGTTTAAGAAGGGAGTGAGTTAAAAGATGGGAAATTACAGGCCGATTAGCCTGACCTCGGTCGTTGTTAAGATTTTAGAGTCCATTATTAAGGATGAGATTTCAGAATACTTGGAAGTGCATGGTAAAATTGGGCAAAGTCAGCATGGTTTCATCAAGGGGAGGTCATGCCTGACAAATCTATTCGAATTCTTTGAGGAGGTAACGAGTAGGTTAGACAAAGGAGAACCAATGGATGTTATCTACTTGGACTTCCAGAAGGCCTTTGACAAGGTGCCGCACAGGAGGCTGCTCAGTAAGATAAGAGCTCATGGTGTTAGAGGCAAGGCACTAGCATGGATAGAAGATTGGCTGTCTGGCAGGAGGCAGAGAGTGGGAATAAGGGGGTCCTTCTCTGGATGGCGGCCGGTGACTAGTGGAGTTCCACAGGGGTCAGTGTTGGGACCACAAATTTTCACTTTAGACATTAATGATCTAGATGAAGGAACTGAGGGCATCCTGGCTAAGCTTGCAGATGATACAAAGATAGGTGGAGGGACAGGTAGTATTGAGGAGGCAGGGAGGCTGCAGAAGGATTTGGACAGGTTAGGAGAATGGGCAAAGAAGTGGCAGATGGAATAGCACCTGGGGAAGTGTGAGTCATGCACTTTGGTAGGAAGAATAGAGGCATAAACTATTTTCTAAATGGGGAGAGAATTCAGAAATCTGGAGTGCAAAGGGACTTGGGAGTCCTAGTCCAGGATTCTCTTAAGGTTAACTTGCAGGTTGAGTCAGTAGTTAGGAAGGCAAATGCAATGTTGGCATTTATTTCGAGAAGACTAGATTATAAAAGCAGGGATGTGCTGCTGAGGCTTTATAAGGCTCTGGTCAGACCACATTTAGAATATTGTGAGCAATTTTGGGCCCCGTATCTCAGGAAGGATGTGCTGGCCCTGGAGAGGGTCCAGAGGAGGTTCACGAAAATGATCCCAGGAATGAATGGCTTAATCTATGAGGAACGTTTGAGGACTCTGGGTCTATACTCGATGGAGTTTATAAGGATGAGGGGGGATCTGATTGAAACTTACAGAATAGTGAAAGGCCTGGATAGAGTGGACGTGGGAAAGATGTTTCCATTAGTGGGAGAGACTAGGATCCGAGGGCATAGCTTCAGAGTAAAGGGAAGACCTTTTAGAACAAAGATGAGGAGGAACTTCTTTAGCCAGAGAGTGGTGAATCTATGGAATTCATTGCCACAGAAGGCTGTGGAGGCCAGGTCATTGAGTGTATTTAAGAGCGAGATAGATAGGCTCTTGATTGGTAAGGGGATCAAAGGTTACTGGGAGAAGGCGGGAGAATGGGGTTGAGAAACTTATCAGCCATGATTGAATGGTGAAGCAGACTCGATGGGCAAAATGGCCTAATTTCTGCTCCTATGTCTTATGGTCTTATACATGCATTGTAAACTTGTCTTTGCATTTCTCATAGTGCTTCTTAATCTGCCCCTATCTAATATGGCATTGCTTCCTTCTCCAGTATTATCCATCGCTCACCCTCCTCTCTGTCCTTATGACTTTTTGGTTCTGCTGTAAATTGTTGACTAACCTCCTGCCAATTTAAATTAAATCCTCACCAACCAGATTACTGAACCATAAACTAAAATTGGACTTGGTGCCTGTGCTTGCAAAGTACAATGGATCAGAACTCCAACAAGTTAACCTCTTGGCCACCTCTGCTCCCTGTGAGTGACACTGTACTTACTGTGTGTGAGGAGCTGACTGCACTTCCCCTTGTGTTGTAGAATCACATCATTTATTCTACTGCTTTCAAGTATTTGCCTATCGGAAGAAAATGTGTTTATTACAATTTATGCAGAGGTGAGGTCGAAGATACAAAGAAACCAAAGCAATTATTAAATTAATAATCATTCCGAACAACCGCAAAGTCAGAGGTTCAAGAAGGCAGCTCACCACCACCTTCCCAAGGCAACTCGGGATGGGCAATAAATGCTGGCACAGCCAGTGAAGCCCACATCCCATGAATGAATTAAAAAAAAGATAAGACAAACAGAGTCAGTGTCTGAATCCACTGCAGTCCTGCAGCACTCAGCTGCTAAACACCAGGGACTTTGTTCCTGTTACAACAATTTCCTGCCATCCAGAAACAATCCACTGCTCCAGGAGTGGGACTGAGTGACGGAGCAGGGACTATTGTGTAGGTCAGATTTCTAATTGCCGCTCCCATGGACTAACCGTTCAAGTGAAAGCAAACAGCCGCTGTTTAAAATGTGTCTCGGCATTAGCGGCTGTTTTAAACCATCTTCTTCCACTCACAGGCAGTGCTGGGGAGGGCAGCGCGCATGCGCAGAATGCTGCACAAGTTCCGGAAACACAAATATTGAACATTCCAGCACAGAACGAGGACATTCGGCCCATCGTGTCTGCACCAGCCACAAAATAGTTTGCTCCAGCCTCACGTCATTTTCCAGCTCTTGCTCCGTGAGTCCTGTCGGTCCCAGCAGCTCAGTGCAGATCCAAGTGTTTGTTAAAGGCAGTGATGCGCTGCTGTCCCCCAGCTCTGCCTGGGACTGGAAGAAGATGGTTTCAAACAGCCGCCAATGGAGAGATCCCGCTCCCGGGGGAAGGGAACAAACAGCAGCCTCCTGGGAGGAGGGAGACAGAATGGCAAGAAGCTGTTATTGAAAATCATTGCTGCTTTCTCTCCACAAAGCAACAATGAACATTTCTGATAAAAGCAAAATACTGCGGATGCTGGAAATCTAGAACAAAAACAAAAATACCTGGAAAAACTCAGCAGGTCTGACAGCATCTGCGGAGAGGGATACAGTTGACGTTTCGAGTCCGTATGACCCTTCATCAGAACTAAAAAATAGAGAAATGAGATGAAATATAAGCTGGTTGAGGGGGCTGGGACAGGGTAGAGCTCGATAGGGGGCCAGTGATAGGTGGAGGCCAAGAAGAGATTGCCAAAGATGTCATAGACAAAACGACAATGGGGTGTTGGCGGTAGTGACATTATCTAAAGGATGTGTTACCTGGGATGTTAGGGGGAAATAAAGGGTTACAGTAATTATTAGGGGGAATCTAGGGATACAGTAAGAACTTATTGAAAGGGAATGAATTACTTAAAATCTCCAAGCACATTGGCAGTTAAAGGTTACCAGATGAACCTTGCACAGCCTTAAGGGCCTGCAAACAACAGAAAGGCCTTGGATAAAAGCAAAAAACTGCAGATGCTGGAAATCCAGAACAAAAATAAAAATACCTGGAAAAACTCAGCAGGTCTGACAGCATCTTTGGAGAGTAACACACTTAACGTTTCGAGTCCGTACGACTCTTCAACAGAACTAAGGAAAAATAGAAAATAGGTGAAAGAGAAGCTGGTTGAGGGGGTGGGACAAGTAGAGCTGGTAAGAGGGTCAGTGATAGGAGGAGATAGCCAAAAGATGTCATAGACAAAAGGACAAAGAAGTGTTGAAGGGGGTGATATTGTCTAAGAAATGTGCTAATAGATGACATTAAGGGTAGAAAGCAGGGTGAGCAAGGTACAGATAGCCCTAGTGGGGTGGGGTGGGGTGGGGGGAAGGGATCGAAATAGGCTAACAGGTAGAGATAAAACAATGGATGGAAATACATTTAAAAATAATGGAAACAGTTGGGAAAAGAAAAATCTATATAAATTATTGGAAAAAGGGGGGATCGGAAAGGGGGTTGGAATGGAGGAGAGAGTTCATGATCTAAAATTGTTGAACTCCATGTTCAGTCCGGAAGGCTGTAAAGTGCCTAGTCGGAAGATGAGGTGCTGTTCCTCCAGTTTGTGTTGAGCTTCACTGGAACAATGCAGCAGGCCAAGGACAGACATGTGGGCATGAGAGCAGGGTGGAGTGTTGAAATGCCATTGAAATATAGTATAACCTTCAGCTGCAAACTCAGATTCCAGTTTGAAACTCACCTAGACCATTAACCTCAATGACACAATTACAATTTGATTAGTACAGACTGAGATAGAGACCACATACCAGTCTGAAAAGCTCAGAGTATCAGAATGGCAGAAACTGTATTCAGTCTCACAGAGCAAACTGAGCACAACAGGCAAGTTTAAAATTCTCACAGTCTGCTTAAATAAAAATGTATCAATTTGATTATTACAAAGTGAATTACACTTATACAGCAATGGAGTGTTAGATCCAAAGATACCTGAGCTTTCATAAGTGTGTTCACACACAAAGGGATTTAATACTAGGTCAAACTCGATTACTTTATTAAAACCTACAGCATCAATGGCCTGTTTCTGTTCTGAAATTTCAACATGGACTGAACCTAGACTTGTAAACAGTCTCAGAAACTGAAGGTTATGCAATGAATCCCACACTGTCAGAGTAGCAGAGACTGACAGATTCAGAATGATTATCAACGACATGTCCAGTACCAGAAACTGACAGATACATACTAAATACTACACTCAAAATTCCTGAGTCTGAATAATATTCCATTTATCTGACACAGACACAAAGTAGCACTGACAGTGAAAGATAGTCACAAACTCACATCACACACAAACTCACATGTTGGTGCGCTGCCTTTTTGAATACAACTGAGTGGTTTACTCGGCAATTGTAGATGGCAGTTCAGAGTCAACTTCATTGCTGTTCTTGGTCCTAGGATCCAATATAAGCCAGACCAGGTAAGGATGGGGATGATAAATCTACTTTCCTAAATATTTGAAGGTGTTAAACTTAGCATTTTGAACACTATTTCTGAGATAAATATGACATACAGATACACAATCAATCCCAGAGTCACATGCAGCATCAAAGACTGAGAACTAAACAATAACTGTCTCTCTCACATACAGTCAAGTCACTCACCATCCTGAATTGGAATTATATCGCTCTTCCTTCACTGTTGCTGGGTCAGAATCCTGGAACTCGCTTCCTAACAGCACTGTGGGTGCACCCACAACACATGGACTGCAACGGTTCAAGAAGGCAGCTCACCACCACCTTCTCAAGGGCAACAAGGGATGGGCAATAAATGCCGGTCCAGCCACCAAAGCCCAGATCACATGAATAAAAAAAATATAGCACCAGAGACTACTCAGCAAATCTTACACAACACCAGACACTGAGACATACAGTATGAAGACCAATACATGCACAGTAAAATAGAGACTAATACAGAATGAATCCCAGCATGCACACCATGCCAGAGACTATCAGAAACAGAATGAATTCCATAGTCACAATGTACTGGAGATTGAAAGATATACATTAAAAAAAAAAACCACATTCACCACAGTGCCAGAGAGTGACAGATACAGAATGAATCCCACATCACACAAAGCACATTGACTGATAGATACAGGGTGATTCGCAAATTGTCCCAGAGATGTAGAGATACAGAATGTATCTGACATTCACACAATGCCACAGACTAAGAAACACAGAGGAATCTCAGAGCCAAGGACTGATAGAGACAAAATGAATCCTTGATTTCTGAAGACATCAGGCACTGAGTTACAAAAAGGCATCAACGCTTACACAGGGTACCAGAGTCCAACAGAAACAAAATGAATTGCAAGCTCCCGTACAGTGCCACGGAATGAGAGAGAATTGATCCCACTCATATCCAATACTATCCATTGAGGCAAATTCAACATTTAACACTCTTTGGTGCTGTAAGTGACAGTGGGATTACTTCTGTCAAAAATTGCAACAGATGGGCCTGTTGAGATTGAATCACACACTCTGAATCAGTACCAGAGACTGACCGATACAGACTGAATTTCACACTCCTATTCAGCAACGGATGTTGACAGGTACAGAGTTTATCTCACATTCACACACATTATCAGACATTGACAGTGAATGAGAAGTTCAGACTCAGAGATAGTAACACAGACTGAAAGACATCGAATCAATACAACTCTGACCTACAATGCCAGAGACTGACAAATAAAAAAAATTATTAACATACAGTTACAGAGACTGACAGGTACAGAATAAATCCAATAATTTTCGTGGCGGAGAGAAACACATACTGATTTAATTTCGCACTGGCGTGTAGTCCCAAGAAGCGAATGATTTCACTTACATGCACCAATAACGGACAGATGCACAATGAGCCTCAGGATATCAAACGAATCCAACATTGAGACATGGTCCCATCAAGTCACAGACACAGAATAAATCCAGGCCTCGCACACTGTACCACGGCCTTCCAAACAGTGAAGGAACCCCACACTCACACACAGCATCAAACAGTGAATAAATCACGCACATTACCAGAGCCTCACAATTCCTGAAGGAACCCCACATTCCTATACAGTCCCTCGCACCGACAGCCAGACGACATTTCCCGGTGTATCTTTACACACTGAGAAACTCCGGCTGGAGAGGGTCTTTGTAAAATGTATTTCCTGATTTTAGTAAGGAGGCTTATGATTGGTGGAGAAAGCTAAATATAATTGGTCTATTGATCAATCCATTCGGAAAATCACAAAAATAGATGACGTGTATAGTATTAAAAATGTCCAATCAGAATCATTGTTCTCCCATTCTTCATTAGCATATATCTGTAATACTGTCTATATAATGAGCGGACGGAAGGGGTTTGGTTTATTTCTGTGTCTGAAATTGAGAGTGAGGATGGTTGATGAGAAGAAGAAACCAGTTGCTAAGAAGGGCGCCAAGAAAGCGGTGACTAAACCGGCAGGAAAGGGCGGCAAGAAGCGGCGAAAGTCGAGGAAGGAGAGTTACGCCATCTACATCTACAAAGTGATGAAGCAGGTTCACCCCGACACCGGCATCTCCTCCAAGGCCATGAGCATCATGAACTCGTTCGTAAACGATATTTTCGAGCGCATCGCGGGTGAGGCTTCCCGCCTGGCCCATTACAACAAGCGCAGCACCATCAGCTCCCGGGAGATCCAGACCGCCGTGCGCCTGCTGCTGCCCGGGGAACTGGCCAAGCACGCCGTGTCGGAAGGGACAAAGGCGGTGACCAAGTACACCAGCTCCAAGTAAAACCCCACAATGGACTGAACAACACCCGAAACACAACGGCTCTTTTAAGAGCCACCCACAATCTCTCTGAAAAAGCTATACGATTGCTCCACTTCTAAAGTTATGATTTCTACTGTGAAGAATTATGAATTATCTAATTGTTATTTTCTTTTTGTTTCAATCACAGCGATTCTCGGTAATGTAGATTTAACCCTCGTTCAATTATTGAGTCAGGTTAATAATGCCTCATCAATTAATGACTTGCCGATTACCCTCGGCGCTTTGTTTGAAGACGCGCGCGTTAATATTCGGCCCCTTTCCCTGGTTTTGGAGAGAGAGAGAATAGAAGCAAATGCGTCAGTCTCCAGTTCTGGTCAAGTTTGGTCTCAATAATCGATCAGTTCATTTCCTATCAGCCCCGGTTGTGAAGCAACCTTCAGTCTCAACGCTGGCAAAAATGGTCAGTTTTGTCTGTCATAAATATCTACAATATTCCGTCCGTTTGCAGAACGATGTAAATGGGACTTTCTGCGGCTGCTGACAGGGTTTCATAAAGGATCGAGATTCACCCCCGGATCACGGATTCTAAAAGCGATTTGGAACATTGGATAAAATGTGAAATAGTCCCATCAGGGACGCGTATTTTTAAAACTTCCAATTCGTACTATGTTCTAAGAAGTCCGTTTTATTTCATTTTTAAAAAATTTGGCGGGCTTTTAAAATTTGAAAAAAGATCGGTTCGAATCTGATAATTTGGCGCCGTTATTTTCCGCCCTCACTCCGTGGAGTCTCCGGATTGGTGAGTTCAGTAGATATCTGTTTGGTGATATGAACAACATTATGAGACGCAGCACAAAGTGACCAATCAGCAATGCCCGCAGCACCATTCATCCCGAAGATATAAGAGAAGCGAATGTGAGAGGATTTCCTCATTCTCTGTGAAAGTGTTTGTGAGATTGTGAGATGTCTGGAAGAGGAAAGACCGGTGGTAAAGCTCGGTCCAAGCCGAAGTCTCGCTCCTCCCGGGCTGGACTGCAGTTCCCGGTAGGCCGTGTTCACAGGCACCTGAGAAAGGGCAACTATGCTGAGCGTGTGGGTGCCGGAGCCCCGGTCTATCTGGCTGCTGTGCTCGAGTATCTGACGGCTGAAATCCTCGAGCTGGCCGGTAACGCGGCCCGGGACAACAAGAAGACCCGCATCATCCCCAGACACCTGCAGCTGGCCGTCCGCAACGACGAGGAGCTCAACAAGCTGTTGGGAGGGGTGACCATCGCTCAGGGCGGTGTGCTGCCTAATATCCAGGCCGTGCTGCTGCCCAAGAAAACCAGCGCCGCTGCGGCCTCGAAGACCAAGTGAAGCGGCCATTCTTTAATCTAATAACCCAAAGGCTCTTTTCAGAGCCACTCACTGGATCATTGAAAGGGCTGCTCCCTGTCAGGAGATGGAGTTATTGTAACGGTGGATTTATCTGTTTCTGGTTTGTTTACTTGTGTTTTCAGTTCCCTCTCTGCATTGCGCTGTTTCTCTGCTCCCACATCTCCCGCTTTAGTGAACTGAAGAATTGAAAGACAGAGTCAGAGTCGACATTTTCATAAATATTTCATAGTCATAAATATCAAGTTTGTCCCGGTACATTCATGAAAAATGCCACGACTGGTGCAATAAATGCTTTGTTTTTACTCTCGCGTGATCTGAGCGCCGCTCCAGGAACAGAGTAAACTCGGAAACGGAGCGGACATTTTCGGGCTGATCTGTTTATTCCGCAGTTTTCCCCGAGGCCGGAATCAGTGAGAGTTGAGCACTCACAGGACCTGAGTCCATTTCTGCGGTTTCAGATCTGCACCCGCCCCCCTCCCCCCGTGTCTCCCTATTCTCCGGACACAAAGCTGCCTGTCCCAGGCGGTTTGGTGTCGGGGATTCTCTCCGCACTCCCTGTTGTAACATTCCCGGCCGCTTTTAATGGAGAGGATCAGAAATCAGCCGCTTTTCTCAGTCCCTGTGAAGTTTGTGTGAAGGAGTTGGTTGGTAATCTATACGTATTTGCTTTTCCACTGATTTGAGCTGATTTAAATTGCTGAACGGGGCCTTATTACCGCAGGTTACAGATAAGAGATTGACACATTCAAACTGGCGTTCAGTTATTTTGTATTTTTCCGGTACTGAAATTGGCGGGCATTTCGAATTTGAAAATCCAAACTTCCAATTTCTTCTCCCTGGCTCTCCAATTGGTTAGGAATTTGTGAACAGAGTATCCAATTAGAGCTACAGACTCTCAACCCGTTCATAATGATTATTAATAGACAGATTACACTAAAGGAATCGTTGTCTTCAACCTCAGTTGCACTTGAGTTCAAAAATATACTCTATATTCTAAAATATACAGGCAAATAAAAGAAGGATCCGGAATAAATGTGATGTTTCCACAAGCCAAGTTAAAATGAAGATTCCCGCCAGCTCCTCTCACACAGTACGTACTTTATAACTGACAGAGCACAGAGACACAGGCAGGTCATCAGTTCCAGAGTGATATTTTCAATCCATCAATCAAACAGAGCAGGAAAGACAGACGCTGTTTTCATGTCAACATTTAAATATCAGATAAAACGGACACGACGGTGTCAGTTTCAAGTTGACAGAATAAACCTGAATAATATACTCTGAGATTCATGTGAAGTACCAGTACAATATTTGCACACATCACGGGTTTATAAATTGCAGTGCCAATTCCCATTGTCTGTCCTGACATATACATTAGATGCAAATCCAAAACTCAAGTACATTATCCGAGTGAGATATTCTGAAAGCGAGTATAACCTGAGATACAAACCTTGATTCCAGTTTTATGAAACAAAAAGATACAATATCAATTCGATGAGTATGAACTGAGCTGTAACTTTCATACTAATCCTAAATGTTCAATGTCAGATTGAGAATACTGTGCCAGTTCCAGACTGATCTCATTTTACATCCATATCAAAATTCTCACTCAGAATCAGACTGAGTGTCACAGATCAAATCAATCAGTATAACCTGAGTTACACCCGCATCCCAAGTGAGTAGCAGGTTGAAAGATACATTATCTTTCACAAATGTGTTCACAGTGACAGACATTTAACACTGGGCCATAACTTCCAAACATTGCTTGCTTAATAGCTACCACAGCAGTGGTCTGTAACTGAGCTGAAAATTTGCATCGAATGAATCAAAACGTAAACAATCCCAGAGACTGAATGTTATACAATGAATCCCATACTCAGTCACATACACTGAGTGACAGAGACTGACAGATAGACAATAATTCTTAACACACATTCAGTGCCAGATGCTGAAAGGGGCAGCTGTTTTTTTTTATTCTCCCTATTCATTCATGGGATGTGGGCATTGCTGGCTAGGCCAGCATTTATTGGCCATTCCTAGTTTCCCTTGTGTAGGTGGTGGTGAGCTGCTTTCTTGAACCGCAGCAGTCCATGTGGTGTAGGTACACCCACAGTGCTGTTAAGGGAAGGAACATCAGGATTTTGACCCAGCAACTGTGAAGGAATGGCAGTATATTTCCAAGTCAGGGTGGTGAGTGACTTCAAGGGAAATTTCCAGGTGGTGATGTCCCTATGTGCCTGCTGCCTTTGCCCTTCTAAAAACTGGTGGTCGTGGGTTTGGACGGTGCTGTTTCAGGAGGAATGGTGAGTTTCTGTAGTGTATCTTGCAGATGGTACACACTGCTACAACTGTGCATCAGTGGTGGAGGGAGTGAATGTTTTTGAATGGGTTGCCAATCAAGTGGGCAGCTTTGTTTTGGGTTGTGTCTAGATGCTTGAGTGTGTTTGGAGCTGCACTCATCCAGGCAAATGGAGAGTATTCCATCACAGTCTTGACAAGAGCCTTACAGATGGTGAGTCGGCTTTGGAGAGCCAGGAGGTTTGTTACTTGCCGCAGGATTCCTAGCCTCTGACCTGTGCTTGTAGCCACTGTATCTATATGCCTAGTCCAGTTCAGTTTCTGGTCAATGGTAACCACCAGGATGTTGATAGTTGGGAATTGAGTAATGGCAATGCCAAAGAATGTCAAAGAATGATGATTAGTTTCTTTCTTGTTGGAGATGGTCGTTGCCTGGCTTTTCTGTGGTGCGAATGATAATTTCCACTTATCAGGCCAAGTTTGGTTAATGTCCAGGTCTTGCTGTATTTGGACATGGACTGCTTCAGTACCTGAGGAGTTGTGAATGGTGCTGCCCATTGTGCAATCATCAGCAAACATGCCCATTTCCCGCAGTTGATGGACAAAAGTCATTGCTAAAGCAGATGAAGTTGATTGGGCCTTGGATACTCCCCTGGATAACTCCTGCAGTGACATCCTGGGACTCAGATGATTGATCTCCAATGATCACAACCACCTTCCTTTGTGCTAGAAATGACTCCAGCCAGCGGAGAGCCTTCCCCCTGATTCCTATTGACTCCAGTGTTGCTAAGGTTCCTTGATGCCAAACTCTGTCAAATGCTGCCTTGATGTCAAGGGCTGTCCCTCTCGACTCACCTTTGGAGTTCAGCTCTTCTGTTCATGTTTGAACCAAGGTTGCAATGAGGTCAGGAGCTGAGTGGCCCCGGTGGAATCCAAATTGAGCGCCAGTGAGTAGGTTATTGCCCCTTGTTAGCACTGTTGATGGCCCCTTCTATCACCTTACTAATGATGGAGAGTAGACTGATGGGGCAGTAATTGGCCAGGTTGGATCTGTCTTGTTTTTTTTATAGAGGACATGCCTGGGCAAATATCAACATCGCTGGATAGATACTAGTGTAGGAGCCATACTGGAACAGCTTTTGCCAGGGATGCAGCAAGTTCTGGATCACATGCCTACAGTGCTACTGCTGGGACATTGTCAGGGCCCATAACCTTTGCAGCACCCAGTGCCTTCAGCCGTTTCTTTGTATCAGGTGGAATGAATCGAGTGTACTGAAGATTGGCATCTGTGATGCTGAGGACCTCCGAACGAGGCCGACATGGATCAGCCACTCAGCACATCTGCATGAAGGTTGTTGCGAATACTTCAGCCTTATCTTTTGCACTGATGTGCTGGGCTCCTCAAACTTTGACGATGGGGCTATTTGTGAAGCCTCCATTCATGACTGGATGTGGCAGGACTGCACAGTTAGATCTGACCTGTTGGTTGTGGAATTGCTCAACTCGGACTATCACTTGCTGCTTATGTTGTTTGGCACGAAATTAGTCTTGTTTTGTGGCTTCAGCAGGTTGACACCTCAGTTTTAATTATGCCTGGTCCTGTTCCTGGAATGCCCTCCTGCCCTCTTCATTAAACCAGGGTTGATCCCCTGACTTGATAGTAATGGTAGAGTGGAGAATATGCCGGGCCATGAGGTTACAGATTGTGGCTAAGTACAATTCTGCAGCTGATGACCCACAGCACCACATGGATAACAAGACTAGAGGTGTTAGATCTGTTTGAAATATATGCCAATTAGCACTGTGGTAGTTCCACACAACACAATGGAGTGTATCCTCGATGTAAATATGTGTCTTCATCTCCATAGGGACTGTACGGTGTTCACTCCTACCGCTCCAGCCATGGATAGATACATCTGCCACAGGCAGGTTGTTGAGGATGAGTTCAAAAATGATTTTCTCCTCACCATCTGCCGCAGACCAGGTCTGCGGTGGTGCTACAAGGATATTTTTGGTGATGGACCCACCCAGCTTGCATTCTGTGCCCTTGCCATCCTCAGTGCGTCCTCCACGTGGTGTTCAACAAGGAGGAGTACTGCTTCATGAGCTGAAGAGTGGATGGTGGGCGTCAGTACGTATTAATCTGCAGGGAGTTTCCTTGACCATGGTTGACCTGATGCCATGAGACTGGAATCGATTTTGAGGACTCCCAGGGCAACTGTCATATCTGCTGGTGATCTGTCCTTTCAGTGGTGGTGGTATCTGGGAGATTGTTAGGAATGTTCCCATGAGTATGACTATGTGAGGCGGTTGCTTGACTAGTGCCAAAACGTTAGTAAGGATTGACCGGGATTCCTGGTTCATTCGGTTTTATTCCTTTAATAGAACTGAGTGGCTTGCTGCCATTTTAAAATCAAGCACATTGTTGTTGGTCTGTTTGAAATCTATCCCATTTAGCACAGTGGCAGTGCCACACAACACAATGGAGTTTAGGTACCAGAGCAGGTTTCACCATTTATCGTGGTAGGATTCGAAACCTTGGAATATTATTCTGGATCAGCAGCAATACCAGGCCACCACTGCTGATCACACGCCAATTATACCACTGATAGATTTAGAGAGAGTCCAAGACTCACATATGCTAACAGGTGCTGAGAGATACAAATGGAAGACCACACACACAGACACACACACACGTGACTGAAAAGCAATAAATGAATCCCATAATTCCGTATCGTACTAGAGAATTATAGATACAGAAGTAATCCCACTGATAGATAGAGAATTAATCCCATACTCACAAAAAGCACAAGGAACTCAAAAACACACATGGTTCCCACACTGACATAGCATCACAGACATAGAATGCAATTGACTGAACTAGAGTGAATATCAATTCACTCACAGTACGAGAGCTTTATATATATATCCTAGTGACTGATTCGAATGCCTGCCAAACTCATACACAGCTCCAGAGAATAACAGATGCAGACTGATTGCTGCACTCCCATGCAATACCAGAGATTTCAGATTCAGAATGATTTCCACATTCACATGCAATAGCACTGGCTGAAAATGAGTCAAACGCACACTCAAACTAACACAGGGTAGTTAAATATTTTTAAGGCAGAAGTAGATAGATGCTTGATAAGCAAAGGGGTGAAAGGTTATCCGGGATAGACTGGAATTTGGAGTTGAGGCGAAAATCAAATCAGCCATTAGCTTAAACAAAAACAGAATTACCTGGAAAAACTCAGCAGGTCTGGCAGCATCAGTGGAGAAGAAAAGAGATGACGTTTCGAGTCCAATGACCCTTCAACATTATCTTCTTGAATATCGAGCAGGTGTGAGGGACTGAGTGGTCTCTTCATGCTCCCAATCTGTATGTTCACACACATCACTTTTAAGAGATTCAGAACGAGTCGCAAATTCACTTAGAATCCCAGAAAGTGACTGATATAACAAATCTCTTGCAGGAGAGAGTTCATGGTCTGAAGTTGCTGATCTCAGTGTTAAATCTGGAAGGCTGTAAAGTGTCTTCTTGGAAGATGAGCTGCTGTTCCTCCAGTTTGTGTTGGGTTTCACTGGAACATTGCAGCAGGCCAAGGATGGACATGTGGGCATGAGAGCAGGATGGGATGTAAAAATGGCAAGCGACAGGAAGGTCTAGGTCATGCTTGCGGACAGACTGAAGGTGTTCCACAAAGTAGTCACCCAGCTTACGTTTGGTCTCTCCAATGTAGAGGAGACTGTATTGGGAGCAGCGAACGCAGTAGACAAAATTGAAGGAAGTGCAAGTGAAGCGCTGCTTCATCTGAAAGGAATGTTTGGGCCGTTGGATGGTGAGGAGGGCGGAGGTAAAGGGGCAGGTGTTGCACCTTCTGCGCTTGCATGGGAAGGTGCCATGGGAGGAGGCTGAGGTTTTGGGGGTGATGGAGGAATGGAGCAGGTTGTCCCAGAGGGAAAGGTCCCCACAGAATTCTGACAGTGGGGGTGAGGGGAAGATGTGTTTGGTTGTGGCATCATGCTGGAGTCAGCAGAAATGGCAGAGAATGATCCTTACTAAGCAATCCTGATTGAGTTGAGAATTACACTTGCAGTGTGAACTAGAAGGGCAGAGTTTTAAAAATAAGGGATCTCCCATTCAAGATGGAGATGAGGAGGAATTTCTTCACTCAGATGATTGTTAGTCTTTGGAATTCCCTTTCCCAGAGAGCAGCGGAGGCTGGATCATTGAATATATTCCAGACTGAAATAGACAGATTTTACAAGAAAATCAAGGAATGAGGGAGATAGGCAGGAAAGTGGAGTTGAGGCCATAATCAGATCAGCCATGCTCTTATTTAATGGCAGAGTAGAGTCGAGGGGCTGAAAGGCCTCCTATTGCTCCTATCTCTAATGTTCTTATGCCTGTAAGCTCTTCCCCATTCTGGTTCCTTTTTCTTTGCACGTTTGGTTTTAATCTCATTTTTTTCTTGTTTTTGCTTTCGAATGGCAGCTGTTCATCATTCCTCCATTCACACTCCTTTAGACTCATCTCTGTTTTTTGTTACTTGTTCCTTTACCATTCCCTGTAGCCTTGCAGCACCAATTATTTTGCCATTGAATCTCTCCTGCCCTCTACCCTGCAGACTGAACCACAAGACAAAAGGTTTTTACTAAATTCACCAAGGAGTAGCGAAGGAGAATTAATTAATAATCTGACAGTAAATGAGCATCTAAAAATCTCACAATATGTTAGAGGCAGGCATTCAGTTCGAGGAGAATGGTCACACACATGTTACAGTTTTCACCTTAAGCAAGTCCGATAAGGAGGGAATGAGCGATAAACTGAACTCGTTAAAATTTGATCGGTGATTAACAGATAAAACGAGACAGGAAACAATCAGACACTCAAAGAATTATTTAGCACAATATGTAGAATGCAAGCCCGAGGGAATGAAACTTCACGTTCTTGGTTCATGATGATTTGGGGGACAGAATTCCATGTTTTGAGTCAGCGATTAAGAAGGAACCTGCCTAAATATTGATTAACTGTGTTTTGACGTGATGCTGTCTCCGCTATGCTGATACTCTCGATGGGACATGTCGAAGGGAGGACACTGTTGTCCAAATTAGCATGGTGAATTACTGCAGGGTGTCCGGTAGATCGGACATACTGCAGCTTATACGTATAAAATTCACTATACACATTTTTCCATTTAAGGGAATAGCTTTTGCTCTTCAGGCAATAATAGCGTGTTAGAGAACAAGAGAAGGCCACTCGGACCATCATGCCTGTGTCAGCTCTTTGGGAGAAATGGGATGAGAGAAAATCTCGGCTTGCGTGTGTTTGCCGTATTTGCAGCTTGTGTGATTAAAAAACATGACAGAGATTTGTTACAGACTGAAGTGGTTAATGGAAGCGAGAAGCCGCTTAAAATTCCTGTGTACGGTAAAGAAATATCAGGTATATTTGTGGGGAGAGGACAAATGTTTTTTCTGCTTTTAATGAAAACATAAATAGCAGAGAATGGTTTCGATCCATCGACCTGTGGGTTATGGGCCCAGCACGCTTCCGCTGCGCCACTCTGCTACTTGGAGATGATTTGCTGCTACGTCAAGATGATTTGCTGCTACATCTTGTTGTGTAACTGATTTCTTCTCCGCCGATGCTGCCAGACTTGCTGAGTTTTTCCAGGTAATTCTGTTTTTGTTTTGGATTTCCAGCATCCGCAGTAGCTTTTAGCTTTTTGTTTTTATCTTTGTGTTTGAGCAATGTTCATTCTTTTTTTGTTCAACAAGAGCACACGTATTCGGCGGCTCCCCCTGGCGACTCAATTCCACTTTGCAACACTCCCAAGAATGTAACAGACAGAGGACGACACAGAAGAGCAGTAAGAGACTGCCCGCACGCACGACGATAGGAAGGCAAAGGAGCATGGAGTGAATCACCATTAATGTAAAGTCGTTCTCTCTTGCATAAATATGTTCCACATTCGTAACGAATTTGCTGTTGCCTAAATTAGCTCCCTGTGCATGTGTACTCTTGTTGAAATGTGTTGCGGTGTTTTAAGTGCTTTCCCGTTTTTTAAAAATATCTTCCCTGCTGTGCAACTTTGCTGTCTGCTTGGAACTGTGTTTACTGCTGAGTTCAATCCCACCACGGCAGATGGTGGAACTTGAATCAATAAAACATCTGGAATTAAAATTCTAATGATGACCATGAAACCATTGTCGATTGTCGTAAGTATCCATCTGGTTCACTAATGTCCTCTAGGGAAGGAAATCTACCGCCCTTAACTTATCTGGCCTACATTTGACTCCAGACCCACAGCAATGTGTTTGACTCTTAAATGCCTTCAGAACAAGGGCAATTAAGGTTGGGCAATAAATGCTGGCCGAGCCAGCGATGTCCACGTCCCATGGACAAATAGAAGAAAATAACTCTGCACTCTGCTGTAGAACTGTGCTCTCTGCTGTAGTTCTGTCCTGTCTGCTGTAGAACTGTGCTCTCTGCTGCAGTCCTGTCCTGTCTGATGTGGAACTGTGCTCTCTGCTGTGGAACTGTTAAGAGATATTCTCTGTTGTGTAAAATACTTTCCTGTCGAGCAAATCTGTTCCAGTCAGTGTAAACATGATCCCTCTTATACTTTTTCCTTCTCCATTCTGTAAAATGTGACCTGATCAGAAGGTGTCCCCTGTTGTCCGAAGATATTACCTGTTGTTCTTTGAAGACGTTTTCTGTGGGTAAATATTTTCTTCCTGGTCTCATAATGTCCCCCAGTCGTGTTAAGATGTCTCGTATTATGTTTAGAATTTCCCATTTCCTATGTGAAAATCGTGATATGCCACAACTGGACAGTTGTCAAATCTAAATTGCGTCAATTAGCCTCTGGTCGTGAATTTGATTGTGGGATACATATCATGTCCATCAAACTCTTACTGTATGTGAGCGAGATTTGTTCTGTATCTGTCAGTCACAGGTAGTGTCTCTGAGTGTAGGATTCATTCTGTATCTCAGTCTGTGGGACAGTTTGTGAGATAAAGGCAAAATACTGTGGATGCTAGAAATCTGAAACAAAAACAAAAAATGCTGGCCTGACAGCATTTACGGAGAGAAAGACAGAGTTAACGTTTCGAGTCCATGTGACTGTTCTTCAGAGCTGAAGAAGAGTTAGACTGGCTCATAACGTGAACACTGTCTTTCTCTCCACAGATGCTGTCTAGCCGACTGAGTCTTTCCAGTTTTTTTATTTTCATTTTGTTTTTGGACAGTTTGTGGGAGTGGGATTCCTTCTTTATGGGTCAATGTCTGGTACTGTATGTGAGGGTGGGATTAATTCTGTATCAGTCATTGGCACAAAACGTCAATGTGTGAATCATTCTGTATTTATAATTTCTCATTACTGTTAGGGAAAATGGGATTAATCCTGTATCTGAATGTCTCTGGTATTCTATGTGAGCTTTGGCAGCATTATTCAGCACTCAGTTTCCCATACTTTGTGGGAGTTTGGAATTAATTTTGTTTCAGTGAGTGGTATTGTGTGGAAAGTATGATTCATTCTGTGTTGCTCAGTCCCCCATATCAATGGACTGGTCAGGTGCGCAGAAAAGTGGCAACTGGAATTCTACCTGGGGAAGTGTGAGGTGATGCACTTAGGGAGGTCAAACAAGGCAAAGAAAAACAAACTACACTGTTAATGGGAGAATGTTCAGAGTTGTATAGGAAGTGATGGAGTGAAAGTGAATGTCCACAGATCCTTGAATTATCAGCAGAGGTCGATAAGGTGGTTCAGGGGGCATGTAGAACAATTTCCTTTATTAGCTGACTATAGAATATAAGAGCGGGTGGAGGGCGGGTAATGCTGGAACTGTATAAGTCATTAGGCCACAACTTGAGTACCGTGTGCCTTCTGGTCATCTTATTACAGAAAGGATGTAATTGCTCTGGAGAGAATACAGAGGAGATTTATTGGGATGTTGCCAGCACTGGAAAAATAAAGCAATGAGGATATGTCAGGTAGGCTGCAGTAGTTCTCCATGGAACAGAGGAGGCTGAAAGGAGATTTAATTGAGATGTAAATTATTGTGAGGGGCCTGAATAGAGCAAATGGGCAGGGCCTATTTACCTTCACAAAGGGGTCAGTGACCAGTGTGTACAGATTTAAAGTGATTCCTAGAAAGATTAGAGAGGAGCTGAGGATGTCTTTTTCACTCAGAGGTTATCCAGGGTCTGGAACTCACTGAACTGGTATCAGGGGCAGAAATTCTCAACTGATTGAAAAGGTGCCTGCATATGCTCCTCAAGTGCCATTACCTGCAAGACTATGGACCAAGTGCTGGAAAGTGGGAGAATCATGATATATAAAAAAGTAAAGATCCTGTGAGGGAACGCATTTTATTTCTCTCAGCAGCAAATTGCTGTGTTCCGGAATGTGTTTGCCTGAAAGACTGGTTCAATCAGATTCAAAAGTAAATTTTAAAAGGGAATTGGACAAATACAGAAATGAGGATATTTTTCGTGCAAGCAGAGGAGTTGGACTAATTCGCTCCGAAAAGGTGGCACAGATGCTATGAGTCCAAATATCACCGACTGCGCTAATATTATTCTCGAAATGGTGAACAATATATCCCAGAGTGCCACGCGTAAGGGAATACGCCCTATCTCCATCAGAAGGGTCTCACTGCGCAGCTGCGGGAAGGCCAAGCCACCGGAAAACGCCTGCTGCGCGGAGCATGCGCGGTGCGGCACCAGGAAGCTGAATCTGGGTGATCGTTGCCTCATTAACACCGACTCTCAGCGCCGCCGCCGCGGGGACGGGGAGCGGGTCGGCGCCGTGAAGCCGATGGTGCAGCGCCTCCCCCATCCTCACCGCCGCGTCCCGGATTCTCCCGTTTGCACCGAGTCTTTGATGCGGTAACAGAGAGGGTTGGGGAGGGTGATGCTGTTCATGTGCTTTACATGGATTTCCAAAAGGCATTTGATAAAGTCTCACACAACAGACTTGTCAACAAAGTTACAGCTCATGGAATAAAAGGGACAGAGCAACATGGATATGGGATTGGCTGAGTGACAGGAAACAGAGGGTAGAGGTGAATGGTTGTTTTTCAGACTGGAGGAAGGTTTAAAGCGGAGTTCCCCAGGGGTCGGTGTGAGGACCCCTGCTCTTCCTGATATAAATGAATGGCCTAGACCTCGGTGTACAGAGCATCATTTCAAAATTTGGAGAGTTCATGAAAGTTGGAGGTATTATGAACAGTGAGGAAGATAGTGTTAAACTTCAACTGGATATAAGTGTAAAAACAGAAAATGCTGGAAAAACTCAGTTCTGACATCATAATCTGTGGAGTGAGAAACAGAGTTAACTTTTCAATTCTGTATGACCCTTCTTCAGAGCTAAAGATATAGACAGGATATAGGCAGGTTGGTGGAACGGGTAGACAAGTGGCAGTGGTAAAAGTTTGGGATCAGAATGCCTTGGGGCCGACCCTGGGGAATATGCACACTCTGTGCCTGGGAAAGTCAATGCATTGGATACAGCGGTTTCTTGGGCAAAGAATTGTGGGAGTTGCAGCCACCATGAGCAGATGTCAGTAAGTGTTTTATTACAGGCTGATTGTCCTGAAATGTGAACTCTGTTTCTCTCTCCACAGATGCTGCCTACCTGCTGCATATTTGCAGAATTTTCTGTCTTTATTTAAGACTCCCAGCAGCCACATGATTTTGACAGTGAATTATTGCAGTTGTTGCTCACAAAACCAAAGGCCAGAAACACAAACTGACAAATGAGGCGTCCTTTTGCATCAGGGTGGATGTTGGGCATGGAAGTCGGTCTCTCGCTTTCTGTGAAGGTATGTTCTTGTTGGCTGACTTTCAACTGGAGTGTAGATGGAGGAGTAGTTGATGTGTTTCACCTTGAGTACTTTTGAGACCAGTAGAGCCTATCTATTTCTGATAAAAGGACACGAGCAAAAATCATTAGCTGTTTCCTGTACTGTAAGAGACTGACAAAGTAAATTCCATACTCTGATTTGGTGACAGAGAGTGACAGACTGAGTTAATTCCACCCAGAGTCATATACTGTAAGAGAGATTGACAGGTAGTTCATTCATAGAATCATAGAACGGTCACAGTCCAGGAGGTGGCCATTCAACCTGTCATGTCTGTGCTGGTTATATTCATCTTGTGCCACTTCACCACCTTTTCCTGTAGCTCTGCACATTTTTCCTTTTCAGTTAATCCAAATCTCTTTTGAAGACATTATTTGAACCTGCCTCCATCACACTACATAAGAACATAAGAAATAGGAGCAAGAGTTAGCCATTTGTCCACCCTAGCCTTCAATGCCATTCAATAAGATCATGGATGATCTGATTGTGGCCTTTGTTATTCACAATAAGAAGTTGTGGTGGAAGAATTAATCCAGGCTGGTCTTTTTGTTCATGCTGGTTTATTTTCAAGACAGCTCCTCAGTGCTACAGACTTCCAAGTAGCTTCCCCACAAAGTGTTTCAGCTGCATCTTTTTATTCTGTTTAGGTGGGATAATCAATGCCCGTCACCTGTTTAACTAACAGTAACAAGGCTTTTGTCATTCAAAAATCTGTGTAATTCAGCTTTGAACATATTCAATGACCCTGCATCCACTGCTGTCTGAGGTAGAGAATTTCAAAGATTAAAGATCCTTTGAGAGAAGAAATTTCTCCTCATCTTTGTCTTAAGAAGGAGACCCATCATTTTGAAACTGTGCCCCCCCCCCTTGTTCTAGATTCCCCCATGAGGGGAAACATCCTCTCAGCATCTTTCCCTCTCAGAACATTTTAAGATCTAATAAGATTACCTCTCATTCTTCTAAACTTAAATGACTATTGGCCCAAACTGCTCAATGTTTCCTCAAGGGACAACCCCTCATCCCAGGAATAAACCGAGTGAACCTTCTCTGAACTACTTTTTTTTTTGGAAAAATATACTTTATTCATAAAATATCTGAAAGAACATTACAAAACATTTCCAAATGGCCATCACAAAAAGTGCAATCATATTCAACTTTTCCACATGGATCACGAGGAGCAATTAATACCAGCAATGAACATTACAGTATTTTCAATATGGTCATCACAGACAGTCAGACAGTACAATGGTATTGGAGTTATCGATATACAACATGTTGCACTCTGAAGTGCTTCAATATAATTGAGACACATGTCGCTTTCACTATATACATTCCTTGTGAGTCATACAGTCGAGGGGTCCATACAATTCCCAGCCCCTCGGTGCACTATGGCAGAAAGGTCTTAGACAGTGACCTTTCCCCATTGCGCCTTTGTGATGGCTGTCCCAAGCTTTAGTGCATCCCTCAGCACATAGTCCTGGACCTTGGAATGTGCCAGTCTGCAACATTCAGTCAGGGGCAACTCTTTGCACTGGAAGATCAACAAGTTTCGGGCAGACCAAAGGTCATCTTTTACCAAGTTGATGATCCTCCAGCTGCAGTTGATGTTTGTCTCGGTGTGTGTCCCTGGGAACAGCCCATAGAGCACAGCATCCTGTGTCACAGAACTGCTCGGGATGAACCTCGACAAAAACCGCTGCATCTCTCCCCAGACTTTCCACAAAGGCACATTTCACAAGGAGGTGAACAATGGTCACTTCCCCACTACAGCCACCTCAAGGGCAGCGTGCGGAGGGGGTGAGACTCCTGGCGTGCAGGAAGGATCTGATAGGGAGGGCCTTTCTCACCACCAGCCAAGCTACATCTTGGTGCTTGTTGGAAAGTTCTGGTGATGAGGCATTCTGCCAAATGACTTTGACAGTCTACTCGGGGAACCACCCGACAGGATCCACCATCTCCTTTTCCCGCAGGGCCTCTAGGACATTACGTGCTGACCACTGTCTGAAGGACTTGTGGTCAAAAGTATTTCTCTGCATAAATTCTTCCACAAGGGACAGGTGGTACGGCATGGTCCAACAACTTGGAGCGTTCCGTGGCAGCGTGGCCAGACCCATCCTTCGCAACACCAGGGACAGGTAGAACCTCAGCACGTAGTGACACTTGGTGTTTGTGAACCGGGGGTCTACGCACAGTTTGATGCAGCCACACACAAAGGTGGCCATCAGAATGATGGCGATGTTGGGCATATGTCGCTCCTTCGACAAGATGACCAAAACTGTCCACAGTGTTCGAGCTGTAGTCTCACCAATGCCCTGTACAGTTGTAGCAAGGCATCTCTGCTTTCATTCTCCATTGTCTTTGCAATAAAGACCAACATTCCATTTGCATTCCTAATTACTTGCTCGAGCTACATGTTAACTTTTTGTGATTCATGTCCAGGATCTGTCTGAACCGCAGTATTTTGCAATCTCTTCACATTCATATAATGATCTGCTTTTCTATTTGTCCCACCAAAGTGGAAATCCTCTCATTTTCTGACAGTATAGTCCACGTGCCACATTTTTCCCACTGACTTAACATATCTATATTGTTTTGTAGATTCTGTGTCCTCCTCACAACTTCCTTTCCCACCTATCCATGTACTGTCAGCAACTTTGTCTAGTCTGTCCTTTCATCTGAGTCATTAATATAAATTGTAAATAGCTGAGAACCCAGCAGGGGGAAGGGAGTGAGCCAGAGGTTGTCGTACACGTCGGTATCAATGACACGGGGAGGACAGGTATTGAGCTCCCTCAGTCAGAATTCCAGCACCTAGAGAGGTAGTTAAAAAGTGGGCCCTCAAAGGGAGTAATCTCGGGATTACTGCCAGTGCCACGTGCTAGTGAGAGTAGAAATGTGAAGATGGGGAGAATCGATATGTGGTTTGAGGCTGGTGCAGGAGGGAGGGATTCAGGTTCTTGGGACATTGGGACCAGTTCAGGGGCAGGAAACACCTGTTCAAAAGGAACAGGTTGCACCTTAATAGGACTGGGACCAATTTCCTCATGGGGAGAGGCACTTGTGTGATTCAGGAGGGTTTGAACTAAATAGGCACGGGGTGGACATCAGTATATAGAAGCAGAGCTGAGGAATAACTGTGGAAGAAGTGGGAACATACAAGATAGGAGTAGATGAAGAAGGAATCTAAGAGCGATACAAGGACATGTGTATTATGGCATAAAGTGTGGTGAATAATGTTGATGAGCTAGAAGCACAAATTGCCATGTGGGAATATGATGTCGTGGCAATGATGAAAACGTGGTTTAAAAATGGTGAGGACTGGGTGCTTAATTTTCACTGATGCAAAGTGTTCAGAAAAGATAGAGAAGGGAAAAGGGAGGTGGGATGGCAGTACTAATTAAGGAAGTCACTGTAATCTTGGTAAGAGACAATATCCTCAAAAGGACAAGGGCAGAATTCATTTATTGGAGCTGAGGAATAATAAGAGGATGATCACACTCACGGGGATATTCAATTGGCCTCCAAAAAGGTGAGAGAGAGGGAGATAGAGGAGCACATCTGCAGGGAAATCACACCATGTGGGACTCTCAATGACGGTGACAGAAATGCCTGTCTGTCCCCCTGACTATGAAATCTCCACTAATGACTGCATTTCTACTCTTTGCTGTTCCCTCCTGTGCAGTTTCTTGCCCCTTGATGCCATTGTCTGGACTGCACTCCTTCTGGGTGTCACCATTCCCAGCAGTCTCCAATGCTGAATACCGGTTTGACAGTGGCACACAACCCGAACACTCCTGCATTTCCTGCCTTTTCCTACTCTTCCGGATTGCCACTCATCTACTATCCTGACCTCTCTCTCTCTCCCTTTGAGGTGTTCAGCTCCTGGAATGTACGATCCAGCGATCTCTCATCCTCCCTGATTCTCCACAGTGACTCCAGCTGCCCCTCAAGCTCGGAAATCCTGAGCTCGAGCTCAAGCAGCTGGAGACACTTCCTGCACATGTGGCCCCCAAGACATATGAAGTGTCCTGAGGTTCCCACATGGGGCAGGAACTGCAAACAACAGGTCTCAGCTGCCCATCCATGATCGAAAACAAACCTCTATTCCCTCTTTTAGAATCCAGTTTGCACCTTGTTTAAATTGTTATTTATATTAAATACCTCAAGACCTGTTCTGCACTAATACTCTTATAATTGCCCTGATCGAAATGTTTAATTTTCCAGCTCCTCGTTTAATCAATGCCTCATTTTGAGAAATCTGCACAAACCAACCAGCTCCCTTCTTTCCCATGATATCATGCTTTGACTATTTATTACAAACATGGCCGGTTTGCTCCAACCCCTCCCTCACAGCTCTTTATCCCCCCCCACCGCTCTCACTCTTCTCTCCTTCTCTCTCTCACTGCTGCTCTCGGGCTGCTCTGCCGCTGCTCTTTATCCACCCTCCAGCCTCACTCAGCTCTCACTCTCCCTCTCGGCTCCTCCACAGTCCCAAGTTTCTGACTGTTTAGGAAATTCGCTGATCTTTCTTTGCTCCAAGATGGGAGACCTCACACTTCCCCATATTGACCACCTTCGGCCAGTTTTGTTCACTCACGGAATCTGTCAATGAGCCTTTGAAACTTGCTGCTCCTGCCTACACTACTAACCATGTCACCTTACCTAGTGCCATCAGCAAACTTGGATATAGGCTGGAATTATTTCAAATTGAAGAGCTCTGGGAATGCAAACACAACAGACGTGACAGAGAATCAGTTCAGTATAAATCTCTCCAGGCTGAAAAACAGCCATTCACCACTACTTTCTCCTTTCTGTCCCTTATTCAATTTTACATCCATGTTGCACCTGCCCCTTTAGTCCCGTCTGCTTGAATTTTACTAACAAGTCTTTTTCAAACCTCTTTGGAAATCCTGACAAACACCATCAACCTCACTATCCTGGGCAATGTTCTTTGAAACTTCATCAAAGAACTTCATTAAGTATTTGCCATGGTTTTCTGTTAACCAATCTGTGCTGGTTGTCATTTATCAACCCATGTTCTACCAAGTGACAATGAATTTTGTCCTGGATTATTGTGTCTCAATGTTTCCCCACCACCAACATTAGACTAACTGGTCTGTTGTTCCTAGCTTTTTCCCTCTCCATTATAAACATGGATGTTAAATTAACAACCTGCAGTTCTCCGGCTTCACTCCCATATCCAAGGAGGTTTGAAAGATTGTGGCTCGAGCTTCCTCTATTTTCCCCCTTCCTTCCCTCAGGAATCCAGGATGTATCCCATCCAGGTTATGTGACGTTTTTACTGTGAACGCTGCCAATCTTGTGATGGCCTCCTCTTTATCTATTTTCATCCTATCCAATTTCTCCACCAGCTCCTCCTTTACTGGGAGATTAGCAGCATCCGCTTGTTTCGTGATGACAGATGAACTGTTCTCATTTAGTACCTCAGCCCTCTGCCGCCACAGGATCTTCTAATCAGCTGACCTTTTCAGTAACTGTCTATACATTGGTAAAAGACTTCTGTTTTTGGTTAGGTTACCTTCTAATCTTTTCTCATACACTCTCTTGGCTGACCTAATTTCCTATTTCAGCTCTCCTCTGTGCTTTCTATATTCTGTTTGGTTCTCTAATGTATTATGAATCTGACAATTATCATCAAGCTTCTTTGCCGTTCCCACAGAGCACAGGATGTGTAGGCAACAGCTCTCAGCTGTCCCAACACTTCACTGAAATGAGCCATTTAATTAAAGTTCTTGTTATTTAGATTGTTCCTCTCTTTCTCTCTTCTACTTTTGCTGTTGTCTCTCGGTTTCAATTACACATCAGCTCCTTCCCCGTCTGCACCTAATCCCCACTCTCCACAAAATCCACATTTTAAACTCTTCACTCTGCAATTCACTCTCTCTGTGTTTGAGCTTGCTGGTCACTCTGGTACTTTTTGTAAAATAATTGTTCTACTTTATTTATTCGAAAACAGTTTGTTTTTAAATTATCAATTCATTTGCACTGTAATTCTAGTTCATCGGAATTCAATGTTTCAGTAAATTGGAACTCAAGAAAATCTAGAGATGACTTACTTGTTCTGCAATGGCGTGTCTATTCCACTTAGTTCATTAAACCCTGTTCTAAACAGAAAGCTTAATCCAGATAATATCCCGACCTGATGAACTGATGATGCACAGAACTCTCAGCTTTTTACAGGAGTTATTCCGCTTTTGATTTTAACTTGTTCGCTGGTGTCGATTTACTTGGATTCTTCACCTGATTTCTCTGCTGTCCAATGAAGTTCTCCCAGCAGAGTTCTCAATAATAATTTGATTTTTCCTCACAGGATTTCAATCTTGATGGTTTTTGAATTGTTTTATTAAAGGATTTAGTTTTGTAACTAGCTCTAACTCCCTAGCTCTCCTCATGATCAGACAGGAAGTTTCACTGCTGCGTTTTCAAGCAGCTGACAGCTTAATTTGAAAAATCATTGAGACAGGATTTTGGGTTTGAATCCAGTCACAAATCTGGTTGTGATGCCTTGTGGCTCCAGCTGTCACGTGACCTGCCAGGGGATGACATCATAATTGCCCCAGTCATGTAGCTGTTGATTGGTCGATTTCTTAAACACTTTCACTGGGACTGACCTGGTCACAGTCGCCTTTGGAACACAAAGGTGTTTTTTTTCAAATCCCACACTGGAATTTGTGTGCAACAAAGAAGACTGATACTCTAGTACAGCACTGAGGGAGGGCTCCACTATTCGAGGTGCTATCCTTCAGAAGACCCATTAAAACGAAGCTCCCTCCAGCCTCTCATTTTGTTGTAAGTGATTCCATGGTGCTCTGCCGAAGACCCGAGCAGTGGCGTTATTCTCCTCCTCCCTGCCTGCGCAATCGCTGATATTTATGTCTCAATCAACAGCCCAAGACATGGTCACATTGGTGCTTTTGGAGGTTTCCTATGTGCAAATTAGCTGCCTCTTTCTGACAGAAAGTGTTTGTTCCTTTTCCCTGGATGAGTTTCAGTTTTGCACAAATAAAACATTAAATTTGACTGAAAACTCAACTCAGGTGGGACTCAAAATCACAACCAATGCATTAGTAATAAAGGATAGAGGGTTTAATTGATCAGAGTGTGTGATGAACTAATGCTTTCTGTATTAAGTACCGATTTCATTGAGATAATATTAGAGAGAGGGAAACAGCTGGATTTTAATTCCAATCCTATGGCTACTATTCCCAAAAACACCATGGAATTGGGTCAACAGGCAGATGTTCCTGCATTAAAATACCCAAATACTGATCAAAGGATTCACAGCTGGTAAAATCTGGGAAATGCAGCTTGGATAGGATACTGCAACATTTCCTGGGAGCTGCGCTGTGTGTAGGATTCTAGTTCTGAACTGGAGATTTTCAATATTGAGAGAATAACAGCATCAACAAATTTGGACAGGGCTGCACCTCGTTTCAGTTCCCTCCAATAACTATTGAGCACAGATCCGGAGTTAACCCTAGAATCATAACCCACATCAAAGATTGAGAATGATAAAATAAACCTCACATTCACATAGAAAATCGGACAGGGTGAACTACTGAACAAATCCATCATGTTACCAGGCACTGACAAACTGCACAATACACACACAGCACCAGAGCCTGACAGATGCAGAAGGAAGCCCATTACTCACAGCACCAGCGACTGACCAGTACAGAATAAATCACCCACTCACTACAGTAACGGAGACAGACAAATGCAGAATGAATCCCACATCACACACAGTACAGCTGACCAGTAGATACAGAATATATCTGATACCGTTTGACATTCAGAAGTTGAGAATGAATCAGACTTTCACACGGTGCCAAACACTGAGACGCAGAGGAATCATAAGCACACGTTCAGACTCAAAGTCTGACAGAGACAGAATGAATCCCACAGTCATTAATGAAAATGAAAATAGCAGAAGATGGTTTCAATCCATCGAGCTCTGGGTTATGGGCCCAGCATGCTTCCGCTGAGCCACTCTGCTAGATGGGAAGGGAGTGCCACAGTGTTATTGTCACTGGACGAGTATTCTAGAGACCCAGGGGACCCAGTTTCGAATCCCACCATGGCAGATTGTGAAATTTGTCAAAACTCTGATTGTCGATTGTCGTCAAAAACCATGCAAAACCTGCCTCTTTTACGTGACCCGACTGGTAACTCCAGGCCCCTGACCCGCAGTAACGCGGTTGTCTCTTAAATACCCTCTGAACAAGGGCAATTAGGGATGGACAAAGTTGTGCACAGCATCTGGGATTGAGTGTTACAAAATGTATCTAACACTTGCACAGATTAACAGACCCTGACAGACAAAATGAATCCCACTCTCACATACAGCATCACAGACTAACAGATGCAAAATATGTTTCAAAGATTCCCAGATATTGAGAATGACTCCCACATTCCTGTTCAACACTTGACACTGACAGATACAGACTGAATTCCACACACACATTGAGCAGCAGATGTTGGAATGTCCAAAATTAATCCCACCTTCAGACACAGAACCAGGCTCTGACAGTGAATGAGAAGTGCACAATCAGATAGTACCACAGACTGAACGATCTAGAATCGATACCACATTGACTTACAATGCCAGAGACTGACAAACACAGGATGAATCTCATTTACAGACAGTTACAGGGACTAACAGGTATAGAATCAATCCAACACTCTCATATTGTGGTCAAGAATGAAAGATACAGCATTTATCCCAAACTGGTATATCATAGAAACAAGGATCAAGAGTAGGCCATTCGGCCCTTTGAGCCTGCTCCACCATTCAATATGATCATGGCTGATCCTCTATCTCAACGCCATATTCCCTCTTTCTCTCCATACCTCTTGATGCCCCAAATATCCAAAAATGTACCAATTTCTTTCTTGAATATACTCTGTGACCCGGCCTCCCCAGCCTTCTGTGGTAGAGAATTCCACAGGCTGACCACCCTCTCAGTGAAAATGAGACCATGAAGCCGCACTGAAACATCATGTGGAACATTCCTTGTTCCAGTCCTACTCAGGCCCCCTCCCACAACTCTTTCTTCGGTATACCGATGACCATTTCGGTGCTGCTTCATGCTCTCACCTGGACCTGGAAAAAATGATCCATTTTGCTTCCAATTTCCATCCCTCCATCACCTTCATGGTCCAACTCTGACACTTCCCTTCCTTGACCTCTCTGTCTCATTTTCTGCCGACAGACTGTACATCAATATTCAATACAATCCAATGGTTCTCCCTTATCTTTTCTACTAGTTACACCCTCCAAAAACTTCAGTAGATTAGTTAAGCATGATTTCCCTTCCATAAACCCATGCTGACTTTGTCTAATCCTATTAATGCTTTCCAAGTGTTCAGTTACCATGTCTTTTATAATAGACTCTAGAATTTTCCCCACTACTGATGTTAGGCTAACTGGCCGTAGTTCTGTTTTTTCTCTCCCTCCTTGTTTAAATAGCGGGGTTACAATTGCCACCCTCCAATCTGTAGGAATTGCTCCCGAGTCGAGAGATTTTCGATGATGATCACCAATGCATCCAATATTTCCAGGGCCACTTCCTATAGTAGTCTGGGATGTAGATCATCAAATCCTGGGGATTTTTCAGCCTTTAACCCCATTAATTTCTTGACCACAATTTTTAAACTAATACTAGTTTTCTTCAATTCCTCCCTCTTGCTAGACCCTTGGTTCCCTAACATTTCTGGAAAATTATTTGTGTCCTCTTTTGTGAAGACAGAACTAAAACATGTGTTCAATTCTCCTGCCATTTCTTTGTTCCCCATTATAACTTCCCCCAGTTCTGACTATAAGGGACCTACATTTGTCTTTGCTAATCTTTTTCTCTTCACATATTTATAGAAGCCTTTACAGTCAGTTTTTATGTCCCTTGTAAGTTTAATCTCATACTCCATTTTCCCCTCCTTGACGAATCTTTTTGTCCACTTTTGCTGAATCCAAAACTGCTCCAAATCTTCAGGCTTGCTCTCTTTTCTGGCAATTTAATATGTCTCCTCTTTGGATCTAATTCTATCCCTAATTTCTTTTGTAAGCCATGGTTGGGCCACGTTTCCTATTTTATTTTTGTGCCAGACAGGAATGAATAATTGTTGTAATTCATGCATGCGTTCCTTAAATATTAGCCATTGCCTATCCACTGGTCAACCTTTTAATTACGGTTCCCCAGTCCATCATTGCCAACTCGTGCCTCAGACCCTCTTAGCTCCATTTATTTCGGTTCAGGACCTTCGTTTTGAATTCAACTTCTTCACTATCCATCCTAATGAACAATTCCATCATTTTATGGTCGCTGTTCCCCAAGGGAGTTAATTCTTTCTCATTGCATGGCACCCAGTCTATGATAGCCTGCTCTCTAGTTGGTTCCTCAATGTCTTGGTCCATAAAACCATCACATACACACTCCAGGAAATCCTCCTCCACAGCATTATTGCTGTGTGTTTTGTCCAATCTGTATGTAGATTAAAATTACAGTTGTATCCTTATTGCATGCATCTCTAATTTCCTGCTTAATGCCTTCCCTTACATCTCCATTACTGTTTGGAGGCCTATAGACAACCCCCACCAACGTTTTCTGCCCCTTGGTGTTTCTTATCTCCAGCCAAACAGATTCCTCATCATGATTTTCTGAGCCAATATCCTTCCTCACTATTGCATTGATTTCCTCCAATACTAACAGTGCCACCCCACCTCCTTTCCCTATTGGTCTGCCCTTCCTAAATATTCAATACCCCTGGATGTTCAGTTTGCATCCTTGATCACCCTGTAGCCATGTTTTCATAATTGCAACTATTTCATAACCGTTTATATCTATTTGCACCGTTAATTCATCTACCTTATTACAAATGTTACACACATTAAGATATGATGCCTTTCAACTTTTCTTTAACTTTGTAACCATCTTCCCTTTATTTTGCACTATGACCCCATTTGTTTTTCACAATTTTTTTTCTGCCTTTCACTTTTGATTCTTACTTTTCTGTCTTTTGTTTCTATCCTCGTTTCCCCTTCCTCTGTCTCCCTACTCAGGTTCCCATCCCCCTGCCATTCCAGTTTAAACCCTCCCCAACCGCACTAGCAAACACTTTCCTCCACCACCACCACCACCCCACCCCCAACCCCTCCACTCCCATCACCCCCCCACCTCCAACCCCTCCAATCCCACCACCGCCCCACCCCCAACCTCTCCACCCCTGAGGACATTGGCTTCGGTTTTGCCCAGATGCAACCTGTCCTGTTTGTACTGGTCCCACTTTCCCCAGAAGCGGTCCCAATGTCCCAGGAATCTGAATCCCTCCTCCCAACACCATTTCTTCAGCCATGTATCTATCTGATATATCCTGTTATTTCTACTCTCGCTAGCACGTGACACTGGTAATAATCCTGAGATTACTACCTTTGATGTCCTACTTTTTAGTTCACATCCTAACTCCCTATATTCAGCTTGTAGGAGCTCATTGTTTTATTTTTTACCAATGTTGTTGGTACCAATATGCACCATGACCACTGGCTGTTCACACCGCCCGCCACCCCCCTTCACAATTCCCTGCAGCTCTCTGGGACATCCTTGACCGTGGCACCAGGGATGCAACAGACCATCCTGGAGTCTATTTTGTGGGCCACAGCAACGCCTGTCTGTTCCCCTTACTATTGAATCCCCTATCACTATAGCCCGGCCACTCTCCTTCCTCCCCTCTTTTGCAGCAGAGCTACCCGTGATGCCATGGACTTCTGCTGCTTTCTCCTGAGATGTTGCCTCCCCCAGCAGTATCCAAAACGGTATATATGTTAGAGAGGGGGACGGCCACAGGGGACTCCTGTACTACTTGCCTCCCTCTACTCTGCCTGGTGGTCACCCATTCCCTTTCTGCCTGTTCAGTCTTTACCTGCAGTGTGACCGCCTCACTGAATGTGCTGTCCCCAATAATCTCAGCATCACAGATGCTCCAAGATGAATCCACCCGCAGCTCCAGCTCCGAAATGCAGTTAGCCAGTAGCTGCAGCTGGACGCACTTCCTGCACACATGCTCACCAGGGTCACTGGAAGTGTCCATGAATTCCCACATAGCACAGGAGGAACATATCGCGAGTGTGAGCTCTGCTGCCATGAGTTCCCTTTAAATTAAGCTTGTTAGTTACTCCCTTTTAAAGAATACTAAATACACTAGGGTCCTTATTCCACTCCTACTACAAAGTCCTCACATTATTTTGTTTAAACTGATGGACTGCAGCAGTTTAATTAATAGAATAAGTAGAAGTACTTACCTGACCTACTTACTGCGTCATATTTTGAATCGTGATGTTACTTTGAACTCCACCGACTGGAGGCCCTGAGGGTCCGCCTCTCCTCTCCGGACTTGGCCTCCGTCAGAGGGAGAGAATGAAACTCCCGCTCACTCACATGCACCGCTCACTGACAGGTGCACAATGAGTCTCAAACACTATCACAGTCAGACACAGAACGACATCAACAATCACTTTTAGTCCCAGAGCCTGACAAGCACAGAATGAATCCCAGACTCTCTCACTGTAGCACGGCCTTACAAACAGTGAATGAATCCCAAACTCATGCACAGTATCAGAGTGAGTAAATCCCACACTGGCACACATTATCAGGGGCTCTCTGTTACAGATGGAATCCCCCTTTCCCGTATAGTCTCTCTCTGTGGAGAAGGGACCCTCGCAAAACAATCAGGCGACATTGCCCGATGTATAGTAAAACACTGTGGAACTGGGGCTGGAGAGAGTCTTTGTAAAATGTATTTCCTGACCAAAGTAAATGGGCTGATGACGGGGTGGGAGGAGGAGTGAGGGCGAGAAGTCACAATCTGATTGGCCTGTTTCCATATCCAAACCTGAAATTATATACTTAGAGGCTGGTTTAGCCTTTAAACTGTCCATTCAGAGTCACCTTTTCCCAATCCTTCATTAGCATAGATCGGGGAGACTGTCTATTTAATCGGCGTTCGGAAGGGGTTTGGTTTATTTCTGTGTCTGAAACTGAAGATGGTTGATGAGAAGAAACCAGCTCCCAAGAAGGGAGCCAAGAAAGCCTTAAAGAAACCGGTAGCAAAGGGCGGCAAGAAGCGGCGAAAGTCGAGGAAGGAGAGTTACTCCTGACCATTTTCTGAACAGATTCACCAGTCAGAGTTACAAGGACTATTAATACAATCTGCTCGACAATCCGCCTTTTTAGACTCTGTGAGGAACCGCCCCGAACAGTAATTGGCTGCAGCCTTACGCCCAGGCAGTTGAGTCCAAAATCGAACCAATGAATTAATTCCTGGCAACTCAGGTCCTCATTGGTCGAGTTGTTTTTAATTGCCCATTTAAAAATTCCGCCTTTTTTTGCAGCCGTTTCCCGTCTCGACAATAGACTTCGTTCTTCCCTTTTTTGAAAATTATAAACACCATTTTTCACTCTCAATCACTATTTCCTAACCCCAATGAAATTCCAGTTCATGGAACCTGTCCCGGCAATTTGTAAACCCCGCATCATCCTGGTGAATCTGCTCATTTTTGGACAGAAACACCAGTCTGTTGTTTGAACTGTGTAAAGTCAGTGCTGAATTTCCCAGGCAATAACTGAATTGTTAATATAATAATAATTGAACATTGCTCCATACGGCACAACCAACCTTTAAAATCGCCGCTCGCTTAGAGGGCTGGAATGGGTAATAAAATAGAAACGGTGCTGGGGGCATCAGACCCCTTCCCATTGCCCTCATTCTGGGCTGTTCATTCCGATAAAGAGCGGGAACGGGAGCGGCTCGAAGCTCCCCCTGTTCCCGGTCTGAGTCTTGACGGACATCCGTGCAAATATTGGGATTAGGAGCAGGAGGAGGCCGCTCAGCCCATCGAGCCTGTTCCGCCATTCAGTGAGATCATGGCTGATCTGATTGTAACCTCAACTCCACTGACGGACTGAACGGCTGATGTCAGAGGAACCGCCGGATCCTGTCTTTACTATCCGACTCATTATTCATCCAGAACAAAACCTTTCGACAATGTGAAGCAGTGGAGAGACTTTTCAGTGTCAGTGCAGAATGTGCCATCCGGGTAAATAAACAACGAGCAAACTGAGATTCTCAGTACATTCCCCGTTAGAATAAATCAGGCACTAACATTCCCGATCACAGCTCATCCCAGCTCCCGTTCCTAGGTCTCTGCTCTCTCTGTGAGGCAGTGGGTGGCTCTTAAAAGAGCCTTTGTTGTGTGTTTGGTAGAAAGGGTCGAGTTGTTCAGCCGCCGAAACCATAGAGAGTGCGGCCCTGGCGTTTCAGAGCGTACACCACATCCATGGCAGTGACCGTCTTGCGCTTGGCGTGTTCAGTGTAGGTGACCGCATCCCTGATCACATTCTCCAGGAAAACCTTCAGCACCCCGCGAGTCTCCTCATAGATCAAACCCGAGATCCGCTTGACACCGCCACGGCGAGCCAGGCGGCGGATTGCTGGTTTGGTGATGCCCTGGATATTATCACGAAGCACTTTGCGGTGCCGCTTTGCTCCGCCCTTCCCCAGTCCTTTGCCTCCTTTCCCTCTGCCAGACTATATTTGAAACACACTGCATTTGTTTTTTTTCCTTTTCCTTCATTTTCTCTTTTGTTCCTTCTGAATAACAATAATGATGATCACTGGCACAGCATTGAATCAAATATGCAGTGACCATGATGATTCTTCACTCAGATCGCAGCTAAATATGAGAGACGAACTGTTTCCGTTCCTCTTTTATACAGCCCGCCCCGACCTGACTGAGAAAGGGACAGAGAGTGAGAGGCGGGACGGGGAGGAGACTGAATGACAGACAGAACAGAGGAATGTCTATGATAATCCAACTCCGCCTCCTCCCTGCCAGAAACGACTTTGTTTTTAAATTCTCGACAATGGAAGTTAACACAGCGCTCGGCACAAAGCTTATAGATTGGAGCTTCATGTTCAACGGTTTTAGAGACCCGCAGCTTTTAAATAAAGAGCTTTACACATAAAATTCAGTAATATTCCCGCCCAAGTACAAACACTATATCCTGTCAAATCCGCCTGTTTCCACTTCACTCCCAGCTTCTGTTCTATCCCCACACACCTCCCCTCCAGGCGGGTTGAGCAGTTTACCGACACCTCACTCCAGCTGAATTAGACAAACTCATGTGTTGGGCTTTGAGTTGTAACGCGGGGTTTCTGCGCCCGGGTAACTGTCTTACACACTCTCACCTTGAATCTGTGAAAAGGGAACGAGCAGAAACTGACAGAGCAGCTGAACAAATCCCCAGTTACAATGGGGCACGGACACCGCTCTGTTTTATTGCAGAGTGAGAGAGGGGATGGGTATAGTGCATGTCAGTGAGATACCGGGAAATTTCAATTTAATATAAATCATTTCAGTGTGAAACCTGCTCCCAGCGCCGGGACAGGGACATTTGATTCGGGGATCAGCTCTTTCCTGAGAGACGTGGGCGGCTCTGAGAAGAGCCTTTGTGTTCAGAGGTTTACAATTTGCTCGGCTGGTTTCATTTCTTTCCTGGCGCTGCTTTCTTAGCCTTTGCTGCTTTCACTTTGGGCTTGGCCTTCGATTTATCCACTTTTTTTAAAGCCTTTCCGCCCGTGAGCTTCTTGGCGGGAGATTTTTTCTTCAGCGCTGCTTTCTTCACCGCCTTTTTTGGAGTTGCCGCCTTCTTGCTGCTTGTTTTCTTGACTGTTGCTTTCTTCGCTGGGGATTTCTTGGCTGCTACTTTCCTGGCTGGAGATTTCTTAGCTGCTGGTTTCTTTGTTTTCACCTTCTTGGCCGCTGGTTTCTTCACTAAAGATTTCTTGGCTGTTGGTTTCTTCTCCTTCTTTCCCACTTTCCCCTGGGATTCCTTCTTAGGGATTTTGAAGGAGCCGGAGGCGCCCTGTCCCTTTACCTGCACCAGGGAGCCGCTCTCCACCTTCCTCCTGATACTGAGCCTGATCTGGGAGCCGAGCTTCCCCACATCGACACCGCTGCCAGACAAAGCTTTCTTTATCGCGGCCAGGGACATCCCCTTGCGATCGCTGCAACCCGCCACAATCTTGAGGATCTGTTCGCCTAACTTGGGACCGGCTGCCTTCGATCGGGAAGCCGCCTTCTTCTTCTTGGGAGGTTTGACTTGAGCGGCAGCGGCTGGAGGAGCCGTTTCGGCGGCTGCAGTATCAGTCATATCCGAGACTGTGTGTAAAATCTCTCTGACAGTCAGAACTGGATGAGAAATGAAACCAGTGGTGGCGGCTCAGAGCAACTTAAACACAGAGAGCGGACGGGGCAGAGACAACCTGCTGTCAGCTCCCGGCTCCTCCAGCCTCTCTGTGTTTCTCTCTCCTCATAAACTCCCCAATTCCACTTCAAATTGGACATTTCAGATTCCCACACTCGCTTCCTTCTGTTAACAAAATCCGAATCTTTGTTGTCGAGAAAGTTCCATCCGAATTAAAGGCAGCAATTTCGATTTAAACCCGTTTCTTTGCTGCTTTGATCGCGCCCTCTCAGCCGAGCGCTGACTTCTTCTCTGTGTTTCCACTGAAATCTTGAAATTAACGAAATATTTCCCTTAAATTCTCTCTTCAGGGCTGAGCAGGGGAGCATCGCGATCTTATGACAGGAAAATCTTGTGATTTTATAGAAGAATGACTCGGAAACCTGGCGCTGAGGCCGGACACACAAACACAGTGACATTAGTCTAACCCGCCCGCCCCTTTAACACACTCTCGCTGATACAATGTTCACATCTACACATTGACAGGACAAACTGTGTCTCAGATTTACAGCTCCCAGGACAGGCTTTCCTCTCCACTCGGCCTGTGCTGTGGATTCTCGGGGATTAGTTGTAGTTTCCCAGCTCAGTAACTGTTAAACCCTCTGAGACCGGAGCTGCTCACAGTGTCTGTTCCCCAGATTCAGGGGACTGCAGCCAATCACAGGGTTAACCCGTAACTGGTTTAAATTATTATCTTGTTCACAAGCAGACTTATTTTTGATCATTTGAAGATACAGATTGTGTGCACTCAGCCACTAAACAACAGTGCCCCTCCTTTATATTGAATTCAATAGAGAGGGGCTGGAGGGATAGACAGAGACAGAGTGAGTGAGGGTGGTGAGACACAGACGACCAGACAATACATCCATCAGTTGCAGAAATCCCTGTAAATTATGTCTCCATCCATAAAATTTCCCCTGGAAAGGCAGAAGCTGCAACCTCAGTTCTCACTGATACTGTAGCAGAGACACATTATTAATCCCACACTCAAGAACAGTGCTGTGGTTTGACAGAAGAGCTAGGGAGAGGAGGCATAAACTTAATGGTCCAGTTCTAAAAAGTGTGCAGGGTCAGAGGGCCCGAAAATCTTTAGATCTTTGTAGGTGATAGGAGATTTTGAGAGAGTAGTTAGGAAAGCAGATGGTATCTTTGATTTCATCAACAGAGGTGCTGAGCATAAAAGCAGGAACGTTATGTTTAACCTTTACAAAGCTCTGGTTATGTTGCAACTAGACTATTGTGTCCATTTCTGGTCACCACACTTTTGGAAGGATGTGAGGGTCTTTGAGATGGTGCAAAGGAGATTTACTAGAATAGTTACAGGCATGAGGGGTTATAGCTGCAAGGTTGGTTGGAGAATCTGAAGCCGCTCTACTTGAAGAAAATAAAATTGAAGGGAGGTCTGAGAGAGGTGTACAAGATTATAATAGGTTTAGATCAGGTAAACAAAGGAAAGCTGTTCCCATGAGCTGAGGGTAGAAGGATTAATGGACACGGATTTAAAATTTTTAGACAAGATGTGCAGGGGGGATGTGTGCAAGAACTTTGTTACTCTCCGCGTAATGACCTGGATCTTGATCCCTATGGGCATTGTGGAAACGGAGATGGTCAAAGATTTCAAACGGAAATTGTGTGGGCGCCTATGGGAAATAAAGTTGCAGGGATAGATCAGGAGAATAGGACTGACTGGATTAATCTACAGTCAGTCAGTATGGACTGGATGGGCCGAATGACCTCCTTCTGAGCAGTAATGTCTCCATGACTCTGTGACTGTATAACTCGATGACAGTGTCAGTGAGTGAGAAACAATGCCCCATGTTTAACCCTCTCTTCCCTGTTGTACTCCCTGCAGCTCAGGGCCGTTGGATATTACTCCCAGCGAGTGTTTCACTTGGATCAGATGAATCTGGAGAGTTGCTGTCTGATATTAACTCATTCACGGTCCCAGCAAACACCCCGACTCCCGGGTTTCTCCAGTGATTCTGCAGGTTGCTTTGTGAAGACGGGCCCCTGAACACCAAACAGCCTGCAAAGAAAGATCCCAGAATGAGTTTCTTGTGGGGGCAAGTCCCAGTTCTCATCGTTTCCTCCTCATAAGCTCCAGGTCTTTTGCTGAATCTCGAATAAAAGTGACTTGGAGAACATTTCCAAACAAAATAGTTTCATGCAATGTTGTAGATTTCTGCGCTTGCGTCATTCCGACCCGCCACCAGAGCTGAACTGGGGTGGGGTGTGAGGACAGGGGGGAGGTGGGGATGCGGTGAGCAGAAGAGTGCATGTGCGCTGCTCTCCCCCTGTTCGACCTGGGACAGGAAGAGCCGCCATTGGAGAGACCACAGTTCCGGGGGGAGGGAACAAACAGCAGCCTCCTAGGAGGATGGAGACAGAATGGCAAGGAGTTCTTATTAGCGATTTTCCAGTCCTCTGGGAAACCTCCCTGACTCCAAAGATTCCTGAAAGATCACCACTAACGCCCTCACTATCTCTTCAGCTATCTCCTTCAGAACTCGGGGGTGGAATCCATCTGCTCCAGGTGATTTATCGACCTTCAGACCTTTCAGTTTTCCTAGCCCCTTCTCCTTGATAATAGCCACCATACTCACCTCTGCCCCCCGACTCTCTTTAACTTTGGTGATGTTACTCGTGTGTTCCACCGTGAAGACTGACGCAAAGTACCTATTCAGTTCCTCTGACATTTCTTTGTTCCCCACTACTATTTCTCCAGCGTCATTTTCCAGTGGCCCAATGTCCACTTTTGCCTCTCTCTTACCCTTTATATATCTAAAAAAAACTCTTGCAATCTTCTTTTATATTACTGTCTAGTTTACCCTCATATTTAATCTTCTCCCTCCTTATTTCTTTTTTACTTGTCCTCTGTTGGTCTTTGTAGGCTTACCAAACCCCTGGCTTCCCACTGCTCTTCGCCGCATTGTATGCTTTCTCTTTAGCTTTTATGCTGTGCCTGACTTCCTTTGTCAGCCATGGTTGCCTCGTCCTCCCTTTAGTATGCTTCTTCTTCCTAGGGATGAATTTTTGCTGTGTCTCCCAAATTATTCCCAGAAACTCCTGCCATTGCTGTTCCACTGTCTTTCCTGCTAGGCTCATCTGCCAGTCAATTCTGGCCAACTCCTCCCTCATGCGTCTGTAGTTGCCTTTATTCAACTGTAATACCGTTATATCTGATTCCAGCTTTTTCCTCTCAAATTGCAGGGTAAATTCTATCATATGATGGTCACTTCCTCCTAAGGGTTACTTCACCTTAAGCTCCCTTATCAAATCTGCCTCATACATCACTAAATCTAGAATTGCCTGTTCCCTAGTGGGCTCCACCAAAAGCTGCTCCAAAAAGCCGTCTCGTAGACATTCCACAAATTCCTTTCCTTGGGATCCACTACCAACCTGATTTTCGAGTCTACCTGCATATTGAAATCCCCCATGATCACTGTAACCTTGCCTTTCTTAGACGCCTTTTCTATCTCCGGGTGTATCTTGTGCCCCACATCCTGCCTACTGTTCGGAGGCCAGTACATAACTCCCATTTTTTTTAATCTTTGTGGTTCCTCCACTCTACACACACAGATTCTACATCATCTGACCCTATGTCGTTTCTTGCTGTAGATTTAATTTCATTTCTTACTAACAAAGCATCCCCACCCCGTCTGCCAGCCTGCCTATCTTTTTGATAAGATGTATACCCTTGGATATTTAGCTCCCAGTCCTGATCCCCTTGCAGCCACGTCTCCGTGATGCCCACCACATCATACCTGTCAATTTCAAACGGCGCCACAAGCTCATTTACCTTATTTTGTATACTGCGTGCATTCAGATACAGCACCTTCAGTCCTGTATTTCCCATCTCCCTTCTCATTGTCGTCCCTTTATCTGATGTGCTTGAAGTTAGATCCCTAACCCTTTCCAAACAATCTGCCCTATTTTGTGTTCTGGAGACTTTAATAGCCTCTCCTGGGCTTTCCTTTCTTTTCAGTTTTTTCATAATTTTCCATGAAGTTGAATCCGCCCCCACACGCTAACCTGCTGCTTTGTTTCCCATTAGTCAGACTTCTTGGAGTTTTCCCCTTCCCTTCCACCCAATTTCTAGTATGTTGACCTCTCTATTTAACCTTTTCGCTAGAATATTATTCGCAGATCGGTTCAGGTGGAGAGCGTCCCAATGGTACAGATCCCTCCTGTTCCAATACTGATGCCAGTGCCACACGAAATGGAACCCCTCTTTCCCACACCACTCCTTTAGTCACGTGTTTACTTCCCTTATTCTCGCGCCCCTATGCCAATTTGCACGTGGCTTGGGTAGAAATCCAGAGATTATAACCCTTGAGGACCTGTTATTTAATTTAGTTCCTAGTTCCTGATAATCTCCAAACAGGTCCTCCTTCCTAGTCTTACCTATGTTATTTGTCCCGACGTGGACCACAACAACTGGATCCTCCTCCTCCCTCTCCAATATCCTTTCAAGCTGGTCAGAGCTGTCCCTCACCCCGGCACCGGGCAGGCAACATACCATGCGGGACTCTCGATCCTGCCTACAAAGGATGCTATCAATTCCCCTAATTATAGAATCCCCTACAACTACCACTTGTCTTTATGCTCCCCCCACTTGAATAGCCTCCTGTGCCATGGTGCCATGGTCAGATGGCTCATCCTCCCTACAGCCCTGTTCCTCATCCACATAGGGAGCAAGTATCTCGTACCTAATGGACAAGGTCAAGAGCTAAGGCTCCTCTGTTCCTGAACACAGGATCCCTCTACCTGCCTCACTTGCAGTCACACCCTGCTGACCATGACCACTGACCGAATTTGAGGTACTTAATCTAGCGGTTGTGATCGCCTCCTGAAACAAAGCGTCCAGGTAACTCTCCCCCTCCCATCTGGAGCTCGGACTCCAGCTCATCAATTCTGAGCCGGAGTTTCTCCAGCAACCAATACTTGCTGCAGATGTGGTCACTGCGGCTCGCAATGGGATCTGCCAGCTCCCACATGGTACAGCTACAGCACACCACCTTCCAGCAATCTCGAATTAGTTAATTAATTTACTAATTAGCTTTGCAGTTTTTTTTCAAATTTGGTGCAGATTTCCTACCAACCAATCAGGTCGCAACTTTCCTGTGACATCACTTTTTCAGTTTTGGCTTCAGTTACTCTGTGCCCCGAGGTCACCGCTCCGTTGCTCCTCACTCCGAGTCTGCTCCCTGGAGCAAGGGGCAGGGAGCACAGTTACATAACAGAAAGCACAGTTACTCAACAGAGAACACAGAAACATGACAGAGAACACAATTACACAACAGAGAGCACAGTTAAACAACAGGGGCCACAGTTACACAATAGGGGCGCAGTTACACAACAGAGAGCGCAATTACATAACAGAGGGCACAGTTACACAACAGAGAGCACAGTTACACAACAGAGGGCATGGTTATACAACAGAGAGCATAGTTACATAACGAGGTGCATAGTTACACAACGGAAAGCACCGTTACAGAACGGGAGTCATATTTACAAACAGGGGATGTCTCTGAGCAGCAAGAAACAGCTTTACATAAGTGATCAGTCTCTCCATCTCAGTGTCTTGCTGATTTGCTCGGCATCTTTCTCTGTCACCTTGTGTATCCTGACAGTCTCTTGCTGCCTTTCTGTATGTGTTTCTCTGTCTGTTTCTGGCGTTACACAGTGGAAATATGGAGCTAAATTAATCCTCCCAATTCTATCCCAAAAAGCACGAAGCAAGTGATTACTTATTTCCCTAACACACAACACTGATATTCATCACCCAATAATTTTATGAAGCAGAGTGGCACAACGGAAGCGTGCTGGGCCCATAACCCAGAGATCGATGGATTGAAACCATCCTCTGCTATTTATGGTCTAACTTAAAGAGACATTGGCTGCTACGACAAATTTCTCTTATTAATCTTTACGGTTTACAGCATTGGATTTCCGTTTCCCATAAACACAAATCTGCAACAAACCTCTCAAATTCCTTTTATTCACACTGGGACACTAGCGGCAAATGCTGCAAACACACACTAGCAGAGACTTTCTGTCAGCCCATTTCTCGCGAAGAGCTGGCACTGCCTGAATGTTTTTCTCTCGTTCACTATCACTCCAAAGTTATCTGAATCGGAAATTCCTGAGATGGAAACAATATAGTGAAGTTTATATGTATTAGTACGTCTGATCTATATGATACCCTGCAGTAATTCATCATTCTAATTTGGACAACAGCTTCCTCACTGTGACATGTAGCATCGAAAAGAACAAAAGTGCCATCATGGTGAAGACAGCATCATGTCAAAGACAGTTAATCATTATTACAACAGATATCGACATTCCTGCTTAATTACAGGTTTTAAACGTGGAATTCAGTTCCATAATCACCATGAACAGAGAAAGTGAAGTTTCCTTCCTTCGGCCTTGCATCAGATACATATTGTACTAAAAACTCTTTTGAGTGTCTCTGATTGTTTCCTTTTGCCTGTTAGTAGCTGTTTGGAAGTTAATGCGTTCAGCTTCCTACTCATTCTGCCCTTATTTTCCTTAACTAAGGTGAAAGTTGTCACATTTCTGTGACATTTCTTTGCCTCTAACGTATTGTGGTCACTCATTGTTAGATGCTAATTTACTGTCAGAAGATTAATTAATTCTCTCTCGTTACTTATTATTGAATCTAGTATAACCCTTTCTCTTGTGATTTCCAAATCAGGGTGGAGGCAGAAGAGATTAAATGACAAAACAGTTGATGGTGCAAGGCTCAGATAAATGGACAAGTAACAAAACCAAAGATGTGTTTAAAAGAGGTGTGAATGATGATGAACAGCTGCCATGCAAAATCAAGAGAAAGATGTGAACTAAAGCAAAACATCCAATATAAATGATACACAATGGGGATTGAGATTACCCCCTCAAATTTCTATACTCAGTATTGAGGTTGGAAGGGTTTAAAGTGCTCAATTGAAAGGTAAGATACCGTTCCTAGAGCTTACATTGAGATTAATAAGAACACTGCAAGATGCCGAGAACAAGATGAAACTTAAAATGACAGCTGTTCGGAAGCTCGGTGTCATGCTTGCAGAGTGAACAGATCTTCCACAAAGCAATCACTCAATCTTTCCAATGTAGAGCAGATCACATTGTGAGCAGTGAATACGGGGTACTAAATTGAAGAAAGTGCACTTAAAACACTGTTTCACCTGGAATAATTGTTTTGGTGAGGAGAGCTAATATCCCATACCAACACTGCTAATTTACCTTCCTTTTTTCCTCAACTGATTTTCTCTCCTCTCTGCGATTGACAGGGCCCCCAACCAATTTTGTTCCTTATTGCGACCGCTCCTCCCACCAATTCCCTCTCTCCCAGGATTCCGATAGTCTTCCCCTTGTCTTCACCTTCCTCCCCACCACCTTCCACATTGAATGGATCATCCTTTGTCATTTATTTAGAAGGTAGCGAGTTGCTGTGACCTTGAATGCTCTGCTGCATAGGATGGTGGAAGCAGATTCAATATAAACTTTCAAAAGTGAAACGAACAACTACAGAAGGGAAAAAAAATAGGGCTATTCTAAAGGATAAGGGGAGTGGGGCTTATTTGTTACAAAAGAGTTTGCACAAAAAGGTTGAGCACAAATGCTTGCCACTGCGTTGAAGTTTATAGCGAAATGGCGGACATCGCTTCCCAGAATGCCCTGGGTTATATAAAATGGCCTATCTGTACCAGAGGGCACGCACTGCGCAGGCGCAGGAACAGGCACGTAAACAAACGGAAATCGATTCTGCGCCAAGCACGCGCGATACAGCAACAGGAAGCTGCTCGTGATCGAGCGCAGCCTCAGAAACACCGAGTTTCAGTGGCTTTCACAGCCTGAATCAGAGCCGCTCCATCCGGTGGACGTGCGGAGAGGGACCCGGGGGACGGCAACATGAAGCCGATGGTGCAGCGCCTCCCCCTTCCCAGCCGCCGCTTCCCGATTTTTTTTCCCGTTTGCACCGAGTCTTTGATGCGGTAACAGAGAGGGTTGGGGAGGGTGATGCTGTTCATGTGGTTTACATGGATTTCCAAAAGGCATTTGATAAAGTCTCACACAACAGACTTGTCAACAAAGTTACAGCTCATGGAATAAAAGGGACAGAGCAACATGGATATGGGATTGGCTGAGTGACAGGAAACAGAGGGTAATGGTGAATGGTTGTTTTTCAGACTGGAGGAAAGTTTATAGTGGAGTTACCCAGGGGTCGGTGTTTGGACCCCTGCTCTTAAATGTTATATGTTAATGACCTAGACCTGGGTGTACGGGACACCGTTTCAAAATTTGTGGATGAAACTTCGAGGTATTGTGAACTATGAGGAGGATAGTGTTAAACTTCTAAAGGACAGAGGCAGGTTGGTGGAATAGGCAGGCAAGTAGCAGTGGTAAAAGTTCGACCTCAGAATGCCTGGGGAAGTCAGTGCATTTGATGGAGCGGTTTCTGGGATGCAGGGAATTGTGGGATCTGCAGCTTCCATGAGGAGATGTTAGTAAGTGTTTTATTGCAGGCTGAATGTCAGTGAACTGAAATGTAAACTCTTTTTCTTTCTCCACAGATGCTGCCTGATGTGCTGTGTATTTCCAGCATTTTCTCTCTTTATTTCAGATTTCCAGTATCCACATGATTTTGTCAGTGAATTATAGCAGGTGTCGCTCACAAAACCGAGGCCGGAAACACAAACTGAGAAATGAACAACCCTTGGAATCAGAATGGATGTTGGAGGTGGAAGTCGTTCCTCGCTTACTTTGAAGGTATGTTCCTGTTGGCTGACTTTGAACTGGAGAGTAGAGAGAGGAGAAGCTGATGCGTTTAACCACGAGCACTTTTAAGAAAAGTAGGGCCCAACCATTTCTGATCAAATGTTATTAACTGTTTCCTGTACAGTAACAGAGACTGACGGGGAGTAAATTTCACATTCATTTCCAATAGTAGAGAGTGACAGACAGAGTTAATTCCACCCACACACATATACTGTAAGAGAGATTGACAGAGAGTTAATTGATTGAATTATAGCATGATTACAGCACAGAAGGAGGCCTTTCTGCCCATTATGTCTATCCTGTCCTTCTGAAGGAGCAGTTCACCTCGTGCCACTTTACCACCTTTTCCACATAGCCCTGCACATTTTTCCTTTTTTGATAATAATCCAATTCCCTCTTCAATACTTAGATTGACCCTGCCTCCCCAAATTCCCAGGCACTTTTCCTAGCCACTCGCTGCATGAACAAGGTTTTTCCTCATGATGTCATTGGTTATTTTGCCAATTACCTTAAATCTGCGCCCTCTCTTTCTCCACCTTTCCACCAATGGGGAAAAAGTCTTCCTGTCTACCCTGTCCACACTCACAGCAACAGAGACTGACTGACAGAAATTTAATTCCACACACATGCACTAATTCAGATTGTTAGACTCTTTATTCACACTCGCATACAGAAACAGACATTGACAGGAAGATAATTCCACAATCTCACACAGCAACCAAAACTAATAGAAATTTAATTTCACACTCACTCACAGTCACTGATTCTGACAGAGTGAATACCACACTCAGCATAACTGAGACTGACAGGTACAGAATTAATTCCACATTCATGTACAGTAACAGAGGTTGACATGTAAGATGTGAATTCCACACCCACAGAAAGCACCAGAGACTAAACGATTGAGATTTAATTCCTCACTCCATAACTGAGACTGAGAGTTAATGTCGCATTCATATACAGTAACACAGATTGACAGATGGTGAGGGTGAAATTAACTTTCTTGAAGTAAGAGAGCCTGAAAGAGTTATTTCCATGTTCCGATACAGTAACTGTAACTGACATAGTTAATTCTATATTCACCTACAGTAACAGGTTATAATAGAGTTAATTTCACTCTCACCTACAGTAACTGTCACGATTGGATAGAAAGCTAAATCCGCACTTACACACATGACAGAGATTGATAGATTGAAAGTTAATTCACAGTCACAATAACAGACTGGCCAATGGAGGGTTAATTTCACACACTCAGAAACAGAGGCTGAGAATTTATTTGTTTATTCCTCACTCACATACAGTAACATAGACAGTCTAATATGAGGGTGTGGAACTAACACTCTTAGTTTCTGTCAGTCTCTGTTATTGTAGGTTAATTCCTCACTGAAACATTAATGACAATTGACAGGTCCTTAATTCCACTCACAGATGTCCTAACAAAGACTGGGAAAGAGAATTCCACACTCACAGTAACCGAGACTGACCAATAGAGAGCTAATTCCACACACTCGTACAGTAACAGAGACTGATGTAAGGAGTTAATTCCACACTCAGATACAGTAACTGAGACTGACCCATAGAGTTAATTCCACACTGACAGTAACAGAGTCTCACAAATTGTTTGTTTATTCCACACACATACATAACAGAGACTGACCGACAGAGAGTTAATTCCACACTCACATACAGTAACAGAAATTGACATAAGGAGTTAATTCCACATTCTCATACAACAAGAGGCTGACAGAGTGAATTCCACAATCATTTACAGTAAAGGTTGTCCGAAAGTTAGTCCCACTCTCATAACCGGAACAGAGACTGACAGAGATTTAAATTACACACTCACATATAATAACTGATGAATCAGTGCTCCTACATGTTGAACATCACTTGGAGGAAGGTCTGAGGGTGGCAAGGGTGCAGAATGTTCTCTGGGTTGGGTACTTCAATGTTCATCACCAAGAATGGCTCGGTAGCACCATTACTGACCGAGCTGGCCGAGTCCTAAATGACATAGCTGCTAGACTGGGTCTGTGGCAGGTGGTGAGGGAACCAAGAAGAGGGAAAAACATACTTGACCTCATCCTCACCAACCTGCCTGCTGCAGATGCATCTGTCCATGACAATATTGGTAGGAGTGACCACCGCACAGTCATTGTGGAGATGAAGTCCCGCCTTCACATTGAGGATACACTCCATCGTGTTGTGTGGCACTACCACTGTGCTAAACGGGATAGATTTCAAACAGATTTAGCAACTCAAGACTGAGCATCCATGAGGATGCTTCAGCAGCAGTAAAATTGTGCTCGAACACAATCTGTAACCTCATGGCCTGGCATATCCCCCACTCTACCATTACCATCAAGCCAGGGGATCAACCTTGGTTCAATGAAGAGTGCAGGAGGGCATGCGAGGAGCAGCACCAGACATACATAAAAATGAGGTGTCAACCTGTTGAAGCTATAAAACAGGACTACTTGGATGCCAAACAGCATAATCGGCAAGTGGTAGAGAGCGCTAAGCAATCCCACAACCAATGGATCAGTTTTAAGCTCTGCAGTCCTGCCACATCCAATCATGAATGATGGCGGACAATCAAACAACTCAGTGGAGGAGGTGGCTCCACAAATATCCCCATCAATGATGGAGGAGTCCAGCACAGCAGTGCAAAACATAAGGCTGATGCATTCGCAACAATCTTCAGCCAGAAGTGTCAAGTGGATGATCTATCTGGGCCACCTCCACAGATGCCAGTCTTCAGCCAATTCGATTCATTCCATGTGATATCAAGAAACAGCTGAAGGCACTGGGTACTGCAGAGGCTATGGACTCTGACAACATTCCAGCAAGGGTACTGAAGACTTGTGCTCCAGAACTTGCCGCGCCCCTAGCCAAACTGTTCCAGTACAGCTTCAGCACTGGCACCTACCCAGGTATGTGGAAAATTGCCCAGGTATGTCCGGTACACAAAAAGCAGGACAAATCCAACCCAGCCAATTACCACCCCATCAGTCTACTCTCCATCATCAGTAAAGTAATGGAAGGGGTCATCAACAGTGCTATCAAGCGGCACTTGTTTAGCAATAACCTGCTCGCTGGTGCCCAGTTTGGGTTCCGCCAGGGCCACTCAGCTCTTGACCTCGTTACCGCCTTGGTTCAAACATGGACAAAAGAGCTGAACTCCCGAGGTGAGGTGAGAGTTACTGTCCTTGATATGAAGGCAGCATTTGACCGAGTGTGGCATCAAGGAGCCCGAGCAAATCTGGAGTCAGTGGGAATCGGGGGGGAAACTCTCCGCTGGCTGGAGTCATACCTAGCACAAAGGAAGATGGTTGTGGTTGTTGGAGGTCAGTCATCTCATCTCAGGAATATGACAGCAGGGGTTCCTCAGGGTAGTGTCCTAGGCCCAACCATCTTCAGCTACTTCATCAACGACCTTCCTTTCATCATAAGGTCAGAAGTGGGGATGTTCGCTGATAATTCCACAATGTTCAGCACCATTCGCGACTCCTCAGATACTGAGGCAGTCCATGTCCAAATGCAGCAAGACCTGGACAATACCCAGGCTTGGGCTGACATGTGGCAAGTAAAATTTGCGTCACACAAGTGTCAGGCAGTGACCATCTCCAACAAGAGAGAATCCAACCATTGCCCCTTGATTTTTAATGGCATTACCATCACTGAATCCCCCATCAACATCTTGGGAATTACCATTGACCAGAAACTGAACTGGACTGGCCATATAAATACTGTTGCTACATGAGCAGGTCAGAGGCTAGGAATCATAGAACCGTAGAAAAGTTACAGCACAGGAGGAGGCCATTCGGCCCATCTTGTCCATGCCAGCCCGAGGACACCCAGGTGCCCTTTCTAATCCCACCTTCCTGCACCCGGCCCATAGCCTTGCAGCTTACAGCACTTCAGGTGCAGATCCAGGTACTTTTTAAAAGAGTTTAGAGTTTCTGCCTCTACCACCAACTTGGGCAGTGAATTCCAGACACCCACTACCCTCTCCATAAAAAAGTTCTTCCTCATGTTCCCCCTACTCCTTCTGTCACTTATCTTGAATCTATGTCCCCTGGTTCTAGATTTCTCCACCAAGGGAAACAATTTTATCCTGTCCACTCTATCTATTCCCCTCATAATTTTGTTTTCCTCAATCAAGTCACCTCTCAGTCTTCTTTGTTCTAAGGAAAAAACCCCACCCTATCCAATCTCTCCTCGTAGCTACACTTTTCTAACCCTGGCAACATTCTTGTAATCCTCCTCTGCACTCTCTCCAGAGCTATTACGTCCTTCTTGTAATGTGCTGACCAGAACTGCACACAATACTCCAGTTGTGGCCTCACCAGTGTTTAATACAATTCCAAAATTATATCCTTACTTTTATATTCTATACCTCTGCCAGTGAAGGAGAGCATTCCATATGCCTTCTTTATAACCTTGTCTACTTGAACTGCTGCCTTCAGGGACCTGTGTACTTGTACGCCAAGATTTCTCACTTCATCTACCCCTCTTAGTATATTCCCATTTATTGTGTAATCCCTGTAACTGTTTGACCTCCCTAAATGTATGACTTCACACTTCTCTATGTTAAAATCCATCTGCCACTTTACCACCCACTCCACCAACCCAACTATATCGTTTTGGAGATTATGACTATCCTCTACACTATCCACTACTCGGCCAATCTTTGTGTCATCTGCAAATTTCCCAATTGTGCCCCCCATGTTCACGTCCATATCGTTAATATATAATACAAATAGCAAGGGTCCCAACACCGAGCCCTGTGGAACACCACTTGAGACCACTTTCTATTCGCAAGGGCATCCATCGACCATTACCCTTTGTTTCCTGTTACAAAGCCAACCTTTTACCCAGTTTGCCACATTACCCTGAATCCCATGGGCTTTTACTTTCCTGACCAATCTGCCATGTGGGACCTTGTCAAATGCCTTGCTAAAATCCATGTACACAACATCCACTGCACCACCTTCATCAACCCTTCTTGTCACTTCCTCAAAAAATTCAATCAAATTGGTGAGGCAATACCTTCCTTTAACAAATCCATGCTGACCATCCCTGACTAGTCCATGCCTTTCCACATGACAGTTAATCCTATATTTCAGGATTGAATCCTATCTCTCAGGATGCGACGAGTAACTCGCCTCCTGACTCCCCAAAGCCTGTCCACCACCTACAAGGTACAAGTCAGGAGTGTGATGGAATACTCCCAACTTGTCTGGATGAGTGCAGCTCCCACAACACTCAAGAAGCTGGACACCGTCCAGGACAAAGCAGTCCACTTGATTGGCACCACATCCACAAATATTCACTCCCTCCACCAATGACGCACAGTAGCAGTAGTGTGTACCATCTACAAGATGCACTGCAGGAATTCACCAAGGGTCCTTAGACGACACCTTCCAAACCAATGATCACTACCATCTAGAAGAACAAGGGCAGCAGATAGGTGGGAACACCACCACCTGGAAGTTCCCCTCCAAGTCATTCACCATACTGACTTGGAAATATATTGTCGTTCCTTCACTGTCGCTGGGTCAAAATCCTGAAACTCCCTTCCGAACAGCACTGTGGGCGTACTTACACCACATGGACTGCAGCATTTCAGGAAGGCAGCTCACCACCAACTTCTCAAGGGCAATTACGGATGGGCAATAAATGCTGGCCCAGCCAGCGAAGCCCACATCCTGTGAATGAATAAAAAAGAAACTGATGACCAGAGGATCAATTCCATACCCACATGCAGTATCAGACTGAGTTAATTCCTGAAATACAGCAACAGAGACTGACAGACAGAGGGTCAATCCCACACTGACAAATTAAAAATATAAGAAAGAGAAGCAGGAGGAGGCCATTCAGCCCATCGGGCCAGCTTTGCCATTCAATAAAACCATGGCTGATCTGATTGTGGCCTCAAACCCACTCTCCCACCTGCCCTATAACCCTTGACTCTCCTGTAGGTGAAAAATCTGTCGAACTCAGCATGAATATATGCAATGACTCAGCCTCCACTACTCTCTGAGGTGGAGAATTACAAAGATGAAGGACACTCTGAGAGAAGAAATTCCTTCTCATCTCCATCATAATTGGGAGCTGTTTATTTTTAAACTGTGTCCACTTGTTGTAGTTTCCCCACAAATGGAAACATCCCTCTCAACATCTTCCCTGTCAAACCACCATCAGAATCTTATATGTTTCAACAGGATCTCTCATTCTGTGAATCTCCAATGGGGATCGGGATTTCCTGCTGAAACATTCCCCATAAGACAGCTCCTTCATCCCAGGAATCAGTCTGGTCAAACTTCCCTGAACTATCCCCAATGCAACTATATCCCTCTTTAAATACAGAGACTCCAACATAACACAGGACTCTCGGTGTAGTCTCACCAATGCTGTGTCGCTGTAGCAAGACTTTCCTACTTTTATACTCTCTTCGCCCCCCCCCCCCACCCCCGGAATAAAGGCCAACATTCCATTTCCCTTCCTAATTACTCGCTGCAGCTGCACATTAACTTCTTGTGATTCATGTACAAGGAGATCTTGATCCCTCTGTACTGCAACATTCTGCAGTCTCTCTCCACAGCATTGAAGGAGGCCATTCGGCCTATCGAGTCAGCACTGGCTCTCTGAAAGAACATTCTGCCTCGTCCCATTCTCCTCCCTTTTCCCCGTAACCTTCCACGTTCTTTTCTTTCAGGTAGCAAGTCAATTTCCTTTTGAATATCTCGAGCAAACCTGCCTCCACCACCCTTTCAGGAAGTTTGTTCCAGACTCCAACCACCCTCTGGGTGAAAAAACTTTTCCTCACATCACATCTACTCTTTTGGCCAATTATTTTGAATCTGTGCCCTCTAGTTCTTGATGTTCTCTTGAGTGGGAACAGGTTCTTATTTGTTACCCTCTCCTTACCCAGCAGGATCTTGAACACCTCTATCAAGTCTCCTCTCAGCCTCTTTTTTCCAGGGAAAAGATCCCAATCTCTCCAACCTGTCCTCATAGCTACAGTTTTTTATCCCTGGAATCATTGTTGTGAATCTCCGCTGTACTCTCTCCAATGCCTTCACATCCTTCATCAAGTGTGGCACCCAGAACTGGACACAGTACTCCAGATGAAGCCAAAAGAGTGTCTTATACAAGTTCAGCATGACCTCCTTACTCTTACACTCAGTGCCCCTATTAATAAAGCTTAAGATACTATATGCTTTATTACCTGCTCTCTCAACATGCCCCACCATCTTCAATGACCTATGTACATATACACTGAGATCCCTCCGTTCCTGGACCTCCTTTAGAGGCTGTCCCTTTATTTTGTACTGTCACACCATATATTTCCTGTCAAAATGAATCACCTCACACTTTTGTGCATTGAACTTCATCTGCCACTTGCCTGCCCAATCCGCCAACATGTCTATGTCCTTTTGAAGCTCATGACTATCCCGATCGCAATTGACACCATTTCCAATCTTTGTATCACCTGCAAATTTTGAGATCATACCCTGCACACCACAGTCTAGGTCATTCATATATATCATTTGAATAATGTTTTGTTTTTCTATTCTTCTCATCAAATTTTCCCACATTGTAATCCATCTGCCAAATGTTTGCCGACTGATTTAACCTTTCTATATCCTCTTGCAGACTCTTTGTGTCCTCCTCACAACCTGCTTTCCCACCTATCTATATATTGTCTGAAAATTCGGTGATGCTCCCTCCATTCATCTGAGTCATTAATATAGATTGTAAATAGCTGAGAACCCAGCACTGATCCCTGTGACTCTCTACTAGCTGCAGTTTGATCACTTGAAAGTGACCCACTTCCATAGAGTAACAGAGACTGACGGACGGAGAGTTAATTACATTCACCTTATTATAGATTGACAGAGAGTGAATTCCACACTCATACAGCAACAGATTTACAGTGTTAATGCCACACTAAAATACTAAAGCATAGAGAATGAATTCACTCTCAGACAAAGTAACAGAGATGGGCGTATATAGAGTTAATTCCACACTCTCGCCCAATAACAGTGACCTGGTTCACACTTGAAGAATTCATCTGACATGCATCATGCTTCATTGCTTCATTATATTTTCTATTTTCCTCATCATTCATGGAGCCCTTGCTTTGGTTCCCCTCCCTTTCTGTATTCTGTATTCCTTTTAGATTCCTTCTTCATCTACTCCTATCTTATATGGTCCTACGTTCTTCTCTAGCCGTTCCTCTTTTCCACTGACTGGTGCCCAGTCTCCTGCCAGTTTAGTTCAAACCCTCCCCAACCACATGAGAGACCCTCCCCATGAGGACATTGATCCCAGTCTTGTTAAGGTGCAATCTGTTCCATTTGAATAGGTGCCTTCTGTCCCAGAACCGGTCCCAATGTCCCAAGAATCTGAATCCTTCCCCCCTGCATTGGCCTCAAGCCACATTTGATGCTCCCTATCTTCACATTTTTGTTCTCACCAGCATGTGGCACTGGCAGTAATTCAGAGGTTACTCCCTTCGAGGTCCCACTTTTTAACTACCTACCTCGCTGCTGCAATTCTGACTGAGGGACCTCAATACCTGTCCTCCCCGTGTCGCTAATACTGACGTGTACCACAACCTCTGGTTCACTCCCTTCCCCCTGCACAATATTCTGCCCCTTCTCTGTGATGTCCTTTACCCTGGCACCAAGGAGACAACACACCACGTGGGACTCACGGTGAAGGTTACAGAAATGCCTGTCTGTTCCCCTGACTATGAAATCTCCTCTAACATCTGCATTTCTACTCTTTGCTGTTCCTTCTGTGCCATTCCTTGCCCATTGATACCATGGTCTGGACTGCAGCCCTTCAGGGTGTCACCATTCCCAGCAGTCTCCAATGCTGAATACCGGTTTGACAGTGGCACACAACCCGAACACTCCTGCATTTCTTGCCTCTTCCTACTCTTCCAGATGGCCACTCATCTACCATCTTGAACTCTCTCTTTCCTTTTCGTGTGTTCCCTTCCTGTAACATGCGATCCAGGAAGCTGTCTTCCTCCCTGATTCTCCACAGTGACTCCAGCTGCCCCTCAAGCTCAAATCCTGAGCTCGAGCTCAAGCAGCTGGAGACACATGAAGTGTCCTGAGGTTCCCACATGGGGCAGGAACTGCAAACAACAGGTCACAGCTGCCCATCCACGATCGAAAACAAACCTCTATTCCCTCTTTTAGAATCCAGTTTGTACCTTGTTTAAACTATTAATTTTATGTAATGCCTCTTGATCTGCTCTGCACTAATACTCTTATTGCACTTATACTTACTGTTGTACTTACCCTGATTGAAATGTTTAATTTTCCAACTCCTAGTTTAAATCAGTGGCCTAATTTAGAGAAATCTGCACAAACCGACCAGCTCCCTTCTTTCCCCTGATATCATGCTTTGACTATTTATTATAAACATGGCCGGTTTGCTCCAACCCCTCCCTCACAGCTCTTTATCCCCCCCGCACCGTCGTCGCTGTCACACTTCTCTTCTCTCCCTCTCTCTCTCACTGCTGTTCTGCCGCTGCTTTTTAACCATCGTCCAGTCTCACTCAGGCTCGTCCACAGTCCCAAGTTTCTGACTGTTTAGGAAATTCTCTGATCTTTCTTTGCTCCAAGATGGATGACCTCACACTTCCCCATGTTGACCACCTTCGGCCACAGTTTTGTTCACTCACTGAATCTATCAATGAGCCTTTGAAACTTGCTGTTCCCACCTACACTACTAACCATATCACCTAACATAGTGTCATCAGCAAACTTGGATATAGGCTGGAAGTTATTAAAATTTAAAATAAAACTTCAGGGAATGGGAACAGAACAGCCGGCTGACCTGACAGAGCATCAGATCTGTCTCAACCCCACTCTGAAAAACAACCGCTCGCCACCACTTTATCCTTTCTGTCCCTTATTCAATTTTGTATCCATGCTGCCACTGTCCTTTAATCCCATTTGCTTGGATTTTACTGACAAGTCTATTATGTGGGAGTTTTTCAAACGCCTTTGGAAAAGCGGAAACATATCATTAACCTTACTACCCTACTCTGAAACTTTGCCAAGAAATGTATTAAACACTTTTGGAGAAGATTTAAACTAGATTGGCAGGGGGATGGGAACCTGAGGGCGGATTCAGATCGGACAAATTCAGAGCAGGGAGCGGGAGACAGAAAATTAGCGGGTGACTCTGAAAGACAGAAGAAGCAAAGGTTAAAATGTTTAAACACAGGAATTTGGCAAAGTTAAAAGGTATTTATTTCAATGCAAGGAGTAAAGCAAAGAATGCCGATGAGCTGAGGGCACAGATGGACACGTGGTAGCATGATGATATTGCTATGACGGAAACTTGGGTTAAAGAGGTGCAAAAATGGCAGCTCAACATCCCTGGATAAAGGGTTTTCAGGCAGGATATAGAGGGGGCTGAAAAAGTGGGGGTGCAGCATTATTTGTCGAAGAATCAATTACAGCTGTGAGGAGGGATGATATATCAAATGGTTCATCAAATGCGGCGAGATAGTTTGAGCTCAGAAATAAAAAAGCAGCAGCCACACTACTCCGAGTGTACGAGAGAACCCCAAACAGTGAGAGGGAGATAGAAGAGTAAATGTGGATGCAAATTTCTGAGTACAGAAACATTGGGGGAAAAATAGTTTGTTACTTCAATTACCCAAATATCAACTGGGGTACAAACAGTGTAATAGGCACAGAATTCTTGAACTGCATTCAGGGGAACTTTTTTGGCCAGCACGTAAGCCCAATGAGAGGGAGTGAAATTCTAGATTTAGTCTCAGGAAATGAAGCTGGCCAAGTGGATGAAGGTGCAGTGGGTGATCATTTTGGATAGTGACCATAATACAGTTGGATTTAATATAATTATGGAAAGGATAATGATAGAACAGGAGTGAAAGTTCTAAATTGGGGAAGACAAATTTTATGAAGCTAAGAGTTGACCTGGCCAAAGTGGACTGGTTGCAGCTACTTGAAGGGAATCAATGTGACAGACCAGTGGGAGGCGTTCAAGAGCAGAATTCTACGGGAACAATGTATACATGTCCCCACAAAGAAAAAGGGCAGTACTGCCAAATCTAGAGCCCCCTGGTTATCTAGGAGTATACAAGGTCAGATAAAGCAGAAGACATACCCTTGTGTTTCAAAGCCAAGTACGACTAAGTCAGCCCCAGTGAACGTGTTTAAGAAATCGCCCAATCCACAGCTATATGACTGGGGCAATTATGAGGTCATCCCCTGGCATATCATGTGAGAGCTGGAGCTGCAGGGGAGACGGTGGCATAGTGGTATTGTCACTGGACTGGTAATCCAGAGACCCGGGGTAATGTTCTCGGGACTGGGGTTTGAATCCCACCATAGCAAATGGTAGAATTTAAATTCAATAAATATCTGGAATTAAAGCCATTGAACCAATGAAACTATTGCCGATTGTCATAAAAACGAATGTCCTTTAGGGAAGGAAATCTGCTGTCCTCACCTGGTCTGGCCTACATGTGATTTCAGACCCACAGAAATGTGGTTTACTCTTTTTAAAAAACAGTGCCCTCTGAACAAGGGGATGGGCAATAAATGCTGCCCAAGCCAGCGATGCCCACATTCCAGGAATGAATAAAAAAAACCCACAAGGCATCACTACCAGATTTGTGACTGGGTTCAAACCCCTACATCCTGTCACAATGACTTTTCAAGTAAAGCTGTTGGCTGCTTGAAAACACATCAGTTAAACTTTCTGCTTAACCACGAGGAGAACTCGGGAGACGTGTATTCAGAAAATAATTCAAAAACCTTGGAGATTGAAAGGTGAGGAAAAGTCAAGTTATTATTGAAAACTCCGCTCAGAGAGCTTCATTGGACAGCAGAGAAATCAGGTGAAGAATTCAGGTAAATCGACACCAGCGAACAAGTCAACATCTAAACTGGATCAACTCCTGTGAAGGTCAATGAGTAAAAGCTGAGAGCTCTGTGCATCATCAGTTCATCAAGTAGAGATACAGCATTCTGTTTGGAATGTATTGATTAGGATTTACTGAACTGAATGGAGTAGACCATCATTGCAGAACAAGAAATCATTTCTAGATTTGTTTTTTAAACTTCCAGTTGGTTCAGACATTGACATCAAATAAATTAAAATAACAGGGCAAATTAATTGTTATTTAAAAACAAACCTGAATTGTGAATAAAGAAATTGGAACAATTAAATTACAAACAAGAACTCGAGTGGCCTGCGAGCTCAAATAGAGAAAGTGAATTGCAGAGTGAAGAGTTTAAAATGTGGATTTGTTGAGTGTGGGGATTAGGTGCAGACGGGGAAGGAGCTACTGTATAATTTAAACTAAGTGACAACAGCAGAAGTACTAAAGGGAAGGAGTGGAACACTCTAAATGATGAGAAGTTTAGTTAAACAGACAACTCATTTCAGTGAAATGTTGGGACAGCTGAGAGCTGTTGCCTACATATCCTGTGCTCAGTGGGAACTGCAAATCAGGCTGATAATAAATGTCAGATCCATAATACATTGGAAAACCAAGCAGAATACAGAAAGTACAGAGGAGAGCTGGAAAAGGAAATTAGATCAGCAGAGGGAGTCTATGAGAAAAGATCAGCAGTTAACGCAAGCAAAAACACTCCAGACCTTTACCAACAAATGGAGAGTCACTGAAAGGGTGGCTGATTTGGAGATCCTGTGGAGGCAGAGGGCATAGCTGAGGTACTAAATGAGAACATTACATCTGCTATCACAAAACAAGCAAATGCTGCTAATGTCACAGTGATGGAGGAGCTGGTGGAGAATTTGGATAGGATGAAAACAGATAAACAGGAAGCAATTACAAGGTTGGAAACCCTTACAGTAGAAAATTCACCCAATTCAGATGGGTTCCATCCTGGATTACTGAGGGAAGGAAGGGTGGAAATATCAGGGACTTGATCCACAATCTTTCAATTCTCCTTGGACATGGGAGTGAAGCCAGTGAACTGCAGGTTGCTAATGTTACATCTGTGTTTATAATGTATAGGAATAAACCCAGTAATTATAGACCTGTTAATGTAATGGTCGTGGTGGGGAAATGTTGAGAGGCAATAGTCTGGGACAAGATTCATTGTCACTTGGTAGAACATGGGTTGATAAATTACAACCAGCACAGATTGGTTAACAGAATATCAGGACTGAAATAGAACCACAGGAAAGCAACAGCATAGAAAGAGGCCATTCAGCCCAATGTGTGTGTGCTGACCAAAAAATTTTAAAAAATTAAAAACCTGCTCATTAAAATCCCACCTTCCAGCACCTGGTCCATATCCTTGCAGGTTACAGTGCTTTAGGTGCAGATCCAGGTGCCTTTAAAATGAGTTGAGGGTTTCTGCCTCCACCACCAAACGAGGCATCGAATTCCAAACACCCACCACCCTGTAGGTGAAGATATTTTGCCTCATGTCCACTTCTACCAATCACCTTAAACCTGTGCCCTCTGGTAATTGACCACTGTGCTCAGGGAAAAAGGACATCCCTGCCTACTCTATCTCGGCCCCTCATAGTCTTGTACACTTCAATCAGGTCACCATCAGCCTCCTCAGTTCTAAGAAAAACAACCCCAGGCTATCCGATCTTACCCCATAGATGCAATTTTCAAGTCCTGGCAATATTCTTGTAAATCTCCTCTGTACTCTTCCCAGCGCAATAATGTGGTGATGAGACCTGTGTACAAAATTCCAGCTGTGGCTGAACCAGTGTTTTATACAGTTCCATCATGACGTCCCTGCTTTTGTGTTCTAAACCTTGTCCAATAAAGGAAAGCATTCCATATGCTTTCTTTACCACCTTATCCACCTGTCCTGCCACCTTCAGTGACCTGTGGATATCTAACAAGGTATCTAACTTCCTCTACCCCTCCCAATAACCTATTTATTGTGTAGTTCCCTAGCTTTGTTTGCCTTCCCCAAATGCATTACTTCACACTTCTCTGGATTGAATTCCATCTGCCTATTTTGCGTCCACTCAACCAAACCATTGATATAATTCTGGAGACAAAAGCTATCCTTTTCACTATCAACTACAGGGCCAATTTTTGTGTCAAACTCCGCAAAGCCATCTACAAGGCACAAGTCAGGAGTGTGAAGGAATATTCTGCACTTGCCTGGATGAGTGCAGCTCCAACAACTCTCAAGAAACTTGGCACCATCCAGTATAAAGCAGCCCGCTTGATTGGCACTCATTCCACAAACATTCATTCCCTCCACCACTGATGAACAGTGGCAGCAGTACGTACCATCTACAAGGTGCACTACAGAAATTCACCAAGGCTCCGTAGGCAGCACCTTTCAACCCACAACCACTAACACCTAGAAGGACAAGGGCAGTAGGTGCATGGGACGCCATCAACTGGAAGTTCCCCTCCAGGCCTCTCACCATCCTGACTTGGAAATATAACGCTGTTCCTTCAATGTCGCCAGGTCAAAATCCTGCAACTCACTCCCGAACAGCACTTTGGGTGTACCTATACCAGAGGGACTGCAGTGGTTCAAGAAGGCAGATCATCACCACCTTCTCAAGGGCAATTAAGGATAGACAATAAATGCTGGCTTAGCTAGCGACACCCACATCCCAAGAATGAATAAAGAAAGGATAATATTCTAAGGTTGCATATCGCCATTGTCACATTGCAACACCGCCTTGTGCTATTCCCCAAATGTTCTGGAATGGCAGCCCAAATCCCCAGACCATTATCCTCCCTTCAGCCAACATTCTGTCCCTTGATTAAGTCCATCCTGAGAAGAGGTACTCGGCATTCCGAGTTCCTCTGCAGACATCCGGTTGCTGCTCATGGACCAAAAGGCATAAAACCTGAAAGAAACCCTCTGGCACAGCCCTCTAGGCATATCTCCATTAGACCATGCAGACAGTACCTGCTTCATAGATAACAACGGCGGGAAGTATAAGCAATTTCAGTGTAGGCATTCTGTGGAAATAGAGGATTCAAGATAAAACAGAATTAAAAATACTGTACAGACCCTCAGGGAGCAGGACTCAAGTCAAAGTGGAAAAATCCCATGGATTTTTAGACGAAAGCTTTAACCACTGGACAATGGCAGCTGAAATCACCCCCCTTTTATACAGAGCAAAAATGTTCCTACACTGTTTCACTTTTGTTCAAGTTGTTTATAGTCAAATGAAGAAAATAAACTGTTGGAGGGAATTTCCTTCATTGATGGAAACACCAACAACCGCCAGTTGTCAATCACTCAGCCCCATCAGACCCACACACACTGACGGGAGCTTCCTGCATCCAGCACTGACCCTGTCGCACTCACCAGCTGCTCACCCAGACCCCACTCTCACAAACACTGAACATGACGACCCAACCCAGACTCGTCCCCTCCACACTGACAGATACAACACGGTCACACTCTGCTTCAGTGAGATGAATGTCGCCAGCGGTTTCTTTTGAAGAAATTGTGGCTGATTGAGGCACTTTGAAATTCCTGATTATTTGTACTGAATCAGTCACAAACCCCTTGGGATTTTCGTGGAGTGATACCTAATATCCCTCTTTGTGAAAGGCTATTTAAGATAAATGATAATCTCTTTCGGTGAAGCAGGTTGTGAGGAGAATTCCTTGAAATGTTTACGTGCTGTCACGTTAACAACATGTAAACAATTGACACTTTTATTCACAAATAAAGTTAAACCAAATGTCCGCCCCGATGTTAGCCCAGAATATTCAGCATTTTAAACGGAGTGGGAAACAATTTAAACACACATCTTCAGTGAGTTCTCGGAAAACAGGATTTAGCAACTGATTGTTGCAGCGTTCATGCAGTCACCTGTTTTTATCTCTTCCTCTTATGAAGTTTCAATCCTCTCGCTGACCCAGTGATTTTTTTTCTTGTTCTGTTCTCTTGTTCTTCCAAAATCTCGATGTCAGTGTCCTGAGCCTCTACTATTAAATAGAAAAGCGCTCATCTCTTCCAATAGAAACGATCGAGGGAGTTTCTCAGTGTGAGTGGCCAATTTCCACAAATCTCTTCTTTAGTCAAAGAAACAAAACTCTCTTTGCATTGAAAGAGTAGAAGATAATCTATTGCACAAAGATGGACAATTTGAACCAGCAATTCGGAAGTCCTCACCCGAACCAAGCCATATTTTGCACAGGTCAGCTCAAAAGCTTGGGAATTAAATAAGGCTCCGCTGGGATTTGAACCCAGGATCTCCTGTTTACTAGACAGGCGCTTTAACCAACTAAGCCACAGAGCCAAGATTCAGTCATAAATACTTTAATCACGGATCCAAACTTCAGGAGTTCCTGGAAAACAGGATTTAGTCATTGTTTTTTCCAGTATTTATACAGTCACCTGCTTTAATCTCTCTTCCTCTTATTCCCCGGGATGATGTTTGAATTCTGTCACTGACCCAGTGATTTTTTCACTTGGTCTTCCAAAATCTCGATGTCAGTGTTCAATTGTGAAATAGAATTGTACCCATCTCTTCCAGTATCAAGAGTCTCTCAGTGTGAGTGGCCTCTTCCCCCAAATGTCTTCCTCAGTCGCAGAAACAAAACTCTGTTCTTGTGTTAAAATCTTTGCAGCTGTTCAACGATACAGGGAGAGACTATTTTAAACTACAATTCTAGAACAAAGACAGATTTCGCCCTGTTATGACGGAAGTGCGTAATCGCACAGATCAGTTTCAACGAAATAAGGCGCTGCTGGGATGATGAACCCAGGAGCTCCTCTCCACAAGGCAAGTGCTTTATCAGCTAAACCAGTAAGACTAATGATGCTCAGTTGAGCACATGGAAATACTGGAAATAATTCGCAGATCTGGCAGTATCTGTGAAACGAGGAATAGTTTACATTTCAGACAGCGACCCTTCACCAGAACGACCTGAAACGTGAATCTGTTTCTCTCTCCACAGATGCTGTCAGATCTGCTGAATATTTCCAGCGTTTTCTGTCTTTGTTTCAGATTTCCAGCATCCACAGTATTTTGCTTTTGGACCAAAGGACAATGTGTTGCCTTTCCTGCACTGAGGGTTATTGCAGGTCTCTCTGGCTGTGATTATCATTGATTATCCATCTCTGGGCTCTTTATGATTCCGTGAGTTTGCCATAATTTGGGAGTGAGCGCCAGACAAAAAGACGTAGTTAGCTGATTTCTCTGTAAACTTTTCGAATCTCTGCCTTTTCCGGACCTATAACAAATTCATAAATGAGGGAATCACACACATCACTCCCTGAAACTCCCCCGCCAAACATTGAGCGGTTTATCGTGAGGTGGTTCCATTTACTGTATTCAGACACACACCTGGTATCAAAGTAGCCGTGTTCGGGATGTGACTCACACACACAGTTTTATGCTTGGATGTCGGATATGCTGCGATATGAGGTGATGCTCTTTCCATAGAAACATAGAAAATAAGAGCAGGTGTAGGCCATTCGGCCCTTCTAAAAAGCAGGTCTACAGACCAATGAAGGCTGAGCTTTCATAAAAAACGCCATGAACTGAAGAACAGATGTTGGGTGGAAAGAGCTCAGGAAATACAACAACTCACCAGCAGTCAGGCATGTGAGGATTCTTCAGTGCAGTCAAGACCATTTACAGCTCAAGCACAAAAGTACCTACCCCACTGAGAACTCAGAATGTAGTGGTGCTTATTAAGCCCAGTGGAAGTAGCACTCGCTGGAAGGAACATGTCCAGGCTCCCCTCAACTGAGACTCAGTCCTCGACATGAGTGCCCACGACCACATTCCACAGCATGCTACCCACCACCAGCTCAGCACAATCCCAGCCCGACATGAGGTTGGAAAGGCCATCCGACAGCTAAGAACCATCAAGGCCAGTGGCGCAGATGGAACCCCACCAAAACAGTGAAATACGGTGGAGAAATACTCTTAAAACAAATACATTACCACATCTCCCTCATCTGGAGGGAGGAGAGCATGTCAGGGGATCTCTGAGATGCCGCAATTGTGACCGCCTCCAAAAAAGGAGACCAGACTGACTGTGGTAACTATAGAGGGGTATCTCTGCCGTCTGCCACAGGGACGGTCGCTGCAAGAGTCCTCCTCAATTGCCCTCTCTCCATGCCTGAATAACTCCTACCAGAGTCACAATGCGGATCTTGTCCATCATGCGGCACTGTGGAAATGATCTTCACAGGAAGACAAGACCAAGGAAATGCAAAGAACAGCAGCAACCTCTATTCATGGCCTTTTTTGACCCCACAAAGGCTTTCAACTCTATCAACCGGGAGGGGCTGTGGAGCATCCTCCTCAAATTTGGCTGCCCACAGAAATTAGTCACCATCCTCCACCTGCTGCAGGATGACATGGAGGCCGTGATCCTTACCAAGGGATCTGCTGCAGACCCACACTAGGGAAAACTGGGGTCAAGCAAGTCTGTGTCATCGCACCAATGCTCTTTTCAACTTTCCTCGCTGCAACACCCCCAACCCATGTAAGATTTTGGGGGTTTGGGGGCCACAGATACCAGAATAGACAGTCAACTAGTCAGAAGTAATCTTAAGATAGTTTATTAAGAAGGAACTGTTTAGGTATGATATGTTAAGTAATTGGACAGAAAAAGCTCTATAATAGCCTGTGATAGCAGCATTCTGCCTTCTAGTCAAAGCGTTAGGGAACTCTTCCCTCAATATCTCCATCTTCCTCCTCCTCCTCTGGTCCATCTTCCATCTGAAGAAGGCAGCAACCCAATCAGCACCTCACCAGCACCGTTTATGGGGGGCTAGTAGCTTACCACTTGTCCGTCGTCTATCTAACTATTTTGACCAATGGATACAGGACAGGTAATCAAAACGTTAGGATGGATAACACCCCACCCCATCCCCACCTCACCCCACCCCGTGCATCACCCTGCTCAAGGTCAGCTTTTTAGTTTACATCTTGCTGAGGGTCATATCCTGTCCCTTTCTAAGCGCTCACATAGATAAACGGATGTACCAGATGCCATTCTATCAGCCTAGGAATGTCAACATGGCAGCCTGAAGACTGTCTGGAGGTTAAATTGTTTAAAAATTCTCCTTCCAGTGCGAGAATCAAGGCTGTTTTGCGATTCCCATAAAATGCAGAAAATACCCGCTTATTAAAGACCCCAATGTCTTTCACCCACCTCCATGAAGCTGCGGACCGGAGTGGGGCTACCCTATAGGACGAGTGGGAAACTACTCAACCTGCGTCACCTCCATTTCGGAACCGAGATCACCCCAGCCTCTGTCAGCGAGCTGCAGTCCGCTGATGATGCTTGTGTATGCGCATACTCACAGGCTGATATCCAAACTATCACTAACACGTTCAAGGAGGCGTATGAAATAATAAGACATGGGCTATGGTCCCAAAAGTTAAAGGTCCTCTACTAGCCTGCTCCCGATGCAAACGTTGCCTCCCGACTGTCGAGATCCATGGCGAACCATTGGACAATGTGGATCATTTCTCACACCTTGGGAGCCTCGTCTCAGTGAGGGAAGATATCTATAATGAAACGAAACATCGCCTCCAGTTTGCCAGTGCAGCCTTCGGCCGACTGTTTAAAGGAATGTTTGATGACAAGGACCTCAAACCCGGCCCCCAGCTCCTGGTCTACAGCGCTGCAGTGCTACCTGCCCCCTGTATGCATCAGAGACATGGACAACGTACAGCAGACACCTTAAATCCCTGGAGAAATATCACCAGCGGCGCCTCCACAAAATCCTGCTAATTCAATGGCAGGAGAGTTGCTCCAATATCAGTGTCTCCTCTCAGGCCAACATCCCCAGTATCGAGGCACTGGTTATGGTTAATCAGCCACGTTGGCCGGACCACATCATCCGCATTCCTGACACAAAACTCCCAAAACAAGCTCTCTACTCCGAGCTTCGTCACGGCAAGCGGTTACCAGGAGGGCAGAGGAAACGTTTCAGTGACGTCCTCAAACCCTCCCTGATAAAATACAACATCCCCACCGATTTGTGGGAATCTCTTGCTCGAGACGCCCAAACTGGAGAAGAAGCATCCGCGAAGGTGCCAACCATTTGGAACGTCTCCGACAGGCCCAGGTGGAGGCCCAGCGCAAACAGCGGAAGGAGCGGAGCAAAATCCGAGCATCCCACCCACCCGCCTCCTCAAACACTACCTGCCCCAACCTGTGGCAGAGTGTGCGGAGCCAACATTGGGCTCTTTACTCACCTCAGAACCCACACCCCAGAGTGGAAGAGAGTCATCCTCAGTCAGGAGGCACTGCCTAAGACAGGAGAGTAAATTCTCCTGTGAGTGTCTCTGGGTGATGAGCTAATGGTGCTCGGAGCTCTCAGCTTTTACTCATTGACCTTTAGAAGGGTTGATCCAGCTTTCATGCTGACTTGTCTCTGGTGTCGTTTTACACAAATTCTTCACCCGATTTTCTGCTGCCTAATGAATCTCTCTCAACCGAGTTCTCAGTTATAGCTTGACTTTTTCTCACGGGATTTCAATCGCCATGTTTTTGAATAATTTTGTTAAAGGATTTGCCCACAGCCAACTTCCAGGAGCAGCAATGTGATAAATACGAAGTAATTTGTTTTGAAGTGATGTTAATTGAGGGACAAATGTTGGCTCTGGCTCCCTGGAATAACTCCCCCGCCCCTCTCCAAAATTGTGCATGGTATCTGTTACCTGAGGAGGCAGATGGCACCTTAGTTTGTCATATCATCTAAAAGCTGGCACCCCTAATAGTAAAGAATTCCCACAGTACTGCACTGGAGAGTCAGACTGACTTACTGCTCAGGTTTTGAACACACATCCTCCTGCTATGTAAAAGCAAGAGACCTTTTGACTGAGCCGTAGCTCACAGCAGAGAATAAAGCCGGCAGACAGTGTACTCTGTAAGGAGAGACAGAACTAGATTGCTCATTGGAGGAGTGTTCCTGGGTTTGAGAGCTAGACATTCGTCATTGAAAAAGATGGACTTTTCTTTATCATGGCAGGGAGAGAGAGTGTAGCAGGAATTTCGATTCCCAGTGTTACCTTTGGATTAAGGATTGGATATGATAAGCCGCCAGAGGCCAACAGGATTTAATGATGACAACTTTATCAGTCAGATTCACACATGAAGAAATCAGACATATTCTGTGGTGTGTGAGTATTATTGGTGCCTATATCACATTTCCACTGGCTGGAAGATATTATGTTTTATCATCACAGTCAGGTGATTTAGTAAAGATAGAACCTGGAGTTTTTCAGTGTTCCCAACTCCCTGAGCTTCTAGAAGAGGTAAAATATGTAACACAATATCCTCTAATATCCCACAGATGGGGAGTAAGGATATATGACAATATCCAGCAATAAAGCACATTAGAAACCAAGACCCTATCTTCCCCTCTCAGAGGGATGTGAACAATCCAGCCAAACTATTGACAACAAGAGAAGAGGAGTTTTACCCAGAGTCCTGGGGTCAATATTAGTCCCTCAAACAGAATCTCTGAAACAGGTTATTCAGTCATTGATCAGGTTGCAGTCTGTGGGATCTTTCTGCGTGCATTCAAACAAAAACCTCACTTAAAAAGCCACGGCCCCTTCCCACCCCACCCCCTCCTGCCATTGGCCGTGAGGTTTTGTGTCTTCTTGAGGTTGCAAAATGTGCTGAAGAAATTCAAGTTCCTCCCCGCTCACGCAATCCCTCCAGTTTCCTCTGTTCCTTCAGCTCTCACCCCCCTCTCCCACCTCCTACTGTCTCCCTCCCATCCTCTACCCTTTTCTCCCTCCCTCCCTCTATTTCATGTTCTTTCCCTCCCTCTCCTCCTCCTTCTCAGCATCTCTCTCCTCCTTCTTTCCTCTCTCTCCACCTCCCTCGCTCTCTTTCTCTTGTTGTGAAAGTCAACTTACCTTGACGTTGAGAGCAGAGGTCTGGAACTTCAAATCCCGACAAGCCTCGCAATTGAGGCAATTGACGCTTTTTCAGTCCTTTAGGCTGAGGACTGGCCCAGCGCCCCTGTGCATAAAGAAAACAAAGGGGCGAAAACCCGGGTCATGTGGCCAGGAGCATCAAAAACATTGGAGATAAAGTGTTCCAGGCAAGTAACAGTGAGAGGGGAAAGGGAGATTACCCCAAAGGAAGAAATATCCCACAGGGAGAGGGACAGGGAGAGATATCATAGGGAGAGGGACAGGGAGAGATCCCAAAGGGAGAGAGGCAGGGAGAGATCACAGAGGGAGAGGAGCAGGGAGAGATCCCAAAGGGAGAGGAGCAGGGAGAGATCCCAAAGGAAGAGGGACAGGGAGAGATTCCATAGGGAGAGGAGCAGGGACAGATCCCGTAAGGTGTGGGGCAGGGAGTAGTCCCAAAGAGAGAAGGGCAGGGAGAGGCCCCAAAGGGAGAGGCCCAAAGGGAGAGAGACAGGGAGAGGTATCAAAGGGAGAGGGACAAGGAGAGGCCCCAAAGGGAGAAGGACACAGAGAGATCCCATAGGAAAAGAGACAGGGAGCGATCCCACAGGGAGAGGCCCCAAATGGGGAGCGGCAGGGAGAGATCCCATAGGGAGAGGAGCAGGGAGAGATCCCAAAGAGAGAGGGTCAGGGAGAGGCCCCAAAGGGAGAGGGGCAGGGAGAGGTATCAAAGGGAGAGGGACAGGGAGAGGCCCCCAAGGGAGTGGGGCACGGAGAGGCCCAAAGGCAGAGGGACACAGAGAGATCGCATAGGAAAAGAGAGAGGGAGAGATCCCAAAGGGAGAGAGGCAGGGAGTGTTCCCATGGGGAGAGGGGCAGGATGAGACCCCAAAGGGAGAGGAGCAGGGAGAGATCCCGTAAGGCGTGGGTCAGGGAGAGGTACCAAAGAGAGAGAGGGGCATGGAGAGGTCCCAAATGGAGAGGGGCAGGGAGAGGTATCAAAGGGAGAGGGACAGAGAGAGGCCCCAAAGGGAGAGGGACACAGAGAGATCCCATAGGAAAAGAGACAGGGAGAGATCCCAAAGGGAGAGGGACAGGGAGAGGTTCCATAGGGAGAGGAGCAGGGAGAGATCCCGTTGGGAAAAGGGCAGGTAGTGGTCCCAAAGAGAGAGGGATAGGGAGAGACCCCAAAGGGAGAGGGGCAGGGAGAGGCCCCAAAGGGTGAGGGGCAGGGAGAGATCCTATAGGAAGAGGAGCAGGGAGAGATCCCAAAGGAAGTGGGGCAGGGAGAGGCCCCAAAGGGAAGAGAAGCAGGGAGAGACTCCATAAGGAGAGGAGCAGGGAGAGATCCCAGAGGGAGAGTGGCAGGGAGTGATCCCAAAGGGAGAGGGGCAGGGAGAGACTCCATAGGGACAGGGGCAGGGAGAGATCCCAAAGGGAGAGAGGCAGTGAGAGACTCCATAAGGAGAGGAGCAGGGAGAGATCCAGTAGTGAGAGGGGCAGGAAGTGGTCCCAAAGGGAGAGGTGCAGGGAGAGGCCCCAAAGGGAGAGGGGCAGGGAGAGGCCCCAAAGGGAGAGGGGCAGGGAGAGGCCCCAAAGGAAGAGGGGCAGGGAGAAGCCCCAAAGGGAGAGGGGCAGGGAGAGGCCCCAAAGGGTGAGGGGCAGGGAGAGACTCCATAGGAGAGGAGCAGGGAGAGATCCCATAGGGAGAGGGGCAGGGAGAGATCCTATAGGAAGAGGAGCAGGGAGAGATCCCAAAGGAAGTGGGGCAGGGAGAGGCCCCAAAGAGAGAGGGGCAGGGAGAGGCCCCAAAGGGAGAGGGGCAGGGAGAAGCCCCAAAGGGAGAGGGGCAGGGAGAGGCCACAAAGGGAGAGGGGCAGGGAGAGGCCACAAAGGGAGAGGGGCACAGAGAGATCCAATAGGGAGAGGGTTAGGGAAATATCCCATAGGGATATCCCAAAAGGAAAGAGGCAGGAAGAGATCCCAAAGGGAGATGGGACAGGGTGAGCTATGAAATGGAGAGTCCCAGACAGGGAGAGGAAGAGGCCGCAGTTAAATTGAAAAAGGTCTGCCATCAGTGAAGAGGGCTCAAGAGAAGGCCTGAATTTCCAAGAAGGCAGTGGAAGTTTGCTGACTCCAAGCTTCGGGCCTTTGGGGCGAAGGTTCCCCTTTGGAGCAGTGGAGTTCTGTTCACTGCGGCTGAAGCTGTGCTGGGGAGATGCTTCTTGAGAGCAGATTCGGTAGATCAGTAAACAGAATCTCGGGAGACCAAATTGAAAACCGGAAAGTTTCGCAATCATTTCATCCCTCCGAGTTGGTGTAAGATCTTCGAAGGTGAAGGCTGGAATCCCTCGTGAGAGAGGCAGAGTTTCAGTGAGATTGATTGACTCACAGTTTTTCCTCATGTCTGAGTGGGTTGTTGTGAAATCCATGGATTCTGTCTTGGTCGCCATTTATTTTGTATTGTGCATTCAACCTCAATTTGGCTGTTATTTCACATGTACCTCACATTAATCCTGAATGGACGACAAATATCCCCGTGGAATCCTGTGGCTTTATTCACTGAGCAAGTGTCATGAATCACACACTTTATTCACATTAATAAAAAAACCTTATTGATCCCTAGCCTGATCTGACCAAAAACTTGTTGGGGGAGGGGTTGTCCGGACAAAGATCATGACTGTCTCTGATTCGTTTTCCTGGGATCTGTCTTCTCCCCAGGTTCCCACTGACCCCGGGCTCGGGGACTCTCAGGCCGGGCCGGGCTCTTTAACCGGCTCCATTCACTTTGGCAATCTCCACCTATCACTGGCCCTCTATCCAGCTCTACTTGCACACCCCCGCCCCCCCCCCCCCCCCCCCCCCGCCTTAAACCAGCTTATATTTCACCTCTCTTCTATTTTTCCTTAGTTCTGTTGAAGAGTCGTATGCATTCGAAACGTTAACTGTGTTCCTCTCCGCAGATGCTGTCAGACCTGCTGAGTTTTTCCAGGTATTTTTATTTTTGTTTTTGCACAGGAAAAGTGATTTCATTTCCACAAAAACATCCGCTCCCTCTAAAATCCCCAAACAGAAATTCAGACTCACCATCAATGTGAAGAGGGGGTGTCGGACTGCGGTTTCCGCTCCTGCTGTTTAATGCAGATTTCATAACTGTGCACAGTGAGCAGAAAGAAATTGCTGTTGTTTGTAAACATTTCTTACTGAACTCACTGTCATTCTGCTTTAACAGGACGAGTTTGAATCTCCTGATGTATTGGAAAAGTAAAGTTGGGTGATTATAGTTTACATAATAAAAGATGAATATAATGTTGTTAACACTGCGGTCTAACCAACTGAACTCAGCGGCTGTATAGACGGAGGCGGCTGGGGTTAATGGACAGATTTTGTTTTACTTCTCATACTGGGGAACAGAGCAATTGCAAAAAGAATGGCCACACCACGTTGCTCCGACATAAAACTGTGCAAACTAAAAGCTAAGCGGGTGATTCGGAAGTCGCCGGAGAAGAGGACTTTAATCCATCGAAATTGCAATTGAAATTAAGCTGTTCGCCAACATCCCCGCACAATGATTACAGATATAAAAGCCCGCCACTTGAGCAGTAAAGCTTTTTGAGCCTGACGTGATTTGAACACGCAACCTTCTGATCTGGAGTCAGACGCGCTACCGTTGCGCCACAAGCCCATCCGTTAAATATGGTATTTTACTGCTCCTAGATTCGCTTCTTTACACCTTGATTATACACAGGGGATTGGAATTTTGCTTAATCCCCATTTTCCCTCCGTTCTGTCAGGTCAGTGATTAATTTAAACTGTTTTCTAGGCTGTCTGCTGTTTAAGTATTTCCCAGACATTACTTATACTTTTTGCTTCTAACTTCTGCTTGATACAAAGTGCCCCAGAATATATGAAGGACAAATGCAGAACTCCGCCAACTCCGAGTGACCTCGAAACAGCAACCTTGAATTTAATCGCTGAATCCACAAACCAATACCGACGCTCACACTGCTGCTGCATTGAGCTTGTGTCAGAAACCCTGAACTCGGGTGTCACTGAGTGACGGCAACGTTTGAGGCCAATGCCGCGCACGCGCATGGATGCGCGTCCGCCATCTTTATTGGGGGCAATGTGCAACAAGGCGCATGCGCAGTCATCGCTGACCCTGGATTACAAAATTCACGCTTTTCACAACCACTCCATCCGCAGCTCAGCACAAACCTCACAGACAGGGCTAGAAAGAGCAAATGGGACCCACTCTGTTCCCCCATTCTCACCCCACCACCCAATTAAAATGACATGGTGGCGCCTTTTTAAAAAATATATCAAAGGATGAAATGTCGAAAGTAATTTCTGGCAGGAGAGAGAAAGTGGGAGAGTCAGGGAAATAACCGCGGCCCCAGTGCCGGCCCGCCGCGAGGCTCAGGAAGCACGGAATTGTTTGAAGTTTCCGGCCAACAGTTTCATTAGTTCAGAAAGATGTGAAAGATATTTTCCGTGTGAAATATTTCCAGACCATGTCCCACATGATTCTCGTCAGCATGAAAATTCACCGCGGAAATAGCGAAAGATACACACATTTGATCAGGTCATGATTTACATCACTCACACCTTAAACATGAGGTCCCTGGTGAAATCACGATGACTTGGAATTTCTCCGAAAATGTCAGTTGACCTCAGGGACTGGCAGAATTGCATTACCCACGTGATTGGCGAAGCGCAACCACAGGCCCAGCTGGCGAGTGGCGCAAACTGATATCACTGCTTCTGATCTTCGCCAGAACAGAGTTAGATGTAACATTGTTTAGCAAACAAATCGAGAGATGTAACAAACTTATTTATTCCAAAATTCATTCCATTCCGCTTTAATACTGGGTGGCTTTAATTCTTATTCCACATTCCATTCTGGGAATTGCAACACTCTTTATTAAAATATGCTTTTTATGTCATTTCATGTGTTAATTCCTAAGAGCCCTTTAATGTTTGGAAGAACAATCAGAACCTTCAGCTGCCAAGTAAGAACGTGGTTTTCAGGGAGTTCCACCAGATTTCCGTTTAAAAGGATCATGACAGGACTCAAGCCTGCAATCTTCTGAGACCTTAATCAACACCGAAGTCAGATATAGTCATACTCATGGAATGATACCTGACAGATCATGTCGCGGAGGTGGCGGCACAGTGTCAACGTCCATCACCAAAAGTGGCTCGGAACGACCAGCACAGGGCGAGCTGGCCGAGTCCAAAAGGGCATCATGTTGACATTCACCATACAAGTATAGTCTATCTACAGGCCCCCATTTATCCATTCAACATGTTGCCCCTTAAAATAACTCTAGTAAATGGGTTAAACATAATTTCCCTTTCACAAAACCATGCTGACTCTTCCCGATTACCTTCAAAGAGCGTATTTAATAGTATTGGCAGGAGTGACTACCACACAGTCCTTGTGGAGACAAAGTCCCATCTTCACATTGAGGATGTGCTTCATTGTGCTAGGTGGCACTAACACCGTGCTAAATGGGATCAATTTTGAACAGATGTAGCAACTCAAAATTGGGCATCATCAAGGCGCTGTGGGCCAACAGCAGTGGCAGAATTGTACTAGAACACAATTTGAAATTTCATGGCTCAGCATACCCACCCCCCACCACTACCACCACTCCCCCCCACCCCACCCCACCGACTCTGCCATTGCCATCAAGCCAGGGGATCAAACTTAGTTCAATAAAGAGTGAGGAGGGCAAGCCAGGAGCAGTACCAAGCATACCTAAAAATGAGGTGTCAACCTGGTGAAGCTATAATACAGAGCTACCTGGTGCCAAACAGCAAAGGCAGCAAGTGATAGGCAGAACTAAGCGGTTCCACAACCAACAGATCAGATCCATGCCCTGCAGTCCTGCCATATGCAGTCATGAATAGTGGTGGACAATTAAACAACTCACTGGAGGAGGAGGCACCACAAATATCCCCATCCTCAATGCTAGAGGAGCCCAGCATATCATTGCAAATGACAATACAGACGCATTCACAAAAATCATCAACCAGACTGCCAAGAGGATGATCCATCTCGACCACCTTCTGAGGGCCCCAGCAACACAGATGCCAGTTCTTAGTCAATTTGATTCACTTCACATAATATCAGGAAATGGCTGAAAGCACTGGACACTGCAAATGCAATGGCCCCTAAAGACATTCTGGAAATAGTACTGAAAATTTGTGTTCCAGAACTTGATGTGCCCCTAGCCAAGCTGTTCATGTACAGCTACAACACTGGCATCTACCCGGATACATGGAACATTTCTAAGGTATGTACTGCACACATAAAGCAGGACAAATCCAACCCGGCCAATTAACACCCCATCAATCCATTCTCCATCACCAATAAAGTAATGGAAGAGGTCATCAACAGTGCGATCAAGCGGCACTTGCTTAGCAATAATCTACTCATTGATGGCATGCCTGGGTTCTGCCAGGGACACCGAGCTTCTGATATCATTATAGCTTTGGTTCAAAAATGGACAAAAGAACTGAACTCCAGAGGTAAGGAGAGATTGACTGCCCTTTGCATCAAGGTCACATTTGAGTGAGTGTGACATCAAGGATCCCTAGCAAAGCTGGAGGCAATAGGAATCAGGGGGAAATCTCTCCACTGGTTGCAGTCTAATCTAGCACAAAGGAAGATGATTGTGGTTATTGGAGGCCAATCCTCTCAGTTCCAGGACATCACTGCAGGACTTCGTCAGGGCAGTGGCCTAGTCCAACCATCTTCAGCTGCTTCATCCATGATGTTTCTCCCACCATAAGGTCAGTAGTGGGCATGTTCGCTGATGATTGCACAATGTTCAGCACCATTTATGACACTTCACTTCACTTACTCCTTTTCCTGTTTAAATATCTGTAGAAACTCTTGCTATCCATTTATACATTTCTAGCTAGATTGCTCTCATTCCCTAATTTCTATCTTCTGATTAACCTATTAGTAATTCTCTGCCTTCACTATATTTCGGACCAATCTTCTGGCCTGCCATTCATTTAAAAAAAGAGCGTGAACAGCAGCGAGACTTCATTTTAAAAAGAGCGCACAGAGTGGGGAGACTTCATTTTAAAAATAGCAGAGAGCGGGGAGACTTCATCGAAAAAAGAGCATGTAGAGTGGAGAGAGTTCGTTTAAAATAGAGCAAGGATACTTCATTTAAAAAAAAACAAGGAGAGTTCCTTTAAAAAGAGCACGGAGAGCAGGGAGACTTCATTTTGAAAAGAGCAGAGAACAGGGATACTTCATCGAAAAAAGAGCACCTAGAGTGGAGTGAGTTAATCTTAAATAGATCAAGGCTACTTCATTTTTTTTTAAAAAAAGGAAGGAGACTTAATTTAAAAAGAGTGTGTACAGCAGGGAGATCCATTTTAATAAGAGAGCGAAGAGCAGGGAGAGTTCATGTAAAAAAGAGCAGGGAGACTCCATTTTAAAAAGAGCGATTATACTTAATGAAAAGAGCAGGTAGGCTTAATTATAAAAGGAACAGGGAGACATAGTTATAAAAAGAGCAGGGAGACATCATTTAAAAAAGAGTTCTGAGAGTCAGGAGACTAAATGTTTTTAAAGCGCATTGAGGGGGAGACTTCATTTTAAAAAGCCCGGGGAAACTTTGTTTCAAAAAGAGGGCAGAGAGCAGCTGGTGTTCATTTTAAAAAGGGCGCTGAAAGCGCAATGACTAAATTTTTATAAGAACGCGAAGAGCGGAAAGACATAATTTTAAACAGAGCACACAGAGTGGGAGACTTCATTTCAAAAAGAGCGCACAGAGCGGAAAGACATAATTTTAAACAGAGCGCACAGAGTGGGAGACTTCATTTCAAAAAGAGCGCACAGAGCGGAGAGACTTCATTTCAAAAAGAGCGCACAGAGCGGGGAGACTTCATTTCAAAAAGAGCGCACAGAGCGGGGAGACTTCATTTCAAAAAGAGCGCACAGTGCGGGGAAACTTCATTTCAAAAGGAGCGCACAGAGCGGGGAGACTTCATTTCAAAAAGAGCGGATGGAGATCATTTCAAAAAGAGTGTAAGGAGCGGGATACTTGATTAAAAAGAGCGCACAGAGCGGGGAGACTTCATTTCAAAAAGAACGCACAGAGCGGGGAGACTTCATTAAAAAGAGCGCACAGAGCGGGGAGACTTCATTTCAAAAAGATCGCACAGAGCGGGGAGAGGTCATTTCAAAAAGAGTGTAAGGAGTGAGTTACTTCATTAAAAAGAGCGCACAGAGCGGGGAGACTTCATTTCAAAAAGAGCGCACAGAGCGGGGAGAGGTCATTTCAAAAAGAGTGTAAGGAGTGGGTTACTTCATTAAAAAGAGCGCACAGAGCGGGGAGACTTCCTGTGAGACCAGCGGCTGTGTGACGTCATGAACCACAACCGAACGCGAGTGCAGGGAAAGCAGCTGATTGATGAGTAGGATTAGTGAGTTTCTAGTCTTTAAAATATAAGTAAGGTCTTTAGTTTGTGTTTAGGTCTCTCATCCTTTTTTCTCTTAAAAATACATTGTTCAGCATGAGATCTGTACTTGTGTAAAAAAATTACAATAAAGTGTAAAGAGCGGGGGATTCTTGAAGTGTAAAGGGCAGAGATACTAGAATAATTAATTAATAAATTGAATAGAATATAATAGTGATGACAGGGTGGTTGGTGTGTTGCTGCTGCAGCATATGGAACCTGCTGGACACCAAGGTGATCCAGAGCAAACACATCTGTAGTAAGTGCTTACAGATTGACGAACTTTGGATCTGAGCTGAGGAGCTGGTGTCCGAGCTGCAGACATTGTGCTACATCAGGGAGGGGGAAAGTTACCTGGACACTTTGCCCCAGGAGGTGGTCACACCCCTCAGATTAGGTAATTCAAATTTGGTCTGTGATCAGGGACAAGAGGGTGTGACTGTTGGTGAGGCAGGTATGGGGACCCAGGAGGTGGCATTCAAGGAGCCTCGGCCCCTGCAATTGTACAACAGTAATGAGGTTCTTGCAAACTGTGTGGATGAGAGCAGGGACTGCAGGGGGGTATGAGTGAACTGACCACGGCACTGTTGTACAGGGAGCCATTCAGGTGGGGGCAGGAAATAGGAACGTATTAGTGATAGGGGACAGTATAATCACAGGGATATATAGTGTTCTTTGCAGCCATGAGCATGAGTCACAAAGACCCGGTACCAGGGTTAAGGACATCTCCTCAGGGCTGAAGAGGGACTTGGAATGGGAGGGGAGGGATCGAGTTGTTGTTGTCCACGTTAGTACCAATGTCACTGAAAGGATTAGAAAGAAGTTTCTGCTGAAACAGTTTGAACAGTTAGGAGTGCAATTTTTTAAAAAAAGGAACCTCCCAAGTAATAATTTTTTAATTATTACCTGAGCCTTGGGCAAACTGGCATAGGGTAATTATTGTCAATGAGTTAAATGTGTGGCTCAAAGGTTGGTGTGAAAGGAATGGGTTTCAGTTCATGGGACACTGGCACCAGTATTGCGTAGAAGGGCTGTGGGTCCGGTAGGAGGAGCTTCACTTGAATCATTCTGGGACCAATGTCCTGGCAGAACGAATAACTAGGGCTGCATAGAGGAGTTGAGGAGTTTATACTAAATAGAGGGGGGGCGTAGGGTGATGAGGGTTCGAGAATGTATAGGCTTACAAAGCAAAAGGATATGGCAAAATTGCAGGGCAGCTATTAAGGTAATAATTCCCAGAGTGTGACAGGAGTAGACAGAGTCAACAAACATAAAAAAAACAGCAAGACATAGGGTCAAAGGGGGAAAAATTTTAAAAAGACAAATCAATGCCTCTTTACTTAAATGCATGTAGTATTCAGAACATGACATATGAATTAACGGCACAAATAGAGGTTAATAGGCATGATCTTATAGCCATTACGAAGACATGGTTACAAGGAGATCAACGCTGGGAACTAAATATCCAAGTGTATGTGACTTGTCGAAAGGACAGGCAGGAAGGAAAGGGTGGTGGGGTAGCTTTGTTAGTGCGAGATAGAATAAGTACAATGGCAAGAAAGGATCTTGGATCAGAAGTAGAATCCATTTGGTTGGATGTAAGATATAACAAGGGGAAGAAGACGCTGGTGGGAGTAGTCTATAGGCCCCGAACAGTAGCTATACCGTAGTACAGAGAATAAATCAGCAGACAATGAGGTCATGTAAAAAAAAGGCTGTACATTAATCTTGGGTGATTTTAATCTTCATGGAGATTGGGAAAATCAAATTGGCCAAGGTAGCCACGAGCATGAAGTCATAGACTATATTCGGGAAAGTTTCCTAGAACAATATTTTGATGATCCAACCAAAAATCCAGCTGTTTTAGACCTGGTAATGTGTAGTGAGGCAGATCTAATAAATGGTCTCAGAGTAAAAGATCCCCTAGGAAGCAGTGGCCATAACATGGTAGAATTTAGCAATCAGTTTGAGAGTGAGAAACTTGGGTCAGAAACAACTGTGCTTAACTTAAATAAGGCTAATTACAAAGGAATGAGGGCAGATTTAGCTGGATAGGACTGGGAAAGGAGTTTACCAGGAAAGACAGTTGAGGAACAATGGCAGACATTTAAGATAATAGTGTCTGGCTCACAACAAAGATATATCCCAGTGAGGAAAAAGGATTCTTGGAAGGGGATAAACCAACTATGGTTAATCAAGGAAGTTAACAATAGCATCAAATTGAAAGAAAAGAAATATAACGTGGCAAAGATTAGTGGTAAGCAAGAGGATTGGGAAAGCTTTAAAAATCAACAAATGATGATCAATAAAGAGGAGGAAATAAACTTTGAGGGTACACTAGCGAGTAATATCAAAACAGACAGTAAGAGCTTCATTTAATATACAAAAAGGAAGAGAGAGGTCAAAGTGAACAAAGGCCCCTGAGAGAATGAGGCTGGGGTAATAATAATGGGGAACCAGGAAATGGCAGACGAGTTGAATAAATACTTTGTATCAGTCTTCACAGTAGAAGACACTAATAGCATTCCAAAAATACTAAATAATCAAGAATCAAAAAAGGCGGGGGTGGGGGGTGGAATAAATACAATAACTATTAATAGAGGAAAAGTACTAGACATTAAAGGAAGTTGCTACAGAGACAGTGGATCCACTGGAAATAATCTTCCAAGAATCCTTAGACTCTGGAAATGTCCCAGAGTACTGGAAAAGTGCCAATGCAAGTCTCTTATTCAAAAAGGGAGGGAGACAAAAACAGGTAACTATAGGTCAGTTAGCTAAACAACTGTCACTGGGAAAATGTTAGAGTCTATTATAAAGGATGTAATAGCAGAGCATTTAGAAATGAACAATATAATCACACATGTCAGCATGGCTTCATGAATGGGAAATCATGCCTGACAGATTCATTAGATTTTTTTGATAACAAGCAGGATAGATGAAGGCGAACCAGTATATGTAATATATTTGAATTTCCAAATGACATTTGATAAGGTACCGCATGTGAGGCCAGATGTAGATAGGTTGATTCCCCTGGCTGGTGGGTCCAGAACCAAAGGGAACAGTGTCAGAATAAAGGCCAGGCTATTTAAGACTGAGGTGAGGCGGAATTTCTTCACTCAGAGGGAGGTGAATCTTTGAAATTCTCTACCCAGGAGGTCTGAAAGCCCGGATCTGTCACCTGGAGTTAATGCCTGTGCTCTGACAGATAAATTATACAATTTCGAGTTTCCTCGTATTTTCTGGCCACATTTTCTGCTGAAAGGTGACACTTCATTTGCTGGGCAGTTTAAGGACCCTCTATGAAACTCACTCACTAAACATTCAAATGTGACAGTGTTTATTACATGGGGCTTCCATTTATTCAGACACAGATCTGTTATAACAGTAGATTGGGTTGGGATGTGATTCAGACCCACAGCTTTCTGATCTGAAGTTCGATGTATTCCTGTGTGACATAAGAATTTGCTAACTTTTTCTGCGGAGTGTTGTTCAATGGCATCAAGGGCGGAGATGTGACACCGATCCCTCGGCCACAGTTTTGTTTTTTGCAGTTTCTAGTAAGGGAGAACCAGTTGCAGACATGGGCGACAAAATATGTGAATATCTTTACCTTGTTTTCAGAGAAGGCACTAAAACATTCACCACCATCAGCAGCGCAGGACTTTACCAAATTCTGGATAAAATTGACTGTCCATCAAAGTTCCTCCATCCTTTCATTACAACATGCACTGTACTGTACGGTTTGACAGCACCACTTCCAACAGCTTCAGGGTGAAGAATGGAGTGAAATGAAGAATAGGTTGTTTCCTTGCCCCACTTTGTTTAGTATTTAATTTTCTCATGATCCTGCCCTTTGCCTTCCCTGCAGATTTCCTGCATAACAGGTCAGACAGCAAACGGTTAAACTGTCCCAGTTGAAAGTGAAGGCAAAGATACAGCAGGTCTTGATCAGAGAACTCCTCTATCTGATGATACCACACTCATCGCCAACAGGGATTCTCAGCTACAAAGATTCATGGATTGTACTTCCCATGCCTGTAACTTGTTCTCCCCAGAAAACTTACGGTAGAATGTATAATATGAGGAATAAGTGTCCCATGGTGCAGCACAGGAGCTTCTCTGGGTTCGAGTCCCACTCTCGGACTTAACGGCCTAACAGGTTAATCATCAATCTGTAAATCATTCCAATATGCCTATGGCTGGCAGGAAGAGAAGGAGAGTCTCCTGGTTGGAAATGCTTGGTGCAGAGTTGTGCGCCTCAAGTTCTTGCCACGAGCGCCCTGTTTCAGGGGGAAAACAAGCTAGGCATAGAAACAGATGTAAGCACTTGTTTTGTCTTCCACAGACGCCACTGGGCATGGGAAGAGAAACGAAGGAAGAACAAGTATAAAATGGGGATATCAAGTCAGATAATAATGCAGCTTCAGGCCAATGGCTTCTGATGAAACAATTCATACATTACTTTCGGATGGCAGCTGTTCATCCGTCTGCCATTCACACCATCATCAGACAAATCTTTCATTTCTTTACTTGTCTCTTTACTACTCCCTTTAGCCTTGCACCAGCAACTCGCTTATAATTTAAACTTTCCTGCCCTCCACGCTACTTTAGAAATGATAAGACAACAGATTATACCGGATATTGTAATGAATGACGACCCATAATTAATTAATAATATGACAATGAATGAACAGCTAGCAATAAGTGACCACAAAATGTTAGTGGTAGACATTCAGTTCGAGGTGAAAGGTCACACACATGTCACAGTTTTCACCGTAAGTAAGGCCGATAACGACGGAATGAGCGGTAAACTGAACACGTTAAATCACAATCAGCTTGCTAAACAAGACAGGGAACAATCGGAGGCTCTCAAAGAAGTATTTAATGCAATATGTAGCTAATACAAGCCCGAAACAAACGAATACAAACGAAACTTCACTTCAACAGTTCATGGTGATTTTTCGGGACGGGATTCCATGTTTTTAACCAGGGATTAAGAAATCATGGTGTTGTCTGTCCAAATAATTATTAACTGCGTCTTTGTGGAAATGTTGTCTCCGTTTTGCTGACGTTCTAGTATTTCTGAATGGTACTTGTCACAGGGAGGACGCTGCTGTTCAAATAAACATGGTGAATTACTGTCAGATCGTATAGATCTGACAATCTCTAACAAATATGTATAAACTGCGCTATACTGTTTCCATCTAAGGGAATAACTTTTGCTTTTCAGATAATCCTCGAGTGCAGGAGAACAAAAGAAGGGCAGCTGCCTATGTCAGGTCTTTTGGAGAAAACGGTTGAGATAAAGTTGAAAGCCTGAGCTGGTGTGTGTTTGAAGCATTTACAGTTTGCGTCCTTGCGTAAATAAAAACAATTTGAGATGGCAGATTGAAGTGTTGACTGGGCGTAATAAACTGATACAAATATTCTGTAAATAAAAGTGATTGAGTGTTGCATAAAATGCTACCTTTTGGTGTTAATGGGAATACAAATAGTAGAGAATGGTTTTGATCCAGTGATCTCTGGGCTACAGACCGATCACGACTCAGCTGCACCATTCTGATAGATAAGGGCTCCAGCGTACAGCCCATGAGTGTTTAGTGGTAGCTGGGCAATTTTTTTTGAAGACAGTGAGTTGTGGTGATTCGGAATGCGCTGCCTGAAAGCCTTGAACTGAATGTCGGCCACTAAAACTTTGTGGTCACTTCTTGCTAGATGTTTATTCATTGTCATATTATTCATAGATTGTGGGTCGTTATTCATTACAATATCTGGTATAACCCGCTGTCTTGTTGTTTCAAAAGTAGCGTAGAGGGCAGGAAAGTTTAAATGACAAGCGAGTTGGTGATTCAATTGTACATTTAAAAGGGAATTGGAATACAGAAATGACAATATTTTCAGGCGGATCGGAAACTATCAGTGGAAAGGGACAGGGCCCACACTCTGAGTCGAATGGCCTCTGTCTGAGTTGTTGTTGAATGAAATGGCGGACGGAAATAACCAGAATGCTCAGCGGCTCGGAAAGCGGCCCCTCGTCATCGGAAAAGCCACACAGCGCAGGCGCAGAAGAGTCCCGCCCCCCCCCCCCCCCCCCCCACCCAGACCACGGAGGTGCCTGTTTGTGTGGAGCATGCGCAACGTGGCTCCTGGAGGCTGAGCCGGGGGTGACCGAGTCTCAGCGGCTCTCAGAGCCCGAATCGGAGCCGCCAGGATCGGCAGACGTGCGGCGAGGGACCTGGGCGGGCGGCACCATGAAGCCGATGGTTGTTGCAGACTGAAGGTCAGTGAGCTGAAACATTGAGCTCAACAATTTCAGACCGTAAACTCCGTTCTTCATTTTGTTTCCTTTGCTTGTTTCGTTTTATTTTTACAGTTCGCAGCTCAGCTGCTCGAGGCACAGGTTTTGTTTCTTTGCTTCTTTTCTTGCCCCATCTCCATTCCCTTTGGCCCTGGAGACTAACTTTTCTGTCACTCAACCTCTCCTGTCTTCCACCAGGTCACAAACCTTCCTTTTGTCCTTGTCCCACACACCCCTGGTTTCCAACCTATTCCATCTCTCACTTATCCCAGTCCTGGTGAAAGGTCACAGCTGAAACACTAACTCTGTTTTTCTCAGGACACAGATGCTGCCTCATCTGCTGAGTTTTCTTTTCCAACATTTTCTGTTTTAAGATTTCCATCATCTCTTCCGTATTCTACTTTTTGATGAGCACAGAGCTGAACCCAGTCAGAGTCAACACCTTCAGAAGAGAGAGTGGAGAGATGGTGCCGGAGGGAGGGCTTTGGATTTCAGGGGCATTGGTACCGGTTCTGGGGAAGGTGGGATCTGTACAAACCAGACAGTCTACACCTGACTAGGACTAGGACGAGTGTCCTTTAAGGGAGATTTGCTAGTGTTGTTGGGGAGGTTTTAACTAGGTTGGCGGGGGGATGGGAACCTGAAGGCAGATTCAGGTCGGACAAATTAAGAGCAAAGAGCGGGAGACAGCAAATAAGCGGGCGACTCTGAAAGACAGAAGACGCAAAGGTTAAATGCACAAGGATCTGGCAAAGTTAAAAGGTATTTATTTAAATGCAAGGAAATTAGCAAAAAAGCCAATGAGCTGAGGGACAAGATAGTCACGTGGCAGCATGATATCATTGCTATAATGGAGACTTGACTTAAAGAGGGCAAAAAATGGCAGCGCAACATCCCTGGACATAGAGTTTTCAGGCAGGGTACAGAGGGGCCTAAAAAGCTGTGGTGGGATAGCATTACTGATTAAATAATCAATTACTGCTGTGTGGAGGGATGAAATATAAAATGATTCATCAAATCGTGCTTGCATATGAGGAGGGGAGAGACCTCATCCTGAGTGAGGCACAGACAGAGTGAATGTGGGTATTGGCAATTTGGTGCACAGTGGGAATTCGGTGCAAAGGGGAAGAGGTGTTCTTGCATTTTTTCTTTGCTTTCCAACTTCTTTAATCTTCAGAGAGTGGTCTTGCCCTGCTGCAGCAGTAGAGGCTACAAGGGAGAGGAGTGACTGGTAAGTAGTGGGTAAGGTCGGGTAAGTATTTACTACTTTTATCACTTATAGTTTAAGGTCTTTTTGTGGTTTATAGTTTGTATATTCTGTAGTAACGAGGATCAAGAAAGAAGTGCCCTAGAGTAATTGATTTAAAAGGCTTACTTTAAAGGGATAAGTCATGGCAGGAGAGCTCAAAGTCGTGGTGTGCTCCTCGTGCTCCATGTGGGAAACCGGGAACATTTCTAGTGCCCGGGACCAGCATGTGTGCAGGAAGTGTGTCCAGCTGCAGCTCCTGGAAGCTCGGGATTCAGAGCTGGAATGGTGGCTGGGGACTCTGTGTACATCTGCGAGTCTGAGAGCATCGTGGATAGCACGTTTAGAGAGGGGGTCACACCGCAGCTGAAGGGACCTGAGGAAGGAAGGAAATGGGTGACCAACAGGCAGTCCAAGAGAAACAGGCAGGTAGTTCAGGAGTCCCCTGGGGTCTTGCTTGCAAATCGGTATTCCATTTTGGAGGCTGATGAGGGCGCTGGTTCCTCCAGGGAGTGCAGACAGAGCTATGTTTCTGGCACCACAAGCAGCCTGCCTGTACAGGAGGGGAGGAACAGCAAAAGTAACAGCAGATACTATTGTCAAGGGAACAGATAGGCGCTACTGTGGCCGTCAATGTGACTCCAGGATGGTGTGTTGCCTCCCTGGTGCCAGGGTCCGGGATGTCACTGAATGGCTGCAGAGCGTCCTGAAGGGGGAGGGTGATAAGGCAGAGGTCATGGTACATGTTGGTACCAATGACATAGATAGAAAGAGGGATATGAGGTCTTGCATCAAGAATTCAGGGAGTTAGGCAGTAGACTGAAAAGCAGGACCTCTCGGGTTGTAATCTCTGGATTACTCCCAGTGCCATGTGCTAGCAAGCACAGAAAAAGGAGAATAATGCAGATGAATGCGTGGCTTAAGAGTTGGTGCAGGAGGGAGGGTTTTAGATTCCTGGATCATTGGGAATGTTTCTGGGGAAGGTGGGACCTGTAAAAGCGGGACAGTCTACATCTGAACCTGAGCAGGACTAACATCATTGTTCTGTTGAAGGGTCATGAGTACTTGAAACGTCAACTGTGCTCTTCTCCACCGATGCTGCCAGACCTGCTGAGTTTTTCCAGGTATTTGTGTTTTTGTTTTTGTTTTGGATTTCCAGCATCTGCAGTTCTTTGCTTTTATCTAACATCCTTGTGGGCAGGTTTGCTAGTGCTGTTGGGATGAGTTTAAACTAATTTGGCAGGGGAGGGGACACAGAACACTAGCAGAATAGGGACACATCATATTACAGCAAAACAATCAAGTCAGAGGGAATACAGCTGCATTAAGTTTCAGTGGAGTAAGGCAAGTCAGGATGGCCTATACTTTAATGCCAGGAGTGTTATACGTAAAACGGATGAGTTAAGGGTGAGGATTGACACATGGAATTGTGATATAATAGTCATCACGGAGACGTGGTTGAGAGAGGGGCAGGATTTGCAGCTCAACATTTCAGGATATAGAATCTTCAGGTGAGACGGGGAGGGGGTAAAAGAGGCGGAGGCATTGCATTATTAGTTAAGGAGTCAGTTAATGCAGTAAGGAGAGATGATATCTTGGAGGGGACATCAAATGAAGCTTTATGGGCAGAGCTTAGGAATAAAAAAGGGGCAGCCACATTGTTAGGTGTTTATTATAAACCCCCAGATAGTCAGCGGGAAATTGAGGAGCAAATATGTGCACAATTTGCGGAGATGTGTAAAAACAATAACAATAGGATAATTACATTAGGTGATTTCAACTTTCCCAACATTAATTGGGATAGACATAGTGTTAAGTGGAGGGATTTCTTGAAATGTGTACAGGACAACTTTTTAGGTCAATTTGTAGAGGGTCCAACAAGGGACGGTGCATTGCTGGACCAAATTCTGGGGAATGAAGCTGGACAGGTGGCTGAGGTGGTAGCTGGGGAGCATTTTAGTGATAATGATCACAACATGGTACAATTTAAGCTTGTTATGGACAAAAAAATAGACAAGTTGCAGAAGAAAAATGTTTTGGATTGGGGTAGAATGGATTTTAGTAAAACAAGGTGGGTCTGGCCAAGGTAGACTGGGAACAGCTTGTGGGGAAATCAACAGAAGAGCAGTGGGGGGTGTTGAAAAAGGAAATTGGAAGGGTGCAGGCTCAACACGTTCCCTCTAGGGTGACAGGAAGGAGTAACAATCCCAGAGAACCATGGATGACCAGAGATATTCAGGATACGTTGAGAAGGAAAAGAGAGGCTTTTAGCAGGTACAAGGGGGGCAAATCAGCAGAGGATTTGTGAAATACATAAAGTGCAGGGTGGAGCTTAAAGCATTTAGCACGGCAAAGGGGGGATATGAGAGAGCTCTTGCTAGTTAAAGTAGGGAAAATCCCAAGATATTCTATAAGTATATCAATGGGAAGAGGATAACCAGGGAAAGAGTAGGGCCCATTAGGGACCAAGGGGGAAATCTATGGATGGAGCCAGAGGAGATCGGTAGAGTGTTGAACGAATTCTTCACATCCATCTTCACCCAAGAGAATGAGGATGAAGGTATGGAACTCAGGGAGAGGGACTGCGAGGTTCTTGAGCAAATTGATATAGGGAGTGACAAGGTATTGGAGGTGTTGGCAGGCTTAAAAGTGGACAAATCTCCAGGTCTGGATGATTTGTGTCCCAGACTGCTGAGGGAGGCAAGGGAGGAGATCGCAGGGACTCTGACCCAAATTTTTAATTCCTCTCTGGCCACAGGGGAGGTGCCAGAGGACTGGAGAACAGCTAATATGGTTCAGCTATTTAAGAAGGGTTGTAGAGATAAGCCAGGGAACTGCAGGCCAGTGAGTCTCATGTCAGTAGTAGGGATCCTATTGGAGAAAATTCTGAAGGAGAGAATCTATCTCCACTTGGAGAGGCAAGGTTTGATCAGGGATAGTCAGCATGGCTTTGTCCGAAGGAGGTCATGCCTAACAAATTTGATTGAATTTTTTGAGGAGGTGACCAGGTGTGTAGATGAGGGTAGTGCAGCTGATGTAGTTTATATGGATTTCAGCAAAGCCTTTGACAAGCTCCCACATGGGAGACTTATAAAGAGAGCAAATGCACATGGGATACAGGGTAATTTGATGAGGTGGATTCACAATTGGCTTAGTTGTAGGAGACAGAGGGTGATGACAGAAGGCTGCTTTAGTGAGTGGAAGCCCGTGTCCAGTGACGTACCACAGGGATCTGTGCTGGGTCCCCTATTATTCATCATTTATATAAACGACATAGATGACTATGTGGGGGATAGGATTAGTAAGTTTGCGGATGACACAAAGATTGACCTGGTGGTTAACAGTGAGGTTCAGTGTCTTGGGCTACAGGAAGATATAGACGGGATGGTCAAATGGGCAGATAAGTGGCAGATGGAATTTAACCCGGAAAAGTGTGAGGAAGGAGTAATTTGACAAGGAAGTATTTAATGAATGGCATGACACGAGGACATTCTGAGGAACAAAGGGACCATGGCGTGTGTGTCCATAGATCTCTGAAGGTGGAGGGGCATGTTAATGGGGTGGTGAAAAAGGCATTTGGGACATCAATCGAGGCATAGATTACAAAAGTAGGGAGGTCATGTTGGAGTTGTATAGAACCTTGGTGAGGCCACAGCTGGAGTATTGTGTGCAGTTCTGGTCGCCACATTATAGGAAGGATGTGATTGCACTGGAGAGGGTGCAGAGGAGATTCACCAGGATGTTGCCTGGGATGAAACATTTAAGTTATGAAGAGAGGTTAGATAGACTTGGGTTGTTTTCGTTGGAGCAGAGAAGACTGAGGGGCGACCTGATCGAGGTGTGCAAGTTTATGAGGGGCATGGACAGGGTGGATCGGGAGCAGCTGTTCCCCTTTGCTGAAGGATCAGTCACAAGGAGACACAAGTTCAAGGTGAGGGGCAGGAGGTTTAGGGGCGATGTGAGGATTAACTTTTTTACTCAGAGGCTGGTGACGGTCTGGAATGCACTGACTGGGAGGGTGGTGGAGGCGGGTTGCCTCACATCCTTTAAATAATACCTGGATGAGCACTTGGCACGTCATAACATTCAAGGCTATGGGGCAGGTGCTGGTAAATGGGATTAGGTAGGTAGGTCAGGTGTTTCTCACGTGTTGGTGCAGACTCGATTGGATGCAGGGCCTCTTCTGCACTGTGTGATTCTGTGAAATCATGCTATATGTGTTAAGCTCAGAAATAAAAAGGGGGCAGCCACACTACTGGGAATGTACTATAGATCCCCAAAATAGTGAGATGGAGCTAGAAGAGCAAATATGTAGGAACATTTCTGAGTGCAAAAACAGGAAGGTAATAATAGTTGGGGACTTCAACTCCCCGAATATCAGTTAGGATACAAACAGTGTAATACGCACAGAGGACATAAAATTCTTCAACTGCATTGAATAGAAAATTTTTAGTTGGCATGTAACAAGACCAGTGAAAGGGAGTGAAATTCTTGATTTAGCCATAGGAAATGAAGCTGGGCGAGTGGATTAAGTCGCAGTGATTGACCATTTTGGCTATAGTGACCATATTACAGTTAGATTTAGCATAATTATGGAAAAGGATGAAGATAGAACAGGAGTAAAAGTTCTAAATTGGGGAAAGACAAATTTTATGAAGCTGAGAGGTGATCTGGAGAGTGTGAACTAGTTACAGATCTTAATGAGCAAGAGAATAACTAAGGAAAGGGTAGGGCCTATCAGAGATGTCTCTGGTAACTTGTGCATTGATGCTGAAGATGTAGGCAAGATTCTAAATGAGTATTTTGTTTCTGTCCTCATGAAGGAGAGGGATGTTCTGGAGGGTTTGACATCCTTGAAGTTGGATAAATCACCAGGGCCAAATGGGTTGTATCCCAGGCTGTTAAAGGAAGCCAGGACAGAAATAGCGAATGCTCTGAGGACAGTTTTCCATTTCTCCCTAGATACATTCGATGTACCAGAGGATTGGAGGTCTGTGAACATTGCACTATTATTTAAAAAGGGCACAAGGGATAGGCCAAATGATTATAGGCCAGTCAGCCTGACTTCAGTGGTTGGAAAATTATTAGAATCAATCCTGAGAGACAGGATAAACTCTCGCTTAGAAAGGATTGGATTAATCAGAGAGAGTCAGCATGCTTTTGTTAGGAGAAGGTCGTGTCATACTAAGTTAATCAATGCTTTTGAGGAAGTAACAAGGATGACTGTGGGTAAAGGAAGCATATCGAATGCTTTCTTTTATTGGATGAGGCATTGAATACAAAAGCAGGCATGTAATGCTGGAATTGTATAAAATACTGGTTAGGCCTCAGCTGGCATTTTGTGTACAATTCTGGTCACCACATTACAGGAAGTATACAATTCCTCCAGAGAGCGCACAGAGGAGACTTACAAGAATATTGTCAGGGCTTGAAAATTGCAGCTATGAGGAAAGATTGGATAGACTGGGGTTGTTTTCCTGAGGAGGCTGAGGATGACCTGATTGAGGTGTACAAAATTGAGGAGTTTTTTGTATATTAATTCATGGGATGTGGGCTTTGCTGGCTGGGCCAGCATTTGTTGCCCATCCCCATTTGCCCTCGAGAAGGTGGTGGTGACCTGCCTTCTTGAAACACTGCCATCCATGTGGTGTATGTAGACCCACAGTGCTGTTAGGAAGGGAGTTCCAGGATTTTGACCCAGCGACAGTGAAGGAGTCTAGACAGAGTAGACAGGGATGCTCGGTTTCCCCAAGCAGAGAGGCTAATTACAAGGGGACAGAGTTTTAAGGTGATTGGTTGAAGGATTGGAGGGGACATGAGGAAAGATTTCTTCACCCAGAGGGTGGTGGATGTTTGGAATTTGCTGCCTGGTCTGGTGGTGGAGGCAGAAGCCCTCAGCTCATTTTAAAGGTACCTGGATCTGCACCTAAAGTGCTGTGACCTGCAAGGATCCAGGCCGGGTGCTGGAAGGTGGGATTAGAATGGGCAGCTCGTTTTTTTTCTTTTCGCCCAGCCCAGGCACTAAAGGCTGAGTGGCTTCTTTCTGTGGTGTAACTTTCCTATAGTTCTATTGTTCTATGGAGTCAACACCTTCAGCAGAGGATAGTGGAACCAGTGAGTGTAGAACTGAACCCAGCCAGAGTCAGCACCTTCAGGGGAGGAGAGAAAAGTCGATGAAAAGGAAAATAGCTGGAGTTGGTGCGATGGGTTTGGATTTCTGCACTGGGAGGAGGAAGTGTGTGAGGGACATGGTTTCACAGTTTTGGGGGAACAAGAGAGGAAAGAATGTTCCAGAGAAATTAAATTGTTCTGAATTTCTATCCTGTACTTAATGATTTTTAAACTCCTTTTACAGGGTAGAAGGGGAGCATCTGCAGACAGAACACTCATTCCTCGGAACCTGAATATGATAGGTCTTTGAATGTGGAATGAGAAATATTTGTCTGTTCTCTCTGTGGGAAAAGATTTCATACATCAGTGTGTCTGGAAAAGCACCGAGACACACACACCCCCCCCGAGTGAGAGTGTTCCAGTGCACTGACTGTGGAAGGAGCTTTAACCAGTTACACAGCTTGAAAAAGGATCTCACAATTCACAGTGGGGAGAAACCATACACACGTGTGCATGGACAAGGCTTCATTTGAATGTCCGACCTGGAGAGACACAAGGGCTCCTGCACTGCGGAGAAACCGTGGAAATGTGGGGACTGTGGGAAGGGATTCAGATCTCCATCCCTACTGGAAACTCATCGACTCATTCACACTGGGGAGAGACCGTTCATCTGCTCCGAGTGTGGGAAGGGATTCACTCACTCATCTGGCCTGCTGAAACACCAGCGAAGTCACACTCTGGACCGGCCTTACACCTGTTCCCTGTGTCAGAAAGGATTCACAACGACATCCAATCTATCTGCACACCAGCGAGTTCACACTGGGGAGAGGCCGTTCATCTGCTCCAGGTGTGGGAAGGGATTCACTCAGTCATCCCAGCTCACTGAACATCAACTTGTTCACACTGACCAGAGACCGTTTCAGTGCCCTGTGTGTGAGAAGAGCTTTAAAAGCACAAAGCAGCTGCTGGAACACCAACACACTCACAGTGGGGAGAGGCCATTCCTCTGCTCCGTGTGTGGGAAAGCATTTCCTCGGTTATTCCATCTGCAGCAACACCAAGTAGTTCACACTGAGCAGAGGCCTTTTCAATGCCCTGACTGTGAGAAGAGCTTTAAAAGCAGCAATAAACTGCGGAAGCACCAACGCATTCATTCAGGAGAGAGGCCGTTCACCTGCTCTGTGTGTGAGAAGACATTTAATTGTTCGTCCAACCTATTGACACACCAGCCAATTCACACTGGGGAGAGGCCATTCATCTGCTCTGTGTGTGGGAAAGGATTCACTCGGCCATCGAACCTCACTGAACATCAACTAGTTCACACTGAGCAGAGACCTTTTCAATGTCCGAACTGTGAGAAGAGCTTTAAAAGCAGCAATGATCTGCGGAAGCACCAACGCACTCACTCTGGGCAGAGGCCGTTCCCCTGCTCTGTGTGTGGGAAGGGATTCACTCGGTCATCCAATCTGCTGCAACATCAGCGAGTTCACATGTGACTGCAGGGGTTGGATTCTGCTGTCAGTGCTGCTGTTAATCACATCCAGGACTGAACCATGTTCATTCTGACAGAGTTTAATTGTCCTGTTGTTAATAACCCCTATAGCTGGCCTGGAGTTTAATATTTTGAGAGTGATTCAATAATTAATCCAGTTTTAAATACATCACATTGGGTCCTTAATTTCTCCAAGTTAAGTGGAGACTAATTGATGTCCCGTTACTGACTGTTCTATATTTGGGTCTTTCCCCCTTTATAACACGATTATTTCAGTTATCATCCCTTCAATTACTCTCAGGGAAAAGTCTCAGCTCCCCATACCTTCCAGAGTGCCTGTCCTAGCCTTGGTATTCAGGAAAGGTATCAGTAATATTCCCGGGAGCACTGAACACAAACTCCAGTCTGTTAATCACATTCAGCTACTGGACAGAGTGTGTGTCCTACAGCATCTCTCTCTCCTTCAATGTTTGAATAAAGCATCACACCTATAAACCTGGTTTCAATTTAAATTCACTCAGGGAATGTATTTAACAAGAACCTTTCAGTCGATGAGACTCTGAAGCTACTGCCATTATAAATCTGTAGCAATTTATTTCAATCATTTCATGTATAATATTGAATTGGGATTTATTTTGTGGCAATCTTTAGATGTCTGGATCAATCAGTGTTTCTGTTGCAAACGATTCAGCCTTTTCCGAGCACTCGGAATAAGGTGATGGTGATATCACAAAAAGAGATCAGTGGAGCTTGAAGTCAGCACCTGACTCTCACCAGGTTGAGTCTGATTTCCTTCCAATCTGATTAATGTTGTTCTTAATTGCCATCAGCTTCACGGACCCAGATTGGAAATGACTGGAGGCATTACAAACATAGCAGCTCATAAATTAGGAGCAGGAATCGGCCATTCGGCCCCTCCAGCCTGCTTCCCCCATTCAATAAGATTATGGCTGATGTTATTCTGGCCTCAACTCCCACTTTCCTCCCTGCCTCCTATACCCTTTAGCTCCTTTGTTAATGAAGAATCTATCTAACTTTGCCATAAAATGTTCAATGGCTCTGCCTCCAGCTTAACTCCAGGGAGAGCCAGAGAAAGGCATCTAAAAACAGGACACGTCTGCTGTATGGTCAAGAGAGCAGGGTGGTGTGTTAAAATGGCAAGCGACAGGGAGGTCTGGGTCATTCTTGCGGACAGACCAAAGATGTTCTGCAAAGCGGTCGCCCAGTCAGCGTTTGGTCTCTTCCCCCCGCTCCCCACTTCTCTTCACCCACCCCCCAACCTTAAACCAGCTTATATTTCACCCATCTCCTATTTTTAATAAATAACCAGGCATTTAAAAGTGCCGTGCCTTCAGAACAGAAGAACTTTCTCTGCTCCCTGTAAACCTGATTCCAGCTACTAAGCTCACATGTTTACGTAACCTCTGGCAATTCCACTGTGGAAGCCATTGCAGCTGCCAAGACAATTCTATAACTTAAAAACCTTCATTTCAGACAGCACAACATCTCGACTTCAAAATATATCAGGCCTGCACTGAGTATGGACTAAAATGATCCAATTTTATAAGTACTGTTCTATCTTCATTTGTATCTAATCCACATGTGTATGTGTTAGCAACTTTATCTATTTTCAGTAAATTCCAGAGCAATAGAGTAAAATAAACTAATCATTTATTTTTTCAAGGAAAAAGGCTTTTTCGCTGGCTTATTTACAATTGAATTTCTCACTCCATGGGTAAGGAAATATACACAACATACAAATATATTGTTCATGGGCGACTTCAGGGAAACACCTTTAAAGCATCCGTGACATTATTAATAAAATCTATAGACATTCCACTATCAACTACCTCCCCTTTACTAATCCATGTTGGCTTTCTCTGAACAGCTGAAAAACTTCGAGGTGTTCAGACTCCCTATTCTTCATAGTGAACTCTCGGAATTTCCTGACAACAGGGCTTAGTCGAACTGGCCGACAATTCCCTGGTTTCCCTCTGACTCCTTTCTTAAATGTTGGAATGACAGGCAATATTTTTCAATCTGAGGGAATGGTCCCCAAGTGGAGAGAAGTTTGAACACTTCTGTTCTCAACTCCTTCCTTTAATTCCCTGCAATGAAACAATCTCCTCTTGGAGTTTTGTTACTCGTTAGTGCCATTAGTTTCTTCCTTACTATTATCTTGCTTATGTGAACTTTGTTGAGTCCTCCTTCCTGATTCAATAATAGATTACTTGGAATACATGAAATGCTGACTCTTCCTGTATTGCAAATACTGAAACAATGTCTGAAACTTCCTTATTTTCATTGACAACAGCACCGCTAACAGTTTTCAATTGGCCCACATGCTCTGATCATTCTCCTTCTCCTAATATAATTGTAAAAGTTTATGTGTCGATTTTGAAATCTATTACATTTTTATCGTACTGCGTTTTTGGAGTTTGTTATCTGCTTTGCCCCCATTTCCTGCTCTTTGTATCTTTCCTATTCACCAGGATCTCTCCTTTCTTTGCAGTTATGTTTGCAGAGTTTCATGTTGTTTCTTGCCTCCTTCCTTGTCCATGGCTGTCTTTTTAGGCAAATAGATCTCTCGAAGGTTAATGGTAGAAGCTGGCTCTGCACCATGTTAAACTATTTGTGAACAGTTCCTCCTCACCATTTGTCTTTTTCCTCATGAACAGATTTGCCCAGTTTACTGTGGACAATCTCTGTCTCATTCCCATTGAATTCAGCCTCACTGAAAACGAGAAACTTAGTAGCTGTTTCATGCTTCTTCCTTTCAAGCATTGAGTTGAACTCGATCATATGATCACCACTGGCTTAGTGCTCATGCACTCTCATGGGGAGGTGGTGGAATAGTGGTAATGTCACTGGGCTAGTAATCCAGAGTCCAGTCTAATTCCCTGGGGCCATGGGTTCATATCCCCCATGGCAGCTGGTGGAATTTAAATTCATTTAATTAAATCAGGATTTTTAAAAAGTAGAGTGACCATGGATCGATTGTTGTAAAAACCCATCTGGTTCACTCATACCCATTAAGGAAGGAAATCTGCCGGGCCTGGCCTGGCCTACACCTGACTGTAGACCAACAGCGATGTTGTTGACTCCTAGCAAGCCACTCAGTTGATCAAACTGTTAAAAAGCAGAAAAAGGAATGAAACTGGATCGACCACCTGGCATCGAACCTAGGTACCGGAAATTATACCCAGCCTAAACCCTCAAAAGGCCTCCTTACTAACATCTGGGGGCTTGTGCCAAAGTTGGGAGAGATGTCCCACAGGCTAGTCAAGGCACAGCCTGACATTGTCATGCTCATGGAATTATACATTACAGACAGTGTCCCAGACACCGTCATCACCATCCCTGGGTATGTCCTGTCACCAGTGGTGGTGCCTCTGTGCTATGCAGGTGGGAGGGAGTCGCCCTGGGAGTCCTTAACTTCCACTCGGGAGCCCATGAAGTCTCTTGGCATTAGGCCAAACATGAGCAAGCAAACAACCTGATGGTTACCACTTGTGGCACCTGGCACCCCCACCACCAATCCACAACAACCCCATCCCCTCAGCTGATGACTCTGTACTCCTCCATGTTGAACACCATTTGGAGGAAGAATGCTACTGTGCTAAATGGGCTAGATATTGAACAGATATAGCACCTCAAAACTGGGCTGAGGTGTAGTGGGCCATCAGCAGCAGCAGCATTGTACTCAACCACAAACCATCACCTCATGGCTTGGCACAGTCTCCACCGTACCATTATCATCAAGTTAGGGGATCAATGCTGGAACAATGAAGAGTGCAGGGGGGCCATGCTCAGAGCAGCGTCAGGCATACCTAAAAATGACGTGTTAACCTGGTGAAGCTATAATACAGGACTACTTGCATGCCCAGCAGCATTAGCAGCAAGTGAGAGAGCTAAGCGATCTCACAACCAATGGATCAGATGTAAGCTCTGCAGTCCTGACACGTCGATGCATGAATGCTGGCTGGCAAATAAAAAACTCTCAGGAGGAGCCGGTTCCACAAATATCCCCATCGCCAATGATGGGGGAACCCAGCACGAGTGCGAAAATAAAGCTGAAGCATTTGCAACAGCCAGAAGTTCCAGGTGGATGATTTATCTCAGCCTCCTCCTTTGATCCTCAGCATCTCAGAAGCCAATCTTCAGCCAATCTGATTCACTCCAGGTGATACCAATAAACAGCTGAAGGCACTAGATACTGCAAAGTCTATTGGCCCTGACAACATACCGGCAATAGCACTGAAGGCTTGTGCTCCTGAATTGGCTGCACCCTTAGTCAAACTGTTCCAGTAATAACAAGGCTTTGTCTCCCAGTGTGATGTCCGGTAGAGGCGAAAGCGGTAAAGGTCTTGGCAAAGGTGGTGTTAAAAGGCACCGGAAAGTCCTCCGAGATAATATCCAGGGAATCACTAAACCCACCATTCATCACCTCTCTCAATGTGAAGGTGTTAAACACATCTCCAGCCTCATATATGAGGAAACTCAGAGTTCTCAAGGTTTCCTTGGAAAATATCATCTGGAACTCAGTCAACTACAAAGAACATGCTAAACAAAAGACATTTACAGCTACATCACTGACATCGATCCAGCAATGTGGAAAATTGCCCAGGTTATGTCCTGGTCCAGAAAAAGCAGGAAAAATCCAATCCGGCCAATTATCACCCCCTCAGTCTATTCTCGATCATCAGTAAAGTGATGGAAGGGGTCATGGGCAGTGCTATCAAGTGGCACTTACACAGCATTAATCTGCTCAGTTTGGGTTCTGCGAGGGTGTCTCAGCTCCTGACCTCATTACAGCATTGGTCCAAACATGGACAAAAGAGCTGAACTCCAGGGGTGAGGTGACAGTGACTGCACTTGACACCAAGGCTACATTAGATCGAATGTGACATCAAGGAGCCCTATCACAACTGATGCAAATGGGAATCAAGGTAAAATAACTGTCCACTGTTTGGTGCCATACCCAGCATAAAAGAAGATGGTTGTGGTTGTTGGAGAACATCTCATCCCCAGGACATTGTTGCTGCAGTTCCACAGGATAGTGTTCTAGGCCCAACCATCTTCAGCTGCTTCATCAATGGCCAATGACCTTCCCTCTTTGATTAGGTCAGAAGTGGGATATTCGCTGCTGATTGCACAATGTTCAGCACCATTCGTGACTCCTCAGGCACCTAAACAGTCCATGTCCACATGCAGCAAGGCTTGGGCAAGATTCAGGCTTGGGCTGACAAGTGGCAAGTGACAGTCACACCACACAAGTGCCAGACAATGACTATCTCCAACAAGAGAGAATCTAACCATCTCCCCATGACAGTCAATGACATTACGCTTGCTGAATCCCTGACTATCAACATCTTGGGGGTGTTACCATTGACTAGAAACTGAACTGGATGAGCCATATAAATAATATGGTGACAAAAGCAAGTCAGAGACTTGGAATTCTGTGGCGGGTAACTCACCTCCTGACTCCCCAAAGCCTGTCTACCATTGACAAGGCACAAGTCAGGAGCATGATGAAATATTGTCCACTTGCCTGGATGAGTACAGCTTGACACGATCCAGAACAAAGCCCACTTGTTTGGCACTCCATCCACCACTTTCAACATTCACTTTCTCCACCACCATCCCCAATGGCAGCAGTGTACTATCTACAAGATTCCCCGCAGCAACTCCCAAAAGGCTCTTTCACCAGCAACTTAAAAACCCGCCACCTCTAACACCTAGAGGACAGGAGCAGCAAATGCATGGTAACACCACAACCTGCAAGTTCCCCTCCAAACCACACACCATCCTCACCTGGAATTATATCACCGTTCCTTCACTGTCGCTGGGTCAAAACCACAAACTCCCTTCCAAAGAGCACTGTGGGTGTACCTACACCACATGGGCTGCAGCAGTTCATGAAGGCAGCTCACCATCACCTTCTCAAGGGCAATTAGATAGGGACAACAAATGATGGTCTAGCCAGCGATACCCACATCCCATGAATGAATTCAAGAAGCCCTTTAGGCTGTTACCTAACTCTGGTCCATTCATCATTGTTAGGTCTAATATAATCACCCACTCTTGCTGTTTCTCTGACAGGAATCTATCCCAGACACACTCAAGAAACTCCCTACATTTCTGACAAGTGTTATTCTTATCCCAATATACATGGAAGTTAAAATCCCCCAATGAAACCAGTCTTCCTTTGCTACATGCTTGTCTAATCTCAGCATGTTTACAAACTGCCACTTCCAGGCTACTACCAGGAGACATATACACAACTTCAACTGAAGTGTTAAAAATGTTCCATTTCTTAATTCTATCCATAAAGCTTCCACTCCTTGCTGATCTCAGCACATATCCTCTCTTATGGTGGAACCAATTTCATCTGCAATAGTTAAGGTTACTCTTCTCCCTCTACCATTTTCCCTATCTCCCTGTAGACCTAATTATCTGGCATATTTATTTCCCAGTCCTGATGGTCATGGAACCTGGTCTCTATAGAGGCAACCACGTCATATCCTTCAAGTTGTATCTGTGTCTGCAATTCATTCAGTTTGTTCCTCAGACTCTGTGCGTTTGTATAAAGAATGTTTGTTTGAGCCATTACCCCTATCCTGTCCTTCTGCTCGAACGTTTTACCAACACATTTCCTATCCAACTTCGTGTGATATATCTGCCCGCTGAAGCTGGCTGGTGAGTCCAAAACTAGGACACACACTCACACAATAGGTTTCAGCTACTTTGGACATTTTTTTCACTCCGAGTATTTTGGATCTTTGGAATTGTCTCCCCCAGAGAGCTAGGGGTGCTCAGCTACTGTCTGTATTCAAACTGAAATCAATAAGATGTTTGGATAATAAGAGACCTGGAGATAGAGTGGGGAGGTGCACTTCATTGAGTTAAGGTAATGGATCCGCTGTACTGTATTCAATGGTGGAACAGCAGGGAAGGGCTGAGTGGCTGACCCCTGCTCCGAGTTCTAATGTTCTTATGCTCATCTCTCTGCAATGTGCTTTGTTCTGGGCATTTCTAAAACTTGTTTTCCTTTTCTTTGACAACCGTCTCTGTAACTGAATCTGTTTGGTCAACTTGCAAATTGATCTTAAATATTTGAATAATTTGCAAGCCATTGCTGCTGATGTGCTGGGTGTATTTCCATACAGCTCACAAACCACTCAGGGGAGGCTAATTTGCAGCCTTGTTAAAGAACATAAAAAAGGCCATTTAGCAAATTAATGGAAGGGCATTAGAGGAAAATAGCTAAACAAAGTTATGAAATGAATACAATTTATAGGTGATTAATCATGTGAGATTAAACTATAGCAAATGATCTAGGAGGAAAAGGTAGGAAAGGGGAAAAGGGAATGGAATATTTACAGTGTGTTCAGGACTTACCCAGTAGATAGGAAGTCCAGCAAGGCAGTGGTGATGGGTCTGGTCATTGAGGAATAAACCAGATCAATCATCGAACAGAACATCCAGTTTTGAGTAAACGATTGAGAAAAATGTAAAGAAGAAAAGCCAAAAATAGTAAATTACAATAAAATAGTTCCAGAGGGTTGGGAATATAACTTATGAAGATAAACCTGAACAGAATATTGATGAACAAAGAGATAGAACAGCAGTGATCAAACAACAACAGGAGAAATATCTTCTTCTAGAACAGGAACCAATTATCCAATAGTGAAATTCCTTGGATAAATAAAGGGATCAGGGCAAAACTGAAATTAAAGTAAAAGGCCTGTGCTGAAGGACGTTGACAATAAAGGAGAGGATGATAAATGGACAAATCAAGAGGTGAGGCAGCTGGTCAAAGAAAAGCTCCAGGATTAAGTTATGAAGGAATATAAAAGCAAATAGGAAAATATCCGATGGGCACAGAAACAACAAAGGGCAAAAGAGAATATGGAAAGAGTCTCAGAAGGATGCACAAGAAAAAAGCTCAGATAATGAGAGGGTTTAGGAAGAAATATTGGATTGTTACTTGGCCTCAGTTTTTAACCAGGTAAACTGACCACGTGGACTAATGTCATTCCAAGTAGATTTCAAGACATCTAGCAAAGAAAGGAGGGAAGAGCAGTGAAACATGGAAATGGTAAATCATTGGAACTAGATGAATTACATCCATGTATGCTAAAACAGAAAAAGAAGACTCCACTGAGACAGATGAATTCAGATCTAAACCTCACACCTCAAGGTGCTTAGGATGGGGTGCAGGGCACAGTTTCTCCAGACTAATACTGAAGTTTAAAGGACTAAATGATGAGAATTGATTGTGTGAATTAGTGTTGTACTCACTTTAACTAGAACAGATTAAGAGATGATATTTGGAAATGTTTGAGCTGATTATAGGATTAAATAGGATAGAGAGAAACTAATTCTTCAGGTGGGTGAATCCTGAAGACGGTATTCCCCAAACATTAGAGTGAGGCCCCTCATCTCTGCCACTGCTATATCTCCCTTTCTGATTGTTTCAGTCCCAATTCATTCTCCATCACTGTTTCTGCACCTCTCGCTCTGCCCTTTCTCTACAGCCATCTCACTTTCTCGGTCTCTCCCCCTTCTCTCTGCTTCGATTATCATTTTCTCCTCTCTTCCACATTCTTCATTTTTGCCTTCTCTGCCACTATCTCCTTTCTCCCTCCTGTCTTTCCATACCTCGTTCACTGTGTCTCATTCTTTCTTCTCTTGCTAAGAATCTATCTTCCTCTCTCTCAGTTACATTTATTTTCTTCTTCACACTCTGTAATCCTCTGTCTTCACTTTGTCTTGTTTTATTTCACTCTGTTCCTTGCCCCCCCGACCTCTCTCTGTCACTCTCTCTCTCTTCCCATGTCTACCTTATAAATTGTCAAAATTGCTCATGCATCTGGTCAGTTTCCACATGAACCCACCCTGTGCTCCAAGCACATTATATGTGATGAGCTCAGCTTCTCCATTCCCTGTTTTTATTGAGCTGGACTGGATGTTCCAGGCTCCGTCAGTGGCTTCAAGAACTGCAACATTTTGCTAAAATCCAGAGGAACATTTGCATTTGATTCCAATGTTTGCTGCACCTTCTGCCTCCCCATCTCCTAGATTCAATTCATGACATCATCACTAGGCGATATAACCACCAGCTTATGTACATGTGCTGCCAGGGGATTGTAAAACAGCAGGACACAGTCTTATATTGTGGGTCAGCCATTATGGACTAAGATTAAGATCAATTTCTTCACTGAAAGGGTTGTGAATCTTTGGCATTTCTTATCCCAGGCATTGAATATATTCAAGAGATAATTTGACAGATGTTTGGATACCAAGGTGATAAAGGGATATGGGGGAAGGTCAGGAAGGTGGAGATAAGGTAAAATGTTGGCCATTATCATACTGAGTGGCAGCACAGGCTCTGGAGTAGTCTACTCCTGCTCTGATTTCTGATGTTATCTTCATGTCCACATGCCTGTGATGTGTTTTGCTTGGTATATCTGATTAACCTTGTTTTTTTTTTTCTTTATTTTTGTCTGGCTATCTCTATAACTGAAATAGTTCATTCAGTTTACAAACTCATCGGAAACATTTGAATAGCTGGCAGGGAGTTGATCCTGATCTGTGGAGCTTATCTCCATACAGTACACAGGGTGAAGCACAAGGAAGAGTGAAGACCATCCAGGTTCAATAACACAAAAAATACTATTCTACAGGATAGATAATATTGGAAAGGCATTGGAGGGAAATATTTAAACAAAGCTATGGAATGAGTAAAATTCAGAGCATAAAAATCATGGGAGATTTCAAAGCAAGTGTTTTGTCAGGAAGATGTCGGGAAAGTTGAAAACTGGAATTGGGTAGTTACCCTGCGTTCAGGCTGCATTTCTTCCCCAGAACCTCGGAAGCCCAACAAGAGATGAATCACTGCTGCATCTAGGAGTTTAACATGAAGCAGAACAGATAAGAACATTAAAGTTTCAGTGAAAATCGAGGCAATAATATCCACAACCGAATAAAATTTATCCAATAATTGAAGAACATTCTAGTAAGGAAAGGCAGAAATGTAATATATAGAAAAAGCTTAATATTAGGAGATGGGAATACAACTTGGAAAGATAAACTGGAAAGAATATTACTGGACAAAGAGATAGAACAGCAGTGGGAATTATTTCAAATGGAGAGCAGTGGACTTCAGGAGAAATAAATTGCATGAAAAAGATACAGCGCAGCCACTATTAAAACACATATTCTTCTTGAGCTTTCTGCTTGCAGGCAGACTGGCCCACAACATTACAATCTCCATTATGGGAAGGGTAAAGAGGCAGCTCCTGAATCTACCCCAGCTGGAGCGGGGATTGAATCCTGTGTTGTTGACAACAACCTGTTTCACACCAGCTTTCCAGCCAACTGAGTCCCCATGGAACACTAGTTGCTGTGGCTGCCTGCATTTTTACATGTATTATGGCACAGTGATGGTAAATGCTGAGCTGCTCCAATCTCAGAAACTTGAAACCCTGCCACAGCTGTTCTTGCAATTTGTATTTTTTATTTCGAGATGCGTGCCTTGAATTCAGTAGTAATAAGACAACTGAGTCTTAGAGGGTTTTTACCAAACAAAATTAAACATTTATTAATAAAATAAACAATTGTAAGCACATACATAGGACTAAAAATTACGACTATAATAACTCCTCGAATCCCTAATTAATCTAGCTCACAGTTACACCTCCGGTAAGGCAACAGTAAAACAACATAGATTTCAACAGACCCAGGCAAAGCAGACAATACCCTGGACAGCAATATTTAAAATGGATTCTCTTAGCTTCAGTTCCTGGAGACAGCAGCTTGGTACACAGAGGCTGGAGGCTTTTCACACTTGTTAGACCTTAGAATCCTTCTTCTCACATATGACTTCATCTGTTTTATACAGGTTTCTCGCATTTTAACGTAAATCCCATTGTTCCAATATGTCATTGCAACTTTTTCCATAATATAAATTTTCCATAGTACTCCCATTATCAGTAATCTTTGGGAAATATGAACACACTGTTTGGCTTAACCTCTGTTGGCTCAGTGTAGCATCTTACAGTCTCTTTGAAATTCACGACTTTGGTTTCTCTAAAAATGCAAATGTTCTTCACACCTCACATTCTAAAACTTCAGCCATATTTATGTACTTAGCATTTCAAACCTAATTTCCCTTCGGGTACATCAGAGCACCCAGACCAGCTGTCTATAATTCAATTCAGCGGCATCTGTAACAGCTGCTTCCATGATACAGATCACTGCCTCCTCCAGAGGGCTCAGGTGATGCAGGCGTGCATGTCCTCCTCTGGTTCTGCTCTGCTCCCTGTGGTTATGGATCACATTGTCCTGTGAAAGACCAAATAGAGAATGTCAGTGAGTGTGCTGAGTGTTTGAGTGATGTGGGTATCACAGTTGGAGGAGGTGGAGTTGTGTGAAGTCTGTGTGAGCTGTGTGCGAGGTTGGCAGCATTTCTGAGTGTTTGAGGTGGAGCATCTGAATGTTAGACCCAAGTCCTGACCGCCCGGGATTGCTAATGGGTGAGTGATGGGAGTGTGGTGTATGAAGCAGTGTGAGAGGTGGCTGCTGTGGTGTGTAGGGAATGTCACGTGAAGATGTGGCAAACAGTCAGGATGATACCAATCAACTACAACAGGACAGAGATAGACTAGTAGAATGGGCAGGCAAGTGGGAGATGGAATTTAATACAGAGAAGTTTGAGGTGATGCAGTTTGGAAGAAGGAATGGGGGAGGAAATCAGTTCAAAATAGTATGCAAGGTCATAGGGATGTGGGGGTTTATGTACATGGGTCTTTGAAGGTGGCAGGAGGTTTTGAGAATAATTAGCAAAACATTTGGAACTTTGGGCTTCATAGATAGAGGTATTGAGTACAAAAACAGGGAAGTTATGATGAACATTTATAAAGCCCTGGTTAGGCCACAATTAGACTATTGCTTCCACTTTTGGTCACTATGCTTTAGGAATGAAGTGAGGGTCCCCGAGAGGGTTCAGAGGAGATTTCCCGGAATGGTTCCAGGGATAAGGGATTTCAGCTGGAAGGTTAGGTTGGAGAAGCTGGAGGTTCGAGCTGGGGTTGTTCTCCTTGCTGAGAGGGAGATTGAGAGTAGGTTTGATAGAAATGGACAAGATTATGACAGTGTCAGATACGGTAGACAAGAAAACCTGTTCCCATCAGCAAATCGTACAAGAACTCAGGTACACAGATTTACAGATTATGGGGGCGGGGAGGGGGGGTTGTAGAGTTTGGAGGAGGGAGAAATGAAGCACATTTTATTTTTGACTCAGCAAGTGGTGATGACCTGGAAGTCACTGCCTTCGAGGTTAGTAAAAGCAGAGATAAACAATGGTTTCAAAAGGAACTTGTTTGAACACTTGGGGGAATTAAACATGCAGGGATATGGTCATCAAGCAGGTCAATGGGACTGGCTGGATTGCCCTACACAGAGCTGGCTTGGACTCTTCTGTGCTCTATGACATCATCATTCCTGACTAAAGGGAGGGAATTGAGCTTCAGGTGACCCTGCTGTCAGCTCATTGGGGTTAGACTCTGGGAACTGATCACCATAATTGCCTTCTGATGGTGTTGCTTTAGGGTCTCCGGCACAGAACACCCCCACCCCACACTTCCCCATACACTGCAGAGAAGTGGGCTCTCTCTTCCATCCAAGCCCTGGACTGTTGCCTTTAGAGCTGCATCCAAGAACCTGGGATCCCTTTCTCTTCCGTGTTGCTCTATTTCGAGTGCTTTGTTTTACAGGCAATTTTTGCAAATCGGCAGCAGCTTCCTTACAATTAGTGCAGTTCCTCTTTAAGAGGGGCAGGCTCACTGGAACAGTAGCCATGCAAAACTGCTTTTCCCCCCTTTCAGGTATTCAGCAAGCTAACCTCACAGTGAGCTCTTGCCTGAAGGCTACACTCATGAAAATGAGTATAGAGGAAGAAGGGCAACACCTTTTACCCGTAATAAGTTCAGTGAGTGACTCACTCTGTGTGTGTGTGTGTGTGCGTGTGTGTGATTATAAAAACAGCAAACTCTCCGAGATTAGATACAGAACATTTCTACTCCAGCATCCTGATACTGTCTGTGAGGAACTCCATGGAAGATAATGAAAACTCTCTTCCTGCTGATTCAATTTCTGCTCCTGACTCAGCCAAGTCCGACTGCAGGGAATGGGTTTCTCCATCCTGATAGTAAACACCGGCACATTTCCCCAATCCCTTCACAGCCAGTGTTCAGACAGGATTCTTTTCAAACTACATTACTCTCTTGGAATTTCACAGTTTAATTGTTTGAACATCACAATATAATTGGTTGAATTGTTATTTATGAAAGACTGAAGAATTTAATGTAAACCAGTTGCACAGGTAAATTCCCTGAATGATTAGTCACTATCTGAGCGGCTGGAGGGGATGGTGGGTGTTGAGGGCTGATCCAAATAGACCAGCAAGAAAAGGGCAGTGCCGAGTTGGTGGATCACAGCCGGATGAGTTACTCAGTTGGGAGACTCTGTAATTGGCCTCAGTACCCAGGAAGCACAGAGGAGTAACTCCCAGTTGCTGCTCCCCATCGCTGCTACCTGCTGCAGTGTGAGAGTGCAGATTGTGTGTGAGGACAGAGTCGGCAGTTCCCTCAGTCCCTTTCCTCCACACGCACTGTCCAGTCTAACAGGTGAAGAATGAGGAATTCAGAATGATACTGGAGGTGTCTGTGGGATCAATCCCCAGGCATGAGTCAGCTTTTCATAATGAGGGCAAGGAGTGAGAGTAAGAGGGTTTAAGACAGGTTTATTTAAATTGATTAATACTGCAGCTTTCACACAGATTGGGTTGTGAGAACACAGATTGTGTTGATAAGAGAAGTGGTTTATTTATCCATTGTCACTCTGCCTCAGTTGGGAGTTGAGTGAACAAATTGTGGGTTGATGTCCTACTCCAGTAGATCCAGACCATCACTGGGGGAGTGCTGCACTGTTGGAGGTGTCATGTTTTGGATGAAAAGTTAAACTGAGACCCTGTCTACCTGTTAATGCCAAAGGTTATATCTGGTACATTATTTGAAGAGCTGGCAGTTCTCCCCGTGTCTTGGAACAACATCACTCTCTCAACCAACATGACCAGAAACTCCTCACCCCGTCAAATCTCATTCACTCTTTGTGCGACTTTGCTGAAAGCTGATTGGCTGCAATGTTTCCTATAAAACAGTATCAGTACTTCAGAAGCAATCGCCAGTCTGTGAAACTCTTTGGACTCTTCTCATGACAGGAAAGGTTTGATATAAATGTCCGATCTTTCATTTCATTCTCTCTGGTCTGAGATTGTGGGTCTGGTGGGGTCCAATCTGAGAAAAATCCCTTGGACTGCCCTTCAGGACAGAGAATGAGTCTGTACAGGTCGAGGGGAGGGAGGGATGTGTGGGTTTTAATTGAAAATAAAAGAGGTGAGGTTGATGTGTGATCCAGAGTCATTCCAGTAATACTGATAGAGTCAGCTTCATGTTTTCACATTGATCTCCCTCCCTCTGTGTACAGAACAATCACTCAATTCATTCTTCATTTTGGATTTTAGTGTACAGGCGGGCTTGCTTTGTGAATGGAGGAGAAACTGTTCAAAAGGCCTGTGAGGAAACTGGGGAATTTCTCTTTAGAGAACCTGACCAGTCAATATGTTGCGTTCGAATACAGTGAAAGATCTGGTGATGGATTCCCAGCAGCCCGAGCTCTCCAAGTTCTTACTGCATGAAATCTTCGTTTCTGGGAAACAGGCTGTTTGATTGTTTCAGTCCAGTGAGCACTGACCCTGTGTTACTGCTGTCTGAATAATGGGCTGTGCTCTGAAATAAAACTTACTGCTCTGATCACAGCTTCATATCCATGTCTTGTTTCTCTTTAGGATCAGTGTGTCCCAGGACAAGGTGTTTAGGGATGAATGAGGCTGGGAGAAGATGTGGGAATTGCAAGGAATGGGAAGTGGGGAATCACTCCAGAGAATCTCTGAAAGTTCAGAATAACCCAATAAAGAAGGGACTGAGAGAAGACAGGGGTCTTAGGTTGTCAGCACTCTGACCATTCACGGAGCAAGCTACCTCACAAATATCAGAGGTGGGAGAAGGAGCAAAGGCTATGGAAGGCGTTTAAGGGGACGAGGAAAGTGGGTCGGGAATTGGTTCATGGGGTGGGGAAGGGTTTCAAAGGGAGGATTGGTGGCTAAGGGGGCAGAGAAGGGGTTTGGAAGAGGAATGTTTTCGAACGTACGAACATATGAAGATAGGAATTCGGAGCAGGAGTCGGTCAATCAGGCCCTCGAGCCTGCTCTGCCATTTGATAAGATCATGATCGATCTGATCACGGCCTCAACTCCACATTCCGCCTGTCCCCATAACCTTTCACTCCCTTGTTAGTCAGGGAAAAAAAATCACCCTGGCTGCTGCAATTTCAATAAGATGGACATTGTTGCAGATTGAAGGAGCATCTCCTTCACTCCCATTGAGGGAGCAGGAGAATTCAACGGGAATTGCTCACTTTTCATGGCTTCCTGGGAATTGACCAAGTTTCGCTGGAAGCAGCAGTGAGACAGGGACTGGAATCCTCAGCCCTCAGATTACAAAGCTGATCCTTTCCCAATGGGTCAGAGGCTGGGGAAAGGGCTTTACCAGGTGGGGAAGAGTTTCAGTGGGTGGGGAAGGAGATCAGGAGGAGGAGACGAGGGTGCAGTGTTGATGGGAGGGGGGCTGGGGCTCGTTCAGTGGTGCAGGGCTGTAGACGGGTTTCAGAGGGTGCGGCCATCATATACAAAATGGGCTGAGTGGCCTTTTCAGTGTTTTCTGTGACTCCTTTCTATGTTTCTATGAAAAAAGCAAAATATTGCATGTATATATTTTCCTTCACAAACTCAGAACATCTCAATGAGCTTTACAGACAATGAATTCCTTTTAAAGTGTAGTCACTGCTGTGGGAAATACAGAAACTACATTTCACTGATGCCAATTAAAACAGCAACTGGTCTGTGTAAAGCCAGAGGGCGAGAGAGGAGGAACTCGGGGGAGAGGAAGGGGGAAACAAATGGAGGGAATGGGATCCAGGTAGGGGAAGGAGGAAAGCAAGATACAGGCAGAGTGGTTTCGGCAGGGAATTCGAGAGCTTAGGGCCCAGGAGCTGAAGGCACAGCCACCAATGGTGGAGTGATTAAAATCAGGGATGTCCTGAAATTAGTGGAGCTCAGATTTCTCAGCGCATTGTCGGCCTGGAGGAGATTCCAGAGATAGGGAGAGGTGAGGTCATGAAGGGATTTGAAAACAAGGGTGAGAATTTTATCATTGAGACCAGGAGTCGGTGTAGGTTAACGTGCACAGGGGTGATGGGTGACCGCCATTTGGAGTGAACTCAGATCCAGGAAGCAGAGTTTTGGATGAGCTTCACTCTCTGGAGGGTGAAAAATGGGAGGTTGGCCGGGAGTGTGTTTGAATGGTCAAATCTAGAGGGAACAAAAGCATGGACGAGGGTTTGCGCAGTGGATGAAGGCTTCAGGGCCGGTTAATTGAGGCATGGTGACATGGGAAGGTTGTGGCATAGTGGTGTTGGTAATTATTGGTAATTAACTAGATTGGTAATCCAGAGACCCAGGGTAATGCCCTGGGGATGCTGGGTTCAAATCCCACCACAGCAGATGGTGGAATCTGAAAACAATATATTTTCAAAAATCTAATGATGACCATGAAACCATTGTCGATTGTTGTAAAAACCCATCTGGTTCACTAATTCCCTTTAGGGAAGGAAATCTGCCGTCCTTACCTGGTCTGGCCTACATGTGAGCCTCAAGGGCAATTAGGGTGGACAATAAATGCTGGCCTAGCCAGCGACACTCACATTAAAATAAAATGTGCAATGTTACAGACCTGGGAATAGATGATCTTGGTGAAGGAACTGGTATGTGGTCAGAAGCTCATTTCAGGGTGAAGTGAGGTGCCGAGGTTATGAGAGTTTGTTTCAGTCTCAGACAGTGACCAGGGAGAGGGATAGAGTCAGTGACTGGGAATGGAATTTGTAGTGTGGTCTTTGGTCTTCTGAATATTTAGTTGGGGGAATTTTCTGCTTATCCAGTACTGCATGTCGGATAAGAAGTCTGATCATTTAATGACAGTGGAGGGGTTGTGAGAGGTGATGGTGAAGTGGAGCTGGGTGTTATCAGCATACATGTGGTAACTAACACTGTGTTTTCAGATAATGTCACCAAGGGGCAGCATATAGATGAGAAATAGGAGGAGCCAAGGATAGATCCCTGGGGGATTCCAGAGGTAACAAGAGCAGGAGTGGGAAGAGAAGCCATTGTAGGTGATACTCTGGAAAGATTAGAATGGGAGCAGGTGAGTGCAGCCTGACCCAGCTGATCAATCCCTCCTCATCCTTCTCAACCTTTGACACTGTTGACTTCACCATCCTCCTCCAATGCCTTTCCACTGTCAGGTCAGTGTTCACAGCAGATGAAGATGATAATGTACCTGATATTCCAGAAAAACCAATGATGATTCAAGGACTAGGGGTCAGTAAAGTTAACGAGTGTAGTGAAGACGTGAGTTCTTGATCACCTGTATCTTGGGAGGCAGCACATCCACCTCAATATGTGTGGTGAGTGTGACAGAATAGGGACATTCTGCTCAGTCAGGAACACCCAGACTAACTGTAAGAGAGAAGCTGTAACTCAAACCAAAGAATGAGGGATATCCACTCAGAGTAAACTGAACCTGAGAGAGAGCACAGGGAAATCCAAGCCCTGTACGTGCTGAATGAGCTACTTTCACCAGCTGTGGTGCAGAGACACACAGGCACACAGTCTCTATTCCCAGCCTGCGCTCAGTGAGGTGCTCTCACCCAGGCACTGAAACCCACACATGGAGCACAGGAAGATCCCAGTCTCTGTACTGAGTGGTCTGACTCCAGGGGTTTGATGAATTACAGCAACACCTCCACTGGTGAGGCTGGTGAACTGCAGCATGACATGTTTACATAGGAAGCTACCATTGGAAACCCTGAGCAGAGAATTCCAAAGATTCACAGTGATGAAATTTCCCCTCATCTCAGTACTAAATGATCATTATCTGAGACAGTGCTCGTGTTTTAGATTCCCCAATCAGCAGAAACAATCTCCCAGTTTTTACCGCATCAAGCCCCATTCAGAATCTTGTAAGTTTCAATGAGATCGCCTCTCATTCTTCCAAACACTATAGAGAGAATAAAAAGCCCAATTTGATCAGCGTCTCATCGTAGGCCAATCACCACATCCCAGGGACCACTTTAGTGAAACTTTGCTTCGGTTTTAAAATTCACTCCCAATTCAGTTTGATAGTTTCACATAGAAGGAACAGTCTGTAATGGGCAGGTAGGAAGACCCATTCACAACATTCTGTAATGGGACCCAGTCCAATTCAATCATTGTAAAGATAACACATCACAGATTAGAGATTGGTGCCTGGTGACAGGAGCAGCCGAGGGAGTGAATCCAGAGTCCAGGCTTCTGGTGTAAGAAGTTAGAAAGTGACATTAAAGTTTCTGCACTCCAGCGGTTTAAGGTTAATGAATTAACATTTCTCAATAAGTAAACACACTGGAAAAGGAGAAGGCTGACACATTCCCTTTAAATCCACTCTAACTGAGTGGGAGGAGGTGGAACATTAACAGGTGAGGCCAAGAAATTGGACAAAGGGTCAGGGACCAATGTTTAGTTTACATCACAAATACTGAATAAAGAAACAGACATTCCGCTGGGAGAGAAACTGCATTTTGGAGAAACATGTGATCGAATTGGAAAACATTGGAAAATTGACCTACAATCCTCCAGCAAGATATTTATCATTAACTCAATATGGGAAAAGATGGTGCAGCTTTTTCAGGGAGATTGTGGGTGGCTCTTAAAAGAGCCGTTGCGTTTTGAATGCTTTTCAGTCCATTGTGGGGTTTTACTTGGAGCTGGTGTACTTGGTGACCGCCTTTGTCCCTTCCGACACGGCGTGCTTGGCCAGTTCCCCGGGCAGCAGCAGGCGCACGGCGGTCTGGATCTCCCGGGAGCTGATGGTGCTGCGCTTGTTGTAATGGGCCAGGCGGGAAGCCTCACCCGCGATGCGCTCGAAAATATCGCTCACGAACGAGTTCATGATGCTCATGGTCTTGGAGGAGATGCCGGTGTCGGGGTGAACCTGCTTCATCACTTTGTAGATGTAGATGGCGTAACTCGCCTTCCCCAAATTTTCCTGAATATTCCTGCCCTTTACTCAGAGGTTTCTTTCACCCATTCTTGGCAACTGTTTCCTTCTTCTCTTCTTTTTTTGCCTCCAGAAATATACTTTCATAAAATTTGTAGGAGTACGTTGCAAACCACTTCAACTTGAAAATTACCGCAAGTGCAACAAAGTTCAACTTGTCCCCATCCCTAGGTGCCTGTCCGCAGTTGTAGTTCCCCTGATGTTTATAATATATGTTCCATGTCAGGAATACAGCCCAATGGCAATTGTTTTCAAACTGAAACATTACAGAAACTGCAACAGAATTCAACTTGCCTTCATGCAGCAAGTTCCTCTCTGAGGTGCTTCAATCCAATTTCTGTTACTCTTGATATTCAGAAAGTACAATCAATGTCAGGCATATAGCCCCAGAGGTGCTATAAAATTCTTCAGGCCCTCAGTGCACTATGGGTGAAAGGCATTCAGCAGTGACCTTTCCCCATTGAACCTCTGTGGTGGCTGTTCCAAGCTTTAATGTGTTCCTCAGCACATAGTCTTCGATCTTGGAATGTGCCAGTCTATATCACTCAAAAGGTAGGCAAGTTTCGGGCAGACCAAAGAGCTGATGAACCTCCAGCTGCAGTTGATATTTATCTTGGTGTGTGTCCCTGGGAACAGGCCATAGAGCACTGAGTCCTACATCACAGAGCTGCTCAGGATGAACCTCGACAAACACCACTGCATCTCTAGCCAGACCTTCTTGGAAAAGGTACATCCCAGAAGGTGCAGAACAATGGCCTCTTCTCCACTACAGCCACCGAGTGTGATGAGCAGAAGGAGAGAGTCTTTGGGCTTGGAGGAAGGACATGATGGGGAGGACCTTTCTCACCACCAGCCAAGCTACATCCTAGGGGTTGTTTGAAAGTTCTGGTGATGAGGCTTTCTGCCAAAAGACATTGATAGTTCACTGAGCAGGCTATCTGACAGAATCTACCATCGCCTTATCCTGCTGTACCTGTAGATCATTACGTGGGTACCACTGCTGGATGGAGTTGTCCTCAAAGATGTTTTTCTAAATAAAATTTTCCACAAGTTACCCATCCTCGTGTCACCGGGTCAGGTAGAACCTCAGCACATATTGACACTTGCTGTTTGCTTCCCGGGGGTCTATGCACAGCTTGATGCAGCCACACACAACAGGGCAATTAGGATGAGGGTGATGTTGGTCACATTTTGTCCCCATTTATCTAGAGGTTTCATTGCCATGTCCCTGTGAACATGGTCCATTCGCAACCTCCAGATAAAGCAGAAGATAGTTCGGGTGATCACCACAGTGTAGGAGTGATGAAAGGGTCAAACCTGCACCATGTACAACACCAAGAGTGTTTCATACCTGATGACCAGTTTCTTAGCAGTGATGGAGAGGGAGCGTCGCTCCCGCATGCCCAGTTTTTCTTTGACCATAGCTACTTGCTCCTTTCAGTCTCCAGTGCATGCCCAGGACCATATCCCCAACACCTTCAGGCAGCCTGACCTGACAGTGAAGGGGACAAAGAAATGGTCAGCCTAGGTCCCCAAAGAACATGACGTCACTCTTGCCACAATTTAGCTTGGCTCCCGAGGCCAGTTTGAACCAATCACAGGTCTGTACACTATCAGTGGATCCAAGCAGAAGATGATGACGTTGTCCATGTACAGGGAGGCTTTGACCTGAGTGCCTCCGCTGCCTGGGATTGTCACCCTTCTTATACCCGAATCCTTCCTGATGGACTCAGCAAAAGGTTCTATGCAAAATACGAACAGGAGAGGGGAGAGAGTGCTTCAGATTTATCGGAAAGATATCCAATTTCACCCATTGGCTGAAACTGCACTACTGAGGTTTATGTAGAGCAGCTGGACCCAACTGCAGATTCCCTCTCCAAACTCCATTTTGGAGGGCAGGTCCAACAAGTAGGCGTGTGATATTCTGCCATAGGCCTTCTCCTGGCCCAAGCTGATGAGGTAGGTCCAGCCGCCCCCATCCTGCAATTATTTCCCTGAGTAGCGAGAGGCTATAAGATATCTTCTTGCCATGTACAGCGCAGGTCTAGTCAGGGTGGATCACCAGCCCCAGAGCCCATTGGAAATGGCCTTGGACAGAATTTTGTAGTCCACGTTCAGCAGTGAAATGGATCACACATTTCTAATTTCTTCCCTTTCCCGCTTTTCAGCGATTGGATTTCTATTCTGTCTCTTCAGATATTTGTCCTCTGTAGCTATGTGAATGTGGCCTATCAGTAACTGATATTTGGATAAAGCTTTTAATCTATGTCAGTTTTGTGGCAGTTGATTACAACAATTAATTCATAATATTTAATCTCCAATTTATGTTTTTTTAAATCTCTATACCATGCAGCTTCAAAGGAAGTGTTTTCCTGTGTTCCTGTCAGTCTCTCCTATGTCAGTCTGTATTTTAATCTGCACCTGTCAGTCTCTGCTACATGAGTGTGGGTTTGACTCTGTCTCTTTCAATCTCCCAAATGTGGATGTGGCTTTTCATCTGCTATTGTCAGTTCCTGATAGGTGACGATCTGTTTTTGTTTGTATTTGCCAATCTCTGTTCAGTGAATGCAGGTTTTGTTTCCATCAATCACTGACGTGTGTGTGTGTGTGTGGTTTTTACTCCTTGTCTGTCAGTAGGTAATTTTGTATTTTATTCTGTACTGTTGGTATTTGGTATGGAAAGTGTTTTTTTTTACTCCATATTTCTCAGTCTGTGGTATGGTGTGCAATTTGTCTGTACATGCTCATTTCTGATATGTGAAGGGTTTTTTTACCCTGTGCATATCAATATTTGGCATAATTGGGTGTTTTTTGTAGCTTCTAGTTTCTTATTTTGAGTGTGGCTTTACTGTGTTTCTGGCAGTGTCAGGTATGTGTGAATGAGTGATTTTTTAAACTCCTTGTGTCTATAAGTTTCTCATATGTGATTGTGACTTTGACAATCTACCTGTCAGGTTTGGTAGGTGTGAGTGTGTTGCACAATGCAGCTGTCAGTTCCTGTTGAGCCAGTGATGGTCTTACACATATACTAGAAATTAACAGGGATGATGTAAGTGTTTTATTTTGGACAAGTTGGTTGCTTGCCGGTGAGTTTAGTTTCACATTGTGTCTTTCTGTAGTTTGAGAGTGTGGGTTTTAGTCTGTATCTCTTGTTTTGTTTTGAGATGAGTGGGCATTTTATGCTATTATAATTTCCATTTCTGGAATGTCAATGTGCCTTTTACACTGAATTGGTCAGTATCTGATGTGTGAGCATGCCCTTTACCTGCCATTTTCTGTTATGAGTGTGGGTTTTAGTCTGCCTATCATTTTCTGTCATGTAATTGTGGGATATACACTATTCTTATTAACTTCCCTCATGCAATTGTCACATTTAATCTTATTTTTTAAGAACATAATAAATAGGACCAGGAGTAGGTCATTCGGCCTCTTGAATATGCTCCACTATTCAATAAGACCATGGCTGATATAATTGTGACCTTTGCTGCCTGGCCCCCAAAGCCTCGACTCCCTTGCCAATCAGAAATCAGTCCAACACAGCTTTGAATTTATTCAAAGACCCAACCTCCACTGCTCTCCGGGGACGAGAATTCCAAAGTCTAACCACCCTTTGGGAGAAAAAATCCTTCTCATTGCAATCTAAAATGGCAGACACTTTATTTTTAAGCTGTGGACCATAGTTCTAGACTCCTCATGAGGGGGAACGTCCTCCCAGAATCTTCCCCGTCAAGTCCCCTCGGAAACTTATATTTCTAAATAAGATCACCTCCCATTCTTCTCAATTCCACTGAGTATTGGCCTAAATCGAGCAACCTTTCCTCATACGACCAATTTGTCTCATCTATGTCAATGTTGGTTTTACTCTGATTCCCTCACTGTCCGATATGTGATTGTGGGCTTTGTCCTGTAACTTTTGGTTCCTGCTAAGTGCCTGGATTTTAATCTCTATCTGTTAGACTCTGCTATGGTCATATGCATTTCCTGATTTATTATATCTAACTCTATAACTGTCAGTAAGTGGTATGACTGTGTGGATTTATATTGAATATGTGATTTCCTGCCATGTTAGTGTTCTTTTCACTCTGTACAAGTCAGTATTTTGGAAGACTGGGTTATATACTGCACCAGTCAAACTTTTAAGTGGGGCAATGTGCTTTAATCTGTTTCTGTCAATCTCTTTTATGCAAGTACCTTATTTTATATCCACCTGTCCGTTTCTGAAAAATGGGTGTAATCTGTATTCTGTCCTGCCCAGTTTCTGGTTCAGTGAGAATTAGTTTGCTCTCTCTCCAACTGTTTCTGCTATGAGAATCTGGGCTTTATTGTGCAAGTCACTTACTGATGTGTGATTGTGGATTTTAACTGTTTCAGTTTTGGATAGGTGGACTTAATTATTTTTGCCTATTTTTGTTACATGAGTGTGTATTTTATTTTGTTCCTGTCGTTTTTTGCTGGAGTGAATGCTGGTTTTGCTTTGGGTCTGTCAATTTCTTAAACATGTATCTGGGTTTTCCTTTGTACTTGGACATTTCCAGTGTGGAAGAAAAGGCCTTACTCTTTATATGTAAATTTCTGACAAGTGAATATGGGATTGCTGTGAACCTCAGTGTCTAATTTGTTATTTTTGGCTTTAATCTTTACCTGGCAGTTTCCAGTCTGTGAATCAGGATCTTCTTCTGCACCTGTCAGTTACAGCTTAGTGAGTGTCTATTTTTCTCTGTACTAGTTAGTCGCTGGTACGGAAGAAAGGTTTTCCTCCTGTACCTTTTAAATTCTGGCAAGTGAATGTGCGGTCACTCTGTGCCTATCAATTTGTTAGATGTTATTTTAGATTTAACTCTGCAATTGTGTGTATCTGATATGAGAATGTTGATCTAATTCTGTACCTGTCAGTTACTGTAACAGAATATGTTTTTATTCAGTACCTCTTCATTTTGTTTAATGAGATGTAGGTTTTACTGTGAATCTTTTAACCTGTAGAATGTAGATGTTGCTATGATTCGGTGTCTGTGTCTGATTGGTGAACATTTGTATTCATTTCCCTGTTGATTTTATTATGGATTTCTTTATAATTGAGATGCGACTGTGGGTTTTGTGCTTTGCCTGCACGTCTACGATAAGTGAGTGTGGCTTTTTCCCTGCAATGGGATATCTCGCTCGAGTGTGACCATCTTTTTTTTTGTGCTTGTTAGTTTATGGTAAATGATTGAAAGGTTTAATCTTACTCTGCCACACAACTACTACAGCTTCAGGAACAGGTCAAAGCAGGTCCACAGTGAGTAACTGACCTTTGCACTCCTTAAAGCCTATTCTGCAACTTACAACCTACTAGTCAGAAGTGTGATTAAATACTTTCCACTACTGAGTGCACTCCCAACAACACTCATGCAGATCAATAATATTCTGGATAAAGTATCTGAGTGACACACAATTCATGAGTCCATTCCCTCCCCCACTGTCACACAGTTTGTACCATCTACGAGATCTACTGCAGCAACTCAAAAAGACTACTTCAACAGCATCCTTCAAACCTGCAACCTGTTATACATAGAAGAACATGGACAGAAGGTGCCTGGAACAACACCACCTGCAAAGTCACCCCCAATTCAAACACCATCCTGACTTGACAATATATCACCATTCAGTCATCATCACTGAGTCAGAATCCTGGAACTTGCTACCTAACAACAAAGTTGCCACACCTATGGATGACAGACAGCATCAGACAGAAGGCAGTCCACCACCGCCTTCAAAATGACAATTGGGGAGGAGCAAAACTCCTGGACATTCTAGTGACACAAACATCCAAAGAAGAAATCAAACAATATTAGTAACTGCTCTATGTGTGAAATACATTTGTTCAGTATCTGCTCATCACTGGTTCAGTCTGTGAGTATGTAAATCATTTTGTATCTGCCAGTCACTGCAAGTGAATGGTTGTGGGATTTATTATGTATTCATCATTCTCTGCTTCACTATGAGAGTTTTAGACTAATTCATTAGCTGATAATTGTCTGTCTTTATCATTTTCTGGTAATGAATGTGCTTGTTGGAATAATTCTATATCTGACTGTTTCTGGTACTAAATGCAATTCTGGGATTCATGCTGTAACTTCTAGTTCTGAGGAACTGTACACGAGTACAATATCTGTCACTGTTTTTTTGTGAGATGGTGGAATTCATTCTCTATCTGCAAATCTTGTACCATGTGAGAGCATAGGGTTCACTCTGCATCTGTCAATTTCTGGACTGAATGTGTGTGAGAGATTCATTGTGTATCTGTCAGTCTCTGCTTCTATATGCAAGTGCTGATGTCAATCTGTACCTCCCAGTCTCTGCTCTGCTCTGTGAGTGTGGTCACATTCACTGTCTGCCACTGTTCTGTGTGACTGTGGGATTCATCCTGTGATCATCAGCCCTTCGGACTCAGCAAGTGTGAGAGTCAATCTGCATCTCTCCATTTCTCATCCATTATTAGGTTAATTCTGTAACTGTCATTCATTGGGGCTGTGTTGTTATGGCCTTAATTCTCCATCTGTTAGTCTCTGATTTGGGATGAGAGTGTGGGATATATTCTGTATCTGACAGACTCTGGTCATGTGTGTCAGTGTGGGATATTTTCTCTTTCTGCCATTCTCTGGTACTGAATGGGACAGTTAATTTAGTTCTGCATCTGTCAGTCTTGTGTGCTTTTTGCGAAAGAGTTTTTAATAATGTATCTTTCTATGCTACTGTATGTGAGCATGGGATGAATTATATACCCATCAGTCAGTGGAACTGAATGTGATTTTGTGATCCATTCCATCTGTCAGTCCCCAGAATTACAACTGAATGTGGAGCTCATTCTGAAGCTGCCAGTATCTGGAAGTGAGTGAGAGTTTGATGTTAGTTCTGCTGCCATCAGTCTTTGAATAATTATATGTGTAACTGATTCATTGTGTATGTATCAGTCTCTGGTATTGTATCCAAATGCTGTTTTCTGCCTGTATCTGTCAGTTGTGGTACTTTGTACTAGAGCAGGATGAGCTACATAAATGCAATTCTTTGATCCTGTGATTGCTCTATTCAATTTGCTTCAAGTTTTCTGCTGTGAAATGAAAAGTGTGTTTTATTCTTTGCTTTCTTTCCGTTTCCTATAATACTGTAATACTGTTGCATTCAACCTACTTCTGTCAGTCTTTTGTGTTGTATGTGAATGCCTTATTCCTTCTGTATCAGTCATCTCCTACAGAATTCCAGAAGCTTGACACAACCCAGGACAAAGCAGCCTGCTTGATTGGTGCCACATCCACAAACATTAACTCCCTCCAGCACCGACACACAGTAGCAGCAGTGTATACCATCTAGAAGATGAGCTGTAGGAACTCACCAAGACTCCTTAGACAGCACCTTCCAAACCTGTATTCTATATTTTTCAATCTTAACTGCTCAATGTGAATTAGTTATTGTTGGCTATCAGTCTCAAGTACAATAAGAGAGTGTGGACTTTGTGATACCTTTGTCAGTTCCTGGTGCTGTATATGACAGTGGACTATATTCTGTATCTTTCTGTCAATGACAGTGTATATGAAAGTAGCTTTAATTTTGTATTTTTCCATCTCTAGATCGAATGTGTGCTTGGAATTATTGTTTAAATGTCTGTTTCAAGGTGGGTGAGTGAGTTTTGGATATATTCTCTATCTATGCATCTCTGGTGTTGAATGTAACTGGGATTTCATAAATTATGGTATCAATATTTGTTTAACTTTTGGTTTCTTGTAAAATATTTATTCAATGTTTTCTTTCACGGCCATAGGTTACATTCAGTAGTTTTGTATGGGATATGTAGTGCTGTTCAGTTTGTATCTCTGTGAAAACAATTTGAAATGATAACATATACATCAATCTGATATATGGCCTGGTGTGTAATTCGTGCAGTTTTTAAAAGGAAATTGATACTTTAACTCGATGTTCTCGTCTAACACTTTGTGAGATTTTGGAATTGGTATTTAATCTATAGCCCGGTCTACACTCTGGGATACTTAACAGCAATCCATTCTGTATCTCACAAAAGGGTAAATGTTGTCTGATGGAGTTAATAATTGGTATTTAATTTGTGGACAAGGTGACACTGTGTACTTAAAAATAATATTGGGTTTGCTTTTGCCCTGGGATTGATGTATCTAGTTCTCAGTTGTACTAAGTTGGAGTGCAATGGAAACAACTTCTCCCACCAATGCTCTGTTTGAATATTTTATTGAAAGGGCGCCTCTCAACCTTTGGACCTATGTGGATCTCTATACTGTTTCATTTTGGCCTAAAGGCCTGGCAGTGTCTCTGTGCTTTGTGAGTGATATTGTACTTACTGTGAGTTGGAACCATCAGGCTGCACTTTTCCTTGTTTCGAGGAATCATCTGGTTCCTTAAATTCTTTCCGTGCACACAGAAAACATAACTCCTTTACCTGAAGAATAGGTGAAGTAGAAGATACAAAAGTGATCAATGTATTTTTTCAAGTAATAATTATTATGAAGAATCAACAGAGCAAAACCAGCACCACAAGCAGTACTGGAACAATCAGTTTCTGCTCATCTGTTATTTTAAGTAGATTTGTAACAAGTTTGTGACCTGCAGAGACAACCTGTCCTGTGCACTGTTCCTTGAATTAGGCTATCCGATGGAGAAATGACCTTTGCAAGGGTCAAATTTCTCTTTACAGCTCCCTTTGAACTAACTGTACACCCGGAAACAAGCAGGTACTGTTTAAAATGTCTCTTTCACACTTCTCACCTGGTGCCTGAAATTGATCTTCTTGGTGTAACTGGAAACATTGTTACTGTGCGGCTATTTTCCCCGCCATTCTCTGTCCAATAACAAGGGACAGTGGGAGCCGGAACTAAGCCAGGAAGCTTCACTCGGGTTTGGGGAGAGAAAGCAGCAATGATCTTCAATGGCGAGTTCTTCTCACTCTGTCCAGACACTGCTCGAGAATGGCCTCTCCCTTCCCCCCGCTCACTCCATGTTCCGGGAGCAGCTCGTGTTCCAGGGAGCCCATTAAAAACAGCCGCCGCCTCCGCTGCCCGGACACTCAATGCCAATCTCTAAGCATATCTGCGGACGCGGCTCCAAACCGATGCGCTGCATTAAGCAGATGCTGTTTGTTCACTTCCCTCTGGGGCGGTGATGTCTCCGATCGCTGCTGAATTAAACCCTATTCCGCTCACTGAGTGAATGACGCTCTCGGCCATTGTTGGGGATAGAGTTGCGCATGCGCTGTTATCCTCGTGGTGACGACACTGGGGGGCGGGGTTAGACTGCGCGTGCGCAGATCTTCGTAGCAATTCAGCCGGTAAAATCAATGGGAATTTTGCCCATTTCACTCTCATCACAGAGAGAACAAAATCTCCGAACCTGTGTCGGCGCGGGGGGCAAGGGGCGTTGGGCGCGAGTGGACGTGTAGCAGAAGCGGGGACCATTTGCGTTTGAAGCTCTGTTTGTCCCATTTCGATATTCAATTTGCGTCCATCCCCTGCAGATTGTGTGTTATGAAACTGTCTCTCATCCCGTTAAATTTAGACTTCCTACAATCTCGGATATTAGTATTTGTTTAGTTTTCACATTTTTGAAAGTTGTAATTGAATTGTATTCCATTATGCTCACTCGTAATAAAATCATTGATCATAGAGTCAATTACTCAATACTTACTGTACTATGGCCGTCTCCCCCTACCTCCCTCTGGACCATGACCCAACCACCGAACATTGTTTCCAGGACCGTCACTGACCTCACCTCCTCTGGAGATCTTCGCTCCAAAGTTTCTCACCTCAGTCTCCCAGCCTCGGACGGCCCCCTTCTAGCTCCTACCCAAAATCCACAAATAGGACTGTCGCGGTTGACCGATCTTGTCAGCATGTTCTTGCCCCACGGAACTCATTTCTTCTTATCTTGACTCCGTTCTCTCTCCCCTTGTCCAGTCTCTTCCCACCTACATCCACGATTCATCTGGTGCCCTATATCAAATCAACAATTTCCAGTTCCCTGTCTCCAACTGCCTCCTCTTCACCATGGATGTCCAATCCCTATCAACCTCCATCCCCCACCAGGATGGTTTAAGGGCTCTCTGCTTCTTGAACAGAGGCTTGAACAATCCCCATCCACCACCACTCTCCCCCACTCGCTGAACTTGTTCTCTCAATGGACAATTCCTCCTTAAACTTGTCTCACTTCCTCTAAATAAAAGATATGTCTATGGGTACCTGCATGGACCCCAGTTTTGCCTGTCTCTGTATGAGGTGTATGAAACATTCCTTGTTCCAGTCCTACTCAGGCCCCCTCCCACAACTCTTTCTCTGTTACATCAATGACTGCTTCGGTGCCGCTTCATTTTCATGTCTGGACTTGGAAAAATGCATTAATTTTGCTTCCAATTTCCACCCTCCATCACTTTCACATGGTCCATCATTGACACTTCCCTTCCCATCCTTGACCTCTCTGTTTCAATTTTTGGTGATAGTCCATCAAAATTCAATATAAGCCCGCCGACTCCCACAGCTACCTCGACTACAACTTCTCACACCCTGCTTCATTTAAGGACTTCATCCCATTCCCTTAGTTCCTTCGCCTCCGCAGCATCTGTTCTGATGATGCCACTTTCCAAAACAGTGCTTTTAACATGTCTTCCTGCTTCCCTTAACGAGGTTTCCTGCCCACGGTGGTTGACAGAGCCCTCAGCCGTGTCCGACCCATTTCCCGTGCCTCTGCCCTCAAATTGCCCTCTCCCTCCCAGAACCATGATAGGGTCCCCCTTGTCCTCACTTTTCACCCCATCAGCATTCAACAGATTCGAAACGTTAACTGTGTTCCTCTCCACAGATGCTGTTAGACCTGCTGAGTTTTTCCAGCTACTTTTATTTTTGTTTTGCTGCACTATGGCAGAAAGGTCTTAGACAGCGACCTTTCCCCATTGTGCCTTTGCGGCAGCTGCCCCAAACTTTCGTGCTTCCCTCAGCACATAGTCCTGGACCTTGGAATGTACCCAGTTTGCAACAGTCAGCTGGGGAAGACCAACAAGTTTCAGGCAGACCAAAGGGCGTCTTTCACCGAGTTGATGATCCTCCAGCTGCAGTTGATGTTCGTCTCAGTGTGTGTCCCTGGTAACAGCCCGGAGAACAGAGTCCAGCTTCCAGAGATTTTCACAATCTCATACTTTCACAAAGAATGAGGAAATCCTCTCACCTTCACTTATTTTTATATCTCCGGGAGGAATGGTGCTGCAGGCGTTGCTGATTGGTCACTTTGTGCTGCGTCTCGTAATGTTGTTCATATCACAAATCAGATAACTACTGAACTCACCAATCCGGAGACTCCACGGATGAGGGCGGAAAATACCGGCGCCAAATTATCAGATTCCAACTGATTTTTTTCAAATTTTAAAAGCTCGCAAACTTCGCAAAAAACAGGATATAATATAGTACTAATTGGAAAGAGCTAATTCAGTATACGAATGTTAGATTTACTTAATCTCGCTCTCTCCTTCCCTCGTCTATAGTTTCTCTGTCCGTTTCTGATTTTCATTCAGGGTTTATCTGTATCTAAAAACAAGTCGAAAATATCGGCGCCAAGTTTAAGGAATCCAAACTTTCTTTTTATTCGACATCGAAGACGGCCGATATATTTATAAAACAAAAAATAGTGTTCAGATAGAAATTCCCATTAATAGTTAACACGATCTGACCACAAAGTTTTAAAAATATCCATCCCTGATGGGATTATTTCGCATTTTATCCCCAGTTCCAGATTCGCTTATAGAATCCGGAATCCATTCGGAGTTAATTTCCATCCTTTATGAAACCCTTTAACCAGCCGGCAGAAAGTTTCATTTACATAGTTCTGCAAACGGACGGTATATTGTAGATATTCGACAGTCAAAAGTTAACATTTTTGGTGTAAATTTGCCAGCGTTGAGACTGAAGGTTGCTACACAAGCGGGGCTGATAGGAAATGAACTGATCGATTATTGAGACCAAACTTGACCAGAACTGGAAACTGACGCATTTGCGCTCTATTCTCTCTCCCCCCAAAAACAAGGAAAGGGGCCGAATATAAACGCGTCTGAGAACAAAGCGCAGAGGGTCAGCGGACAGCCATTAATTTATGGGCCATTATTAATAACAGCGAATGATTGAACAGAGTGATAAATCTACATTAGCCTGAAAGTAGGAAACAAAACTAACAGAAAACACCATTCGAAAATGTTCAAATTAGAAACGCGACAAATTAAACATTGAGATGAAATAGCTTTCTCGGAGAGATTGTGGGTGGCTCTTAAAAGAGCCGTTGTGTTTCGGGTGTGGTTCAGACCATTGTGGGGTTTTACTTGGAGCTGGTGTACTTGGTGACCGCCTTTGTCCCTTCCGACACGGCGTGCTTGGCCAGTTCCCCGGGCAGCAGCAGGCGCACGGCGGTCTGGATCTCCCGGGAGCTGATGGTGCTGCGCTTGTTGTAATGGGCCAGGCGGGAAGCCTCACCCGCGATGCGCTCGAAAATATCGCTCACGAACGAGTTCATGATGCTCATGGCCTTGGAGGAGATGCCGGTGTCGGGGTGAACCTGCTTCATCACTTTGTAGATGTAGATGGAGTAACTCTCCTTCCTCGACTTTCGCCGCTTCTTGCCGCCCTTTTCTGCCGGTTTACTCACCGCTTTCTTGGCGCCCTTCTTAGCAACTGGTTTCTTCTTCTCATCAACCATCTTCAAACCCAATTTCAGACACTGAAATAAACCAAACCCCTTCCGTCCGCTCATTAAATAGACAGTCTGACAGATATATGCTAATGAGGAATGGGGGAAAGAATGATTCTGATTGGACATTTTTAAAACAAAATGGGACTTATATGGTGTTTTTTTTGATTGGATAGCTAACCCGACCAATCATATTCAGGTTTCTCCACCAATCATAAGCCTCCTTACTACAATCAGGAAATACATTTTACAAAGACCCTTTCCAGCCGGAGTTTCTCAGTGTGTAAAGATACACCGGGAAATGTCGCCTGGCTGTCGGTACGAGGGGCTGTCCGGGAATGTGGGTTCTTTCAGGAACTGTGAGTGTCTGGCCTTCTTATCGTGTCCACGGACAGTCTCATTTCCAGTTCCATAAACTGACAAGCACAGGATACAGCAGACACACACTGTACCACAGCTTCAAGAACAGAATGCACCCGCTGTACTCTATCCCCCTACCTCACACATTAGCAGAGGGTCAGAGAACCAGAAGGAATCCTGCATCCCCGGACGGTCCCTCGCACCGACAGCCAGACAACATTTCCCAATATATCTTTACACACAGAGAAACTCAGGCTGGAGAGAAGCCTTGTAGAATGTGTGGCCTGGTTGCAGTAAATGGGCGAATAATTGGTGGAGAAGTCGAAATGTGATTGGATAATTAAAGACACCAATCAGAAAAATATGAGAGAAGGAGCAGTTATAGTTTTAAAAAAAGGTCCAATCAGAATCACGGTTCTCCAATCCTTCATTTACATAGCTCGTCTGTCAGACTATCTATTTAATCGGCCCTCGGAAGGTATTTGTTTTATTCTTTGTCGGAAACTGACGATAGTTGATGAGAAGAAACCAGCTCCCAAAAAGGGAGCCAAGAAAGCCTTAAAGAAACCGGTAGCGAAGGGCGGCAAGAAGCGGCGAAAGTCGAGGAAAGAGAGTTACGCCATCTACATCTACAAAGTGATGAAGCAGGTTCACCCCGACACCGGCATCTCCTCCAAGGCCATGAGCATCATGAACTCGTTCGTGAGCGATATTTTCGAGCGCATCGCGGGTGAGGCTTCCCGCCTGGCCCATTACAACAAGCGAAGCACCATCAGCTCCCGGGAGATCCAGACCGCCGTGCGCCTGCTGCTGCCCGGGGAACTGGCCAAGCACGCCGTGTCGGAAGGGACAAAGGCGGTCACCAAGTACACCAGCTCCAAGTAAAACCCCACAATGGGCTGAAAAACATTCAAAACACAACGGCTCTTTTAAGAGCCACCCACAATCTCTCTGAAAAAGCTATTTCATCTCAATTTTTACTTTGTCATGTTTTAAATTTGAACATTTCGAACTATGTTATTTTCATGTTATTTCCCTCATATTCGGCCTAATGTAGATTTATCACTCGCTCAATTCTTAGGTTCTGATAATAATGCCCCATAAATGAATGACTGCCCGCTCACACTCTGCGCTTTGTTCTCAGACGCGTTTATATTCGGCCCCTTTCCCTGGCTTTGGAGAGAGAATAAAACGCAAATGCGTCACTTTCCAGTTCTGGTCAAGTTTGGTCTCAATAATCGATCAGTTCATTTCCTATCAGCCCCGGTTGTGTCGGAACCTTCAGTCTCAACGCTGGCAAATTTACACCAGACATGTTCGCTTTTGTCTCTCACGAATATCTACAATATACCGTCCGTTTGTAGAACGATGTCAATGAGACTTTTCCGGCTGGCTAAAGGGTTTCATAAAAGATGGAAATAAACCCCGAATAGATCCCGTTTTACAAAAGCGAATCTGGAACTTGGGATAAAATGTGAAATAGTCCCATCAGGGACGGGGAATTTTAAAACTTTGTCGTCAGGTCGAGATCACTTTCTACAAAAGACTTTCTACATGAAACGTGTTTCTTGTTTTATAAATCTATCGGCCGCCTTTTCGATGTCGAAAACCGTAAATTTGGAGCTGTTATTTTCGGTTTGTTTTCAGGTTCAGATAAACCCAGACTGAAAATCAGAAACAGACAAATACAGATCAACCGTAGAATAGAGAAAGGGAGAGCGAGATTAAGTAAATCTAACATTCGTATATTAAATACTGAATTACCTATTTCCAATTAACACTATGTCCGTTTTTTACAAATTTGGCGGGATTTGAAAATTTGAAAAAAATCGGTTGAAATTTGGCGCCGGTATTTTCCGCCCTCACTCCGTGGAGTCTCCGGATTGGTGAGTTCAGTAGATATCTGATTGGTGATATGAACAAAGACGCGGCACAAACTGACCAACCAGCAATGCCCGCAGCACCATTCCTCCCGAAGCTATTAGAGAAGCGAATGTGAGAGGATTTCCTCATTCTTTGTGAAAGTGTTTGTGAGATTGTGAAATGTCTGGAAGAGGAAAGACCGGCGGTAAAGCTCGATCCAAGGCCAGATCTCGCTCCTCCCGGGCTGGACTGCAATTCCCGGTGGGCCGTGTTCACAGGCACCTGCGAAAGGGCAACTATGCTGAGCGTGTAGGTGCCGGAGCCCCGGTCTATCTGGCTGCTGTGCTCGAGTATCTGACGGCTGAAATTCTCGAGCTGGCCGGTAACGCGGCCCGGGACAACAAGAAGACCCGCATCATCCCCAGACACCTGCAGCTGGCCGTCCGCAACGACGAGGAGCTCAACAAGCTGCTGGGAGGGGTGACCATCGCTCAGGGCGGGGTGCTGCCTAATATCCAGGCCGTGCTGCTGCCCAAGAAAACCAGCGCCGCTGCGGCCTCGAAGACCAAGTGAAGCGGCCATTCTTTAATCTAATAACCCAAAGGCTCTTTTCAGAGCCACTCACAGAGTCTGTGAAAGGGCTGCCCACTGTCTGAACTCGTTTCATTCTGGTTCTGAAGAAGCGTCATGCCGATTCGAAACGGTAACTCTGTCCCCACACAGATGCTGCCAGACCTGCTGAGTTTTTCAGCATTTTCGTTAAAAATTCTAGCTTCGCTGCAAAAGACAGCCGCACATACCTTACAACCCGCTTTCAATTCCGATTCCTTACCTGATCTGTTTATAACAGGCGGGTAGAAAGCTATTGATGGGCGAAATCACCGTGAATACCGACAGTTCCGGGTCTCTCACATAAACATCATGAACTGTATGGGTTTTATTCAGGTCACGGATCAATAGATATTGTAGGGAAAATGGGGTGAGTCATTTTTCCACTAAATTGGGAGTGGGAGAGTGGGGTCTGGGTAGTTGTCAAGTGCCTGCTCTCTCACCCAGACAGGCAAAGGGGTCTGTAGGCCTGCCTGGAAATACACCGCTCCACTCCCCATTTCAAACATCAACAAACTTAACATATGAACTAATAACCGAAAGAGGACGAAATGATGCTAAAGCTGTGTTAGATTCATCTGTAGATTTCTCTGTCCCGTCCCCAGGTCAGTGCTCTTAATGTTACGTTTTGGGTGGCTCTGAAAAGAGCCTTTGTTGTGTGTTTGGTAGAAAGGGTCGAGTTGTTCAGCCGCCGAATCCATAGAGAGTGCGGCCCTGGCGTTTCAGAGCGTACACCACATCCATGGCAGTGACCGTCTTGCGCTTGGCGTGTTCAGTGTAGGTGACCGCATCCCTGATCACATTCTCCAGGAAAACCTTCAGCACCCCGCGAGTCTCCTCATAGATCAAACCCGAGATCCGCTTGACACCGCCACGGCGAGCCAGGCGGCGGATTGCTGGTTTGGTGATGCCCTGGATATTATCACGAAGCACTTTGCGGTGCCGCTTTGCTCCGCCTTTCCCCAGTCCTTTGCCTCCTTTCCCTCTGCCAGACATGATGATAGTTCACTCAGATCACTGCAGACTATGAGAGACGAGCTGCTTCACGTTCCTCTTTTAAATAGCCCGCCCCGACCTGACTGAGAACGGGACAGAGTGAGAGGCGGGGCGGGGAGCTGTCAGCAATATCACCGCCTCATTCCAGTCGCTTCTACAAACAGACAAACAGTCTGCTTCCATTTCTAGGACAGGTTCTATTCCATTAACACACAACTCCCCTCCCAGAAGCATTGAGACTTTTACTAATCCCTCTTCCAGCCGAATTGGAGAATATGATGTGTTTGGGTTTGAGTTGTGACGCGGGGTTTGGCCAAGGTTGAGTTGGAGAGATTTGTTATCTACAAGGCAGTCAAGAGGTATGAGGATCAGGCAGAGAAGGAGAACTAAGGTCACAAACAGACCAGCCTCTAAACCAGTTAGTCTGCAGGTATAACAAATGAATGGGACTAAGAACAAGATAAAATCGCATCACGGGCCTGTAATTTAGTTTATTGAGAGGGAATTCGAAAAGTTTTGCAAAGATTGAACCGGTCAGTGAAAGTGTCTGTCTAAGAACTGGAAATGAATACCGGCTGAAATGTAAACGGTTGGTATTGAATTAGTGACAGCAAATCAATTATTTTAAGGGAAGTGTTGGTGTAGTTATTTCAGACAAAACTTCATCATCCCTTCCAGGATAAGTTGCATTTTTTTATTGTTCGGAACTTTGTGGATATCTACATGGAGCCGTTGTAGTTGGTCACTATCTTTGTCTGTTTCACGGCCCGTTCCCCGGGCAGCAACAGACCTTTTCCTGTCTCGATGTGTCCACAGAAACAGCAGGAGCCAATATATTGTGGACTGGTGCCCTCTGCTGGCTGCACGTGAGACGTACAAAGAGGTAACTTCTTTGGGGACCGATTGAAGGATACATTATCTTTCACAATTGTGTTCACAGTGACAGAGATTTAATACTCAGCCAAAGATGACACACATTGTTTGCTTTAAACCTACCATATCAGTGGCCTGATGTTCTGCTGGAAATGAATATGGAATGAATCCAAACTTATAATTAGTCCCAGAGACTGAAAGTTATATAATGAATCCCACACACACAGAATCAGAGAAAAATTCTCAAGTACATTTTCAGTGCCAGATGCTGAAAGATACAGGCTGGTCACTGCACTCACTCACAATAGTTGAATCTGAGTGATACTAAAGAAATATAACAAACCAATTGTACCACTGAGAGATTGAGAAAGAGTCCAAGCATCACATAGAGTAACAGATGCTGACGGATACAAATGGAATACCACACACTAACACACATACACAATAAGCTCCACTTTCACATACAATACCAATGATTGGAAAACTCCAATTGAATCTCACATTGTTTTATAATACCAAAGATTGACAGATGTAAAATTAATCCCACTGTCAGATACAGAATGAATTTCATGCTCACAAACAGAAAGAAGTGATGAAAGAAACATATGATTCCCACACTTACTTTACAATATCACAGATACAGAGTGCCATTGACAGATCTGTATTGAATCTTATGCTCACACACGTTACGAGAGTCTGACATGTATGTACCGGATACAGAGTGGATACTACACTCAAAATCCTGACTTGGAAATATATCACTGTAACTTCACTGTCACTGGGTCAAAATCCTGGAACTCCCTTCCGAATAGTACTGGGGATGTGCCTACACCACATGCACTGCAGAGGTTGAAGAAGGTATCTCACCACCACCTTCTCAAGGGCAAAAAAGGATGGACAATAACTGCTGGCCTAGCCAGCGAAGCTAACGCCACATGAATGAATTTAAAAAGGGCACCAAAGACTTCAAATTCAGAATGATTTCCATGTTCACATACAGTAGTACTGACTGATAGGATTAAACACACACACACCATTAAGAAATTCAGAATGAGTCCCAAACTCATTTGCATTACCAGAAAGTTATTGAGAACAAAACACTTCCACACCTACAGTTCTACTTTAAAAAGTGTCCCGACGCTCATACAGTACCAGAAAATGCAATGTGCCTTCTGAATATGACACAGGTATATTGTACCAGAGAATGAGAGACACAGAATGACTGCAGCACTCACTTTCAGTAGCAGAAGCTGACTGATAGAGCAAAATCCTTCCACACATACAGTTCCACTGACAGTTTCAGAATGTAACCCACCTCTCTCAGTATCAGAAAATGAAAGATAGGAATGGAATATAACACAAATATAATGTACAAGAGAGTGACTGTTACAGAATAAATCCAAACATACTGGCAGTTCCACTGACAACGTCTCCACACTCACATACAGTAACCAAAACTGACAACTTCAGAATGTCTCTCAGTTTCACACAGTACCAGTGAGTGACATAGATATTGAATCCCACGTTCACAATACGGGCCAGAAAAGGGCAATGAAGAATGTATCTCACTCTCAAATACAAAACAACGGTCTGACGGTTTCAGCACAACATTATAACTTCTGCTTGGTACAATAAAATATTATGAAATGTCATCTCCACCGTTAGTAATTCCAAATACCTCCCTTCGCCGTCCAATAAAATGTGAACGGTTCTTGTCTGTTCTGTCGCTCTCTGAGTGTGCTGACATCTACTGGCCAGAGCTGAGAAGTGCAACAGAGCTGAACTTTTTTTTATTAATTCAATGGATATGAGATTCGCTGGCTCGGCCAGCATTTATTGTCCATTACTAAGTGAAGGTGGTGGTGAGCTGCCTTCCTGGTCCGCTGCAGTCCCTGTGGTGTGAGGGAGGGAGTTCCAGGATTTTGATACAATGACATTAACTGTGTGTGTTGCAGAAACAGCTCAATATGAGGAATTAGTGATGGGATGTGATAGGGTGGACATAGAGGTGTCAACAATCAATTCAAAGAGAATTCGATATTATCTTGTTATCCCACTGAGTTGGTAGAATTTGGAACTGGCTGTCATATTGAGCAGTCAAGACGATTAGCACAGCTGTATTTCAGGGAAAGTAAGATAAGCATAGGAAAGTGAATAGATTTCATGGAAAAACAGGTAATATTACATAAAGTAAACTGGGTTGAAGATCGTTAGAAATAATGTACCAATGTGTCCAAATGGCCCAATGAAGCATATTCTTGGTAGAATGAATACCGATTTTCAAAGTACCTCAGAGACTCACAGATATATAATGAATCCTGCACTCACATAGTGTACCAGAGACAGAGCAATGCAGAGTGAATCCTACACTCACACACATCCCCAGAGACTGACCAATACATAAGGAATCCCACACTCACATAGTGCACCAGAGACAGAGCAATGCAGAGTGAATCCTACACTCACACACATCCCCAGAGACTGACCAATACATAATGAATCCCACACTCACATAGTGCACCAGAGACAGAGCAATGCAGAGTGAATCCTACACTCACACACATCCCCAGAGGCTGACAAATGCCTAATGAATCCCGCACTCACATAGTTTTCCAGAGAGAGCAATGCAGAATGAATCACACATCCCCAGAGGCTGACAAATACATCATGAATCAGACACTCAAATCCTTTACCAGGGATTGAGCGATACAGAATGTATCCAGCACTTATACACATCGAATCTTAGAACAATTACACCACAGAGAAAGCCCATTCTGCCCTTTGTGTCTCTGGTGGTTCTCTGCCAGGGAAACTCAACTGGTCCTGATCCCCAGCCCTATCACCACAACGTGGCAACTCTTTTCTCTTCAGGTTTGTATCCAATTCCCCTTTAACAACTCCGAGTTTACCATGTCTCTTCCACACTCTCAAGCAGTGAATTGCAGATCCTAATGACTCACTGTGTAAAAATAGTTTTCCTCATGTCACCATTGGTTGTTTTGCCAAACACTTTAAATCTGTGCCCTCTGCCAACAGGAACAGTTTCTCGCTATCTACTCTGCCTTGGACACCTTGTAACCACAACTCCCCCAATCTACCCATGTAACTAAAGCCCTTCATCCTCACAACCATTATCATAAAGCTTTTCTGCACAGTCTCTAAAACCTTCCCAAATTTCCAAAAGATTCGTGCCAGGAACTGAATTGATAAAAGTGTCTGTGTCGGATCCACTGCCTACACAGACAATTCGTTTCGAGAGAGATTCTAAATTTAATAATATTTAAATGTTTGTTAGATATTGCCATGTGCAGCGAAAATCCTGCACACATAAGTACAAGGGCCAGGCAGACATATAATTCACTCCACAGTAACATAATGGAAATACAAAAGCTACATTCTGTGAATGCTGGAAATCTGAAATAAGCACAGAAAATGCTGGGAATTCACAGCAGATCTGGCATCATCTGTGGAGAGAAACAAAGTTAATGTTTCAGGTCGTGGCATTTCACCAGAACTGGGAAAAGTTTGAATTGTAATTACATTGATATAGGTGTAATGGGGGAGGGTGGGAAACAAATAAAAGGGGAAGATAGGGTAGAAGATGGGAGGCATTCAATGGCAAAAATGTTGGTGGGGCAGAACCAAAGAGAGCAGCAATGGGACAAGTAAAGAAATAAAAGATGTGCCTAAAGGAGGTATGAATGGCAGAATAATGAACAGCTGACACCCGAGACTAAAACAAGAAAAACAAGGCACATGCAAACAAAACAAAGTCATTGGGGATAAGGGGGTGGACATCATGATCTAAAAGTTCTGAATTCAATGTTGAGTTCAGAGGCTCTAAAGTTCTAACTGAAAAGATGAGGTGTTGTTCCTGGAGCTTGTGTTGAGCTTCTTTGGAACATTTCAGCAGACCGAGGATAGAGATATCAGCAGGAGAGCAAGATGGAGACTGAAGATTGCAGGTCATTGAAAGTTTGGGATCATGCTTCCGAACTGAAGAGAGGGGCAGTTTCTGTCTTTCTTTTAGTAACATAATGCATCTCACACTCAAGCACCATATCACAGTTTAACATGTACAAAGACCACCTCATGCACTCATACAGTACGAAGGCCCAATTCAGGTTGAGTCTCAAACTCACAAAGTATCTCAGAGGTTGATAGATACAAAGTGAATACAACAGACACACTCAGGAGCACAGACTGACAGATATCGAATGTATCCCACACTCAAACACAGTAGCAGAGACTTCCAGAACCTGCACTATTTTGTTTTTGTACTGACAGATATAAAATATGTCACACAGTCAAACCAGAGACTGACATTTAAAGAATGAACCCAAAATTCACACACAGCATCAGACTGAGATTTACAGAAAGATACAACACAGTCACACACATACATGAGATGGAACCCACACTCACATGCAATAATATTGATAAAATGCACAGTGAATCTTGTATCCATGTATCGCACCAAGAGACAAAGATCCAGAATTACCACCAAACTCACAAATACTAACAGAAAACAACAGACACAAAATTATTCCCACTCTCAAATAGGTTATCATGAACTGATGAAGAATTAATCCCACACTCTCACACAATATCAGAGACTGACAGTTCTCGAATAAGTCCAACATTCATGTGTGACACCAGAGACTGATAGTTAAAGAATGATTCCACCCATCCCCCACGCACATACACTACCTCTGAGAGATACATTGAATCTCAGATGCACAAGTAGTACAGAGACCATCCGATGAAATAAGAGCTCCCCAATCAATTCCAATTCTGGGGATAGATAAGTGCAGAGTGAATTCTGCCCTCACATAGACCGCCAGAGACTGAAAGATGCTGAATGAATTTGACACTCTCAAAAGGTTCCAGAGACTGAAGGGAAGGAATTTAACCCCACACTCACATACGACACCAGAGACAGAGCAGCACAGGATGTTTTCAACGCTGATATAGAGTACCAGAGACTTAGAAATATCAAATGAATACTACTTTGTCGTACAGTGCCAGAGACTGTCCAATATTAAATTATACTATACTCACATAGATTGTGGGAGACAGAGCGACACAGTCTGAATCCTACTATCCTCACAATACCACTGAGTGAAACAGAGTGAATTCTAAATTCACACAAAGTATCAGAGTCTGAGAACTGAATTATTTTGCCAACACTCACAGGGAATACCAGAGACATTCAGATACAGAATTAATCCCACTTTCATTGACAGTAACGGGGACTGAGAGATACAGAATGATTCCCACATTAACATTCAGTAACAATGATTGATGCAGAATTAATCCCTTCACCTGATTGTCACACTAGAACAGGGAACTTCTTAACACAACATAAGACATCTTAACACGATAGACAACATCGTGAGACCAGGAATAAAGCATTTGCTCAACAAAAAACGTCATCACAGAACAGCAGAGAATATCTTCACACAATAGATGATACTTTTGCAGATCAGGGAACATTTTAATAGAACAGAGGATGCTTTTTCACAAGATGAATCATATTTACACAAACGGAAACACATTTGCACGACAGGGAAGCATTTTACACAACAACAAAGAACATTTCTCAACAGCACAGCAGGAAAAATATGTTTAAAAAGGGAAGCACTTCAAACCATCATACAACAGTAGATGTATATGGGCATGGAGCAGAGTGGTGCAGTGGAAGCATGCTGGGCCCATAACCCAGAGGTCAATGGATTGAAACCATCCTCTGCAATTTGCGTTGTCATCAATAGCAAAGAAGCATTTTCTGCTACCCACAATCATGCCTATTATTTACATCAGTGTCTTGCTTCCAGCACTAAAATTCAATCTTCAACAAATCTCTAGTATGGTGTTTATTCATAGACGGACACAAGCTGTAAATCCTGCAAACAAATCCCAGCCAATTGTTGCCGGAGTTCACCGGTAACGGTTATTGGCTTAGTACAAAGAGGAGAAGAGTCAATTCTCTCTTCACTCTAAATTCGCTTTATTCACGTTGTTAGATCTTATTCATATAGCTTATACGTCTGGTTAGATATACACATGCAGTTTGCACCAGGTGCTGCTGTCTTATACACAAACTAGGATCTAAACGCACACCCACTAGGTTTCTCTGACACTCCCTGAGTGGTTACAGAATATAAAAGCTAATACCCGAAAAGGAGAGCTGTCGCTGGCCAGGCGTTCCGTTCTCTCTCTCTTTCGACACCATCTCTACGTTGCTGACGTAGGTTCTTCCATTTCCGCGATGGTTGTTCTCCGGAGTCTTCGCTGGCACCACGCCCGAGATTCTCCACTCTTATACTGAATCTTATCTCTTCAAGCTGTGCTGTCTCTCTCCCGTTGGTTCAGGCTTGCTTGCCTAGTCTGTGGCATCTTCTCATTGGCTCTGTCCCAAGGACTTAGGTAGCATTACCTCATTACTCCTTTTCTAAACAAGGACTTGTGTCTTATCACGTTCTCTTTGTTTTTCAAGAAACTCAGCTAATTCAAACCCGCTCCAGCCAGCTCAGGCCAGTGACTGGACTCAGGTTACTTCAGGTCAAAAGTTGATTTGCCTGTGTCAGCAGTTCGGCTGCAGCCCCTGGACAATACATTGCTTTCCCCGTTCCCTCAGCCCATTGACCCCAAGTAACTAGCACAGGCGCAATGGCCTCAGTGGCCACTTCTTATTCACTATCACCATATGATTATCTGAATAGAAAAAGCTGGAAACAATACATTGAAGGTCATATTTTTTATGTTAAGTCACGGGATGTGGGCTTCGCTGGCTGGGCTGGCATTTATTACCCATCTCGAGTTGCCCTTGAGAAGGTGATGGTGGGCTGACATCTTGAACCGCTGAGGTCCATGTGGTGTAGGTACACCCACACTGCTGTTAGGAAGGAAGTTCCAGGGTTTTGACCCAGTGATAGTGAAGGAACGGCCGATATATTTCAGAGGGGAGCTTAGTTGCAGATTTTCCGATCATATGGACACCCTGCAGTAATCCACCATGTATATTTGAACAGCAGCGTTCTCCCTGTGACATGAACCACCGAGAAGAACAAAACTCTCAGCATAGCGGAGACAGCAAATAGACAGTTCATCATTATCTGGACAGGAATCGTCATCCACTCTTACTAACTGGCTTAAACAATGGAATTCCATCCTCATTATTAATAATATTAACAATAATAGTGAAGTTTCATTCCTTCGGGCTTGCATTAGGTACAGATTACACCAAATTATTATTTGAGTGTCTCTGATTGTTTCCTGTCTTGTTTTACCAGTTAATAGCTGATGGGAATTTAACATGCTCAGTTTACCACTCATTACGTCCTTATTGGCCTTACTTGAGGTGATAACCAGCATGTATGTGACCTTTCTGCTCGAACTGAATGTCTGTCTTGAACATATTGCGGTCGCTCATTGCCAGATGCTCATTCACTATCATATTGTTAAGTCATTCTAAATTCCAGTGAGTCTAGATCCAACCTGATCAACCCTTCCTCATTAGAAAACCCCCTCAGTTGAGGGAATATCCCAGTCACCTTGCTGGGGAACTATCTTCAATACAAGTATATCCATCCTCCAGTAAGCAGATCAAATCAGCACCCATTATTCTAGGTGTGGTCTCGCCAATGCCCTGTACAGTTGCAGCACAACCTCTCTACTTTTCAATTCCACTCCCCTTGTGAAATAGACCAATATTCCACATGCTTTCCTAGTTATTTCCTGCATCTGCATGCTAATTTTGCAGTCAGCATAAATGGTTTTGAATTCTATTTTCATCTTCATTGCATTTGAAACTCGCTTTGATTTTCCTTTTTTCAGCACCTGTCAGGTTCCTGTATCTGAGTCCCATCCTTCCCCAAGCCGCCGGGGGGTGAGGAGCTTCTCATTGCTGCATTGCTCTGTTTGCTCAAATCAACAAGGACCCAATTCCCACCCGACCTGTTCCTCACACGAAGGTGATGAGAGTGTAAGATCTGAGCGACGTGAAGTATCCAATTGGAGAGTTACATCCTGGCGACAGGAATCTCTCTCCACAGCTGCTTTCAGACCTGCTGAATATTCCCCGCATTTCCTGTTTCTGATTTGTGCTTCGTTACAGGAGTTATTTATTTATACTGACAAGTCGGCTTTTCTGTGATCTTCTCACAGGCGAGTTCGCAATTCACATGCTTTAAATCCGTCCATTTTCACACACATCATCCTCCGAAATGTCTTTCAAACCCTCCCTCCCCCGCATCACCAACCCACACACCACGACCCCCACCCCTGTCCCCCGCCGCCCACTAACACCTCAGGTAGTCTCAGCGTTTCTTAGGAGTTCGCAAAGACAAGGGGATCACAGAGTCTGACAGAGAATATAAGCGTTTAATCCACACCCACACACAGTAGCACTCAGTGATAATGAGTAGATTACACAGTCACAGACTCACACATACACTCGCATACACAGATATGTACAGAAACACAAACACAGAGCCATTGGGAGATTCAGAATGAGGAGATTCAGGAACTCGCTTACAATACCAAACGCAGAATAAATGCCGCACTCATTTACAGTACCGGGAGCTGACTGTCGGAACAGAATCAATTGTGCACGGACAGTTCCACTGATAGACTCAACAAGTGACCCAAACCTCATAGAGTATCAGAAAATGCGAGATACAAATGGAATATGACGATGATATATTGTATCAGAGAATGACCGATACAGAAATCTGGTCCTGTTACTGGACTAGTTATCCAGAGGCCCCGTTAATGCTCTAAGTCCATGGGTTCAAATCCCACCACAGCGACTGGGGGAATTTGAATGTAGTTAATAAATCTGGAATATAAAGAGTGTCTTATTGATAGTGGCCATGAAACTATCACTGATGGTCACAAAAAGACACCTGGTTCACTAATGCCCTTTAGGGGAGGAAAGCTGCCAACCTTACCCGGTCTGGCTACGCAGGAATCTAGGCCAACAGCAAAGTGGTTGACTCTTATCTGCCCTCTGACAGCACAGTGGGTGTACGTACATCACAAGGGCTGCAGCGGTTCAAGAATTCAGCTCAGCACTACGTTCTGAATGGCATTGAGCGATGGGCAATAACTGCTGGCCTAGCCTGCGGTGACCACATCCCGTGAATGAATAAAAAAAACCCTACGAATCAGACATAGACCGTTTATGCAAACTCTCTGTTTTCTGACAGCCAGCCAATCTTCTATCCATGCTTATATGTTACCCCCAACACCGTGACCGCTTTTTTCCATCCGCAATAGCATTTGATGAGGCACCCTGTCAAATACCTTCTGGAAATACAGGTTCAGTATGCCGACAAGCTCCCATTCATCCACAGCACATGTTGTTCACTCAAAGGACTTTTCATTAATTGGTTAAACATGATTCCCTTTTTAAAAAACCATGCTGAAACTTCATGATTAACTAGACAATGCGTATTTGATGCCTGGGTCCATGACACTATGGGTAGGACTGAGCAACCCGCAGTACTTGTGGAGACAAGGTCACATCTTCACATCGTGTTATGTGGCACTAACACTGTGCTAAATGGGATCAATATTGAACGGATCTAGGAAATCAAAACTGGTCATCCATGAGGTGCTGAGGCCCATCATTGTATTCGACCATAACTGGTAAACTCATGGTCTGGCATATCATCACTCCAACATTCCCATCAAGCAGGGGAATCATCCTCTATACCGAGGGTATGCCTAAGAATAAGAATTTACCACAGATATTCAGATACCGAATTAATCCCACTTTTCCCAATAGTAATGGGGCCTGATAGGCACAGAGTGATTCCCACATTGACGTTCAGTACCACTGACTGACACAGAATTAATCCCACCCTCACATACAGTACCAGACACTGACCCATAAAGAAGGAATCCTGCTCTCACAAACTGTTCCAGAGTCTGAAATGCAGAATGAATCCTACACTCACAAACACTACCTGTGACTGACAGATACAGAACAAATCTCATTCAGGTACAGTAGCAGAGTTTGATAGATACGTCATGTATCCCACAATCACATTTACTGCCAGAGATTAAGTGGTGATGATGACAGTAATCCCATTGTGGTTTAACCAGAGTTTTACACAAGAACCTGAACATCTGGGTTTTTTTTTTCTTTCACGAGACGTGGGCGTCTCTGGCGAGGCAGCAGGTGTGTCCTGTTCACAAAAACAAGAGGGCAAATCTAACCCGGCCAATTACCGCCACATTAGTCTACTCCCGATAAAAACAGTGATGAAAGGAGTCTTCGGCAGGGTCATCAAACAACTCTAACTCAACAATAACCTGTTCTTTGATGCTTAGTTTGGGATCCACCAGGGCCATTCAGCCCCTGACTGCACTGCGGCCTTGGCCCAAACATGGACAAAAGAGCTGAACTCAACGGGCGAGATGACAGCGACTGCCCTTGACATCAAAGCAGCATCTGACAGGGAACATCATGACTCCAGGAAGGAAATATTTTCCCACAGAAAACATCCTCACAGCACAACAGAGAACAGAAAACATCTTTACACAACAAGACAGACCTTTACAGAACAGAGAAAACTTTTGCACAAGACGGATCATATTTACACAGGCGGGGTCACATTTGCACAACAGGGATACATTTTACACAAACACAGTGAAGATCTGTCAGCGGCAGAGTCACAGTTCCACGACAGAAAGAACAGTTGTACAGCAGAGAGCACAGTTACACAACAGGAAATACAATGAAAAACAGGGCCTATCTTTATGCAGCACACAATACCTGCAAAGAAATTCTGACTTGCAGCTCCATGCTGGTTGTGAATTCCCCCTGAACAAAATTGTTGAACCACATAAAGGCCCATTTTCTCCTCAGTGAAACTCCTAGAATACAGTTTAAATGCAGTCAAATAAAAACCAAGCTGTGGGGTTACCAGCTCTGTCAGTTCTTTCAGACAATATTACAACAGAATTCACCAGCCAGCAACCTGAACCCACCAGCATGGGGTTACCTGAATTGCTGCTTTGGGATAATTTCAGAGTCAGATTACATAGGCAAACATGTGGAAGGTCTGTATTTATTTTCCCCATTTGTGCAGCGTGAATCAATTCTGAATAGTAACGACCCGGATTCTCAAACCTGCTCCCGATTTCAGTAAATCGCACCTTCCAGAGCACAGCTCTTCATTGTTTTCCTTATGCAGCCCACATATTGGACCAAAAGCCACAAACGATGATGTTTGGCTGGGGATTGAACCCCCCACTTGTCGCAAACCAATTCAACAAAAATCCCTAATTAAGGATCACACTCCTAGACCAAAGAGCGAGCGGAGATGACCCACTTAAATGAATATAGATGTTGATTGCCATCAAAGTGTTTCTGTCACCCTTTTACATTGCTATAGTGAAAAGAGAACAATGAACAATTCCAACTCAGCTCCGGCCGTAATACGGGGAGTGAAACAGATTTCATGTTTCAGGTCAATGGCCTTTCATCAACACTGGGGAAAGTGAGAATTGTAATACGTTTTAGGCCAGTGAAAGGAAGGAGAACAGCAAAACGGATAGCGGGTGATCTTTTGAAAGGCAGGAGAGTTAAAATGAGAATAGGGTTTGTGCTGCATGTCCAGAGAGAGATAAATATAAGCTTCTCGTGCAGTAACAGCGCAGGATGAGGTCATTCCGTCCGTCGCGCCCTTGAAAACTCTCTGGTCAATCTGGACCTCTGGAAAGTGCCCAATTGAAAGATGCGGTGCTGTTCCTCGAGAGTGTCCTGCGCTTCATTGGCACATTGCTGGAGGCCGAGGACTGAGTGATCTGCGTAAGAGCCAGGTCGCCAGTCATTTTATTTCACCACCTTGACTCTATGAATGTGTTGGTTAGAGTTCCTGCTAATTTTTGGACGACTTTGGTATCAATTCTGTCACCAGAAAATGCCGCTATGGAACATCTGTTCAAAGTTACTGCAACTCCTACACTTACTGCTGTAAGAAACTGCCACTGAGACACTTTGCTGCCTGGTTTGGAAACACTCAGCTCATTTCAAAGTTACCTGGATCTGCACCTAAAGTGTTGCAACCTGCAAAGCTCCGTGTTGTAAGGTGGGATTGGAATGGGCAGCTAGATTTTATGTGTTTTTTTCCAGCCGGGGCAGACACAATGGGCGGAATGGCCCCCGGTCTATGCCCTAAATTTCTTATTGTTCTATGAGACCAGGAAGAAAATATTTTCCACAGAACTCATCTTCACAGGCCAGCAGAGATCATCTTCACACAAGAGTAAACACTTTTACAAAACATGTGGCGCTTTTACACAGCCGGGAACATATTTGCAAAACAGGGAAGCATTTTACACAGCCACAGTGAAGGTCTGTCACAGTTCCACGACAGAGAGAACAGTTGTACAGCAGAAAGCACAGTTACACAACAGGAAATCTATTTTAAAAAGGGCCGATCTTCATGCAACTGCAAACACCTTTTCTCATAAATGATCAGTTTCTCCATTTCAGTTTCTTCCTGGTTTGACAGGCACTTTTTTGTGCCTGTCTTTGTGTGCCCTGGTCGTGTCTTACTGCTTCTCTGTGTGTCTTCCGCTCTGTGCTCTGTTCCCGGTGGTGTGAAGTGGGGTTGTGCAGCCAGGCTGAGCTCACCAACAGATGTCCTTTAAAAATAAATGAACAAGTGAATGGTTGCTTGGCTCCCAGGCAGCATTAATATTAATTTGAAGCTCCTGCTTCAAAGCAGAGTGGCGCAGCGGAAGCGTGCTAGGCTCATAACCCACAAGTCGATGGATCGAAACCCTCCTCTGCTGTCCAGGTTGCCATACGGACGGAAAAGAAGGATTTGAACTTCGATACAAAAACTCGGAGCCTTCATTACAGGAAATTTATATCAGCTTTATACTTCCAGTAAGCATTTCAATCTGCAACCAAACACTCAAGTTGCTTCCATTCGCACATGGACACAAGCAATAATTGTTGCAAAAATACACCAGCCCTGGGGGATCTCTCCTTTCTCTCAGCCCATTGTCCGAATGGACTTCCCCCGTTCTCTGTCGCTACATGATTATCTGAAAGAGGAAAAAAAGCCCGTGAATTAAAGAACTGATGGTTGGTGCAAGGATCGCAGTAAATACAGCAACTCGCGGGCAGCCTCGGAATGTGTGGGTTCTTCAGTGCAGTCAGGACCATTTACAGCCCAAGCACCCAAGGACATACCCCACTGAGAGCTAAGAATGGAGTGGCGCTTATCAAGGACAGAGATGCAATCCGGCTCATTGGAAAGGGGACCTTCTCCGATTTCCTCAACCGAGACTCAGTCCTCGACATGAGTGCCCTCGACCACATTCCACAGCATGTTACCCGCCACCAGCTCAGCACAATCCCAGCCCGACATGAGGTTGGAAAGGCCATCCGACAGCTAAGAACCACCAAGGCCGCCGGCAAAGGTGGAATCCCTGCCGAAACACTAAAATAGGGTGGAGAACTATTCTTAAAGAAAATACAGGACCTCATCTCCATCATCTGGAAGGAGAGCATACCAGGGTATCTCTGAGATGCCTAATTATGACTATCTTCAGAAAAGGAGACCAGACTGACTGCGGTAACTATAGAGGGGAATCTCTGCTGTCCACCACAGGGAAAGTCGTTACAAGAGTCCTCCTCAATTACCTTCTCTCCATGGCTGAAGAACTCCTGCCAGAGTCACAATGCGGATTCTGTCCATCAAACAGAACATTGAAAATGATCTTCACAGGAAGACAAGCCTAAGAAAATGCAGCGAGCAGCAGCAACCTCTTTTCATGGTCTTCTTTGACCCCACAAAGGCCTTCAACTCTATCAACTGGGAGGGACTGTGGAGCATCCTCCTGGAATTTTTCTGCCCTCAGAAAAAAGTCACCCCCCCTCCGCCTGCTGCAGGATGACATGCAAACCGTGATCCTTACCAAGGGATCTGCTGCAGACCCACACTAGTGCAAACTGGGGTCAAGCAAGTCTGTGTCATCACACCAAATCTCTTATCCACCTCCATCACTGCAACACCCCACCCCATCTCCATGAAGCTCCTCGTCGGGGTGGAGCTACTCTACAGGACGAGCAGGAAACACCTCAACCTACGTCACCTCCATTCCAGAACCGAGATCACCCCAGCCTGTCATCGAACTGCAGCGCGCTGACGACACTTGTGTCTGCGCAAACTCAGAGACAGAGCTCCAAACTATCATTGACACATTCACAGAGCCGTGTGATAGGAAGGGCTTTAGGCTACAAATGTGTTATTTGGAGAGGTGTTACAGAGAATGAGATATAAACACACACAGTTGAAAGTGATGGACTTTTTAGCAGGGCAGGAAGAGAGTGTTGCAGGAATTTCGATACGAGCTTCGAAATCAGAAAACATTCCCTTTGTTTTAAAGAGCCGAGAGACTGAGGGTTCCAAATGCAGAAATCTCCAAATTGAGTGAACAGGCTACTTTTTTTCAAGGTGAAATCAATCTGAATAAGTCATTTATACTTTACATCGACAGCAATCTGCCTGTTAAATCATGTGTAATTGAAGTTGATTTTGGTTTGTTTGTTAAAACAAAGTAAGAAGTAAAAACATAAGAAGCGAAATCTTGTCTTTTGGTTTTCTCATTGAGGTCATTGGGTAAATTTGATTCTATAGGTTCCCACGGAGACCTGAACAAAAGGCACGCTGGTTCCTGGGCTTTATAAATAGAAGTATCGAGCAGAAAAACAAAACAGCAATGGAGAATCGTTATAAACACTGAAATCAAAAGAGGAAATGTTAGAAAAACTCAGCAGGTCAGGCAGCATCTGTGGAGAGAGAAACAGAGTTATCATTTCGAGTCTAATATGACTCTTTTCCGGATACTCTCTTTCCCTCTCCACAGATGCTGCCAGACTGGCTGAGTGTTTCCATTCCCTGTTTTCATTTCAGGTTTCTAGCATCCGAGCTACGTCCTTTTAATCCATTCATGGATGTGGGCGTCGCTGGCTAGGCCTGCATTTATCGCCCATCCCTAATTGCCCTTGAGATGGAGATTGTGAGTTGTCTTCTTGAACCGCTGCAGCTTTATAAAATAATGGTTGGGCCAGGAGCAGGGCATTGTGTCCAACAATGATCATCACACTTTAGAAAGATGTGGCGACATTAGAGAGTGCGCAGGAAACATTGGGAAGAAATTATTTCTCTGAGAAACTTCAGTTGCCCATGATCACTGCCGTATGCTCGAAACATTTATCTCTAAATCCCTGTTTAATGCCATCCCCTACTTTATCAATACTGCTTGGAGTCATATATACATCTCCCACTAATGTTTTCCGCCCTTCGTTGCTTCTTAGCTCTACACAGATTGATTCTACATCTAGATTTTATGAACCAATATCCTCTCTCAATATTGCACTGATTTCATCGTTAAAGAAAAATGCCATGCCACCTCCTTTTCCATTTTGCCTGTCTTCCCTAAATATTGAAAACCATTGGATATTCAGTACCCAGAATTGGTCACCCTACATCCACGTCTCTATTCTCGTAATCATGTTGTGCCCGTTTACATCTATTTGCAGTGTCAATTCATCCACCTTATTCCCAATGCTCCGTGCATTCAGATACAGTGCATTTAGACTTCTCTTTTTACAAATATTTCTTTGTATTATGGCCTTATTTTGATGGACAGCACCTCCAATACAGCAGCGCTCCCTCAGTAATGTACTGGAGTGTCAGTCTTACTTGTTACACACAAATTCTGGTGTGGGATTTGAAGACATATCCTTGTGTTTCAAAGCCGAGTGCGACCAAGTCAGCCCCAGTCAAAGTGTTTAAGAAATCGTCCAATCCACAGCTACATGACTAGGACAACTATGATGTCATCCTCTGGCAGGTCACATGACAGCTGGAGCCACAAGGCATCAGATTTGTGACTGGATTCAAACCCAAAATCCTGTCTCAATGATTTTTCAAATAAAGCTGTCAGCTGCTTGAAAATGCAGCAGTGAAACTTCCTTCTTGACCATGAGGAGAGCTAGGGAGACAGGAGAAAAACTAAATCCTTTAATACAACAGTTCAAAAACCATCAAGATTGAAATCCTGAGAGGAAAAGTCAAGTTATTATTGAGAACTCTGCTGAGAGAACTTCTCTGGACAGCAGAGGAATCAGGTGAAGAACAGAGTAAATCGACACCAGTGAACAAGTCAACATCAAAATGGATCAACTCTTGTCAAGATCAATGAGTAAAAGCTGAGAGCTCCGTGCATCATCAGTTCATCAAGTGGAGATATTGTCTGGATAAAGCATTCTCTTTAGAACAAGATTTATTGAACTTAGTGGAATAGATGCATCATTGCAGAACATGCAAGTTACACTGTGATAAAGAAAGTGGGACAATTAAATTGCAAACGAGAAATTGAGTGACCTCTGAGCTCAAACACAGAGAGAGTGAATTGTAGAGTGAAGACTTTAAAACATGGATTTGTTGACAGCGGGGATTAGGTGCATCGTATGCTCTGTTGGACCTCCAAAGCAGGCTGATGGTAAATGTCAGATTCATAAAACATTAGAGAAACAAGCGCGATAAATAAAGTACAGCAGAGAACCGATAAAAAAGGAAATTAGAGCAGCAGACAGTGAGTGCATGAGGAAGGATTAGAAGGTAACACAAGAGAAAACAACGCAGACCTTTAACAAAAAATGGAGAGTCACTGAAAGGGTCGGCTGGTTAGGAGATCATGTGGAGGCAGAGGGCTGAGGTGCTCAATGAGAACATTACATCTGTCAGCACGAAACAGAGGATGCTGCTAATGCCACAGTAAAGGAGGAGCTGGTGGAGAAACTGGATAGGATGAAAATAGATAAAGAAGAGGCAGTTAAAAGGTTGGCAGCTCTCACAGCAGAAAAGTCACCTGATCCGGATGCCATACATCCTGGATTACTGAGGGAAGGGTGGAAATAGTGGAGACTTAAGCCACAATCTTTTCATCTTTCCTTGGATATGGGAGTGATGCCAGAGAACTGAAGGTTGTTAATGTTACATCTGTGTTTAAAATAGAGAGAGATAAACCCAGTACCAGTTAGTCAAATGGTAGTGATGGGGACACGTTTAGAGACAATAATCCAGTATAAAATTCATTGTCACTTCGTAGAACATGGGTTGATAAATGACAGCCAGTACAGATTGATGAACTGAAAATCATGACTGAAATACTTAATGGTGTTTGATGAAGTTTCAGAGAACATTGACCAGGGGAGTGAGTTTGATGATGTGAGCCTGGACTTCCAAAGTGGGATTAAATGGGCAGTGGCAGCATGGATATAAAATTGAATAAGGGGCAGAAAGGATAATGTAGAGGTGAGCGGTTGTTTTCAGAGTGGAGGGATTTAGGCAGAACCAATGCTCTGTCACGTCAGGCGGCTGTTCTATTCCCATTCTCAGAGCTCTTTTAAAATTTAATAAATTCCAGACAATATCTAAGTTTGCTGATGGCACTAGGTTAGGTGACATGGTTAGTAGTGTAGGTGGGAGCAGCAAGTTTCAAAGGATCATTGACAGATTCAGTGAGTGAACAAAAACTGTGGCCGATGGTGTTCAATATGGGGATGTGTGAGGTCACCCATCTTGGAGCAAAGAAAGATCAGAGAATTTCCTAAACAGTCAGAAACTTGGGACTGTGGAGGAGCTGAGGGTGAGTGAGAGTGAGAGCTGAGTGAGACTGGAGGGTGGATAAAGAGCAGCGGCAGAGCAGCCCGAGAGCAGCAGTGAGAGAGAGGGAGAGAAGAGTGAGAGCGGTGGGGGGGATAAAGAGCTGTGAGGGAGGGGTTGGAGCAAACCGGCCATGTTTATAATAAATAGTCAAAGCATGATATCAGGGGAAAGAAGGGAGCTGGTTGGTTTCTGCAGATTTCTCTAAATTAGGCTTTGATTTAAACTAGGAGCTGGAAAATTAAACATTTCAATCAGGGTAAGTGTGACAGTCAGTGTAAGTGTAATAAGAGTATTAGTGCAGAGCAGGTCAAGAGATATTAAATACAATTTAGAGTTTAAACAAGGTACTCATTCGATTCTATAAGAAGGAATAGAGGTTTGTTTTCGATCACGGATGGGCAGCTGAGACCTGTTGCTTGCAGTTCCTGACCCATTTGGGAACCTCAGGCCTTGGGGGCTACATGTGTAGGAAGTCCCTGCAGCTGCTCGAGTTCGAGCTCAGGATTTCCGAAGTTGAGGGGCAGCTGGAGTCACTGCGGAGCATCGGGGAGGATGAGAGTTTCCTGGATCGTACGTTCCAGGTGGTGAACACCCCAAAGGGAGTGTGTTCAGGGTAGTAGATGGGCGGCCATCACAAGAGTAGGAAGAGGCAGGAAATGCAGGAGACCTTGGGGTCTGTGCCACCCATTGACTCAGAGACGTTTACAGCACAGAAGGACGCCAGTCGGCCCATCGTGTAAGCGCGGGTCAACAAAGATCTGACGACACTAATTTCATTTTCTAGCGCTTGGCCCATAGCCCTGGAGGCTATGGCAACGCAAGTGAATATCCAAATACTTCTTAAATTTATGAGAGTTTCTGACTGAACCACCTTTCAGGCAGTGAGTTCCGGACTCCCACCACCCACTGAGTGAAAAATATTCTCCTCAACTCCCCTCTTAACCTTCTACCTCTTCCATTAAATCTATGTCACCTGGTTATTGACCCCTCTACTAATGGAAAAAGTGCCTTCCTATCCACCCAGTCTGTGCCCCTCACAATCTTATTTACCTCTATCAGGTCCCCTCTCAATCTTTGCTGCTCCAAAGAAAACAGCCTCAGCCTATCCAATCTTTACTCATAGCTCAGAACATCCAGCCCAGGCAGCATCCTGGTAAATCTCCTCTGACCCTCTCCAGTACAATCACATCCTTCCTATAATGTGGTGACCCGAACTGCACTCAGTACTCCAGTTGTGGCTGAGACAGTGTTTTATACAGTTCCAGCATAACCTCCCCGCTCTTGTATTCTATGCCTCAGCTAATAAAGGCAAGTCAGCAGTGGCGCAGTGGTAATGCTTTGGGGACCCGGGTTCGAATCCCATCAGGGCAAGTCTAATGATGACCATGAAACCATTGTCGATCGTCGTAAAAACCCATCTGGTTCACTAATGCCCTTTAGGGAAGGAAACCTGCCATCCTTACCTGGTCCAGACCCACAGCAATGTGGGTGACTCTGAAATGCCTCCTGAACAAGGGAAATTAGGAATGGGCAACAAATGCCCTGCCCTGCGGCCTTCAGGGATCTGTGGACATGCACACTAAGGTCCCTCTGATCTTCAGTACTTTCCAAGGTCCTACAATTCAGTGTCATCCCTTACCTTGTTAGCCTTCCCCAAGTGCATTACCTCACACTTATCCAGGTTGAATTCCATTTGCCACTGCTCTGTCCACCTGACCAGTCCATTGATATCCTCCTGCAGATTACGGCTATCCTCCTCACTATTTACCACCAGGCCAATTCTCGTGTCATCCGCACACTTCTTGATCATACCCCCTACATTTAAGTCCAAATCATTAAGTACACCACAAACAGCAAGGGCCCCAGCACTGAGCCCTGTGGAACCCCACTGGAAACAAACTTCCTGCCACAGAAACATCCCTCTACCATCACCCTCTGCTTCCTGCCTCTCAGCCAATTTTGGATCCAATGTGCCACTCTGCCATGGATCACTTGTGCACTCACTTTCTTGACCAGTCTGCCATGGGGGACCTTAAAAAAAAGCCTAACTAAAGCCCATGTAGACCACATCAAATGTATAATCATCATCAACACTCCTGGTTAACTCCTCAAAAAATTTGATCAAATTTGTCAAACACGATCTTCCCTTAACAAATCCATGCTGACTATCCCTGATTAATCCGAGTCTCTCGAAGTGCAGATATATTCTGTCCCTCAGAGTTCTTTCTCAGGACTTCCCCACCACTGAGGTTAGACTGACAGGCCTGTAATTTCCTGATCTATCCCTTCCTCCCTTTTTTAATAATGGGACATTAGCTGTCTCCCAGTCCTCTGGTACCTCCCCTGTGGCCAGAGCAGATTTGAAAATTCCTGCCAAATCCCCTGATATCGCTTCCCTCGCCTCCCTCAACAGGCTGGTATACATCTCATCCAGGCCTGCTGATTATCTACTTTTAGGGCCACTAAACTCTCTAGTACCTCCTCTCTCTCTATGTTAATTTCATCTAATATTTCACAGTCCTTCACCCTGATGTCTTTATCTGCGTTGTCCTTTTCCATTCTGAAGGCCAATGCAATGTATTCTTTGAGAACTTTACCCACGTCTTATGGGTCCACATACAGGTCACCTCTATGGTCCCTAATTGGGCCTACTCTTTCCCTAGTTGTTCTCTTGCTGTTTATATATTTTCAAAAAACCCTTTAGGTTTTCCTTCATTCTACCCACCAATTTTGCTCATGCATTTTCTTAGCTTCCCTAATTTCCTTATTAAGTTCCCCTTGCACTTTTTATACTCCTCTAGCACTCAGCCTTATTGAGCCCTCGGTATCTGTCATAACCTCTTTTTTCCTTAATCCTAACCTTCATGTCCCTTGACATCCAGGGTTCTCTGGACTTGGTCCTCCTCTTTGTCTTTACAGGAACATACTTGCCCTGTACTCTCGCTATTTCCTCCTTGAATGCCTCCCACTGCTCTGACACAGTTTTATCTGCAAGGAGCTGCTCCCAGTCCACTTGGGCCAAATCGTACCTCATCTTCGTAAAATTAGCCCTTCCCCAGTTTAGAACTTTTATTCTTGGCCCAACCTTATCCTTTTCTATAACTCTACTGAATCAAACTGAGTTATGGTCACAATCTCCAAAATGCTCCCCTACTGATCTGCCTTCCACCAGCCTGGGCTCATTTCCCAATATTAGGTCCAGAACTGCCTGCTCCCTTGTTGGGCTTTCTACGCACTGGCTAAAAACGTTCTCCTGGTTGCAACTTAAGAATTTTGCTCCCTCCCTACCTTGCACACTGAAACTATCCCAGTTATGTTTGGGTAGTTAAAATCCCCGACTATTACTGCCTTATTATTCTTCCACATCTCTGAAATTTAATTACATATTTCATCCTCTATCTCCCTCTCTCTCACCCAACAGCATGTTTGCCCCTTCTGTGTTTTTTAATTCTACTCATATGGCCTCATTTGATGACCCTTCCATGATATCATCCCTCCTCACTGCTATAATTGATTCCTTGATCAATACCCCCTTCCTCTTCTATCCACCTACACCCCCGTCTCCCCCTATCATGTCTGAATACATTATAACCAGGAATGTTGAGCTGCCCTTCTTTCAGCCAGGTCTCGGTCATAGCTATGATATCATTCTCCCACATGCCAATTTGTGCCCTCAGATCATCTGTCTTATTCCTCAGGCTCCTTGCATGAAAATACATTCCACTTAGCCTTGCTAAACTCACTTCTTTCAGAAGTGGCCTATGTTTCCTCTGCCTTTCAGACTCACTTACTAGTGTTTTAACTTCTCATTCCATCTCAGCTTCTCTCCCTTCTGAACAACTTTTCAGGATCCCATCCCCCTAACAATTTAGTTTAAATCCACCCCAACAGCATTAGCAAACCTCCCCGTGAGGATGCTGCTCCCGCTCCTGTTCAGATGGAACCTGTCCAACTTGTACAGGTCCCAACTACCCCAGAAACGGTCCCAATGTCCCAGGAATCTAAAGCCCTCCCACCTGCACCATCTCTCCAGCCACGCATTCATCTGCTCTATCCTTATGCTCCTATACTCACTCCTGTGTGGCACCCGGGGTAATCCGGAGATTACCACCTTTGAAGTTTTGCTTTTCAATTTCCCACCTAATTCCCTAAAGTCTGCTTGCAGGCCCTCATTTCTCTTTCTTCCTATGTTATTGGTCCCAACATGAGCCATGGCCTCTGACCGATCACCCTCCCCCCTTCAGAATGTCCTGCAGCTGTTCCGTGACATCCTTAACCCTGTACCTGGGATGCAACATACCAACCAGGAGTTACGCCTATTGCCACAGAAGCGCCTGTTTACTCCCCTCACTAATGACTCCCTTCCCACTATTGCCACTGTCCTCCCCCACTGAGCAGCTGGACCACCCACAGTGCCATGGCCTTGGCTCTGGTTGGCCTCCTCAGAGGAACCGTCACTCTCCATGACCGAAAAACAGTTTGCAAGTGTGGTGCACTCGGGGATTCCCTCACTACCTGCCTGGTCCCCTTCTTCTGTCTGGTGGTCACCCATTCCCTCTCTGCCTGCACCTCCTTCAGCTGCAGGGTGACCACGTCCTGAAACGTGCTATTCATGAGCCTCTGAGCCTCATGGATGCACCGTAGTGCCCCCATCTGCCGCTCAAGCTGCTAAACCAGGAGCTCGAGTTCCTCCAGTCGGAGGCACCTCCTGCACACATGGTCATCCAGAGCGCCGGGAGAGTCTAGGATTTCCCACATAGCGCAGGATGTGCAAATCACAGCACTGAGCTCCCCAGGCATAACTTAACTAAATCGAATATGGACACTTGCTTTTATTTTACCCTTACTCCTACTTGAGTCTCGCTGCTTTAACCTCTCTCTCCCGAAGTCTTGCTTGTTTAACCTCTCCCTCCGGAAGGGTCTGTGTTTTAACCTCTCTGTCCCAAAGTCTCTGTTTTAACCTCTCTCCCGAAGTCTCTGTTTTAACCTCTCTCTCCCGAAGTCTCTGTTTTAACCTCTCTCCCGAAGTCTCTGTTTTAACCTCTCTCCCGAAGTCTCTGTTTTAACATCTCTCCCGAAGTCTCTGTTTTAACCTCTCTCTCCCGAAGTCTCTGTTTTAACCTCTCTCCCGAAGTCTCTGTTTTAACATCTCTCCCGAAGTCTCTGTTTTAACCTCTGTCTCCCGAAGTCTCTGTTTTAACCTCTGTCTCCCGAAGTCTCTGTTTTAACCTCTGTCTCCCGAAGTCTCTGTTTTAACCTCTCTCTCGAAGTCTCTGTTTAACCTCTCTCTCCCGAAGTCTTTGTTTTAACCTCTCTCCCGAAGTCTCTGTTTTAACCTCTCTCTCCCGAAGTCTCTGTTTTAACCTCTCTCCCGAAGTCTCTGTTTTAACCTCTCTCCCGAAGTCTCTGTTTTAACCTCTCTCCCGAAGTCTCTGTTTTAACCTCTCTCTCCCGAAGTCTCTGTTTTAACCTCTCTCCCGAAGTCTCTGTTTTAACCTGTCTCTCCCGAAGTCTCTGTTTTAACCTGTCTCTCCCGAAGTCTCTGTTTTAACCTCTCTCCCGAAGTCTCTGTTTTAACCTCTCTCTCCCGAAGTCTCGCTGTTTTAACCTCTCTCCCGAAGTCTCCCTGTTTTAACCTCCCACCCGAAGTCTGTTTTAACCTTTCTCTCTCCCGAAGTCTGTCTGTGTTAAGCTCTCTCTCCCGAAGTTTCGCTGTTTTAACCTTTCTCTCCCGAAGTCTCTGTTTTAAATTTTCTCTCTCCCGAACTCTCTGTTTTAACCTTTCTCTCTCCCGAAATCTGTTTTAACCTCTCTCTCCATCCTGAAGTCTCTATTTTAGCCTCACTCTCCCAAAGTCTCACTGTTTTAACCTCTCTGCTCCCGAACTCTTGCTGTTTTAGCCTCTTCCTCCCGAAGTCCCTCTATTTTAACCTCTATCTCCCACAGTCACTGTTCTCACTGTCAAACTGGTACTCAGAATTGCAGACTGCTGGGAATGGTGACACCCTGAAGGAGTGCAGTCCAGACCATGGCATCAATGGGCAAGAAACTGCACAGGTTGGAACAGCAAAGAGTAGAAACGCAGTCATTATTGGAGATTTCATAGTCAGGCGGACAGACAGGCTTTTCTGTTCCACATGGTGTGTTGTCTCCTTGGGGCCAGGGTAAAGGACATCATGGGGAGGGTGCAGATTATTCCGCAGGGGGAAGGGAGTGAGCCAGAGTATCAATGACACAGCGGGGACAGGTATTGAGGTCACTCGGTCAGAATTTCAGCAGCTCAGGAGGTCGTTAAAATGTAGGATGTCGAAGGGAGTAATCTCTGGATTACTGCCAGTGCCACGTGATAGTGAGAGTAGAAATGTAGGAAGAAATAGGGAGCATCAATACATGGCTTGAGGCCAGTGCAGGAGGTGGGAGAGCCTTTAGATTCTTGGGACATTGGGGCCAGTTCTGTGACAGGAAACACCTATTCGAAAGGAACAGGTTGTACCTTAACAAGACTGGGACCAATGCCCTCATGGGGAGGGTCATTCATATGGTTGGGGGGGATTTGTACTGAACTGGCAGGGGGTGAGCCCCAGTATATAGAAGTAGAAAAGAGGAATAACTAGAAAAGGAAGTAGAACCATATAAGATATGAGTAGATGAAGAAGGAATCTAAGAGGAATACAAGGACAGGTTTACAATGTATGTGCGTAATCGCACAAAGAGCGGTGAATAAAGCTGGTGAGCTAGAAGCACAAAGAGCCATGTGGGAAAATGATGTGGGGGCAATGATGGAAACGTGGTTTAAAAATGGTGAGGATCGGGTTCATATTCAAGGCTACAAAGTGTTCAGAAAAGAGAGAGAGGGAAAAAAATGGAGTTGTGGTGAGAGAGATAGAGGAACAAATACGCAGGGAAATCACAGAGATGTATAAGAACTATAGAGCAGTGATATCTGGGGATTTTGGAAATGTGTTTAGGAGAACTTCTTCGACCAGGATGTTCTCAGTCCAGTTAGGAAGGAGGCATTGCTGGATCTGGTGCTGGGGAAGGAGGTGGGCCAAGGTTGGCCACGTGAACCAAGTGTCTGTGGGTGGACCCTTGGGTAAGAGTGATTGGAAGGGAGCGAACTTCAATGGGAGGAGAGGGGATTTAGCCAGGGTAAAATGGAACCAGAGACTGACAGGAAAAACTGTAACAGAACAATGGGTGATCTTTCAGGAGGAGATGTTTCAGGTACAGACTAGGTACTTTCCAATAAGGGGGAAAGGGAGGGGAACCAAAGCCTGGGCTCCTTGGATGATGAGGAAGATAGGAAATATGATGAAACAATGAAGCATATGATGTATGTCAGATGAATTCTTCAAGTGAGAACCAGGTCAGTGCTATTGAATGAGAGTGTGGAATTAACTCTCTCTCTGCCCATCTCTGTTACTGTATGTGAATGTGGAATTAATTAATCCCCAATATCAGTCAATCTGCACAATTAACTCCCTATCCGTCATCTCTGTTGCTATGTTTCAGGGCAGAATTATGATAACTTTCTACCTATCATTAAACATTAGTCTGTCTGAGTGTGAAATTAATTCAGTATCTGTCAGCCTCTACTGCTGTATGTCAATGTGGAATTAAATCTCCCTCATCTCCATTACTGTGTGTGAGTGCACAATGAACTCTCATCTGTCAGTATTTGCTTCTGAGTTTCAGTGTGGAATTATCTCTCTGTCCATCTTTGTTAGTGTGAGAGGGCAGAATTAATTCTGTATCTGGTATTCTATATTACTGTATGTAAGTGGGGCATTAATTCTCTGTTCATCTCTGTTATTGCATGTGAGAGTGGAATTAACTGTCAGCCTTTGGTACTGTATATGAGTGCAGCATTTCTTTCTCTCGATGAGTGTAATTGAATATGGAATTAACTCTCTCTTTGACAGTCTCTGTTACTTTATGTGAGTGTGAATGAATTCTCTATCCTTAAGTCTCCAATAGTTTACTTTAGTGTGGCATTAACACACTGTGAATCTCTGTTACTATCTGAGTGTGGAATTCACTCTCTGTCCATCTATAATAATGTGATTGTCATTAATTCTCCATCCGTCAGTCTCTGTTACTCTATGGAAGTGGGTCACTTTCAAGTTAGCAAACTGCAACCAGTAGAGAGTCACAGGGATCAGTGCCGGGTTCTCAGCTATTTACATTCTATATTAATGACTCAGATGAATGGAGAGAGCATCACCAAATTTTCAGACAATACATAGATAGGTGGGAAAGCAGGCTGTGAGGGGACACAAAGAGTCTGCAAGAGGATATAGAAAGGTTAAGTCAGTGGGCAAACATTTGTCAGATGGAATACAATGTGGGGAACATTGATGGGAAGAATAGAAAAACAAAACATTATTCAAATGATATATATACTAATGGACTAGACTGTGGTGTGCAGCGAGATGAGAAATCTCAAAATTTGCAGATGATCCGAAGATTGGAAACATTGTCAACTGTGATTGGGATAGTCTTGAACTCCAAAAGGACAAAGACATGTTGGTGGATTGGGCAGGCAAGTAGCAGCTGAAGTTCAATGCATAGAAGTGTCAGGTGATTCACTTTGGTAGGAAAAATATAGTGAGACAGTATTAAATAAAGGGACAGCCTTTAAAGGAGGTGCAGGAACAGAGGCACTTCATTGTATATGTACATCAATCACTGAAGATTGTGGGGCATGTTGAGGGAGAAGTTAATAAAGCATATAGAATCTCAGGCTTTATTAATAGGGGCACTGAGTACAAGATTCTGTGATTCTGTGAAGAGTAAGGAGGTCATGTTGAACTTGTATAAGTCACTTTTTAGGCTTCATCTGGAGTACTGTGTCCAGTTCTGGGTGTCATTCTTAAGGAAGGATGTGAAGGCATTGGAGACAGTACAGAGGAGATTCACAAGAATGATTCCAAGATAAATGACTTGGATATAAATGTAGGGGGAATGATCAAGAAGTTTGCAGACAATACAAAAATTGGCCGAGCAGTTGATAGCGAGGAGGATTTCTGTAGACTGCAGGAAGATATCAATGAACTGATCAGGTGGGCAGAAAAGTGGCAAATGGAATTTAACCCAGAGAAGTGTGAGGTGATGTATTTTTTTTATTCATTCATGGGATGTGGGTGTCACTGGCTAGGCTAGCATTTATAAACCATCCCTAAGAGGGCATTTAAGTATCAACCACATTGCTGTGGGTCTGGAGTCTCATGCAAGGCCACAATACATGGGAGGATACTGAGAGGTGTTGAGGAAGTGAGGGACCTTGAAGTGAGTTTCCACAGATCCCTGAAGGTAGCAGGACAGGTTCATAAGGTGGTTAAGATGGCATATGGAATCCTTTCACTTATTAGCTGAGGCATAGAATATGAAAGCAGGGAGGTTATGCTGAAACTACATCAAACATTAGTTAGGCCACAACTTGAGTAGTGTGCAGTTCCGGTCAACTCATTGCGGAAAGGATCCAATTGTAGTAGAGAGAGTCCAGAGATTTATGAGGGTGTTGCCAGGACTGGAAAATCGCAGCTATGAGGAAAGATTGGATGGATTGGGGTTGTTCTCCTTGGAACACAGGAAGCAAAGGGGAGATTTGATTGAGATGCACAAAATTGTGAGGGGCCTGGATAGAGTGGATGGGAAGGGCCTATTTACTTTAGCAGTAGGGAAGTCTTGCTACAGCTACACAGCATTGGTGAGACTACACCGGGAGTACTGTGTTTTGTTGGAGTCTCCTTATTTAAAGAGGGATATAACTGCATAGGGGCACTTCAGAGAAGTTTGATTAGACTGACTCCTGAGATGAAGGAGTTGTCTCATGAGGAATGTTTAAGCAGGTTGGGCTGATTTGCATAGGAGATTCGAAGAATGAGAGGTGATCTCATTGAAACAACTAAGATTCTGAGGGGGTTTGACAGGGTAGATGTTGAGAGGGATGTTTCCATTTGTGGGGAAAATAGAACCAAAGGGCACAGTTTAAAAATAAACATCTCCCATTTAAGACAAAAATGGGAAGGAATTTCTTCTCTCAGAGTGTCCTTAATCTTTGTAATTCTCCACCTCAGAGAGCAGTGGAGGCTGGGTCATTGCATATATTCACGCTGAGTTAGACAGATTTTTCATCGGCAGGAGAGTCAAGGGTTATAGGGCAGGTGGGAGAGTGGGTTTGAGGCCACAATCAGATCAGCCATGGTCTTATTGAATGGTGAAGCTGGCCCGATGGGCTGAATGGCCTCCTCCTGCTTCTCTTTCTTATATTTTTAATTTGTCAGTGTGGGATTGACCCTCTGTCTGTTAGTCTCTTTTGCTGTATTTCAGCGTGAAATTAACTCAGCCTTATCTGCATGTGAGTGTGGAATTGATTCTCTGTCCATCACTTACTGAATGTGAGTGTGTAATTTACATCTCTGTCAGTCTCTGTTACGGTTGAGAGTGGAACTATCTCTCGAGCAGCCTATGATACTGTATATGAGTGTGGAATTCACTCTTTGTCAGCCTCTAGGTGTATTAGAATATGGAATTAACTCATGTCAGTCTCTGTTACGGTATGTGAGTGTGGAATTATCTCTATCGCTCAGTCTTGGTTGCTGTGAGTGTGGAATTCTCTTTTCCAGTCTTTGTTCTGACATCTGAGAGTGGAGTTAAGACCTCTCAATTTCCATTAATATTTCAGTGAGGAATTAACTTACAACAACAGAGGCTGAGAGAAATTAAGAGAGTTAGTTCCACACTCTCATATTTGTCTGTCTGTGTTACTGTGTGTGAGTGAGGAATAAACAAACAATTTGTCAGGCTCTGTTACTGAGTGTGTGGAATTAACTCTCTATCAGTCAGTCTCTGTTATTGTGCCTGAGAATGTAGTAGAGGTAGGTTCAATTAAGGAATTCAAGAGAAAATTGGATTATTATCCAAAAAGGAAAAATGTGCAGGGCTATGTGGAAAAGGCGGTGAAGTGGCAAGAGGTGATTTGCTCCTTCAGAAGGCCAGCATAGAATATAATGGGCAGAATGGCCTCTGTCTGTGCTGTAATCATTCTATGATTCGATGAATTAACTTTCCGTCAATCTCTCTTACAATATATGAGTGTGGGTGGAATTAACACCATCTGTCACTCTCTGCTGTTACATGTGAATGTGAAATTTACTTCCTGTCAGTCTCTGTTACTATACAAGAAACAGTAAATGACCTTATATCAGAAATGCTTGGGCCCTACTGTTCTCAAAAGTGCTCGCAGTTAAACCCACCACCTTCTCCTCTCTCTACTCTCCAGTTCTAAAACAGCCAACAAGAACATACCTTCAAAGTAAGCGAGGATCGACTTCCATGTCCAACATCCATTCTGATTCAAAAGTGTTCTTCAATTGTCAGTTTGAGTTTCTGACCTTGGTTTTGTGAGCAACACCTGCAACAATTCACTGACAACATCATGTGGATAGTGGCAATCTGAAATAAAGAGAGAAAATGCTGGAAATACACAGCACATCAGACAGCAAATGTGCAGAAAGAAACGTTCACATTTCAAGTTACTGACAATCAACCTGCAATAAAACACTTACTAACATCTGCCCATGGTGACTGCAGTTCCCACAATTCCCTGCATCCCAGAAACGGCTCTATCAAATGCACTGACTTCCCCGGCATTGAGAGTGCGCATGCTCCCCAGGGCCGGCCCCGGGTCATTCTGAGGTCGAACTTATCGGCCCATTTCACCAATATGCTTATGTCCTTTTGAAGTTTAACACTATCCTCCTCACAGTTCACAATACCTCCAAGTTTCATGTCATCCGCAAATTTTGAAATGGTGTCCCATACACCAAGCAGTCGGTCAACAATATATATCAGAAAGACCAGGGGATCTAATGCCGTCCCCCGGGTCCCCCGCCGCACGTCCGACGGGCCCGGCGGCTTTCATTCGGGCTCTGAGAACCGCTGAGACTCGGTGTTACTGAGGCTGCCCTCGATCAAGCTCCTTGCGCATGCGCGGCTAGACAGGATTTCCTTTACGATTTGGTGCGCTTGCGCAGTGCGGCCATTCTGATCGAGAATGGCCGTTTGAAATCACCCAGAGCATTCTGGGAATTCTGTCTGCCATTTTAGCATAAACTGTAACGCGGGAGGAAGCGCCAAATAAATATCAACTTCACTCTATTTTCCATCCCAGAATTTCATATTCAGGTAATGATGGAGTGATAAGTGAACGAGAGAAGAACATTCAGACTGTGCCCGCTCTTTGTGAGAAATGGGCTGGTCTCCACTGGTGTGTGTTTGCAGCAATTGCAGCTCGTGTTCTTGTGTGAACAAATGCAATTTGAGATGTTTGTTGCCGATTGAAGTGTTTACAGGAAGCGAGATTCCAATGTTAATGCCTGCAAACTGAAATGATAAATCAGATAAGTTTGTGAGTGGCAGCAAATATTTCTCTTAGTTGGGAAAGTAATTAACAGAGGATGGTTACTAATCCTACCGCCCACATAGTCATCTATGTTGTTTACATAAATGATGAATAATGGGGGACCCAGCACAGATCCCTGTGGTATGCTACTGGACACTGACTTGCAATCACTAATGCAGCCTTCTGTCATCACCCTGTCTCCTACAACGAAGCCAATTTTGAATCCACCTTATCAAATAACCCTGTGTCCCATGTGTATTTGCCTTCTTTATAAGTCTCCCATGTGGTACCTTGTCAAAGGCTTTGCTGAAATCCATAAAAACTATATCAACTGCACTTCCCTCATCTACACACCTGGTCACCTCCTCAAAAATTCAAACAAATTTGTTAGGCATGACCTCCCTCTGACAAAGCCATGCTGAATATCCCTGATCAAAACTTTCCTCTCCAAGTGGAGATAGATTTTCTCCTTCAGAATTTTCTCCAATAGTTTCCCTAACCATGACGTGAGACATACTGGCCTGCAGTTCCCTGGCTTATCTCTACAACCCTTCTTAAATAGAGGAACCACATTAGCTGTTCTCCAGTCATCTGGCACCTCCCCCGTGGCCAGGGAAGAATGGGAACAGGTTTTCTTTGTCTACCTGATCTAAACCTGTAATAATCTTGTACACCTCACTCAGACCAACCCTCAATCTCGGTTGCTTCAAGGAGAGCTGCTCCAGATTCCGCAAACAAACCTTGCAACTGTAATCCCTCATGCCTGGAACTATTCTAGTAAATCTTCTTTGCACCCTCTCAAAGACTCTCACATCCTTCCAAAAGTGTGGTGACCAGAAATGCATGCAATATTGTAGTTGCAGTCCAACCAGAGCTTTAGAAAGGTTAAACATAATGTTCCTGTTTTTATGCTCAGTACCTCTGTTGATTAAAGCAAAGATCCCATCTGCTTTCCAAACTACACCCTCAAAATCTCCTGTCTTCTTCAATGATCTAAAGACTCTCAGTCCCTCTGACCTTGCACAATTTTTAGAACTGGACTATCATGTTTATACTGCCTCTTTTCTGTCAAAATGCAGAACTGTTCCTGCGTGTGGGATTAATAATATGTCTCTGTTACAATATCATTAAGATCTGAGAATGCAGCTTCTGCCTCTTCATGAGAATCTTTCTGGGTAAAACCAGAGTTTACTCGGATTTTTGCAACTGTTGCATTACCTGAGTCTCACCGCCCTCACTCACTCTGTCTCTGTCAATCCCTCCACCCCCTCTCTCTTGAACTCCACATGAAGGCGGGATACTGTTGTTTCGTGGCTGAGTGCACACAATCTGTATCTTTAAATGATCAAAAATAATTCTGCTTGTGAACAAGATAATAATTTAAACCAGTTACAGTTTAACCCAGGCATAGCTGTGATTGGCTGCAGTCCCCTGAACCTGGGGAACAGACACTGTGAGCAGCTCCGGTCTCAGAGGGTTTAACAGTTACTGAGCTGGGAACCTACAATGAATTCCCGAGAATCCACAGCTCAGGCCGAGAGAAGAGGAAATCCTGTCCTGGGAGCTGTAATTCTGAGACACAGTTTGTCTTGTCAGTGTGTAGATGTGAACATTGTATCAGCGAGAGTGTGTTAAAGGGGCGGGCGGGTTAGACTAATGTCACTGTGTTTGTGTGTCCGGCCTCAGCGCCAGATTTCCGAGTCATTCTTGTGTAAAATCACAAGATTTCCCTGTCATAGGATCGCGCTGCTCCCCTGCTTAGCCCTGAAGAGAGAATTTAAGGCAATTTTTTCGCTTATTTCATGATTTTACTGGAAACACAGAGAAGAAGTCAGCGCTCGACTGAGAGGGCGCGATCAAAGCAGCAAAGAAACGAGTTTACATCGAAATTGCAGGGATGCGGTCACCTACACTGAACACGCCAAGCGCCAAACGGTCACTGCCATGGATGTGCTGTACGCTCTGAAACGCCAGGGCCGCACTCTCTATGGATTCGGCGGCTGAACAACTTTACCCTTTCTACCAAACACACAACAAAGGCTCTTTTAAGAGCCACCCACCGTCTCACAGAGAGAGCAGAGACCTCGGAACGCGAGGTGGGATGGGCGTGTGTTTGATTGGAACTCTCAATTTGGGCTCCAGCCAATTACTGTTCGGGGCGGTTCCTCACACAGTTTAAAAATGCGGATTGTAGGCCAGACTGTAATCGGTTCAGAAAATGGTCAGGACCAAGCAAACACCGCGCAAATCGACTGGAGGGAAAGCTCCCCGCAAACAGCTGGCTACCAAAGCGGCCCGGAAGAGCGCTCGAGCCACGGGCGGAGTGAAGAAGCCTCATCGCTACGAACCCGGCACTGTGGCTCTGAGGGAGATCCGCCGCTACCAGAGGTCCGAGCTGCTAATTCGCAAATTGGCTTTCCAGCGCCTGGTGCGAGAAATCGCTCAGGACTTTAGCGTCTTGCTCGCCCAGGGCTCGGCCGTCATGGCCCTGCAGGAGGCCAGCGAGGCTTACCTGGTGGGGCTCTTTGAGGAAGCCAAACTGTGCGCCATCCACGCCAAGCGAGTTACCATCATGCCCGAAGACATCCAGCTGGCCCGCCGCATCCGCGGGGAACGCGCCTAAAACCCGGCTTAAGCACCAAACACAACAACGGCTCTTTTAAGAGCCACTAAATCAAATAATGAAAGAGCTGTGACCGGCGTTTAGAACAGAAATTAATTCGGCCGCTCAGACTCGAATCTCGTAAGTAATCGGCATAGAATTTAAACCGTCCCAACCCCATGGGAAGTAAAGAAAATGCTGCCTATATGAGCAATTGAGATCGGAGACAGCCCTTTTCACAGACTGCGTGCGGGCAGATGCAATTGAATCAGATCCTGTCCGGGCGCAACACTCGCTGTGAAACCCGCTTGTGAATTTCCTCATGTCGCTCTCGTAATTGCATCGAATAGATTCGGTATTTTTGACATTGATGGATTTACAGAATGATTGTTTCTGATATCCTGTCCATAAATAGTTCACTAACAAAAGCGGGAGATGTGTGAGCAGAGAAACAGCGCTATCCAGAGCGGGAACTGAAAACACAAGTTAACAAATCAGAAACAGATAAATCCACCGTTACAATAACTCCATCTCTGACCCTCCTGACAGTGAGCAGCCCTTTCCCTTGAGTGGCTCTGGAAAGAGCCTTTGGGTTATTAGATCACATTGTGGCCGCTTCACTTCCTCTGGGAGCGCTCAGCGCTGGTTTTCATGGGCAGCAGCACGGCCTGGATATTAGGCAGCACCCCGCCCTGAGCGATGGTCACCCCTCCCAGCAGCTTGTTGAGCTCCTCGTCGTTGCGGACGGCCAGCTGCAGGTGTCTGGGGATGATGCGGGTCTTCTTGTTGTCCCGGGCCGCGTTACCGGCCAGCTCGAGGATTTCAGCCGTCAGATACTCGAGCACAGCAGCCAGATAGACCGGGGCTCCGGCACCCACACGCTCAGCATAGTTGCCCTTTCTCAGGTGCCTGTGAACACGGCCCACCGGGAACCGCAGTCCAGCCCGGGAGGAGCGAGACTTGGCCTTGGACTGAGCTTTACCGCCGGTCTTTCCTCTTCCAGACATTTCCACAATCTCACAAACACTTTCACAGAGAATGAGGAAATCCTCTAACATTCGCTTCTCTTATATCTTCGGGATGAATGGTGCTGCGGGCATTGCTGATTGGTCACTTTGTGCTGCGTCTCATAATGTTGTTCATATCACCAACCTGATATCTACTGAACTCACCAATCCGGAGAATCCACGGAGTGAGGGCGGAAAATAACGGCGCCAAATTATCAGATTCCAACCTTTTTTATTTCAAATGCTGAAAGCCCGCCAAAATGTTATGCAACGAATAAAGGACACAATACCGTACTAATTGGAAATAGGCATTTAGTATGGGAATGTTGGATGCACTTAATCTCGCTCTCTCTTTCCCTTGTCTACAGTTTGTCTGTATCTGTCCGTTTCTGATTTTCGTCCTGGCTTTATCTGTATCTAAAACAAGCCGAAAATAACGGCGCCAAATTTACAGAATCCAAACTTTTCTTTTTATTCGATATGGAAAAAACCGCCGATATATTTATAAAACAATAAATAGATTTCATATAGAAAATCCCATTAATATTTAACTCTATCTGACGAAAAAATTTTGCCAATATCGGTCCGAGATGGGACTATTTCACATTTTATACCAAGTTCCAGACTCGCTTTTAGAATCCGGGATCCATTTCGGTTAATTTCAGTCCTTTTTGAAACCCTCTAACCAGCCGGCAGAAAGTCTCATTTTCACCTCTCTAAAAACGGACGGTATATTGTAGATATTCGTGGGAATCAAAAGTGAACATTTTTGGTGTAAATTTGCCAGCGTTGTGACTGAAGGTTCCTGCACAACCGGGGCTGATAGGAAATGAACTGATCGATTATTGAGGCCAAACTTGACCAGAACTGGAAACTGACGCATTTGCGCTCTATTATCTCTCCCTCCAAAGCCAGGGAAAGGGGCCGAATATAAACGCGTCTGAGAACAAAGCGCAGTCATTAATTTATGGGGTATTATTAATGAGACCAACAATTGAACGAGGGTTAAATCTACATTACCGAGAATCGCTGTGATTGAGACGTGATCAAAATAACAATTAGACCATTCGGAAAGCTTCATAGTAAAATCATAAATATCACTAACACAACTACCGGCAACGACACCGAACACAGCCAAGCATCAATGGAAACATCGATAAGGACAGGATTCGAACGAGAGCGTGTAAAACACAGTTCACCAACAGTCCATCGCCTTACCCTCTCGGCAACACCACAGAAGCCATGACACTATGGAAACATTACGATGCAGAAAGAGGCCATTCAGCCTGTCATGTCTGTGCCACCAAAAAAAAGAGCGAGCCGCTGATTTTAATCGGACTTTCCTGTACCTGGTCCGTAGCTTTGCAGGTGACAGCGCTTCAGGCGCAGATTCAAGTGCCTTTCCAATGAGTTGGTCGTTTCAGCCTCAACCACCGATTTAGGCAGTGAATTCCAGACACCCGCCACCCTCTGCGTGAAAAAGATATTCCTCGTGTCCCCTCTAATCCTTCTGCCAATCACCTCAAATCTATGCCCCCCAGGTAATTGACCCCTGAGCTAGGGAAGACAAGTCTTTATTGTTTACCATATCTAGGTCCCTCATAATCTTTTTGCACCTCAATTAGGTCACCCCCTCAACCTCCACTGTTCTAAGAAAACAACCCTAGAATATCCAATCTTTCCTCACAGCTGCAATTTTCAAGCCCTCGTAGCATTCTTTTAAATATTCTCTGCACTCCCTCCAGAGCATTTGTGTCCTTCCTGTAATGTGATGACCAGAACTGTGCACAAAATTCCAGCTGTGGCCTAACCAGCGTTTTAGAGTTTTCCAGCATTATATCCCTGTTTTTGTATTCAATATTTCGTTCAATAAAGGAAAATGTTCCGTTACCACCTTGTCCCCCTGTCTTGCCACCTTCAGGGAAATGTGGACATGCACTCCAAAGTGTCTCCCTTCCGCAACCTGTCTCAATATTCTCCCGTTTATTGAGTGTTCCCTTTCTTTGTCTGCCCTCCCCAAATGCATTACTCCAAACTTTCTGGGATTGAATTCCATTTGCCAATTTTCTGACCACTCAACCAAACCATGTATGGCATCTTTTAAATCACATTCTGCCCTCTTTGCAGCCTTGGTCCAAACATGGAGAAACAGCTGAACGCAAGCCGTGAGGTTCAAGTGTTGACTTATGTTCAGGGAAGCATTTGACCTAGTGCGGGCATCAAGGAACCCCAGCAAAACTGAAAGTTCATGGAAATAAGGCGGGAAACTCTGCACTGTTTGGAGTCGTCCCCAGGGTTTCTAATACATTCCAAAAGAATTCCAGCAGGAACAGTAATTCGCTTTTGTTTCATACACTATGGGTGACAATGAAACGATCCCTTGACTGCACTTTGTAGCACAGGTGGCTTGTTGATCTCCGGCCATGATTCACGCCTTGGGATTTTCATTTTATTAATGTGCGAGAGGTCCCGGGTTCAATTCCCGGACGAGCCCATCGGGCACCTTAATGCAGTAATTTTTTTCGCGCTCGAGGTGGTGGCAGTTCCGGAGATCAGGACCAGGTTTGAACACCCGGGAAGTCATTGCAGGGAATGCATCACTTCAACACGCGTGATGAAAATGAATGTCAAGTTTAAAGAACGTTTCTCCGTGCCATGAGACTCTGAATTTATCCCTATGCGTCAAATAAGGCAACTCCCTCCGTGTGGATTCAGGTAGGAGGCTGATTGCACTCAGTTACAATCTTGACTGAAAGGGCAAGCAGAGCTGGGAACCCCAAAGTTTCATTTCAATTTACCACATTTTAACTGTGTTCTGATGCTTGCAGTGAGCTGGGAGGGGTTTCTTTTGCAACCAAATGCTTGTAAGTTCCGGTCTTTCAGCGCTGGATTTTCACACTGTGTAGATGTTTGATATCAGGTTGAAGTGATTCACATCAGTCGGTTTACAACAGTCCCTGATCTGATGTGATTGGCATTTATGTTAATGGCAGAAACTACATTTCCACCTTTACACATCTGGCCGAATATTCAGGGCCTGTACCAAAGAGGATCATTTATTTCAACAGTTCATGAATGCAAAAAGTATAGAAGGGGGTTTAATTTGTGCCGAGCTGGCCGAGAGGTTAAGGTGATGGAATAAAAATCCATTGTTTTTTGCACGTTAAGGTTCGAATCCCACCTGGGTCGTTGTTTCATCAACTGTTTCTTCCTTGGAGGGGTGATTTTGCAGAAGGTCTGCCTGGAATCACTGATCTGATCCTCCAACCCAAGTTCTGAGGCCAGATTGCATAGAGTTTTCTTCTAAGATCTCCGTTGCGATTTTATTGTTAACAATAACTTGGGGATTCGATTTAGAGTCCATTCGACTTAATATTTCGATCTCTCTCTAAGGGGAGTTAGTGGAGCAGAAATATTCCGGGGATTTGGGTTCATTTCCCATCATGGCTCCTGGTGGAAATTAAACTCAATAATTAAAACCTGCAATTAAACGCTAATCTCAGTGATGGTTCATTGATGTCTTCCCTGGCCGGACCTACATATGAGTTTGATTCCTAACTGCCCGCTGAGAAATCCACGGAGTTCAAGTACAATTTGGGATGTGTAACAAAGACTGGCCTTGCGAGCGACGCTCACATCCCATGAAATATTGTTTTCACTTTTTGAAATACAAGCGTTAGGCCACCCCTCAGCCTTGTTATTACAAGAGAATAAAGATCCAAACTGTCAATCCTTTCGTCCTTGTATACCACGCATTGCATTTTTTTGTTATTTATTCTTCCTCTGTGGGCTGCGGGCGTCAATTGCACGGCCAGAACTTCCTGCCCTTCCCTAATCTCCCTCGAACTGGATAGCTTGCTCAGTAATTTCCGAGGGCAGATAAGAGTCAACCATATCCCCATGTGCATGGAGTCACATGTAAGCCAGACCAGGTCAGGACGGCAGACTGTTTCCTCTTAAGTGCATTGGTGAACCAGATGGTTTTTTACAACAATCGACGATAGTTTCATGGCCGTCATTACAGAGACCAGCTTTCAATTCAAGAATCATGAAATAATTGAATTTCAATTCCACGAGCTGCCACGGTGGGATTTGAACACTTGCCCCCAGAGATGAGCCTGGGCCTCTGGATTCCGAGACCAGTGACATCATCTTTCATCCCTGGAAACAACAACTGAACATTCAGCGAATCATTCAGCCGCTTGATGAGGAAATTGGAATTCCCTCCGCAGCATTTTATTAAACTGATTAATGCAAAACCTTTTGTTCAATTGGAAATATCATTATTTTCTCGACATTAGTCAGATATTGTGGATTTCTTAGTAACGGAACAAAATCCAAAGATGTGTGAGGGATGAATGCACCAGGTAACAAGGAAATACATTCTGAGAAAGAGCTCCGCATTGTTTGGAAGAAAAAGCAGAACTTGCAGCTGACGAGTGGGAACCCGGTTTACTGGACGTTCCACCAGATTTCTGTATGAAGCAACGGGACAGGACACGAAACTGCTATCTTCTGATTACACCATAATGTACATTGAAGTCAGACGCCTGATCCATTCGGACCAGGCTACCATTCCTTCCAGCCGGATAATGCCTTGTCCATAAAAACGGTGCTGCATTTATGTCTCTTGGATTTTTGAATGATCCACTGATTCCCAGAACCTTGGCCTCGGGATCTCAGATTGATTTTGGATCATGAAGTCAGTTCCTATTGTCCGCACCTCTCCTCAAAATGTCGCTGCATTTTTTTTGTCCTCTCTACATCTTTGCTCCTTGACCTTCGCTCAATCGCTGGTAAATTCCTGAAATAAAAACACAGAACATCCCCTTCATCCAAACCACTTCGAAAGGAATTCCTTCTTCCCTGTTTAACAAGAAATTCCACCGAAGGTTCGGAGATGTTGAGGCGATCGTGTCAGAGTGAGGAACTGTTTCCAATGATTGGCAATCCAGGTACTGGAGCGGGAGGTGAGGCGGGGTGGAGGTGGAGATTGGTGTGTGCGAGAGGTGGGGGGTAGGAGTTAGAGGATGGGAGAGGTTGGGTGGGGGGTAGGAGCTGGCGGCACTGGGGGCAGAAAAACATTCAGAGCTTTCCGGAGGTGAAATTCGAAACCATCTCTATCGACAAACGGGGATGAGAATTTCAGAGCTCCCTTCCGGAAACAGCACTTCAATTTTAAATCTCACTTTGATAGATTTCTATTCACCAAATATATTAGACAAAAGGGAGAAAGGTGGGTATTTCTATACATCGGGAACTTGCTGTTTGAAATATTACTGAAGACGCTGAGTTATGCATTCACTGTAATCGAACTCAGTTTTCTTTGATGACAAATAAGAACCGAATCAGCAATCCTCCCATCATGCTGAAATCAATTTATTTCTGCAACTACAAGATGACTGCAAACTGAAAATAATGTCACTCCGACACTTTCTGTTCATGGTAACAGGCGCTGCAACAATTCCTGTCCCAATGATACAGACACTTAGACACTTGCTGCCCAACAATTGATTTCAGTCCTGTGAAAGCGTTTGTGAAATTGTGAAATGTCTGGAAGAGGAAAGACCGGCGGTAAAGCTCGCTCCAAGGCCAAGTCTCGCTCCTCCCGGGCTGGACTGCAGTTCCCGGTGGGCCGTGTTCACAGGCTCCTGAGAAAGGGCGACTATGCTGTGCGTCTGGGTGCCGGAGCCCCGGTCTATCTGGCTGCTTTGCTCGAGTATCTGATGGCTGAAATCCTCGAGCTGGCCGGTAACGCGGCCCGGGACAACAAGAAGACCCGCATCGTCCCCAGACACCTGCAGCTGGCCGTCCGCAACGACGATGAGCTCAACAAGCTGCTGGGAGGGGTGACCATCGCTCAGGGCGGGGTGCTGCCTAATAACCAGGCCGTGCTGCTGCCCAAGAAACCCAGCGCCGCTGCGGGCTCGAAGACCAAGTGAAGAGGCCATTCTTTAATCTAATAACCCAAAGAGTCTTTTCGGAGCCTCTCACAGAGTCTGTGAAAGGACTGCTCACTGTGTGAACTCATTTCATTCTGGCTCTGAAGAAGCGTCATGCCCATTAGAAGAGATAATTCCCTCTCTCCACACAGATGCTGCCAGAACTGATGAAATTTTCCAGCATTTTCATTAAAAATACTAGCTTCGCTGCAAACGACACCAGTATAAAACCTGAGAAAAGTCTCATTTTGGCTCTACATGCCTTTCAACCCGGTTTCAATTCGGAATCTTTACCTGATCTGTTTATAACAGGCGGGTAGAAAGCTCCTACTGATGGGCGAAATCACCATGACTACCGACAGTTCCGGGTCTCCCACATAAACACCATGAACTGTATGGGTTTTATTCATGTCACGGTTTAATAGATATTGAAGCGAAAATGGGGTGAGTCGTTCTTCCACTATATTGGAGTGGGAGAGTGCGGTCTGGGGAGATAATACACCGCTGCACTCCCCACTTAAAACATCAACATCCTTAATTAATGAACTAGTGACAGAAAGAGAATGAAATGATGCTAAAGCTGCTTTTCATTCAGTTACAGTTTGAGATTTCTCGCTCCTGTTCCCAGGTCAGTGCTCTTAATGTGACGTTTTGGGTGGCTCTGAAAAGAGCCTTTGTTGTGTGTTTGGTAGAAAGGTTCGAGTTGTTCAGCCGCCGAAACCATAGAGAATGCGGCCCTGGCGTTTCAGAGCGTACACCACGTCCATGGTAGTGACCGTTTTGCGCTTGGCGTGTTCAGTGTAGGTGACCGCATCCCTGATCACATTCTCCAGGAAAACCTTCAGCGCCCCGCGAGTCTCCTCATAGATCAAACCCGAGAGCCGCTTGACACCGCCTCGGCGAGCCAGGCGGCGGATTGCTGGTTTGGTGATGCCCTGGATATTATCACGAAGCACTTTGCGGTGCCGCTTTGCTCCGCCTTTCCCCAGTCCTTTGCCTCCTTTCCCTCTGCCAGACATGATGAACCTTCACTCAGATCACTGCAGAATATGAGAGACGAGCTGCTTCAAGTTCCTCTTTTAAATAACCCGCCCCGACCTGACTGAGAACGGGACAGAGAGTGAGAGGCGGGGCGGGGAGGAGACTGAGTGACAGACAGAACAGAGTCTGTGATCATCCAGCTCCGCCTCCTGCCTGTTCGAACTGATTTGTTTTCGAATTCTGGGCACCATTAATGGAACATCTTGTTTATCTATCGTTTGAAACCCGGATCTTTTAAATCCAGACCAGTCAGCAATGGTATTGAATTAGTGACAGCAAATCAATTATTTTAAGGGAGGTGTTGGTGTAGTTATTTCAGAGAGAACTTCATCATCCCTTCCAGGATAAGTTGCATTTTTTTATTGTTCGGAACTTTGTGGATATCTACATGGAGCCGTTGTAGTTGGTCACTATCTTTGTCTGTTTCACGGCCCGTTCCCCGGGCAGCAACAGACCTTTTCCTGTCTCGATGTGTCCACAGAAACAGCAGGAGCCAATATATTGTGGACTGGTGCCATCTGCTGGCTGCACGTGAGACGTGCAAAGAGGTAACTTCTTTGGGGAAATTTTAAATGTGTGTAAAACAACATAAACATGGTGAGAATTATTGCAAAACAGTTTATCAGTCAGACACAAGATGCCAAAGATATAGTGTGTTTTGCGGTACTATAAATGGTGACTGTAATTTGAAGAAGTGTGCGATGGTGGTATAGTGGTGAGCATAGCTGCCTTCCAAGCAGTTGACCCGGGTCGATTCCTGGCCATCGCAGGAGTGATTTATTTTCAGCCTTTTCCGTGGTCAGACCACAATTCTCTACACTGGTTAAAATACGCGTTGGGGTTCTTACAGTCCCACGCTCTGTAAGATTAGTCTTATCGGCAACTTTGTGAATCGGGTCCGAGCCATTTGTTCACCGTGCAAGCTTGATGCTGAAATCGGGCTCATCAAAGGCATCCTGCAGGGTAATGGCTACCCTGATCAGATCATTTCGCGCTGTGTATCACACAAGCTCATGACCGGGCCTGAGACCGTCACTTTCCACCCTGAAGTATATTCTCTATCAGTATAAATTGTTGTCTTCCCCTTACATTGGTTTTCTTGCGAGTGTCCTGTTTGATTGCAGAAGGAAAAGCTTTGACATGTCTCTTTTTTCAGCCACACTCAAATACATTGGCGCTAATGTTCAATTTGTAAAACCGTTTCAGCTCTGCCAGGTTGGCTCAATCTACGGTCCATTTTCTTTTTGTTCTTGGAAAAACTCAGCAGGTCTGACAGCATCTGCGGAGGGGAATACAGTTGACGCTTCGAGTCCGTATGACTCTTCATCAGATCGCTCTGTATTCCCCTCCGCAGATGCTGTCAGAGCTGCTGAGTTTATCCAGGTATTTTTATTTTTGGCTAGATTTCCAGCATCCGCGGTATTTTGTTTTTTTTCTTTTTGATGTTTTTTGGTTGGTGAAATAAGCTGCTCTCTGATTTGTTACAAAAGCCACCCAATGAGATTCCGAACACCTTGACCATTCAGAAGTCGGCCGACTGCATTCCCCAGAAGTTTGAGGAAGGGTGTGTGCGGAAGGAATTCTTCATTCGTGGTGTAAGTGTGTGTAAGATTGTAGAAAGACCGGCGGTAGAGCCCAGGACAAAGCCAAAGCCAAGTATCGCTCCTTTCGCGCTGGACTGCAGTTCCCGGTGGGCCGTGTTCACAGGCTCCTGAGAAAGGGCAACTATGCTGAGCGTGTGGGTGCCGGAACCCCGGTCTATCTGGCTGCTGTACTCGAGTATCTGACGGCTGAAATCCTCGAGCTGGCCGGTAACGCGGCCCGGGACAACAAGAAGACTCGCATCATCCCCAGACACCTGCAGCTGGCCGTCCGCAACGACGAGGAGCTCAACAAGCTGCTGGAAGGGGTGACCATCGCTCAGGGCGGGGTGCTGCCTAATATCCAGGCCGTGCTGCTGCCCAAGATAACCAGCGCCGCTGCGGGCTCGAAGACCAAGTGAAGCGGCCATTCTTTAATCTAATAACCCAAAGGCTCTTTTCAGAGCCACGCACAGAGTCTGTGAAAGGGCTGCTCACTGTTTGAACTCATTTCATTCTGGCTCTGAAGAAGCGTCATGCCCATTAGAAGAGATAATTCCCTCTCTCCACACAGGTGCTGCCAGACCTGATGAAATTTTCCACCATTTTCATTAAAAATTCTAGTTTCGCTGCAAAAGACATTAGTATAAAACCTGAGAAAAGTCTCATTTAGGCTCTACATGCCTTTCAACCCGGTTTCAATTCGGAATCTTTACCTGATCTGTTTATAACAGGCGGGTAGAAAGCTCCTACTGATGGGCGAAATCACCATGACTACCGACAGTTCCGGGTCTCCCACATAAACATCATGAACTGTACGGGTTTTATTCATGTCACGGTTTAATAGATATTGAAGAGAAAATGGAGTGAGTCGTTCTTCCAATATATTGGAGTGGGAGAGTGGGGTCTGGGGAGGTACTACACCGCTCCAATCCCCACTTAAAACATCAACAACCTTAATAAATGAACTAGTGACAGAAAGAGAATGAAATGATGCTAAAGTTGCTTTTCATTCAGTTACAGTTTGAGATTTCTCGCTCCCGTTCCCAGGTCAGTGCTCTTAATGTGACGTTTTGGGTGGCTCTGAAAAGAGCCTTTGTTGTGTGTTTGGTAGAAAGGGTCGAGTTGTTCAGCCGCCGAAACCATAGAGAATGCGACCCTGGCGTTTCAGAGCGTACAGCACATCCATGGTAGTGACCGTCTTGCGCTTGGCGTGTTCAGTGTAGGTGACCGCATCCCTGAACACATTCTCCAGGAAAACCTTCAGCGCCCCGCGAGTCTCCTCATAGATCAAACTCGAGAGCCGCTTGACACCGCCACGGCGAGCCAGGCGGCGGATTGCTGGTTTGGTGATGCCCTGGATATTATCACGAAGCACTTTGCGGTGCCGCTTTGCTCCGCCTTTCCCCAGTCCTTTGCCTCCTTTCCCTCTGCCAGACATGATGATTCTTCACTCAGATCACTGCAGAATATGAGAGACGAGCTGCTTCACGTTCCTCTTTTAAATAGCCCGCCCGGACCTGACTGAGAACGGGAGGGGAGGAGACTGAGTGACAGAAAGAACAGAGTCTGTGATCATCCAGCTCCGCCTCCTGCCTGTTCGAACTGATTTGTTTTCGAATTCTGGGCACCATTAGTGAACAGGGCGCTCGAAACAAATCTTACTCAATGGAACATCTTGATTATCTATAGTTAGAAACCGGGATCTTTTAAATCCAGACCTGTCAGCAATATCCCCGCCTCATTCCAGTCGCTTCTACAAACAGACAAACAGTCTGCTTCCATTTCTAGGACATCTTCTATTCCATTAACACACAACTCCCCTCCCAGAAGCATTGAGACTTTTGCTAACACCTCTTCCAGCTGAATTGGAGAATATAACGTGTTTGGGTTTGAGTTGTGACGCGGGGTTTGGCCAAGGTTGAGTTGGAGAGATTTGTAATCTACAAGGCAGTCAGGAGGTATGAGGATCAGGCAGAGAAGGAGAACGAAGGTCACAAACACATCAGCCTCTAAACCAGTTAGTCTGCAGGTATCACAAATTAATGGGACTAAGAACAAGATAAAATCGGATCACGGGCCTGTAATTTAGTTTATTGAGAGGGAATTCGAAATGTTTTGCAAAGATTGAACCGGTCAGTGAAAGTGTCTGTCTAAGAACTGGAAATGAATACCGGCTGAAATTTAAACGGTTGGTATTGAATTAGTGACAGCAAATCAATTATTTTAAGGGAAGTGTTGGTGTAGTTATTTCAGAGAGAACTTCATCATCCCTTCCAGGATAAGTTGCATTTTTTTTATTGTTCGGAACTTTGTGGATATCTACATGGAGCCGTTGTAGTTGGTCACTATCTTTGTCTGTTTCACGGCCCGTTCCCCGGGCAGCAACAGACCTTTTCCTGTCTCGATGTGCCCACAGAAACAGCCGGAGAGAATTTATTGTGGACTGGTGCCCTCTGCTGGCTGCACGTGAGACGTGCAAAGAGGTAACTTCTTTGGGGAAATTTTAAATGTGTGTGAAACAACATAAACATGGTGAGAATTATTGCAAAACAGTTTATCAATCAGACACAAGATGCCAAGTATATAGTGTGTTTCGCGGTACTATAAATGCTGACTGTAATTTGAAGAAGTGTGCGATGGTGGTATAGTGGTGAGCATAGCTGCCTTCCAAGCAGTTGACCCGGGTCGATTACCGGCCATCGCAGTAGTGATTTATTTTCAGCCTTATCCGTGGTCAGACCACAATTCTCTAAATTAGTTAAAATACGCGTTGGGATTCTTACAGTTCCACGCTCTGTAAGATTGGTCTTATCAGCAACTTTGTGAATCGGGCCGGAGCCATTTGCTCACCGTGCAAGCTTGATGCTGAAATCGGGCTCATCAAAGGCATCCTGCAGGGTAATGGCTACCCTGACCAGATCATTTCGCGCTGTGTATCACACAAGCTCATGACCGGGCTTTCAGAAGTGGCCGACTACATTCCCCAGAAGATAGGGAAAGCGTGAGTCCGAGAGGAATTCTTCATTCGTGGTGTAAGTGTGTGTAAGATTGTAGAAAGATCGGCGGTAGAGCCCAGGACAAAGCAAAAGCCAAGTCTCGCTCCTCCCGGGCTGGACTGCAGCTCCCGGTGGGCCGTGTTCACAGGCTCCTGAGAAACAGCAACTATGCTGTGCGTGTGGGTGCCGGAGCCCCGGTCTATCTGGCTGCTGTGCTCGAGTATCTGACGGCTGAAATCCTCGAGCTGGTCGCTAACGCGGCCCGGGACAACAAGAAGACCCGCATCATCCCCAGACACCTGCAGCTGGCCGTCCGCAACGACGAGGAGCTCAACAGGCTGTTGGGAGGGGTGACCATCGCTCAGGGCGGGGTGCTGCCTAATATCCAGGCCGTGCTGCTGCCCAAGAAAACCAGCGCCGCTGCGGGCTCGAAGACCAAGTGAATCGGCCATTCTTTAATCTAATAACCCAAAGGCTCTTTTCAGAGCCTCTCACAGAGTCTGTGAAAGGGCTGCTCACTGTCTGAACTCATTTCATTCTGGCACTGAAGAAGTGTCATGCCCACTCGAAGAGATAATTCCCTCTCTCCGCAAAGGTGCTGCCAGACCTGGTGAAATTTTCCAGCATTTTCATTAAAAAATAACAGCTTCGCTGCAAAAGACACCAGTATAAAACCTGAGAAAAGTCTCATTTTGGCTCTACATGCCTTTCAACCCGGTTTCAATTCGGAATCTTTACCTGATCTGTTTATAACAGGCGGGTAGAAAGCTCCTACTGATGGGCGAAATCACCATGACTACCGACAGTTCCGGGTCTCCCATATAAACATCATGAACTGTATGGGTTTTATTCAAATGACGGTTTAATAGATATTGAAGAGAAAATGGAGTGAGTCGTTCTTCCACTATATTGGAGTGGGAGAGTGGGGTCTGGGGAGGTAATAGACCGCTGCACTCCCCACTTAAAACATCAACATCCTTAATAAATGAACTAGTGACAGAAAGAGAATGAAATGATGCTAAAGTTGCTTTTCATTCAGTTACAGTTTGAGATTTCTCGCTCCCGTTCCCAGGTCAGTGCTCTTAATGTGACGTTTTGGGTGGCTCTGAAAAGAGCCTTTGTTGTTTGTTCGGTAGAAAGGGTCGAGTTGTTCAGCCGCCGAAACCATAGAGAGTGCGGCCCTGGCGTTTCAGAGCGTACACCATATCCATGGCAGTGACCGTCTTGCGCTTGGCGTGTTCAGTGTAGGTGACCGCATCCCTGATCACATTCTCCAGGAAAACCTTCAGCGCCCCGCGAGTCTCCTCATAGATCAAACTCGAGAGCCGCTTGACACCGCCACGGCGAGCCAGGCGGCGGATTGCTGGTTTGGTGATGCCCTGGATATTATCACGAAGCACTTTGCGGTGCCGCTTTGCTCCGCCTTTCCCCAGTCCTTTGCCTCCTTTCCCTCTGCCAGACATGATGATTCTTCACTCCGATCGCTGCAGACTATGAGAGACGAGCTGCTTCACGTTCCTCTTTTAAATAGCCCGCCCCGACCTGACTGAGAACGGGAGGGGAGGAGACTGAGTGACAGAAAGAACAGAGTCTGTGATCATCTAGCTCCGCCTCCTGCCTGTTCGAACTGATTTGTTTTCGAATTCTGGGCACCATTAGTGAACAGGGCGCTCGAAACAAATCTTACTCAATGGAACATCTTGATTATCTATAGTTAGAAACCGGGATCTTTTAAATCCAGACCTGTCAGCAATATCCCCGCCTCATTCCAGTCGCTTCTACAAACAGACAAACAGTCTGCTTCCATTTCTAGGACATCTTCTATTCCATTAACACACAACTCCCCTCCCAGAAGCATTGAGACTTTTACTAACCCCTCTTCCAGCTGAATTGGAGAATATAATATGTTTGGGTTTGAGTTGTGACGCGGGGTTTGGCCAAGGTTGAGTTGGGGAGATTTGTAATCTACAAGGCAGTCAAGAGGTGTGAGGATCAGGCAGAGAAGGAGAACGAAGGTCACAAACACATCAGCCTCTAAACCAGTTAGTCTGCAGGTATCACAAATTAATGGGACTAAGAACAAGATAAAATCGGATCACGGGCCTGTAATTTAGTTTATTGAGAGGGAATTCGAAATGTTTTGCAAAGATTGAACCGGTCAGTGAAAGTGTCTGTCTAAGAACTGGAAATGAATACCGGCTGAAATTTAAACGGTTGGTATTGAATTAGTGACAGCAAATCAATTATTTTAAGGGCAGTGTTGGTGTAGTTATTTCAGAGAGAACTTCATCATCCCTTCCAGGATAAGTTGCATTTTTTTATTGTTCTGAACTTTGTGGATATCTACATGGGGCCGTTGTAGTTGGTCACTATCTTTGTCTGTTTCACGGCCCGTTCCCCGGGCAGCAACAGACATTTTCCTGTCTCGATGTGTCCACAGTAACAGCAGGAGAGAATTTATTGTGGACTGGTGCCCTCTGCTGGCTGCACGTGAGACGTGCAAAGAGGTAACTTCTTTGGGGTCATTTTAAATGCGTGTGAAACAACATAAACATGGTGAGAATTATTTCAAATCAGTTTATCAATCAGACACAAGATGCCAAAGATATAGTGTGTTTCGCGGTACTATAAATGCTGATTGTAATTTGAAAAAACGGGCGATGGTGGTATAGTGGTGAGCATAGCTGCCTTCCAAGCAGTTTTACCCGGGTTCGATTCCCGGCCATCGCATTCGTGATTTATTTTCAGCCTAATCCGTAGTCAGACCAAAATTCTCTAAATTAGTTAAAATACGCGTTGGGATTCTTACAGTTCCACGCTCTGTAAGATTGGTCTTATCAGCAACTTTGTGATTCGGGCCCGAGCCATTTGTTCACCGTTCAAGCTTGATGCTGAAATCGGGCTCATCAAAGGCATCCTGCAGGGTAATGGCTACCCTGATCAGATCATTTCGCGCTGTGTATCACACAAGCTCATGACCGGGCTTTCAGAAGTGGCCGTCTACATTCCCCAGAAGATAGGGAAAGGTGTGTGCGAGAGGAATTCTTCATTCGTGGTGTCAGTGTGTGTAAGATTGTAGAAAGACCGGCGGTGGAGCCCAGGACAAAGCCAAAGCCAAGTCTCGCTCCTCCCGGGCTGGACTGCAGCTCCCCGCGGGCCGTGTTCACAGGCTCATGAGAAAGAGCAGCTATGCTGAGCGTGTGGCTGCTGGAGCGCTCCGCTCTTCCGATTGTAACATTCCCGGCCGCTTTCCGGGGACAGGATCAGAAATCAGCCGTTTCTCTCTGTTCCGATGAAACCTGTAGGAAGGAGTCGGTTGGTAACCTATGTTATTGCGTTTCCAGTGAGCTGAGATTGGCTCTGTTTTAAATCGCTGCTTTGTTACCGCCGGTTACAGATAAGAGATTGACACATTTAATCTGTTCCTAAAATAGCGCCAGGATTCTGTGACGCAGAATGGAATATTACAGCTCCTAAAGCGTGAGATTAAAATTGTTGCCTTGAAATTAAGCCGTTCGGCTATTATCTTTTTTCCCCCCTCAAATTGGCGGGCTTTTCGAATTTGAAAATATAAGCCAATCGGCACTTCCAATTCCTGTTACTTGGCTCTCCGATTGGTTGAAGATTAGGATTGAGAATGGACTGACCAATCAGAGCTAGAGCCTGTCTAAAGTCTCTCAAACTTTTCACAATTATTATTTATAGAGGTTAAATTGATGGAATCTGTATCTTCCACTCCACCTGTACTTGAGTCCTAAAATATACTTTTTTCCAACAGGCAAATAATTGACGAAATCAGAATAAACGTAGTGTTTCCTCCAGAGATTTAATACTCAGCCAAAGCTTACACACATTGTTTGCTTTAAACCTACCATATCAGTGGCTTGTTGTTCTGCTGGAAATGTATGTGGAATGAATCCAAACTTATAATTAGTCCCAGAGACTGAAGGTTATATAATGAATCCCACACTCACACAGAAGCAGAGAATAATTCTCAAGCACATTTTCAGTGCCAGATGCTGAAAGATACAGGCTGGTCACTGCACTCACTCACAATAGCTGAATCTGAGAGATACTAAAGAAATATGACACACCAATTGTACCACTGAGAGATTTAGAAAGATTCCAAGCATCACATAGAGTAACAGATGCTGATGGATACAAATGGAAGACCATACACTAACACACACACTGTAAATTCTACTTTCACATACAATACCGATGATTGGGAGAACTGCAATTGAATCTCACAATGATTTATAATAACAAAGATTGACAGATGTAAAATGAATCCCACTGACAGATACAGAATGAATCTCATGCACACAAACAGAAACAAGTGATGAAAGAAACATATGATTCCCATACTTACTTTACAATATCACAGGTACAGAGTGCCATTGACAGATCTGCATTGAACCAAATAACCCTTCGCCGTCCAATAAAATATGAACGCTTCTTGTCTGTTCTGTCGCTCCCTGAGTGTGCTGACATCTACTGGCCAGAGCTGAGAACTGCAACAGAGCGGAACTTTTTTTTATTAATTCAATGGATATGAGATTCGCTGGCTCGGCCAGCATTTATTGTGCATTCCTAAGTGACCTTGAGAAGGTGGTGGTGAGCTGCCTTCCTGGACCGCTGCAGTCCCTGTGGTGTAGGTAGACCCACAGTGCTGTGAGGGAGGGAGTTCCAGGATTTTGATACAATGACATTAACTGTGTGTGTTGCAGAAACAGCTCAATATGAGGAATTAGTGATGGGATGTGATAGGGTGGACATAGAGGTGTCAACAATCAATTCAAAGAGAATTCGATACTACCTTGTTTTCCCACTGAGTCGGTAGAATTTGGAACTGGCTGTCATATTGAGCAGTCAAGACGATTAGCACAGCTGTATTTCAGGGAAAGCAAGATAAGCATAGGAGAGGGAATAGATTTCATGGAAAAAAAGGTAATATTACTTAAAGTAAACTGGATTGAAGATGGTTAGCAATAATGTACCAATGTGTCCAAATGGCCCAATGAAGTATATTCTTGGTAGAATGAATACTGATTTTCAAAGTACCTCAGAGACTCACAGATACATAATGAATCCCACACTCACATAGTGCACCAGAGACAGAGCAATGCAGAGTGAATCATACACGCACACACATCCCCAGAGACTGACCAATACATAATGAATCCCACACTCACATAGTGCACCAGAGACAGAGCAATGCAGAGTGAATCCTACACTCACACACATCCCCAGAGACTGACCAATACATAATGAATCCCGCACTCACATAGTTTTCCAGAGAGAGCAATGCAGAATGAATGACTGATCCCCAGAGGCTGACAAATACATCAGGAGTCAGACACTCAAATCCTTTACCAGGGACAGAGCGATACAGAATGAATCCGGCACTTATACACATGGAATCTTAGAGAAGTTACACCACAGAGAAAGCCCATTCGGCTCTTTGTGTCTCTGGTGGTTCTCTGCCAGAGAAACCCAACTGGTTCTGATCCCCAGCCCTAGGTCGCTCATAATCTTTTTGCACCTCAATTAGGTCACCCCTCAACCTCCTCTGTCCTAAGGAAAACAACCCTAGAATATCCAACCTTCCTCACAGCTGCAATTTTCAAGCCCTTGTAGCATTCTTTTAAATATTCTCTGCACTCCCTCCAGAGCATTTGTGTCCTTCCTGTAATGTGATGACCAGAACTGTGCACAAAATTCCAACAATGGCCTAACCAGCGTTTTATAGATTTCCAGCATTATATCCCTGTTTTTGTATTCAATACTTCGTTCAATAAAGGAAAACATTCCGTTACCACCTTGTCCCCCTGTCTTGCCACCTTCAGGGAAATGTGAACATGCACTCCAACGTTTCTCACTTCCGCAACCTTTCTCAATATCCTCCCGTTTATTGAGTGTTCCCTTTCTTTGTTTTCCCTCCCCAAATGCATTACCCCAAACTTTCTGGGATTGAATTCCATTTGCCAATTTTCTGTCCATTCAACCAAACCATGTATGGCATCTTTTAAATCACATTCTGACCTCTTTGCAGCCTTGGTCCAAACATGGAGAAACAGCTGAACTCAAGCCGTGAGGTTCAAGTGTTCTCTTATGTTCAGGGAAGCATTTGACCTAGTGCGGGCATCAAGGAACCCCAGCAAAACTGAAAGTTCATGGAAATGAGGAGGGAATCTCTCCACTGGTTGGAGTCATCCCCGGGGTTTCTAATACATTCCAAAAGAAAACCAGCAGGAACAGTAATTCGCTTTTGTTTGATACACTATGGGTGACAAGGAAAAGATCCTTTGACTGCACTTTGTAGTACAGGTGACTCGTTGGTCTAGGGGCATGATTTACGCGTTGCGAATTTCATTCTATTAATCTGCGAGAGGACCCGGGTTCAATTCCCAAACGAGCCCATCGGGCATCTTAATGCAGTAATTTTTTTCGCGCTCGAGGTGGTGGCAGTTCCGGAAATCAGGACCAGGTTTGAACACCCGTGAACTCATTGCAGAAAATGCATCACTAAAAACACGCGTGATGAAAATGAATGTCAAGATTAAAGAACGTTTCTCCGTGCCATGAGACTCTAAATTTATCCCTATGCGTCAAATAAGGCAACTCCCTCCGTGTGGATTCAGGTTGGAGGCTGATTGCACTCGGCTACAATCTTGACTGAAAGGACAAGCAGAGCTGGGAACCCCAAAGTTTCATTTTATTTTACGACATTTTAAAGTGTTCCGGTGCTTGTAGTGAGCTGGAAGGGGTTTCATTTTGCAACCAAATGCTTGTAAGTTCCGGTCTTCCAGCGCTGGATTTTCACACTGTGTAGAAACATGTTGGATATCAGGTTGAAGTGTTGAAGTGATTCACATCAGTGGGTTTACAACAGTCCCTGATCTGATGTGGTGGGCATTTATGTTAATGGCAGAAACTACATTTCCACCTTTACACATCTGGCCGAATATTCAGGGCCTGTACCAAAGAGGATCATTTATTTCAACAGTTCATGAATGCAAAAAGTATAGAAGGGCGTTTAATAGGCCCCATTTGGTGCCGAGCTGGCCGAGAGGTTAAGGTGATGGAATAAAAATCCATTGTATTTTGCACGTTAAGGTTCGAATCCCACCTTGGTCGTTGTTTCATCAACTGTGTCTTCCTCGGTGCGGTGATTTTGCAGAAGGTCTGCCTGGAATCACTGATGTGATACTCCAACCCAAGTTCTGAGGCCAGATTGCACAGAGCTTTCTTCTAAGATCTCCGTTGCGATTTTATTGTTAACAATAACTTGGGGATCCGATATAGAGTCCATTCGACTTGATATATCTCTCTAAGAGGAGTTAGTGGAGCAGTGGAAATATCCGGGGGACTTATGTTCATTTCCCACCATGGCTGCTGCTGGAAATTAAACTCAATAATAAAAATCTGCAATTAAACGCTAATGTCAGTGATGGTTCACTGATGTCTTCCCTGGCCAGGACATTTGAGTTTGATTCCTAACTGCCCGCTGAGAAATCCACGGAGTTCAAGTACAATTTGGAATGTGTAACAAAGACTGGCCTTGCGAGCGACGCTCACATCCCATGAAATATTGTTTTCACTTTTTGAAATACAAGCGTTAGGCCACCCCTCAGCCTTGTTATTACAAGAGAATAAAGATCCAAACTGTCAATCCTTTCGTCCTTGTATACCACGCATTGCACTTTTTGTTATTTATTCTTCTTTTGTGGGCTGTGTGCGTCAATTGCACGGCCAGAACTTCCTGCCCTTCCCTAATCTCCCTCGAACTGGATGGCTTGCTCAGTAATTTCCGAGGGCAGATAAGAGTCAACCATATCCCCATGTGCAAGGAGTGACATGTAAGCCAGACCAGGTCAGGATGGCAGAATGTTTCCTCTTAAGTGCATTGGTGAACCAGATGATTTTTTTTAGTACAATCGACGATATTATCATGGCCGTCATTACAGAGACCAGCTTTCAATTCAAGAATCATGAAATAATTGAAATTAAATTCCACGAGCTGCCACGGTGGGATTTGAACACTTACCCCTAGAGATGAGCCTGGGCCTCTGGATTACGAGACCAGTGACATCATCTTTCATCCCTGGAAACAACAACTGAACATTCAGCGAATCATTCAGCCGCTTGATGAGGAAATTGCAATTCCCTCCGCAGCATTTTATTAAACGGATTAATGCAAAACCTTTTGTTCCATTGGAAATATCAATATTTTCTCGACATTAATCAGATATTGTGGATTTCTTAGTAACGGAACACAATCCAAAGATGAGTGAGGGATGAATGCACAAAGTAACAAGGAAATACATTCTGAGAAAGTGCTCCGCATTGTTTGGAAGAAAAAGCAGAACTTGCAGCTGACGAGTGGGAACCTGGTTTACTGGACGTTCCACCAGATTTCTGTATAAAGCAACGGGACAGGACACGAAACTGCTATCTTCTGATTACACCATAATGTACATTGAAGTCAGACGCCTGATCCATTCGGACCAGGCTACCATTCCTTCCAGCCAAATAATGCCTTGTCCATAAAAACTGTGCTGCATTTATGTCTCTTGAATTTTTGAATGATCCACTGATTCCCAGAACCTTGGCCTCGGGATCTCAGATTGATTTTGGATCATGAAGTCAGTTCCTATTGTCCGCACCTCTCCTCAAAATGTCGCTGCAATTTTTTGTCCTCTCTAAATCTTGGTCCGTTGACCTTCACTCAATCGTTGCTAAATTCCTGAAATGAAAACACAGAACATCCCCTTCATCCAAACCACTTCGAAAGGAATTCCTTCTTCCTTGTTTAACAAGAAATTCCACCGACGGTTCGGAGATGTTGAGGCGAGCGTGTCAGAGTGAGGAACTGTTTCCTATGATTGGCAATCCAGGTACTGGGGCGGGGTGGAGGTGGAGTTTGGTGGGAGGGAGAGGTGGGGGATAGGGGTTAGAGGATGGGAGAGGTTGGGTGGGGGGTAGGAGCTGGCGGCACTGGGGGCAGTAAAACATTCAGAGCTTTCCGGAGGTGAAATTCGAAACCATCTCTATCGACAGACGGGGATGAGAATTTCAGAGCTCCCTTCCGGAAACGACACTTCAATTTTAAATCTCACTTTGATAGATTTCTAATCATCAAATATATTAGACAAAAGGGAGAAAGGTGGGTATTTCTATACATCGGAAACTTGCTGTTTGAAATATTACTGAAGACGCTGAGTTATGCATTCACTGTAATCGAACTCAGTTTTCTTTGATGACAAATAAGAACCGAATCAGCAATCCTCCCATCATGCTGAAATCAATTTATTTCTGCAACTACAAGATGACTGCAAACTGAAAATAATGTCACTCCGACACTTTCTGTTCATAGTAACAGGCGCTGGAACACTTCCTGTCCCTATGATACAGACACTTAGACACTTGCTGCCCAACAATTGATTTCAGTCCTGTGAAAGCGTTTGTGAAATTGTGAAATGTCTGGAAGAGGAAAGACCGGCGGTAAAGCTCGCTCCAAGACCAAGTCTCGCTCCTCCCGGGCTGGACTGCAGTTCCCGGTGGGCCGTGTTCACAGGCTCCTGAGAAAGGGCAACTATGCTGAGCGTGTGGGTGCCGGAGCCCCGGTCTATCTGGCTGCTGTGCTCGAGTATCTGACGGCTGAAATCTTCGAGCTGGCCGGTAACGCGGCCCGGGACAACAAGAAGTCCCGCATCATCCCCAGACACCTGCAGCTGGCCGTCCGCAACGACGAGGAGGTCAACAAGCTGCTGGGAGGGGTGACCATCGCTCAGGGCGGGGTGCTGCCTAATATCCAGGCTGTGCTGCTGCCCAAGAAAACCAGCGCCGCTGCGGCCGCGAAGACCAAGTGAAGCGGCCATTCTTTAATCTAATAACCCAAAGGCTCTTTTCAGAGCCTCTCACAGAGTCTGTGAAAGGGCTGCTCACTGTCTGAATTTTCATTCTGGCTCTGAAGAAACGTCATGCCCATTCGAAGAGATAATACCCTCTCTCCAAACAGATGCTGCCAGACCTGGTGATATTTTCCAGCATTTTCATTAAAAATACTAGCTTCGCTGCAAACGACACCAGTATAAAACCTGAGAAAAGTCTCATTTTGGCTCTACATGCCTTTCAACCCGGTTTCAATTCGGAATCTTTACCTGATCTGTTTATAACAGGCGGGTAGAAAGCTCCTACTGATGGGCGAAATCACCATGACTACCGACAGTTCCGGGTCTCCCACATAAACATCATGAACTGTATGGGTTTTATTCAAATGACGGTTTAATAGATATTGAAGAGAAAACGGAGTGAGTCGTCCTTCCAATATATTGGAGTGGGAGAGTGGGGTCTGGGGAGCTAATACACCGCTCCACTCCCCACTTAAAACATCAACAACCTTAATAAATGAACTAGTGACAGAAAGAGAATGAAATGATGCTAAAGTTGCTTTTCATTCAGTTACAGTTTGAGATTTCTCGCTCCCGTTCCCAGGTCAGTGCTCTTAATGTGACGTTTTGGGTGGCTCTGAAAAGAGCCTTTGTTGTGTGTTTGGTAGAAAGGGTCGAGTTGTTCAGCCGCCGAAACCATAGAGAGTGCGGCCCTGGCGTTTCAGAGCGTACATCACATCCATGGCAGTGACCGTCTTGCGCTTGGCGTGTTCAGTGTAGGTGACCGCATCTCTGATCACATTCTCCAGGAAAACCTTCAGCGCCCCGCGAGTCTCCTCATAGATCAAACTCGAGAGCCGCTTGACACTGCCACGGCGAGCCAGGCGGCGGATTGCTGGTTTGGTGATGCCCTGGATATTATCACGAAGCACTTTGCGGTGCCGCTTTGCTCCGCCTTTAGCCAGTCCTTTGCCTCCTTTCCCTTTGCCAGGCATGATGATTCTTCACTCAGATCGCTGCAGAATATGAGAGACGAGCTGCTTCACGTTCCTCTTTTAAATAGCCCGCCCCGACCTGACTGAGAACAGGACAGAGAGTGAGAGGCGGGGCGGGGAGGAGACTGAGTGACAGACAGAACAGAGTCTGTGATCATCCAGCTCCGCCTCCTGCCTGTTCGAACTGATTTGTTTTCGAATTCTGGTCACCATTAGTGAACAGGGCGCTCGAAACAAATCTTACTCAATGGAACATCTTGTTTATCTATAGTTAGAAACCGGGATCTTTTAAATCCAGACCTGTCAGCAATATCCCGCCTCTATGATCAAGATAAAATCGGATCACGGGCCTGCAATTTAGTTTATTGAGAGGGAATTCGAAAAGTTTTGCAAAGATTGAACCGGTCAGTGAAAGTGTCTGTCTGAGAACTGGAAATGAATACCGGCTGAAATTTAAACGGTTGGTATTGAAGAGGTGACAACAAATCAATTATTTTAAGGGAGGTGTTGGTGTAGTTATTTCAGAGAGAACTTCATCATCCCTTCCAGGATAAGTTGCATTTTTTTATTGTTCGGAACTTTGTGGATATCTACATGGAGCCGTTGTAGTTGGTCACTATCTTTGTCTGTTTCACGGCCCGTTCCCCGGGCAGCAACAGACCTTTTCCTGTCTCGATGTGCCCACAGAAACAGCCGGAGAGAATTTATTGTGGACTGGTGCCCTCTGCTGGCTGCACGTGAGACGTGCAAAGAGGTAACTTCTTTGGGGACATTTTAAATGTGTGTGAAACAACATAAACATGGTGAGAATTATTGCAAAACAGTTTATCAATCAGACACAAGATGCCAAAGATATAGTGTGTTTCGCGGTACTATAAATGCTGACTGTAATTTGAAGAAGTGTGCGATGGTGGTATAGTGGTGAGCATAGCTGTCTTCCAAGCAGTTGACCCGGGTCGATTCCCGGCCATCGCAGTAGTGATTTATTTTCAGCCTTCTCCGTGGTCAGACCACAATTCTCTACATTAGTTAAAAAACGCGTTGGGATTCTTACAGTTCCACGCTCTGTAAGATTGGTCTTATCAGCAACTTTGTGAATCGGGTCCGAGCCATTTTCTCAACGTGCAAGCGTGATGCGGAAACTGGGCTCATCAAAGGCATCCTGCAGGGTAATGGTTACACTGATCAGGTCATTTCGCGCTGTGTATCACACAAGCTCATGTCTGGGCTTTCAGAAGTGGCCGACTACATTCCCCAGAAGATAGGGAAAGGGTGAGTGCGAGAGGAATTCTTCATTCGTGGTGTCAGTGTGTGTAAGATTGTAGAAAGACCGGCGGGGGAGCCCAGGACAAAGCCAAAGCCAAGTCTCGCTCCTCCCGGGATGGACTGCAGCTCCCCGCGGGCCGTGTTCACAGGCTCATGAGAAAGAGCAGCTATGCTGAGCGTGTGGCTGCTGGAGCGCTCCGCTCTTCCGATTGTAACATTGCCGGCCGCTTTCAGGGTACAGGATCAGAAATCAGCCGTTTCTCTCTGTTCCGATGAAACCTGTGTGAAGGAGTCGGTTGGTAACCTATGTTATTGCGTTTCCAGTGAGCTGAGATTGGCTCTTTTTAAATCGCTGCTTTGTTACCGCCGGTTACAGATAAGAGATTGACACATTTAATCTGTTCCTAAAATAGCGCCAGGACTCTGTGACGCAGAATGCAATATTACAGCTCCTAAAGCGTGAGATTAAAATTGCCTGGAAATTAAGCCGTTCGGCTATTATCTTTTTTCCCCCCTCAAATTGGCGGGCTTTTCGAATTTGAAAACATAAGCCAATCGGCACTTCCAATTCCTGTTACCTGGCTCTCCGATTGGTTGAAGATTAGGATTGAGAATGGACTGACCAATCAGAGCTAGAGCCTGTCGAAAGTCTCTCAAACCATTCACAATGATTATTTATAGAGGTTAAATTGATGGAATCTGTATCTTCCACTCCACCTGTACTTGAGTCCTAAAATATACTTTTTTCCAACAGGCAAATAATTGACGCAACCAGAATAAAGGTGGTGTTTCCTCCAGAGATTTAATACTCAGCCAAAGCTTACACACATTGTTTGCTTTAAACCTACCATATCAGTGGCTTGTTGTTCTGCTGGAAATGTATGTGGAATGAATCCAAACTTATAATTAGTCCCAGAGACTGAAGGTAATATAATGAATCCCACACTCACACAGAAGCAGAGAATAATTCTCAAGCACATTTTCAGTGCCAGATGCTGAAAGATACAGGCTGGTCACTGCACTCACTCAGAATAGCTGAATCTGAGAGCTACTAAAGAAATATGATACACCAATTGTACCACTGAGACATTTAGAAAGAGTCCAAGCATCACATAGAGTAACAGATGCTGATGGATACACATGGAAGACCACACACTAACACACACACTGTAAATTCCACTTTCACATACAATACCAATGATTGGGAAAACCGCAATTGAATCTCACAATGTTTTATAATACCAAAGATTAACAGATGTAAAATTAATCCCACTGACAGATACAGAATGAATCTCATGCACACAAACAGAACCAAGTGATGAAAGAAACATATGATTCCCACACTTACTTTACAATATCACAGGTACATAGTGCCATTGACAGATCTGCATTGAACCAAATACCTCCCTTCGCCGTCCAATAAAATATGAACGCTTCTTGTCTGTTCTGTCGCTCTCTGAGTGTGCTGACATCTACTGGCCAGAGCTGAGAAGTGCAACAGAGCGGAGCTTTTTTTTATTAATTCAATGGATATGAGATTCGCTGGCTCGGCCAGCATTTATTGTCCATTCCTAAGTGACCTTGAGAAGGTGGTGGTGAGCTGCCTTCTTGGACCGCTGCAATCTCAGTGGCGTAGTTAAACCCACAGTGCTGTGAGGGTGGGAGTTCCAGGATTTTGATACAATGACATTAACTGTGTGTGTTGCAGAAACAGCTCAATATGAGTAATTAGTGATGGGGTGTGATAGGGTGGACATAGAGGTGTCAACAATCAATTCAAAGAGAATTCGATATTACCTTGTTTTCCCACTGAGTCGGTAGAATTTGGAACTGGCTGTCATGTTGAGCAGTCAAGACGATTAGCACAGCTGTATTTCAGGGAAAGCAAGATAAGCATAGGAGAGGGAATAGATTTCATGGATAAACAGGTAATATTACATAAAGTAAACTGGATTGAAGATCGTTAGCATTAATGTACCAATGTATCCAAATGGCCCAATGAAGTATATTCTTGGTAGAATGAATACTGATTTTCAAAGTACCTCAGAGACTCACAGATACATAATGAATCCCACACTCACATAGTGCACCAGAGACAGAGCAATGCAGAGTGAATCCTACACTCACACACATCCCCAGGGACTGAACAATACATAGTGAATCCCACACTCACATAGTGTACCAGAGGCAGAGCAATGCAGAGTGAATCCTACACTCACACACATTCCCAGAGACTGACGAACACATAATGAATCCCACACTCACATAGTGCACCAGAGACAGAGCAATGCAGAGTGAATCATACACTCACACACATCCCCAGAGACTGACCAATACATAATGAATCCCGCACTCACATAGTTTTCCAGAGAGAGCAATGCAGAATGAATGACAGATCCCCAGAGGCTGACAAATACATCAGGAGTCAGACACTCAAATCCTTTACCAGTGACAGAGCGATACAGAATGAATCCGGCACTTATACACATGAAATCTTAGAATAGTTACACCACAGAGAAAGCCCATTCGGCCCTTTGTGTCTCTGGTGTTTCTCTGCCAGAGAAACCCAACTGGTTCTGAATCCCAGCCCTAGGTCGCTCATAATCTTTTTGCACCTCAATTAGGTCACCCCTCAACCTCCTCTGTCCTAAGGAAAACAACCCTAGAATATCCAACCTTCCTCACAGCTGCAATTTTCAAGCCCTTGTAGCATTCTTTTAAATATTCTCTGCACACCCTCCAGAGCATTTGTGTCCTTCCTGTAACGTGATGACCTGAACAGTGCACAAAATTCCAACAATGGCCTAACCAGCGTTTTATAGATTTCCAGCATTATATCCCTGTTTTTGTATTCAATATTTCGTTCAATAAAGGAAAACATTCCGTTACCACCTTGTCCCCCTGTCTTGCCACCTTCAGGGAAATGTGAACATGCACTCCAAAGTGTCTCCCTTCCGCAACCTGTCTCAATATCTTCCCATTTATTGAGTGTTCCCTTTCTTTGTCTGCCCTCCCCAAATGCATTACCCCAAACTTTCTGGGATTGAATTCCATTTGCCAATTTTCTGACCACACAACCAACCCATGTATGGCATCTTTTAAATCACATTCTGACCTCTTTGCAGCCTTGGTCCAAACATGGAGAAACAGCTGAACTCAAGCCATGAGGTTCAAGTGTTCACTTATGTACAGGGAAGCATTTGACCTATTGCGGGCATCAAGGAATCCCAGCAAAACTGAAAGTTCATGGAAATGAGGAGGGAAACTCTCCACTGGTTGGAGTCGTCCTCGGGGTTTCTAAAACATTCCAAAAGATTTCCAGCAGGAACAGTAATTCGCTTTTGTTTGATACACTATGGGTGACAAGGAAAGGATCCTTTGACTGCACTTTGTAGTACTGGTAGCTCGTTGGTCTAGTGGCATGATTCTTGCTTTGCGAATTTTATTTTATTAATGTGCGAGAGTTCCCGGGTTCAATTCCCGGACGAGCCCATCTTAATGCAGTAATTTTGTTTGCCCTCGAGGTGGTGGCAGTTCCGGAAATGAGGACCAGGTTTGAACACCCGGGAACACATTGCAGAAAATGCATCACTAAAAACACGCGTGATGAAAATGAATGTCAAGATTAAAGAACGTTTCTCCGTGCCATGAGACTCTGAATTTATCCCTATGTGCCAAATAAGGCAACTCACTCCGTGTGGATTCAGGTAGGCACTCGGTTACAATCTTGACTGAAAGGACAAGCTGAGCTGGGAACCCCAGTGTTTCATTACAATTTACCACATTTTAATGCGTTCCGGTGCTTGCAGTGAGCTGGGAGGGGTTTCCTTTTGCAACCAAATGCTTGTAAGTTCCGGTCTTTCAGCGCTGGATTTTCACACTGTGTAGAAACATGTTTGATATCAGGTTGAAGTGTTGAAGTGATTCACATCAGTCGGTTTACAACAGTCCCTGATCTGATGTGATGGGCATTTATGTTAATGGCAGAAACTACATTTCCACCTTTACACATCTGGCCGAATATTCAGGGCCTGTACCAAAGAGGATCATTTATTTCAACAGTTCATGAATGCAAAAAGTATATAAGGGGTTTTAATTTGTGCCGAGCTGGCCGAGAGGTTAAGGTGATGGAATATAAATCAATTGATTTTTGCACGTTAAGGTTCGAATCCCACCTTGGTCGTTGTTTCATCAACTGTTTCTTCCTTGGTGCGGGGATTTTGCAGAAGGTCTGCCTGGAATCACTGATGTGATCCTCCAACCCAAGTTCTGAGGGCAGATTGCATAGAGTTTTCTTCTAAGATCTCCGTTGCGATTTGATTGTTAACAATAACTTGGGGATCCGATTTAGAGTCCATTCGACTTAATATTTCGATCTCTCTCTAAGGGGAGTTAGTGGAGCAGTGGAAATATCCGAGGGACTGGGGTTCATTTCCCACCATGGCTGCTGCTGGAAATTAAACTCAATAATTAAAACCTTTAATTAAACGCTAATCTCAGTGGTGGTTCATTGATGTCTTCCCTGGCCGGACCTACATATGAGTTTGATTCCTAACTGCCCGCTGAGAAATCCACGGAGTTCAAGTACAATTTGGGATGTGTAACAAAGACTGGCCTTGCGAGCGACGCTCACATCCCATGAAATATTGTTTTCACTATTTGAAATACAAGCGTTAGGCCACCCCTCAGCCTTGTTATTACAAGACAATAAAGATCCAAACTGTCAATCCTTTCGTCCTTGTATACCACGCATTGCATTTTTTTGTTATTTATTCTTCTTCTGTGGGCTGTGGGCGTCAACTGCACGGCCAGAACATCCTGCCCTTCCCTAATCTCCCTCGAATTGGATGGCTTGCTCAGTATTTTCCGAGGGCAGATAAGGGTCAACCATATCCCCATGTGCATGGAGTCACATGTAAGCCAGACCAGGTCAGGACGGCAGACTGTTTCCTCTTAAGTGCATTGGTGAACCAGATTTTTTTTTTAGTACAATCGACGATAGTTTCATGGCCATCATTACAGAGACCAGTTTTCAATTCAAGAATCATGAAATGATTGAATTTAAATTCCACGAGCTGCCACGGTGGGATTTGAACACTTGCCCCTAGAGATGAGCCTGGTCCTCTGGATTCCGAGACCAGTGACATCATCTTTCATCCCTGGAAACATAAACTGAACATTCAGCGAATCATTCAGCCGCTTGATGAGGAAATTGGAATTCCCTCCGCAGCATTTTATTAAACTGATTGATTCAAAGCCTTTTGTTCCATTGGAAATATCAATATTCTCTCGACATTAGTCAGACATTGTGGATTTCTTAGTAACGAAACACAATCCAAAGATGAGTGAGGGATTAATGCACAAAGTAACAAGGAAATACATTCTGAGAAAGAGCTCCGCATTGTTTGTAAGAAAAAGCAGAACTTGCAGCTGACGAGTGGGAACCTGGTTTACTGGACGTTCCACCAGATTTCTGTATGAAGCAACGGGACAGGACACGAAACTGCTATCTTCTGATTACATCATAATGTACATTGAAGTCAGACGCCTGATCCATTTGGACCAGGCTACCAGTCCTTCCAGCCAAATAATGCCTTGTCCACAAAAACTGTGCTGCATTTATGTCTCTTGAATTTTTGAATGATCCACTGATTCCCAGACCCTTGGCCTCGGGATCTCAGATTGATTTTGGATCATGAAGTCAGTTACTATTGTCCGCACCTCTCCTCAAAATGTCCCTGCAATTTTTTTGTCCTCTCTAAATCTTGGCCCGTTGACCTTCACTCAATCGCTGCTAAATTCCTGAAATAAAAAAATCCCACCTTCTCCAGAACAAAAACATATTCATTCTCTTAAATAAGTCCCATCAGTGACTTAGGGCGATAGTTGATAACACTTGGGGTCTCGTCCGAGATTTGAATACGACACCTCTCGCAAAATATTTCAATAAGAATCGCTAAGCGAGAATCATACCCATCCCAGAGCCTCTTCATCTTCTTCTTCTTAGGCAGTAACTCGTCACTGAGAATGGCTTTTTTTCCACGTTGCGGGTTCTGAGGAGCCTAAAAAGTCCAATGCTGGCTCCGCACACTCTGCCACAGGTTGGGGCAGGTAGTGTTTGAGGAGGCGGGAGGGTGGGACACTCGGATTTTGCTCCGCTCCTTCCGCTGTTTGCGCTTGGCCTCCACCTGGGCCTGTCGGAGACGTTCCAAATGGTTGGCACCTTCGCGGATGCTTCTTCTCCAGTTTGGGCGTTTCGAGCAAGAGATTCCCACAAATCAGTGGGGATGTTGCATTTTATCAGGGAGGCTTTGAGGGAGCCCCTGAAACGTTTCCTCTGCCCTCCTGGTAGCCGCTTGCCGTGACGAAGCGGGCATCTAGTTCCATTCACATCCAAAGCCAGTCAACTATCCTTTCACACCGCGAGAGTAACACAGCAAATGTAAGAATTACACATGGGCGGTGAAACAGAGTTCGTGTTGTAGGTAAGTGACTTTTCACCTGAACAGGAGAGGAAAATATTTTGTGATAGGGGTTAAGTCAGTGAAAGGGAAGCGGGAAAAATGCAAAAACGACGCCCTGGAAAATCTTGGAAATCGGGAGAGATAAAATCACAACAGAGTTTGTGCTGCATCGCCAGAGAGAGGGAAACATCAGCTCCGAGAGTTAAACAGCACAGAAGTAGGGCACTCGGCTCCGTATGTGGAGCAATAAAGAGAAAAAAATATGTAACTGGTGGAGGTTTTAAATCGCGGATTGATGAACAACTGCCGAAGCTCAAACCCACATCTGCGAACAGAAGGGAATCAGAATGTTGGCAGTTTTTACAGAGCGATATTGTTGAGCTGAATGTTCACACTGGAAGGCTGTAAAGTTCCTCATTGAAGGATGAGGCGCTGTTCCAATCTTGAGCTTCATCGGAACATTGCAGGAGTCCGAGAACCGAGTGATCAGGGTGAGAGCCAGGTCGCCAGTCTTTTCGTTTCACCAGCTTGACTGTGTGGATGATATGTTTGGACTTTCTGTTAATTTACCGCACATTGTTGGCTATCAGTTTTGTCGCGGGAAAATGCCACGTCAACACTTTCTGTCAAAAGTAACCCCATCCCAACACTTAATGCCCTGAGAAACTGTCACTTAGACATGTGATGACCAGCAATTGAAGTGAGCGCTGCCTAACTTCCCTGACCGTTAATTCCCCCTGAGCTTCTTTGCTAAGTCGAATTAAAGCTGACTTTCTGCAACTCCTATAACACGGCTAAAATATGGTCAAGTAATATGAAGCTGTAACCCTCCCACCTCCCCCCCATCCCCGGCCGCACAGCCACCCTCAGCTCTGCCAGTCTGAATGTTCTTTCAGACAAAACTTCAACTCCATGTGAAAATCAGGCTGTGAACATTTTGACCCAATTGGGCTGTGTACAAAGGGAGGTCACATGGTTTTCATGGTTCTGAATGAAAACATACCTGGAAAACTGTGTTTTCAAAAGTGGGCTTTTTTTTCCTTCGAGAAGAGAAGGTCCAACTGCTTGATGTTGTCTCGGATCAGTGCTGGGGAGCGACTGTGGAACCCTGACCCCATCTCAAGGCCTGCGCACCCTGACCTTTGCCTTGATCCATTGGATTTTAACGTTTGGCAAAATTCCCCCCTTTCTAAAGAAGGGTCATAAGGACTCGAAACATTGACTCTGTATTTATTTCTCCCCACAGATGCTGTTAGTCCAGCTGATAATTTCCAGCATTTTCTGTTTCTGTTTTTGATTTTCAAGATCCTCATCATTTTGCTTTAATTTCCCCTATTTCTCTTTTTAATATCATGGTTTTCTATTATGAGCGCGTGTAAGTAAGTGTGTGTGTGTTTGTGAGAGAGGGAGAGCATGTGTATGTGTGTGTGTGTATGTGTATGTGTGTGTGTGTGTATGTATATGACTTTTTATCTCGAAAGATTAATTCGCATAATTTCAGATCCATACTCTATGTTCATAAGCTTTACTTTTCTATTCGAAAATACCTTTTCTTATAATAAACAAACAAATTTATTGTTCATCGAAATAATCCACTTTAAAATCTCTTTTATTTTCGGGAACAGAGATGAAGGTTTATAATTGGCCATTTTGGAAAGTCAATTGAACATTTCAACCAATGTTGCGACCTGTGGAGTAGTGGGACTAGACCAAGGGCACACTCCTCCCACCCCGCTCGTAACAGGGTGTTCACTCCGAAACTTAACTCCAGCTTGCTTCGACTTTTCTTTTAAGATCTTGGATTCAATACTTTTGTTCACAATAATATGGGGATCCGACTTAGAGTTCATTCGACATGATATTTCGATCTCCCTCTAAGGTCAAACATTGGAGCAGTGGAAATATTCCGGGGACGTGGGTTCATTTCCCACCATAGGTTGCTGGTGGAAATTAAACTCAATAATTAAAGCCTGCAATTAAACGCTAAGCTCAGTGGTGGTTCACTGATGTCTTCCCACTGATGTCTGGCCTACATATGAGTTTGATTCCTAACTGCCCGCTGAGAAAGCCATTGATTTCAAGGACAGTTTGAGATGTATTACAGAGACTGGCCTTGCGAACGACGTTCACAACCCCTGAAATAATGTTTTAAAAGGTTGAATGTGCACCTCACTGATTGGATCTTCCATCAGCCCCTGTAATGGTCAGACGTGTTGGATAATAAAGCGCTTTGTGACGTCAGGAGAAAGATCAATTCAGAACATCTCAGTGAAACCGAGGCTCAAACCCACATCTGCGAACAGAAGGGAATCAGAATGTTGGCAGTTTTTACAGAGTGATATTGTTGAGCTGAATGTTCACACTGGAAGGCTGTAAAGTTCCTCGTTGAAGGATGAGCCGCTGCTCCTCGAGCGAACCTTGAGCTTCATCGGAACATTACAGGAGTCCGAGAACCGAGTGATCAGGGTGAAAGCCAGGTCGCCAGTCATTTCGTTTCACCAGCTTGACTGTGTGGATGAGTTGTTGGACTTTCTGTTAATTTACCACACATTCTTGGCTATCAGTTCTGTCGCAGGAAAATGCCACTTCAACACTTCCTGTCAAAAGTAACCCCATCCCAACTCTTACTGCCCTGAGAAACTGCCACTTAGACATGTGATGACCAGTAATTGAAGTGAGCGCTGCCTAACTTCCCTGACCGTTAATTCCCCCTGAGCTTCTTTACTAAGTCGAATTAAAGCTGACTTTCTGCAACTCCTATAACGCAGCTAAAATATGGTCAAATAATATGAAGCTGTAACCTTCCCGCCTAACCCACCATCATCTGCCCCCACAACACGTCCCTCCCCTCAGTGCACCCCCCCAACTACAACCACCCTCGCCACTCCCCTCCCCTCCACACCAATCCCACTCCCCCTTCCCCCCCGGCCCCACAGCCACCCCCAGCTCTGCCAGACTGAATGTTCTTTCAGACAAGCCTACAACACCATGTTCAAATCAGGCTGTGAACATTTTGATCCAATTGGGCTGTGTACAAAGGGGGTCACATGGATTTCATGGTTCTGAAGGAAAACATGCCCGGGAGACTGTCTTGTAAAAAATGGGCTTTTTTTTCCTTTGAGAAGAGAAGGACCAACTGCTTGATGTTGTCACTGATCAGTGCGGGGGGAGCGACTGTAGAACAATGACCCCATCTCAAGACTGCGCACCCTGACCTTTGCCTTGATCCATTGACGTTTAATGTTTGGCAAAATTACCCCCTTTCTAGAGAAGCGTCATAAGGACTCGAAACGTTGACTCTGTATTTATTTCTCCCCACAGATGCTGTTAGACCAGCTGATTTTTTTCCAGCATTTTCTGTTTTTGTTTCTGATTTCCAACATCCCCATCATTATGCTTTAATTTCCCCTAGTTCTCTTTTTACTATCATGGTTTCCTATTATGCGTGCGTGTGTGTATGTGTGTTTGTGAGAGAGGGAGAGCGTATTTCTGTGTGTATGTGTGTGTTGGTTCCTATGATGGGTGCGTGTGTGTATGTGTGTGTGTGTGTGTTTGTGAGAGAGGGAGAACGTGTGTCTGTGTGTATGTGTGTGTGTGTGTGTTTGTGAGAGAGGGAGAACGTGTGTCTGTGTGACTTCAGATCCATACTGTATGTTCATAAGCTTTACATGTCTATTCGAAAATACCTTTTTTTATAATAAACAAATGAATTTATTGTTCATCGAAATAATCCACTTTGAAACCTCTTTTATTCTCGGGAACACTGGTGAAAGTAAATAATTGGCAATTTTGGTGAGTCAAATGAACATTTGAGCCAATGTTGCGACCTGTGGAGTAGTGGGACTAGACCAACCGCGCACTCCTCCCATCCCACTCGTAACAGTGTGCTCACTCAGAAACTTAGCTCCAGGTCACTGTCGACTCCTTCTGTAAAGCCGATGACATATTGGGCTTCCCACTAAACATGCAGAAAACTAAGGTCCGATTCCAATATTCGTGACTGAGGAAGACCCCCAGAAACGGCTGCACACAAAGAGCTTACTGAAAGGTCAAATTATGTTGTTTCAGTGAGTCATAGAAGTGACCTTGGAGCAGGTTAAGCAGCATTTCCCGTGTTTCAATGAGAAATGCTGATCTGAATTTAAAAGGAAAGAGTAAATATTTGTAATACTCATGAGATCCGTCTGCCGCATGACTGAGGCGAGCTCATTTCTCGACCTAATCACTGAGGGACACAGACACAAAGAAATATTAATAAACGGGAGGGAAACAATGGATTAATTGAATTCCAATTACGGTCCCCTGGTTAATGTTAAAAAAAAGCAGAATTGCAATGCATCAACAGACGGATTTTCAGGAATTTAAAATTCCAATGACTGATCGAGGAACCAGAAGCTGCGAACATATGAGCGTTGCACGGTTGTTAGCATAGTTTATATGGGTGCTGAGTTGACCAGTGCTTTTTCAAGAATGGTCAAACCGAGCTTTATTCCAGTAAGGTGGACCAGCGGGCACAGAGCTCTCCGTGTGCGTTGGAGGAGACCCCTACCCTCAGAAGCGGGACTGGGTCTTCCCAAAAACCGCTGGCGAAATCAGCTAGCGACGCTCAGGCGAAAGGGCTTGCAACATGCTGCCGAAACCCGGGATGGGACCAGGGACCTTTAGATCTTCAGTCTAACGCTCTCCCAACTGAGGTATTTCGGCTGACAGAAGGGCGTTCTTCGAGCCAGAATTAAACCAGAGACCTAAGGATGTTCAAAACAAAATAAAAACAGAATTACCTGGAAAAACTCAGCAAGTCTGGCAGCATCGGCGGAGAAGAAATCAGTCAACGTTTCGAGCCCTCATGGCCCTTCAGCAGAACTGAAGCATAGTTTCAACAAGGGAGAAATATAAATTGGTTTAAGGTGGGTGGGGGGGAAGAGACACATTGAGGGTGTGGTGTGAGCAGATAATCAAAAGATGTCAGAGACAAAAGGGTCAAAGAGGTGTTGAAGGTGGTGGTCTTTGTCTGAGAAAAGTGCTAATTAAGAATGCAAGACAGGATATTCAAAGTACAGCTCTAGTGGGGGTGGGGTGGAAAGACTAAAGGTTTTAGTTTTAGATTTAAAAATAATGGAAATAGGTGGGGAAAGAAGAATCTATATAAATTATTGAAAAAAAAGGCGGGTGGGGGGGGGAAAGAAACGGGGTGGGGATGGGGGGAGGGGGAGTTTAAGATCTAAAGTTGTTGAATTCAATATTCAGCCCAGAAGGCTGTAAAGTGCCTAGTCGGAAGATGAGGTGCTGTTCCTCCAGTTTGCGTTGGGCTTCACTGGAACAATGCAGCAAGCCAAGGACAGACATGTGGGCAAGAGAACAGGGTGGAGTGTTAAAATGGCAAGCGACAGGGAGGTTTGGGTCTTTCTTGCGGACAGACCGCAGGTGTTCCGCAAAACGGTCGCCCAGTTTGCGTTTGGTCTCTCCAATGTAGAGGAGACCGCATTGGGAGCAACGAATGCAGTAGACTAAGTTAGGGGAAATGCAAGTGAAATGCTGCTTCACTTGAAAGGAGTGTTTGGGCCCTTGGACGGTGAGGAGAGAGGAAGTGAAGGGGCAGGTGTTGCATCTTCTGCGTGGGCATGGGGAGGTGCCGTAAGTGGGGGTTGAGGAGTAGGGGGTGATGGAGGAGTGGACCAGGGTGTCCCGGAGGGAACGATCCCTACGGAATGCTGTCAAGGGGGGTGAAGGGAAGATGTGTTTGGTGGTGGCATCATGCTGGAGTTGGCGGAAATGGCGGAGGATGATCCTTTGAATGCGGAGGCTGGTGGGGTGATAAGTGAGGACAAGGGGGACTCTATCATGTTTCTGGGAAGGAGGAGAAGGCGTGAGGGAGGATGCGCGGGATATGGGCCGGACACGGTTGAGGGCCCTGTCAACGACCGTGGATGGAAAACCTCGGTTAAGGAAGAAGGAGGACATGTCCGAGGAGCTGTTTTTGAAGGTAGCATCATCAGAACAGATGCGACGGAGGCGAAGGAACTGAGAGAATGGGATGGAGTCTTTACAGGAAGCAGGGTGTGAGGAGCTGTAGTCGAGGTAGCTGTGGGAGTCGGTAGGCTTGTAATGGATATTGGTGGACAGTCTATCATCAGAAATTGAGACAGAGAGGTCAAGGAAGGGAAGAGAAGTGTCAGAGATGGACCATGTGAAGATGATGGAGGGGTGGAGATTGGAAGCAAAATTAATAAATTTTTCCAGGTCCCGACGAGAGCATGAAGCAGCACCGAAGTAATCATCGATGTACCGGAAAAAGAGTTGTGGGAGGGGGCCGGAGTAGGACTGGAACAAGGAATGTTCCACATACCCCATAAAGAGACAGGCATAGCTGGGGCCCATGCGGGTACCCATAGCCACACCTTTTATTTGGAGGAAGTGAGAGGAGTTAAAGGAGAAATTGTTCAGTGTGAGAACAAGTTCAGCCAGACGGAGGAGAGTAGTGGTGGATGGGGATTGTTGGGGCCTCTGTTCAAGGAAGAAGCTAAGGGCCCTCAGACCATCCTGGTGGGGGATGGAGGTGTAGAGGGATTGGACATCCATGGTGAAGAGGAAGCGGTTGGGGCCAGGGAACTGGAAATTGTTGATGTGACGTAAGGTGTCAGAGGAATCACGGATGTAGGTGGGAAGGGACTGGACAAGGGGAGAGAGAAGGGAGTCAAGATAATGAGAAATGAGTTCCGTGGGGCAGGAACAGGCTGACACGATCGGTCTGCCAGGACAGTTCTGTTTGTGGATTTTGGGTAGGAGGTAGAAGCGGGCCGTCCGAGGTTGGGCGACTATCAAGTTGGAAGCTGTGGGAGGAAGATCTCCAGAGGAGATGAGGTCAGTGACAGTCCTGGAAACAATGGCTTGATGTTCTGTGGTGGGGTCATGGTCCAGGGAGAGGTAGGAGGAAACGTCTGCGAGTTGACGCTCAGCCTCCGCGAGGTAGAGGTCAATGTGCCAGACAACAACAGTACCACCCTTGTCAGCGGGTTTGATGACAATGTTGGGGTTGGACCTGAGAGAACGGAGTGCAGTGAGTTCAGAGAGAGACAGATTAGAATGGGTGAGAGGAGCAGAGAAATTGAGACGGCTAATGTCACGCCGACAGTTCTCAATGAAAAGATCAAGAGAAGGTAAGAATCCAGAGGGAGGGGTCCAAGTGGAGGGAGAATATTGGAGGTGGGTAAAAGGATCCGTTGAACGGGGAGAGGACTCCTGCCCAAAGAAGTGAGCACGGAGACGAAGACGGCGGAAGAAGAGTTCAGCATCATGCCGAGCCCGAAATTCATTGAGATGAGGGCGTAAGGGTATGAAACTAAGTCCTTTGCTGAGCACTGAACGTTCAGCATCGGAGAGGGGAAGGTCAGGGGGTATAGTGAATACGCGGCTGGGGCTGGGATTGGAAGATGGCGTGAGGGCGGAGGGACAAGCAGGGGTGGAGGGTCCCCGATGGGTGTTGGAGTCGATGAGTTGTTGGAGCTTGCGTTCCTAAGGATGTTAGTTTTACAGGCACCTGCAGTCCTGCGCTTATATTAAAGAACATGATCATATAATGACAAAGGACAGCCATCACCTCGTTTCAGTTCCCTCCAGTTTTCCAGTTTTTCTTGATGAAGAGGGGGTGCAAAGCCCAACGAAGCATCAGTTCATTGCCATAATCTCTCGGCCAATCGCTACACAGGGATTGTCCGACAAACAGCTTTCTTCATCCTTTGAGTGAATTGCTCCCTGACGTCACTATTAAATGGCTTCGCTCTAAGTTTAAGGTTATATACATTTGTTCTGCACTCCCTCGCCAGAGGAAATCGTTTCTCCGCATTAAAACCTACTAATCATCTCAATTACCTCAACCAGATAGCGCCTACACTTTCCCAACTCACGAGTATGTTAGCGTCACAGCGGGAGCACATCTAACTGCAGATCAGAAAAATGTGTGTGTCGCACTTGTCATGGCTAGTTTTACACCAAATCTGTATCTGAATTAATGGAACCCGCTTGTGATAAACACTGTCGCCTTTCACTGGGGCTGATCAGTTTCATAGAGCCACGTATGCGATTTCCTCAGTTCTGCTTTTGTACAAAGCCGGGGAAATGCAACAGAGATGTCAGTCTTCAGCCAGCTCCATTCACTCCAAGTGAAATCGAGAAATGGCTGAAGGCACGGGTAACTGCAAAGGCTTTGGGCCCCGACACCAATCCGGCAGCAGTATTGAAAACCTGTGCTCCAGAAATAGCCTCGCCCCTCGCCAAGTTGTTCCAGTGCAGGAACAGGACTGGCATCTAGCCGGAAATGTGTGAAATTGCTCAGGTCTGTCTTGTCCACAAAAAAACAGGAAAATCCAACCGGAAAAAGCCGCCCCATCAGCCTACTCTAGTTGAATAAGAAGGTGAGGGAAAATGTATTCGTCAGTGCGATCAAGTGACCCTTACTCCGCACTAATCCGCTCACTGAAGCTCAGTTTGTCTCCAGCCAGGGTCACTCAGCTCCTGACTTCATTGCAGCCTTGGTCCAAACATGAAGAAAACAACTGAACTCAAGACGTGAGGTGCAAGTGACTGCACTTGAGTTCAAAGAAGCATTTGACCTAATGTGGCATCAAGGAACCCCAGCAATACTGAAGTCAAAAGAAGTAAGGCGGGAAACTCACCACTGGTTGGAGTCGTCCCCGGGGTTTCTAAAACATCCGAAAAGATTTCCAGCAGGAACAGTAATTCGCTTATGATTGATGCACTTTGTGTGACAATGAAAGGATTCCTTGATTGGTTTGTGTTATGTCGTTAGCTTGTTTGTCGCTTTGGGCTTTCCTGTGGATTCATATGCGTCAGGTCCCGGGTTCCATTCCCGGATCGAGCCCATCTTAATGCAGCATTTCTTTTCGCGCTCGAGGTGGTGGCGGTTCCGGAAATCAGGACCAGGTTTGAACACCCGGGAAGTCATTGCAGGGGATGCATCACTTTAACACACGTGATAAAAATGAATGTCAAGTTTAAAGAACGTTTCTCCGTGCCATGAGACTCTAAATTTATCCTAATACATCAAATAAGGGAGCTGTCCACTTGTGGATTCACGTGGGAGGCTGATTGCACTCAGTTTCAATCTTGACTGAAAGGACAAGCAGAGCTGGGAATCCCAGTGTTCCATTTTAATTTACCACATTTTAGCTGTGTTCCGGTGCTCGCAGTGAGCTGGGAGGGGTTTCCTTTTGCTATCAAATGCTTTTATGTTGAAGTCTTTCCGCGGTGGGTTTTCACACTGTATAGAAACATGTTAGGTTAAAGTCTTGAAGCGATTCATATCAGTCGGTTTACAACAGTCCTTGATCTGATGTGATGCACATTTATTTTAATAAGATAAACTATGTTTCCACTTTTACACATCTGGCCAAATATTCAGGGCCTGTACCAAAGAGGATCATTTATTTCAACGGTTCATGGATGCAAAAAGTATAGAAGGGGGTTTAAGAAAGGGCATTTTGCGATGAGGTGGCCGAGAGGTTAAGGCGATGGACTGCTAATCCATTGTGCTTTGCACGCGTGGGTTTGAATCCCACCCTCGTCGTAACTTTATCAACTGTTTCCGTCTTATTCCGGTGATTTTGCAGAAGCTCTGCCTGTATTCACTGATGTGATACTCCAACCCAAGTTATGAGGCCAGCTTGCGTCGACTTTTCTTGTAAGATCTTGGATTCGATACTTCTGTTCACAATAACATGGGGATCCGACTTAGTGTCCTTTCGACATGTTATTTCCATCTCTCTCAGGGGAAACATTGGAGCAGTGGAAATATTCCGGGGACTTGGGTTCATTTCCCACCATAGTTGCTGATGGAAATTAAACTCAATAATTAAAACCTGCAATTAAACACTAATCTCAGTGGTGGTTCACCGATGTCTTCCCTGGTCTGGCCTAGGGATCAGTTTGATTCCAAACTGCCCGCTGAGAAATCTACTGATTCAAGGACAGTTTGGGATTTGTAACAAAGACTGACCTTGCGAACGACGGTCACATCCCCTGAAATAATGTTTTAAAAGGGTGAATGCGCAACTCACTGATTGGATCTTCCATCAGCCCCTGTAATGGACAGACGTGTTGAATATTAAAGCGCTTTGTGACGTCAAGAAAAATATAAATTTCAGTGAAACCGAGGCTCAAACCCACATCTGCGAACAGAAGGGAATCAGAATGTTGGCAGTTTTTACAGAGCGATATTGTTGAGCTGAATGTTCACACTGGAAGGCTGTGAAGTTCCTCATTGAAGGATGAGCCGCTGCTCCTCGAGCGAACCCTGAGCTTCATCGGAACATGGCAGGAGTCCGAGAACCGAGTGATCAGGGTGAGAGCCAGGTCGCCAGTCATTTCGTTTCACCAGCTTGACTGTGTGGATGAGTTGTTGGACTTTCTGTTAATTTACCACACATTCTTGGCTATCAGTTCTGTCGCAGGAAAATGCCACTTCAACACTTTCTGTCAAAAGTAACCCCATCCCAACTCTTACTGCCCTGAAAAACTGCCATTTAGACATGTGATGACCAGTAATTGAAGTGAGCGCTGCCTAACTTCCCTGACCGTTAATTCCTCCTGAGCTTCTTTGCTAAGTCCAATTAAAGCTGACTTTCTGCAACTCCTATAACACAGCTAAAATATGGTCAAGTTACATGAAGCTGTAACCCTTCCGTCCAACCCACCATCATCTGCCCCCACCACACGCCCCTCCTCTCACTGCTTCACCCAATTGCCACCACCCTCGCCCCCCTGCACCCCCAGCACCACCCCCCCCACCCCTCCCCCGCCCCCCCTCCCTCGGACCCGCAGCCACCCCCCAACTCTGCCAAGCTGAATGTTCTTTCAGACAAGCCTACATGTTGAAATCAGGCTGTGAACATTTTGACCCGATAGGGCTCTGTACACTGGGGGTCACATGGATTTCATGGTTCTGAAAGAAATCATACCTGGAAAACTGTGTTTTAAAAAGTGGGCTTTTTTTCCTTTGAGAAGAGAAGGACCAACTGCTTGATGTTGTCACGGATCAGTGCTGGGGGAGTTACTGTCGAACACTGACCCCATCTCAAGGACTGCACACCCTGTCTTTTGCCTTGATCGATTGACTTTTAATTTTTGGCAAAATTGCTCCCTTTCTAAAGAAGGTTCATAAGGGCTCGAAACGTTGACTCTGTATTTACTTCTCCCCACAGATGCTGTTAGAGCAGCTGATTTTTTGCAGCATTTTCTGTTATTGTTTCTGATTTCCAGCATCCCCATCATTTTGCTTTAATTTCCCCTATTTCTCTTTTTACTATCATGGTTTCCTATTATGAATGCGTGTGTGTATGTGTGTTTGTGAGAGAGGGAGAGCGTGTGTGTGTATATGTGTGTGTATATGTGTGTGTGTGTGTGTGTGTGTGTGACTTATGGTATCTCAAAAGATTAATTCGCATAATGTCAGATCCATACTGTACTTTTCTATTCGAAAATACCTTGTTCTATAATAAACAAACATATTTATTGTTCATCGAAATAATCCACTTTAAAACCTCTTTTATTCTCGGGAACAGTGGTGAAGGTAAATAATTGGCAATTTTGGTGAGTAAATTGAACATTTGAGCCAATGTTGTGACCTGTAGAGTACTGTGAATAGACCAAGGGCGCACTCCTCCCATCCCGCTCGTAAAAGGGTGCTCACTCAGAAACTTAGCTCCAGGTCACTGTCGACTCCTTCTATAAAGCCGATGACATATTGGGCTTCCCACTAAACATGCAGAAAACTAAGATCCGATTCCAATATGCGTGACTGAGGAAGACCCCCAGAAACGGCTGCACCCAAAGAGCTTACTGTTTCAGTGAGTCATAGAAGTGACCTTGGAGCAGGTGAAGCAGCATTTCCTGTGTTTCAATGAGAAATCCTGATCTGAATTTAAAAGGAAAGGGTAAATATTTGTAATACTCATGAGATCCATCCGCCGCATGACTGAGGCGAGCTCATTTCATAGTGACCTAATCACTGAGAGACACAGACACAAAGAAATATTAATAAACGAGAGGGAAACAATGGACTACTTGGATTCCAATTACGGTCCCCTGGTTAAAGTGAAAAAAAGCACCAATGCAATGCATCAACAGACGGATTTTCAGGAAATTAAAATCAGTCAATGACTGATCGAGGAACCAGAAGCTGGGAACATATGACCAGCGCTTTTTCATATGTTTTTTTCAAGAAAGGTTAAACCGAGCTTTATTCAAGTAAGGTGGACCAGCGGTCACAGAGCTCTCCGTGTGCGGTGGATGAGACCCCTACCCTCAGAAGCGGGACTAGGCCTTCCCAAAAACGGTCGGCGCCATCGGCTAGCGACGCTCAGGCGAAAGGATTTGCTACCGAAACCCGGGATCGAACCAGGGACCTTTAGGTCTTCAGTCTAACGCTCTCCCAACTGAGCTATTTCGGCTGACAGAAATGCGTTCTTCGAGCCAGAATTGAACCAGAGAACTAAGGATGTTAGTTTTACAGGCACCTGCAGTCCTGCGCTTACATTAGAGAACATGATCGCATAATGACAAAGGACAGCCATCGCCTCATTTCAGTTCCCTCCAGTTTTCCAGTTTTTCGTGATAAAGAGGGGGTGCAAAGCCCAACGAAGCATCAGTTCATTGCCATAATCTCTCGGCCAATCGCTACACAGGGATTGTCCGACAAACAGCTTTCTTCATCCTTTGAGTGAATTGCTCCCTGACGTCACTATTAAATGGCTTCGCTCTAAGTTTAAGGTTATATACATTTGTTCTGCACTCCCCCGCCAGAGAAAATCGTTTCTCCGCATTAAAACCTATTAATCATCTCAATTACCTCAACCAGATAACGCCTACAGCTTCTCAACTCACGAGCTGGTGTCAGCTGTGGCTCAGTTCATAGCACCCTCGCCTTTGAATCAGAGGGTTGTGGGTTGTTGTCCCGCTCCCGGAAAACCAAGAACTGTGATTGTACTCGAAAGAAGTTGCAATCTGTGACTGTTGGTAACTTGAAAGAGTTTCTCAACTCACGAGTATGTAAACGTCACAGCGGGAGCACATTTAACTGCATGCAGATCAGAAAAATGTGTGTTTCGCACTTGGTCATGGCTAGTTTTACACCAAATCTGTATCTGAATTAATGGAACCCGCTTGTGATAAACCCTGTCACCTTTCACTGTTTAGCTGATCAGTTTCATAGAGCCACGTATGTGATTTCCTCAGTTCCGCTTTTGTTCAAAGCCGGGGGAATGCATCAGAGATGTCAATTTTAAGCCAGCTCTATTCACTCCAAGTGAAATCAAGAAATGGCTGAAGGCACGGGTAACTGCAAAGGCTTTGGGCCCTGACACCATTCCTGCAGCAGCCCTGAAAACCTGTGCTCCAGAAATAGCCTCGCCCCTCACCAAGTTGTCCCAGTGCAGCTATAGGACTGGCATGTACCCGGCAATGTGGGAAATTGCTCAGATCTGTCTGATCCACAAAAAAACTGGAAAATTCAACCGGAAAAAAACCGCCCCATCAGTCTTCACTCGTTTATCAAGAAAGTGAGGGAAAATGTCTTCTACAGTGCGATCAAGCGGCAATAACCCGCTCACTGAAGCTCAGTTTGTTTTCTGCCAGGGTCACTCAGCTCCTGACCTCATTGGAGCCTTGGTCCAAACATGGAGAAAACAGCTGAACTTAAGACGCGAGGTGCAAGTGGTTGCACTTGAGTTCAAACAAGTATTTGACGTAATGTGGCATCAAGGAACCCCAGCAAAACTGAAGTCAATGGAAATAAGGCGGGAAACTCTCCACTATTTGGAGTCGTCCCCGGGGTTTCTAAAACATTCGAAAATATTTCCAGCCTGAGCTGTAATTCGCTTATGATTGATGCACTTTGTGTGACAATGAAATGATTCCTTGAGTGCATCTTGTTAAGAAGGTGGCTTGTTGGTCGCTTTGGGTTTTTCCTTTGAATTAATATGCCTGAGGTCCCGGGTTCAATTCCCGGACGAGCCCAACTTAATGCAGCATTTTCTTTCGCGCTCGAGGTGGTGGCAGTTCCGGAAATCAGGAGCAAGTTTGAACACCCAGGAAGTCATTGCAGGGAATGCATCACCTCAACACACGTGATATAAATGAATGCCAAGTTTAAAGAGCGTTTCTCCGTGCCATGAGACTCTGAATTTATTCTAATGCATCAAATGAGTGAACTGTCTATTTGTGGATTCACGAGGGAGGCTGATTGCACTCAGTTTCAATCTTGACTGAAAGGACAAGCAGAGCTGAGAACCCCAGTGTTTCATTTTAATTTACCACATTTTAGCTGTGTTCCGGTGCTTGCAGTGAGCTGGGAGGGGTTTCCTTTTGCTACCAAATGCTTGTATGTTCCGGTCTTTCCGCGGTGGATTTTCACACTGTGTAGAAACATGTTGGATGTTAGTTTGAAGCGTTGAAGTGATTCAAATCAGTCGGTTTACAACAGTCCCTGATCTGATGTGATGGGCATTCATTTTAATGACATAAACTACATTTCCATCTTTACACATCTGGCTGAATATTCAGGGCCTGTACCAAAGAGGATCATTTATTTCAACGGTTCATGGATGCAAAAAGTTTAGAAGGGGGTTTAATCGACTGTGTTTTGCAACGAGGTGGCCGAGAGGTTAAGGCGATGGACTGCTAATCCATTGAGTTTTGCACGCGTGGGTTCGAATCCCAGCTTCGTCGTTACTTTATCAACTGTTTTCGCCTTATTGCGGTGATTTTGCAGAAGCTCTGCCTGGAATCACTGATGTGATTCTCCAACCGAAGTTATGAGTCCAGCTTGCTTCGACTTTTCTTGTAAGATCTTGGATTCGATACTTTTGTTCACAATAACATGGGGCTACGACTTAGTGTCCATTTGACTTGATATTTCCGTCTCTCTCTAAGGGGAAACATTGGAGCGGTGGAAATATTCCGGGGACTTGGGTTCATTTCCCACCATAGTTGCTGATGGAAATTAAACTCAATAATTAAAACCTGCAATTAAACGCTAGTCTCAGTGGTGGTTCACTGATGTCTTCCCTGGTGTGGCCTACATATGAGTTTGATTCCTAACTGCCGTTGAGAAAGCCACTGAGTTCAAGGACAATTTGGGATGTGTAACAAAGACTGGCCTTGCGAGCGCCGCTCACAGCCCCTGAAATAATGTTTTAAAAGGGTGAATGCGCACCTCACTGATTGGATCTTCCATCAGCCCCTGTAATGGACAGACGTGTTGAATAATAAAGCGCTTTGTGACGTCAAGAAAAAGATCAATTCAGAACATCTCAGTGAAACCGAGGCTCAAACCCACAACAAAAACAGAATTACCTGGAAAAACTCAGCAGGTCTGGCAGCATCGGCGAAGAGTTGACGTTTCGAGTCCTCATGACCCTTCAGCAGAAGGGTCTGTTAGTTCTGCTGAAGGGTCATGAGGACTCGAAACGTCAACTCTTTTCTTCTCCGCCGATGCTGCCAGACCTGCTGAGTTTTTCCAGGTAATTCTGTTTTTGTTTTGGATTTCCAGCATCGGCAGTAGTTTTTTGTTTTTAGCTCAAACCCACATCTGCGAACAGAAGGGAATCAGAATGTTGGCAGTTTTTACAGAGTGATATTGTTGAGCTGAATGTTCACACTGGAAGGCTGTAAAGTTCCTCATTGAAGGATGAGCCGCTGCTCCTCGAGCGAACCTTGAGCTTCATCGGAACATTTTGTGACTGGAGTCAAACTCAAAATGCTGTCTCAATGACATCTCAAATAAAGCTGTCGGCTGCTTGAAAACACAGCAGTTAAACTTTCTGCCTGATCATGAGAGCGACTGTGACATTTACAAAACAAAATCATTTGATAAAATAGTTCAAAAACCATCAAGATTGAAATCCTATGAGGAAAAGTCAAGTTATTATGAGAACTCTGCTGAGAAAGCTTCATTGGACAGCACAGAAATCAGGTGAAGAGTCTCAGTAAATCGACACCAGCGAACAAGTCAACATCAAAACTGAATCAACTCTTGTGAAGATCAGTGAGTAAAAGCTGAGTGCTCCGTGCACCATCAGCTCATCAAGTAGATGTATTGTCTGGATAAAGCGTTCTGTTTAGAACAGGATTTATTGACCTGAGTTGAGCAGGCACGTTATTGCAGAACAAATAAGTCACCTCTAGATTTTCCTTTGAAAACATAGAAATTAGGAGCAAACTTCTAGTTTGTTGATATATAGAATTGAAATAAACTGGAATTACAGTGCAAATGAATTGATATTCAAAATCAAACCTTACTTTCAGGTAAATTACGTGGAGCAATTAAATTACAAACAAGAACTCAAGTGACCTGTGAGCTCAAACACAGAGAGAGTAAATTTCAGAGTGAAGACTTAAAAAATTCAATTTTTTGCAAGTGAGGGTTAAGTTCAGAGGGGAAGGAGCTGCTGTGTAATTTTAACCGAGATACTGCAGCAAAAGTACAAGAGGGAAGGAGTGGAACTCTCTAAATAACGAGAAATTTAATTAAATAGACAATTCATTTCAGTGAAATGTTGGGACAGCTGAGAGCTGTTGCCTACACATCCTGTGCTCTGTGGGAATTCCAAATAAGTCTGATGATAATAGTCAGATTCATAATACATTACAGAACCAAGCAGAATACAGAAAGTGCAGAGGAGAGATGGAAAAAGGAAATTAGATCAGAAGAGAGAGCGTTTGAGAAAAGATTTGCAGGTAACAACCGAAAACACAGAAGATTTTTTACCAGCCTAAGGGCAGTCACTGAAAGGGGGGCTGATTTGGAGATCCTGTGCGGGGAGAGGGCGTGGCTGACGTACTAAATGAGAACATACAAACAAACTAATTAGCAGCAGGATTGGGCCACTCAGCCCCTCGAGCCTGCTCCGCCATTCAGTAAGACCCTGCCTGATCTGATTGTAACCTCAACCTCACATTCCTTCCTACCCCCAATAACCTTTCACCGCCCCCCCCACCTTGTTAATCAGGAATCTATCTAACTCTGCCTTTAAAATATTCAAAGACACTGCTTCCACCAGCTTTTGAGGAAAAGAGCTCCAAAGACGCTCGACCCTCGGATAGAAAAGAAACTCTGTCTGAAATGAGCGACCCCTTATTTGTAAACAGTGACCCCTAGTTCCAGATTCTGCTACAAGAGGAAACGTGCTCTCCATCTCCACCCTGTCAAATCCCTCAGGATCTTAAAGGTTTGAATCTAGTTGCCTCTTACTTTCCTGAACTCCAGGCGATACAAGCCTAACCTGTTCAACCTCACCACATAAGACAACCGGCCCATCCCTGGTATTTGCCTCGTAAACTTTGCAATAAACCTGTCATCACAAAACAAGCGGATGCTGCTAATGTCATTGGTGGGGAAATTGGATAGGATGAAAATAGATAAAGTGGAAGCTATCACAAGGCTGGCACTGCTCACAGCAGAAAAGCTGCTCGATCCGCATCGGATACACCTTGGATTACTGAGGGAATGAAGGGTGGAAATAGCGGAGACTTGAGCCACAATCTTTCAATCCTTCTTGGATATGGGAGTGAAGCCAAACAACTGCAGATTGTTCATGTTACATCCGTGTTTAAAATGGAGAGGGATAAACCCAGTAACTACAGAGCAGTTAGTCTCATGCTGGTGGTGGGGAAACATTTAAAGACAATAATCCAGAACAAAATTCATTGTCACTCGGTAGAACATGAGTTGATAAATGATAACCAGCACAGATTGGTTAACAGAAAATCAGCACTGAAATACTTAATAAAGCTCTTTGATGACATGTCAGAGAACATTGACCAGGGAAGTGAGGATGATGATGTATGTCTGGACTTCCAAAGGGATTTGAAAAAGTCCCACATAATGAACTTGGTAAAATTCCAGCAGCTGGGATTAAAGGGGCAGCGACAGCATGGATACAAAATAAAATAAGGGACAAAAAGTGTAAAGTAGTGGCGAGCTCTGAAGAAGAGTCATACGGACTCAAACATTAACTCTGTTCCTCTCTGCACAGATGCTGCCAGGGCCGCTGAGTTTTTATAGCATTTTCTGTTTTATTATAAATTTTAATAACTTCCAGCCTATATCTAGTTTGCTGATAACACTAGGTTAGGTGACATGGTTATTAGTGTATGTGGGAGCAGCAAGTTTCAAAGGGCCATTGACAGATTCAGTGAGTGAATAAAACTGTGGCCGGTGGTGGTCAACACTGGGAAGAATGAGGTCATCCACCTTGAACAAAAGAAAGATCCGAGAACTTCTTAAACAGTCAGAAACTTGGGACTATGCCAGAGGAGCTGAGAGTTAGAGCTGAGTGAGACCGGAGGGTGGAGAAAGAGTCTGCATAGATATGTAGATGTTCAAGTAAGTGGGGATAAAATGGAAGTACAATGTAGTAAAATGTCAGGTTGCCCACTTCTGCAAGAAGCATAGGAGAGAGGAATATTACTGAGATGCAGAGAGACTGCAGAATCCTGTGGTACAGAGGGATCCTTGTACAAGAATTACAAAAAATGTTTAGATGACATTGCAGAATGCTGCAGTACAGATGGATATGGGTGCCGCTGTATAAGAATCATTGAAAAAAAGTTATCATTTAGGTGCATCAAATACTTAGGAGGGCAGGTGGAATGTTGGTCTTAATTGCAAGGGGACTGGAATAGAAAAGCGGAGAAGCCTTGCTGCAGCTGTACAGGACATTGGCGAGACCACACCTAGAATAATGGGTGCTGATTTGGCCTGATTACTGAAGGATGGATATACTTGCATTGAAGACAGTTCCCGAGAAAGGTGACTGGGATATTCCCTTGGCTGAGGGGGTTTTCTAACGAGGAAGGGTTGATAAGGTTGGATCTAGACTCACCGGAATTTCGAATGACTTAACAATATGATAGTGAATGAGCATCTGGCAATGAGTGATTGCAATATGTTAGAGACAGACATTCAGTTCAAGCAGAAAGGTCGCATACATGCTGGTTATCATCTCAAGTAAGGCCAATAAGGATGGAATGCGCGGTAAACTGAGCACGTTAAATTCCCATCAGCTATTAACAGGTACAACAAGACAGGAAACAATCAGAGGCACTCAAATAATAATTTAGTGTAATCTGTACCGAAGGAATGAAACTTTTATGATAATTATGGTTAATTATTATGATTAATATTATTAATAACGGGGACGGAATTCCATAAATTAAACCAGTGATTAAGAAGGAATGACAATTTCTGTCCAGATAATGATGAACTGTGTATTTGGTGCGATGCTGTCTCCGCTATGCTGATGGTTTTGTCCTTCTCGGTGGTTCATGTCTCAGGGAGGACGCTGCTGTTCAAATAAAGATGGCGAATTACTGCAGGGTGTCCTATAGATCGGAAAACCTGCGGCTAAGTTCCCCTCCGAGTCACTCATCATCCTGACTTGTAAATATATCGCCGTTCCTTCACTGTCGCTGGGTCAAAATCCTGGAATTTCCTTCCTAACAGCACTGTGGGTGTACCTACACCACACGGAATGCAGCGGTTCAAGAAATCAGCCACCACCACCTTCTCAAGGGCAACTCGGGATGGGCAAAAAATTCCGGCCCAGTCAGCGAAGCCGACATCCCGTGAATTACCTTTAAAAATTATGACCTTCACGATGTTGTTTCCATCTAAGAGGATAGTTTTTTGTATTCGGATAATCATACAGTGATAGTGAAGAGGAGGTGGCCACTCCGGCCATTTGCGTCTGTGCCAGTTCTTTGGGGTCAATGGGCTGAGGGAATCGGCTCGGATGAGTTCACAGTATTTGCAGCTTGTGTCCCTCTGTGAATAAATGCCATATCAGAGATTTGTTGAAGATTGCATTTTTGCAGGAAGCTGATGTAAATAACGGACATGCTTGTGGGTAACAGGAAGTACTCCCTTTTGACATTAATGAGAATGTAAATAGCAGAGGATGGTTTCGATCCATCGACCTCTGGGTTATGGGCCCAGCACGCTTCCGCTGCGCCACTCTGCTGCTTAGTCTTTTAATGTCTACTGTTCCATTATGGTGTTAAAGTGTTTCACATGTTTAGAATATATTTCCTGCTGTGGAATTATGCTCTCTGGTGTTGAGAAATGTTCTTTGTTGTTGTGTAAAATGCTTCCCTGCAGTACAAACGTGTTCCCGGTTGTATAAATATGATGGCCGAGCCAGCGAATCTCATATCCATTGAATTTAAAAAAAGTTCCGCTCTGTTGCACTTCTCAGCTCTGGCCAGTAGATGTCAGCACACTCAGAGAGCGACAGGACAGACAAGAACCGTTCACATTTTATTGGACGGCGAAGGGAGGTATTTGGAATTACTAACGGTGAAGATGACATTTCATAATATTTTGTTATACCAAGCAGAAGTTATAATGTTGTGCTGAAACCAACAGACCGTTGTTTTGTATTTGAGAGTGAGATACATTCTTCACTGCCCTTTTCTGGCTCATTTTGTGAATGTGGGATTCAATATCTATGTCACTCACTGGTACTGTGTGAAACTGAGAGACATTCTGAAGCTGTCAGTCTTGGTTACTGTATGTGAGTGTGGAGACATTATCAGTGGAACTGCCAATATGTTTGGATTTATTCTGACAGTCACTCTCTTGGACAGTATATTTGTGTTATATTCCATTCCTATCTGTATCAGTATTTTCTGATACTGAGAGAGGTGGGTTACATTCTGAAACTGTCAGTGGAACTGTATGTGGAAGGATTTTGCTCTATCAGTCAGCTTCTGGAGCTGAAAGTGAGTGTTGGAGTCATTCTATGTCTCTCATTCTCTGGTACAATATATGTGTGTCATATTCAGTCTGCATATTGTATTTTCTGGTATTGTATGAGTGTCTGGACACTTTTTGAGCCTGCCAGTAGAACTGCAGGTGTGCAAGTGTTTTGTTCTCAGTGTGAGATGTGGGATTCATTCTGCATTTGTCTGTCTCTGGTGCTGTCTGTCTATTGGGCAGTTTGTCCGTGCCTGGTAACGTATAGGGTTTGTCCAGTAGTTCACCATGTCCAGTTTTCTGTGTGAATGTGGGGTGTATTTTATTGTTCTCAATCTTTGATGTTGCTTATGACTCTGGGATTAATTCTGGATTTGTACTCAATAGTTATCTCAGGCATGGTGTTGTAAATGATTCCCATCTTAATACCTGTCAGGAAGGAAACCTCTCATCCCAATCCTTACCCAATTTGGCTTATGTGTGATCTTAGAACCAATCACAATAATCAGGTTAACCCTGAGCTGCAGTCTACAATGTGAAATAAATGGCTTTGCCGACCACTCTTGAGATACCTATTAAATACAGCTATGGAAGTAAAGTACCCTCACATACAGCTCCCAAGTCACATAGATAGAGTACGAATCCCACTTTCACACACAGTTCCAGTAACCGAGTGATATACAATTAATCCCACAGTAACTCTCTGCCCCAGATGTAGACACATATTAAAATACATTATTCCAAATTCCCATTCAGTACCAGATGCTGACAAATACAGAATGAACCCTGCACACACATACAGACACACACAAAGATAGTGACTGATACAGGATGTGACACAAATTCACATGCAGTACCAGGGAATAACAGTTAAATATTAAATCCCGCCATCAATTCCAGTACCGGAAAATAATGCACACAAAATGAATGTTACTGACATTCATTAACAGAGATTGTAAGATACGGAATGAATCCCATAGCCCTGTTCAGTTCCAGATACTGACAGATGCAGAATTAATTGCAACTACTAGCACTGAAAAACACAGTTAGATCCACATTCACATGGAATATAAAACACTGGCAGATGTTGAATGAATCTCAAGCTGACAGTCAGTACCAGATACTGATGGGAAAAAAAAATCACTCACTCTTATTCAGAGTGGGAGACTAATAGAAAAATAAAAGGATATTCATACTCAGATAGAGTACCAGAGACTGACTTGCAGAACCCGAACCACTCATACATCATACCAAAGAATGAAATACACCAAATAATTCACTCACTAAGGGGCAATATCATAGCAAACAAAATAAGGTCAGAGGCCTGACCTTCTACCTAACTAGATTTTCCTGCCTACACCCCATATCCATTGATTCACTGAATAACCTGTCTGCATCATCCTTAAATATATTCATGGATGAAGCATCCATATTTCACTAGGACAGAGAAGTATTAATATTCACACGCTGAGAGTGCAGAATTTCTCCAAATTTCAGTCCAAAATGATTAACCCCTTATGCTGACATTGTGCCCACATGTTCTAGATTCAGGGGAATCGATAATGGAAAGTAGGGAAATGGTGGGTGAATTAAACAGGTATTTTGCTTCGTTCTTCACTGTAGAGGACACAAGTAACATCCCAGAAATAGCTGTAAATCAGGAAATGGAAGGGAGGGAGGAACTTGGGGAAAATTACAATCACCAGGGAAGTGGTATTGAGCAAATAGTTGGGGCTGCGGGCTGACAAATCCCCAGGTCCGGATGTGCTTCACCCGAAGGTCTAGAAAGAAGTGGTTAGTGAGATTGTTTATGCACTGGTTTTAATTTGCCAAACTTCCTTAGATTCAGGGAAGGTTCCATTAGATTTGAAAATAGCAAACATAACTCCTTCATTCAAAAAGGGAGGGACACAGAAAGCTGAAAACTATAGGCCAGTTAGCCTAACATCTGTCACAGGGAACATTTTAGAAGCTATTAAGGAAGTTATAGCAGGGCACTTAGAAAAATTCAAGGGTCAACATGGCTTTGTGAAAGGGACATCATGTCTAACCATTTTAATTGAGTTCTTTGAAGGAGTCACATGTGCTGTGGATGAAGGGGAACCAGTCCATGAACTGTACCTAGATTTCAAGAAGGTATTTGATGAAGTGCCACATCAAAGGTTATTGCATTAAATAAAAGCTCATGGTGAAGGGGGTAACATATTGGCATGGATAGAAGATTGGCTAGCTAACGGTGCAGAGAGTTGGCATAAATGGGTCTTTTTATGGTTGGCAGGATATGATGAGTGGTGTGCCACAGGGATCAGTGCTGGGACCCCAGCTTTTTACAATTTATATAAATGACCTGGATGAAGGGACCGGAGGAATGTTTGCTAAATTTGCTGATGAGACAAAGTTGGTAGAAAAGTAAATTGTGAAGAGGACACAAGGAGGCTACAAAGTGACATAGATAGATTTCGTGAGTGGGCAAAGATCTGGCAAATGGAGTATAAGGTCAGCAAATGTGAAATCTTTCCTTTTGGCCAGGAAGAATAAAAAATAAGCTTATTATCTAAATGGTGCGAGATTGCAGAGCTCTGAGATTCAGAGGGGTCTGGGTGTCCTGGTGCATGAATCACAAAAGGTGAGTATGCAGGTAGAGCAGGTAATTAGGAAAGCTAATACAATGTTATCATTTATTGTGAGGGAAATTGATTACAAAAGTAGGGAGGCTGTGCTTGAGTTGTACACGGCATTGCTGAGACCTCTTCAGAAGTATTGTATACAGTACTGGTCTCCTTATTTAAAGGGAAATGTACATATGTTAGAAGTAGTTCAGAGAGGGTTTACTAGACTAATACCAGGAAAGGGAGGGGTTGTCCTATGAGGAAAGGCAGGACAGGTTAGGCTTGTATCCACTGGAATTTAGAATAGTAAGAGGTGATTCAATTGAAACCTTTAAGGTCCTGAGGGGTATTGACAGGGTGGATGTGGAGAGGATGTTTCCTCTTGTGGGAAAATCTAGAACTACGGGTCACTGTTTAAAAATAAGGGGTCACTCATTTAAGAGAGATATGAGGAGAATGTTTTCTCTCAGAGGGTTGAGAAGCTTTGGAACTGTCTTCCTCAAACGGCAGTGAAAGCAGGGTCTTTGAATATTTTTAAGACAGAGCTGGATAGTTTCTTGATTAACAAGGGGGTGAATGGTTATCGGGGAAGGCAGGAATGTGGGGTTGAGGTTACATTCAGGTCAGCCATGAGCTTACTGAATGGCGGAGCAGGCTCGAGGGGCCGGGTGGCCGACTCCTGCTCCGAATTCATATGTATGTCCGTATTCCATAGCCAAGACAAACAACCTCTCAGTGTCTAACCTGTCAAGCTCCATTGTAATCCTGCACGCGTGGATGAGATCACTTCTACTTCCAATAACCAGAGAATATGAAAACAATTTACACTGCTTCTCATCATTGGACAAACGTCTCATCACAGCGACCAATTATTTTATGGCCTCCAATGTAAATATATCCTTCCTTAGATATGGAGACAAAAAACAGTGCCAAATGCTGCATGTGTGGTCTCAGCAAAGCCGTATGGAAGTGTAGTAAGTCTTCCTTACTGTTGTACTCCAATCCCCTTGTCATAAAGTCTAACATGCTAGCTGCCTTCCACATTGATTTCTGGATGCTATCTTCCCATGATCCATATACAAGTTCACTCAAATCTCTCTGAACATCAGGATTTACAATTTCACCTGGAGAACAACAGACTGTCAGACACAAAAATAATACAATGCTCACAGGCAGTAATGGAGACTGACAGGTTGAGAGTGTTTTTCATATTGGCAGATACAAAATGTATGAAATATTATCAAAGAGTGCCAAGGACTAACAGTCGGAAAATGACTGCCAGACTCACAAAGATCACGTTTCAGAGTGAAACAAATTCAATGTCATGCTGACATAGGCCAGGAGAGACGAGAAACTGATGTACAGAATTAATGTAATCCTGACACAGGACTGGCGAGTGATAATTAAATAACCAATCACACACTCAGGTAAAGCACCAGAGATGGACAAACCCAGTAAAGCCAGAGGGATAAACCCAGTAACTACAGAGCAGTTAGTCTAATGCTGGTGGTGGGGAAAGGTTTAGAGTCAATAATCCAGGAGGAAATTCATTGTCACTTGGTGGAACATGGGTTGATAAATGACAGCCAGCACAGATTGGTTAACAGAAAATCATGACTGAAATACATAATGAAGTTATTTGATGAAGTTTCAGACAACATTGACCAGGGGAGTGAATTTGATGATGTGTGTCCAGACTTGCAAAAGGGTTTGCAAAAATCCCACATCATAGATTTGTTAGTAAAATTCAAGCAGATGGGAAACAGGGGCAGTGGCAGCATGGTTACAGAATTGAATAAGGGGAAGAAAGGATAAAGTGGTGGTGAGTGGTGTGTTTTTCAGGGTGGAGGGATACATACACAACTGATTCTCTGTCACGTCAGGCGGCTGTTCTATTCCCATTCCCAGAGCTCTTTTACATTTTAATAACTTCCAGACTATATCCAAGTTTGCTGATGACACTAGGTTAGGTGACATGGTTAGAAGTGGAGGTGGGAGCAGCAAGTTTCAAAGCATCACTGACAGATTCAGTGAGTGAAAAAAACCGTGGCCGATGGTGGTCAACATGAGATCATCCTTCTTGGAGCAAAGGTCAGAGAATTTCCTAAACAGTCAGAAACGTGGGACTGTGGAGGAGCCGAGAGTGAGGGTGAGAGCTGAGTGAGGCTGGAGGGTGGATAAAGAGCAGCGGCAGAGCAGCCCGAGAGCAGCAGTGAGAGAGAGAAGGAGGGAAGAGTGACGGGGGGGTGGAATAAAGAGCTGTGAGGGAGGGGTTGGAGCAAACCGGCCATGGTTAAAATAAATAGTCAGAGCATGATAAATAGGAGCTGGAAAATTAAACATTACAATCAGGGTAAGTATAACAGTAAGTGTAAGTATAATAAAAGTATTAGTGCAGAGCAGGTCGGCATTTAATAAAATTAATAATTTAAACAAGGTACTAATTAGATTCTAAAAGAGGGAATAGAGGTTTATTTTCAGTCATGGGTGGGCAGCTGTGACCTGTTGTTTTCAGTTCCTGCCCCATGTGGGAACCTCAGGACACTTCATGTGTCTTGAGGGCCACATGTGCAGAAAGTGTCTCCAGCTGCTTGAGCTCGAGCTCAGGATTTCCGAGCTTGAGGGGCAGCTGGAGTCACTGTGGAGAATCAGGGAGGATGAGAGTTTCCTGGATCGTACGTTCCAGGAGGTGAACACTCCAAACGGAAAGAGAGGGTTCAGGATAGTAGATGGGTGGCCATCGAAAGAGTAGGAAGAGGCAGAAAGAGCAGGAGTCTTCAGGTATGTGCCACTGTCAAACCGGTATTCAGCATTGGAGACTGCTGGGAATGGTGACACCCTGAAGGAGTGCAGTCCAGACCATGGCATCAATGGGCAAGAAACTGCACAGGAGGGAACAGCAGAGAGTAGAAACGCAGTCATTATTGGAGATTTCATAGTCAGGGGGACAGACAGGCATTTCTGTCACCGTCATTGAGAGTCCCACATGATGTGTAGTCTCCTTGGTGCCAGGGTAAAGGACATCACGGGGAGGGTACAGAATATTCTGCAGGGGGAAGGGAGTGAGCCAGAGGTTGTGGTACACGTCAGTATCAATGGCACAGGGAGGACAGGTATTGAGGTCCCTCAGTCAGAATTCCAGCAGCTAAGGAGGTAGTTAAAAAGTAGGACCTCAAAGGGAGTAATCTCTGGATTACTGCCAGTGCCACGTGCTAGTGAGAGTAGAAATGTGAAGATAGGGAACATCAATATGTGGCTTGAGGCTGGTGCAGGAGGGAGTGATTCAGGTTCTTGGGACATTGGGACAAGTTCTGGGGCAGGAAACACCTAATCAAAAGGAACAGGTTGCACCTTAACAAGACTGGGACCAATGTCTTCATGGATAGGCTCACTCGAGTGGTTGGGGAGGGTTTGAATTAAATTGGCAGGGGGGGTGGGCATCAGTATATCGAAGTAGAAAAGAAAAATAACTAGAGAAGGAAATAGGACCATATAAAATAGGAGTAGATGAAGAAGGATTCTAAGAGAAATACAAGGACAGGTTTAGAATGCATGTCTGTAATCGCACAAAGTGTGGTGAATAATGTCGCTGAGCTAGAAGCACAAAGAGCCATGTGGGAAAATGATGTAGAGACAATGACAAAAACATGGTTTAAAAATGGTGAGGACTGATGCTTAATATTCACTGATACAAACTGTTCAGAAAATATAGAGAAGGGAAAAAAGGAAGTGGGTTAGCGGGACTGATTAAGGGAATCACTGTAATATTGGGAAGAGACAATGTCCTTGACCGGAAATGGGCAGAATTCATTTGTTAGAGCTGAGAAATAATCAGGGAATGATCAGACTCATGGGGATATTAAATCGGTCTCCAAATAGAGAGAGAGAGATAGAGGAGCAAATCTGCAGGGAAATCACAGAGGTGTCTAAGAACATAGGAAGATATGAATTAGGAGCAGGAGGAGGCCACTCGGCCCCACGAGCCTGCTCCACTATTCAATGAGATTATGGCTGATCTGACTGTAACCTCAACTCCACATTCGTGCCTGCCCGTGATAAGACTTCACCTCCCCCCCACACCCTTGCCTATCGAGAACCTATCAACCTCTGCCTTAAAAATATTCGATGACTCTGCTTCCAGCACCATTGAGGACGAGAGTCCAAAAGACTCAAGACCCTGTCAGAGAAAAAAAATTCTCATCTGTCTTAAATGGGCAACCCCTTATTTTTAAACAGCGACAAGAGCTGTAGAGTGGTGATATCCAGGGGTCTCTGAAATGTGTTCAATAGACCTTCCTCGACCAGAATGTTCTCAGTCCAGTTAGGAAGGAGGCATTGCTGGATCTGGTACTGGGGAATGAGGTGGGCCAAGGTTGGCCAAGTGAACCAAGTGTCTGTGGGTGAACCCTTGGGTAAGAGTGATCATCGTATCATAAGCTTGAGGTGAGCAAGGAGCAATCAAAAGTAGAACTTCTAAATTGGAAAAGGACTAACTTCAATGTGAGGAGAGGGGGTTTAGCCAAAGTAAAATGGAACCAAAGACTGACAGGGACACCTGTAACAGAGCAATGAGTGATCTTTCAGGAGGAGATGTTTCAAGTACAGACTAGGTACATTCCAATGAGGGGGGAAAGGGAGGGTAACCTAAGCCAGAGCTCCTTTGATGAAGAAGAAAATAGTAAATATAATGAAACAATGAAAAGACTGTATGATGCATGTCAGGTGAATTCTTCAAGCGAGAACCTGGTAACTTTTATTGTACAAGAGTGTGGAATTAACTCTCTATCTGTCTATCTCTGTTATTGTATGTGAATCGAGAATTAACTAATTTCAAGTATCTGTCAATCTGTACATGAGTGCACAATTACCTCTCTATCCGTCAGTCTCTGTTACTGCATTTCTGGGTGGAATTACTTCTCTGTCCATCTTGTTAGTGTATGTGAGGGGGAATTAATTCTGTCTCTGTTATTCTTTATGACTGTTTGTGAGTGGGGCAGTAATTCTCTGTTTCTCTCTATTATTGCATGTGAGAGTGGAATTAACTGTCAGTCTTTGTTACTGTATATGAGGGCAGCATTATCTCTTTCTCAGTCTCTATTGCCGTAATTGAATATGGAATTAACTCTCTCTCAGTTTCTGTGACTGTACATGAGTGCACAACTAACTCTACATTAGTCTCCGTTACTTTATGTGTGTGTGGAATTATTTCTCTATCTGTTGGTCTCTGTTACTGTATGACAGCCTGGAATTAACTCTCAATCGTTATGTCTCCATTACTGTGTGTCAATGTGGCACAAACATTGTCAATCTGTTACTGTGTGTGAGTGCAGAATTAATACTCTATCAATCAATGTTACACTACGTGTGTGTCGAAATCACTCTCTGTCAATCTATAATAATGTGTGTAATTAACTCTCTGTCTGTCAGTCTCTGTTACTCTATGGCAGTGAGTCAATTTCAGGGTAGCAAACTGTAACCAGTAGAGCGTCACAAGGATCAGTGCTGGGTTCTCAGCTATTTACAATCTATATTAATGACATAGATGAGTGGGGAGAGCATCACCAAATTTTCAGACAATACATAAATAGGTGGGAAAGCAGATTGTGAGGGGGACACAAAGTGTCTGCAAGAGGATATAGAAAGGTTAAATCAGTGGGCAAACATTTGGCAGATGAAATACAAAGTGGGAAAATTTGATGGGAAGAATAGAAAAACAACACATTATTCAAATGATATATATATTAATGGCCTAGATTGTGGTGTGCAAGGCATGATTTCAAAATTTGCAGATGATACGAAGATTGGAAACATTGTCAACTGTGATTGGGATAGTCTTGAACTTCAAAAGGACATAGGCATGTTGGTGGATTGGCCAGGCAAGTGGCAGCTGAAGTTCAATGCAGAGAAGTGCCAGGTGATTCATTTTGGTAGGAAAAATATAGTGAGACAGTATTAAATAAAGGGAGACCCTCTAAAGGAGGTGCAGGAACAGAGGGACTGCATTGTATATGTACATATGTCAGTGAAGATGGCCGGGCATGTTGAGGGAGCAGGTAATAAAGCATATAGTAACTTAGGCTTTATTAATAGGGGCACTGAGTACAAGATTCTGTGATTCTGTGAAGAGTAAGGAGGTCATGTTGAACTTTTATAAGTCTCTTTTTAGGCTTCATCTGGAGTACTGTGTGCGGTTCTGGGTGTCATACTTAAGGGAGGATGTTAAGGCATTGCAGAGAGTACACAGAAGATTCACAAGAATGATTCCAAGATAAAGAACTGTCGCCATGGGGATAGATTGGAGAGGTTGGGGCTGTTTTCCCTGGAGAAAAGGTGGCTTAAAGGAGACTTGAGGGATGCATTCAAGATCCTGAGGGGAATGGACAGAGTAAATAAATGACAAATTGTTCCCACTCAATAGAACATCAAGAACCAGAAGGCACAGACTCAAAATAATTGGCAAAAGGAGTAAATGTGATGTGAGATAGACTCAAAGTTTCATTTAAAATTTAATTTTTTTTTCACCCAGAAGGTGGTTGGAGTCTGGATCAAACTTCCTCAAAGGGTGGTGGAGGCAGGTTTGCTTGAGATATTCAAAAGGGAATTGAATTGCTACCTGAAAGGAAAGAACGTGCAAGGTTACGGGGACAAGGGAGGAGAATGGCACTAGGTAGAAAGCTCTTTCAGAGAGCCAATGCAGACTTGATAAGCCGAATGGCCTCCTTCGATGCAGTGATACTGTGGAGAGAGACTGCAGAATGTTGCAGTACAGAGGGATCAAGATCTCCTTGTACATGAATCACAAGAAGTTAATGTGCAGCTGCAGCGAGTAATTAGGAAGGCAAATGGAATGTTGGCCTTTATTCCAGGTTGGGGGGGAGTATAAAAGTAGGAAAGTCTTGCTACAACTACACAGCATTGGTGAGACTACACCGAGAGTACTGTGTTATGTTGGAGTCTCCTTATTTAAAGGGGGATATAATTGCATAGGGGGCAATTCACAGAGGTGCTAGACTGACTCCTGAGATGAAGGAGTTGTCTCCTGAGGAATGTTTAAGCAGGTTGGGCTGATCCACATAGGAGATTCGAAGAATGAGAGGTGATCTCATTGAAACAAATAAGATTCTGAGGGGGTTTGACCGGGTAGATGTTGAGAGGAATGTTTCCATTTGCGGGGAATATAGAACCAGGGGACACAGTTTAAAAATAAACATCTCCAATTTAAGAAGAAGGGGAGAAGGAATTTCTTCTCTCAGAGCGTCCTTAATCTTTGTAATTCTCCACCTCAGAGAGCAGTGGAGGCTGCCTCATTGCATATATTCACGCTGAGTTAGACAGATTTTTCATCGGTAGGAGAGTCAAGGGTTATGGGGCAGGTGGGAAAATGGGTTTGAGGCCACAATCAGATCAGCCATGGTCTTATTGAATGGCGAAGCTGGCCCGATGGGCTGAATGGCCTCCTCCTGCTTCTCTTTCTTATATTTTCAATTTGTCAGTGTGGAATTGAATCTCTGTTAGTCTCTTTTACTGTATTTCAGTGTGGAATTAATTCAGTCTGATTTGCATGTAAGTGTGGAATTGATTCTCTGTCCATCACTCACTGAATGCGAGTGTGTAATTTAAATCTCTGTCAGTCTCTTTTACGGTTATGAGAGTGGAACTAACTCTCGAACACTGTCCTGCTGAGTTTTTCCAGGTAATTCTGTTTTTGTTTTGGATTTCCAGCATCCGCAGGAGTTTTTTGTTTTTATCTCGAACACTGTATATGAGTGCGGAATTCACTCTTTGTCACCCTCGTGCTGTATGAAAATATGGAATTAACTCCTTATGTCAGTCTCTGTTACTGTATGTGAGTGTGGAATTAACTCTCTATCAGTTAGTCTCTGTTAATGTGAGTGTGAATTCACAGAATCACAGAATTGTTACGCTATAGAGGGAGGCCATTTGGCCCATCGTGTCTGCATCGGCTCTCTGAGCATTTTAACGTAGTGCCAATCTCCTGCCTTTTCCCCATAACCCTGCACATTGTTTCTATTCAAATAATCGTCCAATGCCCTCTTGAATGACTCAGCTGAACCTGCCTCCACCACACTTCCAGGCAGTGCATTCCAAAACCTAACTACTCGTTGTGTGAAAAAGTTTTTTCTCACTTCGCATTTGCTTCTTTTCCAAAACACTTTAAAACCATGTCCTCTGGTTCTCGATCCGTTTACAAGTGGGAAGTTTCTCTCTATCTACTCTATCCACACACCTCATGATTTTGAAAACTTCTATCAAATCTCCTCTTAGCTTTCACCTCTCCAAGGAAAACAGTCCCAACTTCTCCAATCTTTCCTCATAACTGAAGTGCCTGATACCTGGAATCATTCTCATAAACCTCTTCTGCACTCTCTCCAACACATTCAGATCCTTCCTATTGTGTTAAGCTTAACTTTCAATCTCTGTCGCATATGCAAGCGCAGATTTAGCTTTCCATCCAATCATGTTGGTTACTGTACGTGAGTGTGAAATTAACTCTGTATGATAATCTGTTACTGTAGGTAAATATAGAATTAACTCTGTCAGTTTCTGTCACTGTATCAGAACGTGGAATTCATTCTGTATCTGTCAGTCTCGGTTACTGTATCAGGCCATGGAAATAACTCCTTTTCAGGCTCTGCAACTTCAAGAAAGTTAATTCCACACTCATCATCTGCCAATGTGTTACTGTATATGAGTGAGATATTAACTCTCAGTCTCTGTTATGTGAGTGAAGAATTAAATCTCTATCATTAAGTCTCTGCTATTGACTGTGGGTGTGGAATTCATACCTTACATGTCAACCTCTTTGCTGTACAGGAATGCAGAATTAATTCAGTACCTGTCAGTATCAATTATGCTGTGAGTGTGGTATTCACTCTCTGCTAATCTCAGTTACTGTGAGTAAGTGTGAAATTAAATTTCTGACAGTCTTGGTTGCTGTACGTGATTGTAGAATTGTCTTCCTGTCAATGTCTGTTACTGGATCTGAGTGTGAAATTAACTCTCTGTTAGAGTCTGTTACTGTATGTGAGTTTGAATAAAAAGTCTAATAATTTGCATTACTGAATGTATGTGGAATTAATTTTCTGTCTGTCTCTGTTACTGCGAGTGTGGCAGAGCAAACAGGAAGACTTTTTATCCCATTTGTGGAAAGGTAGAGGGACAATGGGCACAGATTTAAGCTAAGTGGCAAAATAAGCAATGGCAACATGAGGAAAAACCTTGTCATGCATTGACCGGATAGGAGAAGTGCCTGAAAATGTAGTAGAGGCAGGTTGAATCAAGGAATTCAAGAGAGAATTGGATCATTATCCAAAAAGGAAAAATGTGCAGGGCTATGTGGAAAAGGCGGTGAAGTGGAAGAGGTGATTTGTTCCTTCAGAAGGCTAGCATAGACATCAAGGGCAGAATGGCCTCCGTCATTGCTGTAATCATTCTATGATTCTTTGAATTAACTCTCCGTCAATCTCTCTTACAGTATATGAATATGGGTGGAATTAACACCGTCTGTCACTCTCTGCTGTTACATAAAAATTTGAAATATACTTCCTGTCAGTCTCTGTTACTGTACAGGAAACAGTAAATGACCTGATATCAGAAATGCTTGGGCCCTACTGTTCTCAAAATTGCTCGCGGTTAAACCCACCGCCTTATCCTCTCTCTACTCTCCAGTTCTAAATTAGCCAAAAGAACATACCTTCAAAGTAAGCGACGAACGGCTTCCACGTCCAACATCCATTCTGATTCAAAAGTGTTCTTCATTTGTCAGTTTGAGTTTCTGACTTTGGTTTTGTGAGCAACACCTGCAATAGTTCACTGACAACATCATGTGTATAGTGGCAATCTGGAATAAAGAGAGAAAATGCTGGAAATACACCACACATCAGACAGCATCTGTGGAGAAAGAAAAGTTCATATTTCGGATTACTGACAATCAACCTGCAATAAAAGACTTACTAACATCTGCCCATGGTGACTGCAGTTCCCACAATTCCCTGCATCCCAGAAATGGCTCTATCAAATGCACTGTCTTCCCCGGCATTGAGAGTGTGCATGCTCCCCAGGGCCGGCCCCGGGTCATTCTGAGGTCGAACTTATCGGCCCATTTCACCAATATGCTTACTCTTGAAGTTTAATACTATCCTCCTCACAGTTCACAATACCTCCAAGTTTCATGTCATCTGCAAATTTTGAAATGGTGCCCCATACACCAAGCAGTGGGTCAACAATATATATCAGGAAGAGCAGGGTCCTCACACCGACCCCTGGGGAACTCCACTATAAACTTTCCTCCAGTCTGAAAAACAACCATTCACCACTACCCTCTGTTTCCTGTCACTCAGCCAATCCCATATCCATGTTGCTCTGTCCCTTTTATTCCATGAGCTGTAACTTTGTTGACAAATCTGTTGTGTGAGACTTTATCAAATGCCTTTTGGAAATCCATGTAAAGCACATGAACAGCATCACCCTCCCCAACCCTCTCTGTTACCGCATCAAAGACTCGGTGCAAACGGGAGATGAAACCGGGAAGCGGCGTCTGGGATGGTGCACATCGGCTTCATGGTGCCGTTGCCCGGGTTCCTCGCCGCACGTCGTCGGACCCGGAGGCTCTGATTCGGACTCTGAGAATCGGTGCTCCTGAGGCTGCACTCGACCATGCTCAGCTTCCGGGAGATGTACCGCGCATGCTCGGCGCAGAAAGGATTTCCGGTGGACATAGGTGCACCTGCGCAATGCGGCCCTTCTGCTCGAGATAGGCCGTTTTATATCCCCCAGAGCATTCTGGGAAGTGTTTACCGCCATTTCATTCTAAACAGCGAAACGGGAGGAAACGTTTGTGTTAATCGTTTCTGTGCAAGCTCTATAGAAGCAAATCAGTGCCACTCCCCTTCCCCTTTACAATAGCCTTAAAATATTTTCCCTTCGGTATTTACTCGTTTCACTTTTGAAAGTTTATTTTGATTCGGCTTTCACCACCAATTACGGCAGAGGGTTTAAGACCGCAACAACTCTCTGCCTTACAAAGAAATGACAAAGGATGATCCATTCAATGTGAAAGATGGTGGGGAGGATGGTGAGGACAAGGGAAGCCTATCGGTGTACGGGGAGCGAGGGAAGTGATGAGAGCAGAGCTCACGAAATGGAACAGAAGTTCTTGAGGGCCCTGTCAATCACAGAGAGGAGAGATAACCAGTTGAGAAAAAAAGAAGGTAAATTAGCAGTGTTGGTATGGAATATTACCTGTCCTCACCTAAATACTCATTCCAGCTGAAACAGTAATTTATGTGTACTTTCTTCAATTTAGCACCCCGTATTCACTGCTCACAATGGTGGTCTGATCTATGTTAGGCAGTTTCAGTGTTTGCTTTGATAAACATCTGCTCTGTCAGCAAGTACGACTCTGAGTTTCCAATCTCCTGTGATTTTAATTTTCCATCTTGTCCTCACGCTGACCTTTCTGTCCTGGACATCCTGCAGTGTTCTAATGAATCTCAATGTAAGCTTGAGGAACCGTGACTCATCTTTAAATTGAGCACTTTACAACCATCCAGACTCAACACTGAGTACAACAATTTGAGAATGTAATCTCAATCCCCATTATGTATCTTTTCAATTGGATATTTTGGTTGAATTCACATTTTTCTCTTGTTTTTGCTTTTGAATGGCAGACGTTCATCATCCCATCATTCACATCTCCTTCAGACACATCTTTGGATTTGTTACTTGCCCATTTACCTTAACCTTGCACCAAAAACTCTTTTGTCATTTAACCTCTCCTGCCCTCCACCCTGATTTGGAAACCACAAGAGAAAAATGTTAGATTTAGTAATAAGTAACGAGAGATAATTAATTCATATTCTGGCAGTATATGAGCATCTAGCAATGAGTGACCACAATATGTTAGAGGCAGAGAAAGGTCACAGAAATGTTACAATTTTCACCTTAAGTAAGGTCGGTAAGGGCCGAATGAGCAGGAAGCTGAACACATTAAATTCCGAACAGCTACTAGCAGGATAAAGGAAACAATCAGAGGCTCTCAAAGGTCCAAGGAAGGAAACTTCACTATCCCAGTTTTAAACCAGTAATTAAGCAGGAACGCTGATATCTACCCAAATATTGATTAACTGCCTTTGACATGATGCTGTCTTCATTATGATGATCCTCTCTTCCTCGATGGTACATGTCGCAGTTTAGGAAGCTGTTGTCCAAATTAGAATGGTGAATTACTGCTGCTTGTCATATAGGTCGGACAGACTGCATGCAATGAATATCAATTTCACTATATATTCCCATCTCAGGAATTTCCTATTCAGGTAATGATGGGGTGAGAGTGAACGAGAGAAGAACATTCAGACTGTGCCAGCTCTTTGCGAGAAATGGGCTGGTCTCAGCTGATGTGCGTTTGCAATTTCAGCTAGTATCCTTGTGTGAATGAAAGCAATTTGAGATATTTGTTGCAGACTGAAGTGTTTACAGGAAGCGAGATGCCAATGCTAATACCTACAAATGAGATAAGTTTGTGGGTAGCAGCAAAATGTTTATTTTAGTGAGTATATAAATAGCAGAGGATGGTTTCGATCCATCGACCTCTGGGTTATGGGCCCAGCACGCTTCCGCTGCGCCACTCTGCTGCACATTGTCACTAGTTGATGAATGTTAGTTTTGTGTATTAGGGAACTAAATAGTCACTTGCTTTGTGCTTTTGAGCAAGAGAAGATGTGTTGGGTGGATCATCTTGGCTGCACAATTCCACTGCGTAACACCAGAAACAGACAGAAAAACACACACAGAAAGGCAGCAAGAGACTGTCAGGATACACAAGATAACAGAGAAAGACGCCGAGAAAATTAGCAAGACACTGAGGTGGAGAAACTAATCATTTCTGTAAACTGTTCCCAGCTACACAGAGATGTCCCCTGTTTGTAACAATGACTCTTATTGTGTAACTGTGCATCGTGTAATGTAATTGTGCATCCTGTTGTGTAACTGTGCACCCTGTTGTGTAACTGTGCACTCTGTTTTGTGCATGTGCACCCTGTTGTATAAAAGTGCTCTCTATTGTGTAACTGTGCTCTTTGTTGCGGGACTCTGTTCTCTGTTGTTCAACTGTGCTCTCTGTTGTTTCACTGTTCCCTCTGTTGTTTAACTGTGCTCGATGTTGTTTAACTGTACCCTCTGTTGTCTAACTTTGCCTTCTGTTGTATAACTGTGCTCTCTGTTGTGTAACTGTGCTCTCGTTGTGTAACTGCTCTCATATAACTGTGCTCTCTGTTGTGTTACTCTGCCCTCTATTGTGTAACTGTGTCCTATGTTGTTTCACTGCGCTCTCTGTTGTGTAATTGTGTTATCTGTCGTGTAAATATGCTCTCTGCTGTGTTACTGTGCTTTCTGTTGTGTAGCTGTGCCATGTGTTTAATTGAGCCCCCTGTCGTCGAACTGAGCCCTTTGTTGTTTAACTGTGCTCTCTGTTGTGGAACTGTGCCCTCTGATGTGTAACTGTATTCACGAAAATGTAATTGTGTACTCTGTTGTATAACTGTGCCCTTTGTTGTCTAACTCGGTTCCCTGTTGTGTAACAATGCTCTCCGTTGTGTAACAATGCTCTCTATTATGTAAATGTGCTCTCTGTTGTGTGACTGTGCCCTCTGTTGTGTGACTGTGCTCTCTATTGTGTAACTGTGCTTTCTGCTGTTGAGAGATCTTCACCGTTGTGTAACCCGCTTCCCTGTCGTGCAAACGTTTTCCCAGCTGCATTAAAATGTTCTCTGTTGTTTCAAAGTGCTCCCTGTTCTGCAAAGATGGTCTCTGTTGCTCAGTGAGGGTGTTTTCTATTGCACAATTATTTTCTTTCAGGGGCCTTAATTTTCCCTGTCATGTTAATGTGTTCCATCTTGTGTTCAGATGTTCCCTCTTCTTGAGTGAAAATCTGGTTAATTCGCAACTGGACTACAATTGTCAATTCTCAGTTGTGTCTGTTACCTTCTAGTGATGAATGTGATTGTGTGATACATCCCGAGAACTCTGTTTTTGGACTTGAACGAGATTTGTTCTCTATGTGTCCATCACAGATAGTGTTTGTGAGTGTAGGATTCATTCTGAATCTCAGTCTCTGGAACAATTTGTGAGAGCAGGGTTCCTTCTTTATGGGTCAATGCCTGGTACTATATGTGAGGATGAGGGTCTGTATCAGGCAGTGGTACAGAATGTGAATGTGGGAATCAATCTGTGTCTATCAGACCCCATTACTGACAGGGGAAGTGGGATTAATTCTGTATCTGAATGTCTCTGTTATTCTTACTATTATTCAGACATTCGGGTTAGAGGATGATTTGCTTCCACTCTCTCTCTCTCTCTCTCTCTCTGAACAGAGTCAGTGTCTGATTGCACGACAGTGCTGCAGCACCCAGCTACTGCAGAGCAAGGACTTGGAACATTTTACAACAATTTCCTGCCATCCAGAAACAATTCACTGCTCCATGAATGGGACTGAGTGACAGGGCAGGGAGTTCTGTACAGTTCGAATTACTACCCACACTCGGGATCCACTTTTGTTTTTATTTGTTCACGGGCTGTAGGAGTCGCTGACAAGACCAGAATATGTTGCCTTGCTCTAATTACCCTTCAGATCAGGCCCTGCTTCAGTTGCTGCTTTTAATTTTCTGTTTTTTCGTATTGACTATTAATTGAAACAAATGCGTTGGTCTATTTTGTATTTGCAACCTCACCTCTCTTTGAATTATTATAAATACCTTTTTCTTCCTACAGGCAAAAGTTTGATAGCAGCTGAATCGAAATAGTGATTCGGTGACAAAAGGAGAAGTGCAGCCAGCTCCTTCTCACACAGTAAGTACAGTATCACTCACAGAGAGCAGAGACATCAGTTCCACAAGCACCAACAACACAGTAAGATAAGAGCAAAATAGTGCAGATGCTGGAAATCTGAAAGAAAAATAGAAAATGCTGGAAAAACTCAGCAGGTCTAACCGCATCTATGGAGAGAAAGACAGAGTTAACGTTTAAGAGTCATACAGACATGAAAGGTAAACTCTGTCTTTCTCTCCACAGATGCTGTTCGACCTCCTGAGTTTTCCAGAATGTTCCGTTTTTGTTAGCACTATGGTAGACTGGCAGTGAGCCCAAGTCTCAGGAATGTATATTCGTTCAAACAGAGCAGGAGAGTGCGTGAACCAGATGGGTTTTTTATCAACATGACTTTCAAGGTTTTTTTGAATTATATGTCACTAGTAGCTGTGGTGGGATTTGATCCCTCGCCTCCATAACATTATCCTGAGGGGGCCCTGATGTTTCTTGACACGATAGGTGTGGAGAGGATGGTTCCTCTTGGAGGAGAATCTAGAACTCGTGGTCACTGTTTAAAAATAAAGGGTCGTCCATTTAAGACAGAGATGAGGAGATTTTTTTCTCGCTGAGGGTCTTAAGTCTTTGGAACTCTCTTCCTCAAAAGAGGGTGGAAGTGGATTCTCTGAATACTTTTAAAGCAGGGGTAGACTCATGAAAGCAAGTGGGTGAGAGGTTATCGAGGGTAGACAGGAATGTGGAGTTGAGGTTACAATCAGATCAACCATGACCTTATTGAATGGTGGAGCAAACTCGAGGAGCCGAGTGGCCTATTCCTGCTCTTTGTTCCTTCTGTTCTTATGTTCATTAACCTGGAACTCTAGATTCCCGCTACGCCACCATCTCCACTATTAAAACTGCCACCGAAACCAAACTGCCGCCGTTTAAAACGTGCCCGTCCTATTTCTCATCTGGTGCCTGCAATAGCTGCTCCTTGTCTGACTCCCCACGTCCCGACTGTCCGGCTCTGTTCAAACTCTTCACTGTCCAATATCAACAAACCTGGGGAGTGGGAGCTCAACCAAGAATATTCACTGCTGCTTTGTGGGGAGAAAGCAGCAATTATTTTCAATAACAGCTTCTTGCCATTTTGTCTCCCTCCTCCCAGGAGGCTGCTGTTTGTTCCATTCCCCCAGGACTGAGGTCACTCCATTGGCGGCTCTTCCTGTCCCAGGTGGAGCTGGGGGAGAGCAGCGCCCATGCGCTCTTCCGCTCCCACCCATTGAGCTCTGGTGGGTCAGAATGACGCAGAATTCTACAACATTCCGTGAAACAATTTTGTTTTGAAACGTTCTCCAATTCATTTATATCCGAGATCAGCAAAAGATGTGGAGCTCCTGAGAAAGGGAACGATGAAATAAGAACTTCTGCTTGAGATCTTTCTGTGCAGCCTGTTTGCTGTTCAGGGGCCCGTCATCACAAAGCAATCCTGCAAAATCACTGGAGGAAGCCGGTAGTCGTGGTGTTTGCTAGGACCGTGCAGGAGTTAATATCTGTCATGAACTCTCCCAGATTCATTCAATCCGAGTGAAACACTCACTGAGAGTGATACCCAATGGCCCTGAGCTGCAGGGAGTACAAAAAGGAACCGAGGGTTAAACATGGGCCACTGTTTCTCACTCACTGACACTGTCATAGAGACAGAGAGACATAGAGTCATGGAGACATTGCTGCTCAGAAAGAGGCCATACGGCCCATCCAGTCTGACTGTCTGTAGAATAATCCAGTCAGGCCCATTCTCCTGCTCCATTCCTGCAACTTTATTTCCCAATTTCCATTTGTAATCACCATCTCCGTTTCCACAATGCCCAGAGGGATCAAGATCCAGGTCATTACCTAGAATGTAACAAATTTCTTGCACACATCCCCCCTGTACATCTTGTCTTATATTTTAAATCCGTGCTGCCTATTCCTTCTGCTCTCACCTAATGGGAACAGCTTTCCTTTGTCTACCTGATCTAAACCTGTTATAATCCTGTACACCTCTCTCAGACCTCCTGTCAATCTCGGTTGCTTCAAGGAGAGCAGCTCCGGATTCCGCAAACAAACCTTGCAGCTATCATCCCTCATGCCTAGAACTATTCTAGGAAATCTCCTTTACACTCTCTCAAAGACTCTCACATCCTTCCAAAAACGTGGTGACCAGACATGTAGGCAATACTCTAGTTGCAGCCTAACCAGAGCTTTATAAATGTTAAATATAACGTTCCTGCTTCTATGCTCAGTACCTCTGTTGTTGAAACCAAAGATCCCATTTGCTTTCTGAAATACACCCTCAAAATCTCCTGTCACCTTCAAAGATATAAAGATTCTTGGTCCCTCTGACCTTGCACAATTTTTAGAACTGGACCATTGTGTTCATACTGCCTCATTTCTGTTAAAATACAGCATTATTCCTGCGTGTGGGATTAATGATGTGTCTGTGCTACAATATCATTAAGATCTGAGACTGCAGCTTCTGCCTCTTCATGAGAATCTTTCTGGATAACACCAGAATTTACAAGGATTTCTGCAACTGATGCATTGTCTGTGTCTCATCGCCCTCACTCACTCTGTCTCTGTCTATCCCTCCACCCCCTCTCTCTTGAACTCCACATGAAGGTGCGATACTGTTGTTTAGTGACTGAGTGCACACAGTCTATCTTCAAATCACAGAATCACAGAATCACAGTGCAGAAGAAGCCCTTTGGCCCATCGAGTCTGCACCGACACGTGAGAAACACCTGACCTACCTACCTAATCCCATTTACCAGCACTTGGCCCATAGCCTTGTATGTTATGACGTGCCAAGTGCTCACCCAGGTACTTTTTAACGGAAGTGAGGCAACCTGCCTCCACCACCCTCCCAGGCAGTGCATTGCAGACCATCACCACACTCTGGGTAAAAATGTTTTTCCTCACATCCCCCCTAAACCTCCTGCCCCTCACCTTGTACTTATGCCCCCTTGTGACTGACCCTTCCTCAAAGGGGAAAAGCTGCTCCCTGTCTATGCCCCTCATAATCTTGTACACCTTGATCAGGTCGCCCTGCAGTCTTCTCTGCTCCAACGAAAACAACCCAAGTCTATCCTACCTCCCTTCATAACTTAAAAGTTTCATCCCAGGCACCATCATGGTGAATCTCCTCTGCACCCCCTCCAGTGTAATCACATCGTTCCTATAATGTGGCGACAAGAAATGCATAGTGGCCTCACCAAGGTTCTATGCAACTCCAACATGACCTCCCTACTTTTGTAATCTATGCCTCGATTGATAAAGGCAAGTGACCCATATGCCTTTTTCACCAACCCACTAACATGCCCCTCCGCCTTCAGAGATCTATGGACACACACGCCAAGGGCACTTTGTTCCTCAGAACTTCCTAGTGCCATGCTACTCATTGAATACTTTGTTGTAAAATTACTCCATCCAAAGTTTATCACCTCACACTTTTCAGGTTTAAATTCCAACTGCCACTTATCTGCCCATTTGACCATCCCATCTATATCTTCCTGTAGCCCAAGACACTCAACCTCACTGTTAACCACCCGGCCAATCTTTGTGTCATCCGCAAACTTAATAATCCTACCCCCCACATAGTCATCTATGTCGTTTATATAAATGACAAACAATAGGGGACAGAGCACAGATCGTTGTGGTACGCCACTGGACACTGGCTTCCAGTCACTAAAGCATTCTTCTGTCATCACCCTCTGCCTCCTTCAACTAAGCCAATTTTGAATCCACCTTATCAAGTTACCCTGTTTCCCATGTGCCTTTGCCTTCTTTATAAGTCACCCATGTGGGACCTTGTCAAAGGCTTTGCTGAAATCCATATGAACTACATCAACTGCACTACCCTCATCTACACACCTGGTCACCTCCTCAAATAATTCAATCAAATTTGTTAGGCATGACCTCCCTCTGACAAAGCCATGCTGACTATCGCTGATCAAAACTTGCCTCTGCAAGTGGAGGCAGATACTCTCCTTCAGAAATTTCTCCAATAGTTTCCCTACCACTGACGCGATACTCACTGGCCTGTTGTTCCCTGGTTTATCTCTACAACCCTTCTTAAATAGCAGAACCGCATTAGCTGTTCTCCAGTCCTCTGGCACCTTCCCCGTGGCCAGAGAGGAATTAAAATTTGGGTCCGAGCCCTGTGATCTCCTCCCTTGCCACCCTCAGCAGTCTGGGACACAAATCATCCGAACCTGGAGATTGATCCACTTTTGAACCTGCCAACACCACCAATACCTTGTCAATCGCTATATCAATTTGGTTAAGTACCTCGCAGTCTTTCTTCCCGAGTTCGATACATTCATCCTCATTCTCTTGGGTGAAGACGGACGTGAAGTATACATTCAAAACTCTAGTGATGTCCTCTGGCTCCACCCATGTAATGCCCACTTGATCCCATATACTATTTCCCTGGTTATCCTCTTCCCATTGAAATACTTATTGAATATCTTGGGATTTTCCCTTCTTTTACCAGCCAGAGCTCTCTCATATCCCCTCTTTGCTCTCCTAATTGCTTTCTTAAGGTCCACACTGCACTGTCTGTACTCCACTAATGCCTCTGCTGATTTGCATCCCTTGTACCTGCTAAAAGCCTCTATTTTCTATCTCATCTTAACCTGAATATCTCTGGTCATCTATGGTTCTCTGGGTTTGTTACTACTTCCTATCACCCTAAAGGGAACATATTGAACCTGTACCCTCCCCGTTTCCTTTATGAACACCCCCCACTGTTCCTCTGCAGATTTTCCCACAAGTGACTGTTCCCAGTCTATCTTGGCCAGATCTTGCCTTATTTTACTAAAATCCACTCTCCCCCAATCCAAAACATTTTTTTGCAACTTTTCGATTTCTTTGTCCATAACAAACTTAAACTGTACCATGTTGTGGTCGCTATCACTAAAATGCTCGCCCACCACTACCTCAGCCACCTGTCCAGCTTCATTCCCCAGAATTAGGTCCAGCAATGCACCGTCCCTTATTGGACCCTCTACATATTGACCTAAAACGTTCTCTTGTACACATTTCAAGAAATGCACTCCATCCAAGTCCTTAACACTCTGTCTATCCCAATTAATGTTGGGAAAGTTGAAATCACCTAATATAATCACCCTATTGTCATTGTTTTTACCCACCTCCAAAAATTGTGCACATATTTGCTCCTCAATTTCCCGCTGACTATTTGGGGGTCTATAATAAACACCTAATAATGTGGTTGCCCCTTTTTTATTCCTAAACTCTACCCACAAAGTTTTATTCGATGCCCCCTCCAATGATCAAAAGTAAATTTTCCTGTGAACAAGAGAATAATTTAAACCAGTTATGGGTTAACACAGGCACAGCTGTGATTGGCTGCAACCTCCTGAATCTGGGGAACAGACACTGTGAGCAGCTCCGGTCTCAGAAGGTTTAACAGTTACTGAGCTGGGAAACAACAACTAGTTCCAAATAATCCACAGCACAGGCCGAGAGGAGAGGAAAGCCTGTCCTGGGAGCTGTAAATCTGAGACACAGTTTGTCCTGTCAACGTGTAGATGTGAACAAAAATAAAAATACCTGGAAAAACTCAGCAGGTCTGGCAGCATCTGCAGAGATGAACACAGTTAACGTTTCGAGTCCGTATGACTCTTCAACTAAGAACTAAGTAAAAACAGAAAAGAGGTGAAATATAAGCTGGTTTAAGGGAGAGGGGATGTGGGACAGGTAGAGCTGGATAGAGGGCCATTGATAGGTGGAGATAGCCAAAAAATGTCATAGACAAAAGGTCAAAGAGGTGTTGAAGGTGGTGATATTATGTAAGGAATGTGCTAATTAAGGATAGAAAGCAGGACAAGCAAGGTACAGATAGCCCTCGTGCGGGTGGGGTGAAGGGAAGGGATCGAAATAGGTTAAAAGGTAGAGATAAAACAATGGACGGAAATACATTTAAAAATAATGGAAATAGGTGGGAAAAGAAAAATCTATATAAATTATTGGGGAATAAAAACAGGGATCGGAAAGGGGTTGGGGATGGAGGAGAGAGTTCATGATCTAAAATTGATGAACTCAATATTCATTCCAGAAGACTGTAAAGTGCCCAATCCGAAGATGAGGTGATATTGCTCCAGTTTGCGTTGAGTTTCACTGGAACAATGCAGCAGGCCAAGGACGGACATGTAGGCATGAGAGCAGGGTGGAGTGTTGAAATGGCAAGCGACAGGGAGGTCTGGCTCATGCTTGCGGACAGACCGAAGGTATTCTGCAAAGTGGTCACCCAGTCTGCGTTTGGTCTCTCCAATGTAGAGGAAACCGCATTGGGAGCAACGAATGCAGTAAACTAAATTGAGGGAAGTGCAAGGGAAATGCTGCTTCATTTGAAAGGAATGTTTGGGCCCTTGGATGGTGAGGAGAGGATAAGTAAAGGCGCACGTGTTGCACCTTCTGCAGTTGCATGGGAAGGCGTCGTGGGAGGGGGTTGATGGAGGAGTGGACCAGGGTGTCCCGGAGGGAACGATCCCTGTGGAATGCCACCAGCGGGGGGGTGAATGGAAGATGTGTTTGGTGGTGGCATCATGCTGGAGTTGGCGAAAATGGCGGAGGCTGATCCTTTGAATGCGCAGGCTGGGGGGGTAATAAGTGAGGACAAGTGGGACCCTATCATGGTTCTGGCCGGGAGAGGAAGGTGTGAGGGTGGATGCGCGGGAGATGGGCCGGACACAGTTGAGGGCCCTGTCCACCACCGTGGGTGGAAAACCTCGGTTAAGGAAGAAGGAAGACATGTCAGAGGAACTGTTTTTGAAAGTGGCATCAGAACAGATGCGACGGAGGCGAAGGAACTGAGAGAATGGGATGGAGTCTTTACAGGAAGCGGGGTGTGAGGAGCTGTAGTCGAGGTATCTGTGGGAGTCGATAGGCTTGTGATGAATATTGGTGGACAATCTATCACCAGAAATTGAGACAGAGAGGTTAAGGAAGGGAAGGGAAGTGTCAGAGATGGACCATGTGAAAATGATGGCGGGGTGGAAATTGGAAGCAAAATTAATAAATTTTTCCAAGTCCAGAGGAGAGCATGAAGCAGCAACGAAGGAATCATCGATGTACCATAGAAAAAGTTGTGGGAGGGGACCGGAGTAGGACTGGAACAAGGAATGTTCCACATACCCCATAAAGAGACAGGCATAGCTGGGCCCCACGCGGGAACCCATAGCCAAACCTTTTATTAGGAGGAAGTGAGAGGAGTTTAAGGAGAAATTGTTCAGTGTGAGAACAAGTTCAGCCAGACGGAGGAGAGTAGTGGTGGATGGGGATTGTTCGGGCCACTGTTCGAGGAAGAAGCGGAGAGCTATCAGAACATCCTGGTTGGGGGATGGAGGTGTAGAGGGATTGGGCGTCCATGGTGAAGAGGAGGCGTTTGGGGCCAGGGAACTGGAAATTGTTGATATGATGTAGGGTGTCAGAGGAATCACGGATGTCGGTGGGAAGGGACTGGACAAGGGGAGAGAGAATGGAGTCAAGATAGCAAGAAATGAGTTCCGTGGGGCAGGAACAGGCTGACAGTGACATTGTATCAGCGAGAGTGTGTTGAAGGGGCGGGCGGGTTAGACTAATGTCACTGTGTTTGTGTGTCCGGCCTCAGCGCCAGGTTTCCGAGTCATTCTTGTGTAAAATCACAAGATTTCCCTGTAATTGGATCGCGCTGCTCCTCTGCTCAGCCCTGAAGAGAGAATTTAAGGCAAAGTTTTCATTTATTTCAAGATTTCAGTGGAAACACAGAGAAGAAGTCAGCGCTCGGCTGAGAGGGCGCGATCAAAGCAGCAAAGAAACGGGTTTAAATCGAAATTGCTGCATTTAATTCGGATGGAACATTCTCGACAACAAAGATTCGGATTTTGTTAACAGAAGGAAGCGAGTGTGGGAATCTGAAATGTCTAATTTGAAGTGGAATTGGGGAGTTTATGAGGAGAGAGAAACACAGAGAGGCTGGAGGAGCCGGGAGCTGACAGCAGGTTGTCTCTGCCCCGTCCGCTCTCTGTGTTTAAGTTGCTCTGAGCCGCCACCACTGGTTTCATTTCTGATCCAGTTCTGACTGTCAGAGAGATTTTCCACACAGTCTCGGATATGACTGATACTGCAGCCGCCGAAACGGCTCCTCCAGCCGCCACCGCTCAAGTCAAACCTCCCAAGAAGAAGAAGGCGGCTTCCCGATCGAAGGCAGCCGGTCCCAAGTTAGGCGAACAGATCCTCAAGATTGTGGCGGGTTGCAGCGATCGCAAGGGGATGTCCCTGGCCGCGATAAAGAAAGCTTTGTCTGGCAGCGGTGTCGATGTGGGGAAGCTCGGCTCCCAGATCAGGCTCAGTATCAGGAGGAAGGTGGAGAGCGGCTCCCTGGTGCAGGTAAAGGGACAGGGCGCCTCCGGCTCCTTCAAAATCCCTAAGAAGGAATCCCAGGGGAAAGTGGGAAAGAAGGAGAAGAAACCAACAGCCAAGAAATCTTTAGTAAAGAAACCAGCGGCCAAGAAGGTGAAAACAAAGAAACCAGCAGCTAAGAAATCTCCAGCCAGGAAAGTAGCAGCCAAGAAATCCCCAGCGAAGAAAGCAACAGTCAAGAAAACAAGCAGCAAGAAGGCGGCAACTCCAAAAAAGGCGGTGAAGAAAGCAGCGCTGAAGAAAAAATCTCCCGTCAAGAAGGTCACGGGCGGAAAGGCTTTTAAAAAAGTGGATAAATCGAAGGCCAAACCCAAAGTGAAAGCAGCAAAGGCTAAGAAAGCAGCGCCAGGAAAGAAATGAAACCAGCCGAGCAAATTGTAAACCTCTGAACACAAAGGCTCTTCTCAGAGCCGCCCACGTCTCTCAGGAAAGAGCTGATCCCCGAATCAAATGTCCCTCTCCCGGCGCTGGGAGCAGGTTTCACACTGAAATGATTTATATTAAATTGAAAATTCCCGGTATGTCACTGACATGCACTATACCCAGCCTCTCCCCCACTCTGCAATAAAACAGCGGGGTCCGTGCCCCATTGTAACTGGGGATTTGTTCAGCTGCTCTGTCAGTTTCTGCTCCTTCCCTTTTCACAGATTCAGGGTGTGTGTAAGACAGTTACCCGGGCGGAGAAACCCCGCGTTACAACTCAAAGCCCAACACATGAGTTTGTCTAATTCAGCTGGAGTGAGGTGTCGGTAAACTGCTCAACCCGCCTGGAGGGGAGGTGTGTGGGGATAGAACAGAAGCTGGGAGTGAAGTGGAAATAGGCGGATTTGACAGCATATAGTGTATGTACTTGGGCGGGAATATTACTGAATTTTAATTGTAAAGCTCTTTATTTAAAAGTTGCGGGTTTTTAGAACCGTTTAATTTGAAGCTCCAATCTATAAGCTTTGTGCCGAGCGCTGTGTTAACTTCCATTGTCGATAATTTAAAAACAAAGTCGTTTCTAGCAGGGAGGAGGCGGAGTTGGATTATCATAGACATTCCTCTGTTCTGTCTGTCACTCAGTCTCCTCCCCACCCCGCCTCTCACTCTCTGCCCCTTTCTCAGTCAGGTCGGGGCGGGCTGTATAAAAGAAGAACCGAAACAGCTGATTTCTCATATTCTGCAGCGCTCTGAGTGTAGAATCATCATGTCTGGCAGAGGGAAAGGAGGCAAAGGACTGGGGAAAGGCGGAGCAAAGCGGCACCGCAAAGTGCTTCGTGATAATATCCAGGGCATCACCAAACCAGCAATCCGCCGACTGGCTCGCCGTGGCGGTGTCAAGCGGATCTCGGGTTTGATCTATGAGGAGACTCGCGGGGTGCTGAAGGTTTTCCTGGAGAATGTGATCAGGGATGCGGTCACCTACACTGAACACGCCAAGCGCAAGACGGTCACTGCCATGGATGTGGTGTACGCTCTGAAACGCCAGGGCCGCACTCTCTATGGATTCGGCGGCTGAACAACTCGACTCTCTCTACCAAACACAACAACAAAGGCTCTTTTCAGAGCCACCCACCGCCTCACAGAGAGAGCAGAAACTTGGGAGCGGGAGCTGGGATGGGCTGTGATCGGGAATGTTTGTGTCTGATTTGTTCTGGCGGGGAATGTACTGAGAATCTCAGTTTGCTCGTTGTTTATTTACCCGGATGGCACATTCTGTACTGACACTGAAAAGTCTCTCCACTGCTTCACATTTCCGAAAGGTTTTGTTCTAGATGAATAATGGGTCGGATAGTAATGACAGGATCCGGCGGTTCCTCTGACATCAGCCGTTCAATCCGTCAGTGGAGTTGAGGTTACAATCAGATCAACCATAATCTCACTGAATGGCGGAACAGGCTCGATGGACTGAGTGGCCTCCTCCTCCTATTCCCAATATTCGCACGGATGTCCGTCAAGACTCAGACCGGAAACAGGGGGAGCTTCGAGCCGCTCCCGTTCCCGCTCTTTATCGGAATGAACAGCCCAGAATGAGGGCAATGGGAAGGGGTCTGATGCCCCCAGCACCGTTTCTATTTTATTACCCATTCCAGCCCTCTAAGCGAGCGGCGATTTTAAAGGTTGGTTGTGCTGTATGGAGCAATGTTCAATTATTATTATATTAACAATTCAGTTATTGCCTGGGAAACTCAGCACTGACTTTACACAGTTCAAACAACAGACTGGTGTTTCTGTCCAAAAATGAGCAGATTCACCAGGATGATGCGGGGTTTACAAATTGCCGGGTCAGGTTACATGAACTGGAATTTCATTGGGGTTAGGAAATAGTGAGTGAGTGTGAAAAATGGTATTTATAATTTTCAAAAAAGGGAAGAACGAAGTCTATTGTCGAGACGGGAAACGGCTGTAAAAAAAGGCGGAATTTTTAAATGGACAATTAAAAACAACTCGACCAATGAGGACCTGAGCTGCCAGGGATTAATTCATTGGTTCGATTTTGGACGCAACTGCCTGGGCGTAAGGCTGCAGCCAATTACTGTTCGGGGCGGTTCCTCACAGAGTCTAAAAAGGCGGATCATCGAGCAGATTGTATTAATAGTCCTTGTAACTCTGACTGGTGAATCTGTTCAGAAAATGGTCAGGAGTAACTCTCCTTCCTCTACTTTCGCCGCTTCTTGCCGCCCTTTGCTACCGGTTTCTTTAAGGCTTTCTTGGCTCCCTTCTTGGGAGCTGGTTTCTTCTCATCAACCATCTTCAGTTTCAGACACAGAAATAAACCAAACCCCTTCCGAGCGCCGATTAAATAGACAGTCTCCCAGATCTATGTTAATGAAGGATTGGGAAAAGATGACTCTGAATGGACAGTTTAAAGGCGGAACCAGCCTCTAAGTATATAATTTCAGGATTGGATATGGAAACAGGCCAATCAGATTGTGATTTCTCGCCCCCACTCCTCCTCCCGACCCGTCATCAGCCCATTTACTTTGGTCAGGAAATACATTTTACAAAGACTCTCTCCAGCCCCAGTTCCACAGTGTTTTACTATACATCGGGGAATGTCGCCTGATTGTTTTGCGAGGGTCCGTTCTCCACAGAGAGAGACTATACGGGAAAGCGGGATGCCATCTGTAACAGAGAGCCCCTGATAATATGTGCGAGTGTGGGATTTACTCACTCTGATACTGTGAATGAGTTTGGGATTTATTCACTGTTTGTAAGGCCGTGCTACAGTGAGAGAGTCTGGGATTCATTCTGTGCTTGTCAGTCTCTGGGACTGAAAGTGATTGTTGCTGTCGTTCTGTGTCTGACTGTGATAGTGTTTGAGACTCATTGTGCATCTGTCAGTTAGCGGTGCCTGTGAGTGAGTGGGGCTTTCATTCAGCACCTCATCTTCCGACCAGGCACTTTACAGCCTTCCGAACTGAATATTGAGTTCAACAATTTTAGATCATGAACTCTCTCCTCCATCCCCACCCCCTTTCCGATCCCCCCCCCACCTTTTTCCCCAATAATTTATATAGATTTTTCTTTTCCCACCTATTTCCATTATTTTGAAATATATTTCCATCCATTGTTTTATCTCTACCTTTTAGCCTTTTTCGATTCCTTCACCCCACCCCCACTAGGGCTATCTGTGCCTCGCTTGTCCTGCTTTCTACCCTTAATTAGCACATTCCTTAGATAATATCACCACCTTCAACAACTCTTTGCCGTTTTGTCTGAGATATCTTTTTGTTATCTCCACCTATCACTGGATCTACTTGTCCTACCCACGCCCCTTAATCCATCTTATATTTCATCTCTCTTCTATTTTTACTTAGTTCTGTTGAAGGGTCATTCAGACTCGAAACGTTAACTGTGCTCCTCTCCGCAGATGCTGCCAGACTTGCTGAGTTTTTCCAGGTATTTGTTTTGGATTTCCAGCATCCGCAGTTTTTTGCTTTTATCTTAGAGTTTAATTGACTGCCACTTCTCTTCAAGGAATGCCTACCTTGAAGAAGTTGTGCTCTTCTCTCCGACAGGATTTTCGTATCTCTCTCTTGCCTTGTTCACCTTCATTGCTTTCCATTTCTCTCCTGGTGTTTGACAAGGTGTTTACCAAAACTCGCTTCCACAGCCATATTTCCTTCCTCATTGACTGTCTCCGTCTCCGACTTACCCCATGTGGATTTCAACTTAAGTTCCATCCCTTATGTTTCAAACCCACCCAGGATTAAAGGTATCTCCGGGACATACAACGCTCCTCGGACTGCTGTTCTCGTCGCATTCTGAGATCTACACTCAGTGCCATGTGCCGCCATATGAACACACTTGACCTCTCCCTCCAGCAGCACCGCCGCACTCTTTTTCTAAGCTGCGCATATCCCCAGTTTCATTTTATTCTTCGTCTCATCCGACGCTTCAACAAGAAACTTTGTCTTTTTCTTTCAGGCGCATAGGAACGCAAGCTCCAACAACTCATTGACACCAACACCCATCCAGGACCCTCAACCGTTGCCTGTCCCTCTGTCCCTATCCCGTCTTCCAATGGCAGCCCCGGCCGTGTATTCACCATACCCCTGACCTTCCCCTCTCCGTCGCTGAACGTTCAGTGCTCAGCAAAGGACTTAATTTCAGACCCTTACGCCCTCATCTCAATGAATCTCAGGCTCGGTACGATGCTGAACTCTTCTACCGCTGCCTTTGTCTCCGTGCTCACTTCTTTGGGCAGGGGTCCTCTCCCCATTTAATGGATCCTTTTACCTGCCTCCAATATTCTCCCTCCACCTGGATGCCTCCCTCTGGATTCTTAGCTTCTCTTGATCTTTTGATTGAGAACTGTTGGCGTAACATTAGTCGTCTCAATTTCTCTGCCCCTCTCACCCACTCTAACCTATCTCTCTCTGAACTTTCTGCACTTCATTCTCTCAGGTCCAACTCTGACATTGTCATCAAACCCGCTGACAAGGGTGGTGCTGTTGTTGTCTGGCGCACTGACCTCTACCTCACAGAGGCTGAGCATCAACTCAAAGACACTTCCTCCTACCACACTTGGACTATGACCCCACCACTGAACATTAAGCCAGTGTTTCCAGGACTGTTACTGACCTCATCTCCTCTGGAGATCTTCCTTCCACAGCTTCCAACCTGATAGTCTCCCAAACTCAGATGGCCCGCTTCTACCTCCTACCCAAAATCCACAAACAGGACTGTCCCGGCACACCGATCATGTCAGCCTGTTCCTGCCCCACGGAACTCATTTCGTGCTATCTTGGCTCCATTCTCTCTCCCCTTTTCCAATCCATTCCCACCTACACCCGTCATTCCTCTGACACCCTACCTCATATCAACAATTTCCAGTTCCCTGGCCCCAACCGCCTCCTCTTCACCATGGACGTCCAATCCCTCTACACCTCCATCTCCCACCAGGATGGTCTGATGGCTCTCAACTTCTTCCTCAAACAGAGGCCTGAACAATCCCCATCCACCACTGCTCTCCTCCGTCTGGCTGAACTTGTTCTCACACTGAACAATTTCTCCTTAAACTCCTCTCACATCCTCCAAATAAAAGGTGTGGCTACGGTTACCCGCGTGGGCCCCGGCTATGCCTGTCTCTTTATGGGGTATGTGGAACATTCTTTGTTCCAGTCCTACTCCGGCCCCCTCCCACAAGTCTTTCTCCGGCACATCGATGATCAGTTCGGTGCTGCTTCATGCTCTCATCTGGACCTGGAAAATTTATTAATTTTGCTTCCAATTTCCACCCCTCCATCATTTTCACATGGTCCATCTCTAACACTTCCCTTCCCTTCCTTGACCTCTCTGTCTCAATTTCTGGTGATAGACTGTCCACCAATATTCATTAGAAGCCTACCAACTCCCACAGCTACCTCGCCTACAGCTCCTCACACCCCGCTTCCTGTAAGGACTCCATCCTATTCTCTCAGTTCCTTCGCCACTGTCGCATCTGTTCTGATGATGCCACTTTCAAAAACAGTTCCTCTGACATGTCTTCCTTCTTCCTTAACCAAGGTTTTCCACCCACGGTGGTTGACAGGGCCCTCAGCCGTGTCCAGCCCATCTCCCGCGCAACCGCCCTCACACCTTCCTCTCCCTCCCAGAACGATGATAGGGTCCCCCTTGTCCTCACTTATCACCCCACCAGCCTCTGCATTCAAAGGATCATCCTCTGCCATTTCCGCCAACTCCAGCATGATGCCACCACCAAACACATCTTCCCTTCACCCCCCCTGGCGGTATTCCGCAGGGATCGTTCCCTCTGGGGCACCCTGGTCCACTCCTCCATCACCCCCTACGCTTCAACCCCAACCTATGGCACCTTCCCATGCAACCGCAGAAGGTGCAATACCTGCCCCTTCACTTCCCCTCTCCTCACTGTCCAAGGGCCCAAACACTCCTTTCAAGTGAAGCAGCATTTCACTTGCACTTCCCTCAATTTAGTCTACTGCATTCGTTGCTCCCAATGCGGTTTCCTCAACATTGGAGAGACCAAACGCAGACTGGGTGAGCGCATTGCAGAACACCTTTGGTCTGTCCGCAAGCATTACCCAGACCTCCCTGTCGCTTGCCATTTCAACATTCCACCCGGCTTTCATGCCCACATGTCCGTCCTTGGCCTGCTGCATTGTTCCAGTGAAGCTCAACACAAACTGGAGGAACAGCACCTCATTTTCTGACTAGGCACTTTACAGCCTTCCGGACTGAATATTGAGTTCAACTATTTTAGATCATGAACTCTCTCCTCCATCCCCACTCCCTTTCCGATCCCCCCCCTTTTTTCCCAATAATTTATATAGACTTTTCATTTCCCACCTATTTCCATTATTTTTAAATATATTTCCATCCATTGTTTTATCTCTACATTTTAGCCTTTTTCGATTCCTTCCCCCCACCCCCACTAGGGCTATCTGTACCTTGCTTGTCCTGCTTTCTACCCTTAATTAGCACATTCCTTAGATAATATCACCACCTTCAACACCTCTTTGTCCTTTTGTCTGTGACATCTTTCGGTTATCTCCACCTATCACTGGCTCTACTTGTGTCCCCCCCCACCCCCCCCCCCCCCCGACCCACCCTTAAACCAGCTTATATTTCACCTCTCTTCTATTTTTACTTAGTTCTGTTGAAGGGTCATTCGGACTCGAAACGCTAACTGTGTTCCTCTCCGCAGATGCTGCCAGACTTGCTGAGTTTTTCCAGGTATTTTTGTTTTTGTTTCATTCTCTCCCTCTGACAGACGCCAAGTCCGGAGAGGAGAGGTGGACCCTCAGGGCCTCCAGGCGGTGGAGTTCAAAGTGACATCACGATTCAAAATATGACGCAGTAAGTAGGTCAGGTAAGTACTTCTACTTATTCTATTAATTAAACTGCTGCAGTCCATCAGTTTAAACAAAATAATGTGAGGACTTTGGACTGTAGTTGGAGTGGAATAAGGACCCTAGTGTAATTAGTATTCTTTAAAAGGGAGTAACTAACAAGCTTAAATTAAAGGGAACAGAAGGCAGCAGCGCTCACACCCGCGATATGCTCCTCCTGTGCTATGTGGGAATTCATGGACACTTCCAGTGACCCTGGTGAGCATGTGTGCAGGAAGTGTGTCCAGCTGCAGCTACTGGCTAACTGCATTTCGGACCTGGAGCTGCGGTTGGATTCACCTTGGAGCATCTGTGATGCTGAGATTATCGGGGACAGCACATTCAGTGAGGCGGTCACACTGCAGGTAAAGACTGAACAGGCAGAAAGGGAATGGGTGACCACCAGGCAGAGTAGAGGGAGGCAAGTAGTACAGGAGTCCCCTGTGGCCGTCCCCCTCTCTAACATATATACCGTTTTGGATGCTGCTGGGGGAGGCAACGTCTCAGGGGAAAGCAGCAGAAGTCCATAGCATCACGGGTGGCTCTGCTGCAAAAGAGGGGAGGAAGAAGAGTGGCCGGGCTATAGTGAAAGGGGATTCAATAGTAAGGGGAACAGACAGGCGTTTCTGTGGCCCACAAAATAGACTCCAGGATGGTCTGTTGCCTCCCTGGTGCCACGGTCAAGGATGTCCCAGAGAGCGGCAGGGAATTCTGAAGGGGGGGCGGAGGGCGGTGTGAACAGCCAGTGGTCATGGTGCATATTGGTACCAACAACATAGGTAAAAAATAAAATAATGAGCTCCGACAAGCTGAATATAGAGAGTTAGGATGTGAACTAAAAAGTAGGACATCAAAGGTAGTAATCTCAGGATTATTACCAGTGTCACGTGCTAGCGAGAGTAGAAATAACAGGATATATCAGATAAATACATGGCTGAAGAAATGGTGTTGGGAGGGGGGATTCAGATTCCTGGGACATTGGGACCGCTTATGGGGAAAGTGGGACCAGTACAAACAGGACAGGTTGCATCTGGGTAGGACCGAAGCCAATGTCCTCAGGGGTGCAGAGGTTGGGGGTGAGGGGGTGGTGGGAGTGGAGGGGTTGGAGGTGGGGGGGTGGTGGGAGTGGAGGGGTTGGGGGTGGGGTGGTGGTGGTGGTGGAGGAAAGTGTTTGCTAGTGCGGTTGGGGAGGGTTTAAACTAGAACAGCAGGGGGATGGGAACCTGAGTAGGGAGACAGAGGAGGGGGAAACGAGGATAGAAACAAAAGACAGAAAAGTAAGAAGCAAAAGTGAATGACAGAAAAAAAGGTGTGAAAAACAAATGGGGTCAGAGTGCAAAATAAAGCGAAGATGGTTACAAAGTTAAAGAAAAGTTGAAAGGCATCATATCTTAATGTGTGTAACATTTGCAATAAGGTAGATGAATTAACGGTGCAAATAGATATAAATGGTTATGATATAGTTGCAATTATGAAGACATGGCTACAGGGTGATCAAGGATGCAAACTGAACATCCAGGGGTATTGAATATTTAGGAAGGGCAGACCAATAGGGAAAGGGGGTGGGGTGGCACTGTTAGTAATGGAGGAAATCAATGCAATAGTGACGAAGGATATTGGCTTGGAAAATCATGATGTGGAATCTTTTGGCTGGAGATAAGAAACACCAAGGGGCAGAAAATGTTGGTGGGGGTTGTCTATAGGCCTCCAAACAGTAATGGAGATGTAAGGGAAGGCATTAAGCAGGAAATTAGAGATGCATACAATAAGGATACAACTGTAATTGTGGGTGACCTTAATCTACATACAGATTGGACAAACCACACAGCAATAATGCTGTGGAGGAGGATTTCCTGGAGTGTGTACGTGATGGTTTTATGGACCAAGACATTGAGGAACCAACTAGAGAGCAGGCTATCATAGACTGGGTGCCATGCAATGAGAAAGAATTAATTCCCTTGGGGAAGAGCGACCATAAAATGATGGAATTGTTCATTAGGATGGATAGTGAAGAAGTTGAATTCAAAAAGAAGGTCCTGAACCTAAATAAAAGGAGCTACGAAGGTGTGAGGCACGAGTTGGCAATGATGGACTGGGGAACCGTACTTAAAAGGTTGACCAGTGGATAGGCAATGGCTAATATTTAAGTATGCATGAATTACAACAATTATTCATTCCTGTCTGGCACAAAAATAAAATAGGAAAGGTGGCCCAACCATGGCTTACAAAAGAAATTAGGGATAGTATTAGATCCAAAGAGGAGACATATTAACCTGCCAGAAAAGAGAGCAAGCCTGAAGATTTGGAGCAGTTTTGGATTCAGCAAAAGCGGACAAAAAGATTTGTCAAGAAGGGGAAAATGGAGTATGAGATTAAACTTACAAGGGACATAAAAACTGACTGTAAAGGCTTCTATCAATATGTGAAGAGAAAAAGATTAGCAAAGATAAATGTAGGTTCCTTACAGTCAGAAATGGGGGAAATTATAATGGGGAATAAAGAAATGGCAGGAGAATTGAACACATATTTTAGTTCTGTCTTCACAAAAGAGGACACAAATAATTTACCAGAAATGTTAGGGAACCAAGGGTCTAGCAAGAGGGAGGAATTGAAGAAATCTAGTATTAGTTAAAGAAATTGTGGTCAAGAAATTAAGGGGGTTAAAGGCTGAAAAATCCCCAGGACTTGATGATCTACATCCCAGGCTACTAAAGGAAGTGGCCCTGGAAATATTGGATGCATTGGTGATCATCATCGAAAATCTCTCGACTCGGGAGCAATTCCTACAGATTGGAGGGTGGCAATTGTAACCCAGCTATTTAAACAAGGAGGGAGAGAAAAAACAGAACTACAGACCAGTTAGCCTAACATCAGTAGTGGGGCAAATTCTAGAGTCTATTATAAAAGACATGGTAACTGAACACTTGGAAAGCATTAATAGGATTAGACAAAGTCAGCATGGGTTTATGGAAGGGAAATCATGCTTAACTAATCAACTGAAGTTTTTGGAGAAAAGATAAGGGAGAACCAGTGGATTGTATCAAATATTGATGTACAGTCTATTGCCAGAAAATGAGACAGAGAGATCAAGGAAGGGAAGTGTCAGAGATGGACCATGAAGGTGATGGAGGGATGGAAATTGGAAGCAAAATTGTATCATTTTTTCCAGGTCCAGGTGAGGGCATGAAGCAGCACTGAAATGGTCATCGGTTTTCCGAAGAAAGAATTGCGGAAGGGGGCCTGAGCAGGACTGGAACAAGGAATGTTCCACATACCCCATAAAGTGCTGCTTCATGGTCTTGTCTTCACTGAGAGGGTGGTCAGCCTGTGGAATTCTCTACCACAGAAGGCTGGGGAGGCCGGGTCACAGAGTATATTCAAGAAAGAAATTGGTACATTTTTGGATATTTGGGGCATCAAGGGGTATGGACAGAAAGAGGGAATATGGTGTTGAGATAGAGGATCAGCCATGATCATATTGAATGGTGGAGCAGGCTCAAAGGGCCGAATGGCCTACACTTGATCCTTGTTTCTATGATATACCAGTTTGGGATAAATGCTGTATCTGTCATTCTCGACAGCAATATGAGAGTGTTGGATTGATTCTATACCCGTTAGTCCCTGTAACTGTCTGTAAATGAGATTCATCCTGTGTTTGTCAGTCTCTGGCACTGTAAGTCAATGTGGTATCGAATCTAGATCGTTCAGTCTGTGGTACTATCTGATTGTGCACTTCTCATTCACTGTCAGAGCCTGGTTCTGTGTCTGAAGGTGGGATTAATTTTGGACATTCCAACATCTGCTGCTCAATGTGAGTGTGGAATTCAGTCTGTATCTGTCAGTGTCGAGTGTTGAACAGGAATGTGGGAGTCATTCTCAATATCTGGGAGTCTTTGAAACATATTTTGCATCTGTTAGTCTGTGATGCTGTATGTGAGAGTGGGATTCATTTTGTCTGTCAGGCTCTGGTAATCTGCGCGAGTGTTAGATACATTTTGTAACACTCAATCCCTGATGCTGTGCACAACTTTGTCCATCCCTAATTGCCCTTGTTCAGAGGGTATTTAAGAGACAACCACGTTACTGTGGGTCAGGGGCCTGGAGTTACCAGTCGGATCATGTAAAAGAGGCAGGTTTTGCATGGTTTTTGACGACAATCGACAATCAGAATTTTGATTTCAAATTTCACAATCTGCCATGGTGGGATTCGAAACTGGGTCCCCTGGGTCTCTAGCATACTCGTCCAGTGACAATAACACTGTGGCACTACCTCCCCATCTAGCAGAGTGGCTCAGCGGAAGCGTGCTGGGCCCATAACCAACAGCTCGATGGATTGAAACCATCTTCTGCTATTTTCATTTTCATTAATGACTGTGGGATTCATTCTGTCTCTATCAGATTTTGATTCTGAACGTGTGCTTATGATTCCTCTGTGTCTCTGTGTTTGGCACTGTGTGAAAGTCTGATTCATTCTCAACTTCTGAATGTCAAACGGTCTCAGATGTATTCTGTATCTACTGGTCAGCAGTACTGTGTGTGATGTGGGATTCATTCTGCATTTGTCTGTCTCCGTTACTGTAGCGAGTGGGTGATTTATTCTGTACTGGTCAGTCGCTGGTGCTGGGAGTAATGGGATTCATTCTGTATCTGTCAGGCTCTGGTGCTGTGTGTGTATTGTGCAGTTTGTCAGTGCCTGGTAACATGTTGGATTTGTTCAGTAGTTCACCCTGTCCGATTTTCTGTGTGAATGTGAGGTTTATTTTATCGTTCTCAATCTTTGATGTGGGTTATGATTCTAGGGTTAACTCTGGATCTGTGCTCAATAGTTATTGGAGAGAACTGAAACGAGGTGCAGCCCTGTCCAAATTTGTTGATGCCATTATTCTCTCAATATTGAAAATCTCCAGTTCAGAACTAGAATCCTACACACAGCGCAGCTCCCAGTCAATGTTGCAGTATCCTTTCCAAGCTGCATTTCCCAGATTTTACCAGCTGTGAATCCTTTGATCAGTATTTGGGTATTTTAATGCAGGAACATCTGCCTGTTGACCCAATTCTATGGTGTTTTTGGGAATAGTAGCCATAGGAGTGGAATTAAAATCCAGTTGTTTCCCTCTCTCTAATATTATCTCAATGAAATCGGTACTTAATCCAGAAAGCATTAGTCCATCACACACTCTGATCAATTAAACCCTCTACCCTTTATTACTAATGCATTGGTTGTGATTTTGAGTCCCACCTAAGTTGAGTTTTCAGTCAAATTTCATGTGTTATTTGTCAAAAACCGAAACTCATCCAGGGAAAAGGAACAGACACTTTCTGTCAGAAAGAGGCAGCTAATTTGCACATAGGAAACCTCCAAAAGCGCCAATGTGACCATGTTTTGGGCTGTTGATTGAGACATAAATATCAGTGACTGCGCGGGCGGGGGGGGAGGAGAATAACGCCACTGCTCATGTCTTCGGCAGAGCACCATGGAATCACTTACAACAAAATGAGAGGCTGGAGGGAGCTTCGTTTTAATGCGTCCTCTGAAGGATAGCACCTCGAATAGTGGAGCCCTCCCTCAGTGCTGTACTAGAGTATCAGTCTTCTTTGTTACACACAAATTCCGGTGTGGGATTTGAAAAAAACACCTTTGTGAACAAGTCAGTCCCAGTGAAAGTGTTTAAGAAATCGACCAATCAACAGCTACCTGACTGGGGCAATTATGATGTCATCCCCTGGCAGGCCACATGACAGCTGGAGCCACAAGGCATCACAACCAGATTTGTGACTGGATTCAAACCCAAAATCTTGTCTCAATGATTTTTCAAATTAAGCTGTCAGCTGCTTGAAAATGCAGCAGTTAAACTTCCTGTCTGATCATGAGGAGAGCTAGGGAGCTAGAGCTAGTTACAAAACTAAATCCTTTAATAAAACAGTTCAAAAACCATCAAGATTGAAATCCTGTGAGGAAAAATCAAATTATTATTGCGAACTCTGCTGGGAGAACTTCATTGGACAGCAGAGAAATCAGGTGAAGAATCCAAGTAAATCAACACCAGCGAACAAGTTAAAATCAAAAGCAGAATAACTCCTGTCAAAAGCTGAGAGTTCTGTGCATCATCAGTTCATCAGGTCAAGATATTATCTGGATTAAGCTTTCTGTTTAGAACAGGTTTTAATGAACTAAGTGGAATAGACACGTCATTGCAGAACAAGTAAGTCATCTCTAGATTTTCTTGAGTTCCAATTTATTGAAACATTGAATTCCGATGAACTAGAATTACAGTGCAAATGAATTGATAATTCAAAAACAAACTGTTTTCGAATAAATAAAGTGGAACAATTATTTTACAAAAAGTACCAGAGTGACCAGCAAGCTCAAACACAGAGAGAGTGAATTGCAGAGTGAAGGGTTTAAAATGTGGATTTTGTGGAGAGTGGGGATTAGGTGCAGACAGGGAAGGAGCTGATGTGTAATTGAAACCGAGAGACAACAGCAAAAGTAGAAGAGAGAAAGAGAGGAACATTCTAAATAACAAGAACTTTAATTAAATGGTTCATTTCAGTGAAGTATTGAGACAGCTGAGAGCTGTTGCCTACACATCCTGTGCTCTGTGGGAACTGCAAAGAAGCATGATGATAATTATCAGATTCATAATACATATCGAGAACCAAGCAGAATATAGAAAGCACAGAGGAGAGCTGGAAAAGGAAATTAGGTCAGCCAAGAGAGTGTATGAGAAAAGATTAGAAGGTAACCTAACCAAAAACTGAAGTCTTTTACCAATGTATAGACAGTTACTGAAAAGGTCAGCTGATTAGGAGATCCTGTGGAGGCAGAGGGCTGAGGTACTAAATGAGAACAGTTCATCTGTCATCACGAAACAAGCAGATGCTGCTAATCTCACAGTAAAGGAGGAGCTGGTGGAGAAATTGGAAGGATGAAAATAGATAAAGAGGCCATCACAAGGTTGGCAGCGTTCACAGTAGAAACACCACACAACCTGGATGGGATACATCCTGGATTCCTGAGGGAAGGAAGGGGGAAAATAGAGGAAGCTCGAGCCACAATCTTTCAAACCTCCTTGGATATGGGAGTGAAGCTGGAGAACTGCAGGTTGTTAATGTTACATCCATGTTTATAATGGAGAGGGATAAAGCTAGGAACAACAGACCAGTTAGTCTAATGCTGGTGGTGGGGAAACATTGAGACACAATAATCCAGGACAAAATTCATTGTCACTTGGTAGAACATGGGTTGATCAATGACAACCAGCACAGATTGGTTAACAGAAAACCATGGCAAATACTTAATGAAGTTCTTTGATGAAGTTTCAAAGAACATTGCCCAGGGTAGTGAGGTTGATGGTGTTTGTCAGGATTTCCAAAGGGGTTTGCAAAAGACTTGTTAGTAAAATTCAAGCAGATGGGACTAAAGGGGCAGGTGCAACATGGATGCAAAATTGAATAAGGGACAGAAAGGAGAAAGTAGTGGTGAATGGCTGTTTTTCAGCCTGGAGAGATTTATACAGAACTGATTCTTTGTCACGTCAGCTGGCTGTTGTGTTTGCATTCCCAGAGCTCTTACATTTCAAATACTTCCAGCCTATATCCAAGTTTGCTGATGGCACTAGGTTAGGTGACATGGTAAGTAGTGTAGGCAGGAGCAGCAAGTTTCAAAGGATCATTGACAGATTCAGTGACTGAACAAAACTGTGGCCGATGGTGGTCAACATGGGGATGTGTGAGGTCACCCATCTTGGAGCAAAGAAAGATCAGAGAATTTCCTAAACAGTCAGAAACTTGGGACTGTGGAGGAGCCGAGAGTGAGTGAGAGTGAGAGCTGAGTGAGGCTGGAGGGTGGATAAAGAGCAGCGGCAGAGCAGCCCGAGAGCAGCAGTGAGAGAGAGAAGGAGAGAAGAGTGAGAGCGGTGGGGGGATAAAGAGCTGTGAGGGAGGGGTTAGAGCAAACCGGCCATGTTTATAATAAATAGTCAAAGCATGATATCAGGGGAAAGAAGGGAGCTGGTTGGTTTGTGCAGATTTCTCTAAATGAGGCATTGATTAAACGAGGAGCTGGAAAATTAAACATTTCAATCAGGGCAACTATAAGAGTATTAGTGCAGAACAGGTCTTGAGGTGTTTAATATAATTAATAGTTTAATCAAGGTACAAACTGGATTCTAGAAGAGGGAATAGAGGTTTGTTTTCGATCATGGATGGGCAGCTGTGACCTGTTGTTTGCAGTTCCTGCCCCATGTAGGAGCCACAGGGCACTTCATGTGTCTTGGGGGCCACATGTGTAGGAAGTGTCTCCAGCTGCTTGAGCTCGAGCTCAGGATTTCCGAGCTTGAGGGGCAGCTGGAGTCACTGTGGAGTATCAGGGAGGATGAGAGATTGCTGGATCGTACATTCCAGGAGCTGAACACCTCAAAGGGAGAGAGAGAGAGCTCAGGATAGTAGAAGTAGGAAGAGGCAGGAAATGCAGGAGTCTTCAGGTATGTGCCACTGTCAAACCGGTATTCAGCATTGGAGACTGCTGGGAATGGTGACACCCTGAAGGAGTGCAGTCCAGACCATGGCATCAATGGGCAAGAAACTGCACAGGAGGGAACAGCAAAGAGTAGAAATGCAGTCATTACTGGAGATTTCATAGTCAGGGGGGACAGACAGGCATTTCTGTCACTGTCATTGACAGTCCCACATGGTGTGTTGTCTCCTTGGTGCCAGGGTAAAGGACATCACGGGGAGGGAACAGAATATTCTGCAGGGGGAAGGGAGTGAGCCAGAGGTTGTGGTACACGTCAGTATCAATGACACGGGGAGGACAGGTATTGAGGTCCCTCAGTCAGAATTCCAGCAGCTAGGGAGGTAGTTAAAAAGTAGGACCTCAAACGGAGTAATCTCGGGATTACAGCCAGTGCCACGTGCGAGTGAGAGTAGAAATGTGAAGATGGAGAGAATCAATATGTGGTTTGAGGCTGGTGCAGGAGGGAGGGTTTCAGATTCTTGGGACATTGGAACCAGTTCTGGGGCAGGAAACACCTAATCAAAAGGAACAGGTTGCACCTTAATAGGACTGGGACCAATTTCCTCATGGGGAGGGTCACTTGTGTGATTCGGGAGGGTTTGAACTAAATAGGCACGGGGTGGGCATCAGTATATAGAAGCAGAACTGAGGGATAACTGTGGAAGAAGTGGGAACATACAAGATAGGAGTAGATGAAGAAGGAATCTAAGAGAGATACAAGGACATGTGTGTTACGGTATAAAGTGTGGTGAATAATGTTGATGAGCTAGAAGCCCAAATAGCCGTGAGGGAATATGATGTCGATGCAATGACGAAAACGTGGTTTAAAAATGGTGAGGACTGGGTGCTTAATTTTCACTGATGCAAAGTGTTCAGAAAAGATAGAGAAGGGAAAAGGGAGGTGGGATGGCAGTACTAATTAAGGAAGTCACTGTAATGTTGGTAAGAGACAATATCCTCAAAAGGACAAGGGCAGAATTCATTTATTGGAGCTGAGGAATAATAACAGGATGATCACACTCACGGGGATATTCAATTGGCCTCCAAAAAGGAGAGAGAGGGGGAGATGGAGGAGCATATCTGCAGGGAAATCACAGATGTATAAGAACATAGGAAGATATAAATTAGGAGGAGTAGGGCCACTCCTCCCCTCGAGCCTGCTCCACCACTCAATAAGGTCATGGCTGATCTGATTGTAACCTCAACTCCACATCCGTGCCTATCCCTGATAAGCTTTGACCCCCTTGATTATCAAGAATCTATCTCTGCCTGAAAAATATTCAAAGTCTCTGCTTCGAGCATCTTTTGAGGAAGAGAGTTTCAAAGACACAATAGCTTCAGATTGGGAAAAAAAATTCCTCATCTCTGTCTTAAATGGGCGACCCCATATTTTTAAAAGTGATAAGAACTATAGAGTGGTGATGTCTGGAGATTGATGAAATGTGTTTAGGAGAACCTCCTAGACCAGAATGTTCTCAGTCCAGTTAGGAAGGAGGCATTGCTGGATCTGGTGCTGGGGAATGAGGTGGGCCAAGGTTGGCCACGTGAACCAAGTGTCTGTGGGTGGACCCTTGGGTAAGAGTGATTGGAAGGGAGCGAACTTCAATGGGGGGAGAGGGGATTTAGCCAGGGTAAAATGGAACCAGAGTCTGACAGGAAAAACTGTAACAGAACAATGGGTGATCTTTCAGGAGGAGATTTTTCAGGTACAGAGTAGGTACATTCCAATAAGGGGGAAATGGAGAGGAACCAAGACCAGGGCTCCTTGGATGATGAGGAAGATGGAAAATATCATGAAACAATGAAGAGGCCGTATGACGCACGTCAGATGAATTCTTCAAGTGTGACCCAGGTAACTGTTATTGTACGAGTGGGTGGAATTAACTTTATATCTATCCATCTCTCCCACTGTATGCGAATGTGGAATTAACTAATCTCCAGTATCTGTCATCTGTACATGAGTGCATGATTAACTCTCTATCCGTCAATCTCTGTTACTGTGTTTCAGGGCGGAAATACAGTAACTTTCGACCTGTCATTGACCATTAGTCTGTCTGAGTGTGGAATTAATTCTGTATGTGTCAGCCTCTATTAGTGCATGCGAGTGTGGAATTAACTCTCCCTCCATCTCTGTTACTGTATGTGAGTGCACAATTAACTCCCCATCAGTCTCCGTTACTTTATGTGTGTGTGGAATTATTTCTGTATCTGTTGGTCTCTGTTACTGTGTGAGAGTGTGGAATTAACTCGAGATCTTTTTGTCTCTGTTACTATGTGTCAGTGTGGCATGAACATTCTGTCAATCTCTGTAACTGTGTGTGAGTGCAGAATTAATACTCTGTCAATCACAGTTATTCTGAGTGTGTGGAATTCACTCTCTGTCAATCTATCATAACGTGTGTGTAATTAACTCTCTGTCTGTCAGTCTCTGTTACTCTATGGAAGTGGGTCACTTTCAGGTTAACAAACTGCAACTAGCAGAGTGTCACAGGGATCAGTGCTGGGTTCTCAGCTATTTACAATCTATATTAATGACTGAGATGAAAGGACAGACTAGACAAAGTTGCTGACAATACATGGATAGGTGGGAAAGGAAGTTGTGAGGAGGACACAGAATCTACAAAACAATATAGATATGTTAAGTCAGTGGGAAAAATGTGGCACGTGGACTATACTGTCGGAAAATGTGAGGATTTCCACTTTGGTGGGAAAAATAGAAAAGCAGATTATTATATAAATGTGAAGAGATTGCAAAATACTGTGGTTCAGACAGATCCTGGACATGAATCACAAAAAGTTAACATGTAGCTCGAGCAAGTAATTAGGAATGCAAATGGATTGTTGGTCTTTATTGCAAAGACAATGGAGAATGAAAGCAGAGATGCCTTGCTGCAACTGTACAGGGCATTGGTGAGACTACAGCTCGAACACTGTGTACAGTTTTCGTCATCTTGTTGGAGGAGGGACATAAGCCCAACATCACCCTCATTCTGATGGCCACCTTTGTGTGTGGCTGCATCAAACTGTGCATAGACCCCCGGTTCACAACCACCAAGTGTCACTACGTGCTGAGGTTCTACCTGTCCCCGGTGTTGCGAAGGATGGGTCTGGCCACGCTGCCGCAGAACGCTCCAAGTAGTTGGACCGTGCGGTACCACCTGCCCCTTGTGGAAGAATTTATGCAGAGAAATACTTTTGACCACAAGTCCTTCAGACAGTGGTCGGCACGTAATGTCCTAGAGGCCCTGTGGGAAAAGGAGATGGTGGATCCTGTGAGATGGTTCCCCGAGCAGACTGTCAAAGTCATTTGGCAGAATGCTTCATCACCAGAAGTTTCCAACAAGCACCAAGACGCAGTTTGACTGGTGGTGAGAAAGGCTCTCCCTATCAGATCCTTCCTACACACCAGGAGTCTCACCCCCTCCGCACGCTGCCCTTGAGGTGGCTGTAGTGGGGAAGAGACTATTGTTCACCTCCTTGTGAAATGTGCCTTTGTGGAAAGTGTGGGGAGAGATGCAGCGGTTCTTGTCGAGGTTCATCCCGAGCAGTTCTGTGACACAGGACTCTGTGCTCTATGGGCTGTTCCCAGGGGGACACACCGAGACAAACATCAACTGCAGCTGGAGGATCATCAACTCGGTGAAATATGCCCTTTGGTCTGCCCGAAACTTGTTGGTCTTCCAGGGCAAAGAGTTGTACCCGACCGAGTGTTGCAGACTGGCACATTCCAAGGTCCAGGACTACGTGCTGAGGGACGCACTAAAGCTTGAAGCAGCCGCCACAAAGGCGCAATGGGGAAAGGTCACTGTCTAAGACCTTTCTGCCATAGTGCACCGAAGGGCTGGGAATTGTATGGACCCCTCGGCTGTATGACTCACAAGGAATGTATATAGTGAAAGCTACATGTGTCTCAATTATATTGAAGCACTTCAGAGTGCAACATGTTGTATATCGATAACTCCAATACCACTGCACTGTCTGACTGTCTGTGATGACCATATTGAAAATACTGTAATGTTCATTGCTGGTATTAATTGCTCCTCGTGATCCATGTGGAAAAGTTGAATATGATTGCACTTTTTGTGATGGCCATTTGGAAATGTTTTGTAATGTTCGTTCAGATATTTTATGAATAAAGTATATTTTTCCAAAACAAAAGTAGATCAGAGAAGGTTCACTCGGCTTATTCCTGGGATGAGGGGTTGTCCCTTGAGGAAACATTAAGCAGTTTGGGCCAATAGTCATTTAAGTTTAGAAGAATAAGAAGTGATCTTATATAATCCTAAAATGTTCTGAGGGGGAAAGATGCTGAGAGGATGTTTCCCCTCATGGGGGAATCTAGAACAAGGGGGGGCACAGTTTCAAAATGATGGGTCTCCTTCTAAAGACAAAGATGAGGAGGAATTTCTTCTCTCAAAGGATCTTTATTCTTTGAAATTCTCTACCTCAGACAGCAGTGGATGCAGGGTCATTGAATATATTCAAAGCTGAATTAGACAGATTTTTGAATGACAAAAGCCTTGTTGTTAGTTAAACAGGTGGTGGGCATTGATTATCCCACCTAAACAGAATAAAAAGATACAGCTGAAACACTTTGTGGGGAAGCTGCTTGGAAGTCTGTAGCACTGAGGAGCTGTCTTGAAAATAAACCAGCTTGAACAAAAAGACCAGCCTGGATTAATTCGTCCACCACAACCTCTTGTTGTGAATAACAAAGGCCACAATCAGATCATCCATGATCTTATTGAATGGCATCGAAGGCTAGGGTGGACAAATGGCTAACTCTTGCTTCTATTTCTTACGTTCTTATGAAGTGTGATGGAGGCAGGTTCAAACAATGTCTTCAAAAGAGATTTGGATTAACTGAAAAGGAAAAATGTGCAGAGCTACAGGAAAAAGGTGGTGAAGCGGCACAAGATGAATATAACCAGCACAGACATGACAGGCTGAATGGCGACCTCCTGGATTGTGACCATTCTATAATTCTGTGAATGAACTACCTGTCAATCTCTCTTACAGTATATGAGTCTGAGTGGACTTAACTCAGTCTGTCACTCTCTGTCACCGAATCAGTGTGTGGAATTTACTTTCTGTCAGTCTCTTACAGTACAGGAAACAGCTAATGATTTTTGCTTGTGTCCTTTTATCAGAAATAGATAGGCTCTACTGGTCTCAAAAGTACTCAAGGTTAAAACACATCAAGTACTCCTCCATCTACACTCCAGTTGAAAGTCAGCCAACAAGAACATACCTTCACAGAAAGCGAGAGACCAACTTCCATGACCAACATCCACCCTGATGCAAAAGGACGCCTCATTTGTCAGTTTGTGTTTCTGGCCTTGGTTTTGTGAGAAACACCTGCAATAATTCACCGTCAAAATCATGTGGCTGCTGGGAGTCTTAAATAAAGACAGAAAATTCTGCAAATATGCAGCAGGTAGGCAGCATCTGTGGAGAGAGAAACAGAGTTAACATTTCAGGTCACTGACAATCAGCCTGTAATAAAACACTTACTGACATCTGCTAATGGTGGCTGCAACTCCCACAATTCTGTGCCCGAGAAACCGCTGTATCCAATGCACTGATTTTCCCAGGCACAGAGTGGGCATGTTCCCCAGGGCCGGTCCCAAGGCATTCTGATCCCAAACTTTTGCCACTGCCACTTGTCTACCCATTCCACCAACCTGCCTATATCCTGTCTATATCTTTCGCTCTGAAGAAGGGTCATATAGAATTGAAAAGTTAACTCTGTTTCTTACTCCACAGATTATGATATCAGAACTGAGTTTTTCCAGCATTTTCTGTTTTTACGCTTATATCCAGTTGAAGTTTAATACTATCTTAGAACCATAGAACACTACAGCACAGAAAACAGGCCATTTGGCCCTTGTAGTCTGTGCCAAAATATTATTCCGCTAGTCTCATTGACCTGCACCTAGTCCATAACCCTCCAGACCTCTCCCATCCATGTATCTATCCAATTTATTCTTAAAACTTAAGAGTGAGCCTGCATTTACCACGTCAGATGGTAGTTCGTTCCACACTCTCACCAGTCTCTGAGTGAAGAAGTTCCCCCTAAACCTTCCCCTTTCACCCTAAAGCCATGTCCTCTCGTGTTTATCTCTCCTAATCTAAGTGGAAAGAGCCTACTCGCATTTATTCTGTCTACACCCCTCATAATTTTGTAAACTTCTATCAAATCTCCCCTCATTCTTCTTTGCTCCAAGGAATAAAGTCCTAACCTGTTTAATCTTTCCCTGTAACTCAACTCCTTAAGACCCGGCAACATCCTAGTAAATCTTCTCTGCACTATCTCAATCTTACTGATATCCTTCCTGTAGTTAGGTGACAAGAACTGCACACAATACTCCAAAGTTGGCCTCACCAATGTCTTATACAACCTCTCCATAACATCCCAACTCCTATAGTCAATACTTTGATTTATGAAGACCAGTATGCCAAAAGCTTTCTTTACAACCTTGTCTACCTGTGACACCACTTTCTGGGAATTATGTATCTGAAATCCCAGATCCCTTTGTTCATCCGCACTCCTCAGTGTCCTACCAATTACTGTGTATGTCCTACCTTGGTTTGACCTTCCAAAATGTAACACCTCACACTTTTCCGCATTAAATTCCATCTGCCATTTTCTGGCCCATTTTTCCAGTTGGTCCAGATCACTCTGCAAGCTTTGAAAGCCTTCCTCACTGTTCACAATACCTCTAACTTTCATGAAGTCAATTTTGAAATGATGCTCTTTACACCAAGGTCTCGCCATTCACTTATATCAGGAAGAGCAGGGTCCTCACACCGACCCCCGGGGAACTCCGCTTTAAACCTTCCTCCAGTCTGAAAAACAACCATTCACCACTACCCTCTGTTTCCTGTCACTCAGCCAATCCCATATCCATGTTGCTCTGTCCCTTTTATTCCATGAGCTGTAACTTTGTTGACAAGTCTGTTGTGTGAGACTTTATCAAATGCCTTTTGGAAATCCATGTAAACCACATGAACAGCATCACCCTCCCCAACCCTCTCTGTTACCGCATCAAAGACTCGGTGCAAACGGGAGAATCCAGGAAGCGGCGGTGAGGATGGGGGAGGCGCTGCACCATCGGCTTCACGGCGCCGACCCGCTCCCCGTCCCCGCGGCGGCGGCGGCGCTAAGAGTCGGTGTTAATGAGACGAAGATGACCCACATTCAGCTTCCTGGTGCCGCACTGCGCATGCTCCGCGCGGCAGGCGTTTTCCGCCGGCTGGGCCTTCCCGCAGCTGCGCAGTGAGACCCTTCTGATGGAGATAGGGCGTATTCCCAGACGCGTGGAATCCTGGGTTATATTGTTCACCATTTCAAGAATAATATTAGCGAAGTCGGTGATATTTGGACTCATAGCATCTGTGCGACCTCTTTCGGAGCGAATCAGTCCAACTCCTCTGCTAACACTGAAAATATCTTAATTTCTGTATTTGTCCAATTCCCTTTTAACATTTACTTTTGAATCTGATTGAACCAGTCTTTCAGGCAACACATTCCGGATCACAGCAATTTGCTGCTGAGAGAAAAAAAATACGTTCACACACAGCATCTTTACTTTTTTTAATATCATGATTCTCCCACTTTCCAGCACTTGGTCCATAGTCTTGCAGGTTATGGCACTTGAGGAGCATATGCAGGCACCTTTTCAATCAGTTGAGAGTTTCTGCTCCTGATACAAGTTCAGACAGTGAGTTCCAGACCCTGGTTCACCTCTGAGTGAAAAAGACATCCTCAGCTCCTCTCCAATCTTTCTACGAATCACTTTAAATCTGTACACCCTGGTCACTGACCTGTTTGTGAAGGTAAATAGGCCCTGCCCATTTGCTAGATTCAGGCACCTCACAATAATGTACATCTCAATCAAATCACCTTTCAGCCTCCACTGTTCCAAGGAGAACTAATGCAGCCTACCTGACATATCCTCATTGTTGCAGTTTTCCAGTGCTGGCAACATCCCAATAAATCTCCTCTGTATTCTCTCCAGAGCATTTACATCATTTCTGTAATAAGATGACCAGAAGTCACACGGTACTCAAGTTGTGGCCTAATGATTTACACAGTTCCAGCATTACCCGCCCTCCCCCCGCTCTTATATTCTAAAGTCAGCTAATAAAGGAAATGATTCCACATGCCCTCTGAACCACCTTATCGACCTCTACTGGTACCTTCAAGGATCTGTGGACATTCACTTTACCTCCATCACTTCCTCGACAACTCTGAGCATTCTCCTATTAACAGTGTAGTTTATTTTTATTTGCCTTCTTTGTCTTCCCTAAGTGCATCACCTCACACATCCCCAGGTAGAATTCCAGTTGCCACTTTTCTGCGCACCTGACCAGACCATTGATATGGGGGACTGAGCAACACAGAATGATTCATACTTTCCACACAATACCACTCACTGAAAAGGAATTAATTCCAAACTCCCACAAAGCATGAGAAACTGAGTGCTGAATAATGCTGCCAAAGCTCACATGGAATACTAGAGACATTCAGATACAGAATTAATCCCATTTTCCCTAACAGTAATGAGAATTTATAAATACAGAATGATTCCCACAGTGACGTTTTGTACCACTGACTGATACAGAATTAATCCCACCCTCACATACAGTACCAGACATTGACCCATAAAGAAGGAATCCCACTCTCACAAACTGTCCAAAAACAACCAAAAAAATGACTCAGTAGGCTAGACAGCATCTGTGGAGAGAAATACAGAGTTAACATTATGAGTCAGTCTGACTCTTCTTCAGCTCTGAAGAACAGTCATACGGACTCGAAACGTTAATCCTGTCTTTCTCTCCGCAAATGCAGTCAGACCAGCATTTTTTGTTTTTGTTTCAGATTTCTCGCATCCGCAGTATTTTGCCTTTATCTCACAAACTGTTCCACAGACTGAGATACAGAATGAATCCTACACTCAGAGACACTACCTGTGACTGACAGATACAGAACAAATCTCGCTCACATACAGTAACAGAGTCTGATGGATATGATATGTATCCCACAATCACATTCACGACCAGAGGCTAATTAATACAATTTAGATTTGACAACTGTCCAGTTGTGGCATATCACGATTTTCACATAGGAAATGGGAAATTCTAAACATAACACGAGGCATCATAACACGAATGGGGGACATTATGATACCAGGAAGAAAATATTTACCCACAGAAAACGTCTTCAAAGATCAACAGGTAATATCTTCGGACAACAGGGGATGCCTTCTGATCAGGTCACATTTTACAGAATGGAGAAGAAAAAAAGTACAAGAGGGATCGTATTTATACAGCCTGGAACAGATTTGCATGACAGGAAAGTATTTTACACAACAGAGAATATCTCTCAACAGTTCCACAGCAGAGAGCACAGTTCCACATCAGACAGGACAGAACTGCAGCAGAGAGCACAGTTCTACAGCAGACAGGACAGAACTGCAGCAGAGAGCACAGTTCTACAGCAGACAGGACAGAACTGCAGCAGAGAGCACAGTTCTACAGCAGACAGGACAGAACTGCAGCAGAGAGTACAGTTCTACAGCAGAGAGCAGAGTTCTTTTCTTCTATTTGTCCATGGGTTGTGGACATCGCTGGCTCGGCCAGTATTTATTGCCCACCCTTAATTGCCATTGTTCCGAAGGCATTTAAGAGTCAAACACATTGCTGTGGGTCTGGAGTCAAATGTAGGCCAGATAAGTTAAGGGCGGCAGATTTCCTTCCCTGGAGGACATTAATGAACCAGATGGATACTTACGACAATCGAAAATGGTTTCATGGTCATCATTAGAATTTTAATTCCAGATGTTTTATTGAATTCAGCTTCTACCATCTGCCGTGGTGGGATTCAAACTCTGCAGTGAACACAGTTCCAAGCAGACAGCAAAGTTGTACAGCAGGGAAGATATTTTTTAAAAAATGGGAAAGCACTTTAAACACCGGAACACCTTTCAACAAGAGTACACATGCACAGGGAGCTAATTTAGGCAACAGCAAATTCATTTCGAATGTGGGGCATATTTATGCAAGAGAGAACGCCTTTACATAAATGGTGATTCACTCCATGCTCCTTTGCCTTCCTATCGTCGTGTGTGCGGACAGTCTCTTACTGCTCTTATGTGTCATGCTTTGTCTGTTACATTCTTGGGAGTGTTACAAAGTGGAATCGAGTCGCCAGGGGGAACCGCCGAATACATGTGCTCTGGTTGAACAACAAAACGAGAATGAACGTTGCTCAAACACAACAAGACGTAGCAGGGAAAAATAACAAGGAGCAGAGTTGCGCAGCGGAAGCGTGCTGGGCCCATAACCCAGAGGTCAATGGATCGAAACCATTCTCTGCTATTTACGTTTTCATTAAAAGCAGAAAGAAACATTTGGCCTCTCCCCACAAATATATTTGATATTTCTTTACCGTACACAGGAATTTTAGTGGGCTCCTCGCTTCCAGTAACCACTTAAGTCTGTAACAAATCCCTGTCATGTTTTTTATTCACACAAGAACACAAGCTGTAAATGCGGCAAACACACACAAGCCTAGATTTTCTCTCATCGCCAAAGAGCTGACACAGGCATGATGGTCCGAGTGGCCTTCTCTTGTTCTCTAACACGCTATGATTGCCTGAAGAGCAAAAGCTATTCTCTTAAATGGAAAAATGTATATAATGAAGTTTATACGTATAAGCTGCAGTATGTCCGATCTACCGGACACCCTGCAGTAATTCACCATGCTAATTTGGACAACAGTGTCCTCCCTTCGACATGTCCCATCGAGAGTATCAGCATTGCGGAGACAGCATCACGTCAAAGACGCAGTTAATCAATATTTGGGCAGGTTCCTTCTTAATCGCTGACTCAAACCATGGAATTCTGTCCCCCAAATCATCATGAACCAAGAACGTGAAGTTTCATTCCCTCGGGCTTGCATTCTACATATTATGCTAAATAATTCTTTGAGTGTCTGATTGTTTCCTGTCTTCTTTTATCTGTTAATCACCGATCGAATGTTAACGAGTTCAGTTTATCGCTCATTCCCTCCTTATCGGACTTGCTTAAGGTGAAAACTGTAACATGTGTGTGACCATTCACCTCGAACTGAATGTCTGCCTCTAACATATTGTGAGATTTTTAGATGCCCATTTACTGTCAGATTATTTATTAATTCTCCTTTGCTACTCCTTAGTGAATTTAGTAAAACCTTTTGTCTTGTGGTTCAGTCTGCAGGGTAGAGGGCAGGAGAGATTCAATGGCAAAAGAATTGGTGCTGCAAGGCTACAGGGAATGGTAAAGGAACAAGTAACAAAAACCAGAGATGAGTCTAAAGGAGTGTGAATGGAGGAATGATGAACAGCTGCCATCCGAAAGCAAAAACAAGAGAAAAATTAGATTAAAATCAAACGCGCAAAGAAAAAGGAACCAGAATCGGGAAGAGCTTACAGGCATAAGAACATTAGAGATAGGAGCAAGAGGAGGCCTTTTAGCCCCTCGAGTCTACTCTGCCATTAAATAAGACCATGGCTGATCTGATTATGGCCTAAACTCCACTTACCAGCCTGTCTCCCTCATTCCTTGATTTCCTTGTAAAATCTGTCTATTTCAGTCTGCAATATATTCAATGATCCAGCCTCCGCTGCTCTCAGGGAAAGGGAATTCCAAAGACTAACAATCATCTGAGTGAAGAAATTCCTCCTCATCTGCATCTTGAATGGGAGATGCCTTATTTTTAAAACTCTGCCCTTCTAGCTCACACTGCAAGTGTAATTCTCAGCTCAATCAGGATTGCTTAGTAAGGATCATTCTCTGCCATTTCTGCTGACTCCAGCATGATGCCACAACCAAACACATCTTCCCCTCACCCCCACTGTCAGAATTCTGTGGGGACCTTTCTCTCTGGGACAACCTGGTCCATTCCTCCTTCACCCCCAACACCTCAGCCTCCTCCCACGGCACCTTCCCATGCAAGCGCAGAAGGTGCAACACCTGTCCCTTTACCTCCTCCCTCCTCACCAACCAAGGGCCCAAACACTCCTTTCAGATGAAGCAGGGCTTCACTTGCACTTCCTTCAATTTGGTCTACTGCGTTCGCTGCTCCCAATACAGTCTCCTCTACATTGGAGAAACCAAACGTAGGCTGGGTAACTGCTTTGCGGAACACCTTCAGTCTGTCCACAAGCATGACCCAGACCTTCCTGTGGCTTGCCATTTTAACATCCCATCCTGCTATCATGCTCACATATCCATCCTTGGCCTGCTGCAATGTTCCAGTGAAACCCAACACAAACTGGAGGAACAGTACCTCATCTTCCAATTAGACACTTTACAGCCTTCCAGACTTAACATTGAGTTCAGCAACTTCAGACCATGAACTCTCTCCTGCAAGGGATTTGTCCTATCAGTCACCTTCTGGGATTGTAAGTGAATTTGCGACTCGTTCTGAAAATCTTAAAAGTGATGTGTGTGAACACACAAATTGGGAGCATGAAGAGACCACTCAGTCCCTCAAAACTGCTGGATATTCAAGAAGATAATGGCTGACCTGATTTTAGCCTCAACTCCAAATTCCAGTCTATCCCTGATAACCTTTCACCCCTTTGCTTATCAAGCATCTATCTACTTCTGCCTTAAAAATATTTAACTACCCCATGTTAGTTTGAATGTGTGTTTGATTCTTTATCAGCCAATGCTATTGCATGTGAATGTGGAAATCATTCTGAATCTGAAATCTCTGATATTGCATGAGAGTGCAGCAATCAGTCTGCATCTGTTATTCTCTGGAGCTGTGTATGAGTTTGGCAGGCATTTGGATCTGTCACTAGGATTTATATATAAAGCTCTCATACTGGGAGTGAATTGATATTCACTCTAGTTCAGTCAACTGCATTCTATGTCTGGGATGCTATGTCAGTGTGGGAATCAAATGTGTCTTTCAGTTCCTCGTGCTTTTTGTGAGTATGGGATTAATTCTCTATCTGTCAGTGGGATTAATTCTGTATCTATAATTCTCTAGTACTGTATGAAATTGTGGGATTCATTTATTGCTTTTCAGTCAGTGTGTGTGTGTCTGTGTGTGTGGTATTCTATTTGCATCTGTCAGCAGCTGTTAGCATATGTGAGTCTTGGACTCTGTCTAACTCTATCAGTGGTACAATTGGCATGTCATCGGCAGTGCTGGCGTGGTATTGCTGCTGATCCAGAGTAATATTCCAGGGTTTCGAATCCCACCACGAGAAATGGTGAAACCTGTTCTGGTACCTAAACTCCATTGTGTTGTGTGGCACTGCCACTGTGCTAAATGGGATAGATTTCAAACAGATCAATAACAATGTGCTTGATTTTAAAATGGCATCAATCCACTCAGTTTCATTAAAGGAATAAAACCGAATAGGCCACTTAGCATCAACTGGAATCCCTGTCAATCCTTACTAACGTTTTGGCACTAGTCAAGCAACAGCCTCACATAGTCATACTCATGGGAACATTCCTGACAATCTCCCAGATACCACCACCACTGAAAGGACAGACCACCAGCCGACATAACAGCTGCCCTGGGAGTCCTCAAAATCGATTCCAGTCTCATGGCATCAGGTCAACCTTGTTCAAGGGAACCCCCTACAGACTAATACGTGCTGACGTCCACTATCCACTCTTCAGCTCATGAAGCAATACTCCTCCACCTTGAACACCACTTGGAGGACGCACTGAGGATGGCAAGGGCACAGAATGCAAGCTGGGTGTGTCCATCACCAAAAATATCCTTGTAGCACCACCGCAGACCGTGTCTGCAGCAGATGGTGAGGAGAAAATCATTTTTGAACTCATCCTCAACAACCTGCCTGTGGCAGATGTATCTATCCATGGCAGGAGCGGTAGGAGTGAACACCGAACAGTGCCTATGGTGATGAAGACACATCTTTACATCGAGGATACACTCCATTGTGTTGTGTGGAACTACCACCGTGCTAAATGGCATATATTTCAAACAGATCGAACACCTCTAGTCTTGTCATCCATGAGGTGCTGTGGGTCATCAGCTGCAGAATTGTACTTAGCCACAATCTGTAACCTCATGGCCTGGCATATTCTCCACTCTACTATTACCATCAAGTCAGGGGATCAACCCTGGTTTAATGAAGAGAGCAGGAGGGCATTCCAGGAAGAGCATCAGGCATAACTAAAACTGAGGTGTCAACCTGCTGAAGACACAAAACAAGACTAATTTCGTGCCAAACAACATAAGCAGCAAATGATAGTCCGAGTTGAGCAATTCCATAACCAACGGGTCAGATCTAACTGTGCAGTCCTGCCACATCCAGTCATGAATGGAGGTTTCACAAATAGCCCCATCGTCAAAGTTTGAGGAGCCCAGCACATCAGTGCAAAAGATAAGGCTGAAGCATTCGCAACAACCTTCATGCAGATGTGCTGAGCGGCTGATCCATGTCGGCCTCGTTCGGAGGCCCCCAGCATCACAGATGCCAATCTTCAGTCCATTCGATTCACTCCACGTGATACGGAGAAACGGCTGAAGGCACGGAGTACTGCAAAGGTTATGGGCCCTGACAATGTTCCAGCAATAGCACTGTAGGCATTTGATCCAGAACTTGCTGCGCCCCTGGTCAAGCTGTTCCAGTATGGCTACTACACTAGTATCTATCCAGCGATGTTGATATTTGCCCAGGCATGTCCTCTATAAAAAAAGCAAGACAGATCCAACCTGGCCAATTACTGCCCCATCAGTCTACTCTCAATCATTAGTAAGGTGATAGAAGGGGCCTTCAACAGTGCGAACAAGTGGCAATAACCTACACACTGGCGCTCAAATTGGATTCCACCGGGGCCACTCAGCTCCTGACCTCATTGCAGCCTTGGTTCAAACATGAACAGAAGAGCTGAGCTCCAAAGGGGAGGCGAGAGGGACTGCCCTTGACTTCAAGGCAGCATTTGACAGAGTGTGGCATCAAGGAACCTTAGCAACACTGGAGTCAATGGGAATCAGGGGGAAAGCTCTCCGCTGGCTGGAGTCATTTCTAGCACAAAGGAAGGTGGTTGTGATCATTGCAGATCAATCATCTGAGTCCCAGGATGTCACTGCAGGAGTTATCCAGAGGATGTAGCCAAGGCCCAATCAACTTCATTTGCTTTAGCAATGACTTTTTTCCATCCACTGTGGGACATGGGCATGTTTGCTGATGATTGCACAATGGTCAGCACCATTCTCAACTCCTCAGGTACTGATGCAGTCCATGTCCAAATACAGCAAGACCTGGACATTAATCAAACTTGGCCTGACAAGTGGAAATTATCATTCACACCACAGAAGAGCCAGGCAACGACCATCTCCAACAAGAAAGAAACTAATCATCGCTCTTTGACATTCAATGGCATTGCCATTGCTGAATTCCCATCAACATCCTGGTGGTTACCATTGACCAGAAGCTGAACTGGACTAGGCATATTGATACAGTGGCTACAAGCACAGGTTAGGGGCTAGGAAAAATGCGGCAAGTAACAAACTTCCTGGCTCTCCAAAGCCTACCCACCATCTGTAAGGCACATGTCAAGACTGTGATGGAATACTCTCCATTTGCCTGGATGAGTGCAGCTCCAAACACACTCAAGCAGCTAGACATAACCCAAAACAAAGCAGCCTACTTAATTGGCAACCCATTCAAAAACATTCACTCCCTCCACCACCGATGCACAGTCGCAGCAGTGTGTACTATCTGCAAGATGCACTTCAGAAACTCACCATTCCTCCTGAAACAGCACCGTCCAAACCCACGACCACCAGTTTTTAGAAGGACAAGGGCAGCAGTCACATAGGAACACCACCACCTGGAAATTTCCCTCGAAGCCACTCACCATCCTGACTTGGAAATATACCACCATTCCTTCACAGTTGCTGGGTCAAAATCCTGAAATTCGTTCCCTTAACAGCGCTGTGGGTGTACCTACACCACATGGACTGCACCGGTTCAAGAAAGCAGCTCACCACCACCTACTCAAGGGAAACTAGGAATGGCCAATAAATGCTGGCCTAGCTAGCGATGCCCACATCCCATGAATTAATATAGGGAGAAAAAAAAAACAGCTGCCCCTTTCAGCATCTGGCACTGAACGTGTGTTGAGAATTATTGTCTATCTGTCAGTCTCTGTCATTCAGTATATGTGACTGAGTATGGGATTCATTATATAACATTCAGTCTCTGGGATTGTTTACGTTTTGATTCATTCGCTGCAAATTTTCAGCTCAGTTACAGGCCACTGATGTGGTAGCTATTAAGCAAGCAATGTTTGTAAGTTATGGCCCATGTTAAATGTCTGTCACTGTGAACACATTTGTGAAAGATAATGTATCTTTCAACCTGCTACTCGCTTGGGATGCGGGCGTAACTCTGGTTATACTGATCGATTTGATCTGTGACACTCAGTCTGATTCTGAGTAAGAATTTTGATATGGATGTAAAATGGAGATCAGTCTGGAACTGGCACAGTATTCTCAATCTGACATTGAACATTTAGGATTAGTATGAAAGTTACAGCTCAGTTCATACTCATCGAATTGATATTGTATCTTTTTGTTTCATAAAACTGGAATTAAGGTTTGTATCTCAGGTTATACTTGCTTTCAGAATATCTCGCTCTGATAATGTACTTGAGTTTTGGATTTGCATCTAATGTATATGTCAGGACAGAGTATGGGAATTGACACTGCAATTTATAAACCCGTGATGTGTGCAAATATTGGACTGGTACTTCACATGAATCTCAGAGTATATTATTCAGGTTAATTCTGTAAACTTGAAACTGACACCGTTGTCTCCGTTTTATCTGATATTTAAATGTTGATATGGAAACAGCGTCTGTCTCTCCTGCGCTGTTTGATTGATGGATTGAAAATATCACTCTGGAACTGATGACCTGCCTGTGTCTCTATGCCGTGTCAGTTATAAAGTACGTACTGTGTGAGAGGAGCTGGCGGGAATCTTCATTCTAACTTGGCTGGTGGAAACATCACAATTATTCCGGTGCCTTCATTTATTTGCCTGTATATTTTAGAATATAGAGTATATTTTTGAACTCAAGTGCAACTGAGGTTGAAGACACCGATTCCTTTAGATTAATCTGTCTATTAATAATCATTATGAACGGGTTGAGAGGCTGTAGCTCTAATTGGATACCCTGTTCTCAATCAAATTCCTAACCAATCGGACAGCCAGGGAGAAGAAATTGGAAGTTTGCATTGGCTTACATTTTCAAATTCGAAATGCCCGCCAATTTCAGTACAGGAAAAATACAAAATAACTGAACGCCAGTTTGAATGTGTTAGTCTCTTATCTGTAACCGGCGGTAATAAGACCCCGTTCAGCAATTTAAATCAGCTCAAATCAGTGGAAAAGCAAAAACGTATAGATTACCAAACAACTCCTTCACACAGACTTCACGGGGATTGAGAAATGCGGCTGATTTCTGATCCTCTCCATTAAAAGCGGCCGGGAATGTTACAACAGGGAGTGCGGAGAGAATCCCCGACACCAAACCGCCTGGGACAGGCAGCTTTGTGTCCGGAGAATAGGGAGACCCGGGGGGAGGGGGGCGGGTGCAGATCTGAAACCGCAGAAATGGACTCAGGTTCTGTGAGTGCTCAACTCTCACTGATTCCGGCCTCTGGGAAAACTGCGGAATAAACAGATCAGCCCGAACATGTCCGCTCCGTTTCCGAGTTTACTCTGTTCCTGGAGCGGCGCTCAGATCACCCGAGAGTAAAAACAAAGCATTTAATGCACCAGTCGTGACATTTTTCATAGTTTTCTTGAATGTACCGGGACAAACTCGATATTTATGACTATTAAATATTTATGAAAATGTCGACTTTGACTCTGTCTTTCAATTCTTCAGTTCATTAAAGCGGAAGATGTGGGAGCAGAGAAACAGCGCAATGCAGAGAGGGAACTGAAAACACAAGTAAACAAATCAGAAACAGATAAATCCACCGTTACAATAACTCCATCTCCTGACAGTGAGCAGCCCTTTCAATGATCCTGTGAGTGGCTCTGAAAAGAGCCTTTGGGTTATTAGATTAAAGAATGGTCGCTTCACTTGGTCTTCGAGCCCGCAGCGGCGCTGCTTTTCTTGGGCAGCAGCACGGCCTGGATATTAGGCAGCACCCCGCCCTGAGCGATGGTCACCCCTCCCAGCAACTTGTTGAGCTCCTCGTCGTTGCGGACTGCCAGCTGCAGGTGTCTGGGGATGATGCGGGTCTTCTTGTTGTCCCGGGCCGCGTTACCAGCCAGCTCGAGGATTTCAGCCGTCAGATACTCGAGCACAGCAGCCAGATAGACCGGGGCTCCGGCACCCACACGCTCAGCATAGTTGCCCTTTCTCAGGTGCCTGTGAACACGGCCCACCGGGAACTGCAGTCCAGCCCGGGAGGAGCGAGACTTGGCCTTGGAGCGAACTTTACCACCGGTCTTTCCTCTTCCAGACATTTCACAATCTCACTAACACTTTCACAGAGAATGAGGAAATCCCCTCAGATTCTCTTCTCTTATAGCTTCGGGAGGAATGGTGCTGCGGGCATTGCTGATTGGTCACTTTGTGCTGCGTCTCATTATGTTGTTCATATCACCAATCAGCTATCTACTGAACTCACCAATCCGGAGACTCCACGGAGTGAGGGCGGAAAATAACGGCGCCAAATTTTGATATTTCAACCGATCTTTTTTCAAATTTTAAAAGCCCGCTAAATTTTTAAAAATAAATGAAAAAGAACGGACTTCTTAGAACATAGTACGAATTGGAAGTTTTAAAAATACGCGTCCCTGATGGGACTATTTCACATTTTATCCCATGTTCCAAATCGCTTTTACAATCCGTGATCCGGGGGTCAATCTCGATCCTTTGTGAAACCCTGTCAGCAGCCGCAGAAAGTCCCATTTACATCGTTCTGCAAACGGACGGTATATTGTAGATATTTATGACAGACAAAACTGACCATTTTTGCCAGCGTTGAGACTGAAGGTTGCTGCACAACCGGGGCTGATAGGAAATGAACTGATCAATTATTGAGACCAAACTCGACTAGAACTGGAAACTGACGCATTTGCTTCTATTCTCTCTCTCTCCAAAACCAGGGAAAGGGGCCAAATATTAACGCGTCTTAAAAGAAAGCGCCGAGGGTGATCGGCAAGTCATTAATTGATGAGGCATTATTAACCTGACTCAATAATTGAACGAGGGTTAAATCTACATCACCGAGAATCGCTGTGATTGAAACAAAAAGAAAATAACAATTTGATAATTCAGAATTCTTCACAGTAAAAATCATAACTTTAGAAGTGAAGCAATCGTATAGCTTTTTCAGAGAGATTGTGGGTGGCTCTTAAAAGAGCCGTTGTGTTTTGGGTGTTGTTCAGTCCATTGTGGGGTTTTACTTGGAGCTGGTGTACTTGGTCACCGCCTTTGTCCCTTCCGACACGGCGTGCTTGGCCAGTTCCCCGGGCAGCAGCAGGCGCACGGCGGTCTGGATCTCCCGGGAGCTGATGGTGCTGCGCTTGTTGTAATGGGCCAGGCGGGAAGCCTCACCCGCGATGCGCTCGAAAATATCGCTCACGAACGAGTTCATGATGCTCATGGCCTTGGAGGAGATGCCGGTGTCGGGGTGAACCTGCTTCATCACTTTGTAGATGTAGATGGAGTAACTCTCCTTCCTCGACTTTCGCCGCTTCTTGCCGCCCTTTCCTGCCGGTTTACTCACCGCTTTCTTGGCGCCCTTCTTAGCAACTGGTTTCTTCTTCTCTTCAACCATCTTCAATCTCAATTTCAGACACAGAAATAAACCAAATCTCTTCCGTCCGCTCATTATATAGACAGTATGACAGATATATGCTAATGAGGAATGGGGGAGACAATGATTCTGATTGGACATTTTTAAAACTAAACACGTCATCTACTTTTGTGATTTTCCGTATGGATTGTACAATAGACCAATTATATTTAGCTTTCTCCACCAATCATAAGCATCCTTACTACAATCAGGAAATACATTTTACAAAGCCCCTCTCCAGCCCGAGTTTCTCAGTGTCTAAAGATACACCGGGAAATGGCGCCTGGCTGTCGGTGCGAGGGACTGTATAGGAATGTGGGATTCCTTCAGGAAATGTGAGACTCTGGTAATGTGCGTGATTTACTCACTGTCTGATGCTGTGTGTGAGTGTGGGGTTCCTTCACTGTTTGGAAGGCCGTGGTACAGTGTGCGAGGCCTGGATTTATTCTGTATCTGTGACTTGATGGGACTATGTCTCAATGTTGGATTCATTTGATATCCTGAGGCTCATTGTGCATCTGTCCGTTATTGGTGCATGTAAGTGAAATAATTCGCTTCTTGGGACTACACGCCAGTGCGAAATTAAATCAGTATGTGTTTCTCTCCGCCACGAAAATTATTGGATTTATTCTGTACCTGTCAGTCTCTGTAACTGTATGTTAATGATTTTTTTTATTTGTCAGTCTCTGGCATTGTAGGTCAGAGTTGTATTGATTCGATGTCTTTCAGTCTGTGGTACTATCTCTGAGTCTGAACTTCTCATTCACTGTCAATGTCTGATAATGTGTGTGAATGTGAGATAAACTCTGTACCTGTCAACATCCGTTGCTGAATAGGAGTGTGAAATTCAGTGTGTATCGGTCAGTCTCTGGTACTGATTGAGAGAGTGTGATTCATTCTCAACAGCCCCATCTGTTGCAATTTTTGACAGAAGTAATCCCACTGTCACTTACAGCACCAAAGAGTGTTAAATGTTGAATTTGCCTCAATGGATAGTATTGGATATGAGTGAGATCAATTCTCTCTCAATCAGTGGCACTGTATGGGAGCTTGCAATTAATTTTGTTTCTGTTGGACTCTGGTACCCTGTGTAAGCGTTGATGCCTTTTTGTAACTCAGTGCCTGATGTCTTCAGAAATCAAGGATTCATTTTGTCTCTATCAGTCCTTGGCTCTGAGATTCCTCTGTGTTTCTTAGTCTGTGGCATTGTGTGAATGTCAGATACATCCTGAATCTCTACATCTCTGGGATAATTTGAGAATCACCCCGTATCTATCAGTCAATGTGCTTTGTGTGATGTGGGATTCATTCTGTCTCTGTCACTCTCTGGCACTGTGGTGAATGTGGGATTTTTTTTTAATGTATATCTTTCAATCTCCAGTACATTGTGACTGTGGAATTCATTCTGTTTCTGATAGTCTCTGGCATGGTGTGCATACTGGGATTCATTCTGTGTTAGTCTCTTTTTTATTGTGCATGTATTGGTCTTCATACTGTATGTCTCAGTGTCTGGTGTTGTGTAAGATTTGCTGAGTAGTCTCTGGTGCTGTATTTTTTTTTATTCATGTGATCTGGGCTTTGGTGGCTGGACCGGCATTTATTGCCCATCCCTTGTTGCCCTTGAGAAGGTGGTGGTGAGCTGCCTTCTTGAACCGTTGCAGTACATGTGTTGTGGGTGCACCCACAGTGCTGTTAGGAAGGGAGTTCCAGGATTCTGACCCAGCAACAGTGAAGGAAGAGTGATATAATTCCAATTCAGGATGGTGAGTGACTTGACTGTATGTGAAAGAGACAGTTATTGTTTAGTTCTCAGTCTTTGATGCTGCATGTGACTCTGGGATTGATTGTGTATCTGTATGTCATATTTATCTCAGAAATAGTGTTCAAAATGCTAAGTTTAACACCTTCAAATATTTAGGAAAGTAGATTTATCATCCCCATCCTTACCTGGTCTGGCTTATATTGGATCCTAGGACCAAGAACAGCAATGAAGTTGACTCTGAACTGCCATCTACAATTGCCGAGTAAACCACTCAGTTGTATTCAAAAAGGCAGCGCACCAACATGTGAGTTTGTGTTTGATGTGAGTTTGTGACCATCTTTCATTGTCAGTGGTAATTTATGTCTGTGTCAGATAAATGGAATATTATTCAGACTCAGGAATTTTGAGTGTAGTATTTAGTATGTATCTGTCAGTTTCTGGTACTGGACATGTCGTTGAGAATCATTCTGAATCTGTCAGTCTCTGCTACTCTGACAGTGTGGGATTCATTGCATAACCTTCAGTTTCTGAGACTGTTTACAAGTCTAGGTTCAGTCCATGTTGAAATTTCAGAACAAAAACAGGCCATTGATGCTGTAGGTTTTAATAAAGTAATTGAGTTTGACCTAGTATTAAATCCCTTTGTGTGTGAACACACTTATGAAAGCTCAGGTATCTTTGGATCTAATACTCCATTGCTGTGTAAGTGTAATTCACTTTGTAATAATCAAATTGATACATTTTTATTTAAGCAGACTGTGAGAATTTTAAACTTGCCTGTTGTGCTCAGTTTGCTCTGTGAGACTGAATACAGTATCTGCCATTCTGATACTCTGAGCTTTTCAGACTGATATGTGTTCTCTATCTCAGTCTGTACTAATCAAATTGTTATTGTATCCTTGAGGTTAATGGTCTAGGTGAGTTTCAAACTGGAATCTGAGTTTGCAGCTGAGGTTATACTATATTTCAATGGCATTTCAACACTCCACCCTGCTCTCATGCCCACATGTCCATCCTTGGCCTGTTGCATTGTTCCAGTGAAGCTCAACACAAACTGGAGGAACAGCACCTCATCTTCCAACTAGGCACTTTACAGCCTTCCGGACTGAACATGGAGTTCAACAATTTTAGATCATGAACTCTCTCCTCCATTCCCACCCCCTTTCCGATTCCCCTTTTTTCCAATAATTTATATAGATTTTTCTTTTCCCAACTATTTCCATTATTTTTAAAAGTATTTCCATCCATTGTTTTATCTCTACCTGTTAGCCTATTTCGATCCCTTCACCACCACCCCACCGCACTAGGGCGATCTGTACCTTGCTCGCCCTGCTTTCTACCCTTAATGTCACCTATTAGCACATTTCTTAGACAATATCAACGCCTTCAACACCTCTTTGTCCTTTTGTCTATGACATCTTTTGGCTATCTCCTCCTATCACTGACCCTCTAACCAGCTCTACTTGTCCCACCCCCCTCAACCAGCTTCTCTTTCACCTCTTTTCTATTTTTCCTTAGTTCTGTTGAAGAGTCGTACGGACTCGAAACGTTAAGTGTGTTCCTCTCCAAAGATGCTGTCAGACCTGCTGAGTTTTTCCAGGTATTTTTATTTTTGTTCTGGATTTCCAGCATCCGCAGTTTTTTGCTTTTATCCAAGGCCTTTCTGTTGTTTGCCGGCCCTTAAGGCTGTGCAAGGTTCATCTGGTAACCTTTAACTGCCAATGTGCTTGGAGATTTTAAGTAATTCATTCCCTTTCAATAAGTTCTTACTGTACCCCTAGATTCCCCCTAATAATTATTGTAACCCTTTATTTCCCCCTAACATCCCAGTTAACACATCCTTTAGATAATATCACTACCGCCAACACCCCATTGTCCTTTTGTCTATGACATCTTTGGCAATCTCTTCTTGGCCTCCACCTATCACTGGCCCCCTATCGAGCTCTACCCTGTCCCACCCCCTCAACCAGCTTATATTTCATCTCATTTCTCTATTTTTTAGTTCTGATGAAGGGTCATACGGACTCGAAACGTCAACTGTATCCCTCTCCGCAGATGCTGTCAGACCTGCTGAGTTTTTCCAGGTATTTTTGTTTTTGTTCTAGATTTCCAGCATCCGCAGTATTTCGCTTTTATCAGAAATGTTCATTGTTGCTTTGTGGAGAGAAAGCAGCAATGATTTTCAATAACAGCTTCTTGCCATTCTGTCTCCCTCCTCCCAGGAGGCTGCTGTTTGTTCCCTTCCCCCGGGAGCGGGATCTCTCCATTGGCGGCTGTTTGAAACCATCTTCTTCCAGTCCCAGGCAGAGCTGGGGGAGAGCAGCGCATCACTGCCTTTAACAAACACTTGGATCTGCACTGAGCTGCTGGGACCTACAGGACTCACGGAGCAAGAGCTGGAAAGTGACGTGAGGCTGGATCAAACTATTTTGGGGCTGGTGCAGACACGATGGGCCGAATGTCCTCGTTCTGTGCTGGATATGTTCAATATTTGTGTTTACGGAACTTGTGCAGCATTCTGCGCATGCGCGCTGCCCTCCCCAGCACTGCCTGTGAGTGGAAGAAGATGGTTTAAAACAGCCGCTAATGCAGAGACACATTTTAAACGGCGGCTGTTTGCTTTCACTTGAACGGTTAGTCCATGGGAGCGGCAATTAGAAATCTGACCTACACAATAGTCCCTGCTCCGTCACTCAGTCCCACTCCTGGAGCAGTGGATTGTTTCTGGATGGCAGGAAATTGTTGTAACAGGAACAAAGTCCCTGGTCTTTAGCAGCTGAGTGCTGCAGGACTGCAGTGGATTCAGACACTGACTCTGTTCGTCTTACCTTTTTTATTCATTCACGGGATGTGGGCTTCACTGGCTGGGCCAGCATTTATTGCCCATCCCGAGTTGCCCTTGGGAAGGTGGTGGTGAGCTGCCTTCTTGAACCACTGACTTTGCGGTTGTTCGGAATGATTATTAATTTAATAATTGTTTTGGTTTCTTTGTATCTTCGACCTCACCTCTTCTTAAATTATAATAAACATTTTTTCTTTCGATAGGCAAATACTTGAAAGCAGCAGAATAAATGTCGTGATTCGACAACACAAGGGGAAGTGCAGTCAGCTCCTCACACACAGTAAGTACAGTGTCACTCACAGGGAGCCGAGGTGGCCAAGAGGTTAACTTGGTAGAGTTCTGACCCATTGTACTCTGCAATCAGAGGCACCAGATCCAATTTTAGTTTATGGTTCACTAGGCTGGTTGGTGAAGATTTAATTTAAATTGGCAGGGGGTTGGTCATCAACTTACAGCAGAACCAGAAAGTAATAAGGACAGAAAGGAGGGAGAGTGATGGATAATACTGGAGAAGGGAGCAATGCCATATTCGACAGGGGCAGTTTAAGAAGCCCTATGAGGAATGCAAAGACCAGTTTACAATGCATCTATGTAAACACACAGTGTGATAAATGAGACTGATGAGCTTGAAGGACAAACGGCAATGTGGGAATATGATGTAGTGGCAATGAACGAAATGGGGTTTAAAAAGAGGAAGGACTGGGTGCTGAGTATTTAGAAATATGGATTCAGAAAAAGATCGAGAAGCAAAAAGTGGAGGTGATGGTGGCAGCATTGATCAGGGAATCAGTCTTAGCTGCAATTATATTATTACCAGATAAAACTGAAAAATACAAACTCAGATTCTAGTTTGAAACTCACCCACATTATTAAACTAAGGGATACTGTATTAAAATGATTAATACAGATTGAGATACAAATCACAGAGCAATCCGAAATACCCAGTGTCAGACTGATAGATGTTGTATTAATTCTATCACTGCAAACTGAGCTCAACAGCCAAGTTTAAAATTCTCACTCAGAAACAGATTGAATGACACAGCGTTAATTTGATTAGTAGAAACTGAGTTACACTGGCATAACAATGGAGTTTCACATTAAAAAAATTACACAAAACGGGATTTCATATAAGGCCAAACTTGCAATTATTCCATTAAACCAAGAATATCAATTGCTTATTCCTGTACTGAAATTTCAACATGAAATGAATCTAGACTGGTAAACAATCCAAAAGATTGCAGGTGATGTAATGAATCCCACACTGTCACAGGGTAGCAGAGACTGACAGATTCAGAATCATTATTGAGCAGATGTCCATTACCAGACACTGACAGATGCAGACTGTTACTACACTCACCCACAATACCTGAGCCCACATGACACTAATCAATCTGACACACACATACGGTATCAATGAAAGTCAGAAATTATCACAAATACACATGGAATGACACAGACACAGAGACGATTAAAGAACGCTACTTACAGTCTGATTTTCAGATTTGCACACAAGACGACTGAACTGTCTTAACATAATCTAGATAATCCCACGTTCAGACCCAGTAGCACTCCTGACAGAAACATAAATTCCACATTCATATGCAGCACCAGAGTTTGACAGAAGAATAATCAAGCGCACCTAAACTTGCACGCACATGCACATTCGCACAGTATTACTGTCATAGCACACAATGAGGTTCAGCCCTTTGAGTCTACATCAGGCCTTCAAATGAGTAAAACATCTAGTGTCATTTCCAACAACTCGGCACATTCTTCCTTTTCAGATAATAATCCAATTCTCTCCTGACTACCTTGATTGCATCTGCCTCTAGCAGTGTCAGGACCCACATGTGAGATTTTAACCACTCGCTGCATGAAAACGTTTCTCCAAAAAGTATCCATTGCTTTTGTCAATTACCTTAAATCTGTGCTCTCTGGTCTTTGTCCCATCCAGTAGTTGGAACAGTTTTTCTCAATCTGGTGTGTCCAGACTCATCATAATTTTGAATACCTCTATCCTGTCCTCTCAATCTTCACTCCTCTGAGGAAAATGGCCACTACTTCATCAACTAAGTAACTGAAGTTCCTTATTCTTCACAATGTGGCTCACTTACACATGCTAGAGGCTACATATATTCACGTGCAGGGCCCTGTTATCTGCAGGCAAAAGGAACACGTCCATTGTGCCTACCTTGAATTAAACAACAACATTCAGGACAATAGTTTCCCAGTGAATTCTTCATGGCAACACCTCGAACAATTGGAATCAACTTGACAACCAATCAGCACCCCTTTTCTCATGCAGTAAAACTTCTTCCTCCTTTGACTTATTTTAACTCTCATTTTTTTGTTTATTTCTCTTTTTTTCTATGTCCCTCCTAGAAACATAGAAAATAGAAGCAGGAGTAGACCATTCGGCCCTTCGAGTCTGCTCCACCATTCATCATGATCATGGCTGATCATCGAGCTCAATAGCCTGCTCCCGTTTTCTCCCCATATCCTTTCATCCCTTTCACCCCAAGAGCTATATCTAACTCCTTCTTGAAAACATACATCTCCTGCCTATCCCACTCAAATAATCTATCCACATTGTACAGGATTGGTTGCCTTCACAGACATCAATCATTTCCACTGAAAATGAATGCTTCCCAGGGTTAATTGTCTCAGCCAATGCTGATTACTAATGGGGTTTCAGCCACAATAGGGATAACACAGCATCAGCTTCAGTCTGCAAAACTGTTACAAAGCAGCTTTATAAACCGTCAGTTTTATCATGGGATCCACCCCACTGCAGTCAGCTCCCATTCTCTTCTCTTTTACCCTTTACATTCTATGATAGCAAATATGGTTGCCCTCAGCTGTGTCTGTTCCCTATTCCAATCCTCCTACTGAAGTATACCTGCTTTTATTTGATTACTCTTCTGAAATGAGTAATTAACTAGTTTGGTTCCAGTTTAATATGTTTCCTTCTTTTAAATCTAGGGAGCTACTGTTGTTTGCTTGGTTTAAAACATCATTTTTCAAATTCACACTTCCAGTGAGAAGCCTGATCTGTCCAGGATGTAAATGACACACACGCTCTACCTGATTTCCAACCATTGAATTCAATTTGCATCCAGACTTCCATTTTGCACTATTCATTAGTGAGACTCCTCATTCACATCATGAGGTCAGATGAAAAGTTTAAAGTTCAGTTGATAAGTCTGACACGTTTAAACATTTTTATGTATCAATGCCGCTTGATAAGACTGACAATCTTTTGTTGTATTGTTGAAAAGAAGGAAAGGAACATGAATATTTGAATTTAAAACTGGAGTGGTGAAATTTTCAGACTGGTGGCTGTCGTAGATGTGAGCTTTCTTGTATTAAATCACCGGATGTGGTCCCATTCCTAATTGCCCTGGAGAAAGTATTAGTGAGCGGCCTTCTTGAATAGAACAGAATGGTTTGCTTGGACATTGTAGATGGCAGTTCAGGGATAAGCTGATAACTGAGGATTGTTCTGAGATCACATATAAACCAGACTGGGTAAGGATTTGGATGGTAGTTTTACTTCCTAAAAGGTTTAAGATGTTAACTCATTTCCAACACCATGCCTGAGATAACTATTGAGTATAGATACACAATTAATACCAGAGTCACAAGTAACATCAAAGATTGAGAGCGACTGAATAAACTCCACATCCACAAAGAACTGGACACTGTGAAGTACCCAACAAATCCAACATATTTCCAGGCACTGACACATACAGAATGAAGTCCAAGGCACTCACAGCACCAGAGATACACAGAAACAGAATAAATCACACACTCACCGACAGTGCCAGAGATAGACAACTGCAGAATGAATCCCATGTCTCACACAGTGGAACTGACTGATAGGTACAGAATGAACCTCAAACAGTCCCAGAGATGTAATCTGAAAGAATCTGAAATTCACACGGTACCACAAACTTACACACACACAAAACATTCATGAACACACGTTCAGAACTGAGGTTTGATAGAGACGAATGAATCCCACAATTGTGCACAGCATCAGGAATTGAGAGTTACAGAATGAATCTAACACTCAGACAGAGTCCAGGGGCCTGACAGAGCCAAAATCAATCTTATTCTCACATACAGTATAGCCACATGGCAGAATTAATCCAACTTTCACAAACATACTACCGATTTACAGAATGAACCACTGACAGAATTAACCCCACGTTCACATGTGGTATCAAAGACTGACAGAATGAATCATGCTTTCACATACAATACCACCGCTGGACAGAATTAATCCCACTCTCATCTGCCGTACCACAGATGGGCAGAACTAATCCCATTCATACATACAGTACCAAACAGAGTGCAGCTGATCTAGCTGGCTAAAGAATTGAGTTTGGTGAGGGGGGAGATGTAAGTGTTAATTTCGTTCTTAAATTTTGCTCTTAAAATCTAATCTATTCTGTAATTAGCAGTAACTGGAAAGTACTGTGTAAACGGGCTAAATTCTTTCTTTCAGTTTAGACAGAGCAAGCTCACTCTCAGCTGTCGGAGTTGAGTAGTTAATTAGCTAACTGGTTCAATCTGGTAAACGTTAACTGTGTTCCTCTCCACAGATGCTATCAGACCTGCTGAGTTATTATACCTGCCAGGTATTTTTGTTTGTTTTTGTTTTCAATCTGGTTACTGTTGACCCAGTTGAGTTTACTATAAATTCAGGGTTCTTTAGTGCAGCTAAGGTAAACTGAGTGCAGCTGAGCTAACTGAGTGAAGACTTGGAGTTTGGTGGGATGGGAGTTCGGTGAAGGGTGGGGGGGAGCAAAGCAGGTAATTGTTCCCTTCTTCTATCCTTCTCACCCCATAGGAATTGGTTCTTGCTCTAATACAGGGAAAGGAGCTAGCTGTTTGATGAATATCCGGTACGTGTGTAAGGTCGATTCTATCCCTAAGGTTGAAAATAGTACACAAACTTGTGGTAAAGTAAATAAAATATATAAGAAAGTAACATAAATAACTGAATAACATAAATAACTGAATTACATAATTAAGTAATTATTTAAAACACATTAAGGATGGCATGATAGGTGACGTGTCCAAGCTGCAGCATGTGAGAACTCCTGGATAACATTCCGATCCAGACGAAATGTCTACAGTAAATGTTCGCGGCTGGAGGAAATTCAGCTCAGATTCATTGAGCTGCAGACTCTGTGACACATCAGCGAGAGAGGAAGTTTCCTTGATGCTTTATACCAGGAGGCAGTCACACATCTTAGAGTAGGGCCTTCTGATTTGGTCAGGGACAGGAGGGTGTGACTGCGAATGAGGCAGGACCCAGAGGGCAGGAGTGTGAGCCTCTGCAATGGTCCAATAGGTTTGATGTTCTCCCAGCTTGTTTGGATGAGGGCAGTGGCTGCAGGGTAGATGAGCAAACTGACCATGGCACCATGGTTTAGGAAGCCATTCAAGTTGGGAGAACAAAAAGGAATGTAGTGGTAGTATGGGGCAGTATATTGAGTGGGATTGGCACTGTTCTCTGTAGCAAAGAGCGAGAGTTCAGACGGCTCTGTTGCCTGCCTGGTGCCAGGGTTTGGGACATCTGTTCAGGGCTGGAAAGCAACTTTCAGTGGGAGGCAGAGGATCCAGTGATCATGGTCCATGTAGGTATCAACAACATGGGCAGGATGAGGAAGGAAGCTCTGCATAGTCAGTATGAGGAGCTAGGCACAAAATTAAGCAGCAGAACCTCAAAGGATTATTACCTGAGCCATGTTCAAACTGGCATATGACAAATAAGATTAGAGAAATGAATGCAAGACTCAAGGACTGGTGTGGGAGAAGTGGGTTCCAGTTTATGGGCCACTGGCACCAGTTTTGGGTGTTCTTTCAGATTTTTCTGTACCGTTGGGATGGTCTACACCTGAACTGTGCTGGGGCTGGTGTCCTCACAAGCTGCATAACTAGGGAAGTAGAGAGGGTTTTAAACTGAATAGTGGAAAGGATCACATTTTCAAAGAGTAGAGACAAGGCAAGAAAGAAAGGTATTAATATGGGAAATGATAAACAGACCATGACAGGAAGGGAGAAATAGCATAAATCTAAGAGTAAATCAGCAGATAAGCCTCGTAGCTACAGAATAAAAGGACAAAACTAAAGGCTCTGTATCTAAACACATGTAGCATTTGAAACGTAACAAATTAACTGATAATATATATAAATAAGAATGATCTGATAGCCATCAGAGAGGCATGGCTACAGGGTGACATAGTTTGGGACCTGAATATTGAAGGGTACGTGATATTTAGGAATGAAATATGTCAGGAAAATGTGTAGGGGTGGCTCTGTTAATTAATGATGGTATTAGCACATTAGAGAGGGATGACCTAAATTCAGAAAACCAGGATGATTCAGGTTTGGGTTGCGACGTGAAATGACAAAGGCAAGAAGTCACTTGTGGGCCAGGTGACTATTTAACTGCACGGTAGAACAGAGCATAAAAGAGGAGATCATGGGAGCTTGACAGACAGGTACAGCAATAATGATGGGGGATTTCAATCTACATATCGACTGGGAAAATCAGATGGACAAACGTAACATAGAGTGTTTTTGGGATACTTTCTTAAAATAGCACATTCTGGAGCCAAGCAGAGAGCAGGATATTCGAGACCTGGTATTGAGCTACAAGACAGGATTAATTGAGAGCCTCATAGTGAAGGTACCTCTAGGTAACAGCGTTCATAATATGATTGAATTTTACACTCATTTTGGATGGAGAAATGAGTGCACCCATGATGAGTATTTTCAACTTAAATGAGGGCATGAAAGCAGAGCTAGCTAAAGTGAACCTCACCCCCACATTCCCGTCTGCCCCCGATAGCCTTTCACCCCCTTGCTAATCGACAATCCATGCAGCTCTACCATTAAAATATTCAAAGACTCTGCGTCCACTGCCTTTTGAGGAAGAGAGTTCCAAGACTCACTGCGCTCAGAGAAATAAATTCTCCTCATCAATGTCTTAAATGAGTGACCCCTTATTTTTAAATAATGACCCCCTAGTTCTAGCTTCTCCCACAAGAGGAAACATCATCTCCACATCCATCCTGTTAAGACTCCTCAGGGTCTTAAAGGTTTCAATCTAATCCCCTCTTACTCTTCTAAATTCCAGTCACAAAGATAGGCTAACCGGTCCAATCTTTCTTCATAAGACAACCGACCCATTCCTGGTATTAGACTAATAAATATTCCCTGAACTGCTTCAAACACATTTAAATCAAAAACAGAATTACCTGGAAAAACTCAGCAGGTCTGGCAGCATCGGCGGAGAAGAAAAGAGTTGACGTTTCGAGTCCTCATGACCCTTCAGCAGAACTGAGTATAGTTAGGAGAGGGGTGAAATATAAGCTGGTTTAAGTTTGGGGGTGGGGGGGTGGTGGTGGAAAGAGAAGTTGAGGGGGGGTGATGGTGGTTGTAGGGACAAGCAAGCAGTGATGGGAGCAGATAATCAAAAGATGTCACAGACAAAAGGATCAAAGAGGTGTTGAAGTTGGTGATATTATCTAAGAAAATGTGCTAATTAAGAATGGATGGCAGGACACTCAAGGTACAACTCTAGTGGGGGTGGAGTGGAAAGACTGACAAGATATTAGTTGTAGAAAGGCTAACTGGCCTTTAGCTTTCTAATTTCTGTCTCCCTCCCTTTTTGAATGAAAGAGTTACGTTCGCTATTTTCCAATCTAATTGAACCTTCCCCATATCTGGGGAATTTTGAAAATTAAAACAAATGCACCAACAATCTCACCGGCCACTTCTTTTAAGAATTTGGGGTGAAATCCATCCAGACCTGGGGATTTCACAGCCCGATGCCCCAACAATTTTCTTAATACCACTTCCCTGGTGATTGTAATTTTCCACGAGTTCCTCCCTCCCTTCCATTTCCTGATTTACAGCTTTTTCCAAGGTATTACTTGTGTCGTCTATGGTGAAGACTGAAGCACGATACCTGTTTAGTTCATCCGCCATCTCCCTATTTTGCATTTTCAATTCCCAAAATGCTCTTTCTATAGGACTAATTCATTTCTTATTTAAACATCTACATAACCTCCCTTTGGAATTGTTGGTTCTGATTGGAATGCATGCGTTTTGTGTATTCTGAAATATCCCTTTAAATATCTGCCACTGCCTATCCCTCGGCCATGATCTTATTGAATGGCGGAACAGGCTCGAGCTGCTGAGGGGCCTACTCCTGCTCCTGGTCCGTATGTTCATATCTATTTTAGTACCACCGACTGAAAGAATTAATCCCACTCTCACACACAGCACCACTGAATGACTGAATTAATCTCACTCTCACACACAGCACCACCGAATGACTGAATTAATCTCACTCTCACACACAGCACCACCGAATGACTGAATTAATCCCACTCTCACACACAGCACCACCGAATAACTGAAATAATCCCACTCTCACAGACAGTATCACTGATAGAATTAATCCCACAGTCACATACAGTATCACTGACTGACTGAAGTAATCTCACATTCAGCACTGAAGACAAACAGATGCAGAATATGTTCAAAAGATTCCCAGATATTGACAATGACTCACATTCCCATTCAATACCAGAAACTGACAGATACAGACTGAATTCCACACTCACATTGCGGATCAGATGTTGGCATGTCCAGCATGAATCTCACACTCATACTCAGTCCCAGCCTCTGAGAGTGAATGAGAAATGCACAGTCGGATAGTAACAGAGGTTGAAAGATATACAATCAATGCCACACTGATCTACAGTGTCAGAGACTGAGAAACACGGTGTGAATCTCATTTGTAGTTCAATAAACTGACAGGTAGAGAATAAATCCTGCACTCACATATTTAAGCCGCAGGTGACAGATACGGAGTTCAGCCAAAATAGCATATATTCCCAAATTGAGAATGGATCACCCGCTCACTCACATGCATCCTGAAGTGACAAACGCACAATGAGTCTTAAACACTCCCAAAGACAGATACAGAATAAATTCTACACTCACATGGCGTACCAGAGCCTCAACCCCCTACCACTCACACACACACATACTCACACAATATCCCAGTGAGTAATTCGCACACGTTACAAGAGTTCCAGGAGGAATCCCGCATTTCCGTTCAGTCCCTCTGTGGAGAAGGGCCCCTCGCACGGACAACCAGACGACAATTTCCGGTGTATCTTCACAAACTGGGACTGGAGAGAATCCTGATAAAATTTCTTTCCTGATTATAGTAAAAGGGCTAATGAGGGTGGAGAAGTCGAAATTTGATTGGTGTCTTTAAATATGCAATCAGAGAAAAGTATAAAATAAGTGGCTGTTGTACTTTTTTAAATGTCCAATCAGAATCATTGTTTCCCCATTCCTCATTAGCATAGGTCTGTCAGACTGTCTATTTAATCGGCGCTCGGAAGGGATTTGCTTTATTCTGTGCCTGAAACTGAAGATGGTTGATGAGAAGAAACCAGCTCCTAAGAAGGGAGGCAAGAAAGCCTTAAAGAAACCGGTAGCAAAGGGCGGCAAGAAGCGGCGAAAGTCGAGGAAGGAGAGTTACGCCATCTACATCTACAAAGTGATGAAGCAGGTTCACCCCGACACCGGCATCTCCTCCAAGGCCATGAGCATCATGAACTCGTTCGTGAGCGATATTTTCGAGCGCATCGCCGGTGAGGCTTCCCGCCTGGCCCATTACAACAAGCGCAGCACCATCAGCTCCCGGGAGATCCAGACCGCCGTGCGCCTGCTGCTGCCCGGGGAACTGGCCAAGCACGCCGTGTCGGAAGGGACAAAGGCGGTGACCAAGTACACCAGCTCCAAGTAAAACCCCCGAACTGACTGAAAAACACATTCACAACACAACGGCTCTTTTAAGAGCCACTCACAATCTCTCTGAAAAAGCTATATGATTTCATTACTTCTAATTTATGATTTTACTATGAAGCATTTAGAATTGTGAAATTTTTATTTTGATCACGTTTCAATCACAGGTTCTCGGCAATGTAAATTTAACACTCGTTCAATTGTTGGGCCTCGTTAATGATGCCCCATAAATTAATGTCTTGCCGCTCACCCTCTGCGCTTTGCTTTAAGACGCGTCATATTCGACCCCTTTCCCTGGTTTTGGAGAGAGCGCGAATAGAGCGCAAATTCTTCACGTTCCAATTCGGTTCAAGTTTGGCCTCAATAATCGATCAGTTAATTTCCTATAAGCACCGGTTGTGTAGCAACCTTCAGTCTCAACGCTAGCAAATTTACTCCAAGTATGTTTAATTTTGGCTGTCACAAATATCTACAATATACCGTCTATCAGCAGAACGATGTAAATGGCACTTTCAGCCGGCTGCTAAGAAGGTTTCATGACGGATCGAGATTATCTCGAATTGCTGCCGGATTCTTAAAGCGAATCTGAAATTTAAAATGGATAAAATGTGAAATAGTCCCATCAGGGAAGGACATTTGTAAAACTTTGTCGTCAGACCGTGTTCACTATTAACTGGTTTTCTATATGAAATGTATTTCTTGTTTTATAAATATATCGGCGGTAATTTCGACGTCGAATAAAAAAATAGATTGCGTAAATTTGCGCCGTTATTTTCGACTTGTTTTCAGATACACATAAACCCAGACAAAAAATCAGAAACTGAAATATACAAAAAACTGCAGTCCAGGGAAAGAGAGAGAGAGATGAAGAGAATGTTACATTCGAATACTAAATACTGAATAACCATTTCCAATTAGTCCTCGAAACGTCAACTTTCTTCCTCTCCGATGAGCTTTTCCAGGTATTTTTGTTTTAGTTTCAGATTTCCAGCATCAGCAGTATTTTGCTTTTATCCAATTAGTACTATGTTCGATCCGTTCTTTTTTGGCTTTTTTTTTTACAAATTTGGCGGGCTTTTAAAATTTGAAAAAAAAGCTCGGTTGGAATCTCAAAATTTGGCGCTGGATTTTCCGCCCTCCCTCCGTGGAGTCTCCGGGTTGGTGAGTTCAGTAGATATCTGATTGGTGATATGAACAAAATTATGTGACGCTGCACAAAATGACCTATCAGCAATGCCCGCAGCACCATTCCTCCCGAAGCTATAAGAGAAGCGAATGCGAGCGCATTTCCTCATTCACTATGAAAGTGTTTTTGAGATTGTGAAATGTCTGGAAGAGGAAAGACCGGCGGTAAAGCTCGATCCAAGGCCAGATCTCGCTCCTCCCGGGCTGGACTGCAGTTCCCGGTGGGCCGTGTTCACAGGCTCCTGAGAAAGGGCAACTATGCTGAGCGTGTGGGTGCCGGAGCCCCGGTCTATCTGGCTGCTGTGCTCGAGTATCTGACGGCTGAAATCCTCGAGCTGGCCGGTAACGCGGCCCGGGACAACAAGAAGACCCGCATCATCCCCAGACACCTGCAGCTGGCCGTCCGCAACGACGAGGAGCTCAACAAGCTGTTGGGAGGTGTGACCATCGCTCAGGGCGGGGTGCTGCCTAATATCCAGGCCGTGCTGCTGCCCAAGAAAACCAGCGCCTCTGCGGCCTCGAAGACCAAGTGAAGCGGCCATTCTTTAATCTAATACCCCAAAGGCTCTTTTCAGAGCCACCCACAGAGTCTGTGAAAGGGTCAACTATTGACTACCGCTACGTGCCGAATTTCAGTAATGGTGAAGCGTTTCTAATGATCCGCAACGACAACCAACTCGTATCAAAAGAGAAATTACATTTCCACCCGAGTGGTTCGGGACTGGAATGCACTCCCTGGAAGTAGTGGAGGCAGGTTCAATAGAGGCAGTCAAGAGGGTATTAGCTGATTATTTGAATATAAACAACGTGCAGGGATGGGGCAGGGTGAAAGCTTTCGGTCATAACACTCTTTTGGAGAGCAGATGCAGGCACCGAAGGGCCGAATGGCCTCCCGTGCTGTGCAAATTGGTTGATTCTATGATAAATCTGTGCACCGGAGGGATACACGTTTGTTGCTCAGGGCGTTGCCTTTATTGACTTCATGAGCACTGACTTGTAACCCGCAGATCACTCTTTGCCCGGGATTGATGTCTGCTCGCAGTATTTAATACATTATCAGCGCCGCATTTATTGGAAGTATCCTAGAGCACTAAGATGACCACATTCCCAATTTTATGCTTAAATTAAGACACCATTTGCGCTACAACTTACAACTGCATTGTCTGTGATTATCAACCCCAAAAGAGGTTTGTAGACAAGAAAAAATAAACTGATGGAAGGAGGTAAATGGTAACTTCCCGATGTCTAAGTGCTGGAGTGGTCAACAGGAGATCACAGCTTTCATTTGCTGATTTAGTGGCTCTTAAAAGAGCCTTTGTTGTACTTGGTGCTGAAGCCTGGTTTTAGGCGCGTTCCCCGCGGATGCGGCGGGCCAGCTGGATGTCTTTGGGCATGATGGTGACTCGCTTGGCGTGGATAGCGCACAGGTTGGTGTCCTCAAAGAGCCCCACCAGGTAAGCCTCGCTGGCCTCCTGCAGAGCCATGACGGCCGAGCTCTGGAAGCGTAGGTCTGTCTTGAAGTCCTGAGCGATCTCTCGCACCAGGCGCTGGAAGGGCAGTTTGCGGATGAGCAGCTCGGTGGATTTCTGGTAGCGGCGGATCTCCCTCAGAGCCACAGTGCCGGGTCTGTAGCGATGAGGCTTCTTCACGCCGCCTGTTGCTGGAGCGCTCTTCCGGGCCGCTTTGGTAGCCAGCTGTTTGCGGGGAGCTTTCCCTCCGGTCGATTTGCGCGCTGTCTGCTTGGTCCTGGCCATTTTCTGAACAAATTCACCACAATGTCAGCTGCAAAAACTATTAAGACAAACTGCACTGCAACTCGCCTTTTTAAACTCTGTGAGGAACCGCCCCGAACAGTAATTGGCTGCAGCCTTACGCCCAGGCAGTTTTATCCAAAATCTAACCAATGAACTAATCCCTGGCTGAGTTGCCAGGTCTCCATTGGTCGAGTAGTTTTTAATCGCTCATTTCAAAAATTCCGCCTTTATTTCCAGCCGTTTACCGCCTCGACATCAGAAGACTTTGTTCCTTCATTTCTTAAAATTAAAAATACCATTTTTACTGCAAATCATTATTCCCTAACCCGAATGAAATTCCTGTTCATTAAACCTATTCCGACAATTTTTAAACCCGGCATCATCCTGGTGAACCTGCACATTTTTGGACAGAAACACCAGTCTGTTGTTTGAACTGTGTAAAGTCAGTGCTGGATTTCCGAGGCAAAAATTGAAGGACTGTCCATTGCTCCCTACAGCACAACCAACCCTTAAAATCGCCGCTCGCTTAGAGGTCTGGAGTGGGTAATAAAATGGAACCGGTGCTGGGGGCTTCACACCCCTTCCCATTGCCCTCATTCTGGGCAGTTCATGACTATAAAGAGCGGGGAAAGGGATAATAAACAACGATTAAATCGAGTTACTTAGTACATCCTCCAGAACCCCGGAACAAATCAGGCACTAATATAAATGAAAAATACTGCACATGCTGGAAATCTGAATTAAAAACAGAAAATGCTGGAAACCTCCGTAGGTCTCACAGAATCTGTGGACAGAAAGGAGTTAGCGTTTCTAGTCCGTTTCACTCTTCGTTAGAGCTCTCTTTTCTGTTTCAGACACTAACATTCCCGATCACAGCCAATCCCAATTCCCGTTCCCAGGTCTCTGCTCTCTCTGTGAGGTGGTGGGTGGCTCTGAGAAGAGCCTTTGTTGTGTGTTCGGTAGAAAGGGTCGAGTTGTTTAGCCGCCGAAACCATAGAGAGTGCGGCCCTGGCGTTTCAGAGCGTACACCACATCCATGGCAGTGACCGTCTTGCGCTTGGCGTGTTCAGTGTAGGTGACCGCATCCCTGATCACATTCTCCAGGAAAACCTTCAGCACCCCGCGAGTCTCCTCATAGATCAAACCCGAGATCCGCTTGACACCGCCACGGCGAGCCAGGCGGCGGATTGCTGGTTTGGTGATGCCCTGGATATTATCACGAAGCACTTTGCGGTGCCGCTTTGCTCCGCCTTTCCCCAGTCCTTTACCTCCTTTCCCTCTGCCAGACATGATGATTCTTCACTCAGATCGCTGCAGAATATGAGACACGAGCTGCTTCACGTTCCTCTTTTATACAGCTCGCCCGGACCTGACTGAAAAACGCGGTTTGATGGCAGGGAGGGGAGGAGACAGAGTGAAGATTAAACAGAGATCGGGAGGGAGGAGAGAGCCGGAGTGACAGACAGAAAGAGAAAAGCCCCTGATCTTTCAGCTCCTCCTCCAGTTTCTGCATCCGCCAATTTCAACCCGTTTATTACCAATGGAACCGAGACACAAACCCGGACAGACCCGGGCTTCACAGTCAGGAGTTTCAGCAAACCCGGAGCTTTGAAATATGCTCTCGTTATAATTAACAGTCAGTAATATTCCGACCTAAACACAGTCTATTCTAAAACAGGAATCATCCTCAGTAACATCACCATCCTCATACACACACGGTTCCAGCATTTTACAAACTGTTTGGGGGAATCTCCTGTGTTAAAATTGATGTTGTAAAGCGGCCTTTACCCACCAGTGTACCACCGCCACACGTCCACTCGCACCCAACGCCCCTTGCCCCCCGCGCCGACACAGGTTCGGAGATTTTGTTTTTTCTGTGATGTGAGTGAAATGGGGAAAATTCTCATTGATTTTAGTGGCTGAATTGCTGCGGAGATCTACGCATGCGCTGTTTAACCCCGTCCCCGGTGTCGTCGCAATGAGGATAACAGCGCATGCGCAACCGCTCCCCCAACAATGGCCGAGAGCGTCATTCACTCAGTGAGCGGAATAGGGTTTAATTCAGCAGCGATCGGAGACATCACCGCCCCAGAGGGAAGTGAACAAACAGCATCTGCTTAAAGCAGCGCATCGGTTTGGAGCCGCGTCCGCAGATATGCTCAGAGATTGGCATTGAGTGTCCGGGCAGCTGAGGCGGAGGCGGCGGCTGTTTTTAATGGGCTCCCTGGAACACGAGCTGCTCCCGGAACATGGAGTGAGCGGGGGGAAGGGAGAGGCCATTCTCGAGCAGTGTCTGGACAGAGTGAGAAGAACTCGCCATTGAAGATCATTGCTGCTTTCTCTCCCCAAACCCGAGTGAAGCTTCCTGGCTTAGTTCCGGCTCTCACTGTCCCTTGTTATTGGACAGAGAATGGCGGGGAAAATAGCCGCACAGTAACAATGTTTCCAGTTACACAAAGAAGATCAATTTCAGGCACCAGGTGAGAAGTGTGAAAGAGACATTTTAAACTGTACCTGCTTGTTTCCAGGTGTACAGTTAGTTGAAAGGGAGCTGCAAATATAAATCTGACCCTTGCCAAAGCCACTCCTCCATCGGATAGTCTAATTCAAGGAGCAGTGCACAGGACGGGTTGTTTCTGGACGTCATAAAATTGTTGTAAAACCGCTCAAAATAGCAGATAAGCAGAAACAGATTGCTCCAGTACCGTGGTGGGGTCAGACACTGATTTGCTGCTAGTTTTGCTTTGTTGATTGTTCATTATAATAACACTTATTTTAAAAATACATTGATCTATTTTGTATTTTCTACTTCACCTATTCTCTAGGTAAAGGAGTTATGTTTTCTGTATGCACAGAAAGAATTGAAGGACCAGATGGTTCTTCGAAACAAGGAAAAGTGCAGCCTGATGGTTCCAACTCACAGTAAGTACAATATCACTCACAAAGCACAGAGATACTGCCAGGTCTTTAGGCCAAAATGAAACAGATAGAGACCGACATAGATCCCAAGATTGAGAGGCGCCCTTTCAATATAAGAGTCAAACAGAATATTGCTGGGAGAAGTTGTTTACATTAAACCAGTACACCTGAGGACTAGATTGATCAATCCCAGGGCAAAAGCACAGCCACTATTCGAGTTAAATACATAATGTCATCTCAGCCACAAATTAATTACTAATTATTAACTATGTCAGACAACATTTACCCTATTGTAATATGCAGGATGAATTGCGACTCAGTGCCTCAGAATGTAGAGTGAGCTACACATTAAATATCAGTTCCATAATCTCACTAAGTGTTAGACTAGAATATTAAAGTATGAATTCTGTTCTTTTCAAACTGCAGGAATTAAATAATGAACCAGGTTTGAGATTGATGCATATGTTATCACTCGAATTTGTTCTCACAGAGATAAAAATTAAATACCACTACACAACTCGCACAGAACTACTGAATGTATCCTTAGATCATGCCTGAGATGCAGGTGAAGGACCAATACAGAAAACCCGCACAGTTGCATTCAATGGCAGAGACACATAGATCGAGAATGAACCCCAGACTCACATGAAAATCTAGAGACAGACATAAGAACAACAAATTCCAAATACCACATTCAATCCAGGGATTGACAAATTCAGAATTAAAGCTACTTTCATTTGCATTGCCATTGAGTGAAAGATGTAGAATGTAGCCCAGTGTCACATACCCTACCAGAGACTGGCAAAGGTATAATAAATTCCAGAGTCTCTTATTGTACCTGAGACTGACGGCCAAAAATAAACACATTCACATCGAGCAGTAGAGATTGAAAAATACAGAATGAAGCTCATAATCCCATTCGGTATTGCACAGTGACAGGTACAAATAAACCCCCCTACTCACACCCTTTACGAGGTAATGACACAGAATGAGCAGCACATTCACATACAATACCAGAAACTGACAGATATTGAATGATTCCCACCCTACAGAAAACTGAATTAATGCACACTCACATTCAGATTGAGAGACTGACTAACACAGAAGTATGTCCACACTCACCAAAAACTGACATACACTGCATTAATCCCACTTTATACAGGGGACCAAACCCTGAAATCCAGAAAATAAAATCCACAGGCCTACACACAGAAAAAGACAATAAGGCATAGACCAAAAGCATTCATTTAAAGTGCCACCGACTGACAGGCGTAAGACAAATCTCATTCACAGAGAGCAATGGATGAAAATAAAAGTAAAATCAACTTCACTGACACAATTATTTCCAGATATGGACAGCTAAAGACTGAATGCCACAGTCACATATATTAGAGTTAGAATTAATCTCATTCTCATGTAAATTATCTGGGACCGACTGATACAGAAAAAATAACATATCCACGTGCAAGACAAGAGATGGACACATACAGATTGAATGCAACAATATTGCACTTCACAGGTAACTGAAAGGAAGCGCTTGTTTTTAATATTTCACAAGTGATATATTGAAGCAGATCGAATCCCACTGATATAGTATCAGAGAATGACATTCATATAGTTCATCCTGCACTCATACGCAGTCCCACAACTGACATACAAACAAAAATCAACATTTGGATACAGGACCAGAGACTGATACTTGCAGAATGAATAAATTACACACATAGTCAAAGACAGATGACTGCAGAACTAAAGTCAAACTCACACTCACTTCCAGATACTGTCAGCTTCAGAATGAGCCCCACATTCACTTGTAATTCTGGGGACTGACAGATGGAATGGATTACAAAATCGCATTCAGTTCCATGACTGACAGGTACATAATTCATTTCATGCTCACATACAGTACCATAGACAGACAAATAACCAATTACAAATTATTTTGCTTAAAGACTGACAGATACAAAGTTAAATTGATTGTCACATTCAGTACCAGAGCCTGTCAGATACAGAATATGTCCCAAATCCACATCCCAATCCAGAGACTAACAGATGCAGAATTAAGGCCATAACAACACAGCTCCAATGAATGTCAGTTACAGAATTAACCTGACAATGGATGAGAAATGGAGAGATGCAGAGTGACTCTCTCACTTGCTGAGTCCCAAGGGCTGATGATCACAGAAAGAATCCCACAGTCACATAGAACAATGACAGACAGTGAATGTGACCACACTCACAGAGCAAAGCAGAGACTGTGCAGTACAGATTGATATCAGCACTTGCATATAGAAGCAGATACTGACAGACACATAATAAATCTCTCACACACATGCAGTTCAGCAAGTGACAGATGCAGAGAGAATCCTACACTCTCACATGGTACAAGATTAGCAGATAGAGAATGAATTCCACCATCACAAAAAGAAAAATGGAGATTAACAGATACAGAACAAACCCCTCTCATGTACAAGTCACAGATTTAGAAGGTACAGCATGAATCCCCAAGTTGCATTCAGTACCAGAAATTGCTGGAAATAGAATTATTCCCACATGATCTGAAATTGGCAGGCTTTTCAAATATGAAAATATAAGCCGGTCAGAACTTACAGTTTCTTCTACCTGGCTCTCTGATTAGTTGAGAATTGGATTGCGAAGGGTCTGTCCAATAGAAGCTAGAATCTGGCTACAGCTCACCAGCCATTCATAAGAACTAGGAGCAGGAGTAGGCAATTCAGCCCCTCGAGCCTGCCCCGCTATTCAATACGATCATAGCTGATCTCATTTCGGCCTCAACTCCAATTTCCCGCCCTCTCCCCATAATCTTTCAACCCGTTACTAATTTAAAAATCTGTCTATCTCCTCCTTAAACTTATTCAGCATCCCGGCATCCACTGCACTCTGAGGTAGTGAATTCCACAGATTCACGACCCATTGAGCAAAGTAATTCCTCCTCATCCCTGATTTAAATCTACCACCCCTTAGCTTAAAATTATAGCCTCTTGTTCTAGAATCCGCCACAAGGGGAAACATCCACGCCACATCTACTTTTTCTATCCCCTTTAGCATCTTATATACCTCAATTAGATATCCTCTCATCCTTCTAAACTCTTGTGAGTTTAGGCCTAAACTGCTCAATCTCTTCTCATAAGACAAGCCCTGCATCTCTGGAATCAATCTAGTGAACCCCCTCTGAACTGCCTCCAATGCAACTACATCCTTTCTCAAGTAAGGGGACCAAAACTGTGCACAGCGCTCCAGGTGCAACCTCACCAATGCCTTGTACAGTTGCAACAACACTTCCCTATTTTAACACCCTATTCCTTTAGCAATAAATACCAAAATTACATTCTCCTTCCTTATTACCTGTTGTACCTGTATACTAGCTTTCAGCGATTCATGCACGAGGACACCCAGGTCCCTCTGCACTGAATCATTCTGAAGTTTCTCTCCCTTTAAATAATAATTTGCCTTTTTTTTTCAAACCAAAATGGATAACCTCACACTTATCCACGTTAAACTCCATCTGCCAAATGTTGGTCCATTCACCTAACCTGTCCATATCCATTTGTAAATTTCTTATTTCTTCATTACAACTTACTTTCCCACCTATTTTGGTGTCATCTGCAAATTTAGCTATAGTACCTTCTATCCCTGAATCCAAGTCACTAATATAGATTGCAAAGAGTTGGGGTCCAAGGACCGAACACTGTGGCACCCCACTAGTTACAGCTTGCCATCCAGAAAAAGACCCATTTATCCCAACTCCTTACTACTCCCATCCAATCACCATATCATTTAGTGCCCAAAAAACTTTCCAAGGGGCACAGTGATTTACTTGTACTTCTTGCTATTCAGTATTGTCTTACGACTCCAAACTACTATACTACCCCTAACTCCGTGTGATCTTATTTTGTGTATTAATCTTTTGTGCGGCACCTTATCAAAGATCTTGTGGAAGTCCAGATATACTACATCTACACAATCCCCATTATCCATTTTGCTTGTCACATCTTCAAAGAACTCTAGCAAATTAGTCAAACATGACTTAATCTTCAGAAAACTATGCTGGCTCTGATAGATTGCATTTTGTCTTTCCAAATGCCCCATTACTACTTCCTTAATAATGGATTCCAACAATTTCCCAGTGACAGAAGTTAAACTGGTCTATAGCTTTCTACTTTCTGTCTCCCCCACTTTTTGAATAAGGGTATTATATTAGCATTTTCCCAATCCACTGGAACCTTTCCAGAATCCAGGGAATTTTGGAATATTATTACCAATGCATCCATTATCTCTGCTGCCACTTCCTTTAAGACCCTGGGATGTCGGCCATCAGGTCCTGGGGACTTGTCACTCTTTAGTCCCAATATTTTGCTCAGTACTTTTTCTCCAGTGATGGTGATAGTTTGAAGTTCCTCCTTCTCTATACCCTCTGCTCTACCTATCACTATTGGGGTGGTACTAGTGTCCTCCACCGTGAAAACTGAGGGAAAATATTGATTAAGTGTCTCTGCCATTTCTGCGTTCCCCACTATTAACTCCCCAGTCTCATCCTCCAAGGGACCAAGATTCACTTTAGCTACTCTCTTTCATTTTATATACTCGCAGAAACTTTTGCTATCAGTTTTTACATTTTGCGCTAGTTTTCTTTCATAATTTACCTTTGCTCTTTTTATTATTTTTTTAGTAACCCTTTGTTGATCTTTAAAAGTTTCCCAATCATCCAGCCTGCCTCTGCCCTTTGCAATTTGGTATGCCTTAGTTTTTGCCTTTATGTTATCTTTAACTTCCTTGCTTAACCATGGATGCTTTTTCCCCCTCTTACAATCTTTCCTCCTCTTTGGAATATATTTTACTTCAGAGGAATTGAATATCTCCTTAAATATCTGCCACTCTTCATTAACTGCCCTACATTGTAGTCTTCCTGCCCAGTCCACTAGGGTCAAATCTGCCCTCATGCCTATGTAGTTACCTTTGTTTAACTCCAGAACACTAGTGTGGGACTCAAGTTTCTCGCTTTCAAACTGAACTTGAAATTCTAGCATGCTATGATCACTCTTCTGGAGTGGATCCTTTATTCTGAGAACATTAATCTCATTACACAAAACCAAATCGAGAATAGCCTGCTCCCTGGTTGGTTCCACAACGCATTGCTTCAAGAAACAATCTTTAATACACCCTATGAACTCTCCCTCGAGGCTACCCTTGCCAATTTGATTAGCCCAGTCAATATGCATATTAAAATCACCCATGATTATTGCCGTGCCTTTCTTACATGCTCCCAGTATTTCATGGTTTATTGTGTGCCTTACTGCTGAACTACTGTTTGGGGACCTATTGATTACTCCCACCAGGGACTTCTTTCCATTGCTATTTCTTATTTCTACCCAGACTGACTCTACAACTTGCTCTCCAGTGCCTACATCATTCCTCACTATAGCACTGATCTCTTCCTTTACTAACAAAGCTACACCACCTCCTTTTCCTTCCTGCCTATCCTTCCAAAACACTGAGTACCCTTGGATATTTAACTCCCAAACCTGTTTTCCCTATAACCACATCTCAGTAATCACCACCAAATCATACCTATTTATCCCTATTTGCGCTTTTAACTCATTATTTTTATTCCGAATGCTACACACATTCAGATACAAAACCTTTAAGTTTGCCCTGTTGTCAATTTTCCCTACTCTTATTTGATTCTTTGGTGCAATATGGTGTTCACACACTCTGTCCCTTCCTTTCACTTTTTGGGAACAATCAGCCTCGTCACTAACCTGCACTCCTACCCTCTCCTTAAACTTTGATTTTTTTATATTTCCATGCAAGTGAGCTCCCCCACTGTTTAGTTTAAAGCCCCATCTACAAACCTAGTTATGAGATTTGCCAGGACACTGGTCCCAGCCTGATTAAAGTGGAGCCGATCCGAATGGAATAGATCCCTCTTTCCCCAGTATTAGTGCCAATGTCCCATGAATTCGAACCCATTTCTCCCATACCAAACTTTGAGCCACACATTCAGCTCTTTAATCTTATTGACCCGATACCAATTAGCTCGTGGCTCAGGTAGGAATCCGGAGATTATTACCTTTTTGGTTCTACTTTTTAATTTAGCCCCAGCTGCTTGTATTCCCTCAGCAGAACCTCTTTCCTTGTTCTACCTATATTGTTGGTACCTACGTGGACCATGACAACTGGATCTTTCCCCTCCCACTCCATGTTCCTCTGCAGATATCCTTAACCCTGGCACCAGGTAGGCAACACAGCCTTCGGGACTCTCGATCCTGGCTACAGAGAACAGTATCTATTCCCCTAACTATACTATCCCCGATTGCAACTACATTTCTCTTTTCTCCCCCCACTTGAATGTCTCCCTGTGCCATGGTGCTATGGTCAGTTTGCTCATCCTCTCTACAGTCCCCGCCCTCATCCACACAAGGAGCAAGAATCTCGAACCTTTTGGATAAGGGCAAGGGCTGAGGCTCCTGCAGTGCTACTTCCTGGACCCCTCTACCTGCCTCACTCATAGTCACACCCTCCTGTCCCTGACCACTGGCCGAATTTATGGTAGTTAATCTAAGGGGTGTTACTGTATCCTGAAACAGAGCGTCCAGGTAACTCTCCCCCTCCCTGATGTGTCGCAGTGTCTGAAGCCCAGACTTTAGCTCATCAACTCTGAGCCAGAGTTTCTCGAGCAACCAACACTTGCTACAGATGTGGTCATGAGGAACCACAATGGGGTCCAACAGTAACCATACCACACAGCTACAACACATCGCCTGGCACTGCATCTCTATTTTATTTAATTAGTTTTTCAATTTGTTGTTACATTTCCTACTGGTCTTTAATTCATCAATCTGTAAAATATTTCTCCTATTTACCTTTAAGCTGAAAGCAAGTTAGAATAGAGAATCAAAATACACTTTTTAAAATCAACTGGAACTCGCTCTCTCTGCTGAGTTGAAGCTGATGTGTTAGAACTCCGATCCTGGGCCCCAGTAGTCACCTTTAATCTGAAATCAACTTAGAATAGGTAGTTCAGACTAGCAGTTACTCACCAACCAATGAACATACGGTTTTCCTGTGATGTCACTCTGTATTTTTTTCACTCGACGACGGTGACTGCAGAGGACACTCTTCCCAGACTGCTTCCCGGCGACGGTGACTGCAGAGGACGCTCTTCCCAGACTGCTTCCCGGTGACGGTGACTGCAGAGGGCACTCTTCCCAGACTGCTTCCTGGCAACGGTGACTGCAGAGGATGCTCTTCCCAGACTGCTTCCTGGTGACTGCAGAGGACACTCTTCCCAGACTGCTTCCCAGCGACGGTGACTGCAGAGGACACTCTTCCCAGACTGCTTCCCGGTGACGGTGACTGCAGAGGACACTCTTCGCAGACTTCTTCCCGGTGACGGTGACTGCAGAGGATGCTCTTCCCAGACTGCTTCCCGGTGACGGTGATTGCAGAGGGCACTCTTCCCAGACTGCTTCCCGGTGATGGTGACTGCAGAGGATGCTCTTCCCAGACTGATTCCCGACGACGGTGACTGCAGAGAGCACTCTTCCCAGACTTCCCAGATCATTCAGAATGATTATTAATAGAGAGATTAAACTAATAGAATCAGTATCTTCTACCTCACCTGTACATGAATTCTAAAATATACTTTTTACCAACAGGCAAATAATTGAAGGAACCAGAATAAATGTGATGTTTCCTCCAGCCAAATTAAAATGAAGATTCCCACCAGCTCCTTCTCACACACAGTATGTACATTATCACTGACAGAGCACAGAGACACAGACAGGTCATCAATTTCACAGTCTCAGACAGCAGAAATAGTTCCAAAGCGATTTTCCATCCATGAATCAAACAGAGCAGGAGAGATAGACATTGTATCCATGTCATCCAAACTCAGTCCTGCAGATGCGAGTGTCCATAAATCCCAGTCCAAATTCTCACCCGCTATTAAATTCTCACTGGGTCAATCCCACAGTCGTGCTGCCTTCACTACAAATTAAACATCTGATAAAACTGACATGTTTCCAGTTACAAGTTTACAGGCTTAACCTTAATGATGTACACTGAGATTCATGTTAATTGCCAGCCCAATATTCACACACATCATGGACTTATAAATTGCACTATTAATTCCCTAGTGTGTCCTGACATATACCTGAGATACAAGTTCAAATCTCAAGTACATTATCAGTTTGAGATATTCTGAAAGCTAGTATAACCTGAGACAGAAGTTCAGATTCTAGTTTAAAACTCACCCTTATTATGAAACTGAAAGATACAATATTAACTTGATGAATATGAACTGAGCTATAGATTACATACTAATCCTCCATCCTCACACAGTGTCAAATGGAAATACGGTAACAATTCCAGACTGAGCTCCATTTTACATCCATGTCAAAGTTCTTACTCAGAATCAGACTGAATGTCACAGATCAAATCGATTAGTACAACTTGAGTTACACTTGCACACCCATCCAGTATCAGATTAAAGGATTCATTATCTTTCCCAATTGTGTTCAAAGTGACAGATTTAATATTGGGCCAAAACTCCCACATATCGTTTGCTTAAGCCGACCACATTAGTGGCTTGTGGCTGTGCTGGAAATTTATTTACAATTAACCCAATCTTACAAACAGTCCCAGACACTGAAGGTTACACAATGAATCCTCTACTCACCCAGAGTACCAGTGAGCAATTATTAAACACATGTTCAGTGCCGGATGTTGAGAGACACAGACTGCTTACTGCACTCACTCACAATAATTCAGTGTGCGTGATACCAAATTATTCTGACACACCAATTATACCACTGAGAGATTGTAGAAAGGGTCCAAGAGCCACAGAGAATAACAGGTGCTGACAGAAACAAATGGAAGTCCACATGCACATACACAGACACACACACACATGCACATTGTTATGTAAGTTCGGAATCATATGTATATTTCAGTCCCTCATGCTATTTGTGAGCATAAGATTCATTCTGTATCTGCCAGTGGGATTAATTCTGTATCTGAGTGTGACTGCTACTGTATGAAATTGTGGGATTCAATTGGTATATTTCATTCACTTCCACATACAATACCAGTGAATGAAATATACCAATTGAATCCCACAATTTCATACAGTAGCAGACACTGACAGATACAGAATTAATCCCACTGACAGATACAGAATGAATCTCATGCTCACAAACAGCATGAGGGACTGAAAGATTCATGTGATTTCCAACCTACATAACAATACAACAGGCATAGAATGCCATCGACAGACCCAGAATTAAACCCAGGCTCACACATTAGGAGAGCCTGACAGATATATATGATTGCCATACTCATATACAACACCAGGGACATTCAGATATAAAATCAGCCCCAATTTCTTTATAGTGCCAGAGAATGAAATGTGCAATATGAACCGTACACTCACCTATTCCCCTAGTGACAGACCAGAATGCCTGCCAAACTCAAACACAGCTCCAGAGAATAACAAATGCAGACTGAAACTACACTCCCATGGAATGCAAGAGACTTCAGATTCAGAATGGTTTCCACATTCACATACAGTAGCACTGACTGGCAAAGAGTGAAACACATGCACACTCACAAACCACCATCACCATTAAGAAATTCAGATTGAGTCCCGTTCAATGCCAGAAAGTGGACTGATCGAACACATCCGTTGCATATGTCCCATTCCACTGTCAGGCTCATGGCGTGACCCAACACTCATGCAGTCCCTGGAAATGCAAGATACAGGCTGACTATGACACAGATATATTGTACCAGGTATCGACAAATGCAGAATGAATGCAACATTCACCTACAGTTTCACGGAGAATGTATCCACACTCACATACAGTAACCAAGACTGACAGGTCCAGCGTGCCTTTCACACAGCACCTGTGAGTAACAGACACAGAATGAATCCCACATTCACAAGTTGGATCAGAGAAGGGCTGATAAGAATGTATCTCACATTCACACACAACATGTTGACGGCTTTAGCACAACATTATAATTACTGCTTGTATAGCAAAATAGAATAAAAGTCATATCCACCGTTAGTAATTCTAAGACCTTCCCTTCCCCTCTTAATATAATGTGACCAATTCTTGCCTGTTGTGTCCATCTCTGATCTGTAAACTTCGACCTAGCAGAGTGTGCTGACTTCTACTGGCCAGAGCCGTGAACTGCAAAAGAGCGGAGGGAATTAACATGAACTGTTGGTGTTGCAGATTCAGGTCAATGTGAGGAAGTAGTGAGGGGATGTGACAGGGTCGGAATAGAGTTGTAAATATTAAATCCAATAAAAAAATCAATATAACTTATTTCTAATGGAATCTGTAGAATGTGGGACTTGTTGTCGTCTTGCGCAGTTAAATAAATTAGCACAGCTGTATTTAAGGGAAAGCTAGGTAAGTACAGAAGGGAGAATGGATTTCATGGACCAGCAGATAATGGTACATGAAGTATTCTGGGTGGAGAATCTTGTGGAATAATGTACCAATTAGACCAGATGGCCCAATGAAGTATATTCTGGGTGGAATGAATACCGATTTCCAAAGTGTCTCAGAGACTGACAGATACTTATTGAATCTCACACTCATAGTGCACCACAGACAGCAACACAGAGTGAATCATACACTCACACACATCCCTAGAGACTGACAGATACATAATGAATCAGACACTCAAATTCTTTGCCAGAGGTATAGTGAGACAGAATGAATCCTACACTTAAATACATACAAGCTTAGAATAGTTACAGCACAGCAAGAGGCCATTTGGCCCTTCGTGTCTGTTGTTCTCCACCAGAGCCACTCAGCTACTTCTGATCCCCAGCCCTCTCACCACGGCCTGGCAAACCTTTTCCCTTCAGGTGCTTATGCAATTCCCTTTTGACAACCCCAAATTCTCCTGTCTTTAGCATACTCTCAGGCAGTGAATTGCAGATCCTAATGGTTTCCTGCATTAAAAAAAATCCTGATGCCTCCATTAGTACTTTTGCCAACCACCATAAATCGATGCCCACTGCCCACAGGATAATTTTATCATTATCTACACTGTCTAGAACACTTACTATTTTGAACACTTCTACCAAATCTCCTCACAGCTTTCTCTTTTCGAAGGAGAGTAACCACAACTTCTTCAATCTATCCATGTAACTAAAGCCCCTCATCCTTACAAACATTCTTGTAAACCCTTTCTGCACTCTTCATAAAACCTTCACGTATTTCCAAAGGTTTGGTGCCAAAAATTAGACTAATGCTAGTGTCTGTGTGACATCTTTCTGTATCTGTGCAAGGGGGCCTGTATCTGTCTGATCTCACTTGGTGTGGGAGGAGTTGTAAGGATCAGGGTAGGAACTGTCTGCACAGGCAGTCCTTTTCCATAGGCACACATGTTTGTTAGAGACCAACATGTACACCTCATATCCGACAGACACAGTGCAAGAGCCAGGCAGATATAAAATTTATCCCACAGTAACAACCAATAATACAATGGAAATATAAAAGCAAAATATTCTGGATGCTGGGAATCTGAAATAAACACAGGAAATGCTGGAAATACACAGCAGATCTGGAAGTACCAGTGGCTTCAGGTCATGACATTTTGTTGGAACTGGGAATGGTTAATCTTCAATTGGTTGTTAGGAACTATGTACAATTTTTAATGAGTGTGTGTGTGTATATATATATTCATATAATGTGTATAGATAGATACATGTGTGTGCATTTTTTGTGTCAGAAATGTAGAGTCGTTCCAGTTTCATAAGTTTTTTTATAAATTAGCCTTGGGACTTAGAAGCCTGGGTGGATCCCTGGCTGACAGGTCAGTAAAGGGGTTAGATGTTTAGTGATTTTGGGGAAAAAAGAAACACACAATAGAAAATAAAACTGGGCTGCTGCCTACCGACAGTGTTCAAGTGACACAGAGACAGAGAAAGAGAGGGACGAGTTCAATGTGCATCAAAGAGTTAAGCAGGGATTTTTTAGGCTCTTGAGAAGAGATAAGTACAAGGCTACTGGGACAATAGTTAACTGCAGGGTCAGTTATAGGACTCATTGTCGTGATCAGTTCGGTGGTGTTGCTACTGAAACAGTGAGTATAAAGTGCAGTTATTTTGGGTGAGACAAGTCTTGGTTGAGAAGGATCAAGTGAATGCTCAAGAATTCACCAAAAGAAAACATTTGCACGTGTACCAGCCCCAAGAAAGAAGCCTTTGTGACAAGCGCGTGGTAACTCTTCACTGGTTTATCCATCTGTAAAGATATTGCTGAGCAAAGGAATATTGGGAAATTGAATCACCTTCTTTTGTTTGTATTGAGATCTTTCTGACTGTTTTGTCTGGTTAAGGTAGTTTGTTTTTCTTGTTTTGATCAATATTTTATTCTTTGTGTTCAAAGTTCATGAGCAAATACCTGTGAATTTCTTCAGAATCTTTTCTCACATCCTACACATGTTGGGTTCTATCAAGCCAGGTTTCACTCTGGGAGCTGATTTATCCGCTTTTACTATCAGCCGGGATTGTAACAGATGTTCGTGTAATTCTTAGCACAATCGGGATTGGTCAGTAAGTATTGTCCTTCTGTGAAATCACATCCAATGTTGGACACTATGTTCTGAGCTTTTCAAGCAGGATCTTGGTGAGTATGCTCAGTACTTTGCCTGTTGTGAACAGCTGAAGGCCTAAGCTGTTTGGTACGATCCAACATTCATTGGGGCAAATGTCCATAGACCTCACATCACACTGACACTGAAATTCATATAGAACATTAGTTATTTGTGTTGTTGGCAGAACGTATTTTTAGTCTTGACAGCAGCATCCTGTTAGTGGAGAATGCCACTCGTGTTGCTACTGCATAGTAGCATTGTGAAACGGGCAGCTTTATTAGTTGTTCACGTTTTTGAGATACCTGAACCATTCCAGGGTTATGTCAGGTAGACTGGCCACTCTTCAGAACAGACTTTTCAGAACGGGCTTAGGCCCATTGATGAGTTTGTGTGATAGGCAGTGAGCAATTATTTGATCGATGGAGCCATTATTCTGCAGGATAGCTTTGAAGTGCCAGATTTTGGCATCATGATGCATGATTAGCAAATGGCCTGGTCCCTACCTATCAGTTTGCCGACAAGACTTATCTTATACCGCATGGAACTGTAGGAATCCCAACAGTGGCGGTGGGCTAGCTGTAGACAGTAGTAGAGAACGCATTGGCCGATTTCTCAAGTAGTACATTGAGGAAAGAGGGCTCGTTTGACTGGTCAATTTCAATGAGAATGGAGCAGGTTAGAGCCTATTAAGGTGTCACAGGAATGTTTTACATGTAGCTGCAGATGCAGAAATAGAAAACACGTAATTTGTGTACCAGAAAAAGGAAAGGGATAGGATTTTAGGGGTCATTTCATTGAAGATACGTTTCTCGTGGAAATGGGCAAAGATGTTTACAAGAGCCGGGCCTAGAGGGTGTCCCATGGCAACATCATTTCTTTGGGCATACACAGTGTCATTAAAACTGAAATAAACTGCATGAGTTATTGAGTTCATATGTTCATTGAATACAGTTTCAGACAATGGCAGTGAGACTTGATCATCATGAAATAATGACATGGTGCATATGTGAATGGCTTCCTTGAGTGGCACATTAATCAAGAGGATAGCAAAGTCAAACAGGCAACAAGCACATGCACACGCCATTGCTATCAATATGCAAGTCCTGTATGGACTTCACAAAGGAGAAGAATCCCTTCACTGTGTATGTGGAAAACTCGCTCAGAACTGTTTGTAGCAACTCACTCAGCCATTTGGCCAACTCATGTTGTGAAGAATCAGTCAGAGATGAGATAGGATGTAAAGGAACATCACTTTTCTGTGTCTTTGACAACCCATGTATACGTGTGCACAGTGAACCATGAGGGAAAATCCTACCATATACTCCACCAGGCAGTTCATTACTGCACACTCTAATTCCGCGATTGGACAACATTTAGTAAACAAACCCAATTGTGCTAAGGATTACACTTGCAGTGTGAACTAGGGAACACAGTTTATAAAATAATGGGTCCCCTATTTACAATGGAGATGAGGAGTAATTTATTTTCAGTGGATCTTTGGCCTTTGAATTATCTTCCCCAGAGAGCAGTGCAGGCTCGATAATTGAACATATTCAAGGCTGAGTTGCGCAGATTCTATGAGGGAGTCAAGGGTTGTGGGAGACAGGCAGGAAAGTGGGGTTGAGGGCACAATCAGATCAGCCATGATCGTGTTTAATGGCAGAATAGGCTCGAAGGGCTGAATGACCTGCAGCTGCTCAAATCTCTAATGTTCTTCAAACTGTAACTTCTGTCCCCATTTTGACTCCTTTTTTTCACATTTGGTTTTAACCTCATTTTTCTGTTGTGTTTGCTTTCGGGTGGCAGCTGCTCCTCATTTTTCCATTCGCACCTCTTTTCGACACATCTCAGTTTTTTGTTACTTGTTCGTTTACCTCTCCCTTTTGCCTTGCAGCACCAATTCTTTGGTCATTTAATCTCTCCTGCCATGTAGAGCTTCAGCCATCCCCTCTGCCTCCACAGCCTCCCTTTCAGTGACTGGCCATTTGTTGTTAATGGCCTTCAGTGTTACCTTGTGTTACCTGCTAATCTTTTCTCATATACTCTCTCTGCTGTTCAAGTTTACTTTTTGAGTTCTACTCTGTACTTCCTGTATTCTGCTTGGTTCCCTAATTTATTATGAATCTGACGTCTATCATCAGCCTGTTTTTGGATTTCTAACAGAGCACAGGATGTGTAGTCAACAGCTCTCAGCTGTCCCGATATTACACTGAAATGAGCTGCCTGTTTAATTAAAGTTTTCGTTATTTAGAATGTTCTGCTCCTTCCTGCTTGTATCTTTGCTGTTGTCTCTCGGTTTAATTTACACAGCAACTCATTCCCCGTCTACACCTAATCTCCACTTTCAACAAATCCACATTATAAACTCTTCATTCTGCAATTAACTTTTTCTGTGTTTGAGCTCCCAGGTCAATTGAGTTCTTGGTTGTAATTTCATTGTCCCACTTAATTTACCTGAAAGCAACGTTTGTGTTTGAATTATCAACTCATTTGTACTGTAATTATAATTTATATGAATTCCATCTTGCAACAAACTGGAAGCTTTCAAATTAAAATCTAGAGATGACTGACTTGTCGTGCAAAGACCCATCTATTCGACTCAGTTCAATAAATCCTGTCCTGAACAGAATGCTTTACCCAGGCAATATCTCTACTTGATGAACGGATGGTGCATGGAGCTCTCAGCTTTTCCTCATTGATCTTCACGGGAGTTGATCCAGTTTTGATGTCAACTTGTTTGCTGGTGTCGATTTACTCGGATTCTTCACCTGATTTCTCTCCTGTCCAAGGAAGCTCTCTGAGCGGAGTTCTCAATAATAACTTGACTTTTCCTCACAGGATTTCAGCCTAAATGAGTTTTGAACTATTTTATTAAAGGATTTAGTTTTGTACATGCCTCCCTAGCTCTCCTCATGGTTAGACAGAAAGTGTTACTGCTGTGTTGGCAAGTAAACGACAGATTTATTTGAAAAGTCATTGGGACAGGATTTTGGGTTTGACTCAAGTCACAAACCTGGTGGTGATGCATTGTGGCCCCATCTGTCACGTGACCTGCCAGGGGATGACCTCATAATCGCCCCAGTCCTGTAGCTGTGGATTGGGCGATTTGTTACAAACTTTCAGTGGGGCTGATTTGGTCGCATTTGGCCTTGAATGATAAGTGTATGTCCCCAAAACCCGTGCCAGGATTTGTGTGTGACAAAGAAGGTTGACACTCCAGTACAGTATTGAGGGAGGGCTGCACTATTGTAGGTGCTGTCTTTAAATAATGATGATAAACCAAGGCCCTGCCCAACCTCTTATTTTATCCAAAGTGACCCCATTGTGCTGTGCCGAAGACACACGAGCAATGGAGTTATGCCCCCGAGCACTCAATCATCATCCCAAAGCATGTTCACATTGTTGTTTGTGAGTGTTTCCTGTGCAGAAATTAGCTGCCCCTTTCTGACAGAAAGTGTCTGTTCTTTTTTCCTGAATCAGTTTCAGTTTTGCTCCAGAAAACATGAAATCTGACTTCTAACTCAACTCAGGTGGGACTCAAAATGACAAGAAATCCATCAGCAATAAAGGGCACAGGCGTTAATTGATCAGAATGTGTGAGGGACTGTTATGACGTTGCAGAAGATATGGACCAAATCCAAGAGGGATAGTTGGTCGTGTTGTCACAACGGTTTTGCAATTTATATTTATTATGAGATGTGTGCACCGAATTCAGAAGCAACATGCCTGCCAGGATATTTAGAAATTTTAAAAATAATTAATATCTTATTAAAAATAAAAGATGTCAAGCACATACATAAGACTACAAATAGCGCTATAATAACTCCTCAAGTTACTAATTAACCTGACCCCCTCAGTTACACACCCTTTAAGGTCCGAAATAGAGTTTAGAATTAAAGCAGACTCAGCAAGTTAACACAGTATCCTGGACAATGGAATGCCGTATGGCTTTTCTTCAACTCCCGTTTAGTTAGACAGCAGACTTACGCAAAAATGCTGGAGGCTTCATTGAGGCCATTTATCACACTCCTGTTAGATCTTACATGGCCTTTTTCAACATAACCTTTCATTCTCCTTTACATATGTTTCTCCCTTCTTAATGTATAAATTCTATAGACCCGGATGTCGATGAAATTGTATCTTCTTCACAATATAAAAAAAACTCCCATGTCTCCACTATTTCCAGTAACCTTTGGGAAAAATAAACATGTTCCTTAGCTTTGCTTATCTGGCTAGTTGAAAACAGACTGAGATACCGTTGAAATCCAAATATCCCTTCATTTATCTAAAAATGCAAATTCCCTTCACACCTTACATGCTAATCCAGGTTCCATGTTTACTCATTAGCATGTCAAGCACCCAGCTTCTTTTGATGATTTAAACTTGAGTCCAAATGTAATTACATTACACACAGACAGACCCAACTATACTTACCCTATAAAATTACTTCGCAATAAACCAGAAAAATATTATGAAACTGTTATACTTGCTTGACAGGAACTAATGCTTTCTGTGAAAAGCATTGATTTCAATAAGTGAATATCCTCGGTGTACCACTCCTGGCTAATCCTGAGCAATAACTTGTGGCAGGTTTTTAAAGCGATGAAAGATTTCCCAGCGCTATTAAAGAAGCTCAGTCATTTCTCTTGCTGCCCTGACCAACATCCCTGACTCAATAACACCACCAAAAACAGCTGCACATAAAGAACTAACGGAAAGGTCAAAGTTTAATATAGAAAACCATACCCATTCCAGATTTCCAAAAGGACACATTGATCTTCAGAAAACATTCTTCATCAACTCCAATATCTGATCATTGAGAAACAGGTGTCTCCTCCGGCTTGGCTTCATTATGTGCAGAAATTGGAATTGTTTTGTTTCACAAGCTCATGAAAGTACCTGGGAGCAGTTTACTGTGTTTCAATGAAAAATTGTCATCTGATATTTAAAAAATTAACACAGAAAATGCTTGTAACATGGAGCAGGTTTGTTCATCACAGGATTAAAACAAGCTCAATTCTCCTTCCAATGAATGAGGCATGTCGACATTGAGAGAATATTAACAGAGAGGAAAACAATTGCTTTCTAATTCTGCTCCCCTGCTATTCCCAAAATCACCATGGAAGTGGGGCAATAGACCGATTTCAATTTCCAAATGCTGATCAAAGGATTGGCAGCTGGTAAAATGTGGGAAATGCAGGTTGGAGAGGATAATTTTCTTCCTGCAGGGTTTCCTGGGAGACGAGTTGTGTGTGCAATTGTAGCTCAGCACTATAGATTGTCAATGTTGAGAGAATAATGGGACCAACAAGTGATAACACCTCATTTCAGTTCCTTCCAGATTTAGTTTTTCTTTATGAATTCGGGGTGGAGGAACAAAAGTAAAGTAATCTTCCCCCAAGTTTGTCCTACCATTTAATGAACTCATGACTGGTCTGTCTTTTTGCTCCATTTATCCCTCTTTGTTTCGTAATCCTTAAAACACTTAACAAACAAGTGCTATCGATTTCAGTTTGGAACTTTTCGTTTGACCCCCAGCGTTTACAGTTGTTTGGGGGAGGGAGTTTTTACCATCCTTTGTGTGAAGACGTACTTCCTGAAATTACCTTTGAAAGGCTTCATTCTAATTTAAAGGTTAAGCCCCCTTGTTGAGGGCACCACACCCAACCCCGGCGCCCATCTCCCGTCGCACCAGTTGTAACAGTTTCTCTCTATCTACCCTGTCAAATCATTCAAGCACCGTAACCATCTCAGTTGGATCACCCCTTAGTCTCTGATATTCACGGTACTACAATACTAGTATTTACAATCTGTCCTCGTCATTTGAATCTGGTATCACTCTGATGAAATTCTGCTGCCCCCACTCCAAGGCCAATCTAACATCCCTCAGGTCTGTTGTCAGGAACAGAACACATTGATCTAAACAGGGTTTTATACACCTGTAATATGATTCCCAATACTTCGTATTCTATTACTCTTAGATATTATTTTTTATCTTCCTGTCCACGAGCTTTTAGTGATGTCTGTACATCTCTCTCGGCTCCTGCACAGTTTCGAGAATCTCACCACAAAAATAAACAACCTTTTCTATATATTATAGGTTTAATCAGATGGCCCTTCACTTTAAAGCTCATTTGCTAAAACTTGCTCACTCACTGAACTTATCAAGAAAATGTCAAACTAAATGTGTTCCGCAAGGACAATGTTATTTTTTTCTGCTCCATCACCATTAACTTTTCCAGCTGCTCTTTCAGCCACTGTAAATCCGGAGAATGAAAGGGAAGGAAAAGTCCTGCTCCCTTTCCTGAATCCTATTTGTTCATCATTCCAATAAAACCTGGGGAAAGGACTGTAATAGCTCAGTATCAATTTTGATTAAGTCAGAAATATTCCATTTAAAAAAATCATTCTAGGTATTTGGCCTTCGCTGGTTTGGACAGCAATTATTGTCCATCCCTAATTGCCCTTGAGAATACGTTGGTGACCTGCATTCTTGAACCTCTGCAGTCCATGTGGTGTCGGTACGTCCCCAGTGCTGTCAGGAAGGGAGTTCTAGAATTTCTACCAGCGATATTGAAGGAACAGCAATATATTTCCAATTCATGGCTTGAAGGTGAATTTCCAGGTGGTGGTGTTCCCATCTATCTGCTGACCATGCCCTTCTACACGGTAGTGGTCCAAGGTCTAGATGGTGCTGTCGAAGGAGTCTTGCTGAGTTCCTGCAGTGCACCTTGAACATGGTACACACTGCTGCTACTGTGCGTCGGTGGTGGAGGGAATGAATGTTTTTGGATGTGGTCTCCATCATGCGAGTTGCTTTGTCTTAGACGGTGTAAAGCTTCTTGGGTAGTGTGGGAGCTGCACTCATCCAGGCAAGTGGGGAGCATTCCATCACACTCCTGACTTGTGCCTTGTAGATGGTGGACAGGCTTTGGGGAGCCTGGACGTGAGTTACTTGTCGCACAATCCCTACCCTCTGACCTGCTATTGACGCCATAATATTTATATGGCTATTCCAGTTCAGTTTCTGGTCAATGGTAACTCCCAGGATGTTGATAGTGGGGGATTCAGTCATGGTAATGCCATTGAACATCAAGGTAATAGTTGGATTCTTACTTCTTGGAGATGATTATTGCCTGACACTTGTGTGGCGCAATTGTTACTTGTCACTTGTCATCTCCAGTGAGACATTGACAACCATCCGATTCCAGGCCTTTTTTATGTGAAACCTACTCAAACAGGAAGAAACAATAACTAAAAATATCCAATAACTTGATTCGAACCCACGTGTGAAAAGCACAATGGTTTCACAATCCCTCATCTTAACATCCCCTCAGAGCCGATCCGAGCTTTAAGTCATAGTCTCGAATCCTTTTTTCCAGCCGTGAAGAGTTGGCAAGAAGGTTCTGAAAGTGCAGCCAGGTGTGCAATGTTGGAAATGCGGCTCCAGTAAGCAGAAAAAAATGTATCACGTCAAGTCAGGAACTGTTTGGAATGGAGCAGTGTGAAACATTTCCCCACGATTTATTTTTTATCTAATCATTGGTTTTCAAACATTCCATCAATGGGAAAAATATTGCTTAATGTGTATAAGAAATGAATACTTGGGCTGCTTTTAAATACATCGGCTAATCTTAAATATCTGTACCTTAAATATCTCCCCTTAACATTCTCTCTGATAACAGCATCTCCAGTTTGTATTTTTCAGTCCATCCACATATGGAATCCCTCACCACTGATCCCATTCCAGAAAATTGACACTGCACGCTCTCCAAGGACTTGATGTTCTTCATAAAGCCCTCACCAAGATCTTATATTCCACATTACAACGTGATACCCCTCCAATTCTTTAAATCCTATCTATCCGAGTTATTTTTACAAACTTAGCTGATGATTCCTTATAGATGAAGACAGGCTTCCTTCAACATTAATCTTCTTAAAGATTTGGAAAAAATGACCTTCCAATCTCCAATCAATAAATCCTAATGAAATTCTCCAGTCAGCCCATGAACAGCCCGCCCCCTTCATTCCACTTATTGTTCCTTTTATTTTCACTGATCCCACTTCTTCAGCACAAATGCTTCGCTCCTCTCCTTTAAACCCTCTTCAATAAGAGGGCACAAATCCTCCGTCGGCAATTTACAAATTACTTCTTTAACATATAACTCGTGTTAAAGAAGAGATACGAGAAGGTCTGGCTGTGCTAAATGTTGATAAGTCAGTGGGACCAGATGGAATGCATCTGAAAACGCTGAGGGCTGTAATAGTGGAAACTGTGGAGGTATTGGACTGAATCTACTGAATATTATTTACTTTTTTACAGTTACAAACCACTTTGTTACTCTAGAATGCAGAAATTAATAAAAGTGAATCAGTGTTGAACAGATTCTGACATCCCTCATCTCCATTTTATTTTACATGGAGCAACTTGTCCTCAGTGTAAGTGTGTTGCTCTAAGAATGAGATCACCACGTCCTGGGAATATAGCAGCAATCCCGCCAAGGTCTGATCTGCAACCTTGAAACTCAGTGAAAGTTTGTCACCATACTCTCCGAATCTGATCGCCACTTCAAGCCCAACATTCAGCTTGGGTAGGCAAACAAAACAACCTGATTCCCCTCGTCCTCCAACGCAAACTGAACTCCAAAGGTGAGGTGAGAGTGACTGCCCTTGACATCAAGGCAGCATTTGACTGTGTGGCATTATGGATCCCCAGCAAAACTGAAGACAATGGGAATCGGGGGCGGGGGGCAGAGGGTGGGGAGCTCTCTGCTGGTTGGAGTCATACCCAGCACAAAAAAGATGATTGTGTTGTGGAGATCAATCATCCCAGTTCCAGGACGTCACTGCGAGAGTTCCTCGGTGTGGTGTCCTAGGCCCAACCATCTTCAGCTGCTTCACCATTGACCTTCCTTCCAGCAGAATTGGGAATGTTCGCTGATGATTGCTCAATGTTCAGCACCATTTTCAACACCTCCGATACTGAAGCAGCCCATGTCCAAATCATCACCCACCCTCTGTCCAGAAGACTCGGGACTGCAAAGAACTCTAAGAAATCTCCTCTCAAATTCCTCGTCTCCAAGGTAAATATCCCCTACCGCTAAAATGTATCGAGGTAATTTAAGTTCCTCGCTGCGAAATATTCTCGTTAAACTTTATTGCTTCCTCTCCAATGCATTCACATCTTTCCTAAAGTGTGATACCCGGAACTGGGCGCAATACTCCAGCTGTGGCCGAAATACTGTCTTTCCCAAGTTCAAAACAACCGCTTTGCTCTTGTAATCTACGCTCCCATTCATAAAGCCAAGGATATTGTATGCTTCATGAACTATTCTTTCAACCTGCACTGCCTCCTTCAATGATTTATGCAGATGTCCATCATTTCCCGCTGTTCCGGCACCGTCTTTGGAATTGTAAACTTTATTTTGTCTTTTCTCCCCGTGTTCTTCCGACCAAAATGTATCACTTCATCCTTCTCTGCAAAACAATTCAGTCGCCCTATTTTCCAACCTGAATATGACCTTTTGAAGGAAATTGCTCTTTCACTCGAATTTCTATCGCTCTTTTCACAACCACAGGAGGTTCAAAACATTCACAGGCAATGAGTGCTCTTGAAAGTCGTCATTGTTCAAATGGAGGAAATTGCTGACCGTTTGAACGTTTTGTTCTACAATGTCAGAAATTCCCTTATGTGGAATAGGGAATGGGCACATCATGTCCTGGGCTCTGTGGCGCAACGGATAGCGTGTTGGACTTCTAATTGCTGTTGTATAAGAGATTCAAAGGTCGTGGGTTCGAATCCCACTAGAGTCGATTTTTGGATAAAAGCAAATCAGCAACTGGTTCATCGGAGAAGGGAAACTGCCGTCACCAACCCCTTTCTGTACAGGTGAATCCAGTCACGCCCCACTTTCCAATCTGAACCACATCACAGAAGAAAACTCGCCACCGAATAGTGAAACAGGTGGCAACAGGAGGAGAGCCGCTTCGCCGCTACAAGGATACACAATTGGCTGAATGGCAGGAAACAGAGGTTGGTGGTAAATGGATTTTTAATTATCAGGAACAGCAAAGGTCAACAGCAAAGGGTTGGGACCTTTGCTGTTGACCTTTGCTGTTCCTGATAATTATCAATGACCTTTGTGCCCAGGACAAAATTTCAACGTTTGCGGAGGATACAAAGCTTGGAATCATTGTGGAGAGTGTGGAGAGTATAGAACTTCAAATGGACTTGGACCAGTTGGTGGAAATGGGGAGACAGGTGGCAGATGAAGTTCAATGGAGAGAGGTTTGGTAGGAAGAACTTGGAAAAACAATATAAAATGAAGGGTACAACTCTAAGGGAGGTGGAGAAGCAGTGGGACTTCGGTGTTTATGTACGTAAATCATTGAAGGTGGTAGGACATCTAAACCCAGCGGCAGAGTCATGGAACGAAAGTACATGGCCCCTTTTTACAACATTAACTGCCATATTCTGGTAGTTTAAATATCGAGTCATTGACTGTGCGTGAGCGAATAGATGACTGACTGGGTGAGCTAGTGACTGAATGAATGGTTAGGTGAGTGACGTGTGTAGGTAGATAGCTGGCTGAGTGAATGAGTTTGGTGGGTGAGTGCGTAGGTGGGTCTGATGGTTTAAGTGCGTGACCGCGTCAACATACAGGTTGGGAGCCAGCCAGGAGATCCGCGGAGAGGTCAGCTGGTCGGATCGGGGCGACTGAGTATTCGGTTGCGCAGTAACCCAGGTGATAGACAAGAAGTTACTGTTTACCCTTTCCTGGGCATCTAGCAAGCTAATTGTTTGGGATTTGTCCCAAGTTTCTGACTCTAGTTCCGGGTCGGAGGCATTCGAGGAGAGTCCACGGCAGGAGGGGTGAATGTAAACTTCCGGGGATGTTCTCACGTTGGTCCACATGGGAAAGACCTTTTGGCTGAGTTTGTTGACACCGGAACAGCAGAGAGCACGCGCTCCACACGTGGAGTTTCAGTGTCTGTGACGTCAAAGCCAGTGACGCTCCAGGTCACTTTCAGCAGCGGAGATGGTGCAGATCAAACTCAGCCCGAAATGAACACTGTTTTTGCTGTGTTCCGCTCGCTGGCCCACTCCCGAGTCGGAATTCAGTCTATAAATGTTTAAAAATATTTCTTTAAGTGCATGTTGGTCCCACAAATGGTGAGACTGGAGAATTAATAATGGAAAACAAGGAACTGGCAGAACTGTTGAACGGGTATTTTGTTTCTGCCTTCACTGTGGAAGAAGGACATATAGAGTGTACAGAGCGATAGAAATTGGTTGGGTGATTCGCAGATGCAGAATAACTTGGGAAAATGTGAACTTGTCCACTTTGGCAGGAAGAATTTAAAAGCAGTACATCATGTGACAGGAAAAATGCTGCATAACTCTACAGTGCAGAGGGTTCTGGGGGTCCTGGTTCATGAGCCTCAAGAAGTTAGTATAGAAATGCAGCAAGTGATTAAGAAGGCGAATAGAACTTTGGCTTTTATTACAGAAGGAATCGAATATAAAATTCTGGAAGTTTCCCCACAGTCATACACAGTTGGTGAGACAGCATCTGGTGGACTGTGGACAGTCTTGGCCTCCTTAGTTAAGAAAGGATATAATTGCATTACTGCAGGTCAGAGCAGATTCAGTCGACTGGTCCCTGGAATGCAAGGGTTTTCATTTGAGGAAAAGTTGAGGAGGTTGGGCCTATACCCATTGGAGTTTGAAGAATGGGAGGTTGTCTTATTGAAAGATATAAAATCCTGAGGGGACTTGACAGGGTGGCTGCTGAGGCTATGTTTCCTTTTGTGGGGGACTCTACAATCAGGTCACTCAGTTTAAAAATTTCGGGCTCTCCCATTTCAGACTGACAGAAGGTAATTTGTTTTTTTCTCTCTCTCAGTGGGACATTAATCTGTGGATTTCTCTTCCCCAGAGAACAGTGGAGGCTGGGTCATTGAAAATGTTCAAGGCTGAGTTGGAGAGACTTTTGACAAAGGAATGAGTAAAGAATTATGGGGGGCAGACAGGAAAGTGGAGTTGCGGCCACATTCAGATCAGCCATGCTGGAGCTGCTTCGAGGGGCTGAATGGCCTGTTACTGCTCCTGATTTTCGTGTTATTGTTCTTGTGTGCCTCTCTCGGCACTGCTGTCCCTGGCCTGCTCACGGTCTCGCTTGCCGGACTGCTCGGCGCCTCAGTAACCTCCCGCTCTCCGGCCTGCTCCCTACCACTCACCGCCTCACTTGTTGTTCTGCTTGTCACCATCTCCTCAGTTCTTGTGGTGAGATGGGCGGCGACAGGTGTCAGGAGGAAGGTGCCGAGTGGGAGGTGAGGGGCTTGGTAGTCGGGTAGCGAGCGGTGCGGCATAAGGGTTGGAGTGTAGCGCAGCGAGCGAGGCGGCGAGGGTCTGGGGTCTGTGCACCTGGCATTCGGGAGCAGGGGAGTGAGTGGGAGGCAGCAAGTGGGCGACCGTCAACGGCTGAACAACGAGGACGTCAGCGGTGGGAGGAAGGGCGCACGCACCGGCAGACTGAGTGGGTGCCGAGTTCCTGTTCCAGCTCGGTGTCAGGAGTTACAGTGTAAAACTGATCACAATTCTAGCATTGCTGAGTTCTGATGAAATGTCATCGACCTGAAACGTGAACACCCTTTCACTGACCACGCTGCTGCCTGCCATGAGGTGCAATTCTTAATTGTTTTCTGGTGTTACGACAGAAACCCAAAAGGAGGATTGACGCACTCTGGAGGACAATGAATGCACATAGCGATTATCTCGCTTACCTGTAGAAGGCTCGTTGGTCTAGAGGTATGATTCTCGCTTCGGGATTTTCGTTAACTGATCGTGCGAGAGGTCCCGGGTTCAAATCCCGGACGAGCCCTCGTGTGTTGCTACTTGTGATGTATGTTTTTTTACGAGCGAAAAGGCGGGTTTTACTTAAACCCGGGCGAGTTTTTAGAACCTGAGAAGTCATTATAACAAAATTATCACTGCAAAACACGTGGAGTAAATGAAGAAACTGTTGCTCATGTAATCGGACGGTTAATTTATCCTAATAAGAGAATGAGTGTAACTGAAACTTGGGTTTTCTTGCCGTCTCCAAGGATACTGCCTGGCCTAGACACCGCCTGGTGTATTTCTTCAATGTTCTCTTTTACCTAGAGCGCTCTGAAAGAATGACTGGTATCTTTTGGGTGCCAATGAATGTCTATATTGGCTGAGTTATATACATACAGTTATATTATTGGTCTCGCCGTGTGATTCTCGCTATGGGACGTTTCATAAGTGAGAATGTGAGCGGTCTATGTTTCAAATCACAGGCGAGCTCTCACGTGTTGTTATTTGTCGTGTAAGTCGCCCAGTGCATTGTCTAAAACTCATTGCGGTCTATCTAGGGCGGTTTACTTATCTCAGGGGTCAGTTTGAGAACTGGACCCACCATTGCAGAGAACTCATCGATGAAACACACATGAAGGAAATGAAGGCAATTTGAAAAAAAAAAAATTGCCCACTTAATCGCACTGTAATGTTACCCGAACACACTAATTAGACAATCCCATTTTCTGGATGAATGCATTCGGCTGTTGTATTCTCTGAGAGAATTGTAAACTTTTCTGATACGGCCAGGTCTGGGAGCCCCATAGTGAGAATTTGATTTGATTATATTTTGTTTGTGTTCTAGGAATTGTACTGAGCAGAAAGTGAGCCGTTTCACCTCGATCGATATTTTAGTGTAAAGATAATAAACAATTTCAGGAGAAGGTATTTGATTGGCTGTGTGTGCTTAAAGTTGATTAGGACCAGACGCAGACGAGGTGCATCCAGAATACTGAGGCAGGAGAGCAGGAATTGCAGGGCCGCTGGCCAGAATTTTCCAATATTCCTTAGACTCGCGGTGGTGACAGCGGAGTGGAGAATTGCTATTGTAACATCCTTGTTCAAAAAAATGTGTAAGGATAAGCCCAAAAACTACAGGGCAGTCAGTTTAACCTGGGTGGTGAGCTACCTTTCAGAAAGGAAAATTCCCGACAACATGAAAATTACCTCGGGAAAATGCACATTAATAAGTAAAACCAGCATGGATTATGTTATAGTCCCAGCTGAGATTACCCCTGGACAATCCTAAACCCAGAGTGGAACCCAGCTTGATAGATCCTAACTTTTATTTGTTTGGTTAAATACGTGGAAAGTAGCTTCTGAACAGAGTCACAGGAGTCAGCTGATCAACTTTTAGCAAAAAATAATTAAAACATTCATTCAACGAGAAAAGATGAATCATGTTACAATACTCTTTCACCCACAACTACAACTTTACAGGTGGAGACAGGTTTGTAAGGACAACGCAAGTTGCAAAATCTATTTTATTCTTTAATTTCCACAGTAATTACACAAGCCATGTATCAATAGGCACCCTGTGGTAAGGCACACCAGACCCTGAAACCAAGTGACAGATGCCACCTTAACCAGATGCTATGGATCTCTCCTCAACTCCCCCCAGAAGCTTGTCAAGCCGTGAGTCAACCAGGTTCACTGCACTCTGCCTTTCACACGAGTATTTCCAATCTCTGCTCTCTACACTTCGCCTTGGCATCTTCTCCCAAACCAATGCTTTCACTCCGATGCCTTCCACAAAAGTTCAGCTCCAGGGTTTCGAACTATCCTTGCAATGTTCCTCATGGGTCACCACATGCATACAAGCTATCTTCGATGCACTCTCTCTCATCGACTCAGCTGTCAACAGTACGCTACTGCTTCACGTGCCCATGGCAAAGATTTAAAGACCTTCAGTTGTCTCTTTGGCCCTTTTTGCCCCTTGCCAGCTGTTCTCCCTTAAAATTTGTTTTCTGCAGCTTTTGTGCCTTTCACCCTGAAGCTTGAAGCCATTCCCTCTGCCCCTCACTCTTAAATTCATTAACAGGACCTGTTTGAGGTTCCCATCCTTCCTTTGACCAGAAGGTCTGTTTTGGACTTTCCCCTCTTCCACTCCCCTGGATTTTGGGATTTTTCTTTCGTTTGGGACTAACTATCTGCCCCCTTTTCCAGTCTCTCTTGGCAGCAACTTTCAAAAACCAACCGAGGTCCGCAGCTTCCAAATCAAAACTGCAGTTTCTCTCCTTCTGTGTGTGTGTCTGTGGGAGGGACCTGCCTCTCTGCCTCCCTCTTGCTAGGCAACAGCCCAATTCTTCTACTGATGTGTTTGCTTCACTTCTTAAGTCATAAGCCTGATTGGCGATGCAAGCACCTTTTAAAAACGAAACTAAAACTCCATTTGACCTTTCTTAACACACATACAGAAATACAAATCAAACTTAAACTTTACAGCTAAAACTCAATCCTAACAATTGCAAATACCAGTCTAACTTACTTAAAACTCTCTACTTCCTAACTATTTGGTAAGAACAAATCGTGTTATTTAACTTCAATTAGTTTTTTTTTGATGCAACAGCAAAGCATTTTGAAGAGGGTGAAGCCCTTGATGTGATTTACATGGACTTGCAAAAGGCATTTGATAAAGTGATGGACAAAAGACTTCTGAGGAAAGTTAGAGCTCATTGAATAGAAGGGACAATAGCAGCACAGATACGAAATGAGCTGAGTGACGGGAACCAAAGATTTGTGGTGAACTGTTGCATTTTGGACTGGAGAAAGTTATCTTGTGGAACTCTCCAGGTCTCTCGGGGACTTGCGGGGTATCGGGAACTGGTGGAAAAATAGAGTTGAGACCCAAGGTCAACCATGATATCATCGAATGGCAGGGTAGGCGCGATGGGCCATGTGATCTACTGCTTCTCCTATTTCTTGTGTCCAGTGTCAGGGCCCCTGCTCTTCCTGCAATTCATCAGCCAGATCTTGTTGCAAGCTCACAATTCCAACATTTGCCGATGATACAAAATTTAGAAGCACTGTGAACTGTGAGGAGGATAGTGTAGAACTCCAAAGGGATCTAGAAATGTGGATTGAACGGGCGGACAGTTGGCAGGTGAAATTTATTGCAGACTAACCCGGTGTCATTCGTTTTTGTAGGAAGAACAGGGAGAGGCAACACGACATGAAGGTTACAATTCTAAAGGGATTGCGGGAACAGAGGGATGTGGGTGTATATGTGCATAAATCATTTATCGTCACAGGACAGGTTGAGAGAATGACCAGTAAAACAGACAACATCGTGGGCTTCATCAATACAGCATGTAGCAAAAAAACAATGAAGTTATGTGAAGCCTGTAGAAAACATTGCTTCGGCCTCAACTGGAGTATCATATTGAATCCTGTGCATCACAATTTAGCAAGGATGTGAAAGCATTAGTGAGATTGCAGAAAAAAATCACAAGACAGATTCCAGGAATGAGGAACTTAACTCACATTGAATGATTGGAGTTGGGAATGTGTTTCTTGAAGAGATGGAGTTTGAGAGGAGATTTGATAGAGGTATTCAAAATCACGAGATGTGTGGACAGGGTAAATATGGTTTAATCGTTCCATTGATGGAATGATCCAGAACAAGAGGGCACAGATTTAAATTAATTTACAAAAAAAGCAATTACCACATAACAATTTTTTTTTCTCTTGTAGCCTGTGTTTAGGATGTTGAATGCAGTGTCTGAGAGTGTGCTGGAGGCAAGGACAATTGAGGTTTTCAAAAGGGAATTTGCTCCTGATCTGAAAAGAAAAATGAGCAGTGTTACTGGGAAAAGGGTGTGGAGTGGCAGCAGGTACGCAGCTCGTTCAGAGGGACAGCCGAGTCCAGACGGGCCGAATGTTCTCATTATGTTCTGTGATTCAATGATCCCATATAGAATCAGGGACGTTAGTGAAGACTATGATCAACTGGTGAGCAGCAAGTGTCTAAGTGGGGTTCTCACGGCAGTAAGTGTTGCAATTTCCTGGGACAGGATGTGACTAAGTGGCAGTTTCCTGGAACAAAACATTCATAGAAATAGAACCATAGAAAAGTTACAGCACAGAAGGAGGCCATTAGGCCCATCTTGTCCATACCAGCCCGAGGACACGCAGGTGCCCTTTCTAATCCCACCTTCCTATGGCAATTCGCTATCAGACAAGTGCACTCAACAACCTTCAATCTTCTGTCAATAGTATAAGACAGGCACCAGAATCACTTGATAGAGAACTTGGGAGACATGGATTCATTGGTTGATCTATGCAAGTTGCTGATGTTGAGATTGATTCATGGTAATTTCACATAGAAATCAGTTTCAACCCAATGAAATCAAACCACGTTCCCACTCATTCAGTGAAAGTGCTGTTTTCTTTGCAAACATTGCAGAGTTATTTATTGAAATGCTTCATCTTGCTGTTTTGAACATTTGTTCTCAGTCATCTTTCTATTTTTAGTTCCTAACAAATCAACAACAGCTATTCACCGTGATAAATTACTTCTACACAGGGTGTCTCGGTTGGTGACATTCACACCTCTGAGCCGCAAGTTTATAGAGTCAAATATAAATCCAGGGCTTGAGGACCAAAGTCAATGTCAACACTCCCAGCAGTGGCTCAAGAAGGCAGCTCACCACCGCCTTCTCAGGGCAAATCTGAACTCTTTCCAATGTAAGTATATTCCCCTTTAAAGAAGGAGACCTAAACAGGACTCAATGCCGAACACACTTGAGAAATTCTCCAGTAGTTGTCACGCGTCGTTGTGAAATCTTGTGGTTGTCAAAACAGCTGAAGAAAAGCAAACCTTTGTTTTCTTTCAGAGAAAACCTATCCAACGCAGGGTGTTCCCTCCTTCTCGCTCTTCCTCATTCCCTGCACACGTTAGAGTCTGATCTCGCAGGCTTAATAGACGCAATCTCGGCTGTCTGTCAAAGGGCTGATCAGAACCTGTTTCCTTATCCAGGTAAACACCTACACAGAAATAACAACAACAACAAAAATATTGTAGGGGCTGATTTATTTATTTATGGGTTGTGGGCGTCGCTGGCTAGGCCAGCGTTTATTGCCCATCCACAATTGCCCTTCAGAAACTGGAGGTGAGCTGCTATCTTGAACCGCTGCAGCCCCTGTGGTGTAAATCCACCCACTGTGCTGTTGGAGAGGGAGTTCCAGGATTTTGAACCAGTGACAGTGAAGGAATGGCGATCTATTTCAAAGTCGGGATAATGTGCGGCTTGGAGGGGAACCTCCACGTGTTGGTGTTCCCATGTGTCTGCTGCCTTTGCACTTCCAGATGATAGCAGTCATGGGTTTGCCTGCCGATTAGGCAGACAATCCAAATGCTAAGAATTTATTACGAGAAAATCTTTTCCACACGTTATCTTTGGTTCCTTTTCGAATGAATTAAAATCTGCCCTGGTTGGTCACTGACCCTTGAGGCAGTGGGAACAGTTCATCTTTATTAACTTTCTCTAAACCCTCTTGACAGTTCTGTCTGTGGAGTGATTAAAAATACCGAATTCCAGACGTGGGATTTGAGCAATGAGGGACTGTAGATCAATGATAAGGGAAGTGATACTTTGATAATCAGATTAGGAAATAGTTTAAAAGTTATGAAATCCGTCCAAACCTGTGCATTGCTGGTTCAGGAGCACAATGCGTCTCTAGGGCGTGGGAAACTCGGATTAGATTCCCGAAGTTGCCGATTCTGTAACAGCATCACAGTCCCTAAATTATTTTCTTTTCTTCAGGTGACTTTCAGTTTGCTTTCTGTTTTAGTGCAGTGATCTTGTAGTTAGGGAAATAAATTGATTTCAGCATGATGGGCGGATTGGTGATTCAGGGGTAGAATTCTTATTTTCCATCAAAGAAACCTGGGTTCGATTACAGTGAATGCATAACTCAATGTCTTCAATAATGTTTCAAGGATCAAAGTTCCGGGACAGATAAATACCCAGTTTCTCGCTTATCCATCATATATTTGATGAATACAAGTCTATAAAACTGAGATTTAAAATTAAAGTGCTGTTTCCCGATGGGATCTCTGAAATTCCAGGACCCTTTGCTGAGAGAGATGTTTCCTAATTTCACTCCGGAAACGACTTGTTTTTTGACTGAGCCCCAAAGCCCCCAGACCCTTCCCCCTCCCCCAATTCCAAAATTCCCGCCATCGCTGAAGTTTCTCTCTCTGACACTGTCGCCTTAACATGTCGGAAACCGCGATCAAATTGTTCATTAATTCGGGAAGAACGGCTTCCTTTGTTCGTGGTTTATACGAAGGGGCTGTTCTGTGGTTTATTTTCTGGAATTTAGCAGCGGTTGAGGGGAGGCCACGAGGCAGAGAGTGAGAGAGATTCAAAACACTACAGGAGAATGATGAGGAGAGGGTTCTGACAATAGGAACTGAGTTCCCGATCTCCCAATCCTTATTTTCCAACGAAGGACACAGAGTCGTACTCAGACCCTGAGGCCATGGATCTGGGATTCAGCGGATCATCCAAAAATCGAACTGAAAAATATACAGCCACGATATTTATTTACATGGCACTAACATCAGTTCCGGTATTACATTACTTGACCGCGTGGCCTAATGGATAAGGCGTCTGACTTCGATGGTACTTGGTGAGGTTATCAGAAGATTGCAGGTTCGAGTCCTGCCGTGGTCGTTTTATGTAGAAATCTGTTTAACTTTCTGAAAACCGCGGTCTCACTCGTCAGCTGAAGGTTCTGCGTTTCCTTCCTAACATGGCAGGGCTCTTTCTCAAAATGTCTGCTCTTGTTAATTTATGCATTAATTTCTAACTCATTTTGTTTATCTGATCACGTTCGTTAAATTATTGATGTGTCCAACTGGAACAAAAGCTATGCGTCAATCGGTTTAATAAAATGCTTTGGGAGAATTCCAATCTTCTCATGAAGCGGCTCGATCATTAGCTGAATCTGCTGTCACTGGACTAACAATACAGAGGTGCCAGACTAATCTCTGCGGGCACGGGTTTAAATCCCAACAGAGCAGATTTAAATTAAAACATTTCCTAAATTTGGAATTAAAATCTCGGCTCAGTAATGGCGGCTATGAAACTATCATCGATTGTAGCAAAAACCCAACCGGTTCACGAATGCCCTTTACGGAAAGAAATCATCCGCCCTTCCCTTGTCTCTCCTACATGTGACTCCAGACAAACAGTAATTTGCTTCACTCGTAACTTCAAGGATAATGTGAGATGATCAACAAATGCTGGGCTTGCAAAAGACGCCCATAGACTATGAAAAAATAAACAAGTGGGAAACAGACACGACATGATTTTCAGGATGTCTACCTTTTCCCTTGAAGAATGAAGACTGGAGGCTGGTCTCATACAGGTCTTTAAAATTATGAAAGATTCTGGGAGGCTGAATTTAGGGAAAATGGAGCAGAGAAGAGTAGATAAGTATGTGTCTCGCTCTCACAAACAAGACATAGGCTGACGGGTCGCATACAACGTTATACTAATTAACTGCGCATCGGCAACTCATAAGAGCGGTAGATAAATTCCATCCGCAATGTCTCCGCGGCACCCTCCAGATTCCGTGGGAACACTGCCGAACAAACTGTAGTGTCGTTCTTGAAGGCAGCTCCACCAGCATTCAGGCCAAACTCCTGAAAAATTAAGATAAAAGCAAAATACTGCGGATGCTGGAAATCTAGAACAAAAACAAAACTACCTGGAATAACTCAGCAGGTCTGACAGCATCTGCGGAGAGGAATACAGTTAACGTTTCGAGTCCGTATGACTGTTCAACTGATAAAGAGTCATTCGGACTCGAAACGTTAACTGTATTCCCCTCCGCAGATGCTGTCAGACCTGCTGAGCTTTTTCAGGTACTTATGTTTTTGTTTCTGAAAAATTAACTTGGATGGACTGCGCACTGTGACCGGATAATCGAAAAGCGTCGCATCCGCCAAGTCCTGTTTCCTCAACTCTCAAATGGACAACATTCCAGGGGAGGACAAAAAAATGCTCCAAAGACACTCTGAAACGTTAATTCAAACGCTGCAGCATTCATATTAATGACTGCGAGGAACTTGCTTCTCACCATTCAAAATGACCAAAACCTGCCCCCCAAGCTGCAGCGCGCTGTGAGTCCCCAGGTCTTCATGATGAGGCAGAAAGGCGGCTAAGAAGAAGTAACAGGAAGCAAATCCTGCACTCTGGATCTCACTACCTCGTGGGACATCCTGTCCCCATGTGTCCAAAGGTCTGTGGGCCGAGAATTGACCTGTTCACTCTCATGAAGACCCATGGCAGAAACTCACGGCCCTGAGTGGATGTCATCCTCGTATCGAGGGCCAGACGATAACCACTGCTTGTTACATAATACATATAAGAAATGGTCATCTCCATCCATAGTATTTCTACAACTGCCCCTTGCCGAATAACATGAACAAGTCTCCTCTGTTGTCAACTTCACTATATCAGAATGTGCTGCCATCTACTGGCCGCAACAGAGCGGTAGAAACTCACATTGTCGGTGTCGCGGAAACAGGTCAATGTGAGGAATTTGTGATGTGGTGATGGGGCAGACATAGAAATGCAAATATGAAATACAATTTAAGAAACACGATTAATTAATTTATTCCCATTGAATCGGCTGCAGTTACAGGCCAACTATCGCCTGGAACAACTGAGACGATTAGATAAACTGCATTTAAGGGAAGTCTAGATAAGTAAAGGAGGGAGAATTAATTTCAGGGATAAACAGAGAATGTTACATGAAGTATTCTAGGTGGAGGATCTTGTCGGGCAGTTTACCTGTTAGAACAAATGGCCCAGTTTCAGTGAGGTATATTCTGGGTTGAATGAATCCAGATTTGCAAAGTGTCTCAGGGACTGACAGACACGTAATGAGTCCCACACTCAAACTGTGAACAAAAGACAGAGAGATCCAGAATGAATCATTAACTCAGGCATGACTGACTGATACACAGTGAATCGCATACTCTCACAGTATTCAATGGACAGAATGATACAGAATGAATCATACACACAGGCACATCATCAGAAACTGACAGATCCACGATTAATCCCGAAAACAAATCCTCTCCCAGGGACAAAGCGATAAAGAATGAATCTACAGAGACCGACAGATGGATAATGAATTCCACACTCAAACCCTGTTCCAGAGACAACATGGTCCTGAATGAACCCCACACACATACACATAGAAGAGCTACAACAGAGAAGGGGACTATTCGGCTCTCTGTCTCTCCTGAGATGCTTCAGCAGAAACTCAGCTATCCCAGTCCCCAGCCCTGCCTCCATAGCCATGTAAACTTTTATCTTCAGGTGGCTGTCCAGTTCCACTATGAACGCCCCGATTTTATTTTGCCTCTACCACATATTTCAGACAGTGCATTCCAGATCCTCACCACTCACCAGGGAAGATGAATCCTCATGTCCACATTGGTTCGTTTAAAACCGGTGCTTTGCACCAATAGAAACTGTTTCTCACTGTCTAATCTGTCTCAATCTGTCGCTGCCTCGTTGTCCTGTATTCTCGATCGTCAAGCATTGTTTCTCAGTCTGACCCCATCCCTGCAACTTCGGAAAACCTCTTGGCCAACCCCTGCTCTTTGTTCGTATGTTCCATCAAATTACTCGATAAATCGGGATGAAGAACTTCCTTAAAGACGCAGTCATTGGTTTAAATGAAGGGACCGAGCTGTGATTTAATTTCTGGAACCAAGTAGGTCCTGGAGGGAGCCCAAGGGCCAACGAGAGTTATAGAGAGCAGAAAAATTCAGGGGAATGGTGAGAAGAGAGAGAGCGAGCAATTGGGGCTGAGCTTCCGATCTCCATTTCTACAAGACAAGAGGGCCTAACCAAAAATTTGAGCTAACCGATCAAGGGTGATATGAGGAAGGTTTCTTCACACAAAGGACCGTGCAAATCTGCACCCCTATCCCGCAAAGTGGTTTAGAACTTGGGGGTCAATTCGAACATTTAGGAACTGCATCTGATAGTTTTTGATTGTTTGTTTGTTTCGCAATTATTTTAAGGATTATAAAAACACGATGGATGGATGAAGTTCAAATACAGACCAGTCATGAGCTGAACAGGATTGAGTGGAGAACAGTCTCCGTCCGTTCCTCTATTCACATCTTCCTAATCCTGGACCAAACAAATCATCACCCACTCTATTTTTTCTTAACAGTCAAAGTTAATTTCTCCTCCCCATCTTCATAACGAAAAACGAAATCTGGAGGGAACTGAAACGAGGCTCATTCCTTTGTTGAGAACATTTTCCTCTCACGATGAACGATTTCCTGTTGAATACTAGAACCCCATCCACCGGTCAGTTACCAGTAACTGCTGCTGACACATAGAGAATCCTGTCACCCCTGCATTCTCTATATTTCCACAGCTGCAAATTCTTCCATCAGTTTTGGGGAATATTAATCCTGAAAAATCACTCCGATTATGATTTTGTTAACAATAACCAAATCCAATCAACCGGGCTTTTCCCTCTCTGTTAAACCTCTTTCTCGGTGGTTGCATATCTTACTGATTGGACACAGGAGTTGATCAGTGGCGGACAGACCAACTGAATATTAGAGCAGTTTCCGATGTGGTTAAATTTCAAATGAAGTTCATTTATCATTTTGCCAATATATCAAGAGATTCAAACTAGTCCTGTTAAAGCAGAATGACAGTGAGTTCAGTAAGAAATGTTTACAAAGTACAGCAATTTCTTTCTGCTCACTGTACACACATATAGCGAATTGTTTCAAACAGCAGGAGCGGAACCCGCAGCCCGCAGTCTTCATGTTAGCATTGACCTGAATTTCAGTTTTGTGGGTAGAGGGGTACAGGGTGCGCGGATGTTATTGTGGGAAATGAAGTCACTTTTCCTGTGAATGGAGCCGGTTAAAGAGCTCGGGCCAGCCTGAGAGTCCCAGAGGCCGGGGTCAGTGGGTAGCCTGGGGATAAAACAGGCCCCAGAGACAGGAAATAAGATTTTAAAGAGAGAGGGGGTGCGGGCGGGGCGGGACGGGGTGATGCGGGGAGGGAGAGGGAGAGCCGGGGAGGGAGATAGGGAGGGAGACAGCGAGGGAGAGAGGGAGGGAGTTAGAGAAGGGCGGAGCTGGAGGAAGAGAGGCAGCGGGCGGGAGGGAGGGAGGAACTTGAATTTTTCCACCACATTTTGCAACCTCAAGAAGACCTAAAGCCTGACGGCCAATGGTGCGGGGGCGGAGATGTGTCTTGGTAAGTGAGATTGCTGCTTGAATGTGCACAGCAACATCCCACCGCAGCAACCTGATCAATGACTATATAATCTGTTTCAGAGATCCTGTTTGAGGGATTAATATCGATCCCAGGACTCCGGGTAAAACTCCGCTTCTCTTGTTGTAAATAGTCTGGTCGGATTGTTCGCATCCGTCCGACAGGGAAATGGGGTTTCAGTCTAAATTGTGGTTTATGAGTGAAATAGTCATGTATCTTTATTGCCCCTCTGTGGGGCAATACACAATTTGTGAAACATATTTGCCTCTTCTAGAATTTCAAGCAGTTGGAAGCACTGAAGAAGTCTTGGTTCTATCTTTACTAATTCACGTGAACTGTGATAATGAAATATAACATCTTCCAGGCAGTGGAGATATAATATAGACACCAAAAATACTCACATACCACCGCGGATGTTGCCTTTTTTCCCCCAGGGAGACTCGGTTGAAGAGTTTCCCTTTTTTGTTACTCTGAGCTTCTCAATGTTGTAATGCTGTCTGCTTCATTCCTTCGTTCAACTGTGGGTGTCTATCTCTCATTGTCTGTGACACCTCTTCAATTAACAATCTACTTCTGCTTCTCCTTACAGAGTGCAATCTCTTCTGTCTTTTTTCCCTATGCAGTGAACTATGATTCAGTCAGCTGCTCCCTTGCTTTTTACAATGAGGAGGTTGTGAGTTCAAAACTCATTCCCGAATCCTGACCACAAATTCAGGCTCACAGTCTAGTGAATTCTTTGCTGTTACTGGTGCCAGCTTTTAGACGATATGTTGAACTGAGCTGCCATCTGCCTTCTCACGTAAAATATACCATGGCACAATTTCGGAGAGGGGCGGGGGAGTTATTCCATGATGTCGGAGACATTCAAAACAGATCATATTGCCTTCATCACATTGCAGTTCCTGGAAGCTGACTGTGTGCAAATCCTTTGAAATTTTTTTCAAAAACATGATGAATGATTTCCTGTTAGGAAAAGTCAAGTTATTATTGAAAACTCTGCTGAGTGAGCTTCATTGGACAGCAGAGAAATCAGGTGAAGAATTCGAGTAAATCGACATCAGAGAACAAGTCACCGTCAAAACTGGATCAACTCTTGCGAAGATCAATGAATAAAAGCTGAAAGCTCCGCGCATCATCAGTTCATTAACCAGAGACACTCACAGGGTGTTTTGTACAATGTGTCTCTAATGCAAACCTGAAGGAACGAAGCCTTACCAGTTCATGGTGATATTGGGGATGGAACTCCATATATTTAATAAGTAAGTCAGAATGAATAAACATAGGACTCCAAATAATGATTATCTGTGTCTTTGACGTGATTCTCTTCCCGTTATGCTGATACGCTTGTCCTTCTCGATGGTACATGTATCAGGGAGGACGCTGCTGTCCAAATACGCATAGGAATTAATGCAGGTGTCCTGTAGATCGGACATACTGCAGCTAATATGTATTGAAGTGTTTACTGGAAGTAAGAAGCTGACACAAATTCACTGTACAGAAAAAGCCAGGTATGTTTTTCGGTTGCGGGCCACTGGATATTTTTGGTGTGAATAAGAACAAAAATAGCAGAAGTTGGTTTGGATTCATCGGCCTCTGTGCTGTGGGCTTCGCTGCACCGCCCTGCGACGGAGCCGTAATTCCTTCCTGCCGCTGAATACTTTACGGTAGCCAAACAAATATTCACTTCTTACTTATTTTTAATCAAGAGCACACGTGTTGGGAAGCTCACCCTGGCTGCGCAATTGCACTTCACAACACTCCGAATGCAACAGACAAAGACACAGAAAAGCAGTAGAGACGATCAGGACACACACAGTGACAGACAGGAAAAGGTGCTCAAACCAGCAAGATCCCGCCCCCACCCCACAAACTCAACCCCCCACCCCCTCACAGCTGGATGAGGGAAAACAAGCCCAAGAGAGACAGGGGGACCACCCGCTTTCTCGGCCACTCACTTTAGCCATCACCATCCCAGCGGGACCAACGGGGAGGCGCCACTCCCTGTGGGATAGAAATGGCAGAAATTCCCACAGCTCCAGTAACTAGACCTCCTAGTGGATCTGGAAGGGACACCAACTTCCGTCCATCTTGAGAGAGTCACAGTTCCCTGTATGTGAATGTGGATTAACCCCTTATATTCCCTCACAGACTCTGTGATCCCCGGGCCCTTGCGAATTCCAGAAAAAAAGACGCTAACACGACCTGAGAGCTGAGCAGGCGGGAGAGGGGATGGGTTTGGGGCACGGGACTGGGGACAGAGACGGAGGTGCGGGGGGTGGGGGGGTGGGGGGGTGGAGATGTGGTGGTGGGGGTTGAAAGCCATGGCGCAGAGTGATGAATGTGATAACAGGCGACTTTAAAGGTCACAGGAAAGCGGTGCCTGGAGCTACCCCGAGAGACAAGCTTTGGGTTGTCAGTAAAAATATCTCCTGTAATGAAGGCACAAAATCAGAAACAGGAAATGCTGGAAATATTCAGCAGGTCTGAAAGCAGCTGCGGAGAGATATTCCCGTCGCCAGGATGTAACTCTCCAATTGGACACTTCACGTCATTCAGATCTTACACTCTCAACACCTTCGTGTGAGGAACAGGTCGGGCGGGAATTGGGTCTTTGTTGATTTGAGCAAACAGCAATGCAGCAATGAGAAGCTCCTCACCCCCCGGCGGCTTGGGGAAGGATGGGACTCAGATACAGGAACCTGACAGGTGGTGGAAAATAGGAAAATCACATCGAGCTTTTGAAAGCAGTAACGATGAATATGGAATTTAAAACCATTTATGCAGAAAGGAGCAACTGAGTCAGGATGGCCGAGCGGTCTAAGGCGCTGTGTTCAGGTCGCAGTCTCCTTTGGAGGCGTGGGTTCGAATCCCACTCCTGACATTATTTTTTCCTTCCAAGCCCGAGATCTCCACCACCCGGGAGGAAAAAGGCAGCAGATGCATGAGAACAGCAGCAAGCTCCCCTCCGAGCTACACACCATCCTGACTTGGAACTGTATCGCCCTCTCAAATCCTGGAACTCCCTAACAGCGCTGTGGACCTACTTACACCATATGGGCTGCAGCAGTTCAAGAAGGCAGCTCGCTGCCAGCTTCTCAAGGGGAATTTCCGTCGGCCGAGCCAGACTCGAGGCAACCGGATCCCCTGAAAACAGCTCATAAAGTAAACTGGATACAAAAGCAACATACTGCGAATGCTGCAAATTAGAAATAGTAACAATCAGAAAGTGCTGGAAATACACAACAATTATACAGCATCTGTGGAGAGAAATTTAGAACTAGCATCTCAGGCAGTGAGATCATCATTTCCTTCTCTCTCAGTGTGAAATCCTTGACTCAGTCAATATCCCCTCCTCTTTTAATGACGCCTTTCTATCCAAGGCCTCAAATACTCCTTCCAAGTGAAACAGTGATGCACTTGTTCTTCTTTCATGTGCTCCATTTGCTGCCGCAATATGTTCTCATCTGCTTCAGGTGGGTGAGGGCTTTGAGGAATCTCCGTTCAATCCGCAAGCCTGACTCTGAGCTTCCTGTCACTTGTCATTTCAATTCTCCACCTTGCTCCCACTCTGACCTTTCTGTCCTTGGTCTGCTGCAGTGTTCCAGTGAAGAATAACATAAGCTCGAGGAAGAACACCTCACCCTGCACATTTCTGGCCTCAACGTCGAGTTCAATATTTTTAAATTATAAACTCAGCCTCTCTCTTGTTTCATGTGTTTCTTTCAGGATTATCATTTTATTTTCTGTTTCTTATTTAATTCCTTCACTTTGCAATTGGGCGGCTGATCTTTAGCCATTCTCACCTCATCTGGAGCCACATTTTGTTTTTTGCCTGTTCTAGTCCTTTGGCTTTGGCGCGGTGTAACCTTTTGTAATTGAATCTCTCCGGGCCCCCAAACCATTACAAACCTGTGCTTTTGTTCAACCTCTTCCCAAAGCCCGGACCGGTCCCTTGCTCCAAGTCTATTACATTCCTATATTCCCTCAGTTCAGATGAAGGGCCACCAACCTGAAACATTAATTCCTTTTCTCTCCACAGTTGCTGCTATTAACAGCATTTTCCGTTTTTATATTATAGTCTGTTCATTGACTTATAACACATCCCTTTTAAGAAAAGCGTCAATTATCTGGAATTGGTAACAAGCCACTTTTAATCAGACAGAGCCATATTTACACAGTTTCGATTCCCTGACAAAACACAGAATTTTACCGATTCCATTCTGTGCCCACGGGATCAATTCCCATGCCGGCTTCTCACACCCTTCCTGCTGTTCAGAATGTAGGACTGATTTTATCCATAAATCATAGAATGATAAAGGACAGAAGGAGCTCATTCCGCCTGCGTTGGTTCTTTGGTTGAGCGATATAATTACTCCTAGATCCGTGATCTGTTCCCATTTTCCTGTATTCCCTTCCTTCAAGTTTGTTTTCTCTCCAACTCTCTTTTGAAAGTTAATAATTAATCTGCTTCCATCACCCTCCCAGGTAGCTTCCATTTCACAATGAGCTCACTGTGTAAAATACATTCTCCTCATCCCGTTCCTCGTTCTTTTCTCAATCAGCTTCAAACTGTGTCCTCTGGTTAGCGACCCTCCTGTCAGTGGAAACAGTTTCTCCTTATTTACTCTAGTAAATTGGTCATCATTTTGAACACCTCATAGGAGATGTTTTTTCGATGCAAAGCAAGTGGAGGGAATAAAGGTGAATCTTTAAGAAGATTGAAGCTGTTTGTGAATTTATCCAAATTCGAGCCATTTCAGCAGCAGCGCCGTGATTTAACAAAACTCCCCAAAGCGCTTCAAAGGAGCTTGATCAAGCAACATTCGACATCCAGTCAGATATTTGGCCAGATGAACAAAACCTTAGTAAAGCTGATAGATTTTAGGAGGGTATTAAGGGGGAGAGTGAAGTGGGGATGTTTCTAGATGGAATTGCAGGGCTAAAGGCTCAAACAGCTGAAAACGTGGCCGCCAATGATGAAACAATGCAAAGTGTAAATGAGCAAGAGAACAGAGATGGATTCAGAAAGAGAAATGTCTTGGAATGGAACTGGAACTCCAGTCCGGCCAGTGAGAAATCCCCCCTGAACCACTAATGTTCACACAGCCGCTCATTCCATGTATCCAGTTGGAAACCTGTCTGAAGGAACATACAGTCTGACAGAGCACGTGTGATAATCCTCCACTATCTGATCTAAAGCTGCAACAGGAGCTGTTCATTACAGCTGTGATAACCGTGTTGGTCTTGATATTCAGTGGTGCAGATTCACATCATCCTTGTTTCGAGTTGTCTGTCATAAACAGTCTGGAAAGATGACTGAGCAGTAATGGGAAGCAGTTTCCGCGGTGGCTGTAAATGTCCAATTTTAAATCATTCTGAGGACTGAGCAGACTGACTCTGGTCAGCATCTTTCAAATGTTTTTGTTTTGTCCTGAGACGGTGATGAGATTTCGGCTCAAAAACAGAATTACCTGGAAAAACTCAGCAGGTCTGGCAGCATCGGTGGAGAAGAAATCAGTTAACGTTTCGAGTCTTCATGACCCTTCGGCAGAACTGAGTATAGTTAGGAGAAAGGTGAAATATAGGTGAAATATGAGATTTCGGCTGTTCAGTGGTTCAGATGGGAAAGTGGGGAGTGACCTGTATAGAAGGAAGTTCGGGACGGCAGTTTCCCTTTTCTGAGTATATTGATAAACCTCTTGCTGACTTTCTTCAATGCTTATCTAAAGCATTCCAACCCACAACCTTTAAATGTCTCTGTTTATACCGACTGCAAGTCCAAAGCGCTATCGGTTGCGCCACAGATCTACACCAATGATACTTGTTTCCCATCCCAATATGGGAATTTCTGACATTGACGGACAGACAGTTCAAAATTTCAGCAATTTGAACAGTGACTATATTTCAAAAGTGCTCATCGTCCGTAAAATGTTTTTGGACGTCCTGTGGTTGCGTAAAGAGCTATAAAAATTCAGTAGAACTTCAAAACGACATGGGCAGGTTGGTGCAATGGGCGGTTAAGCGGCAGAGAGAACCACATAACCCTACAAAAGTGACGGCGCAGAAAGAGGTGATTCAGCCCATCATGTCTGTGCTGGATTGAAAAAAGATGAAGAAGAAACTAGCCGCTCATTTTAAACCCTCTTCACAGCACCTGACCCGGAGCCTTGCAGGTTACAGCGCTCCAGAAGCAGATCTAAGTACATTTTAAATGAGTTGAGCGTTTCAGCCTCAACCACCGGTTCAGGCAGTGAAACCCAAATGCTCGCCACCCGTTGCATGAAAAAGCTTTTCCTCGTCTCCCCTCTAATCCTTCCAAAAATGTCCTTAAATCTCCGCTCCCTGACAATTAACCCCTCAGTGAGGGGAAAGAAGAATTTACTGTCCACCCTATCTAGGCCGCTCATCATTTTGTACATCTCAATTAGGTCACCCCTCAGCCTCCTCTGTTCTCAGGAAAACAACCTTAACCTATCCAATCTTCCCTCGTAGCTGCAATTTTCAAGATTTGGCAGTATTCTTGTAAATCCTCTCTGTGCTCTGTACAGTGCAATTATGTCCTTCCTGTAAAGTGGCGACTAGAACTGCACATAAAATTCCAGCTGTGGACTAACCAGCGCTTTTGCAGTTGATTTCCTTTTCCAGGGAAATGTGAAAAGATTAATTGTGGTCGGAAGAAAGCAAAGAGGTAACATAAAATAAAGCGTGTGCACCCAAAGGGCGTGCAAGAGCAGGGGGAAATTGTGGGCATCTTCATAAATGATTGAAGGTGTCAGGAAAACTTTTATTCATTCACGGGAAGTGCACTTCACTGGCTAGGCTGGCATTTATTGCCCAACCCTAGTTGCCTTTGAGAAGGTGGTGATCAGCTGGTGAGCTGCTGCAGTCCATGTGGTGTAGGTACACCCACAGTGCTGCTGGGAAGGGAGTGCCAGGATTTTGACCGAGCGACAGTGAAGGAAATGCGATATATTTCGAAGTCAAGATGGCGTGTGACTTGGAGGGCAACTGTCAGGTGGTAATGTTCCCAGGTAGCTGCTTGCCTTGCTGTTCTCGACCGTAGGGGTCGTGGGTTTGGAAAGTGTTGTTTAAGGAGGTTTGTTGAATTCCTGTATGCATTTTGTAGATGCCACGCACTCCTCGACTGTGCGTCGGTGGTGGAGGGAGTGAATGTTTATGTTTGTGGTGCAGTTCAAGCTTTTTCCTGGATGATGCCAAGTTTCCTGAGTGTTGTGGGTGCTGCACTCCACATGGCAATTAGCGACTATTCCATCACACTCCTGACTTGTGCCTTATAGATTCTGGACAAGCTTTGGAGAATCAGTAGGTGAGTTACTCGTCGCACAATCCCTCGCCTCTGACCTGCCCTTGTAACCACACTATTTATATGGCTAGTCCAGTTCAGCTTTTGGTCATCAGTGACCCTCAGGATGTTGAGAGTGAGCGATTCAGTGGTGGTAACGCCATTAAACGTCAAGGGCCAGTGGTTAGATTCTTTCTTGTTGGAGATGGCCATTGCCTGGCACTCATGTGGTGCAAATGTCATTTTTCATCCCAAGTTTGGATATTGTCCAGGCCTTACTGCATTTGGATATGGACTGCTTCAGTATCTGAGGACCCACGAATGGTGCTGAACATTGTGAAATTATAAGCGAACATCGCCACCTCTGACCTTATGATGGAAGAAAGGTTGTTGATGAAGCAGTGGAAGATGGCTGGGCCGAGCACATTACCCTGAGGAGCTCCTGCAGAGATATCCTCGAGATGAGATGACTGAACGCCTTAAGCATTACTACAAACTAATGGAGTTTTCCACCTGATTCCCATTGACTCCAGCTTTCCTAGCGCTCCTTGATGCCACACTCAGGCAAATCCGGCTTTGATGTTAAGGGCAGGCACTCTCACCTCTCCTCGGGAGTTGAGCTCTTTTGCCTATATTTGAATCAAGGCTGTAAGGAGGTCAGGAGCTGAGTGGCCCTAGCGGAGCCCAAACTGTGCGTCAGTGAGCAGGTTATTGTTAAGCAAGTGCCGCTTGATAGCACTACTGATGACCCCTTCCATTACATTACTGCTGATCGAGAGTAGACTGATTGGGAAGTAATTGGCCAGGTTGGATTTAGCCTGCTTTCTGTGTACAGGAAATACCTGGGCAATTTTCCACATAGCTGGGTAGATGCCAGTGTTGTAGATGTACTGGAAAAGCTTGGCTCGGGGCGTGACATGTTCTGGGGCACAAATCTTCAGTACTATTCCCAGAATATTGCCAGGTCCCATAGCCTTTGCACTACCCAGTGCCTTCAGCTGTTTCTTGCTATCACGTGGAGTGAATTGAATTGGCTGAAGACTGGCATCTGTGATGCTGGGGACCTCTGGAGGAGGCTGAGATGGATCATCCACTCGGCACTTCTTGTAGCAAATGCTTATCATTTGTGCTGATGTGCTGAGGTCCTCCATTATTGTGGATGGGGATATTTGTGGCGTCTCTACCTCCAGTCAATTATTTAATTGTCCATCACCATTCCCAACTGGATGTAGCAGGACTGCAGATTTTAGGTCTGTCTGTTAGTTCTGCGATCGCTTAGCTCTGTCGATCACTTGCTGCAGATGATGGTTGGAATGCAAGTAGTCCTGTGTCATAGCTTCACCAGGTTGACAACTCATTATCAGGTCAGGCTGGTGCAGCTCCTGGAATGTCCTCTTCACTCTTCATTGAACCAGGGTTGATCACCTGGCTTGATGGTAATGATATAGTGGGGAATATGCCAGCCCATGAGTTTATAGATTGTGTTTAAGTACAGTTCTGCTCCTGCTGATGGCCCACAGGGCTTCATGGATGCCCGGTCTTGTGTTGCTAAATGTGTTCGAAATCTATCCCATGTAGCACGGTGGTAGTGCTACACAACACGATGGCAACTATCCTCAGTGTGAAGGCGGGACTTCGTCTCCAAAACTTCTGTGCGATAGCCATTTCTACCGATAGTGTCGTGGACAGATGCATCTGCGGCAAGCAGATTGGTGAGGATGAGCTCAAGTATGATTTTCCCTCTTGTTGGTTCACTCAGCACCTGCCACAGACCCAGTCTCGCAGCGATGTCATTTAGGACTCGTCCAGCTGGGTCAGTAGTGGTGCTACCGAGCCACTTTTGGTGATGCACATTGAATCCCTCCACCCAGATGACATTTTGTGCCCTTGCCACCCTCAGTGCTTCCTCCAAGTGGTGTTCAACATGCAGGAGCACTGCTTCATCAGCTGAGGGAGGGCGGTACGTGTTAATCAGCAGGTTTCCTTGCCCATGTTTGATCTGATGTCATGAAACTTTATTGGGTCTGGAGGTGATGTTGAGGAATCCCCGGGCTACTGCCTCCCGACTGTATACCACTGTGCCGCCACCTCTGCTGGGCCTGTCCTACCGGTGGGACAGGGCATATCCAGGGATAGTGATGGTGGAGTCTGGGACATCATCTGTGAGGATTACTATGTCAGGCTGTTGCTTGCCTAGTCTGTGAGGCAGCCCTCCCAATTTCGGCACCAGCCCCCTGATGTTTGTAAGGGGGACTTTGCAGGGTGGACAGGGCTGAGATTGATGGTGCCGAGATCGATGTCGAGTGGTCCGTCCAGTTCCATTCCCTTTTTTGTGGCTTTGTCGTGGTTTGTTACAACTGAGAGGCTTGGTAGGCCACTTCAGAGGGCAGTTAAGAGTCAACCACATTGCTGTCTTCGACAGAGCGATCAAGTGGCTCTAACTCACCAATCACCTGCTCACTGAAGCTCAGATTGGTTTCCGCCAGGGCCACTCAGCTCCCGACCTCATTGCAGCCTTGATTAAAATATGGACAAAAGAGCTGAACTCAAGGCGTGAGTTGCAAATTACTACAGTTGACTATACAGAAGCATTTTGCGGAGTGTGGCATTGAGAAACCCAACAAAACTGAAGTCAAGTTATACAAGGAGGGAAACTCTCCACTAGTTGGAGTCGGCCCCCGGGATTTCTAATACATTCCAACAGATTTCCAGCATCCACAGTATTTCGCATGTAGTTAATTTCCTGTGGGTGGCAATGAAAGGATATGTTGAATACTTCTTCCGTGGCAGCTGGCTCGTTGGACTAGGGGTATGATTCTCGTTTTGGGATTTATGGTGAATTAATATGCCAGACGTCCCGGGTTCAATTCCCGGACGACCCCCGCCACCACCCCCCCCCAGCATTTTAATACATTAATTCGTGTGCTCGAGGTGGTGCCAGTTGGGGAAATCAGGTCCAGGTTTGAACATCCGGGAAATCATTGCGGAGAATGAATCACAACACAGAAAACCAACGCAAAGTTTCTCCGAATGCATCGAATATGGCAACTCTCTCCATGTGGGTTCAGTCGGAGGCTGATTGCAGTCAGTTACAGTCTTGAGTGACAAACCACATTTCAGTTGTGTTCCGGTACTTGCAGTGAGCCGGAAGGAGTTTCTTTATTCTTCCAGATGAATGTATGTTTCGGTCTTTCCGCGGTGGGTTTTCACACTGTCTAGAAACATGTTGGATATCGTGTTGAAGTGTTGAAGTGATTCACATCAGTCGATTTACAACAGTTCCTACCTGATGTGATGGAAATGTATTTTATTGACAAACTACATGAGAGACCTGGATGGTTATTCAGGACCTGAAACAGGCAGGATCATTTAGTTCAACAGTTCATGGATGTAAAACAGTACAGGAGGAGGTTTAATTAGGTGACTGCACGTGACGAGGTGGCCGAGAGGTTAAGGTGATGGACTGCTAATCCATTGTCTTTTGCACGCGTGGGTTCAAATCCCACCTTCGTCGTCAGTTTATTAACTGGTTCTTCGTGAATGCGGTGCTTTTTTCTGAAGGCATGTCTGAAATCACTGATGTAATCTTCCGAGACCAGGTTTCCAGAGGAGGTGGCGTTGGGATAATGTCGCTAATCACTCCATGATTATCTGAATTGAAGGCTGCTCATCCACTGTGCTTCCCACGCGTGAGTTTAAATCCTGTTTTTGTATGGGACGGCGTTATGCAGAAAGGAAATCGGAAATTACCATCAGACCCAAGTTATGACGTTTCCTGTAATACCGTGAATATCAATGTTTCAGGGACGATCTGATTGAAAATGTTACGATGATTAAATAACATTCTAGCTTCGTTTTTTAGTCTAGCGGGCAGTGTGCAAACCATTTAGCTTGTACTGGGGTGTTAACAAGAAGCATTGGGAATCGAAATTCCTGCAACAATCTCTCTCCCTGCCGTGAGAAAAAGTCGGTCTCTTTCAACTGTGGGTGTTTATCTCTCATTGTCTGTGACATTTCTTCAATTAACAATCTACTTCTGCCTCTCCTTGGAGTGAAATGTCTTCTGTCGTCTTTCCTTTGCTGTGAATGATGATTCAGTCAGTTGTTCTCTTGCTCTTTACAGTCAGGAGTTTGTGAGTTCTATACTCACTCCAGAGTCCCGAGCACAAATCCAGGCTGACGCTTTAGTGCAGTAATCAGTGAATGCTTCACTGTTAGTGGTGCCATCTTTTAGATGATATGGTAAATTGAGGTGCCCTCTGCCTTCTCAGCTGCAGTTTACCAAGCAGAATTTCGGAGAGGGGCGGGGGAGTTATCCCATGGTGTCGGAGCCCACATTCATTCCTCAATTAAAATCACTTAATAACAGATTTATTGTCTTTATCACGTTGCTGCTCCTGGAAGCCGGCTGTGAGCATATTTTTAAACAAATTGTTCCAAAACATGGTGATTGAAATCCTGTCAGGAAAATTCAAATTCCTATTGAAAACTCTGCTGAGTGAACTTCATTGGACAGCAGAGAAATCAGGTGAGGAATTCGAGTAAATCGACACCAGAGGAAAAGTCAACGTCAAAACTGGATCACCTCTTGTGAAGATCAATGAGTAAAAGCTGAGAACTCCGCGCATCATCATTTCATTGACCAGAGACACTCACGGAAGTGTTTTGTAAAATGTGTCTCTAATGCAAACCTGAAGGAACGAAACCTTCCCAGTTCATGGTGATATTGGGGATGGAATTCCATTTTTTAAATAAGTGATTAAGAATGAACGATCATGTCTGTCAAAATAATGATTATCTGTGTCTTTGACGTGATGATGTCTCCGCTATGCTGATAATCTTGTCCTTCTCATGGTCTATGTCTCAGGGAGAACGCTGCTGTCCAAATAAGCATGGGAATTATGGCAGGGTGTCCTGTATATCCGACATAATGAAGCTAATATGTATAAACTTCACTATATCGGGTGCAGATAAGATATTGGTTTTCGTTTTTGTTACTCAGATAATCATAGAGTGATAGAGAGCAAGGGAAGGCCGTTCAGACCATGGCCTGAAATGGGCTGAGAGAAAGGGGAAATCCTCAGCTGGTGTATTTTTGCAGCACTTCTGCTGCGTCCGTGTTTGAAATAAAACGATTTGAGAGATTGGTTACAGATTGAAGTGTTTACTGGAAGCAAGAAGCTGATGTAAATTTACTATGAAGCAAATTCAGAGGTGATTTTGTGTCGCAGACAAATGTTATTTTATAGTGTTAATGAGAATTTAAATAAACTGAGTATGGTTTCAATCCATCGGTCGCTGGGTTAGGAGGCCAGCACGCTTCTGCAACGCCAGTCTCCTCCAAAGCAACATTTTTCGACTGCCTATTACCGTTGTTTGGTAGCCAAACACATATTCACTTCCTCATTACTTTTTAAACAGGAGCACAACTATTGGGAAGCTCACCCAAACTCCACAAATCCACTTACGCTACCACGAATGTACCAGACAGGGAAAGTCACACAAGAAAGTAGCAAGAGACTATCAGGATAAACACAATCGCTGACACTAAATGGTGCCGAGCAAACCAGCAAGATATTACAATGGAGAAACTGATCATTTATGAAAAGGTATTTCCTGCTGCATAAAGATAGGGCCTGTTTTAAATGTAATTCCTATTGTGTAACTGCTCTCTCTGCTGTACAACTGATCCCTCTGTGGTGAAACTGTGATTCTGCCGTTGAAACATCCTCACCGTGGCTGTGTAAAATGCTTCCCTGTTGTGCAAATGTGCTCCCGGCTGTGTAAATATGATGCATTGTGTGCAAAACTTTTCTCTGTTCGATAAAGATATTTCCTCTAGTGTAACGATGTTCTCTGTTCTGTGAGGAGGTTTTCTTTGGGAAAATATGTTCTTCCTGGTTTCATGGTCTTCCTTGTCAAATGCTGCCTTGATATCAAGGGCAGTCGCTGTCACCTCGCCCATTGAGTTCAGCAGTTTTGCCCATATTTGGGCCAAGGCTGCAGTGCAGTCGGGGCTGAATGGTCCTGGTGGATCCCAAACTAAGCGTCAATGAACAGGCTATTGCTGAGTAACTGCTGCTGGATACCACTGTGGAATACCCCATCAATCATTTCCTTATTTTGATAGGGGGAACAGTAATGGGGCGGTACCTCGCCGGGTTGGATTTGTCCTACTTATTTTTTGTGGACATGACATACCTGTTGGCATAGCCAACGACTTCCACATCTCGTTTGGGGGCGGGGGGGGGGGGGGGGGGTGCGATTGTTCCGGGTCTTTTGTAAAGCTCTCGTTAAACCAGAATGGGATGACTGTGGCTGTTAAACCCTGGGAGAAAATGTGATTGTGGGATACATGAAGCATCTAATAAACTCTGCTACTGTACCTGAATGAGATGTGTCCTGTATCTGTCAATCACAGGTAGTGCTTCCGAGTGTAAGATTTATTCTGTATCTCAGTCTGTCGAATGGTTTGTGAGATGGGATTCCTTCTTTATCGGTCAATGTCTAGTACTGCATGTGAGGGCGGGGTTAATTCTGGCTTTCCCCTTGTCTTCATCCTTCTCCCCACCATCCTCCACATTGAATGGATCATCACTTGTCATTTCTTTACAAGGCAGGGAGTTGTTGTGAACTGAATATTCTGCCGGAAAATGTGGTGGAAGCAGATTCGATATAAACTTACAAAAGTGAAATGAAAAATATGGTATGGAAAAATATTTTAGGGCTATTGGAAACGACAGAGGAGTGGGGCTGATTTGCTACAAAAGAGCTTGCTCAGAAATGGTTAATACAAATTCATCCTCTTGTATTGCAATTTATAATGAAATGGCGGACAGCTCTTCCCAGAATGCTCGGGGTGATGTATAACGGTCTATCTCCAACAGATAGGCACTGCGCAGGTGCAATAGGTCGTCCACGGGAAATCATGCCTACCACGAGCATGCGCGCCACAGCTTCCGGAACCTGAGCGTGGCCGAGTGCAGTCTCAGTAAGGCCGAGTTTCAGCGGCTCTCAGAGCCCGAATCAGAGCCGCCGGGTCCGGCGGACGTGCGGAGAGGGACCTGGGGGACGGCACCATGAAGCCGATGGTGCAGCGCCTCCCCCATCCCAGCCGCCGCTTCCCGGTTTCTTCTCCCGTTTGCACCGAGTCTTTGATGCGGTAACAGAGAGGGTTGGGGAGGGTGATGCTGTTCATGTGGTTTACATGGATTTCCAAAAGGCATTTGATAAAGTCTCACACAACAGACTTGTGAACAAAGTTACAGCTCATGGAATAAAAGGGACAGAGCAACATGGATATGGGATTGGCTGAGTGACAGGAAACAGAGGGTAGCGGTGAATGGTTGTTTTTCAGACTGGAGGAATGTTTATAATGGGAGGAATGTTGATAGTGGAGTTCCCCAGGGGTCGGTGTTAGGACCCCTGCTCTTCCTGATATATGTTAATGTTGGTGCACGGGGCACCATTTCAAAATTTGCGGATGACGTTAAACTTGGTGATATTGTGAACTGTGAGGAGGAAAGTGTTAAAACTTCGAAAGGACAAAGGCAAGTTGGTGGGATTGGCTTACAAGTGGGAGTGGTAAAAGGTCTACCTCGGAATTTCACAGGACCGGCTCTGGGGAGCATGCACACTCAATGTCTTGGGAAGTCAGTACATTGAATAGAGCGGTTTCTGAGATGCAGGGAATTGTGGGAAGTGCAACCACCATGAGCAGATGTTAGTAAGTGTTTTTTTCCAGGCTGACTGTCAGTGACCTGAAATGTGATCTCTGCTTCTCTCTCCACAGATGCTGCCTGACGTGCCATGTATTTTGAGCATTTTCTCTCCTCATTTCAGATTCCTAGTATCCACCTGATTTTGCACGTGAATTATTGCTGGTCTTGCTCACAAAACCGAGGCCAGAAACACAAACTGACAAATGCAGATCCCTTTTGCTTCAGGGTGGATGTTGGACGTGGAAATCGTTCTTCACTTTCTTTGAAGGGATGTTCCTGTTGGCTGACTTTGAATTGCGGAGCAGAGAGAGGAGACATTGATGGCTTTAACCACGAGCACTTTTAAGAACAGTAGGGCCCAACCATTTCTGATAAAAGGTCTTTAACCGTTTCTTGTACAGTAACAGAGACTGACAGGAAATGAATTTCACATTTACATACATGAACAAAGAGTGACAGAGTTAGTTCCACCCACACTGAATGTAAAAGAGATTGATAGAGAGTTAATTCATTGAATCATACATTGATTATGGCACAGTGGAAGGCCATTCAGCCCATTATGACTATGCTGGCCATCTGAAGGAGCAATTCACCTCATGCCACTTCACTGTCTGTTCCCCATAGACCTGCACTTTGTTCCTTTTTGGATAATAATCCAATTCTCTCTCGAATGCTTCGATTGAACCTGCCTCCCCCACATTCTCAGTCATATTCCCCAGCTACTCGCTGCATGACAAGGTTTTTCCTCATGTTACCATTGCTTATTTTGCCAATTACCTTCAATCTGTGCCCTCTGGTCCTATTTCTTTCTAACAATGTGAGGAAAAAAGTCTTCCTGTCTACTCTGTCACACTCACAGTAACAGAAACTGACAGAAAATTAATTCCACATACATAGAGTAATGCAGCTTATTAGAGTTTTGATTCGAACTCATGTACGGTAATGTAGTCAGACAAAGAGTTATTTTCACATCACATCCAATACCAGACTTTGGCTGGAAGGTAGAACCTTAGAACCATAGAAAAGTTACAGCACAGCAGGAGGCCATTCGGCCCATCTTGTCCATGCCAGCCCTAGGACACCCGGGTGCCATTTCTAATCCCACCTTCCTGCACCCGGCCCATAGCCCTGTAGCTTACAGCAATTTAGGTTCAGATCCAGGCACTTTTTAAAAGAGTTTAAAGTTTCTGCCTCTACCACCAACTTGGGCCGCGAATTCCAGACACCCACTACCCTCTGCGTAAAAAAGTTTTTCCTCATGTCCCCCCTACACCTTCTGCCACTTATCTTGAATCTGTGTGCCCTTGTTCTAGAATTCTCCACCAAGGGAAACAATTTTATCCTGTCCACTCCATCTATTCCCCTCATAATGTTGTACACCTCAATCAAGTCACCTCTCAGCCTTCTTTGTTCGAAGGAAAATTACCCCTACCTATCCAATCTCTCCTCGTAGCTACACTTTTCTAACCCTGGCAACATTTTTCTAAACCTCCCCTGCATTCTCTCCAGAGCTATTACGTCCTTCCTGTAATGTGGTGACCAGAACTGCACACAATACTCCAGTTGTGGCCTCACCAGGTAATTCCACAATCACACATAGCAACCAAGTTTGACTGAAATTTAATTTCACACTCACTCACAGTAACTGAGACTGACACAGAGTGAAGAGCACACTCACTGCATGACTAAGACTGACAGACATGGAATTAATTCCACATCTATGTACAGTAACAGAGCTTGACATGTAAGGTATGAATTCCACACCCATAGACAGTACCAGAGACTAAGCAAAAGAGAGTTGATTCCTCACTCACATACAACAGAGACAGAGAGTTACTTTCACACTCATATACAGTAACACAGGTTGACAGATGATTAATGTGGAATTAACTTTTTTGAAGTAACTGAGCCTGAAAGAGAGTTACTTCCATAGGCCTATACAGTAACAGAGACTGACAGACACAGAATTAATTCCACACTCCAATACAGTAACTGACAAACTTAATTTTATTCACCGAAAGTAACAGGTTATCATGCAAAGAGTTAATTTCACACTATTGTACAGCAACCAACATGGTCGGGATAGAAAGCTAAATCAGCACTTGCACACATAACAGAGATTCACACTCATATGCAATAAGAGAGATTTGCAGAGAATTAATTGCACACTCTAAGTAACGGAGGCTGACAAGTTGTTTGTTTATTCCTCACTCACATAGAGTAACATAGACTAATATGAGAGTGTGGAATAACTGTCTTAATTACTCTCAGTCTCTGTTATTGTAGGTTAATTCCTCACTAAAACATTAGTGGAAATTGACAGGTCCTTAATTCCACTCTCAGATATCCTAACAAAGACTGTGAAAGAGAATTCCACACTTACAGTAACTAAGACCGACCGATAGAGAGTTAATTCCACACTTACATACAGTAACTGAGACTGAGCAATGGAGACTTTGATCCACACTCACCTACACTAACAGAGACTGACTGATTGTAGTTAATTCCACACTCACATTCAGTAACAGAGACTGACCAATAGACAGTTAATCCCGCATTCACACACATTAACAGGGACTGATATAAAGATTTAATTCCACATTCTCATACAGTAACAGAGACAGACCGACAGAGAGTTAATCCCTCATTCACAAACATTAACAGGGACTGATATAAAGATTTATTTCCACATTCTCACACTGTAACAGAGACTGACTGAGTTTTAAATTTCACACACATTCAGTAAGTGATGGACAGAGACTGAATTCCACATTCACATGTAGATCAGACTGAGGTAGTTCCACACTGAAATAGAGCAAAAGAGATGAACAGAAAGGTCAATCCCACAATGACAAATTAAAAATACAAGAAAGAGAAGCAGGAGAAGGCCATTCAGCCCATCGGGCCAGCTTCGCCATTCAATACGACCATGGCTGATCTGATTGTGGCCTCAACTCCACTTTCCCGTCCATCCTATAACCCTTGACTCTCCTGTAGATCAAAAATATGTCCACTCCACTTGAATATATTCAATGACCTGACCCACCCTCCACTGCGCTCTAGGGTTCTGAATTACAAAGAAAATAAATTCCTTCTCATCCCCACCTTCAATGGGAGATGTTCATTTTTAAACTGTGCCCTCTGGTTCTAGTTTCCCCATAAATGGAAACATTCCCCTCAACATCTACCCTCAGAATGTTATATATTTCAACGAGATCACCTCTCCTTCTTCGAAACTCCAGTGGTGATTGGCCCAACCTGCTTAAACATTCCTCATAAGACAACTTCTTCATGTCAGGAATCAGTCTAGTCAAACTTCTCTGAACTGTCCTCAATGCAAGTATATCCCTCCTTAAATAAGGAGACCAAAACTTTACACAGCGCTCCACATGTCGTCTCACCAATGACCTGTTGTCATAGCAAGACTTCCCTACTTTTATATTCCACCCCGCCTTAGAATAAAGGCCAACATTCCATTTACCTTCCTAATTACTTGCTGCAGCTGCACTTTAACATCTTGTGATTCATGTACAAAGACACCCATATCCCCCTGTACTGCAACATTGTGTAGTCTCTCTCCACAGTATCACAGTATTTTTACAGTGCAGAAGAAAACCATTCGGCTCCTCAAGTCTGCACTGGGTCTCTGAAAGAGCATTCCATCTAGTCCCACTTCCCTGCCTTATCCCCGTAACCTTGCACATTTTTACTTTTCAAGCAGCAGTCCAATTCGCTTTAGAATACCGCGATCAAACCTGCCTCCACCACACTTTCAGGAAGTTTGTTCCAGTCTCCAACCACCCTCTGGGTGAAACAAAAATATTCTCATCACATTTTCTCCTTTTGCCAATTATTTTGAATCTGTGCCCTCTAGTTCCTGATGTTCTCTTGAGTGGTAACAATTTATCTCTATTTGCCCCGTCCATACCCCTCAGGATCTTGAACACCTCTCAGCCTTCTTTTCTCCAGGGCAAAGAGTCCCAACCTCTCCAATCTGTCCTCATAGCTACAGTTCTTTACTGCTTTAATCATTCTTGTGAATCGCCTCTGTACTCTCTCCAATACCTTCACATCCTTCCTCAAGTGTGGTGCCCAGAACTGGAGTCAGTGCTCCAGATGAGGCCTAACAAGTGTTTTATACAATTTCAACATAACCTCCTTACTCTTATACTCAATGACCCTGTAATTAAAGCCTATGATACTATATGCTTTATTAACTGCTCTTCAACATGCCCTGCTATGTTCAATGACCTATGTACGTATGCACAGAGGTCTTTCTGTTCCTGCACCTCCTTTAGAGGTTCTCCCTTTATTTTATACTATCTCAGCAGATTGTTCCTGCCAAAATGAATCACCTCACACTTTTCTGCATTGAAATTCATCTGCCACTTGTCTGCCCATTCCCCCAACATGTGTATGTCCTTTTTAAGTTCACAGTTGACAATATTTCTAATCTTTGTATCGTATGCAAATTTTGAAATCATACCCAGCACACTCACAGTCTCGGTCATTAATATATATCTTTTAAACAATGTTTTGTTTTTCTATTCTTCCCATCAAAGTGGAAAACTCACATTTTCCCCACATTGTATTCCAAATGTTTGCCACTCACTTAACCTATCTATATCCTCTTGCAGACACTTTGTGTCCTCCTCACCACCTGCTTTTCCACCTATCTGTGTGTTGTCTGAAAATTTGTTGATGGTCTGTACCTTCATCTGAGTCATTAATATAGATTGTAAAAAGCTGAGAACCCAGCACTGATCCCTGTGGCACTCTACTATTTGCAGTCTGCTTACCTGAAAGTGGCCCACTTGCAAACAAGAACAGAGACTGATGGACAGAGTGTTAATTACACATTATTATAGATTGACAGAGAGTGAATTCTGCACTCATACAGTAACAGAGACTAACAGTGTGTTTTTGCCATACTGAAATACATTATTGGAGACTGCAGGATATAGAATTAATTCACACTCACAAAGTAACGGAGTCGATGGAGAGAGAATTAATTCTACTTTCAGTTACACAATAGAGAAGGAGAATGATTAATGCTGTCCTCATATGCAGTAACAAAGACTCAGTTGATTACACTCTCACATGCAATAACAGCGATGAACAAAGGATTAATGCCCCACTCACATACACTAATAGAGAACACCAGATACAGAATTAATCCCGCCCTCTCTCACACTAACGAAGATGGATAGAGATGTAATTCTGCACTGAAACACAGGGGCACAGATCGACTAACAAAGAGTTAGCTGTGCTCTCAACCACAGTAACAGAGATTGAGGGAGAGTTAATTCCACATTCACATGCATTAATAAAGGCTGGCAGATACAAAATTAATTCCATTCTCAAATAGACTAATGGAGACAGATAGGTAGAAAGTTACCATGATTCTGCCCTGAAACACAGTAACAGAGACTGCCAGATAGAGAGTTAATCATGCACTCACGTACAGATTGACAGATACCAGGGATTAGTTAATTCTACATCCCCATACAGTAACAGAGATGGACAGGGAGAGAGTAAATTCCACACTCTCGTACAATAACAGTGACCTGGTTCTCACTTGAATAATTCATCTGACGTGTGTCACACGGCCTCTTTATTGTTTCAGCATATTTTCTATCTTCCTCATCATCCAAGGAGCCCAGGCTTTGGTTTCCCTCCCTTCTCCCTTATTGGAATGTACCTAGTCTGTACCTGAAAAATCTCCTCCTGAAAGATCATCCATTGCTCTGTTACAGTTTTTCCTTTCACTCTCTGCTTCTATTTCACCCTGGCTAAATCCCCTCTCTTCCCATTGAAGTTAACGCTCTACCAATCACTCTTACCCAAGGGTGCACCCACAGACACTTCGTTCACGTGGCCAACCTTGGCCCACCTCCTTCCCCAGCACCAGATCCAGCAATGCCTCCTTCCTAACTGGACTGAGAACATTCTGGTCCAGGAAGTGCCTCTGAACACATTTCAGAAATCCCCAGATATCACCACTCTATAGTTCTTATACATCTGTGATTTCTCTGCAGATTTGCTTCTCTATCCCTCTCACTACACCTCCCTTTTTTCCTTATCTCTCTTTCCTGAACACTTTGTACACTTGAATATGAACCCGACCCTCACCATTTTTAAACCATGTTTTAATCATTGCCACTACATCATTTTCCCACATGGCTATTTGTGCTTTGAGATCACCAACGTTATTCACCACGCATTATGCGATTACAAACATCCAATCTAAACAGTCCCTTGTATCCCTCTTAGATTCTTCTTCATCTACTCCTATCTTATATGCTCCGACTTCCTTCTCTAGTTATTCCTCTTTTCTACTTCTATATACAGATTCCCAGCCCCTGTGACCTTAGTTCAAACCCTCCCAACCACACGAGTGACGCTCCCCAAATGGACATTGGTCCCAGTCTTGTTAAGGTGCAACCTGTTCCTTTCAAATAGGTGTTTCCTGTTCCAGAACTGGCCCTAATGTCCACGAATCTTAAGCCCTCCCACCTCCTGCACTGGCCTCAAGCCACATATTGACATTTACATTTACATATTTACATTTCTACTCCCACTAGCACATGCCACAGTAATAGTAATCCAGAGATTACTGCCTTTTAGGTCCTACTTTTTAACTACCTCCCTAGCTGCTGAAATTCTGACTGAGGGACCACAATACCTGTCCTCCCTGTGTCATTGATACTGACGTGTACCACAACCTCTGGCTCACTCTCTTCCCCCTGCAGAATATTCTGCACCTTCTCCGTGATGTCCTTTACCCTGGCACCAAGGAGACAGCACACCATGTGGGACTCACAATGACGGATACAGAAATGCCTGTCTGTCCCCCTGACTATGGGATCTGCTCTAACAACTGCATTTCTACTCTTCACTTTTCCCTCCTGTGCAGATTCTTGCCCATTGACTGCAGTTCTTCAAGGTGTCACCATTCCCAGCAGTCTCCAGTGCTGAGTACCGGTTTGACAGTGGCACACACCCCGCAGACTCCTGCATTTTCTGCCTGTTCCTACTCTTCTGGATGGCCACCCAACTTCAATCCTGAACACCCTCTTTCCCTTTGGGGTGTTCACCACCTGGAATGTACGATCCAGGAAACTCTCATCCTCCCTGATTCTCTGCAGTGATTCCAGCTGCCCCTCAAGGTCAGAAATCCTGAGCTCGAACTCAAGCAGCTGGAGACACTTGTATACAATTGGCCCCAAGACACATGAAGTGTCCTGAGGTTCCCACATGGGGCAGGAACTGTAAACAACAGGTCACAGCTGCCCATCCATGATCTAAAACAAACCTCTATTCCCTCTTTTAGAATCCAGTTTGTACCTTGTTTAAATTATTAATTTTATTTAATGCCTCTCGACCTGCTCTGCATTAATAGTCTTATTACGCTTATACTTACTGTTGTACTTACCCTGATTGAAACGTTTAATTTTCCAGCTCCTAGTTTAAATCAGTGCCCTAATTTAGAGAAATCGGCACAAACCAACCAGTTCCCTTCTTTCCCCTGATATCATGCTTTGACTATTTATTATAACCATGGCCGGTTTGCTCCAACCCCTCCCTCACAGCTCTTTATCCCCCCCACCGCTCTCACTCTTCTCTCCTTCTCTCTCTCATTGCTGCTCTCGGGCTGCTCTGCCGCTGCTCTTTATCCACCCTCCAGCCTAACTCAACTTTCACTCTCACTCACCCTCAGCTCCTACACAGTCCCAAGTTATTGACTGTTTAGGAAATTCTCGGATCTTTGCTCCAAGATGGATGATCTCACACTTCCACATGTTGAACATCTTCAGCCAGTTTTGTTCACTCACGGAATCTGTCAATGACCCTTTGAAACTTGCTGCTCCCACCTACACTACTAACCATGTCACCTAACCTAGTGTCATCAGCAATCTTGGATATCGGCACCTCCTCGGCACCATCTCCAGTGCAATCACTTCCTTCCTATAGTGTGATAACCAGAACTGCACACAGGACTCCAATTGTTGCCTAACTAGCATTTTATACAGCTGCAACCTCCCTGCTCTTATATTCTATGCCTCGGCTAATAAAGGCAAGTATCCTATATGCCTTCTTACGTACCGGTGCTGCTCCCTTCAGGGATCGATGGACATTTAAACCAAGGTCCCTCTGATCCTCTATGAAATTCTGTGATCAGCCCATAACGACCTGCCCCCATCATTCCACTTATTGCTACTTTTATTTCAGCTAACCCTACTTCTTTATCACAAAGGGTTGCCTCTTCCCCTTTAACCCCTCTTCAATAAAAGTGCTCACTTTCTCCACCGACAATTTGCAAATGTGTTCTTTTGCATATAACCCTTGTTAAAGAAGAGGTACCAGAAGGACAGCCTGTGCTTAATGTTGCTAAGGCTGTAGGACTTTATGAGATGTAGCTGAAGATTCTGCGGGATGTAATAGTGGAAATTGTGAGGGTACTGGCCAGAATCTTCTGAATTCTATTTCTTTCTGTAATGGACAGCTACAAACCACTTGTTTATTCCAGGACACTAAATAAATTAATGTGAATCAAAGCCGAGCAGATTCTAACGTCGCACGTCTCCAGTTTTGTTTTTTACTGAGAAACCAGTCCTCCATGTAAGCTTTTTGCTCAAAGAATGAGACCCCCGCTTCCTGGGAACACAGCAGCGATACCTCCAAGATCTGATTTACAACCTTCAAACTCAGTGAAAGGCTTTCACCCTCCCCTCGGGGTCTGACCGTCACTTCACAACCAACATTCGGCTGGGATGGGCAGACAAAACAACTTCCTTCCCCGCAGTCCCCCAGCACGGACTGGATAATCTCCCAAGCTCGTATTCCACGAATGTTACATTGCTCCACCGATTTGTGTTATTCCCACAAGCTCCGGCAATCTCAGCCCAAATGACCAGGCCTTTTATTCTCTCGTTAACTAACATTTTGCCTCCTTATTAAGTCCATCCTGAGAAGAGGGACTCGGTATTCCGACTTCCTCTGCAGACATCCGGTTGCTGCTAATGGACCAAAAGAGGCCTAAAACCTGAAAGAAACCCTCTGGCACAGCCCTCTGAACATGTCTCCATTAGACCGTGCAGACAACACCTGCTTCATAGAGAACAATGGTGAGAATATGAGCAATTTCAGTGCCAGTATTCCATGGGAATAGAGGATACAAGATAAAACAGAATTTACAATACTGAATGGATCCTCTGGGAGCAGGACCGTAGAGGATGAATTCCTGGAGTGTATACGGGATGTTTTTCTGGACCAATACATTGAGGAACCAACGAGAGCACAGGCCATCCTCGAATGGGTATTGTGTAATGGGAAAGAAAAATATTGGCAATCTAGTTGTGTCCCCCCTTTGGGGATGAGCAATCATAACTTGTTAGAATTCTTCATCAAGATGGAGAGTGACGCAGTTGATTCTGAGACTTGGGTCCTGAATCTTAATAAAGGAAATTACGATGGTATGAGGTGCGAGTTGCGCTATGATGGATTGGGAAACATTATTTAAAGGGATGATGGTGGGTAGGCGACGGCAATCATTCAAAGAACGCATGGGTGAACTGCAACAATTGTTTATTCCTGTCTGGAGCAAAAGTAAAACAGGAAAGATGGCCAAACCATGGCTTACAAGGGAAATTAGAGATAGTATTAGATCCAAGGAAGAGGCATACAATTGGCCAGAAAAAACAACAAACCTGAGGATTTGGAGCAGTTTAAAATTCAGCAATAGAGAACCAAGGGATTGATTAAGAAGATGAAAACAGAGCACGAGTGTAAGCTTGCAGGGAACATAGAAAACGACTGTAAACGTTTCTATAGGTGTGTGAAGAGAAAAAGATTTGTGAAGACAAATGTGGGTCACTTACAGTCAGAAACAGGGGAATTTATAATGGGGAACAAAGAAATGGCTGACCAACTAAATAAATACTTTTGTTCTGTCTTCACAAAGGAGGACACTAATAACATACCAGAAATGTTGGGGAACACTGGGTTAATGAGAGGGAGGAACTGAAAGAAATCAGTATTAGTTGGGAAATGATGTTTGGGAAATTGATGGGATTGAAGGCCGATAAATCCCCACGGACTGATCATCTACATTCCAGAGTACTTAAGGAAGTGGCCCTCGAAATAGTGGATGCATTGGTGGTCATCTTCCGAGATTCAATAGACTCTAGAACAGTTCCTACAGATTGGAGGGTAGCTAATTTAACCCCACTATTTAAAAAGAGAGGCAGAGAGAAAACAGGGAATTATAGACCAGTCAGCCTGATGTCGGTAGTGGGGAAAATTCTAGAGTCCATTATAAAAGATTTAATAGCTGAGCACGTGGAAATCAGTGGCAGAATCGGACAGAGTCAGCATGGAATTATGAAAGTGAAAACATGCTTGACAAATCTAGTGGAATATTTCGAGGATGTAACCAGTAGAGGTGATGAGTGGGAGCCAGTGGATGTGGTTTATTTGGACTTTCAGAAGGCTTTCCACAAAGTCCCACGTGAGAGGTTGGTGTATAAAATTAAAGCGCATGGGATTGGGGGCAGTGTATTGAGAAGGATAGAAAACAGTTTGGCAGACAGGAAACAAAGAGTAGGAATAAATGAGTCTTTTTCCGAATAGCAGGCAGTGACTTCTGGGATACCGCAGGGATCATTGCTGGGATCCCAGTTATTCACAATATATATTAATGATTTAGATGAGGGAATTAAACGTAATATCTCCAAATTTGCAGATGACACAAAGCTGGGTGGGAGGGTGAGCTATGAGGAGGATGCAGAGATGCTTCAGTGTGATTTGGACAAGCTGACTGAGTGGGCAAATGCATGGCAGATGCAGTATAATGTGGATAAATGTGAGGTTATCCATTTTGGTAGCAAAAACAAGAAGACAGATTATTATCTGAATGTTTTAAATTGAGAGAGGGGAATGTGCAGCGAGACCTGGGTGTCCTTATACACCAGTCGCTGAAGGTAACCATGCAGGTGCAGCAGGTGGTAAAGAAGGCAAATGGTATGTTGGCCTTCATAGCCAGAGGATTCGAGTACAGGGACAGGGATGTCTTGCTGCAATGGTACAGGGCCTTGGTGAGACCACATCTGGAATATTGTGTGCAGTTTTGGTCTCCTTATCTGAGGAAGGATGAACTTACTATAGAGGGAGTGCAACGAAGGTTTACTTGACTGATTCCTGGGATGGCGGGACTGACATATGAGGAGACTGAGATGAGGAGAAATTTCTTCACCCAGAGAGTGGTGATCCTGTGGAATTCGTTACCACAGAAAGCAGTTGAGACCAAAACATTGTATGCTTTCAAGAAGGAGTTAGAGAGAGCTCTTGGGGCGAAAGGGATCAAAGGATATGGGGAGAAAGCAGGAGCTGGCTATTGAGTTGGATGATCAGCCATGATCATAATGAATGGCGGAGCAGGCTCGAAAGGCCGAATGGCCTTCTCCTGCTCCCAGTTTCAATGTTTCTATGACTCAAGTCAAAGTCGAAAAACCCAGTGGATTGTTAGAGGAAAATTTAACCACTGGACAATGGCAGCTGAAATACAGACCAAAAAAAAGTTCCTGACCTTATTCCCTTTATTTCAAGTTGTTTACAATCAAATGAAGAAATAAAAACTGTTGGAGGGAATTTCCATGATTTATGGAAACACCAACACCCGACAGTTGTCAATCACTCAGCCCCATCAGACCCACACACACTGACGGGAGCTTCCTGCATCCAGCACTGGCCCTGTCGCACTCACCAGCTGCTCACCCAGACCCCACTCTCACAAACACTGAACATTTGCATCCAGGACCTTCAAATTATTTTTAACAATGAGAAAAAACATATTCACATTTCATGGCAGTTTGGTTGAACGGAACAAATGTTCAACTTTTCACCGTCACTCGGTAACCACGTTCGACATTCCTTCAATCAGTTGTATAAATTATCGGCTGTAAAGATTTATTTCACTGGGTTAAATAATTTCCATGTGAGGAATGTTCCAGCGTGAGAATGGAGGGGGACGGGCTGACTGAGCTGTGTCTTCACCGCTTCTGGGCAGTGGGAATGTTCACCCTTCATTCTGCTCCCATTCACTTTCCCAAGGGGAATCTGCAGATTCTCCAATCTGGGCCCTGAGATTTATTCTTTGGTTCCTTTTGATTTGTCCCTTTTCCTGACTGACAATATTTTCCAAAGCTCGGGATAAACATCCCGCTTGCATCGTGCCTGTGTTCGGCTGGAAGCGGCCGAAAGTGACCCCGAACTGGTCACCTCCACACTGACAGATACAACACGGTCACACTCTGCTTCACTGAGATTAATGCCGAGAGCGGATTCTAGGTCCAATGCAACAGCGAACACTTTTCATTTGAAGGAATTGTGGGTTATTAAGGTGTTTTGAAGGTCCTGATTTTTTGTAGTGCATCCATCCCAAATGCTTTGGGTTTTTCCTGGAGTGATACCTAATATCCCTCTTTGGGAAAGATTAAAGTTAATTGGAACGTGTTGACCAGGTCATGAGGATAACTCCTTGAAATTGTTACGTGCTGCCAGCTTAACAACACCTAAACACTTGATACTTTTGTTCACAAATGAATTAAAACCAAATTTCCGCCCCGCTGTAAATGCAGAATATTCAGTATTTTAACCGGAGTCAGAAACAGGTCAGTCACAGATATTCAGTGAGTTCCCGGAAAACAGGATTTAGAAACTGCTTGTTCCAGCGTTCATACAGTAATCTGCTTTGATCTCTCTTCCTCTTATTTCCCAGGATGATGTTTGAATTCTGACCCAGTGACGTTCCCCTTGTCTATTCAAAATCTCGATGTTCGTGTTCCGGGCGTCAATTGTTAAATAGAATAGAGCCCAGCTCTTCCAGTAGCGGCACACTGGGGAGAGTTTCTCATTGTGTGTGGTAACTTCCACTAGGTCTCTTCTTCGACGGTTACAGAAAGGAAACCCTGTCATTGTTAAAGCCTTTGCAGAGAGTCCACTGTAAAAGGAGAGACCATTTTAACCTTAAATTCCAGATTTGGCCCTGTTATAAAGCAAGCGCCCAACTGCCCAGATGAAATCCAACGAAGTCAGGTTCTGCTGGGATTTGGACCCAGGGTCTCCTGTTTACTCGGCAGGTGTTTTAACCAATTAAACCACAGAACCTAACGATGCTCAATTACCCGCAAGGAATTGCTAGAAACCCTTCGCAGATCTGGTAGTATTTGTGAAGAGTGAAACAGTTTAAATTTCAGGGCGCGAACTTGCACCAAAAAGACCTGAAACGTGAATCTGTTTCACTCTCCACAGATGCTGCCAGATGTGCTGAGCAATTGCAGCATTTTCTGGCGATGTTTCAGATATCCAGCATCCGCAGTATTTTGCTTTTGTACCAAAGGACAATGAGCTGCCTTTCCTGCCCTGTGGGTTATTGCAGGACAAAACAAAAACCTTTAAAGATGCTGACCAGAGTCAGTCTGCTGAGCTTTCAGAAAGATTTCAAATGATGATGTGAATCTGCACCACTGAATATCAAGGCCATCACGGTTTAGACAGCTGTAATGAACAGCTCCTGTTACAACTTTAGATCAGACAGTGGAGGATTATCACAGGCGCTCTGTCAGACTGCATGTTCCTTCAGACAGGTTTCCAACTGGACACATGGAATGAGCGGCTCTGAACATTAGTGGTTGAGGTGGAGATTTCTCATTGGCTGAACTGGAGTTCCAGTTCCATTCCCAGACATTTCCCTTTCTCTTTCTGAATCTATCTCTGTCCTCTTGCTCATTTACACTTTTCATTGTTTCATCATTAGCGGCCACGTCTTCAGCTGTCTGAGCCTTTAGCTCAGCAATTCCTTCTAGAAACATCCCCAGTTCACTCTCCCCTTTAAAATCTATCAGTTTTACGAAGGTTTTGTTCAGTTGTCCAAATATGTGGCTCGATGTCGAATGTTGCTTGATAGAACTCCTTTGAAGCGCTTTGCGGAGTTTTATTAAATCTCGGAGCTGTTGCTGAAATCGATCAGTGAAATGAGCTGTGTTCCGGTGACCAAGAGCTTTTGTTTTATTCTTTCACGGGATGTGGGCGTCGATGGCTCGTCCAGCATTTATTACCCAACCGAAATTGTCCTTGAGAAGCTGCCATCTTGAACCGCTACAGTCCATGTGGTGTAGGTGCACCCACTGTGCTGTTAGGGAGGAGGTTGCAGGGTTTTGCCCCAGCGACAGAGAAGGGGCGGCGATCCAGTTCCAAGTCAGGATGGTTTGTGGTTCGGAGGGCAGCTTGCTGCTGGTGGTGTTCTCATGCATCTGCTGCCCTTTTCCTTCCAAGTGCTGGAGGTCTCGGGTTTGGAAGTTGCTGAAGGAAAATTAGTGTCAGGAGTGGGATTTGAACCCACGCCTCCAGAGGAGACTGCGACCTGAACGCAGCGCCTTAGACCGCTCGGCCATCCTGACGTTTCTGTAGCATGCTCGGCCACTAAATCCATTGCATTTTGTACAAATGGTTCTGAGTTCCACATTCATCGTCACTGCTTTAACACACTCGATGTGATTTTCCTTTTTTCAGCACCTGTCAGGTTCCTGTATCTGAGTCCCATCCTTCCCCAAGCCTCCGTGGGGTGAGGAGCTTCTCATTGCTGCATTGCTCTGTTTGCTCAAATCAACAAAGACCCAATTCCCGCCCGACCTGTTCCTCACACGAAGGTGTTCAGATTGTAAGACCTGAGCAACGTGAAGTTTCCAATTGGAGAGTTACATCCTGGATTAGTAAGTTTGCGGATGACACAAAAATTGGCCGGGTGGTTAGCAGTGAGGTTGAGTGTCGGGCTACAGGAAGATCTAGACGGGATGGTCAAGTGGGCAGATAAGTGGCAGTTGGGATATAACCCTGAAAAGTGTGAGGTGATACACTTTGGAAGGAGTAATTTGACAAGGAAGTATTCAATGCACGGCATGACATTATGAGGTTCTGAGGAACAAAGGGACCTTGGCGTGCGTTTCCATAGATCTCTAAAGGCAGAGGGGCAGGTTAGTGGGGTGGTGAAAAGGCATTTGGGACACTTGCCTTTATCAATCGACGCATAGATTACAAAAGAAGGTAGGTCATGTTTACGTTGTATAGAACCTTATTGAGGCAACAGCTGGAGTACTGTGTGCAGTTCTGGTCGCCACGTTATAGGAAGGATGTAGTTGCACTGGAGGGGGTGCAGAGGAGATTCACCCGGATGTTGCCTGGGATGAAACATTTAAGTTATGAAGAGAGGTTGGATAGACTTGGGTTGTTTTCCAAGGAGCAGAGAAGACTGAGGGGCGACCTGATGGGCAGAGTGGATAGGGAGCAGCTGTTCCCCTTAGTTGAAGAGTTAGTCACAAGGGGGCATAATTTCAAGGTTAGGGGCAGGAGATTTAGGGGGATGTGAGGAAAAACTTTTTTACTGAGAGGGTGGTGACGGTCTGGAATGCACTACCTGGGAGGGTGGTGGAGGCAGGTTGCCTCACATCCTTTAAAAAGTACCTGGGTGAGCACTTGGCACGTCACAACATTCAAGGCTATGGTCCAAGTGCTGGTAAATGGGATTCGGTAGGTAGGTCAGGTGTCGGTGCAGACTCGATGGGCCGAAGGGCCTCTTCTGCACTGTGATTCTGTGTGATTCTGTGACTGAGGAAAACCACCAGAAACTGCTGCACACAAATAGCTTACTGAAAGGTCAAATTTTATCGTCTCAGTGAGTCATTAAAGCCTCCTTCGAGCAGATTAAGCAGCATTTCCTGTGTTTCCGTGATACATTCTGATCTGAATTTAAAAGGAAAGGGTAAATATTTCTCATACTCATAAGATCCGCCCGCCGCATGACTGAGGCGAGCTCACTTCTCGATCTCATCACTGACAGATACGAACACGAATAAAGCATAATAAACGAGAGGGAACTGATAGATTACAATTCCGCTCCCCTCGATTAATGTTAACCAAAGCACCAATGAAATGGATCAATCGGCGGATTTTTCAGGATTTATATCCCTAATGGTTGATCAAGGAATCAGCAGCTGGGACCATATAAGACCATAAGAGCATAAGACATAGGAGCAGAAATTAGGCCATTCGGCCCATCGAGTCTGCTCCACCATTCAATCATGGCTGATAAGTTTCTCAACCCCATTCTCCCGCCTTCTCCCCGTAACCTTTGATCCCCTTACCAATAAAGAACTTATCTATCTCGGTCTTAAATACACTCAATGACCTGGCCTCCACAGCCTTCTGTGGCAATGAATTGCATAGATTCACCACTCTCTGGCTAAAGAAATTTCTCCTCATCTCTGTTCTAAAAGGTCTTCCCTTTACTCTGAGGCTGTGACCTCGGGTCATAGTGTCTCCTACGAATAGAAACATCTTCACCACGTCCACTCTATCCAGGCCTTTCAGTATTCTGTAAGTTTCAATCAGATCCCCCCTCATCCTTATAAACTCCATCGAGTATAGACCCAGAGTCCTCAAACGTTCCCCATATGTTAAGCCTTTCATTCCTGGGATTGTTCTCGTGAACCTCCTCTGGACCCTCTCCAGGGTCAGAACATCCTTCCTGAGCTACGGGGCCCAAAGTTGCTCACAATATTCTAAATGTGGGCTGACCAGAGCCTTATAAAGCCTCAGCAGCACATTCCTGCTTTTATAATCTAGTCCTCTCGAAATAAATGCCACCATTGTATTTGCCTTCCTAACTACTGACTCAACCTGAAAGTTAAGCTTAAGAGAATCCTGGACTCCAGATTTCTGAATTCTCTCCCCGTTTAGAAAATAGTCTACGCCTCTATTCTTCCTACCAAAGTGCATGACCTCACACTTCCCCACATTCTATTCCATCTGCCACTTCTTTGCCCATTCTTCCTAACCTGTCTAAATCGTTCTGCAGCCTCCCCGCCTCCTCAATACGACCTGTCCCTCCACCTATCTTTGTAAAATCTGCAAACTTAGCCAGTATGTCCTCTGTTCCATCATCTAGATTATTAGTGTATAAATTAAAAAGTTGTGGTCCCAACACTGACCCCTCCGGAACTCCACTAGTCACGGGCAACCATCCTGAGAAGGATCCCTTTATCCCTGTTCTCTGCCTCCTGCCTGACAGCCAATCTTCTATCCATGCTAGTACCTTGCCTCTAACACCATGGGCTCTTATCTTACTGAGCAGCCTCCTGTGTGGCACCTTGTCAAAAGCCTTCTGGAAGTCCAAGTAGATAACATCCATTGGCTCTCCTTTGTCTAACCTACTCGTTACCTCCTCAAAGAATTCTAACAGATTTGTCAGGCATGATCTCCCCTTGATGAAACCATGCTGGCTTTGCCCTATTTTACCATGCACTTCCAAGTATTCTGAAATCTCATCCTTAATAACGGACTCTAAAATCTTACCAACAACCGAGGTCAGGCTCATCGGTCTGTAATTTCCAGTCTTTTGTCTAACGCCCTTCTTAAACAGGGGGGTTTCATTAGCGATTTTCCAGTCCCCTGGGACCCTCCCTGACTCCTGTGATTCCTGAAAGGTCCCCACTAACGCCTCCACTATCTCTTCAGCTATCTCCTTCAGAACTCTGGGGTGTAATGTATCTGGTCCAGGTGATTTATCCACCTTCAGACCTTTCAGTTTTCCTAGCACCTTCTCCTTGGTAATGGCCACCATACTCAGCTCTGCCCCTCGACTCTCTTGAACTTTGGGGATGTTACTCGTGTCTTCCACCGTCAAGACTGATGCAAAGTACCTATTCAGTTCCTCTGCCATTTCTTTGTTCCCCACTACTACTTCTCCAGCGTCATTTTCCAGCGGCCCAATGTCCACTTTTGCCTCCCTCTTACCCTCTATATATCTAAAAAAAACTCGTGCAACCTTCTAATACATTACTGCCTAGTTTACCCTCATATTTAATCTTCTCCTTTCTTATTTCGTTGTCCTCTGGTGGCTCCCCGCTGCTCTTCGTCACTTTATATGCTTTCTCTTTTGCTCTCTCTGACTTCTCTTGTCAGCCATGGTTGCCTCGTCCTTCCTTTTGTATGCTTCTTCTTCCGACGGACGAATTTTTGCTGTGCCAGTATTATTAGGCAAGGATGGGTTCGATCTATTGATCTCTGGGTATGGGCCCAGCACGATTCCTCTGCGCCACCTGAGAGTTGCAGGTTGGTTAGGTTAGTTTAATGGGAGATGAGTTGACCAGCGCTTTTTCGTATCTTTTTAGAAGTTAAACCGATCTTTATTCCAGTAACGTGGACCAGTGGGCACAGAGCTGCACACGCTCAAGCGGGGAGGGCAAGTATCCGCTGCCCTCAGAAATGGGACTGCGTCTCCCCAAAAGAGACAGGCACCCTCAATCAGCTACCGGGAAACACAAAACCGGAGATGCTCAGGCGAGTCGACTTGCAACTCTTTGCCGGAACACAATATTGAACAAGTGACTTTTAGATCATCAGTTTAACGCTCGACCAACTGAACTATTTCAGCTGACAGAAGCGATGCTTCGAGCCAGAATTTAAACAGCGACCAGGATACCAGTTTTACAGTCACCGACTGTCCTCCGCTTATATTAGAGAACATGATCGCATAATGACAAAGGACAGCCATCACCTCGTTTCAGTCCCTCCAGATTTCGATTTTTTTCTTGACAAAGAGGGGGTCCAAAGCCCAAATAAGCATCAGTTCATTGCCATAAGCTCTCGGCCAATCGCTATACTAGAATTGTCCTACAAACAGCCTTCTTCATCTTTTGAGTGAATTGTTTGCTGATGTCACCGTTAAATGTCTTAACTCTAAGTTTAAGGTTATATACATTTGTTCTGTATTCCCCCAAAAGAGGAAATTGTTTCTCCACGTTAAAACCTATTAATCATCTCAATTACCTCAAACAGATAGCGCCTAAATCTTCTCAACTCACGCGTATGTAAGTGTCACAGCGGGAGCACATCTAATTGCAGATAAGAAAACTGTGTATCGCACATGGTCATGGCTACTTTTGCAGCAAAACTGTTTCTGAATTAATGGGACCCACTTGTGATAAACACTGTCATCTTTCACTGTTTAGCAGGTGAGTTTCATAGAGCCACAAATGTGATTCCCTCAGTTCCGCTTTTGCACAAAGCTGGGGAAATGCATCACAGATCTCAGTCTTCAGCCAGCTCCATTCACTCCAAGTGAAATCAAGAGATGGCTGAAGGCACGGGAAACTGCAAAGGCTTTGGGCCTGGCCAACATTCCTGCAGCAGCACTGAAAACCTGTGCTCCAGAAATAGCCTCGCTCCTCGCCAAGCTGTTCCAGTACTGGCATCTACCCGACAATGAGGAAAATTGCTCAGGTCTGTCTTGTCCACAAAAAACAGGAAAACCCAACCGGCGAAAACCGCCCGATCAGTCTCCTCTCGTTCATCGAGAAAGTGGGTGGAAATTTCTTCGACAGCGCGATCAAGTGGCACTTACTCAGCAATAACCTGCTCACTGAAGCTCAGTTTGGTATCTGCCAGGGTCACTCAGCACCTGATCTCATTGCAGCCTTGGTCCAAACATGGAGGAAGCAGCTGTACTTAATACCTGAGGTGCAAGTGACTGCACTTGAGTCCAAAGAAGCTTTTGACCGAGTGTGGCATCAAGGAACACTCGCAAAACTGAAGTCAATAGAAATGAGTCGGGAAACTCTCCACTGGTTGGAGTCGAGCCCGGGGGTTCCAATACATTCTAAAAGATTTCCAGCATTAACAGGAATTCGCTTTTGGTTGATACACTGTGGGTGGCAATGGAAGGATCCATTGAGAGCAGTTTATCGTGCAGGTGGCTGGTTGTTCTTGGGTTTCGATTCTCGCGTGGGGCTTTTCAATGAGTTCGTATGCAAGAGGTCCCGCTTTCATCTCCAGAACGAGCCCAGCAAGCATTTTAATGCAGTATTTTTTCGCGCTCGTGGTGGTGGCAGTTCCGGAAATCAGGTCCAAGTTTGAACACCCGGGAAGTCATTGCAGAGAATGCATCACCTCAACACACGTGATGAAATGAACACAGGGTTTAAAGAACGTTTCTCCGTGTTAGGGGACTCTGAAATTATCCGAATGCATCACATAAGGGAACTGTCTACTTCTGGATTCAGGTGGGAGGCTGATTGAACTCAGTGAAAATCGTGACTGAAAGGCCAAGCAGAGCTGGGATCTCCAAAGATTTATTTTCATTTCCCACAGTTTAGCTGTGATCGGGCACTGGCAGTGAGCTGGGAAGGGTTTCTTCTTGCTACCAAATGCTTGTATGTTCCGGTCTTTCCGCGATGGGTTTTCACACTGTGTAGAAACATGTTGGATATCATGTTGAAGTGTTGAAACGATTCACATCAGCCCATTTACAACATCATCTGATCTGATGTGGTGGAAATGCATTTTATTGACAGAAAATACATTTCCATCTTTAGACACCTGGCCGAATATTCAGGACCTGTACGAAAGAGGATCATTTATTCCAACAGATCATGAATGCAAAGAGCATAGAAGGAGATTTAATAAATCGACCCCGCGCGACGAGGTGGCCGAGAGGTTCAGGCGATGGACTGCTAATCCATTGTGCTTTGCACGCGTGGGTTCGAATCCCACTTTCGTCGTCTCTTTATTAACGGTCACGGCTGAGGGCCAAGTGCTGGTAAATGGGATTAGGTAGGTAGGTCACGTGTTTCTCACCTCGGTGCAGACTCGATGTGCTGAAGGGCCACTTCTGCACTGTGAGATGATGTGCTTCCTTGAAATCCTGCATCGTTATTTCTTTCTCCCTGTCCGCTAATTTTCAGTTGTATAATTTGGGCCTCTGCTCCTCCATCGTTTGCAACATCTCACCAATTAAAAACAAAACGAAACGAAACTCGTGCATTCGTGGCCTCAATCAGATTATGGTTCATTGTGAATCCAACTGCCAAAGTATTTCTCACTCAGTTAAACTATTTATGAAATTTGAAAATAAACTTCTCCCACGGCTTATTGTTGTGCGTTTGCTCTCTCGTTCTTTGCTTTTTCTGTTAGTCGTCCTTGTGATGTAAATCGACAGAAAGCAAAGAAGGCCACGAGGAAGGGAGGGAAAATCATGTTCCCTTTCAGGATCCCTGTTTTATTTTCAATGCACTGAATATGATCAAGGTCTAAGGAAGTGAATCTAGGACAAGCAACAACAGGCTTCTTATAGCTGGGCTTGTGGCGCAACGGTAGCGCGTCTGACTCCAGATCAGAAGGTTGCGTGTTCAAATCACGTCGGGCTCATGGCTCTTCACTATACCTGATGCTTTTGTCTGGACACAAATTTCCTTGTGTCTGGATTCTGGCGAAATGTTTAATTTCAGAACAATGGTGAAAGTAATCTCTTCCGATTTTCCGGCTCAGTTTTCATTTTACACAATTTTACATTGGAACAAAGTTTCAGCGATGTGGGGTATCTACTGTTTTTGCAATTGCTCTGTTACCCAGCATAAGAAGGAAAACACAAAGTGTCCATCATGGGGTTTAAACCCACAGCCGCTTCCGTCCATACAGCTGCTTAATTCCGTTGGCTAGAGTTGGTTGTGTAAACTATAATCACCCGACTTTATTTTATCTATAAGTCAGGAGATTGAAACTCGTCCTTTTAAAGCAGAGCGACAGTGAGTTCAGTTAAAACAAATGTCTAAAAACAGCAGCAATTTCATTCTGCTCACGGCATCCAGTTATAGCGACCTGCATTAAACAGCAGGAGCGGAAACCGCATCCCGACACCCGCCTCTTCACATTAACCGGCAGCCTGAATTTCAGTTTTGGGATTTTAGAGAAAGCGGATGTTTTTGTGGAAACTGAAGTCACTTTTCCTGTGAATGGAGCCGGTTAAAGAGCCAGGGCCGGCCGAAGAATCCCCGAGCCCGGTGTCAGAGGGAGCCTGGGGAGAGGACAGATTCCAGGGAAAGGGAATGAGATTAGAGAGAAGGAAGGTTTTTGCGGGTTTGAGGGGACTGAAGGGATGGCGACGGGAGGAATGCAAACGGGGGAGAAAAGGGGAGGGGTTGTGGGGGACAGCATCTGTCAGAACGAGGAAGAGAGCGACGGAGGAAAAGAGGGAGGGAGCTGCGGGGAGGGCGGGAATGAGGAGGAACTTGCATTTCGCCAGCACATTTTGCAACCGCAGAAAGATCCAAAACCGCACAGCCAATGGGTGGGTATTTTTGGCAAGGGGGTTGATGGGGGGTCTTGGTAATTGAGATTCGTGCTTGAATGTGCACAGCAGGATCCCACAGGCAGTAACCTGATCAATATTTGGATAACCTGTTTCAGTGATTCTGGATGAGGGATTATTAATGATCTCAGGACTCCGGGTAAAACTCCTCTTCTCTTGCTGTAAATAGCCTGGTTGGACTGTTCACATCCCTCCGAGAGGGGAAGATGGGATCCCGGTTTTAAATGTGGTTTATTACTGGATAGTGTCATATATCCTTGTTACCCCTCTGTGGGTATTACAGTACATCGTGGTAAACAATTTACCTCTTCGAGAAGGTCAAGGAATTGTAAACACTGAGAAACTGCTCGTTCTGCCATTACTAACTCACGTGGCCACTGATAATAAAACATAACCTCTTCCAGTCGGTGGAGATGTGATGCAGACATACCTCAGAATAAAGCTCACACACCACAGCAGATGTTGCCCATTGTCTTCAAAGACAGTCGATTGAAGAGTTTCCCTCCTTGTTTCGTTGAACTTCTCAATGTTGTAATGGTGTCTGCTCCATTCCCGGGGCAAATGTGGGAATCAGAAATCATCACTTCCTCCCTATGTGGATCCGACTGATAAGAGTTTTTGTCATTAATTTCTCTCAGCCTCTGACGCGTTATCACATCCAATCTTTAAAACAAAGATAACGTTTTCTGATTGCAACACTTGAATCGAAATTCCTGCAACCTCTCTCTCCCTGCCCTGCTAAAAAGTCCACCTCTTTCAACTGTGAGTGTTAATCTCTCATTCTCTGTAACACCTCTCTAAATAACAATCTAGTGCTGCTTCTGCTCTCAGAGTACAATGTCCCCTGTCTTTGCCCTATTCTGTGAACTATGATTCAGTCAGTTGCTATCAAGTTTTTACAGGCAGAGGGTTGTGAGTTCAAAATCTCTCCAGAATTCTGAGCAGAAAGTCCGGCTGACACTTCAGTGCCGCGCTGAGCCAAAGTTTCACTGTTACAGTTGCCAGTTTTGAGATGCTATGGCAAACTGAGGTGCCATCTGCCTTCACATGTAAAATTACCATGGCACAATTTCGGACAGCGGCACGGGAGTTATTCCATCGTGTCGGAGCCAACATTTGCCCCTCAATTAACACGACTTCAAAACAGATTCTCCTGCCTTCATCACATTGCTGTTCCTGGAAGCTGGCTGCTGCAAACCCTTTAATAATATAGTTCAAAAAACATCGTGATTGAAACGCTGCAAGGAAAAGACAAGGCGTTAATGACAATTCTGCTGAGAGAGCTTCATTGGACAGGAAATCAGGCGAAGAATACGAGGAATCGACACCAGAGAACCAATCAACATCAAAACTGAAACAACTCCTGTGAAATCAATGAGTAAAAGCCGACAGCTCCGTGCACCATCAGTTCATCACCCAGAGACAATCACCAAAGAATTTAGTCTCCTGTCTTAGACAGTACCTCTTGAATGAGAATGACTTCCTTCCACTCCGGGGCTATGGGTTCTGAGGTGACTCCACACACTCTGCCACAGATCCCAAGGGGAGTGTGAAAGCCTTTCACTGAGTTTCAAGGTTGCAGATCTGATCTTGGAAGTATCGCTGCTGTGTTCCCTGGAGGCGGGGGTCTCATTCTTAATGCAAAAACCTGACATCATTACCAAATAAAAAATCTGGAGATGTAGGACGTTAGAATCCACTCATCTCTGATTCACTTTTATTCATTTTTGTTTCCTGTAATAAACAAGTTGTGTGTAGCTGTCCATTAAAAATAACAAACAGTATTCGGAAGATTCTGGCCAGTACCTTCAGGATTTCTGCTGTTGCATCCGACAACATCCTCAGCTGCATCACATCTGGACCTCGTGACTTATTAACATTCATTGCAGCCAATCCTGCTCAGACCGCTTCTTTCACAAGATTTATGGGAACAACAAACATATTCGCAATTTGTCGATGGAAAAAGTGAGAACCTTTCTTGAAGAGGGTTTCAAGAGGCCTTTGTGGTAAAGAAGTAGAGTTAGCAGAAACAAAAGTAGCAATAAGTGGAATGAAGGGGGCGGGTTGTCCATGAGCTGATTGAAGATTTTCACGAAGGTTTATTTCGAGAGATTTTAAGTATATTTCTTCTACATCTTTTAGGAAATTAACATTCGTGATCGAAAATGTATTGTGATTTCAGTTTATCATCATAATGTAGAGAGACGTGATTCAAAGAATTGGAGGCATATCAGATTATAATGTGGATTATAAAATGCTGGTGAGGGCTAGGGGAAAGTTTTAGGGAAGACGGCAAGGCCTTGGAGAGCGTACAGTGGGGATTTACTGGAATGGTATCAGCGGTGAGGGATTCCGTATGTGGCTGGACAAAGAAACAACAACTAGGGATGTTCTTCTTACAACAGAGAATGTTGAGGGGAGATTTAGTGCAGGTATTTAAATTGATCCCAGGCATATGATTTTCTTATACACATTATTCAATATTTTTCCATTGACTGAATGTTAGGTAACCAATGAACAAATTCAACATAATCAGCAGGGTTCTGCTTTTGTCCGAAATAATTTTGTCAGGAAATGTTTCACGTTTGTAAATTAAAAAAAAATCCTTGACCTGATGTGATGGAAGGTTATTTTACTCACAGAAGCTGAATGTCCAACATTGCACACCTGCCTGCCTATTCAGAACCATCTTGTCAACGGTCCTGGATGGAAAAAGAATATGAGACTTTGTTTTGAAACTCAGACAGGTGACGAAGTGATAGAGAGTTCAAGGTGAAGGAACGATGATCCATTCTGATTTGGATCCTTGTTGCTTGTTTGTGGATATTATCAATTAATTGCTTCTTCCTGTTTGCCAACATTTTGAATCAAATAGGCCTGGAATCCTATCCTTGTTAATATCTCACTGGAGATTCCAGGTCTGTTCAGGCCATAAAACCACTGAGATTGAGAGCTTCAGTTTTTCACTCAAATTTTACTGGAATGATGATAAAATAGGATTCATGAAAGGCAGTAAGATATTTTCCTCCCTCCCTTCTATTCTCTGGATTTACACCAGCTGAAAGCAACAGAAAAAAATAATGGTGACGGAGCAGAAAAACAAGATTATCATTAGGGAACACATTTAATTTAGTATTTACTTGATAAGTTAAGTGAGTGAGCAAGTTTTAGCAAAATAAGTTTAAATTTAGGGCCCTTTTAAATAAACATATGATACTTAGAGCAGGGTGTTATTTTTGGGGTGAGATGGTGGCAACTGTGGAAGAACAGGGGGCCATGTACAGACATCATTACAAGCTATTGGACAGGAAGGTGAAAAAAAACAAGGCTAATAGAATACAACTGACTGAACTCATTCTACAGTTATGTAAGATACTGTTTAGATCCCATTCAGATCATTGCGTTCAATTCTGGACAACAAAACCTGAGGAAGAGTGAAAAGTGGGTGCAGCTGTGTTGCCACAATCAAATAGTGAGGACAGATTGCAAAGCATAGTTTTGTAATGCCTTGAAATTCGAAGATTAAGGGGTGATCTGCCTGAAATGTTTATGATGATTCAAGGATTTGACAGGGTAGATAAGTAGAGGCTATGACGTCTGGTGGAGGCGGGGTGGAGCCAGGCCAAAGGTACACAACATTAAAATTAGAACGAGAGAGATAGATTGAGCCAATCGTGAGTTCATTAAATGGCAGGGCAGGCATGGGGGAAGAATAGTTTACTTCTGTTCCTATGTTTCAATTTTAATAATCTTGGACTGAACAGGTTTACAAATTATCACCCAGTCTGTACACGTTGTCTGTTAAAGTTAGTTATTCCACCCCCTTTTCAGAAAATAAAACTTAATCCGGAGGGAACTTAAACGAGGCGCCACTCCTCAGCGTTCTGTGATGAACCCAAAAAGGAACAAGCTGAAATTTATCTTTCAAAATGGAGATCGAGCCCTCGGAGACTGAGAACTACAGTTCCCAGGGGGTCGCAAAGGCTAGTTCTGAAATGGTCGCACATGTGCAGGTTGTTCTTTTAGCGACGTCGTTGATACTGCGCATATGCTGTTCGTCAAATACTTGCACATGCGTATTTGGCGCATTTTCTCGACTTCAGGCCGGGACAAGGCCTTGCACACATGCGCAATTCGTTTCCATTTTTTCCAGGTTGGAAGTTACTTCTGCGCCTGCGCAGTAGTGAAAACAGGTCAAAAGCAAAACAGCGTGAAAAGGGGCGCAGGTGACTAAGAGAGCTCCTTTCTGAAAAAGTGCCAGAAAAAGCTGGACAAAGGAGAGGTACATGGAGCAGTTCCCAAAACAAAGGAGCAGTCCCAAACCAGGGACTGGTACAGAAAGAGCTCTCAGGAAGTTGAAGGATAAGGACAGGAATCTGAAACAGATCCTGTTCAGTGAAGACTGAGGAGTAGAGTCAGAACCGCGCGGAGCAGACTTAGAACGAGATGGGCTTGCAAGAAGCCAGATAATCTGCGTAGACAGCCAAAGGTTGGCCCTTATTATGGACCTTTGGAGCAATGTTGTTCTGTTTGGCGCTGCCTAATACCGGATAGTGTCCGTGTGGAAGGTGAAGATTGAATGTGCGGATAGATCCAGGAGAAAAGAACCTTGGAAAGAGAGGCTGAAACCCTGGAGGTGGACCCTTCTTGAAGGTAACTGAGAGAAAGCGTCGTTTGGGAAAGAATACCAAACCGAGATCTTCGAATGTGAAGATTGGAAACCCTTGTGAGAAAGGGAAAGTTTCATTGAGACTAGTTGCCTCACAGTGCTATGAGCAACTGGGGGATTAATGAGAAATCCCTCGAAACTTGGTTTTGGAGTGTGGTATGTCTGACTGCAGCTCACCCATTCAGCTACATAGACTACACTTGCCGTGAACGTTAGAACATAAGATATTTTTGTAGTTTATGTTATCTTTATGTATTTGTGTATATCAGTAAAGGTATAGTTTGGGTGAAGGAGCAGTGTAATGTACTTCGCCTTTCCTTGCATAATAAATGTTTTATTATTGTGTTAAAATTTCATCAGCAGACTCCTGTGATTCTGTTCAGTAACCATCCTTCACGTTTCTAAGCAAAAAACGTATAAGATATATCATATAAAGTTCCACCCTGGATCTGACTTACCCAGCAGTAACATCAGCTGGGATCGTAACGTTTGTTGTTATAAGAGAAAAAAGACCCAACTGGTCACTCCTTCTGTCTCTGTCCACCACGAATTTCTTTATTTCTTAATTATTCTTCTTTGCATGAGCTGCAGGGCCAGCATTTTTTGCTCTTCCCTATTTGCCCTTGAACTCGGCTAACTCAGAGAGCAGTTAAGGGAATAATATTGCTGTGGGTGGGGAGTTACATGCGGGCCAGACACCGACAGCGCCGCAGACTTCTGTATCTCAAGAGCTTTGATGAAATAGATTTGTTTTGAGAACAATTGACTATAGTTTTATGGTCGCCATGACTAAGATGAGATCACAATTCCATATTTATTACCTAATTGAGCTTGAATTCCATCAGCTGCCACCACGGGATTTAAACACATGTCCACGGAGATTAGAAAAAAAAATAAAAATAGCTGGAAAAACTCAGCACGTCTGACAGCATCTGCGGAGAGGAACACAATTAACGCCTCGAGTCCGAATGACTCTTCATCAGAACTAAAGAAATATAGAAATGTGGTGAAATATAAGCTGGTTGACGGGGGGTGGGACAGGTGGAGCTGGATAGAGGGCCAGTGATAGGTGGAGGCAAAGAAGAGATTGCCAAAGATGTCATAGACAAAAGGATAAAGTGGTGTTAACGGTGCTGATATTATCTAAGGAGTGTGCTAATGGTGACATTAAGGGCAGAAAGCAGGACAAACAAGTGGCAGATAACGCTAGTGGGCCTGGGGTGGGGCGAAGGTATCGAAATGGGCTAAAAGGTGGAGATAAAACGATAGATCGAAATAAATTTAAAAACAGGTGGGATAAGAAAAATATATTTTAAAAATATGAATTTGGAAAAAAGGGGATCGGAAAGGGGGTGGGGATGGAGGAGAGAGTTCATGATCTGAAGTTGTTGAGCTCAACATTAAGCCTGGAAGGTTGTAGAGTGCCTAACCGGAAGACGAGGTGCTGTTCCTCCAATTTGCTTTGAGCTTCACTGGAACATTGCAGCAGGCCAAGGACGGACATGTGGGCTTGAGAGCAGGGTGGTGTGTTGAAATGGCAAGCGGCAGGGAGGTCTGGGTCATGCTTGCGGACAGACCGAAGGTTTCAGATTTCCAGCATCCGCAGTATTTTGCTTTTGTGCACGGAGATTAGTCTGGGCTTCAAGTTGAGGAACACAGTGACACTGTCGTCCATCCCTATTGTACACAAACGCAGTGCGTTTAGCTTATGTTTGAGCCGCTTCACGGAGAGATTGGAATTTCTTCCAAAGCATTTTATTAATCCCATGAAATGGGTTGAGGCAAAGCGTTTTGTTCCAGTTGGAAACATCAAAAATTGATCGAGGTCCATCAGATATTGTGGATTTGTTAGAAATTGAAAAAAATACAAAGATTGTACAAAATAAGAAGACACTGCGTTCTGAGAAAGAGCTCTGAAATGTTTGGGGGGCGGGGGGAAAAGCAAAATCTTCAACTGACGAGTAAGACCCACGGTTTTCAGAAAGTTCCAATCGATTTCTGTATAAAGCGACCGCGGGAGGACTCGAAGCTGCAATCTTCTGATAGCATCATTACACACACCGAAGTCAATCGACTTACCCATTAGGCCCCGCGGTACTTACACGGCCTAGTAAAACCGATACTGGTCCCATGTGAATAAATATGTGGTTGTATTTATTCCATAAATTCCAGAAATTAGTCCACGAAACATTTAAACCACGCCTTGAAGAAAGTCCTTCTTTCCATTTAACGAGTAATTTGATCGAATTTTTCGTCATGTTAAGGCGGTAGCATCAGAGAGCGAAACTATTTCCGATGGCTGGGAATCCAGGAATCGTGCACTAAAATTAAACCAAAATGCTGCAGGTGCTGGAAACTTGAAATAAAAACTTCTGCAAAAGGCCAGGCAGCATCTGAGGAGAGAGAAACGTTTCAGCTCCGTTTGACTCTTCTTCAGAGCTGAAGAGATGTAGAAATGTGATGGATTTTATACTGTGGAAGAGAGCGGGTGGAGCAGGTGGAGCAAAACAGAAGGTCGGGTATAGTCGGGACCTCAGCAGAGACTTGACAAAGATATCATGGTCACAAGACAAGGAGAGTGTTAAAGGTAGTGTTAAAGACTATGGTAAATGCTAATATGGGGCATAAAGGTACGATTACAGAACGTGTTAACAGCAGAACAAGGTCAGCGCTCCCCAAAGGCAAATATGAGAACATGTAACAGATGGCCATGTAGGGGGAGGAGGTTAGAATTCATGGTCTTGAACTCAATGTTAAGTCCTGAAGGCTGTAAATTGCCTTGCCAGTAGATGAGATGCTGTTCCTCCCATTTGCGTTGGGCTTCACTGGAGCATTGCAGCAGTCCACAGCGGAAATGTGAGCCTGAGAGTAAGATGGTGATTTGAAATGGCAAGTGACCGGAAGACAGGGTCATGCTTGAGGACTGAGCAAAAATGTTCCGTAAAATGGTCACCCAGTCTTCGATTAGTCTCCACAATGCCGCTGATCCAAATGCCATCTGAAAATCTAAATACAGCACATCCAATATTTCCCTTTAACCACAGCAAAGAAATCCAACAAACTGGTTAAAAATGATTCCCCTTTTCCCAAAACCATGTTGACCCTGCTGATTGCCTTGAATTCATCTACGTGCCCTGTTATAAATCCTTTAATAATAGCTTCTAAAAATTTCACTATGATGGATGTTAAGCGAACTGGCATATTGTTTCCTGCTTTCTGCCTCCCGGCCTTTTTGAATACAGGTGTTAAATTAGTTATTTTACAACTTAATGTAGACTTCCCCGAATCTAGAGAATTTTGGAAAATTAAAACCAACTCTTCAACTACATCACTCGCCACTTGTTGAAAATGTTTTTTCTGTCGGTAAATTACATTTCCATCACATCAGGTCACGGATTTTTATGAATGGGCTGATGTGAAACACTGCAAGACCATGTGCAACATGTTTCGTCACGTTGTAAATAAAACATCGCGGAATAACGGGAAGATCCAATCATTGGATCGCATCAACATGACCATCAGCCAGACGCCTTAAACATTAGGCCATTGTCGAAGTAATGACTATTCTAATATGTTTTGAAATGCCAACTGACAGGACGAATTGATTTAATTCCACATGATTGGCGAGGCGCTGCCTCAAGCCGAGGAGGCGGATGGTGCTGCTGATCTTCACCAGAACAGACAGTTAGAGTGAACATTGATTATCAACCAGGCCTTCAGAGAATTCAACAAAACAAAACGTGCGGAAAAACAATGAGAAATAACAAATCGATTCGATTGGAATGTAAAATATCGTTTAGAAATGAGAAACCATCGATGGAAAAGGAAAGTAAATTGGAATTCCCGTTATTTTCTAGACCCGGGAGAGAAAAGAGAAACGGAGGGAAAAAAATGTCGATAGGAAGAAAAGAAATGATGGAGCTTCTCCCTTGTTTTCTGTTTATCCTGTCGCTAATCAATACTGCATTAAAACATGTAAAAACAACTGGGTGAATTTAACGGAAAGTGATTGTAATCGCTGCCCGATTGCGCCTGAACCCTCCAATTGGGTTTGTTGGCCATCGCTGGACTTGAGCTCCAGATCTAGCTGCCCCTCTAGCCTATCTATTTCAGTAAAGAGACAGAAGAGGCATCTACACGTCAATGTGCACAAATTCCGAGGCACGTTCTGTCCAGAAGAAGCAGGACAAATCCAACCCAGCCAAATACTGCTCCATTAATTTATTCTTCATCATGTACAAAGTGATGAAAAGTGCTGTTGTCCGTACTATCACCACTTACTGCACTTACCCAGCAAGAACCTGCTCACTGACTCTCAGTTTGTGTTCCGTCTGGGCCACTCAGCTACTGAAATCATTGCCGCCTTTGTCCACTCAAGAGCTGAACTCAAGAGGTGAGGTGAGAGTGACTGCCGTTGACATCAACGCAGCATTTGACCCAGTGTGGCAACAAGGAGCCCGAGCGAAACTGAAATCAATGGGAATCAGCTGGACAACTCCCCATCAGGGGGAGTCAGGCCTAAAAGAAAGGAAGGTGGTTGAGGCTGTTGTAGGACACTCAGCTCAGTTGCAGGACATCACTGAGGGAGTTCTTCAGAGGAATGCCATTGGCCCAACAATCTTCAGTTGCTTCATCAATGAACTTGCCGCCATCATAAGGTTAGAAGTGGGGATGTTGGTGGATGTTGTGCAATGTTCAGCATCATTCATTTATCAGATAGTGTAGCAGTCTGGACCATATACAGCAATACCTAGACAATATTCTAGCTTGGGCTGATAAGTGGAAGATAACATTCGCGCCATTAAGTTTTAGGAAATGACCGTCCACAACAAGAAGTAACCTAATCATCAGCCCTTGACATTCAATGGCAGTTCTGCCGCAGAATCTCTCACTATCAACACACTGGGGGCTACCATTGACCAGGAATCGAACTACACCATCCATTTGAATACAATGGCTGCAAGATCAGAGGACGCGACTTCGGTTGAGTAACTCACCTCCTGACTCCCCAAAGCTGCTCCACTATCTTGAAGGCACAAGTCGGGAGTGTGATGGAATGCTCTCATCTTGCCTGGATGAGTGCAGCTCCAACAGCACTCAAGAAGCTCGATAGCACCCAGGGCAAAGCAATCCGCTTGACTGGCACCTCATTCACCACAATACACATGCACTCTTCCCACCACTGACGTACATTGGCAGCAATATGTACAAGAGGCACTACAGCAACTCACCAAGGCTTCTTCAACCGGACCTTCCAAACCCGCAGCTCTACCACCACGAAGGACAAGGGCAGCAAAATCATGGGAAGGGCACCATCTGCAATTTCACCTCCAAGCCACACACTATCCTGAGGTAGCACTTTTCCGTGGTTCCTTCACTGTTGCTGGGTCAAAATCCTGGAATTCCCTCCCAAACAGCACTGTGGATGCACCTACAACACATGGACTGTAGCTATCACAACAGTATAATAGTTCTCATAATGTTATTGCTTTAAAAGTGAGTTAGTAGTGCGGTATGAATAGTTTCTGTGCGTGTGTGTGGGCTTTAATTGAGTTAGAGGCAGCTGGTCTGGAGGCTTGACTCATCAAAAGGGAGCTTTGTTTGAGATGCTAATTTAGTAAACATGGCTGAAGTTTTAGAATGTGAGGTGAGGAGAATTTGCATTTTTAGATAAATCAAGGTAGTATGAATTTCAGAGAGATGATAGAATGTTACGCCTAGCCAGAGAAGCTAGGCCAAGCACTGTAATTATTTTTTCCCAGAGGTTTCTGATAATATGAGCACCATGCAATGATTTATATTATGAGAAAAGTAAAGTTCCAAAGACATACGGGAACAATGGAATATACATTAAAAGGGAGAAACTTGTCTAAAGAATATAGAAGTTCTGTGTAAGGGAAGGCATTGCAAGATCCACCAGAAGTGTGAAAAGCCTCCAGTGTTTGTTCATTCTGTTTCTACAGAAACAGAAGCTGGGAAAAGCCACTTTGAATTCTACTGTTCAGGGTATTATGTTTGACTTGGCTGGATCAGTTTAAATCTATTTTTTAACGCTGCCTTAATGGGGGTATAACTGGAAGCCAGATTAATTAGCGGATTTACAAGTTATTGTAGCAGTAATTTGTAGACCTATGTATGTACTTGAAATATTTTATTTTGCTAATAAATGTTTAATTTAGTTTTGAAAACACCTTTAGAGTCTTGGTAGATATAATACTAGTGAATTCAGGGCACGCACCTTGAAATAAAATACAAATTGCCAAATCGTTGTGACCTAGTGATCAAATTTCCTTTGTGGATTTGATCCGCCTGGCTCACACCATCTGCCGCGTCATAACAGTAGCGGATTAAGAAGGCAACACACCGCCATCTTCTCAAGGGCAATTCAGGATGGGCAAAAAATGCTGGCCTATCCAGCGATGTCAACATCCTATGAACGAATACAAAAAAGTAGACGGCGGAGCTGTGAAATATTTAAAGGGAAAACTTCTTCATAGATCTTCCTGCTTCCCTCCCTCTCAATCACACAGAACAGCAAACTCACGGAATCGTAACATACCCAGAGACGGAAAATTCAGAGCTAAACACATCAAATACACCCCCAAGACCCCTCAGATCAAGTCATCAGGCTCCTCTGCTCTGATTCGATGAGAATTTAGTTAAAATATCCTCCTAACAAACACGCTGTGGTTAAATCCCTGTCGAAGAAACTAACATTTGGATTAATTTGTGAAGTTGAACAAAACGGGGCCGAATCATTTTCTTTTCAGAAAGGTTTTCAGAATGGCTGTTTGAAATTGTCCCTTCTCATAAAGTAATTCGCTGCACAAATTCACAATTCAAAGTTGCCGCAATCCCCCACAACTTCAATCAACGATTCTTTTTGCGATTGCATTGGACCTGGAAACCGCTCTCGGCATTAATCTCACTGAACCAGTGCCTGACCACCTTGTATCTGTCAGCGTGGAGGTGACGGTGTTAGGGTCGCATTGGGCCACTTAAAATGAGACTGGGGCACGACGCAAGGGGGAAGGGCGAGTGTTCACCGAGGTTTCTCATACATTCCAAAAGCGAAATAATGAAGATGCTGCAAATCTGAAGAAAACTCAGAAAAAGCTGGAAATACACAGCAGAACTGGGAGCGTTTGTGACGGGACAAACAGAGTGAACGTTTTAGATCGGGATCCGTTTGGTTAAATTCACCCAGTTATTTCCATTCTGTTTTATCCAGTATTGAAGGGTGAGTGAAGAAACAGATAATAAGGCAGCAGTTTTTTTTTCATTCCTTATCGTTCTTTTTTTTTCATTTTTCATCAGTTTCTCTTTTCTCTTCCGGATCTATAAAACGACGAAGATCCAATTCAATTGGCTGTTTGCGATATATCAATCGAAATTCAACATTTCAATCCAATAGATTTGTTGTTTCAGGTTATTTATCGCTCTCTGTGTTTTATTGTGATTTAATCTCTCGCGGTTTGTATGATGATCAATGTTACATCTTACTGCCTGTTCTGGTGAAGATCAAAAACAGAAACGACATTTCCAACATTGCACAACTGGCTGCACAGTCGGAACCGTTTTCACAGACAGGACGGGCCTCATTCTGCGCTGTTGTAAATCTAAGAGTTTATGTTTCCCTCTCTCTGGCCAAACTGCACAAACTTTATTCTCCTTTTATCGTTACTGATTTCCAATACACCATAGGCTACCGCTTTTGCTTTTTTCCTGCGTTTCACTGGATTAAAACGAATGACAACAGTACCTTTTTCCATTGTTGATCAAAAGTAATCGATGTGAAACGTAAACATCGGTTTCACTGTCCGTGTTACTGCCTGAGATGCGGAGTAATTGCCAAAATGTCTGATTTCCCAATCACGATGTCCAAAGATGTTTGGTCGACTGTAGATGGCATTGAAACGATTCCTTAGTTGCACCGGGGACACGTTACCGGCTGGCTCGTTGGTCTAGGGGTATGATTCTTGCTTAGGGATTTTCATTGTGTGAACTTGCAAGAGGTCCCGGGTTCAAATCACGGACGAGCCCTGCTATTTTTCAAATTCTAATTACGGAAATCAGTGCGAGACCCGACACCCGGGAAGTCATTGCAGAGAATACTTCACTTCAGCGGACGTGAAGAAAATGAACGCAAAGTCTCCTCGTGTCATGGGACTCTGAATTCATCCCACTGCACCAAATGCAGCAACTCCCACCTTGTGGATTCAGGTGGGATGCTCAATGCAGTCACTTGCAATTTTGCCTGAACGAACACACAGAATGGCATAGCTTGATTTTTTTTCGATATTTGAGCTGTTTTCTAGTATTTGCACTGAGCAGAAAGTGAGCGTTTCAGCAATCCGGTTCAGGGGGAATTAACAATCAGGACATCTGGGCAGGACTAAAATTGTGGAGCAGCAAAGTGTTTCACTCCCCGTATTACAGCCGGAGCTGAGCTGGAATTGTTCATTGCTGTCTTTTCACTATAACAATGTAAATGGGTGACTGAAGCACTTTGATGGCAATCAACATCGATATTCATTGAAGCGGGTCATCTCCGCTGGCTCTTTGGTCTAGGAGTGCGATCCTTAGTTAGGAATTTTTGTTGAATTGGTTTGCGAGAAGTGAAGGGTTCAACCCCCAGCCAAACATCATCGTTTGTGGCTTTTGGTCCAAGATGTGGGCTGCGTAAGGAAAATAATGAAGAGCTGTGCTCTAGAAGGTGGGATTTACTGAAATCGGGAGCAGGTTTGTGAATCCAGGTCGTTATTGCTTAGAATTTATCCACGCTGCACGTGTGGGGAAAATAAACACAGGCCTTATAAATGTTTGCCTATGTAATCTGACTCTGAAATTATCCCAAAACAGCAATTCAGGCAACACCATGCTTGTGAGTTCAGGTTGCTGGCTGATGAATTCTGTTGTAATATTATCTGAAAGGACTGAGAGAGCTGGTAACCCCGCAGCTTGGTTTTTATTTGACCGCATTTACATGGTATTCCAGGAGTTTCACTGAGGAGAAAATGGGCCTTTATGTGGTTCCGCAATCTCGTTCAGGGGGAATTAACAACCAGCATGTAGCTGTAAGTAAGCATTTCCTTGCAGACATTAACGTGTTCCATCCCGCGCTCATATTCACATTTGAAAATGAACATTGTAACCAGCTCCCTTTCCTAGATGTGCTATTTGAGAAATCCGCTAAATGAGTTCTCTGCTACTGTCAACTTCAAGCCGATCATCACTGTTCAGATTAGCGTGGGTAGAAAATTGGCAGCTGGCAGAAAACAGAGAGTAGACATAAATGGGTCATTTTTTTCTGTTTGGCAGGATGTGACGAATGGGGCCGCGCAGGGGTTTGTGCTGGGGTCTCAACTTATTACAATTTATATCAATGACTTAGATGAGGGTAGGCAAGGCATAGTAGTTAAAATTGCAGAAGAAACAAACATAGGTAAGTTGCTAAGAGGACATAAGAAGATTGTAGACGGATATAGATAGGTTGAATGAATGGGCAAACATTTGGCAGATGGTGAAGTTTTTCGGTTTGGCACAAAGATTAAAAAAAGCAGATTGTTATTTAACGGGGTACGCCTGCAGAATTCCGAGATGCTGAAGGATCTAGCTGTTCTAGTTCTCGATTCACAGAAAGTTAGTGCAGGTACAGCAAGAAATTGTGAAGGCTCGTGGAATGTTACCCTTTGTTACGAAAGGAATTGAACATAAAAGTAACAATGTTATGCTTCAGTTATAAATGGTATTGATGAGAGCACATCTCCAACACTGTGCACAGTTTTGGTCTTATTTAAGGAAGCAGGTAAATGGGTTGGAGGTGGTACAGAGGAGGTTGACTGGATTAATAACCGCAATGAGCGGGATGCCTTATGAGGAAATGTTGTACAGACTGGGCTTGTTTCCACTGGAGTTAAGGAGATTGAGGGGTGACTTGGTTGAAGCATATAAGATCCTGGATGGTCTTGACAAGGTGGACGTGGAAATGATGTTTACTCTTGTGGGTGAGTCCAGAACTAGGAGGCACTGTTTTAAAATTCGGGGTCGCCCTTTTAGGACAGAGATTAGGAGAATTTGTTTTCTCTGAGACGGTTGTGTGACTTTGGAATTCCCTGTCTCAGAAAGCGGTAGGGGCGGGATCACTGACAATTTTTAAGGCAAAGGTACAAATTTTCATGTTAGGTAAGAGAATCAAAGGTTGTCGGAGGTAGATGGGAATGTGAAAATCGAAACACAAGCAGAGCAGACATGATCTTATTGAACAACAGAGCAGGCTTGAGGGGCTGAATGGCCCACTTCTGCTCCTATTTCGTAAGCTCGCATGTTGATATGTTTGACCAATCTGAGTTGTCTTGCCTTATTTTGGAATTAAAACAAAAGCTTTGGATTAACTGTTTCTTGGTGCATTGTCTATGGCAACGCCTTAACCAGTCAGATTCCACATGCCAACCAATCAGCACCCTGTTTATCACATAGTTTTCAATGTTGTTCCCTTTGAAATTTGGCGTTCGTGTGTCTGTCCTGATAAGTGCAAGATGAAAAACTACGACAGCATGTCTCTTTTTTTTATCAGAAACACTCAAGTTCTGTGCCACCAAGAGGCTATTTACCTTAAAACTGGGTGCTGTGGTTACTGACCCTTCTGTCACAGGATTTAAAAAAAAACGTTCTCTTTATTTAGTCTATCAAAATCATTCATCATTTTGTGCAACTCATCACTGTTTTGTCGACATAGGCGACGTCAGGAAAATGCAGGGGACACTTTAAGATTGAAGCAGAATGTGAGTTTATCCACATTCAGGCTATTGCAACACCGTGCAGTCGTAAACCCGACCAAGGTGCTTTACAGGAGAGGCACAAGCAGCATTTGATACCGCAACATGTATTAGGCCAGGTGGCCAAACACTTCATCAAAGAGGTAGATTTTAAAGAGATCGTTAAAGGAGAAAGGAGGGCTGGGAGGTTTAGGGAAAGAATTGAAGAGCTGATGGTTCCGACAGCTGAAGGCACGGCCTCCAATGGTGGAACAAGGAAATGCGCGAATCATCAAGGGACCAGAATTAGTTTCAGATCGAGTAAGGGGATTGTCTGGAAATGGACGCGAAACTCCAGCCTGACAAGTGAGAAATCTACCCCCGGCCCTCCAATATTCTCACTGCCGCTCGCCCCATGTGTCCGGTTGGAAAACGTTCTGAAGCAGCATGTAATCTGACAGGGAACCCGGGATAAGCCTCCACTGTCTGATCGAAAACTGCAACAGGAGCTGTTCATTACAATTGTGAGAGCCGCGTGGTGATGGTGCTGGTCTTGACATCCAGTGGTGTCGGTTCACATCGGCCTCATCATGTTATTGTTTAAAGGTGTCTCCCAGAAACAGTCTGGAGAGGTGACAGGGCAGTTCTGAGAGGCAGTGCCGTGCTGCATGTCACTATTACCAACTGGCTGCTTATGGACAGGTTGGAGTCTGCCTGAGGGCTGAGCAAACTGACTGTGTTCGAGCAATTCTCAATGTGTGTTGGAGGAGTTGCCCTGAGAATTTGATGATTCTGCTCAGTGGTTCGGAGGGAAAAGGAACAGGGACTTGAGTCACCATCACCAACAGGCATTATCGAACCAGTTTCTCAATTAAACCACAGTCATGGAGTTATAGGGTTTTAGAGCACGGAAAGAGGCCCTTCGGCACTTCGTGCCCGCATTGGTCATCAATCCCCTTTCTACTCCAATCCCATTCTCCAGCACTTGCCCTTTCTCCAGTACATCGATGGCTGCTTCAGTGCCGCTTCATGCTCTCGACTGGACCTGGAAAAAAATTTTAATTTTGCTTCCAATTTCCACCCCTCCATCATTTTCACGTGGTCCATCACTGACACTTCCCTTCCCTTCCTTGACCTCTAAGTTTCTATTTCTGGTGATAGATTGTCCACCAATATTCATTACAAGCCTATTGGCTGCAATAGCTACCACGAATACAACTCCTCGCACCCCGCTTCCTGCAAGGACTCCATCCCATTCTCTCAGATCCTTCGCCTCCGTCGCATCTGTTCTGATGATGCCACTTTCAAAAACAGTTCCTCTAACATGTCTTCCTTCTTCCTTAACCGAGGTTTTCCACCCACAGTTGTTGACAGGATACTCAATCCTAGCCGGCCCATCTCCTACACATCCGCCCTTGCACATTCCTCTCCCTCCCAGAACCAAGATAGGGTCCCCCTTGTCCTCACTTGTCACCCCACCAGCCTCCGCGTTCAAAGGATCATCCTCCATCATTTCCCCCAACTCCAGCATGATGCCACTACCAAACTCATCTTCCCTTCAACCCCCCTGGCGGCATTCCGTAGGAATCGTTCTCTCCGGAACACCCTGGTCCTCTCCTCCATCACCCCCTGCACCTCTACCCCCTCACACGGCACCTTCCCATGCAACCACAGAAGGTGCAACATCTGCCTCTTTACTTCCTCCCTCCTCACCGTCCAAGGGCCCAAACACTCCTTTCAAGTAAAGCAGCATTTCACTTTCACTTCCCTCAATTTAGTCTACTGCATTCGCTGCTCCTAATACGGTCTCCTGTATATTGGAGTGACCAAACGCAGACTGGGCCACCGCTTTGCAGAACACCTTCGTTCTGCCCGCAAGCATGTCCCAGACCTCCCTGTCGCTTGCCATTTCAACACTCCACCCTGTTCTCATGCCCACATGTCCGTCCTTGGACTGCCACAGTGAAGCTCAGCGCAAACTGGAGGAACAGCAACTCATCTTCCGACTAAGCACTTTACAGCCTTCCGGACTGAATATTGAGTTCAACAATTTCAGATCATGAACTCTCTCCTCCATCCCCACCCCCTTTTTCTAATAATTTATAATTAAAAAAATATATAAATCTTTCTTTTTCCACCTATTTTTAAATTTATTTCAATCTTTTGTTTTATCTCCACCTTTTACCCCATTTCGATCCCTTCCGCCACCCCACCCCCACTAGGTCCATCTGCCACTAGCCTGCTTGCTGCCCTTTATGCCCCCATTAGCACATTCCTTAGATAATATCACCGCCGTCAACACCCCTTTGTCCTTTTGTCTATGGCATCTTTGGCAATATCTTCTTTGCCTCCACCGATCACTGGCCCCCTATCCAGCTCCACCTGTCCCACCCCCCTCTACCAGCTTATATTTCACCTCATTTCTCTATTTCCTTAGTTCTGATGAAGAGTCATTCGGACTCGAAACGTCAACTCTATTCCTCTCGGCTGATGCTGTCAGACCTGCTGGGTTTTTCCAGTTATTTTTGGTTTTATTTTGGATTTCCAGCATCCACAGTATTTTGCTTTTGTCCTATATGCTACGTCATTTCAAGTGTTCATCTAATTGCTTCTCAAATGCCGTGTGGGTTCCCGCCTCTACCACCCTTTTAGGCAGTGAGTTCCAGATGCCCTCCACACTCTGGATGAAACAAAAATCCTCAAATCGCCTCTGTCCCACTTGTCCCTTACCTTAAATATATGCCCCCTGGCTATTGATCTCTCAAAAAAAGGAAGAACTTCCTCCTAACTACCCAATCTCTGCCCCTCATAACTTTGTGCACCCCAACAGGTCGCCCCCTCAGCCTCCTCTGCTCTCAGGAAAACAATCCTATCCGATCCAGTCTCTCTTCATAGCTGAAAGGCTCCAGCCTAGGCAACATCCTGGTGAGTCTCCTCTGCACCCTTTCTAGTGCAATCATATCCTTCCTATATTATGGCGAGCAGAACTGCACACAGTACTCCAGCTGTGGCTTAACTAGAATTTTATACAGTTCCAACATAACCTCTCTGCTCGTATCGTCAATTCCTCGACTGATAAAGGCAAGTATCCCATCTGCCTTCTTAACCACCTCATCGACCTGTCCTACTGCCTTCAAAGATCATTGGAAATGCGCAACAAGGTCCCTCTGATCCTTTGTGCTTCCCAAGGTGCTGCCATTCATCGTGTGATCCTTGCCTTGTTAATCCTCAAAAAATGCTTCACATCACACTTTTCAGGATTAAATTCCACTTACCATTGTTCTGTCCATCTGGCCAGCCCGCCTGTGTTATCCTGTGGTCTAAAGCTTCCCTCTGCGCTGTTTACCACACCATAACTTGTCATTTGCAAACTTACTGATCATACCTCCTACATCCATGTCTACGTCATTAATGTACACTACAAACAGCAAGCGACCAGCACTGAGCACTGCAGGATGCCACTGGACACAGGCTTCCTGTCACAAAAACAACCTTTGACCATCATGCTCTGTCTCCTGCCACTAAGTCAATTTTGGATCTAATGTGCCAAAATTCTCTGGTCCCATGGGCTATTACCTTCTTGACCATTTTCCCATGCGAGACATTGTCAAACACCTTATGGAAGTCCATGTCGACTATGTCAACTGCATTACCCTCGCCTATACACCTTGTCACCTCCTCCAAAAAATCAATCAAATTTGTTAGGCATAATATCCCCCTGGCAAAGCCTTGCTGACTATCCTTGATTAATCCTTGCCCCTCCAAGTGGAGATTAACTCTTCGCTCAGATTTTTTCCAGAAGTTTCCCTACCGCTGATGTTAGACTCACTGGCCTATAGTTCCCTGGTTTATCCCTACCACTCTTCTTGAATAATGGTGTCCTCCAGTCCTCTGGCACCTCTCCTGTGGCCAGAGAGGATTTGAAAATTAATATCAGCGCCCCAGAAATCTCCTCCCTTGCCTCCAACAGCAGCCTGGGATGCATCTCTTCTGGGCCTGGCGACTTATCCACTATTACGCCTGCTAAAACCAGTAATACCTCTTCCCTCGCAATGCTAATTTGTTTCAGTGTATCACAGTCCCCTTCCCTGATTTCTATGCCTGCACCGTCCTTCTCTATAGTGAATACAGATGCAAAGTGTTCAAATAAAACCTCACCGACGTCTTCTGGTTCCTCACACAGGCTGTCACATTGGTACCTATTGGCCCTATCTTTCCCTAGTTATCGCCTTTACCCTAATATCCTTATAAGCGCCTTTGGATTTTCCTTTATTTTACCTGCCAGAGTATTTTGATGCCCGCTATTCGCTCCCCTAATTTCTTTTGAAAGTAACTCCCTGCACTTTCTATACTCCCCGGGGGCTTCCGCTGTTTTGAGCCCTCGGTGTCTGCCCTAGCTTCCAGTTTTTCTCCTTTTACAATCCAGTAAATGTCTTAACATCCAGGGTTCTCCGGACTTGATGGTCCCACCCTTCACCTTTACGGGAACATGTTGGCCTACAATCTTATAATTTTCTTTTTGAATGTCTCCCACTGCGATGATGTAGATTTTCCTACAAGGAGCTGCTCACACATGAATTAAAAACTAACTTCCAGGGGACTGGCACTCACGACTTTTGAATGTCCTTTTTGTCATTGTTTTAAGCAATACACACACGACCCATTGCACTACAGAGTCTCACATGTGGCAGCATTTCCCTTTGCCTTATCAGGATTTCTGACAATGTAGGACGAGCAGAGAGCTGCAAAAGTTCAGCATATCTGATATTAGAATATTAACAACGTTTCAAAACGGCTTCATTGCTGCTGAAACGGATTGGAACGTCATGTGTTCGTCAAAAGCGCAGTTCCATCGCTCTCCCTCTGTTCATCTGTCTGTTTCTCTGACTATCCCTCCCTTAAATCTCACTCTCTCCCTCGCTCTCGATCAGAAAAGGCAACAGAAGGCTGAATAGATTCCGATTCCTCTTTCCCGTTATTCTTAAGGAAAATCAGCCATCGACAGAAAACACTTTTCATATTTCAACAAACAAATGTAATTTCCTTTTCAGAAAGTTCAGACGGAAATTTGAAGATAGGATGTTGTGCTACTGGGAAAAAAAACGGTTTAAAATTTGATGAACTCCCTGGATCTGGCGGCCCACAACCTCGGCTTTTTAAAGAATAGGTTGCAGGGTTATTGTAAGAAACGCCGCTGATTTTCCAGATTTCCCAGATTCTAGCACGGAACTATAGACTTAACCTCCATCCCCTTCCTGTCAGCCCTGTGTCGGTTCCATAGCTGCTATTTCTGCCCTTTTTCTTGAGCTGTAGAGATTCCTCAGAGACTCTTCAATGGTCTGTATCTTAGCTCCATCCAGCTGCCGTGATTTCCAATCCTGTTAGGCGGTTGCCTAGCAAAAAATTATCACTCGCAGTTATTGAATTATTAATTAAGGCAGCATTTACTGCTTACGAGGGAAGATTGCTTCACATCTCCATCTTTGCGCGAAGAAATAATTATTAACGCCTCTCCTGAATGGCCTGTCTCTGTTTGAAATTTATGTCCTTTAGTCCTAGACTCCACCACTTCACCAGTGTTTTTTTAATGTCCTCCTGAAATCTGTTGCAATCGTTCACATTGTTTTGATGACTTCTGAGTTATGTGTAATTTTGGACTTTGTAATTGTACGCAATAAACACAAGTGAAGGCTATTAAAGTTTATCCAGAAGAGAAGTGGCTCTAACACTGACTCCTGGGGACATTACCGTCCGCTCCGCTGAAGTCTGGAAAACAACTGTTCATTGACAATTTTGTATCCACGCTCTCTGCCAGAAACAGCACGGTGAGATGACTGAGCAGTTTTGGAAAGATCGTGTTGTGCTGCGTGCCACTGTTCCCGCTGGCTGTATATGTCAACTTTGGAAACTGTTTGAAGAATGAACAGACTGATTCTGGCCTGGCCTGGTGTTTTCTAGTTTCATGAAAAGTAGCCGTGAGAAGGCGAGTTTCTTCTGGTCAGTGGTTCAGATAGAAAGTGGGGGTGGACAGGAGCCCCCTGTATAACTGGAGATGTCGGTGAAACAGCTCCCCTTCACTGAAAGCCTTGAATGAAAGAGTGAGAAAAACAGAAAACGTTAAAAATTCTGCAAGTCTGGCGGCACCTGTGGAGAATGAAACAGAGTTAACGCTTCGTGTCCACTATTTCAGAGTGCCGAAGGACAGTGATATCGGACTCAAAACATTAACCCTATTCTCCCTCCATAGACGCTGTGAGACCTGCTAACTTTATCCAGCCTTTTTTGTTTGTCTTTCTGATTGCCAGCATCCGCAGTGGACTCATTGATTTGCTTGTAACCTGATCGAAAATCCGACTCCCGTGGGACTCTAGACCACAACCTTTGAATACCTTAATTATCACTGCCTAGAAGTTCAACCCGCTTTCCATTGCGCCGCAGAACCACTTCGGTTTGCGCGTGTTCCTTTCGGATTTCCAACAATGGATAATTGTTCCAAAGCTCAGCAATTTCCAACATTAGACCATTAATTAGATTTGAAAAGTGTTTCATTCATTGTAACGCGTATTGAGACCCCTTGTGGTTGTGAAAACAGCTTTAATAATGCAAATCTTCAATTCAAATACCTCATTGATATCAAGGGCAGTCGCTGTTACCTCGCCCGTTGAGCTCAGTTCTTCTGTCTATGTTTGTGCCAAGGCTGCAGTGCAGTCAGGAGCTGAATGGCCCTGGTGTATCCCAAACCAAGCATCAATGAACAGGTTATTGCTGAGTAACTGTTGCTTGATGGCGCTGTCGAAGTCCCCACCCAACACTTTTTTTTTGATCAGGAGTAGACTAATTGGCCGGGTTGGATTTATTCTGCTTTTTTTGTAGACAGGGCACACCTGCTGGCCTCGCCAGCGACGCCCACATCTCGTGCAAAAAAAGGAAATGTTCTAGTTCTTGTGTACAAATCTGGTTAAACGACAATGGGATTAATGTCATCAAGTCTCGACTGCATCTGCTAATCGCTGGGAATAAATTTGATTGTGGGATTAAAGATCCATAAAACTCTGCATCTGTAACTGAATGAGCTTTGTTCTGTATCTGTCAGTCACAGGTAGTGTTTGTGAGTGTCGGATTCATTCTGTATCCCCAACTGTGGGACCGTTTGTGAGAGTAGAATTCCTTCTTTATGGGTAAATGTCTTGTACTGTAAGTGAGGGTGGGATTAATTTTGTATCAGTCAGTGGTACTGATTGCCAATGTGGGAGTCATTCTGTATCTATCAGCCATCATTATTGTGAGGGAAATTGGCTAAATGTCTCTGGTATTTTCTTATTCACAGTGTAAGAAACATATCTTCTCATTTCTGTTGAGCTGTTGTAAAGAACATATCTTTTTATTTCCTGTTGGACTGTGGATTAGAATTACAATGGCTGCATGTTGAAAGACATGCTCATTGGAACAGAATGAGAGATATATACAATGCTGCAATCCTGGAACAGACTGTGTCATGAAAGACAGGATGGTGCCAGGGAGGATTTCTGGAAGAAGGCAGCTGTCTGACAACAACATCGTCATTGGCTCCTGACCAGGTGACCAAGGTTTTGTGTGAAGCGCGGTATAGCAGAAAGCTCTTGGCCTGCAAAGAGAAAGCATCTAAAATCTCTTTCCTCATATCTCTATAACCAGCTCTCTCTCTCTGAGGAAACCAGTGTGAAAAGGGAAAGGGGAAACCATTGTTAGAGACATTGAAAGGCAAGTTATCAACCAATGAACTAAATTCTGAAAGTGCTGGAAGGCCACCTCGTATCATCAACAAGATCTGAAAGGAATTTGGAAGCCATCAATCTAAATCAATCCTTCCAACCTGTACTCCAGCTTGCTGCTAATGAACTGTTTTACCCCACCCTTAAAATGCATGTTTTGTGTGACGTATGTGTATGTGTGTGTGTACGTAGGGGGTTTAAGAAGGGGGTGGAGTTTAAGTTATCGTGTTAGAAGTTAGCAGTTATTTTTTTTTCTTTTGCCATTTGATAAAAACAATTTGATCAAAAACAATGACTTACTTATTAAGTTTACAAACCTGGTGCTCATACTCTGTTAGCCTAAATTAAACAGTTAGGTAGAATTGGGGCAATGTGGTGGTTTGATCAAACGCTTTCACATTTGTCGTGGCTCGGGGAGCAGTGGGGTTTGATATTGCAGCGAACTATCCCCAGTGAGTCGTGACGTTCGGCAGACCCTCGATATACAGGCTGATTCCGCCGTTTGATGGGAATGTTAGGGTGGGTGATGTGCTGGGCCAGGAGTGTATCAATTATGGTCGAATACAATTCTGCTGCTGCTGATGGCTCTCAGAGCATGAGCCTGGGATCGCTGGAATTCTCTTCCAGTGACAGGATCAGATTCCTGCATCTGTCATTCCCTGACACAATATATCTTCGTCATATTCAGTGTGCATCTTGCATTTTCTGATACTTTATGAGGTTTGGGCCATTAGTTGAGTCTGTCAGTGGAGCTGTACGTGTGCAATTGATCTGCCTGACAGTCAGCTTCCGGTGCTGTAAATGACCGGATTTATTCTGTATTTGTCAGTCTTTGGTATTGTAAGCGACTTTCTGAATGTCCTCATCCTGAATCTCACAATGGCGCTGTGTATGTGTGTCTGTGTGTCTGTGTGTGTTTGTTGGCTGGTGGCGTGTGGGGGCTGGGGTGTATGTGGTTGTACGTGTGTGTGTCTGTGTGATTAACTCATTATCACTCAGTGCTACTGAAAGTGAGTGTGGATTAATTCTCCCCTCGTCTTTGCCAATGCCTAAGAAATGCTTAGACTGCGTGAGGCGTAATTGCGCAGCGGGTGTGGGGTAGGGGGAGGTGAGGCGGGGAGGGAGGGATTGAAATCAATGGCGCAGGATGGTGAGTGTGAAAACAGCCGACTTTAAAACATGTGTGTAGGAAAGTGAAGAGAGAGCATGTATGTGGGGAGATCACAGAAAAACTATGGCTGGAGCTGCCCCGAGAGACAAGTTTTGGGTTGTCAGTGAAAAAAAACTCCTGTAATGAAGGCACAAAATCAGAAACAGGAAATGCGGAGAATATACAGCAGGTCCGAAAGCAGCTGTAGAGAGAGATTCCTGTCGCAAGGATGTAACTTTCCAACTGGATACTTCACGCCGCTCAGATCTTACACTCTCATCACCTTCGTGTGAGGAACAGGTCGGGCGGGAATTGGGTCTTTGTTGATTTGAGCAAACTGAGCAATGCAGCAATGAGAAGCTCCTCACCCCCCGGCGGCTTGGGGAAGGATGGGACTCAGATACAGGAACCTGACAGGTGCTGAAAAAAGCAAAATCACATCGAGTTTCTAATTCAATGAAGGTGAAAATAGAATCCAAAACATTTGTGCAAAGTTCAATGGGTTAGTGTCCCAATACATCACAGCTGCGATTTATGATGGCCGAGTGGTCTGAAGTGCTGTGTTTATATTGCCCAATTCTTCTGGAAGCGTGGGTGAAGAATCCCCCTCCTGACATTAACTTTCCTTCCACAGCTCATTCCAAACCCGCCACTCCTGCCGGCGAGAAGGACAAGGGCAGCAGACGCATGGGAACACCATCACCTGCAAACACACGACATTAAACTGAAAAATAGGACAAGTGCATCACTGCTTCACTTGGAAGAGGTGTTTGGGTTTTGAGGAGATAAAAAGCTGACGTTGTATCCCCTGCATTAGCACAGAAAGGTGCGGTTAAAAGGGGAGGGGATATTGGCGGTAGAGCAGCGGTCGCGGAGGGGATTGTCCCTTCAGTATGGTGAGTTCCCCATTCAGTGGAGCCACACACCGCCCTGACTTAGAAATATATCGCCACCCCTTCCCTGTCGCTGGGTCACAACCCTGTTCCGCCCTTCAACTGGATCCTGGATCATCTGTATCTGAGCTCCATCTTCCTGGCAGGATTTCACAGACAATCATACCAGTGCTGATTCAAAAAAACCACGATCCATCTCATTTTTAAAATTGTCATTTGACTCTAAGTTTCGTTCGCTTTTTGGGAGGAAAGTTCTAATTTTTCACCACCCTTTGTGTGAAGTGTCTCTTTACCACATCATGAAAGGCGCTACACTCATTTTATACTTTACCCCAGTTTTCTGGACAGAAGTCGTGCCAGATCTGCGACATATAACTAACTGTTCATGAGACATCTAAACGGACCTTGGGCTCTGTGGCTGAGTTGGTTAAAGCGCCTGTTTAGTAAACAGGAGACCCTGGGTTCAAATCCTAGCGGAGCCTTGCTTCCATTTACAAGTTTTGAGCTGATTTGAGCAAGTCCTTCGTAACAGTGCAAAACATTTCTTGGTTCTGATGAGTATTTCCAAATTGCTAGCTCAAATTGCCCTCCCTTGTACAGCAGGTTTACTTCTAACGTTTCAACACAACTGAAGAAGAGATTTGTGGAAAGTGGCCACTCACACTGAGAAACCCTCCCTCGTGTGACTCCACCGGAAGAGATGGGCGCTATTCTATTTAATAGTTGAAGTTCAGAACACTGACATCCAGATTTTGGAAGAACAAGACAACAGAGCAAGGTAAAACTCACTGGGTCAGCGATAGGATTCAAACTTCATCACCGGAAATAAGAGGAAGAGAGGTGAACAATAGTTTACTGTGTGAACACTGTAACAAGCAGTTGGCAAATTCCGCTTGCCGAGACCTCACTGAAGATGTGCAATGAACCTGTTTTCCACTCCGTTTAAAATGCTGAATATTCTGAGTTTACATCTAGGTGGATATTTGGTTTAAATTTATTTGTGAAAAAGTGTCAATTGTTTACATGTTGTTAACGTGGCAGCACGTGAACATTTCAAAGAGTTCTCCTCACAACCTGCTCAACACGTTTCGCCGAAAGAGATTATCATTTATCTTAAATATCCTTTCACAAAGAGGGTTATTAGGTGTCACTCCAGGAACATTCCAATGGAGTTGGGACGGATTCATTACAAATAATCAGGACTTTCTAAGCACCTCAATCAGCCACAATTTCTTCAAAAGAAACAGCTCTCGACATTCATCTCACTGAAGCAGAGTGTGACCGTGTTGTATCTGTCAGTGTGGAGGTGACCAGTTTGGGGTCGCTATCGGCCTGTTCCACCCTAGACTGGGGCATGATGTAAGGGGGAGGGTTTCCCCGAATTTCGGAAAACATCGTCATTAGGAAAAATGAGACAAATTGAAAGGAACCAATGAATAAACCCCAGGGCCCAGATTGGAGAATCTGTAGATTCCCTTTGGGAAAGTGAATCGGAGCAGAATGAAGGGTGAACATTCCCACTGCCCAGAAGCGGTGAAGACACAGCTCAGTCAGCCCGGCCCCCTCCATTCTCACACTGGAACATTCCTCACATGGAAATTGTTTAACCCAGTGAAATAAATCCTTACAGCCGATAATTTATACAACTGATTGAAGGAATGTCGAGCGTGGTTACCGAGTGACGGTGAAAAGTTGAACATTTGTTCTGTTCAACCAAACTGCGATGAAATGTGAACATTTCTTCTCATTGTTAAAAATAATTTGAAGTGTCTGTGTAAAAATGTTGAGTGTTTGTGAGAGTGGGGTCTGGGTGAGCAGCTGGTGAGTGCGACAGGGCCAGTGCTGGATGCAGGAAGCTCCCGTCAGTGTGGGTGGGTCTGATGGGGCTGAGTGATTGACAACTGGCGGCTGTTGGTGTTTCCATAAATCATGGAAATTCCCTCCAGCAGTTTATTTTCTTCATTTGATTGTAAACAACTTGAACAAAAGTGAATCAGCGCAGGAACATTTTTGTTCTGTATGAAAGCGGGGGAGGGGTAGGTGGGGGGAAAGGGGGGTGGGAGGAGGGGGGCTGTGGGGAGGGAGGTGGGTGGGGAGGGGGGGTGATTTCATTTGCCATTGTCCAATGGTGAAAAGTTACGACGACAAATCCACTGGGTTTTTCCACTTTGATTTGAGTCCTGCTCCCTGAGGATCTGTTCAGTATTTCTAATTCTGTTTTATCTTTAATCCTCTATTTCCACAGGATGCTGGCACCGAAATGGCTCATACTTCGCGCTGTTGTTATCTATGAAGCAGGTATTGTCTGCGCGGTGGGCGGAGGCGCTGCTGCCTCACAGCTTCAGGGATCCGGGTTCGGTCGGGTGTCTGTCCGAGTGGAGTTTGCACTTTCTCCCCGTGTCCGCGTAGATTTTCTCCGGTTAGGTGGATTGGCTACGGTAAATTGCCCCTCAGTGTGTGTCTGTGTGTGTGAGTGTGTGCCCTGTGATGGACTGGAGTCCACGCCCTGGGTGAACTCCGCCAACGCCTAGTGCCTGTCCGGATGGTCTCGGACTCCCCGCGATCCTGAATTGGATGAAGCGGCTCTGGAAAAGTGAGTGACTGCACGGTCTAATGGAGACATACGGTCTAATGGAGACATGTTCAGAGGGCTGTGCCAGAGGGTTTCTTTCAGGTTTTAGGCCCCTTTTGGCCCATTAGCAGCAACCGGATGTCTGCAGAGGAACACGGAATGCTGAGCACCTCTTCTCAGGGTGGACTTAATCTGGGGAGATAATGTTGGTTAAGGAGATATTGAAAGGTCTGGGGATTTGGGCCGAGATTCCCGGAGCTTGGGGGAATATCATAAATCGGTAGAGCAATGTGAGATTAGCGGGATACGAGCTTGGGACATTATCCAGTCTGTGCTGGGGGACTGCTGGGAAGGAAGTTCTTTTGTCTGCTTATCCAAGCGGAATGTTGGGGGTAGAGCGGCGGTCAGAGCCCGAGGGGAGGGTGAAAACCTTTCACTGAGTTTCAAATTTGTAAATCAGATCCTGGAAGTATTGCTGCTGTGTTCCCAGGAGGTGGGGTCTCATTTTTAGAGGAAAAAACTTACATCAAAACTGAGATGTAGGGAGTTGGAATCTGCTCTGCACCGATTAAATTCTATTCATCTTTGTTTCCCGTAATAAACAAGAGTTCTGAAGCAAAAAGCTTACATCAAGGACCGGTCACTGAAGTAAAAAGAATTGGAGACGCGGGACGTTAGAACCTGCTCAGCACCGATTCACATTAACTCAATATTGTGTCCTGGGATAAATAAGTGGTTTGTTGCTGTCCATTACAAAAACAAATAGAATTCTGAAGGTTCTGGCCAGTAACTTCACAGTTTCCACTATTACATCTCTCAGCATCGTCAGCTGCATCCCATAAAGTCCTTGCGACTTACCAACATAATGTTCAGCCAGTCCATCCAGTACCTCTTTTTAAACAAGAGTTAAATATAAAAGAAGACGGTTGTAAATTGTGGATGGAGAAAATGAGCACTTTTGTTGAAGAGGATGTAAAGGAGAAGATTTTGTGATAAAGAAGTAGGATTAACAGAAATAAAAATAGCAATACGTGCAATGAAGGAAACGGGGTTTTCATCGTCTGATTGCCGAATTTCTCAAAGATTAATTTAATAGAGATTGAAAATCAATTTTTCGACGTCTTTAAGGAAATTAACATTGATGGAAGCCTATCCTCATCTATAATGCAGCATATCTTAGTTAACAAGAATCATGTGGGTAGATGTGATTCAAAGAATAGGAGGCATATCCCATTATAATAATGATAATAAGATCCTGGTGAGGGCTAGGGAAATGTTTTGGGAAGAACAGCAAGACCTTGGAGACCATACAGTGGAGATTTACTGGAATGGTATGAGCGGTGAGGGATCCCGTATGTGGATGGACTGGGGAAAAAACTGCCAGTGTTCTTCTTATCACAGGGAACGTTAAGGGGAAATTCAATACAGGTATTTAAAATCATCCCAAGTATTTTGTTTCTTATACAATACGGTTAACCAATTGACAGAATGACAACCAATGAAGAGTACATACACTCTGTAAGTTTTTGCTATTGTCATAACTTAATTTGTCAGGAAATGTTTCACATTGGTCCATTCCAAACAGTCCCTGACCTGATGTGATAGAAATGTTCATTCAGAACCTTCTTGCCAACTTCTCATGGATGGTAAAAGGGTGTGAGGCTGTGTTCTAAAACTCAGACAGGTGACCAGGTGACTGAGAGTTTAAGGTGCTGGATTGCTAATCTATTGTGTTTTGCATATGTGGGTTCCAATCCAATCCTTGTTGCTAGTTTGTGGATATTATTAATTAATTGTTGCTTCCTGTTTTGTTACATTTTGAATAAAATAGACCTGAAACCCGTTGATTGTCAATATCTCACTGGAGATCCCGGATTTGTTCAGACTTCATCAAAACTGAGACCGACAATTACAGTTCTTCACCCAAATTATACTGGAATGATTATCAGACAGGATTCATGAAAGGAGGCAACGGAAAAAGTTAATGACAATGGAGCAGAAACATAACATGATCCTTGGGGAACACATTTAATTTGAACTTTGCTTGATGAGTTCAGTGAGTGAGCAAGTTTTAGCAAATGAACTTTAAAGTGATGGGCTGTCTAATTAATCCTATGAAGGATAGAGCGGATTGTTAATTTTTGTGCTGAGAGGTGGGAAAATGTGGAGGAGCAGGAAGCTATGTACAGACATCATTAAAAGCCAGTGGACAGGAAGGTAAAAATACTGTAACAATGCTAGTAGAATACAAAGGACCTCATGCTACAGCTTTATAAAACTCTGTTTAGATCCTATTTAGATCACTGTGTTCAGTTCCGGACAACATACGTCAGGAAGGATAGATTGGCCTCCGAGTGGGAGCAGCAGAATTTCACCAGCCTCAAATGATGACGGATTTCAAAAACTAGTCTCATAATGCCTTGAATATCGAAGATTAAGGGGCGACCTAACTGAGACATACATGATGATTAAATGATTTGACAGGGTAGATCGGGAGGAACTATTACCTCGGGCGGGGGAAGACCAGAAGAAGGGGACATAACCTTCAAATTAGAACAAAGCCTTTCAGGGGTAATTTCACGAAGCACTTCTTCACACAAAGGGTGGTGGAAATAATGAATTCTCTCCCTCAATCAAGCGTTAAAGCTGGGAGTCAATCAAAAATTTCCAAACTGTAACTGATGGCTTTTGTTTGGTAAGAACTTTAAGAACTACAAAACAAAGAGGGATAGACGGAGCTAAAATACAGACCAGTCACGAGTTCATTAAATGGCAGAACAGGCATGAGGGAAGGATACTTTACTTCTGTTTGTATATTCCGATTTTCACAATCCTGGACCGAGCAGGTTTTCAAATTCTGATCCAGTGTGTACATATTGCCTCATGAAGTTAATTCCTCCACCCCCTCTTCATAAAAAAAAACTAAATCTGGAGGGAACTGAAACGAGGTGTCAGCCTTTGTTGATGCCATTATTCTCTCAATATTGACAGTCTCCAGTCCTGAGCTAGAATTCCGCACCCAACTCAACCCCGAGTAAACACTGCAGATAATAAAATTATCCTCTCCAACCTGCATTTCCTAGATCTTACCATCTGCCAATCCTTTGATAAATATTTGGGAATTTAAATCCTGAAACATCTGTCTGTTAACCCAATTTCGTCGTGTTTTTTTCAGGGGGGCGGAATTAGAATCCAGTTGTTTCCCTCTCTGTTCATATTCTTTCTGTGTCTACATCCCTCACTGATTGGACGGGAAGTGAGTTTGTATTAATCCAGTGATGGACAAATCTGCTCCGTGATACAAGCATTTTCTGTGTCTTTCTGAAAATTTCAGATGATAATTTTCATTGAAACACAGGAAATCATGAAAGTTTCCCGGTTCCTGGATACTTTTAAGAGCTGATAAAACAAAATAAATCCAATTCCTGCACATAATGAATTCAGGCAGGAGGAGGTGCCTGTATCTCATTGATCAGATATTGGATCTGATGAAGAATGTTTTTTGAAGGGCGATGTGTTCCTGTGTGAAGCCGGGAAGGGGTTTGGTTTTCCACTTTAAACTTTGACCCTTCAGTTAATTCTTTATGTGCAGCAGTTTCTGGTGGCGTTATTGAGTCACGAAAGTTGGCCATGACAGTGGCAGAATTCCCCGCGCTCCTTTCAATAGCGCGGGGGAACCTTCGTCAACATCAGGGCCCAATTTAATCATCTCTACAAAAACCTGCTGCCAGTTATTGCTCAGGGTTATATTGAGCTGGGACACTGAGGTTAGTGACTTAGTGCAATCAATTCTTCATACAGAAAACATTAGCCCCTCGCATACTCTGATCAATTAGACCCTCTATCCTTTATTACTGATTCATTTGTTGTGATTTTGAGTGCCACCCGAGTTGAGTTTTAAGTCAGATTTCATGTCTAATTGAGCAAAACCGAAACTGGTTAAGGGAAAAGGAACATACACTTTCTGTCAGAAAGGGGCAGCTAATTTGCACAGAGGAAACTCCCACAAACATCAATGTGATCATACTTCGGGCTGTTGATTGATGGATAGATATCAGCCAGAACTCGGGACGGGGATAACTCCACTGCTCGTGTGTTTTCTGCCGCAGCACCATCCGATCACTTAAAATAAAATGAGAGGATGGACGGGGCTTTGTTTTAATGTCTCTTCTGAAGGACAACACCTCCCTTAGTACTGGAGTGTCAGCCTTCCTTGTTACAAGAAAATTCCAGACTGGGATTTGAAGAAAGACCCTTGTGTTTCAAAGGCGAGTATGACCAAGTCAGCCCCAGTGAAAGTGTTTAAGAAATCGCCCAATCCACAACTACATGACTGGGGTAATTATGTGATCATCCCCTGGCAGGTAATGACAGCTGGAGCCACAAGGCATCACAGCCAGATTTGTGACTGGATTCAAACCCAAAATCCTGTCTCAAAGACATCTCAAATAAAACTGTCAGCTGCTTGAAAACACAGCAGTTAAACTTTCTGCCTGATCATGAGAGCGACTGTGACATTTTGAAGACAAAATCATTTGATAAAATAGTTCAAAAACCATCAAGATTGAAATTCTATGAGGAAAAGTCACCTTATTTTTGAGAATTCCGCTGAGAAAGCTTCATTAGACAGCACAGAAATCAGGTGAGGAGTCTGAGTAAATCGACACCAGCGAACAAGTCAACATCAAAACTCAATCAACTCTTGTGAAGATCAGTGAGTAAAAGCTGAGTGTTCCGTGCATCATCAGCTCATCAAGTAGATGTATTGTCTGGATAAAGCGTTCTGTTTAGAACAGGATTTATTGACCTGAGTTGTGCAGGCACGTTATTGCAGAACAAATAAGCCACTTCTAGATTTTCCTTTGAAAACATAGAAACTAGGAGCAAACTTCTAGTTTGTTGATATAATAAATTCAAATAAACTGGAATTACAATGCAAATGAATTGATATTCAAAATAAAACCTTACTTTCAGGTAAATTACGTGAAACAATTAAATTACAAACAAGAACTCAAGTGACCTGTGAGCTCAAACACAGAGCCAGTAAATTTCAGAGTGAAGACTTAAAAATTTCAATTTTTTGCAAGTGAGGGTTAAGTGCAGAGGGGGAAGGAGCTGCTGTGTAATTTTAACCGAGATACTGCAGCAAAAGTACAAGAGGGAAGGATTGGAACTCTCTAAATAACAAGAACTTTAATTAAATAGACAATTCATTTCAGTGAAATGTTGGGACAGCTGAGAGCTGTTGCCTACACATCCTGTGCTCTGTGGGAACTCCAAATAAGACTGATGATAATAGTCAGATTCATAATACATTAGCGAACCAAGCAGAATACAGAAAGTGCAGAGGAGAGATGGAAAAAGGAAATTAGATCAGAAGAGAGGGTGTATGAGAAAAGATTTGCAGGTAACAACCGAAAACACAGAAGATTTTTTACCAGCATAAGGGCAGTCACTGAAAGGGGGGCTGATTTGGAGATCCTGTGCGGGGAGAGGGCATGGCTGACGTACTAAATGAGAACATACAAACAAACTAATTAGCAGCAGGAGTAGGTCACTCAGCCCCTCGAGCCTGCTCCGCCATTCAATAAGACCCTGCCTGATCTGATTGTAACCTCAACCTCACATTCCTGCCTCCCCCCAATAACATTTCACCTCCCCCCCCCACCTTGTTAATCAGGAATCTATCTAACTCTGCCGTTAAAATATTCAAAGACTCTGCTTCCACCAGCTTTTGGGGAAGAGAGCTCCAAAGACGCTCGACCCTCGGATAGAAAAGAAACTCTGTCTGAAATGAGCGACCCCTCATTTCTAAACAATGACCCCTAGTTCCAGATTCTGCTACAAGAGGAAACGTGCTCTCCATCTCCACCCTGTCAAGACCCTCAGGATGTTAAAAGTTTGAATCTAGTTGCATTTTACTGTCCTGAACTCCATGCAATACATGCCTAACCTGTTCAATCTCACCTCAAAGACAACCGGCCCATCCCTGGTATTTGCCTCGTAAACTTTGCACTAAACCTGTCATCACAAAACAAGCGGATGCTGCTAATGCAATTGGATAGGATGAAAATAGATGAAGTGGAAGCTATCACAAGGCTGGCACCGCTCACAGTAGAAAAGCTGCTCGATCCGCATCGGATACACCTTGGATTACTGAGGGAATGAAGGGTGGAAATAGCGGAGACTCGAGCCACAATCTTTCAATCCTCCTTGGATATGGGAAAGAAGCCAAACAACTGCAGGTTGTTCATGTTACATCCGTGTTTAAAATTGAGAGGGATAAACCCAGTAACTACAGAGTAGTTAGTCTCATGCTGGTGGTGGGGAAACATTTAAAGACAATAATCCAGAACAAAATTCATTGTCACTCGGCAGAACATGAGTTGATAAATGATAACCAGCACAGATTGGTTAACAGAAAATCAGCACTGAAATACTAATAAAGTTCTTTGATGACGTGTCAGAGAACATTGACCAGGGAAGTGAGGATGATGATAAGTGTCTGGACTTCCAAAACGAATTGAAAAAGTCCCACATAATGAACGTGTTGGTAAAATTCCAGCAGCTGGGAGTAAAGGGGCAGCGACAGCATGGATACAAAATTGAATAAGGGACAAAAAGGGTAAAGTAGTGGCGAGCTCTGAAGAAGAGTCATATGGACTCAAACGTTAACTCTGTTTCTCTCTGCACAGATGCTGCCAGGGCTGCTGAGTTTTTACAGCACTTTCTGTTTTAATGTAAATTTTAATAACTTCCAGCCTATATTCAAGTTTGCTGATAACAATAGGTTGGTGACATGGTTAGTAGCGTATGTGGGAGCAGCAAGTTTCAAAGGGTCATTGACAGATTCAGTGAGAGAACAAAACTGTGGCCGGTGGTGGTCAACACTGGGAAGAGTGAGGTCATCCATCTTGAACTAAAGAAAGATCCGAGAATTTCCTAAACAGTCAGAAACTTAGGACTATGCCGGAGGAGCCGAGAGTGAAAGCTGAGTGAGACTGGAGGGTGGAGAAAGAACAGCGGCAGAGCTGCCCAAGAGCAGCCGTGAGGGAGAGAGACGGAGAGAAGAGTGAGAGTGGCGGGGGATAAAGAGCTGAGAGGAAGGGGCTGGAGCAAACCGGCGATGTTCAAAATATTCAATGCTTGATATCACAGGAAAGGAGGTAACTGGTTAGTTTGTGCCGATTTCTCTGTTTTTCTCTTTCTAAATTTGGATATTGATTGAAACTAGGAGATGAAAATTTTTTAAAAAATCAATCAGGGTAAGTATAACAGTAAGTGCCAGTGTGATAACTGGATTCAATGGGAATCATGGGGAAAACTCTCTGCTGCTTGGAGTCATACCTACCACAGAGGAAGATGTTTGTGGTTGCTGAAGGTCAATCACCTCAGCTCCAGGACATCATTGCAGGAGTTCCTCAGGGTAGTGTCCTCGGCCCAACAATCTTCAGCTGCTTCATGAATGACCATCCTTCCAAAATAAGGTCAGAAACCTGATGACTGCACAAAGTTCAGCACCATTCACGTCTCTTTGGATACTGAAGCCGTCCATCACCAAGTGCCAGGAAGGTTTGGATGAGGGAAATTAATGTACTATCGTCAAGTGTGAAGGCAAATGGTGAGTGTAATTCAAAGATTCTAAGGGGAGATAGATAGGGAAATCTTGTTGGGTTATTGTTTTAGAGCTCCTCCAGAATGTAAGCAGCAGGGATGATAAAGGGGAGCCAGTTGTATTCCAAAAGACATTCTATAAGGTGCCACATAAAATGTCACGACACAAGATAAGAGTATATGTTGTTATGGTTCATATATTAGCATGGATTGAGAACTGGCTAACTAACAGGAAACTGAGGGTCAGGATAAATGGATCATTTTGAGGTTGGCAAACTATAACTAGTGGACAGATACAGAGTTTAGTGTTGGGGCCTCTACTATTTATGATCGATGTTAATGATTTGAATGATGGGATCCACTGTATTGTAGCAAAATTTGTTGACGATGCAAATATAGGAATCAAATCAATTTGTAAGGTGGATACAGAGTGTCTGCATAGATATGTAAATGTTCAAGTGAGTGGGGATAAAATGGCAGATATAGTGCAATGTAGTAAAATGTCAGGTTGCCCACTTCTGCAAGAAGTATAGGAGAGAGGAATATTACTGAGATGGAGAGAGACTGCAGAATCCTGTGGTACAGAGGGATCCTTGTACAAGAAATACAAAAAATGTTTAGATGACATTGCAGAATGCTGCAGTACAGATGGATATGGGTGCCGCTGTATAAGAATCATTGAAAAAAAGTTAGCATGCAGGTGCATCAAATACTTAGGGGGGCATGCAGAATGTTGGTCTTAATTGCAAGGGGACTGGAATAGAAAAGCGGAGAAGCCTTGCTGCAACTGTACAGGGCATTGGCGAGACCACACCTAGAATAATGGGTGCTGATTTGGTCTGATTACTGAAGGATGGATTTTACTTGCATTGAAGACAGTTCCCGAGAAAGGTGACTGGGATATTCCCTCGACTGAAGGGGTTTTCTAATGAGGAAGGGTTGATCAGGTTGGATCTAGACTCATTGGAGTTTCGAATGTCTTAACAATATGAAAGTGAATGAGCATCTGGCAATGAGTGACCAAAATATGTGAGAGACAGACATTCAGTTCGAGCAGAAAGGTCACGTACATGCTGGTTATCACCTCAAGTAAGGCCAATAAGGACGGAATGAGTGGTAAACTGAGCACGTTAAATTCCCATCAGCTATTAACAGGTAAAACAAGACAGGAAACAATCAGAGGCACTCAAATAATAATTTACTGTAATCTGTATCTAATGCAAACCCGAAGGAATGAAACTTTTATGATAATTATGGTTACTTATTTTTATGATTGATATTATTAATCATGGGGACGGAATTCCATAAACTAAACCAGTGATTAAGAAGGAATGACAATTTCTGTCCAGATAATGATGAACTGTGTATTTGGTGCGATGATGTCTCCGCTATGCTGATAGTTTTGTCCTTCTCGGTGGTTCATGTCACAGGGAGGACGCTGCTGTTCAAATAAAGATGGCGAATTACTGCAGGGTGTCCTATAGATCGGAAAACCTGCGGCTAAGTTCCCCTCCGAGTCACTCATCATCCTGACTTGTAAATATATCGCCGTTCCTTCACTGTCGCTGGGTCAAAATCCTGGAACTTCCTTCCTATCAGCACTGTGGGTGTACCTACACCACACGGAATGCAGCGGTTCAAGAAATCAGCCCACCACCACCTTCTCAAGGGCAACTCGGGATGGGTAAAAAATTGCGGCCCTGTCGGCGAAGCCAACATCCCGTGAATTAACTTGAAAAAATACGACCTTCACGATATTGTTTCCATCTAAGAGGATGGTTTTTTCTATTCAGATAATCATACAGCGATAGTGAAGAGGAGGTGGCCACTCAGGACATGCCTGTGCCAGTTCTTTGGGAGGAATGGGCTGAGGGAAAGGGGAAAGCATTGGCTAATATGTGTTTGCAGCATTTACAGTTTGTGTCCGTCTGTGAATAAACACCATATCAGAGATTTGTTGAAGATTGAATTCTTCTGAAATTTCTTGCAAGAAACTGTTGCAAATAACAGACATGATTGTGGGCAACAGAAAATACTCCCTTGTGGCATTGATGAGAATGTAAATAGCAGAGGATGGTTTCGATCCATCGACCTCTTGGTTTTGGGCCCAGCACGCTTCCGCTGCGCCACTCTGCTGCTTGGTGTTGAATGTCTACTGTTCCATTATGGTGTTAAAGTGTTTCACATGTTTAGAATATATTTCCTGCTGTGAAATTGTGCTCTCTGGTGTTGAAATGTTCTTTGTTGTTGTGTAAAATGCTTCCCTGCAGTACAAACGTGTTCCCAGTTGTATAAACATGATGGCCGAGCCAGCGAATCTCATATCCATTGAATTAATAAAAAAAAGTTCCGCTCTGTTGCACTTCTTAGCTCTGGCCAGTAGATGTCAGCACACTCAGAGAGCGACAGAACAGACAAGAAGCGTTCACATTTTATTGGACGGCGAAGGGAGGTTTTTGGAATTACTAACGGAGGTGATGACATTTCATAATATTTTGTTATACCAAGCAGAAGTTATAATGTTGTGCTCAAACCGACAGACCGTTGTTTTGTATTTGAGAGTGAGATACATTCTTCACTGCCCTTTTCTGGCCCATTTTGTAAATGTGGGATTTATTATCTATGTCACTCACTGGTAGTGTGTGAAACTGAGAGACATTCTGAACCTGTCAGTCTTGGTTACTGTATGTGAGTGTGGAGACATTGTCAGTGGAACTGCCAATATGTTTGGATTTATTCTGTAACAGTCACTCTCTTGGACAGTTTTTTTGTGTTATATTCAATTCCAATCTGTATCAGTATTTTCTGATACTGAGAGGTGGGTTACATTCTGAAACTGTCAGTGGAACTGTATGTGGAAAGATTTTGCTCTATCAGTCAGCTTCTGGTGGGAAAGTGAGTGTTGGAGTCATTCTGTGTCTCTCATTCTCTGGTACAATATATCTGTGTCATATTCAGACTGCATATTGCATTTTCTGGTATTGTATGAGTGTCTGGACACTTTTTGAGCCTGCCAGTAGAACTGCAGGTGTGCAAGTGTTTTGTTCTCAATGTGACATGTGGGATTCATTCTGCATTTGTCTGTCTCTGGTGCTGTCTGTGTATTGGGCAGTTTGTCCGTGCCTGGTAACGTAGAGGGTTTGTCCAGTAGTTCACCATGTCCAGTTTTGTGTGTGAATGTGGGGTGTATTTTATTATTCTCAATCTTTGATGTTGCTTATGACTCTGGGATTAATTCTGGATCTGTACTCAATAGTTATCTCAGGCATGGTGTTGTAAATGATTCACATCTTAATACCTGGCAGGAAGGAAACCTCTCATCCCAATCCTTACCCAATTGGGTTTATGTGTGATCTTAGAACAAATCACAATAATCAGGTTAACCCTGAACTGCAGTCTACAATGTGAAATAAATGGTTTTGCCGACAACTCTTGAGATACCTATTAAATACAGATATGGAAGTAAAGTACCATCATATACAGCTCCCAAGTCACATAGATAGAGTACGAATCCCACTTACACACACAGTTCCAGTAACCGAGTGATATACAATTAATCCCACAGTAACTCTCTGCCCCAGATGTAGACATATATTAAAATACATTATTCCAAATTCCCATTCAGTACCAGATTTTGACAAATACAGAATGAACCCTGCATGCACATACAGACACACACAAAGATAGTGACTGATACAGGATGTGACACAAATTCACATGCAGTACCAGGGAATAACAGTTAAATATTAAATCCCGCCATCAATTCCAGTACCGGAAAATAATGCACACAAAATGAATTTTACTGACATTCATTAACAGAGATTGTAAGATACAGAATGAATCCCATAGTGCTGTTCAGTTCCAGATACTGACAGATGCAGAATTGATTGCAACTACTCACACTGAAAAACACAATTAGTTCCACATTGACATGGAATATAAAACACTGGCAGATGTTGAATGAATCTCAAGCTGACAGTCAGTACCAGATACTGATGGAAAAAAAAATCACTCACTCTTGTTCAGAGTGGGAGACTAAAAGAGAAATAAAAGGATATTCACACTCAGATAGAGTACCAGAGACTGACTTGCAGAACCCGAACCACTCATACATCATACCAAAGACTGAAATACACCAAATAAATCACTCACTAAGAGGCAATATCACAGCAAACAAACTAAGGTCAGAGGCCTGACCTTCTGCCTAACTAGATTTTCCTGCCTACACCCCATATCCATTGATTCACTGAATAACCTGTCTGCGTCATCCTTAAATATATTCATGGATGAAGCATCCATATTTCACTAGGACAGAGAAGTATTAATATTCACACACTGAGAGTGCAGAATGTCTCCAAATTTCAGTCTAAAATGATCAACCCCTTATGCTGACATGGTGCCCACATGTTCTAGATTCAGGGGAATCGATAATGGAAAGTAGGGAAATGGTGGATGAATTAAACAGGTATTTTGCTTCATTCTTCACTGTAGAGGACACAAGTAACATCCTAGAAATAGCTGTAAATCAGGAAATGGAAGGGAGGGAGGAACTTGGGGAAAATTACAATCACCAGGGAAGTGGAATTGAGTAAATAGTTGGGGCTGCGGGCTGACAAATCCCCAGGTCCGGATGTGCTTCACCCTAAGGTCTAGAAAGAAGTGGTTAGTGGGATTGTTGATGCACTGGTTTTAATTTCCCAAACGTCCTTAGATTCAGGGAAGGTTCCATTAGATTTGAAAATAGAAAACATAACTCCTTCATTCAAAAAGGGAGGGAAACAGAAAGCTGAAGACTATAGGCCAGTTAGCCTAACATCTGTCATAGGGAAAATTTTAGAAGCTATTAAGGAAGTTATAGCAGGGCACTTAGAAAAATTCAAGGGTCAACATGGCTTTGTGAAAGGGAAATCATGTCCAGTCAATTTATTGGAGTTCTTTGAAGGAGTCACATGTGCTGTGGATGAAGGGGAACCAGTCCATGTACTGTACTTAGATTTCCAGAAGGTATTTGATGAAGTGCCACAGCTGTGGCTCAGTTCATAGCACCCTTGCCTTTGAATCAGAGGGTTGTGGGTTCATGTCCCACTCCTGGAAAACCAAGAACTGTGATTGTTCTCGAAAGAGTTGCAATCTGTGACTGTTGATAACTCGAAAGAGTACCAAAGGTTCTTACATTAAATAAAAGCTCATGGGGAAGGGGGCAACATATTGGCATGGATAGAAGATTGGCTAGGTAACAGGGTGCAGAGAGTTGGCATAAATGGGTCTTTTTATGGTTGGCAGGATATGATGAGTGGTGTGTCACAGGGATCAGTGCTGGGACCCCAGCTTTTCACAATTTATATAAATGACCTGGATGAAGGGACTGGAGGAATGTTTGCTAAATTTGCTGATGAGCCAAAGTTGGTAGAAAAAGTAAATTGTGAAGAGGACATAAGGAGGTTACGAAGTGACATAGATAGATTTCGTGAGTGGGCAAAGATCTGGCAAATGGAGTATAAGGTCGGCAAATGTGAAATCTTTCCTTTTGGCCAGGAAGAATAAAAAATAAGCTTATTATCTAAATGGTGCGAGATTGCAGAGCTCTGAGATTCAGAGTGATCTGGGTGTCCTGGTGCATGAATCACAAAAGGTGAGTATGCAGGTAGAGCAGGTAATTAGGAAAGCTAATACAATGTTATCATTTATTGTGAGGGAAATTGATTACAAAAGTAAGGAGGCTGTGCTTGAGTTGTACACGGCATTGCTGAGACCTCTTCAGAAGTATTGTATACAGTACTTGTCTCCTTATTTAAAGAGAAATGTACATATGTTAGAAGCAGTTCAGAGAGGGTTTACTAGACTAATACCAAGAAAGGGTGGGGGTTGTCTTATGAGGAAAGGCTGGACAGGTTAGGCTTGTATCCACTGGAATTTAGAATAGTAAGAGGTGATTCAATTGAAACCTTTAAGTTCCTGAGGGGTATTGACAGGGTGGATGTGGAGAGGATGTTTCCTCTTGTGGGAAAATCTAGAACTACGGGTCACTGTTTAAAAATAAGGGGTCACTCATTTAAGACAGAAATGAGGAGAATGTTTTCTCTCAGAGGGTTGAGAATCTTTGGAACTGTCTTCCTCAAACGGCAGTGAAAGCAGGGTCTTTGAATATTTTTAAAACAGAGCTGGATAGTTTCTTGATTAACAAGGGGGTGAATGGTTATCGGGGAAGGCAGGAATGTGGGGTTGAGGTTACATTCAGATCAGCCATGAGCTTACTGAATGGCGGAGCAGGCTCGAGGGGCCGGGTGGCCGACTCCTGCTCCGAATTCATATGTATGTCCGTATTCCATAGCCAAGACAAACAACCTCTCAGTGTCTAACCTGTCAAGCTCCATTGTAATCCTGCACGCGTGGATGAGATCACTTCTACTTCCAATAACCAGAGAATATGAAAACAATTTACACTGCTTCTCAACATTGGAGAAACGTCTCATCACAGCGACCAATTATTTTCTGACCTCCAATGTAAATATATCCTTCCTTAGATATGGAGACAAAAAGAACAGTGCCAAATGCTGCATGTGTGGTCTCAGCAAAGCCGTATGGAAGTGTAGTAAGTCTTCCTTACTGTTGTACTCCAATCCCCTTGTCATAAAGTCTAACATGCTAGCTGCCTTCCACATTGATTTCTGGATGCTATCTTCCCATGATCCATATACAAGTTCACTCAAATCTCTCTGAACATCAGGATTTACAATTTCACCTGGAGAACAACAGACTGTCAGACACAGAAATAATACAATGCTCACAGGCAGTAATGGAGACTGATAGTTTGAGAATGTTTCACATATTGACAGTGTCACAGATTGGCAGTGACAAAATGTATGAAATATTACCAAAGAGTGCCAAGGACTAACATTGACCAGGGGAGTGAGGTTGATGATGTGTGTCCAGACTTGCAAAAGGGTTTGCAAAAATCCCACATCATAGATTTGTTAGTAAAATTCAAGCAGATGGGAATACAGGGGCAGTGGCAGCATGGTTACAGAATTGAATAAGGGGAAGAAAGGATAAAGTGGGGGCGAGCGGTGTGTTTTTCGGGGTGGAGGGATACATACACAACTGATTCTCTGTCACGTCAGCCGGCTGTTCTATTCCCATTCCCAGAGCTCTTTTACATTTTAATAACTTCCAGACTATATCCAAGTTTGCTGATGGCACTAGGTTAGGTGACATGGTTAGTAGTGTAGGTGGGAGCAGCAAGTTTCAAAGCATCACTGACAGATTCAGTGAGTGAAAAAAACCGTGGCCGATGGTGGTCAACATGAGATCATCCATCTTGGAGCAAAGATCAGAGAATTTCCTAAACAGTCAGAAACGTGGGACTGTGGAGGAGCCGAGAGTGAGGGTGAGAGCTGAGTGAGACTGGAGGGTGGATAAAAAGCAGCGGCAGAGCAGCCTGAGAGCAGCAGTGAGAGAGAGAAGGAGGGAAGAGTGACGGGGGGGTGGAATAAAGAGCTGTGAGGGAGGGGTTGGAGCAAACCGGCCATGGTTAAAATAAATAGTCAGAGCATGATAAATAGGAGCTGGAAAATTAAACATTACAATCAGGGTAAGTATAACAGTAAGTGTAAGTATAATAAGAATATTAGTGCAGAGCAGGTCGAGATGCATTTAATAAAATTAATAATTTAAACAAGGTACTAATTAGATTCTAAAAGAGGGAATAGAGGTTTGTTTTAGATCATGAATGGGCAGCTGTGACCTGTTGTTTGCAGTTCCTGCCCCATGTGGGAACCTCAGGACACTTCATCTGTCTTGGGGGCCACATGTGCAGGAAGTGTCTCCAGCTGCTTGAGCTCGAGCTCAGGATTTCTGAGCTTGAGGGGCAGCTGGAGTGACTGTGGAGAATCAGGGAGGATGAGAGTTTCCTGGATTGTACGTTCCAGGAGGTGAACACTCCAAATGGAAAGAGCGGGTTCAGGATAGTAGATGGGTGGCCATCGAAAGAGTAGGAAGAGGCAGAAAGTGCAGGAGTCTTCAGGTATGTGCCACTGTCAAACCGGTATTCAGCATTGGAGACTGCTGGGAATGGTGACACCCTGAAGGAGTGCAGTCCAGACCATGGCATCAATGGGCAGGAAACTGCACAGGAGGGAACAGCTAAGAGTAGAAACACAGTCATTATTGGAGATTTCATAGTCAGGGGGACAGACAGGCATTTCTGTCACCGTCATTGACAGTCCCACATGGTGTGTTTTCTCCTTGGTGCCAGGGTAAAGGACATCACGGGGAGGGTGCAGATTATTCTGCAGGGGGAAGGGAGTGAGCCAGAGGTTGTTGTACACATCAGTATCAATGTCACAGGGAGGACAGGTATTGAGGTCCCTCAGTCAGAATTCCAGCAGCGAGGGAGGTAGTTAAAAAGTAGGCCCTCAAAGGGAGTAATCTCGGGATTACTGCCAGTGCCACGTGCTAGTGAGGGTAGAAATGTGAAGATAGGGAACATCAATATGTGGCTTGAGGCTGGTGCAGGAGGGAGGGATTCAGATTCTTGGGACATTGGGACAAGTTCTGGGGCAGGAAACACCTAATCAAAAGGAACAGGTTGCACCTTAACAAGACTGGGACCAATGTCTTCATGGATAGGCTCACTCGAGTGGTTGGGGAGGGTTTGAATTAAATTGGTAGGGGGGGGTGGGTGGGCATCAGGATATCGAAGTTCAAAGGAGAAATAACTCGAGAAGGAAATAGGACCATATAAAATAGGAGTAGATGAAGAAGGATTCTAAGAGGAATACAAGGACAGGTTTAGAATGCATGTGTGTAATCGCACAAAGTTTGGTGAATAATGTCGCTGAGCTAGAAGCACAAATAGCCACGTGGGAAAATGATGTAGAGACAATGACAAAAACGTGGTTTAAAAATGGGCAGCTGAGACCTGTTGTTTGCAGTTCCTGCCCCATGTAGGAGCCTCAGGACACTTCATGTGTCTTGGGGGCCACATGTGCAGGAAGTGTCTCCAGCTGCTTGGCAGTGATGAAAACGTGGTTTAAAAATGGTGAGGACTGGTGCTTAATATTCACTGATACAAACTGTTCAGAAAATATAGAGAAGGGAAAAAAGGAAGTGGGTTAGCGGGACTGATTAAGGAAATCACTGTAATATTGGGAAGAGACAATGTCCTTGACCGGAAATGGGCAGAATTCATTTGTTAGAGCTGAGAAATAGTCAGGGGATGATCAGACTCATGGGGATATTAAATCGGCCTCCAAATAGTGAGAGAGGGAGATAGAGGAGCAAATCTGCAGGGAAATCACAGAGGTGTCTAAGAACATAGGAAGATATGAATTAGGAGCAGGAGGAGGCCACTCGGCCCCACGAGCCTGCTCCACTATTCAATGAGATTATGGCTGATCTGATTGTAACCTCAACTCCACATTCGTGCCTGCCTGTGATAAGATTTCACCTCCCCCCCACACCCTTGTCTATCGAGAACCTATCAACCTCTGCCTTAAAAATATTCGAAGACTCTGCTTCCAGCACCATTGAGGACGAGAGTCCAAAAGACTCAAGACCCTGTCAGAGAAAAAAAATTCTCATCTTTCTTAAATGGGCAACCCCTTATTTTTAACCAGCGACAAGAGCTGTAGAGTGGTGATATCCAGGGGCTTCTGAAATGTGTTCAGGAGACAATCCTCGACCAGAATGTTCTCAGTCCAGTTAGGAAGGAGGCATTGCTGGATCTGGTGCTGGGGAATGAGGTGGGCCAAGGTTGGCCACGTGAACCAAGTGTCTGTGGGTGAACCCTTGGGTAAGAGTGATCATCGTATCACAAGCTTGAGGTGAGCAAGGAGCAATCAAAAGTAGAACTTCTAAATTGGAAGAGGACTAACTTCAATGTGAGGAGAGGGGGTTTAGCCAGAGTAAAATGGAACCAAAGACTGACAGGGACATCTGTAACAGAGCAATGAGTGATCTTTCAGGAGGAGATGTTTCAGGTACAGACTAGGTACATTCCAATGAGGGGGGAAAGGGAGGGTAACCAAAACCAGAGCTCCTTTGATGAAGAAGAAGATAGAAAATATGATGAAACAATGAAAATACTGTATGATGCATGTCAGGTAAATTCTTCAAGTGAGAACTAGGTGACTTTTATTGTACAAGAGTGTGGAATTAATTCTCTATCTGTCTATCTCTGTTATTGTATGTGAATCTAGAATTAACTAATTCCAAGTATCTGTCAATCTGTACATGAGTGCACAATTACCTCTCTATCCGTCAGTCTCTGTTACTGTGTTTCTGGGTGGAATTACCTCTCTGTCCATCTTGTTAGTGTATGTGAGGATGGAATTAATTCTGTCTCTGTTAATCTCTATGACTGTTTGTGAGTGGGGCAGTAATTCTCTGTTTATCTCTATTATTGCATGTGAGAGTGGAATTAACTGTCAGCCTTTGTTACTGTATATGAGTGCAGCATCATCTCTTCCTCAGTCTCTATTGCCGTAATTGAATATGGAATTAACTCTCTCTCAGTTTCTGTGACTGTACATGAATGCACAATTAACTCTACATTAGTCTCCGTTACTTTATATGTGTGTGGAATTATTTCTCTATCTGTTGGCCTCTGTTACTGTATGACAGCCTGGGATTAACTCTCAATCGTTTTGTCTCCATTACTGTGTGTCAGTGTGGCACAAACATTGTCAATCTGTTACTGTGTGTGAGTGCAGAATTAATACTCTATCAATCAATGTTACACTACGTGTGTGTGGAAATCACTCTCTGTCAATCTATAATAATGTGTGTAATTAACTCTCTGTCTGTCAGTCTCTGTTACTCTATGGCAGAGAGTCAATTTCAGGTTAGCAAACTGTAACCAGTAGAGTGTCACAGGGATCAGTGCTGGGTTCTCAGCTATTTACAATCTATATTAATCACTCAGATGAGTGGGGAGAGCATCACCAAATTTTAAGACAATACATAAATAGGTGGAAAAGCAGATTGTGAGGGGGAAACAAAGAGTCTGCAAGAGGATATAGAAAGGTTAAATCAGTGGGCAAACATTTGGCAGATGAAATACAAAGTGGGAAACTTTGATGGGAAGAATAGAAAAAAAAAAAACATCATTCAAATGATATATATATATTAATGGCCTAGACTGTGGTGTGCAAGGCATGATTTCAAAATTTGCAGATACAAGATTGGAAACATTGTCAACTGTGATTGGAATAGTCTTGAACTTCAAAAGGACATAGACATGTTGGTGGATTGGGCAGGCAAGTGGCAGCTGAAGTTCAATGCAGAGAAGTGTCAGGTGATTAATTTTGGTAGGAAAAATATAGTGAGGCAGTATTAAATAAAGGGAGACCCTCTAAAGGAGGTGCAGGAACAGAGGGACCGCATTGTATATGTACATATGTCATTGAAGATGGTGGGGCATGTTGAGGGAACAGGCAATAAAGCATATAGTAACTTAGACTTTATTAATAGGGGCACTGAGGACAAGATTCCGTGATTCTGTGAAGAGTAAGGAGGTCATGTTGAACTTTTATAAGTCTCTTTTTTGGCGTCATCTGGAGTACTGTGTCCAGTTCTGGGTGTCATACTTAAGGAAGGATGTTAAGGCATTGGAGAGAGTACACAGAAGATTCACAAGCATGATTCCAATATAAAGAACTGTAGCTATGGGGATAGACTGGGGAGGTTGGGGCTGTTTTCCCTGGAGAAAAGGTGACTTAAAGGAGACTTGAGGGATGTATTCAAAATACTGAGGGGTATGAACAGAGTAAATAAATGACAAATTGTTCCCACTCAATAGAACATCAAGAACCAGAAGGCACAGACTCAAAATAATTGGCAAAAGGAGTAAATGTGATGTGAGATAGACTCAAAGTTTCATTTAAAATTTAATATTTTTTCACCCAGAGGGTGGTTGGAGTCTGGAACAAACTTCCTCAAAGGGTGGTGGAGGCAGGTTTGCTTGAGATATTCAAAAGGGAATTGCATTGCTACCTGAAAGGAAAGAACGTGCAAGGTTATGGGGACAAGGGAGGAGAATGGCACCAGGTAGAATGCTCTTTCAGAGAGCCAATGCAGACTTGATAAGCCGAATGGCCTCCTTCGATGCAGTGATACTGTGGAGAGAGACTGCAGAATGTTGCAGTACAGAGGGATCAAGATCTCCTTGTACATGAATCACAAGAAGTTAATGTGCAGCTGCAGCGAGTAATTAGGAAGGGAAATGGAATGTTGGCCTTTATTCGGTTTGGGGTGGGGGGGGGGGGGGTGGGGGGGGTGGGGGGTGGAGTCTGAAAGTAGGGAAGTCTTGCTACAACTACACAGCTTTGGTGAGACTACACCAAGAGTACTGTGTTATGTTGGAGTCTCCTTATTTAAAGAGGGGTATAATTGCACAGGGGACAATTCACAGAGGTGCTAGACTGACTCCTGAGTTGAAGGAGTTGTTTTATGAGGAATGTTTAAGCAGGTTGGGCTGATCTGCATCAGAGATTTGAAGAATGAGAGGTGATCTCATTGAAACAAATAAGATTCTGAGGGGGTTTGACAGGGTAGATGTTGAGAGGAATGTTTCCATTTGTGGTGAAAATAGAACCAGGGGATACAGCTTAAAAATAAACATCTCCCATTTAAGAAGAAGGTGAGAAGGAATTTCTTCTCTCAGAGCGTCCTTAATCTTTGTAATTGTCCACCTCAGAGAGCAGTGGAGGCTGGGTCATTACATATATTCACGCTGAGTTAGACAGATTTTCCATCGGCAGAAGAGTCAAGGGTTATAGCGCAGGTGGGAGAGTGGGTTTGAGGGCACAATCAGATCAGCCATGGTCTTATTGAATGGCAAAGCTGGCCCGATGGGCTGAATGGCCTCCTCCTGTTTCTCTTATATTTTTAATTTGTCAGTGTGGGATTGACCCTCCGTCTGTCAGTCTCTTTTACTGTATTTCAGTGTGAAATTAACTCAGCCTTTTCTGCATGTGAGTGTGGAATTGATTCTCTGTCAGTCTCTGATATGGTTATGAGAGTGGAAATAACTCTCGAACAGCCTGTGATACTGTATGAGTGTGGAATTCACTCTTTGTTAGCCAATTGCTGTATGAAAATATGGAATTAACTCCTTATGTCAGTTTCTGTTCCTGTATGTGAGTGTGGAATTAACTCTCTATCGGTCAGTCTCGGTTACTGTGAATGTGAAATTCTCTTTCCCAGTCTCTGTTGTGACAACTGAGAGTGGAATAAAGGACCTGTCAATTTCCATTAATATTTCAGTGAGGAATTAAGTTATAACAACAGAGACTGAGTGAAAGTAAGACAGTTAGTTCCACACTCTCATATTAGTCTGCCTGTGTTACTGTATGTGAGTGAGGAATACACAAACAATCTCTGGATTGTGTGGAATTAACTTTCTATCAGTCAGTCTCTGTCACTTTGAGTGTGAATTCACAGAATCAAAGAATTGTTATGCTATAGAAGGAGGCCATTTGGTCCATCGTGTCTGCACCGGCTCTCTGAGCATTTTAACTTAGTGCCAATCTCCTGCCTTTTCCCCATAACCCTGCAAGTTGTTTCTATTCAAATAATCATCCAATGCCCTCTTGAATGACTTAGTTAAACCTGCCTCCACCACACTTCCAGGCAGTGCATTCCAAAACCTAACTACTCGTTGTGTGAAAAAGTTTTTTCTCACTTCGCATTTGTTTCTTTTGCAAAACACTTTAAAACCATGCCCTCTGGTTCTCGATCCGTTTACAAGAGGGAAGGTTCTCTCTATCTACTCTATCCACACACCTCATGATTTTGAAAGCTTCTATCAAATTTCCTCTTAGCTTTCACATCTCCAAGGAAAACAGTCCCAACTTCTCCAATCTTTCCTCATAACTGAAGTGCCTCATCCCTGGACTCATTCTCATAAACCTCTTCTGCACTCTCTGCAATGCATTCAGATCCTTCCTATTGTGTAAAGCTTAACTTTCAATCTCTGTCACGTATGCAAGCGCGGATTTAGCTTTCTATCCAATCATGTCAGTTACTGTACGTGAGTGTGAAATTATCTCTGTATGATAATCTGTTACTGTAGGTGAATATAGAATTAACTCTGTTGGCTTGTGTCACTGTATCAGAACGTGGAATTAATTCTGTATCTGTCAGTGTCGGTTACTGTATCAGGCCATGGAAATAACTCCTCTTCAGGCTCTGCTACTTCGAGAAAGTTAATGCCACACTCATCATCTGCCAATCTGTGTTACTGTATATGAGTGAGATATTAAGTCTCAGTCTCTGTTATGTGAGTGACGAATTAAATCTCTATCATTAAGTCTCTGGTATTGACTGTGGACGTGGAATTCATACCTTACATGTCAAACTCTTTGCTGTACATGAATGCAGAAGTAATTCTGTACCTGTCAGTATCAATTATGCTGTGAGTGTGGTATTCACTCTCTGCCAGTCTCAGTTACTGTGAATAAGTGTGAAATTAAATTTCTGACAGTCTTGGTTGCTCTGCGTGATTGTAAATTGACATCCTGTCAATGTCTGTTACTGGATCTGAGTGTGAAATTAACTCTCTGTTAGAGTCTGTTACTGTATGTGAGTTTGAATAAAAAGTCTAATAATTTGCATTACTGAATGTATGTGGAATTAATTTTCTGTCCGTCTCTGTTACTGCGAGTGTGGCAGAGCAGACAGGAAGAGTTTTTAATCCCATTGGTGGAAAGGTGGAGGGACAATGGGCACAGGTTTAAGGTAACTGGTAAAATAAGCAATGGCAACATGAGGAAAAACCTTGTCATGCAGTGAGTGGATAGGAGAAGTGCCTGAGAATGTAGTAGAGGCAGGTTCAATCAAGGAATTCAAGAGAGAATTGGATTATTATCCAAAAAGGAAAATACGTGCAGGGCTATGTGGAAAAGGCGGTAAAGTGGTAAGAGGTGATTTGCTCCATCAGAAGGCCAGCATAGACATCATGGGCAGAATGGCCTCCGTCTGAGTTGTAATCTTTCTATGATTCGATGAATTAACTCTGTCAATCTGTCTTGCAATATATGAGTGTGGGTGGATTTAACACCGTCTGTCACTCTCTGCTGTTACATATAAATATGAAATATACTTCCTGTCAGTCTGTTACTGTACAGGAAACAGTAAAAGACCTTTTATCAGCAATGCTTGGGCCCTACTGTTCTCAAAAGTGCTCGTGGTTAAACCCATCACCTTCTCCTCTCTATACTCTCCAGTTCTAAATCAGCCAACAAGAACATACCTTCAAAGTAAGCGAGGAACGACTTCCACGTCCAACATCCATTCTGATTCAAAAGTGTTCTTCATTTGTCAGTTTGAGTTTCTGACCTTGGTTTTGTGAGCAACACCTGCAACAATTCACTGACAACATCATGTGGATAGTGGCAATCTGAAATAAAGAGAGAAAATGCTGGAAATACACAGCACATCAGACAGCATCTGTGGAGAAAGAAAAGTTCACATTTCGGGTTACTGACGATCAACCTGCAATAAAACACTTACTAACATCTGCCCATGGTGACTGCAGTTCCCACAATTCCCTGCATCCCAGAAACGGCTCTATCAAATGCACTGACTTCCCCGGCATTGAGAGTGCGCATGCTCCCCAGGGCCGGCCCCGGGTCATTCTGAGGTCGAACTTATCGGCCCATTTCACCAATATGCTTATGTCCTCTTGAAGTTTAACATTATCCTCCTCACAGTTCACAATACCTCGAATTTTCATGTCATCTGCAACTTTTGAAATGGTCTCCCACACACCAAGGAGTAGGTCAACAATATTTTTCAGGAAAGCAGGGGTCCTCACACCGAACCCTGGGTAACTCCGCTATAAACCTTCCTCCAGTCTGAAAAACAACCATTCACCTCTACCCTCTGTTTCCTGTCACTCAGCCAATCCCATATCCAAGTTGCTCTGTCCCTTTTATTCCATGAGCTGTAACTTTGTTGACAAGTCTGTTGTGTGAGACTTTATCAAATGCCTTTTGGAAATCCATGTAAAGCACATGAACAGCATCACCCTCCCCAACCCTCCCCAACCCTCTCTGTTACCGCATCAAAGACTCGGTGCAAACGGGAGATGAAACCGGGAAGCGGCGCCTGGGATGGTGCACATCGGCTTCATGGTGTCGTCCCCCGGGTTCATCGCCGCACGTCCGAGGGACCCGGAGGCTCTGATTCGGACTCTGAGAATCGGTGTTACTGAGGCTGCACTCGCCAAGCTCAGCTTCCGGGAGCTGTACCGCGCATGCTCGGCTTAAAGAGGATTTCCGTTGGACATGGGTGCGCCTGCGAGGTGCGGCCCTTCTGCTCGAGATAGGCCTTTTTACATCCCCCAAAGCATTCTGGGAAGCGGTTACCGCCATTTCATTCTAAACAGCGACACGGGAGGAAACGTTTTTGTGCAAGCTCTATAGAAGCAAATCAGACCCCTCCCCTTCTCCTTTACAATGGACATAAAATATTTTCCCTTCGGTATTTACTCGTTTCACTTCTGAAAGTTTATTTTGTTTCGGCTTTCACCACCAATTACGGCAGAGGGTTAAAGACCGCAACAGCTCTCTGCCTTACAAAGAAATGACAAGGGATGATCCATTAAATGTGAAAGATGGTGGGGAGGATGGTGAGGACAAGGGAAGCCTATCGGTGTACGGGGAGTGAGGGAAGTGTTGAGAGCAGAGCTCGCGAAATGGAAAAGAAATGCTTGAGGGCCCTTTCAATCAGAGAGAGGAGAGATAACCAGTTGCGAAAAAAGGAAGGTAATTAGCAGTGTTGGTATGGAATATTACCTGTCCTCACCAAAATATTCATTCCAGCTGAAACAGTGATTTATGTGTAATTTCTTTAACTTAGCACCCCGCATTCACTGCTCACAATGGTGGTCTGATCTATGTTAGGCAGTTTCAGTGATTACTGTGATGAACATCTGCTCTGTCAGCAGGTCAGACTCTGAGTTTCCAATCTCCTGTGATTTTAATTTTCCATCTTGTCCTCACACTTACCTTTCTGTCCTCGGCACCCTGCAGTGTTCTAATGAATCTTAACGTAAGCTCGACGAACCATGTCTCATCTTTAAATTTAGCACTTTAAAACCTTCCAGGCTCAACAATGAGTACAACAATTTGAGAATGTAATCTGAATCCCCATTATGTATCTTTTCCATTGGATATTTTGGTTGAATTCACATTTTTATCTTGTTTATGCTTTTGAATGGCAGCTGTTCATCATCCCATCATTCACATCTCCTTTAGACACATCTTTGGTTTTGTTACTTGCCCATTTACCTTAACCTTGCACCATCAACTCTTTTGTCATTTAACCTCTCCTGCCGTCCACCCTGATTTGGAAACCACAAGAGAAAAATGTTATATTAGATTTAGTAATAAGTAACGAGAGATAATTAATTCATATTCTGACAGTATATGAGCATCTAGCAATGAGTGGCCATAATATGTTAGAGGCAGAGAATGGTCACAGAAATGTTACAATTTTCACCTTAAGTAAGGTCGGTAAGGGCAGAATGAGCAGGAAGCTGAACACATTAAATTCCGAACAGCTAATAACAGGATAAAGGAAAGAATCAGAGGCTCTCAAAGGTGTTTACTGTATAAAAGGTATCTGATGCAAGGCCCAAGGAAGGAAACTTCACTATCCCAGTTTTAACCCAGTAATTAAGCAGGAACGCTGATATCTACCCAAATATTGATTAACTGCCTTTGACATGATGCTGTCTTCATTATGATGATTCTCTCTTCCTCGATGGTACATGTCACAGTGAATGAAGCTGTTGTCCAAATTAGAATGGTGAATTACTGCTGCTTGTCATATAGGTCGGACAGACTGCATGTAATAAATATCAATTTCACTATATTTTCCCATCTCAGGAATTTCCTATTCAGGTAATGATGAGGTGATAGTGAACGAGAGAAGAACATTCAGACTGTGCCAGCTCTTTGCGAGAAATGGGCTGGTCTCTGCTGGTGAGTGTTTGTAGCAATTGCAGCTAGTATCCTTTTGTGAATAAAAGCAATTTGAGATATTTGTTGCAGACAGAAGTGTTTACAGGAAGCGAGATGCCAATGCTAATACCTACAAATGAGATAAGTTTGTGGGTATCAGCAAAATGTTTATTTTAGTGGGTATATAAATAGCAGAGGATGGTTTCGATCCATCGACCTCTGAGTTATGGGCCCAGCACGCTTCCGCTGCGCCACTCTGCTGCATATTATCACTAGTTAATGAATGCTAGTTTTGTGTATTAGGGAGCTAAATGGTCACTTGTTTAGTGCTTTTGAGAGAGAGAGAAGATGTGTTGGGTGGATCATCTTGGCTGCACAATTCCACTGCGTAACACCAGAGACACACAGAAAAACACACACAGAAAGGCAGCAAGAGACTGTCAGGATACAGAAGGTGACAGAGAAAGACGCCGAGAAAATTAGCAAGACACTGAGGTGGAGAAACTAATCATTTCTGTAAACTGTTCCCAGCTGCACAGAGATGTCCCCTGTTTGTAATAATGACTCCTGTTGTGTTACTCTGCATCGTGTAATTTAATTGTGCACCCTGTTGTGTAACTGTGCACCCTGTTGTGTAACTGTGCACCTGGTTGTGCAACTGTGCTCTCTGTTGTGTAATTGTGCTCCCTATTGTGTAACTGTGCTCCCTGTTGTGTTACTCCGCCCTCTATTGTGTAACTGCGTCTTATGTTGTTTCACTGCGCTCTCTGTTGTGTAATTGTGTTATTTGTCGTATAACTATGCTCTCTGCTGTGTTACTGTGCTTTCTGTTGTGTAGCTGTGTCATCTGTTTAATTGTGCCCTCTGTCGTCGAACTGTGCCCTTTGTTGTTTAACTGTGCTCTCTGTTGTGGAGCTTTGCCCTCTGGTGTGTAACTGTATTCACGATTATGTAATTATATATCTGTTGTATAACTGTGCCCTTTGTTGTCTAACTCGGCTCCCTGTTGTGTAACAATGCTCTCCGTTGTGTGACTGTGCCCTCTGTTGTGTAACTGTGCTCTCTATCGTGTAACTGTGCTTTCTGCTGTTGGGAGATCTTCACCGTTGTGTAACGCGCTTCCCTGTCACGCAAACGTGTTCCCAGCTGCATTAAAATCTTCTCTGTTGTTTCAAAGTGCTCCCTGTTCTGCAAAGATGTTCTCTGTTGCTCAGTGTGACTGCTTTCTATCGGGTTATTATTTTCTTTCAGGGGCCTTAATTTTCCCTGTCATGTTAATGTGTTCCATGTTGTGTTCAGATGTTCCCTCTTCTTGAGTGAAAATCTGGTTAATTCCCAACTGGACTACAGTCGTCAATTCACAGCTGTATCTGTTACCTTCTAGTGATGAATGTGATTGTGTGATACATTCTGAGAACTCTGTTATTGGACTTGAGCGAGATTTGTTCTGTATGTGTCCATCACAGATAGTGTTTGTGAGTGTAGGATTAATTCTGCAACTCAGTCTCTGGAACAATTTTTGAGAGCAGGTTTCCTTCTTTATGGGTCAATGCCTGGTACTATATGTGAGGGTGAGGTTAATTCTGTATCAGGCAGTGGTATTGACTGTGAATGTGGGAATCATTCTGTGTCTATTAGACACCATTACTGCCAGGGGAAGTGGGGTTAATTCTGTATCGGAATGTCTCCGTTATTCTTTCTATTATTCAGACCTTCGGGTTAGAGGATGATTTGCATCCACTCTCTCTCTCTCTCTCTGAACAGAGTCAGTGTCTGATTGCACGACAGTGCTGCAGCACCCAGCTACTGCAAGGGCTTGGATCATTTTACAACAATTTCCTGCCCTCCAGAAACAATCCACTGCTCCATGAATGGGACTGAGTGACAGAGCAGGGAGTTCTGTACAGTTCAAATTACGACTTCCCACACTCGGGATCCACTTATGTTTTTATTTGTTTACGGGCTGTAGGAGTCGCTGACAAGGCCAGAATATGTTGCCTCGCTCTAATTACCCTTCAGATCAGGCCCTGCTTGAGTTGCTGCTTTTAATTTTCTGTTTTTTCTTATTGACTATTAATTGAAACAAATGCGTTGGTCTATTTTGTATTTGCTACCTCCTCTCTCTTTGAATTATTATAAATACTTTTTTGTTCCTACAGGCAAAAGTTTGATAGCAGCAGAATCGAAATAGTGATTCGGTGACAAAAGGAGAAGTGCAGCCAGCTCCTTCTCACACAGTAAGTACAGTATCACTCACAGAGAGCAGAGACACCAGTTCCACAAGCACCAACAGCACAGTAAGATAAGAGCAAAATAGTGCAGATGCTGGAAATCTGAAAGAAAAATAGAAAATGCTGGAAAAACTCAGCAGGTCTAACCGCATCTATGGAGAGAAAGACAGGGTTAACGTTTAAGAGTCATACAGACATGAAACGTAAACTCTGTCTTTCTCTCCACAGATGTTGTTATTCCTCCTGAGGTTTTCCAGCATTTTCTGTTTTTGTTTGCACTAAGTTAGTCCGGCAGTGAGCCCAAGTCTCAGGAATGTATATTCGTTCAAACAGAGCAGGAGAGTGCATGAACCAGATGGGTTTTTTATCAACGTGACTTTCAAGGTTTTTTTGAATTATATGTCACCAGCAGCTGTGGTGGGATTTGATCCCTCACCTCCATAACATTATCCTGAGGGGGCCCTGATGTTTCTTGACACGGTAGGTGTGGAGAGGATGGTTCCTCTTGGAGGAGAATCTAGAACTCGTCGTCACTGTTTAAAAATAAGGGGTCGTCCATTTAAGACAGAGATGAGGAGATTTTTTTTTTCTCGCTGAGGGTCTTGAGTCTTTGGAACTCTCTTCCTCAAAAGAGGGTGGAAGCGGAGTCTCTGAATACTTTTAAAGAAGGGGTAGACTCTTGAATGCAAGTGGGTGAGAGGTTATCGAGGGTCGACAGGAATGTGGAGTTGAGGTTACAATCAAATCAACCATGACTTTACTGAATGGTGGAGCAAACTCGAGGGGCCGAGTGGCCTATTCCTGCTCTTCATTCCTTCTGTTCTTATGTTCATTAACCTGGAATTCTAGATTCCCGCTACGCCCCCATCTCCACTAATAATACTGCTACCGAAACCAAACTGCCGCAGTTTAAAAAGTGCCCGTCCTATTTCTCATCTGGTGCCTGCAATAGCTACTCTTTGTCTAACTCCCCACGTCCTGACTGTCCGGCTCTGTTCCCACTCCTCACTGTCCAATATCAACAAACCTGGGGAGTGGGAATTCAACCAGGAATATTCACAGTTGCTTTGTGGGGAGAAAGCAGCAATGATTTTCAATAACAGCTTCTTGCCATTTTGTCTCCCTCCTCCCAGGAGGCTGCTGTTTGTTCCATTCCCCCAGGACTGGGGTCTCTCCATTGGCAGCTCTTCCTGTCCCAGGTGGAGCTGGGGGAGAGCAGCGCCCGTGCGCTCTTCCGCTCCTACCCATTGAGCTCTGGTGGGTCGGAATGACGCAGAATTCTACAACATTCCGTGAAACAATTTTATTTTGAAACGTTCTCCGATTCACTTATATCCGCGATCAGCAAAAGATGTGGAGCTCCTGAGAAAGGGAACGATGGAAATTAGGACTCGCCCCCTTAAGAATTTCAGCTTGGGATCTTTCTGTGCAGTCTTTTTGCTGTTCAGGGGCCCGTCATCACAAAGCAATCCTGCAGAATCACTGGAGGAAGCCGGTAGTCGGGGTGTTTGCTGGGACCGTGCAAGAGCTAATATCTGTCAGGAACTCTAACAGATTCATTCAATCCGAGTGAAACTATCACTCACTGAGAGTGATACCCAACGGCCAAGAGCTGCAGGGAGTAGAACGGAGAACCGAGGGTTAAACATGGGCTACTGTTTCTCACTCGCTGACACTGTCATAGAGACAGACGGACATAGAGTCATGGAGACATTGCTGCTCAGAAGGAGGCCATACGGCCCATCCAGTCTGACTGTCTGTAGAATAATCCAGTCAGTCCCATTCTCCTGCTCCATTCCTGCAACTTTATTTCCCACAAGCGCTCACCCAATTTCAATTTGAAAGCATTGACCATCTCCGTTTCCACAATGCCCAGAGGGATCAAGATCCAGGTCATTACCCAGAGTGTAACAAATTTCTTGCACACATCCCCCCTGTACATCTTGTCTTATATTTTAAATCCGTGCTGCCTCATCCTTCTGCTCTCAGCTAATGGGAACAGCTTTCCTTTGTCTACCTGATCTAAACCTGTTATAATCCTGTACACCTCTCTCAGACCTTCCCTCAATCTCGGTTGCTTCAAGGAGAGCAACTCCGGATTCCGCAAACAAACCTTGCAGCTATCATCCCTCACGTCTGGAACTAATCTGGTAAATCTCCTTTGCACCCTCTCAAACACTCTCACATTCTTCCAAAAACGTGGTGACCAGAAATGGAGGCAATATTCTAGTTGCAGCCTAACCAGAGCTTTATAAATGTTAAACATAACGTTCCTGTTTCTATGCTCAGTACCTCTGTTGATGAAACCAAAGATCCCATCTGCTTTCCTAACTACTCCCTCAAAATCTCCTGTCACCTTCAAAGATATAAAGACTCTTGGTCCCTCTTTCCTTGCACAATTTTTAGAACTGGACCATTATCTTCATACTGCCTCATTTCTGTTAAAATACAGCATTAATCCTGCGTGTGGGATTAATAATGTGTCTCTGTTACAATATCATTAAGATCTGAGACTGCAGCTTCTGCCTCTACATGAGAATCTTTCTGGATAACACCAGAATTTACAAGGATTTCTGCAACTGATGCATTTTCTGTGTCTCACCACCCTCACTCACTCTGTCTCTGTCTATCCCTCCACCCCCTCTCTCTTGAACTCCACATGAAGGCGCGATACTGTTGTTTTGTAGCTGAGTAGGCACAGTCTATCTTCAAATCACAGAATCACAGAATCACAATGCAGAAGAAGCCCTTCGGCCCATCGAGTCCGCACCGACACGTGAGAAACACCTGACCAACACCTGACCTACCTACCTAATCCCATTTACCAGCACTTGGCCCATAGCCTTGTATGTTATGACGTGCCAAGTGCTCATCCAGGTACTTTTTAACGGATGTAATGCAACCCGCCTCCACCACCCTCCCAGGCAGTGCATTGCAGACAATCACCACCCTCTGGATAAAAAAGTTTTTCCTCACATCCCCCCTAAACCTCCTTCTCCTCACCTTGTACTTATGCCCCCTTGTGACTGACCCTTCCTCAATGGGGAAAAGCTCCTCCCTGTCTATGCCCCTCATAATCTTGTACACCTCGATCAGGTCGCCCCACAGTCTTCTCTGCTCCAACGAAAACAACCCAAGTCTATCCTACCTCTCTTCGTAACTTAAAAGTTTCATCCCAGGCAACATCATGGTGAATCTCCTCTGTAGCCCCTCCAGTGTAATCACATCCTTCCTATAATGTGGCGACCAGAACTGCACAGTGGCCTCACCAAGGTTCTATGCAACTCCAACATGACCTCCCGACTTTTGTAATCTATGCCTCGATTGATAAAGGCAAGTGTCCCATATGCCTTTTTTACCAACCCACTAACATGCCCCTCCACCTTCAGAGATCTATGCACACACACGCCAAGGTCCCTTTGTTCCTCAGAACTTCCTAGTGCCATGCTACTCATTAAATACTTCGTTGTCAAATTACTCCATCCAAAGTGTATCACCTCACACTTTTCAGGTTTAAATTCCATCTGCAACTTATCTGCCCATTTCACCATCCCATCTATATCTTCCTGTAGCCCAAGATACTCAACCTCACTGTTAACCACCCGGCCAATCTTTGTGTCATCTGCAAACTTAGTAATTCTACCCCCCCACATAGTCATCTATGTCGTTTATATAAATGACAAACAATAGGGGACAGAGCACAGATCATTGTGGTATGCCACTGGACACTGGCTTCCAGTCACTAAAGCATCCTTCTGTCATCACCCTCTGCCTCCTACAGCTAATCCAATTTTGAATCCACCTTATCAAATTTACCCTGTATCCCATGTGCCTTTGCCTTCTTTATAAGTCTCCCTTGTCAAAGGCTTTGCTGAAATCCATATAAACTACATCAACTACACTACCCTGATCTACACACCTGGTCACCTCCTCAAAAAATTCAATCAAATTTGTTAGGCATGACCTGCCTCTGACAAAGCCATGCTGACTATCCCTGATCAAAACTTGCCTCTGCATGTGGAGATGGATACTCTCCTTCAGAAATTTATCCAATAGTTTCCCTACCACTGACGTGATACTCACTGGCCTGTAGTTCCCTGGTTTATCTCTACAACCCTTCTTAAATAGCAGAACCACATCAGCTATTCTCCAGTCCTCTGGAATCTTCCCCGTGGCCAGAGAGGAATTAAAATTTGGGTCCAAGCCCCTGCGATCCCCTCCCTTGCCTCCCTCAGCAGGCTGGGACACAAATCATCCGAACCTGGAGATTTCTCCACTTTTAAACCTGCCAACACCACCAATACCTTGCCAATCGCTATACCAATTTGCTTAAGTACCTCGCAGTCTTTCGCCCCGAGTTCGATACATTCATCCTCATACTCTTGGGTGAAGACCGATGTGAAGTATTCATTCAAAATTCTAGCGATGTCCTCTGGCTCCACCCATGAAATGCCCACTTGATCCCATATACTATGACCCTGGTTATCCTCTTCCCATTGATATACTTATTGAATATCTTGGGATTTTCCCTTCTTTTACCAGCCAGAGCTCTCTCATATCCCCTCTTTGCTCTCCTAATTGCTTTCTTAAGCTCCACACTGCACTATCTGTACTCCACTAATGCCTCTGCTGTTTTGCATCCCTTGTACCTGCTAAAAGCCTCTATTTTCTATCTCATCTTAACCTGAATATCTCTGGTCACCCATGGTTCTCTGGGCTTGTTACTACTTCCTATCACCCTAGAGGGAACATGTTGAACCTGTACCATCCCCGTTTCCTTTATGAACACCCCCCACTGTTCCTCTGTAGATTTTCCCACAAATGACTGTTCCCAGTCTATCTTGGCCAGATCTTGCCTTATTTTACTAAAATCCACTCTCCCCCAATGCAAAACATTTTTTTGCAACTTTTCGATTTCTTTGTCCATAACAAACTTAAACTGTACCATGTTGTGGTCGCTATCACTAAAATGCTCGCCCACCACCACCTCAGCCACCTGTCCAGCTTCATTCACCAGAATTAGGTCCAGCAATGCACCGTCCCTTATTGGACCCTCTACATATTGACCAAAAACGTTCTCCTGTACACATTTCAAGAAATGCACTCCATCCAAGTCCTTAGCACACTTTCTATCCCAATTAATGATGGGAAAGTTGAAATCACCTAATATAATCGTCCTATTGTCATTGTTTTTACCCACCTCCAAAAATTGTGCACATATTTGCTCCTCAATTTCCCGCTGACAATCTGGGGGTCTATAATACCACCTAATAATGTGGCTGCCCCTTTTTAATTCCTAAAATCTACCCACAAAGCTTCATTCGATGCCCCCTCCAATGATCAAAAGTAAATTTGCCTGTGAACAAGTTAATAATTTAAACCAGTCACGGGTTAACTCAGGCACAGCTGTGATTGGCTGCAGCCTCCTGGATCTGGGGAACAGACACTGTGAGCAACTCCGGTCTCAGAGGGTTTAACAGTTACTGAGCTGGGAAACTACAACTAATTCCCGAGAATCCACAGCTCAGGCCGAGAGGAGAGGAACGCCTGTCCTGGGAGCTGTAAATCTGAGACACAGTTTGTCCTGTCAATGTGTAGATGTGATCAAAATTAAAAATACCTGGAAAAACTCAGCAGGTCTGGTAGCATATGCAGAGACGAACACAGTTAACATTTCGAGTCCGTATGACTCTTCAACAGAACTAAGTAAAAACAGAAAAGAGGTGAAATATAAGCTGGTTTAAGGGAGGGGGGGTGTGGTACAGGTAGAGCTGGATAGAGGGCCACTGAGAAGTGGAGATAGCCAAAAAATGTCATAGACAAATGGACAAAGAGGTGTTGAAGGTGGTGATATTATCTAAGGAATGTGCTATTTAAGGGTAGAAAGCAGGACAAGCAAGGTACAGATAGCCCACGTGTGGATGGGGTGAAGGGAAGGGATCAAAATAGGCTAAAAGGTAGAGATAAAACAATGGACGGAAATACATTTAAAAATAATGGAGATAGTTGGGAAACGAAAAATCTATATAAATTATTGGGGATAAAAGGGGGGGATCGGAATGGGGTTGGGGATGGAGGAGAGAGTTCATGATCTAAAATTGATGAAGTCAATATTCAGTCCAGAAGGCTGTAAAGTGCCTAGTGGGAAGATGAGGTGCTATTCCTCCAGTTTGCATTGAGCTTCACTGAAACAATGCAGCAGGCCAAGGACGGACATGTGGGCATAAGATCAGGGTGGAGTGTTGAAATGGCAAGCGACAGGGAGGTCTGGCTCATGCTTGCAGACAGACCAAAGGCGTTCTGCAAAGTGGTCACCCAGTCTGCGTTTGGTCTCTCCAATGTAGAGGAAACTGCATTGGGAGCAACGAATGCAGTGGACTAAATTGAGAGAAGTGCAAGTGAAATGCTGCTTCACTTGCAAGGAATATTTGGGCCCTTGGATGGTGAGGAGAGGGGCAGTTAAGGCGCACGTGTTGCACCTTCTGCCGTTGCATGGGAAGGCGCCGTGGGAGGGGGTTGAGGTGTAGGGGGTGATGGAGGAGTGGACCAGGGTGTCCCGGAGGGAACGATCGCTGTGCAATGCCGCCGGGGGGGTGAAGGGAAGATGTGTTTGGTGGTGGCATCATGCTAGAGTTGGCGGAAATGGCAGAGGATGATCCTTTGAATGTGGGGGCTGGTGTGGTAATACGTGAGGACAAGTGGGACCCTATCATGGTTGTGGGAGAGAGAGGAAGGTGTGAGAGTGGATGCGCGGGAGATGGGCCAGACGCAGTTGAGGGCCCTGTCAACCACCGTGGGTGGAAAACCTTGGTTAAGGAAGAAGGAAGTCATGTCAGAGGAACTGTTTTTGAAAGTGGCATCATCAGAACAGATGTGATGGAGGTGAAGGAACTTAGAGAATGGGATGGAGTTCTTACAGGAAGCGGGGTGTGAGGAGCTGTAGTCAAGGTAGCTGTGGGAGTCGGTAGGCTTGTGATGAATATTGGTGGACAATCTATCTCCAGAAATTGAGGCAGAGAGGTGAAGGAAGGGAAGCGAGGTGCCAGAGATGGACCATGTGAAGATGATGGAGGGGTGGAAATTGGAAGCAAAATTAATAAATTTTTCCAGGTCCAGATGAGAGCATGAAGCAGCACCGAAGTAATCATCGATGTAGCGGAGAAAGAGTTGTGGGAGGGGGCCGGAGTAGGACTGGAACAAGGAATGTTCCACATACCCCATAAAGAGACAGACATAGCTGGGGCCCATGCGGGTACCCATAGCCACACCTTTTATTTGGAGGAAGTGAGAGGAGTTTAAGGAGAAATTGTTCAGTGTGAGAACAAGTTCAGCCAGACGGGGGAGAGTAGTGGTGGATGGGGATTGTTCGGGCCTCTGTTCGAGGAAGAAGCAGAGAGCCATCAGACCATCCTGGTGGGGGATGGAGCTGTAGAGGGATTGGGCGCCCATGGTGAAGAGGAGGCGGTTGGGTTCAGGGAACTGGAAATTGTTGATATGATGTAGCGTGTCAGAGGAACCACGGATGTAGGTGGGAAGGGACTGGACAAGGGGAGAGAGAATGGAGTCAAGATAGCAAGAAATGTGTTCCGTGGGGCAGGAACAGGCTGACAGTGACACTGTAGCTGCGAGAGTGTGTTAAAGGGGCGGGCGGGTTAGACTAATGTCACTGTGTTTGTGTGTTCGGCCTCAGCGCCAGGTTTCCGAGTCATTCTTATGCAAAATCACAAGATTTCCCTGTCATAAGATCGCGCTGCTCCCCTGCTCAGCCCTGAAGAGAGAATTTAAGGGAAATATTTCGATAATTTCAAGATTTCAGTGGAAACACAGAGAAGAAGTCAGCGCTCGGCTGAGAGGGCGCGATCAAAGCAGCAAAGAAACGGGTTTAAATCGAAATTTCTGCCTTTAATTCGGATGGAACTTTCTCGACAACAAAGATTCGGATTTTGTTACCAGAAGGAAGCGAGTGTGGGAATCTGAAATGTCCAATTTGAAGTGGAATTGGGGAGTTTATGAGGAGAGAGAAACACAGAGAGGCTGGAGGAGCCGGGAGCTGACAGCAGGTTGTCTCTGCCCCGTCCGCTCTCTGTGTTTAAGTTGCTCTGAGCCGCCACCACTGGTTTCATTTCTGATCCAGTTCTGACTGTCAGAGAAATTTTCCACACAGTCTCGGATATGACTGATACTGCAGCCGCCGAAACGGCTTCTCCAGCCGCTGCCGCTCAAGTCAAATCTCCCAAGAAGAAGAAGGCGGCTTCCCGATCGAAGACAGCCGGTCCCAAGTTAGGCGAACAGATCCTCAAGATTGTGGCGGGTTGCAGCGATCGCAAGGGGATGTCCCTGGCCGCGATAAAGAAAGCTTTGTCTGGCAGCGGTGTCGATGTGGGGAAGCTCGGCTCCCAGATCAGGCTAAGTATCAGGAGGAAGGTGGAGAGCGGCTCCCTGGTGCAGGTAAAGGGACAGGGCGCCTCCGGCTCCTTCAAAATCCCTAAGAAGGAATCCCAGGGGAAAGTGGGAAAGAAGGAGAAGAAGCCAACAGCCAAGAAATCTTTAGTCAAGAAACCAGCGGCCAAGAAGGTGAAAACAAAGAAACCAGCAGCTAAGAAATCTCCAGCCAGGAAAGTAGCAGCCAAGAAATCCCCAGCGAAGAAAGCAACAGTCAAGAAAACAAGCAGCAAGAAGGCGGCAACTCCAAAAAAGGCGGTGAAGAAAGCAGCGCTGAAGAAAAAATCTCCCGTCAAGAAGGTCACGGGCGGAAAGGTTTTTAAAAAAGTGGATAAATCGAAGGCCAAGCCCAAAGTGAAAGCAGCAAAGGCTAAGAAAGCAGCGCCAGGAAAGAAATGAAACCAGCCGAGCAAATTGTAAACCTCTGAACACAAAGGCTCTTCTCAGAGCCGCCCACGTCTCTCAGGAAAGAGCTGATCCCCGAATCAAATGTCCCTGTCCCGGCGCTGGGAGCAGGTTTCACACTGAAATGATTTATATTAAATTGAAAATTCCCGGTATCTCACTGACATGCTCTATACCCAGCCCCTCCCTCACTCTGCAACAAAACAGAGCGGTGTCCGTGCCCCATTGTAACTGGGGATTTGTTCAGCTGCTCTGTCAGTTTCTGCTCGTTTCCTTTTCACAGATTCAGGGTGAGAGTGTGTAAGACAGTTACCCGGGCGCAGAAACCCCGCGTTACAACTCAAAGCCCAATACATGAGTTTGTCTAATTCAGCTGGAGTGAGGTGTCGGTAAACTGCTCAACCCGTCTGGAGGGGAGGTGTGTGGGGATAGAACAGAAGCTGGGAGTGAAGTGGAAACAGAAGGATTTGACAGGGTATAGTGTATGTACATGGGCGGGAGTAGTACTGAATTTTCTTTGTAAAGCTCTGTATTTAAAAGCTGCGGGTTTCGAGAACCGTTGAACATGAAGCTCCAATCTATAAGTTTTGTGCCGAGCGCTGTGTTAACTTCCATTGTCGATAATTTAAAAAAAATATCGTTTCGAGCGGGCAGGGGGCGGAGCTGGATTATCAAAGACGTTTCTCTGTTCTGTCTGTCACTCAGTCTCCTCCCCGTCCCGCCTCTCACTCTCTGCCCGTTTCTCAGTTAGGTCGGGGCGGGCTGTATAAAAGAGGAACGTGCAGGAGCTCGTCTCTCATATTCTGCAGCGATCTGAGTGAAGAATCATCATGTCTGGCAGAGGGAAAGGAGGCAAAGGACTGGGGAAAGGCGGAGCAAAGCGGCACCGCAAAGTGCTTCGTGATAATATCCAGGGTATCACCAAACCAGCAATCCGCCGCCTGGCTCGCCGTGGCGGTGTTAAGCGGATCTCGGGTTTGATCTATGAGGAGACTCGCGGGGTGCTGAAGGTTTTCCTGGAGAATGTGATCAGGGATGCGGTCACCTACACTGAACACGCCAAGCGCAAGACGGTCACTGCCATGGATGTGGTGTACGCTCTGAAACGCCAGGGCCGCACTCTCTATGGATTCGGCGGCTGAACAACTCGACCCTTTCTACCGAACACACAACAAAGGCTCTTTTAAGAGCCACCCACCACCTCACAGAGAGCAGAGACCTGGGAACGGGAGCTGGCTGTGATCGGGAATGTTAGTGCCTGGTTTGTTCTGACGGGGAATGTACTGAGAATCTCAGGTTGCTCGTTGTTTATTTACCCGGATGGCACATTCTGCACTGACACTGAAAAGTCTCATCACTGCTTCATATTGTCGAAAGGTTTTGTTCTGGATGAATAATGAGTCGGATAGTAATGACAGGATCCGGCGGTTCATCTGATATCAGCCGTTCAATCCGTTTGTGGAGTTGAGGTTACAATCAGATCAGCCATGATCTCACTGAATGGCGGAGCCGGCTCGATGGGTTGAGCGGCCTCCTCCTGCTCCTAATCCCAATATTCGCACGGATGTCCATCAAGACTCAGACCGGGAACAGGGGGAGCTTCGAGCCGCTCCCGTTCCCGCTCTTTATCGGAATGAACAGCCCAGAATGAGGGCAATAGGAAGGGGTCTGATGCCCCCAGCATCGTTTCTATTTTATTACCCATTCCAGCCCTCTAAGCGAGCGGCGATTTTAAAGGTTAGTTGTGCTGTATGGAGCAATGTTCAATTATTATTATATTAACAATTCAGTTATTGCCTGGGAAAATCAGCACTGACTTTACACAGTTCAAACAACAGACTGGTGTTTCTGTCCAAAAATGAGCAGATTCACCAGGATGATGCGGGGTTTACAAATTGCCGGGACAGGTTACATGAACTGGAATTTCATTGGGGTTAGGAAATAGTGAGTGATAGTGAGAAATGGTATTTATAATTTTCAAAAAAGGGAAGAACGAAGTCTATTGTCGAGACGGGAAACGGCTGCAAAAAAAGGCGGAATTTTTAAATGGACAATTAAAAACAACTCGACCAATGAGGACCTGAGTAGCCAGGGATTAATTCATTGGTTCGATTTTGGACGCAACTGCCTGGGCGTAAGGCTGCAGCCAATTACTGTTCGGGGCGGTTCCTCAGTCTAAAAAGGCGGATTGTCGAGCAGATTGTATTAATAGTCCTTGTAACTCTGACTGGTGAATCTGTTCAGAAAATGGTCACGAGTAACTCTCCTTCCTCGACTTTCGCCGCTTCTTGCCGCCCTTTGCTACCGGTTTCTTTAAGGCTTTCTTGGCTCCCTTCTTGGCAGCTGGTTTCTTCTCATCAACCATCTTCAGTTTCAGACACAGAAATAAACCAAACCTCTTCCGAGCGCCGAATAAATAGACAGTCTCCCAGATCTATGCTAATGAAGGATTGGGAAAAGATGACTCTGAATGGACAGTTTAAAGGCTAAACCAGCCTCTAAATATATAATTTCAGGATTGGATATGGAAACAGGCCAATCAGATTGTGCTTTCTCGCCCTCACTCCTCCTCCCAACTCGTGCCCATTTACTTTAGTCAGGAAATACATTTTACAAAGACTCTCTCCAGCCACAGTTCCTCAGTGTTTTACTATACATCGGGGAATGTCGCCTGATTGTTTTGCGAGGATCCGTTCTCCACAGAGAGAGACGACACGGGAAAGCGGGATGCCATCTGTAACATAGAGCCCCTGATAATGTGTGCGAGTTTGGGATTTACTCACTCTGATACTGTGAATGAGTTTGAGATTCATTCACTGTTTGTAAGGCCGTGCTACAGTGAGAGAGTCTGGGATTCATTCTGTGCTTGTCAGTCTCTGGGACTGAAAGTGATTGTTGCTGTCATTCTGTATCTGACTGTGATAGTGTTTGGGACTCATTGTGCATCTGTCAGTTAGCGGTGCATGTGAGTGAGTGGGGTTTTCATTCTCTCCCTCTGACGGACGCCAAGTCCGGAGAGGAGAGGTGGACCCTCAGGGCCTCCAGGCGGTGGAGTTCAAAGTGACATCACTATTCAAAATATGACGCAGTAAGTAAGTCAGGTAAGTACTTCTACTTATTCTATTAATTAAACTGCTGCAGTCCATTAGTTTAAACAAAATAACGTGAGGACTTTGGACTGTAGTAGGAGAGGTTGGAGTGGAATAAGGACCCTAGTGTAATTAGTATTCTTTAAAAGGGAGTAACTAACAACTTTAATTTAAAGGGAACTCATGGCAGCAGCGCTCACACCCGCGATATGCTCCTCCTGTGCTATGTGGGAATTCATGGACACTTCCAGTGACCCTGTGAGCATGTGTGCAGGAAGTGTGTCCAGCTGCAGATACTGGCTAACTGCATTTCGGAGCTGGAGCTGCGGGTGGATTCACCCAGGAGCATCTGCGATGCTGAGATTATCGGGGACAGAACATTCAGTGAGGCGGTCACACTGCAGATAAAGACTGAACAGGCAGAAAGGGAATGGGTGACCACCAGGCAGAGTAGAGGGAGGCAAGTAGTACAGGAGTTCCCTGTGGCCGTCCCCCTCTCTAACATATATACCGTTTTGGATACTGCTGGGGGAGGCAACGTCTCAGGGGAAAGCAGCAGAAGTCCATAGCATCACGGGTGGCTCTGCTGCAAAAGAGTGGAGGAAGAAGAGTGGCTGGGCTATAGTGATAGGGGATTCAATAGTAAAGGGAACAGACAGGCCTTTCTGTGGCCCACAAAATAGACTCCAGGATGGTTTGTTGCCTCCCTGGTGCCACGGTCAAGGATGTCCCAGAGAGCGGCAGGGAATTGTGAAGGGGGGCGGAAAGCAGTGTGAACAGCCAGTGGTCTTGGTGCATATTGGTACCAACAACATAGGTAAAAAATAAAACAATGAGCTCCTACAAGCTGAATATAGGGAGTTAGGATGTGAACTAAAAAGTAGGACATCAAAGATAGTAATCTCAGGATTATTACCAGTACCACGTGCTAGCGAGAGTAGAAACAACAGGATACATCAGATAGATACATGGCTGAAGAAGTGGTGTTGGGGGGAGGGATTCAGATTCCTGGGACATTGGGACCAGTTCTGGGGAAAGTGGGACCAGTACAAACAGGACAGGTTGCATCTGGGCAGGACCGAAACCAATGTCCTTGGTGGTGGAGGGGTTGGGGGTGGGGGGTTGGTGGGAGTGGAGGGGTTGGCTGTGGGGTGGTGGTGGTGGAGGAAAGTGTTTGCTAGTGCGGTTGGGGAGGGTTTAAACTAGAATGGCAGGGGGATGGGAACCTGAGTAGGGAGACAGAGGAGGGGGAAACAAGGATAGAAACACAAGGCAGAAAAGTAAGGAGCAAAAGTGAAAGGCAGAAAAAAAGAGTGAAAAACAAATGGGGTCAGAGTGCAAAATAAAGCGAAGGTGGTTACAAAGTTAAAGAAAAGTTGAAAGGCATTATATTTTAATGTGTAGAACATTTGCAATAAGGCAGATGAATTAACGGTGCAAATATTTATAAACGGTTATGATATAGTTGCAATTATGAAGACATGTCTACAGGGTGATCAAGGATGCAAACTGAACATCCAGGGGTATTGAATATTTAGGAAGGGCAGATCATTAGGGAAAGGGGGTGGGGTGGCACTGTTAGTATTGGAGGAAATCAATGCAATAGTGAGGAAGGATATTGGCTTGGAAAATCATGATGTGGAATCTGTTTGGCTGGAGATAAGAAACACCAAGGGGCAGAAAACGTTGGTGAGGGTTGTCTATAGACCTCCAAACAGTAATGGAGATGTAAGGGAAGGCATTAAGCAGGAAATTAGAGATGCATGCAATAAGGATACAACTGTAATGTGGGTGACTTTAATCTACATACAGATTGGACAAACCACACAGCAATAATGCTGTGGAGGAGGATTTCCTGGAGCGTGTACGTGATGGTTTTATGGACCAAGACATTGAGGAACCAACTAGAGAGCAGGCGATCATAGACTGAGTGCCATGCAATAAGAAATAATTAACTCCCTTGGGGAAGAGTGACCATAAAATGATGGAATTGTTCATTAGGATGGATAGTGAAGAAGTTGAATTCAAAACGAAGGTCCTGAACCTAAATAAAAGGAGCTACGAGGGTCTAAGGCGTGAGTTGGCAATGATGGACTGGGGAACTGTACTGAAATGGTTGAGCAGTGGATAGGCAATGCATGAATTACAACAATTATTCATTCCTGTCTGGCACAAAAATAAAATAGGAAAGGTGGCCCAACCATGGCTTACAAAAGAAATTTGGGATAATATTAGATCCAATGAGAAGACATATTAAATTGCCAGAAACGAGAGCAAGCCTGAAGATTTGGAGCAGTTTAGGATTCAGCAAAAGTGGACAAAAAGATTTGACAAGAAGGGGAAAATGGAATATGAGATGAAACTTACAAGGGACATAAAAACTGAGTTTAAAGGCTTCTATAAATATGTGAAGAGAAAAAGATTAGCAAAGACAAATGTAAGTCCCTTACAGTCAGAAACGGGGGAAATTATAATGGGGAACAAAGAAATGGCAGGAGAATTGAACACATATTTTAGTTCTGTCTTCACAAAAGAGGACACAAATAATTTTCCAGAAATGTTAGGGAACCAAGGGTCTAGCAAGAGGGAGGAATTGAAGAAAACTAGTATTAGTTAAAAATTGTGGTCAAGAAATTAATGGGGTTAAAGGCTGAGAAATCCCCAGGACTTGATGATCTACATCCCAGACTACTAAAGGAAGTGGCCCTGGAAATATTGGATGCATTGGTGGTCATCATCGAAAATCTCTCGACTCGGGAGCAATTCCTACAGATTGGAGGGTGGCAATTGTAACCCCGCTATTTAAACAAGGAGGGAGAGAAAAAACAGAACTACAGGCCAGTTAGCCTAACATCAGTAGTGGGGCAAATTCTAGAGTCTATTATAAAAGAATGGTAACATGGTAACACTTGGAAAGCATTAATAGGATTAGACAAAGTCAGCATGGGTTTATGGAAGGGAAATCATGCTTAACTAATCTACTGAAGTTTTTGGAGAAAAGATAAGGAAGAACCAGTGGATTGTATCGAATATTGATGTACAGTCTATCACCAGAAAATGAGACAGAGAGGTCAAGGAAGGGAAGTGTCAGAGATGGACCATGAAGGTGATGGAGGGATGGAAATTGGAAGAAAAATTGATAATTTTTTCCAGGCCCAGGTGAGAACATGAAGCAGCACCGAAATGGTCATCGGTGTACCGAAGAAAGAGTTGCGGGAGGGGGCCTGATTCGGACTGGAACAAGGAATGTTCCACATACCCCATAACAATGTTTCAGTGCTGCTTCATGGTCTCGTCTTCACTGAGAGGGTGGTCAGCCTGTGGAATTCTCTACCACAGAAGGCTGTGGAGGCCGGGTCACAGAGTATATTCAAGAAAGGAATTGGTACATTTTTGGATATTTGGGGCATCAAGGGGTATGGAGAGAAAGAGGGAATATGGCGATGAGATAGAGGATCAGCCATGATCATATTGAATGGTGGAGCAGGCTCAAAGGGCCAAATGGCCTACACTTGATCCTTGTTTCTATGATATACCAGTTTGGGATAAATGCTGTATGTGTCATTCTAGACCACAATATGAGAGTGTTGGATTGATTCTATACCTGTTAGTCCTTGTAAATGTCCGTAAATGAGATTCATCCTGTGTTTGTCAGTCTCTGGCACTGTAAATCAATCTGGTGTCGATTCTAGATCATTCAGTCTGTGGTACTATCTGATTGTGCACTTCTCATTCACTGTCGGAGCCTGGTTCTGTGTCTGAAGGTGGGATTAATTTTGGACATTCCAACATCTGCTGCTCAATGTGAGTGTGGAATTCAGTCTGTATCTGTCAGTTTCAAGTGTTGAACAGGAATGTGAGAGTCATTCTCAATATCTGGGAATCTTTGAAACATATTTTGCATCTGTTAGTCTGTGATGCTGTATGTGAGAGTGGGATTCATTTTGTCTGTCAGGCTCTGGTAATCTGTGCGAGTGTTAGATACATTTTGTAACACTCAATCCCTGATGCTGTGCACAACTTTGTCCATCCCTAATTTCCCTTGTTCAGAGGGTATTTAAGAGACAACCACATTACTGCGGGTCAGGGGCCTGGAGTTACCAGTGGGATCATGTAAAAGAGGCAGGTTTTGCATGGTTTTTGACGACAATCGACAATCAGAGTTTTGATTTCAAATTTCACAATCTGCCATGGTGGGATTCGAAACTGGGTCCCCTGGGTCTCTAGAATACTCGTCCAGTGACAATAACACTGTGGCACTACCTCGCCATCTAGCAGAGTGGCTCAGCGGAAGCGTGCTGGGCCCATAACCCACAGCTCGATGGATTGAAACCATCTTCTGCTATTTTCATTTTCATTAATGACTGTGGGATTCATTATGTCTCTATCAGACTTTGATTCTGAACGTGTGCTTATGATTCCTCTGTGTCTCAGTGTTTGGCACTGTGTGAAAGTCTGATTCATTCTCAACTTCTGAATGTCAAACGGTCTCAGGTGTATTTGGTATCTACTGGTCAGCTGTACTGTGTGTGACGTGGGATTCATTCTGCATTTGTCTGTCTCCGTTACTGTAGTGAGTGGGTGATTTATTCTGTACTGGTCAGTCACTGATGCTGTGAGTAATGGGCTTCATTCTGTATCTGTCAGACTCTGGTGCTGTGTGTGTGTATTGTGCAGTTTGTCAGTGCCTGGTAACATGTTGGATTTGTTCAGTAGTTCACCCTGTCCAATTTTCTATGTGAATGTGAGGTTAATTTAATCATTCTCAATCATTGATGTGGGTTATGATTCTAGGGTTAACTCTGGTTCTGTACTCAATAGTTATTGGAGAGAACTGAAACGAGGTGCATCCCTGTCGAAATTTGTTGATGCCATTATTCTCTCAATATTGAAAATCTCCAGTTCAGAACTAGAATCCTACACACAGCGCAGCTCCCAGTAAATGTTGCAGTATCCTATCCAAGCTGCATTTCCCAGATTTTGCCACCTGTGAATCCTTTGATCAGTATTTGGGTATTTTAATGCAGGAACATCTGCCTGTTGACCCAATTCCATGGTGTTTTTGGGAATAGTAGCCATAGAAGTGGAATTAAAATCCAGTTGTTTCACTCTCTCTTATATTATCTTAATGAAATCGGCACTTAATACAGAAAGCATTAGTCCATCACACACTCTGATCAATTAAACCCTCTATCCTTTATTACTAATGCACTGGTTGTGATTTTGAGTCCCACCTGAGTTGAGTTTTCAGTCAAATTTCATGTTTCATTTGTGCAAAACCGAAACTCATTCAGGGAAAAGGGACAGACATTTTCTGTCAGAAAGAGGCAGCTAATTTGCACATAGGAAACCTCCAAAAGCGCCAATGTGACCATATTTTGGGCTGTTGATTGAGACATAAATATCAGCGACTGCGCAGGCGGGGAGGAGGAGAATAACGCCACTGCTCGTGTCTTCGGCAGAGCACCATGGAATCACTTACAACAAAAGGAGAGGCTGGAGGAAGCTTCGTTTTAATGGGTCTTCTGAAGGATAGCACCTCGAATAGTGGAGCCCTCCCTCAGTGCTGTACTAGAGTATCAGTCTTCTTTGTTACACACAAATTCCAGTGTGGGATTTGAAAAAAACACCTTTGTGTTCCAAAGGCGACTGCGACCAGGTCAGTCCCAGTGAAAGTGTTTAAGAAATCGACCAATCAACAGCTACATGACTGGGGCAATTATGATGTCATCCCCTGGCAGGTCACATGACAGCTGGAGCCACAATGCATCACAACCAGATTTGTGACTGGATTCAAACCCAAAATCCTGTCACAATGACTTTTCAAATCAAGCTGTCAGCTGCTTGAAAATGCAACAGTTAAACTTCCTGTCTGATCATGAGGAGAGCTAGGGAGCTAGAGCTAATTACAAAACTAAATCCTTTAATAAAACAGTTCAAAAACCATCAAGATTGAAATCCTGTGAGGAAAAATCAAATTATTATTGAGAACTCTGCTGAGAGAACTTCATTGGACAGCAGAGAAATCAGGTGAAGAATCCAAGTAAATCGACACCAGCGAACAAGTTAAAATCAAAAGTGGAATAACTCCTGTCAAAAGCTGAGAGTTCTGTGCATCATCAGTTCATCAGGTCGAGATATTATCTGGATTAAGCTTTCTGTTTAGAACAGGGTTTAATGAACTAAGTGGAATAGACACGTCATTGCAGAACAAGTAAGTCATCTCTAGATTTTCTTGAGTTCCAATTTATTGAAACATTGAATTCCGATGAACTAGAATTACAGTGCAAATGAATTGATAATTTAAAAACAAACTGTTTTCGAATAAATAAAGTAGAACAATTATTTTACAAAAAGTCCCAGAGTGACCTGCAAGCTCAAACACAGAGAGAGTGAATTGCAGAGTGAAGAGTTTAAAATGTGGATTTTGTGGAGAGTGGGGATTAGGTGCAGACGGGGAAGGAGCTGATGTGTAATTGAAACCGAGAGACAACAGCAAAAGTAGAAGAGAGAAAGAGAGGAACATTCTAAATAACAAGGACTTTAATTAAATGGCTCATTTCAGTGAATTGTTGGGACAGCTGAGAGCTGTTGCCTACACATTCTGTGCTCTGTGGGAACTGCAAAGAAGCATGATGATAATTGTCAGATTCATAATACATTAGAGAACCAAGCAGAATATAGAAAGCACAGAGGAGAGCTGAAAAAGGAAATTAGGTCAGCCAAGAGAGTGTATGAGAAAAGATTAGAAGGTAACCTAACCAAAAACAGAAGTCTTTTACCAATGTATAGACAGTTACTGAAAAGGTCAGCTGATTAGGAGATCCTGTGGCGGCAGAGGGCTGAGGTACTAAATGAGAACAGTTCATCTGTCACCACGAAACAAGCGGATGCTGCTAATCTCACAGTAAAGGAGGAGCTGGTGGAGAAATTGGATAGGATGAAAATAGATAAAGAGGAGGCCAGCACAAGGTTGGCAGTGTTCATAGTAGAAACGCCACATAACCTGGATGGGATACATCCTGGATTCCTGAGGGAAGGAAGGGGGAAAATAGAGGAAGCTCGAGCCACAATCTTTCAAACCTCCTTGGATATGGGAGTGAAGCCGGAGAACTGCAGGTTGTTAATGTTACATCCATGTTTATAATGGAGAGGGATAAAGTTAGGAACAACAGACCAGTTAGTCTAATGCTGGTGGTGGGGAAACATTGAGACACAATAATCCAGGACAAAATTCATTGTCACTTTGTTGAACATGGATTGATAAATGACAACCAGCACAGATTGGTTAACAGAAAACCATGGCAATTATTTAATGAAGTTCTTTGATGAAGTTTCAAAGAACATTGCCCAGGGTAGTGAGGTTGATGGTGTTTGTCAGGATTTCCAAAGCGGTTTGAAATAGACTTGTTAGTAAAATTCAAGCAGATGGGACTAAAGGGGCAGGTGCAACATGGATGCAAAATTGAATAAGGGACAGAAAGGAGAAAGTAGTGGTGAATGGCTGTTTTTCAGCGTGGAGAGATTGATACTGAACTGATTCTCTGTCACGTCAGCTGGCTGTTGTGTTTGCATTCCCAGAGCTCTTACATTTCAAATACTTCCAGCCTATATCCAAGTTTGCTGATGGCAATAGGTTAGGTGACATGGTTTGTAGTGTAGGCAGGAGCAGCAAGTTTCAAAGGCTGATTGACAGATTCAGTGAGTGAACAAAACTGTGGCCGATGGTGCTCAACATGGGGAAGTGTGAGGTCATCCATCTTGGAGCAGAGAAAGATCAGAGAATTTCCTAAACAGTCAGAAACTTGGGACTGTGGAGGAGTTGAGAGTGAGTGAGAGTGAGAGCTGAGTGAGACTGGAGGGTGGATGAAGAGCAGTGGCAGAGCAGCCCGAGAGCAGCAGTGAGAGAGAGAAGGAGAGAAGAGTGAGAGCGGTGGGGAGGATAAAGAGCTGTGAGGGAGGGGTTGGAGCAAACCGGCCATGTTTATTATAAATAGTCAAAGCATGATATCAGGGGAAAGAAGGGAGCTGGTTGGTTTGTGCAGATTTCTCAACATGAGGCACTGATTAAACAAGGAGTTGGAAAATTAAACATTTCGATCAGGGCAATTATAAGAATATTAGTGCAGAACAGGTCATGAGGTATTTAATATAAATAACAATTTAAACAAGGTACAAACTGGTTTCTAAAAGACGGAATAGAGGTTTGTTTTCGATCATGAATGGGCAGCTGAGACCTGTTGTTTGCAGTTCCTGCCCCATGTGGGAACCTCAGGACACTTCATGTGTCTTGGGGGCCACATGTGCAGGAAGTGTCTCCAGCAGCTTGAGCTCGAGCTCAGGATTTCCGACCTTGACGGGCAGCTGGAGTCACTGTGGAGCATCAGGGAGGATGAGAGATCGCTGGATCGTCCATTCCAGGAGCGGAACACCTCAATGGGAGAGAGAGAGAGGTCAGGATAGTAGATGGGTGGTCATCTGGAAGAGTAGGAAGAGGCAGGAAATGCAGGAGTGTTCAGGGTGTGTGCCACTGTCAAACCGGTACTCAGCATTGGAGACTGCTGGGAATGGTGACACCCTGAAGGAGTGCAGTCCAGACCATGGCATCAATGGGCAAGAAACTGCACAGGAGGGAACAGCAAAGAGCAGAAATGCAGTCATTATTGGAGATTTCATAGTCAGGGGGACAGACAGGCATTTCTGTCACCGTCATTGAGAGTCCCACATGGTGTGTTGTCTCCTTGGTGCCAGGGTAAAGGACATCACGGGGAGGGTACAGAATATTCTGCAGGGGGAAGGGAGTGAGCCAGAGGTTGTGGTACACGTCAGTATCAATGACACAGGGAGGACAGGTATTGAGGTCCCTCAGTCAGAATTCCAGCAGCTAGGGAGGTAGTTAAAAAGCAGGACCTCAAAGGGAGTAATCTCTGGATTACTGCCAGTGCCACGTGCTAGTGAGAGTAGAAATGTGAAGATAGGGAACATCAATATGTGGTTTGAGGCTGGTGCAGGAGGGAGGGATTCAGATTCTTGGGACATTGGGACCAGTTCTGGGGCGGGAAACACCTAATCAAAAGGAACAGGTTGCACCTTAATAGGACTGGGACCAATTTCCTCATGGGGAGGGTCACTTGTGTGATTCGGGAGGGTTTGAACTAAATAGGCACGGGGTGAGCATCAGGATATAGAAGCAGAACTGAGGAATAACTGTGGAAGAAGTGGGAACATACAAGATAGGAGTAGATGAAGAAGGAATCCAAGAGAGATACAAGGACATGTGTGTTATCGCATAAAGTGTGGTGAATAATGTTGATGAGCTAGAAGCACAAATAGCCGTGTGGGAATATGATGTCGTGGCAATGACGGAAACGTGGTTTAAAAATGGTGAGGACTGGGTGCTTAATTTTCAATGATGCAAAGTGTTCAGAAAAGATAGAGAAGGGAAAAGGGAGGTAGGATGGCAGTACTAATTAAGGAAGTCACTGTAATCTTGGTAAGAGACAATATCCTCAAAAGGACAAAGGCAGAATTCATTTATTGGGGCTGAGGAATAATAAGAGGATGATCACACTCACGGGGATATTCAATTGGCCTCCAAAAAGGTGAGAGAGAGGGAGATAGAGGAGCACATCTGCAGGGAAATCACAGATGTATAAGAACATAGGAAGATATAAATTAGGAGGAGTAGGGCCACTCCTCCCCTCGAGCCTGCTCCACCATTCAATAAGATCATGGCTGATCTGATTGTAACCTCAACTCCACATCCGTGCCTATCCCTGATAAGCTTTGACCCCCTTGATTATCAAGAATCTATCTCTGCCTGAAAAATATTCAAAGTCTCTGCTTCTTGAGGAAGAGAGTTTCAAAGACACAATAGCTTCCGATTGGGAAAAAAAAAATCCTCATCTCTGTCTTAAATGGGCGACCCCTTATTTTTAAGAGTGATAAGAACTATAGAGTGGTGATGTCTGGAGATTGATGAAATGTGTTTAGGAGAACTTCCTCGACCAGAATGTTCTCAGTCCAGTTAGGAAGGAGGCATTGCTGGATCTGGTCCTGGGGAAGGAGGTGGGCCAAGGTTGGCCGCGTGAACCAAGTGTCTGTGGGTGGACCCTTGGGTAAGAGTGATTGGAAGGGAGCGAACTTCAATGGGAGGAGAGGGGATTTAGCCAGGGTAAAATGGAACTAGAGACTGACAGGAAAAACTGTAACAGAACAATGGGTGATCTTTCAGGAGGAGATATTTCAGAAACAGAGTAGGTACATTCCAATAAGGGGGAAATGGGGAGGAACCAAAGCCAGGGCTCCTTGGATGATGAGGAAGATAGAAAATATCATGAAACAATGAAGAGGACGTGTGACGCACGTCAGATGAATTCTTCAAGTGTGAACCAGGTAACTGTTATTGTACGAGTGGGTGGAATTAACTTTATATCTATCCATCTCTCCTACTGTATGCGAATGTGGAATTAACTAATCCCCAGTATCTGTCATCTGTACATGAGTGCATGATTAACTCTCTATCCGTCAATCTCTGTTACTGTGTTTCAGGGCGGAAATACAGTAACTTTCGACCTGTCATTGACCATTAGTCTGTCTGAGTGTGGAATTAATTCTGTATGTGTCAGCCTCTATTAGTGCATACGAGTGTGGAATTAACTCTCCCTCCATCTCTGTTACTGTATGTGAGTGCACAATTAACTCTCCATCAGTCTCCGTTACTTTATGTGTGTGTGGAATTATTTCTGTATCTGTTGGTCTCTGTTACTGTGTGAGAGTGTGGAATTAACTCGAGATCTTTTTGTCTCTGTTACTATGTGTCAGTGTGGCATCAACATTCTGTCAATCTCTGTAACTGTGTGTGAGTGCAGAATTAATACTCTGTCAATCACAGTTATTCTGAGTGTGTGGAATTCACTCTCTGTCAATCTATCATAACGTGTGTGTAATTAACTCTCTGTCTGTCAGTCTCTGTTACTCAATGGAAGTGGGTCACTTTCAGGTTAACAAACTGCAACTAGCAGAGTGTCACAGGGATCAGTGCTGGGTTCTCAGCTATTTACAATCTATATTAATGACTCAGATGAAAGGACAGACTAGACAAAGTTGCTGACAATACATAGATAGGTGGGAAAGGAAGTTGTGAGGAGGACACAGAATCTACAAAACAATATAGATATGTTAAGTCAGTGGGAAAAATGTGGCACGTGGACTATACTGTCAGAAAATGTGAGGATTTCCACTTTGGTGGGAAAAATAGAAAAGCAGATCATTATATAAATGTGAAGGGATTGCAAAATACTGTGGTTCAGACACATCCTGGACAAGAATCACAAAAAGTTAACATGTAGCTCGAGCAAGTAATTAGGAACGCAAATGGATTGTTGGTCTTTATTGCAAAGACAATGGAGAATGAAAGCAGAGATGCCTTGCTGCAACTGTACAGGGCATTGGTGAGACTACAGCTCGAACACTGTGTACAGTTTTGGTCATCTTGTTGAAGGAGGGACATATGCCCAGCATCACCCTCATTTTGATGGCCACCTTTGTGTGTGGCTGCATCAAACTGTGCATAGACCCCCGGTTCACAAACACCAAGTGTCACCAAGTGCTGAGGTTCTACCTGTCCCCGGTGTTGCGAAGGATGGGTCTGGCCACGCTGCCGCGGAACGCTCCAAGTAGTTGGACCATGCCGTACCACCTGTCCCTTGTGGAAGAATTTATGCAGAGAAATACTTTTGACCACAAGTCCTTCAGACAGTGGTCAGCACGTAATGTCCTAGAGGCCCTGCGAGAAAAGGAGATGGTGGATCCTGTCGGGTGCTTCCCCGAGCAGACTGTCAAAGTCATTTGGCAGAATGCCTCATCACCAGAACTTTCCAAAAAGCACCAAGATGTAACTTGGCTGGTGGTGAGAAAGGCCCTCCCCATCAGATCCTTCCTACACACCAGGAGTCTCACCCACTCCGCACGCTGCCCTTGAGTTGGCTGTAGTGGGGAAGAGACCATTGTTCACCTCCTTGTGAAATGTGCCTATGTGGAAAGTCTGGGGAGAGATGCAGCGGTTTTTGTCGAGGTTCATCCCGAGCAGTTCTGTGACACAGGACTCTGTGCTCTATGGGCTGTTTCCAGGGACACACACACCGAGACAAACATCAACTGCAGCTGGAGGATCATCAGCTTGCTAAAAGATGCCCTTTGGTCTGTCCGAAACTTGTTGATCTTCCAGTGCAAAGAGTTGCCCCCGACTGAATGTTGCAGACTGGCACATTCCAAGGTCCAGGACTACGTGCTGAGGGACGCACTAAAGCTTGAGGCAGCCGCCACAAAGGTGCAATTGGGAAAGGTCACTGTCTAAGACCTTTCTGCCATAGTGCACCGAGGGGCTGGGAATCGTATAGACCCCTCGGCTGTATGACTCACAAGGAATGTATATAGTGAAAGCTACATGTGTCTCAATTATATTGAAGCACTTCAGAGTGCAACATGTTGTATATCGATAACTCCAATACCATTGCACTGTCTGACTGACTGTGATGACCATATTGAAAATACCGTAATGTTCATTGATGGTATTAATTGCGCCTCGTGATCCATGTGGAAAAGTTGAATATGATTGCACTTTTTGTGATGGCCATTTGGAAATGTTTTGTAATGTTCTTCCAGATATTTTATGAATAAAGTATATTTTTCCAAAAAAAAAGTAGTTCAGAGAAGGTTCACTCGGCTTATTCCTGGGATGAGGGGTTGTCCCTTGAGGAAACATTAAGCAGTTTGGGCCAATAGTCATTTAAGTTTAGAAGAATGAGAGGTAATCTTATTAGATCTTAAAATGTTCTGAGGGGGAAAGATGCTGAGAGGATGTTTCCCCTCATGGGGGAATTTAGAACAAGGAGGGGCACAGTTTCAAAATGATGGGTCTCCTTCTTAAGACAAAGATGAGGAGGAATTTCTTCTCTCAAAGGATCTTTAATCTTTGAAATTCTCTACCTCAGACAGCAGTGGATGCAGGGTCATTGAATATATTCAAAGCTGAATTAGGCAGATTTTTGAATGACAAAAGCCTTGTTATTATTAGTTAAACAGGTGGTGGGCATTGATTATCCCACCTAAACAGAATGAAAAGATACAGCTGAAACACTTTGTGGGGAAGCTACTTGGAAGTCTGTAGCACTGAGGAGCTGTCTTGAAAATAAAGCAGCTTGAACAAAAAGACCAGCCTGGATTAATTCTTCCACCACAACCTCTTATTGTGAATAACAAAGGCCACAATCAGATAATCCATAATCTTATTGAATGGCATCGAAGGCTAGGGTGGACAAATGGCTAACTCTTGCTCCTATTTCATACGTTCTTATGTAGTGTGATGGAGGCAGGTTCAAACAATGTATTCAAAAGAGATTTGGATTAACTGAAAAGGAAAAATGTGCAGAGCTACAGGAAAAGGTGGTGAAGTGGCACAAGATGAATATAACCAGCACAGACATGACAGGTTGAATGGCCACCTCCTGGACTGTGACCGTTCTATGATTCTATGAATGAACTACCTGTCAATCTCTCTTACAGTATATGACTCTAGGTGGAATTAACTCAGTCTGTCACTCTCTGTCACCAAATCAGAGTGTGGAATTTACTTTCTGTCAGTCTCTTACAGTACAGGAAACAGCTAATGATTTTTGCTTGTGTCCTTTTATCAGAAATAGATAGGCTCTACTGATCTCAAAAGTACTCAAGGTTAAACACATCAACTACTCCTCCATCTACACTCCAGTTGAAAGTCAGCAAACAAGAACATACCTTCACAGAAAGCGAGAGACCGACTTCCATATCCAACATCCACCCTGATGCAAAAGGACTCCTCATTTGTCAGTTTGTGTTTCTGGCCTTGGGTTTGTGAGCAACACCTGCAATAATTCACTGTCAAAATAATGTGGCTGCTGGGAGTCTTAAATAAAGACAGGAAATTCTGCAAATATGCAGCAGGTAGGCATCATCTGCGGTGAGAGAAACAGAATTAATATTTCAGGTCACTGACAATCAGCCTGTAATAAAACACTTACTGACATCTGCTCATGGTGGCTGCAACTCCCACAATTCTGTGCCCGAGAAACCACTGTATCCAATGCATTGACTTTCCCAGGCACAGAGTGTGCATGTTCCCCAGGGCTGGCCCCAAAGCATTCTGATCCTAAACTTTTACCACTGCCACTTGTCTACCCATTCCACCAACCTGCCTATATCCTGTCTATATCTTTAGCTCTGAAGAAGGGTCATACAGAATTGAAAAGTTAACTCTGTTTCTCACTCCACAGATTATGATGTCAGAACTGAGTTTTTCCAGCATTTTCTGTTTTTACACTTATATCCAGTTGAAGTTTAACACTATCTTCCTCACTGTTCACAACTTTCATCAAGCCTGCAAATTTTGAAATGATGCTCTGTACACCGAGGTCTAGGCCATTCATTTATATCAGGAAGAGCAGGGGTCCTCACACCGACCCCTGCGGAACTCCGCTTTAAACCTTCCTCCAGTCTGAAAAACAACCATTCACCACTACCCTCTGTTTCCTGTCACTCAGCCAATCCCATATCCATGTTGCTCTGTCCCTTTTATTCCATGAGCTGTAACTTTGTTGACAAGTCTGTTGTGTGAGACTTTATCAAATGCCTTTTGGAAATCCATGTAAAGCACATGAACAGCATCACCCTCCCCAACCCTCTCTGTTACCGCATTAAAGACTCGGTACAAACGGGAGAATCCGGGAAGCGGCGGTGAGGATCGGGGAGGCGCTGCACCATCGGCTTCACGGCGCCAACCCGCTCCCCGTCCCCGCGGCGGAGACGCTGAGAGTCGGTGCTAATGAGGCGACGATGACCCACATTCAGCTTCCTGGTGCCGCACCGCGCATGCTCCGAGCATTTTCCGTTTTCCGTTGGCTGAGCCTTTCCGCAGCTGCGCAGTGAGACCCTTCTGATGGAGATAGGGCGTATTCCCCCCGCTCTTATATTCTACAGTCAGCTAATAAAGGAAATGATTCCACATGCCCTCTGAACCACCTTACTGGTAAATTCAAGGATCTGTGGACATTCACTTTAACTCCATCACCTCCTCTACAACTCTGAACATTCTCCCATTAACAGTGTAGTTTGTTTTTCTTTGCCTTGTTTGACCTCCCTAAGTGCATCACCTCACACTTCCCCAGGTAGAATTCCAGTTGCCACTTTTCTGCGCACCTGACCAGTCCATTGATATGGGGGACTGAGCAACATAGAATGATTCATACTTTCCACACAATACCACTCACTGAAACAGAATTAATTCCAAACTCCCACAAAGTATGGGAAACTGAGTGCTGAATAATGCTGTCAAAGCCCACATAGAATACCAGAGACATTCAGATACAGAATTAATCCCATTTTCCATAACAGTAATGAGAATTTATAAGTACAGAATGATTCCCAAATTGACGTTTTGTGCCACTGACTGATACAGAATTAATCCCACCCTCACATACAGTACCAGACATTGACCCATAAAGAAGAAACCCCATTCTCACAAACTGTCCAAAAACAAAACGAAAAAAAAAAACTGGAAAGACTTAGTAGGCTAGACAGCATCTGTGGAGAGAGAGACAGAGTTAACATTATGAGTCCGTATGACTCTTATTCAGCTCTGAGGAACAGTCATACGGACTCGAAACGTTAACCCTGTCTTTCTCTACGCAAATGCTGTCAGGCCTGCTGAGTTTTTGCAGCATTTTTTGTTTTTGTTTCAGATTTCTAGCATCCACAGTATTTTGCCTTTATCTCACAAACTGTTCCACGGACTGAGTTATAGAATGAATCCTACACTCAGAGGCACTACCTGTGACTGACAGATACAGAACAAATCTCGCTCACATACAGTAACAGAGTTTGATGGATATGATATGTACCCACAGTCACATTCACGACCAGAGGCTAATTGATGCAATTTAGATTTGACAACTGACCAGTTGTGGCATATCACGATTTTCACATAGGAAATGGGAAATTTTAAACATAACACGAGGCATCTTAACACGACTGGGGAACATTATGAGACCAGGAAGAAAATATTTACCCACAGAAAACGTCTTCAAAGAACAACAGGTAATATCTTCGGACAACAGGGGACACCTTCTGATCAGGTCACATTTTACAGAATGGAGAAGAAAAGAAGTACAAGGGGGATCGTATTTACACTACCTGGAACAGATTTGCACGACAGGAAAGTATTTTACACAACAGAGAATATCTCTCAACAGTTCCACAGCAGAGAGCACAGTTCCACATCAGACTGGACAGAACTGCAGCAGAGAGCACAGTTCTACAGCAGAGAGCAGAGTTCTTTTCTTCTATTTGTCCATGGGACGTGGATATCGCTGGCTCGGCAAGCATTTATTGCCAAACCTTAATTGCCCTTGTTCTGAAGGCATTTAAGATTCAAACACATTGCTGTGGGTCTGGAGTCAAATGTAGGCCAGATAAGTTAAGGACGGCAGATTTCCTTCCCTAGCGGACATTAATGAACCAGATGGATACTTACGACAATCGACAATGGTGTCATGGTCATCATTAGAATTTAAATTCCAGATCAAAAACAGAATTACCTGGAAAAACTCAGCAGGTCTGGCAGCATCGGCGGAGAAGAGCAGATAATCAAAAGATGTCACAGACAAAAGGGTCAAAGAGGTGTTTTGTCTGAGAAAAGTGCTAATTAAGAATGGAAGACAGGATATTCAAAGTACAGCTCTAGTGGGGGTGGGGTGGAAAGGCTAACAAGGTTTTAGTTTTAGATTTAAAAATAATGGAAATAGGTGGGGAAAGATTCAATAATTTATATAGATTCTTCTTTCCCCACCTATTTCCATTATTTTTAAATCTAAAACTAAAACCTTGTTAGCCTTTCCACCCCACCCCCACTAGAGCTGTACTTTGAATATCCTGTCTTCCATTCTTAATTAGCACTTTTCTCAGACAAAACACCTCTTTGACCCTTTTGTCTGTGACATCTTTTGATTATCTGCTCATCTCCACAATCACCACACCCTCAATGTCTCTCTCTCCCCCCACCACCACCACCCCCCACTCCCCCCCCCCCACCTTAAACCAATTTATATTTATCCCTTCTTCTAACTATGCTTCAGTTCTGCCGAAGGGCCATGAAGGCTCGAAACGTGAACTGATTTCTTCTACGCCGATGCTGCCAGACCTGCTGAGTTTTTCCAGGTAATTCTGTTTTTGTTTTGGATTTCCAGCATCCGCAGTAGCTTTTAGCTTTTTGTTTTTATTTTAATTCCAGATGTTTTATTGAATTCAAGTTCCACCATCTGTCGTGGTGGGATTCGCACTCAGCAGTGAACACAGTTCCAAGCAGACAGCAAAGTTGCACAGCAGGGAAGATATTTAATAAAAACGGGAAAGCACTTTAAACACCGCAACACCTTTCAACAAGAGCACACATGCACATGGAGCTAATTTAGGCAACAGAAAATCCCTTACGAATGTGGGACATATTTATGCAAGAGAGAACGTCGTTACATAAATGGTGATTCACTCCATGCTCCTTTGCCTTCCTATCGTCGTGTGTGCGGACAGTCTCTTACTGCTCTTCTGTGTCGTCCTCTGTCTGTTACATTCTTGGGAATGTTGCAAAGTGGAATTGAGTCGCCAAGGGGAGCCGCCGAAGCACAACAAAACGTAGCAGGAAATTATCAACTGGTAGCAGAGTGGCGCAGCGGAAGCGTGCTGGGCCCATAACCCAGAGGTCGATGGATCGAAACCATTCTCTGCTATTTACGTTTTCTTTAAAAGTAGAAAGAAACATTTGGCCTCTCCCCACAAATATATCTGATATTTCTTTACCGTACACAAGAATTTTAAGCAGCTTCTCGCTTCCTGTAACCACTTCAGTCTGCAACAAACCTCTGTCATGTTTTTTAATCACACAAGAACACAAGCTGTAAATGCGGCAAACACACACAAGCCTAGATTTTCTCTCATTCCATTTCTCCCAAAGAGCTGACACAGGCATGATGGTCCGAGTGGCCTTCTCTTGTTCTCTAACAAGCTATGATTGCCTGAAGAGCAAAAGCTATTCCCTTAAATGGAAATAATATAAAAATGAAGTTTATACGTATAAGCTGCAGTATGTCCAATCTACCGGACACCCTGCAGTAATTCACCATGCTAATTTGGACAACAGTGTCCTGCCTTCGACATGTCCCATCGAGAGTATCAGCATTGCGGAGACAGCATCACGTCAAAGACACAGTTAATCAATACTTGGACAGGTTCCTTCTTAATCGCTGACTCAAATCATGGAATTCTGTCCCCCAAATCATCATGAACCAAGAACGTGAAGTTTCATTCCCTCGGGCATGCATTCTACATATTGTGCTAAATAATTCTTTGATAGTCTGATTGCTTCCTGTCTTTTTTTATCTGTTAATCACCGAGCGAATTTTAACGAGTTCAGTTTATCGCTCATTCCCTCCATATCGGACTTGCTTAAGGTGAAAACTGTAGCATGTGTGTGACCATTCTCCTCGAACTGAATGCCTGCCTCTAACATATTGTGAGATTTTTCGATGCTCATTTACTGTCAGATTATTAATTAATTCTCCTTCGCTACTCGTTAGTGAATTTAGTAAAAACCTTTTGTCTTGTGGTTCAGTCTGCAGGGTAGAGGGCAGGAGAGATTCAATGGCAAAAGAATTGGTGCTGCAAGGCTACAGGGAATGGTAAAGGAACAAGTAACAAAAACCAGAGATGAGTCTAAAGGAGTGTGAATGGAGGAATGATGAACAGCTGCCATCCGAAAGCAAAAACAAGAGAGAAATGAGATTAAAACCAAACGTGCAAAGAAAAAGGAACCAGAATGGGGAAGAGCTTACAGGCATAAGAACATTAGAGATAGGAGCAAGAGGAGGCCTTTCAGCCCCTCGAGTCTACTCTGCCATTAAATAAGACCATGGCTGATCTGATTATGGCCTCAACTCCACTTTCCTGCCTATCTCCCTCATTCCTTGATTTCCTTGTAAAATCTGTCTATTTCAGTCTGCAATATATTCAATGATCCAGCCTCCGCTGCTCTCAGGGAAAGGGAATTCCAAAGACTAACAATCATCTGAGTGAAGAAATTCCTCCTCGTCTCCATCTTGAATGGGAGATCCCTTATTTTTAAAACTCTGCCCTTCTAGTTCACACTGCAAGTGTAATTCTCAGCTCAATCAGGATTGCTTAGTAAGGATCATTCTCTGCCATTTCTGCTGACTCCAGCATGATGCCACAACCAAACACATCTTCCCCTCACCCCCACTGTCAGAATTCTGTGGGGACCTTTCCCTCCGGGACAACCTGGTCCATTCCTCCATCACCCCCAAAACCTCAGCTTCCTCCCACTGCACCTTCCCATGCAAGCGCAGAAGGAGCAACACCTGCCCCTTTACCTCCTCCCTCATTACCATCCAAGGGCCCAAACACTCCTTTCAGATGAAGCAGCGCTTCACTTGCACTTCCTTCAATTTGGGCTACTGCATTCGCTGCTCCCAATACAGTCTCCTCTACATTGGAGAGACCAAACGTAGGCTGGGTGACCACTTTGTTGAACACCTTCAGTCTGTCCGCAAGCATGACCCAGACCTTCCTGTCACTTGCCATTTTAACATCCCATCCTGCTCTCATGCCCACATGTCCATCCTTGGCCTGCTGCAATATACCAGTGGAACCCAACACAAACTGGAGGAACAGCACCTCATCTTCCAAGTAGGCACTTTACAGCCTTCCAGACTTAACATTGAGTTCAGCAACTTCAGACCATGAACTCTCTCCTGCAAGGGATTTGTTCTATCAGTCACATTCTGGGATTGTAAGTGAATTTGCGACTCTTTCTGAATCTCTTAAAGGTGATGTGTGTGAGCATACGAATTGGGAGCATGAAGAGACCACTCAAACCCTCAAACCTGCTCGATATTCAAGAAGATAATGGCTGATCTGATTTTAGCCTCAACTCCAAATTCCATTCTACCCCCGATAACCTTTCACCCCTTTGCTTATCAAGCATCTATCTACCTTTGCCTTAAAAATATTTAACTACCGCATGTTACTTTGAGTGTGTGTTTGACTCTTTATCAGCCAGTGCTATTGCATGTGAATGTGGAAATCATTCTGAATCTTAAATCTCTGGTATTGCATGGAAGTGCAGGAATCAGTCTGCATCTGTTATTCTCTGGAGCTGTGTATGAGTTTGGCAGGCAGTCAGACCTGTCACTAGGATATATATATAAAGCTCTTTTACTGTGAGTGAATTGATATTCACTCTAGTTCAGTCAATTGCATTCTATGTCTGTGATGCTATGTCAGTGTGGGAATCATATGTGTCTTTCAGTTCCTCGTGCTTTTTGTGAGTATGGCATGAATTTTCTATCTGTCAGTGGGATTACGTCTGTATCTATAATTATCTGGTCCTGTATGTAACTGTGGGATTCATTTATTGCTTTTCAGTCACGTGTGTGTGTCTGTGTGTGTGGTCTTCCATTTGTATCTGTCAGCACCAGTTAGCATATGTTAGTCTTGGACTCTCTCTAAATCTATCAGTGGTACAATTGGCGTGTCATCAGCAGTGATGATGTGGTATTGCTGCTGATCCAGAGTAATATTCCGGGGTTTTGAATCTCACCACAATAAATGGTGAAACCTGCTCTGGTACCTAAACTTCATTGTGTTGTATGGCACTGACACTGTGCTAAATGGGATAGATTTCCAACAGGCCAATAACAATGTGCTTGATTTTAAAATGGCAGCAAGCCACTCAGTTCTATTAAAGGAATAAAACCGAATGAATCACTTAGCATCAACTGGAATCCCTGTCAATCCTTACTAACTTTTTGGCACTAGTCAAGCAACCGCCTCACATAGTTATACTCATGGGAACATTCCTGACAATCTCCCAGATACCACCACCACTGAAAAGGCAGATCATTAGCAGGTATAACAGTTGCCCCAGGAGTTCTCAAAATCGATTCCAGTCTCACCGCATCTGGTCAACCATGGTCAAGGAAACCCCTTGCAGATTAAACATAGTGACGCCCACTACCCACTCTTCACCTCATGAAGCAATACTCCTCCACGTTGAACACCACTTGGAGGACGCACTGAGGATGGCAAGGGCACAGGATGCAAGCTGGGTGGGTCCATCACCAAAAATATCCTTGTAGCACCACCGCAGACCAGATCTGTGGCAGATGGTGAGGAGAAAAACATTGTTGAACTCATCCTCAACAACCTGCCTGCGGCAGATGTAACTATCCATGGCAGGAGTGGTAGGAGTGAACACCGCACAGTCCCTATTGAGATGGAGACACATCTTTACATCGAGGATACACTCCATTGTGTTGTGTGGCACTACCATCGTGCTAAATGGCATATATTTCAAACAGATCTAACACCTCTAGTCTTGGCATCCATGAGGTGCTGTGGATCATCAGCTGCAGAATTGTACTTAGCCACAATCTGTAACCTCATGGCCCGGTATATTCTCCACTCTACCATTACCATCAAGTCAGGGGATCAGCCCTGGTTTAATGAAGAGGGCAGGAGGGCATTCCAGGAACAGCACCAGGCATAACTAAAACTGAGGTGTCAACCTGCTGAAGCCACAAAACAAGACTAGTTTCGTGCCAAACAACATAAGCAGCAAGTGATAGTCCTAATTGAGCTATTCCACAACCAACGGGTCAGATCTCACTGTGCAGTCCTGCCACATTCAGTCATGAATGGAGGCTTCACAAATAGCCCCATTGTCAAAGTTTGAGGACCAGCACATCAGTGCAAAAAATAAGGCTGAAGCATTCGCAACAACCTTCATGCAGATGTGCTGATTGGCTGATCCATGTCGGCCTCGTTCGGAGGTCCCAGCATCACAAATGCCAAATCTTCAGTCCATTCGATTCACTCCACATGATATGAAGAAACGGCTGAAGGCAGTGGGTACTGCAAAGGCTATGGGCCCTGACAATTTTCCAGCAGTAGCACTGTAGGCATGTGATCCAGAACTTGTTGCACCCCTGGCCAAGCGGCTCCAGTATGGCTACTACACTAGTATCTATCCAGCGATGTTGATATTTGCCCAGGCATGTCCTGTATAAAAAAAGCAAGACTGATCCAACCTGGCCAATTACTGCCCCATCAGTCTACTCTCGATCATTAGTAAGGTGATAGATGGGGCCATCAACAGTGCTAACAAGTGGCAATAACCTACTCACTGGCGCTCAATTTGGATTCCACCGGGGCCACTCAGCTCCTGACCTCATTGCAACCTTGGTTCAAACATGAACAGAAGAGCTGAACTCCAAAGGGGAGGCGAGAGGGATTGCCCTTGACATCAAGGCAGCATTTGACAGAGTGTGGCATCAAGGAGCCTTAGCAACACTGGAGCCTATGGGAATCAGAGGGAAAGCTCTCCGCTGGCTGGAGTCATTTCTAGCACAAAGGAAGGTCGTTGTGATCGTTGGAGATCAATCATCTGAGTCCCAGGATGTCACTGCAGGAGTTATCCAGAGAAGTATCCAAGGCCCAATCAACTTCATCTGCTTTAGCAATGACTTTTGTCCATTAACTGTGGGAAATGGGCATGTTTGCTGATGATTGCACAATGGTCAGCACCATTCGCAACTCCTCAGGTACTGAAGCAGTCCATGTCCAAATACAGCAAGACCGGGACATTAACCAAACTTGGCCTGACAAGTGGAAATTATCATTCGCACCACAGAAGAGCCAGGCAACGACCATCTCCAACAAGAAAAAAACTAATCATCGCTCTTTGACATTCAATGGCATTGCCATTGCTGAATTCCCAACTATCAACAATCTGGTGGTTACCATTGACCCGAAACTGAACTGGACTAGGCGTATAGATACAGTGGCTACAAGCACAGGTCAGAGGCTAGGAATCCTGCGGCAAGTAACAAACCTCCTGGCTCTCCAAAGCCTACCCACCATCTGTAAGGCACATGTCAAGAGTGTGATGGAATTCTCTCCACTTGCCTGGATGAGTGCAGCTCCAACCACACTCAAGCAGCTAGACACAACCCAAAACAAAGCAGCCCACCTGATTGGCAACCCATTCAAAAACATTCACTCCTTCCACCACCGATGCACAGTAGCAACATGGTGTACTATCTGCAAGATGCACTTCAGAAACTCACCATTCCTCCTGGAACAGCACCGTCCAAACCCACGACAACCAGTTTTTAGAAGGACAAGGCCAGCAGGCATATAGGAACCTGGAAATTTCCCTCGAAGCCACTCACCACCCTGACTTGGAAATATACCGCCATTCCTTCACAGTTGCTGGGTCAAAATTCTGAAATTCCTTCCCTTAACAGCACTGTGGGTGTACCTACACCACATGGACTGCAGCTCACCACCACCTACTCATTGGAAACTAGAAATGGCCAATAAATGCTGGCATCGCCAGCGATGCCCACATCCCATGAATGATTATAGGGAGAAAAAAAAAAAGCTGCCCCTTTCAGGATCTGGCACTGAACGTGTGTTGAGAATTATTGTCTATCTGTCAGTCTCTGTCACTCAGTGTATGTGACTGTGTATGGGATTCATTGCATAACATTCAGTCTCTGGGATTGTTTACGTTTTGTTTCGTTCGATGCAAATTTTCAGCTCAGTTACAGACCACTGATGTGGTAGCTATTAAGCAAGCAATGTTTGTAAGTTATGGCCCAGTGTTAAATGTCTGTCACTGTGAACACATTTGTGAAAGATAATGTATCTTTCAACTTGGGATGCGGGTGTAACTCAGGTTATACTGATCGATTGGATCTGTGACACTCAGTCTGATTCTGAGTGAGAATTTTGACATGGATGTAAAATGGAGATCAGTCTGGAACAGGCACAGTATTCTCAATCTGACATTGAAAATTTAGGATTAGTATGAAAGTTACAGCTCAGTTCATACTCATCGAATTGGTATTGTATCTTTTTGTTTCATAAAACTGGAATCAACGTTTGTATCTCAGGTTATACTCGCTTTCAGAATATCTCGCTCTGAAAATGTACTTGAGTTTTGGATTTGCATCTAATGTATATGTCAGGACAGACAATGGGAATTGACACTGCCATTTATAAACCGTGATGTGTGCAAATATTGGACTGGTACTTCCCATGAATCTCAGAGTATATTATTCACGTTAATTCTGTAAACTTGAAACTGACACCGTTGTGTCCGTTTTATCTGATATTTAAATGTTGACATGGAAACAGCGCCTGTCTCTCCTGCTTTGTTTGATTGATGGATTGAAAATGTGACACTGGAACTGATGACCTGCTTGTGTCTCTGTGCTCTGTCAGTTATAATGTACGTACTGTGTGAGAGGAGCTGGCGGGAACCTTCATTCTAACTTGGCTGGTGGAAACATCACATTTATTCCGGATCCTTCATTCATTTGCCTGTATATTTTAGAATATAGAGTATATTTTTGAACTCAAGTGTAACCGAGGTTGAAGGCACCGATTCCTTTAGTTTAATCTGTCTATTAATAATCATTATGAACGGTTTGAGAGGCTGTAGCTCTAATTGGATACTCTGTACTCAATCAAATTCCTAACCAATTGGAGAGCCAGGGAGAAGAAATTGGAAGTTTGGATTGGCTTTCATTTTCAAATTCGAAATGCCCGCCAATTTCAGTACTGGAAAAATACAAAATAACTGAACGCCGGTTTGAATGTGTCAATCTCTTATCTGTAACCGGCGGTAATAAGACCCCGTTCAGCAATTTAAATCAGCTCAAATCAGTGGAAAAGCAAAAACGTATGGATTACCAACCAACTCCTTCACACAGACTTCACGGGGACTGAGAAATGCGGCTGATTTCTGATCCTCTCTATTAAAAGCGGCCGGGAATGTTACAACAGGGAGTGCGGAGAGAATCCCCGACACCAAACCGCCTGGGACAGGCAGCTTTGTGTCCGGAGAATAGGGAGACCCGGGGGGAGGGGGGCGGGTGCAGATCTGAAACCGCAGAAATGGACTCAGGTCCTGAGAGTGCTCAACTCTCACTGATTCCGGCCTCTGGGAAAACTGCGGAATAAACAGATCAGCCCGAAAATGTCCGCTCCGTTTCCGAGTTTACTCTGTTCCTGGAGCGGCGCTCAGATCACCCGAGAGTAAAAACAAAGCATTTATTGCACCAGTCGTGACATTTTTCATAGTTTTCATGAATGTATCGGGACAAACTCGATATTGATGACAATGAAATACTTATGAAAATGTCGACTCTGACTCTGTCTTTCAATTCTCCAGTTCACTAAAGCGGGAGATGTGGAAGCAGAGAAACAGCGCAATGCAGAGAGGGAACTGAAAACACAAGTAAACAAATCAGAAACAGATAAATCCACCGTTACAATAACTCCATCTCCTGACAGTGAGCAGCCCTTTCAATGATCCTGTGAGTGGCTCTGAAAAGAGCCTTTGGGTTATTAGATTAAAGAATGGCCGCTTCACTTGGTCTTCGAGCCCGCAGCGGCGCTGCTTTTCTTGGGCAGCAGCACGGCCTGGATATTAGGCAGCACCCCGCCCTGAGCGATGGTCACCCCTCCCAGCAGCTTGTTGAGCTCCTCGTCGTTGCGGACGGCCAGCTGCAGGTGTCTGGGGATGATGCGGGTCTTCTTGTTGTCCCGGGCCGCGTTACCGGCCAGCTCGAGAATTTCAGCCGTCAGATACTCGAGCACAGCAGCCAGATAGACCGGGGCTCCGGCACCCACACGCTCAGCATAGTTGCCCTTTCTCAGGTGCCTGTGAACACGGCCCACCGGGAACTGCAGTCCAGCCCGGGAGGAGCGAGACTTGGGTTTGGAGCGAGCTTTCCCGCCGGTCTTTCCTCTTCCAGACATTTCCACAACCTCACAAACACTTTCACAGAGAATGAGGAAATTCTCTCACATTCGCTTCTCTTATAGCTTCGGGAGGAATGGTGCTGCGGGCATTGCTGATTGGTCACTTTGTGCTGCGTCACTTAATATTGTTCATATCACCAATCAGATATCTACTGAACTCACCAATCCGGAGACTCCACGGAGCGAGGGCGGAAAATAACGGCGCCAAATTTTGATATTTCAACCGTTCTTTTTTCAAATTTTAAAAGCCCGCTAAATTTTTAAAAAGAAATGAAAAAGAACGGACTTCTTAGAACATAGTACGAATTGGAAGTTTTAAAAATACGCGTCCCTGATGGGACTATTTCACATTTTATCCCATGTTCCAAATCGATTTTAGAATCCGTGATCCGGGGGTCAATCTCGATCCTTTATGAAACCCTGTCAGCAGCCGCAGAAAGTCCCATTTACATCGTTCTGCAAACGGACGGTATATTGTAGATGTTTATGACAGACAAAACTGAACATTTTTGCCAGCGTTGAGACTGAAGGTTGCTGCACAACCGGGGCTGATAGAAAATGAACTGATCGATTATTGAGACCAAACTCGACCAGATCTGGTGACGGACGCATTTACGCTCTATTCTGTCTCTCTCCAAAACCAGGGAAAGGGAAATATTAACGCATCTTAAAAGAAAGCGCCGAGGGTAATTGGCAAGTCATTAATTGATGAGGCATTATTAACCAGACAATAATTTAACGAGGGTTAAATCTACATTACCGAGAATTGCTGTGATTAAAACAAAAAGAAAATAACAAATAAATAATTCAAAATTCTTCACAGGAGAAATCATAACTTTAGAAGTGAAGTAATCGTATAGCTTTTTCAGAGAGATTGTGGGTGGCTCTTAAAAGAGCCGTTGTGTTTTGGGTGTTGTTCAGTCCATTGTGGGGTTTTACTTGGAGCTGGTGTACTTGGTCACCGCCTTTGTCCCTTCCGACACGGCGTGCTTGGCCAGTTCCCCGGGCAGCAGCAGGCGCACGGCGGTCTGGATCTCCCGGGAGCTGATGGTGCTGCGCTTGTTGTAATGGGCCAGGCGGGAAGCCTCACCCGCGATGCGCTCGAAAATATCGTTGACGAACGAGTTCATGATGCTCATGGCCTTGGAGGAGATGCCGGTGTCGGGGTGAACCTGCTTCATCACTTTGTAGATGTAGATGGAGTAACTCTCCTTCCTCGACTTTCGCCGCTTCTTGCCGCCCTTTCCTGCCGGTTTACTCACCGCTTTCTTGGCGCCCTTCTTAGCAACTGGTTTCTTCTTCTCATCAACCATCTTCACTCCCAATTTCAGACACAGAAATAAACCAAACCCCTTCCGTCCGCTCATTATATAGACAGTATGACAGATATATGCTAATGAGGAATGGGGGAGACAATGATTCTGATTGGACATATTTAAAACAAAATACGTCTTCTATTTATGTGATTTTCCGAATGGATAGATCAATGGACCAATTATATTTAGCTTTCTCCACCAATCATAAGCCTCCTTACTACAATCAGGAAATACATTTTACAAAGACCGTCTCAGCCGGAGTTTCTCAGTGTGTAAAGATACACCGGGAAATGTCGCCTGGCTGTCGGTGCGAGGGACTGTATAGGAATGTGGGGTTCCTTACGGAATTGTGAGGCTCTGGTAATGTGCGCGATTTACTCACTGTCTGATGCTGTGTGTGAGTGTGGGGTTCCTTCACTGTTTGGAAGGCCGTGGTACAGTGTGCGAGGGCTGGATTTATTCTGTATCTGTGACTTGATGGGACCATGTCTCAATGTTGGATTAATTTGATATCCTGAGGCTCATTGTGCATCTGTCCGTTATTGGTGCATGTAAGTGAAATAATTCGCTTCTTGGGACTACAGGCCAGTGCGAAATTAAATCAGTATGTGTTTCTCTCCGCCACGAAAATTATTGGATTTATTCTGTACCTGTCAGTCTCTGTAACTGTATGTTAATGATTTTTTTTATTTGTCAGTCTCTGGCATTGTAAGTCAGAGTTGTATTGATTCGATGTCTTTCAGTCTGTGGTACTATCTCTGAGTCTGAACTTCTCATTCACTGTCAATGTCTAATACTGTGTGTGAATGTGAGATAAACTCTGTACCTGTCAACATCCGTTGCTGAATGGGAGTGTGAAATTCAGTCTGTATCGGTCAGTCTCTGGTACTGATTCAGACTGTGTGATTCATTCTCAACAGGCCCATCTGTTGCAATTTTTGACAGAAGTAATCCCATTGTCACTTACAGCACCAAAGACTGTTAAATGTAGAATTTGCCTCAATGGATAGTATTGGATATGAGTGAGATCAATTCTCTCTCAATCAGTGGCACTGTACGGGAGCTTTCAATTCATTTTGTTTCTGTTGGACTCTGGTAACCTGTGTGAGCGTTAATGCCTTTTTGTAACTCAGTGCCTGATGTCTTCAGAAATCAAGGATTCATTTTGTCTCTATTAGTCCTTGGCTCTGAGATTCCTCTGTGTTTCTTAGGCTGTGGCACTCTGTGACTGTCAGATTCATTCTGTATCTCTACATCTCTGGGACAATTTGAGAATCACCCTGTATCTATCAGTCAATGTGCTTTGTGTGATGTGGGTTTCATTCTGTATCTGTCACTCTCTGGCACTGTGGTGAATGTGGGATTTTTTTTTATATATGTCTTTCAATCTCCAGTACATTGTGACTGTGGAATTCATTCTGTATCTGATAGTCTCTGGCACGGTGTGCATGCTGGGATTCATTCTGTGTTAGTCTCTTTTTTACTGTGCATGTATTGGTCTTCATACTGTATGTCTCAGTGTCTGGTGTTGTGTAAGATTTGCTGAGTAGTCTCTGGTGCTGTATTTTTTTTATTCATGGGATCTGGGCTTCGGTGGCTGGACCAGCATTCATTGCCCATCCCTTGTTGCCCTTGAGAAGGTGGTGATGAGCTGCCTTCTTGAACCGTTGCAGTCCATGTGTTGTGGGTGCACCCACAGTGCTGTTAGGAAGGGAGTTCCAGGATTCTGACCCAGCAACAGTGAAGGAAGAGCGATATAATTCCAATTCAGGATGGTGAGTGACTTGACTGTATGTGAGAGAGACAGTTATTGTTTAGTTCTCAGTCTTTGATGCTGCATGTGACTCTGGGATTGATTGTGTATCTGTATCTAATATTTATCTCAGGAATAGTGTTCAAAATGCTAAGTTTAACACCTTCAAGTATTTAGGAAAGTAGATTTAACATCCCCATCCTTACCTGGCCTGGCTTATATTGGATCCTAGGACCAAGCACAGCAATGAAGTTGACTCTGAACTGCCATCTACAATTGCTGATTAAACCACGCAGTTGTATTCAAAAAGGCAGCGCACCACTACCTACCCCAGGGCCATTAGGAATGGTCCCATATTGCATGAATGAATAAAAAAGCTCACATCTCTTACAGTAACCAGTTATCACTAACACTCTAGAGGATTGTCAGAATTGGGCCTACCTGAAAATATCTGCACTTCAGAGTTAAGTTCACATTTTCATATCAGACTGACTATCTTTATTTTTAATCGAGCAGTCTTATCAAGTGGCCTTTATATGCATAAATGTTAAAAAGTGTCAGAATTATCAACTGCTCTTTAGACCTGTAATTATCTGACCTTGTGTTGTGAGTGAGGAGATTCCCCACTGGGTCGTGCAAAACAGGAATCTGGATGGAAATTAATTCCAATGCCTGGAAATCAGGTAGAATACAAGTCTGAATTTCTGATTTACATCCTCAGTAGATCAGGCTTCTCACTGGGAGTATGAATTTGCAAAGTGGTGTTTAAAACCAAACAAACCACGGTAGATTCCTCCTCATTTGCTAAGGTAAATCCAATGAAAGCAGTTATACTTCAGTCAGAGAATTGAGATGGGTACCAGACACAGCTCAGGGCAACTAAACCTGCTATCAGAGAGTGTAAAGGGTAATGGAGAAGAGGATGGCAGATAAGTGAATCCCAATATGGAGTTATTCATATTGCAGTTGAAACCTCATCAGTAATAAGTGTTGCCTTAGAATAGCTGTGTCTATTTACCTTGGGAAAGGATGGATGTTGAGTGGATATGGTCGATATCTATAAAGAGAAGCAATTGTGTCCATGTGAGTAGATAATTTGAGCTCACTGGGCAAGAGAGAAATAGAAAAAGTACAGAAGTGAAATTAAACAGGCCTGTGGGGAAGAATATGCCATTGGGAGCAGCTCAGCTGCTCTTGCAGAGAGCTGGCACAGATACTATGGGCCGAATAGCCTCCCTCTGCTGTATCAATTGCGAGATTCTGTTCTATGTATTATGAGTCTAAGTCTGACCTATGTTTAACATAAAATGTGTTTCAACTGGAGTTAAAGGAGCTGCGGGTATTTATCAGCTATTATGTCAAAGTTTTGGGTTAAAATTCTATTTCTGTGAACACAATCCTGAATGTCTGTATATCATACAATCTGGTACATTGGCCGGTGTGTAAGATCTGCTTCATCTAGTTTGTTGATACTCTAAGGTTTGGGGAGTGATCTGCAATGCTTAGTGCAATCTGCAGTCTGGGTACAATATTGAGATTCATGCAATATCTTACAAGCAGGTATTGTTTGCCTGTTCTTTTTGTCCTTTAATATGTATTTAAGTTTCTCCTTTTGTTTTGGGGTTTGCAGGCCCTTAAGGCTGTGCAAGGTTCATCTGGTAACCTTCTACTGCCAAGGTGCTTGGAGATTTTAAGTAATTCATTCCCTTTCAATAAGTTCTTACTGTACCCCTAGATTCTCCCTAATAATTACTGTATCCCTTTATTTCCTCCTAACACCCCCGTTAACACATCATTTAGATAATATCACTACCGCCAACACCCCTTTGTCCTTTTGTCTATGACATCTTTGGCAATCTCTTCTTGGCCTCCACGTATCACTGGCCCCATATCGAGCTCTACCCTGTCCCACCCCCTCAACCAGCTTATATTTCATCTCATTTCTGTATTTTTTAGTTCTGATGAAGGGTCATATGGACTCGAAACGTCAACTGTATCCCTCTCCGCAGATGCTGTCAGACCTACTGAGATTTTCCAGGTATTTTTGTTTTTGTTCTAGATTTCCAGCATCCGCAGTATTTTTCTTTTATCAGAAATGTTTATTGTTGCTTTGTGGAGAGAAAGCAGCAATGATTTTCAATAACAGCTTCTTGCCATTCTGTCTCCCTCCTCCCAGGAGGCTGCTGTTTGTTCCCTTCCCCCGGGAGCGGGATCTCTCCATTGGCGGCTGTTTGAAACCATCTTCTTCCAGTCCCAGGCAGAGCTGGGGGAGAGCAGCGCATCACTGCCTTTAACAAACACTTGGATCTGCACTGAGCTGCTGGGACCGACAGGACTCACGGAGCAAGAGCTGGAAAGTGGCGTGAGGCTGGATCAAACTATTTTGGGGCTGGTGCAGACAAGATGGGCCGAACGTCCTCGTTCTGTGCCGGATATGTTCAATATTTGTGTTTCCGGAACTTGTGCAGCATTCTGCGCATGCGCGCTGCCCTCCCCAGCAATGCCTGTGAGTGGAAGAAAATGGTTTAAAACAGCCGCTAATGCAGAGACACATTTTAAACAGCGGCTGTTTGCTTTCACTTGAACGGTTAGTCCATGGGAGCGGCAATTAGAAATCTGACCTACACAATAGTCCCTGCTCCGTCACTCAGTCCCACTCCTGGAGCAGTGGATTGTTTCTGGATGGCAGGAAATTGTTGTAACAGGAACAAAGTCCCTGGTGTTTAGCAGCTGAGTGCTGCAGGACTGCAGTGGATTCAGACACTGACTCTGTTTGTCTTACCTTTTTGTTATTCATTCACGGGATGTGGGCTTCACTGGCTGGGCCAGCATTTATTGCCCATCCCGAGTTGCCCTTGGGAAGGTGGTGGTGAGCTGCCTTCTTGAACCTCTGACTTTGCAGTTGTTCGGAATGATTATTAATTTAATAATTGTTTTGGTTTCTTTGTATCTTCGACCTCATCTCTTCATAAATTATAATAAACACTTTTTCTTCCGATAGGCAAATACTTGAAAGCAGCAGAATAAATGTCGTGATTCTACAACACAAGGGGAAGTGCAGCCAGCTCCTCACACACAGTAAGTACAGTGTCACTCACAGGGAGCCGAGGTGGCCAAGAGGTTAACTTGTTGGAGTTCTGATCCATTGTACTTTGCGAGCACAGGCACGAAGTCCAATTTTAGTTTATGATTCACTAATGTGGCTGGTGAAGATTTAATTTAAATTGGCAGGGGGTTGTTCATCAATTTACAGCAGAACCAGAAAGTAATAAGGACAGAGAGGAGGGAGAGTGATGAATAATACTGGAGAAGGAAGCAATGCCATATTAGATAGAGGCAGATTAAGAAGCACTATGAGGAATGCAAAGACCAATTTACAATGCATGTATGTAAACACACAGTGTGATAAATGAGGTTGATGAGCTTGAAGGACAAACAGCAATGTGGGAATATGATGTAGTGGCAATGAAAGAAACGTGATTTAAAAAGAGGAAGGACTGGGTGCTGAATATTTGGAAATATGGTTTTCAGAAAAAGATCGAGAAGGAAAAGGTGGAGGTGATGGTGGCAGCATTGATCAGGGAATCAGTCTTAGCTGCAATTATATTATTACCAGATAAAACTGAAAGATACAAACTCAGTTTCTAGTTTGAAACTCACCCAAATTATTAAACTAAGGGATACTGTATCAAAATGATTAATACAGATTGAGATACAAATCACAGAGCAATCCGAAAAACCCAGTGTCAGACTGATAGATGTTGTATTAATTCTATCACTTCAAACTGAGCTCAACAGCCAAGTTTAAAATTCTCTCTCAGAAACAGATTGAATGACACAGCGTTAATTTGATTAGAATAAACTGAGTTACACTGGCATAACAATGGAGTTTCACATAAAAAAATTACACTGAACGATATTTCATATAAGGCGAAACTCGCAATTATTCCATTAAACCAAGAATATCAATGGCCTATTCCTGTACTGAAATTTCAACATGGAATGAATCTAGACTGGTAAACAATCCAAAAGACTGCAGGCGATGTAATGAATCCCACACTGTCACAGAGTAGCAGAGACTGACAGATTCAGAATCATTATTGAGCAGATGTCCATTACCAGACACTGACAGATGCAGACTGTTACTACACTCACCCACAATACCTGAGCCCGACTGACACTAATCAATCTGACACACACATATGGTACCAATGAAAGTCAGAAATTATCACAAATACACATGGAATGACACACACACACACAGACACTATTAAAGAATGCTACTTACAGTCTGATTTTCAGATTTGCACACAGGACGACTGAACTGTCTTAACATAATCTAGATAATCCCACGTTCAGACCCAGTAGCACTCCTGACAGAAACATAAATTCCACATTCACATGCAGCACCAGAGTTTGACAGAAGGATAATCAAGCGCACCTAAACTTGCATGCACATGCGCACACACACAGCATTACTGTCACAACACACAATGAGATTCAGCCCTTTGAGTCTACATCAGGCCTTTAAATGAGTGAAACAGCTAGTGTCATTCCCCACCTTCTGCCCACAACCCGGCACATTGTTCCTTTTCAGATAATAATCTAATTCTCTCCTGACTACCTTGATTGCATCTGCCTCTAGCAGTGTCAGGACCCACATGTGAGATTTTAACCACTCGCTGCATGAAAAAGTTTCTCCAAGAAGTATCTATTGCTTCTGTCAATTACCTTAACTCTGTGCTCTCTGGTCTTTGTCCCATCCAGTAGTTGGAACAGTTTTTCTCAATCTGTTGTGTCCAGACTCATCATAATTTTGAATGTCTCTATCCTCTCCTCTCAACCTTCTCTCCTCTGAGGAAAATGGCCACTACTTCACCAACTAAGTAACTGAAGTTCCTTATTCTTCACAATGTGGATCACTTACACATGCTAGAGGCTACATATATTCACATGCAGGGCCCTGTTACCAACAGGCAAAAGGAGCATGACTATTGTGCCGACCTTGAATTAAACAACAACATGCAGGGCAACAGTTTCCTGGTGAATTCTTCATGGCAACACCTCGAACAATTGGAATCAACTTGCCAACCAATCAGCACCCCTTTTCTCATGCAGTAAAACTTCTTCCTCCTTTGACTCATTTTAACTATTTTTGTTCATTTCTCTTTTTTCTACGTCCCTCATAGAAACATAGAAAATAGAAGCAGGAGTAGACCATTCGGCCCTTCGAGCCTGCTCAACCATTCATCATGATCATGGCTGATCATCTAGCTCAATAGCCTGCTCCCGTTTTCTACCCATATCCTTTCATCCCTTTCACCCCAAGAGCTATATCTAACTCCTTTTTGAAAACACATATCTCCTGCCTATCCAACTCAAATAATCTATCCACATTGTACAGGATTGGCTGCCTTCACAGACATCAATCATTTCCACTGAAAATGAATGCTTCCCAGGGTTAATTGTCTCAGCCAATGCTGATTACTAATGGGGTTTCAACCACAATAGGGATAACTCGGCATCAGCTTCAGTCTGCAAAACTGTTACAAAGCAGCTTTATAAACCCTCAGTTTTATCATGGGATCCACCCCACTGCAGTCAGCTCCCATTCTCTTCTCTATTACCCTTTACATTCTTTGATAGCAGATATGGTTGCCCTCAGCTGTGTCTGTTCCCTATTCCAATCCTCCTACTGAAGTATACCTGCTTTTATTTGATTACTCTTCTGAAATGAGTAATTAACTAGTTTGGTTCTAGTTTAATATGTTTCCTTCCTTGAAATCTAGGGAGCTACTGTTCTTTGCTTGGTTTAAAACATCATTTTCCAAGTTCACACTTCCAGTGAGAAGCCTGATCTGTCCAGGAGGTAAACGACACATACACTCTACCTGATTTCCAACCATTGAATTCAATTGGCATCCAGACTTCCATTTTGCACTATTCATTAGTGAGACTCCTCATTCACATCATGAGGTCAGATAATTACAGGTTTAAAGTTCAGTTGATAAGTCTGACACGTTTAAACATTTATATGCATCAAGGTCACTTGATAAAACTGACAATCTTTTGTTGTATTGTTGAAAAGAAGGAATGGATCATGAATATTTGAATTTAAAACTGGAGTGGTGAACTTTTCAGACTGGTGGCTGTCGCAGATGTGAGCTTTCTTCTATTAAATCACCGGATGTGGTCCCATTCCTAACTGCCCTGGAGAAAGTATTGGTGAGCGGCCTTCTTGAATAGAACTGAATGGTTTGCTTGGACACTGTAGATGGCAGTTCAGGGATAAGCTGATAACTGAGGTTTGTTCTGAGATCACATATAAACCAGACTGGGTAAGGATTTGGATGGTAGTTTTACTTCCTAAAAAGTTTAAGATGTTAACTCATTTCCAACACCATGCCTGAGATAACCATTGAATATAGATACACAATTAATCCCAGAGTCACAAGCAACATCAAAGATTGAGAGCAACAGAATAAACTCCACATTCACAAAGAACCGGACACTGTGAAGTACCCACAAATCCAACACGTTTCCAGACACTGACATATACAGAATGAAGTCCAAGGCACTCAGCACCAGAGATACACAGAAACAGAATAAATCACACACTCACCGACAGTGCCAGAGATAGTCAACTGCAGAATGAATCCCATGTCTCACACAGCAGAACTGACTGATAGGTACAGAATGAACCTCAAACAGTCCCAGAGATGTAGAGATGGAGAAAGAATCTGAAATTCACACGGTGCCACAAACTTACGCACACACAAAACATTCATGAACACACGTTCAGCCTCAACCCACTACCACTCACACACACATACTCACACAATATCCCAGTAAGTCGCACACGTTACAAGAGTTCCAGGAGGAATCCCGCATTTCCGTTCAGTCCCTCTGTGGAGAAGGGCTCCTCACACGGACAACCAGGCGACAATTCCCGGTGTATCTTCACAAACTGGGACTAGAGAGAATCCTGATAAAATTTATTTCCTGATTGTAGAAAAAGCGCTAATGATTGGTGGAGAAGTCGAAATTTGATTGGTGTCTTTAAAAATGCAATCACAGAAAAGTACAAAATAAGTGGCTGTTGTACTTTTTTAAATGTCCAATCAGAATCATTGTTTCCCCCATCCTCATTAGCATAGGTGTGTCAGACTGTCTATTTAATCGGCGCTCGGAAGGGGTTTGTTTTATTCTGTGTTTGAAACTGACGATGGTTGATTTCTGGGCGGGGACTTCAACTGCATCATCGATGCGGCTGGACGATCCGGCAGGGCCGGCAGCAGATTGGACGCTACGTCCAGATCCCTGATGGAAACAGTTAAGGATGCCAAGCTGCACGACGTCTTCAGCAACCCTGCAGACGGAGCGCAGCGTAGATACACCTGGTCGCGGCCAGACGGGTCCATTCGTTCCAGGATAGACTTCCTGTTTGTGTCCCGTGCATTCACAGTCAGATCCACCGACGTCAAGCCGGTGTTCTTCTCTGACCACTGCCTCCTACTGGCGGACTGCCACTTGGAGGAAGACCTGAGGGTGGGCAGGGGGGCATGGAAGCTAAATGTGCAACTGCTGACCCCAGAGAACATTGAGGAGCTCAAGAGGGATTACAAAGGTTGGAGAACCGTGAAACCCCTCTTTGAGTCCCTGACACACTGGTGGGAAGTGATCAAGGGAAGCATCAAGAGGTTTTTCATCCGCAAAGGCACCCAGAAAGCTAGAAAGGAACAGAGGGAAATGTCCCGACTCCAGGAAAAGATGCAGAATCTGCTCCGGCTGCAGTCGATGGGGGTCGATGTCAAGGAGGAGCTCCAAGAGGTGAAGGGCCAGCAAGCCTCGCACTTTGCCTCGGAGGCCTCCAAGATCATCTTCCGTTCCAGAGTCCGCTCCGTGGAGCAGGATGAGACGTGCTCACGTTTCTTCTTCCAAAAGGTACACAGAGAGCGCTCTGTGATCAGCAGCCTGAAGGAAGAAGACGGCTCAGTAAAGTCATCACGGTCCGACATTCTGAGGATCAGCAAATCCTTTTATGGCGGACTGTATGACGTGAAGCCCACGGACAGCACGGCCTCCCAGTCCTTCCTGTCCTCTATCACGGAGGTCTTAGACCACAGTACGCGGGAGAGCCTAGACAAACCGCTAACTCCTGACGAACTGACTAAGGCCCTCGAGTCCTTCGAGAAGAGTAAAACCCCCGGAAGCGACGGCCTGCCGGCGGAGTTGTATTCGGCTCTGTGGGACTTGATCGGCCCAGACCTGCTAGAAGTGTACGAGAGTATGCTCCTGGCCGGCAGCATGTCAGAATCCATGAGGAAAGGCATCATCACCCTCATCTACAAGCACAAGGGGGAAAGGGAGGAAATTAGAAATTGGCGACCCATTTCACTGTTGAATGTGGACTATAAGATTCTGTCCAAGGTCATCGCCAACCGGGTCAAATCCGCTCTGGAATTGGTGATTCACCCTGACCAGACCTGCTCTGTGCCAGGCAGGAAGATCTCTGACAGCCTGGCGCTGCTCAGGGATACGATTGCCTATGTACAGGACAGGGGTGTGGATACCTGCCTCATCAGCTTGGATCAGGAGAAGGCCTTTGACAGAATATCGCACACCTACATGGGGGATGTGCTCTCCAAAATGGGCTTTGGGGAGGGAATTCGAAATTGGATCCAACTGCTCTACACTAACATCAGTAGCGCAGTCTCAATCAATGGGTGGGAAACAGATAGCTTTCCGATTAAATCTGAAGTCAGGCAGGGCTGTCCTCTCTCGCCTGTCCTTTTCGTGTGCTGCATAGAACCCTTTGCCGAGTCCATCAGGAAGGATCCGGGCATAAGAGGAGTGACGATCCCAGGCAGTGGAGGCACTCAGGTAAAAGCCTCCCTGTACATGGACGACGTCGCCGTCTTCTGCTCGGATCCGCTGTCGGTGCGCAGACTGATGCACGTCTGCGACCAGTTCGAACTGGCCTCGGGAGCCAAGGTAAATCGTGGGAAGAGCGAGGCCATGTTCTTTGGGAACTGGGCTGACCGATCCTTTGTCCCCTTCACTGTCAGGGCTGACGGCCTGAAGGTGCTGGGGATATGGTTCGGAGGGACCGGGGCATGCGTTAGAAACTGGAAGGAGCGAGTGGCTATGGTGAAAAGGAAACTGGGCATGTGGGAGCGACGCTCCCTCTCCATTGCGGGTAAGAACCTGGTCATCAGGTGTGAGGTACTCTCGCTGTTGCTGTACGTGGCGCAGGTCTGGCCCATTCCACACTCCTGCGCGATGGCGATCACTCGAGCCATCTTCCGCTTTGTCTGGAGGTCGAAAATGGATCGTGTCTGCAGGGACGCGATGTACAAGCCTCTAGATAAAGGGGGAAAAAACGTTCCCAACATCGCCCTCATACTGATGGCCACCTTTGTGTGTGGCTGCATCAAGCGGTGCGTAGACCCTCAGTACGCAAACACCAAGTGTCACTACGTGCTGAGGTTCTACCTGTCCCCGGTGTTGCGAAGGATGGGTCTGGCCACGCTGCCGCGGAACGCTCCAAGTAGTTGGACTGTGCCGTACCACCTGTCCCTGGTGGAAAAATTTATGCAGAAAAACACCTTTGACCACAAGTCCATCAGGCAGTGGTCAGCACGTAACGTCCTAGAGGCCCTGAGGGATAAGGAGAGGGTGGACCCTGTGGGATGGTTCCCCGAGCAGACTGTCAAAGTCATTTGGCAGAATGCCTCATCGCCAGAACTTTCCAACAAGCACCAAGACGTAGCTTGGCTGGTGGTGAGAAAGGCCCTCCCCGTCAGATCCTTCCTACACGCCAGGAGTCTCACCCCCTCTGCACGATGCCCTCGAGGTGGCTGTGGTGGGGAAGAGACCGTTGTTCACCTCCTTGTGGATTGTGCCTTTGCAAAGAAAGTCTGGAGAGAGATGCAGTGGTTGCTGTCGAGGTTCATCCCGAGCAGTTCTGTGACACAGGACTCTGTTCTCTACGGGCTGTTCCCAGGGACACACACCGAGACAAACATCGACTGCAGCTGGAGGATCATCAACTCGGTGAAAGACGCGCTTTGGTCTGCCCGAAACTTGTTGGTCTTCCAGCACAAAGAGTTGTCCCCGACCGATTGTTGCGGACTGGCACAATCCAAAGTCCAGGACTACGTGCTGAGGGACGCACTAAAGCTTGGGGCAGCTGCCGCAAAGGCGCAATGGGGAAGGGTCGCTGTCTAAGACCTTTCTACCACAGCGCACCGAGAGACTGGGAACTGTTTAGAGCCCCTCGGGCTGTACAGATCAAAATGAAAGGCTGTAAATGATTGTAATATTGTTTGTACTGATGCACCTGGTGATACATTTTGTAAAAGTTTAACCTGGATTGTACCCTTGTAATGTTGTTTTTGAAATGGTTTTGAATGTGATTGAAGATTTTTTATGAATAAAGTATATTTTTACAATAAAAAAAAAAAAACCAGCTCCTAAGAAGGGAGCCAAGAAAGCCTTAAAGAAACCGGTAGCGAAGGGCGGCAAGAAGCGGCGAAAGTCGAGGAAGGAGAGTTACGCCATCTACATCTACAAAGTGATGAAGCAGGTTCACCCCGACACCGGCATCTCCTCCAAGGCCATGAGCATCATGAACTCGTTCGTGAGCGATATTTTCGAGCGCATCGCGGGTGAGGCTTCCCGCCTGACCCATTACAACAAGCGCAGCACCATCAGCTCCCGGGAGATCCAGACCGCCGTGCGCCTGCTGCTGCCCGGGGAACTGGCCAAGCACGCCGTGTCGGAAGGGACAAAGGCGGTGACCAAGTACACCAGCTCCAAGTAAAACCCCACAACTCCCTGAAAAACACATTCACAACACAACGGCTCTTTTAAGAGCCACCCACAATCTCTTTGAAAAAGCTATATGACTTCATTACTTCTAATTTATGATTTTACTATGAAGCATTTCGAATAGCGAAATTGTTATTTTGATCACGTTTCAATCAGATTCACGGCAATGTAAATTTAACCCTCGTTCAATTGTTGGGTCTCGTTAATGATGCCCCATAAATTAATGACTTGCCGCTCACCCTCTGCGCTTTGTTTTAAGACGCGTCATATTCGACCCCTTTCCCTGGTTTTGGAGAGAGAGCGAATAGAACGCAAATGCTTCAGGTTCCAATTCGGTTCAAGTTTGGCCTCAATAATCGATCAGTTCATTTCCTATAAGCACCGGTTGTGTAGCAACCTTCAGCCTCAACGCTGGCAAATTTACTCCAAGTATGTTCAATTTTGGCTGTCACAAATATCTACAATTTCCCGTCTATCAGCAGAACGATGTAAATGGCACTTTCAGCCGGCTGCTTAGAAGCTTTCATGACGGATCGAGATTTTCTCGAATTGATGCCGGATTCTTAAAGCGAATCTGGAGTTTAGGATAAAATGTGAAATAGTCGCATCAGGGACTGACATTTGTAAAACTTTGTCGTCAGACCGTGTTCGCTATTAACTGGTTTTCTATATGAAATGTATTTCTTGTTTTATAAATATATCGGCGGTAATTTCGACGTCGAATAAAAAAATAGATTATGTAAATTTGCGCCGTTATTTTCGACTTGTTTTCAGATACACATAAACCCAGACAGAAAATCAGAAACTGAAATATACAAAAAACTGCAGTCCGGGGAAAGAGAGAGAGAGATGAAGTGAACGTAACATTCGTATACTAAATACTGAATAACCATTTCCAATTAGTACTCGAAACGTCAACTTTCTTCCTATCAGTAGATGAGCTTTTCCAGGTATTTTTGTTTTAGTTTCAGATTTCCAGCATCAGCAGTATTTTGTTTTTATCCAATTAGTACTATGTTCGATCCGTTCTTTTTTGGCTATTTTTTTACAAATTTGGCGGGCTTTTGAAATTTGAAAAAAAAGATCGGTTGGAATTTCAAAATTTGGCGCCGGATTTTGCGCCCTCCCTCCGTGGAGTCTTCGGATTGGTGAGTTCAGTAGATATCTGATTGGTGATATGAACAACATTATGTGACGCAACACAAAGTGACCAATCAGCAATGCCCGCAGCACCATTCCTCCCGAAGCTATAAGAGAAGCGAATGCGAGTACCTTTCCTCATTCTCTGTGAAAGTGTTTGTGAGATTGTGGAAATGTCTGGAAGAGGAAAGACCGGCGGTAAAGCTCGCTCCAAGGCCAGATCTCGCTCCTCCCGGGCTGGACTGCAGTTCCCGGTGGGCCGTGTTCACAGGCTCCTGAGAAAGGGCAACTATGCTGAGCGTGTGGGTGCCGGAGCCCCGGTCTATCTGGCTGCTGTGCTCGAGTATCTGACGGCTGAAATCCTCGAGCTGGCCGGTAACGCGGCCCGGGACAACAAGAAGACCCGCATCATCCCCAGACACCTGCAGCTGGCCGTCCGCAACGACGAGGAGCTCAACAAACTGCTGGGAGGGGTGACCATCGCTCAGGGCGGGGTGCTGCCTAATATCCAGGCCGTGCTGCTGCCCAAGAAAACCAGCGCCTCTGCGGCCTCGAAGACTAAGTGAAGCGGCTGTTCTTTAATCTAATAACCCAAAGGCTCTTTTCAGAGCCACTCACATAGTCTGTGAAAGGGTGAACTATTGACTACCGCTACGTGCCGAATTTCAGTAATGCTGAAGCGTTTCTAATGATCCGCAAGGACAACCAACTCGCATTAAAAGAGAAATTACATTTCCACCCGCGTGGTTCGGGACTGGAATGCACTCTCTGGAAGTAGTGGAGGCAGGTTCAATAGAGCCAGTCAAGAGGGTATTAGCTGCTTATTTGAATATAAACAAAGTGCAGAGATGGGGCGGGGGGAAAGCATTAGGTCATAACCCTCATTTGGAGAGCAGGTGCAGGCACCGAAGGGCCGAATGGCCTCCCGTGCTGTACAAGTTCTTTGATTCTATGATAAATCTGTGCACCGGAGGGATACACGCTTGCTGCTCAGGGCGTTGCCTTTATTGACATCATGAGCACTGACTTGTATCCCGCAACTCAACCTTTTCCCGGGATTGATGTCTGCTCGCAGTATTTAATACATTATCAGCGCCGCCATTTATTGGAAGTATCCTAGAGCACTAAGGTGACAGCAGTCCCAATTTTCTGCTGAATTTAAGACACCATCTGCGCTAAAATTTACAACTGCATCGACTGTGATTATCAATCCCACAAGAGGTTTGTAGACATGAAAAAATAAACTGATGCAAGGTAAATGGTATCTTCGCGATGTGTAAGTGCTGGAGTGGTCAACAGGAGATCGCAGCTCTTTCATTTGTCGATTTAGTGGCTCTTAAAAGAGCCGTTGTTGTACTTGGTGCTGAAGCCGGGTTTTAGGCGCGTTCCCCGCGGATGCGGCGGGCCAGCTGGATGTCTTTGGGCATGATGGTGACTCGCTTGGCGTGGATAGCGCACAAGTTGGTGTCCTCAAAGAGCCCCACCAGGTAAGCCTCGCTGGCCTCCTGCAGGGCCATGACGGCCGAGCTCTGGAAGCGCAGGTCTGTCTTGAAGTCCTGAGCGATCTCTCGCACCAGGCGCTGGAAGGGCAGTTTGCGGATGAGCAGCTCGGTGGATTTCTGGTAGCGGCGGATCTCCCTCAGAGCCACAGTGCCGGGTCTGTAGCGATGAGGCTTCTTCACTCCGCCCGTTGCTGGAGCGCTCTTCCGGGCCGCTTTGGTAGCCAGCTGCTTGCGGGGAGCTTTCCCTCCTGTCGATTTGCGCGCTGTCTGCTTGGTCCTGGCCATTTTCTGAACAGATTCACCACAATTTGATATGCAAGAACGATTAATACAGTCTGCTCTACAATCCGCCTTTTTAAACTCTGTGAGGAACCGCCCCGAACAGTAATTGGCTGCAGCCTTCCGCCCAGGCAGTTTTATCCAAAATCTAACCAATGAACTAATTCCTGGCAACTCAGGTCCCCATTGGTCGAGTTGATTTTAATCCCTCATTTCAAAATATCCGCCTTTATTTCCAGCCGTTTACCGCCTCGACATCAGAAGACTTCGTTGCCAAATTATTTAAAATTAAAAATTTTCACTGCAAATCATTATTTCCTAACCCGAATGAAATTCCTGTTTATTTAACCTATTTCGACAATTTTTAAACCCCGCATCAACCTGGTGAACCTGCTCATTTTTGGACAGAAACACCAGTCTGTTGTTTGAACTGTGTAAAGTCAGTGCTGGATTTCGCTGGCAAAAATTGAATTACTGTCCATTGCTCCCTACAGCACAACCAACCCTAAAAATCGCCGCTCGCTTAGAGGTCTGGAGTGGGTAATAAAATGGAATCGGTGCTGGGGTCTTCAGACTCCTTCCCATTGCCCTCATTCTGGGCTGTTCATGATGATAAAGAGCGGGGAAAGGGACCGGCTCGATTCTCCCGCTGTTCCCGGCCTGACAGGTACCGGTTCCTGAAAGGAGGTGACAAATTCAAACTGTTCTTAAAATAGCGCCAAGATTTTGTGACAGGGAGTGCAATATAACAGATATAACAGATTAAAAATTGTAGCCTGAACATTAAGGCTATCTTGTATTTTCCAACACTAGAATTGGCGGGCTTTTCGAATTCGAAGAAAAGGAAACCAAACATAATTTTCGACCTCATTACCCGACTCTGCGATTGGTTAAGAATTAGACTAAGAAAACGGTGACCAATCAGAGCTAGAGTCCGGCTCAGACTGCGGGAATTCCAGGCCGCCGAGTGGCTGAGCTGAAACTGTTCAGTTTCCCAAACCCTGTCAGTAACTTCATACGTGCGAACATTGGGTTTCGGAGCAGGAGGAGGCCACTCAGCCCTTCGAGACTTATCCTATTCAGTGAAATCATGGCTGATCTGAGTGTAACCTCAACTCCACTGACGCATTGAACGGCTGGTGTCACCGGGAATAAAACATTTCGAAAATGTGAAGTAGTAGAGAGGCTTTTCAGCGTCAGTGGAGAATGTGCCATCCAGGATAATAAAACAACGATTAAATCGAGTTACTACCCATCGAACCCCGAAACAAATCAGGCACTAAAATGAAAGAAAAATACTGCGGATGCTGGAAATCTGAATTATAAACAGAAAATGCTGGAAACCTCCGTAGGTCTCACAGCATCTGTGGATAGAAAAGAGTTAACGTTTCTAGTCGGTTTGACTCTTCGTTAGAGCTCTTTTTTCTGTTTCAGACACTAACATTCCCGATAACAGACCATCCCAGCTCCCGTTCCCAGGACTCTGCTCTCTCTGTGAGGTGGTGGGTGGCTCTGAAAAGAGCCTTTGTTGTGTGTTTGGTAGAAAGGATCGAGTTGTTCAGCCGCCGAATCCATAGAGAGTGCGGCCCTGGCGTTTCAGAGCGTACACCACATCCATGGCAGTGACCGTCTTGCGCTTGGCGTGTTCAGTGTAGGTGACCGCATCCCTGATCACATTCTCCAGGAAAACCTTCAGCACCCCGCGAGTCTCCTCATAGATCAAACCCGAGATCCGCTTGACACCGCCACGGCGAGCCAGGCGGCGGATTGCTGGTTTGGTAATGCCCTGGATATTATCACGAAGCACTTTGCGGTGCCTCTTTGCTCCGCCTTTCCCCAGTCCTTTACCTCCTTTCCCTCTGCCAGACATGATGATTCTTCACTCAGATCACTGCAGAATATGAGACACGAGCTGCTTCACGTTCCTCTTTTGAAGAGCCCGCCCGGACCTGACTGAAAAAGGCGGTTTGAGAGCAGGGAGGGGAGGAGACAGAGTGAAGATTAAACAGAGAGCGGGAGGGGGGAGAGAGCCGGAGTGACAGACAGAGAGAGAACAGCCCCTGATCTTTCAGCTCCTCCTCCAGTTTCTGCAACCGCCAATTTGAACCCGTTTATTACCAATGGAACCGAGACACAAACCCGGACAGACCCGGGCTTCACAGTCAGGAGTTTCAGCAAACCCGGAGCTTTGAAATATGCTCTCGTTATAATTAACACTCAGTAATATTCCGACCTAAACACAGTCTATTCTACAACGGGAATCATCCTCAGTAACATCACCATCCTCATACACACACGGTTCCAGCATTTTACAAGCTGTTTGGGGGAATCTCCTGTGTTAAAATTGATGTTGTAAAGCGGCCTTTACCCACCAGTGTACCACCGCCACACGTCCACTCGCACCCAACGCCCCTTGCCCCCCGCGCCGACACAGGTTCGGAGATTTTGTTCTCTCTGTGATGAGAGTGAAATGGGGAAAATTCCCATTGATTTTAGTGGCTCACTTGTCGCCGAGAGATGTGCATGCGCTGTTTAAACACGTCCCCGGTTCCGTCACCATGAGGATAACAGCGCATGCGCAACCGCTCCCCCAACAATGGCCGAGAGCGTCATTCACTCAGTGAGCGGAATAGGGTTTAATTCAGCAGCGATCGGAGACATCACCGCCCCAGAGGGAAGTGAACAAACAGCATCTGCTTAAAGCAGCGCATCGGTTTGGAGCCGCGTCCGCAGATATGCTCAGAGATTGGCATTGAGTGTCCGGGCAGCTGAGGCGGAGGCGGCGGCTGTTTTTAATGGGCTCCCTGGAACACGAGCTGCTCCCGGAACATGGAGTGAGCGGGGGGAAGGGAGAGGCCATTCTCGAGCAGTGTCTGGACAGAGTGAGAAGAACTCGCCATTGAAGATCATTGCTGCTTTCTCTCCCCAAACCCGAGTGAAGCTTCCTGGCTTAGTTCCGGCTCCCACTGCCCCTTGTTATTGGACAGAGAATGGCGGGGAAAATAGCCGCACAGTAACAATGTTTCCAGTTACACAAAGAAGATCAATTTCAGGCACCAGGTGAGAAGTGTGAAAGAGACATTTTAAACTGTACCTGCTTGTTTCCGGGTGTACAGTTAGTTGAAAGGGAGCAGCAATTACAAATCTGACCCTTGCCAAAGTCACTCCTCCATCGGATAGTCTAATTCAAGGAGCAGTGCACAGGACGGGATGTTTCTGGACGTCATAAAATTGTTGTAAAACCGCTCAAAATAGCAGCTAAGCAGAAACAGATTGCTCCAGTACCGTGGTGGGGTCAGACACTGGTATGCTGCTAGCTTTGCTTTGTTGATTGTTCATTATAATAACACTTATTTTAAAAATACATTGATCTCTTTTGTATCTTCTACTTCACCTATTCTTCAGGTAAAGGAGTTATGTTTTCTGTGTGCACGGAAAGAATTGAAGGAACCAGATGGTTCTTCGAAACAAGGAAATGTGCAGCCTGATGGTTCCAACTCACAGTAAGTACAATATCACTCACAAAGCGCAGAGATACTGCCAGGTCTTTAGGCCAAAATGAAACAGATAGAGACCGACATAGATACCAAGATTGAGAGGCGCCCTTTCAATATAAGAGTCAAACAGAGCATTGCTGGGAGAAGTTGTTTACATTAAACCAGTACACCTGAGGACGAGATACATCAATCCCAGGGCAAAAGCACAGCCACTATTCGATTTAAATACACGATGTCATCTTGGCCACAAATTAAATACTAATTATTAACTACGTCAGACAACATTTACCCTATTGTAATATGCAGGATGAATTGCTACTAAGCACCTCAGAATGTAGAGTGAGCTACACATTAAATACCAGTTCCAAAATTTCACTAAGTGTTAGACTAGAATATTAAAGTATGAATTCTGTTTTTTTCAAACTGCAGGAATTAAATAATGGACCAGGTTTGAGATTGATGCATATAGTATCACTCGAATTTGTTCTCACAGAGATAAAAATTAAATACCACTACACAACTCGCACAGAACTACTGAATGTATCTTTAGATCATGCCTGAGATGCAGGTGAAGGACCAATACAGAAAACCCGCACAGTTGCATTCAATGGCAGAGACACATAGATCGAGAATGAACCCCACACTCACATAAAATCTAGAGACAGACACAAGAACAACAAATTCCAAATACCACATTCAACCCAGGGACTGACAAATACAGAATTAAAGCTACTTTCGTATCCATTGCCATTGACTGAAAGATGTAGAATGTAGCCCAGTGTCACATACCCTACCAGAGACTGGCAAAGGTATAATAAATTCCAGAGTCTCTTATTGTACCTGAGACTGACGGCCAAAAATAAACACATTCACATCGAGCAGTAGAGATTGAAAAATACAGAATGAAGCTCATAATCCCATTCGGTATTGCACAGTGACAGGTACAAATAAACCCCCCTACTCACACCCTTTACGAGGTAATGACACAGAATGAGCAGCACATTCACATACAATACCAGAAACTGACAGATATTGAATGATTCCCACCCTCAGGGTCTGCCAGATGCTGATGAAAACTGAATTAATGCACACTCACATTCAGTTTGAGAGACTGACTAACACAGAAGTATGTCCACACTCACCAAAAACTGACATACACTGCATTAATCCCACTTTACACAGGGGACCAAACCCTGAAATGCAGAAAAAAAAATCCACAGGACTACACACAGAAAAAGACAATAAGGCATAGACCAAAAGCAGTCATTTAAAGTATCACCGACTGACAGGCATAAGACAAATCTCATTCACAGACAGCAATAGATGAAGATAAAAGTAAAATCAACTTCACTGACACAATTATTTCCAGATATGGACAGCTAAAGACTGAATGCCACAGTCACATATATTAGGGTTAGAGTTAATCTCATTCTCATGTAAATTATCTGGGACCGACTGATACAGAAAAAATAACACATCCACGTGCAAGACAAGAGATGGACACATACAGATTGAATGCAACAATATTGCACTTCACAGGTAACTGAAAGGAAGCACTTGTTTTTAATAGTTCACAAGTGATATATTGAAGCAGATCGAATCCCACTGATATAGTATCAGAGAATGACATTCATATAGTTCATCCTGCACTCATACACAGTTCCACAACTGACAGATACAAACAAAAATCAACACTTGGATACAGGACCAGAGACTGATACTTGCAGAATGAATAAATTACACATATAGTCAAAGACTGATGACTGCAGAACTGACCTTAAACTCACACTCACTTCCAGATATTGGCAGCTTCCAAATGAACTCCACATTCACTTGTAATTCTGGGGACTGACAGATGGAATGGATCACAAAATCACATTCAGTTCCATGACTGACAGGTACATAATTCATCGCATGCTCACATACAGTACCATAGGCAGACAAATACACAATTACAAATTATTTTGCATAAAGACTGACAGATACAAAGTTAAACTGATTGTCACATTCAGTACCAGAGTCTGTCAGATACAGAATATGTCCCAAATCCACATTCCAAACCAGAGACTAACAGATGCAGAATTAAGGCCATAACAACACAGCTCCAATGAATGTCAGTTACAGAATTAACCTGACAATGGATGAGAGATGGAGAGATGCAGACTGACTCTCACACTGGCTGAGTCCCAGGGGCTGATGATCACAGAATGAATCCCACAGTCACATAGAACAATGACAAACAGCGAATGTGACCACACTCACAGATCAGAGCAGAGACTGGGCAGTACAGATTGATATCAGCACTTGCATATAGAAGCAGAGACTGACAGACACATAATAAATCTCTCACACACATTCAGTTCAGCAAGTGACAGATGCAGAGAGAATCCTACACTCTCACATGGTACAAGATTAGCAGATAGAGAATGAATTCCACCATCACAAAAAGAAAAATGGAGATTGACAGATACAGAACAAACCTCTCTCATGTACAAGTCACAGAATTAGAAGGTACAGCATGAACCCCAAAGTTGCATTCAGCACCAGAAATTGCTGGAAATAGAATTATCCCCACATGATCTGAAATTGGCAGGCTTTTCAAATATGAAAATATAAGCCAGTCAGAACTTACAGTTTCTTCTACCTGGCTCTCTGATTAGTTGGGAATTGGATTGAGAAGGGTCTGTCCAATAGAAGCTACAATCTGGCTACAGGTCACCAGCCATTCATAAGAACTAGGAGCAGGAATAGGCAATTCAGCCCCTCAAGCCTGCCCCGCCATTCAATACGATCATAGCTGATCTCATTTCAGCCTCAACTCCAATTTCCTGCCCTCTCCCAATAACCTTTCAACCTGTTACTAATTTAAAAATCTGTCTATCTCCTCCTTAAACTTATTCAGCATCCCGGCATCCACTGCACTCTGAGGTAGTAAATTCCACAGATTCACGACCCTTTGAGAAAAGTAATTCCTCCTCATCCCTGATTTAAATCTACCACCCCTTAGCCTAAAATTATGGCCTCTCATTTTAGAATCCCCCACAAGGGGAAACATCCACTCCACATCTACTTTTTCTATCCCCTTTAGCATCTTATATACCTCAAATAGATCTCCTCTCATCCTTCTAAACTCTAGCGAGTATAGGCCTAAACTGCTCAATCTCTTCTCATAAGGCAAGCCCTGCATCTCTGGGATCAATCTAGTGAACCCCCTCTGAACTGCCTCCAATGAAACTACATCCTTTCTCAAGTAATGGGACCAAAACTGTGCACAGCACTCCAGGTGCGGCCTCACCAATGCCTTGTACAGTTGCAACAACACCTCCCTATTTTAACACTCGATTCCTTTAGCAATAAATGCCAAAATTCCATTCTCCTTCCTTATTACCTGCTGTACCTGTATACTAGCTTTCAGCGATTCATGCACGAGGACACCCAGGTCCCTCTGCACTGAAGCATTCTGAAGTTTCTCTCCCTTTAAATAACAAGTCACCTTTTTATTTTTCCAACCAAAGTGGATAACCTCACACTTATCCACGTTAAACTCCAACTGCCAAATTTTGGCCCATTCACCTAACCTGTCCATATCCATTTGTAAATTTCTTATTTCTTCATTACAACTTACTTTCCCACCTATTTTGGTGTCATCTGCAAATTTAGCTATAGTACCTTCTATTCCTGAATCCAAGTCATTAATATAGATTGCAAATAGTTGGGGCCCAAGGACCGAACCCTGTGGCACCCCACTAGTTACAGCTTGCCATCCAGAAAAAGACCCATATATCCCAACTCCTTACTTTCTGTTGGTTAGCCAATCCTCTATCCAAACTACTATATTACCCTAACTCCGTGTGATCTTATCTTGTGTATTAATCTTTTGTGTGGCTCCTTATCATTGTCTTGTGGAAGTCCAGATATACTACATCTACACAATCCCCATTATCCATTTTGCTTGTCACATCTTCAATGAACCCTAGCAAATTAGTCAAACATGATTTAATCTTCAGAAAACCATGCTGACTCTGATGGATTCCAAATACCCCATTACTACTTCCTTAATAATAGATTCCAACAATTTCCCAGTGACAGACGTTAAACTAACTGGTCTATAGTTTCCTACTTTCTGTCTCACCCCCCACTTTTTGAATAAGGGTATTAAATTAGCATTTTTCCAATTCACTGGATCCTTTCCAGAATCCAGGGAATTTTGGAATATTATTACCAATGCATCCATTATCTCTGCTGCCACTTCCTTTAAGACCCTGAGATGTAGGCCATCAGGTCCTGGGGACTTGTCACTCTTTAGTCCCAATATTTTGCTCAGTACTTTTTCTCCAGTGATGGTGATAGTTTGAAGTTCCTCCTTCTCTATACCCTCTGCTCTACCTATCACTATTGGGGTGGTACTAGTGTCCTCTACCATGAAAACTGAGGGAAAATATTGATTAAGTGTCTCTGCCATTTCTGCGTTCCCCACTATTAACTCCCCAGTCTCATCCTCCAAGGGATCAAGATTCACTTTAGCTAATCTCTTTCATTTTATATACTTGCAGAAACTTTTGCTATCAGTTTTTACATTTTGTGCTAGTTTTCTTTCATAATTTACCATTGTTCTTTTTATTATCTTTTTAGTAATCCTTTGTTGATCTTTAAAAGTTTCCCAATCTTCCAGCCTGCCTCTGACCTTTGCAATTTGGTATGCCTTAGTTTTTGCCTTTACGTTATTTTTAACTTCCTTGCTTAACCATGGATGGTTTTTCCCCCTCTTACAATCTTTCTTCCTCTTTGGAATATATTTTACTTCGGAGGAATTGAATATCTCCTTAAATATCTGCCACTCTTCATCAACTGTCCTACATTGTAGTCTTCCTGCCCAGTCCACTAGGGTCAAATCTGTCCTCATGCCTATGTAGTTACCTTTGTTTAACTCCAGAACACTAGTGTGGGACTCAAGTTTCTCGCTCTCAAACTGAACTTGAAATTCTAGCATGCTATGATCACTCTACTGGAGTGCATCCTATATTCTGAACATTAATCTCATTACTAAAACCAAATCGAGAGTAGACTGCTCCCTGGTTCGTTCCACAACATATTGCTTCAAGAAACAATCTCTAATACACTCTATGAACTCTCCCTTGAGGCTACCCTTGCCAATTTGATTAGCCCAGTCTATATGCATATTAAAATCACCCATGATTATTGCCGTGCCTTTCTTACATGCTCCCAGTATTTCATGGTTTATTGTGTGCCTTACTGCTGAACTACTGTTTGGGGACCTATTGATTACTCCCACCAGGGACTTCTTTCCATTGCTATTTCTTATTTCTACCCAGACTGATTCTACGTCTTGCTCTCCAGTGCCTACATCATTCCTCACTATAGCACTGATCTCTTCCTTTACTAACAAAGCTACACCACCTCCTTTTCCTTCCTGCCTATCCTTCCAAAACACTGAGTACCCTTGGATATTCAGCTCCCAAACCTGTTCTCCCTGTAACCACATCTCAGTAATCGCCACCAAGTCATACCTATTTATCTCTATTTGCGCTTTTAACTCATTAGTTTTATTCCGAATGCTACACACATTCAGATACAAAGCCTTTAAGTTTGCCCTGTTGTCAATTTTCCCTACTCTTATTTGATTCTTTGGTACAATATGGTGTTCACACACTCTGTCCCTTCCTTTCACTTTTTGGAACAATCAGCCTCGTCACTAACCTGCATTCTTACCCTCTCCTTAAACTTTGCTCTTTTATATTTCCATGCAACTGAACCCTCCCCGCTCACTATTTAGTTTAAAGCCCCATCTACAACCCTAGTTATATGATTCACCAGGACACTGGTCCCAGCCTGATTAAAGTGGAGCTGATCCGAATGGAATAGCTCCCTCTTTCCCCAGTACTAGTGACAATGTCCCATGAATTCGAACCCATTTCTCCCACACCAATCTTTGAGCCACACATTCACCTCTTTAATCTTATTGACCTGATGCCAATTAGCTCGTGGCTCAGGTAGGAATCCGGAGATTATTACCTTTTTGGTTCTGCTTTTTAATTTAGCTGCTTGTATTCCCTCAGCAGAACCTCTTTCCTTGTTCTACCAATATCGTTGGTACCTACATGGACCACAACAGCTGGATCTTTCCCTACCCACTCCAAGTTCCTCTGCAGCCCAGATGAGACATCCCTAACCCTGGCACCAGGTAGGCAACACAGCCTTCGGGACTCTCGATCCTGGCTACAGAGAACAGTATCTATTCCCCTAACTATACTATCCCTGATTGCAACTACATTTCTCTTTTCTCCCCCCACTTGAATGGCTCCCTGTGCCATGGTGCTATGGTCAGTTTGCTCATCCTCCCTCCAGTCCCCGCTCTCATCCACACAGGGAGCAAGAATCTCAAACCTGTTGGATAAGGGCAAGGGTTGAGGCTCCTGCAGTGCTACTTCCTGGACCCCTCCACCTGCCTCACTCATAGTCACACCCTCCTGTCCCTGACCAATGGCCGAATGTATGGTAGTTAATCTAAGGTGTGTGACTGTCTCCTGAGCGTCCAGGTAACTCTCCCCCTCCCTGATGTGTCGCAGTGTCTGAAGCCCAGACTTTAGCTCATCAACTCTGAGCTAGAGTTCCTCAAGCAACCAACATTTGCTACAGATGTGGTCATGAGGAACCACAATGGGGTCCAACAGCAACCACACCACACAGCTACAACACATCGCCTGGCACTGCATCTCTATTTTATTTAATTCGTTTTTCAATTTGTTGTTAAATTTCCTACTGGTCTTTAATTTATCAATCTGTAAAATATTTCTCCTATTTACCTTTCACCTGAAAGCAAGTTAGAATAGAGAATCAAAATACACTTTTTAAAATCAACTGGAACTCGCTCTCTCTGCTGAGTTGAAGCTGAAGTGTTAGACCTCCGATCCTGGGCCCCAGTAGTCACCTTTAATCTGAAATCAACTTAGAATAGGTAGTTCAAACTAGAAGTTACTCACCATCCAATGAACTTACGGTTTTCCTATGCTGTCACTCTTTGTTTTTATTTCACTCGACGACAGTGACTGCAGAGGACACTCTTCCCAGACTGCTTCCCGGTGACGGTGACTGCAGAGGACACTCTTCCCAGACTGCTTCCCGGTGACGGTGACTGCAGAGGACACTCTTCCCAGACTGCTTCCCGGCGACGGTGAGTGCAGAGGACGCTCTTCCCAGACTGCTTCCCGGCGACGGTGACTGCAGAGGACGCTCTTCCCAGACTGCTTCCCGGCGACAGTGACTGCAGAGGATACTCTTCCCAGACTGCTTTCCAGTGACGGTGACTGCAGAGGACACTCTTCCCAGACTGCTACCCGGCCATTGGGAATGCAGAGTGCACTCTTCCCAGATCATTCATAATGGTTATTAATAGAGAGATTAAACTAATAAAATCAGTATCTTCTTCCTCACCTGTACTTGAATTCTAAAATATACTTTTTTCCAACTGGGAAATAATTGAAGGAACCAGAATAAATGTGATGTTTCCTCCAGACAAATTAAAATGAAGATTCCCGCCAGCTCCTTCTCACACACAGTATGTGCATTATCACTAACAGAGCACAGAGACACAGACAGGTCATCAGTTTCACAGTCTCAGACAGCATAAATACTTCCAAAGTCATTTTCCATCCATGAATCAAACAGAGCAGGAGAGATAGACATTGTATCCATGTCACCCAAACTCAGTCCTGCAGATGGGAGTGTCCATAAATCCCAGTCCAAATTCTCACCCGCTATTAAATTCTCACTGGGTCAATCCCACAGTCGTGCTGCCTTCGCTACAAATTAAACATCTGATAAAACTGACACGTTTCCAGTTACAAGCTTACAGGCTTAACCTTAATGATGTTCACTGAGATTCATGTTCATTGCCAGCCCAAAATTCACACACATCATGGATTTATAAATTGCACTATTAATTCCCATAGTGTGTCCTGACATATACCTGAGATACAAGTTCAAATCTCAAGCACATTATCAGTTTGAGATATTCTGAAAGCTAGTATAACCTGAGACAGAAATTCAGATTCTAGTTTAAAATTCACCCTTATTATGAAACTAAAAGATACAATATTAATTTGATGAATATGAACTGAGCTATAGATTACATACTAATCCTCCATCCTCACACAGTGTCAAATGGAAATACTGTAACAATTCCAGACTGAGCTCCATTTTACATCCATGTCAAAGTTCTTACTCAGAATCAGACTGAATGTCACAGATCAAATCGATTAGTACAACTTGAGTTACACTTGCACACCCATCCAGTATCAGATTAAAGGATTCATTATCTTTCCCAATTGTGTTCAAAGTGACAGATTTAATATTGGGCCAAAACTCCCACATATCGTTTGCTTAAGCCTACCACATTAGTGGCCTGTGGCTGTGCTGGAAATTTATTTACAATTAACCCAATCTTACAAACAGTCCCAGACACTAAAGGTTACACAATGAATTCTCTACTCACCCAGAGTACCAGTGAGCAATTATCAAACACATGTTCAGTGCCGGATGTTGAGAGACACAGACTGTTTACTGCACTCACTCACAATATTTCAGTGTGAGTGATATCAAATTATTCTGACACACCAATTATCCCACTGAGAGATTGTAGAAAGGGTTCAAGAGCCACAGAGAATAACAGGTGCTGACGGAAACAAATGGAAGTCTACATGCACATGCACATACACACACACGCATGCACATTGTTATGTAAGTTGGGAATCATATGTATATTTCAGTCCCTCATGCTATTTGTGAGCATGAGATTCATTCTGTATCTGCCAGTGGGATTAATTCTGTATCTGTCAGTGTCTGCAATTGTATGAAATTGTGGGATTCAATTGGTGTATTTCATTCACTTCCACATACAATACCAGTGAATGAAATATACCAATTGAATCCCACAATTTCATACAGTAGCAGACACTCACAGATACAGAATTAATCCCACTGATGATACAGAATGAATCTCATGCTCACAAACAGCATGAGGGACTGAAGGATTCATATGATTCCCAACCTACATACAATACAACAGGCAAAGAATGCCATCGACAGACCCAGAATTAAACCCAGGCTCACACATTAGGACAGCCTGACAGATATATATGATTGCCATGCTCATAAACATGAGACATTCAGATATAAAATCAGCCCCAATTTCTTTATAGTGCCAGAGAATGAAATGTGCAATATGGACTCTACACACATCTACTCCCCTATTGACAGACCAGAATGCCTGCCAAACTCAAACACAGCTCCAGAGAATAACAAATGCAGACTGAAACTACACTCCCACGGAATGCAAGAGACATTCAGATTCATAATGGTTTCCACATTCACATACAGTAGCACTGACTGGCAAAGAGTGAAACACATGCACACTCACAAACCACCATCACCATTAAGAAATTCAGATTGAGTCCCGTTCAATACCAGAAAGTGACTGATGGAACACATCCGTTGCATACGTCCCATTCCACTGTCAGGCTCAAGGCGTGACCTAACACTCATGCAGTACCTGGAAATGCAAGATACAGGCTGACTATGACACAGATATATTGTACCAGGTATCGACAAATGCAGAATGGATGCAACATTCACCTACAGTTTCACGGAGAATGTATCCACACTCACATACAGTAACCAAGACTGACAGGTCCAGCGTGCCTTTCACACAGCACCTGTGAGTAACAGACACAGAATGAATCCCACATTCACAAGTTGGATCAGAGAAGGGCCGATAAGAATGTATCTCACATTCACACACAACATATTGACGGCTTTAGCACAACATTATAATTACTGCTTGTATAGCAAAATATAATAAAAGGTCATATCCACCGTTAGTAATTCTAAGACCTTCTCTTCCCCTCTTAATATAATGTGAACAATTCTTGCCTGTTGTGTCCATCTCTGATCTGTAAACTTCGACCTAGCAGAGTGTGCTGACATCTACTGGCCAGAGCCTAGAACTGCAACAGAGCGGAGGGAATTAACATGAACTATTGGTGTTGCAGATTCAGGTCAATGTGAGGAAGTAGTGATGGGATGTGACAGGGTCGACATAGAGTTGTAAGTATTAAATCCAATAAAAAAATCAATATAACTTATTTCTCATGGAATCTGTAGAATGTGGGACTTGTTGTCGTCTTGAGCAGTTAAATCAATGAGCACAGCTGTATTTAAGGGAAAGATAGGTAAGTACAGGAGGGAGAATGGATTTCATGGACCAGCAGATAATGGTACATGAAGTATTCTGGGTGGAGAATCTTGTGGAATAATGTACCAATTAGACCAGATGGCCCAATGAAGTATATTCTGGGTAGAATGAATACCGATTTCCAAAGTGTCTCAGAGACTGACAGATACATAATGAATCTCACACTCATAGTGCACCACAGACAACAATACAGAGTGAATCATACACTCACACACATCCCTAGAGACTGACAGATACAAAATGACTCAGACACTCAAATTCTTTGCCAGAGGTATAGTGAGACAGAATGAATCCTACACTTAAATACATACAAGCTTAGAATAGTTGCAGCACAGCAAGAGGCCATTCGGCACTTCATGTCCGTGGTCTTTCTCCACCAGAGCCACTCAGCTACTTCTGATCCCCAGCCCTCTCACCACAGCCTGTCAAACCTTTTTTCTTCAGGTGCTTATCCAATTCCCTCTTGACACCCCCAAATTCTCCTGTCTTTAGCATACTCTCAGGCAGTGAATTGCAGACCCTAATGGTTTCCTGCATTAAAAAAAAATCCTGATGCCTCCATTAGTACTTTTGCCAACCACCATAAATCGATGCCCACTGCCCACAGGATCATTTTATCATTATCTACATTGTCTAGAACACTTACTATTTCGAACACTTCTACCAAATCTCCTCACAGCTTTCTCTTTTCGAAGGAGAGTAACCACAACTTCTTCAATCTATCCATGTAACTAAAGCCCCTCATCCTTACAAACATTCTTATAAACCCTTTCTGCACTCTTCATAAAATCTTCACGTATTTCCAAAGGTTTGGTGCCGAAAATTAGGCTAATACTAGTGTCTGTGTGACATCTTTCTGAATCTGTGCAAGGGAGCCTGTATCTGTCTGATCTCACTTGGTGTGGGAGGAGTTGTAAGGATCAGGATAGGAACTGTCTGCACAGGCAGTCCTTTTCCATAGGCACACGTGTATGTTAGAGACCGACATGTACACCTCATATCCGACACAGACACAGTGCAAGGGCCAGGCAGACATAAAATTTATCCCACAGTAACAACCAATAATACAATGGAAATATAAAAGCAAAATATTCTGGATTCTGGAAATCTGAAATAAACACAGGAAACGCTGGAAATACACAGCAAATCTGGAAGTACCTCTGCCTTCAGGTCATGACACTTTGTTGGAACTTGGAACGGTGAGAAATGTGACAGATTTATGTAGAAATTGTCACTTAGGAATACAGAACTTGAGTATTCCTGAAAAAAAGAGACATGACGTCGATTTTTTTTGTCTTTCCCTCTTCAGTGTTAATGGGATCCAAATCAGTTGGTGAAGCCGAAAGTAAGACACAGAGTTTGTATTTATCGAGAGATTTTATTTACTTGTTTAGTCTCACAGCTCTGCTGCTTCACAACCCTATCTCCCAGCTATCCCCTATGTATATGTGCTCAACGACAAATAGTACTTTATTTTCTCAAGCTAAGCAATGCAATTGATATTATGTTAACAAACCTTAAATAACTCATTGAAAATACATTAACTTTCAGAGCAGATACAATTATACCAAATCTCAAAGGGAACAAAAACTTATACTGCATGAGAAGGGGGTGCTGATTGGTTGACAAGTATTCACTGATTGGTAGAGGCTTTGCCACGGGAATGCAACAGGGAAGAGTTAACTGCCAAACTTTTGTCTTATTTCAAACAGCCAAGTCGACTCTGATTGCTCCAGGCATTTCCCTGGGAAGGAATCAGGGAATGATTATCCACCAAGCTTTTCTTCAGTTGCAGGAAGTGCAATGCGTGGACATGTTCATTTTGCTTGCCAAGGTAGTGGCCTGTGTGTGAAGAAATGTATCCCCGAGCATGTGTAAGTGAGGCACACAGCGAGCTCGACAGATAATCTTCAATTGCTTGTTAGGAACTATGTATAATTTTTAATGAGTGTGTGTGTGTATATATATATATATTTATATAATGTGTTTAGATAGATAGTGTGTGTGCATTTTTTGTGTCAGAAATGTAGAGTTGTTCCAGTTTCACAAGTTTTTTTTATAAATTAGCCTTGGGACTTAGAAGCCTGGGTGGATCCCTGACTGACAGGTCAGTAAAGGGGTTAGATGTTTAGTGATTTTGGGGAAAAAAGAAACACACAATAGAAAAAAAAACTGGGCTGCTGCCTACCGACAGTGTTCAAGTGACACAGAGACAGAGAAAGAGAGGGACGAGTTCAATGTGCATCAAAGAGTTAAGCAGGGATTTTTTAGGCTCTTGAGAAGAGAAAAGTACAAGGCTACTGGGACAATAGTTAACTGCAGAGTCAGTTATAGGACTCATTGTCGTGATCAGTTCGGTGGTGTTGCTACTGAAACAGTGAGTATAAAGTGCAGTTATTTTGGGTGAGATAAGTCTTGGTTGAGAAGGATCAAGTGAATGCTCAAGAATTCACCACAAGAAAACACTTTGCATGTGTGCCAGCCCCAAGCAAGAAGCCTTTGTGACAAGCCCGTGGTAACTCTTCACTGGTTTATCCATCTGTAAAGATATTGCTGGGCAAAGGAATATTGGGAAATTGAATCAACTTCTTTTGTTGGTATTGAGATCTTTCTGACTGTGTTGTCCGGTTGTTTTGATAAATATTTTATTCTTTGTGTTCAAAGTTCATGAGCAAATACCTGTGAATTTCTTAAGAAACTTTTCTCACATCCTACACATGTTGGGTTCTATCAGGCCAGGTTTCACTCAAGGAACTGACTTACCCAGTTTTACCATCAGCCGGATTGTAACAGATGTTCGTGTAATTCTTAGCACAATCAGGATTGGTCAGTAAGTATTGTCCTTCTGTGAATTCACATCCAATGTTGGACACTATGTTCTGAGCTTTTCAAGCAGGATCTTGGTGAGTATGCTCAGTACTTTGCCTGTTGTGAACAGCTGAAGGCCCAAGCTGTTTGATACGATCCAACAGCCATTGGGGCAAATGTCCACAGACCTCACATCACACTGACACTGAAACTCATACACAACATTAGTTATTTGTGTTGTTGGCAGAACATATTTTTAGTCTTGACAGCAGCATCCTGTTAGTGGAGAATGTCACTGGTGTTGCTACTGCATAGTAGCATTGTGAAACGGGTAGCTCTATTAGTTGTTCACGCTTTTGAGATACCTTAACCATTCCAGGGATATGTGAGGTAGACTGGACACTTTTCAGAACAGACTTTTCAGAACGGGCTTAGGCCCATTGTTGAGTTTGTGTGATATACAGTGAGCAATTATTTGATCGATGGAGCCATTATTCAGCAAGATAGCTTTGAAGTGCCTGATTTTGGCATCATGTTGCATGATTAGCAAATGGCCTGGTCCCTACCTATCAGTTTGCCGACAGGACCTACCTTATACCGCATGGAACTGTAGGAATCCCAACAGTGGCGGTGGGCTAGCAGCAGACAGTAGTAGAGAATGCATTGGCAGATTTCTCAAGTAGTACATTGAGGAAAGGGTCTCATTTGACTGGTCAATTTCAATGAGAATAGAGCAGGTTAGAGCACATTAAGGTGTCACAGGAATGTTTTACATGTAGCTGCAGATGCAGATATAGAAAATGTGTAATTTGTGTATCAGAAAAAGGAAAGGGACAGGATTTTAGGGGTCATTTCCTGAAGATACATTTCTCGTGGAAATTGGCAAAGATGTTTACAAGAGCTGGGCCTAGAGGGTGTCCCATGGCAACATTATCTCTTTGGGCATACATGGTGCCATTAAAACTGAAATGAACTGCATGAGTTGCTGAGTTCATATGTTTATTGAATACAGATTCAGGCAATGGCAGTGAGACTAGATCATCATGAAATAATGACATGGTGCATATGTGAATGGCTTCCTTGAGTGGTACATTAATCAAGAGGCTAGCAAAGTTAAACAAGCAACAAGCACATGCAAACGCCATTGCTATCAATATGCAAATCCTGTATGGGCTTCACAAAGGAGAAGAATCCCTTCACCGTGTATGTGGAAAACTCGCTCAGAACTGTTTGTAGCAACTCACTCAGCCATTTGGCCAATTCATGTTGTGAAGAATCAGTCAGAGATGAGATAGGATGTAAAGGAACATCACTTTTCTGTGTCTTTGGCAACCCATGCATACGTGCACACAGTGAACCATGTGGGCAAACCCTACCATATACTCCACCAGGCAGTTCATTACTCCACGTTCTCATTCCGTGATTGGACAACACTTAATAAACAATCACAATTGTGCTAAGGATTACACCTGCAGTGTGAACTAGGGAACACAGTTTATAAAATAATGGGTCCCCTACTTACGATGGAGATGAGGAGTAATTTATTTTCAGTGGATCATTGGCCTTTGAATTATCTTCCCCAGAGAGCAGTGCAGGCTCGATAATTGAACATATTCAAGGCTGAGCTGCACAGGTTCGACGAGGGAGTCAAGGGTTGCAGGAGACAGGCAGGAAAGTGGAGTTGAGGGTACAATCAGATCAGCCATGATCGTGTTTAATGGCAGAATAGGCTCGAAGGGCTGAATGACCTGCAGCTGCTCAAATCTCTAATGTTCTTCAAACTGTAACTTCTGTCCCCATTTTGACTCCTTTTTTTCACATTTGGTTTTAACCTCATTCTTCTGTTGCGTTTGCTTTCGGGTGGCAGCTGCTCCTCATTTTTCCATTCGCACCTCTTTTCAACACATCTCAGTTTTTTGTTACTTGTTCCTTTAACTCTTCCTTTTGCCTTGCAGCATCAATTCTTTCGTCATTTAATCTCTCCTGCCATGTAGAGCTTCAGCCATCCCCTCTGCCTCCACAGCCTCCCTTTCAGTGACTGTCCATTTGTTGGTAACAGCCTTCAGTGTTACCTTGTGTTACCTGCTAATCTTTTCTCATACAATCTCTCTGCTGTTCAAGTTTACTTTTTGAGTTCTCCTCTGTACTTCCTGTATTCTGCTTGGTTCCCTAATTTATTATGAATCTGACGTCTATCATTAGCCTGTTTTTGGATTTCCAGCAGAGCACAGGATGTGTAGTCAACAGCTCTCAGCTATCCCGTTATTACAATGAAATGAGCTGCCTGTTTAATTAAAGTTTTCGTTATTTAGAATGTTCTGTTCCTTCCTGCTTGTATCTTTGCTGTTGTCTCTCGGTTTAATTTACACAGCAGCTCATTCTCCCTCTACACCTAATCTCCACTTTCAACAAATCCACATTATAAACTCTTCACTCTGCAATTAACTTTTTCTGTGTTTGAGCTCCCAGGTCAATTGAGTTCTTGGTTGTAATTTCATTGTCCCACTTAATTTACCTGAAAGCAACGTTTGTGTTTGAATTATCAACTCATTTGTACTGTAATTATAATTTATATGAATTCCATCTTGCAACAAACTGGAAGTTTTCAATTTAAAATCTAGAGATGACTGACTTGTTGTGCAAAGACCTGTCTATTCGACTTAGTTCAATAAATCCTGTCCTGAACAGATTGCTTTATCCAGGCAATATCTCTACTTGGTCAACTGATGGTGCACGGAGCTCTCAGCTTTTACTCATTCATCTTCACGGGAGTTGATCCAGTTTCGATGTCAACTTGTTCGCTGGTGTCGATTTACTCGGATTCTTCGCCTGATTTCTCTCCTGTCCAAGGAAGTTCTCTGAGCAGAGTTCTCAATAATAACTGGACTATTCCTCACAGAATTTCAGCCTAAATGATTTTTGAACTATTTTATGAAAGAATTTAGTTTTGTACATTCCTCCCTAGCTCTCCTCATGGTTAGGCAGAAAGTGTTACTGCTGTGTTGGCAAGTAGACGACTGATTTATTTGAAAAATCATTGTGACAGGATTTTGGATTTGAACAAGTCACAAACCTGGTGGTGATGCATTGTGGCCCCATCTGTCACGTGACCTGCCAGGGAATGACCTCATAATTGCCCCAGTCCTGTTGCTGTGGATTGGGCGATTTGTTAAAAACTTTCAGTGGGGCTGATTTGGTCGCATTTGCCTATGAAAGATAAGTGTATGTCCCCAAAACCCGTGCCAGAATTTGTGTGTAACAAAGAAGGTTGATACTCCAGTACTGTATACCTTAATGCAAATAGGCTTATTGCAAGATATACCGTTTAGTACTGAGGGAGGGCTGCACTAATGTAGGTGCTGTCTTTAAATAATGATGATAAAACAAGGCCATGCCCAACCTCTTATTTTATCCTAAGTGACCCCATGGCGCTGTGCCAAAGACACACGAGCAGTGGAGTTATTCCCCCGAGACTCAATCATCATCCCAAAGCATGTTCACATTGTTGTTTGTGGGTGTTTCCTGTGCAGAAATTAGCTGCCCCTTTCTGACAGAAAGTGTCTGTTCATTTTTCCTGCATCAGTTTCAGTTTTGCTCCAGAAAACATGAAATCTGACTTCAAACTCAACTCAGGTGGGGCTCAAAATGACAAGAAATCCGTCAGCAATGAAGGGTACAGGCGTTAATTGATCAGAGTGTGTGAGGGACTGTTATGACGTTGCAGAAGATATGGACCAAATCCTGGAGGGATAGTTGGTCGTGTTGTCACAAGGGTTTTGCAATTTGTATTTATTACGAGATGTGTGCACTGAATTCAGAAGCAACATGCCTGCCAGGACATTTAGAAATTTTTAAAAAATGATAATAATATCTTGTTAAAGATAAAAGATGTCAAGCACATACATAAGACTACAAATAGCGCTATAACTCCTCAAGTTACTCATTAACTTGACCCCCTCAGTTACACACCCTTAAAGGTCCGAAATAGATTTTAGAATTAAAGCAGACTCAGCAAGTTAACACAGTATCCTGGACAATGGAATGCCATATGGCTTTTCTTCAACTCCCGTTTAGTTAGACAGCAGACTTACGCCAAAATGCTGGAGGCTTCATTGAGGCCATTTCACACACTCCTGTTAGATCTTACATGGCCTTTTTCAACATAACCTTTCATTCTCCTTTATATGTGTTTCTCTCTTCTTGATGTGTAAATTCTATAGACCCAGATATTGATGAAATTGTATCTTCTTCACAATATTAAAACACTCCCATATCGCCACTATTTCCAGTAACCTTTGGGAAAAATAAACATGTTCCTTAGCTTTGCTTATCCGGCTAATTGAAAACAGACTGAGATATCGTTGAAATCCAAATATCCCTTCATTTATCTAAAAATGCAAATTCCCTTCACACCTTACATGCTAATCTAGGTTCCATGTTTACTCATTAGCATGTCAAGCACCCAGCTTCTTTTGATGAGTTAAACTTGACTCCAAATGTAATTACATTACACACAGACAGACCCAATTATACTAACCCCATAAAATTACTTCGCAATAAACCAGAAAATTATTATGAAACTGTTATACTTGCTTGACAGGAACTAATGCTTTCTGTGAAAAGCATTAATTTCAATAAATGAATATCCTCGGTGTACCACTCCTGGCTAATCCTAAGCAATAACTGGTGGGAGGTTTTTAAAGTGATGAAAGATTTCCTAGCGCTCCTGAAGAAGCACAGTGATTTCTCTTGCTGCCCTGACCAACATCCCTGACTCAATAACACCACCAAAAACAGCTGCACATAAAGAACTAACGGAAGGGTCAATGTTTAATATAGAAAACCATACCCATTCCAGATTTCCAAAAGGACACATTAATCTTCAGAAAACATTCTGCATCAACTCCAATATCTGATCATTGAGAAACAGGTGTCTCCTCCGGCTTGGCTTCATTATGTGCAGAAATTGGAATTGTTTTGTTTCACAAGCTCATGAAAGTACCTGGGAGCAGTTTACTGTGTTTCAATGAGAAATTGTCATCTGATATTTAAAAAATGAATACAGAAAATGCTTGTAACATGGAGCAGGTTTGTTCATCACAGGATTAATACAAGCTCACTTCTCCATCCAATGAATGAGGCACGTCGATATTGAGAGAATATTAACAGAGAGGAAAACAACTGCTTTCTAATTCTGCTCCCCTGCTGACTATTCCCAAAATCACCATGGAAGTGGGGCAATAGACCGATTTCAATTTCCAAATGCTGATCAAAGGATTGTCAGCTGGTAAAATGTGGGAAATGCAGGTTGGAGAGGATAATTTTCTTCCTGCAGGATTTCCTGGGTGACGAGTTGTGTGTGGAATTATAGCTCAGCACTAGAGATTGTCAATGTTGAGAGAATAATGGGACCAACAAGTGATGACACCTCATTTCAGTTCCTTCCAGATTTAGTTTTTCTTTATGAATTCGGGGTGGAGGAACAAAAGTAAAGTGTTCTTCCCCCAAGTTTGTCCTGCCATTTAATGAACTCATGACTGGTCTGTCTTTTTGCTCCATTTATCCCTCTTCATTTCATAATCCTTAAAACACTTAACAAACAAGAGCTATCGATGTCAGTTTGGAACTTTTCGGTTGACCCCCAGCGTTTACAGTTGTTTGGGGGAGGGAGTTTCTACCATCCTTTGTGTGAAGACGTACTTCCTGAAATTACCTTTGAAAGGCTTCATTCTGATTTAAAGGTTAAGCCCCCTTGTTAAGGGCACCACCCCCACCTCCGGCCCCAACCTCCCGTCGCACCAGTTGTAACAGTTTCCCTCTATCTACCCTGTCAAATCATTCACGCACGGTAAACATCTCAGTTGGATCACCCCTTAGTCTCTGATATTCACGGCATTACAATACTAGTGTTTACAATCTGTCCTCGTCATTTGAATCTGGTATCACTCTGATGAAATTCTGCTGCCCCCACTCCAAGGCCAATCTAACATCCCTTAGGTCTGTTGTCAGGAACAGAATGCATTGATCTAAACAGGGTTTTATACAACTGTAATATGATTCCCAATACTTCGTATTCTATTAGTCTTAGATATTATTTTTATCTTCCTGTCCACGAGCTTTTAATGATGTCTGTTCATCTCTCTTGGTTCCTCCACAGTTTCGAGAAACTCACCACAAAATTAAACAACCTTTTCTATATATTATAGGTTTAATTAGATGGCCCTTCACTTTAAAGCTTATTTGCTAAAACTTGCTCACTCACTGAACTTATCAAGAAAATGTCAAACTAAATGTGTTCCGCAAGGACAATGTTATTTTTTTCTGCTCCATCGCCATTACCTTTTCCAGCTGCTCTTTCAGCCATGGTAAATCTGGAGAATGAAAGGGAAGGAATAGTCCTTCTCCTTTTCCTGAATCCTATTTGTTCATCATTCCAATAAAATCTGGGGAAAGGACTGTAATAGCTCACTATCAATTTTGATTAACTCTGAAATAGTCCATTGAAAAAATTTATTCTAGGTATTTGGCCTTCGCTGGTTTGGACAGCAATTATTGTCCATCCCTAATTGCCCTTGAGAATGTGGTGGTGACCTGCCTTCTTGAACCTCTGCAGTCCATGTGGTGTAGGTACGTCCCCAGTGCTGTCAGGAAGGGAGTTCTAGGATTTTTACCAGCGATATTGAAGGAACAGCAATATATTTACAATTCATGGTTTGAAGGGGAATTTCCAGGTGGTGGTGTTCCCATCTTTCTGCTGACCATGCCCTTCTACATGGTAGTGGTCCAGGGTCTAGATGGTGCTGTCGAAGGAGTCTTGCTGAGTTCCTGCAGTGCACCTTGAACATGGTACACACTGCTGCTACTGTGCGTCGGTGGTGGAGGGAATGAATGTTTTTGGATGTGGTCTCCATCATGCGAGCTGCTTTGTCTTAGATGGTGTAAAGCTTCTTGGGTGGTGTGGGATCTGCACTCATCCAGGCAAGTGGGGAGCATTCAATCACACTCCTGACTTGTGCCTTGTAGATGGTAGACAGTCTTTGCGGAGCCTGGACGTGTGTTACTCGTCACACGATTCCTAGCCTCTGACCTCCTATTGAAGCCATAATATTTATATAGCTATTCCAGTTCAGTTTCTTGTCAATGGTAACTCCCAGGATGCTGATAGAGGGGGATTCAGTGATGCTAATGCCAGTGAACATAAAGGTAATAGTTGGATTCTTACTTTTTGGAGATGATTATTGCCTGACACTTGTGTGGCGCAAATGTTACTTGACAGTTGTCATCTCCAGTGAGACATTGACAACCATCCGATTCCAGGCCTTTTTTATGTGAAACCTACACAAACAGGAAGAAGCAATTAACTAAAAATATCCAATAACTTGATTCGAACCCACGTGTGAAAAGCACAATGGTTTCACAATCCCTCATCTTAACATCCCCTCAGACCCGATCCTAGCTTTAAGTCATGGCCTCGTATCCTTTTTCCCAGCCGTGAAGAGTTGGCAAGAAGGTTCTGAAAGTGCAGCCAGGTGTGCAATGTTGGAAATGCGGCTCCAGTAAGCAGGAAAAAAATGTATCACGTCAAGTCAGGAACTGTTTGGAATGGAGCAGTGTGAAACATTTCTCCATGATTTATTTTTTATCTAATCATTGGTTTTCAAACATTCCATCAATGGGAAAAATATCGCTTAATGTGTATAAGAAATGAATACCTGGGCTGATATTAAATACATCGGCTAATCTTAAATATCTGTGCTAAATCTCCCCTTAACATTCTCTCCAATAAGAGCATCTCCAGTTTGTATTTTTCAGTCCATCCACATATGGAATCCCTCACCACTGATCCAATTCCAGAAAATTTCCACTGTATGCTCTCCAAGGACTTGATGTTGTTCCTAAACCCCTCACCAAGATCTTATATTCCACATTACAACGTGTTACCCCTCCAATTCTTTGAATCCTATCAATCCGCATTATTTTTATAAACTTAGCTAATGATTCCTTATAGATGAAGGCAGGCTTCTTTCAACATTAATCTCCTTAAAGATTTGGAAAAATGACCTTCCAATCTCCAATGAATAAATCCTAATGAAATTCTCCAGTCAGCCAATGAACAGCCCGCCTCCTTCATTCCACTTATTGTTACTTCTATTTTCACTGATCCCACTTCTTCAGCACAAATGCTTCGCTCCTCTCCTTTAAACCCTCTTCAATAAGAGGGCACAAATCCGCCATCAACAATTTGCAAATGACTTCTTTAACATATAACTCGTGTTAAAGAAGAGATACGAGAAGGTCTGGCTGTGCTAAATGTTGATAAGTCAGTGGGATCAGATGGAATGCATCTGAAAACGCTGAGGGCTGTAATAGTGGAAACTGTGGAGGTATTGGACTGAATCTACTGAATATTATTTACTTTTTTACAGTTACAAACCACTTTGTTACTCTAGGATGCAGAAATGAATAAAAGTGAATCAGTGATGAACAGATTCTGACATCCCACATCTCCATTTAATTTTACATGGAGCAACTTGTCGTCAGTGTAAGTGTGTTGCTCTAAGAATGAGATCACCACGTCCTGGGAATATAGCAGCAATCCCACCAAGGTCTGAACTGCAACCTTGAAACTCAGTGAAAGCTTGTCACCATCCTCTCCGAATCTGATCGCCACCTCAAGCCCAACATTCAGCTTGGGTGGGCAAACAAAACAACCTGATTCCCCTCGTCCTCCAACGCAAACTGAACTCCAGAGGTGAGTTGAGAGTGACTGCCCTTGACATCAAGGCAGCTTTTGACTGTGTGGCATTATGGATCCCCAGCAAAACTGGAGACAATGGGAATCGGAGGCGAGGGGTGGGGAGCTCTCTGCTGGTTGGAGTCATACCCAGCGCAAAGAAAGATGATTGTGGTTGTGGAGATCAATCATCCCAGTTCCAGGACATCACTGTGGGAGTTCCTCGGTGTTGTGCCCTAGGCCCAACCATCTTCAGCTGCTTCACCAGTGACCTTCCTTCCAGCAGAATTGGGAATGTTCGCTGATGTTTGCTCAATGTTCAGTACCATTTTCAACACCGCCGATACTGAAGCAGACCATGTCCAAATCATCACCCACCCTCTGTCCAGAAGACACGGGACTGCAAAGAATTCTAAGAAATCTCCTCTCAAAATCCTCGTCTCCAAGGTAAATATCCCCTACCGCTAAAATGTATCGAGGTAATTTAAGTTCCTCGCTGCGACATATTCTCGTTAAACTTTATTGCTTCCTCTTCAATGCATTCACATCTTTCCGAAAGTGTGATACCCGGAACTGGGCGCAATGCTCCAGCTGTGGCCGAAATACTGTCTTTTCCAAGTTCAAAACAACCGCTTTGCTCTTGTAATCTATGCTCCCATTCATAAAGCCGAGGATATTGTATGCTTCATGAACGATTCTTTCAACCTGCACTGCCTCCATCAATGATTTATGCAGGTGTACATCATTTCCCGCTGTTCCGGCACCGTCTTTGAAATTGTAAACTTTATTTTGTCTTTTCCCCCGTGTTCTTCCGACCAAAATGAATCACTTCACCCTTCTCTGCAAAACAATTCAGCCGCCCTATTTTCCAACCTGAATATGTCCTTTTGAAGGAAATTGCTCTTTCACTCGAATTTCTATCGCTCTTTTCACAACCACAGGACGTCCAAAACACTTCACAGGCAATGAGTGCTCTTGAAATGTTGTCATTGTTCAAACGTAGGAAATTGCTGACCGTTTGAACGTTTTGTTCTACAATGTCAGAAATTCCCTTATATGGAATAGGAAATGAGCCATCCATGTGCTGGGCTCTGTGGCGCAACGGATAGCGTGTTGGACTTCTAACTGCTGCTCTATAAGAGATTCAAAGGTTGTGGGTTCGAGTCCCACCAGAGTCGAAATTTAAATAAAAGCAAATCAGCAACTGGTTCATCAGAGAAGGGAAACTGCCATCACCAACCCCTCTCTGTACAGGTGAATCCAGTCACACCCCACTTTCCAATCTGAACCACTTAACAGAACAAAACTCGCCACCGAGTAGTGAAACAGGTGGCAACAGGAGGAGAGCCGCTTCGCCGCTACAAGGATACAAAATTGGCTGAGTGGCAGGAAACAGAGATTGGTGGTAAATGGTTTTGTTTCGGCCTGGCGGAAGGGTTGGGACCTTTGCTGTTCCTGATAAATATCAATGACCTTTGTGCCCAGGACACAATGTCAACGTTTGCGGAGGATACAAAGTTTGGAAGCATTGTGGAGAGTGTGCAGGATAGTGTAGAACTTCAAATGGACTTGGACCTGTTGGTGGAAATGGGGAGACAGGTGGCAGATGAAGTTCAATGGACTGAGGTTTGGTAGGAAGAACTTGGAAAGACAATATAAAATGAAGGGTACAACTCTAAGGGAGGTGGAGAAGCAGTGGGACTTGGGTGTTTATGAACGTAAATCATTGAAGGTGGTAGGACATTTAAACCCAGCGGCAGAGTCATGGAACGAAAGTACATGGCCCCTTTTTACAACATTAACTGCCATATTCTGGTCGTTTAAATATCGAGTCATTGACTGTGCGGGAGAGAATAGATGACTGACTGGGTGAGCTAGTGACTGAATGAATGGTTAGGTGGGTGACGTGTGTAGGTAGATAGCTGGCTGAGTGAATGAGTTTGGTGGGTGAGTGCGTTGGTGGGTCTGGTCGTTTAAGTGCGTGACCGCGTCAACATACAGGTTGGGAGCCAGTCAGGAGATCCGCGGAGAGGTCAGGTGGTCGGATCGGGGCGACTGAGTATTCGGTTGCGCAGTAACCCAGGTGATAGACAAGAAGTTAAACTGTTTAACCTTTCCTGGGCATCTAGCAAGCTAATTGTTTGGGATTTGTCCCAAGTTTCTGACTCTAGTTCAGAGTCGGAGGCATTCGAGGAGGGTCCACGGCAGGAGGGGTAAATGTAAACTTCCCGGGAAGTTCCCACGTTGGTCCACATGGGAAAGACATTTTGGCTGAGTTTGTTGACACCGGAACAGCAGAGAGCACGCGCTCCACACGTGGAGTTTCAGTGTCTGTGACGTCAAAGCCAGTGACGCTCCAGGTCACTTTAGGCAGCGGAGATGGTGCAGATCAAACTCAGCCCGAAATGAACACTGTTTTTGCTGTGTTCCGCTCGCTGGCCCACTCCCGAGCCGGAATTCAGTCTATAAATGTTTATAAATATTTCTTCAAGTGCATGTTGGTCCCGCAGATAGTGAGACTGGAGAATTAATAATGGAAAACAAGGAACTGGTAGAACTGTTGAACGGGTATTTTGTTTCTGCCTTCACTGTAGAAGAAGGACATATAGAGTGTACAGAGCGATTTAGATTGGCTGGGTGAGTAGACAATAATTGGGAGATGCAGAATAACTTGGGAAATTGTGAATTTGTCCACTTTGGCAGGAAGAATTTAAAAGCAGTACATCATGTGACTGGAGAAATGCTGCAGAACTCTACAGTGCAGAGGGTTCTGGGGGTCCCGGTTCATGAGCCTCAAAAAGTTGGTATAGAGATGCAGCAAGTGATTAAGAAGGCGAATGGAACGTTGGCGTTTATTACAGAAGGAATCGAATATAAAATTATGGAAGTTTCCCCACATTCATACAGGGCGTTGGTGAGACAGCATCTGGTGAACTGTGGACAGTCTTATTCTCCTTAATTAAGAAAGGATATCATTGCATTACAGCAGGTAAGAGAAGATTCAGTCGACTGGTTCCTGGAATGCAAGGGTTTTCTTTTGAGGAAAGATTGAGGAGGTTGGGCCTATACCCATTAGAGTTTTGATGAATGGGAGGTGATCTTATTGAAAGATATAAAATCCTGAGGGGACTTGACAGGTCGGCTGCTGAGACTATGTTTCCTTTTGTGGGGGACTCTACAATCAGGTGACTCAGTTTAAAAATATCGGGCTCTCACATTTCAGACTGACAGAAGGTAATATATTTGTTTCTCTCTCTCAGTGGGACATTGATCTGTGGATTTCTCTTCCCCAGAGAGCAGTGGAGGTTGGGTCATTGATAATGTTCAAGGCTGAAGTGGAGATATTTTTGACAAAAGAATGAGTAAAGAATTATGGGGGGCAGACAGGAAAGTGGAGTTGCGGCCATATTCAGATCAGCCATGCTGGAGCACCTTCGAGGGGATGAATGGCCTCTTGCTGCTCCTGATTTTCGTGTTATTGTTCTTGTGTGCCTCTCTCGGCACTGCTGTCCCTGTCATGCTCACCGTCTCGCTTGCCGGACTGCTCGGCGCCTCAGTAACCTCCCGCTCTCCGGCCTGCTCCCTACCCCTCACCGCCTCACTTGCTGTTCTGCTTGTCACCATCTCCTCAGTTCTTCTGGTGAGATGGGCGGCGACAGGGGTCAGGAGGGAGGTGCCGAGTGGGAGGTGAGCGGCTTGGTAGTCGGGTAGCGAGCGGTGCGGCATAAGGGTTGGCGTGTAGCGCAGCGAGCGAGGCGGCGAGGGCCTGGGGTCAGGGCACCTGGCATTCGGGAGCAGGGGAGTGAGTGGGAGGCAGCAAGTGGGCGACCGTCAACGGCTGAACAACGAGGACGTCAGCGGTGGGAGGAAGGGCGCACGCACCGGCAGACCGAGTGGGTGCCGAGTTCCTGTTCCAGCTCGGTGTCAGGAGTTACAGTGTAAAACTGATCACAATTCTAGCATTGCTGAGTTCTGATGAAACGGCATCGACCTGAAAGGTGAACACTCTTTCACTGTCCACACTGCTGCCTGCCATGAGGTGTAATTCTTAATTGTTTTCTGGTGTTACGACAGGAATCCAAAAGGAGTGTTGACGCACTCTGGAGGACAATGAATACACATAGCGGTTATCTCGTTTACCTGTGGCAGGCTCGTTGGTCTAGAGGTATGATTCTCGCTTCGGGATTTTCGTTAACTGATCGTGCGAGAGGTCCCGGGTTCAAATCCCGGACGAGCCCTCTTGTGTTACCGCTTGTGATGCATATTTCTTTACAAGCGAAAAGGCGGGTTTTACTTAAACCCGGCCGAGTTTTTAGGACCTGAGAAGTCATTATAACGAAATTATCACTGCAAAACACGTGGAGTAAATGAAGAAACTGTTGCTCATGTAATCGGATGGTTAATTTATCCGAACAAGAGAATGAGTTAATTTATCCCAAGAAGAGAATGAGTGTAACTGAAACTTGAGATTTCTTGCCGTCTCCATGGATACTGCCTGGCCTAGACACTGCCTGGTGTATTTCTTCAATGTTCTCTTTTACCCAGAGCGCTCTGAAAGAATGGCTGATATCTTTTGGGTGCCAATGAATGTCTATATTGGCTGAGTTATATACATACAGTTACATTATTGGTTTCGCCGTGTGATTCTCGCTTTGGGACGTTTCATAAGTGAGAATGTGAGCGGTCTCTGTTTCAAATCTCAGGCGAGCTCTCACGTGTTGTTATTTGTGGTGTAAATCGCCCAGTGCATTGTCTAAAACTCATTGCGGTCTAGGTGGAGCGGTTTACTTATATCAGGGGTAAGTTTGAGAACTGGACCCACCATTGCAGAGAACTCATCAATGAAACACACCTGAAGGAAATGAAGGCAATTTGAAAAAAAAAATTGCCCACTTAATCGCACTGTAATGTTACCCGAACACACTAATTAGACAACCCCGTTTTCTGGATGAATGCATTCGGCTGTTGTATTCTCTAAGAGAATTGTAAACTTCTCTGAGACGGCCAGGTCTGGTAGCCCCATAGTGAGAATTTGATTTGATCATATTTTGTTCGTAATGTCGGAGTTGTCCTGAGCAGAAAGTGAGCCGTTTCACCTCGATCGATATTTTAGTGTAAAGGCAATAAACAATTTCAGGAGAAGGTATTTGATAGGCGGTGTGTGCTTAAAGTTGTTTAGGACCAGACACAGACGAGATGCATCCAGAATACGGAGGGAGGAGAGCAGGAATTGCAGGGACGCTGGCCAGAATTTTCCAATATTCCTTAGACTCGCGGTGGTGACAGCGGAGTGGAGAACTGCTATTGTAACATCCTTGTTCAAACAAATATGTAAGGATAAGCCCAGAAACTACAGGTCAGCCAGTTTAACCTGGGTGGTGAGCTACCTTTCAGAAAGGAAAATTCCCGACGACATGAAAATTACCTCGGGAAAATGCACATTAATAAGTAAAACCAGCTTGGATTATGTTATGGTACCAGCTGAGATTACCCCTGGACAATCCTAAACCCAGAGTGGAGCCCATCTTGATAGATCCTAACTTTTATTCGATTGTTTAAATACGTGGAAAGTAGCTACTGAACAGAGTCACAGGAGTCAGCTGATCAACTTTTATCAAAAAATAAATAAAACATTTATTCAACGAGAAAAGATGAACCATGTTACAATACTCTTTCATCCACAACTATAACTTTGCAGGTGGAGACAAATTTGTAGGAATAATGCAAGTTGCAAAATTTATTTTATTCTTTAATTTCCACAGTAATTACATAATCCATGTATCAATAGGCACACTGTGGTAAGGAACACCAGACCCTGAAACCAAGTGAAAAATACCACCATAAAAAGTTGCTATGCTGCTATTCAACTCCCCACAGAAGCTTGACAAGCCGTGAGTCAACCAGTTTCACTGCACTCCGCCTTTCACGCAAGGATTGAAGCCATTCCCTCTGCCCCTCCTCTTAAATTCATTAACAGGACCTGTTCCAGGTTCCCATCCTTCCTTTGACCAGAACGTCTGTTTTGGACTTTCACCTCTTCCACTCCCCTGGATTTTGGGATTTTTCTTTCGCTTGGGACTAAGTATCTGCCCCGTTTTCCAGTCTCTCTTGGCAGCAACTTTCAAAAACCAGCCGATGTCCACAGCTTCCAAATCAAAACTGCAGTTTCCCTCCTTCTGTGTGTGTGTCTGTGGGAGGGACCTGCCTCTCTATCTTCCTGTTGCTAGGCAACAGCCCAATTCTTTTACTGATGTGTTTGCTTAACTTCATAAGTCGTAAGCCTGAATAGAGATGCAAGCACCTTTTTAAAACGAAACTAAAACTCCATTTGACCTTTCTTAACACAAATACAGAAATACAAATCAAGCTTAAACTTTAAAGCTAAAACTAATTCCTAACAATTGCAATTACCAGTATAACTTACTTAAACCTCTCTACTTCCTAACAATTTAGTAAGAACAAATCGTGTTATTTAACTTCAGTTAGTTTTTTTTTGATGCGACAGCAAAGAATTTTGATGAGGGTGAAGCCCTTGACGTGATTTACATGGACTTGAAAAAGGCATTTGATAAAGTGCTGGACAAAAGACTTCTGAGGAAAGTTAGAGCTCATTGAATAGAAGGGACAGTAGCAGCACAGATACGAAATGAGCTGAGTGACAGGAACCAAAGATTTGTGGTGAACTGTTGCATTTTGGACTGGAGAAAGTTATCTTGTGCAGCTCCCCAGGTCTCTCGGGGACTTGTGCGATATCGGGAACTGGGGGAAAAATAGAGTTGAGGCCCAAGGTCAACCCCATGATATCATCGAATGGCAGGGTAGGCGCAATGGGCCGTGTGGTGTACTGCTGTTCCTATTTCTTGTGTCCAGTGTCAGGGACCCTTCCATTCGTGTAATTCATCAGCCAGATCTTGTTGCAAGCTCACAATTCCAACATTTGCCGATGATACAAAAGTTAGAAGCACTGTGAACTGTGAGGAGGATAATGTAGATCTCCAAAGGGATCTAGAAATGTTGATGGAACGGGCGGACAATTACCAGGTGAAATTTAATGCAGAGTAATCTGGTGTCATTCGTTTTTGTAGGAAGAACAGGGGGAGGCAACACGAAATGAAGGTTACAATTCTAAAGGGATTGCGGGAACAGAGGGATGTGGGTGTATATGTGCATAAATCATTTATCATCACAGGACAGTTTGAGAGAATGACCAGTAAAACAGACAACGTCAAGGGCTTCATCAATATAGCATGTAGTACAAAAACAATAAAGTTATGTGAAGCCTGTAGAAAACACTGTTTCGGCCTCAACTGGAGTATCGTATCTAATCCTGTGCACCACAATTTAGCAAGGGTGTGAAAGCATTAGTGACATTGCAGAAAAAAATCACAAGACAGATTCCAGGCATGAGGAACTTAATTCACATTGAATGATTGGAGAAGTTGGGAATGTGTTTCTTGAAGAGAGCGAGTTTGAGAGGAGAATTGATAGAGGTATTCAAAATCACGAGCTGTGTGGACAGAGAAAATATGGTTTAACTTTTCCATTGATGGAATGATCCAGAACAAGAGGACACAGATTTAAATTAATTTACGAAAAAAGCAATTACCTAATAAGGCTTTATTTTCATGCAGAATGTGTTTAGAATGTTGGATGCAGTGTCTGAGAGTGTGCTGGAGGCAGGGACAATTGAGGTTTTCAAAAGGGAATTTGACCTTGATCTGAAAAGACAAATTAGCCATGTTACAGGGAAAAGGTTGTGGAGTGGCAACAGGTGAGCTGCTCGTTCAGATGGCCAGCCGAGTCCAGACGGGCCGAATGTTCTCATTATGTTCTGTGATTCAATGATCCCATATAGAATCAGGGACGTTAGTGAAGACTATGATCAATAGGTGAGCAGCAAATGTCTAAGTGAGTTTCTCAGGGCAGTAAGTGTTGGAATTTCTTGGGACAGGATGTGACTAGGTGGCAGTTTCCTGGACATAGAGTCAAACTCAGACCCTGAGGCCATGGATCTGGGATTCAGCGGATCATCCAAAAATCGAATTGAAAAATCTACAACCACGATATTTATTTACATGGCACTAGCATCAGTTCCAGTATCGTATTGCCTGACCGCGTGGCCTAATGGATAAGGCGTCTGACTTCGGTGGTATTTGCAGAGGTTATCAGAAGATTGCAGGTTCGAGTCCTGCTGTGGTCGTTTTATATGGAAATCTCTTTAACTTCCTGAAAACCGCGGTCTCACTCGTCAGCTGAAGGTTCTGCCTTTCCTTCCTAACATGGCAGGGCTCTTTCTCAAAATGTCTGCTCTTGTTAATTTGTGCATTAATTGCTAACTCATTTTGTTTATCTGATCAGTTTCGTTAAATTGTTGATGTGTCCAACTGGAACAAAAGCTGTGCATCAATCGGTTTAATAAAATGCTTTGGGAGAATTCCAATCTCCTCATGAAGCGGCTCGATCATTAGCTGAATCTGCTGTCACTGGACTAACAATACAGAGGTGCCAGGCTAATCTCTGCGGGCACGGGTTTAAATCCCAACAGAGCAGATTTAAATTAAAATATTTCCTAAATTTGGAATTAAAATCTCGGCACAGTAATGGCGGCTATGAAACTATGATCGATTGTGGTAAAAACCCACCCGGTTCACGAATGCCCTTTACGGAAAGAACTCATCCGCACTTCCCTTGCCTGCCCTACATGTGACTCCAGACCCACAGTAATTTGTTTCACTCGTAACTTCAAGGATAATGTGAGATGATCAACAAATGCTGGGCTTGCAAAAGACGCCCATACACTATGAAAAATTAAACAAGTGGTAAACAGACACGACATAATTTTCAGGATGTCTACCTTTTCCCTTGAAGAATGAAGGCTGGGGGGTGGTCTCATACAGGTCTTTAAAATTATGAAAGATTCTGGGAGGCTGAATTCAGGGAAAGTGGAGCAGAGAAGTATCGATAACTATGTGTCTCGCTCTCACACACAAGACAACGGCTGACGGGTCGAATGCAACGTTATAACTACTTAACTGTGCATCGGCGACTCATAAGAGCGGTAAATAAATTCCATCCGCAATGTCTCCGCGGCACCCTCCAGATTCCGTGGGAGCACTGCCGAACAAACTGTAGTGTCGTTCTTGAAGGCAGCTCCACCAGCACTCAGGCCAAACTCCTGAAAAATTAAGATAAAAGCAAAATACTGCGGATGCTGGAAATCTGGAACAAAAACAAAAATACCTGAAATAACTCAGCAGGTCTGAGAGCATCTGCGGAGAGGAATACAGTTAACGTTTCGAGTCCGTATGACTGTTCAACTGATGAAGAGTCATTCGGACTCGAAACGTTAACTGTATTCCCCTCCGCAGATGCTGTCAGACCAGCTGAGCTTTTCCAGGTATTTTTGTTTTTGTTCCTGAAAAACTAAATTGCATGGACTGCGCACTGTGTCCGGATAATCGAAAAGCGCCGCATCCGCCAAGTCCTGTTTCCTCAACTCTCAAATGGACAACATTCCAGGGGAGGCCAAAGAAAATACTTCAAAGACACTCTGAAACGTTAATTCAAACGCTGCAGCATTTATATTAATGACTGCGAGGAACTTGCTTCTCACCATTCAAAATGACCAAAATCTGTCCCCAAGCTGCAGCGCGCTGTGAGTCCCCATGTCTTAATGATGAGGCAGAACAGCGGCTAAGAAGAAGTAACAGGAACCAAATCCTGCACTCCGGATCTCACTACCTCGTGGGACATCCTGTCCCCATGTGTCCTAAGGTCTGTGGGCCGAGAATCGGCCTGTTCACTCTCATGAAGGCCCATGGCAGAAACTCACGGCCCTGACTGGATGTCATCCTCGTATCGAGGGACAGACGATAACCACTGCTTATTACATAATACATATAAGAAGAGGTCATCTCCATCCATAGTATTTCTACAACTGTCCCCGAATAATATGAACAAGTCGCCTCTGTTGTCTCTGATCTGTCAACTTCACTATATCAGAATGTGCTGCCATCTACTGGCCGCAACAGAGCGGTAGAAATTCACGTTGTCGGTGTCGCGGAAACAGGTCAATGTGAGGAATTTGTGATGTGACGGAGCAGACATAGAAATGCAAATATGAACTATAATTTAGGAAACACAATTAATTAATTTATTCCCGTTGAATCGGCAGCAGTTACAGGCCAACTATTGCCTGGAGCAACTGAGACGATTAGATAAACTGCATTTAAGGGAAGCCTAGATAAGTATAGGAGGGAGAATGAATTTCAGGGATAAACAGAGAATGTTACATGAAGTATTCTAGGTGGAGGATCTTGTCGGGCAGTTTGCCTGTTAGAACAAATGGCCCACTTTCAGTGAGGTATATTCTGGTTTGAATGAATCCAGATTTGCAAAGTGTCTCCGGGACTGACATATATGTAATGAATCCCACATCCAAACTGTGAGCTAAAGACAGAGAGACCCAGAATGAATTATTAACTTAAGCCTGGCATCAGTGACTGACTGATACACATTGAATCGCACACTCTCACAGTATTCAATGGACAGAATGATACAGAATGAATCATACACACAGGCACATCACCAGAATCTGACAGATCCACGATTAATCCCGAAAACAAATCCTGTCCCAGGGACAAGCGATAAAGAATTAATCCACAGAGACCGACAGATAAACAATGAATTCCAAACTCATATCCTGTTCCAGAGACAAATTGGTACTGAATGAACCTCACACACATGCACATAGAATAGCTACAACAGAGAAGGGGACTATTCGGCCCTCTGTCTCTCCTGAGATCCTTCAGCAGAAACTCAGCTATCCCAGTCCCCAGCCCTGTCTCCATAGCCATGTAAACTTTTATCTTCAGGTGGCTGTCCAGTTCCACTATGAAAGCCCAGAGTGGTTGCATATCTTACTGATTGGACAGAGGAGTTGATCTTTCATCGGTCCAGTGGAATACAGACCAACTGAATATTAGTGCAATTTCTGATATGGATAAATTTCAAATGCAGTTCATTTATCATTTTGCCAATATATCAAGAGATTCAAACTAGTTCTGTTAAAGCAGAATGACAGTGAGTTCAGTAAGAAATGTTTACAAAGTACAGCAATTTCTTTCTGCTCACTGTACACACATATATCGAATTGTTTCAAATAGCAGGGGCGGAAACTGCAGCCCGCAGTCTTCACGTTAGCATTGACCTGAATTTCAGTTTTGTGGGTAGAGGGGTACAGGGAGCGCGGATGTTATTGTGGGAACTGAAGTCACTTTTCCTGTGAATGGAGCCGGTTAAAGAGCTTGGACCGGCCTGAGAGTCCTAGAAACCGGGGTCAGTGGGTAGCCTGGGGAGAAGACAGGCCCCAGAGACAGGAAATAAGATTTGAAAGAGAAATGGGGTGCGGGACGGGGTGATGCGAGGAGGGGGAGGGAGAGCCGGGGAGGGAGATAGGGAGGGAGACAGCGAGGGAGAGAGGGAGGGAGTTAGAGAAGGGTGGTGCTGAAGGAAGAGAGGCAGCGGGCGGGCGGGAGGGAGGAACTTGAATTTTTCCACCATATTTTACAACCTAAGGAAGACTTAAAGCCTCACGGCCAATGGTGCGGGAGCGGAGGTGTGTCTTGGTAAGTGAGATTGCTGCTTGAATGTGCACAGCAACATCCCACCGCTGCAACCTGATCAATGACTTTATAATCTGGTTCAGAGATCCTGTTTGATGGATTAATATTGATCCCAGGACTCCGGGTAAGACTCCACTTCTCTTGTTGTAAATAGTCTGGTCGGATTGTTCGCATCCGTCCGATAGGGGAAATGGGGTTTCGGTTTAAATTGTGGTGTATGAGTGAAATAGTTATGTCTCTTTATTGCCCCTCTGTGGGGCATTACACAATTTGTGAAACATATTTGCCTCTTCTAGAATTTCAAGCAGTTGGAAGCACTGAAGAAGTCCTGGTTCTATCTTTACTAATTCACCTGAACTGTGATAATGAAATATAACATCTTCCAGGCAGTGGAGATATAATATCGGCACCAAAAATACTCACACACCACCGCGGATGTTGTTTTTTTCCCCCAGGGAGACTCGGTTGAAGAGTTTCCCTTTTTTGTTACTCTGAGCTTCTCAATGTTGTAATGCTGTCTGCTTCATTCCTGGGAGACAAGTGGGAATCAGAAATGATCACTCCCTCCCTGTGTGACTCCGACTGATACAGTTGTTATCATTAAGGTCAGTCAGCCTCTGACCCCTTATCAGGTCCAACATTTGACTCAAAGTTAACGTTTTCTGTCATCTACACTGGGAAGCGAAATTCCTGCTGCACTCTCTATCCCTGCCGTAATAAAAAAAAATCCGTCTCTTTCAACTGTGGGTGTCTATCTCTCATTGTCTGTGACACCTCTTCAATTAACAATCTACTTCTGCTTCTCCTTACAGAGTGCAACCTCTTCTGTCTTTTGCCCTATGCAGTGAACTATGATTCAGTCAGCTGCTCCCTTGCTTTTTACAATGAGGAGGTTGTGAGTTCAAAACTCATTCCCGGATCCTGACCACAAATTCAGGGTCACGCTCTAGTGAATTCTTTGCTGTTACTGGTGCCAGCTTTTAGACGATATGTTAAACTGAGCTGCCATCTGCCTTCTCACGTAAAATATACCAAGGCACAATTTCGGAGAGGGGCGGGGGAGTTATTCCATGATGTTGGTGACATTCAAAACAGATCCTATTGCCTTCATCACATTGCTGTGCCTGGAACCTGACTGTGTGCAAATCCTTTGAAAATTTTTTCAAACACATGATGACTGAAATCCTGTTAGGAAAAGACAAGTTATTATTGAAAATTCTGCTGAGTGACCTTCATTGGACAGCAGAGAAATCAGGTGAGGAATTCGAGTAAATCGACACCAGAGAACAAGTCACCGTCAAAATAACTTCCGTCCATCTTAAGAGAGTCGCAGTTCCCTGTATGTGAATGTGGATTAACCCCTTATATTCCCTCACAGACTCTGTGATCCCCAGGCCTTTGCGAATTCCAAAAAAAAGCTTAGACGACCTGAGAGCTGAGCAGTCGGGAGAGGGGATGGGAGTGGGGCGCGGGACTGGGGACAGAGAGGGAGGTGCGGGAGTTGGGGGTGGTGGAGGTGTGGTGGTGGGGGTTGAAAGCCATGGCGCAGAGTGATGAGTGTGAAAACAGCCGAATTTAAAGGTCACAGGAAAGCGGTGCCTGGAGCTGCCCCGAGAGACAAGCTTTGGGTTGTCAGTAAAAAGATCTCCTGTAATAAAGGCACAAAAACAAAAAGAGGAAATGCGGGGAATATTCAGCAGGTCCGAAAGCAGCTGTGGAGAGATATTCCTGTCGCCAGGATGTAACACTCCAATTGGATACTTCACGTCGCTCAGATCTTACACTCTCAACACCTTCGTGTGAGGAACAGGTCGGGCGGGAATTGGGTCTTTGTTGATTTGAGCAAACAGAGCAATGCAGCAATGAGAAGCTCCTCACCCCCCGGCGGCTTGGGGAAGGATGGGACTCAGATACAGGAACCTGACAGGTGCTGAAAAAAGGAAAATCACATCGAGTTTTTGAAAGCAGTGACAATGAATGTGGAATTTAAAACCATTTATGCAGAAGTGCCAACTGAGTCAGGACGGCCGAGTGGTCTAAGGCGCTGCGTTCAGGTCGCAGTCTCCTCTGGAGGCGTGGGTTCGAATCCCACTCCTGACACTTTTTTCCTTCAGCACCTTCCAAACCCGAGATCTCCACCACCTGGGAGAAAAAAGGCAGCAGATGCATGAGAACAGCAGCAAGCTCCCCTCCGAGCTACACACCATCCTGACTTGGAACTGTATCACCCTCTCAAATCCTGGAACTCCCTTCCTAACAGCGCTGTGGACCTACTTACACCATATGGGCTGCAGCAGTTCAAGAAGGCAGCTCACTGCCAGCTTCTCAAGGGGAATTTCGGTCGGCCGAGCAAGACTCGAGGCAACCGGATCCCCTGAAAACAGCTCAGAAAGTAAACTGGATCCAAAAGCAACATACTACGAATGCTGAAAATCAGAAATAGTAACAATCAGAAAGTGCTGGAAATACACAACAATTATACAGCATCTGTGGAGAGAAATATAGAACGAGCAGGATACAGCGCTCCAGATGCAGATCTAAGTACAGTTGCCCTTCTCGACCGTAGTGGTCATGGGTTTGGAAAGTGTTGTTTAAGGAGGTTTGTTGAATTCCTGTATGCATCTTGTAGATGCTTCACACTCCTCGACTGTGCGTCGGTGGTGGAGGGAGCGAATGTTTATGGATGTGGTGCCAATGAAGCTTTCTCCTGGATGATGCCAAGCTTCATGAGTGTTGTGGGTGCTGCACTCCACCAGGCAATTGGCGACCATTCCATCACACTCCTGACTTGTGCCATATAGATACTGGACAAGGTTTGGAAAGTCAGGAGGTGAGTTAATCGTTGCACAATCCCTCGCCTCTGACCTGCCCTTGTAACGACAGTGTTTATAAGGCTAGTCCAGTTCAGTTTTTGGTCATCAGTAACCCTCAGGATGTTGAGAGTGGGCGATTCAGTGGTGGTAACGCCATTAAACGTCAAGGGCCAGTGGTTAGATTCTTTCTTGTTGGAGATGGCTATTGCCTGGCACTTATGTGGCGTGATTGTTACTTGTCATTTTTCATCCCAAGTTTGGATATTGTCCAGGTCTTGCTGCATTTGGATATGGACTGCTTCAGTATCTGAGGAGTCACGAATGGTGCTGAACTTTGTGAAATTATAAGCGAACATCCCCACCTCTGACCTTATGATGGAAGAAAGGTCGTTGCTGAAGCAGTGGAAGATGGTTGGGCCGAGCACATTACCCTGAGGAACTCCTGCAGTGATATCCTCGAGCTGAGATGACTGAACGCCTTAGGCATGACTACAAACTAATGGAGTTTTCCACCTGATTCCCATTGACTCCAGTTTTCCTAGCGCTCCTTGATGCCACATTCAGACAAATCAGGCCTTGATGTTAAGGGCAGTCACTCTCACCTCTCCTCGGGAGTTCAGCTCTTTTGTCTATACTTGAACCAAGGCTGTAAGGAGGCCAGGAGCTGAGTGTCCCTGGCGGAACCCAAACTGTGCATCAGTGAGCAGGTTATTGTTAAGCAAGTGCCGCTTGATAGCACTATTGATGACCCCTTCTATTACATTACTGATGATCGAGAGTAGACTGATTGTGAAGTAATTGGCCCGGTTGGATTTGGCCTGCTTTCTGTGTACAGGAAATACCTGGTCAATTTTCCACATAGCCGGGTAGGTGCCAGTGTTGTAGCTGTACTGGAAAAGCTTGGCTCGGGGCGTGGCATGTTCTGGGGCACAAGTCTTCAGTACTATTTCCAGAATATAGTCAGGGCCCATAGACTTTGCACTACCCAATGCCTTCAGCTGTTTCTTGATATCACTTGGAGTGAATCGAATTGGCTGAAGACTGGCATCTGTGATGCTGGAGACCTCTGGAGGAGGCTGAGATGGATCATCCACTCGGCACTTCTTGTAGCAAATGTATATCGCTTGTGCTGATGTGCTGAGGTCCTCCATGATTGTGGATAGGGATATTTGTGGTGTCTCTTCTTCCAGTGAATTGTTTAATTGTCCATCACCATTCCCAACTGGATGCAGCAGGACTGCGGATTTTAGGTCTGCCTGTTAGTTCTGCGATCGCTTAGCTCTGTCTATCACTTGCTGCAGATGTTGGTTGGAATGCAAGTAGTCCTGTGTCATAGCTTCACCATGTTGACAACTCATTATCAGGTAAGGCTGGTGCAGCTCCTGGAATGCCCTCTTCACTCTTCATTGAACAAGGGTTGATCACCTGGCTTGATGGTAATGATATAGTGGGGAATATGCCAGCCCATGAGTTTACAGATAGTGTTCGAATACAGTTCTATTCCTGCTGATGGCCCACAGGGCTTCATGGATGTCCGGTCTTGTGTTGCTAAGTATGTTCAAAATCTATCCCATGTAGCACGGTGGTAGTGCCACACAACATGATGGAGTTTGTCCTCAATGTGAAGGCGGGACTTCGTCTGCACAACTTCTGTGTGATAGTCACTTCTACTGATAGTGTCGTGGACAGATGCACCTGCAGCAGGCAGATTGGTGAGGATGAGCTCAAGTATGATTTTCCCTCTTGTTGGTTCACTCAGCACCTGCCACAGACCCAGTCTCGCAGCGATGTCATTTAGGACTCGTCCAGCTCAGTCACTCGTGGTGCTACCGAGCCACTTTTGGTGATGCACGTTGAATCCCTCCACCCGGAGGACATTCTGTGCCCTTGCCATCCTCAGTGCTTCCTCCAAGTGGTGTTCAACATGCAGGAACACTGGTTCATCAGCTGAGGGAGGGCGGTACGTGGTAATCAGCAGGTTTCCTTGCCCATGTTTGACCTGATGCCTTAAAAATTCATCGGGTCCGATGGCGATGTTGAGGAATCCCAGGGCTACTGCCATCCGACTGTATACCACTGTGCCACCACCTCTGCTGGGCTTGTCCTGCCGGTGGGACAGGGCATATCCAGGGTTAGTGATGGTGGAGCCTGTGGACGTTATCTGTGAGGATGAATATTTCAGGCTGAAGCTTGCCTAGTCTGTGAGGCAGCTCTCCCAATTTCGGCACTAGCCCCTGAGATGTTAGTAAGGAGGACTTTGCAGGGTGGACAGGGCTGAGACTGACGGTGCCGAGGTCGATGCCACCTGGTCCGTCCGGTTTCATTCCCTTTTTTGTGACTTTGTAGCGGTTTGTTACAACTGAGAGGCTTGGTAGGACATTTCAGAGGGCAGTTAAGAGTCAACCACATTGGTCTGTCTTCGACAGTGCGATCAAGTGGTGCTAACTCACCAATCACCTGCTCACTGAAGCTCAGTTTGGTTTCCGCCAGGGTCACTCAGCTCCCGACCTCATTGCAGCCTTGGTCCAAATATGGACAAAAGAGCTGAACTCAAGGCGTGAGTTGCAAGTGACGACAGTTGGCTATACAGAAGCATTTGGCAGAGTGTGGCATTGAGAAACCAAACAAAACTGAAGTCAATTTATACAAGGAGGGAAACTCTCCACTGGTTGGAGTCGGCCCCGGGATTTCTAATACATTCCAAAAGATTTCTAGCATTCACAATATTTCGCATTTTGTTAATTTTCTGTGGGTGGCAATGAAAGGATATGTTGAATACTTTTATTGTGGCAGCTGGCTCGTTGGTCTAGGGCTATGATTCTCGCATGTGGTATTTGTTGTGAATTAATATGCGAGAAGTCACGGGTTCAATTCCCGGACGAGCCCAACCAGCATTTTAATACATTAATTCATGTGCTCGCGGCGGTGCCAGTTGGGGAAATCAGGACCAGGTTTGAACATCCGCGAAATCATTGCGGAAAATAAATCACAACACAGAAAACCAACGCAAAGTTTCTCCTAATGCATCGAATACGGCAACTCTCTCCTTGTGGGTTCAGTCGGAGGCTGATTGCAGTCAGTTACAGTCTTGAGTGAAAAACCATATTTCAGTTGTGTTCCGGTACTTGCAGTTAGTCGGAAGGAGTTTCTTTATTCTTCCCGATGAATGTATGTTTCGGTCTTTCCGCGGTGGGTTTTCACACTGTCTAGAAACATGTTGGATATCGTGTTGAAGTGTTGAAGTGATTCACATCAGTCGATTTACAACAGTTCCTACCTGATGTGATGGAAATGTATTTTATTGACAAACTACATGAGAGACCTGGATGGTTATTCAGGACCTGAAACAGGCAGGATCATTTAGTTCAACAGTTCATGGATGTAAAACAGTACAGGAGAAGGTTTAATAAGGCGACCGCACGTGGCGAGGTGGCCGAGAGGTTAAGGCGACGGACTGCTAATCCATTGTCCTTTGCACGCGTGGGTTCAAATCCCACCTTCGTCGTCAGTTTATTAACTGGTTCTTCGTGAACGCGGTGCTTTTTTCAGAAGGCATGTCTGAAATCACTGATGTAATCGTTCCGAGACCAGGTTTCCAGAGGTGGTGGCGTTGGGATAATGTCGCTAATCACTCCATGATTATCTGAATTTAAGGCTGCTCATCCATTGTGCTTCCCACGCGTGAGTTTAAATCCTGTTTTTGTGTGGGACTGCATTATGCAGAAAGGAAATCTGAAATTACCATCAGACCCAAGTTATGACGTTTCCTGTAATACCATGAATATCAATGTTTCAGGGTCGAACTGGTTGAAAATTTTACGATGATTAAATAACATTCTAGCTTCGTTTTTTAGTCTAGCGGGCTGTGTGCAAACCATTTAGCTTGTACTGGGGTGTTAACAAGAAGCATTGGGAATCGAAATTCCTGCTACAATCTCTCTCCCTGCCGTGAGAAAAAGTCGGTCTCTTTCAACTGTGGGTGTTTATCTCTCATTGTCTGTGACATTTCTTCAATTAACAATCTACTTCTGCCTCTCCTTGGAGTGAAATGTCTTCTGTCGTCTTTCCTTTGCTGTGAATGATGATTCAGTCAGTTGTTCTCTTGCTCTTTACAGTCAGGAGTTTGTGAGTTCTATACTCACTCCAGAGTCCCGAGCACAAATCCAGGCTGACGCTTTAGTGCAGTAATCAGTGAATGCTTCACTGTTAGTGGTGCCATCTTTTAGATGATATGGTAAACTGAGGTTCCCTCTGCCTTCTCAGCTGCAGTATACCAAGCAGCATTTCGGAGAGGGGCGGGGGAGTTATCCCATGGTGTCGGAGCCCACATTCATTCCTCAATTAAAATCACTTATTAACAGATTTATTGTCTTTAGCACGTTGCTGCTCCTGGAAGCCGGCTGTGACCATATTTTTAAACAAATTGTTCCAAAACATGGTGATTGAAATCCTGTCAGGAAAAATCAAATTCCTATTGAAAACTCTGCTGAGTGAGCTTCATTGGACAGCAGAGAAATCAGGTGAGGAATTCGAGTAAATCGACACCAGAGGAAAAGTCAACGTCAAAACTGGATCACCTCTTGCGAAGATCAATGAGTAAAAGCTGAGAACTCCGCGCATCATCATTTCATTGACCAGAGACACTCACGGAAGTGTTTTGTAAAATGTGTCTCTAATGCAAACCTGAAGGAATGAAACCTTCCCAGTTCATGGTGATACTGGGGATGGAATTCCATTTTTTAAATAAGTGATTAAGAATGAACGATCATGTCTGTCAAAATAATGATTATCTATGTCTTTGACGTGATGATGTCTCCGCTATGCTGATAATCTTGACCTTCTCATGGTCTATGTGTCAGGGAGGACGCCGCTGTCCAAATAAGCATGGGAATTATGGCAGGGTGTCCTGTATATCCGACATAATGAAGCTAATATGTATAAACTTCACTATATCGGGTGCAGATAAGATATTGGTTTTCGTTTTTGTTACTCAGATATTCTTAGAGTGATAGAGAGCAAGGGAAGGCCGTTCAGACCATGGCCTGAAATGGGCTGAGAGAAAGGGGAAATCCTCGACTGGTGTATTTTTGCAGCACTTCTGCTGCGCCCGTGTTTGAAATAAAACGATTTGAGAGATTGGGTACAGATTGAAGTGTTTACTGGAAGCAAGAAGCTGATGTAAATTTATTTTGAAGCAAATTCAGAGGTGATTTTGTGTCACAGACAAATGTTATTTTATAGTGTTAATGAGAATTTAAATAAACTGAGTATGGTTTCAATCCATCGATCGCTGGGTTAGGAGGCCAGCACGCTTCTGCAACGCCAGTCTCCTCCGAAGCAACATTTTTCTACTGCCTATTACCGTTGTTTGGTAGCCAAACACATATTCACTTCCTCATTACTTTTTAAACAGGAGCACAACTATTGGGAAGCTCACCCAAGCTCCACAAATCCACTTACGCTACCATGAATGTACCAGACAGAGAAAGTCACACAAGAAAGTAGCAAGAGACTATCAGGATAAACACAATTGCTGACACTAAAAGGTGCCGAGCAAACCAGCAAGATATTACAATGGAGAAACTGATCATTTATGAAAAGGTATTTCCTGCTGCATAAAGATGGGGCCTGTTTTAAATGTAATTCCTATTGCGTAACTGCGCTCCCTGCTGTACCACTGTTCCCTCTGTGGTGAAACTGTGATTCTGCCGTTGAAACATCCTCACTGTCGTTGTGTAAAATGCTTCCCTGTTGTGCAAATGTGCTCCCGGCTGTGTAAATATGATCCGTTGTGTGCAAAAATTTTCTCTGTTCGATAAAGATATTTCCTCTAGTGTAAAGATGTTCTCTGTTCTGTGAGGAGGTTTTCTGTGGGAAAATATGTTCTTCCTGGTTTCATGGTCTTCCTTGTCAAATGCTGCCTTGATATCAAGGGCAGTCGCTGTCACCTCGCCCGTTCAGTTCAGCAGTTTTGTCTATGTTTGGGCCAAGGCTGCAGTGCAGTCAGGAGCTAAATGGTCCTGGTGGATCCCAAACTAAGCGTCAATGAACAGGCTATTGCTGAGTAACTGCTGCTGGATACCACTGTGGAATACCCCATCCATCATTTCTTTATTTTGATAGGGGGAACAGTAATGGGGCGGTACCTCGCCGGGTTGGATTTGTCCTGCTTATTTTTTGTGGACATGACATACCTGTTGGCATAGCCAGCGACTTCCACATCTCGTTGGGATGGGGGGTGGAATTGTTCCGGGTCTTGTGTAAAGCTCTCGTTAAACCAGAATGGGATTATTGTCAGCAAGCCTCGACTGTGGCTGTTAAACCCTGGGAGAAAATGTGATTGTGGGAATCATGAAGCACCTAATAAACTCTGCTGCTGTACCTGAATGAGATGTGTTCTGTATCTGCCAATCACAGGTAGTGCTTGCGAGTGTCAGATTTATTCTGTATCTCAGTCTGTCGAACGGTTTGTGAGATGGGATTCCTTCTTTATCGGTCAATGTCTATTACTGCATGTGAGGGCGGGGTTAATTCTGGCTTTCCCCTTGTCTTCATCCTTCTCCCCACCATCCTCCACATTGAATGGATCATTGCTTGTCATTTCTTTACAAGGCAGGGAGTTGTTGTGACCTGAATATTCTGCCGGAAAATGTGGTGGAAGCAGATTTGATGTAAACTTACAGAAGTGAAATGAAAAATATGGTATGGAAAAATATTTTAGGGCTATTGGAAATGACAGGGGAGTGGGGCTGATTTGCTACAAAAGAGCTTGCTCAGAAATGGTTAATACAAACGCATCCTCTTGATTTGCAATTTATAATGAAATGGCGGACAGCGCTTCCCAGAATGCTCGGGGTGATATATAACGGCCTATCTCTAACAGATAGGCACTGCGCAGGTGCAATAGGTCGTCCAACGGAAATTCTGCCTGCGACGAGCATGCGCGCCACAGTTTCCGGAACCTGAGGGTGGCCGAGCGCAGTCTCAGTAACGCCGAGTTTCAGCGGCTCTCAGATCCCGAATCAGAGCCGCCGGGTCCGGCGGACGTGCGGAGAGGGACCCGGGGGACGGCACCATGAAGCCGATGGTGCAGCGCCTCCCCCATCCCAGCCGCCGCTTCCCGGATTCTTCTCCCGTTTGCACCGAGTCTTTGATGCGGTAACAGAGAGGGTTGGGGAGGGTGATGCTGTTCATGTTGTTTCCATGGATTTCCAAAAGGCATTTGATAAAGTCTCACACAACAGACTTGTGAACAAAGTTACAGCTCATGGAATAAAAGGGACAGAGCAACATGGATATGGGATTGGCTGAGTGACAGGAAACAGAGGGTAGTGGTGAATGGCTGTTTTTCAGACTGGAGGAATGTTTATAATGGGAGGAATGTTGATAGTGGAGTTCCCCAGGGGTCGGTGTTAGGACCCCTGCTCTTCCTGATATATGTTAATGTTGGTGCACGGGGCACCATTTCAAAATTTGCGGATGACGTTAAACTTGGTGGTATTGTGAACTGTGAGGAGGAAAGTGTTAAAACTTCGAAAGGACAAAGGCAAGTTGGTGGGATTGGCTTACAAGTGGGAGTGATAAAAGGTCTACCTCGGAATTTCACAGGACCGGCTCTGGGGAGCATGCACACTCAATGTCTTGGGAAGTCAGTACATTGAATAGAGCGGTTTCTGAGATGCAGGGAATTGTGGGAAGTGCAACCACCATGAGCAGATGTTTGTAAGTGTTTTTTTCCAGGCTGACTGTCAGTGACCTGAAATGTGATCTCTGCTTCTCTCTCCACAGATGCTGCCTGACGTGCCATGTATTTTGAGCATTTTCTCTCCTCATTTCAGATTCCTAGTATCCACCTGATTTTGCACGTGAATTATTGCTGGTCTTGCTCACAAAACCGAGGCCAGAAACACAAACTGAGAAATGCAGATCCCTTTTGCTTCAGGGTGGATGTTGGACGTGGAAATCGTTCCTCACTTTCTTTGAAGGGATGTTCTTGTTGGCTGACTTTGAATTGCGGAGCAGAGAGAGGAGACATTGATGGGTTTAACCACGAGCACTTTTAAGAACAGTAGGGCCCAACCATTTCTGATAAAAGGTCATTAACCGTTTCTTGTATAGTAACAGAGACTGACAGGAAGTGAATTTCACATTTACATACATGAACAAAGAGTGACAGAGTTAGTTCCACCAACACTGAATGTAAAAGAGATTGATAGAGAGTTAATTCATTGAATCATACCTTGATTATGACACGGTGGAAGGCCATTCAGCCCATTATGACTATGCTGGCCATCTGAAGGAGCAATTCACCTCATGCCACTTCACTGTCTATTCCCCATAGACCTGCACTTTGTTCCTTTTTGGATAATAATCCAATTCTCTCTCGAATGCTTCGATTGAACCTGCCTCCCCCACATTCTCAGTCATATTCCCCAGCTGCTCGCTGCATGACAAGGTTTTTCCTCATGTTACCATTGCTTATTTTGCCAATTAACTTCAATCTGTGCCCTCTGGTCCTATTTCTTTCTAACAATGTGAGGAAAAAAGTCTTCCTGTCTACTCTGTCACACTCACAGTAACAGAAACTGACAGAAAATTAATTCCACATACATAGAGTAATGCAGCTTATTAGAGTTTTGATTCGAACTCATGTACGGTAATGGAGTCAGACAAAGAGTTAATTTCACATCACATCCAATACCAGACTTTGGCTGGAAGGTAGAGCCATAGAACCATAGAAAAGTTACAGCACAGAAGGAGGCCATTCGGCCCATCTTGTCCATGCCAGCCCGAGGACACCCGGGTGCCATTTCTAATCCCACCTTCCTGTACCTGGCCCATAGCCCTGTAGCTTACAGCAATTTAGGTGCAGATCCAGGCACTTTTTAAAAGAGTTTAAAATTTCTGCCTCTACCACCAACTTGGGCAGCGAATTACAGACACCCACTACCCTCTGCGTAAAAAAGCTTTTCCTCATGTCCCCCCTACACCTTCTGCCACTTATCTTGAATCTGTGTCCCCTTGTTCTAGAATTCTCCGCCAAGGGAAACAATTTTATCCTGTCCACTCCGTCTATTCCCCTCATAATGTTGTACACCTCAATCAAGTCACCTCTCAGCCTTCTTTGTTCGAAGGAAAATTACCCCAACTCTTCTCGTAGCTACACTTTTCTAACCCTGGCAACATTTTTCTAAACCTCCCCTGCATTCTCTCCAGAGCTATTACGTCCTTCCTGTAATGTGGTGACCTGAACTGCACACAATATTCCAGTTGTGGCCTCACCAGGTAATTCCACAATCACACATAGCAACCAAGTTTGACTGAAATTTAATTTCACACTCACTCACAGTAACTGAGACTGACACAGAGTGAAGAGCACACTCACTGCATGAATCAGACTGACAGACATGGAATTAATTCCACATCTATGTCCAGTAACAGAGCTTGACATGTAAGGTATGAATTCCACACCCATAGACAGTACCAGAGACTAAGCAAAAGAGAGTTAATTCCTCTCTCACATACAACAGAGACAGAGAGTTAAAGTCACACTCATATACAGTAACACAGGTTGACAGATGATTAATGTGGAATTAACTTTTTTGAAGTAACAGAGCCTGAAAGAGAGTTACTTCCATAGGCCTATATAGTAACAGAGACTGACAGACGCAGAATTAATTCCACACTCCAATAATGTAACTGACAAACTTAATTTTATTCACCGAAAGTAACAGGTTATCATGCAAAGAGTTAATTTCACACTTTTGTACAGCAACCAACATGGTCGGGATAGAAAGCTAAATCAGCACTTGCACACATGACAGAGGTTCACACTCATATGCAATAAGAGAGATTTGCAGAGAATTAATTGCACACTCTAAGTAACGGAGGCTGACAAGTAGTTTGTTTATTCCTCACTCACATAGTTTAACATGGGCTAATATGAGAATGTGGAATAACTGTCTTAATTACTCTCAGTCTCTGTTATTGTAGGTTAATTCCTCACTAAAACATTAGTGGAAATTGACAGGTCCTTATTTCCACTCACAGTGATCCTAACAAAGACTGTGAAAGAGAATTCCACACTTACAGTAACTAAGACTGACCGATAGAGAGTTAATTCCGCACTCACATACTGTAACTGAGACTAACCCATGGAGGCTTTGATCCACACTCACCTACAGTAACAGAGACTGACTGATTGTAGTTAATTCCACACTCACATTCAGTAACAGAGACTGACCAATAGACAGTTAATCACGCATTCACACACATTAACAGGGACTGATATAAAGATTTAATTGCACATTCTCATACAGTAACAGAGACTGACCGACAGAGAGTTAATCCCTCATTCAGATACATTAACAGGGACTGATATAAAGATTTATTTCCACGTTCTCACACTGTAACAGAGACTGACTGAGATTTAAATTTCACACTCACATTCAGTAAGTGATGGACAGAGACTGAATTCCACACTCACATGTAGATCAAACTGAGGTAGTTCCACACTGAAATAGAGCAAAAGAGATGAACAGACAGGTCAATCCCACATTGACAAATTAAAAATACAAGAAAGAGAAGCAGGAGAAGGCCATTCAGCCCATCGGGCCAGCTTCGCCATTCAATACGACCATGGCTGATCTGATTGTGGCCTCAACTCCACTTTCCCGTCCATCCTATAACCCTTGACTCTCCTGTAGATCAAAAATATGTCCACTCCACTTGAATATATTCAATGACCTGACCCACCCTCCACTGCGCTCTAGGGTTCTGAATTACAAAGGAAATAAATTCCTTCTCATCCCCACCTTCAATGGGAGATGTTCATTTTTAAACTGTGCCCTCTGGTTCTAGTTTCCCCATAAATGGAAACATTCCCCTCAACATCTACCCTCAGAATGTTATATATTTCAACGAGATCACCTCTCCTTCTTCGAAACTCCAATGGTGATTGGCCCAACCTGCTGAAACATTCCTCATAAGACAACTTCTTCATGTCAGGAATCAGTCTAGTCAAACTTCTCTGAACTGTCCTCAATGCAAGTATATCCCTCCTTAAATAAGGAGACCAAAACTTTACACAGCGCTCCACATGTCGTCTCACCAATGACCTGTTTTCATAGCAAGACTTCCCTACTTTTATATTCCACCCCGCCTTAGAATAAAGTCCAACATTCCATTTACCTTCCTAATTACTTGCTGCAGCTGCACTTTAACATCTTGTGATTCATGTACAAAGACACCCAGATCCCTCTGTACTGCAACATTGTGTAGTCTCTCTCCACAGTATCACAGTATTTTTACAGTGCAGAAGAAAACCATTCGGCTCCTCAAGTCTGCACTGGGTCTCTGAAAGAGCATTCCATCTAGTCCCACTTCCCTGCCTTATCCCCGTAACCTTGCACATTTTTTCTTTTCAGGCAGCAGTCCAATTCGCTTTAGAATACCGCGATCAAACCTGCCTCCACCACACTTTCAGGAAGTTTGTTCCAGTCTCCAACCACCCTCTGGGTGAAAAAAAAATCTTCTCATCACATTTTCTCCTTTTGCCAATTATTTTGAATCTGTGCCCTCTAGTTCCTGATGTTCTCTTGAGTGGTAACAATTTATCTCTATTTGCCCCATCCATACCACTCAGGATCTTGAACACCTCTCAGCCTTCTTTTCTCCAGGGCAAAGAGTCCCAACCTCTCCAATCTGTCCTCATAGCTACAGTCCTTTACTGCTTTAATCATTCTTGTGAATCGCCTCTGTACTCTCTCCAATACCTTCACATCCTTCCTCAAGTGTGGTGCCCAGAACTGGAGTCAGTGCTCCAGATGAGGCCTAACAAGTGTTTTATACAATTTCAACATAACCTCCTTACTCTTATACTCAATGACCCTGTAATTAAAGCCTATGATACTATATGCTTTATTAACTGCTCTTCAACATGCCCTGCCATGTTCAATGACCTATGTACGTATGCACAGAGGTCTTTCTGTTCCTGCACCTCCTTTAGAGGTTCTCCGTTTATTTTATACTATCTCAGCAGATTGTTCCTGCCAAAATGAATCACCTCACACTTTTCTGCATTGAAATTCATCTGCCATTTGTCTGCCCATTCCCCCAACATGTCTATGTCCTTTTTAAGTTCACAGTTGACAATATTTCTAATCTTTGTATCGTATGCAAATTTTGAAATCATACCCAGCACACCCACAGTCTCGGTCATTAATATATATCTTTTAAATAATGTTTTGTTTTTCTATTCTTCCTATCAAAGTGGAAAACTCACATTTTCCCCACACTGTATTCCAAATGTTTGCAACTCACTTAACCTATCTATATCCTCTTGCAGACTCTTTGTGTCCTCCTCACCACCTGCTTTTCCACCTATCTGTGTGTTGTCTGAAAATTTGTTGATGGTCTGTACCTTCATCTGAGTCATTAATATAGATTGTAAAAAGCTGAGAACCCAGCACTGATCCCTGTGGCACTCTACTATTTGCAGTTTGCTTACCTGAAAGTGGCCCACTTGCAAACAAGAACAGAGACTGATGGACAGAGTGTTAATTACACATTATTATAGATTGACAGAGAGTGAATTCCGCACTCATACAGTAACAGAGACTAACAGTGTGTTTTTGCCATACTGAAATACACTATTGGAGACTGCAGGATATAGAATTAATTCACACTCACAAAGTAACGGAGACGATGGAGAGAGAATTAATTCTACTTTCAGTTACACAATAGAGAAGGAGAATGATTAATGCTGCCCTCATATGCAGTAACAAAGACTCAGTTGATTACACTCTCACATGCAATAACAGCGATGAACAAAGGATTAATGCCCCACTCACATACACTAATAGAGAACACCAGATACAGAATTAATCCCGCCCTCTCTCACACTAACGAAAATGGATAGAGATGTAATTCTGCACTGAAACACAGGAGCACAGATCGACTAACAAAGAGTTAGCTGTGCGCTCAAACACAGTAACAGAGATTGAGGGAGAGTTAATTCCACATTCACATGCAGTAATAAAGGCTGGCAGATACAAAATTAATTCCATTCTCAAATAGACTAATGGAGACAGATAGGTAGAAAGTTACCATGATTCTGCCCTGAAACACAGTAACAGAGACTGCCAGATAGAGAGTTAATCATGCACTCACGTACAGATTGACAGATACCAGGGATTAGTTAATTCTACATCCCCATAAAGTAACAGAGATGGACAGGAAGAGAGTAAATTCCACACTCTCGTACAATAACAGTGACCTGGTTCTCACTTGAATAATTCATCTGACGTGTGTCACACGGCCTCTTTATTGTTTCAGCATATTTTCTATCTTCCTCATCATCCAAGAAGCCCAGGCTTTGGTTTCCCTCCCGTCTCCCTTATTGGAATGTACCTAGTCTGTACCTGAAAAATCTCCTCCTGAAAGATCATCCATTGCTCTGTTACAGTTTTTCCTTTCACTCTCTGCTTCTATTTCACCCTGGCTAAATCCCCTCTCTTCCCATTGAAGTTAACGCTCTACCAATCACTCTTACCCAAGGGTTCACCCACAGACACTTCGTTCACGTGGCCAACCTTGGCCCACCTCCTTCCCCAGCACCAGATCCAGCAATGCCTCCTTCCTAACTGGACTGAGAACATTCTGGTCCAGGAAGTGCCTCTGAACACATTTCAGAAATCCCCAGATATCACCACTCTATAGTTCTTATACATCTGTGATTTCTCTGCAGATTTGCTTCTCTATCCCTCTCACTACACCACCCTTTTTTCCTTATCTCTCTTTCCTGAACACTTTGTACACTTGAATATGAACCCGACCCTCACCATTTATAAACCATGTTTTAATCATTGCCACTACATCATTTTCCCACATGGCTATTTGTGCTTTGAGATCACCAACGTTATTCACCACGCATTATGCGATTACAAACATCCAATCTAAACAGTCCCTTGTATCCCTCTTAGATTCTTCTTCAACTACTCCTATCTTATATGCTCCGACTTCCTTCTCTAGTTATTCCTCTTTTCTACTTCTATATACTGATTCCCAGCCCCTGCGAGCTTAGTTCAAACCCTCCCAACCACACGAGTGACGCTCCCCACATGGACATTGGTCCCAGTCTTGTTAAGGTGCAACCTGTTCCTTTCAAATAGGTGTTTCCTGTTCCAGAACTGGCCCTAATGTCCCACGAATCTTAAGCCCTCTCACCTCCTGCACTGGCCTCAAGCCACATATTGACATTTACATTTACATATTTACATTTCTACTCCCACTAGCACATGCCACAGTAGTAGTAATCCAGAGATTACTGCCTTTTAGGTCCTACTTTTTAACAACCTCCCTAGCTGCTGAAATTCTGACTGAGGGACCTCAATACCTGCCCTCCCTGTGTCATTGATACTGACGTGTACCACAACCTCTGGCTCACTCTCTTCCCCCTGCAGAATATTCTGCACCTTCTCCGTGATGTCCTTTACCCTGGCACCAAGGAGACAGCACACCATGTGGGACTCACAATGACGGATACAGAAATGCCTGTCTGTCCCCCTGACTATGGGATCTGCTCTAACAACTGCATTTCTACTCTTCACTTTTCCCTCCTGTGCAGATTCTTGCCCATTGACTGCAGTTCTTCAGGGTGTCACCATTCCCAGCAGTCTCCAGTGCTGAGTACCGGTTTGACAGTGGCACACACCCCGCAGACTACTGCATTTCCTGCCTGTTCCTACTCTTCTGGATGGCCACCCAACTTCAATCCTGAACACCCTCTTTCCCTTTGGGGTGTTCACCACCTGGAATGTACGATCCAGGAAACTCTCATCCTCCCTGATTCTCTGCAGTGACTCCAGCTGCCCCTCAAGCTCAGAAATCCTGAGCTCGAACTCAAGCAGCTGGAGACACTTGTATACAATTGGCCCCAAGACACATGAAGTGGCCTGAGGTTCCCACATGGGGCAGGAACTGCAAACAACAGGTCACAGCTGCCCATCCATGATCTAAAACAAACCTCTATTCCCTCTTTTAGAATCCAGTTTGTACCTTGTTTAAATTATTAATTTTATTTAATGCCCCTCGACCTGCTCTGCATTAACAGTCTTATTACGCTTATACTTACTGTTGTACTTACCCTGATTGAAACGTTTAATTTTCCAGCTCCTTGTTTAAATCAGTGCCCTAATTTAGAGAAATCGGCACAAACCAACCAGCTCCCTTCTTTCCCATGATATCATGCTTTGACTATTTATTATAAACATGGCCGGTTTGCTCCAACCCCTCCCTCACAGCTCTTTATCCCCCCCCCCACCGCTCTCACTCTTCTCTCCTTCTCTCTCTCACTGCTGCTCTCGGGCTGCTCTACCGCTGCTCTTTATCCACCCTCCAGCCTCTCTCAGCTCTCACTCTCACTCACCCTCAGCTCCTCCACAGTCCCAAGTTTCTGACTGTTTAGGAAATTCTCGGATCTTTGCTCCAAGATGGATGACCTCACACTTCCCCATGTTGAACATCTTCAGCCAGTTTTGTTCACTCACGGAATCTGTCAATGACCCTTTGAAACTTGCTGCTCCCACCTACACTACTAACCATGTCACCTAACCTAGTGTCATCAGCAATCTTGGATATAGGCACCTCCTCTGCACCATCTCCAGTGCAATCACTTCCTTCCTATAGTGTGATAACCAGAACTGCACACAGGACTCCAATTGTTGCCTAACTAGTATTTTATACAGCTGCAACCTTCCTGCTCTTATATTCTATGCCTCGACTAATAAAGGCAAGTATCCTATATGCCTTCTTACCTACCGGTGCTGCTCCCTTCAGGGATCGATGGACATTTAAACCAAGATCCCTCTGATACTCTATGAAATTCTGTGATCAGTCCATAACAACCTGCCCCCATCATTCCACTTATTGCTACTTTTATTTCTGCTAAACCTACTTCTTTATCACAAAGGGTTGCCTATTCCCCTTTAACCCCTCTTCAATAAAAGTGCTCACTTTCTCCACCGACAATTTGCAAATGTGTTCTTTTACATATAACCCTTGTTAAAGAAGAGGTACCAGAAGGACTGCCTGTGATTAATGTTGCTAAGTCTCTAGGACTTTATGAGATGTAGCTGAAGATTCTGCGGGATGTAATAGTGGAAATAGTGAAGGTACTGGCCAGAATCTTCTGAATTCTATTTCTTTTGGTAATGGACAGCTACAAACCACTTGTTTATTCCAGGACACTAAATGAATCAATGTGAATTGGAGCCGAGCAGATTCTAACGTCCCACATCTCCAGTTTTGTTTTTTACTGAGAAACCGGTCCTCCATGTAAGCTTTTTACTCGAAGAATGAGACCCCCGCTTCCTGGGAACACTGCAGCGACACCTCCAAGATCTGATATACAAACTTCAAACTCGGTGAAAGACTTTCACCCTCCCCTCGGGGTCTGACCGTCACTTCACAACCAACATTCGGCTGGGATGGGCAGACAAAACAACTTCCTTCCCCGCAGTCCCCCAGCACGGACTGGATAATCTCCCAAGATCGTATTCCGCGAATGTCACATTACTCCACCGATTTGTGTTATTCCCACAAGCTCCGGCAATCTCAGCCCAAATCCCCAGGCCTTTTATTCTCTCTTTAACCTACATTTTGTCCCCTTATTAAGTCCATCCTGAGAAGAGGGGCTCGGCATTCCGAGTTCCTCTGCAGACATCCGGTTGCTGCTAATGGACCAAAAGAGGCCTAAAACTTGAAAGAAACCCTCTTGCACAGCCCTCTGAGCTTGTCTCCATTAGACCGTGCAGACAATACCTGCTTCATAGAGAACAACGGCGGGAAGTATGAGCAATTTCACTGTCGGCATTCTGTGGAAAGAGAGGATACAAGGTAAAACAGAATTAAAAATACTGAACAGATCCTGTGGGAGCAGGACAGTAGAGGACGAATTCCTGGAGTGTATACGGGATGTTTTTCTGAACCAATACATTGAGGAACCAACGAGAGAACAGGCCATCCTCGACTGGGTATTGTGTAATGAGAAAGGAATAATTGGCAATCTAGTTGTGCGAGGCCCCTTGGGGATGAGCAACCATAATGTGATAGAATTCTTCATCAAGATGGAGAGTGACGTAGTTAATTCTGAGACTTGGGTCCTGAATCTTAATAAAGGAAACTACGATGGTATGAGGTGTGAGTTGGCTATGATGGATTGGGAAACATTACTTAAAGGGATGGTGGTGGGTAGGCGATGGCAATCATTCAAAGAGCGCATGGGTGAACTGCAACAATTGTTTATTGCTGTCTGGCGCAAAAGTAAAACAGGAAAGGTGGCCAAACCATGGCTTACAAAGGAAACTAGAGATAGTATTAGATCCAAGGAAGAGGCATACAATTGGCCAGAAAAAAACAACAGACCTGAGGATTTGGAGCAGTTTAGAATTCAGCAATAGAGGACCAAGGGAATGATTAAGAAGGGGAAAACAGAGTACGAGTGTAAGCTTGCAGGGAACATAAAAACCGACTGTAAACGTTTCTATAGGTGTGTGAAGAGAAAAAGATTGGTGAAGATAATTGTGGGTCTTTTACAGTCAGAAACAGGGGAATTTATAATGGGGAACAAAGAAATGCCTGACCAACTAAATAAATACTTTAGTTCTGTCTTCACAAAGGAGGACATTAATAACGTACCAGAAATGTTGGGGAACACGGGGTTAGTGAGAGGGAGGAACTGAATTAAATCAGTATTAGTTGGAAAATGGTGTTTGGGAAATTGATGGGATTGAAGGCCAATAAATCCCCATGGCCTGATCATCTTCATCCTAGAGTATTTAAGAAAGTGGCCCTGGAAATAGTGGATACATTGGTGGTCATCTTCCGAGATTCCATAGACTCTAGAACAGTTCCTACAGATTGGAGGGTAGCTAATGTAACCCCACTATTTAAAAAGAGAGGCAGAGAGAAAACAGGGAATTATAGACCAGTCAGCCTTATGTCGGTTGTGGGGGAAATTCTAGAGTCCATTATAAAAGATTTAATAGCTGAGCACATGGAAAACAGTGGCAGAATCGGACAGAGTCAGCATGGATTTATGAAAGGGAAATCATGCTTGACAAATCTACTGGAATCTTTCGAGAAAGTAACTAGTAGAGGTGATGAGGGGGAGCCAGTGGATGTGGTGTATTTGGACTTTCAGAAGGCTTTCCACAAAGTCCCACGTAAGAGGTTGGCGTATAAAATTAAAGCACATGGGATTGGGGGCAGTGTATTGAGATGGATAGAAAGTAGTTTGGCAGACAGGGCACAAAGAGTGGGAATAAATGGGTCTTTTTCCGAATAGCAGGCAGTGACTAGTGGGGTACCGCAGGGATTATTGCTGGGACCCCAGTTATTCACAATATATATTAATGATTTAGATGAGGGAATTAAACGTAATATCTCCAAATTTGCAGATGATATAAAACTGGGTGGGAGGCTGAGCTGTGAGGAGTATGCAGAGATGCTTCAGTGTGATGTGGACAAGCTGACTGAGTGGGAAATGCATGGCAGATGCAGTATAATGTGGATAAATGTGTGGTTATCCATTTTGGTAGCAAAAACAGGAAGGCAGATTATTATCTGAATGGCTATAAATTGAGAGAGGGGAATGTGCAACGAGATCTGGGTGTCCTTGTACACCAGTCGCTGAAGGTAACCATGCAGGTGCAGCAGGTAGTAAAGAAGGCAAATGGTATGTTGGCCTTCATAGCCAGAGGATTCGAGTGCAGGAACAGGGATGTCTTCCTGCAATGGTACAGGGCCTTGGTGAGACTACATCTGGAATATTGTGTGCAGTTTTGGTCTCCTTATCTGAGGAAGGCTAAACTTGCTATAGAAGGAGTGCAACAAAGGTTTACCCAACTGATTCCTGGGATGGCAGGACTGACATATGAGGAGACTGAGATGAGGAGAGTGGTGAGCCTGTGGAATTTGTTACCACAGAAAGCAGTTGAGACAAAAACATTGCATGCTTTCAAGAAGGAGTTAGATATAGCTCTTGGGGCGAAAGAGATGAGAGGGTATGGAGAGAAAGCGGGAGCAGGCTATTGAGTTGGATGATCAGCCATGATCATAATGAATGGCGGAGCAGGCTCGAAAGGCCGAATGGCCTACTCCTGCTCCTAGTTTCTATGTTTCTATGACTCAAGTCAAAGTCGGAAAATCCAGTGGATTTTTAGAGGAAAATTTAACCACTGGAAAATGGCAGCTGAAATACAGACCAAAAAAGTTCCTGCACTTATTCCCTTTATTTCAAGTTGTTTACAATCAAATGAAGAAATAAAAACTGTTGGAGGGAATTTCCATGATTTATGGAAACACCAAAAACCACCAGTTGTCAATCACTCAGCCCCATCAGACACACACTCACTGACGGGAGCTTCCTGCATCCAGCACTGGCCCTGTCGCACTCACCAGCTGCTCACCCAGACCCCACTCTCACAAACACTGAACATTTTTATCCTGACCCTTCAAATTATTGTTAAAATGAGAAAAAAAATGTTCACATTTCATTGCAGTTTGGTTGAACGGAACAAATGTTAAACTTTTCACCGTCACTCGGTAACCACGCTCGACATTCCTTCAATCAGTTGTATAAATTATCGGCTGTAAGGATTTATTTCACTGGGTTAAACAATTTCCATGTGAGGAATGTTCCAGCGTGAGAATGGAGGGGGCCGGGCTGACTGAGCTGTGTCTTCACCGCTTCTGGGCAGTGGGAATGTTCACCCTTCATTCTGCTCCGGTTCACTTTCCCAAAGGGAATCTACAGATTCTCCAATCTGGGCCCTGGGATTTATTCTTTGGTTCCTTTTGATTTGTCCCTTTTCCCGACTCACAATATCTTCCGAAGTTCGGGGTAAACATCCCCCTTGTATCGTGCCTTAGTCTCGGCTGGAAGCGGCGGATAGTGACCCCGAACTGGTCACCTCCACACTGACAGACACAACACGGTCACACTCTGCTTCACTGAGATTAATGCTGAGAGCGGTTTCTGGGTCCAATGCAACAGTGAACACGTTTCATTTGAAGGAATTGTGGGTGGTTAAGGTGTTTTGAAAGTCCTTATTTTTTATAGTGCATCCATCCTAAATGCTTTGGGATTTTCCTGGAGTGATACCTAGTATCCCACTTTGGGAAAGATTAAAGTTAATTGGAACGTGATGACCAGGTCATGAGGATAACTCCTTGAAATTGTTACGCGCTGCCAGCTTAACAACACCTAAACACTTGATACTTTTGTTCACAAATGAATTATAAACCAAATTTCCGCCCCGATGTAAATGCAGAATATTCAGTATTTTAACCGGAGTGGGAAACAGGTTAGTCACAGATATTCAGTGAGTTGCCGGAAAACAGGATTTAGAAACTGCTTGTTCCAACGTTCATACAGTAATCTGCTTTGATCTCTCTTCCTCTTATTTCCCAGGATGATGTTTGAATTCTGACCCAGTGATGTTCCCCCTGTCCTTTCAAAATCTCGGTGTTCGTGTTTCGAGCATCAATTGTTAAATAGAATAGAGCCCAGCTCTTCCAGTAGCGGCACACTGGGGAGAGTTTCTCATTGTGTGTGGTAACTCCCACAAGGTCTCTTCTTCGACGGTCGCAGAAAGGAAAACCTGTCATTGTTAAAGCCTTTGCAGATAGTCCACTGTAAAAGGAGAGACCATTTTAACCTTAAATTCCAAATTTGGCCCTGTTATAAAGCAAGCGCCCAACTGCCCAGATGAAATCCAACGAAGTCAGGTTCTGCTGGGATTTGGACCCAGGATCTCCTGCTTACTCGGCAGGTGTTTTAACCAATTAAGCCACAGAACCTAACGATGCTCAATTACCCGCAAGGAATTGCTAGAAACCCTTCGCAGATCTGGTAGTATTTGTGAAGAGTGAAACAGTTTAAATTTCAGGGCGCGAACTTGCACCAAAAAGACCTGAAACGTGAATCTGTTTCACTCTCCACAGATGCTACCAGATGTGCTGAGCAATTGCAGCATTTTCTGGCGTTGTTTCAGATTTCCAGCATCCGCAGTATTTTGCTTTTGTACCAAAGGACAATGAGCTGCCTTTCTTGCCCTGAGGGTTATTGCAGGACAAAACAAAAACCTTTAAATATGCTGACCAGAGTCAGTCTGCTCAGCTTTCAGAAAGATTTCAAATGATGATGTGAATCTGCACCACTGAATATCAAGGCCATCGCGGTTTAGACAGCTGTAATGAATAGCTCCTGTTACAGCTTTAGATCAGACAGTGGAGGATTATCACAGGCGCTCTGCCAGACTGCATGTTCCTTCAGACAGGCTTCCAACTGGACACATGGAATGAGCGGCTCTGAACATTAGTGGTTGAGGTGGAGATTTCTCATTGGCTGAACTGGAGTTCCAGTTCCATTCCCAGATATCTCCCTTTCTCTTTCTAAATCTATCTCTGTCCTCTTGCTCATTTACACTTTTCATTGTTTCATGATTAGCGGCCACGTCTTCAGCTGTCTGAGCCTTTAGCTCTGCAATTCCTTCTAGAAACGTCCCCAGTTCAATCTCCCCATTAACGTCCCCTTAAAATCTATCAGTTTTACGAAGGTTTTGTTCAGTTGTCCAAATATGTGACTCGATGTCGAATGTTGCTTGATAAAGCTCCTTTGAAGCGTTTTATTAAATCTCGGAGCTGTTGCTGAAATCGATCAGTGAAATGAGCTGTGTTCCGGTGACCAAGAGCTTTTGTTTTATTCTTTCACGGGATGTGGGCGTCGATGGCTCGGCCAGCATTTATTACCCAACCGAAATTGTCCTTGAGAAGCTGGTGATCAGCTGCCATCTTGAACCGCTACAGTCCATGTGGTGTCGGTACACCCACAGAGCTGTTAGGGAGGGGGTTCCAGGGTTTTGCCCCAGCGACAGTGAAGGGACGGCGATCCAGTTCCAAGTCAGGATGGTTTGTGGCTCGGAGGGGAGCTTGCTGCTGGTGGTGTTCTCATGCATCTGCTGCCCTTTTCCTTCCAAGTGCTGGAGGCCTCGGGTTTGGAAGTTGCTGAAGGAAAATTAGTGTCAGGAGTGGGATTCGAACCCACGCCTCCAGAGGAGACTGCGACCTGAACGCAGCGCCTTAGACCGCTCGGCCATCCTGACCCTTCTGTGCTAACTGCTCGGCCACTAAATCCATTGCATTCGGTACAAATGGTTCTGAGTTCCACCTTCATCGTCACTGCTTTAAAACACTCGATGTGATTTTCCTTTTTTCAGCACCTGTTCCTGTATCTCAGTCTTATCCTTCCCCAAGCCGCCGGGGGGTGAGGAGCTCCTCTCTTCTGCGCTGCTCACCTTCATTGCTTTCCATTTCTCTCCTGGTGTTTGACAAGGTGTTTACTAAAACCCGCTTTCACAGCCATATTTCCACCGATGCTGCCAGACCTGCTGAGTTTTTCCAGGTAATTCTGTTTTTGTCATTGCTGCATTGCTCTGTTTTCTCAAATCAACAAAGACCCAATTCCCGCCCGACCTGTTCCTCACACGAAGGTGTTCAGAGTGTAAGGCCTGAGCGACGTGAAGTGTCCAATTTGAGAGTTACATCCTGGATTAGTAAATTTGCGGATGGCACAAAGATTGGCCGAGTGGTTAACAGTGAGGTTGAGTGGCTTGGGCTACAGGAAGATATAAACGGGATGGTCAAATGGGCACATAAGTGGCAGATGGGATTTAACCCTGAAAAGTGTGAGGTGATACACTTTGGATGGAGTAATTTGACAAGGAAGTATTGAATGCATGGCAAGACATTGTGAGGCTGTGAGGAACAAAGGGACCTTGGCCTGTGTTTCCATAGATCTCTGAAGGCAGAGGGGCAGGTTAGTGGGGTGGTGAAAAAGGCATTTGGGACTCTTGCCTTTATCAATCGAGGCATAGATTACAAAAGAAGGGAGGTCATGTTTAAGTTGTATAGAACCTTATTGAGGCAACAGCTGGAGTACTGTGTGCAGTTCTGGTCGCCACATTATAGGAAGGATGTGGTTGCACTGGAGGGGGTGCAGAGGAGATTCACCAGGATGTTGCCTGGGATGAAACATTTAAGTTATGATGAGAGGTTATATAGACTTGGGTTGTTTTCCAAGGAGCAGAGAAGACAGAGGGGCGACCTGATGGGCAGAGTGGATAGGGAGCAGCTGTTCCCCTTAGTTGAAGAGCTAGTCACAAGGGGGCATAATTTCAAGGTCAGGGGCAGGAGGTTTAGGGGGATGTGAGGAAAAACGTTTTTACCCAGAGGGTGGTGACGGTCTGGAATGCACTGTCTGGGAGGGCGGTGGAGGCGGATTGCCTCACATCCTTTAAAAAGTACCTGGATGAGCACTTGGCACGTTGCAACATTCAAGGCTATGGGGCCAAGTGCTGCTAAATGGGATGAGGTAGGTAGGTCAGGTGTTTCTCACGTGTCGGTACAGACGCGATGGGCTGAAGGTCCTCCTCTGCACTGTGATTCTGTGGGATTCTGTGACTGAGGAAATTCACCAGAAACTGCTGCACACAAAGCTTACTGGAAGGTCAAATTATATCGTTTCAGTGAGTCATTAAAGCCTCCTTCGAGCAGATTAAGCAGCATTTCCTGTGTTTCAGTGATACATTCTGATCTGAATTTAAAAGGAAAGGGTAAATATTTGTCATACTCAAAAGATCCATCCGCCGCATGACTGAGGCGAGCTCGCTTCTCGATCTCATCACTGACAGATACAAACACGAATAAAGCATAATAAACGAGAGGGAAGTGATAGATTACAATTCCGCTCCCCCCAATTAATGTTAACCAAAGCATGAATGAAATGGATTAATCGGCGGATTTTTCAGGATTTACATTTCCAATGGTTGATCGAGGAACTAGCAGCTGGGGCCAGAAATAACCATAGGACCATAAGACATAGGAGCAGAAATTAGGCCATTCGGCCCATCGAATCTGTTCCAACATTCAATCATGGCTGATAAGTTTCTCAACCCCATTCTCCCGCCTTCTCCCGGTAACATTTGGTCCCCTTACCAATCAAGAACCTATCTATGCCGGTCTTAAATACACACAATGACCTGGCCTCCACAGCCATCTGTGGCAATGAATTCCATAGATTCACCACTCTCTGGCTAAAGACGTTTCTCCTCATCTTTGTTTTAAAAGGTCTTCCCTTTACTCTGAGGCTGTGACCTCGGGTCCTAGTCTCTCCCACTAATGGAAACATCTTAACCACGTCCACTCTATCCAGGCCTTCCAGTATTCTGTTAGTTTCAATCAGATCCGCCCTCATCCTTATAACCTCCATCGAGTACAAACCCAGAGTTCTCAAACGTTCCTCATATGTTAAACCTTTCATTCCTGGGATCGTTCTCGTGAACCTCCTCTGAACCCTCTCCAGGGCCAGTACATCCTTCCTGAGATACGGGTCCCAAAATTGCTCACAATATTCTAAATGTGGTCTGACCAGAGCCTTATAAAGCCTCAGCAGCACATTCCTGCATTTATAACCTAGTCTTCTCGAAATAAATGCCAACATTGCATTTGCCTTCTTAACTACCGACTCAACCTGAAAGTTAAGCTTAAGAGAATCCTTGAATAGGACTCCCAAGTCCCTTTGCACTCCAGATTTCTGAATTCTCTCCCCATTTAGAAAATAGGCTATGCCTCTATTCTTCCTACCAAAGTGCATGACCTCACACTTCCCCACATTGTATTCTATCTGCCACTTCTTTGCCCATTCTCCTAACCTGTCTAAATCATTCTGCAGCATCCCCGCCTCCTCAATGCGACCTGTCCGTCCATCTATCTTTGTATCATCTGCAAACTTTGCCAAAATGTCCTCAGTTCCATCATCTAGATCATTAGCGTATAAAGTGAAAAGTTGTGGTCCCAACACTGACCCCTCCGGAACTCCACTCATCACTGGCTGCCATCCTGAGAAGGACCCCCTTATCCCATCTCTCTGCCTCCTGCCAGACAGCCAACCTTCTATCCATGCTAGTACCTTTCCTCTAACACCATGAGCTCTAATCTTACTGAGCAGCCTCCTGTGCGGCACCTTTTCAAAGGCCTTCTGGAAGTCCAAGTAGATAACATCCATTGGCTCTCCTTTGTCTAACCTACTCGTTACCTCCTCAAAGAATTCTAACAGATTTGTCAGGCATGACCTCCCCTTGATGAAACCATGCTAACTTTGCCCTAATTTACCATGTACTTCCAAGTATTCTGAAATCTCATCCTTAATAACGGACTCTAAAATCTTACCAACAACCGAGGTCAGGCTCATCGGCCTGTAATTTCCAGTCTTGTGTCTCACTCCCTTCTTAAACAGCGGGGTTACAATAGCGATTTTCCAGTCCTCTGGGACCCTCCCTTACTCCAGCGATTCCTGAAAGATCACCACTGACGCCTCCACTTTCTCTTCAGCTATCTCCTTCAGAACTCTGGGGTGTAATCCATTTGGTCCAGGTGATTTATCCACCTTCAGACCTTTCAGTTTTCCTAGCATCTTCTCCTTGGAAATGGCCACCATACTCACCTCTGCCCCCCGACTCTCTTGAACTTTGGGGATGTTACTTGTGTCTTCCACCGTCAAGACTGACGCAAAGTACCTATTCAGTTCCTCCGCCATTTCTTTGTTCCCCACTACTACTTCTCCAGTGCCATTTTCCAGCGGCCCAATGTCCACTTTTGCCTCTCTCTTACCCTTTATATGTCTAAAAACACCCGTGCAATCTTCTATTATATTACTGGCTATTTTACCCTAATATTTAATCTTCTCCCTCCTTATTTCTTTTTTAGTTGTCCTTTGTTGGTCTTTGTAGGCTTCCCAATCCCTTGGCTTCCCACTGCTCTTCGCCGCATTGTATGCTTTCTCTTTAGCTCATATGCTATCCCTGACTTCCCTTGTCAGCCATGATTGCCTCATCCTTCCTTTCGTATGCTTCTTCTTCCTAGGGACTAATTTTTGCTGTGCCAATATAAATGGCAGAGGATGGGTTCGATCTATCGACCTCTGCACCACCTGAGAGTTGCAGGTTGGTTATGATAGTTTAATGGGGGATGAGTTTCCCAGCGCTTTTTCATATTTTTCTAAAAGTTAAACCGATCTTTATTCCAGTAACGTGGACCAGCGGGCACAGAGAGGGGAGGGCAAGTATCCGCTGCCTCAGAAATGGGACTGCGTCTCCCCAAAAGAGACAGACACCCTCACTCAGCAACCGGGAAACATGAAACCGGAGATGCTCAGGCGTCTCGACTGGCAACTCTTTGCCGGAACAGAGTATTGAACAAGTGACCTTTAGATCATTAGTTTAACGCTCTCCCAACTGAACTATTTCAGCTGACGGAAATGATGCTTCGAGCCAGAATTTAAACAGCGACCAGGATACCAGTTTTACAGTCACCTCCTGTCCTCCGCTTACATTAGAGAACATGATCCCATAATGACAAAGGACAGCCATCACATCTTTTCAGTTCCCTCCAGATTTCGATTTTTTTCTTGACAAAGATGGGGTCCAAAGCCCATCTAAGCATCAGTTCATTGTCATAATCTCTCGGCCAATCGCTACACTGGAATTGTCCTCAAACCGCCTTTTTCATCCTTTGAGTGAATTGTTTGCTGACGTCACCGTTAAATGTCTTAACTCTAAGTTTAGGGTTACATACATTTGTTCTGTATTCCCCCAAAAGAGGAAATTGTATCTGCACATTAAAACCTATTAATCATCTCAATTACCTCAACCAGATAGCGCCTCCAGCTTCTCAACTGACGGGTATGTAAGCGTCACAGCGGGTGCAGATCTAACTGTAGATCAGAAAACCGTGTGTGTATCGCACATGGTCATGGCTACTTTTGCAGCAAACCTTTATCTGAATTAATGGGACCCGCTTGTGATAAATAATGTCACCTTTCACTGCTTAGCAGGTGAGTTTCATAGAGCCACAAATGTGATTCCCTCAGTTCCGCTTTTGCACAAAGTTGGGGAATTGCACCACAGATGTCAGTCTTCAGCAAGCTCCATTCACTCCAAGTGAAGTCAAGAAATGGCTGAAGGCACGGGTAACTGCAAAGGCTTTGGGCCCTGACACCATTCGTGCAGCAGCACTGAAAACCTGTGCTCCAGAAATAGCCTCGCTGCTCGCCAAACTGTTCCAGTACTGGCATCTACCCGACAATGAGAAAAATTGCTCAGGTATGTCTTGTCCACAAAAAACAGGAAAACCCAACCGGCGAAAACCGCCCGATCAGTCTCCTCTCGTTCATCAAGAAACGGGGTGGAAATTTCTTCGACAGCGCGATCCAGTGGCAGTTACTCAGCAATAACCCGCTCACTGAAGCTCAGTTTGGTATCTGCCAGGGTTACTCAGCTCCTGACCTCATTGCAGCCTTGGTCCAAACATGGAGGAAGCAGCTGAACTTAATACCTGAGGTTCAAGTGACTGCGCTTGAGTCCAAAGAAGCTTTTGACCGAGTGTGGCATCAAGGAACACTCGCAAAACTGACGTGAATAGAAATGAGGCGGGAAACTCTCCACTGGTTGGAGTCGTCCCCGGGGGTTCCAATACATTCTAAAAGATTTCCAGCATTAACAGGAATTCGCTTTTGGTTGATACACTGTGGGTGGCAATGGAAGGATCCATTGAGAGCAGTTTATCGTGCAGTTGGCTCGTTGTTCTTGGGCTTCGATTCTCGCTTTGGGCTATTCAATGAGTTCGAATGCAAGAGGTCCCGCTTTCATCTCCAGGACGAGCCCAGCAAGCATTTTAATGCAGTATTTTTTCGCGCTCGTGGTGGTGGCCGTTCCGGAAATCAGGACCAAGTTTGAACACCCGGGAAGTCATTGCAGAGAATGCATCACCTCAACACACGTGAAGAAAATGAACACAGGGTTTAAAGAACGTTTCTCCGTATTATGGGACTCTGAAATTATCCGAATGCATCAAATAAGGGAACTGTCTATTTCTGGATTCAGGTGGGAGGCTGATTGAACTCAGTGAAAATCTTGACTGAAAGGCCAAGCAGAGCTGAGATCTCCAAAGATTTATTTTCATTTCCCACACTTTAGCTGTGATCGGGCACTGGCAGTGAGCTGGGAAGGGTTTCTTCTTGCTGCCAAATGCTTGTATGTTCCGGTCTTTCCGCGGTGGGTTTTCACACTGTGGAGAAACATGTTGGATATCAGGTTGAAGTGTTGAAACGATTCACATCAGCCCATTTACAACAGCATCTGATCTGATGTGGTGGAAATGCATTTTATTGACAGAAAATACATTTCCATCTTTAGACACCTGGCCGAATATTCAGGACCTGTACGAAAGAGGATCATTTATTCCAACAGATCATGAATGCAAAAAGCATAGAAGGAGGTTTAATAGATCGAAGTCGCGTGACGAGGTGGCCGAGAGGTTAAGGCGATGGACTGCTAATCCATTGTGCTTTGCACGCGTGGGTTCGAATCCCACCAGAATCGTCGCTTTTATCAACCACTTCGTGTGCAATTAAGAGGTCTGTGTGCAAAATTTAAGCACGTGGGATTGGGGTAATATATTGGTGTGGATTGAGAATTGGTTGGCAGACAGGAAACAGAGAGTAGGAACAAATGGGTATTTTTCGGAATGGCAGACAGTGACAAGTAGGGTACCACAGGGATCAGTGCTTGGGTCCCACTTTTTCACAATATATTTCATTGACTTGGATGAGGGAATCAAATGTAATATTTCCATGTTATCTGACAATGAACTTCGTCGAAATGTGATTGGTGAGGAGGATGTTAAGAGGCTTTAAGGCGATTTATGGAAGTTGAGTAAGTGACAAAATACATGGTAGATGCAGTATAAGGTGGAAAAGTGTTGAAGTTATCCACTTTGGTAGGATAAACACAATGGCAGAGTTTTATTTCAATATTGATACATTGGCAAATGTTGATGTTCAAATGGACCTGGGTGGCCTTGTACACCAAACACTGAAAACAAGCACGCAGATCCAGCAAGCAATTAAGAAAGCACATGGTATATTGGCCTTCATTGCAAGGTCTCTTGAGCACAGTAGAAAGGATGTCTTGCTGCAGCAGTGCAGGGCCTTGGTGAGGACACTCCTGTAGTATTGTGTGCAGTTTTGGTCTCCTTACCGAAGAAAAGATATATTTGCCATAGAGGGAGTGCACCAAAAATTCACCAGACTGATTCTAGGGATGGCACGATTGTCATATGAGGAAAAATTGGGCCGACTAGCCCTGTATTCACTAGAGTTTAGAAGAATAAGGGTGGATCTCATTGAAACGGAAACATTTCTGACAGGGCTGGACAGACTGGATGTATAGTTGATATTTCTCCTTGCTAGGAGGTCCAGAACAAGGGGTAAGAATCTCATGATATGGGGTAGGCCATTTAGGACTGAGATGAGGAGAAACGTCTTCACTCGGATGGTGGTAAAGCTGTGGAATTCTCTACCACAGAGGCCACGTCAGTGAATATGTTTATGAAAGAAATGGATTTCTAAACTCGAAAGGCATCAAGGGGCATGGGGACAGAGTGAGAGTGTGGCGTTGAGATAGAGAATCAGCCATGACGATATTGAATGGCGGAGCTGGTTCGAAAGGCCGAATGGCCTACTCCTTCCTCTATGTTTCTAAAAGGCTAAAAGAATTGGGGTAGGTTGGAATCGTAGCATCATAGAATGGTTATAGTACAGGAGTAGGCCATTCATCCAGCCGTGTCCATGTCTGTCGCCTCCAGTCTCTTTCTATTTCAATGTTTATAAAGATTCTCCATTGATGCCTTGCTTTTGTACTCGACGCTTCTATTTATAAAACCCAGGTTCCTGCCTTTGTTTTGTTCAGGTTGTCGAATTGAGGCATGTGAGGTGATTAAGGGACTTGATAGTTTAGATACAGAGAAACAATTTTCCCTGTTTTGGGGAATCCAAAACAAGAGGACATAACATTCAATTTCAGCTAAGCCGTTCAAGGGTGACGTCAGGAAACACTTCTTCACACAAAATTTCGTAAAAATGTGGAACCTTCTGAAAATTGCTACTGAAGCTTAGGATCAGCTGAAAGTTTCCGATACTGAAACTGGGTACAAGTTTTTATTGTTAATAAGATGTAAGATATTAAAGTATTATGAAACCACAGTAGATAGATGAAGTGAAAATAGGGACCAGTCATGAGTTGAACACGATTGATGGAAGAAAAGTGTACTTATCTTCCTATGTTCCCAAATTCCTCATCTAGCAGCAAACAGGCTTTCAGATGATCACCGCTCAGTACATTCCTCTCAGCATCCCCTTCTCTAAGGGGAACAGACCCAGACACAAAAATAATCTGATGCATCTTCTTTAAGCCTTAAGCGAACAAGTTCACATTTCCTACATGGAAACCTATCTGATCGCAGCTGCATTATCTACAGCTTCACCCAACTTGATGGCGCCAGTTTACTTCCGCAAGAACCAGGAGGCCCCTGCCCTCATTACAGCTTTGGTCCAAACACGGAGCGGTTGATTACAGAGAGCGGCACCGGGGAAATATTCCGAATGTTGCTATTAAACAGAAGAGGGTGAAAAAACATCAAATTGCATCTTCTCACTTTCGGACAATTGGCTTTTCATCCGTTGTCACAATAGAACAGCCAATACACATTGGTCACCCTGAACACTGAGGTGCATTTCATTGCAGTGAATCAATATGAAGACATTCAACTCCTCCAATCAGTTCCACCTTTCATTTAGATCATGACTGATTTCTACATCAAATCGATCTGCCAGCCCTAGTCTCATAACCTTTAATGCTCACGCCCAACAATAATCTACCAGCAATTGTAGCAATCTTTAGGTTCCAACCAGCTGTAATCGCGGATCTAGACAGGAAAGGCTTTCTACTGTCAGCCACCAAATAGATGGCTGAGCTACATTTCAGATCTTTAGCCTGGAGGATTTCATGATTCCTGCGTTTAAAAGAGATGAAATGATGAAATGGTCTACACTGTGGGTCATTTTTCTCCTCAGTGAAGTAAAATTAACTTCAGTTAAGAATAGGGGAGCAGCCACTGCAACCCTTTCGACAGGGGGATGAGGTCGCCCACGGCTTGCTCGCCCTTAACAGGATGAAGCAGAACATTTCCATCCGGGAAACTTTCGCCTGTGAAAGTGAGTACGATAACTGTTAGACAATGACATCCTCTGTCAAGTTACTGACGGCTGAGTGGATCTGTCCTGTCAACTACATTAGTGTTGATTGTGAAACTGTCTGTTCACTTTAAACGGTATCACTTCTGCCCGTACGAAAAGCTCTCAAAACTTCCCCTCCGCTGCCTCTTACAAAAAATATCACTGACCCAGCAGTAGCCCAACGTGCTCTCTTCTACACCCACACATTGAGGATGCCGAGGCTCCTACTATCACTGCACAAAACACAGTTTCTCTCTCCATAGATGTTGCTTGAGTTGCTGACTATTTCCACAATCTTACATTCTTGTATTAGGGTGAGGGATGCAGGATCAGTTACTCTCTCCTTCCGAACTTCCCAGTACTTTTGATAGACTAATGCTCACCATCACTTTACGCGAAAATATCCCTGGCTTCATTCCTGGCGTTAGAGAGACACAAAATGATGGCAGCATAGAGGGTGAGCACTTGGCCCTTGTTCCCTGTTCTGGTTCTCTGCAGGGAAACTCAGTTATTCAATGCCTCTGTAGCCTCTAAATTACTCTCTTCAGAAAATTATGGAATCTCCTCTGAAAGCCATTGTCGAAACTGCCTCTCAGGTAGAGCATTCCAGATCCTAACCACACGCTGTCTTAAACGAAGTTCTTCCTCAGGTCCAATTGTGTATATCTTGCCAATCATCTTGAATTGGTGCGCTCTGATTCTCGGCCCTCCCGACAATGGAAACAGTTTCTCTCTATTACTCTGTCCAGACATCTTATGATTTTGAAAATCCCCATCTAAACTCCTCTCAACATTTTCTTCTCTGAGAACAGCCGCAGGTTTGTTTTTCCAATCTATTCATCTCATTCAAGTTCCTCAACAATGAATTCATTCTTGTAAATGTTTCCAATGTCGCCACATTCTTTTTAATTTTGATAATCATTGTTGGGCACAATATTCCAGTTGAGACCGAACCAATGTTTTTTTTAAAGATTCTGCACAGCTGCCTTGCTTTTGTACTTGATGCTTCTACTGAAAAAAAAACAGGATCCCGGATGCCGTTTATTCAACTTAACATGAATTGACGTGCAAATTGCAGTCGATGTAAACTATAAATTACTTCTTATTACTGAAATAGGCTTTAGAAAACGTGGTAATTGTTCATTGTGCTTGGTGATTTCTGTATTTGGAACCTCAGCCTCTCAGTTCCTCCAGGGTCACCAGCTTCTCACCAGATACACAATCGTCTGATACATCTTTCCGAGGTCTTAAGTTGATGAGCTCACACTTCCGACATGCAAATCTCTCTGATCTCATCTATATTATTTATTGTGTTGCCCAACCTGATGGCGCCAGTTTACTTTCATCGGAACCAGGAGGCTCCTGACCTCTTTACAGTTTGGGACCAAACATGGAGCGGGGGATTCCAGAGAGCGGGACCGAGAATGTATTCCGGATGTTGATGCTCAAACAGGGAATTGTTGATGTGTGACATCGAATTGTTATTTACCGAATACAAAAGTTCTGATAAGTTCACAAACTTGAAACATTAACATTTTAAAAAATCTCTCTCCACAGTTAATGCCTGATGGGCTGAGTGTTTCCAGCATTTTCATTTTTGCTTTGAAGTGAACAACCGAGTCCGTGCTGGATAATTCTTTAATGATCTTTCAAAAATCTGTGCTGGGTCCCCTATTATTCGTCATGTATATGAACGTCATAGATGACTATGTGGGGGGTAGGATTAGTAAGTTTACGGACGACACATCGATTGGCCGGGTGGTTAACAGTGAGGTTCAGTGTCTTAGGCTACAGGAAGATATATGCGGGATGATCAAATGGGCAGATAAGTGGCAGATGGAATTTAACGCTGAAAAGTTTGAGGTGTTACATTTTGGTAGGAGTCATTTGACAAGGAAGTATTCAATGAACGGCATGACAATAGGAAGCCCTGAGGAACAAAGGGGCCTTGGAGTGTGTGTCTATAAATCTTTGAAGGCAGAGGGGCATGTTAGTGGGGTGGTGAAAAAGGCATATGGGATACTTGCTTTTATCAATCGAAGCATAGATTAAAAAAGTAGGGAGGTCATGTTGGAGTTGTATAGAACCTTGGTGAGGTCACAGCTGGAGTACTGTGAGCAGTTCTGGTCGCCACATTATAGGAAGGATGTGATTGCACTGGAGGGGGTGCAGAGGAGATTCACCAGGATGTTGACTGGGATGAAACCTTTTAGTTAAGAAGAGAGGTTGGATAGACTTAGGTTGTTTTCGTTGGAGCAGAGAAGACTGAGGGGCGACCTGATCGAGGTGTACAAGATTTTGAGGGGCATGGATAGGGTGGATAGGTTGCAGTTGTTCCCCTCAGTTGAAGGGTGAGTCACGAGGGGGCAATGAGTTGAAGATGAGGGGCAGGAAGTTTTGGGGGCATTTGAGGAAAAACCTTTTTACCCAAAGGGTGGTGACGGTCTGGAATGCGCTGCCTTGGAGGGTGGTGGAGGCGGGTTGCCTCACATCCTTAAAAAAGTACCAGGATGAGCACTTAGCACGTCATAACGTTCACGTCTGTGGGCCAAGTGCTGGTAAATGGGATTAGGTAGGTAGGTAGGTCATGTGTTTCTCACGTGTCGGTGTAGACACGATGTGCTGAAGGGTCTCTTCTGCACTGTGTGATGATGTGATTCCTTGAAACCCTGCATCGTTATTTCTTTCTACCTGTCCGCTAACTTTCAGTTGTATAATTTGGGCCTCTGCTCCTCCATAGTTGGCAACATCTCACCAATTAAAAACAAAACGAAACGAAACTCGTGCATTCGTGGCCTCAGTCAGATTATGGTTCATTGTGAATCCAACTGCCAAAGTATTTCTCACTCATTTAAATTATTTATGAAATTTGAAAATAAACTTCTCCCACGGCTTATTGTTCTGCGTTTGCTCTCACGTTCTTTGCTTTTCTTGTTACTCGTCCTTGTGATGTAAATCCACAGAAAGCAAAGAAGGCAACGAGGAATGGAGGGAAAATCATGTTCCCTTTCATGATCCCTGTTTGATTTTCAATGCACTGAATATGATCAAGGTCTAAGGAAGTGAATCTAGGACAAGCAACAGCTGTCTTTTTACAGCTGGGCTTGTTGCGCAACGGTAGCGCGTCTGACTCCAGATCAGAAGGTTGCGTGTTCAAATCACGTCAGGCTCATGGCTCTTCACTGTACTTGAAGCTTTTGTCTGGGCACAAAGTTCATTGTGTCTGGATTCCACCGAAATGTTGAATTTCAAAACCATGATGAAAGTCATCCCTTCCGATTTTCCGGTTCAGTTTTCATTTTACATTGGAACAATGTTTCAGCGATGTGGGGTATCTACTGTTTTTGCAATTGTTCCGTTACCCAGTATGAGAAGTAAAACACAAAGTGTCCATCATGGGGTTTAAATCCGCAGCCGCTTCCGTCCATATAGCTGCTTAGTTCCGTTAGCTAGAGTTGGTTATGTAAGCTATAATCGCCCGACTTTATTTTATCCATAAGTCAGGAGATTCAAACTCGTCCTTTTAAAGCAGAGCGACAGTGAGTTCAGTTAAAACAAATGTCTAAAAACAGCAGCAATTTCTTTCTGCTCACGGTATCCAGTTATAGCGACCTGCATTAAACAGCAGGAGCGAAAACCGCAGCCCGACACCCGCCTCTTCACATTAACGGGCAGCCTGAATTTCAGTTTTGGGATTTGAGAGAGAGCGGATGTTTTTGTGGAAACTGAAGTTACTTTTCCTGTGAATGGAGCCGGTTAAAGAGCCCGGGCCGGCCTGAGAGTCCCCGAGCCCGGGGTCAGTGGGAGCCTGGGGAGAGGACAGATCCCAGGGAAAGGGAATGAGATTAGAGAGAAGGAAGGTTATTGCGGGGTTGAGGGGACTGAAGGGTTGGCGACTGGAGGAATAGAAACGGGAGAGAAAATGGAAGGGGTTGTGGGGGACAGCATCTGTCAGAACGAGGAAGAGAGCGACGGAGGAAAAGAGGGAGGGAGCTAGAGGGAGGGCGGGAATCAGGGGGAACTTGCATTTCGCCAGCAAATTTTGCAACCGCAGAAAGATCCAAAACCTCACAGCCAATGGGTGGGTATTTTGGGCAAGGGGGCTGATGGGGCGTCTTGGTAATTGAGATTCGTGCTTGAATGTGCACAGCAGGATCCCACAGGCAGGAACCTGATCAATATTTGGATAACCTGTTTCAGTGATTCTGGATGAGGGATTATTATTGATCCCAGGACTCTGGGTAAAACTCCTATTCTCTTGCTGTAAATAGCCTGGTTAGATTGTTCACATCCCTCCGAGTGGGGAAGATGGGATCTCGGTTTTAAATGTGGTTTATTACTGGATAGTGTCATATATCATTGTTACCCCTCTGTGGGTATTACAGTACATCGTGGTAAACAATTTAACTCTTCGAGAAGGTCAAGGAGTTGGAAACACTGAGAAACTGCTCGTTCTGGCATTATTAACTCACGTGGCCTGTGATGATAAAATATAACCTCTTCCAGTCGGTGGAGATGTGATGTCGGCATACCTCAGAATAAAGCTCACACACCACAGCAGATGTTGCCCATTGTCTTCAAAGACAGTCGATTGAAGAGTTTCCCTCCTTGTTTCGTTGAACTTCTCAATGTTGTAATGGTGTCTGCTCCATTCCTGGGACAAATGTGGGAATCAGAAATCATCACTGCCTCCCTATGTGGATCCGACTGATAAGAGTTGTTATCATTAATTTCTCTCAGCCTCTGACGCCTTATCACATCCAATCTTTAAAACAAAGCTAACGTTTTCTGATATCAACACTCGAATCGAAATTACTGCAACCTCTCTCTCCCTGCCCTGCTAAAAAGTCCACCTCTTTCAACTGTGAGTGTTAATCTCTCATTCTCTGTAACACCTCTCCAAATAACAATCTAGTGCTGCTTCTGCTCTCAGTACAATGTCCCCTGTCTTTGCACTATTCTGTGAACTATGATTCAGTCAGTTGCTCTCAAGTTTTTACAGGCAGAGGGTTGTGAGTTCAAAATATCTCCAGAATTCTGAGCAGAAAGTCTGGCTGACACTTCAGTGCCGCGCTGAGCCAAAGTTTCACTGTTACAGTTGCCAGTTTTGAGATGCTATGGCAAACTGAGGTGCCATCTGCCTGCACATGTAAAATTCCCATGGCACAATTTCGGACAGTGGCACGGGAGTTATTCCATCGTGTCGGAGCCAACATTTGTCCCTCAATTAACATCACTTCAAAACAGATTATCCTGCCTTCATCACATTGCTGTTCCTGGAAGCTGGCTGCTGCAAGCCTTTAATAATATAGTTCAAAAAACATCGTGATTGAAACGCTGCAAGGAAAAGACAAGGCGTTAATGAGAATTCTGCTGAGAGAGCTTCATTGGACAGAAAATCGGGCGAAGAATACGAGGAATCGACACCAGAGAACCAATCAACGTCAAAACTGAATAACTCCTGTGAAATAAATGAGTAAAAGCTGAGAGCTCCGAGCACCATCAGTTCATCACCCAGAGACACTCACAAAAGAATTTAGTCTCCTGTCTTAGATGGTACCTCGTGGCTGAGAATGACTTCCTTCCACTCCGGGGCTGTGGGTTCTGAGGTGACTCCACACACTCTGCCATAGTTCCCGAGGGGAGTGTGAAAGCCTTTCACTGAGTTTCAAGGTTGCAAATCTGATCTTGGAGGTATCGGTGCTGTGTTCCCTGGAGGCGGGGTTCTCATTCTTAATGCAAAAATCTGACATCGAGGATGGGTTGTTCATTACCAAATAAAAAATCTGGAGATGTAGGACGTTAGAATCCGCTCATCTCTGATGCACTTTTATTCATTTTTGTTTCCTGTAATAAACAAGTGGTGTGTAGCTGTCCATTAAAAATAACAAACAGTGTTCGGAAGATTCTGGCCAGTACCTTCAGGATTTCCGCTGTTGCATCCGACAGCATCCTCAGCTGCATCACATCTGGATCTCGTGACTTATTAACATTCATTGCAGCCAATCCTTCTCGGGCCTCTTCTTTCACAAGATTTATGGGAACAACAAAAACATTTGCAAATTGTCGATGGAAAAAGTGAGAACCTTTCTTGAAGATGGTTTCAAGAGGCCTTTGTGGTAAAGATGTAGAGTTAGCGGAAACAAAAGTAGCAATAAGTGGAATGGAGGGTTGTCCGTGAATTGATTGCAGATTTTCACGAAGGTTTATTTCGAGAGATTTTAAGTCTATTTCCTCTAAATCTTTTAGGAAATTAACATTGAAAAAGCTCAATCGTGATCGAAAATGTATTGTAATCTTAGTTTATCTAAATAATGCAGATAGACGTAATTCAAAGAATTGGAGGCATATCAGATTATAATGTGGATTATAAAATCCTGGTGAGGGCTAGGGACAAGTTTTAGGAAAGACGGCAAGGCCTTGGAGAGCGTACAGTGGGGATTTACTGGAATGGTATCAGCGGTGAGGGATTCCGGATGTGGATGGACAAAGAAACAACAACTAGGGATGTTCTTCTTACAACAGAGAGTGTTAAGGGGAGATTTAGTGCAGGTATTTAAATTGATCCCAGGCATATGTTTTTCTTATACACATTATTCCATATTTTTCCATTGCCTGAATGTTAGGTAACCAATGAACAAATTCAACATAATCAGCAGAGTTTTGCTTTTGTCCGAAATAAATTTGTCAGGAAATGTTTCACGTTTGTAAATTAAAACCAATCCTTGACCTGATGTGATGGAAGGTTATTTTGCTCACAGAAGCTGAATGTCCAACATTGCACACCTGCCTGCCTATTCAGAACCTTCTTGTCAACGGTCCTGGATGGAAAAAGAGTATAAGACTGTGTTCTGAAACTCAGACAGGTGACGAGGTGATAGAGAGTTTAAGGTGAAGGACCGATGATCCATTCTGATTTGGATCCTTGTTGCTAGTTTGTGGATATTATCAATTAATTGATTCTTCCTGTTTGCTAACATTTTGAATCAAATAGGCCTGGAATCCTATCCTTGTTAATATCTCACTGGAGATTCCGGGTCTGTTCAGGCCATAAAAACACTGAGATTGAGAGTTACAGTTTTTCACTCAAATTTTACTGAAATGATGATAAAATAGGATTCATGAAAGGCAGCAAGATATTTTCCTCCCTCCCTTCCATTCTCTGGATTTACACCAGCTGAAAGCAACAGAAAGAAATAATGGTGATGGAGCAGAAAAACAAGATTATCATTAGGGAACACATTTAATTTAGTATTTACTTGATAAGTTAAGTGAGTGAGCAAGTTTTAGCAAAATAAGATTAAATTTAGGGCCCTTTGAAATAAACATATGATACTTAGAGCAGGGTGTTATTTTTGTGGTGAGATGGTAGCATCTGTGGAAGAACAGGGAGCCATGTACAGACATCATTACAAGCTATTGGACAGGAAGGTGAAAAAAACATGGCTAATAGAATACAACTGATTGAACTCATTCTACAGTTATGTAAGATACTGTTTAGACCCCATTCAGATCATTGCGATGAATTCTGGACAACAAAACTTGAGGAAGAGTGAGAAGTGGGTGCAGCTGTGTTGCCACACTCAAATGGTGAGGACAGATTGCAAAACCTAGTCTTGTAATGCCTTGAAATTCGAAGATTAAGGGGTAATCTGCCTGAAATGTTTATGATGATTCAATGATTTGACAGGGTAGATAAGTAGAGAACATGACGTCTGTTGGGGGGAAGCCAGGCCAAAGGTACACAACATTAAAATTAGAACGAGAGAGATAGATTGAGCTAAAATACAGGCCAGTCGTGAGTTCATTAAAAGGCAGGGCAGGCATGAGGGAAGAATAGTTTACTTCTGTTCCTATGTTTCAATTTTCATAATCTTGGACTGAACAGGTTTTCAAATTATCACCCAGTCTGTACACGTTGCTTCTTAAAGTTAATTATTCCACCCCCTTTTCAGAAAGTAAAACTTAATCTGGAGGGAACTGAAACCTGTGATGAACCCAAAAAGGAACAAGCTAAAATTTATCTTTCAAAATGGAGATCGAGCCCTCGGAGACTGAGAACTACAGTTCCCAAGGGGTCGCATAGTTTAGTTCTGAAATGGTCGCACATGCGCAGGTTGTTCTTTTAGCGACGTTGTTGGCAGTGCGCATGTGCTGGTCGGCTCATTTTCTCGACTTCAGGCCGAGACACGGCCTTGCACACATGCGCAATTCGTTTCCTTTTTTCCAGGTTAGAAGTTACTTCTGCGCCTGCGCAGAAGTAAAAGAAGGTCCAAAAGCAAAACAGCGTGAAAAGGGGCGCAGGTGACTGAGAAGAGAGTTCCATTCTGATAAAAAAAGTGCCAGAAAAAGCTGGACAGAGAGGAGGTACATGGAGTAGGTCCCAAAACAAAGGAGCAGTCCCAAACCAGGGACTGGTACAGAAAGAGGTCTCAGGAAGTTGAAGGATGAGGACAGGAATCTGAAACAGATCCTGTTCAGTGAAGATTGAGGAGCAGAGTCAGAGCCGCGCGGAGCAGACTTAGAACGAGCTGGGCCTTGCAAGACGCCAGAAAATCTGCGTAGACAGCCAAAGGTTGGCCCTTATTATGGACCTTTGCAGCAATGTTGTTCTGTTTGGCGGAGCCTAATACCGGATAGTGTCCGTGTGGAAGGTGAAGTTTGAATGTGCGGATAGATCCAGGAGAAAAGAACCTTGGAAAGAGAGGCTGAAACTCTGGAGGTGGATCCTTCTTGAAGGTATCTGAGAGAAAGCGTCGTTTGGGACAGAATACCAAAGCGAGATCTTCGAATGTGAAGATTGGAAACCCTTGTCAGAAAGACAGAGTTTCATTGAGACCAGTTGCCTCACAGTCCGATGAGCAACTGGGGGATTAATGAGAAATCCCTCGAAACTTGGTTTCGGAGTGTGGTATGTCCGACTGCAGCTCACTCATTCAGCTACATGGACTGTACACTTGCCGCGAACGTTAGAGCATAAGATATTTTTGTAGTTTCTGTTATCTTTATGAATTTGTGTATATCAGTTAAGGTATAGTTTGGATGAAGGATCGGTGTAACGTACTTTGCCTTTCCTTCCTTAATAAATGTTTTATTATTGTGTTAAAATTTCATCAGCAGACCCCTGTGATTCTGTTCAGTAACCATCCTTCACGTTTCTTAGCAAAAAACGTATACGATCTATCATATAAAGTTCCACCCTGGATCTGACTTACCCAGCAGTAACATCAGCTGGGATCGTAACGTTTGTCGTTATAAGAGAAAAAAGACCCAACCTGTCACTCCTTCCGTCTCTGTCCACCAGGAATTTCTTTATTTCTTAATTATACTTCTTTGGATGAGATGTGGGCGTCGCCTGCAGGGCCAGCATTTTTTTGCTCTTCCCTATTTGCCCTTGAACTGTGTGGCTTCCTCGGCTAATTCAGAGAGCAGTTAAGGGAATAATATTGCTGTGGGTGGGGAGTTACATGCGGGCCAGACACCGACAGGGCGGCAGACTTCTGTATCTCAAGCGCTTTGATGAAATTGATTTGTTTTGAGAACAATTGACTATAGTTTTATGGTCGCCATTACTAATATGAGATCACAATTCCATATTTACTACCTAATTGAGTTTGAATTCCATCAGCTACCATCGCGGGATTTAAACACGTGTCCACGGAGATTAGAAACAAAAATAAAAATA